>NC_062235.1:2510000-5010000 GCF_905475465.1 Pieris napi | reverse complement strand
GATAGATTAATTTTTCATTATGGATCTTACCTGAAACAATAAATACAATTGTTAGTTGAAAGTTTGAAAAAAATCTCTTACTATATTAACTTGTGAATATTGGTATATGTGTATAAATTGTAATCGTGATAGACACAAACGATAAAAGTTAATATAGAATTTGTAACACTTTTTCAAATTACTCTTATTAATTAACGTAACAAACGTGTTATCATATATAGTCATCTATACAGGTGTAGGACCGTATAAGCTTGGCCGCGAATCTTAAATAAGATTAATTTGACAGAAGGAGGTCATTGACACTACCCAAACACTCTTTTCATATTATCAGATAACGTTAGGCAACTATGCAAATAAGTGTGAGCAGGTTAGTAATTGTATCGGTTGCGACACCCGCCCACGGCTCGGACCGCCCGCCCACGGCCAGGTACGACCTTCGAGCACTATTTCTAGTGACCTTCGATTTTGGTTAAGCTTGTGTTAGTTTAGATCTAGCCTTAGATTTTATTTACAAAATTTATTTTTGGTTGGGAATTTTAAAAGTATAAAGATAAGGACGACATGTTTATTAAAGTTCTATAAATATTCAGACAATTTTTACATAAATTAAGTAAAATGTTGTATTTACCAACGTCGCCTGCATATAAATACGTCGATTTGTTTACGAATTGACTCATAAATCGGCTATATCTTTTCGATTTACTACTGCAATAAATAACTGCTCACTGCACAAACGCATATGAAAAAATTCGGCAATGTTTGCATAATCTATGGTAAACAGGTAGTGCCAGAGACTTAAGACCGCACAGTACGTACATAATTAAATAATATATTTACGAGATATTAAGAAGAGTATTGCAAATTCCGCCGTTCCACAACTGAGCGTTTTACAAGGCATTTTTGCCGCGCACCACCACTATGTGGAACCAGCTGCCCACTGAAGTATTTCCGAACCAATTCGACTTAGGGTCCTTAAAGAAAAGAGAGTACCAATTCTTAAAAGGCCGGCTACGCACTCGCGAGCCCTCTGACATTGAGAATGTCCATGGGCGCCTCCTGCCCGATTGCCCCCTGTTCTATAAAAACAAACTAAACTTAACAAATTTGAGTTAGTTGTTTTAAATTATAAACAAAATTCGTATAAGCTAGTTTAGCGAAATAACATGGACCAATTATAATGTTATAATTTATTTAAGAGAAAAATGGCCTCTGTTAGCTCCTCATGGTGCTTTTTTATATGGATGTGCAAAATCTATTTAAATGAAATAAGAAAATAAAAAAAAATCATATAATTTTCCATTAATTATAATTAATAATTATAACGCGCAATAACTAATAACTTGATCTAAGTTTTTTCGTCATTCCATGCATATTTCATAACCATCGCCAATTATTTTTGTCCTCTAGATTGTTCATCAAGATCGGTGACATCACAAATGTCATCACAGACTATTAATTAATATCGGTTATCGAATACAGATTAAAAACACCGCGGTCATTTATCAAGTTTATAGGCGTTGAAAAGAAGATATGAAATTGGCATTTTATAGATAAGATGAAAACCAATGGATCTTGAAGATGATTTAATTTTTAATTATTACTGTTTTAGTCTTTTCAGGTATTATTTAGTTACCATCGACAATAGTCAACCATTCACGGACCAGCTAGGAGTTCCTTGATCTGTGCGCATACATAGCATGTGGGCTGTGGTACGTATATTAATCCTATTTAATTACCCCGTTTATGGACTTTAAAAAATATGGCAGATGGCTGATCAATTTCCGAATTCAAACAATTTTCAATACGTCAACATTTTATCATTCTTCGATGAAAATATTGATTTTTCGATTAAAACGCATTTGCTATAGAGACAATACTGTAAAATCCTTACAGTAATTTTTGAATTTTAAAATTTTACTCGTAGCAAAACACTTTTTTGTTACTTAAAAATCATAAAAATATTAAATCATAGCGTGAATCATGCGCATGACTCAACCGTAGCCAATTCAATGCGTGTTTAAATACATCTCTAATTAATCAAAACGGCTTTGTCGATAAATCTATAAAAAGTCGACCTTGACACCGGGTTCGATATTTTGGAATTGAATTTTATTATGTACTCCCATATGCAGCTTATATGACTTTTAGCGAGTGCACAAGATTATGCAGAATAATTAATATACACAAATACTATATTTATTGGTAAATCCTTTGAATTCCGTATACATTTATGTAATTATTTTCTGTGTTCTATTTTTAAAATATACTGTACATGTCAAGACCTTTCAATTATCTCCATTCCCATACTCATTACGTAAGTTATGCAATAACAATATCGTCAAAATATTAAATAAACAAGAAGAAAGCGACTTTCTAAATCTAAATGATTAGATGATAATAATCGATTTATCGATAGAAAATTGACCGGCGGCTATGTATGGCTCGGACGATAAACGTTATTGTATAATATATTCTTCACGTTGCGGTTTCACTATGAAGAATCTCCAGAAAGGCTAAATAACATTTACAACATGAATCTTTATGTCTCACATTTAAAATTGTTTGTTATTTCAAATTAAATATATCTTTTGGTCTCTGGCAGAATGACCAGCGCTGTGAAACAGTCTGCTCCTCAGCATAATGCTGAGTCAGGGCCAATTACAACCACAGCACACACGCATTACACAATTAAAACGTACCTTGTTCTTTCATAGAAAAAAAATAGAAAAACATTTTTGGAGTTTTCTTATTTTGTATGTTTCTGTGTGTGTGTGTTTTTAGTAATAAATGTTGTCTATGTCTTTGTCCGTGTTCTAGAAATTTATCCATTTAAATGATACGATAGGATGGTGCACATGCTTTTACACCGTTTTTTATGCATGCAATTTCTGAAATAACTTGCATGGCATACACCACAACTGTACGTGCATATTAATTGTCCTTTCATATTGATGATATAATTCATTCGCCACGCTCATTGGTCAGTGTAATCAATATTCGTTTCGTATCTGCATTCCTCTCTCTACACCGTGACGATTTCCTACATATTGTTACATACAATCGTGTACGCATAATAATACTTGTTGTATGGTTATAGGAAGTTTAGCTCTGAGGTACTAAATATACAGTAACACGTTCATCAAACTCCCTGAAACGTTAAAACTGTTTTGCCATACAATATAACACCTGTCGTAACAATTAGCGCAGTGCCTTCGCTATGTGTACTGTATTTTAAAATTTAATCATATTGGCTGACACTTTATTATACTTTATTACACATAGTCAAAAATCATTTATTCATATAGGTATTGTACACTTATGATCGTCAAAAAGAAATAAACATTAAATGCTTCTAATTTTACATTTACTGCCAGTTCTCAAATCAAGGGCGTAGAACGGAAGAGAAGAACTGACAATAAACTCTCCGCCACTCTTTTTAATCGCCAAGTTTTTTGTTTTACACAACGTTTGTAAGGAGCTGCAACCATTACACCATGTTCCACATGACATCTTAAGTAATAAATAATGATAAAATAAATTAAAAACAAAGATTTGTCCTCTGTCAGCAGGAGGCTTGGTGAAATAGGAGCACGCACTTACATTCTCTCCATAACAAAAAGGATTTATAAATTAAAGAGCCCACACAATTGGATTCCCTGTGTGATGGGCAGAGTCTACCATTTGACATATGAATGATTTTAGGTACTTGACTTAATGATTACTACATAAATACAATTTATAACTAAACTACTGTTGGACAAGTAGAATACATTCCGTTTCAGTATAGGACAGCTTTTAATAGTAGGAAACTTATGAAAAAGAACTTATTGGTACGTTGCGATTAATATCGATGTACTAACACCCTCCCAACACCCCCCGCACACTTCACGCGAAGTAACCTGGTCAATGACACAATTATAGGAAACAATCGCGAATCTAATAATCCTTCCGTGCCTCATATGGTCAGGCCACACCATGGTTTTATGTCACGTCGCTCATCGCATCCTCAATAGTCACACATGGTCTTCCGAATCGATTCACAGGAACAAACAACAATTTTTTGCGAGAATCGTTTTGATTTTTTTTTAAATTACTGTTCTTGTTAATGTTTTTTAAACTGTAAGAATGTTTATTAAACTCGTTAGTTATATTATTTAATTAAATAAATTCTAGAGACGTTTTTACTTACATTATCGGCACTTTCTTGACTATAACGTAAAGGACAAAAGAGTTCGGGATTTTTAAGACACATTTTTTATTTTTCTTACTCTTCTACTTATTTTTTTTGTCTCTCTCTCTTATAAGGCATATTCAAACAATCATCCCCTGGCCCTCATAAAGTGATTTAATAGGTAACAATGCGCTTGAGACAAAGAAAAATAAAATATAGCAGTTGCGAAGTTTTTAAAACGTGGTTTCGGTATTCATCTAAAATTCTAAATATTGCGATCTAATTCGAAATATCATTTATATATACGCTTTTTTTTAATTATTGCTGTATATTTTTATATAAACTAAAATTACAGAAAAAACCACTAAGGCACCTAGTGCCTGAAGGGTTACACCACAGTACAAACTTTAAATTACACAATTATTACAAAAAACGAAACGAAAACAAACGAACAGAGAGAAAAAATTACATTTTTATATCTTATACATAATATTACGTATTATATATCTTAAATTTATGGTGCCAAGCAATTACATCCCAGGTTGGTCAAATACTCATGAACGTCACTTTGATAATCGCTTTTAATAAGAACGAGCAAGCGAATTTAATCTTTATACTAAGTAATGGAAAAGGGTCTAAAATCAATTCTGTTCGACTTACGGCAAATCACACTTAGCGCTTTAAGGCCGATTTACATTATCTTAGTGTTTAGGAGAGTGCTTTAGGATAGTACTTTAGTTGAAACATGTAAACGCTACTTGCTTTAGTAAACGCTACGCTAAAGAACTTGCCTTTCAAGTTGTACTAAAGCACTCTCCTAAACACTAAGATAATGTAAATCGGCCTTTATGTTGACCATATTCTAATTTGTATCTAGTGACAATTCCGTCTTGGGTACTGTCAAATGTGTCAAACTTTACACAGAAAAAATCGTTTAACAGCTCTTGAAACCAGATTTGATTGACTTTCACAAATAACCCTCTTCATTTTATGGTTCCGAATAGTTTAATTCACACTCCAAGGCACACTTATAATTTGCATTATCTTGAGAATCTATTAAAATTACAATTCAAGTCAGGACAATTAGTTCTCAGAGACGTCAAATTTAATTAATGGGAAAATTTTAAAGTATAACTTTCTAAAAATTCCGCTTAATTTCACCTAAACAATAGAATTTACAGAAATTTATCTGATGGTTGAATTAGCGTCACTGAAGTGGCTCATATAAAAATATCAGCTTAATAAAAATTTCAGTTTAATTACCGGCATACAAAAACTTTTTTGACGTGTACCATAAAGCATCAGCGCACGTACTCAGTAACGACGTTTTTGTATGACATTTCGTTGTATTCTCAATATCCGTAACTCAGATTTCGCAGCCTTGGGATCGCGGGAACAAAAATTCGTTTTATATAATTTTAAATTATTTAGATCGGAATCGCTGTTTTAAATTTACTACAAATATATCTGAGTAGCAATATTTTGGCAAAGAATATTTTCAGAATTAGAAATCAGAACATAAAGAATATTTTAAGTTCGAACTGAGTCTCCTGTCAAAATTATGATCGTTTGACGGGCGGAAGACTTAGTTCGCACTTAGACGCGTCTCTGAGACTTGGCTAGGTTTATACTTTTTTGCAGTATAGTATGCATGAATATTGAAAGATGTTATGACATCGGTTCAATTAAATGAAGTTAAGTCCCGCTAGGTCTCGGACGCACATCCTCCATTAATAGTGAGGTATGGTTTTACTTTCAGCTATTTTTACGCTTTGCGGACTTCATCGCTATTAAATTATATTTCTAAATGCATGCTGTTTTATCAATTTGTAATATCCTTGTATTCGGAATGTTTTTGTTTATAGAATAGAATAGTTTTTGAAACTCGTGTTAAAAAAAAAAACTCGTGTTTGAAAATTGTGTTCAAATTGTATCTAGATCACAAATGAGAGGTGCAGGAGGTTAAGTGACAGTGCCGCCCTCAGACATCTCAACGACAAAGGGCGAGTGCGTTTCCGGCCTTTTAAGAATTGGTACGCTCTTTTCTTGAAGGACTAAGTCGAATTGGTTCGGATATACTTCTACAGAATAATATAGCCACCAATAATTTTTTTATATAATAACTTTAAATCGACAATGCTCACGACTACTTAAAAATACTTTTTTGCTCACGATGCGCAGCCTAAATAAAATTATTTCCGACTATTTTTACAAATTTCCTTATTCAAAATTACTTTAATGAAATAAGTGTATCGTGGTATTTTAATCCAAAGTTTAATTAGGACTGACCTAATGTATTAAGAATATTTGTGACATATTTAAAATATATTTCAATGTTTTTAATAAATCGCTGTTACTATAACCACACTAAACTTCTAAATATGGTTCCCCAATTGGATACCCGATTAGAAGGGATCAATTTTTATGTGAAATAAACTCTAAATCTATACATTTAAAGTGTAAATTCTAATGTTTGTATTATTTCATTAAGCAGCAAATGCAAAAGATTTGGGGAAACCATTTACAAAATTCGCGCAACTCATTTAAATTCGACATTAATGGTATATCTTCTGCTGCTTAGCATTAATATAGAGTTAAAATATACATGGGATTATAATTTATTACAACCCCAAAGGTTGTCTCAAGGAGTTTTTATTATTATCATAACTATATTATACCTATACGTAGAAGAAAGAATACTTGATATTATTGAATAAATTATTACTCACAGTTTTCCTAGGTCTAATAGTTTTATTTCTTTCAATGTATGGGAGCCGTTTCTCTACATAACCACAAAAAAACGCTGTGAAAAACGCATAAATGCACCTGCCCTATACGCACATTTACACGACTAAAGCTTTTAAAGCTTGAATTAATTATTTATCGCATTAAAAGTTATATTTATAGCTCTTAAATAAGCTTCACTTAACGCGAAATATAAAAAACCTGTTCTTGTAAAATTTGCAAAAGCGTTTAATTAAGTTAAGACACAAAAAATGGCTCAATTTCACTAAATTATCATTTAAGCCTTCAATTTGAACTCGAGAACGCCCTTAACCTGTGTCATCGGCTAGCCTCAAGTGCGAATAAAATCATTTTGACATTAATCGACAGTTAAACGCCCATTAAGGGCATACACTTACTGTCACTGTCAGTTCACTGACAGCTGATCAATCACAGGAAACTTTTTATTATAACCCTGAATATTTTTTTTCACCAGGAAGTGACTTTTTAGGAATGTACATTGTCCACTTGTATTAATAGGTCTAGTTTAGTCAAAATGGATAAAATTATATGTCTTATCATGTTATATTTTTTAAATATTTGTTTAATTGATTTTACCATTAAAAATATTTTTTATATATCACTTATATTCCTTTTGTTTTAAACATGCTTCATGTACCACGGAAGAGAGCCTAGACACAACACAGGAGCTCCCTAGTGTAGGGACTATCGTCAGATCCATTTTCTCACCACCATATTTTGTTATGAATTCATTATTATTTTTTATTTCTTTGTTATTTATCAATGCGATATCACGTGATGTGATACTAATTAGTCATAACATAATCCTGGTGATGTCTTCTACTTCGGCGCAAGATTCTTCTATAGCATTAATATTCATATCTATATGGATAAATGTTTCGTTCAGTTGTCAAATGTCAAGTTACGCTCCCAACTTGTCAATCAACGTCAACAACAGCGAACATAGAAGTTTGACAAAGATAAAGGTATCCTCCACCCAATACATCGAAACTCGTGTTCAAATTGTATCTACATCATAAATAATTAAAATTCTATGGGACAATGACAATAACAATTTACATTCTACATTGACATTGACAGCTGCCACAGACAAAACAGTAAAGTTCAAAGACTCCATTTCCATTATTCATCAGTAATTAAAGGAAAACAGATGAAGTCTGTTAATATCATTTGCGGGACGCGATGAAATGTCAATTATGGTTTAAATTAAATAATGGAATACAAAATGAAAAGCATTTTGGTGTAAACAAGTTGTTATCAGCCAGACTTCATTATTATTGCGAGCATAAAGTTCAATGATTATGATACCTATATATATCACGCTCTACACTGTGGAAAGATATGCGCAGGTTTCGTAGTTATGAGATCAGAAAAATTACGAATATGTTTTTGGGTGTATGCTATGTTTTTTTTATAAGATAGGGGGGTAAACGAGCCTACAGGACAGCCATTTTAGTAGGAAATTTAGGAAAATAATAGTTATTAAACTTTGTTATGTTTAAATAAACGAATAGCATAAAATTGTGCGTCAGTCTGGTTATTCTAGATTTTTTAGACTGTCATGTACGACAAGGCGGTATAAGGTAATCGATAGAATTGTACTTGCCTCTATGACTATCAAATAAACATACTTTATCCTGACGTAGATTAAAACTAAAGTTCTTAATTAATTAAGAACTTTAGTTTTACTTTTTAGTACATGTAAGAAGTTAGAGTAGGTCTATACGATAACGACCTAGAAAGGTAATCAAGTTGACATTCCGATGATTTCCGCACGGATATGTTGCGCATGCGTAAAGGTCGTCATTTCGATAAATACTATTTTTACGATCACTTTCGTCTGGCGTGAACGCCTTTTTTGTGTAACCGGCGTCAAGATTTTGTTTACATTATTGTAACATTTAAACGCTACTTATAAACTACTTTGTAATGATTTCTATGGTATTAAAAACAATTAAAATGGAATATTCTTTTATGACATTTCAGTGTTAAAGTTTGTTTAATAAAACTTTTTAATGAATTGAAGTTTATAAAAGGGTTTTATTTAACCAATAATAGAAACTTAATCAATATTTAGGCTTTTATCACTAAAAGGGACTACAATATATGTAGTTGATAGTATAGCAACTTTTCATATTGATGCAGGTCCTGTCATGATATAAGGAGCAAAATAAGATACCAAATAAAATCTTACAAAATAATAAATAATGAGTTTGAATAAAGTTATCTGTGAAACATGTTCTAGAACGCATCTCAATATAATAATGTAATGGTTTTCATCTTTTATGTTTTTTAATGTGTGTTTACGTTTCAGTATAATAAATAAATAATGCGCCTTTTTAAATCCAGTCAATTGAATACAATAGCCAAATATTGCCATAATCTAATTCAAAAACCCCGAGCTTCCTTACATTGTTGCCATGCTTAAAATTCTAAACGCCTCATGGGAATTGGATTCAGGAATCGGTGAGAACGTGTATATTCTTGCCAATTGTTTAAATCGTTCGATAAAAGAAACAAATACTCAAGTCTTAATATTGTCTGTAATACACAATCATTATTATTAATTATTTTAAATATGATTAATGATTACAAGATTATGTTTATAATATAATTTTCCATAAACACAATTATTGGCTTGTCATTTGTCAATTTGTAGGCTCCAAAATTCAATCAAAAATTTAATGTCATCCTAACGTTAATTATTGTCAAACGTCATCAAACGTGCGCATTTATAAAGAGCATAGACTAGAAACGTATAGATTATAGAACAATCGATTACGCGAGCTCCGTAGAATGGGCGCGGTTTCGCGAAACATTAGGACGTGACGTCACGCCTCGCTGACAAGTACGAGGTTTGCATTTCAATTGCTGTTATTTGGTACGTTTGGATCTAAAGTTCGGATACATTTTAATTCGCATCGCTTTATCCATTCCAAGTAGTATCTAACAATTGCGATAATAAAGCATACGTGAATTGGAGTCAAATCAAGTCTTAAAATCTGTCAAAAAAATTATTTTCATAACAACAAAATTTATACCAAAATATGGTTGTGACAAACTAGTCCCCACATATGGAGCCACTATGTTGGGTATGTAGGTACATGATTATCATGAAATCCGTTTTGGACATCTTAAGTTTTGATTAGATTTGAGCATTTAAAACTTCCAATATTTTATTAACTATATAACTTTACAATTTACATAATCAGAAAATAGATAGTGATTATATACCCCTGTGCCTTATAAAGACGAAACATGTTTCTATATGTATATGTCACCGTAAAATTGTAAAAACCGTTAGATTGTAATCTATCTCGCGAGATTATAAACTGTCGAAAGATTGTGAACCTCAACGAACTGCTTACAAATTAACGTATTATTATTCGGTAGTTATATGAAATTGTTGGGAAGTAAAATTAATCTGTAATTGACCAAAGAAGTTTGAATGATAACTAAGTTAGTGTAGTACAATCTACCGAATAATAATACGTTAAATTGTAAGCAGTACGCTGAGGTTCACAATCTTTCGACAGTTTATAATCTCGTGAGATAGATTACAATCTAACGGTGTTTACAATTTTACGTTAACATATATACCATTAAATCCGCGCCCTCATAAATTTTAGTATAAACAAAAGAAAAACAATGCATAAGCCACCTGCGCCGGCGCCTCCGCCTTCGCTAATAATCGCTATCGACCAAGGACAACGCGCAGCTTATCCTACATTTGGTTTCTCACAACCACATCATAAAATTTAAATAATTGTATTATTCTATTCAATATTAAAGACTAATAAAAGTCGATATTCTAAATATACAACTATTGTAATAATATTAGCGATACCTTTAGACGTTGTACACACGTTTTAAATATAAAAACTTAAAAAAATTCATTAATCTAAACCACTTGAACATACACCAAAAATTTCATGAAATTCGGTCCAGCTTAGGACGAGTTTAATTACAAGACACGCACAGAAGTTTTATATGTATGTATATTATAATTATTAAATTTCTATTTTATATTATTTACAATACATTTTTAATTTAACTTTACTTCTGATAAGTTAATTTTTCATAATATATATTTCTTTTCAACATTGTACTAATATAACGCGTTTCAATATTGTATAATGTGTTTTTAAAATGTATGCTACTCGTATAAATTAAAATCAATAACACTATGTAAATTTAATAAACAAATAAACCTCGACTATTCAATAATCATACAGTAAGCTTTATAAATGTCACCTGATTATCTTGAAATGCATTTTATTTAAAAACTGCGTTAAACAAATTTTGCAAAATAATGTTATTTTTCTACGCTCCATTAATTAATAAAGAGTTAATATGTTTTAGTTTTCAGGCTTTATTCTTATAGGCATACGAAAAATATTATTAGCACCGATACAGCCGGCTGTTGAAAACTCCACCTAGCTCCCCTACATATATTATAAACCCTCATTATCTTCTAATTCTCAATCAATGCAGCAGCAGTTCCATTTAGCATTCCAAATAATACTCAAGCACCCAAATTGACTTGACCTCTTTAACAGTAAAATGGTAAAAATAGACAAAGTGACGTTCTTGCGACAACCGCTAATGACAACTTGCGACATTGACAAGGCTGTGTTACGTCACATAGGACGAATATTGTAAGCCTATGGTAAGTTTTGGAAAATGTTCTTAAATCAAATCATAATTTACACGGAACCATAAGCACGGCACAATATTTTTGACAGCGATGTTTACAATTGACACAAGTATTTTTGCCGCCATTTGCTGTTATAAGAATCAAAATATTTTTAATAACGTACAGATTATAGAATATCTATAATATAGAATAAAAGTATATATAAAGATATAGAATTAATCTACTATTTAGT
The DNA here is from genome assembly GCF_905475465.1 of Pieris napi. NCBI lineage: Eukaryota > Metazoa > Arthropoda > Insecta > Lepidoptera > Pieridae > Pieris > Pieris napi. The sequence goes on along the minus strand of NC_062235.1, from coordinate 4,998,174 downwards.
AATCAACGGTTTTTCCCAGATTTTCGTGGTGTTTAAAAGTGTAACGCCCAATGATTCAGTATAGTTTTAAGAAAGTGAGTCAATGTACACTTTTACAGACTATCTAACGAGGAAATTCTTAATGGCATATCTTATTTCCGAATTAGTCACGTTTAAAATAAAACACTGGATTTCATAGCATACTCATAAACAAAACTAAAGAAAAAAACGGTCACTTGTCGACATATTTGACGGCAATATTTTTGAAAAAAAAAACCGAGATGGGATCGATATGCATTATGTCATGATTTTATAAAGACTGTAACCTGTAATTTAAATCGTTTGTTTGTAATGATATAAATACTTTTTTTTTTTGAAACAAAAGGTAGGTAATCTTATCGAAGGCATAAAAAACCAAAACTTCGTTGACAAGTTAAAACCTCCAACCCCAAAGGATTTACTAGAATACACCAGTCTCAATAGTAGGGGGCAAACCATTAAATTAAAAAAATAGTCATGAGCCGTCTAATACAGTTTTACTTATGTCTTCACACAAGTTAGTATCACCGTATAGAATAAACACAAAACCTCAAACAATTAATTGTTTGAATTAATCTTATTAAGTAGTAATTAATAAGTAGTCTTTGAGATCGCTACTTCTAGATAAATTTTCTGTTAACCCCGTTAAAATTGAATCATTAAAATTCCGCGCCAAATTATTGTTGACAAAATGCAAGCAAACATGATAAAAAAGAAATGGTTCCGGATTTGAATAATGTCAAGTGGTTATCACGTTCATATCGATATTTTATTGGCCTCTTTCGATAGCTCTTATCGCGATACGATAAGCATGTTATTTTACTTTTCATCAATGTATCGCCGCGCTGGCTGGCTTATAAATCGTAGGTTTCGTACGAAAAACGATTTTCCCGCGTAGCTAATTAAAATCACACCAGAGCCTTCATCCGGTCAGATAAACTATTGCGCCATTGACATTGAATGAATTAATTTAATTATTTTAAGATTAGGCCTAGTTTCGCAATGGATCGTGACATTTCTTATGTATCGACCAGTATCGCGCGTGTACACATTTGTTTATCATATTGTGCAAAGGTCATACTATCCGCACTCAGATTTTAGGTCATGCACCAATCATATGAACGCTCAACGCTACTGGACGTGGTTTTTCGTTATGTTGATAAAAATATGCATCCTTATTAAGCTCAGTCGACTGATTCATTCTTAAAAGATGGGTTCTCGGCAAACACCAGCATTAGCAGACATAAAAGGAATATTTTAAGAAGTTTAGCGTTACAAACTATGTGTTTATGTTTTATGCGGGACGTTACCATGGCAACGACCCGTTAAAACGTACCAACCTTATTTAACAAACCAGCTTTATTAATTTGGTAAAAACGTGCTTAAATTATTATAAAGGATAAATTTAATTTCATATTTTTATACACGGTAATATCAAAATCGTGACAAGAAACTTTTTAATTAACTGTAACAGCAATGGAACCCAACTGCTTTAATAATTGTATCATAGACCTCAATGACCTTGTACTTTTGACAGATTCTGTCATTTGATCACCTTGATTTTAACTAATAAAATAATTGACAATTCCGAGAATACAGCAGCGCCAGGATTTGTCAATCAAAATTAATGCAAATTCCTCTGTTTCTGTACTACACGAAAACTTAAATTCAAATTATTATATATTTATTTAATCTAACACGGGTCCCGATTCGATTTTTTCAGTACATGCGAATTTATTAGATTATTTAGTTTCCTCAAAACGCTTTACCAAAGTTGTGATTAGCGGGGGTTAATAATGAAATCAATTTTAAAATTCTTTTTTTAAACTTGTATTATTATTTATTCTTCATGGTATGGTATAACCTCGAAAAATAATGATTGAGTTATTCATTAAATTATCTCTATTTGTGAATTGTTGTCTTAGGTGTACGGAAGGTCTGTTATTTTATTTTATTATTTAAAAATAATTGACTATGGTGCGATGATGGTGTACATATGGATTTATGTAGTTGTTATGCTTTTCATATATTTTAAGGTAAACAACATAACGCTACTATCATTTACGTAAATTGCAATGTCACAATATATTTCCAATTACGTAAAACAGGTAAAAGTTATACAAAATGATTCAGCGCTATTCAAGAGCTATTATCCTCGAAGATTTATTTAGCCTTGTTCCCGCGAACTAAATATTTGATGGTCTAAGCGTGAGAGCTTAATAATATTTTATGAATATTTTTGTTTTATCTTCTTGATAAGTAGCTGATAAGCATATACCAACTAATCGGTTACAATTATTGTTTCGCCATGAACCGAACTATGTGGTCCAACCACTGTGGCATAGTGTGGCGGTTAATTGTTCAATATAACTCAGACTCAAATCGCATAATACATATTAAAGATAAGATTCCATCCTATCAATATTTATCTACCTCGATTTACCGTTAAAATATTAGTTCTGAACTAATACTCTACTAAATACGTTGTACTTTTTATATAAACGGCTCATATATAAGAGTATTTCCTCCGACTCTGATTTTGTTCATTTTGGAGCTTTGAATGTTGGGCCTTGGGGTTCAAGTGAACGGGCGCTTATTAAAGTTGGCACCTGGTACAGATGACACCCGAGCTGGTGCCTTCCCCGCTCAACAAATAAGTATCGCAATACAACAAGGAATTGATGCCAGCATTAAAGATACACTGCCACAGGGACCAACTTTTTTTATTTGTTTTAATTTTCTATGTAACAAATTTTTATCATTATTAATACTATGTAGGTTAAGAATATTGTAAATACTGTATGTGTGTGTTGGAAATAATTTATAATATTTGTTTCATGTAAACGCATGATCGCCTCAGTAAACGCCGGAATCATTTAAATATTACTGTATACATACCCTGCACAAAGCGACGCCAGTGTCCAATCTATCGAGAAAATTGTCAGCATTGATCCTCAGTTCAGGGTACAGGACTGTCAGCCACTCAGCCAGGTCCTCTTTCATGGCATACAAGTACTCCTCAGAGGACTTAAAGGGCCTAAAAGGCCTGGATTCCAGGAGAACTGCACCTACGGCCGCCATCTTGATTTCGGTTACTCAGTGGACATTACTGGTTCTGAAATAGGAAAATTTTATATTAATACTAGCTGACCCGGCAAACGTTGTTTTGCCATATAAATAATTTCTATGTACTTTCTAGTGCCGACAGAAAATAACTAACCTATTTTAAGTGTGTAAGGATGTGGTATATGCACGAAATAGGTGTGTAATGCTGTGAACGATAAGGGAATATAGAAATAACAAACGCCAAGCACTATATTTATTAATCATTCATCATAATTTATTTCTCTAATATATATATACGTATCATTATTCGATAAGAACGGCAACACTATCAAAAAATATCAGTCTCTTAATGCTACAGCATGAACAATATTTTTTGTTAGCCCATCTTTAGCTAACACAAACAAACTTGATGGTTTACCCACTCGAGAGCATGCCACGTATAATTGTCCGTGTGAAAAACATGGCGTGCTTAAATCTAAGCCACAAACCGACATCGTTTGGCCTTGGGATTTATTGATGGTCATGGCAAATGCCAATCGAATTGGAAACTGAACACGCTTTAATTGAATTGGCACATCCGTAGGTATTATAGGAATCCGTGGTATTAATATGTTTTCACCTCGGAACTTTCCATTTAAAATGCTAGCTTCGATGACGTTCTTCATTAATTTTCGAATGACCAATCGCGTACCGTTGCACAGCCGTGGCGGGTTCAAATTGCGAAGCATGATAATCGGAGATCCAACCTTTAATTGTAAATTATGCGGTGGCACACCTGGCAAATCCAGTGAGTTCAAAAACTCTGTCGGAAAATTTACAGTTTCGCTCGCATCGCAAACTGTGTCAATAGATTTATATGATTCCAAGTTCCCTGGCAATAACTGTTGTATCTTCAGATTCAAATTGTCAACGTCTACATTTTTTGCCGCTAAAATTGCTCTTTCTGCAAGCCACTCATGATTTAAGTACTGTGTGTGTACATCGGGAAATATTTTTTCAATGAGAGTGTCTTGCGAGTCAACGATTGTGCAAAAATCTGTCGGTAATTTTACGCATCCAGTCTCATCTATAGTTACTTTTCCATCACCGATATCTAGGAGTTGTTTTGAGAATGTTTCAGCGGATGGATCTTGAAGCATTTGAACGCGCATATTTACTTTCAGCTGTACTTTTTCAACATTACGCCACAGTGTAGATGATTTTAAGCAAGCATTAATCTCATCAGCGTATGTTGAACGTGGAATGACGGGAAGTGTTTGCCTGAAATCACCTGAAAGGACTAACAGAGTGCCGCCAAATAGTTTGTCGTTGTTTTTGATATCTTTTAACGTCCTGTTCAACGTCTCAAGTGAATGTTTGTGCGCCATAGTACATTCATCCCAGATGATAATTTTACATTGTTTCAGCACGGTGGCCATGGACGATTGTTTTTTTATGTTGCACACTCCGTCAGGGTTATTTTGAATATTTAATGGCAGCTTAAATACTGAATGAGCTGTTCTGCCTCCATCCAATAAAGTTGCAGCAATGCCTGACGATGCAACGGCCAATGCGATGCCATTATTTGATCGTATTTCAGCAAGAATTAGCGAAATAAGGAATGTTTTTCCAGTTCCACCTGGTGCATCCAAAAAGAAGAATCCACCTTGTCCTGCTGAAACTGCGAGCATAATGCGGTCGTAAATGATTTTTTGTTCCTCATTCATTAATGGGACATTGCGAGTAACAATCGCCGCCATTTCTACAGTGTTGTACTGCATTTCACGATTCATTTCCGTGTTCATGAAATCAGATACAGCTCGATCTGGCGAATTCATACCGAAATGACTGAGTGATAAATTAGCAATTATAATGCAGAGATCTTCAATAGCAATCAATGCTTCATTGTACATAGCGTCGCTGAACGTTATCGTTACATCGTTGCATCGTGTACGATGTTGATGCAATATATCATCAGTCATTGAATCTTTGTGATTATTCCACAATATCTGTGCTCGAGCTGGAAAACATGTAGTTAACACTATAGCGAATAGTAGACGAATTTGTATTGCTGTACAATTTAATGCTGCTTCAGCAAACATACATTCCCACTGGTTGTCGTCTTCCAGCAAGCCGAGTGCAAGGCACGCATCTTTATACGTTGAATACTGTTGCCCATTCACTTTCCGTATATCTTGAAATGACAATGGGCCAGTAACATTAACCAACAACAATCGAAGATAAAAGCATTCAGTTTGCTTTGGATTGACTGTAAATACTCGCCCCAGAGCGTTTGATTTAAATAAATTGGGACATGCATCAACTGGGGAGCCTTGCTTGCGGGGCATCCATTTTTTTGTTTGAGCCCATGTGAAATAGCATGGTACTTGTGAATAGAGTAACGTTCGTGCAAAGGCACCAAAATCATCCGCACGATTACACAATTCGAAAAATTCAGTGAGTGTAGTTTTAGGTGGATTTACAGCACGATCAATTGCTGTCTCGTTCGTGAAAAATACACGCTGGCCGTTTTCGAGATGGACGGCTAACTGAACAACTGCTGGATCCCGTTCATGAATCGGGAAACCAAAGATACGCCAAGCAGCTTCATTGGAGCTGATGTACCGACCAATTTGATAAAGTGTTATTTCATCGTTTTTATTCACTGGTTGAGCATTCACGTTAGTATTTTCCACTCTAAACACAGCCATATCACTGCCTTTATGGACATACTTGCAAATGTATTTAATGCTCTTGACAGAACTGCAGAACTCAACATTAATATGAGCATTGTATGTCTTGCTCAACAGAGGTGAATATGGTACCACCCAACGATTATCAATGTCAATGTCTGTGTTGTTGATGTTTTTAATAAATGATCGTCCGCCATTATCGGGACTTCTTCGACGATATATTGGATATCCGTCGACATTTGTGATCGTATCGTTCGTGAAATCTTTAGGGAAATTTTTAGTGCATTTTCCATCTGCCATGCAAGGCGATGTACGATTAAGAGTACCGCATGGACCATGAATCATGTTCGCTGTAACAATATCAAACAGCAGTTGGTCAGTAGACGGATCTGGAAGTTCTGCAGAAATGATACTATCGATTTCTTCAGGACGGATTTTATCGATTAACCAAACCAAAATGTGAGCATGAGGTAATCCTCGCTTTTGCCACTCAACTGAATACAGCCAGCAACGTGTGCGGCCGAATACATGTAATTTAGTAATGAAACTTATTAAAGACTTCAACTTTTGTTTGAACACACGTGCTGTAACGTCATGACGATGGATTGAATTTTGGCCAGGCAATAGCAAAGATTCAATCTCTGGCCATTTTGGATTACATGTAAACGTGATAAATAAACACGGTCGTCCATATTCGCGCACGAAAGTCAGAGCATCCTGTATATATTCTTGCATATGACGTGGACTGCCCACATACGATGATGGTAGAATGACAGAGTTACCAATTTCGGCAGCGTCAGCGTTGTTGTTAATAGCGTCCCGCAAGTGAATGTACTCTTCCGCACGCAGCTTAAGTTGATTATATCGTAAGTATCGTAGTCGTTCGCCTTCTATCTTGGCGTACATGTCGACCATGAATTGTTGACAAAGCTCGCGACATCGTAGAATGACGTTGTCCCGGCCGCGTCGAATCATCAATCGGTACGCATAATAATCTTTCGAGCTAACGTTCTTGTTTGTTTCGGCTCCTGTAATAATATATTTTTAAATATTAGATTAAATCAATTACGATAAATAATTTAATTTTTTTTTAAATTAGTAATCAAGTTTAAAATGAATGAAGTACCTGATACGGGATCGCGTTGTTTGATATTTATGCAGTATCCGTCTTGTCCCTTCCAGAACATTAGCGGATATTGGAGAGCATCATATGAACGATGTGTATCAGCAATGAACTGAAGATTATTACTCCTTCTACGAACCACAATTTCTCGTGCACCTGTACAATCGCCAACCATGATTCCCGCAACGTCGTCAACAACAGGTGCATTAAATCTACGAATATGCTCTCCAGCTGGTGTTTTATCAGGATTAATGACAATAGCGTGGTTATCGTTTTGTAATTTATGTGTGATTTGAATATTTTCAACAATTCATTGTGCTCATTCAGTAAAGCGTCCAGTTCGCTCACGATGCGTTTGGCAAAAAATGAATCAAGGTTGTTATAGTCACAACGTGCATTCACACGATTGGCAAGTGCGCTTCCGGAATCCTCGCCGCCCATAAAGTAGATTTGTAAAAATTTATGTGCTTCGTTTGGCATTGGCAGTAATGAGCCTATTTTATGATAAACTTGGCCTCTAATTTTAAATGTAGAATTGTATTGTTGACCAAGTGAATTAGTATTTCGAACTATTTCTGTTGCTCCGAACGATGTCATTTGAAAGCATGAATTGAATGTTCGAATGGACTTCAAGAACACGTTAGAATCTGGATCCGTGCCGATAAGTAAACCGTTCAATGGTTCCGGTGGTGTTTCAATGTCGGGTAGTTGAACTTTTCCTGACGCGCAACACATCCCAGCTGGCTCGTTTTTAAATTTAAGAGCATGACAATTTGAACATTCTTTGTCCATAGCACCAATCACCACTTTTGTATGGGCATAATATTCCACATCAGGCTCATACTGGAATGCTAGCCGCAGGAATGAATCATATGTAAATGCTCGGTGTACCTGTTGGCGTTGCTGGTTGTTTGTTCTGCGTCTATTGGCTGTGAATCGGCGTGATTGTCGTTGTTGTAATCTTATCACTTCATTGCGTTCAGCTCGTGTATCTTCAGATTGTTCTTGACGCAATTGCGCCATGCTCACACGCGCATCAGTATTTTCTTGCTGGATTTCTTCTTCAGTTCTTTGGGATCTTAAATTTCTCTTGCTTCTGGTTTCACTTGTATTACGGCTCAAATTAGCCCCTTTGCGTTTTCGTGGCATTGTTCGCTGTACAAAATACACATAATTAGAACTAACAAAATTACTTTAGAGTGAAAAACATCGTAATTATATTGTTATTAACAAAAAAAATATACTTACTATAAGCGTACGGTGTCGATCTGAACCACCGCCGCTATTCTCGAAATGAAACTCGTGGAGTGGAGTAATGAATGTTATGTTTATTGGCCGAACGTTAGTGATGGTGATACAATTATAATACAGCGAAGCAAGCTTATAACTAACGTCCGTCCGGCACGGCTGCGTAAATCTATCTGACTGTTATACAAATAATAACTTAAAACTAATGCCTTAACTACCACGTTGGTAAAAGGGGCCGACCGACCCTTCCGCTACCTGCGCACCCGCCGACGGTTTCCAAGAATAACATCTGGCTTGCAGCTTTATTCGTCGGCTTTCTAAACTGTATTGTTCGTTGTCCGTAACACTTACAACAACACAAAAGTCGTTGTTGGTAGGAGCCCCTGACACGCGTTGAGTATTTTTAGGTTATAATTAATAATAACAGATATTATTAATATTATCTTATATTATTAATTTACTATTAATTAATTAATTGTATGATTAATTTAAGAGAGTTATTATAATTAATAATGAGAGTTACACTGACATAAAAAAATAACAATTCTAAACGTCTCTATACTTAGTTTGATACATAAACACACATTTACATTAATGATGGCCGACAACTGTGGAGGGAGTGAGAGAAACAGGAGACCGGCTTCGGTCTCATCCATACTCCGCGTTGTTCACTGGGTAGTTACACCGATATAGTCTGGCCAATGAGTATCCAGAGTAAAAGCGCGGAAAATTTTAAAATAATTATCAAAAAATAGGGGTTGGTGATAGAAGGGCAAAAACTTAGGGTTGTATGTATTTTTGAATATCGTATCATAAAAAAATTTAAAAAAAAAATTTGTCAAAAAAATGAAAAAAAAAAATTGAGGGGTGGACCACCCTTATTATTTAGGGGTGTGAAAAATAGATGTTAGCCGATTCTCAGACCTACCCAATATGCTTACCAAATTTCAGAGGAATCGGTCAAGCCGTTTCGGAGGAGTATGCAGACTAACATTGTGACACGAGAATTTTATATATAAGATTTGTTGTGTTGTTGTTGTAGTGGTTTTCAAATAACAGTTGGGAATTCCGAGTATAATGTATGATTTCACATATATTCCATTTATACTTATATTATAGAGAGGAGGATTTAAAGAATATAGAAGAAAGATAGATGAACTAAACTGAACCTACTGGTCTGATTTTAGCCTATCATTAGAATACTCTAATAACCCTACTAACAGTCCTAATTTATTTCAAAAATATTTAAAATAGTTACTGTCTACTGTCTAGCATTCGAAGTCGTCAAAGCTGAGAAAAGTCGTAATCTAAAAGTAAGGTAATCAATATATCAGAATTTAAACAAAAAATTGTTGTTAGTCATTTAACTAAATTAAGCCCAATGAAAATTACATCTGTGAAAACGCCAATCTTATTCCATAGATAGAACTTATAAAAATAAAATAAAAACGTGTGGCACTCGGGGACTGCCGCGGTTAAGCTATTGCATAGCATTTTTTATCAACTTATGCAATTATAATTATTTATTTATTTTTTATTTATGCAGCATTTGTTTTTCTTGGATATTTATTCAAGTTTTTTATTTAATATTATTTCAATCTACCTCTCTACCAGACTCAGGCCAAAACGCCTATATAGTCTGTCTCACTTTAACGCGTATTTGCCGTCAGCGTGTGTTAGGTTTTTTTCGTTACGGAATTTCTTGATTCGGTCGCCGCGCTCAAAGCCTGCGTTAAAATCTATGCAATAGCTTAATAAGGGCTTGGTTCATTTGTAGGTATAATATGAAGGTTTAATTCGTAAGTACAGATCGATCGTTTGTGAGTCTAGGACCGTAACTTATCACATAATACCTCTCATTAATATTAATTATACGATACGCGATACTAAATGCCAAGAACACAAATGTCTATAGTATTGAATCTGTCATAATCAAATCAATTGAGATGTCGGGGGTTAATTGTAACAACCTTGGGCCCATTATTTAAACTACATATTATAATAATTGTATATTCGCCTATGCCTGGTGGACCCATGTGAGTTGTGACTTCTTCAATACAAAGTGTCCCCTCGTGAGTTGTTACAGTTACATTTTCACACATGTATATCCTTTCTATAACATATTTTCATAAGTATCTGATTGTCCTCATTTTAACATGTGTGTGATGAGAGCAAAAATAAAAAATAATCTACAGACTCGACACACGCAAAATGACAGCAGACGTCTTACTAAACAAAGCAATACACAGAGACGTTCATTTGTTAACGGAAACTTATTAATTTAAACGGACGTACTGCCTGTTGGTAAATAACTAATCGGGCGTAAAACTTTGTTCCTAATTATATTACCTACCTAATTATATATAATTATTAATGTATGTATAAGACCTCTAAGCATGATGGTATGCTATTTTTTAATATAGTCATAATATTTACCAAAACAAATCGCTAGAGGTCGTCGCTCGTCACGCTCAAAAGTTTCCAATTCGTGACGAATTCTTGCGGTTGAGATAAATTCGCATTGATCAGAAACATTTAAAATAATTAACATTGCCTAATAATTGATCTCTTTCAACTTGCCGTTAGCAAGATATATATTGTCTATGTATATTTCTGTTTCTAATAGTTTTAATTACAACCAGCCTGAAATCGTCATGATATAGGTAACACTTTTAACATTGTTAGTCACGTTTAACTCATAATCGACTTCTTATTAGTACTTTACTTTAGTTGAAACTTTTAGGGCAGTTTCGTTTTTCTCATTACTCTAGAGTCCAGATCTTTGATTTCCTAAATATTATTTAATTAGTTTATATAATCCCGTGACTCACGCATAAGTCAGTTAGAAGTAAAAACGAGAGCAATATCATCAATTATAAATAAAATATCACAGTTCGCGTCATTAAGTAAAAACAATTGAATACTCAAAACATTATACACACGCACTAAACCCATTAAATATATTACATACAAGGAAAGCCATTCATAAAACTATAATGGATTATTGAGCCAATGAAAGTTGATTACATGACATATCGCTTCACTAAACATTAATCGTGCGTCAATAGTTTAATTCTTTTTGAACTAGAATTCACCACGCTCACGTTAAGGCTGAGGCCTTTTTAGTTCAGTTTCATTCAACGTTTAATTAGTTGAATTTGGGATTTCTTTACGGTGTATGACATATATTCTCCAACGTACTGACAAAGTACTCAGAATGTTACCCTTACAGTTATTATTTATTTGTATAAAACTTCTTAATGCCTCAATAAAAACCAGTGGCGCTACAACCCAAATGGGTCTGGGCCTCAGATTGCATTCTTTCTTTGATCATTTTTATTTCATAGACACGGACGATGTATGATAGGGAAGAAAAGAATACATCATTAAGAGGAACAACTAAGGTAGCAGATATTTCAATACAAATACATAAACTTATATGGTACAGAAAAGTGGAGGAAGAAAGTACTAAACTGGTGCCCAAGATACAATAAACGAAAAAGAGGGAGACAATTTAGAAGGTGGATAGACCAAATTTAGGAAACAGCAGGTACGTGGCAGAGGTGGCACATTGCAGACAGGTGGGATTTTGAGGGCACACAGATACCTAAACATATAAATGTGTTAAAGTCTAAAAGTATCTGAAATAAAAGGCTCTTATTATTATTTCATAGACAACTAGAAATTTCAAAAAGGTTAGTCGACATCACAGGAGACCGAAGATCTGGCAGCTACCTCGGACAAAGAATTAGTCTAGCAATTCAAAGGGGGAACGCTGCCAGTATCTTCGGTACCTTGCCTAAAGGGACTCCTTTTAATGATATATTTTAGTTTATGTTAAGTTTCGTTATTTATTTCAATGTATATTATTTTATTATTATTAGTTTATGTTTATAAGTTTAATTTTATTAATATTGTTGCTAATTACATGTTGATGTGTTATAGATATAATATATTACTAGGATATCAGCTTTGTGTCTGACATATGTCGTCAATTTTTGGATTTGAGGCATGCCGGTCTCACGATGTTTTCCTTTACTGTACGAACGAGTGTTAGATACGCACATAGACAGAAAGTCCATTGGTGAAAGGGATAAGAGTCTGATACCAACAGAACTGTCTTGATTCATCAACGCAAAGCCTAAACATAGGATGTAACTTAAAAATTTAGACAATGTAAGACGGAAATGTATTGGTAATTCCACCAAAAATAATTATTTTTTCGTTTATCAGAAAATGTTTGACATCAAGACTTAATCTAATTATTAAAAGTATATAACAATAGAAATGTTAATGCAAAATAATAATTAATTTATAATTTAATTAGACAAGGTCAGTGCATTGCGATTTCGTTGGAATATTTCAACACTCAGTTACCAATAGTTCAAGTACGTTTAAATTATTTGAATATTATTATGACTGTTAATTATTTTTTGATGAGATTACAAAACTATTTAAGCTTTGAACGGCCGACGAAAAATCTATACACACATCTTTATATATTAAGCTAAGTTTTGCATTAAACGACTGAAGAAATAGTTTATACATAAGCATTTTTTTTTTACATTTCTTTTTAAATTCTTAGTCACCAATTAATGAAATAATTGTTTGAGTTCGTTTACTTTCTTGTTCATAGAAATCCTAGTATCAGAATAAAAACAAACTAAATAAGCGTTATTTTTTTTATATTTTAATTTTTTTTATAAAACGGGGGGCAAACGGGCAGGAGGCTCACCTGATGTTAAGTGATACCGCCGCCCATGGGCACTCTCAATGCCAGAGGGCTCGCGAGTGCGTTGCCGGCCTTTTAAGAATTGGTACGAAATTATATTAAAGGCATTGGTTCACTCGTAATTTGTCTTTGTAAACTTTTAAAATTGTTTAAAAATTTAGAAAAATAAGTAACAATTTTGAATTTTTAAAGTGTGTGTGTGTATTTTATGGGTTGGAGTCAATAAGCAGCGGCCACTATATTTTCTCCTATGTTGCTCTTGTCTCTGTTCTTCACTCAGAAAAACAAATGTATTTCCTCTTTTCCCGAGCACTGGGAACTTATTTAATATCTTAAACAACTTCATGTTACGTAATATTATTTATAGAAATATGAGTACTACGATGTGATGTGTAATTATTTCTCTGATTTTCTGAAGGCTCCGGATGACGAGGTGCCTATATTTGGTTTAGTCCAGAGAATCGTGACGCCATTAATTGAGGAAAATATATTCATACAATTCCATTTAAACAACCTTGATGCAAGATACTATATTATTAATAAAACAGTTCTTAAAACCTATATGTAAGGAAATTAAGCCAGAAGATATTTATTATGACATGTATGCTCTATACGAATACATTTAAAAATTCAGACTGTACTGACAGAATTTTAAATTCTTAGATTTTGTTAAAAAAAAATTATGTATTATAGAACCTAGCATTCTAGTGATTTATGCCTAACATTAGCTTTAAGTTTTAACTTAATTTATTTTATTTTGATTTTGTAATTGTCTACATCAGTAATTTAAAAAAATGTTGTTTTTTTTTCTGAATGTATTTATGTTTCTGTATGTCAGCATATGTGTCAAATATGTAATGTAAAAAGTTTTAATAAATGAAGAAAGTAAACCCCCCTCAAAAATAGTCTTCCCTTACATGTTCAGTGCACGTTAGTCTTAAGTGCTAAACAGTGGTAAGTGTAAAAATAGAACACAAGAGCAGAGTCTCTCCCCCTTAATAGAGACTGTAAGTGTTATTGGAAACTTATGTTAAATATCCTAAAAAGTAAATTAGGTAAGACTTATTTAAGAGTCTTAAATTAAGCTAGATCGTAAGGTTCCATGATGTATCAGTGAAGACACATGTATAAAAAAATACATGTTCGAGTTTTTTTTCAACTGGTACATAGTAAATTAAAGAAAACAGATGTAGCGAATGTGGTGTGCTATCGGGAGACAAAAGGCAAGTATTCCGTCGCTTGCGTAACGTGGTGACTTCCGTCGGGTACCATCAACAAACAAATTCTTTTGTCGTTTATTTTTTAAGTACATCCTGTTTAAATAGCAATATACAGCTAATACAGTGCTTTGTTATTCACCTTAACTAATATACCTTAAATAATTTATTTATTTGTTACGGTGTTGAAACAATAAGTAAAAAATACTTTATCAAAATATTTACTCCCGCAACCCTGTGAAGATCTCACAACAGTACTGTAGATAGGGGCAGTGCTTAAAAAATATTATTGTTAAAATTATCCTTGAAAGTTTTAAAATGTGACTAAAATCAAAATGACTTAAAACGTAAATAAACTTAAAATTGCATCTAATTAGTATCTCACGTAATAATCTCGTCTAGAACGCTGTCAGATATGTAAAACTTCACGCAGAAAAAAACTTTTGACATCTCTTGAAACTACATATATTTATTTAAGTTTGATTGACGATCTAGAATACGGTCCTGAGATCATATCTCCTAAGCAGCGCTCTTCAGGTTCTAAATATAATTTCACTTTAATTATTGTACAAATTTGATAAAATTTGTGAACGCGAATTCCACTCTTTGCATTTTAATTTTTTTGCCGAAACACTAAGGATACAAAAAAAACAGAAAGGGGATTATCCTTGGTGCCCGAAAGACCCCATCACAGTAGACTTAACTTGACAACTAAGGACTTAAGAGAAAAATATAATCAATACAATAAAAAATATTACGCACAGATACTACAAAAAAATTTGCTATCTCTCCCGGTGAGTAGGCCACGCTAATCTGTGTAGCGGCCGTTGTGACAGACTCGCGTATTTACTATTTTTAAATCGCTGGTTTTTTTGCTACTAATTACTTTATAATTAAACTTATGTACCGTACATCTATATATAGGCTATCCTCACCCCGATCGGATGACTTTGTGTGGAAAATAGACTCCTAAATAAATAAATTGATAAAAAATTACATATACCCGGTTTCCAATTTGTCTTTCGTATTTATTTTAAAGTTATTCAAACAATTCTGTACCTTTTTAAAAGTCTTACTATTAATAAATTATTAACAAAAAAGGTACTAAAGTTAGTTATATATTGAAAATACTTTATTATCTTGCTACAATTTAAATTAGTATTTTCTAACATATAATTTATATTTTAACCAAAAATCCTATCTCCTATAGTATTAAACGCTACATACGTGGTTTGAAGATATTGGACGTTATTTTTCCAATATCAATATCCACAGTTGTCTATGATTAAATAAATTACTTTTGACATTAATATTTGTCGGAGCAATAGCATTGCTGTCAGCTGCCATTGTCATTATATCACAGAGCTTATTAATGAATAACGTCAAAGTCAAAGCAGTTTAAAACCGTTAATTCTTGTGGTTACTTATTACTAGATCTATAAATTAACAACTATTTGATAGTCCATAGTAATTCCGGTTTTAAACTGATTTGACTTTGACATTTTTTTTTAATAAGCTCTGTGACATAATGTCAATGGCAGCTGACAGCAACGCCATTGTTCGAACATATATATTTTTTAATATTTATAACGTTTAGTAATCTCCAGTAGATCGATCGATTTAAAAAATATTTTACCGTATATCATTATCCCTGAATATTATGTTAAGATTTGTTTCCAATATATTTAAAAATTATCTAGCCGTGCGAAGCCGGGATTGGTACTATTATAAAGGAAGAGCTTTATCTTTGTCTATAGTGTATAAACTTCCTAACTCCTCTTCCTAAAATACGATAAGGAGCTGATATTATTTGGCAATAAAAATATTCCTTATCACTATCAAGTGTCAACTTTTCAGTGTCAACTGATTAAAGGGCAATTGCTGTACCTGGCAAAAAAATATTTTACCGAATATCGTTTGTGTCGAACGGAGCAAAAACACTTATGCGTAAATTGCGAAATAATTAAAGGAAATTGATTTCCAATGAATTTATCGTGTTTTCTTTTGTCCACATATCTTGTACATAATAAAACAATCGTATAGATAATATTGATAGGCACGTTTTTATGTGATAACATTCACATTACCTTTAAAAGTAATATTTTGCACGATTAGTACAAGGGAGTTTATCAGAGATATTCTTTATTACTGAAACATTCAATTATTAGACTAAGGGTCTGTTTCACAATGTATGGATAAAGTACCAAATAGCTAAACACATAAATTATTTGGAAGATAAATTGTGCTATTTGACATTCATCGGACTCATAACTTATGATGGACTTTATGTGACGAATAGCGCTATCTGACAGTCGTGAAACGCAACAATAGTGTTTATCCTGCCAGTAATAAATAGCTTATTTGGAACTTATGTAGAACTTATCCGTAGATTGTGAAACAGACCCTAAAATGTATAATTTTAGTATGTTCACATTTAAAACTACTGGTAACTAGGACATTCTGCAACCTCAAAGGAATGATGTTTGAATACCCGACGAAAAAATAACTGTTTCAGAGTGGTATGCCAAAGGTATTTACCCCGATGGCGCATAATACATTTTCTTATTAGAAATTTTTCTAACTTTTATTGAAACAGGCAATTCATTAGCTCTATCTAAATAATATCAAATATTTTTATTTATATTATCTAAAGTATCTAAAACTTTTATCAAAATCCGTACTTAATAACAAATTCCATGTTAAGATAATATTCAATTCTATATTTAAATCATCGGATAGGGGCCGGTCCCCGGGGCGATTCTCGAAATAGCCAAACTGAAATATCTTATTTCTTTGGAACTTTGCTTCAAGTCCTTCGCTTAGTTCCACTTGGAATGCAAAATACCGTGCTTTTGTATAGTTACTATATGGCTATAAAAATATTTCAATATCATATGAATTAGTAAGAATAGTTTATCGATTATTTGTTTGTTATTTATTAAAAATACTATTACATTTAAAAGACAAGCACTAAAGAGCTGTAAAAAACGCAAACTTGGGATAATTTGAAATAAAAAAATTGCAATTATATGCATTCAGATGTATTTTAAAATGTGTTATATTTTAATTCAAAAGTTTCTTAGATGAACGCGTTGACAAAAAATATTTTTCACTTAAGATTTTTCCAATGACGCTTAAAACGTTCTCTAAAAAATTTTAGAAAGTAAGATTTCATATTTACACTGAAATTATATTAAAATCAATATGAATTTGAAGTAAGCGTTGTTTCCTATTCACCTAATATCTATAACGAATTAAAAACTTAAAATGAGGAATCTTTCTTAAGTAAAATATTCTTTAACGGTTTAAAATGTGATTAAATTCCAATGATTTTTCATATTTCGTTTACATGATTTTCAAATCCGGTAGAACAATTGTTTCTCTATTACACATATATTATTTTTAAGGCTAGTTTTAATTAAAGTGAATAATGGTATTAAAAAACTTGTACTAATTATGTTGTATACGCTTTAGCTTAGTATTTTAAATTCCAAATTTACATTACGACATAAATTATTGCAAAAACGTTTTTAATATTTGCAAGAATATAATGTTAAATTAATAGTTGCCTAAAGTCCATTCTTATATTGTATTTTGTCATTTATCAATTTCCGGTTTTCACCCAATTTAACCGTACGTAATTATTAATTAATAAATAGTGTAATTATTTATTATCTCGATTGACGGTATTTTATAAATTATTTTGTTTACCCACGTTTGAAATATTATATCTGAAAAGAAATAATTTGTAAAAAATTATGTAGCGCACACACGGCGAAAAACTCCCTTTATGTTCCTTTAATAGTGAATAAAGAAATATATTTTAAATATATTTCGATCAGTTAAAAATATATGCATATATTAACTTTTTAATCAATGTTTTATTAGACACAACCTTAATCAATAATTATCATTGAAATGTGACGTAAACAATGATAAACTTTATTTCTATCCGAATAAGTACCTACTGACTAAACGATAAGGGCTCCTAATAGGACACAATGCAAAGTAATTTGAGTCATACTATATAAAATAGTTGAAATATATATAAGCGTCAAAATTAACAAAAATAATACCTCAAAATTTAAAGAAACTCGTCGGTCCACGACACGAAAAAAATCCGTTATTAACACAGCACTTATCGCGATATCAAGAAGCGTTTTAAACAACACGTGCACTTATGCGGAGCGCTTGTGGCAGACTGGCTTGAATGAGTCGGCGCGTGCGTTGGGATGCGTATGCGCAGGGCAGGTGGCCTTGAAGAATGCAATTTCGAGATTTATCTCAGTTTTTAATCGAATTTAGAGGCGGCCTTGTATTTCTCGATTTGGGCGTCTACCTGAACATCTGCGGGATACAATGTAGCAGCGGGTGACCGATTCTCTAGTAAAACGGAATTTAAAAATCTATAAAACCGTTTAAAGACTTGGGTGCAAAAAATATGTGAATACTTTTAAAAGCAACTTTTTTAAACAAAAAACAGTACATAAGATGTTTTAAGGTACCTTACCAACAAGAAACTAAACGATATCTTAGCCTTTAAATTAAACCATTGAAAAATACTTGCATTCATGATAAACAAATTACATATTCTTCCTTTCTTCAATAGGTTTATATAGCCGATCTCAATTGTCTATAATTCAATATCAAATTGAATCAATTTATTCCCTAAATCAGAGTTAGAGTACCATTACACTATATTACATGTTATATTTTTACCAATAGATTCGTGAGTAAAGTATATGTGTATTATTAATTACGAAGAGGTCGCAAAACTCCAGCCAAAACCCACGCGAGCTAAGCTGCGAGCGGAAGCTTTTTAATAATACTCTGCTCTAATTTTTGGTATATTATAAGCCTTCGAAAAAAGAGCATTATCTCAACCCTCGGTAACACAAACAAGGCGTGCTCCATGGGCGGTTAGCACTTCATTCAAAGTGTCCTGTTCTTTTTTTCCCATTAATTTACCTATTCCCTAACACGGAAGAGAAATTCTTAAAGACATAACTTTAATTTGCTGGGAATATTCCATGGGATATCGAACCTAACTTACTTGAAGTTGCTGAATCTTTGCTTGCTATCCGTTCGCATAGATTCTCCAGGTACATTCTGACATTCGATTGGCCTGTTTGTATGCCTCTTGTGTCATAAAAAAAAACATTTTTTTTTCTCTAGCCTCGCATATTAAATAAGCCGGAGCTGCGGAGGCGGTTGTTAATATTCGTTTTTTTGTGTAGGTAGCTATTAAATATGAAACTTACAAATTAACTTTTCCACTATTGTCACGATAGAAACTTGATGAACGTGGGATGGTTTCTTTGTTTCATTTCTTCTCATACTTTCTGTTACGCGCATTAACACTATTATGAAAGAGTTAATTAATTTAACAATGCTGAATCTCTGATAACATTACTTAATAATGCGAAAGTGATTTTTTTACTTTTAAACAGATCGTTCGGTTCTTGGAAAATAGGAGACAAAAATTTAAATAAATAATGATTTATATTTTTCCATTTGGAATTATTATTATTACTATGTAGGTTATTGTTAATACTCTATATTTGCGTTATTATATATTTTTCACAGACTATAAAGTAGTCACAATATATAGATAATCATTCATATTTGACTTCGACATATTCAGTTTACAGAATCCACAAGAGTTGTATTGTCCATTATTTCTTCAGAATTTTTCTATCGAATTAGTGTTAAGTTGCTGTAATGGTAGGAAAACGCTTAAAATAAGTGTTTCCTATAAAATATCAACGACGTAAGCTAGAGTATCGTTTGACAAAAAATGTGTCGAGTATACAAATTAATAAACAATAATTGTTCAAAACTTTATGACACAGGACTTTACATTTCGATTCCTTTAATGGTTGTGGCCTTTTGGCCTTAACTAACCGGACGAACCATATTATGCACGGCGTCTAATCGCTAAGTATGTAGGGCGTTAATCGGCGCCAGACACAACCGCGAGTTGTATCGCCTTACAGCAAAACTAGGCCTAATGAAATAATTACCAGGCTGAAGGTGAGCGGTGTCTTTTGACAATCATTGATCCGTGATATGCAAGGTCAATACTATTTACAAACTAATATAAGTCTATGTTTATACGTAATAAGTACTAAACGTATACGATAATATACATTTCTATTTATCAATATTTAATTTTTATTGTGTAGGTTATGTTAATAATTAATGGGTATTATGTATATACAATTTCAATCAAATAAATAGGTAATACGGAGACGCACGTATTGGTTGATGAATCTTCAGCAATGGTTTGATGACCAAGTCAGAAGCGCTGCACCAGAAAGTACTCTTAAAGTAAGTAAGTAGGTGATCAACACCTTCGAAAGAAGATGTCACTATAAGAATCAGAATTTTTGACAAACTTTTTGACTAATTATAAAAATAAACAAAAATTAACCGCAAACTATGTTGCTAAGCGCTAAACTCGAAGACGGCTGAACCAACGCGAGTATTTTTAATTCTTTGAACTGGTTTTAATGGAGAGAAAAATTAAAACAACAACAGAACTATCTAAAAGCCGGATTTTATTCCGGAAAAGCGAACAGTTTCTATGGGGTAGCATAGTACAATGTTCCATATTAATATATAATATAATATGTAGGTATAAAGGTAAGTAAAAATATCATAGGCGAAGCGAAGTTCGCGGAGGCAGCTAGCATAGGTATTATAAATATTATCTTTTAGGATCTATTAAAACTGCAAATGTATACTACTATTTTACACATTATTTTTTAAATATATTTCATAGCTGATTCCCCGATAGTGTTGTCGTCGGAGGTAGTAAATAAATTACGTATATGTAACATTTACAGCAATTTCCAGAAAGATGCCTTGGTTTTATTTTTTTAATTATCGAAAAGGGCGAAACAACATTTGGAAGGAATAGTTATTCGTTTTTTAACTAAGTTTAGTTATTGAATAATATTTATTAATAAAGGGTATAATTTATTTTATCAATGGTACTGACGAGAACTACAATAACGAGGAATAGGCAAAATAAATAAATGTGTAAATTGAAATAAACTAGCTTTATTATTATTATTATATGTTATGCTATGTATTCGTTATATATGCTTTATATTTTGAGGCGTTTCAATCTAACTTCTGAACTGATATTGATTAATTTAAGTATGTATATTATAATCTTAAGTAAGGATGAACGAAACGAAACGAAAAATTATAAGTTTTGCATATACAATTTGTTTCAAAAATAATTGATATGATTTCATGACGCACTCTGACATTGCACAAAATTCCCGCTTGGGCTCCTCTATAATAATAATTACAAGAATTTAAAAGTAGGGTAATGAATACGGTACAGGTGACACGAGAGCGGAATGCAAGCTGAAAGGGCTATTTCAGTGACGCAAACGCTGACAAGCCGAGAGCTATGGATCGCGGAAGTATGACACTAAATGATAGCCACTATGAAACCTGGGGTGTTATTCTGTTATGTGTGATATAAACTTCCAAATTTCTTTAAAAATAAGTACTAAGTACACAGTAGCAATAAATTTCAGAACTAAAAACTTAAGCGCCTAGGGCACTTACGACTAAAAGCGGCCACTGACGATACGTCCATTAATCCGAATGGAGTAGTCGTCGTCCAAAATCGTCCCATGAATGGTAAAAAAGTATTCCATTTGGATGGACGTCAGCCAGCTCTGGATTTCCAAAAGGATTGAAATCCATGCGTCCAGGCCAAATGGACGTCATCCGTGGCCGTCGGTCAATGGCAGAAACGTGCGCCACGCCATATGGAAGCAGTCCGAATTGTCCGTGAATGGGCGAAACGGCGTCCATTTTTTTGAGGTTTTTGTTTCAGTTTATGTTTTGATGTCGATGGTGGTGCATGTGCTGTGTATTTGTCAAGCGTTATAATTTTCTTTTTATTATGTCTTTGTCCGCGCGTGACTTTGTGTTGGAAGTAATAGAAAAATATAAAAGTATTTCTATTTTTAAATAAATATATTTATGAAAAAATAAATAAAAGTATTTCTTTGTTTCAACCAAACCTTCATCCACCTTCTCTTAGGTTTTTTTTGTCTTTTTAATAAAATACACACAACTGCTGCCACCAGTAAAGTATTGTTATCCATAGTATTATTTATTTCCTTTCCGTACGATTGCAAAGTTCGAAGTGACGCCATGCATCCAAATGGAAGTATCGTGAATGGTACCGTATCTCGATAAATTTCCATTTGGAGTGCATCCAAGTCTACTAAATGGACGTATCGTCAGTGGCCGACTTAAAGTGCACAAGTACAAGTACAAATATGTTCTGATGAAAATACGGCGAATTTAGCGAAATATTGGTGTTATTTCATATCGATTATAAAAGTAAATAAATCAGTGGTAGCGCCACCGTTTCTCTCAGCCTCAGCCTCGCTACAGCCTCAGATTCCTGTATCAGTTTCATGATCAATTGTCAATCTAATAGGCAAGTTAGTTGGTGATCCTTACCAGGCCTCTGTGCCTGACTGTTGACGCCGTCGACTGTTTGGGCCTAAGGCAAGCCGGTTTTGCTCACGAAGTTTTCTTTCAACGTTCGAGCGAATTTTAAGTGCGCACACAGATAGGTAGCCCATGTCTGCACAGCCGGGAATCGAAACTACGACCTCAAGGATGAGTGTCGCACGCTGAAGCAACAACTGCCCATTTTATGAAACATTTATTATTATCTGTAGCAACTAAACCCCTATAACCCCTTTCTTCGTTAGGAGAGCATAACAGTAACCTTTCGTAAATGACGTTATGTTATTTAAATTACGTTCAAGTAGCGACAGAGTCGAGTTATCATATCGATTAACAAAGTATATTAAGCCTTTATTAGCAGCTGTTTTTACAAAAACAAGCAATGAACTATATAGAATTTGGCAGTTTCGTTGAACAAATTCCAATTTTGCAAAATTTGCAGCTGTCTCTAAGTATGCGGTTGACATTCATTTTAGGAATGACACGGGTCTTGACAGGTGTTACAGAATGAATGTGAAGGAATATTAGTACTTGAATTAAATAAATGTTTAGTAAGTGGTCGATATTGTCTCAAAAGGGACATATTTTTGAAGTTATACTTGTTTTGGCGCGGTAGGGAAAAATGATGAGAGTAAATTTTTACGATCCGCACGCATACCAATCACAAAAAACCGACACCTGAAGTTAGCTATAGTCAACAATTTAGTTTTTTAAAGTTATACTTCTTTTGGCGGGTTAGGGAGAAATGATGAGAGTAATTTTTTTCTATTGTACATAGAAAAAAAATTAACTTTTATTTTATTTTTTATTATTAAATTAAAAAATTACGTTACAACGTAGAATAAGGCGAAAGATAAAGAATTTGAAAAAAAATTGTCTTGTTATGCCAAAGAAGTATAACTTCTAACGCCTGTACATAAGTACATACACGTTTTTTTTATTTGTTTCATTGATATTTTGTTATTTATTATTGAACAACCCAAAACAATTTTTGTTTTATCTGAAAGCAAACTAAGGACCCCCGGATTATACGTCATGTGTGATAGCCACTATACCACATAGCCATGTCGAGGCCTGATTGTGAAAACTGCTTCAAAAATTTTCTAATCGGTTTTAATTCGGATTTATTTGAATAGTACTTATTAAATATATATAAAAACTTAAAACGTATACGACGAGACCTATTAGTTATATCATAGTCACGTAGTAATAAAACAGTCGTTCAGCCACATTTGAAATCTTAAGACCTTATGTGATTGTCAATGGGTGACATGACAGATGACAAAAAGTGTTACGCCCATTACACGGGTCAAAACAAAATTTGATTTTGACTAAATATGAAATTTTGGTATTTTGGATTTTAATTAGACGAAAAAAAAATGACTTTATTATATTTAATAATCATTTTATTTTGTATGTAGGAGACCGATAGAACGATTTTTTTCAAAATTTGTGGTGTTCATTTTTTATTGATCCAAATTAATATGTTTATTAACACCTGATTGTTGTTTACCGGATGAGCGCCATCTAGCGGGACTACGTGTAAAACCCTGCTTTAATCCCGCGGTATTTTTGAAAATGTATTAAAATTTATAAAAAATCATTCAAATGATTACTATAACTACGACAAAAACAAAATGTATTCCAAAAAATGTATTTTTTATCGTTTTCGTGCATAATTAACCGATAAATCATAAAAATAAAAAAAAATATAGAACAGGGCAAACGGGCAGGAGGCTCACCTGATGTTAAGGTATACCGCCGCCCATGGACACTCTCAATGCCAGAGGCCTTTAAGAATTGGTACTCTCTTTTCTTAAAGGACCCTAAGTCGAATTGGTTCGGTAAGAATTCCGTGGGCTGGTATAAATAAACTTTAGAACGAAATTTTTCTTAGAGTCATGTTATAAAACGAATGATTATAAAAATTTTATATTCACGTCATTTTAACGCAATTCACACCTAGAAATGCATCTTAAGTCAGTTTGGCGTTCGTCCAGTTCGCATAGTTAGTGCTAGTCACATATCTTACGCGTCGCGCACGCGGCGCCAATCTATATAGGGAAGTAAGGTCATTGCCCGATTGTCACTGCATTGTGTCCGTTTATGGGAATAATTCTAGAGATTTCATTGCACTTATATGAGAAAATGTGAAAGTTCAAAAAAGTGTCATAAAAATCGAATAAACGGCAAGAAATGCTAGGCTCAAATAATATTAGTTCTACAACCAACTTTTTTTTGGTAAATAGTACTCAGGAAAGCTATGTAGTAGTAGAAGAGGTAGAAGGAGACTTAACCGCAGACGCACGTCTTGGTTGAAAAACTTAAGACAATGGTTTGGTCAAAGCACCAAGTCATTGTTTAGAAGCGCGGCATCCAAAATTAAACTTGCCATGATGATCGCCAACCTTCGCGAGGAGATGGCACTATAAGAGAAAGAAGAAGAAAGCTTTGTATGCATTTCATACATAGCTATTCGAGTGGTGATTGCTTTATTCCAATATTACTGGTTAAAGTAGAGAACGAACGGATAATTGAAAACCAAATATAATTTAATTAACTGCTCAGTTAAAACCAGTGGTGTTGCAACCTTGTTAGGTCTAGGTCTCAAATTTCTGTATCTGTTTCATGATCATTTGTCATACGCCGTTGACTTTTTGGGTCTAAGGCATGCTGGTTTCCTCACGAAGATTTCCTTCACCGTTTGAGCGAATGTTAAATGCGCACATACACAAAAAGACCTCAGGGATGAGAGTCGCACGCTGAAGCCACTAGGCCAACACTGCTCAAACTACTTACTTAATGTATCACCACAACTTAATATGAATGCTTAAACTTGTTTTTTATTATTATTAGAAGTTTAGCATTAGGTTGAGCTTTATTGCATGTTTATTTAAAATATTGAACACAGTTTCGTACCGTAGGTTATTCTGACACGCTGGATATATATATCACGCGTCCGAGTCCTACAATTTTGGAAGCTAACTTTTGTTATTAAAATAATCATATCTAGGATTTTTGCTGTTATAATGCTTGAATTCAACTTATAATATCTATTAATTCTCATAATAACGGGTGGCGCAAAAGTAATGGCACAAAGGAATTTTTTTTATTTTATATGACGATAGTTTTCATTCTGTTGTTGAAAATTGTGTAGTGAATAAATGTAAAATACACTGAAAACAAACATGGACCGTTTTACTCTCCAAGAACGTGGAATAATCGTGTCAATGTTCTTAAGGAATAATTCATCAGTGATAAAAACACAACGTGAATTTCGTCGACGATTTCCTGCATGATCACCCGATCTGACGAGTCCAGACTTCTTTCTTTGGGGTGTTTTAAAATCTCGGGTGTATGTGAACAAGCCACAGACTCTCGCAGCTCTAAAATAAAACATTCATCAAGAAATAATTACTCTGTAACAATCTTGTGTTTGTACGCAATTTCGATGTAATTCTCTCAATATCCGTAGCGCTGATGCCGAAAGTCGCAAGCTTGGGATCGCGTGGAATAAAAACTAATTATTGCGATCGGGATCGCTGTCTATTGGAAGTTACTCTGTTCCTGGACTCTTTGTCATACATAGTATTTGCGCGAGTGAAGAAAAAATTGTGCATGGGGTTTGAACCGACCTGTGTTTATATGTCGAATGTATTTTTCTTAATTTTTTACATAATAGGGGTAAACGAGCCTGCAAAAAAGCAGTGCATTTTATTATAATTGTTGTTTGTAATATTAAATATAAGATAGCGGTAGGAGATACGAAATAAATAAATATAACAAATCTACAACTACTCTAGTACACAATTTACTTTAAAATCTCATCAGATTAAAAATCGGAACAAATAAAAATGTTTACTTTTAAGCTATAACAACATAAAATCACAAGGTTAAAAAAATGCTATAATTTTTATTACTTTACATTAATGAACACCTACATTTCAGCAATGAGAAATACGTGAAATGCCAACTTCAAAATTACTTTTCTTATCAAAGGCGATGGCAATAAGTGGTTTAAATTCCATCATGGAAATACGGTATCGATTAATGCAATTTCAAAAAACCATATTATTTAAATGGCAATTTAATTAAACACACTAAAAAGTATTAAATATATTTCCTATTTGTATTGACTTTTGTATACCTACATAACTAAGAGAATTAAACGAAACGAAAATAAGTTATCTCTAGATAATTTAATTTTTGTTCGTCAGTGTTTCCTAACCTTTTTTGTGCCT
Organism: Pieris napi; assembly: GCF_905475465.1. Classification (NCBI taxonomy): domain Eukaryota; kingdom Metazoa; phylum Arthropoda; class Insecta; order Lepidoptera; family Pieridae; genus Pieris; species Pieris napi. Next base: position 4,971,346 of record NC_062235.1, on the reverse strand, counting down.
TTCCCCACCTTAGACCTTCAAAAATTCTTATGGCCCACTATGTATATAGTTTTACATATTAAAAAAAATCACTTAAGAGACTAAAATGATAGGTAAGTAAATTTTCAAAAACATATAATGAAAAACTGTAAATCAAATTTCAAATAATGTTAATACATTATAGAATAGCCCCTCTTAACAATTAAATTTTCCCCCTGTGGGGCGTGGGTACAAAGGATGGGGAACGTATAAGTCGATTAAGCATGTGAAAACTGGAATGTGGTTTCGACAATACAATAAATAACATGTAAACATAGTAACCATAAAATATATTTAGCATTAAAAATCAGTTTTGACAAACTAATTATTTAAAAAATCGTATTTTCTTCTCTTCAGCTGCGGCGACGCCAACTTGCAATGTATACCATGCCATAGGGATGTGACATTCTGCATAAAAAATCGATTTTTCTTAAAAAAATAATCGAAGCATTTTTGTTGTCTTTTTAATTTATCTTGTGCTGCTGAATAAATTTATTTTACTTTTAAATTATGGTGTTCCATTTAAATTTGAGTTTTTGTAAAATTAACTGGTTTTATCATCCTTTCGGTGTTTTACAATAAAACATCAATGCATCGAGTATATCAATACATCTTCAAAGAATCGTATTCAATGTATCGCAATCTAAACATCGATGTTTATCGAATATCCGTAATAGTTCGAGGTCCGGGTTATAAAAGACCAGACATAATGTCGGGAGGTGGCAGAGGAAAAATCGACTATGATTGATTTTCAATTATAAAAATAATCGATTATTTTAAATATAAAAATCGCGTAAAAAAATCGATTTTTACTTTGAAAAAAATCGATTTTTTAATAATCGATTATTTTTTCACATCCCTACCATGCCAGAACAACGCAGAAACGCAACGCAGAAGGACGCAGAATGTGTGCCACATGCCACAATAAGGGACCATACATAAACTATTAAAATTAAAAGCATATAAACTCTATGTATAGGTTAATAACGAAGACCTGGCATACCTTCCGGGTGACTGGCCCTGCACAGTCAAGGCACATACACACATGGAATTACAACTTTGACACACCAGGTGGTGACATACGTTTTGTCACTTTAATTCAATTAAGAGCCAATTATACGTATAAGGACCCTGTATATTATTAAGTTTTACTAGCAATAGATCAGGGTTTAATATTTAAGATATTGTAATGTAACATTCAAATATCTATTATGAATAAATAAGTAAGAAATCATGCGCACGAATAAAACTAGCGTTTTAATATTATAGTTTACTAGCGACCCACCCCGGCTTCGTACGGGCAACTGTGAAGCCCGTTATTACCTAAACCATGAATCCTTCTATATATTGGCGAAAACTGCAATAAATTCCATGCAGTAGTTTTTAAGTTCATCGCAAACAGACCAATAGTGGCGGAGGACTTGATTTTATCTAATATCATAAACGCGAAAGTTTGTAAGTATGGATGGATGTTTCTTACTCTTTCACGTAAAAACTACTGAATAGATTTTAATTAAACTACAATAATCATCAAAATAACACATAGGCTACACTTTATAAAGATATTGTGTGAATTGTCCAAAAAATCAAGTAAATAGGAAAAAATGTACCATCTGCGAGCTATTCTGGCGTACGCAGCCAAAACTAGAGTTACACATATTATGTAATGTATGATGGAAATGTTTATCTTAAATAGTCCTACAAAAAACAGTATATATGTATGTCTTATGTGTAAGCCATTACAGCCAGAATAGTGAACCGTAACTACAATAAAAATTGATGATTTATTTCAAATGCACATTTGGTAGTAATAGATTTATTCCTAAATGAAAATAGTGTTTTTAACGCTTCTGGTATTTAAATTAGATAAAATATGTCTTTCACGCTACATCATTTGGACAAATATTATTTTAATACTGCAAAGACAAAGTCGCGGGCATCAGCTAGTATAATATAAAGTTAGGCTGTTGCTGACATTTTTATAGAGAACTTGGCTCTAACTCTAAAACTCATATATCTCTCGTTCGTCGTTATTTCTATTTATCATTATTATTGTCTATTCATCGTTAAGGCAGTAAGAAACGTTTTAGTTCTCCAACTTACTTAGTAATACGACTACATAAGTAAGTCGACTACATAAAAATATATGACATTCACAAGTATAGGGGCATATTGGTAATATAAATTTCATAATGGGCTCAGAAGATTACCAAGTTCCAAGAATAACCTACCACCTACCTATCTCTTTATAATGTTAACAGTTATTCATTAACAAATATTTATTAGCACTCGGTCCGTTAATCCTTTTAGCAGGATCTCGTAGTTAAAACAAATAATGATTATAGGTTTTTGTTACACGTAAATAAATTGTTAAGTCAAAAAAGTTTGTTTATAAATTAACGTTGACACATCGGAGCACAGCTAGTGTTTGAAGCATTTATTATCTCACATGGAACAGTTACAAAGAAACCAAAGTATTAATGCAAATTTATATATCGTCATGATCGTAGAACAATGTCGGATTTGAAAAAAAACCAAAATCCACTTTTTATCATATTTGGATACTACATTGCCTAAATATTACGTCTACGTTAAAATAAAAATTCTATGTGTTTTAAATTTCAAATTAATCAGTCGGTAAAGTGACGGCTTTGATAGAAACATGTGATTTTTCTATAAAACTAAGTAATTTAATCTTATGATTTTTATTTTGTTTCAAATAAAACCCTTTTGTTTGCTTGCGTCACTATTCTACGACTATGACGATATGTAGCCATGGTTACACAGTAACTAGGGTTAGGGGGTTAGGGTAGAAGGACTCCTTTCTCCGCAATTAGACTCGTGGTTGGTCCGTTGTGCGTACGAGTCCTGGCTAATTTAGCCAGCCTAGCTCCTTCCAGAAGCACAGAAGTCTCCTGGGCACTTCACAGGCTTCCCGGAGCGACCTCACCGTTCCGAGGATTTTTTCACGTTGATTAGCCACAGCCTCGCATTCCAGGACTACGTGGGTGACTGTTTCTTCTGCGCTGAAACAGCCTCTGCACAGGGGGCTGTCTGTCGCGCCTAGGATAAAAAGATGTTTATTTAGGAGGCAATGACCCGTTATTGTCCCTATCATTATTTTAAGGTTGGTTCTATTTAAGTTAAGTAGTCGCTTTGTCAGTTGCGGGTTTACTGCTGGTAGAGCCACTTTGGACTGTCTGCAGGCCGCACCATGCGACCATCGTTGTTGCTGGAGTTCAGCGGATCTCTGGCGGATCCAGGTTCGCACCAGCGAGAAGGGCAAAGGAAGGAGCGGATACGGGCCAGCAGGCATCATTCCGGAGCCTCTTCTCGCAAGCTCGTCCGCAGCATCATTGCCAAGAGATCCACTGTGTCCCTTTATCCACTGTAAGGTAACCCTATTGGTTCGGGTTATAACCTCCAGTGCTTCATGACACTCCAGTATTAGTTTGCTGTTGGTTTTTTTGTTTCCGAGCGCCATCAGCACGGATGCACTGTCGGATACGAATTTAATGCAATGAATATTGAGATAGTTACACAGTAACTATCTCAATATTCAGATTGACCTAAGTTCGACGCCGAGCAAAACATTTGACTTTATAAACTAAACTAATTCATAAAACGACAATTTGACGGATAATAAAGTAAATAAATTTGCCTTATAAAGTGTACACTGTACATACAATTTCAACAAAATTTGTTTGACTTTTATGTATTTAAGTGTATATTAAAAAAAAACAATAAAAAACGCCCTAGACCCAATTATAGGTTGGTGTGGGCTGAACCAATTTCGTGTCATTGTCAGAGGAAATTAAAGTTTTACGATAATTCTGTGTGAATCATACGATTACAATGAAACAATTAACTGTTTTATTGTATTCACTAACCGATATTTTAAACTCCGTAATGCGGGCAGACATCTTGCCTCTTTCATTCATAATTTTGGAGGCAACTAGGAGATTGGTTCTGAGTTTTAGCTAAGCTATCGAAGCGGGTGGATAAAGATGTATTTTATTATCAACCCACTTCAAAAACCCGAACTGTATTATATTTTACGGAAGTCTATTGCACAGTCTATAATTTAGAAAAAAAACTAATAATATTCAAAGACAAGTCTTAATTAATTATTTGAATATAAATTATAAATAATTTATGTTTTTTTAAGTGTAATTGTTCGTTTATATTCAATTTCTTAATATTTTTTTATTTTATTAGGGCAAAGTTAAAAAGGTAAGATTCAAAAACTCTTGGCGCCAAGTCTGACTTCCTATGTAAAAAAATGTATTGGATTTTGACGAGACGAGATACGAATCTTTTAAGTCTCGTATCGCAAACATGCCCTTAGAACACAAGTAGATACGACGCTTAAAAAAGATACTTTATAATATATAATAATACAATTAAGTAACTCATAAATATAATTTTACAAAACGAATATTGAAACAGCGTTTTTAATTATTAAAATTGTATCCCATACGTACTGTGATTAATTTTTGCAAAGTTTAATTTATTTAAGTTGAATTTCATATCAACTTTCGCGTGCATTATAGCCAGCCATATTAATCATAGGTTTTTGATTTAATGTTTAAGGAACTTTATTTCTCATTACAAAAAATGTGTTTTTATATGAGAAACTTAATATAAGTCAGAGAATGAGATACACGTCGCCATCAGCCGTCCTAATTTTAGTCTACTATATTAATTTTGATATGTATCTTTAATGCCATTTTGAATTGGTTAAATATTACGAGTTTTAGACGGTAATTGATTAAATAATTTAATTTTGATATTGTTATTCCTATTAACGATTTACAAAATATTTCAAAACATTCCACAGCCCTCGGAGGTTTATATTACGTAAATGTGTTTACTTTAACAAGTCTATATTTTTTGTTGTTAAGTGATACGCAATGCCAGAGGGCTTGCGAGTGCGTTGCCGGTTTTTCAAGAATTGGTACGCTCTTTTCTTGAAGAACCCTAAGTCGAATTGGTTCGGAATTACTTCAGTGGGCAGCTGGTTCCACATAGTGAAGTTGCGCAGCAAAACTGCCTTAAAAGACGCTCAGTTGTGTATGTCAATTGTCAAAGTGATACGGGTGGAATTGCGTATTCCGCCTCAACGTTCAATGATAAAACTCAGCTGCAGGTAATAATCCAAACAACTCCTCTTATATGATTAACAGATACACGATCTTAAGAATGTAGTATACCTACTCTTACGGCTTAATTTGAAAGAGTTCATAATGTTTCCATGTGACCGGTGACATTTATATAATGCACTTGTCATGACTTTAATAAGAACTACTTACGGCCTAACATTCGCTAAGTGGGTATTATTTTAGCCAGACTGATAACAATAACTTGAATATGCAGTTCCAGTATCATTATTTGAAGCAAAATAACTTTAATTAAGAGTTATTTATAGACAAGTATGAAGCAGCATTTGACCTTAATTCGTACCTGTTTCAACGATAAGCTTTGTGTCTCCAGGTGATACAGTCACACACTATTCATATAAACTAAATCAGTTATTACACTATTTTAACAGTCTCTTACCAGTATTTAATAGAAAAAAGTCTGTTATAAAATCAGTATAATAAAACTGATAACCAGAACTAATACTTATAAATACTCTACAGTAATATTTCTATGATCTTCGATTGACCTTAACAAACCATACATGATGTCATCAACGAGATCGAACAAACATCTTTAATCATTGTTATTTTAACCGGCCCTGTCAATATTACTGTAACAACAGTTTATAAAAACCTTAGGCAACTGCGATGAAGACAGTATTAACCAACTTTAAAAAACCCAAGGTTTTCAATTAGAGGCGTAAGTATATTTGAAATATATTAGATCAGTGTTGGCCTATTGCTTTAAGAGTCCAAAGTGCAAGGAGAGCCTTTATGGCGGAACGTCCAGCAACACTATATACCACTTGTAGGATTACACAAGGTATAACACTGTAGGTAAGCTATGGAGTGCAGACTAGGGGTGACTTTTGATGGCTTAACAGACTTGATGCATAATATAAAAACCAGAAACCAATTCTATTGTATACAGGTGGCAATTGATGTGGTGAAGCAGAACATAAAGCGTGAACAGTTAATAACTAATATATTTAAACAAGGACTCTTCCTATTTGGATGAAAGTCCTGGAGTGCAAGCCGTCATAGCAATGATAACAAGATTCCGAGTCAACAAAAAGAGTCCGAGTCTTACCTCTATGGACGTGCGATCGAACCACGGCTGTGCACCAGTGGGTTTTTGATTATAACTGTGGCTCATTCGATGAAAGCGAACATAGTGCGGAAACCGATATGTCTTACACCCAATCGACGATATGTGTCAGGCACAGAAGAAGAGGCACTTGAGTATAAAACAATAAACTAATCAAAGAAACGCATGCAATCTGAGGCCAAGATCCATGTAGGGGTGTAGTGCCACTTATTTTATTATTATAAAATATATTCTTAATATCAAAAAAGTGGTACCGTATCGAAAAAAATAAACTTTAAAATTATTGTTCAGTTATACGTTATAATAACTTATATATAATATCTTTATCACCCGTAGACATATGTTATAGACACAGGTGCCAAACTGTTATTAATATTTGCAATTAGTAATACAATTTAATACACGAAACAAATGACACGTCGAATTTTTATCTTCCTCCTTCGGATTATTAGTTTATTATATGTCAGTGTTAAAACAACATCTTAATCATGATTACATGACAGTTTTGTCGGTAATTATGCAGCTACTGGTGTTCCAGAGACCTGCGTAAATTTGAGATGAAATTCGAATCGAGCGTATAGAAAATCAAAATCGCCCGTCCTACATCTGGTATGGTCTGTCAAATTTGGTGATTGCTCCCGTGTTATCTGTTGTTGATAGGTCACTTCCCCTGACCTACTTATCCAATAAAGAAGCTTTGATATAAATTGTTATGAAGAACGCCAGCAGGGAATAATATCCCCTCCAAGTTATGGGCTATAATAATAGCCTTAAAGTTAAAAAGGAAGATAATAGTCGCTAGAATTAGTAACTTATGTATATAGTGTTATCTTTCTTATCTTTATTTAAATTCTTACCATTTTTATATATCATCCATGGAATGCTATGGATTACTAATAAACACTTAAATAAATGCAGCAATTCCTTCGGTCCGCGGAAGAACTTAATGTGGCATATTATACGCAAGATGTACGCACCTATACCGTATAATTCAAAGTATTTTTAAATATATAAGTTTAGTAAATCAAAAAAAACGGAAAAAGAACTGTGCTTCTGCGCTTAGACAAAGGACGACCGGAGTACGTCATCGGTTTGAAATATCAGTATTGATAATATTCATTAATAGTATAAATTGACGAAATTAAAGCAAGAACGGTTTCCCTCCAAAAATACAAAAGAATTGCTTTACCACTACGGAAGTGAAAATGTTGCATGAAAAATGACATAAGGAATAATTACACACTATATCATTGTGAATTTTCGTTACGAGCCGGTAAAGTGACAACAAACAATTGACTATTGAATCGAAGCCTGAATAAAAATAAAAGATGCGCTTGCGCTTGCGCTTGCGCTTGCGCTTGCGCTTGCGCTTGCGCTTGCGCTTGCGCTTGCGCTTGCGCTTGCGCTTGCGCTTGCGCTTGCGCTTGGCTATTGAGTCAAAAGGCATATAGGTAAGCAAACTTATAAAATAAATTATTAATAATTTTATTAAAAAGTAATATATTTGATATTTAGATAAATCATTCTTAAAACCTATTGATTTTATAATCATTCAAGATCGTACTTTTAAAAGTTTGTTTGTTAACAACTCCCTCTGTAAATCTGATACCGGATGTCAATCGGCAACGGGGTTTTTATAAGGATGTCAGTTGGATCTCATTCACCGTTCACTATCAATTACTCGCACATGAATCAAACCATTCATATGTTTTAAGGCCTATTTTTTTTATTCGGCGCATTCGATATCCAAAAATGGACTGGTAACCTATACAATCTTCGGTCGTTATATATAATGTCTATGACCTTATTAAATTTAGGACTAGTATTTTCATTATGGAATCAAATATTATTTAAATGATATGTGAACTTTTATACACTATTTAAGGTAACCATATTGATTTGATTGTTTTCTTTATAAATGCTCTGAGACATATGTAACATGATGTTACACAACACTCACTCATGCACCCACTCAGAAAATAAATGACATTAAAATAAAATAAAAATGTAAGAAGTAATATACTATAAAGTTTGTTTTGGAAGAGCTCAAAGAGCAAATCTTACACATTATAATGCATTGTTTTTAATGAAACCTTTTATCAATAAACTCTTTATGTTATGGGTGACGTATACGACTCTATTACGCAAGCCGTATGCGCAATAGAATCTCAAAATAATAGTAATTCACATGAGAAAGAAAAAAGTAATCATTATACACATCGCTAACAAGGGTTCCAGACGGCTCCGGTCACTCCACTGAGAAATTAGTCGAAGAGTTAGATGACTTGCTCGATTTGCCATTTTCGATTCATTATAATTCAATTCGCTTGACATATGGGAGTGATACTTTAGCGCCTCTCGACTCTGAATGTTATACTAAAGCTACAGAGAGAACTTTAGAAAAATAGGGAAAGTCTTGCGTCACTTAGATTATTTTACTTAATAACCATGACATTGATATTAGATCGCTATAACTAAGACTTTAATTTTCGTGACTAGAACTTAATTAACAAATTATTGATTATTTACTCCTCTGACAATCTACTCAAACACATGTTTTTTGCTAACGATAATTATAAATTTCAACCCGTTTTGGCAATTCAAATCACGAGAACTTAATTTTGAGCTATAATAAAATTCTGGAAATTTCTAAATGAATCCCAAGTCGGATTACAAGTCCACCAAGGTAAAATATTGAAAGCAAGATTTACAGATTTTTAATACAAATATTAAAACCAAAAAAATCTGGTCTAACAAAATGTACGTAATATTTTAAGTGTAAAGAGAATAAAGCATCTCCAGGACTAAACATAAAATTAGTGACAAACACTGGGGGAGACTGCACACGTGTTCTAAGTTAAACAATCATACTCAAAAGTTAAGCCAAACTATCTCGTGAAACTAAGCAAGTAAAGTTCAAAATTGTTTGGAGTCTATCACGTAGTTAACTTTTAATTGTATTTTATAACCACAATGTTACTGTTTCAACGCTACAAAAAGTCGAGTTGCAGCTTCCTTATTCTCCTGAAAATTTGTTTCTTTACTCTTTAAAGGAGGATATTATGTAACTTTGACTAGAAAAGCTATTTCCTACTCATAAAGAGATGTTATACCTGATAGTTTGAAGAGAATCTGTCAATTGCTACTCCTTAAAGTTCGAGAAATAACATTTCGTATTTTACTAAAAGAAGAATGGTTTCAAATACAATATTATTGCTTTTTTATTAATGATAAAAAAGGTTTCACTGTCAATAATAATATTAAGATGTATTATGTGTATGTACATATATTGTTTTTAACTAGCTTATCCCTTTGTTTCCTTTTGATGTCTTTGTTTATTTTTTCTCGCGTGTACCCTACTTTTTACTTGAAACTGGCTGGTTAAATCTATTGCCATAAATAATGTGTTTTATTTATATATTTCTAGAAAAGTAGCTAGTACGCAAAGCCAGCAAAGCAGGTAAGGATGTTAAATTAGTGAGAGGTGAATAATATCAAACGCAATCAAAGAAACGATTTAATATTTCTTTTGACGAACCCCTATGAGTGACTTTTAAAGAACAATTGCAGTTACCACCCGGGTTGATAAGTTTTATGACTTTGGCCCTACAAAAATATTGTCTATTCTCGACGGCCACCCAACTTATTTGTTGATACACCAAAGAGGGTTACTGGCAATAACTCGACACTGCCGCATGGGACTTGTAGTTTGAATAACAAAACGTCATTCACGAAAGGGTATCAACTGTTATGCACTCTCCTAACGAAGAAAGGGGTTATCACCAATGTTTAGTTGCTACAGATAATAATAAATGAGTCATAAAATGAGCAGTGATGGTCTAGTGGCTTCAGCGTGCGACTCTGCGGTCGTAACTTCGAGCCCGGCTGTGCAGCAATGGACTTCCTGTTTGCGCACTTAACATTCGCTCGAACGTTGAAGGAAAACATCGAGAGGAAACGGACTTGTCTTAAACACAAACAGACGACAGTGTCAGGTACAGGAGGCTGTATTATATTCAAGATAAGAATGCTTGGAAACATGCTGGTCCTGCTCCATAGGACAATCATAGAGCCTGGACAAAATCAAATTGGTTGCTGATTTTTTGCTTTAACATATTTTTGTTATTATTATTATTATTTTTAAATTTATAATGCTACAAATGTAATTATTTTTTTTGTATCTCACACACTGTTTTGTTGTGTCGTTTTAATATTATTATGACTCTTTAATGTTAATATTCTACGGTTTCGATATTTGTAAATATGTGAGGAACATGTATACTAACTTTTTTAGTATAGTAGTTTATTCTAAGAGTACATTGTCTTCACGTATAATTATTTAACAAATGTAACAAAATATTGTAAACCTATTTTAAAAGAGTAAGTCTGGAGTTTCTTGCCCATTCTTCTCTCCACATGAAACTACCTTTTGGAAGGGGCAACTAGAATCTTCTTTATATTTTTTTTGACGTTCAAAAGTGCCATTTTAGATGGTCTAATTGAAATAAATGATTTGACTTTGACTTTGACTTTGATGACCCACTTGCCTATAAGATTGACGAATGATCATGAATCAGATACAGAAATCTGAGGCCCAGACCATTTACATATATAGAAAAACAAATAACATAATACATACATTAATGAATGCAACGGGCGGCCTTATCGCTAACAAGCGATCTCTTCCAGGCAAACCTAGTAAAGAAAAGAAGAAGAAATATGATGGGTTGTAGCGCCACATATTTTTTTTTACATAAAATAAATTACTTTTAATTTAAACTAATTTAACGTCATTAAGTTCGACTTTCATAACTTTCTTATCTCACTAAAAGTTAAGAGGTACGTAGATTAGTTAACGTCTCAATTAAATGTATATTTTAATTTAATAAACAATTTTAAATAAGTAAATATAAAATTAATTTTCATACCTTAATTATACTACTAATAAACCCACGATATAAATAAATAAAAAAATAATAATACCTACGATAAACGAACTATTGAATATTCTAGTAAGTTTGTTATCAGCCGGAATTTAAGGTCAAATTTCTCACTTTGACCCAAAGGTTAGACTGGCGCCAGGTCAATACAGAACCCTGAGTGTCCAAAACAGTAACTCATTGTACTCTTTGAATGAATACGACAGAAATAGATACTTAATCAAACGTCACCTACGCAATAAGTGACTCCACAATTGCATTAGGATATGTAATGGTTCATATTTTGACGTGATAACGTCTTTAAAATCGTTTTAGTCGGGTGACATGTTCAGAAACTTATGTCACACCAAAACCTCACGAGCGCGATCGCAGGTATAACGAGAGAGAGACGGACCGATCTCCCGTCTTTTCTCGAGCGCTGCCAGTCATTCCGTGAATGTATGAAGAAAAATGTATATCATAGTCGAATAAGTAAACTTGTCATTTTACACCCGAAATTTATCATCAAAAGTGTGAACAAAACGATAGATGTAATTTAAAATTTGAAAAAAATTGTTATCTTCATTAATTCCTTACTTCCCAAAAACTTATATCACCAATAAGACGTTATCACGTAAACATCTCGATCGTAAACCTACTTTACAAACAACCAATATTTTAAATCTTTTTAATTCCTCATTAGACTTGTTTTTATTTTACTGACTTAAATAAATAGTACAGGAACAATTGAAAAAATTAGTTTATGTATGATCAGCCTAGCCTGTTCTTAAATTAACTGATAATCAAACCCGAAATTTATATTTCGTGTACCCTCTAGATCATAGGTGAATGAAAACAGTAACTACATGGAGTGGCCCACCAGGCAAACGATACAGAGGCAGACCCTACGCTCGATGGGATGATGACATTCAAAAAATTGCGGGTCCTCATTGGGTCCAAATATCTCGGGATAGAGAAAGATGGCAAGCCTTGGAGGAGGATTTTACCGGAGAGGGTTCCTGATACATCCTAACTGTAAAAGATATTCACTAACACATGAGATAATTAGATATTTTTGTATTAGGAAATAAGATAAGGCTTAAAATAAATCAAATAAACCCTCTAGATACCCTAGGCATCACATCATTAAATTTGTTCCTCCTTTGCGAAGAACGCGTTTTGGTCAAAGCTCACCGATGTCCAGATTGAGCATTCTGATAAACGAGCTACGTCTAGATATCCATAGTTTTGTTTGTTTAATATTTGAATTATCTCTTCGTGTATGTCATGTTTGCAAGTGCTGGTCACATTAAAAATTGTATATTGTGGTTCTTTTACCAATGTATCGAGCGTTGGCAAGCTTTTATCAATAAAAAAATAAAAACCCATTGCATCCGAGTTCTATACTATGGCTGTTGGAGCTGGAAGCGACTTTATATGCGATTTTATAGGAGTTTTTGCTTTTCAATAACATACTCGCTGATATCCAGAGTTCACCTCATCACAGAGGTCGTAGCTTCGAACTCCGGCTGTACACCAATGAACTTTCTGTCTATCTGCGCAAATAACAGTCGCTCGTACGGTGAAGAAAAACATCGACCAGCACGACTTAGACTCAACCCATCAGCTTGTGTCAGGCACATAACGATCACCTACTTGCCTATTGAGAAAAAAAAACTATCACGAAACAGATACAGAAAGGTTGTAGCGCCACTGGATTTTACTCGCTTATACTGTAAACAATGAGAACAAAAACCAAACTTTTTAGTGAAACACATTACAATATTCATAGTACTAATAAACCCACTTCCTGTTCTAAGAAAAAACGGACACGTATATTCAAATTGCGAAGTACAGTAACAGATTCGCGATTAATGATAAGACAACACAAACTGCTCTTTCCAGGAATCGAACGTTGACCGTACCGTGTAGAAATTATATTTTATTTTATAACTTTAATATTGCCTTTGATTAAAATTTAAATGTACGCATGTGTATTCATAGTTGGCTATACGATTAAAATGCTCAGTCACCCCAAATCGGGACTTTATGTTTTAAGTATAGACAATAATTACATTGTGCGCGCTACATCCGGTTATATAAATCTCCAATCTAACCAAACTGCAGTTTGGACATTTGCGTCTTCGCCAGTCGCAGCTAAGTACTTTTGTATCGAAATTCCTTTCATTTCTGTCTGTTATTTATGGTTTTTTTAGCCAAATGAGTGATGAACCTGTGCCTGACATACTATGTTGATTATTTGATCTAAGGCCTATCTTACGATGTTTACCTTCACCGTGCGAGCAAGCAAAAAGAAAAGATGGCGTTCTACGTTAGGATTGAGAGTCGAAGGCACAATTGTTCCGTATTCGTACAGTAAATTAACTACTTCAATTAATATTTAATGTAATACGTTGTATAATACGAATTGCGTCTTATCGCACAAAATGTAAACAAACAATAAATTAATTTATTCGCGTATATGGTGGCCATAACCGCCTCCGCCCACAGCGCCTAAAGGTCTTTAAACACGTGCACATACATATATAGATTATATACACTATATATAATTAATTAAACTGTCTAGGAACACAGTATAGCTTTAAAAATCTTTAAGAAAACCATCGAGATATTACTTTTTGATAAAACTCCTATCCAATAGTCTAGTGAAGAGATTTTCAGGGCATGGGGATAAATGTTTGAGGAACATAATGCCTTTTGGCTTTATGTACTGTAAACGTTTTGGTAGACAGTACCGGAGCGTACTTTTCTAGCACTATTAAAATCGCAATACAGCAAAATGGCAGCATACAAAATACACCGTGGATTTATTGTATTTTAATTAGTACTTTCATGTATATCTTAGGAAAAATATAAAAATAACACTTTATTAACATCACACTAACACAAAAAAGAGAAAATAAAATACAATAAAAGATGACAAAGGTCTTACTGCAATAGAAGACCTAACTTAAACTTAACTACATAACAAATAGGTTAATCCATAAGATAGTGTTAATTGTTTCTAAAACATAACTCTGCATAGCGTGAATATATTTTAGTTTAGGTATTCATTTATTTTCGTACATTATATAATGTATTGTTTTCAATAATGGCAAATATTTAAAAGAAAATCCGATTCTATACTACATATAAGCACTCTTCAGAAACTTTACACTATTACAAATAAATATTATAAGGAAGAGAACCACCACCCACGCGTGTCACGGTAAACGTTGTTTTTGCGTCTAACCACTTAAAGTAACTACAGTTTATTGTATATGGATAAACGACTATTATTTTAATTGATGGTTAAAAACCGCTCGCATTTTTTACGTTGAGTTCAGCATTGTCTTATGTGAGTGTCACTTTAACATCTCAATAATAAAAAACTCTCAAAATGGACAGATTCCCGACAAAATCAAAGACGTAAATTCTCAGTGAAAGAGGCGTTAGATCCCGTGTCATTCTAAAAGAAAAAAGAAACATTTTGAATTAAGAACGCGTCATTTTACTATCGCTAATAAGCTATCTATCTCTCTTTCCATCCGAACAAAAAATGTAAATTATCGTCTACATTTTTTGCCATATTTTTAAAGTAATAACAGCTATATTTAGACAGTTTTGCAAATTAAAGTAAAAAATATATTTGTAGGAGTAACGGCCGGTGACTCATTTCTCAAGATAATTGAGACTTTATTCTGACTATCTAAGCAATTATCTCCTCGAATATGGCTATAAGGTCATCTAATTATCTTTCCATATTATTTTTATTATTTAAAATTTTGTAGTTACGAAATAATTGACGTGTGTCGATCGGAGGTCGGCATATTTGGCCTTCTTTATTGTATTTTTATTTGCTGAATGACATCGCATGAAAACTTTTTTGAAGAATTTGAAATTAGAACAGTTGTATAATCTATGGTAAAAGTCTATAATAGATATATAGTGTTGTAAACTTGTAAGTAACAGTTACTAACGCAATGTATTTTTTACAATCTAGATTAAAAATATTATTTAAGTTGGCACACAAGGGCGACAGGTCAGGTCAAAATTGAGGTAACAATGCTGGCCTACAAAGGCTGACTGTAAGGCTTTGTAATTTTCCTTCTTTTAAAGTGTCCTTTATACTGTCCAAATAAGTAAAGTGGAAACGTAGGCGTCACGCGTGCCATAGCTTATCAGACACATCTCGAATTAGGTGCCTCCTTGTTATCCACTTAAACCTAAGCTAACCGATAATGAGTTATTGCTGTATAAAAAATACGTACGCAAATTGTCTATGGTATATCCTGCTGAGTTGACCATAAAAACTTAATGGGATTGAACTTTTTATTCGAGTTATGAAAGCCATCTTTGTAACAAACTTTTTCGTCATTATGAAGAAATGTCTTATTTTAAAATGAAATGTTGATAACTCAAATTAAAATTTATTTAATCATATAACAACCGCACGCATCATGTTTCTTTTTTTTAAGTTTTTCTCTTAACTAGGGTTGCCATTCTATGTTTTTCTTATCTTTTAATATCCAAGTTTTGGTGTGCAAGAAATTTGAAGGAACTGCAGCCATTAACATTTGACAACTTAAACTAATTCCCTTTAAGTTTGTTACTCATATAGTTTAGGGAAAAACAATACATGCATGGAACACATCTTAATACAAAATCGGTCAGCGAAGCACAAATGCAGAAAAATCACGTATTAGCCAAGGCCCAGTGATATAACTTTCTAATACAATTTGTTTTATCGCAACTGTCAAACATTTAATGTATATGTTCGATACGGTTATTTAAATAAATGATGGATGGAAGGAAGATATATATCCACAATTTTCATATAATGGCATATTTTAGATTTCAAAAAATAGAGAATAATATCAGTAATAAAGAGGGATTGACATATATGTTTAATATTTATATAGGTTGTCTAATAATTTGTGCGTGCGTTCAGAAATTTGTTTTGTAGACTAAAGAAAATATATCAAGCTACTTAAATATACAACACATTTATATTTGTATGTGTATCAATACGGGATGGGATTCATAATACACAAGAATTTCTAGGAGAAGGTGGACCAAACGAGTTATCTATTGGAAGGATTACCAGGCAAGAGGTGGAAGGGGAGACCCTTACACTGCTGGGAAGATGATCTGAAAAAATCCGCTGGAATAAACTGGTACTCCATAGCACAAGACCGACAAAAATGGGCATCTTTGGAGGAACCCCGGTTTGGGTTAACCCAATTTGTTAATTCATAAATAAATAATATTAACAACATAATCTTAGCTAACCTACTAACAAAAATCTATTTTTTTGGTTACTGTAACTGTAGCACCTACCAAATATTGTAAAACGGGAAATAAAAAGGCTTATTATTATGTGTATTTTAGAAGTAACTTTGATATCTATTTTTTATTCCTTATATTACTTTCATAAAATGATAAATTAAGTTCAGCTAATCAGTCACATGACATTTATTTACTGTTAGGCGGTACAAAGTTAGCCGTATGCTAGTACCCGTTACCTAGATTGTACAATAGTATAGGGTAGCTTTTGCAACAAAATCTAACACTTCTTCTACTGGATAGCGAGGCTATTAAAAAAGTGCGTAACAACACAATTGAGTAACATTAATTAACTTAAAGAATATTACTCCCTTTCCTAATAGCAATAGAATCTAAAATCCTACATCTTGATTATATTTTGAATAATAATGGAAAGGGACAAATTGCTTGCCCATTGTTTTGCAATTTGCAAATACTCATACGTTACTCGATTTGCCAATTTCAAAGAAAACAATGCTGTTTGTATGAAGTTTTTAGAGGCTCATAATCTTTTGTCATTCTAGTACTTTTTACATACCAATTTTAATGTACTGTTAAAATAGCCAGCTGAATGGTTTGGTAAAACAATGCATTTAACTTGAGGTTCGTTGTTCTTGTTACACAGGCACAGTAGGATGTGTTACTTATTATGACGTAGAAGGGAGTAGTAGTATGTAAAAAGGCTTTAAAAATTAAATAAAATCGGAGATATATTAAGAAAACATTAGTTTATCTTAAAGGTTACTGAACGGATTTAAATACAGCTTTTAGTTTGTGGCAGATTTAAGTACAAGTTTCATATTAAAACCACTTACAAGGTCTCGTAATTCACAACCAGCAGGTCTACTATGAGTTTAGCAAAGAAAATCCGGTAACAACAACGTAATACGACTGCGTCAAATATTTGTATTAACTTTAATAGCGTAACTTCTAATAGCGATACTGCGCGATATCACGACGTTTTTGTATGAAATTTTGGTGTAATTCTCTTTATATAAATATCCGTGTAACATATAAAACTCAATAATAAAGTAGAGATCGCAATATTTATTCCTAATGGAAGTTAAATAGTACCGATGCTAGTTATTACATCTTCTTTATATATATATATATATATGTCTACTGTACGTGTGGATGTCACCGAACTCGTCTTTAACTCCTCTTTAACGATTTGAATGAAAATTTTCTGGATGGTTTAGATTCAAAAATCAGCCCGGCAGATCACGCTGCAGTCGATACATTCATACTTTGTTTATTATCCTAATCAAAGTCAAAGTCAAAGTCAAAGTCAAATCGTTTATTTCAATTAGACCATCTAAAATGGCACTTTTGAACGTCAAAAAAAAAATATAAAGATGATTCTAGTTGCCCCTTCCAAAAGGTAGTTTCGTGTGGAGAAGAATGGGCAAGAAACTCCACACTTACTCTTTTAATCGTTTGAAATATCATGCAGGACAACGTCTGTCGGGTCCGCTAGTACAAATATAAAGTCTTATTATATACTATTAAGCGCCAACCGGTCAAGAAGGGATCAAGAAGCCAGTTGAAGTAGGTACCTATAGATATAGGTAGATGGGAAAAGTGTGTTTTATAAAGTGTCGACCTTGTCTGCCTTGGATTTAAAAATAAAAACCAGCGGCGCTACAACCTCTTTAGGTCTTGGCCTCAGATTTCTGAATCTGTTTCATGATCATTTTTAAATCTAATAGGCAAGTAGGTGATCAGCCTCCAGTGCCTGACACACGACGTCGACTTTTTGGGTCTAAGACATGTCGGTTTCCTCACGATGTTTTCCTTCATACTTCGAGCAAATAGAAAAAAAGTCCATTGGTGCACCGCCGGGGATCAAACCTACGATCTCAGGTATGAGAGTCGCACTTTAAGCCAACAGTGCTCTCTGCCTTGGATGTACAATAAATAAAACATGAAAAAATTGTATCTTATATACCTTATTAACAATAAAAAATAATTTCGACAAATTGATTTTTTTTAACTACCCATTTAATAAGCAAACCTCAAAAAAATTTAGTAAATAATAAGTAGTACATTGTTAAAACTTTCATTTAACATTCACCCTCGGGCATGTACTTAACGTCTTTAACAGGGGGTTGCCCAAAGATAAAAGCTGCGTTTAGTAAGCACTTTAAACCTCTTACAACCCTACCGCGTTTTATTTGCGGAAAACATTATGATGATCTGCGATTTTATCTTTTTTTTAATAAGTGTGTCAGTTCACTGAATTGTACACGGAGAAATGGCCTACAAGTACAATATTTCAGCTATTTTTATGTTTAAGAAATGAGGTAATGACATCGGTTGTCGAACTATTTTGAGTTTTTTCGCAAAATGGGACAGTTTTGTAATTTTGTTTCTTATAGAACAGGGGACAGGTGGCTCGTCTGATGTTAAGTGCTACCGCCACCGCCCATGGACACGCTCATTCCAGAGGGCTCGCGAGTGCGTCGCCGGCCTTTTAACAATTGGTACTTTTTGAAGGACTTAAAGGTTTTTTATGGGCCAGGGAGCGAACCTGTAATACCAGGAGACTTGCAAAGGCGTTGTCGCCGTTTTACAAGTCGCATCGATTTGGAAAAATGACTGGCAGCTGGTAGTGGTGAAAAAAGCACTTACAATCAAGCACATTTCTTCCAGATTATCTGAATTCAGGAATAGCTCTGAAGAGAGCGTAGGTAAAAGATCCGATCCGTTTTGTTTATGGCACAAATTAGTGTAGTTTCTTTACCACGAAATACCGCATTACATCACTGATTAGGTATGTAGTGACTGCACATGACTTTTTAATTAATAAATGGCTCCACTATTACATGAGAACATAAATCCCAATTCATTGAATGCAACCCTAGACTGCCATTGATTAACGCAGTTTAAATTAATATCTGGAAAGTTCCATTTGTTTTTCTTTACATAAACAATTTTATTTCACAAGGCACACAAAGTATACATATACAAAATACGTATATGTATACTTTATTTCCGTGACTGTGTGCGTGCGTGTGTTCGTGCGTGTCGTGGACCTACCCCTTAAATCACTGAGGGCCAAAAATATAACCTTTCTTACTCAAGGATAAATGTATTCTAATGGTAAAAGAATTTTTTGAATCGGTCTTTCGTTTTAATTATTAACTTTTTCCATAAGAATATAATAATTATATTGGTCCGACGGTAACCCTAATTATAGAAAAAAAGAATCGTGATAGAGTATAAATCTCTTTACAATGTCCAGAGATTTAAGCTCGTAATAATTAACTTTTTACAATAATTGCGCTATTTATAACATACCATATACAAATCATGTTTTTCCGATGTATAGACGTCGGGAGCTAGAATATTTTATTGAAACACAAAGAAAATACCTATATTGATAGTCACGGTGAACTGTATTGATAAGTTTGAATAATTGGAATTTTACAACTTGATAAGAACTGCATTTTGTGCGCAATGCATATTAATACCATTGCGTTGACTTAATAAATATAACGTCTAAAGTCTAAACAAAATAGAAAATGTTATCTATATACTTCTCTTTAAAAGTTTATGAGTGAAAAGCTGGAATAAGTAATGTATAAAGAAAAAACTTTTTAACCGGATTGAAGTTATGTATTATTATAAATTTACAACTATTTAACATAATTTTAAATTTATCCGACGTTTCGCGTGCGACGTTTTGGCAAAACCCTCCATCTTTTAGTCGATACCAACTCCGGGGAAATAAATACAGATAAGGCAACTTACTCTACAGCTGTGATACTTTTTGACATCCAACATCTTTTGTCTTCAGTCACCGTGACCACGCACGCTGTAATGTAAAGCAAAAAAAAAAAAAAGTTTAATAAGTTTTTTCTTTAAATGTGTAAAGGTTATGTAAATCAAAGACAATACTATAAGTAATGTATTGTTAGATGATACGTTTCACGGGTTTTCACTTACTGATTTAATTATTAGTTTTTTTCTTACAATATTACATTTGTTACAATTTGTTGTAATATTTGTAGCCTACCTATACAATAATTATGGCTAAAAAGTAATATTATAATGATTAAATTATCTTTTTTGCTAGTGAATAGCTTAAACTAAGATACATTAATTAACATTTTTAGTGTTCTATAATGTTTTGACACTATGTTCGTGTGTCCGAGATACCGCACTAACTTATATTTACTACACTAGTTTTAGTAACTCAAAAGGTTTAGTTCTCTCTAGGCGTCTTGTTCCTGTTGTATCAAGAAGTTCTGCCTCAGCATGTTAAAACTTTGGGTTTCTTTTATTATATTAGGCTTTTATAGTATTCTACGATGACAACGAACAAAAATAATATGAAACAAAAGAAAGTGTAAATACACTGTTCTAACGTATTACAGCGCCTATTATGACATAAAAATTGGCATATTACACAGGTATATTTTAAAGACAAAATTTTAAACACACTTTATACTGTACACATATGTCATATATTGCAAATGTTTATGCAAAGCCGACTACTATTAAAGTGAATTATAAGCTGAAATAGACACGGGCTGCAACTAGCTAACTTACCATGGAATATATCGTTATCTATCTCAACTGTCAAGTGACCCGTACCTGCTGATAAGCGTTATCGGTGTATAATGCACTTTTCCATAATATAAACAGATAATTAAATATACTAGGGCCTATAATGTAAAGGAATAGAAGTCAATGACAACATTCTAAGTACTTATTAAACCTATATTATATTAATAACTAGCAAACTCGGCGAACTCCGTTTCGCCACCAGATGGCTTCGTTTTATGTAACATTTCGTTTGGTGACCCCGCTTTTCTGATGATTTTTAGCTGAGATTGAGAGCTATAAACCTCACGGAGCCCGAGACCTTTCCAACGAATGCAAAACCGTGGAAATCGGTTCGTGCGTTCTGGAGTTATAGCGTCAGGAAGGAAAACCCGACTTATTTTTATATAGTAGATGATTAAAAGTCATAGTGAATTTTCTTAGGTTTCCTATATGTTTGAAGTATTATTTGTAGTGATTTAAAAAGCACATTTCCACGGGCCATATACACCATAAGTAAGTCATTTTACGATTTGGCATTTTGATAAACAATAAACTACAAACTCCTTATCAGAATGCTTTACGACTGATTTGAGCGTGACCGCCGCTGCGAAAACCGCTGTGAGAGTTCGAAAAGTGAGTTACAGAATCACAAGACAGTAACTACGCGTTTCGTAAGTTAAACGTAAACACAAAACTGTTTATGGCAGGATAACAAGGGATTAGTTATCTTATCTTTGTGTATTTATGGCACGATTGTTGATTTCGTAAGATCACAATAATGTAACATATCAGACTATTATGCAGAAATGATGTTCATTTGATTTGTATATCATTTAATTTAAGAAGGTATTTGAATCGCCACCGACCAGTCACTTTTCAAGCGGATTGATCCACTACTATATGGAACCAGCTGCACACTGAAATCGGGCTACGCACTCGTAAGCTCTCTGGCTGATCGTCCTAATTTAAAATTAAAAAAAACACTAATTATTAAGCGAATTAATTTGCAAACATGCAGATATGCCTATCCTAAAAGGCAATGTTCAGGCAAAGGTCAGAATCTAAAATCGAATCGGTATCTGTTACAAGATGTTTGAATGAATATCCTGAAAACTGTCCAACTGTACAACTAGATCCAAAAGAAGTTGTGCTTGTTAATACGAAAAGTACACGTCGCAATCTACCTCCCGAATTAAAATCACGTTTTAATGGCATGAAGCTGTTATTATACTCTTAAATTACGCAAGTTCATGCATGCCCTGCAATTACTTACTGGGTGGGCTGTTCAAACCCAAATACACCCGCAGCACAAGTGATAATAAGGACAAGCTTGCCTCCCGGTCTAATTCAGTACAGCACATCTGTGTATGATGAAATATGATATAATTAGAGGGTTGATAAAAGTTATTTACATTTTTTCCGACCACTAAACTTATATAATGAATGCAAGTTGAATCTCAAAATGAAATCGTCTGCGAAAATTTACAATATTTATAGTTACAATTAGTTACTTTGTTATTACATTGATAAATGATCATGAAACAGATACAGGAATCTGAGGCTCAGACCTAACAAGGTTCTAGCGCCTCTAGATGTCTATATTTTACATTAATTCACTTACATACCAAACACAATATAATAGACTCTTAAATAAATGAACATGGCTCAACTTTGTTCAGTTTATACAGCATGTTTGGATTATTTGACCTTTAAATGACCTAGGTAATATACTGTGCATATTTATAACAGATATAGATCTTAGCCACAAAAAACATAGTCCTACTTAATATTATAAACGCGAATTTGTAAGTATGGATGGATGTTTGTTACTCTTTCACGTAAAAAGTACTGAATGGATTTTAATGAAACTTTACAATTATATAGCTTATATGTACATCAGAATAGCATATAGGTTACAATTTATAAAGACATTGCGTGAATTGTCCAAAATATCAAGTAAGTAGAAAAATAAAACTACCATCTGCGAGCTATTCTGGTGTGCGATGCCAAAACCGCTACAGTTGCACATATTTTATGTATGATTGAAATGTTTATCTTAAATATTCCTACAAAAAGCCCGCCAAAGTATATATCTATCTTATGTGTAAGCCATTATAGCCAAAACAGTGAACCATAACTAAAATAGAAATTGATAATTTATTTCAAATTCACATTTGGTAGTAATAAATTTATTCCTAAATGAAAATAGATTATTTTTGCGCTTCTGGTATTTAAAGTAGATAAAATATATCTTTCACGCATATCATTTCAAGAAATATTATTTTTAATGCTGCGCAAACGAAGTCGCGTGCACCAGCTAGTAATTTATAGGTAAGTAGTTCGTGTATAATAATTAGTTAATAAAAACAATATACAGTTAACCCTGCTTCCCACATGTCGGCCCACTTTACCGAAAGCAGCTAACATAATAGTTTGTGGTACTTTTTATCTATCAATCTCAGAATGTTATAAAAACCAAACAAAGACTTACTTTGTCATATTTTCCGGCACCGATATCTTTTTACTTACATTATCTTTCTACTTCAGGTTAAAATTGACATTGTAATAGATTTTATTTTATTCATCATCATCATCAATGGTTATACAGCACCTTGTCGGTCTGGTCGCAGCAGTTTTGTACAGAACAAGCTTGGTAAGATATGCGTCATTTTTATGTTCATCCGCAGGTCTCTGCGTCGAACAAATTATGGTGTAATTTGTTCCGTGAGAATCCTTAAAGCCCCAGGTTTGTTTAAAGTTCTAACATTCCACGTGCATAGGCAAAAAAACATTGTCCTAATTCTTGAAAGTTCGTTTAGATGAAATCGGTACGGTTTTATGTAGTTTAGGTTTTATAATCAGTTGGTTTTTGACTGGACAGGTGATTAGCCCATCGCAGTCTAGACACTTGACGGCGCTGCCGTCGAAGGCCCTGTACCTGGCCCTTTATTATTTTGTATTGTCCCTTCTCTGTTCGATCTAGCCAGAAATGCGCATTTGCCCTGCTGATTCAGCTACTGCACCGCGAGAAGTAATGAAAGTGGCACTAACTTGAGAACGATGGGTGCAGCATTGCCCGGGAGGTACATGTTACCTTCTTAAACCCTACCACCGGGTGTAGTAAAAGCATTTCTCGGCATTTGGACAGGAAACACTCCCCAGAGAGCAAGAATTGATCCCACCGCGACCCTGCATCAGCTTTGACTATGCACAGATGTTCTTGCATAGTGTCAGTTGACCTTACCCCCCTTTTTGTTTGTTTTATTAATTAACTCAACTCTCTCTCTCAACTCAATTCCGCCGATGATCGAACGTATGCACTAGGTATGCCTTGGTTAGGTAAGAGTTTATAATTCTGCTATACCGCCTTTATATCGGAAGCTTATAATAACATGCATTGGAAGCTGTACGATAATAGAATACAGTACAACGATTATGAACGAGGAAGTGACCAAAAACAGATTGCGTCTTAAAAGGAAATGGGTTAAAGTGTCGCCATAAAATTTATGTTTGCGTTCACAAATTACGAAAGAGTTATAAAAACTTTAATGTAACATGTTGAATTTGTTAAAACATTTGCCCTATATATCACGGTTTGATAGGGGTCGCATATTTCAGCGATCGATTTAGCTGTTAATCTTATTTATATTTACGGTGTAAGTGTACACTTTGTGCATAAACTGTTTTGCAAAAAATTGCACCTTAGGAAATTAACGTTCTAAGTTCGATTTCAGTTAATTAAAATTTAATTGTCTGAAATAGTCTGTATAGTACGAGATCCCGCTGCAGGATTGGTGCGCTCATCGACTATTTGTTTAAAACCAAATTTTTATGTTTATTTATAATTAAGAGAATACATATGTACTAGGGTGCCTATCAAAATTTGGCCGCAATTATTTTTAATTAAATTATTTTTAATTGATTTTTGGTAAAAAATTTCGTTCATTTATTATTTAAATAAAATAACGTCTACATCACGGTAATTAATATGAAGATTCTAAAAAATCACGGGTGCCGTTGCGCATCTGGCCGCACCTCTTTGCAGCCAGGTGTAAACAGGTATGATTTCGATAAATTTATACGTTTATAACCTATTTTTATGAATTATATGTCAAATTGAAGCTAATTTTTTTCTATTAATTATCATATAAAGTTGCTTAATTAAATCTGGCCGCAAATAAGGGCTACTGGCTGTTAAAGATAATAAATATTTAAGGTAGAGTGAAAGAGAGTTAGCGCGTAACATCATTTGTCAGACGAGGACAGCGATTGTCGGCTAAGCGACGCGCTTTTAAGCCATTGCGCATGCGTCGAACGTTAGTGTTCTCAACCACCGGGGAGTAAGGGGGCGTCCATAAATTACGTGAGGTGTTTAAGGGGGGGAGGGGGTCAAGCCAAATCTCATTTAATCTTACGTTGGAG
Organism: Pieris napi; assembly: GCF_905475465.1. Classification (NCBI taxonomy): domain Eukaryota; kingdom Metazoa; phylum Arthropoda; class Insecta; order Lepidoptera; family Pieridae; genus Pieris; species Pieris napi. Next base: position 4,945,862 of record NC_062235.1, on the reverse strand, counting down.
AGAGGGGGGGTCTCTGCAAATATCACGCAATTTTTTTTTCTGATTGAAAAAAAAATTAGGAAAACGGTTGACCCTAAAGGCCATCTCTGCAACTTCCCGCTAACTCCATACCTAAACGCTCAACATTTCACTTATTTTGTTATTGAGCTCTTCGAGCTCATAAGTACGAATTCTGTGTTATTTTGAGTTCTCCGAGCTCAAAGAGATATCTCTTTATGCACTATTTTGTGAATTTTCAAACCGCAATAGCTTTTGAATAATTGACCTTTTCTTTAAAAAAAAAATCCGGACTTTAAAGAGCATGACGGAAAGTCATTTGTTCCATTTCTAATACGCCACTGCCTACCGATTCAACCGCTGAATGCCTTCATCAGCACGCCTTATGATCTCTATTGACCAAGTATACGTGATGATTTAGAGAAAAGATGCTGCAGTACATGCGGTATTTACTTTGCATCTAGCTGCAGAGCACAGGCGATCAGCCCACATTGCACCAGCTCAGCAAGCGCGTATGTTCCGCAAAGTGCGACCTTCACGGATTGTCACAAGACGAGCTAATGAGTTACTGTGTGCAAGTGCCAATGGTTTAGAGTGGCTAGATCAGAACGAAGTTGAAGGAGCAGATGATTTTACTGAAAATCATATGGACATGTTGGTTCCATGTCATATTGATTACTAGTCTTAACTAGTCGTAAATAAAAGCACGAAGCAATTTTTTTTTCTTTTTATAATAACAATCCGACGCGTTTACGTAAGAATCCCACATTTTGAAAAATCTCACGTGAGATTAGGGGCAGGGGGAGGGGGTTGAATAAAATCTCACGACATCTCACCAAGGGGGGAGGGAGGGTCAGAAAATTAAAAAAAACACCTCACGTAATTTATGGACGCCCCCTAATAGAGACGACTTATAAAAAATATGTAATTTTTTTCAAAATGACAAATTTAAAAATTGCAACAAAAAATTAATATTGATTTGATATAATGTCGACGGTCTAGTTAGCAATTTGTTGAACATTTTGATGAAGCAATAATCCAATTACAAATTATTTGAATGATTCAAACTTAAATATTATATCTCTATTAGATATTAATGATATTAAATGGTTTTTTAAAATGATAATAAATTTTGAAGTTTATATTTTTTTTTACGACGAAACAATAACATTAGCGAGCACTTTTGGAATGATACATTATTAAAGTCGAGTACATTGCTTTTTTCGTTACACAAAAAACACGACTTCATCTTTATCAATTTTATTTTACATTAATTAATATAATAATTTTTAGATGCACAAATAAAATAACAATGTAAATATAAAACGTTGTTTATTACGAACTCCAAAACAGCGTGGTTTTTTATGTTAGAATAAAAATGTTGCATCTATCATCAGTAGAACCTCTATAAGTCGAACATCAAGGGAGACGCCAAAAAATATGTACCAAAATGGCTTGTAGGGACTCGGTGATTATTTCGATTAACAGAGGGTCAAGATTTCAAGTAATGGAGGTTTTGGTGTTTTAAGGGAAGGGAACAAAACATTTTTTCGAGATTTGGAGGTTTTTGACTTATCGAGGTTCGACTTAACGAGCTTCTACTGTATTCAGTTTGAGAACACTGACATTCGACGCATGCGCAATGGCTTAAAAGCGCGTCGCTTAGCCGACAATCGCTGTCCTCGTCTGACAAATGATGTTACGCGCTAACTCTCTTTCACTCTACCTTAAATATTTATTATCTTTAACAGCCAGTAGCCCTTATTTGCGGCCAGATTTAATTAAGCAACTTTATATGATAATTAATAGAAAAAAATTAGCTTCAATTTGACATATAATTCATAAAAATAGGTTATAAACGTATAAATTTATCGAAATCATACCTGTTTACACCTGGCTGCAAAGAGGTGCGGCCAGATGCGCAACGGCACCCGTGATTTTTTAGAATCTTCATATTAATTACCGTGATGTAGACGTTATTTTATTTAAATAATAAATGAACGAAATTTTTTACCAAAAATCAATTAAAAATAATTTAATTAAAAATAATTGCGGCCAAATTTTGATAGGCACCCTAGTACATATGTATTCTCTTAATTATAAATAAACATAAAAATTTGGTTTTAAACAAATAGTCGATGAGCGCACCAATCCTGCAGCGGGATCTTAGACCAGTATACTAAGGGTCTGTTTCACAATGTACGGATAAGTTCCACATAAGTGCCAAATTAGCTATTTATTACTTATTGGTAGGATAAACACTATTGTTGCGTTTCACGACTGTCAGATAGCGCTATTCGTCACATAAAGTCCATCATAAGTTATGAGTCCGATGAAGTGTCAAATAGCACAATTTATCTTCCAAATAATTAATGTGTTGCATAGCTATTTGATACTTTATCCATACATTGTGAAACAGACCCTTATAATCGTGTAAATTACTATCATGACCACAATGCAATTATGCATGTCTGGAATAAACAAAGAGATGAGTAATATCAGTGCAACCTGCTCCACAAATCACCAGGGAGCTACAAAGAGGAATTGCAGAGGAGTGGGAACGTATTTAAAAACATTCTGGAAAGCATTCTCAGAAGGATTCAAGCTGTGATTTTGGCAAGAAGAGGTCAAACACCTTTTTAGGTTTCTACATTTGTAACTTTATTTAATTTAAAAAAATTAAAAATCTTGTCTTCATTGCCGATTCTTATTGTTGGTCTACATCGGTTTTAAAGAATTCGTCATAAATTTTATTAAAAATTGTCAGAGTTCACTTCACGCGTATTAATTTACACGATTTTAAGTATATAGACTTCATTTAATTAACTGGCATCGAACTTAGAATGTAAATTTCCTAAGATGCCCGTTTTTCTTGCAAAAGAGTTTATTTAGGTGTATTGATAGAGCCCCCGGTGATAGCAAAGGACAGTTTAGATAAATACTTTAATAACTGCTTTAAATAACACCTAATAAACACGAACCTCTTATTATAAAAGCTTCCTTGTTTTTACTGACTTTAAAAGGAGAATATTCCTAACTCGTCGAAATCGTGTGATATAACGTTTTACATGTGATTGATTATTCAAAATGTCTGGTCCAACCGACATTTTTGACATCATCAGAATCTTGTAATTCTGGAGAAACTGTAGCGATGTAGGGTATTTTTATTATTGAATTGGTGTAGCCTAACACCACTGCACTAAGAATCAAAATGTAAAATCATGTCAAATATTATATAACATTTACTATTTCATCTTAAGTGTGGTTAGGCAATGTCAAATGTTAACGTCAAACGCAATATTATCATAAGTAAAACGGCGCACGCGCATTCAAGCGTCACTCGACACACATACACGTCACGATTTAACACTAACTTTGCATGCTATTGACACTTGGAGATCGTGAGACCACACATATTGAATAGGAAATTGTGGTATGCAGTTTTTCAACCTTATTTACTGTAAATTAGTACTTCGGTAATTAGTAATAGACTTATAAATGCAAAACTCTTTTTGTTAGATAGTTTATAGTAGATATTGGTGTACTTTATATAACTGTAGTACATTATTTTGCTCTAATGTCAATAGTTTCTGCAGCATACGTGATTTAGGAATGTTATTTGTATTTTTAACACCTTTGGTTACACTACCTATTTACATACAGAACTGAGGTGATGAATACTTTTTGAAGTTATACTTCTTTAGGCGTGTTATGAAAAATGTATGAGAGTGAAATTTTACGATGCGCGCGCACCGTTACACAAAATTTAACAGAATGAAGTTGCCCACGGAAGATGCTACGGCATTGGACAAAATTTAAAAACAACATTCGAATAATTATAGCCTTTATGTTACACTTAATGTAAGAGAATAATAATAAATATTCATTTATTTAATTTTTCAAATGTAAACTGAACTTTATTGACTATAATGACTCCTTTTCCAGTCTTTGAATATTTAATTGTAATTAATTATTTGCTTGCAATCAAAAACTATTTTTAATAATGCCAAAGAAGTGTAACTTCTTACGCGCGTACATAAGTACACGCACCCTTTTTTTTAAGTATTCATCACCTCGTGTTCATCAAGGATAACGTATTGTTATAATAATGAAAGAGTTTTTATGTAGTTTTGGAGCCTTTCTTCTTATAGTACATTTACAAAATGTATTTGAAAAAAAAGTATGTAATAGTGCAACACCATGAATAGTGCACTAACAGGATTATCCTGAAGTGAAAATCATTAAACGCTTGCCTGCTTAGACGCGATTGTGGTTGAATCCCTACGACATCGTAGCAAAGAGGTTTAACTGTATTGTTTTGAGAAGTAATATTCGTAATGTAACTGTCATATCCGCAGATTTATATCAGTAAATACTGTATATTTGTGTGTTGGAAATAAATATCATACTATTATTATTCAAACATATTTTTGTGGTGTTTTAGACATTTATTTAATTATTATTCTCTTGAATATTATTGATATGAATTATATTAATATGAATTTTAAATATTATTAGAAATTTATCAAATTTATTGAGTTATTTTTGTCTATATCCGTCATCAATTAACATTCCATTTTGATTTTGATAATAGCTGGCTCTCCTCAAGAACCTCGGTTCGTTTCCGAGATTCGTGTCATAATTTTTTATTTACTTCAAAATCTATTACATTTTAAAGCACTCGTTTTGATAAATAAAGATCGCAGCGCAGTATTTCAAACAAAGCCTACATTTTCGGTATTTTTTAGAATTAATTAAACTTTGATTTCTTTTGATAAAATACATAATTTTCTTTATTCATACAGAAACTTTAGTTACAATGTTTATTTTATGATAGCTGTGTCTATTGTAGCGTGATAATAGTTTTATAATAAATGGACTGTCTAACACAAAAATAAATTTTCAACCAGCTAATGTTTTAAATTTTGTAAATGCCTCAAAATTTGGGAATATTTTGAGTTTAAAAACTGTTAGATTTAGTTTTTTTTTTATTTCATTTATTACAAATTTGTTGCAAGTGTCCGTATGTTATGATCATACATATGCGAACTTTTATATATAAATAATAATGAAAAGTTAAAATAAATAAACAAATGTTCAACAAATTTCCCAAAACAAAGACTAATTCAGAGAACAGTTACCATTTTTTTTATTTATACAAAGAATAAGGAACACATAATGTCATCGTTCAAACGGTGTCAAGTGTTCCCACAGCCTGTTTCCGAGTTTCCCACATTATTTAACACAACATTTCAATTAAAAGCTTTTTGTTCTATTATCAGTGACAACTACTTATTGTCTATGAAAAGACAATACGGAAACAACCGTTGGTTTATGTTTAATAAGGTTTTATTAGTGCGAGGTCCGTATAAATTGTTGCTTTGCTTTTAAAAAGCAATTTTAGACTCTGTTAGCGATGAATGTGTTTGGTGTATATGTCACCGTAAAATTGTAAACACCGTTAGATTGTAATCTATCTCGCGAGATTATAAACTGTCGAAAGATTGTGAACCTCAACGAACTGCTTACAATTTAACGTATTATTATTCGGTAGTTATATGAAATCGTTGGGAAGTAAAATTAATCTGTAATTGACCAAAGAAGTTTGAATGATAACTAAGTTAGTGTAGTACAATCTACCGAATAATAATACGTTAAATTGTAAGCAGTAAGCTGAGGTTCACAATCTTTCGACAGTTTATAATCTCGCGAGATAGATTACAATCTAACGGTGTTTACAATTTTACGTTAACATATACGCTTCAATGAAGACCTTTCTAACATCATTGACGGCGCCAACACAGTCTAATCCATAAAAGCAACAGGCTCAAGTGGTTGGAACATGTGCACCGAATGATTCATAACGTAACCCCAAGCTCCTTACTGAACTCACAACCTGATGGCAAGAGATAACCCAAAGACGAAGCGTTGGTGAGATGGAGTTGTCAAAGACCTCGAAACAATAAGTGTTCCAGAAACAAGAAGCACAAGATAGATTGCGATGGCAATGAGATACTTACTGATTGAGATACTTGGCTCAAGCCCATAAGGAGCTTTCCTACAGCCATTGATGATGATGATAAAAGTGATGTGTCTTTGGAAAGGAACTGGCATCCTCAATCCTGAGCGTAAATTTTAGAGACAATGCCAGTCCCCTTTCCATGTATCAAACCGTCAACCTTACAAATATATGAATTTCATTTCATATTAACGAAAGAAAAAACTCCTAAAAATATACTAAATATCTTTTAAACGCCGAATATATACATTTAATAAATTTACCACCATGGTCAAATAGAGACACTTTGATAAATTCATACGTTTAACCAATGGCGCTACAACCATTTAGGTCTGGGCCTCAGATTTCTGTATCTGTTTCGTAATATTTGCTTTTACTTAATAGGCAAGTAGGTGGTTAGTCTTCCGTGCCTGACACACGCTATCGAATTTGTGGGCATGCCGGTTTCCTCACGATGTTTTCCTTCACCGTATGAACGAGTGTAAGTAGACAGTGAGTCCATTATTACATAGGGGTTCGATCATATGACCTCAGGGATGAGAGTCCCACGCTGAAACTACTAGGCTAAGGGTCTGTTTCACAATATACGGATAAGTTCTACATAAGTTCCAAATTAGCTATTTACTACTTATTGGTAGGATAAACACTATTGTCGCGTTTCACGACTGTCAGATAGCGCTATTCGTCACATAAAGTCCATCATAAGTTATGAGTCCGATGAATGTCAAATAGCACAATTTATCTTCCAAATAATTTATGTGTTGCATAGCTATTTGGTACTTTATTCATACATTGTGAAACAGACCCTAACACTACAGCAAATAAATATTATTTATATAATTTATACATTCAGTTTTGCACCGTATTTTTCGCGTTATTAGGCGATTGGACCTATTCTCGTACCATTCGTGACTCAATGTCAAAACCACAATATCCATGATTTGTTCAACAATAAAACTTGTTGTTTTAATAATTATGACCATTTTTGGATGTACACGCAATAAAATCGCAATAAAGATAAGTTCATTGCACTGACATTCGTTATCTTCGCTCGCGCCTTAAGGACGCCGGACACGGAAGCCGGAAGTCGACAAATAGTTTAATCAGGTATAATTGATGTTAATTATATTCTACGTTTGACTGACGTGCCGTGACCGCATATTTTTAGAAGGTTGCATTTTTTTTTCATTAATCTAGAATTTTGCCGTTGAGTCATCTGACCATCTGTTCCATTAAGGGGTATATGTTAAAGATTTTATTACGCGTGTTATATGCAAGGTTGATAACTGTCAATGAACAATATAAAAATTCGTAGGGTTCAAACCTTAAAGGATTATTACAATATTTTTTTTTTTTAAAGACAATTCACACCAATTGACCTAGTCCCGTGCTAAGCTGGTGAAGCTTGTGTTATGGGTACTAGGCAACGGATATACATACATATTATAGATAGATAGACATATAAATACATATTTAAACACCCAAGACCTAAGCACAACACCAAATGCTCATCACATCGATGTTCGTCTCAGCCGGGGATCGAACCCGGGACCCATGGATTCGCAGTGAGGGGTACTAACCACTAGACCAATGAGTCGTCAATTACTTTCAACTTTAACTAAACAACGCTCGTAGAAGGACGCTGGAGTTCCACCCCTTTGTTGTTGACATCCCCAGGCGCGACACTGCACGATTCGTCGTTTTTAAAAAACATCAAACGAGTGTAACTCCATCTTCCATCTTCACTAGACAGTGTAACATGGATTCATTTAAGCAGCGATTAAATAGGCATCTCTTGGACACTGGACAGGCTCTTCAATAGGTCGCATCTCACTTAACATCGGATTGTGGCCAGACGTGTGTTCAGTTCTGTATAAAAAATACATATTTAGCCTAAATACAGAACTGAAATAGAGATACGCGTGTACATTGTGATTCGCTTCATTATAGATACCTTCACGAAGAACATGATCATTAACTAATTAACTCTTGTTGATCTTGTTATTGTCGTCTCCAGAGAACCAAAATACATTAGTAATTCTGTTTGTAATTTTTGTTTTTATTAATTTATTCGCAAGAACGAAATTTGTGTTTACTTAATGAGGATTTAATTTCACGCATTTGACAGTTGGCGTAAGGACTAAACGCCATTTTTTGCGTGAAATAATTTTTGTTTTTGTTTTGTATGTAAGAAATATATGGAATAGAATATTCTACGCCGGCATTGCGCTTCACTGCTTGCATGTTTGTGAGGTAATGAACTTGCGTTTGAAAATAGAATTCCTGCGCATGTGTCGTTGCGGAGATTTCAATAGTTTACTATTAGGTCAATTTATATAGTACGTTTAGTTGAAAATAATATCTTCACATTAGCGAGAGGCGGGTGAACCTACTTCTTTTCTTTCCTTACTAAAAACGTCAACTATTACTTAATTTAAAAAAAAAATGTCATCAGACAATATTGCCACACAAAGTAATATAAAATCGATCCTTTAAAACCTCTTTAACAGCTTCCTCATTTAACTTTAAAGCTTAATTTTTCAACAACGTAGGCTTTAAACGGATTAAGTGACAATATTTTGACAGTTTTTTAATTAATCACTTTTTAACTTGTCCAGTTATTAACATTGACAGTTATTTACCTGCGTATTTAAAGACCTCAAGAGAACGCTCGCAGAGCAGAAAATATGCACTGATGAAGGATCGCCAAAACTGAGGAAAATTTTTGAGGCCAAAGACAAATCGTAGTATAAAATGGTATGACCGCTATAATCGCTCTCGAAGGCGAATATTACCATATTGAATAATCTAAGAAAATTCTATCAAAAAATTATTTTTCCTATGTTAGCCTACGAACTTTTCAGCCCACTTGTAATGTCGGATTAGAAATATATAACAGATTCTGCCCTAACTTAGAACTCTGGGGTATATATCATATTAGGTACATATTAAAAATACGATTTGTATTAACTTAAACTTTATATATAACCAATAACCATATCATTTAACATATTATTAATACAAACAGTGAGGCTATATAGTGAGAGAACTTGGAGAACTTTTCATTGACAAACTTTTAGTACAATATCTGTGATAGATTTTCTAATGAGCTAATAATATTATGATTTACCTGAAGCGCTCTGTTTTATTTCTACTCGATATCTCCCTGAGACACTTTTCTCAAACATTTAAAATGTACCTATAACAAACAAATAAACAAGAACTTGAATTTCCTCTTGACAATATTAATGTAGATATGTTGTTACAGAACATGGACTTGCGACAGATAAGTGGTATTCAGCCGGTTTCCGAACAAACGAACAATTTCAATCTACTATTAATGAGCCAGCTTGTCGCATTAATTACTTAGGCCTAATACTAGTAGGAGTTATGCGATAACATGAGGATGGCTTCTTATTATTCATTTTAAAATTAACTCTTGAGCAGTGATGGCCTAGTGGCTTCAGCGTGCTACTCTCATCCTCAGCTGGGGTCGTAGGTTCGATCCCCAGCTGTGTACCAATGGACTTTTTTTCTATGTGCGCATTTAACATTCGTTCGAACGGTGAAGGAAAACATCGTCAGGAAGCCGACATGTCTTAGACCCAAAAAGTCGACGGCGTGTGTCAGGCACTGGAGGCTGATCACCTACATGCCTATTAGATTTAAAAATGGTCAATAAACAGTTCCAGAAATCTGAGGCCCAGACCTAAAGAAGGTGGGTGCGCCACTGTTTTTTTTTTAAATTAACACTGCCTAAGGGGAAACGCTGTAAACTGACGGCCCCTTTACCATTTTGACATTATTAATGTATAATTACAAATGATTTGTCTATTATTATTATATTATTAAAGAAGTTAGTTCTAATAAGCAGACATAGAATTGCCATTTTAATTTCTGTGATACCTTTAAATATAACATGAGGCCCAAAAGTTAAATTATAAAAAAAATACGTAAATTTTGTCTATTTTCGTCATGTTGGTAACGCACTAAAATGTTTGATGAAAAAACTAATATCTATTTAAACTATAAGAAACTGATTTTTAGTTTTAGTCCTTCCTGTTCGTAACCCATTTGGTTCGCTTTTTAAAAATAATATAATAAGAATTGGCATCGGCTCGTAAGATTTTGTGCAGTTTTAGTTAAAACGCTACTGCAAAGGGTATACTATGCACCTCAGGACTCTTGTGTACTTACGTGCTTGGCAATAACAATGATACTAACTGTCTGTTCTGGCCGTTCGGACTTCTTGTAAAACGTGGACCGTGGAGATAATTGAGGTGCGTTACTATGGTTACTACTTCAGGCCACTTTAATATAAGGTTGAATAACTTTTCATAAAAAATAATTGATTTACTTTTGGTAGCGAGTAAAATTATTTCAGATCGATTTAACGTCTGTCATTCAGTGGACTAAATCTTAATGTTACAATAGAAATACTAGCTCGCTCCGAATTGTACAATCGCGTGACAAAGTGACAAGTACACATTTTAAGATTTATTCATTATTCTATTAAGTAATTCTAATTTGAGAATTGCGTGGAATTTTGTTAAGCCTTCGTGGGAAACTGAGCATGCCTATTTCGCTGTCTAAGATGAAAGAATCTTTAAAACACGACTTACAAATTGGAGTGATTTAATCCTAGCTTATAATTATAATTATAAATGTATTTTCAATAATATCAACTTTCATATAAAATGCATAAAATATTTTATATAAACGTAAAAAATTATTTGATTAAATCAAAAAATCAGCCTCTAACATGTTCTTTTGAGTCTTCATTACTGAAGGTGGTGCCTGTTTTGAAAACCCCTAACCGATACGTCGACTTGCCTCCCAGCCAAACCTCCAAACTACTCTATTCTCAGCTTGTCTCAGTGCATTAGGGATATTGATACCCATAATTATTTGGTCAGACCAACGGGTAGGCGATCTAGCCCGACTTCTTCTGCCATCACTCCTCCCTACACCAGTTTGTCGAGACCGTGTCTCTCCTAGCAAAATGGTCTAAGTTGCTAAGCACCCATTTGTTCATTTTAGTTGACAGTCTTGTAGCGATCTTTAGTTGGTTGAAAATGGACTTATTGGATCTTTTTGCAGACCATAGTATTCGCAACATTATCCTCTAACACCACATCTCGAATGTCTCGATCTTTTTTCAGTTCCACGAATTAACCAGGACTCTGAACCGTACAAATAAGGAAAATACCTAAGTTCAGACTCTAACAAACCCCCGAAAAATAGTTAATTTTACGCAAATGTAATATAATAATAAATATTTTCCAGTTTTGGAAAGATACTAATAACATGTGTTAAATAGTCGATATTTATACCTTTGCATTACAATCTGCAATATTTCGTCCTTCCTGAAGCAATAATAATTTATATTGAAGACCAAATTTAAAACCTATCTCACTTAGGCAATACTTTACTTTCTCTTTATAGCAACACGCTTATTCATAGCAAATGTTAATCTATTCAGTAATTCATCGCGTGACGTTTCTCAATGCGTCGTGGGTAGCAGGTTCGAAGCCGGTCAGGAATTTCATTGAGCAATTTGTATGACACCTCTTTCTAGGAAGATTGAGCAACTTCTATAAATAAACTTCCGACTGTGTGTTCAGACTTCGGATTCATTTCATGTTGCCAGGACAACATTGCTAGAATATGTTACTGAAACATTGCAATACAGGTTTTCATCTGTTAATAAACTTACGATCTTGTCCAAACGGCCTCGAAATTCAGTTACACCTGGGTTCTATATCGAAATATCATTCGTAATATCTACCAATGGTTGATCTACCAACGCTGTTCTCTAAATAAGATACTTTTTGACCATAAAATATTTTCAAATTATACTTTATAGGTAAGTCAGTAAAAAAGACGACGCCAGATATGCCGGATGCGTGAATCTGGCATTACCTACACGCTGTTTGATCTTCTTTTCTAATACAGGAGCTATTAGATTAAATTAAAATAGCATAAGCAGTAAAACTGAGAGATGATCCCGACCCCATCCATTTGTTACCTTCGCGTCACGTCCCTTCCCCGCAAATCTCACCTATGTGACATTCAGCACGTACACCACGTAAAAATATCAATTACACATAATAATTGTTATCTGTAACCGATAACACGAAAAATATTTCGCCAGGAAGTAATTTTATAGACTTGGTGCCAGTTGTATTGGCGCCAAAACCTTTTCCTTATAAATAAGTTAATATGAGCAAGTGATGTATATTAATATACTTATTAATTCCTTATTATTGCTACCAATGTTTAAAAATATTACATTGCTTATAGAAGGGCAAGTGTTTCGTTACACTGACACTTACAAGTGATGGTGTTGTCAGCTTATTAAACGTTGCGATGATTATTAGGATTATGATCTTAAGCGGCTGTTATTCGGGTAACCAATTTCAAGGAATGGTAGAACGGGGTAAAGTTCCGTAAAGCATCTCGACTGTATGACAAGAAAATATATAATTTTTCCTATCGACGATCCAGAGATGCCAGAGTACTGGAGGAGCTCTAGCGTCTAGCGTCCAGAAATTAACCAAAAAAGAGGCTGATGATAAAGATGGTATGATGAATATTTATATTGCTTTATTACCGATATATCTTATATGGCAAATTATACAATGAATTTTCAACCAATATCAAATAAAAGAGTTGGTTGGAGTTGGAAAAATAAAGTAGATAGTTTTAAATCAAATATAATTTATTTATGTAGTCAATATATATGTATGTATTATTTATGTACATTGTACAGTTATAAACGTCAAAAATCTGTTAATTTCCATTTGCTGTCATTTCTAAAATTAAAGGCCTAGAACGAAAGAAAAGAGCTAGGCTCTTTTTGTTTTGGATTTGTTTTCATATGGATCAGTGTTGGCCTACTGGCTTCAGCGTGCGACTCTCATCCCTGAAGTAGTAGGTTCGCTCCCCGGCACCAATGGACTTTCTTTCCATGTGCGCATTTCACATTCGATCGAACGGTGAAGGAAAACATCGTGAGGAAACCGACTTGCCTTAGACCTAAAAAGTCGACGGCGTTTGTCAGTCACAGAAGGCTGATCACCGACATGCCTGTTAGAATGACAAATTATCATGAAACAGATACAGAAATCTGAGGCCCACACCTAAAAAGGTTGTAGCGCCACTGATTTACATTTATTATTTTATTTTATTTTTTACAAGATGCTTGCAATCAACCATTATTATGACAGAATTGTTTGTGATTTAATGAAAAAATTATGATTTTAATGATAAACGTATTCAAGAAGGAATTATTTATTGGCTGGGGAAAGCTAATCGCTGGGAAATTCTGTTTGCTTTCTGTTGCCACGTAACCGATGCGAAAGGTACCGATGGGAATTTTCACACCGTCATTGTAAAGTATTAATAACTTTGTAAATTAGTTAATGTTCTTCATGTTGAAAGTAAGAATTTAAAAAAAATGTAATCGTAGAAAATCGTAGAATTCAAAAATGGAGTGTCATAGACGAAACATGGCTAAATGGTATGGTCGATATTATGGTCACCAGCCTTGCGATTCTGTAACTCACTTTTCGAACTCACACAGCGGTTTTCGCAGCGGCGGTCGCGCTCAAATCAGCCGTGAAGCAGTCATTTTATGATTTGGCATTCTGATGAGGAGGGAGCTTTTAGTTTATTGTGAGTTACAGAATCGCAAGGCTGTGCTCTGTTGTTCATATCAAGGGTACAGGGAAAGGATCACTGTCAAAAAAAAAATATTTTTCACATCATAACAAAAAACATATTTATTCTTAAAATATGTATTAAACAATGTGTTGCTTCCTTATTTTCTACTAGATGGCATTTTCAACTCAGTTTTGTAAAAATACTAACTATGATCCTTCAAACTCAAACTCAAAATAACTTTACTCATATATATAAACAAGTAACTTATGGAACGTCAACAGAAAAGATCGCAAATCAAGGTACTTCTTTACCTGTACCCTTCATATGCAATGTTATTAAATAGATACTTATTAAGTTATACATATACTGCACTATATATGTATTTACTTCGCTGAATTTGCCTTTTGAGCGACATAACTGTTGCCTATGAAAAAATTTAGTAACGTAAAAACATATAAACACTAAGTAACTATAAACATGATTTAAATTAAACAAAGTACTCAACCCTAAGTAATAAAAGCTCTCTTAACGAGAGCACTCGAGTCAACGAGCCGTTTATTGAAAAGTTATTGGTATAAATTGTCGATATCCCGAACAAAGACACTACTGACCCCCGCACTAATTCCTCGACTCAATGGACCGTTTCCCATAGGGATGTGATTCTGAATATATTTTATCGATGTTGGTTTAAAATATAAAATAAATAAAATGAAATAAAAGTAGCCTATATTAAAATGCTATAGTAAGGATAACAATAATTTTGTGTTATTCTTGTTTTTAATATTAGTACACGACCTCCAACGCAGTGAAGGCCCCCTCCAAATTCTTCCATTTGTCTCTTATCTTCACCATTTTTTACCTATATTTCTTCGCTGTCTGTTTTATTTAATCTTCCCAGGTTTCCGATGGGAGTCCCTTTCCAAGTAAGACTTTTTATCACTTTGTCTTTAATTTTTAATGGAAGAATTTGAAGAGTTGCTATGCAAACAAACAACATATTGAGACCATATAAGGAGAAACATAGTAAAACATTCAAATTGATGTAAATTGAAGTGAACACGGAAGACGAGTGCCAGCAACTAAATAATCTCATTACCTCATGCCATTGCCAAGGTCTAGCTAACACTATTAGTGCTATAACACTACATTGTTCCAGTAAATTCTACTACTATATCTTAAATTTTCCTTTTATTCATTTTGGTACTAAATAATTTTTCTTTGTAATTTATAAATTGCAATACTTATAAAACAAACGTGCTGACAATGTTAAGTTTTTAAATCGTATATCATAGACAATTTTGGAGATACAAGCTATGTTCTTGTGATAAAATCAATTCCTCTTTATATTTATATGTATATTTTAGTAAATACTACCTAGTCAAGTTTAATAGTGATTAAACATGCTTTTGGATTATAACCAACCGCCTATTTATGTATGTGTTTCGTGGTCATTTGTTTTTTCTAATAGAGCCTTATTTGCCCGACACACGCCGTCGAACTTTTCAGTCTTAGACACACCCAGATCTTCACGAGTTCCTTCACCGTACGAGAGAGTATTAAAGGCACATAAGAAGTCCATTGGTATACAGCCGATGCTTGAACACTGCCCA
This sequence comes from Pieris napi, assembly GCF_905475465.1. Taxonomy (NCBI): domain Eukaryota; kingdom Metazoa; phylum Arthropoda; class Insecta; order Lepidoptera; family Pieridae; genus Pieris; species Pieris napi. The sequence goes on along the minus strand of NC_062235.1, from coordinate 4,930,571 downwards.
CACTGATTTACTTTGTGATTATTCAAAATTAATCGTAATATTTATCGACATCGCTCCGCCCTTGAGAGCAGGGCGCAGCGGAAATGCGTTTACGAGTGCAGCCAGTGCGGATGTTATTCACACACGTCTCAAGATGTCGAGCACATACATGTCATAAACACGCTGAAAGAAAATATAGTACTTCTTGCATTAACAATATGGTGTTAATAATAATAAGTCCTTTATTTAAGATTACATATTGATATACATTAGTTTAAGTTAGAGTGAGTAAGAATTCGGTCATAGTTGCTATCTGATGTTAAATGCCCATGGACACTTGCACTGCCAGAAAGCTCGAAAGCGCGCTGCCGGCATTCAAGAATTGGTACGCTCTTTTCTTGAAGGACCCTAAGTCGATTTGGTTCAGAAATACTTCATGGGGCACCTAGTTCCACATGGTGGTGGTGCGTGGCAGAAATTGCCTTAAAAATCGCTTAGTTGTGGAACGACGAACGTCAAGGTGATACGGATGGCATTTTGTATTCTGCCTCGACGTCCGATGATGAAACTCAGCAGGTATTAGTCCGAACAACTATCTTAGTATTGGTTACTCAACAAACAAACATACTCCTATATTGGGGCATGGACGCAAAAAAATATATGCAAAGCATACGTTTTGGATACCATTGGTTCTATGCCTAACACGATGCACGAAAGATACCACCCTTTTGAATGTTGGCATTAAAACCGTCAACTCGGATCTCGGTAAACATACCTGACCGACTGCAGAAGCTAATATAATAACATGGTACTGTGCGGTTTTAACCTTCTAACAGCCGTAATCAGTGCATTAACGTCTCTCCAATCGTAGATTAATAATTATATATCTAAAGAATGAAGCAACTCCGACATTGAATTGAAAGGCAACGAAAGACGTTTCTGTGCTCCCGATGGGCTTAAGTAACTATTCATTTTTAATTAACAACTCTGAGAGCGGCTGTAAGATACTAAAAGGCTTATTAAATTTAAGGTCAGTGATCTTTTGACGTAATAAATCCTTCTTGAAGAATAAAAATTGTCTTTTGTTGTCTACAGCCGAGTATGTTAGTTTCTATATGTACCTATATAAGAATCGATAGTCTTGTCTATTAACCATAAAAAAAAGAAGAAAAAAAAAGATTAAATAACAATAATAATTTTATTGCCTATTAAAGAATATAAGAGTGTTAATTAGTTTATTTTTTTAAAAAGGATATGAGGATGGTAGTCGAAAACGCGTGACTTAGATCTGTGTATTTTATTATACATAGTTTGACTTGGGTCGATAAAAGATTTAGTCAATCTCCTATATCTCTAAGAAAATTTATAGCATTATACTTTATTAGTAGCGAACGTTATATTTATTAGTACGAAGCTTTAGACCTTACAAGCTTCTACAAATCCTTCGGGTTTTTTAAGGCTTTTAAAAATTAAACAAACCGGTAAGGTTTTACTATGTTTATTTGGAAATCATAATTTATAGGGTTAAATTTAAAAACAATAATAAAAGAAAATATAAAGCTTATAAGAGGCAGAAAATGTTAGAGCTGAAGTGGAATAAGAACGACTGGAACAGCGCTGTGTAAGTTTGAGTTTGTGAGTCTTTTGTCAGCAGTAAGTCAATTCCCCTTTGTTCACGTAATACAATGAATATGTTGTCAAAGTGACTGTCCTTTATTTTATAAAATGATTTAAGTATGTTATCGTTATTGTTTTTAAATTCTTAGAATTTTATAAAAGAACAAAGCACACGGACAATTTAAAAAATCATATACACACAAGTCTGATAACCTTTTAATAGAGCATAGAGCAGAGATAATCATTTTTCTTAATAGACAAGAGAATCTGTGTCAAGCCAGAAACAATTGATTCGTCGGGAATCGAACCACGCTTTACTAAACGAAATGTTTATTTTTTAGTGGTTTCACTACTGAACCACACATAATACAAACAAATAATCACGATTAATAGTTTTTATATCACTTGTATTTTATGTAAAAAATTAAACAATATAATATTAAAAATATAAGTTTTATAATAAACACTTGTACTTATCCATATAAATCTTGCTTTACAGAATCCAACACGCCACAAAGTTGCTATTCATTGTTTCTTTACATAATTTTATTCTCTAATATGAGAATATTCATATAGGTAACTAAGTACACGTTATTAACGTCAACAGAAAATATGTAAAATTGATTCTAAATTTACATTTTCTACCAGTTCGCAAGTCAAGGGCGTCGAGGACCTCTCCGCCACTCTTTTTAATCGCCAAGTTTTGAGTCATACAAATTGTTTGAACTGGAGCAAATCAATCCTAAGGATTAGGATCATTTGAATAACCGTCAAATTTATCAAATGCTTTAATGATTAATTTACGTTCAACGAGAGTTTTAAATTTATTTAGTGATAATTCTCTAATTTCGCTTGGAAATTCTGTTGTACAAACGAATAAACATATAAGGAGTGGTTTATCGCCTGGTTGGTCGTACGCTTAGATTAGTTCTGTTAATACTGGTGAAATATATAGATATACGTATAATAGTAGAAAAAAGAGACATAAGTTAAATGTAATACGCTTATAAAGCTAAAGAGAGTGCCAGCGTCGGCTATACTCTAACACCGATCTAGGTGTTAGGCCACGCTTATAAAACTCAGAAGTCAAAGTCAAAGACAAAAATCATTTATTCATGTAGGTAACACAATGTACACTTATGAACGCCAAAAAAGAAAAGTACATTAATTAAGAAAACTTGAGTAAGCGAAATGTACAGACTTGTCTCTTACAAATTAATGTAACAAATTTTTATATAAAAAAATCATTATTAACTAAGTTTATAAATAGTTTAACATCTACCTATAAGTACGCATATGTAAAAAATGTCAAAAGAACTAAAAATTACTCTACAACGTGTAAATGTATTTTTTACGTGAGCTTAAATCTTTTGAGAATTAGTAATAGACGTTTGAAAGTCCCTTTCAAATTGTCGCACATATAATAAATTGTATGTTAATCGGTATAAGCCGTCGCGACGTATAATTTCGCTGTATCCCATTAAAAAATGACTCAATGGAAAATACGGGAATGCGTCAAAGCAATTCCCGAACGCTTGCGTGTGTCCCCCACACCCCCACACCCACCTCGTCTGGGAGGGCCTAACCCTACTGTCATTCTAGGATATACATAGGTTCTGAAGGATTAAAAAAGATTAAATCGTATAGTATTAATGTTTATCATCGAACTGTGCCTTTGTTCGATTTTTGGTTATTAATAACTAGAGTCTGCACATCCACATAGAGTAACAAAATAATAATCATAAAGAAATAAGAAAATTATAATTGAAGATATAAATCTATAGATTTGAGCATCTTAATTGTTAACTCACTAAGATAATCACCTGATAATTATTTGTTATTTAAAATAATATTATTTCTCTTTGATAAGTTAATTTGGTTGGAATTAAACTACGTTAAATAAATTATGAACTAGTAGATCAAAATAAGATTACTTCAAAGTTACGAAAGTCTATAGAGCAGTTTTGGCATAGTAAATCACAAGTTAAGATTTACTTCAAACATTATTGTAATTTATAAACGAAATCACTAAATTATATACAGACAAAGTTTTCGTTTAAAAATAATAGTGTAAAGAGCAGCCGAGTTGTGGTATTCTAGCCAAAGTGAAGCAAAAATCGATCCGAGTTTTGCATTGTCTCTGTTTTCATTATTTTACCAGCTTTACTACAAATTCGTACGATCTAACAACGGCCCTGTGGCGCAACGGATAACGCGTCTGACTACGGATCAGAAGATTCCAGGTTCGAATCCTGGCAGGGTCGCAGAAATTATTTTTATATTTTTCTTTATCGTTTATGTATTGTTTACACAAAAATCTGTTTATTTTAAAGTCTCACTAAATTTGCATATGCAATTAAAATTGCCGCATTAAATTCAAAGGGAACTAAGCTGTAATTAAGAGGTAAGCCCCTTCACTTCATTCTAGTTAAATTAATCCCGTCTTATTCGGCTTAGGTTTTATTGCGTTGCAATTAAGACTTGACTTATGGTCACATACAACATTACATAGTAGTTGGTAATATACATTACATTACATATAGTTATTGTAAAAGACAATAACTATATGTAATGTAATGTATATATTGACATAACTTTTAGACATAGAAAAACACTTTTTTAACGGATTTGAAGTTATGTTTTATTATAAATTTAAAATTATGTAAAATTATAAAAAAATAACTTCAAATCCTTTAAAAAAGTTGTTGGTAATGTTAAAATTATTAAAAAAACATCTTTTACGTTCTCTTATAAGAGAGATGTTGCTTACAACAACATTAATGGAATTCTTTGTTCGTTATTGGTAATTACTTAAACAACTTGAGATTTGCTGATGACATCGTTTTATTCTCAGAAACATCACTACAATTAGAGGAAATGATAAACGAACTCTGTTCTATTAGCCGAGCAATAGGATTGGAATTAAACAAAACCAAAACAAAAATAATGACAAATCACGTACAGGATCCTGTCCAAATTAATGGATACCCCTTAGAATACGTGCAACAATACATATATTTGGGTAAGGAAATATCTTTTAAAAATTCACGGCATCATGACGAAGTTGATAGGAGAACTAGGATGTCATGGAACAAATTCTGGGGATACAAAGAAGTACTGAAGGCAGAGATACCAATATACCTAAAAAAGAAAGTCTTAGACACGTGTATATTGCCATGTCTTTCTTACGGTTGCCAATCATGGATATATGACTCGAACACAAATAGAAAAATAACAACTTGTCAACGAGGAATGGAACGCAGTATACTCAATTTAAAACTGAAGGACAAGATCAGAAGTACACAAATAAGAAACAAAACAAAGGTTATTGATGCACTGTCCTATTGCAAAAAACTTAAGTGGAAATGGGCGGGCCATACCGCTCGAATGAATAATGGCAGATGGACAAAAAGGGTAACAAAGTGGAAAGGGCCACCAGGAAAAAGAAAGCGTGGTCGCCCTCTTGCACGGTGGGCCGACGAGCTAAAGAAAGTTGGTGGAGAGGATTGGGAGAAAAATGCTCAAAACAGAGAGAGATGGAGTCAATTGGAGGAGGCCTATACTCAATAAGAGTATACCGAATATATATATATATATGATGTGTGTATATGTATATATGTATGTATTTTGTGTATTTTGTGTGTGTGTGTGTATATTTTGTAAATTTTATTTTGTAAATTTTTCAAGGAATAAATGAGGCTTAATTATTATTGTTCGTTATTATACGTATGACTCCATCTATTGCGAAAATAATAAAAGATACATCATATAAATTAAAAATTCATTTTTGGCTTTAACAAATCATAATAATATTCTGTTTTACTCCTTATTTTACCATAAGTAACGCGTTGAATAGACACTTATACAATCAATGAATATTATTATCGACACGTAATATTATTATCGTTGTCTGAGGAAACGTCCTATGTTTTTTACCCATTAAAAAAAAATCCGTTATACCTAACCCCTCTTACATTGTATAACTCAATCCAGGTTTAGCGTACTAATTGACGAAAACGGTCGCTATTTTACCAATTTCATCACTATTCAATAGCTACTTATTTTCACACAATCATTGCTTGACACCGCCCACCAATAACACCAAAAAAGCTTTGTGTCTAACAATAGGTGATATTTTGACGCAATGTGTGGGGTGTGACCGAACCAAACGTGGATCGTGTTACCTGAGTGTAGGAATGTTCAATCACTTTGTTTCATGGTTCTGTATTAAAACGCAAGTAAATTTATACCAATTAGGGCAATTCTAACATCGAAGGTAGGAGCGTTCTGTTATCTAGTAACCCTAGACTCAATAGGGTTACTCCGACAGCGAAGTAGAGGAATAAGTCACAAGTGATTCTGACAGAAGGAAAAAGGTAAGGTAAGGTTAATTGTCTGTTTTTTTCATAGATTGGTCCAAAAAGCTACGTAGTGTTTAAGAAAGTATAGAGAATAAATACAGCCTTTCTGATAGAGATGTACACACATTTAGATAATAGTAGGTCACAGGCGGATGCTGCAACATATAAATTATAATTATAACTATTTCTAAGGTCACTGTATTTAATTTAAATAACTTTATGGACCAATTTTCACCCCATTTTGAATGGTTGGAACGTAGGAACGTGTATTGCTACGTTAAAACATATATTTTGCTTTACTACTTAGTTATGTACTAATCAACTAATTTTATAACGATCGATCAACGGCTCAGTTACCATTGGTTTAGTAGGTGTAATAAAATCACCTATCGAACCCTAAGACAACTTTTTTTAAAGAACGTGCCAATGTGGCGTTCCTTCGGCTTAAAATTGGTACAAAAACAAACTTAAAGTCCTGTTTATTCATGGCTTTTTGTCGTGTTTTTTGTTAAAGAATCAATTCTATTAGTTACGGTTGTTCAATTATTTTTTTATTCAGTTCGATGGGGAACATAGCTTTTTAATTATATATAAAATCTTACCTAAGTCAGGACAAAAGTATCTACATTTTAGAATGTACATACGTAGTATGTATGTATTTTATTAAGAGTAATATTAGACCAGAAGCGTGCAATTCCTCATGAATATTTTTCTATTGTGCGCATTATGATATAACACACGGCAAGAGCAAACATCATAAGGATGTTTATAGACACTGAAAATCCACAATAGAGAAAGCTGATCACTTAGTGCGAACCTGGATGCGCCAAAGACCTACAGATTTCCAACATCACCGATGGTAGCGAAACGCGGTCTGCGGACAGTCCAAAATATCTGCCAGCAGTTGACCCGCTAATTACAAAGCGACTTCTAAGCCTTAACAGAGCTAATCTCAGAACAATGATAGGGACAATTACGGTCTATTTCAGCGCAGAGGAATTAGTCACAGTCCCCACGTAGTCCTGGAATGCGTGGCTGTGGTAACCAATGTACGGGAATCCTAGGAACAGTGAGGTCCGTCCGTGAAGTCAGTGATGTGCCCAGGAGACTTCTGTGCTTCTGGAAGGAGCTAGGATGTCTTAGTTAGCCGGGAGTTTACGCACAACGAAACTTATAAGTGCGGAAACTGAGTCCACCAGCCTTTAATTATGACACTATTAATAATGACAAAATGTGAATACAAAAATGCAATATGATATGTATCTTAAGAACATTTTAAAGGAAACGTCACAATTAAAATAGAATCCGCCTTTCAGCTTCCTATTCCTATGTTAGCTATAGCAACTGAAATTACATGTAATAAATATTAGTCAAAATACTGTAGAACTGGCTCTCTTGGATAATCGAAACGTCTAGACTTTAATTGTTCTTTGTAACAAAATGAAAATTTAGTCTATGTTACTTATGAATAATGAAACGGTAAATGAATGTTTGTTTTTTCCTGTTATATTAGTTTAGATAACTGACAAATTGTAGATTGTTTAAATAGGACATTTATTGCTCTATAATAAAATATATATTAAAATATTCAATTGTGAATCGAAAGTCTCCAGTTTATTACGTGGTTTAACCCCTAAGCCACTGAGGTGAGATTTTCACATATTATGTACACTTTGCATTTGCTACTCGCTAAAATCGACTGGACCATTGAAGCTATCTGTAGTCCTAGTATCAAATTAGAATTAACTAAAAGCAAAATGAAATATAAATTAATAACAACACGTGAAAATAATCAAATTTTCCAAACATACCTCAAAGCGACCGCCGCTGCCTATTACGAACAATCACAACACACTACAATACGTCACATTGCACACATTTGAATGAAAACACAATTTATACAACACGGATTACTTAAAATCTAAGTTATAATAAACAGGTTTTATATTTAAGAGTTTAAGACAAAATCACGAGGGCCACCCACCATGTTACACAGCTGACTGTCGGGAAGAATAATTTTTGCGCATGCGTGGTTAGAGATTAGGGAAGTTACCGCAAGGGATAGCTAATTCAAAACTGTCTCGTGTTGAAACAGTGAAACAGATTTAAACGTTTTTGTTTCTTACTTAACAAATTATTATATTAATCGTGATTAGTCTTAAGTATACGTACCTTTGTGATTACCTTATACACTTTGTACAGTAGAAAATAATAATAGTTTGGTAGATTGATTTCGCAAGACTTTGACTGCGTCCATTCAATTAAGTAAACAAACAATATCGATACATGACTTTTATAATATAAATCCAAACGTATGTTTGTTGAGATTCAATTGTCAATTAAATAATACACTAGCGGCCTATCGCACCTTCGCATGGATGAATTTTGTTTTTATAAATATTTTGAAATTAAATATAGCCTACAAAACTCAGGGCATCAGCCTTTACAATATGGCATAGTGAAACATTTTTAATATCTACAGGACGAATATACAGATTTCAAATAGTTAGTTAACTAATATTTAAAAGGTACTAGGCTAGTACCTTTTAAATATTAGTTAGTACTACTAGCTGTCCCGGCAAACGTTGTTTTGCCATGTAGTATATTATTGCTAGTTATTCTAGTATTTTTTTTTGTTCAATAAAAAAAGTATCTACAATAATAAAAAATAGGGGTTGATAGTAGTATTTTTGTATCATAAAATAAAATAAAAACAAAAGAATAATTTAAAGAATAATTTTTTTTTTGGGGTGGACACCCCTTATCACTTAAGGGGTTGAAAGATAGATAGTAGCCGATTCTCAGACCTACTGAATATGTATATAAAATTTGATAAAAATCGGTCAAGCCGTTTCGGAGGAGTATGGTAACTAACATTGTGACACGAGAATTTTATATATAAGATTCGTAATATTACCCATAGCTGTACTTAAATCCATATTCAGATCTCCAATGGTAGAGTAAACAAGCATGATATCGTAGAAAGGTCTTCAATGTTCAGTTTTGACTCAGCGAATGGTCAAAACTCTCACGCGATGGGCTGAAAGATGTTAGATGAAAGACAAAGACAAAAAAATAATAATTTAAGGGACACAAGGATACGACTGGGCTTGGTTCCCATAGATCGACACTCTTTATGCGGTGGGAAGCACCCGAGGAGTATTTTAGTGGGTATTCCTCACCCAGCTCTCTGAGTAGCTGCTGGATGTCTGGTGTGAGTCCCGATTCCAGTCCCAGAAGAAATACGCAAATAGCATTTAATTCTTTGTTAAAAATAATACCCAAATCAACCCGTGAACCCTTGAGTGAGCTAAAATAATTTTATAACTTAAGTTATTATATTAGACTTTGACAATTAAGTACATAACTTATACTGTCGGACCAGTTAATTTTCGTGTTAATGTACTTTTATGTATTCCGATGATAATGCTATTAGGCTATATATTGTGACGTCACTAGACATTGATTCAATGAGGCTGTAACAGCTTATGAAAGCCATAGAAACGTAATACATAAAAAGAACAGCACCTTACTTAAGACCAAATTCTAAATCTTGAGCAATATTTCGAAACTTGACAAACAATTAATGACAATTACTATTGATTTCATTAGTTGAAACAACATATTATTTATCGTAGGATATACGGTGTGTGCCCTTTACCTACTCATGTATCCGACCAGCATGTAGCAGATGCAACTAAAAGAATGCCAAGAATTCGCGCTTACGATGTACTTAATAAAATGGTTGGTTACAAGTAAGGACAGGAATTCGGCAGTACTACTCGATAGAGGCCATAGATAATAGTTGAAATCATAGATTAAGAAAGATGATTACTTGAGATTGTATTTTGGAACCATAAGGCAAGACTTCGATAACATTAGCTAAACATTATAATATACATATTATGATTATACATTGGCTTAATCAACTGTTTTGAATGATATACAGAGCAGTGTTGGCCTAATGGCTTCAGCGTGCGACCCTCATCCCTGAGGTCGTAGGTTCGATCCCCGGCTGTGCATCAATGGACTTTATTTCTATGTGCGCATTTAACATTCGCTCGAACGGTGAAGGAAAACAGCGAGGAAACCGACCCAAAAATACTACGGCGTGTGTCAGGCACTGGAGGTTGATCACCTACTTGCCTATTAGATTGCAAAATTATCATGAAACAAATTCGGAAATCTGAGGCCTAGACCTACAGAGGTTGCAGCGCCACTGATTATTATTATATGAATGATACTTTTCTTGATTGCAAAACAATTATTGGAGAGTATTTGTAAATGTTTTTATTAAATACGAGTTATTTAAACTCAATAGACGCATGGAAAAATTTAGTGCAACTTATTTGGTGTTATTTATAGCAGAAATACCAACCGTTGTATGCAAGGACAACGAGCACACTGCAATGCGGATAATCGTGAAAACTTTTTAATTTGTCACGAATCAAAGCACGTCGCATTGGTTATAACAAGTTACTTGACATACTCATTCCTTTTAAAATAGTTCTTTTTGTCCTGTAATAAGACAATTAGTAATATTTTTTTATTTATATGGAATACAAATTGTATTATATTAATTCATGATTACTAGTTGACTAAAGAAAATATAAGCTAGTTCTCACGTCTTCATCTACATATGTGAAAATACGTAATTATACGGGGTTACATTAATACCATATTTTACCAAAATGCATAGTAATGTTATAAACCTAGTGAGATTCTTATATTATTAAGTACAACCTAATATTGGTTACCTATTCTACTAAGAGGTGGCGTTGCCAGTTCAGTAACGCGTAGCTAACTAGTAAGCTATATACAGTCAAAACCGTTTATAACGACATCGTTTACAACGACCTATCGGTTATTACAACCAGATTGTATGGTCCCGTCCGAATCCCTAGTAAACTATTCAGTAAACAAACCGCTTATAACAACATCGGATACAGCGACATATCGCTTACAACGACGAAATTTTATCGATATTCATCGGCTATAACGACCATCCGCTTCTTGTCTCAACAAAATAAAACAATACAAATGATTTTAAATCTTATTTAGAGGCATTGAATGAATATTTAGGCATATTATTACCTACGCACTTTCTCCCAACGATCAGTTTCAGCCAACAACGATTTCGGAGGCTCTTAACGCTGTAACAATTTTGCAAAAATTTGTTGCCTTTAACGAATAGTTTGATACTGGTGATATTCATACCTTGAGGAGTATGAAACGTAAAATGCAAAAAATATTTGAGACTGGGCTAAAAAAAAACAGACCAAAATGACTGATTACTTTTGTACCTAATTATTTCGTAATAAATATTTTTGTTTCTTTTTTGACTCGTTTACATATTATAATATTAACATACCATATTATAACCCATACCTACCTATTCTAGATATATAACTATGTATTGAACATACATATGAACTATACTTGTGTATATATAAGACATTGCTTATAACGACTATCGGATATAACGTCGGCAACTATACGGTCCCTTCAATGTCGTTATAACCGGTTTTGACTGTATATATAAACCTCAATAAACAGATAATTAATTAGCCTCCCAAAATATAGTATTCTTAATTTGTTGCCTGAGTTAGTGATTAGATAGTAATTAGTATTGTATATAATAAATAATATTAATTTGCAAGAATATTGTGTAGTTTGTAACTACTATGACGTACAATAATACACACACAAAAAAATGTGATTTTTCAGCATATTCTGCCCCACACAGAATGGCATGCAAAATTGTCATACATTTTCAATTACATATTACATTTTCTTTTATTTTATATACATTTTAAGAAGCTGTTAAGACTGTTATTGATTTACGTGAGTATTTATGGAATAGCATAGATTAAGAAGTAGTTATGGAGTTCATTCCCTAAATAATTTACCTACACTTACATATTAACATAACAAAAAGATATAGTTAACCAACTTGAGTATCTAGGGGTTACGCATAAGTGGTTTCAAAACGTTGACATATAAAATACGATTCACAAATGAGTTATCTGTGGTAATGTTTAGCATACAATACAACTTTCCTAGCACACGACACGATGACACGAAGACAGGCTTCATTTCCGGCGAAATGCACGATTGTAAACAATGTCCTAGTAGACAAATTTTCTCGACATCTAAAATACGAAACAAATGTATTTAATGTGAGAAAATTTTATGTCATTATTTTAAAAGGCGCAGTGTTGGCCTAGTGGCTTCAGCGTGCGACCCTCATACCTGAGGTCGTAGGTTCGATCCCCGGCTGTGCACCAATAGACTTTCTTTCTATATGCGCATTTAACATTTGCTCGAACGGTGAAGGAAAACATCGTGAGAAAACCGACATGTCTTAGACCCAAAAAGTCGACGGCGTGTGTCAGGCACTGGAGACTGATCACCTACTTGCCTATTAAATTTAAAAATTATTATGAAACAGATTCAGAAATCTGAGGCCAAGACCAAAAGAGGTTGTAGCGCCACTGATTTATTTATTTTTAATATAAAAGGCGATAAAATTAATTAAAATAGAAAAATATTAAAGTTTTTTGTTTAGCTGTTTTAGGTTGTGACTTATACAGTTAAAGTAACTCTCTCTTTAAGTAAATCAAAAATATCAAGAGTTATAGATGTCTTACATTATGCCCTGAAACGGCACGGCCAGGTGGACTTTAAAAACAATGGGAAGAAGGAGAAAAAAGCGCACTAAAAACGGTGGATAGAAGATAATATAGAAGCGTTAGCGCGTAGATAATGGAGAAAGAAAGCCATAGATATAAATTTTTGTAACTGGAGGCGGCCTTTACTCGTTCCGATGAAGGAAGTCAGGATATCGAGTAACAAGAAAAAAATGTATATAACAAATCTAAACTGCATATTCAAGATTTGTATAGATTGGAAATAAATGGGCTTTATTATAAAAACATGCATAGAAATGCACCACGCCTAGAAGCAATTTAAGGTACTATGCATTAATTTACTTAACGATAATTTACTAATTAGGACCAATAACAACATTGTAGGAAAATGTCATAGAATATGTTCGTGAGATGACGTCACGTAACCAGCCAGTCGTGACGTCACGCCCTGGGCGGTCTGTATACGAGAAGGCATCAGCAATGAACCAGGACCAAACATATCTTGTTAGTCCAGTACTATTCACTTCTACCAATATAAAGTATTTAAATACTTAATAATAATAAAATTAAAAAATGTATACTTAGAAATCTAAAAATATTTTGGACGCTGTGGCCTTTATTGCAATACTTGTTAGTTGAGCGAGGAAAGCACCAGCTCTGGGTTGACCGTTACTATCTACCAGACTTAATTAGCGCCTGTGCATTTGAACCTCACGGTCCATGAGTGATGAGTCTCTACTCTAAAGGGAACCAAAGTTGGAGGAAAGATACTTATATATTAGCCGTTACTTCTACATACAAAAGCCATAGGCATGAAATTGCTTATTACAATAAGAGTGAGGTCTTAGTCTAGAAGTGATATTTAATAAAGCTTTAATACTCAAATTGATCACGCACGAAGTTACGGGCTTTAGAATTAATTGTTGCCGCAAATCGTGTTATCATTAAAATTGGGCATAATTATCTAAATAAATGTGCATGTGGACATTTTTTTTTTTCGTTGCTTTGTAGTATAAAGTAGTGGCTATCGTATTTCTTTCATATAATAGGTAGTTGGTAACTATGACTGACAGCATTACACCTAAAATAATTTAAAGTTAAATATATATCAGTGGCTCTACAACCTTTTCAGGTCTGGGCGTCAGATTACTGAATCTGTTTCATGATCATTTGTCAATCTAGGCAATCTCAGGGGAAGACAATTGATGTTGAGCATCGATACAAATCACCTAAACATAATTGCTCCATCAGAAGCTACCAACTGGCCAGCTGATCACAATCGAATCCCGGACATACTCGATTTCTTCCTAACAAAAGGACTCTCTAAACAATACATGAAGATCGAATCATGTGCTGATGGTTCATCTGATCACACTCCAGTCTTATTAACTGTCAGTTCCACTATAATTGAAGTCGAGAGACCGATAAGATTATATAACCAGCAAACTGATTGGCCTTCCTTCAGGGAACACATAGATGAAAACCTTAATCTAAATGTCAGAATTAAAAAAGCGGAGGAAATTGAAACAGCACTAGCGCAGTTTACTAATCTCATACAAGCTGCTGCGTGGAGAAGCACGCCTACTACTGAACACAGAAACCAGCACACAAACATACCATTGGAAATAAAGATGATGATTCAGGAGAAACGCAGATTGCGCAGAGTTTGGCAGCTGAGTCGTCATCAACAAGACAAGATAGCCCTTAATAAAGCCATTGTAGAATTGAAGGAAGCTATAAAGAATGTTAATGACTTAACAATGCAAGCTAAGTTGGAGTCTCTAACCGCTACTAAGGCCAGCAACTATTCGCTCTGGAAAATCACCCGTTCTTGTAGCCAACCTAACAAATCAAAAGCCCCAATTAAAAAGGAAAACGGCTGGGCCAGAACGAGTCAGGACAAAGCGGACTTGTTTGCGAACTATCTAACAAGCTCCTTTAAACCTAATGTAACACTGGACAACTCATCAGAAGAATATGTTGACCAAGTTCTAAATCAAGACCTTCAAATGGATCATCCCCCTAGATCTGTGTCGCCTGCAGAAGTCATAAAAACTATCAAATGCCTGGACAGTAAAAAGGCACCAGGTTACGACCTGATAACTAAAGAAGTATTGATGGAACTACCGAGAAAGGCTATCATCACTATACTCTTCAATGCTATGTTACGAATAGGCTACTTCCCAGTTGCGTGGAAAATCTCAGAAATCATCATGATTGATAAGGCTGGCAAACTGATGACCGAAAAAACATCCTACCGACCAATCAGTCTGTTGCCTACTCTTTCCAAGGTATTGGAAAAGACAATACTTTGTAGAATTGTGCCAAGCCTTGTGGAGCGCAAAGTAATACCAGATCATCAATTCGGCTTCAGACAATCATGGCACAGTGGAACAAGCTCACAGAGTATGTGACGCCATAAGAAAGTCCTTAGAACAAAGGGAATATTGCTCATCAGCATTTCTGGATATCCAACAAGCATTTGACAAGGTCTGGCACAAAGGCCTACTATGTAAGATCAAACAGAATATTTCCCACTCTTACTTTCCAATATTCAAATCTTACCTAGAGGATCGCATATTTTATGTAAAAGAAGGTGACGCCACTTCGGAATTTCAAAACATTGATGCCGGGGTACCACAAGGATCTGTTCTCGGCCCCATGCTCTACACGTTGTACACTGCTGACCTACCGCTATTGCCAGGCATAACCACAGCAACATTTGCAGACGACACCGCTATATTAGCAAGCAATAAAGACCCAGGACTTGCATCGGAGGACTTGCAGAAGGGCCTTGACAAAGTTAACGAATGGCTGCAAAAATGGAAAATAAAAGCTAGTGCCGCGAAGTCAGTACACGTGACCTTCACCCTTAGAAGAGGAGACTGCCCATCTGTAAAGTTGGACCAATGTATTCTGCCCCACAGCGACCATGTAAGATATGTTGGCTTACACATTGATCGTGGATTAACGTGGAGGCACCACATCAAATGTAAAAAGCAGGAGCTACAGCTAAAGTACAACAGCCTTTACTGGATGCTAGGAAGAAACTCAAGACTTTCTCTAGATAACAAACTTCTTATATATAAAGTCATCCTTAAGCCCATTTGGACATATGGCCTCCAACTATGGGGCAGCGCAAGTGATACCAACATAAACATACTCCAGCGACAACAGAACAAGATCCTAAGAGCAGTTGCAGAAGTACCCTGGTACATAACAAACAATGAAGTTCACGAGAACCTTAACATGAGAACAATCAAAGAGGAAATCCGGAGACTGGCAGCTAAATACAAAGAGCGGTTAAGCTGTCACCCGAATAAACTTGCTCGCCAACTCACAGACAGTATGTGAGTCGACTAAAACGTCACCATGTTCTAGAGCTAGAAGACCGGCAGTAGCTCTAGACAGAAGATGAGTAGATGCTTCCAATGGGAAGTCACTCGACATGACATCACCACAGAAAAAATTTGCTCATAGCCTTGGGGCTGATTGCAAATAAACGCAGAAGAAAAAAAAAATAGGCAAGTAGATGATCAGCCTCCTGTGCTTGACACACGCCGTCGACTATTTGGATATAAGGCAAGCCCTTTTCTCACGATGTTTTCCTTCACCATTCGAGCTAATCGAACCTTCGACCTCAGGGATGAGAGTCGCACGCTGATGCCACTGCTAATATAAAACTATGTATATGTTATGCAATTATCTAAAAGTATTTACAAAGACGAGTCGCAAAACATTTTCCTAACACATTCGCCAACACAGCAATTTTCCACGAGCATTCATCGTTTCGCTGAAGTCTTTTTGCGACCTATTTCCCGAGACCCATTGAGAGGCGTCGATGTTGGGGAAACAGGCTTTGTGTAAAAGTAGGGTGATTCATACAACCACAAAATGGTTTAAGCTACTTCTTTACATTAACTCTAAATAAATAACAAGGTTTTGAAGTTATATCCACTTCTTTTGGCGCGTTAGGGAAAAATTATGAGAGTAAATTTTAACGCGCACTGCGTCACAAAAAACCGACATCCGCATATCGTCACAAAAAACCGACACCCTGAAGTTAGCATAGTCAACATTTTAAAATAAAAAATGTCCATTTTTATTATGAAGGAAACTTTTTTTGTGATATTTAAATAAACTTTATTTACCTAGATAATGCGTTATAATAAAACTTTCTATGTATTAAATACCTTATTTCTATTGTGAGTCTCGTTTTATTTACAAACGTAAAATAAGGCAAAAGATAAAAATTTGAAAAGATTTTTATCTTGTTACGCCAAAGAAGTAAACTCCTAACGCGTGTACATAATAAGTACACATACTTTTTTTTTAATTTGCCTGACAAGCGTCGTCATGTTTTATTTGTAGGTTTGCTAGTTTTCTAACGTAGGTACTTATATCGTACAAGCAAACGTTATTTGCACGTATAGAAAGAATTTCCATCGGTTGGCGAGGTCGAGTATTTTTATATAATTTAACAGATAATATTTATTGCATGCCATACCAAATAATATATTTCAGATCCCTTATGTTACGTTTCTTCATTACGTAATTAATTAAAGAACTTCAAAAATGTTGAGATAATTAAGTAGGACTTCATCTGCCATTTCAATTCTCACCACGCAGAAATTTAATGGCAAGTAATGATCATTAAAGTATGACCGAGTCGTCCCAATAAACATTTTAACATTTACTATATATGGTACTATTCTCCGGTTTGCGGGAATAGTCTCGACATATGAAAAATTAGGACGAAAGATACTTTTCAAGGTTCATTTTTGATGGACTTAAACTACTAAAATTAAAAGAAAGAAATAATGTATAATTGTGATATTTCAACACGTTATTATACAGTAAAGTATTTTCTTTGAAATGTTTGATTCTCTTTTTAGTAGTGTTAATTTACCGAACTAAATACTGTTGCTCATGCACATAGGCACTTCTTACTTACTTTATCTCATATAAGCGTTTAATATAATCTTTTGATTACATGTCTATACCTACCTTATACGGCAGTATTCCTCTTGATTCCTAATATGATTTTTTAAGTAGGTAGAAACATATATATTTTATGTGAATAAATGAAATGATGCGTAGTAAATAACAATTAAATCATTCCGGTTTGTTCCCCACAGATTCTTTTAGGGGGCGTTCAAGTATTACGTCACACAATTTTTGGAGATTATTAACACCCTCCCCCCCCCCCCATGTAACGCACCGTAACGTTTTTCTGTACCCAAGTACAGAAAAATTACCATTACCACATACCATTATACCTAAAAGTTACCATTATGTGGTGTAAAATACTGGAAAGTCGAAAATAATACTAACAATAACGCGTAATTCAATCTCCGCCCCACATCGTAACGTTTTACAAAAGGACCCCCCCCCCCCAAATTCGTTACGTAATACTTGAACGCTCCCTTAGAAGATAAAGACAATTAAAGAAATAGTATTTTTTGGCACATTCACATTTCACCATCAATCGGACACCAATTATATTTGTACTGTCACTGCGTATGGTTTATGTGATACTTAATATGTAAAAGTCATCGAATAATTTCAATAATATCGCATGATATATAGCGCTCTCGAGGATCGATCTCCGATAGCCCTGAGAGCGTCGACTTATTAGTTGAAAGAGCGAGAATTAATTAAAAATAATGAAGCATAATGAACGATTGTGTGCCGCGATCGATATCTGCAAAATTTGCAGCTACGTCCACACTCACGACATATTTTATTGGCAAAGTAAAATGGTTCTGGTGACTGCATCCAATCCTGTGTCTATTATTTTGTGGCTATGTGTTTTCTTTCATTTCATTTATTTCCATGAAAATAACTTATGATGGAAGAAAAATAACATAGGCTATTCCTGACCCCATTAGAATTTTTGTTAATATTTCTTTATTATTTTCTAGGATTGAAGAAATATTAAATCTAATGGCAATACTCAACCGACGTGAGACTCGTCTTTGAACACGAATATTTTTTATTTCATTTCCCGAGAATCATGCGCTAATCGTAAAATCTCACTGACCAAGAGAGTCATCTAGTATGGTTGTAGCATTATTTACGCATCTTAACATTGACGATGTTATCAACATTATAGCACGTTTCAGATGAATGCCGGAGTTTATATGGAATATTTAATTAGTATATCACTTATAGTGATTGATGTGTTGTTTACTTATAAGTTGGTAAATAATAATTTATATTACGTAACATTTCTTTATATAAGATATTGAAAATTAGAAAATAAGCATAACATTTTGGGACCTATCCATCTACGCATTAAAACGTAAAATGTTTTAGCAGAAAGGGTAATTTAAAGAAATCTTAAGATTTTTGCCAATATTACCTTACTTCATAAGATCGATGAAGATACCTTATGTTGAAATGGTTACTAGCTCATACTAGATTTATAAAAAATACTATAAAAAGGAACTATACAGTTCTCATTCATACAGAAATAATAATTCACCGCTTGCGTTGAAAAAAAAAATTGTTAAAATCAAACATTTATTGTATGTGAACCTTGTATTACACTATTCAGCAATGTCAATCAGTATTTATCAATTTTGTTTATAATAATTAATACGCCCTTTCTTTTACATCAGTCTTGATCTCCCAGTCGAAGCCACTCCAGAACCAATCATTTTGTAGTGCCCTGCATCAGAATTATTATTTAATTTATTCTAACATTCCACGCTTCCTTATTTCCGGCTCGAAGGACCACCAAATTTTAGTATCAGCTGTCATAACTACTGTTAGTAGTTATAACTTTTGTTTCGCCAAAACAATTCTTAAACCAGGTTTAAAATAAATTACAAATTTGAATCAACATTTTATTTAAAACAAATAACTCTTAATAAAACGATTTAATACATGTATACTTAACCTTATACTGCATACTAAGCGTTTGCTGCAATCAATTTCAGATAATATAATTTTTAATGCTTGTGTATTTAAAATACAAACACAAACTATGACGCTTTATAGACAAAATTTGTGTATAATTTTTACATGTATTTTCTATGGTAGGTAATTTCACTTTATGTCTAGCTTTTAGATGATTACTAACACGTCTAATATAATAATCAAAATGAAATATATTTATCAATAAAATACATCTAACAACTTTGGTATTTTTATACACATAACAATCATAACATTTGAGCATATTACATAATAGAATTGTGCGAATAAGCATCGCAATACTACGAATAAATGTGCTAGCATTAAAAGTAGGCTACCAGAAATGTATGGTAAGGAAATCAGCATGCTTTAGACCTAAAAGTTGACGTATCAAGCCCAGAAGGCTAATCACCTACTTGCCCATCAAGAAAAATACATGTTCATGAAACAATTAATATAGAAAACTAAAGGCACCTAGATGTTGTAGCGCCACTCTTTTTTAGGTAAATAATGAGAATAAAAGTTTTGTACTATAATAATCATTAGGAAACTATTTTACATATGTGTAATACAAACTAAATTTAAACCTACTATGTAATAAATGCCTATATAATTATACTCTACAACTAAACAAGCGTCATACTAAAACTAATTTGCCGTATTATTATTTTTTTTACAAAATATATATTAAAGTTATACATAAAATAAACTGTATTAGCAATATCAACAGTACAGTGAATGATTACTTTTCACACACATAAACATTTTTTTTTAACAAAGATAAATTCTTATTGCAAAAAAATCTGATAAAAAATATATGTGTAGTTTCTGATGAATCATTTATTCCTACAATAAATAGATTTTAAAACAAGTAAGATATACATATTATGACCTATAAGAATGTAATTTGAGGGTAGTATTCAATAACTATAACTACATTCTTCGAATTTCTCTATTTTTTAAATGTAATGAATATAATAAATAAAGTATTTATATAAAGGCAATATATTTCGCAACTCTTTGGCATACAACGGCTTATGAAGGGAAACACTTAAGTATACAACTATAAGCCAAAGATGAAACATTTTTCTACATAAGTCAATGGTTCCTTCTAAATTAACGATCAATATATTTTAAACATGTTTTAATGAGCTATTTCTACATCATGTCTGGCAATATACCTCTCGAAGAAGTGCAGCAGTTCAAAGCAGACCTCAGCTAGAATTAGGGCTATAACCATCCACTCCAGCCTTACGTGATGCCTATCAGCTGCCCATGATGATAAAAGTTCCAGAAGTTCCACACAGTGAGATAGACGCTCGTTTAATACCTGGATAATATTTCAAAAGAACACATTAGATTCAAAATAACGTATTCTCAGATATATTACCTTAATATATATAAATTACATTTCACGTTGTTTGTCCGCTATGGACTCCCTAAACTACCGAACCGATTTCATTCAAATTTGCACACCGTGTGCAGTTCTCTTCTTCATCTCAATTTTATTTTATTGCAAAATATTTGTTTATTATTTAATAGTCACAATTCTAACAGATGGCACTGTGTTGAAAGTTCCAACGTTTCACATTAGCTACAATTTAATGGCATAACCACCAAAAAAGCATGGTGGTCCCCATGACTGGTGTTCTCCTACCGTTTCCCTTGAATAGTTTGCTACTATGTAATACAACAAAAACCTTAGCCACAGCAACGCTTGGCCGGTCTGCTAGTAATATATAATAATAAATTGTCATACTGTGGCCAAATTTTATTTTATTTATTTATATCTTCACGTTTTTTTCCTGAAGGAGGAAACAGAGACAACGGATCTCCACTTGCTGCAGTCGTACCAAAATACCTATCTTGCTTCATCCACTTTCATGACATTCACCATGCACCCTTCTCTAGTACGTTGTGGATTAGATTAAGGTATGTAGGACAAGGCCTACCCAACCCAATTTCAGCATCCACGGTTGCCTGTATATCCTACTTTCTACCCGCTTCTCAATCATCCGTTCTATATGGCCTAACCACCTATGCATTTCCTTTTGTATAAAATTAACCTAAAATAAATATATCTAAAAGTCGTCACTATTAGTTTTTATAAACATATGAACGTCCCACATCTCAAAGAATCTTATTAAATTTATATATGTTCAAGAATTTTCTATAAATAACAAAGTAAGGTATTTTATAAACCATAGCATCTTACGAAATAATAATGTAGTACTTTTTAGAATGGAGAATGTCGAAATAATTTTTAGTGTAGAAGTCAACATAATTAATTTGGAATTACGTGAAGTTTTCATGTGAAAGCACGTACACTTTTAAGGTAATGATATAAATATTTAATATTTACGAATATAAAGCTTCTTGATAATATTAACCTGTAACTAACAAATTATGCTTCTAGTAATAAACATTCCTTTATTTCAGTTCTAAAATAAACTATTTACCTTTTTAGTTTTTTTTAAATCCTATAATATTAATTTTAAGAAAAATCAGAGAATTCGTTCCTAAAACAGTTTTAAATGTCCTAAACTTTACGTTAGATATAAATTTTTGTTATTAAGAATTAAAGTTCAACGGCACTTTCGCCGCAGAAATATTATTTTTCTTTTAATATATCAAATAATCCACATACCCTTGTTCGTCTGGGAATCGTGAAATAGGCGACTGTATTTGAATAGAGCCTTTCCAAGTTCTCCTCTTCCCAGTAGAAGTCTGGTGTGTCTAAAAGATCTGATTCAACTGTTAGCCGATGACGAAGAGAAAAGAGTTCACCCAATTTTCTTACAACCTGAAAATATTATACATTACAATAATAATTTTCTCCAACTTTCCCAGAGCTGCAAATACTTTTGAGACGTAGGCATGTACGCAGGAGATTACATAGTCTATGGCTCTCTGATGAGTACAGGATGTTACTAGTGTGTAGTAGCATTTTATTCAACATGCAAGATAGTATCATGTGTACCATCTATATATATTTATTTACGTACAGTTAATTCTGCTGTAAGCAATTCTAAACCACCTGTTAGGGGCCATCCATAAAGTACGTCACACGTTAATGGGGAGGGAGGGTATCACCGAAGTGTGACATCGTGTGACAAGGGGCATGGGGGGTCAATACTTTTGTGACGTCACATGTTAAAATTTTAAATACTAAAACCCAAGATGTACAGTCTCGAATAAAAGTAACGCTCGAAAGTGTCCCGAAACACTATTTCTGTCTCTTTATATAAGTTACAAGCATAAATTATTGCAAAATCAACCTTACGCGAATTGTTTAAAGTTGTTATTACAACGATTATTTTTAAATACATACATTAATTAAAAAAATGTGTGACGTCACATCAGGAGGGGGGGGGGGGGGTTATAAAAAAGTGACAACCTGTGACAAGGTCGGGGGGAGGGGTTCAAAAGTCCTAAAATTCGTGTGACGTACTTTATGGATGGCCCCTTATTGGTCCTAGGTGATCCCGAAAAAATCTAGATAAAGATTTGCTTATCAAGGTATTTAGGTAGTTACTAAAAGCATGGAACCTTCGGTCAGTCCTATCTCACCCAAGCAATTTGTTTATCGGTGGTCACCCAAACTAGCCCGACTATCAGCTAAGTAGTTTAAAAGATGGTATCTTGGTCATCGTTATTCAGATTATGAGGCAAGTTTATATACTTCTTAAAAAAGTAATTCTTACGGTCAGACAAATTTTCATTGTACCTCTTTCTTTTCAACCCGTGCCGCACCCTCAGATTCCATTAGTGCGGTGTGTGATCTGATAGAGGATGCTAAAGTTTCAAGTCGAGCCTCCCAAGCTCCCAGACGAACTGACTGGACCATTGCATGACTTAAATGTAAAAAAAAAAAATTAGTTTAATAACACATACTCGAATGGTATAATTCTACCTTGGCATGTCTTATTAAATAAATTAATAAAAAATGCTAAAAGTATAACAATTTCTGTTTATGAGAACTGAACCATGGCTGCTACTTAAAACTACAGTAATTCATACTGAATATTTATTCTAGAAAAATTCCAAAGTCAATAATTACAACGCTACTGTAGATGTGTGTTGAAACATTGCTGAAGCAATTCTTCGTAGTGATATTTACCTTTTCTTCTGTTGGAAACACAATAGAAAGGATGTTCAGTTTAAAGCGTAACTTAAGGAGTAAGCGAAACTGCACTCAATATACTTTTTAATTAATTACCTGAATGTGTACTTCTCTAATGAATTTTCTCCATTTTCAACCAGCACAAAACATGATTCTTGTAGATGACAGCTCTTCCTATAAATTAAAAAAAAATGAGTTAATCTGTACATAATATATTTTAGACACTACTTACAACTTTACTTACGCATTAGGTTGATAGAAATAGGTCATGATTTCTCTTTCTTTGTGTACCACTTCCAGGGGGTAGCTTTCAATTTCAAATCTGAAATTTAATAAAATGTTGGTGAATATTTATTTAACCAAATTTTTGCATTAAATTTAGCTATGTTAATGTAAGTAAGATTAGCTATGTTAATGAGAAATTATCTTAAATTATAATGGATACCTTCAATATCTATCAATTACAATCCTCATCTACTTTTAAATTAAAAAAAAATGTTGCATAATAGTATAAAATTCCTTTTTTTAATTTTATTTTGTCTAATAGTGTTATACAAATAATAATGTAAAATTACAAACTAACAGTCTAACAAAATCCAGTACAATTTTGGCCTCTAATTCAAAAACTAATAATAATAAAAGTTGCACAATAGTATGAAATTTCTTTTTTACTTTTATTTTGTCTAATACTGTTATACAAATCATAATGTAAAATTACATACTAACGGTCTAACAAAATCCAGTACATTTTTAGCCTCTAATTCAGTACAATTCCAAAATACAACAGCACCCTCTTTGAAAAAGATTATCTGTCTTGGTTCATCTCCAACAGAATAAACTGCATTTGCTACCACTACATCACCCACTTCTTGTGTTTTTAATCTGTAATTTAATAATAGTATCCTGAATAAATTAAATATTATGGGCATGGTTGAAACAAAACCATGTTAAAACAAGGGCATTTTTTTTAGTATAAAGAAAATAAATATTTATATCTTATAAAAGTAATCACCATTTAGAGTTAATTAAATAAATTGTGTATCAACAAGGTTCCAATCGAAGATATATAATATAGACCATATTATATATAGAAGAATACAAATTTACTTAGGAGCGAAATAATATCTACACAGCGTCATACAAATAACTTACGTGCCCGGCTCATACAGCTTCTGCTGTATTAAAGCCTCCTTTAGACCTTTTAGGTCATAGGAATTTGCGGTTGCATAAGCCAATGTTAAATAATGACCCTCTTTTTGGCTTACTTCCTCTAAGACTGCTTTTTTGTAAACTGTCTTCTTTTTTAAAGGTATACTTGCATTATCAACTGCTAAAGGAGGCTGAACAGCATCTACGCTGTAATTCCTTACAATACAAAGTGGTTTAGTACAAAATAAATTATTTATAAACTTATTTATCGGTGGTACAATTTCCGGCACAGAAGTAAATGTAAAACTTTTTGTAGCTGTATTTTTAAATACACTTATAGCAAATCTGGACAGAAAAGAAGTCATTTTTACTGTTTTATGTGATGTCGTGTGAAATACAATGAATAATAAACACAAATATTGGTAAAATAATGTGGCATTTGAGGTTGCTTTTACATAAATAAAAATATTAAATAACTAAATAGTGACAGCGGACTATAAATTACACGACAATTGACACTTAAGTCTAAGACAATATTACTTTGAGACATCCGTGACCGTCGTAATGTCATTCATCACTTGGTCATATTATGACCATTTCAATCTTTCAAATATAGATACAAGTGTGCAGACCCAAATTCAGCGTATATTGCGTTTACATTATAGTACATATCTTAATACTGTGAATGATTATATTATTGTAATAATAGCAATCATAAAGGAAGTTTGAAATAAAAAATATGAGTAAATAGTCTTGTATTTATTTTGCATCGTTATCTTGTTCCTCAATTTAGTAATGGCGCCTTCCTATCTTCAAATTCTCCAAAAAATGTTCAGGTCTTGAATTCATATGATCATTCGACTGGAGTATTACCATCGTCAGCGGTAAACAAAATGTGTAGTTTCCTTGCAAATTCATTGCCAAGCCGCCTTGACTTGGAACCTGGCGCAGCAGACCGAGTCACACCTATATCGGCCACATTGCTAACACTATTGGGCTCCTGAAGCGCCTATAAAAAATAATAATTGTCGAGTGAAATGAAAGCCCGAGTTCTAACTTCTACGCATAAATGAATGCTTTATGACATATTACCTAAGAGGGACTGGTGACTTTAATAACAGGTTTTCCCAACCTTTTTCAAGCACCAGTCTCTCACAATAATAGATAGCATTAAGTTTATTGTCAAATAAATAAAGAAAGAATTATTATTACCTGGTATAGAGATTTTAGAGTTTTGTACTTCGCGCATACCGCCCTTGATGTTTCAAGGCTTGAATGTGGCAACACAGCAATCATTTGTTGCCACAACATACCCACACCATCACCTTAACGAAAATAAAATGAACATTATTTTAATTAAGTAATAATGCTTTATGGAGATATCAGATATTAATGGCTCTATCTCATAATAGAGCACCACATATCTTAAATTACTGAAATGAGAGTTATATTTTATAAACTACATATTAATATGATTGACTAGGAGTACAAAATGCAATCTTTGTTAATGAGATTAACTCACCATTTTTAGCAACGGTCACACATTTTTTATTTTCCCCTCTCATATAAAATTCCGCTTGTTCGTCATAGGCTTTCTTTGCGTTCCTGCAATTAAAATAAATTTTTTTCATGAATAACAATAATATATACACAACAAGCCGTGACTCCAATCCTTTTTCTAAGGGAAGTACTGACACACGCCATTATTTTTGGGTCCTAGTCGTCTTAGCATAAGCGTATAAAAATAGAGGTTCCCTTCATCATTTACGTGGTTTTGGCTTGAGCGAGCGCCCTTTAAGATTGTACGTTCTGTTACTCCCTTATTCTGTTAGCCTTAGAGCTGACTTCATTCTCTCTTTTCGACAACATAAACACTTTGCTTCCTATATAATAAACATTCCGCTCAAACCCAGTTAGTTGTTTCCTACTCCTTATCCAAGACCGTTGCTTCAAATTCAAAATTTGTTTTTTTTTAAAAGTTATATTCAAGTTCTGTTATAACAGTTCGAATCACCAATGAACTTTTCTTTCGCTTGCATGCCTTAAACCAAAAAGGCGACGGTGGGTGACGGGTAGAGAAGGCTGATCACCTAAATGCCCATTAAGAAAAAAATTATCTTACACAAAGTAATACTGAAAACTGAAGCGTAGACCAAAGGTGGTTGCGCTGTTGTTTTTTTTCTTCACCATACGAACTAGTATTGCTTACGTATATTAAGGACTGGATTGAACGCACGACCTCAGTTGAGACTAGAGTGCCTAAACACTAGGCTAGTACTGATCACAGCCTATTGATAAACTCATGTAAATTATAATTACATACTTATATGGTGCTTCAGCTATCGCCTTTGTAAACTGTGCAATGGTTAAAGCCAACTCGTTTGGTGTGTTGGTCTTAATTGTATCACATTTGGCAGTCACTAAGAGATCTAAAAAAAATTTCATTTTAAACCTAGTTAGGATAAAATGCCTTAGCTATGACTATAGACAAATTTTACCAACAATGAGTATTTCCCTTAATCATAATATGTACATAATATAAGAACTTGGTTTTTAATAGATCCTGAGTATTTTATATCAAACTAGCAAACTCGGCGAACTCCGTTTCGCCACCAGATGGCTTCGTTTTATGTAACATTTCGTTTGGTGATCCCGCTTTTCTGTTGAAATTTTTCCTGAATTTTCTTTACTATAAACCTCACGGAGCCTGAGACCTTTCCAACGAATGCGTGGAAATCGGTTCGTGCGTTCTGGAGTTATAGCGTCAGGAAGGAAAACCCGACTTATTTTTATATGGTAGATTAAATGAGTTAAAAAAGGCTGGCTAAAACATTCTATATAAAATACCTTCTATCAAATAAACAAATTGATGAGTCATGGCTGCTTCTTATATTTGTACTCTTTAAATAGCAAAAAATAAAAGATTATTCTCAAATATTGCATTTTGAAAAAGGGACATGTTGATTTAAAAATGTATACCTGTTAAAGCCATTTCCAGATCAATGGGTTCTATTTTTGGGATATGTCTGTTTGTCTTGCGTCCTGATCGTCTGTAAAAAAATATTTTCTTGTTACAAGTACTACAAGTATTAATTTACTTTAAAGATGGCTGGAGATAGAAAAAAATTAAAAATTGTGGAATACCTTGGAGAATGCTTATACCTATCCGTAGAGGTCCATATAAATATAAATACATTTCAATTTAATACTCACTGTAAATATTTATTATGTTATACATGTGAGAAGATTGAAAAGGACCAAACTATTTGAACTAGTGAATTAGTGTTAGTGCATGTTAGTATTAAGTGCTAAACAGTGAGTGAAAAATGGAACACACGAACAAAGTGTCTTCCCTTTAATAGAGACTGTAAGTAGTGTTATTGGACACTTTCTTATGTTAAATATCCTTTTTAATAAATTAGGTTAGACTTAAATAACACAAACATTTTTTGGAATAAACTAAATCTATATTATTTTACTATTATAACATAATTCTGAACTTGACTATTACAATGCTTTTTCATTTTCTTTTAGTAAAACAATTACTTTTCCCCAAGCTTCTTCATTGTATCTATAATTGTCTAGGATTTAGATTCAAAGTCATTTAGTATTGTAACTGTTCATGACAGAAAATAAGTATTATATACTACTTATTATATTATACATACTTAAAATAATCCTTAACAGCATACAACACCAATGTCAGAGGACAGCCAGCGAGACTTGCTGCTTGTACCATATGCTGTGAAAGTGTACGTGTCTTCAACTGTTCTTCTATTTCCTCTATACTTGCAATGTAGAGACCATGCTCGCAAGGCTGTTTAGTTTGGGTTAGACCTACCTAAAAAATATTTTTTATTTATCTATTGAAATGTAACACTGTTTCAGATGCATTATCTTAATATATATAAATTACGTGTCACGTTGTTTGTCCGCTATGGACTCCTAAACTACCGAACCGTTTTCAATCAAATTTGCACAGTGTGCAGTTTGATCTAACTTAAAAGATAGGATACCTGACATCTCAATTTATACCCGCAATATTATTTTATTGCAAAATATTTGTTTATTATTTCATAGTCACAATTCTAACAGATGGCGCTGTGTTGAAAGTACCAACGTTTCACCTAAGCTACAATTTAATGGCATTACCACCAAAAAAGCTTGGTGGTCCCCATGACTGGTTTTCTCCAGTCTCCTACCGTTTCCCTTGAATAGGTTACTACTATGTAATATAACTAAAACCAAAGCCACACACGCTTGGCCGGTCTGCTAGTATCTTATAATTTAATAAGCTTAAATGCATTAAAATCTGTAATAACATATCAGTTGTAAAATTATAATAATAAATATACCATTCCATTATTACTAGTAAATGTAGGTTCAACCATTCTGCTCCATAGCACTAGTCTAGTATCACAAAGGGATGAGTTCTTGTTAATTTTGGCCCCTCTTGCTGTCACCTCTCGCTGCACATCAGCACAGTACCATGATTCTATAAGTGTTGGATGCATTTCTACCATCATATACTGAAAAATAAAATACATTTACACAATAAAAACACGCAGTAGGTGCAAAATTGTGTGCATTATTAAACATTAATTATTAAATTTATAATAATTATTATTTATTTATTGCAAAAATATGGTACAAATATGTTAAGGTGGTACAATCGTAAATTGTTCGTATATTCTGCCACACACAATGGCGCGCAAATTTGTCTTAAGGAATTTTACATTATTAGTCAAAGTCAATTCTTATATTATCTGTATTGTACATATCATACTTTATTAAATCTATATCAATTTCAGTGTCTCATGCAAATAATCATTTATTGAATAGTAAATTTTTTCCAAAAGTAATAAACTAAGTCGCTTTTTAAAGACTCTAGTCAAAAGATCTTTTAATTCTTTTGGTAATCTATTGTAAACTTTAATTGCCATACAAAAGGTGTTTTTCCGAAACAGTTCTACATTGGTTTTTGGCACAGCCAATTTCTCCCCATGTCTACTTCTTACTTCAACTTCTACATTCGACTTAAAAATATGTATGTTTCTGTGCACAAATAAGGATATCTCTAAAATATAAATACATGGAAGAGATAAAATTTTGAGCTTCTTAAATAAAGGTATGCAACTATCAAGACAGTTTGCTCCACAAATTGCTCTAAGACATTTCTTTTGAGCCTTAAATACCCTATTTACTGCGACTGAAGTTCTCCAAACTATAATTCCATATCTAAGTAGATGAAACATATGCATGATAAGCAGCTAATACCAAAGCATGGTTAACAGCTCCCCTTAATTGTTTTAACACAAAAACAAAACTGTTCCAACTACAAAATTTATCTATTATATATAATTCATCCAGTTGATGGTGTCGTCTAGAGATTTAATTAAGTTGTTGTTTAAATATTGTTTGTTTTTACTTTTTATTATAAGTGTAGGTAGTGTCATCAGCAAATAGTATAGTTTTACCTTCATACATTCTCCTGGCTTATAAATTTTTTGAGTTTGTTTAGCTGCATTGTTATCATCTACTTTCTTTTTCTTCGACTTTATTTGTTCATTATCTGAAAATATGCAATTGCAACCATTAATTACTTCAGGCTTCAGACATTTTTTTTTACAAAATAGTTCAAACTAACCAGAATTTAGTAAAGGTTGTGAACTTTGTAAACAAATTTTAGAAGTTGATGAACACACATCGGATGATTGACTGCTACCTGTAATTATAATATAAACGAATAATAATGTTAATAATTTAAATGTAGCTATACAAACCAAAACATTTTATTGCTTACTTTGACTTGGAAGAAATACGTCTGGCAAGTCTTCCAAATCATCGCTATCTTGCGATAAATCTACAGTTATGGAACTCATTTTATTAATATATAAGATTAAATTTTTGGTATATTTATAAATTCATATAATATTCATTTAAACGGTAAACAGTGTTTACAAAACACTACACTGCAGTCTGCAACTGCCGGCGGCAACGAAGTAACGAAGTGTCAACTGTCAAGTGACGACTAGTACATAGTCTCTAAACGCTAAATAAAGCGCGAATTATGATGACTCTTGTATGTCAAAATGCAATACGTTTTTGACATATGGGAGTTTGAGTTAAGCGTCCGTGCGTCAAACTAAAAACGCTTTAAACAGTGTTGCCAGATCAGAGGATTTCCCCTAGATTTAGGGGGATTTCAACCGAGTTAGGGGCAGAATAGTTGGGAAAAATATTTGGAGGTTTTTTTAGGGGAAATTTCAAAAACACGCCAAATACAGTTTTTTTCCTATTGTATATCACGTCCTGATTTTAGAACTAAATTGGAGTATGAACACATCGTTAGAATATAATCCGTGTGGTCCTTACTAATTGTTTATTGGTTTGAGCTGTCAAAGAACGATGTGATTTTAATTAAATATAAATTCAGAAATTACATGAAAATTCAGAAACAACACTACACAAGAATAATTATTTTTTTTTGTATTTGAAGGGGATTTCTGGGGGAAAATCAAATTAGTCTAGGGGTACGTCGCCAAGACCATCTGGCAACACTGGCTTTAAAGCAGCTAAACTTTACCGAATTTTTACAATGTCTAATTATGACTATTTTATGA
Organism: Pieris napi; assembly: GCF_905475465.1. NCBI lineage: Eukaryota > Metazoa > Arthropoda > Insecta > Lepidoptera > Pieridae > Pieris > Pieris napi. The sequence continues at coordinate 4,899,148 of NC_062235.1, read as the reverse complement.
TTATCAAAAGCATGAACTTATTCTGAGGAAATGATGTTGGGTGTTGTTAAAACTAAAGATTACCTTCAATTGCCCTTCCTACTTTTTTGATGATAATTTTAATGTTTATTTCTGAATTATTCAGTTAAATAAGATTCGTGAAATCAAAATCAGTCTAATTGCAGTCTTTTAACTAAAGTACTTTTTCGTCTCTTTCTGTCTTATTGTGTCGATGCGACGTAAAGAGATATTTATTTTATATGAATGGTATTAAAGTATAATATGTATAACGTACATGCAATATTATAAACGTAAAGTACATGTAAGCTTTTTTAAGAACTTCCAAATTAAACGATTTTCTTTAATTCTAGGCTTACGTTAATTTTTTTAAATTATTTACTGGTGCGAGAAGTTGTTCCCTTCGGTTCCTACCTTTGACTATATAAACATTTATTACACAAAGTTTGGTAGCCAAAAGCCGAACTTAATGTTTTCCATACAAAATGTGCGCGAATACCTAAGGTTAGCTCTACGTTTATCAAAAAACATCATCATCATCATCAATGTACAGCCCCTTATGGGCCTTAGCCTCTGAAAGTATCTTTTGACATTGCAATCTATCTCGCGCTTATTGCGTCCTACTTCGAACACCTATTGTTTCGTGATCCTGGGCATCTCCACCCCACCCAGCGTTGGGGTTCTGTCGTTCGCTATTCGGTGCACATGTCCTTAATACCACTTGAGCCTATTCCAGTTTTTGAATGGGACGATGTTGGTGTCGTCAAGGATATAATTAAGTTCTTCATTAAAGCGAATGCACTATATACCGTCGTCCCAACAGGGTCAAAAATTATTCGAAGAAAGATTCTCCTTGAAAATAAGAGGAGAAAGCTCGTCCTCCTTGCCAGAACCATAATAATATAATATTATAGGATTAAATGAGGATAAATAGGATTGAAACAACTTTAATACCACTGACAATGAATACCAAATAAACAATCAATAGCTAGGGAGCGACAAAATTCTGCAACATGTTATACATGGAAAGGATAAATAATATAAGAATTTTGATGTATGCCAATACACCAAAATTCTTGTAGGTACAAAAGTCGGTCTTGCGGCGCATCCTTTACCTCGACTTGAGGGTTTTGCTAGCCGCGAAACTTGCTCTCATGGGTGGCTAATGACATTTATATTTGCACTGGTATTTCTATTGCGGATTGAAAACCTTCACAGTTGGAGTTGTCAAAGTTTCAGTAAGTATTAGCTCACGGCCCTTTTTACCTCGAGGATTTGGGAATTTTGCCGGATACGAAAGTCTTTTAATCGGTATTCAAGCTACATTTTATATTGCAAAAGTGTTGCTACCATAATCTCAATACTTTAGGTGCTTGGTGACGAGGTCCGCTTGGCAGGCCCCCCTCTCGAAAAGCACTAGCCTTAGTCTATATCTCTCAAAACAGAGCCACGCTTATTTAGATCTTGTTGCATAGAACGTAAACTAGAAAATGATTTCTCATCATCTCAAATACGAACTAAAAGATTGGAAGCTGATGTTTTGATATTATTACAAGGTTTTTGTTTTAAGATGGTTATCACATTAACATAATTATATAAGTAAATCCTTTATCATCAGTTAGATAGTTATGGCGGATTGACGTGATAGGCGCTAAAATAGACTGTAACTTTTTTAAATAAACCTTATGTTATTGACATACGTTTTCGCTTGCTTATATATTTTTTGACGAACTTGTAAGAATACAGAAAACTATGTTAAGGATTTCCTTGGCCACTACAAATTATTTGATATGTTATTATTATATAGCTATCCTTGTATGACGAATTGAACTATTCAAAACAGTGCAATATCATATTAGTAGGCAAGCGCCATCTCTGTAAAAAAGCAAAAATTTGCCCTTGTGTGCCCTCGATTGTTTGAAAGCTTGCAGAATTGCAACTTGAACTCTACGTGTGATATGAGTTAAGTCAAAGACTAATAAGTAATTGTTTGGTAAATTATATTACCCTTAACCATTATAATTGTATAAACAAATTATACTGTAAATAAATTGAGGTTTTGTATAATATACTGACTTATTGTCGCTTTTACTATTTCACACCCCTTCATACAATACAAGGCAAACCCAACTATTTCAAATTCCTCGGTCTAATACAAACTATTTACGTAACTCAGTCATGTATCGCATACCATCAGATTGTAACAGAAATTACCAGCAATTAAATTTAATGTAACTAAAAAATTTTTAAAAAATTGTATACAAAGCTCTGGTATCCTTTATTAGATATAATGGTTATTCCTGTTTTATACTAAAAATATTATAATGATCAATACATCTTACTATTTATTATATAAATGTATTTTTTGTATAATAATAGTTAAATGAGTTTTATGTCTATGTTTAAATGTGTATTCCGTTTTTGGCTTTTGTATATAATATAATTGTTTAAGAAGGATCTAGCCGTAGGAATACTGATAAACAAAACAAAAATATTTTTAGTATTTTTGGTTAGGTAATGAAACTCTAAGAACATATAGAGGAAACAGCCAATAAAATATTGTGCAAAGAAAAAGATAAAAGGGGCAGGCGGCTCCTATTTGTCAGTTAAGTCGCTTAAAAGCACTATTATTTTTAGGTAAATTAAAATTATTCTGCAATAGGAATTTTAGCAATAAACTAATTAATAAAGCCAAAACTAACACCCTTTTCTTAGATCATTTAGATAAAATGTTAAAGGATATTTTTATGTAGTCAAGAGATAGATAGAGATATTACATCAGACGCTTGCAGACAGTTCTGCGATACTAATACATATTCTATGACAGAGGGTCGCTCATTTTCCCTCCTCCAGTCTGTCTTTGTTTACGAGGGCGATCGGGCGTTGCTCCGATCCCGCACTGCACATTTTCGTTTATAAATAAAACTTAAACTTATTTGACAAGGATTTCTGCTTTTAAAATACATTAAGATTTAAGACGTTTTTGAAAATACTCTAAACATCACAATTGTTCGTATTAAACAATTGTTATAATACAAATGCGTGTAAAGCGTAAGTGATATAATTGTGGACAAGATTAAAAAAGGCAATAAAACTATGGATTGGCGCGAAAAACTTTTCGGGCGTGCACTTGTAAAATGCGATGCACCTGGTACGCAAAATGGTAAATTCGAAAATGTACCAACTCTTGAAGCGTTAGCCGACTGTGTTGAAGAAGGGGATGGTGCTGTTTGTGGTATATACTTTTCGTTTGCTAATATCAGTGATGCTAGTGATGACTTCGGTGTTCGCTTGGAGCAGGTTTATAAAGCGGTTCATCCGAGATTGAAGGTGGTCGAGGTGGTGCTTTGGGCTCATGTGGGTACTCCGGAGGGTCCAGTTGAAAGAGAAGCTGGTTTTCGTCGCACCCTTACTGGAAAACCGTGGTTCGCTGTGCCATTTCACGACGTTGATACGAAGGTATGTGAATAGAATTTTAGGACCGACTTTAGGATATGTACAATTCATATTTCGCCAATTAATATTTTTCAATTTGATAAAAGATTAAAATTATATATGTAAGAAGAATATTTTAATACATTACTTTTATATCGCTATTTACTTTATGCCTATTTAGCTCAAACTTCTAAAGAGCTATGTGGCTGCGTAAATACCTACACAGACTGTGTGAAATTGTTCAAGTTTAAACATAAAAACGAGCAAGTTTAATTAAGTTAAAAACGCTTGCTTGCAGCACGAATACAAACGGAATGAAATGGCGTACATAAACCTAAGTTATTATCCACGCGATATAAAGCACCTTTCCCCTCTATAATTATTCCTAAGAGGTGGGCGAGGGTGTACTGTACACCCTTCCAAGTGTTGCCATAACCAACGTAAGGAATTGGAGTGCAAAGAGAGAATCTTGCCCTTTAAATGCAATCTAATAAAAAATATAAAATCGTGAAAAAAATCGTAAACTTAAAAGTATATCCAGAAATTCTTAATTAATTCAATTTAATGTTGTACTCGTACCACATGTATATGTGTGAAAGAATCATAGATTATAGATAAAACCCTCAATTCATATACACTAATATACTGACGTAGTCTTGTCTGGTTGATAAGAAAGCTCCATCGTAAAAGTTAAATTTTGAAACAAAATAAAGTTAAAAAATATTTGTTTTGTTGTTATAAAATGAAACTACAATTAGCTGTAGTTTCTTATTTGTGTTATAATCGCGTAACCAATATTAAAACAAAAAGAAGTGAAACTTCAATTACACTAAGCTTACCCCTCATTAATACTGGCAACACTTGTAACCCTAATTTAAAAATGAGAAAATTAAAAAAGATGTTGCCCTCCCTAATTTCTCTAGGGATGTTTTCGTGCTGATAAAGTGATAGGCTCTTCGGGCGTGAGGTTCCTATGACGCACCCTGCGTAGAGTAAATATTTGCTGAATTGCGGATTCAAAGCGTTTGTTTTCCTTCTTTTTACCCATAAACAAAGAAACGATGTGTTTTCTTACAAATATTTTTATTTGAAATGTTTTTTATGTTTCTTTTCAGAAAATTAATTTTTAAACGATTTATAATTAAACTGGAAAGAGCTGGTATACAACATTATAACGTGTAGTATAACATGTTTAAAAAAAAGTCAGCTACGCTACAACCCTTCTAGATCTGGGCCTCAGATATCTCTGTATCTGTTTCATTTTCTCAATATAATAGGCAAGGAAAACGTCTATTGGTGCACAGCCGGGGATCGAACCTACGACCTCAGGAATGAGAGTCGTACTCCGAAGCCAAAGGCCAATAGGCCAACATGTTGAGTTTTATTTTTATTTGAGCTAGGCTTACGTACAACGCGCCGGTAGACAGCTACTCTGGGATGTAGAGTACATACTGTGCGCAATCTTGGTTGTTTTACTATTGCTCACCCTGCTGTCTGAGGTCAGAAATGCAGATGTTTTAGGTACTTAGTGCGTTGAGGCCTGGACGTCAAAAGCAACGGTCATGATATAAACTTCAGTTGTACCAGAAGTTGTCAAAATGAATAGTAATAACATTGCCCCAAGTTAGATTAAGTAATTAAGCAACGGAAATGTAACAAAATGTTTAGAATTCCCTTAAGGCTTTTGGCGCTTGTCACTCGCCATCCATTAACTCTTGCGTTGGCTATAAATAAACAGTAGATATCTTTATTTAATGTATATTTTATTATTATATTTCTATAATTTTTATATAGGCTTTAATAATGACTAATGCCTTAAAGGCGTAATTTATTTGGATTTCTTTATGACTTGATCATAGATTTCATCGCATACCATATAGTATATAGAATGTGTGACGACAAACAGATAATAAATATTATTCACTTAAAACAATCAAACATGTCCAGATTGTCTATTTCGCTAAGAAATAAGCATTACTAGAGAAAATATAATTGACTTTTCTTAACAAAATATTATTATATTCGATTGATAAGACAGAATAAGCGTAAGCTGTAAACGGCTGTCGTGGTGGTCAAATAATTTTTAAAATTACTTGTAACAAAGAAATTTAACTCTTTATTACTGTAAAAAACTAATATTTAAAAAAAACATCGTTGAAATTACAATGTTAATATTATTTTTTTATTAATTGTAAATTATTGTGTTGTATTGTATATTATTATACAAAAGAAGGAATTTCCATTGTTTTACTAAATTAAAACCTGTGTTACCTTAACAAAGCTCAGTTAATTAAGGCTAAACAATAGAAAATGTTTCTTATAATCGTATTGTACGCGTAGACAACATTAAAAAGACCCTTCATGCCGAGGACAAAGCTTGGAAAATAATTAATTTAATTTACAAGCTACGGCCCCTACTTAGAAAGCGGAAACTGACTCATTTTCCGTTCAATTTACTCCAGACATTCAGTGACTTCTATAGATTACTCTACTAGCCAAGCTGAATTCCAAAAATGCATGGTGAGAATTATGTACAATTCTTAAGAAAGTTGGTTACGGAGAATTTTTCACGTAACGAAAACGTATCCCTTCGTTCGCAATTATATTCGTTAAACTATTTGTCCAACTATATAAAAAAAGGGTGCGTGTACTTATGTATGCGCGTTAGAAGTTATACTTCTTTGGCATTATTAAAAATAGTTTTTGATTGCATGCAAATAATTAATTACAATTAAATAATCAAAGACTGGAAAATGAGTCATTATAGTCAATAAAGTTCAGTTTACATTTGAAAAATTAAATAAATAAATATTCATTATTATTCTCTTACATTAAGTGTAACATAAATACTATTATTATTCGAATGTTGTTTTTAAATTATGTCCAATGCCGTAGCATCTTCCGTGGGCAACTTCATTCTGTAAATTTTGTGTCACGGTGCGCGCGCATCGTAAAATTTCACTCTCATCAATTTTTCATCATCATAACGCGCCTAAAGAAGTATAACTTCAAAAACTTTTTTTTTGCAATTTCTTTTTGAAATGCGTCGCGATAATACCAAGAATATAGTTCAAATATGAATGAACCAGTTTAATACAGACTAACGGATTACTATAAAAGCAATAAAAGTATATCAAATTCATACTATTAATCAAGCAGAGAGATATTCTCCATTTTCTAACATAATGGGAGGCAAACAAGTGCTCTAACAAAGAGCCCGCACTGCATTCAGTCTGCGCTTGACAAATACTTGACATTTATACATTGCGCTTGCGATTTTTTTGCTCTCATTGATTACACCGTTATCGAAGAAGGGTTATTGAAAAAAGAACTTGATTTATTAAGTGTCAGAATGTAGGTTTTGTTAGGGTTTGGTTTAAGGACTGACTACTCTTTATTAATGTATGTAATATCTTTATTTGAAATATTTATGAAATAAATAATTTAAAACATTACGTCTACTTTGGTCAAGAACTAGAATGGTAGAATAGGAGAGCAACCCCGGGGCCACCTTAATGTGGCGGCAATCCTCTGCGGGCATTGTGATGGGAGACGAGCTTCACAAAATCCTGATAGAATAGGAAGCTCGCTTTGGGAATAGGGGATGTTCAAGAACTTTGTTGGATTCTTCTTTTCTTTCTTTCTTATAGTATAACTTTTTATTATTTTCTTAGAAACATTTTTTTAGTTCAATAAAAAGTATTATCTACTTTAATAAAAATAGGGATTAATCGTAGAGGGGTAAAGATTAAGGGTAGTATGTTTTTTGTATGTTGTATCATAAAAACAAACATTTAGGGTATGAAAAAAGATGTCCGATTCGCAGACCTAACCAATATGCACACAAAATTTCACGAAAATCGGTCGAGCCATTTCGGAGGAGGTTAATTACACCGTGATACGAGATTTTTTTTATATAAAATAATAATTTACATGTTATCCGTAAAAAAAGAATCTAGTAAAAATAAACGAAACTTTTAAAAGCGTTGGCTGGTTTTTAAAATGTATGTAGACAATAAAATTGTATTACAGTAGATATTGATTCAGTCGGAGCTGCCACCTCAAAATAGCGTGTCTGCACAGACAAAGCCAGATTTTTAGATCAACTGATGCGTACTATATATAATAGAAACTACAATTATTGACCTCAGAGCTAGAATGCAAATATAATTTAGACTTATATTATATTTTATCCAACATACACACTTCGAAAAAAAAACTGTTGAAAATTCGTAAAAAACTTCTTGCTGTGATCTGCATACCAAAACATACCCGTTTAAAAACTATTTAAGATGTCTTCTTGCTAATCAGGGTAACGATTTGAGAGTACAATTTACATTGGGATAAATAAAGAACTGATACGCCAATTTGATTTAAGAGCGACGTCAAAATTATTGTTTTAAAATTTTCATTACGATGGCAACAATGTGTGTCTCATATACAAGTTATCTGTGTGAACACAGGCCAGTTAAATTTTTTGTCCTAAAGCTGAAATTCTCATCGCTTCTATAAATCCTGGGGTTTATTGTGAACACACGTAGGCAAAGTTATATCAAAGTCAAAAAATAAACTCAAAGTATAGCAAAGCTCAAAGAGTAACAAGCAGTATTGTGCAGACAAAGTTCCGTTTGAAACGAGTCGTGAAACCGACACTTGAATTTAACTCATTAGTGGTAAGCCACTGTCGGTCACGGTTCAAAACGCGACAGAAATGCACTGCAATGTGCAATGTGCATCCGTTGGGGTGACCAACGTGTCGGTGTTTTAAGGTATTCCAAGTGCAAGTAAAGATGAAAAACTTAACAAATATCGGCATTGTTCTCTAATTTTGCGTTGTAATTTGGCGATTAAAAGTGGTGGAGAGTTGTCAGCTCTTCAGTCCTACCTGATTCGAGAACTGGAAGATGTAAATTTAGTCACTAGTTAATATTATTTTGAGGTTTATAAGTTAGTGAATAAATATATTTACTGTGGTTGTAAGTAATATATATAAACATGGGGTAAAATTCGGAGATAAGTTACGGAAGTAACTCCCCCATCTGTCAAGTAATAGATAAGATATATTTTTATATACCAAATTTCACTGGAATTTTATTTTTGATTGAAAACATCAAAAATAAATTTCTTTCGATACGATACAGTTGACTCTTTGGTTTTAAGATTGTGTCTTATATATATGTATATATCGTTTCTCCGTAGATAAAACTTTAAATGTAATCCATATGAGCCATATATATCTGTTTTTTCTGTTAATAAAAGCTTTAATGATGGTCTCTACAGCTACTATTAACTGATGCATACAGAGGCACACTGCGGAACAATAACTTCCTGTGCTGTCACGGTGCACAGTTGCACCCCGCTTTTCGAACACGGCTGACTCCCTATTATCAATGTTAGTTTTTTGAGCTGGCATAATCAAATTTGTTATTGAAATCTTCGACTAAATTTGAAATAATTATAAATAAAGCGATATCATTATTCTTATTAATGTCTAACAAAAAAAAACAATTTTATTTCTTACTCACACTCAGTCTTGACCTGAAACAAGAATCTTACAGCGCTTACTGTCCTGTGCCACCTTCCGCCAATTGCTGGATTGCAGCTTCTACAACTCTGTTCACTAGAGGATGGCCAATCCAGCGGTACCTAGGCTGGTCGTCGACCACTAGGTCGTCTCAGTTAAGCTTCCTTCCCTGCTCGATCTTGGACCATATCTTTTTATTTATACATTATTATACAGTAAATCTTGAGCAGTGTTGGCCTAGTGGCTTCAGCGTGCGACTCTCATCCCTGAGGTCGTAGGTTCGATCCCCGGCTGGGCACCAATGGACTTTCTTTCTATGTGCGCATTTATCATTCGCTCGAACGGTGCAGGAGGAAACCTCACGATGTTTTCCTGCACCGGCTTCCCTTAGACCCAAAAAGTCAACAGCGTGCACAGATGCTGATCATCTAATTACCTATTAAATAACCAAATGATCATAAAACAGATTCAGAAATCTGAGGCCCAGACCTAAAAAGGTTGTAGCGAAATTGATTTATTTTTATATACAGTAAATCTTGCTGTAGCAACGTAAGCTTGTTATGCCGTCTTCAATAAGGTATATATACAGGCATCGAGTGACCCTTTACGGGTGTTGGTCTCTTCGGTTTCTCCACAATAATCCTCTAGTGGTCTCGACTGGCGACTTAAAGTTCATATATTAATATCATAATATTTGAAAAATTTCTCATCCATCTTCGACGCAATCTTTCAATCTCCATCACCTCTTCTACTGTGATGTATATAAAAAACAAAATCAAATAACGTTGCAGTTTAAGAAAAATAATACAAAAGAGTACTACAAACAAATATACAGAAAAAGGGTTTAGCCACAGGGTATTGTTAGAAAACAGAACCATTGTTAAAGTGTGATAATTTTCAAACAACTTCCATATTCTCTTGTTTGAAAATCCCTTTGCGTAAAGACGTCGTTATTCTTACAAGATTTTATTCAATAACAAGAATTCCTCGGTAAGTAATAAACCTAAGGAAATATTACTTTTGCTCTCATTATAAACATTTTTCTCGACGTTCTTTGCCTTCTTAATTTATTGGGAGACTATGGTTTTTCTTGTTTCAGGATATGTTGGTATATTATATAGAAAGAATTTATAAGATACGTACGCTTTTAAAACTTATAGAAAACGTTAAAAATATTACGAACAACAAATTATGTTTTTTTTTTAAGACAATTCACACCAATTGACCTAGTCCCATGCTAAGCTGGTGAAGCTTGTGTTATGGGTACTAGGCAACAGATATACATATTATAGATAGATAGACATATAAATACATATTTAAACACCCAAGACCTAAGCACAACACCAAATGCTCATCACATCGATGTTCGTCTCAGCCGGGGATCGAACCCGGGACCCATGGATTCGCAGTCAGGGGTACTAACCACTAGACCAATGAGTCGTATGTTGTTTATATTTGTCAAATGTAACTAGACTAGTCTTCAATTTTACAAATATGTATTTATTTTAACGCTGATATTATTAGGAGTTCACAGAATATTAAAAACCAAACTTAATAGAAAATAAAAAATCGATTTATACATTTAAAAAGACGAGATTTATTATATCTTTTAAGGATTCTTCCAGGATATTTCCAGTCCCAGAGATTAAAAAATGATTGCCATATGAATTGAATTATTGTGGCATCTTTATAAAAGCTCACTTTGCTTAAGATTTTATCATTTCTGTTATATTATCTCAAGATTCAAGATTTCTTGAAGTTTTCAACATCAGGTGGCGAAATATTTCCCTAATAAATCAAACCAAACTTTTGTATTCGTTCCAAATATTTTTTATATGAATAGCTTAGGACAATACTTTTCTATTTATAGACTATTTTAAAGCGTTTTAGATTTTTTAATTTAGTCTGTTGTTACTGGTCAAGCCATGGGTTTGACAAAATAATAAATGCTAAATTATGCCTCAAATATTTGTAATTCTAGCGCAAATTTAAGATTAGATACATGTTATTTTCTTCGCCCGCTGTCTTATGCAAAATATAAATTACTAATGTTATTCATATAAAAATCGAATTGATAATTGCCCATTGCGACGATAGTGCGCATAGACAGAAAGTCCATTGGTGCACAGCCGGGGATCGAACCTACGACTTCAGGCATGAGAGTCGCACGCCACTAGACCAACACTGCTGGCATTACACAATACTAACGGAAATAATTATCATTTGGTTGCGAATTTGTATATTGCATTGAATGTAAGCAATTTTAGTGCATGCATTGTCCGTTTAATTCTCAGTAGTCTGGGCCGTCCAGTCTGCATTCTTGAATCTGGTTATGACGTAAGCCACATATTCTAGACAAGATCCTCGATGGGTCAAGGAATTGTAATGTGTAATACGGTCACGTGACAGTGTTAATAATTGGCTACTATTAAAAAAGTTCCTATAAATGTTTTGTTAATTTCAGACAGTTTTTTACTCCATAAGGCACTATACGCACAAACGATACTTAGAATCGAATAGTGTAAAACAAAAACAATAAACATCGCTAAGAAAACTCAGTTAAGTTACTTAGTCTTTGGATAAAAGGTAGCACGAACATACATCGTATTTGAGTAGTACTTGTGGATTTTCTTTTTTTTATTACCGGAAAGTCGGGGCATGGTTTATATGGGAATCACTGACGGTGTAAGGCCAGCATTGCATAGAAAAAGTCTAGTAGTAGTGATTATCCTACGTGTGTCGTCCACCCTGGGACCTACTGCATCCTACTCACGGGTGCTCACAACCTAGAACTCTCCAAACAGAATCCACTCTCCAGGGAGGAAACATGCACCGACAAAACCGACCTTGTCTAAAATCTCTGAAGTAGCAGCCTATCTACTATCGGATTAGGGTACAGTTGGTTAATCTTGCCTGAAAAGGATTTATGAAACCGTGCCGACACTTAACGTTTCAGGCAAAAAAGCCACGTGGTTTAAATTGGGTGCCTCGTACTGAACTAATAAAATAAACTGTGAAAATTGTATATTCATGAAATATTGTGGTTTTAATTCACTTGAATGTTACCGAGATTCTATCAATTGCCTACATAAACAAACTTAAATCAAATCAACAAGGTTTAATTTACCAGAATATATTTACAACTTTTACGTTGGACGCGATAATTTTCCTTTATTTGAGCCTATACTTGTGTCGTTTGCACTAAAAAGGTTTTTGTCTAGAGGCTGTATGTTACACACGTTTTGTAGGTGTTATTACATCATTGTCATATACACTACTTGAATTTAAACTCGTATATAGATTGACTCATCATTATTACATCATGGTCAAAATAAGCATTCATCTTTAAATAATTTAAGTACCTATCTTGTCGATGCTAAAATAAATATCGTGAAAGTTTTCCACGTAAAGATTATAAAATCGAATCGTTGACTTTAATTTATGTATTATCATCTATTAAAAACGTTTAATTAAATGATGAACTCACGTTATATAAATAACAAACTTAAAAAAGTAAATACAAAGTAATTCATTTTAACGTAACTACACATAATGCTATTTCATGAAATGGTTGACCATAATACTATACTTGTGACAATATTAATATATTATCATATACATATCATGTCATTATCATAAAATTTCAATGAAGTTAAACGAATAATAGTTTCAATAGATATCGCTAATAATTAAAAGTTGCTGCCTTTCTTTACTTTATTTACGAATTAGAATTTGTATCTTGATACAATTCCCACATTACCATGACAATACGAATTGGTAGAATTTATTTTATGGTTTTTAACAACATCAGTTATCCTAAAAATAATTAACAAGAGAAGTGACCTATCTCATGAAAATATGTATAATATTTGAATTTTTAAATGTACTTTAATATTTGACTTTACCTCTACTCCTCCTACTACTGTTATCCACTTGAAGGAACCCCTCTTAGACCCCTAACACTTGTAATACGCATCTAAAAGTAGTTTTTCTTTTCATGGAGTTCGCGGTTAGTTGAAGGGTTGACGTCTTGACAAGAGCACTTTCCTTTCACAGAAGTGTTTCACGCATTTTCACCGGGAAATATGATTTCACCGTCGCTTTCTCTATCACGACTTATTGAATTTTTCGTTACCGTGATCATTTAGAGGAAGTTTAAAATAACGTTTCATTTTATTACTTTATCTAATATATAAAATTCTCGTGTCACTTCCCATTCTCCTCCGAAACGGCTCGAACGTTTCTTATGAAATTTTTTAAGTAAGTCTGAGAATCGGCTATCGACTATCTACCTTTCAAACCCCTCAGTGATAAGGAGTGTCCAACCCAAAATTTAATTTTTCATATTTTAGACAAAACTTTTTGATTTTATTCTTTTATTATGTGGCATTAAAAAATACATATAACCCTTAATTTCACGATCTCTACGATCAACCCCTATTTTTTATTTGTTAATTAAAACTTATGACTTGAACACCGAGGTTTATATAGAGCAAAATTCACAGAAAAACTTAAAAAGTTTTCATTCCGGAAAACTGAACATTCTCTGGGGTAGCATAGCAAAATGTTCCATGTTGGTAGGCTAAGTAAAATCACATTAAGGAGAAACGAAGTTCGAGGTGGTAGCTAGTTTTATATACAACAAAACGGCAGGAGGCTCATCTGATGTTATGTGATAGACACTCACATTGCCAGTGGACTCTCAAGTGCGTTGCCGGCCTTTTAAGAATTGGTAAGCTCTTTTTTTAAAGGACCTTAACTCAAAGTTGTAAATGTACATAAAATATTTTGACAGATCTCAAAGATTGTAGAGGCAGTTTGTAATATTTCGGGTTTATTTAAATAGAGAACTATATCATTTTCTAAACTAGTTTTGTAGGACAATTAAAACATGTCTACCAGGGTACGAGACGAAACAATAAAGCCAAATGGAAATAATCGTATCCACGTAATAATCTCGGGTAAGGGTTGTAATCGCCCGACGTAATTTAGTAGGGTGTGCGGGCAAGCGTTACAATCACATACATATTTGTTTCAAGGAATAGTACTTCTAGTAAAACAATTTACAAGTTTAATAGCCAAAATAAAATTTCTTTAAATATGGAAATATGACCAAGCACCTCGCCTCGAAAATGTATCCAACGTTTCAATATTCATTTAAAAGGTTTTGTTCATTTAAGTGCGAGCAGTGTTGGTCTGATAGCTTCTGGTCATAGGTTCGAACCCCTGCTTTGCACCAATTAACTTTCTGTGTATGCGCATTTAACACTCAAGAAAACATCGTGAGAAAATCGGAACGCCGTTGGCCGAAACAGTCTATGGCATGTGTCAGGTACAGAAAGCTGATCAAGTACATGCCTATTAGAAGAAAAAACAAAATGCAAAGGTGCCTAGTTATTTGTTATTGTTCATTTAAAATCAAATTTCCCTGCATCTTTCCCCTGTTAGTTTCGGTTAGAAATAGCTTAAGTAGAAAATAAAAACTTCACAACCGATAGGAAATCTTCTATTATGGTCAAGGTAATTAAGATTTTTTTATCGCTTTACCGAAAGGCACGAAAGTTCTAAATAATTCACCGAATTGTTTCAGTTCAGTTTGCATTACAAACGATTTTGTTAGTAGTACATTTTTTATAGAACAGCGGGCAAACGGGCAGGAGGCTCATCTGATGTTCAGTGATACCGCTGTCCATGTACACTCTCAATGCCAGAGGGCTCGCGAGTGCGTTGCCGGCCTTTTAAGAATTGGTTTGCTCTTTTCTTGAAGGATCTTAAATCGAATTGGTTCGGAAACACTCCAGTGGGCCGCTGGTCCCACGTAGTGGTGGTGCGCGGAAAAAAATAACAATAATAGAGATAAACAATTTACCTATATCCTGATTAAAGTTCCAGGATACGTTTTTCTTACAAATTCTTAGAATATAACCCCTCTGTTGCTAGCCAAAACATCTTTAGAATTCCCTAGACATTAACGAAAGGGTTGCGATCACTCGACCGCAATAACTGCGGCGTAAGTCACTCTTAATCTTACTCGTTTCGATCTAATTCCTGTCCATTGTTGTGTATTAAGGAACTTATGGGAAACTTCGTCTGGTTCTGGCACTTTTTAATTCAGTAACTCCCATTACATAAAATATTTGTAAAACCTTCTTAATTACATTAAACCTCAAATATCAATTGAATGTTTTGTTTTTATCGTTCTAGGATTAAAAATACCAATATTGCGTAAATTATTTTAGGTGCAAGATTAGTTGGAAACATTTGCACTTTGATCAATGTACCCCGTTTTATACAATTCAGTAACTTTTATTATGCACAGTATACTTTATAGTGTGGACATCTTCGATATTCCTTAATTGTTAGCGATTAATCCTTCCTTAAACTCATAGTTTACTAGCTTTAGTTTTTACCATGATACTAAATAGGTTTATGTGAGTTAGATAAGGTAGGTTTAATCTATAATCTATATCTTGTGATTCTAAACAAATGGGCCGATCTAAAGTTTGACTCTGAAGTTAATGGATGAGATAAATTTATTGTTGGGTCTTAAAAGCTATATCGCCTGTAAGTTTGAAGACAAAAGTAGGCATTTTGTACTTTTTTAAATAATGTACTCATTGAGAATATAATATATACATGTGTTTTGCAAGGGATTGCTGCTATTTCATTATACACTGCGTTTTCATTTTAAACTGTTAGTCACGGGATAATCCGTGTATGTAGGGGGGGTCTCCCGTGCCTGTGCGAGGCAAATTTTCCCTCGTAATGAGCTGAGATAACCATCCCAGCAGATGGGGCTTATACAAAAAACGATAAAAACATCCATTCTATGAATAAAACATGCCATGATCGAAAGCTCAATATTGGCGATGCTTTTGGTTTGTTTTGTTAATTAATATGGTATGTTGCTTATGATTTATTTAGATTAAAATTGTACCACTATAAACTTGATAGTTTAAAGTAGGTATATATAAAGCAAAGCTATTAAATAGTTAAACTTTTAACTAGTAATCATTTAATTACCTTTCTTACATTTACATAATAATAGCACCTTTAAATCTATAGCTTCGAGAAGTACTTCTTTAAGTAATCTCGGTATACCAAACATACCATACATTTGGTTCAGTTGTACTATATATACTGTACAAAAGCTATAAGAGTACATACTTGTTTCCGTTTTCTATCAGTACTTGGAGAATTTCGTATTAGAATAATTCAAAAGTATAGGTCTTGTGCTAGAGGTTCAGGTGGATCTCTAATAACAAAGCGAAATACACAGCATGTATATTTTTCTCAGTAGTACATTAAAGTCCTAGATCAGTGATGGGCAAAGTACGGCCCGCGGGCCAACTCAGGCCCACGAAAGTATTTAATCCGGCCAGCCGAGGGTCCATCGACATAGATAGTATACGGCGCGTTCAGAAGAAAAAGTAGATTCTACTTGTAATGTTTTAATAATATTATGATTAAAAGCTTTAACACACAATGCATTTTCTATGATTCTGGCCCTCCTCTAGAATTTCTTAAACTTTGTGGCCCGCCATTAAAAAAGTTTGCCCACTACTGTCCTAGATGATAAAAAGCAGTAATCCATAGTGCTGGATGTAGGTCGTCACACGAACTCTTGACTTCATTGTGGCGTGAGAGCATCCAAGAGAATGAACATAGCATAATCATCATCTTTGCTATTAATGGATTGAAAACTATAAACTTCTTTTTAGAAACTAAACTTTTAATAAAATATGCTTCACATATTAAAGCCAGTTTTTAGTAAACGCTTTCATCGTTGTAATTAGCTTATCCATTGAGCCAAATTTAAATTTGAAAAGAACTTTTCGTCCCTTTCTTGATGACATTTACCAACCACTTTTCAAATGATTTTTTAAACGAACGACATCCTTATAACTATATAATGTGATATATGGCAAAACTCACTTCTAAAGATTTGTAGGTAACTAACTATGTGGGAACGAAATAATTTGCTGTTAAAGAAAAATTGTTGTAAAGTAATAATTATGTTCTAATTAAGTAGCTAAAAACACAGGAATACAGATACATTTAATAAATCCTCGAATATTTTTAAACGCAACTACTAATCTTTTATAAGCTAAATAAAAAGGGTTTTTACAATTATCAAGAGATTTTAAGACCGTAGCATACTGCAATATTTAAAGCAAAAGCTCCAAGTCAGATGTATTTCAGACTCTAACAAAAGACTTTCTTTTCAAGTGTTATCAGCTCCACAATCATAGAGCAAACAGTAGTCAACAGAAAGACAGGTCATGTCCTAGATATCCTAGGTACTCAGCAAATGGTTAGGTTCAAAGGGCCCTTAGTGAACCACGCTATATGACCTGGAATCTAGGTCTTAATGTAACAATAGTACTCGGGGAAGTAGTTCATAGAAAACCATTGGTTGTGTGTTTATTAGTTGCTATGTATACAACATAATATCTGAAATATATTAATATTTTTTTAGTAAACATATTAATATATTTTAATTGATTGACGCATAGAGGAGCTATAAAACTAAATATGTGGTCTATGTGGTAGAATGCTCTTAATGTTGGCAGCGTATTCCTAACCTAATAGGTCCAATCTTTTTAAATTTGTTTTAATTTTCTTTTTATTAATTATTCATTATTTTTACTATTACTATGTAGGTTAAGAAAATTGTAAATACTGTTTATTTTATTGTTATTATTACTAATAAACATTTATTATTATTGTCTCGTTTAAAAACAAGTTTAAACCAACAATTTCACAGAACACTGTCCAGTGTCCAGACTAAAATACTTTTTTATCAAAATCGATTGAGATTTAGTGCGGCATTGACGAGGTAAAGTAATTGAGGCGTGCTTTTAAATTCAAAATGAATAGTTGTAAAATGATAATAAAAAACATTTTATCCGATAGAGCGATATTGTTTATATGTAAGCTTCGTAACACTAATAAAATTTTAATTTCACTGAATTCACCGAGCGCGAAGTGGAGAGTTGCATACTGTCTATCTCGTCGGATGCTGTCGGATGCGATCAAGTTAGTCGTGCTATGATCTTACCTATCTTGCCAGCTATTCTTCATGTTATTACTCATATTTTTAATTATTCAGTTACTAGTGGTAAATTCCCTACTTCCTGGAAGGATAGTCTAGTTATTCCTATTCCCAAACGGCCCGATCCAATTAACTTTTCTGACTTCCGGCCCATTTCTATTCTACCATTCCTATCTAAAGCTCTAGAGCGCCTTATACACTCGCAGCTTAGCGGTTTTCTGAATAAAAACTCAATTCTAGACCCTCTCCAATCGGGTTTCCGCCCGGGGCATAGCACGACTACTGCATTGGTTAAAGTTTGTGACGACATTCGCCGAGGGATGGATGGTGGGCAGCTCACTGTTCTCACTCTGCTTGACTTTAGCAATGCTTTCAATACTGTGAACTTTGAAATTCTGCTTGGGTTGCTTCGCTCTATGAATATCTGTCCATCCGCTATTGACTGGTTTCATAGCTATCTTAACGGTCGTCGGCAGCGTATTAAAATGAATGATGCTTACTCTCAGTGGAATAGTATAAGTGCTGGTGTTCCGCAGGGTGGCGTTCTTTCACCTCTTCTTTTTTCTATCTTTATCAATACCCTGACTGCACATCTATCCGCTAGTTATCACCTTTACGCTGATGACCTCCAAATCTACGTTCAGTCTACACTGGATGAGCTTCCTCTTGCAATACAGGCGATGAATGATGATCTTGAAAACATAGCCAACTGGAGTAAAGACTTTGGTCTTCAAATTAATCCTGCCAAGAGTCAAGTCATTATCATCGGAAGCCCTTTCTTTATTTCAAGAGTCAAATGGGCTCAGCTCCCTGGTGTTTACCTTGACGGTGTGGCCTTGGCCCTCAATAAGACTGTTAAAAACCTTGGGGTCTTCTTCGACCAAACGTTTTCCTGGGGTCATCACGTAAAGGAGATCAGCCGTAAACTTTACGCCGCTTCTTTTACTCTGAGACGTCTTTCTAATTTCCTTCCTATCCGCACTAAAACTATGTTAGCGCAGTCTCTTCTGCTTCCTATTCTTGATTATGCGGACTCATGCACCTCTGATTTGAACGAAGAGCTTCTTGACAAGATCGAACGCCTGCAGAATTTCTGCATACGTTTCATATTTGGTCTTAGAAAATATGACCATGTGTCTAAATTCCGCAGGCAGCTGGGGTGGCTACCTATTCGATTCAGACGTCACGCTCATCTTCTTCAACTTCTATACTCAATTCTTTTCAATCCGAAAACCCCTTCTTATCTCAAAAATCACTTCAAATTCTTAGGTCCTTCTAACTATATGTTACGCTCTTCTAATAGATGTTTATTGGAAATTCCATCCCACACTTCATCCTTCTTAGGCAATTCTTTTACGATCTCCGCCATTAAGTTGTGGAATACGCTGCCTGACTCCGTACGATTGGCTACCTCTCTGTCATCTTTTAAAACTCTTCTGTATAATCATTTCTTAACCTTATCCTATCCTCATCAATCGTGACTTGTATAATTCTTATGTAAATCCTTTTACATCACTATTTGCTGTCCATGTATTTGTAAGATTAGCTTTTAAGTTTTTAGTTTGTATTACTTTAGATTAAGGATTCTGCACTTCTCGCACGCATGTTTCTTTTTTATTTTTTTTTAAGTTTTTCTCTTAACTAGGGTTGCCTGGAAGAGATCGCTTATTAGCGATAAGGCCGCCCGTTGCATCCCATAGAATTTTTATGTATTGTGTTTCTTTCATTTGCAACGAAGGGTAAATAAATAAAAATGATTAATATCTTTAAAATCCCTAACATTTTAAATTGGACATTTTGAAATAAGCTCCAAATTAGAATTCAGTGATCAAACCAGATGCAGACTCAATTACCAAGTTCAAACAAAATATAAATAAATTGCGAGCTGCGTTTAGTTCGGCTATAACATCATTTCCGGCGGTTATTTATACCAAACATACCAACCACCACTAATGATTTACAAACACCGTGTACCATGTTAATACTATTTATGTCTTCATTATGATTTGGAATGCCCAAATTATTATTGGTAAATAATATAAGTGAAACGTTGCCTATGTTTCAATCAATTATATTTTATTGCGGCTTGATCCCTTGGCGTTGCGTAGAGAAGTGGGGTCTCTCTGCATCTTCTACCGCATTTACCATGGAGAGTGTTTAGAGGAGTTGTTCGGTCTAATACCTGCAGCTGAGTTTCATCATCAGACGTCAAGGCAAAATACAAGATACCATCCGTATCACCTAATCGTCCGTCGTTCCACAACTGAGCGTTTTCTAAGGCAGTTTTTGCCACGCACCACCACTATGTGGAACCAGCTGCCCACTGAAGTATTTCCGAACCAATTCGACTTAGGGTCCTTCAAGAAAAGAGCGTACCAATTCTTGAAACGCTGGCAACGCACTTGCGACCCTTCTGGCATTGTGAGTGTCCATGGGTGGCGGTATCACTTAACATCAGGTGAGCCTCCTGCCCGTTTGCCACCTTGTTTATTACATAAAAAAAATTGCGAATGGACGTAGAAATCAGTTAGTAACATTTGTTTTAATAAGAGACAATATCTGGTTCTGCTTTTGCTCACTCCATGTCTGCAGTATAAAAACCTCGTAGTAAAATCCGTACATATGCAATACATATTTCTCTCAAATAAACGTTGATAATATAATATACCTATATCACGCACACATTTCAATTGGCCACCTTTATATCCATGTGAATCTATTGTCTAATATCTAAGGCTAAACTGGTGATATCAAAGAGGAATTATTCTCTATATTGCAAACACAATACCTTTGATATGCATCTGTTCTGATCATAATTGGAAATCATGCTTTCACTAGTGGGTTATTTGTTATGGTGCTCATTAAAAATTATAAACTGTATAAAGTTTTAAAGGAGAATACTGTGTTATTTTAATTAAAATAACAGGCCCATATTATATTTGCACCAATGCCTGAAAATATTTTTAACTGATGCTATGAAATGCTTGTATCTTAGGATCACTTGTTCTCATTTTTTAATTGAATCGCGTTGGAAAAATATCAATATTAAAATTTTTACTAAAGTTATTAATAATTATAATACCTATGCTGTATTTATTTTCTTATTATGTTTTTTAGAACAAAGGTCAAACTTACCTGATATTCGTTACAGGAAACAAAGTCTGTTCTTGAAAGACCAAAAGTCTGCTCGGATTAACCTGACAGGCAAATTTGGAGCTTCATGTTTTAAAAAAAGCTCTTAGCTACATTAAACACAAAAATAAAAATATATAACATAATTCTTATTTATATACTTATGCCACAGGGATCAAACTTTTTAAATTTGTTTTAATTTTCATTTTATTTATTTTTAATTATTTTTATTATTACTTTATAGGTTAAGAAAATTTATATTTAATGTCTGGCCGTATTAATTATATTCTTTCTAAGTAAAATGTTTTCCATTATCACTATTTATTGAACATAATTCTTATAATATTTACACAAGTTTTTTCTGAAATAAAAAAATTAACTTGTAAAACTCGTAGTATTAAAAGGATATCTACAAAAGACTCATCCATTAGCCAGTATGCAACGAAAAGAACTATTATTTGCATTATTCATAGTTTTTCCGGATGTCATTCTCAGTATGATGCAATCTGCTAAAAGCCTCACTCTCAAGAGACTGCAACAACTGCCTGAAACGGTGCGTTTCACTCGATTGGAAACGCTGGGTATAGATTTTTTAATTCTAAACGTAAATCCCATTGCTAGAAGGTACTCAGTTTATATATGTAAGGAAAACATAATATTTAATATTTTCCTATACAAACTCTTTTTATATTTTATTTTTCTTCTTTGCCGTCTGATCGACGTTGTTTTATTTGTCACTTGACATGATAGATGTAAGATGTTTTAATTTTTTCTTTATATTATCTTATTTTATAAAAACTTGAATATAGGCTTTAAATGTTGTTTCTTTTGTATTCACAGATGAGTGAATAATTTGTAAATATATATTATTCATTAAATGTAAATTAATAGATATTTCTTTTGTAAATAAAACTTTTGTATTCACAGATAAACGCAGTTGCGCCTTATTTATTCCCAGTACTCGTATAAGCGATTGATACCATTATATATATAAATTTATATGAAATACATTTTCCAGTGTTTTACAATATTTATTCCGGGTAGCTGGAAATTAAATAAAAATGCTTTGTTCCAGTATAAAATACAGTTACCTATTGTATCAGGAAAAACTAGGAATAAGTAATAAAAATAAGAGTGGAGTACCCTGACGTAAAGGTCTCCCTAGACTTAGTTCAAAGGCTCCAATATCTGCTACAACAATGTAATTTGTTATTAATTAAAGAAATTTTGAATAAAAATAAGAATTATGTATGTTATTATTTGTTTTATTGAAATTGAAAGGTCGAACCTCCATCGCATTTTTACATTTATTTTGCAACAACACGTACAGAAAACTTGGTAGTGTCAACGTTGATCCTATGTATAGGCAAGTCTATCTAATATAATCTATGTCTAAGCAAGTAGGTGATCAATCTTCTGTGTCTGTCACAAAACGTCGAATTTATGGGGCTTGCCGGTTTCCTCACGATGTTTTCCTTCACCATACTAGCGACTATTAAATACGCACTTAGAAAGTCCATTGGTGCGCAACCGAGGATCGAACCTACGGCCCCAAGGATGAGAATCGCACGCTGAAGTCACTAGGCCAACACTGCTCTAAGATATATCTATGCAATTTGATTAGCTATTCTTTTACAGTCTATAGTACGGGAGGTAGCAACGTTTGAAAAAAAAGAATTTTAGGTCAGCTGATTTTGTGATATGTCTTCCTTCTTGCACTTCCGGTTAGAGTCTGGGCAATCTGGCTGTCGGTAGTGGTTGCGTTCATTAGTGCGCATCCTATCTGTCCAGGTAAAAATCCTGGATTTTAAAAGCATTTTAAGAAGCGTAATTTTTAATTTTTCGTTTTTAAATACGTCTACCTGACATACTTTTTTTATTGCCAGACATTTTTCACGTTGCTAACTATGTGCCAGACGCGATTTTAAGTTTTATTTTTATAAAAATTTCAAAGCATTTTAGAATGTCTGTAATTTTAATATTATGTTATTTAAATATAAGAAAAACTGAAAATGAATTTGCCAGACATTAATTCGGTTGTTAAGTCTTGAATTAAAATGATAAAGTTTTGCAGTATGATGAAGCATTGCATTTTAAGAAGCGTAATTTTTGATTTTTCCTTTTTAAATACGTCTACCTGACATACTTTTTTTATTGCCAGACATTTTTCACGTTGCTAACTATGTGCCAGACGCGATTTTAAGTTTTATTTTTATGAAAATTTCAAAGCATTTTAGAATGTCTGTAATTTTAATATTTGTATATTATTTAAATATAAGGAAAACTGAAAATGAATTTGCCAGACATTAATTCGGTTGTTAAGTCTTGAATTAAAATGATAAAGTTTTGCAGTATGATGAAGCATTGCATTTTAAGAAGCGTAATTTTTGATTTTTCCTTTTTAAATACGTCTACCTGACATACTTTTTTTATTGCCAGACATTTTTCCCATTGTTAACTATGTGCCAGACGCGATTTTAAGTTTTTTTTTAATAAAAATTTCAAAGCATTTTAGAATGTCTGTAATTTTAATATTATGTTATTTAAATATAATAAAAACTGAAAATGAATTTGCCAGACATTAATTCGATTGTTAAGTCTTGAATTAAAATGATAAAGTATTGCAGTATGATGAAGCATTGCATTTTAAGAAGCGTAATTTTTGATTTTTCCTTTTTAAATACGTCTACCTGACATACTTTTTTTATTGCCAGACATTTTTCCCATTGTTAACTATGTGCCAGACGCGATTTTAAGTTTTTTTTTAATAAAAATTTCAAAGCATTTTAGAATGTCTGTAATTTTAATATTATGTTATTTAAATATAATAAAAACTGAAAATGAATTTGCCAGACATTAATTCGATTGTTAAGTCTTGAATTAAAATGATAAAGTATTGCAGTATGATGAAGCATTGCATTTTAAGAAGCGTAATTTTTGATTTTTCCTTTTTAAATACGTCTACCTGACATACTTTTTTTATTGCCAGACATTTTTCACGTTGCTAACTATGTGCCAGACGCGATTTTAAGTTTTATTTTTATGAAAATTTCAAAGCATTTTAGAATGTCTGTAATTTTAATATTATGTTATTTAAATATAAGAAAAACTGAAAATGAATTTGCCAGACATTAATTCGATTGCTAAGCCTTGAATTAAAATGAAAAAGTATTGCAGTATAATGCTTGTAGTACGAGCATAAAAAGGAATATAAAATTAGATTAAAATTAATAATCAACACTTTATTTAAATTGTCCTAATTACTAAATGTAAGTTATGAATAATTCATGCAACGTGAAAAATGTCTGGCAATAAAAAAAGTATGTCAGGTAGACGTATTTAAAAAGGAAAAATCAAAAATTACGCTTCTTAAAATGCAATGCTTCATCATACTGCAATACTTTATCATTTTAATTCAAGACTTAACAATCGAATTAATGTCTGGCAAATTCATTTTCAGTTTTTATTATATTTAAATAACATAATATTAAAATTACAGACATTCTAAAATGCTTTGAAATTTTTATAAAAAAAAAACTTAAAATCGCGTGTGGCACATAGTTAGCAACGTGAAAAATGTCTGGCAATAAAAAAAGTATGTCAGGTAGACGTATTTAAAAAGGAAAAATCAAAAATTACGCTTCTTAAAATGCAATGCTTCATCATACTGCAAAACTTTATCATTTTAATTCAAGACTTAACAACCGAATTAATGTCTGGCAAATTCATTTTCAGTTTTCCTTATATTTAAATAACATAATATTAAAATTACAGACATTCTAAAATGCTTTGAAATTTTCATAAAAATACAACTTAAAATCGCGTCTGGCACATAGTTAGCAACGTGAAAAATGTCTGGCAATAAAAAAAGTATGTCAAGTAGACGTATTTAAAAAGGAAAAATCAAAAATTACGCTTCTTAAAATGCAATGCTTCATCATACTGCAAAACTTTATCATTTTAATTCAAGACTTAACAACCGAATTAATGTCTGGCAAATTCATTTTCAGTTTTCCTTATATTTAAATAACATAATATTAAAATTACAGACATTCTAAAATGCTTTGAAATTTTTATAAAAATAAAACTTAAAATCGCGTCTGGCACATAGTTAGCAACGTGAAAAATGTCTGGCAATAAAAAAAGTATGTCAGGTAGACGTATTTAAAAAGGAAAAATCAAAAATTACGCTTCTTAAAATGCAATGCTTCATCATACTGCAAAACTTTATCATTTTAATTCAAGACTTAACAACCGAATTAATGTCTGGCAAATTCATTTTCAGTTTTCCTTATATTTAAATAACATAATATTAAAATTACAGACATTCTAAAATGCTTTGAAATTTTTATAAAAATAAAACTTAAAATCGCGTCTGGCACATAGTTAGCAACGTGAAAAATGTCTGGCAATAAAAAAAGTATGTCAGGTAGACGTATTTAAAAACGAAAAATTAAAAATTACGCTTCTTAAAATGCTTTTAAAATCCAGGATTATTACCTGGACAGATAGGATGCGCACTAATGAACGCAACCGCTACCGCCAGCCAGATTGCCCAGACTCTAACCGGAAGTGCAAGAAGGAAGACATATCACAAAATCAGCTGACCTGAAATTCTTTCTCGAAAACGTTGCTACCTCCCGTACTACTATAGGTTCTTTTGAACATACTGAAACTACATACAGTTTTTATGCTATGTAATCATAATTTAAAATAATAAATCTAAAGTATCTTAACTTTCAACTTAATAAAAAATAATTATACATAAAGCAACCCATCTACACAAGACTTCGATCATTTTAACTTTAGTAAAATCAGTTTTTGACATTTTAAATTATATTATAAATAACTTTTCTTTCTCTTTTCAGCGCCGTCTGACGCAAAAATACAGCATAGCTGTGGGTGTACCAACTCTAGTCATCAGAGGGAGAGGGGTTCGAGACGCTCTGCTAAGTGACCCAACAGGGGAGGGGTTCCCCTGGCCAGCCCCACCGCTCAACGAAGTGCTAAGGGGCATTCAGCTACAGGGCGAGCAGTCTAAGCTGTATGAAGAATTATCTGCGAATGCTATTAGGGTGTTCTACTTTGCAGCTCATTGGGTGAGTTTTAAGAATATACTCGTAAGGAACAATCAGTGCCGGACAAAGCCAGCGCGGGGCCTGTAGCAAATTCTGCCTAGGGGCTCTTGGTTAGGCTTTAGGATTTAAATAGGTCGCTTGTTTCCTCGAAATACTTATAATCGATATTATATTAAAATCGATTAGAAAAGTACAATCTCGGCTACCTAAACTCGCAAAATAAATGTATACCTATATAAAAATAAAAATAATAATAAAAATCTGAAGGGTACAAAAATATAACATGCTAGTCTAAATATGTATATCGATTATAATTAAATTTTGAAAATTAACGTTAAAAAGATAAATACGTACTTATTTTTACGATTATACTTAACGAAGTCGAGTTTATTTTTATGTGGAAGTGATGCATAGACTAAGCGCTTCGCGTTAAAGGTATGCAAGATATTTTACGCTACTGTCTAAATTAATACTTTTTTTATTACGGTCAGACAGGCGTTGGAGCGCGGGGCCCCTAAGTTCGCGGGGCCCGTAGCATTTGCTACTCTGGCTATGTGACTAATCCGGCACTGGGAACAATATATCTAGGAACTAAGTGTGTACTGTAACAATGGAGAGTTAAAAACCCTTTTAACTTTTTCAACCATTTTCGTTAATTGCGTTGAATAAATTTAGTACAACTCATTTTAATCTTGCACGGGATATACATAGTTTATTGTATATGTATTAGAGGATTAAATGCCTCATATATTAATCCTCAGTGCCCGCCATGCCGATCGTTTGCGCCGAGTTTATGTTCAACGCTGTCAGCCGTCCGCAAGCGCAGAGCCAAATATGCGAACACGCAGCTTATACTCGTTTCCAGCGATAGGTAAGTAAACATAAATAATTAAAGTAAATTTATTTATATACTTCAAACTATACTCGGTACAAAAATGTATTTTAGCTCTTTAAACCACAGATAGAATCCTCGATTTTATATAAGATTGTGACTAAGTAACAAATTATAATTCAACTATAACTACTAAGTAATTAAAATTGAAATATTATATATATAGTATTTTACTATTTTTGTTTGGGATGAAAAATTGATGTTGTCCGATTTGCACACAAAATTACACGATAATCGTTCGAGCCATTTCGGAGGAGTTTAATTACAAACACTGCGACACGAGAATTTTATATTTTAGATAAAACTTCTTATTAGAAACTCGAAATAAACATTTACATATCATTTCGAGTGTCTAACATCAACTGTGATCAACTAGACAGCAAAAGCAGTTTAATTTAATAATATGTAATAGTGCTGGTATGTTGGTATCCTTAGGTGTTATCTTCTATTGGCAGGTGGCTAATGGATGGTATCACTTGACACCCCTCGTGTCGTAACGTTACCAAACACTTGCCCACGTCCACATGTTTAAGATCGAGGGGAGCTTAATGATGGAAGCACTGTGAAAGAGGTTCCTTTGTTGTTAATTTAAAAGTTATATGGCAAACTAGGTGGCTGAATTAATTACATAGCTAATATATAAAGTACGATAAATCAAAAACACAAAAAAGGGGATTCATTAGGGCGATTCGGGAGGAAGAAACGAAATGACGAACTATGACTACCTAATGTCAAAATACGATACATTTTTGACGTACACATTCTCTATGGTGCACATAGTCCATTGGTGCACCTAGGTTCACCGATAACCTACGACAACCTCCTGCCAGCAAAACTGCTCTTTTTTATCAAGCAGCATTTTCGTGTTGTCTACAAAATATTTTCTTCCTAATTTCCTGTGAGTCAATAATTCACCCGTCGTTCAACTTTCCTCTGAGGTAATTAAATTCGTGTTAAACTTTACAATTGGGCGCCGGAGGTACAGGAAAACAAATGAATAACGATTGTTGGGTAGAGTTCTGTTTGCAAATTCCTCTTTTTCGTTACTCAAGCAACACAGCCAAACAAATACTCCTTCGTGTACTTTAAACTTTATTTCGTCTGAAACTCTGTATTTGCATTTATTTTTTGTTCATGGTTTTTAGCAACTTAAAATGTATTTTAGTTATTTACTGTACACAAGAACGAATAAAAACAAAGTGCTTATAAACTTTGCACAGTATACGGTCGGTCTTATCGGATAATGCGAATTAAAAAAAGTAATTATATAAACATTTACTTACCTCTTTTGTTACATTTTTATGGGACATAGAAAATACGAGAACTTAGAATAAAGTGTTTTACACCCATCACTGCAAACCATCCTATGGTGATTTTAGTTAGGGCCTACTCTGTTCTAAAACAAAATTAAAAGCGAGCGTTAAAATAAAGGTACCTGTTAAAAGGCTCGACCTAGACCTACCTTTTCAATGAGCCTAATTCGATATCAATGACTCAAACATCGATGTAAAGATGCACTTATTTCATTAAAAAAATATCTAATCAGTATCCAAGCACACCGTTTTAATCATACCTAATTAAATTTCGATGCCTTTTCAAACTTTGCCGACGTCGTGGAAAAGTTATTGCCAGGTTCAAAAGTCCCTACGGTTATTATTACTTTTCATAAATTTTGTAAGTTTGATTTATAACTTGTGTATGGATTTTACTCATTTAAAGACATGTTTAAGACATTCCAAATTATATTGACTGCGGACTCTTTATGTGAAGATTCATACATATAACAATGTATGTACATTATGGCAAAAAAACTTTGTCATTATGTACAAGTCACACTTAACACCTTTGAGAAATTAAAGTACTACATACCATATGCCTGGGAATCGTAATTCGGTATAAAATTTAGCAAAAATATTATCATAGATTTTTCCAAAACCGATTTCTACACTAAAATTTCTTCAATCGTTTCAATATTTTATTTTTAAGTTTTTGGGGATCTTCTGTGATATGTCAATGCCTTTTTATTTATAATTTATACGAAAGAGAAATAGTGGTGTTGTAGATTTTGTCTGATTATTGCTTATAACTTAAAAAACTTTCATAGAGAGTCATAAAACAATGTTCGGTTAGCTTAGTCGAAATAAAGTGTTTGAAAATTTTCACCATAACTGATATTAAATAAAAATGTATTTGCACAACTCACATTAATAATGCTATCACTCGAGAACGCAACCATTAAGAAATGGCGGGTGTAATGCACGCAAATGTGCAAAAAACTTCGTAGAATAGGGCTCGGGAAATATTTTAGCTCAACGCATTTCTGTATTTCAGACTCATTTATGAACTGCTTATAATTATAACCATAAAGAGTACATGATATTGATATTTCAATAATTCGCACGATACCTTTAAATTTACCATAGGAGAATCATCACGCCAAATAAAACGTTATGTTTTACCAGATTAATAAATATATATGTCACCGTAAAATTGTAAAAACCGTTACATTGTAATCTATCTCGCGAGATTGTAAACTGTCGAAAGATTGTGAACCTCAACGAACTGCTTACAAATTAACGTATTATTATTCGGTAGTTATATGAAATTGTTGGGAAGTAAAATTAATCTGTAATTGACCAAAGAAGTTTGAATGATAACTAAGTTAGTGTAGTACAATCTACCGAATACCGATAACCGATAACCGATAGATTACAATCTAACGGTTTTTACAATTTTACGTTAACATATATACGCTATGTTGGTTGCAATATGGGGTATATCTCATGATCACGCAACGACTCCTTAATCAGATAACATCGTAAGACGTGATATACAGTCGCCCACAAATTGGATCACGGCTCATTTGTCATTTGATACGTGATCGGTACAATCGTACGTAAAGCTTTTGTGCACATGTCTTGATGTAATTCAATTGGTAGAGATTGCATTGTAATAGTCCTCGACTTCAATTACAAATTACACTTTATTAAACAATTGCAATTCATCTCTTAAGGTGCGTACAGACTATATAACATAACATGTTATACAACATGTTTCAGATAATGTGGACACTGAATGTTATAATAACATGTTATTATTATGTATGCTAGGACGAACCCAGCATTTACGTTTTTTTGTTTTTCTTTTGTTATTTAAAATGGTTATATAACATTGTTATATTGCATTGTTATTCTAATGTGTACAGTATTGCTTTATGTTATAATGTTGAATAACAAGGTAACATAATGTGGACGTGTTATAAAACACAAGTTATATAATATGTTACATAGTCTGAACGCACCCTTAGCAAAACTGAAAATAATTCATATTTCTTTAACTGCACGGAATTCAGGTGCTAAAAAGCAATAAACTTACTAATGTATGAACTACGCTGACATCCAGTAAAAATTGAAAGATGTTAATACTTTTTTTAGAAAAACCAAAGTTGGCCTATACTTTCTCAAGCTTCGAAGTATTTTAAGAAGTAACAAAACTTATTGCCTATCTTCACAAGAATATCCAGTTTTACGTCGACATTTATTCAGTATAAATTTCTTAACACACAAAACGAACGTGTTTGTACTTCTATTATCCAAATACGTATTCCATAAACTCAATTTAGTGACAAAAGATTACGCGAAACGAAAGTAAACAAACGTTTTAAATATTCATAATCTCTTAGGGTACGCAAATTGTGGCGCAGACGTCCATTCAGCTAGATTACTCCATATCTTCAATAGCAATTCCGCACGCGACTTCAATATTGCGGTTTTGTACCACATTATTCCAATAGACCTGCGATAGCGGAATAAGTAACTCAAAATTCAGGTTAGATGACAGAATTATTGGAATCGAACGCAGATCTTAGTTAAACGCAACTATTTTACATCTATTTCGATTCCAGTATCTGCGCCTTTACTTAGTTACTTCTAATAGCGACAGCAATTTTGATCGGAATCTTCCTGTGGTCCTAAAGGGCCCCAGCTCATCTCGGGCTGTTTTGACGAGCATAGCTCTGTAGTATCTGAACTTCCCACATGGGCGTGTCCTGCGAGACTCGGATCTCGGCTTGGGCCTTCGAGGAGGGACCAATCGCCTGAAGGTAAGGACGGAAGCTCACTGGAGTGAGAGAAGAACGAAGTAAGGGACCTCGCCCTCCCCGTTAAAAGCGAAAGAGATACTGATCCCAATATTTTTGTATGCAAGTTCGATGTAGGTAGTTTTCACAATATCCGTAGCGGTGAGTCGACCTTAGGATCGCGCGGAACATAATCAGTGTCGCTATTAGAAGTTACAAAGGTCTCTGAATACACGATACTACTTGTGTCGTCGGGAATCAAACCAAGGACCTTCATTTGCACCTTTGTTATAACTTCTTTAGAGGCTTATAACGCTGGCAGTGTTAAATTAATTGCGTTGCGAAGAATAAGTTTCAAAATATTCAAATGTAAAAAAGTTTTTTCTATGAATAGATGTCATCATTGCATTCTAGTGGCAATCAAAAACAATTACCTAGGTACTTGAAATTTTCATTTATATTTTATAACGACGTTTTTTCGTAAAATAATAACGGCACTCTAATAAATTGATGAATGACATTGAAACGCAACTTACAGATTAAAAATACCTTTTTAATTCAATTGAGATATCATTGTGGTTTTTGCTTTTTATATGATTGTATATCTACGTAAAGACTTCCTCGAAATCTTTATTATTAAAGCTTTATTAATTAATCTATACAATATTGTTTAATTTACATTTCTTTAAATATTAGTTGTAGTATAAGTTCTAAAAATTAAGTTTTATTAGTGATCTAGTATTTATAACACGGTGAATGTTTGCAGCTCCTTACAAACGTTGTGTAAAACAAAAAACTTGGCGATTAAAAAGAGTGGCGGAGAGTTTATTGCCAGTTCTTCTCTTCCATTCTACGCCCTTGATTTGAGAACTGGCAGTAAATGTAAAATTAGAAGCATTTCATATATATTTATTTCTTGACCTTCATAAATGTACATTGTGTTACCTATATGAATAAATGATTTTGACTTTGACTATATTGGTAGGGTCCACATTGTCCATTTCTCTTTATCTTTTCTCCCACTAGTTCTTTTGCGTCATCTGTCCAACTTTTCTTGTTATGTCCTATACATCTCCATCCAGTAGGTCCAGTCCATTTTGTTGTTAGAAGTCTCCCGCGCTCTAGCTATAGATGAACTGTCCATTTCCATATAAGTCTTAGAACGTGTACAAGCAGCGCACATTGCAGGTTTTATTGTTATATTGACTGAATAATTGTTATCTGGAAAGAAATCATTAATATTTTTGAAACAAAATCCCACTTTTTTTACCTGTTCAAAAACATTGTTATTTAATAAATATAGTTGAATTACTTTTTAAAGTTATGTTGACCGGAACGATACTTTTTTTTTTTAATGGCTCTGGCACGATTTGTGCATTAGCCAGCGTCAAGTATAGGATTTTTTATAATTCGCGCTTGTCTTTACAAATTCGACCGTGTCCTCCATGTACGGTTTAGGCACTCGCCCGGTACCGCACAATCCTCCCAAAGGCCGAGAACAAATTTTAAATTAAATTATAGTTTGCCCTCGAACTGGGAATCGAACCCGGTACCCCTCACCTAGCTGCCACTTAATAAGACCGCTAGGCTATGAGGCCCCCTAAGGAACGATACATAAAATCGAAAAGTAAATATAAAAAGGTTGATTTGAATTGTAAATTTTTCTCGAAAATAAATGGATACGAATGTCAACTGTCACATTTATCGTTGCATCGCTAAACACGGGCGCGCTCATTATTGCAAATTGTATTCTTTGTACGCTGCGGTTGCTATAACTTTCATGTAATTTGAATTTAATATTACAATTTATTTACTGTTATTTGAATTGGCTCTAAAAATCCTGTTTTACGATTGCACCAATGAAAATGGTTAAAACTTGGAATCAAGGTACAAATTGTTATTATTAAATGTATAATATATTTGCAACACACAAATATACTTCACAATATTCTTAACCTACAAAGTAATATTAATAATAATTAAATGTATTCGTTTTAATAAGTCGAAGTAGCTCTGTCCACTCGGTAGAGTTAGTGAGTTCGGACAACCCAAAACAATTTTGATTTTCCCGAGAGTCAAACCCAAGAGGTGGTAATTGGTATAATGTCCCTAAAAGTTAATAAACACCCAACAAAAGCTCCTACTATGAAAAAAGTCAATAACATATTTATCAGTATTAAAATTGGCACCAATCGAACCGGTCCGAACTATGTCTCATGTACGTATATTCTGTGGCTAGTGGCTGCATCAGCGCAATTCACCCCTTTCCATTAACCCTACCTGTCGCGACTGCGTGACGTCACTCCGAACACAAGCCCCACGCTCGTTGAGCGATGGTCTGATTGATAGCGTTTTGCGAATACGATTTAGATTATTATAAACATCGCCCGTACTCTGTAACTTTCACACGCGTTGCCGATGCTGGCATTTTTGTATGCAATTTCGATGTCACGATAACATCGTGGTTGGTTTCGCTATTGGGAGTTATAAATTATCGGTGCAGCAACCGAGGTTGTCACAACGTTATCACACCGTAACACTACGACTGATTGACTGGGATTAAGTAATTAACATGTATTTAGCGGGTTCTTTATTTAAAAATAAAAAAACCTCAAAAGTCAAAATCATTTATTTATATAGGTAACACAATGTATACGTAAAATATACATATATACGTGAAATGCTTCTAATTTTACATTTACTGCCAGTTCTTAAATCAAGGGCGTAAACAACACGCAAATACATTTCGGACTATTTTATTATGTTCAATTCAAGTATGCAATAAGTTTTATTTTCCAACAAAAAAATACTTGATTAATTTAAGTACCACCGCATCATATTAATAAAGCATTAACTTCATTCGTCACCATGAAACACCGTCATTATGTACGGATATTAATGATGTATTTAAAACTATCCGTTTCGTACACAAATCAATTTTCAAAATAATTTTATATATAAGTCTTGATACCAATGTGTTCTTGTATTCCAAATAGCTTCTCCGCTCATCGCTGTAACTAGCGCCATGTTTTCATTGTAAACCCCAACCACCTGATAGGCAGACTCGCTTTCATACTTCTGAGATTAAAACCTTTGTACCGTTTTGATTGAAATATTTTCCTTCAGGCATCCTCCTGAATTGAGATACAATCGTGAAACACGAGAAAAGCTTGAAATGTTTCGGTTCCAACTTGTTTCTGTCTCTTTTGAAACATACAATAAAAGGCCAGACGTAAACGTAAAGAATTAATGCGCATTTCAATGGGGGCATATATTATAGCGGAATGTGTGCGCTCTATGGCTGTGAAACGTGGAAGGTCACTAAAGACATCTCGCATCGACTCCAAGTCTTCGTCAACCGCTGTCTTCGCCATATTCTGGGCATCTGCTGGCCTGAGAAGATCTCTAACGAGCAACTCTGGCAGCGCTTCCGAGAAACCCGGATTAGCCAGCAGATCCAGCGACACAAATGGAAATGGATAGGCATACACTCCCAGGGATTCCAATCATATCCCCAAGTGCTTGATTGGAACCCGCAAATAAAGCGGAAGCGTGGCCGTTCCAGCCAACCTGGCGTCGTACAGTTGCAGATGAGGCAAAGAGAAAGGCCGGAAAGACTTGGAGCGAGGTCAAATACCAGGCTCAAGACCTAACGCGATGACGCATTATGTACCTAAAATCCGAGACTACAAACAGCACGATGACGACATACCCTGAATCGCGCTAACGAAGTTATTTCGATTAAGGATATATTATTTATCTTTTCGAACCTAGGCACAGGCACTTTTTTTTATAAGCCGAAATCCGAGTCTCGCAGAAGACGACCTTGCGCTATTCGCGGGAAATGCCTATTCCAGCCCAGCTACGCTCGCCTAAACAGCCCGAGCTGAGCTGTCAGTCAGAAGTTTCTTGCCAGTTCTTCTTACCCGCTCTACGCTCTTGACTTGCGAACTGGTATTAAATGTAAATTTACAATTAATTTAACTTCTTTTTGACGATTCATAAGTGTACTTGTTTACCTATATGATTAAAGATATTTTGAGTTTGAGCTTGTCATGGCCTCTCGGGCCAACAGTGATAGATATAGATAAAATATTTAAAAAAATAAACACTAGGGCCGTCCAGACAGTGTTTAGACTGGTCGAGGATCCTTTAGGTCCTACGAAGCGCAGAGCAAACATTCTCCACAAAATTATTTGTTAGATGACACAAGGCGTTTCTTATAAAACAAAACCTATATATCTAGCTGGCTAGAAGACCGACAGTCTAGAGCTAGAAGACCAGCAGTAGCTCTAGGCAGTAGATGAGTATATGCTTCCAATGGGAAGCTACTCCACATGACAGCAAAACAGCACAGATTCACTCACAGCCTAAAGTGCCCTGTAAACGATCAAATTGTTTGTCAAATTTTACGTGTTTGTCAAATTATTTGATAGTGTACTGCTGTGTTTGACGCGTTTGTCAAACAATCTACGTGTTTGTCGTGTTTGATGAAAATCTGGATTGATGTCGAGTTTGAAACAAGATCTCACTCGTTGTATTGACATCATGGAGGACGCTACGCTCAGTGACAATATGAGTGTCAATATTACTAACATAGAATTTATGTTGCATTTCATATCTGTTTATCGTGATTTTTTTTTTATTTTTAGTAAACCTATGTTATTTTGTATATCTTTTAGCAAGAAATAAAAGGCTTTTTATTTTATTTTATTTTATTTATTGCTTCACAAGTTTCAATGATAATGTTGCTCAATGTTCGAGGTGCAACGCAGGCTTGAAATTTTAAGTCTTCGAAATCATCGCTGCTAGCCAGATACCTCAAAGTTATTGATAACCTTTGAGAAGCTGGTATAGATTTCCGCATAACTGTGTCCTTTTTTTTCAATACGAGGATGGAGTATAGTCAGTAAATCTTCAAAAGTTTTATGGTCCATGCGCAGGAAGTTTGCGTAGTCTTTAGGTTCAGTGCGCAATATTTGCCGTAGCAAATTCTCGTATTTATCTCTTAATTTCAACCATTCTCGACTCCATCGTCTTCTTTTTTTTGTCTTGATACACACTACACAGTGCTAGAGTCAATGCCAAAAATGCGTCATCTGAATTACTCGCGCTCGGCACGGCGACGTCACGTCACGAAAGGAGAATCTACTAGAAATTTAACAAATTTGATAGATATTTGGTTTGATCGTCTAAGCTATTGTTTGATGAAAACGTGAAGTTTGACAAACAAGTTTGTCAAGCAAATTTGATCGTTTACAGGGCACTTTAAAGCTGATTGCAAATACCCGCCGAAGAAAATAAAATATAACAAAAAATAACGTGCGATATTAATCTGTCATTTTCAAAAATTATATACATTAGTAGTAGTAGTTTACAAAAGATCAAAAGTTTACCAAATAGAAAGAATATTGAATTGAAAGAATATTTGAATAATGTCACAAAATGTAAATGGCAAGAAATTTAATTTTGTATAAAAGAGTCAGCGGCTTCTAGGCCTTTTGATTGCGATTTAATTTAAAAGAGCAAAAACGATGTTCTGCAATCATTCATATCTGCGACTCATCAATTCATATTTTTTAATTCAAACTGATCTTTAATTAATGTTAAAAGGACTACCGAAGACTTCAATAGAATTTGATAAATTGGTTGAAAAATAAGGACTGTTATTTTAAAGGATGAATATCAATTGGATTAATTGGATGTTACCAAAGTTTTGTTTGTTTAAAAAAATGGATGGACAAAGGAATTTAGTGTATTAATAAAGCATTTCGTTTTGGCGAAAACTACTATTTAAGCCAAGGCTTAGCTTGATAAACATTATTCGGACTGCACCAGAAAAATCAACCGTTAAGAAGTGAGTAACTGAGTTTAAACGAGGAAAAATGAGCACCGAGGAGATAAACGCAGTGGACGGTCCAGCACACATGGTGAAACGCAACTGCAACGAAACCCTTTTGAAATTATAGGTTTGAAACCAGTTTCAAACGTTTTCCACACACGCCGCAACCTAAATATGATGAAATTAGTCACAATCATTCCGATTTTTAGACCAGACAGAACCAAATCCGACACGAGTTCCTGCAACGCGTTTCAAACCGGTTTCAAACTAGTTGCGACGTGTGTTGTCTCTCAAAGGTATCTATGGCATAAACTCAAATGAAACTCAAAAGTAACTAGTAGTTGCAGTTTCGTTGCAGTTGCGTTTCACCATGTGTGCTGGGCCTTACACATAAACCTGACAAAAGTCCAC
Organism: Pieris napi; assembly: GCF_905475465.1. Lineage (NCBI taxonomy): Eukaryota > Metazoa > Arthropoda > Insecta > Lepidoptera > Pieridae > Pieris > Pieris napi. The sequence goes on along the minus strand of NC_062235.1, from coordinate 4,861,704 downwards.
AAAATAATTTTGTATAACTGAAAAGTGAAGTTGATCAAAATAGCTAAGACCCTCAAGATATCATATCATCAGACTCTACGCTATTCTTATTACGCCCTTCTTCGCCAGAGTAGTGTACACTATTTAGGCAGGATGAAATTTTACTTTTCATTAAATGAAAAATCGTTTGCCGTTTGTGTCAAAAACTCTACAAACAATTAACTTAATGGATATTTTTATAGCCAAATAGTAAGGTGCAGAAAATAAATTACTACTATTTTGGGGCAAATACGTTTAAACAAATACGTTTTCTTACATTGATATGAATATCATATTTATATGATACTAGCTGACCCGGCTAACTTCGTTTCGCCTTAATAATAATATCGTTGTTACTTTAGTTAAACTTATTTTAGAATTTCATTAAGGTGATAACTTTTTTTTTCAAATAGAGAAATGTTTTATTGCTTGCCATTGCAAAAGAAGAATGGCAGTTTTACACATTCGGCCTCTTCTCTCTATCGCCAATATTGCGATACTGCATGTTAAAGCACTTTCTGCTTTACAACATTTTTTGATGAGGTAACACATGTTTTCGATCAAGATCAAAGCCTGGTTATGCATCTCCTCATTTACCTCAAGTTCGGAATTTCTTGAACTGACACGAATTCGACGTAAAATGATGCGTTGTTTTGTCAACAGATGGCACCATATGGTTTTTGCATTCGTAAAATTAATTAATTAATTTATTGTTATTCGATAACTTATCCGATATTTTATTGCTTATTCTGCTATTCGGGACGGAAACAAATCCAACAAATCAAAAACTATGGCAATCGGTCCCGCCGTTCTCGAGTTATAAGTGTTGTAACAAACACGACTTTCTTTTATATATATAGATTAGTAATTGAAGTCAGTTTTAAACCGGCAGTATTTGAGAACAACTAATATAGAATATTTACTTTGTACATTTATAACCGCGGTTTTAATAACTCAGGAAAATACAAGAGAGTCTGATTATAATAAAAAATCCATTTGTATAACTAAGTAACTGATGAATAGCAGAATTTATCGTTTCAATAAAGTAGGGTCACGCCGGGTAAAGCCGAATTACAATATGACCTTTTTTATTACCTATTTACCCGGATTTTATGTACATTCTTGATTGAGCCTTTCAAGAATTCGTTTATTAGGACTTATACATATACACACTTCAGTGATATAAATCTCTTTGGAAATGAACTTTTATATATTTAATTTAATAGATACACGCAAATATCTAAAATAGTTTTTCATCACCTACCAAGAGATTACCATCGTCGTGATACATTCTCATAGAATGAGCTTTTTATTTACCCTAAAATATACAATTGATTATATGTATATGTTTCGATTGTAAAGCGTAAATGTGGATCTTCTTAACGGATTTTGTAAACTCTTTTACCAATAGAAAGCTACGTTATTTGTGATATTGGGAAAAAATAAAAGACATTTATGTAGTAGACGAAAACAGTCAAACGTAAACGTTTCCTACGAACGCTACCTTAACAATAAAAGATATAATATGATTGAATTCTAGAGAAACGTTGTAGAGATAATACATACAAATAAGTAAGGGACAGCATGTCAAACTTTTATATTAATTATATACGAGTTCTTCACCGCGTTTAGCATTATCTAGAATTATTACGGATCACGGTTCACAGATCACGGTTACGCGTGCGAAGCCAATATGATCAAATTATTTTTCTTGCAACTCGTATGACATAAAATTGAAATACGAAAATATTCCCGACTCAATCCCACTATCTGCGACACTATTGAATAACTTTTCCGCCATAACTTATATCTTTATGATTTTCATGTTATAAGCTTATCAGGGTCTCACAGCCCCCGCCCTAATGTCGGGAGATTTATGGCGGGAAACGTATCAGCCATTACATTCTCGTAGATTTGCTGCCAAAAATATTGTAGCCCGAATGGCGGGGAAATCCTTTGTTCCGCGCCGTAGCCTTCTCGATTTAGAGGAAATGTTTTACTACACTATACTATGTTTGAATTTAAGTTATTTTGTTCCTTCGTTGTTTATGCTCAAGCTAATACTTTTACTTTGATATTGGTATATAGATTGGTATCTTGGATAACATACTTGTTTACACGTAAGAGTATGAATGCGCTTCACAACTATTTCATTTAAATAAAACTTCTCGGATAAACAAGCTTAAACGAGTGCATAAACAAATATACAAGCTTATTAAAATGTTTGGTAGTCTCGTAAACCAAAGAGAATATTGCGGTTGCTGTGGTAATCTTAGTACTAATTATTCTTAATACTGTATATTTGTGTGTTAGAAATAAATTAGTGGGTCATTATTTTTTTCTAAAATTGATTTAGATGTATTATTTACTTTTTTAAGCCCATTCATAGGTATCTAACAAACACAATAACGGAAAACCAATATCAATGTATAATTTGAATTGAATTAAACACAATGTGAATTCAGCGAGATTTCTGCCAGCGTTAAAGGTACACTGCCACAGGTACCAAACTTTTTAAATTTGTTTTAATTTTCGTTTTTTTAGCTGTTGACTGAAACAGATTTTCTAAGTCAAGGCAAGTTTTTACCATATTAAATTTTTGAGCATTAAGAATAGAAATAAGAAAGCCTTTATTAATATAAAATAAAATGTGTATATTCATTTAAAACAATGTACGATTTAAGATTTGTGAACCCTTTTATATAAAAAATAGCTGTGTCCCAGCTCCATAACTTTTTTTGTCAATTTCAATTTTCATTTTTTTTAATGTTTACAACTTCTTAATATTCATTTACAAAAGTTTGAGAGATTATAAGTAAAGTACGAAACATAATTTATATAATTTCATCACAATTAAAGGCCAGAAACTGCATTGAAAGCCCAATAAAAAAAATACAGACAATATTCACGTATAGCTATATACCAGGCAATTTACGCAACTTCCAAATTGGCCAGAACTTACACAATTCTCCCTCAACCAATTTCAACGGAAAAACAAATTGCTGTGCTCGAATAACAAACTACTTACAACGATTATAAAGTTTTCCATTATAATTTACGAACAAGCACTCATAACTTTCGTCGTTATAACAAATAGGGTAAATACTAATAAAAGCCGCTTTTTTAATAGTGTTGATGTTCCTATACGAAAAAGCGTACACATATAAGAGGGATAATATATGAGGAGATGGGTTGTTTTCAAACGTCCCATTTGGCTTTCTATCGAAAGCGCACCGCTACTTTTTTTTGTCGTTTTTTTTATAGAACCGGGGCTAATGGGCAGGAGGCTCACCTGATGTTAAGTGATACCGTCGCCGCCCTTGGACACTCTGTATTAATCCGAACAACTCCTCTGAACACTCTCGATAGTAAATGCGGTGGAAGATGCAGAGTGACCCCACATCTCTACGCAACGCCAAAGGATCAAGCCGCTAGGAGAGGGATTGGTCGTCGACGATTCGTATGTCGTATATTAGGGACCTTCAAGAAAAGAAAAAAAACTCTCCTTTAAACTCCGATAACGCACTTGCGAGCCGATAATTACCTTCATTGTTACCTGCCTACTCTCTTTACGCCTATTTCATAAAAAATATCAGCCAAATGCAATCGTCAGAAGTGACAAGCCTTTAATATATAAATTACGTGTCACGTTGTTTGTCCGCGATGGACTCCTAAACTACCGAACCGATATCAATCAAATTTGCACACCGTGTGTAGTTTGATCCAACTTAAAAGATAGGATAGCTTACATCTCCATTTATACCCGCAATATTATTTTATTGCAAAACATTCGTTTATTATTTGATAGTCACAATTCTAACAGATGGCGCTGTGTTGAAAGTACCAACGTTTCACATAAGCTACAATTTAATGGCGTAACCACCAAAAAAGCATGGTGGATTGGTATTCTCCTGCCGTTTCTCTTGAATAGTTTACTACTATGTAAAACAACAAAAATCTTAGCCACAGCAACGCTTGGCCGAGTCTACTAGTAATATTGATAAAACTTTCCGGCTATTGAACATCTGAGTGATCATTTATTCTATAAAATAGCAATAAAACCAAAAGTCCTGAGTTCTATTCTCGTCGAAGAATTAAATGTTTCCGGTCGGCAGGAATAGGACTTAAACAGACGCTATATGTATCCTATTCTATATGAATATACCTTTATATAGCAATCAATATCTAACACGTAGCTCAAGACTGCTGTATATGTGGAATCTGTATCAGATACGTACTAATTACTATTATCTAGTCTAATGGGATAACTTTGTGGTCAAACTAACTTCGAATGTTAAAACTTTGCGATACGGATAATATAGAAAGAAATAATGATGGGATAAAGTAAACCGTATTTCCGTTGAACGGGTCGCTGGCATAGTTACCGTTGTTGAATTGTATGGAGTGGATTGTTCTGAGAGGTCTTTTAATAGTAAGAAATGTTGACAGATATTGGTCGATGGTTATAATAATAATTAAGCCTCATTTATTCTTTAAAAAGATACACCTACATTAATATATTTTTTACTAAAGGGTTAAGTTCTCCTCCAAAGTAATACTTATTTCATTTCTCTGTTAGAAAGGAATACTTATTTTTTGCTAATATTTTTTTCCTATACCACTCCATATATAAGAATTGTCGCTATGATCCTCAATAAGTATTACCAATAATATTTAACAATTACACATACGTAATGTATAATTTTCAAATGAGGTAATAAATACATAAAGATGGATGCTCAAAGAGACTCAAATAAACGCTTTCAGTTAGAAAACTTTAGATAGAATTTCAACCCAAAAAAATAACGATTAATTAAGATTATATTGTATCTGTGAGTTCATATATCAAATAACAAACTCAACCCAGAGTTTTATAAAGTAGTAAGAACAATGTTATTTGAGGTACTATATGGCTATTAAGTGTGCTACGACCACTGATAAATTGATAAGGAACATGACGATTACCAGTTGAAAACATAAAAAAAGGGTGCGTGTACTTATGTACGCGCGTAAGAAGTTATACTTCTTTGGCATTATTAAAAATAGTTTTTGATTGTGTGCAAATAATTAATTACAATTAAATAATCAAAGACTGGAAAAGGAGTGATTATAGTCAATAAAGTTCAGTTTTCATATTTTGAAAAATTAACTAAATAAATATTTATGATTATTCTCTTACATTAAGTGTAACATAAATTCTATTTTTATGCGAATGTTGTTTTTACATTATGTCCAATGTCGTAGCATCTTCCGTGGGCATCATTCTGTTAATTTTGTGTCACGGTGCGCGGATTGTAAAATTTCACTCTCATCAATTTTTCATAACGCGCCTATAGAAGTATAACTTCAAAAATCCTATTTTCCTATTCACAGATCAGAACAATCATTCAAGCGTACAGTAGCATCAGTAGCCGCGGGGGGTGCCCTAGCTGTGCCCTGGTCAGCGACCGAAGCACGAACAGCGTTACCTGCTGCACTTGGAGTGGCTGGTATCCCTGCGCTGGTGATCACTGATGCTGTCGGAAAATTACTGACGTCAAATGGCAGGCAGCATTTGGCGGCTGATCCTACAGGCTTGGTGAGTTGCAATACGTAACATACCTTTATAAATTACAAAACTCATGTGATTTTAAAAATATGTTTTAATAGTTCTTAGACCGTAGTTCATACGGACGTATTTTTAGCCTTACCAACTTCGCTATACGGTATAGTTAAATTAAAATAATTCAACCAGAAAATTATTAAATTTGAAAATTTGGAAATTGAAATTGTATTTAAATACTGAATTACTACGATCACTGCATTGATAAAATATGTACAACATACAACTCATACTATGACGGTTAAAATACCAACTATGTCGATGTCTATTGCCCCGCGTTTAACGCAGCTCGCAGCTTTGTTTTTTAAATTTGTATGGACGATTAAAAACAGCGTTTTAACGCATTTGTTTACGTACATTATCTTAAAATACTTTAGCCATCATTATGGACTAATATATTAAAATACGATTAAAATCTTGCAGAATTTCCCGTGGGGCCAACGAGCAGTGTCTGTGTTGACGGAACAGGCGTTGCTGAAGATGGCACGGCATCCAGCAGTGGTTTTATTTATCGGTAAGAAGCTTGTCTTGGTTAATTTCATGTTATTATGAATGAAACATTAGCGGTAATTTAATTTGTAAACGAAATAGGATACAATTAATGTAATCCTGTTAAAACTGCAGGAATCTTTACATTCTTTAGATATAGTTTATTTATTAGTTCAAACAGGTTTCTTTGCTTTTTTAACACTAACGTAATAAGGAATTTTTATCATAATAAAGACACGGAAATCAATAAATATAAATTCACGATACTTACATATATTATTTGGAATAAGAACTAATACTTCAGTACAATGAAATGTGTTACTTATGTAACAATATTCATTTATCGTCCTTTTTTGTTAAGTTTGTGAAATCACACATATGTTACCCCTGCTAGAACTACTCGTTGATAATAAAAAGACTTTTTCAAGGCCTTAGTTGAAACAATACTAGGTTAGAGACGAAATAAAGGGAAAAGTTAATATCAGTGAGATGTAAAAATGCAGATACGGCTACTGGAGTTATTGCACTAAAATAAAGCATTGTTGATTAAAACTACCTATGTTAATCTGCTTATGTGAAATTTCTATTAAATGTATTGTTATAAATAAAAAATAATTAGTTTTTTATTGCAGACGACGAGGACTCCGAAATCGAATTCGCCGAATCAGTACTAATGCCGGCAGCGGAATCATACTACGAAGAATGCAGCATCCAATATCCCGGCTTTTGTCCCTACCAAAACTCTTCCGATGACGAAAGTATGGACTTCGATTATTCGACAACAAAATCGTCCAAAATCAAGAAGAAATCCTTCAAACACGTAATGTTTTTTATAGGAATAGAAGGATCGGATAGTGCTGATATGATCAGGGAACACATAGGCTTAGACGACGCGGTGCCCATGTTAACAGCTATCGATTTCCCAAAACAACGCATGGTGACCATGAAGTTTGGGGACGAAATTACCACAGATTCAGTACAGAATTTTGTCGATGCTTTCTTAAGTGGCAACGCCGAGTTTAAACCTTTGAAACCCTATAGTGATAAATGTTAAATATAATGGCTTTATATTTAATTGTTTTAGTTTAGTAACCCAGAATCTGTACTAAGTATAATAGAACGTGAATGAAATTTTAAAGACCAAAAAAGGTTTTTACGGCTAACTTGAAAAGAGTTTCGTCAAATATACTTCGATACGACTTAATTCTATCAAAACATAATATGTTTTGATAGTTCGAACGTGTATACATTTTCCAAACAATTTCTATAATACATGAATTATATTGAAACTGTGTATGTCCGTTTAGTTTTAAATACGGCCATGGAGCGCTGATTAGGTTTTTCAAACAATTTTTAGTATATATTGCTTAACTTTTCGATTTTAATTCGTGCTAAGGGCTAATCGAATGCGTATGGTTCAATCAAATTAATCGGTTTTATTTTGCGATTGTTTGTACTTTGTAGTCTGTGCGTGTGAACCGGTGCGGTGCGGCCGTTACGTGAACTCATGTTTGTGTTTATATTTATTCACAAATATATTCTTTTTATTATAACTATCGAAATACAATGACATAATACTCTGGTCAACATAACAAAGAAACATAATTTATCACAGCTGTAACTTCAAATCCCACGACGGTTCTCTTTCTGAGTTTTAGCCACAAAATTCCCGAAGCTCGAGATCTGTGAAACATTTAATATCTATGACGTTATATTGGACTAGGTTTTATATTTTTACCTTGAGATAAATTGTTTATGATATTGACTTTGACAATTAATTACTGAACGATACACATTATAATTATCGTTACTTCAAAATTGAATTGTTATACACCCTGTATGGGATTATGCGAAACAAAACACGATACCAATAGCTTTGTTAAAAATCCATGAAAACATCTCGGCAGAGACACGCTTTAAATTAGACCGTGTTTTCACCTATTCAAATTAAATAATGCGTGAATGCTTTCCAAAACGCATTTAAAACCCGCATATTAAAATTGAAATTTTAATTAAACAATTAATTGTTTTATTTATGAACTTTTGTTAAATTGATCCTTATTCTACTATATAGTCGCTAAAGATTATCTACATTCATAGCTCAGTTGGATAGCTAAGTTAAATGATCTGGAAAACAGAATTGAATTTTTTTATAGAAAATTCATTCACGATCTACAAACTGATATGACTGATATATTTTTTTTAGTTTCTCGTGTATCCACGCTAGGCGCAGGCTAGTCACTAGTACGTGTTATTTTTCACATTTAACGATTAATCTGAAGTAGTAAATTTAAATTACACGTTGATGTGTCAGATTTTTTATAATCTGTTTAAAATGGCCTTAGCATTACAATCTTTCGTCAATTTATGATGTTTTAAGTAACTAGGATAAGTATTATTTAACAACGTGATTTCTGCCCATTACAAATAACCTTCTTTAGTACCTAATAGATAATTTGTCAAGTAGTGTTTTTACAAGTGTAGATTTTGTAGATTTTTACCTAATGGCAATTCTAGTATTATTATTTTTATATCTGTGATCATCTTATATGTACTAATTTGTAATTATTGTAGTTGTTTATTTAAAATAAATTGCGTAATTATTGCAGTAATAAACAATATACTCATTCCATACCGTGTTGTTTAATTTCTAGCTACAAAAAATCAACTTCGTGGCAAAATTTTAAATTTTCAGGGCAACATTCTGCTTTTACGAATTGAAAGCCATAAAGTGAAATTTAGAAACGAAACTTATTCTAACTATGACACCGTAAGTCAAAATATAATTTTGAAAATAGTACAACATCGCGTGCAGAATAATGTGTCTCACTTTCCACATTTAGAAAAAGGAAACGTTACTATAGGTCTACCAGGATCTGATGGCAAATAGGGAAAAAAGAAATTGACGCTAGCAATACTGGGGAAATTGGAGTAAAACGTTTTGATACTTTTTTTTTTTCTTATAGCGACTGATTCTGTGTATGATATATGCAAATTATATAAAAATTTATCCAATCATAATTTTTGAAAATGTGGCGGGTGGGGTTTGAAATTTAGATGAAAACTCCAATTACTCTGTTCATGAGTTTATTAATTAATTAAGAACTTGAAAATGGTTTCAAATACTGCACATCCATAAAAAAGTCTTCAACGCAGTATTTATAATAAACCTTTCCTCCTGCATCTCAATTAACCGATCTTGTTCTATGAACTTATTTTCAATTTTTATTACATGTTCACAAGATTTTCGCTATTCATCGATCCCTATTTGAGAGAAAGAAACAGTGTAAAACTCATTTATCTTGTTTCTGATCAATTCTAAATCAAAACTATCCAAGTTTATTTGTGGTATAAGAAACCCCTGAAATAAACCAAAGTTTAGTATAAGTACATAATATAATACACACGAAGAATCCCATAAACCAAAGTATCAAGACGTGTCATGCCTACTAACCAGTCAACGCTTGCACATGGCTCAATATCGATGATTGTGTATGTTCTGCTTCTTGTTGATCAAGCATTCTTTGATAAACATTGAAAACAATATGTCTTGCTTGCGATCGAAGAGGTTTCTTCGACATTTTCATCACATTTTAAAGGAAATTTGAAGGCAAACCAAAAACAATTCCTCGAAATTTCAGTTGACAGATGAAATTTTTCTTTTATTGCCATATGAAAATCGCTAATTTTTAAAAAAAAATTTTGCCATCAGATTCTGGTAGACCTATACTTCTCAATACGCACAATATATATTTATATCAACGAATTTCAGTAACTATACAATTTTTTTTGATATTCTAATGTTTATAATAAGTAAAGTTTTGTAAATTATAATTAATTGGTATTTTATGTGCGGCCCGCCAAATTTTTTTTTAATTGGCCCGTTGATAAAAAAAAATTCTAACCCCTGGTCCTAGTCTAGTACGATCTTTGTGTAAGATTTTCTCATATGTTATGAAAAGGATGAAGAAGATTCATGATGTTAATAGTATATTACAATATTAATAAATCAATGAAAGGTTTCTGTTATTCATCAAGAAATTAATAAAAATAGTTAGAAACAGATTAGTGAAGTTCGCGTATTTTAGAATAGAACCTGTTGTTTTCCCTATGACATCATATTTTAAAGAGATGTCTAAAAATACCTAAATATATATATATTTCTTAATATAACATTTGTTTCTGCACTTCTCGCACAAATCATGTTTCTTTTTTTTTAGTTTTTCTCTTTAACTAGGGTTGCCTGGAAGAGATCGCTTATTAGCGATAAGGCCGACCGTTGCATCCCTTATAATTTTTTGTATTGTGTTTCATTTATTGTTTTTTGCAACGAAGTGTAAATAAATAAATAAAATAAATAAATATATCTCGATTTTTCACAAATCTCGTTACATAAAATGGCGGTTCTGATACGAACCTAAACTTTTAAGAAGTTTTTTTATTATTTGGAAGCATAAACTTAAATATTTATCTTTTGTCAAATAAAATTGTACTGTTGAAAAAAAGAGTCAAACAATTTTCAGAAAACAAGCCTTTAAAAGAGCCCTGCAAATTTTATCAATCAATCAAAAACAATGATTAATTAATAATTATCCTTTTCGCAGTGTATAATGACAATAGATTGTCGTATATTTTATCTGTACGTTTTATAGTTTATGTCAACGGTTGTTTGGAGTCTATGGTTCCAACTTCCAAGCATAGCCTAAAGCCTTGCGTTCTTAATTTAACCGACGCCATTATTGTGAAATAAAATTGTTTGCTAATTTCACGTGTTAATACGAAAAAGTATTGTTAATTTCGTGTTGGTATTATATTCCAACCCTAAGATATGGCAGATAACGACGATCTTCTCGACTACGAAGACGAAGAGCAGGCAGATCAGCAAACAGCCGACGGAGCAACCGAAGCGGCGCCAAAAAAAGAGGTTAAAGGGTCCTATGTATCTATTCACAGCTCTGGCTTCAGAGATTTCCTGCTCAAGCCGGAAATTTTACGAGCTATAGTTGATTGCGGATTTGAACATCCGTCTGAAGTGCAACATGAGTGTATTCCCCAGGCCGTTCTTGGTATGGACATCTTGTGCCAAGCGAAATCCGGTATGGGCAAAACGGCTGTGTTTGTATTGGCAACGCTGCAACAACTCGAACCATCAGAGAATCATGTTTATGTTCTCGTGATGTGTCACACCAGGGAACTGGCTTTCCAGATCAGCAAAGAGTATGAACGGTTCTCAAAATACATGGCTGGAGTTAAAGTGTCAGTATTTTTTGGTGGTATGCCAATTCAAAAAGATGAAGAAGTGCTTAAAACTGCTTGCCCTCATATAGTTGTGGGAACTCCTGGACGAATCCTTGCTTTAGTCAATAGCAAGAAGCTGAATTTAAAGCATTTGAAACACTTCATTCTTGATGAATGTGATAAGATGTTGGAGTCTCTTGACATGAGACGAGATGTTCAGGAGATATTTAGAAATACTCCTCATGGAAAGCAAGTTATGATGTTTTCAGCTACTCTAAGTAAAGAGATACGCCCTGTGTGCAAGAAATTCATGCAGGATCCTATGGAAGTGTATGTTGATGATGAGGCTAAACTCACACTGCATGGGCTTCAGCAACATTATGTCAAACTTAAGGAGAATGAGAAGAACAAGAAACTTTTTGAATTACTTGATGTTTTAGAGTTTAATCAAGTAGTAATTTTTGTTAAATCTGTACAAAGATGTATTGCATTAGCACAGTTACTAACTGACCAAAATTTCCCAGCTATTGGAATTCACAGAAACATGTCTCAAGATGAACGTCTCTCTCGCTACCAGCAATTTAAAGACTTCCAGAAAAGGATATTAGTGGCAACAAATCTATTTGGTCGAGGAATGGATATTGAACGAGTTAATATTGTGTTCAATTATGACATGCCTGAAGATTCTGATACTTACCTACACAGAGTGGCAAGAGCTGGTCGATTTGGTACAAAAGGCTTGGCAATAACTATGGTTTCTGATGAAAATGATGCAAAGATCCTTAATGAAGTTCAAGATCGTTTTGATGTTAATATCACCGAATTACCAGAGGAGATAGAACTGTCAACTTACATAGAGGGACGATAAATTACAACATCCAGCATTAATTTAAGTAATTCTAAGACTAGTTATAAAACATTACCATGTGTCTAATGTCTGCTTGAATAAAGTTTGATGATCAACAATAAATAAATTGACATTTGGTATTTTGCTTCTGTGTTTTCTTTTAGTCATGTTGTAAAATTAATTGAAAATTACTTTCTAACGCAAGTCTGAGTTTAAACCTACCACTGGAAAAAATATAAATAATAGTATTAAAGCATAGCTTTGACTGATTTAAGCTAAGGTGGTGCTTGGGTAAATGAAATCTTAATTTTAAGGATTAGTAAAGAAAATGTTTTGTTCATGATATAATTCTTATTTCTTAGGTTTTTTCATCAAAATTTTAAAACAAAGGGAATTAACTAATTACAAATACTTCTACATAAACCATTTATTTTTATATATTCTTATAAACTTATCATCTATAATCATAACATATTATCTTCTTTGACAAGAATGAAAAATAACTATTTACAGAGTATTCTTAGTAAACATCTTTTCATGAGTGAGATGAGTGATCATATCAAGAGCCCATTTTGGTTGATCTCCAGGCACCATGTGGCCTGCATTTCGAACCATTAATTCCACCAGCTTTCCTGCTTGCTTCACATAACCAGCCAACTCACCATCAACCTTCCATTGGTACCTTTTAGCAGTCTTATAGTCACCTGCACCAGTAAAATTGAGATTTCTTAAGTAATTAAGAGTATTTGGGTAAGCAACAATAATATCAATTTGACCATTGTAAACAACTACATAGTAATGATCAAGTAACTCAGAGATCCATGGAGCAACAGATTGCATTATATCTGCTTTCAAGTGTTCTTCAACCTCTTTTCCACTGTTAAATGGAAGGGCACCAACATGGATTTCCTTGCGAACAGAAGATTTCTGTAACATTGGTCCAAAATCCATCTTGGTGAAATAATCTTTTGTATGTAAAAAGTTAAAATAAAACTCAAATCCAGTCATGTTGTAAAACAAACTTTTACCATCAATTAAATCTCCATTTAACAAAGTATCAAACGCCTCAAAGGCAGGAATCCATTTCTTTTCTTTAATTAGAGTGACGACTTTGTCTTCATACTCAGCAAATACCTTAGCTTGGTTCCAATCTAACAAACCAATTTGATATAAATACTTACTGTACAACAATTGATGTTCGGGGTCACTCAAGCCATTTCCTATAGCAATAGCTTTAAGATTAATTTTTAATTGCGCATTCTGGTTTTTTTTATGAATAGTGTAAGCCAATGCTGGAACATATTTACCAGCATAGGACTCTCCAGTTATAAAGAATTTGTTTTTCTGTAGTTCTGGAAAGAGCTGAAAGAACTGTATTAGAGTATTATACAGGTCCTCACCAACTTGAGTCTGGTCTGTACAATAGCCTTTAGGATCCTTTGTAAAGCTAAAGCCTGTGCCAACAGGATTATCTATATAGATTATGTGGTGACTAAGAGCCCAGTTATATTTACGTCTTTCAAATTTACCATCTCGAACTCTTAGCGGGCCATTTTCAGTAAAAAGTCCATAAAGGGAGGATGCTCCGGGACCTCCTTGAAGCCACACGATAACTGGCGCATCCTTATTATTTGGTACCATGGCTGGGAAGTACCAGAAAAATTGATTTGAATCATATTTCTTGTTGACAGTAAAGAATCCGGAATAACTCTTAATACGTAAAGCTTCTGTGAATTCAACTCGAGCGAGTCGTCGACCTTCCGTTATATTACCACTTTCAACATACTGCGTCAAAAACAATGGTGATCCAGGATCTCCACCATCTGGCTCTGTGAGATTTAGTTTTGGATACCGGTAAAACATACACTGCACTGATAAAGCTTGAATTATCAATAAAAGCCACAAAAAAGACATCTTGCGACTACCGAGTACAGGCACTAATAGCAGAGTTCTGTATAAATATGTAAATTAAAGTAGGTATTAAAGCGTATCAATTAAAAAAAAATGAAATTTAAATTTCGGCATCTGTTATTTAAATTTCGTAAATGCCAACTACTTCTCAACGGTTATGCGATAAGAAAACACTAAAAATGGCACAGTCACACATTTCATGAACTTATAATCTCTTTAATGTCAAAGGTTATCAAAATACCTATTAAAACTTGCAACAGTAAACAGGGATTCCACTCTTCATTAGTTGGTCCATTGAAATGTTACAATTTGAGGGCCAACTTAACATTTGTTAGAGGAAGCAATTTTATTTATGGCACATGTAGGGGGGGGGTCAATACAAGCTTAAACCCAAGTTTGTGGGGTTGGCGCCCTTGTCCCCCGGCCGCCATCTTGGAAAAAGGGGTGAAAACAATAAACATGTTTTTGGCTATATCACCTAACCTATCCATCGTACAAAAAGTTGTAAAGACATATTTTGTAGCAAATCGCTTTCGCCGCCCTCGCTGCATGTCCCATTAATAAAATCCGTCCTCTAACAAATGTTCAGCAAATGTAACATTTTAATGGACCAAGTAGCAAGTAATTTAAATAAGTCTGCTTTGCAGACTGCCGAGTGCAGAAATCGAATAAAATGCTCTATGACATTATTACCAGTAGGTACAAATAAGTTTGCTATCAAATACAAAGCGCTTCCAGAGTACAAGACTAGGGATATAATTAAACAAGATTTGTAAATTGTAATAGGTAATGGACGAGCTTCAGCTACGCTCGCCAAAATAGGCAGCCAGCAAGATTTCATTAAAAAAAATAGCGATTAGAATGATCTTGAGGCACTTTGTACGTGGTTACTGCAGAGTGCAGGTGTTTTAACCATAACATCGATACCTATGTCATATGATTAATAATTTAAATATAATCGATAAGGTCAATTAAATGTTTGGCCCTATCTGAATAATAAAACCTATATACATTGTACATGTTATTTTAGTATTTTACAGACTAGGAAGAAAGACAGTGACATTTCGATTTTCGGGACAGAAATGGAAACATAAGAAATAAAACTGCCGGCTGGGTAAATACTAACGTTTCCTATAGCCTCTTCGATTTACTACTTACTTCGTATTAACTACTACATAGTTAAATCTTGGAACGACAATAGCTGTGTAAAATTTACGATGGACAGTTCAGTATGTTTGTTTACATACTTAACTGTTTTACTAATTTGTAATGTAGAAAGTTCATTTTTTCCATATGTTTATCCTAGAATAAATTTACAATCTAAAATGAACAAGATTTCTGGTGATGCCTTAATACTTACCCCTTATTTGGAGCGTCAGGAAATTGATTTGGCACGGAATCTCTCCTATGTTCAACTCACAGAGAAAATGGGCTTCTCGAGTCATGCCGGTTTCTTTACTGTCGATAAGAAGTATAATTCAAATTTATATTTTTGGTACTTTCCTGCTTTTAATAAAAATAAAGCGGCACCTGTCGTTCTGTGGCTGCAGGGAGGTCCTGGAGGCAGTTCACTTTTTGGACTATTCACTGAAAATGGACCCATAATTGCCAAAAAAGGAGGCTTCGCTCGAAGAAAATATCACTGGGCTGTGGAAAACCATTTAATTTTTATTGACAACCCAGTGGGAACAGGATTTAGTTTCACAAATGACAGTAAAGGATATTGTGAAGATGAGGCATGTGTTGCTAAAGGGCTCTATGAGAGTTTGCAACAATTCTTTACTTTATTCCCAAACTTGTTTCATAATGACTTTTATATTACTGGAGAATCATATGCGGGAAAGTATATTCCATCATTAGGGCTATATATACACCAAAGAAACATGGTATCAAAACAAAAGATTAATTTAAAAGGAATGGCATTGGGTAATGCTTATTGTGACCCAATTAATCAACTAGACTATGGAAGTTATCTGTATCAACATGGATTGATTGATTCAAATCAGCTGGATGTATTCTATCAAATGCAATCAAACATAACTAAGGAAATAAAGAAACAGAATTGGCTCAATGCTGGCATTCTCATGGATCAATTAATGGATGGAGACATTTCAAACTTCTCATACTTTAAAAACTTCACAGGTTTTCTAACATATTACAATTTCTTGATGATTAACAATGAAATAGATGTACCTGCGTTTAAGGACCTTCTCAACAATGATAAAGTAAGAAATAGCATTCACGTAGGAAACCTGCCATTTCATGATGGAAAGGAAGTAGAAATTTCTCTGGCAGCTGATATTTTGCAATCAGTAACAGCTGAAATATCGCAGCTTTTATCACATTACAAGATGTTATTCTATAATGGACAATTAGACATTATTGTTGCTTATCCCTTAACAGAAAATTTCTTGCAACATTTAGATTTTTCTGCATCAAATGAATATAAAACAGCTGTAAAGAAAATCTGGAGAGTTGGAGATGATATTGCAGGATATTACAAAAAGGCAGGAAACTTGACTGAAGTTTTAGTACGAAATGCAGGACATATGGTACCAGGCGACCAACCAAAGTGGGCATTTGACCTTATAAGTAGATTTATAAAAAACAAATTGTAAAACTATTTTTATTATAATTATTTCAATTTCAGAGGATCAGCCTCATTAATAAAGCCAATACTCATCAATAAAATTTTATATTATGAAAAAATAGTGTTATGCTTTAGAAATCAAACTTTCTGGATGTGTATCTAATAAAATATGCTTACATCTTAATTGTGAGTTCAAGAACTCAACAGAATTTTCTTAAGATGGTTAAGAATCATGGTCCACAGCTTCAAGTATGTTTAATAGAAAAGGAAAAGACAAGGTTTAATACAAATTTAATCACATTTTCTTAAAAGTACACATTAAAAATAAATAACAATTCCACTAGATAATTGGAACATTCAGTCCATTTCAAACATACCACTCAATAATTATTTACAATGTCAATTCTACTTATCTAATATTATTCTCAATTCAGCTTATATTTTCAGATTAAATTTATTATTGGAATAAAATTTATTAACACCAAATATAAAAAAAATGGTTTTTCACGAATTCTAAAGTTATAAGGTAGAAAATGTTTTCCATTCAGGTGGAGTTTTTGGCAACAATGTGCATTACAAAATACTATTAAGCTACTCTACAACTTGTTTTATCTTAAATGTGATGTTATATTGCTATGGTTACTTGGATGGATACAAAATATTTACAGAATATTATATTTCTTCCAGGTGGGTCAAATTACAATATATAATGACAATTATGAAAAATGTGGTCTTAAAATGTTTGTAATTACATGCCACATGTAGTCAACAACTTTGTTTATCAGCCAGAAAAATTATCCAATATAAAAATACTACAGTGTGAATGGGGCGTAAACTAATGAATTTTGCAGCAGCATATAAAATTAAATGGGAACGACACTAGTTCATTCCTCACTGCTGGTCACATGACCATTTTCATACAAATTCGACTGGGACACAACTGAATCGAGCCTGTAGCAAAATACTTAAAATCTTGTATAAAGTGAATTTTGCCTTTGTATAAATTCATTTCAGAAGTTCCTAGTATGACTTAAAGTACCACTAGGCATAATCTTTTCTTGCGTACTGACATTAACAAACTTGCTGGCTAAGCAATAAAACAGTTATCCATTGTACAATACTCCTTAGGCTAGTAATGCGGTAAGAGCATCGAGAAACTGTGTTCTTTGACTTACAGGTAGTACAAGAATAGAAGTGTCAACATAGTCTAAGATAACGGTGGCCCCACTTTTCTGCGCTGCTTGTTCAAAAGCTGCTCCAAATAAGCTAGAAATTTAAATAAAATAATATTATGCTTACAATTTTAAAATAATAAATCTATACTAATATTATAAAGAGGAAAGATTTGATTTTTTGTTTGTTTGAAATGAATAGGCTCCGAAACTACTGGACCGATTTCAAAAATTCTTTCACCGTTGGCAAGCAAGTTGGAAATGTTTCATTTTCAAAACTATGTAATATAACAAAAATCTTAGCCACAGCAACGCTTGGCCGAGTCTACTAGTATTATTATACAAGAGGTATTTGTAGATGTCATATAATGTAATGTTGATGTAATATATTGTTGCAATTTTTGAAGTTATACTTCTTTAGGGGCGTTATGAAAAAATTGATGAGAGTGAAATTTTACGATGCGCGCGCACCGTGACACAAAATTAACAGAATAAAGTTAGTGGCGCGTGTTGGCACGCACGCCACCTCTGTTCACTGTGTATTTATATTTATAATATTTATCCACATGCTTTGAGTTTCTACATACACGTGTTTTCATTATACAAGTGCGAATTTTAAATGTGCGTCTGAATTATAATCAGAAGTGATTTAAATTGAATATTTAAATCAATACTAATTAATATTAGAAAATAATAATAAATATATATTTAATTTTTCAAATGTAAACTGAACTTTATTGAGTATAATGACTCCTTTTCCAGTCTTTTGATTATTTAATTGTAATTAATTATTTGCATGCAATCAAAAACTATTATTAATAATGCCAAAGAAGTATAACTTCTTACGCGCGTACATAAGTACACGCACCCTTTTTTTTATATAATAAAAATAATGAAATAAGTTAATTTAGTAACATTTCAATACACATACTTATGTGGCTCCTCGTCATATCTCGGGGGCAGTCCAAGAAGTAGACACTGCCCATTGGGTAGAGGGGAACTTGCTACTAATGGTTTAGATCCGCTTGTAGCTGATGCAATCCATCGAGCTGCTTCACCCAGCCATAGTGGACCCTTTACCATAGCAGATTCTGAAGTACCCTGGAGCAAATAATCTGTGCTAATATATGCTGGAAAATCTTGCGGGAATATTTAAAACTTAATATTACTAGTAGACTCGGCCAAGCGTTGCTGTGGCTAAGATTTTTGTATTATTATACTAGCCGTTTCGCGCCCGCTTTGCTGGACGAATTAAAATAAATTTTATGTTTCATTATTTTATTTTTTTTTCATATTTTTATTATTCTTTTTAACTTCCCGCTAAGAAAATTGAAATATTTCGAAAATCGAGTTTTTAACAGATGTTGACGTTTTGCGGTTCTAGGAAGCCTCTTTTGTTTTTATTAGCGGGAAATTTTTTCATAAAAGTAAAACAGAAATAAAAAAATGAAGGAACGTATGGAATGAATGGAATTTAATAAATAAATAGCCATAAACCATCTAGGAAAAATTTCGCATCGAATGGTGGTAGTTTCATGTCGATACGATCAGTGGTTTAAACGTGAAAGAGCCTCAAACGAACACCATTTTCTATTTATATATATAGATTAGTTAACTATTCAAGAGAAACGTCAGGAGAACACCAATCCACCATGCTTTTTTGATGGTTATGTTGGTACTTTCAACACAGCGCCATCTGTTAGAATTGTGACTATCAAATAATAAACAAATATTTGCAATAAAATAAAATTGCGGGTATAAATTGAGATGTAAGCTATCCTATCTTTTAAGTTGGATCAAACTACACACGGTGTGCAAATTTGATTGATATCGGTTCGGTAGTTTAGGAGTCCATAGCGGACAAACAACGTGACACGTAATTTATATATATTAAGATTGACATACAAATATTTCATTATTAAGACACGCTTAGACAATAGTTTTCCTTTATCAAAAAATGCAATTTATATTTAGAGGTTTTTTTTAATTATTTAGGCGTATTAAAATAGCTGATATGTTAAAAAATTTGTCATCATACCTCTTGAACTATAAAGTAGTTGAAAGGTCCAGCCAATAGCAGTCCTCGAGATGAAAGTATGGAATGAGCCAGTCGAGCCACAGCCTCCAAGGCCTTTCTCGCAGCTGATACTCCTGAACAAAAATAGTATGTTTGTATATCTGCCGATTGAACAATTTCTATAGTTGTCACATGGAAAATATACAAGCGGAATACAACCGGAACCTAATTACACAAAGCAATTTCGTACTGCATTGTGTAGACATAAAGATAAAACTTTTTTCACCAATATAGACGCGAATGTATTATATATTGACGACCCATTGGTCTAGTGGTTAGTACCCCTGACTGCGAATCCAGGCTTCCGGGTTCGATACCCGGCTGAGACGAACATCGATGTGATGAGCATTTGGTGTTGTGCTTAGGTCTTGGGTGTTTAAATATGTATTTATATGTCTTTCTATCAATAATATGTATGTATATCCGTTGCCTAGTACCCATAACACGAGCTTCACCAGCTTAGCATGGGACTAGGTCAATTGGTGTGAATTGTATTTAAAAAAAAAAAAAAATTTGCCGGCGCTAAAGTTTAAAATTTAGAACCCAACTAGATGTGCCATATTAATTACACTTATTTTTTACTACATTTTAATTAAACTAGACCTTTTGAATAAAACTACAAAATAATTTTTCTGTACCTTGCTTCAGAGATTCATTCTCTCCGCTGACTTGAAGCACTGACAGAGCTTTTTGAAAACCTTCTGCTTTTGGTAATGTCTCCTGAAATATAATATACATAAATATGTTAGATACCACCGATAAAATTAACAAAGATACACAGAGAAAGAAAAAAATAACTCTTTAAGTGTGTGATTTCCATTTTTTGTGTCCATCCGGAGTGATTAAACGAATGAACTGTTCAAAACCGGCATTTAAGAATCGGGAATTAGGACTCCTCCTATGAAAGTTCAATACTGTCTTAGAAACACGGTAGTCATACATAGCGCTCAGACTGTCCAACAGTATTAAACCCAAAAATTCATGATATGTGACGGGTCATCAACTATATATAAAGAAAAATAAAGATGCAGAAATGTGACTGCTCCAAGCCCCATAATCCTGGCACTATTTACAGTTTTTACTTCTATGGGATGGTATGGCGGCCATTTGGAACCGTCCGAAAAGTATAGTATGATTTTTGTAAACGGCTGATTAACTGTGCAAAAATTAGCCTGGTATGGTTAAATTTCTTTTTTTTATTAACGCGATTGGGCTGCCGGTACCAGTGCTATTTTTTTTTATTTATTTTTTTATGGCTCTGGCACGGTTTGTGCATTAGTCAGCGTCAAGTATGAGATTTTTATCATTCGTGCTTTTTGCCTTAGAAATTCGATGATGTCCTCCATGTACGGTTTAGGCACTCGCCCGGTACCGCACAACCCTCCAAAAGGCAGAGAACAAATTTAAATTAAATTAAAACTTGCCCTCGAACCGGGAATCGAACCCGGTACCCCTCACCTAGCTGCCACTTAATAAGACCGCTAGGCTATGAGGGCCCCAACCAGCGCTATGACCATCATTTTTCATTGCGTAATAAGAACCCTGAAGAACCGCCAAATGGTACAAATGACCCACTTTTTTGTGTCACTGTCTCCCGGCCTATATATGCAGCGATATTTGAACGAAAACTATTTTAATCCAGAATTGTATTCATGTGCTTTAACAATACCTTTTTTAATAAACAAAGAAGTCAAATGACGCTAACGAACTTTACTTATGTGTTTGTACGAGTTTTCTTCCCTTGCCCACATACTGTGATATGAAATATCAATTTTTTAGGTTTTAATGAAGAGATATTAAATTACAGCAGCTAACTATAATCACCTCGTTTCAGTGTGACATAAAAAAGTAGTGAAAAATATTAAGGAGTGGGCAGCTGATAGTTAACTTAATACTATAAGTAGAACTCTACACTTGTAATATAAAAAAAGGGTGCGTGTACGCGCGTAAGAAGTTATACTTCTTTGGCATTATTAGAAATAGTTTTTGATTGCATGCAAATAATTAATTACAATTAAATAATCAAAGACTGGAAAAGGAGTCATTATAGTCAATAAAGTTCAGTTTACATTTGAAAAATTAAATAAATAAATATTTATTATTATTCTCTTAAATTAAGTGTAACATAAATTCTATTATTATTCGAATGTTGTTTTTAAATTATGTCCGTAGCATCTTCCGTGGGCAACTTCATTCTGTTAATTTTGTGTCACGGTGCGCGCGCATCGTAAAATTTCACTCTCATCTATTTTTCATAACGCGCCTAAAGAAGTATAACTTCAAAAAAACTTACGTGTTCTATTAACGCCATGATAGCATATACAGTGTCCAACGCCGCCAATGGTTGGGCATGGGGCTTCTGTAGCAAGAAAGTGGCACGAGTAGGGACGGGTAACTTGTGCTTAGGCGCAGCTGTCTCCAGAGCTGTTAGAAGACAGCGACGAAGTTCCACGTCCATAGAACGGTAGGCTTGGCGTGCTTGCTGGAGGGGAAACCTGAAATTATGAAACATCAGCACATATTCATGAACGCTTTAACAGTTACGACACGCCAAGCAAATATTTAATCATAAAATTATTCATATCAAGTAAGCAGTAAATATGTAATATTTAACAATTGCTCGAACGGTGAAGGAAAACATCGCGAGGAAACCGACATGTCTTAGATCGACGGCGTGTGTCAGGCAATGGAGGCTGATCACCTACTTGGCTATTAGATTTAAAAATGATCATGAAACAGATTCAGAAATCTGAGGCCGTGAACTAAAGAGGTTGTAGCGCCACTGATTTATTTTTTAATATTAAAACACATCATCTAGAAAAATACAGGGGAAACTTGTGTTAAAAATGGCAAATAACCAAAGGAATTCAATACTTTTTGCCGCGCACCATCTCCATGTTGAACCATTGAAGTAAGATTTCTACCCTTATTCTATAATTAAAGGAACCTGCATTTTACGAATATATTGCAATTTAACTCTTTAGGGAGCGTTCAAGTATTACGTAACGTATTTTGGGACAGGGGGTGTGTCCTTTTGTAAAACATTACGATGCGGGGCGGGGATTAAATTACGCGTTATTGTTAATATTTTTTTCTACTTACACCACATAATAGTAACTAAAGAGTCACTAGGTGGTCATGAAACATTTTACTATACTTGGGTACAGTGCTGTACTTGGGTACTGAATAACGTTACGGCGAGTTACATGGGGGGGGGGGGGCCAATAATCTCCAAAAATTGCGTTACGTAATACTTGAACGCTCCCTTCTACGAATATTGCAATTTAACTCTTTACCCAGTCAATTGGCCTTCCAATACATAATTTTGAAACTCTTAATATAAAGTAAGATAAGCCCGATATGCACCATATGCAAAAGTACCGCTTAAGGACTCTGTTTTATGTTTCATAATCATATATTTAACAACAATTGCAATCCTATCAAAGTCAAACAAGAATCAATGTTAAAGTTATCTCCTTTAACTTACCCCATATCAGCTAATAACTGTCTTAAGCGACTTGCTCCCGAACTCGCGTGTAACTTTAACTTAGGGGCAAAGCACGAAGCGTGACTTAGAGCTCCTTCCACTGACCACCAACGGTACAGAGGGAGCCACGCGTCTTTTTCTACTACTACGTGTGCTGTCTGTAAATTAATATGTTATTAAAACAAAGTTCCCTAAAAATACTTGTTTAAATCAAGTTGTAACACATGTACTAATTTAAAATAAAAAAAATGTGTGCGTGTACTAGGTGTACACACGTAAGAAGTGAAACTTCTTTATGACCTTATTTTTCGAAAAATGATCTACGATATGCAACTTTACAGAAATTGGTTAAATAAAGTTAAATTAGATAAAGTTTAACAAAAGGCTTTTATTATCATAGACATGAATACAAATACAATTATTTCATTTTAACTTATTACTGTACTACTAAGATTATTACAGAATTTCATTAATTGTAATAGAATTATTAGTATTACTATCATTGTTATCGTTATTATATATTTTTGTTACTAATGGCTTCGAATCTCTTCGGATCAACCGTGGTAGGGACAAGAAAAAGATGGCGCGTAACCGAAAAATGTGACAAATGTGTGTAAATTTTTTTCCAACGCCGATAAAGAAGTTTGACTTCAAAAAGCAACATGGCGCGTAACCTGCTACAAAATTTCTCCCATACGTCGATAAAGAAGTTTCACTTCAAAGGATGGCGCGTAACGGAAAAATGTGACGCGTAACGAAAAAATGTTACACTCATTTTTTTTCCAACCCCGATAAAGAAGTTTCACTTCAAAAATTACTAAGTTGGTCTTGTGTTTTAACTTGCATTACATTTGGGCCTTGTACACATGTAACGCAGGTCCACGCGCGATCATTCATTCTCAGTTTAAATGACTGAGAATGAATGAGAATGATGTTTGTAGAGCGAGAGTGTCAGTCGTGTTTCCATAGAGCTTAGAAAATGGACGTGGAAGAAGCTATAATCTTTAGATTCACTCATTTTGAACGGAATACGAAAAAAAGGCACAAAAAAGGGGAATCGCGTTGGAAGTGCGCGCTCAACGGAACATTCACCGAACGTTACATAACAAAGCGCGCGTTCGCCCGCGTCTAGAGACTTTTATCTAAGCGCCGCGTCAACGCTCGCAGACACGCGTTAACGCGAGCTCATGTGATCGGTTGTATGTAAATAGCACGACGTCTAGTCAAAATGTCATCTGAACATGGTCTTAGGGGCTGTCCATTAATCGCGTGAGGTTCGAAAGGGGGGGATGGGTTCGGCAAAAATCACGAGGAGGGGGGGGGGGGGTATAGTAAGATAGTCAAACGCGTGATTTCTAAACCGAAAAGCGGCTTAGAAAAACGAGAAAGTGAGTCTCAAACCTCACTATGTATCACCATGGGGGAGGGAGGGGTTAAAAAACATCACGTGATTAATGGACAGCCCCTTAAGATAGTATGCATCAAAACAACGGCGCGTATTCTAGATTCACCTAGTTCAAGAGCTATCAAATATTTTTTTAAATAGTCAAATCAATAGCGACTTTTGATACCTTTTGGAAAATAAACCGAAGTATTGGTCCTTCGGTCCAGATAGAATGCTTACCGTACTATGTCTTTGGGTATGCAAACAGCGGTTCAGGGGTTCGGCGTCAAGCAAACACTGTGCGGGTGGTCTTAGGTGCAGAGCCGAATGAGTAGCGCAACCGACCGCACCCGCCCATAAGGCTGATGCATTACATCGTGACGCTCGCACTGCCAGCTCTAAGGCTATACATGCGCTCTGAAAAAAAAACACAGTTTGACAATTATCTTGATAGTTTTTTTTATTTATTATGGCTCTGGCACAATTTGTGCATTAGCCAGCGTCAAGTATATAATAGGATTTTTTTATAATTCGTACTTGTCTTTAGAAATTCGACCGTGTCCTCCATGTACGGTTTAGGCACTCGCCCGGTACCGCACAACCCTCCCAAAGGCCGAGATCAAATTTAAATTAAATTAAAACTTGCCCTCAAACCGGGAATCGAACCCGGTACCCCTCACCTAGCTGCAACTTAATAAGACCGCTAGGCTATGAGGCCCCTATCTTGATACTTAATAATAAAAAAAAACCAACCAAAACTTCTACTGAATTGTTTGGAGTACCTATTGCAATATTGAAAAATTTGAGTATGCCAGGTAGAAAAATTGGAAAATCTGGAACTTTCCATCATCCTAGGGGTTTATGGGTGATTTAATTGTTCAGATATTTAACCAAAAATTATTTGACTTATTTGACCCAGCGAGTATCGGAGTGGTATGAAATGGTGTAAAATTGAAAGAGTGGTGGAACGAGTTATTTTATACATTTGCGTAATTAAATTTGTCTAGGAGAGATGAGAATTTCTTAGAAGATCCTCCATTTTTTTTAGGACAAGTATTGTTTTTCATGTTGAGTTCATTATTTTTATAAGATTTTGTCTCCAGCCCCCACTCGCGTTTATGAGAGCGGAAAGCGTTTGACTTAGTGTTTGAAACAATTTCTATTTGGACAAGTAACTGGCATCGCAAAATCTCTTAGGAAATTTGACTTGAGTTAAGAAATTAGCTGAGAGCGGAAAGTATTGGACTAAGTATAGCCATTATGGAACCCCTTCTTCTTATACTAAATCTGACGTTTTACTCTAATACATAGTAATGTGGCCCCTAATGCCAAACAACCGCCAACTCGGGCCGTCTGCGGCCGCGCGACAGCGAGTTTTTATATAAAACTCAAGCTTTATTTATTTTTTCATCTTATACGATACGATTATATAATACCTACGTTTATATAATCGTATCGTAATCTTTAATAGCTTATAAATTTTGTAGCCTAAATTTAATAGAAGTAGTGTGTTTAGAATCAGTAATAATCCTCGTTAATTGAAGCTAGTTTATCATAAAAATACCTTTAACCCCTTATAGATGTTTATTATATGTATATTGTATATATTATAGTAATCAAGTTTATATTAATTATTATTCTTATTTAAACAAGAGTAATATCTTACAGGTTTCCCATAGTAGGAGAATTGTGTGTAATTAAACATAAGAGTATGTCTCTTCTCTTCCCATGCCTTTCTCTCTCTTCGCCGTTCTACTACCGCCTCTAATCTCTCTGTACCCTGAAGGTTTTCGTCAGGCACCTGAAACAATACAATCATAATTATGACACAGGCGATACACTCTTTTTATGTACGTGACTTTGGTGATTTTCGTAACAGGAAATTATCATTCCCTACACACTTTACGATCATATTATCAATAAAGCATAAAGGATATCGATTGGGAAAAATGTTATACTTTTCGTAAATATTGTACGGCTAGGCAAGTAATGAAACGTCATCGGTCCAAGTCATTTGCCTAGCTATTTGATCAACTGGCTGAACATCTTTCAGGCCTTTAGTTAAAAAGGCTAGGCTGTTAATTGAATGGCTAATTAAGCTAGTTGGCTGCGACAGATACAAGATATAATGGCTGATTTACATTATCTTAGTGTTTAGGAGAGTGCTTTAGTACAACTTGAAAGGCAAGTTCTTTAGCGTAGCGTTTACTAAAGTAACTAGCGTTTACATGTTTCAACTAAAGTACTATCCTAAACACTAACATAATGTAAATCGGCCTTTAGATATAATACAATTAAGACCATAACTGAGCCACACAGGTGTTAACATAATAACAATGAGAAGTGACTTTTATTTATTAAAAATATAAATTAGTTATGATTGACGGTTTAAATAATTAATAATAATCAAGAAGCGCTACAACAACCCTTCAAGGGGTGTTATTCCAGATTGCATCTGTTCCTTTGATCATTTGTTAATAGAGAAGTAGGTCCTAAGCGATCTTATGCCTTTTGGGTCTAAGAGATGCCATTTTCTTCATGATTAGTACCATCACCATAGCAGCAAGTGTCTAATGTGCATTGAGAAAGAACCTATTAATGCCCAACTATGATTTGAGCTCACAACCTCAGGTTTGAAAGTTCCATGCTTATGCCACTAGGCCATCACTGTTCCTTTATGCTAACAACTACTTTAAAACAATTTAAGATACGCACATCTTCATCTTCATCTTCTCTGAATATGTCATCAAAATTTGGAATGTTTTCTTCATCATCTTTGTAAACTAGCTGCACCTAAAATGTTATAAATTGTAAAACAATAAAAATCAAAAACTGTACTTATATATGCATAATCTAAAAAAAATTACAAAACATTAAAAATTACAGTTATGTGCACAGAATCTGATAAATTTACTGGTAATTAGCTCATATATAGCCATGAACAAAAAAAATATGATGTTTTTGTTACTATTATTATATAATAAATATTAAAGGGAGAATTTAATTTAAATACTTTCTGTATTTTAAAAAAAACCTTATCTGTGAACCCTCAGTGGCTGCATGGTGCAGAAACTTTGCTGTCTATTTCACTGACCATTTTAATAAATAGAAAGGCAGGTAACAGTTTTCAGTACATTTTATCCAAAAGAGTCAAAGTTTCACCAGGAATTAAACCTAAGACATCTGGGTATTATGTTTATTCTAAATCTTATGTTTTACCCACCATGCCATGGAAACAACACAAATAAATAAGCTGACTTGCACAGATATTTTGTTTTCTTATGCTTTATAATAAATCACAAACCTGTCCATCACTATAAACATTGCAAATATCAGTAGGTTTATGGGAGTCTAATACAAAAAACACAACATCTTCTTCTGGTTGAAGTATATCAACTAGGTCTATAGTCCCGCCACAGTTCACTAGGACCACATACTTGATCTCTTCATTATTTTCTTCATACGCAGTCTTTAACTCGGAAATACCACCAACTGGCACTAGTGTGTAAGAGATATTATCACATTTAAACAAATCCTGTAGTATCTTGCACGCACAAACTGCATCCACATCATAATGGACTAGCAATAAGACACGCTGAAATGATATAAGAGATTATAATCGTTAGGCTACCTGTTCTGGAGCTACCATCAGTCAAGTTAAAATTTAAAGAAGTGAATGAATTTATAATTTTATAATTTTTTTAATCGAAAGCAACTAATTTCATAAACTTTGACTTAACGAAGACAAAAAAAATATCTATAGTTTTCCATTAGCAGAATTAAAAGTTGAGACTACAAGCAATTAAAGTTGAAATAAACAAGACTACTTACATTTCCAAGAAGCAAGTTGTAGAAATCATTTTTGATATCTTCCACGAACATTTTATATCCTCCGTGGAAGAGATAAATATCATGAAATCATTTTTGAAATAAATAGCGTGACAAAAATCGAGTTAACCAAGCACCTGTTAAATTTTCTATCGACTTTTGCTAACATTTATGTGACAAGGATGAAAACTGAAAAGTAAAAACTAAAAATGACAATGACATCAACAAACTTTTCGCGCCAAAATAACGAATCGAAACGTTCCATTTTTTTTAAAGATTTTATGGCATGGGGTTTTTTTTTTTAATTTTATGGTCTGGTAACAACACCTTTAAACCAAGTGTTATTTTCGGACTCTAATTTACATTTTTTTTAAGCTTGTTGTTTTAAATGCATTCACATGTTTATTCTAACGTTCCACTTGTTTTAAATCACCTCACGGTTATTCTTAACGTATTTATATAATAATGCAGTATAACACTTTGTTTTTTGAGCCAATCACTAACTTTCATTATTTCACGTGCCAATAGTATTTCTATGAAAAATTAACATAATATAATTGAGTTTTGACACTTTAAGATAATATGGTTCATGAGTTCATGTCCATGACTCGTCTCTGCAATCTCGTTATAACAGAAAAAGTGGAGAGTGGAAATATTGATATCTATTATTATATACATAATATATAATATTTGCGAGGTGTGCGGGTGCATTGTTGGGGCCAAATCGCAAAACTTTTTCTCAATTCCGACATCAAGAGCATTAACATTTAACACCTTCATATACCTATTGCATATAGGTATATGAAGGTGTTTTGTCTGTTATTTAATTATCAAAAATACCTTTGTGTGACGTTACCCACATAAAGGCAATAGTTACATCTTTATTAGTTTTTCTTTCGTTTTTACCAAGACAAAAACTTTCATAAAATAAATAAAATAATTAGTTTTAGAAGTTTTGAGAGTTAAGACTATTTATGACTTAAGACTATTTATGACTTAAGACTATTTATGACTCAAAGAGACTTATTGCCACCATACCTATAATATTCGTAAATATATTATTTAAATAAATTGGATTTTTATTTCCCAGTCTGTCTTGCGAGTTTTCGCTTTCAATAAAAACCTTAAATTCCGCATTATTAGAATTTTCTGGGTATTATCTTTGGTAACTAGGCGATATGGCGAGAGTCATTCTCACCACCTCCGCCGGCAACATCCGAAACATCCTGGGGATCTTCAAGCCTCCGCTGAGGTCTCTTATTTGAGGTGGGCGAGTCGGGCCCGTGTTTTAATATTAAAAGAACGGGCAAAGGTATATACTAAATTCATTTAGGTATATTTAAAATTAATGTTTATAAAAGTAATTATTATTTAAATGTATATTTAATATAAATATAATTATGTTCCTTATTTAGACAAACGAACGCAATGAAAAATAAAACTTACAGAATTTATTGGTTGCAAGTTGCTCGCGAAATGGTCTTTAGTCTTTTCACACCTTAGCATAAGAATAAGCGATCACACTTATCCGTTTTTGGTACACGTAAAAAATATATTACTATTTATATTAGTGAAACATCTTACTTCTAAGAGGATTAATTTAAACCCACATTTTACTTTTACATTTAAAGAAAAGTTGTGTAAAGAAAGTGGTAAACTTTTATTTATAATAAAAACATAATTTATAAGTTATTAGACATAGATTTTTGTTTCTTATAACTTTCTACATGATGATGTGCAATTTTATAAGCCAATGTTTCGGGTCGGAGTAAATTGGATGTCAAAGCCCTATGATATGATTTTAAAACAGATTCGTCAGTTTCTTCAGGATAAAGATAAGCTTCTATACCATAACATAATAAATCTTCTGGACAATCAAGGACTCTTAAGCATCCTGCATACTCTGACCAAACCAGTTTTCTCCATTTCACATTGTGCCTTTGAGCCAAAGGAACTAACAGACAGGCAGCAAATATATGGTCTCCATAACTAACCGATTGAAACTGCTCTAAAAATTGTGTATAAAAATCTTGAAAATTATACAATCCAACCAACTCCTTATCAAAATCAAACTGAATTCCTTTTTTAAACAATAACTGTGTACATTTTGACAAAAGCATTTTAATCTTATTGTCTAAAAATAATGAATTATCACATAAAAACACACACATTATGCGACAAAATCTGTCTGTGATATCAATATCATTCAAGAGGTCTGGAAAACATATTTCATTGAATAAAATCCATTCTAGGCTGCAGCGAATTATATTTTCTTTATCTGTTGCTATTTCTTTTATTTTTGTAGCATGTTTTCCAACTATTGCTGGTCTTGGAGTTTCTTGACTCTTACTATATAAAGATAATATAGGCAAATATATCCAGTCACGTGGTAGGATGGGATTCTGCCATAGCTTGTATACAATAAATGGCCCAGTATCCACATAGTTCAAGTTTACAACTTTACAATAACACAATTTTATATCTTCAATATTAGTCAGTGCCTTAGAGAAACCATCTGCTTCAGACAGTGATACAAGATTGAAACGTCTTTCCGCTGTAAACCACTCCTTATTGAAAATAATATTTACAAAGAGGTAATTCAACTCTTTTCCCTTATCTATCCTAAATATGTAACATAGCTTACTTGCCACAGCATAAACAAGATCTTTTAAAGATTCTGGGATTTCAGACTCAATAGAAAGTTTTACTAAACTAAATAAGAAATCTACTTCCATTCTTGTAAACCAGTTATTTATTAAACATGGTTTAGCAGTTGTTACTTGTTGTAAGTATGGAAGGGTTTGCTCCAAAAATGATTGTGATACAGTCCTATTATTTAAAACATACAATAGTTTAAATAGTGATCCTAAAACTGGAAAAGGTGAAACAGAATTTAATGTGGGAAGAATTTTTTTTTCTGAATCAATAACTAATGTTCCCAATGAAACTAAATTTTCTGTGAAATGTAGTTTTGTATCTTCTATGCCTGATAATAAATTTGAACTAGGTATCAAATTGTTTGTTAGCTTTTGATATCCTTGAGATTTACTTAATTTAAGAAGAACTTCATTTAACATTTCAGTAGCAATGTTTTCAGTTATTAAAACATTTTCAAAACAATTTAAAATGGAACACACCAATTTTAAATGACCACAAGTATATGCATCAAGTTGTGTCAAATGCAGTAACCATTTCTGCATTCCATCTTTGAGTAATGGATAAATCTGTGCTTTAAAATCCATATTAATTTCACAGTTAATTAAACCACCAATAAATTGCAGAACTACTGCACAATGAGTTGCAGATAAAACTGATGAGTTTATGAATATGCTTGTTCCTTGTACATGTTTAAATAGTGTTGTTATCACTACTGGACACAGTGTCTTAGCATGCTCTATTCCCAATTTAAATTGCAGTAAATTAGATAATATATAATATGATTCTATCTGCAACTTCAATCCGTAAGTCCCATCTACTCCCGAGGAGATATACTTGGATATAGGTTTCAATATATTGTAATTTTTAATTAATTGTTCACCAATTTCTTTAGATGTCAATGTTAAAACACGTAAAAACTTTAAAGCCGCTAAAATTGGTTTGTTATATACAATGGTTAGATTAAACATAAAGTTGACACTGCAGCTTGGTACAAAGTGATTAATCACTGCATTCATCAAATGTTCAGTCTGAACTATTTTACTTGCAGTTTCCAACGAATCTCTTGCTAACCGAGTTAATATTTGCAAAGAATATTGTACACAATTAAAAGTAGGCTTTATTTTATCCAGAATGTAGAACAATCTTTGTAGAATATCTGTTCTTATCAAAGCAGCAATTAGGTCAATTTCAGCTAAATGAAAATCTTTTATTTCCGATTCTTTTAGTTCAATTTCTTCAATCTCAGACTTATCATTCTCTAAACATGGCTGAATTGCTCCTTCTTTCAAGCCAATTATAGCATCTAGGGAAGCTTCGTCTATTCTGTTATATAGTAAATTTCTCATAGCTTTTAAAGCTGGTTCCAAAATTATAAGTTTATTTTCATCCATAGATATACGTATAATGAAGAACAGCTTACTTAAAGGAATTTCTATAATATTTTTGTATGTCCCCGCATTATAGTATTCTAAGATACCAGCCAAACAATTCAATGCCATTACCCGTTGTTGTGGAACACCTGATCTTGATAGTTCAATAAGCTCTGTTAATGAATACCCTGGCCTATGAGACTCTTCTCCATGATGAAATAAGATCTTAGTCTTTTCAGTATATTCCATTGTGTACGGTAAAAGGTAGCCATTAAAATCAAACCTTGCCTCATATGGCTCATTAGACTTAATCTTACAATCATAAATACCTTTTATCCATTCTAACTTATCTACCTCTAAGCTATTAAAGTGAAGCCATTTGTCAATATTTGGATGAGAAAGAACATCATTCTCCCATAAGCTACCATAATCTATACTATCTTCTTCCGGCGTAGCATCAGTTTTTATTGTAACTCTATTACTTTTTTTATTTTCAGTTATATCCATAATTTCATCTTCTTTTTCTATACATTGCACTTCTTGTTGATTTCTTTTAGACTTGATAAAATCTACCAAATTAGGGTCTAAGCTTTGAAGTAACTTTTTTCTTTCTTCTAATATTTCATTTTCTGACATTCCACTTAAAATTTTTACATTTTCAATGTGAAGTTCATCTGCTGCCTTGTTAGTTAGTATATAACTTTTTTTTGGGAGATTAAGATGCTGATTACTTTCAATAATTATAGACGAATCATCTAATAACATTTCATGACTATTGGTTTGTTTTTTCACTTGATCACCTTGTTGCTTTGTTTTTTTCGTACTTAGACTCGGGTTCTGTGAGACCACATTAGGAAAACCTTGTGCCGGAAAAGCTTTGTATTCCAAGTCAATGGTTGCTTCAGTATTTTTTTCTATAATATTACCCAAAACTAATGGTAATATTTTTGGAAAATAAACGTTATCATCGTCAAATAGAGAAGCTTTGCTATGAGTTATGTCGTTATTCTTTTCTAAAATATCTCCAACTAGACTAGGTTTATTTTCCTCAAAACGAGGCCGCTTTTCGGAGTAATTTGTAAGCCCCTTCGATTGTGCATATTTTGAAGGTTTTCTAATATTCGTACATGAAGTATTTGTTCTTTTTGTTGTCTGATGCTGTGTACGACATATATTAACAACTTGTGCCGACGGTTGCATATTTTCATTTTTTGACTTTTCTTTTAGGAAGTCTGCTTGCATGCGAAGTATATCCTCTTCATTTTCACCAGGTTTTGGACGCCGTATCATATTTACTAGTAGCAGCTTTAGTTAAAAGTTTACAAACACTTTTATATAAGGATTTTGTTTTTTTGGCATAAATTTTAAAAGATAATAATGTATGAAATTAAAGTACTAAACGTCGTAAATCGTAATCTATAGTCCAAATTTATAGTTAATTATTATTAGGGTATGTTCCGATATACACTGCGAGTACTGTATAGTGCTCCCACTGTTCAAAAATTTGTTCCGCTATGGACTGCAGTATACAGCCGCAGCGTCCTAGGAAATATATGACGTCACAAATCCCCGCTATACTTCTACTGCGAGCACTGGCGTTTTCGAGGTAAGGTACTCGCAGTGCTTTGATCACGTGATCAATCAAAACCACTTGAATGCCTAACGGCTGATATAACTTACAGTTTAATAACAAACATTTAAAATTCTAACTTACTTTCTTTGTAGTATTAATTCAATTGACAGTTAATATTAATATAGATTTTTTTAATGCGATAATACTCCAATAATAGTTTTTCTTGTTGAATTGAAAAACTTTGATGCACTCATTTGAAAACTGTGTCGAAAAACGAAGCTGACTAGTATACTGGACTGCGTTCCGTTTTAAATTGTAACCAGTATAGCTGGCTATAGAGAAACGGTTTCACAGTATACTAAATTGACGGTACTCTGTACAGTGGTCGCAGTGTATATCGGAACATACCCAATAATAAGTATGTGGTCTGTGAGTTTGTGACTGACAGTCGACAGAGTAGTAAAAGAGTGTTTTTTTTTTGTAAACAAATACTAAAAACCATAGATGAATAACTTCACCACAGCGACAGGTGTGAGGTGACCTTAAAACTAAAGAATATTTCACCGCGTAAAATAGCAAACATAGAGATAGGTTGGTCTTTTCACGTTTTATTTTACGTAGGTTGGTAGTATTTTCCTTCAAAGACAGTATCATTCTTAATTCCAATAACTATAGTGCTTTTCATGAAAGAAGTCCCGCGGTGATTTTTGGAACTAAATTTGACAGGTCGGCAATGTTGTCATTCGTCAATGTTATCAAGTTCGTTTGTTGTGGTAGATTTTTGTGAATTTTTAACTAGCTTAGTGCATTTCGAAGATGCCAAAAGTTGTAAAAAGTTCGGCTCGAGAAATTATATTAAAGGTGAAAGAGTTCTGTGAAGCGGAACATAAGAATCAAGGTGTTTTAATACCACTAAACAATGTTCGGAAGAGAGTTGCCGCCATAACGGGATTTTTTTTTTTAATTTATTTATTAGCCGGATACAAAGTCCATTGGCAGTACGCCATAACGGGTACTTTTTAGAGTTGCCATTTAATAATTTTTTGCTGTATTGATGGGACTTTTATGATATAAATTCGTTTTTGCGACTAATTTGAACAAATACATAACGTGATGAAATTATATAATTTCATCATAAACTTAAAGTTACTATTATTTTTAACTGTTCATAATTTAATTGCAGGTGTGTCAAAGAAAACTGTAACAAGAATTACAAACGAAGGTATAATAGCGGCGTGTATTTCGAAAAAAAATGTAACCCAACAATTATGCATTAAAACTCTGAATGAAAAATTGTATTGCTTTTCTTTACCCTATTTTCTCATCTTTTCCCTGTAAGTAGGTAGAACACCGCTAATATAAGTAAATAAAAATATAATTTTCACATAACATAAATATTGTTTCATCGAAGTATGCAGAAAATAGTATTATTTGATAAATTACATCTGCTAAATGTAAATAAAATAGGTAATTTTTTTACTCATAAATGGCAACATTACGTCATGCGATTGCAGCGCCGCGTCTGGGGGACTTCTTTCATGAAAAGGACTATAAATAATATTTTTAACGTATTGACCATTATACCATATTTTTTTATATATGTATTATTAAAAGAGATAAATCATTATGTGCGTTTTCCAATTACAGAGCATTTTGCGACTCAGTGCCGCACAATGCCGCATAATGCTGAAGCTTAATTGGAACATGAATTAGTTTTCAAATGCATCAGCAGAGTGCGCTAAGTCAGTGTTGACAAAAAAATGGTCTGAATAGAGTTAGCAACCTCATTAATGTAAAAATAATGTGGTAAACAATAATAATTGGTTGAAAACTTTTTACGCTTAATTTAATAATCAAATTATTTCATTCACATTTTTTTACTGAAATAAGAGAAAACCTTTAAAGAATATAAGGTTTTAACAAGCTAAATTAACAGTAAAATATTTAGTTTCATGTAAGAAGTTTACATCATTTACGTTTTGAGTAATATATTTTAATGATTTCTAAAAAAATTATATACTTTTTCAAAACCATTGCAATTTTTTCTAAAGTATAATCCTGTAAAGTAAATTTGTTTACAGATCCGAATTTTAAAATAAAATTGTATTCATATTTTAAATGTGGAATATAAAAAAAGTAACTATTTATACCTTCATCCATACTAATATTTTTTTTTTTTAGCAGATTGAATTAACTTTAATTATCTTCAAAATCTACGACGAAACGAAAGCCTTACAAATTTTTCAACAATAAATAATATTTACTAACGAAAATTTCGATAAATGCCAACTTAAGGAAAAATACTGGTCAATTTTCAGTCACTGTGTTGGTATTGTTTGCGAGAAGCACGCGAGAGCATTCGTTTTGAGAGTGCTCATTGCTCAATTGTGCGAAGCGTTGCTGTAGTTGGAACACTCAACGTTGAGCATTATGCCGCAAAATGCGCTCTAGTGCTGTAATTGGAAAACGCACTATAATAACGTTTTGAACACATCAACTCTGCTATCTGTATCTCATTTATAAATTGTCAGATGTGTCATGTGAATTGTGAATGTCAATAACACGTTAACACGTTTGTACCTGATACCTCTACAAAACCTAAACTAAAAAGTGATAACACGTGAATCGTGATCGGATTATTGTCGAATTGTCGAGACCCGTTTGGCTCTCTAAGAAATCTATGAATTTACACTTCAATCATTGGCAGAGTCTAACGTATTGACCAAACGCGAAATCTTGCAATTAATTCAAAAATAATCAAAGTGATATATTAGCGCAGAAATTATATTTCTGAATTGTGGTTGGTTGTTGCGAATTAAAACAACTTTTTTGTCTTAACAAATATAAAATGCCAAAAATTAAAAAAAATATCGAAAATTTAAAACACCCCAACAGTCGCAAAATGATGTCTTTAGCAAAGAAAATTAATAAAGAAGAGAAGAAAAATAATAATAAACTTGGAACCCACATTAAACACAATTTAATTGGAGAAAAGATAATGTGGTTTAAAGACAGGCTTCCTGTAGGATGCCAGGTATTAACTAGGCCACAAACATTAGAACTTATTGAGAGTTATTTGGCGCGTTTTAATGAAGAACTAGATCAAATAGCTTTAAAAAACTCAATGGGTCAAAGGAAAAACCGTCAGCATGCTAGTCGAGAAGATGTCATAAACATAACAAAAAAACGAGAAATTGAAGAGTTTGAAACATGTGGCCTGGAAATGCCAGACTTAATGGATATACATCAGATGGAAGTATTAAGAAATTGGAATGGAGAGTTAAGGTTCTTGCAACATTTTAAACTGCGTAGGTATGCAAGAAAACATCTTACATAGCACAAAGAATATAATTACAATTCCCACTAATTAATACTTTTTCTAAGTTCTTATGTACCTGTAAGACCTCTGTAACTGATAATACAAAATATGTAGCATATATGAACAATATTTAAAACACCAATAAATGAGTTTTTCTTTTTGATTAATAACAAACCTATAAATCACATTATTGCGATTTCCATGAGATGGGTGCATAATAGTAAATACATGATTATCTAATTTCTTAACTCTAAATCTCATAGTAATAAAAAAATATAATTGAGCCTTAGTTATTATTTTGACAACATTTTTAAATTCCTAAGTGATATTATGTAGTTTTTGTACGAGCTTACCTGATTGATTTTTATTTTATTTTCCTGACAGTGGGAGCCTGGAAGAGATGGCTTGAAAGTTATAAGGCCACCTGTTGCCCCATTATTATTTAATTATTTTATATACCTATATTGAACTGAAGTTAAGAACAATGTCAAATAAATAAAAAAATTAACTTCTAATAAAAGACCAATTGACTAAACATAATATATTTACACAATAACCTAGATTAATACAAAAAGTTATATAATATGCAGAATCAAATTATTAGTGTACATAATTGAATATGAGTTAGTAAATATAGATGTGTTTTAATAACACAACCATTTGTCACATAATATTTTAGGTATTGGTAACTGGGATAAAAATAATAGATAAAATAACATTATATGTTGAATATGGCATGTATTTAAGTAAGGAAAAAAGTGACTTACTTAATTATGATACTGTCATTAAGGTCTGAAGCTTGGCAACTTAATGGAAAACAAAAAAATAAATTACAATATGTATAAATACTATTATTTTAAATTTGAATCAAGATAAAACTTGTTACAGAAAACTCATGGATGTAAAGCATGATTCAACACATTCAATTAAATTATATGTGCTCTATTGCAACTAACAATATAGCCTTTGTTATATGAAACCATTAATTTATTTTTATGAAATACATTTCCTAACATTTTGACTTTATTTAAGCAGTAATAATACATCAAAAGTCTGCACATTTGCATAAATCAAAATAAATAATTATGTGTAGTTTAAACACCAGATCATTTCTTTACTATTGAAGTATTTTATTTAGCATAATTTCAAAATATCCTATATATATATAATAAATATTCTTTAATAAATTATGTAATTCATATATAGATTTTGCTTATCATTAATTTTTATCAGATTTCATAGATACAATTTATGACAAAACAAGAGGAGACAATGACTGACTTAAACACTAATAAAATTCGAAAATAATTGAATTAATTAAACTTTTTTTTATTAATAGAGATCAATAGTATTTTATTAAAACTATATGACTTGAAAATCAAGGTAAACTTAAACAATTCATTCTCCCAGTATATTATAACATTATGCAATAATTTTATTTGAGTAACAAAAGATTCAATGTATATAGTTTATAGGCACTTTAATACAAACTATACATAAAGAATATTATCATCATAGCATAGAAAACTATTCCAGAATTTAGATACATATTTGTGATCCTTTAACAATTATCAATAGCTACCCAACTTAATTTTTTTAATAGAGGAAAAAGTATTAAGTGATCTGTTTAATCAATGGCTCTAAACTAATTACTTAATTTGCAGTATTTATTATTATCCTGTAAATTCCGCTAAAAAAGTACAACTCTACAAGTTGAGGGGCAATAGAGAGCTTGTTATATATATCAGTCAACCTTAAGAACACAACACATAATTTTATGATTTTACATCTCCATAAAAAATAATCAAGTAAATAAAGGCAGGTGGTAGAAATCATACCCTCTTTGTCCTCTTGCAGCAAGCCAAATGTAAACTACATGATAAGCTCCAGGGACAAAGCAAATCATGCCAGCTACAAAAAACACAG
Organism: Pieris napi; assembly: GCF_905475465.1. Taxonomy (NCBI): domain Eukaryota; kingdom Metazoa; phylum Arthropoda; class Insecta; order Lepidoptera; family Pieridae; genus Pieris; species Pieris napi. Next base: position 4,822,215 of record NC_062235.1, on the reverse strand, counting down.
CGCCTTGTAGACCATTCTCCGGTTCAGCTACAGCAAAGGCACACATGCCAAGTAAACCAACTCCAACTATAAGTAGTATTACAGCAGCACATACTGTTTTCCAATTTTCCCGGACCTTTGGGTGATTCCAGCAATATAGAGATTGTGAAGCTTCTACATATTCATGTATGAGTGAATCAGAGTCTCGAGATGTTGTATCTTCAGTATATTTATAGGTTTTACTAAAATAAAGAATATATACAAATAAGGTGCCCTTCATTGGTAAAATTCAAGTTAAAAGCCTAAACTTAAATTTTATTAATTACTTTTACAAAAAGTATCTCAGTGAAATCTCTGAAGTGAAAATCTTTCAACTATGCTGTCAATACTTTAACAAGAATTTAAATACATTTATTTGATATTAATTATCTATAAGTAAATATCAGATTCAGACTACAACACACTTTACATACAAAAATTAATAATAGAACCTATCTGTGAAGAATTTAAACATCAGGAATAAACTATGAAATGAAACTAAGCTTTGTTAATTATATTTTCACAAGGTTATTGTTTATTTACATTGTTTGATAACGTCAACACGTGAGATTAATTTTAAATCCTTATGGGTTCAAAGTCAAAGAGATTCAAAAGAATTCAAGATAATCAGAAAATTTTCGAAATGCTTACTTTAATAGCTTTACGCTATAACAACTATTACTACTTTTGCCCGATATATAAAAATGACTCACAAACATCGAAACAAGATAATAGTAATGACTGAACTTTTAAGTTATTGAGAATAGCACGTTTTGTAAATCTAGGAATTTATAAAGTAAAGGGCTTACCTTGAAATAAAATCGCCTCCATTCTTAAATTTGTTTTGTATCGGAGACCTATCAACGGTAGCACCATACACTTTGATGGCTTCATCAGTTTCTTCTTCGAATGCATCGTCAATGGAAAATCGCTTTTCAGTGTTTCCAAGCGTTCTCGTCATTTTGATTATTTCCTACTATTTAGAGATGTAAAACATAACAATTTATTTATGAAATTATATTTATTACTATCGAGCGAAGACAAAACGAAAACACAGCTGTCAGCCTGTCACCAAATATAAAAATTTTGTGTGAGCGTCGAGCGACATTAGTCAATGTCCAGCCTGGATAAAAGTATTTAGTATTTACCTCATAAGTCATAACTTGATTTTAATCACCATTTACTAACTAATCTGTGGTTTACAACAATCTGAGGTCTAGCCGTATTACTACCGAAAAGTCGGCTACGAACTAAGCGTTTTCAACAATACAATAATTACGCAAAAGCGGTAGTGTATGTAGAAAACTTTTCGGTATCAATATGGCTAGACCCCCCAGTACTAATTTGCTGATATTTTCATATAAATATAAACAAAAACTAAAACTCTTAACTTAAAAAGCTTAACTATAGTTTACATCATTATAATTTTACGAGAACGTTTAAAGCAGCAAGATAAAATGAAAATTACAGTTTGTATTTAATAACATAAAAACTTTTCGTTAAAACGTCCAAAATATAACATGTATTTAAAACGGTATTCCCGAATTATAGCAAACGGCAGCTTTTGAGATCACGCAAAAATATGGCGGATAATCGCGGTTTTTTCGAAACATTAATTTCCGTTGACTACCGAAAAGCGTGAGTGTAAATGTGTGTCTTTTTGAACAGTGTCATGGCGTCGCTTTTTTGTATCCCGATTCACGCATATTGGGCCTATACTACCTAGTTACCTACCTATTATCACGAACTTTCGTCATTTACATACAAATTTAGTTTTTGACCGTACATACTGTTAAGGTATCGTGACTAAGCCCCCTTCTTTTTTTTTTAATTTTATGGCCTGGTAACGAAACCTTTAAGCTAGAGTTTGACGTTGGTGGGTCACGCCTATTGCAAGGTGATTTGGTCGCTCGTGAGTCGTGACACAGCGTGAGCTATACATATTACATATGAGTGTACTGTCAAGTGTCAACTATCTTTTATTCGTATACAACTTTAATGTTTCATGTTCTATGTTAGATGATAGAATATTATTACTAGTGTGATTAATGAATAATGGTTTACACTGTACATGTGGATCATTAAGGAACCTGGATTAATTATATATATTATATTAAATATACTTAGTACAGAATACAAAAGTTTACTGTATTATTTATTGGTGCCGACTGTTTGAGGAGTCACAGTCAAATATTTAAAGTAGAAGGAAAGTTATACTTTATAAATAATGGTTAATAAAGCTTGGAACAAGGTTACTCCCACTTTATCAATTCCTGTATTAAATTGTATCACTAAACAAGGCTTCAATGCCATGACTCCTATACAAGCAGCCGTGATTCCTCTGCTTCTGTCTTGTAAGGATGTAGTGGCTGAGGCTGTAACTGGTTCTGGGAAAACCTTAGCTTTTGTTGTACCTATGATAGAAATGTTGATGAAGAAAGAACGAGAGAGTCCGCTTAGAAAAAAGTTCGTTTACTCAATAATTATCTCACCAACAAGAGAATTAGCTACTCAAATTTTTGAAGTAAGGTTATATTTAGTATTTATTACACACACACAGATAATTCTTATCTTGAATATCTTCTTAATTTGAAATTGCTTATTGTACATTAATTCAATTCAAATGGTTTTTTATTTTTAGCATTTGTTATTTTAATTTGATCTATAAATATAAATTATATCAATAGAAAATAAGTAGAGAATAGAAGGGAAATTTTTTGTTGTAACATTTCATTTTGTAATTTTATTTGAAGGTTATTAAACAATTTCTTCTGGAACCTGAGCTGAGCCATTTCTCTCTTTGCTGTTTGGTGGGTGGACGTCCTGTTGAATCTGACATAGAAAATATTGAAAAGGGAGCTCAAATCATAGTTTGTACTCCAGGAAGGTTGCAGGACTTGTTAGCTGAACGTAAAAATCTTAATTTGCCAGGAAGAGTTAGGGAGATGGTATGATCCTAATGGCAAATATGAACCATTAATAATATTAGTAGGTTATTTTTATGGGAGTAATATTAACTGAAAAGATTATTAAAAAAAAAAAAAGTATAGCTAAAAAAAAAGTACAATTATAATATTAATAATGATATATATTATCTTTTACAGGAACTCCTAATATTAGATGAGGCAGATCGTCTTTTGGACCTAGGTTTCAATGCAACATTAACAACAATTTTGCAGTACCTTCCACGACAAAGACGAACCGGGCTATTCTCAGCAACACAGACTAAGGAGCTCCAAGATCTAGTTAGGGCTGGTCTTAGGAACCCTGTACTGATAAGTGTTAAAGAAAAATCAAGTATAAGCACACCTATTGCTCTTGAAAATTACTACATAATTGTAGAACCTCAAGATAAATTTCTTTTTCTGTTGAATTTCATTAGAAATCGACAAATGATGAAAGGCCTTTTTTTTCTTCCAACCTGTGCTTGTGTAGACTATTGGGCTGATGTGTTGCCGGTATTTTTGCCAGATTTAAAAATATTTGCAATACATGGTAAAATGAAACATAAAAGAGGAAAGATTCTGGATAAGTTTAGAGAAGCTGAAAGTACCATATTACTATGTACAGACCTAATGGCAAGGTAAACTTTATCTAAATTTAATTCAAACAAATATTTTTAGGCTAAAAAGTTTAATGACTGACAATGATAAATCTATATAAAGACTTTGTTGCTACTGCTTGCTCTACGGTAATGGAGGTGCATGCTACTGTTGGTAGAAGCTAAACAATTGTTTTATAATTATTTTTTCCTATTATGATTAATTCCTTAAAAATATTAAATGTTTATTGTTCAGTTCTATCTGTTTAATAATAATATAACTTTATTCATGACAGAAATATGGTTCTGACAAAATTGATCTGTTTAAAATGTGACCTTTGTTAATTGATTACACCATCATTATTTCAGAGGCTTAGACATACCAGAAGTAGAATGGGTGCTCCAATGGGAGCCTCCAACAAATCCAGCGGCATTAGTACACAGAGTGGGAAGAACGGCTCGAGGAGGGGCTGCTGGATGTTCTCTTTTACCTCTCTTGCCCACTGAAGATACATATGTGCCATTTATAAAGAGTAATCAAAAGGTAGAACTTCAAGATTGGAAGCAGTCTAGTGATCAGATCAAGATTACTGACAAGTTAAGGCATAAGGTGGGCTATCATTACATTTAGTCAAACTAGTGTAGAGCTAATAAAAAAATACCTGAACTAAATCATAAATATAAAAGACAATTTGGTTTTTATTTATATATTTAAAAATTTTTTTTAGGTCTTAACAATACTCCACGATCAACAGAGGAAGGATCGGACTATTCTTGATAAAGGAATGAGAGCATTCGTCTCTCATATTAGAGCTTACTCAAAACATGAGTGTAATATTCTTTTACAACTCAAAGAATTACCTTTAGGTCATATAGCAACCAGTTACGGTCTCCTAAAGTTACCGTTAATGCCAGAAATAAGGGAAGAACATAAAACACAATTTATTGGCCCTAAAGATAAGATTGACTTCAATAGTATATCTTACAGGGATAAGCAGAAAGAAACTAGTCGGCTGCAGAAGTTGCAAGAATATAAAAAAACTGGAATCTGGCCCTCAAAAAAGAAAAAGAAGATGGTAAGAGCGCTTCTAGAGAAAGTGAATATGCTAAGTAGATACTATAAACCTGGTCAGATTACTGATATATGTTTTAATGTTTATATATTTGCAAAGATATGAGATAAAGAAACAAATGTGTGGTGAAAATGGCATTTGAACTTTCAAAGTATTAAACTATTCCTAATAAACAACTACTACTAAAACTAAAATTATAATATGTTTATGAATAAAAGGGGTTTGGTGTTAATTTATTGGACTTAAAAGTATATTTATATAATTAAAAACTTTACAGGTGAAAACACCAGCCTGGGAACAAACTAAACAAATTAAGCAAGAGAAGAAAGAGAAGCGTACGCATCGAAAAGAAATAAAAAAGAAGATGATAGCAGAAGGAAGGAATACTAAGAAGAGAAAGACTGTCACTCAAGAGGAGCTACAGGAACTTGCAGCTGATGTAGCATTATTAAAGAAATTGAAGAAACGAAAGATTAGTGATGACCAGTTTGATAAGGCTTTCAATGTTGACAAATAAATTATTTTACCTTTGATAGTTTTTCTTTCACAGCATGCCTACCTTTAGAAGATGAAAGAACTCAACATGTTTATTTTGTTGCTAAATTCTTTCTCAACCAATACATAACAATTTCACATGATTTTTACAGTTGACCATCTCCACGTTTAATGTATTTTGAATGTTTTAATTAGGTACTTTTGTCGTTCTTTAGCTTATTTTAACTGGTAAGCATTACTTTGGAATCGAGGAAGAAGAAGAAAGTTGAAGTTTGTTGGAAGTCATGTTTGGAGAAGCTTTTCGCTCCATTCAGTTTATCTTGATAGGGGTACCGATAAAAGACTAGTGCTATATTTAATACGTCATTTCGCGAAGTAAGTCTGAGTACCTATCTCTGGGATTTAATAGTATGAATCCATTTTTTCCTTGTTAAGTTCTTTGAAGGGTTTCTTTTGGCTCCCAGTATTAATTAAGTTCGATCGTATCCTTTCGGAATTTACATAGTCGTATTTTATCATTTTATTTGTAAGTTATATAATATAATCACTACTAATACAAGAACGCTGGTGATGTAAATTCACGGCTTTTCTCGATGATTTGCCTGACAATTACATACTGTTCTCTCATTCTTCGGCCTTCTACAAACCTAGCTTGTTCAGTCTTCCTTATTTCCCCATTCGATGTTTGGTTTTAAGGGCCTTATCATACTAGCAAATTGAGAGTGGCTGCGGGGTAGGACGGGCGCGCAGCGAATTAACGACGTACAATACACTCAGTTACAAAATGGATTTTCAACAATACAAAAAATTTTACGCGCAAATTACGCGCAGCCGGGTATTCGCGACCTATTCGCTGCGTGCCCGCTCCGCCCCTCTCAATCCGCTAAATATAAGGCCCTAAATTGCGAGGTAATCCTGGTGATTTACATCGAGCGATGTCTCTTTTAGTTCAATCGAAATAATACTACTAGTGAAAATAGTAAAATAGACATTTATTTCAGCTCAACTTACATAACTGCAACATTTTGAGTATTTACCTAAACCAACAAGGCACATCATTTCGAATTGGTCTGACATATTTAAATGTATTAATATAATGCTATCATTTACACTATAATAATTTTAACATTTCTTTCTGGTAAAAAGCAATAATAAAACAAAGTAATTAAAAAATGGCAATACAAAGTTCATAGATAATAATCCACAATAATACAGAAACATTACGTTGAAAATTAATAGCACGTCAATAACAATTAGCACCAGTATTGCCATTTAACAAATGCTTATGTGGCCCTTATAAAGGCTAATTGGATTTTAAACTTAGCTCTTCTCATACTATGTAAAATGTCTTCACATACTGTCAATAGATACATTCAATTAGCCAACATAAAGTGGCCAGTACAATAAAAAATGTCAATGGTCCACATTTTAGAAAACAACAATGAATCAAGAACATTGAATAAGGTCATAACTATAAAACATTAATTTTTTTTAACTATAGGTCTACCAGAATCTGATGGCAAAAAAAAAGTTTAAAAATTAGCGATTTTCATATGGCAATAAAAGAAACATTTCATCTGTCAACTGAAATTTCGAGGAATTTGTTTTTGGTTTGGCTTCAAATTTCCTTTAAAAAGTGATGAAAATGTCGAAGAAACCTCTTCGATCGCAAGCAAGACATATTTTTTTCAATGTTTATCAAAGAATACTTGGTCAACAAGATGCAGAACATACACAATCATCGATATTGAGCCATGTGCAAGCGTTGACTGGTTAGTAGGAATGACACGTCTTGATACTTTGGTTTATGGGAATTTTCGTGTGTATTATATTATGTACTTATACTAAACTTTGGTTTATTTCAGGGGTTTCTTATACTACAAATAAACTTGGATAGTTTTGATTTAGAATTGATCAGAAACAAGATAAATGAGTTTTACACTGTTTCTTTCTCTCAAATAGGGATCGATGAATGGCGAAAATCTTGTGAACATGTAATAAAAATTGAAAATCAGTTCATAGAACAAGATCGGTTAATTGAGATGCAGGGGGAAAGGTTTATCATAAATACTGCGTTGAAGACTTTTTTATGGATGTGCAGTATTTGGAACCATTTTCAAGTTCTTAATTAATTAATAAACTCGTGAACAGAGTAATTGGAGTTTTCATCTAAATTTCAAACCCCACATTCGCCACATTTTCAAAAATTATCCTTGTTCATTGGATCAGCCGCTATAAGGAAAAAAAAGTATCAAAACATTTTACTCCAATTTCCCCAGTATTGCTAGCGTCAATTTCTTTTTTCCCTTTTTGCCATCAGATCCTGGTAGACCTATACATACTTACATTATGAGGAAATATATAATTAAACATTTTAAAAAGTATTAAAATCGGCGTAGGATTGTATTTACATGACTTAATATTATTTTACAATCAGATATTATTAACGTGGGGGAAGACCTAAAATACTGGCAACCCTAAGGCTTATGCACCCTTATTCAACTTAGACGATTTTTAAAATAGAGGAATAGTTCAACATCTTTTGGCACCTCATATTAAATATTTATTTTTTATTGTGCGTTTTATTTTACTATTTTCATTTTAAATCTTAGTATTTTTCTATAAATCGGTTCTTATTTACACATTCTCAGGAAAGTAGTTATTATAAAAAGCGATAAGCCCCATTAATTCGATAATAAGCATTTAATCATTTGGCACAATTCATAAATTCCAGTGGATTAACTGTAAATGTATACCTCAGCTACGAAAATACTAGCTATCTCTCCCTAGCAAGAGTTTAATATGCTAAAATGGGCTTATAATGCAAGGGGAGAACAGGTAATTATGACCCTGCAATCATACGTTCGGGCACAATAAGCAATTATATAATTTACAATAAGTACACAAAGCTCGATAATTCCTGCGTTTACACAATTAAAAAGCTATAAAAACAAAATAATACAAAAAAATATAATTGAAAACTGAAGCTTCACATACGAGGTACGACATATAATAATTTACACAAATAATAACCTTATACTTAAAAACAAGCATTTCATATAATCTATACCATACTTTGCCTTGTCATGATCTTAAAATAGAACATCTAAATTACGCCATCTTAAAAGTAAAAAAAATAATCAGTTATAATACTAATTAATTTAGACTATAATACTATGCTGTCGTCAGTGACAACACAAATGGGTGATCATATATTATAACGGTTTTCATTAGTCGAATTTAATCTTAGATGGTCACCCATCAACATTAACGTGTCATGTGTCAAAATGACATGACTAGCTGTCAAAAAACCGATGACGGTAAAAAGTATATTTAATAATTTTTATTACTTTATTTATTAGTGTTGCCTAAGGGTAAGTGGCAGAAAATGTATATTTCATTGTTTCCTAATTTTTGTGACTGAAAAATTAACATATTAAGGCACATTAAACATCTTTTAACTTATATCCTATAAATTTGAATAAATTTATTAATATTGATTACAAAGCATTATAAAAAGACTAAGCAATTAAAAATATTTCAATAGTGTATCTTCTATTTGTTTCCATCGTGGTAGTTTTATTATTGAAGGTTTTTGCGAAGAAATAAAGCTTTACCATAACTCGTTTGAAACTTAACTATAAAACATTTTAGAAATCATTAGAAAAGATTTACACAAATAAATTGTTAATAAAATGACGCGAACAGCAACATTAAATATACTATAGTAATCAATAATCTGTGTCGTAAAAATTTCGATTCAGAATTTTTGAATGCACTATGCTTTTCGCACTCAAAAAACCATAAATGATCAACTGATCCACATTGTGTTTACATTCATTTAGAATATTTTATTACTTAATTCACAATTAGCGACCAAGTTAGCGCCACATTAATGAGATTTGATACATTTAATACAAATCCCTCCTTTATTTACTTACAATAAAATTATGATATCTCAAGACGCGATGTTGGAAAGCCAACTAAATAATCTAATTATGTCAAAACTTAATACAAATTCCTAAAAACTCTTAGTCACAAAGGCACGGTATTTTAATATCATAAGATTTTGGATTATCTAGTGCTTAGTCTATAAAATCGCGTCTTGAAATACAGCTTGTCAAATGTTGCGTGTTGACAACTGACATCTGTCAGAGTTGACACGTACGTTTAACCTGCGTCACTCACACTTCATCGGGCGCCATATTCTCTTCGTGATTGTGGTCTGGCTGATCAGGGGCAGGTGAAGGTATGGGTGGTATTAAAGATTTTACCGTCGCTTCCAGCGCGCGAATACGGTTTTCCTGCTTTACGACCACCGATTTGAGTTTACGTATCTCGTCGGCTAAGTCGGATAGTTGCTTTTCCTAAAACGGGCATAACATAATCAATTAACAGAAATTTTATTTGTAAAATATCTTTTAACTGACAGTAAATGTAACATAAATAATGAATATTTAAAGAAAAAACTTTTTAACCGGATTAAAGTTATGTATTATTATAGATTTACAATTATTTAACATAATTTTAAATTTAACCGACGTTTCGCATGCTTTACAGCGTGCGTGGTCACGGTGACTGAAGACAAAAGGTTTTGAATGTCAAAAAAGTATCACAGCTGTAGAAAAAGTTGTACTATCTGTATTTATTTCCCCGGAGTAGGTATCGACTATCCGGTTAAAAAGTTTTTTCTTTAAATGTGTAAAGGTTATATCAAGACTATAAATAATGAATCTTCAAGTTGCGTGATTAATCTACGAAGAACATAATACATATAAATGAAGCTATATATAATAAATTCAATACGTACAACAAGAGGATTCGTAGGTGGCGGCGTAGCAGACGCAGGCGTACCAGCGTGACTATCCACTCGCGGTGTCGGTGATCTATTATCCTTGTCTTCTTCATCTCTTCTCCTCTCCCTTTCTCTTTCTTTTTCCTTCTCTCTGTCCTTTCCGGTGGCAAGGGCGTTGGTTCTTTTAGTAACAGTTAGCTGTTGTGCTCGGCCACTCACGTATCCTCCCTGGACGACAAGCGCTCGTTCCTGCATTTGGTTCAAACCCCCCCAAGAGAAATTAATCCTGTCGGCTTTTGCTACTTCATATCTTATAAAAAACTATGGCCATTTTCTTATCTTCAATGTTTTTTTAATGCTGAAGGCAAACTTGGCACTTCTTGAAATTGCATTTAACTAATGGATGATAATATAACTATTAGGAGGAAAAAATCTTAATTTTAGGTAAAATACATTACACTCCATAGAAGAAACTAAGAATGATCCCAGAATTTAGCACAAATAGATCTAAAGGCCAAGTTAGTAACACAACATCTAATTAGTCCACACAACACGCTAGTTAAGTAAAGCCAACAAAATTCACAATCTCTGAGGGTGTTAACCGAATGCATAAAAATACTCTAAAAGGCTGATATTTCTAGAAAAATCTTTGCAACACTATCGTGTCTCGGAATAGCCAGATTTTGTAAGAAATCAACCTTTTAGACATGAGCAAGTTCACCGACATTTCAACGGCTTTGATAATGTTAAGTGGTCGACTCAAATATTTGCCAACCGTTTGAAATGTCGACCAACTTGGGGTTTTAGTGATCCATAACGATCAAATCATACTGGTATCATAAGCATTATGCTAATTTAAAATCGTAGGATATTGTTTTAATATCCCTAATGTTTACTTTAGATCAGATTTAGAATCATATTCTAGAACGTCTATCAAACATCTATACCTGTCTAACCATTTTTTCTGTATGAAGTTTACATTTTTGATAGTGCTCATTTGTGATTGTAAATTGAGATACAAATTAGAATATGGACCTTAGCTTCGAGACTTGGCGCTAAGGGAGCGTTCAAGTATTACGTAACGCAATTTTTGGAGATTATTGACCCCCCCCTCCCCCATGTAACTCGTCGTAACGTTTTTCAGTACCCAAGTATAGTAAAACGTTTCGTGACCACCTAGTGACTCTTTAGTTACTATTATGTGGTGTATGTCGAATTTTTTTTTTAACAATAACGCGTAATTTAATCCCCGCCCCGCATCGTTCGTAACGTTTTACAAAAGGACCCCCCCCCCTCCAAATACGTTACGTAATACTTGAACGCTCCCTAAGCTGATGTCAAAAACGTATTGAATTTGACATACGGCAGTCACATTAGCGTAAGTCTCTGAATCTGAAGGTCTGAGTTAATTTAAACAAACGTTCAATGCGATAGACACTTTCGCGAATAATAATTTTGCATAAGGCAAATGGTATGTATCTGATTTGTACCATACAAACAGAAAATTTCTTAATCAATACCATTTGGTAACTAACAATTCTGATCCTTATGGAGTGGTTAACTCCATCCATAGATGATGATATGATAATATTAATAACATTCATGCTTGAACCAATATAGTAACTTCTATTGATTCCAAAAATACAAAATATGGGTTTTTGTTTTATAAAAGCATCTGGTAGAAAACCAAGGTAGATCTTGCTGTATTAGTACTAGAATATAGCAGTTTATGATCTCAAAATTGTAATGGGATTTTGGTTTACTACAACCATCAATACTTCTCATTCTTTCCATACCTTCAAAGACATGGTACAGGGCTCTGCATCTTCTCCTGAGAGCCACTCGTCAGCCGTGAGGCTGGCTTCGTCAGACAACGTGTCGGGATAGAGGTCTTCTTGGAACAGCTCCGATTTTCGAGGCACCGTCATCGATACCACCTATATCATATATTGTATACGTTTTAGAAATATATATATATAACTGCCAAGGTTTTTTTCTATGACACATAGTTGAGAATATTGTTTTAACCTTGTCTACTATATACATTTGGCGGTTTTCAAGAAAATTTACAAGCAAATTTCAATCTGAGTCTAAATTGATTTTCTGTTCTTAGAAGAAATTTTTAATTTCCGGGTTTTCATTTATATCTAACATTTACAGTATTCGTCGACGTCCGTGAACAAATCGTTACTGGGTGTCAAAACAATTTATGAAACAAAGTTTGGTATAGGGAGCGTTCAAGTATTACGTAACGTATTTTGGGGGGGGGGGGGCCTTTTGTGAAACGTTTCAATGCGGGGAGGGGATTAAATTAAGCGTTATTGTTAATATTTTTTTCGACTTACACCACATAATAGTAGCTAAAGAGTCACTAGGTGGTCACGAAACGTTTTACTATACTTGGGTACAGTACTGTACTTGGGTACTGAAAAACGTTACGGCGAGTTACATGGGAGGGGGGTCAATAATCTCCAAAAATTGCGTTACGTAATACTTGAACGCTCCCATACAATTGCTAAACCATACCTGACAGAGCCCGGAATTATTGAGCCGGTAGAACTTAGCAATTTCGCAGGTAGCGACATCACATCCACGTTTGGGCATCATACCGATACCTGGAAATATTTTTTTATTAATCACAAGTTTGTATGACGCTCAATCAACTAGTATAGTTAAAAATACCTCTTTGGGGATCTGGCGTTTGGAACGTATTGATGTAATGTACGAAGGGTGGTTCCGGTGTCACCTGGAACACGTAAATTATCGGTAAGTATTTTAATTTTTAAGTCCGAGAAGAACATCCTTTATATATCATAAGAGGTTAACCTAGTATTGTCTTTTATTGACATAACCTTTACACATTTAAAGAAAACACTTTTTAACCAGAGTTATGTTTTATTATAAATTTACAATTATTTTACATAATTTTAAATTCAACCGCCGTTTCGCGTGCTTTACAGCGTGAGTGGTCACGGTGACTGAAGGCAAAAGGTGTTGAATGTCAAAAAGTATCACAGCTATAGAAAAAGTTGTATTATCTGTATTAATTTCCCCGGAGTTGGTATCGACTAAAAGATGGAGGGTTTTGGCAAAAATGGCTAACGGTGTCCTCTATTTTCGCGGATTGTTTATCTTGAGATTTACAATCGGCGAAAATTGTTTATCTTGAGGTTAACCTAATGAAATTGTTCTGAAGTAGTTATTTAATCAAGAAAATTGACGTGTTTAATATCAGTTCTAGTTTTAATTCAATATATTTAAAGGCAAGACTGTGGCTGGTATATAAAATAGCATGTCAAAAACAAGTTAAACAAAAAACTATGCTAAATAGTCTCCTCCACTAAAAGCCAATTGCCGTATTAGGGCATCATAGCGAAGCAATCAAATCTGAATTTAATTTAATAATTTTTTTTTATAAAAACCTAGCAAACCGCCCAAGCGTTGCTGTGACTAAGGTTTTTGTTATAACGGTAGGAGAACACCAGTCATGGGGACCACCATGCTTTTTTGGTGGTAATGCCATTAAATTATAGCTTATGAGAAACGTTGGTACTTTCAACACAGCGCCAACTGTTAGAATTGTGATTATCAAATAATAAACAAATATTTTGCAATAAAATAATATTGCGGGTATATATTAAGATGTAAGCTATCCTATCTTTTAAGTTGGATCAAACTACACACGGTGTGCATATTTGATTGATATCGGTTCGGAAGTTGAGTCCATTGCGGACAAACAACGTGACACGTAATTTATATATATATTAAGATTATAATTCACATTTTTTATATAATAAATAAATGCATATTCTTTTTCATCTTACCTCAAAGTATCTGATAACAGAATCTCCTTTTCCACACAAATAGATGAGGTTAGTGTCAGGGTCATATAGTGGAAACATGACTCCATTGCTGGTATCAATCTCCACAGTCACTATGGGCTCATTGAGCGCATCCGGGGTACGAAGTGTGTATTGACGCTCCGACATTCGGCTGAAACTGTTCAAAGAGGTATTTCTTGAGGTCTGGCATCACATTTGTTTAGTTATAATTCGTCGATTAATTTAACTCGATCGAAATCTGGCCAAATAGAATATTAAACGTCCATAATTTATTGGACTTTCCTTCAGAAAGAAAATAGTATTTATAAAGTCGAAAACATAGTGTGGTTACATTTCAGTATGATATAGGTATTTGAATCGATTCGCACATAGCACTCGATCGGAATTCAAGATTTTTAATTGAGTTAGTTTGAATCTAATAAGATTTGTTTCAGAATTCGCATCTGTCGGTAGGAAAGGTTATAGGCGTATTAAAAAGATAAATAAATCAGTGGCACTTTTTAGGTCTGGGCCTCAGATTTCTGTATCTGTTTCATGATCATATGTAAATGTTATAGGCAAGTAGGTGATCAGTCTTCTGAGCCTGACACACGCCGTCGACCTTTTGGGTCTAAGCGAATGTTAAATGCGAGAAAGAAAGTTCATTGGTGCACAGCCGGGGATCGAACCTACGACCTTAGGGATTAGAGTCTCACGCTGATGCCACTAGGCTAACACTGCTTTATAGGCGTAATAGTTAGGTTTAAAAATAATTTTGTATTCATGTGACTGTCGGCTTTATTGCATTGTGCTAAAGTGCATTATAGGATACACACAAAAATTTCATACTTAGTGGTCTACGGTACGGTCAATAAAGCAACCGGTACCTAGCTTGGTATTACGGAGTCTAATTATTTAATTAACATTTCAAATACGAAACTAAAAATATAGTATCCGTTAGGTCTAAATGTAAACGTAAAGATAATTAATAAAAGCTGGTTTTAAACAATTATCTGAACTAACTTACAAAAATAAAACTCACCCAGTCGTGAACACAAGGCCATGTTTTAAGAATATAGCTCTGGAGGCTTTGCTGCCCTCGTGGGCTATCGCTTCCGACTCTACCTCGCCCTTTCTTGGGTCTATTATCCTGAAAAGTAACAAAGTCAAAGCTAAGCGTGAATTTTTTAATTACAACTACGAAATATCTAAATTGTATTTCCAAAATCAATTCAACTCCCTCCTAGGAACCTACTTTTGTTTTTGGAATCTCACACACACTCCCCCCCCCGTGTAACGCGCCGTAACGTTACGTTACGTTTTTCTGTACCCAATAGTAAAACATTTGACCACCTAGTGACTCTTTATACCTAAAAGTTACCATTATGTGCTGTTAACTACTAGAAATTCGAAAATAATATTAAGAATAATGCGTAATTCAATCCCCGCCCCGCATCGTAACGTTTTACAAAAGGACCCCCCTCCCAAATTCGTTACGTAATACTTGAACTCTCCCTAAGCAAAACACACCGAGTACTTTTCTCTGTAATTCTCGGACAAACTACCTTAATTAGAGGATTTTCCAAGGTTAAAACTCCACTCTCACCTGATCTTCTTATCACGGCACGTTGTAACTAGCTTCGACCCTGTCCAGTTCCAGCAAGCTGAATAAATGAGGTCCGGGTGACAGTCCAAACTGAGTAGCACCTCCCCAGTACCAACATTCCATATCGCAATCTGGTTGTCTGATCCAGCGGTGAGTAGGACGTTCTGAGCGATGGGATGCCATAATACGAGGCCGACTCGACGCTGGTGGTACACGAGATCTACTACTGGTTCCGTTAACGTTCTTGATATTCCACCATCAGGGATTTGCCATACCTGAGTTGAAATGGTTTTATACAATTATGCCGACTTACTTATTTGAACATTATCCGTCAGAAAATAATAAAAACTATTTCTCAGCCTATACCGACATTTTTGAAGTTATACTTCTTTAGGCGCGTTATGAAAATTTATAAGAGTGAAATTTTACGATGCGCGCGCACCGTGACACAAAATTATCAGTATGAAGTTGCCCACGGAAGATGCTACGGCATTGGACATAATTTAAAAACAACGTTCGAATAATAATAGAATTTATGTTACACTTAATGTAAGAGAAGAACTTTATTGACTATAATGACTCCTTTTCCGGTCTTTGATTATTTAATTGTAATTAATTATTTGCATGCAATCAAAAACTATTTTTAATAATGCCAAAGAAGTATAACTTCTTACGCGCGTACACGCACCCTTTTTATTTCTTAGTCTGTGACAAGTAATATTCTAACTCCTATGTCATATTATAATTATATACCTTTACGACACAGTCTTCAGAGCCGCTAGCGATGACGTTGTCATTGTGTGGGCACCATGCGATGTCCAGCACCGGGCCCTTGTGTCCGCCCACTAGTGGATGATCAGCCGGGATGCGGCCCACCTAGAAGATTTATGACCTAATTTATTTTGATGGCTAAAAATAAGTCTCTTTTAATAAAATAATGGACGTTATTCAGCAGTTTTTTTTTTTGAAAGTATGGTTATTTTATGTGTTATATTTCATAACTAATACTTTTTTTTTATTTTTATATAATAGGGGGGCAAACGAGCTTGCGGGACGACCAAAAAGGGCAGTCTACGCAGCCCATAGACACCCATTTTTAGTGGGTGCGTTTCCGGCCTTTGAGGGAGGCCTACTATATTTCGAATTTAATATCAAAAAGACTAAATAAACAATTTTCATTGTATTTCTTAATTACGATTATGTAACATTTAGCAAAAAAATATGTATTGTTGATTAATGAAAATGTTATTGAAAATAATGTTCTATTTAGTTTTTTATTGATAAAAAATGTACAGTTTTCAAAACATAAGCAAGAGATCGTGTCAAAAATTTATTCAATATAATTCATAAAAAGCGATCTTAATTCTACATCAGCCAGGAATAGTCCGCCCATATAGTAAATTATGATTACGAATCTCAAAATAGTACATCGCACCTACTACGCGTCACGCTTAAAATACCAAAAACGCAGCTAAAATTATCGAGGTAAGTTTGCTAATTATACTCTATGACAAGTTTCCCACGACTAGTCAATAGGTATATTATGCGATTATCGTTTGATAAAGTAATTTTATACGGCACGTGTTGGTATAATCTACACTGAATCGGTATATAATACATTAATGTGTATATAACATCTATGATTTTGGATTTTGTATGAACATATTTTACTGGCTCTTATTTTTCTATTTTCTATATGGTAGTCGAGATCGGAGCACTTTGTATTGTCTAATCATGATTAACGTACAAGTAAATATAACAAATTGGATTGTTTGTATTGATTTTAATTATAGCCCTTAAAGGATTAAAAAATAGCAATAGAAACTAAATATATGAAATAAAGTAAATAAAACAAAACAAGTACGTTCATATACGAAATAGATACTTTTGTAATATTTATTTACTTAAGATATACGAGAATGATAACTTAAATTAAATACCTATTTGAGGCTTACTATTGTAATGTAGGATGTGAAATCAAAGAATGTCAATGTTAAAACAAAGAACCATCAAACTACGTTTACTAAGTTTTCGTTTATTGATACTTTGAGAATTAACTAAGTTGTGCACCACGTTATTTCTTTTATGTTACATTACAGGCGATTACCATTAGTTGAGTTTATCTAATCTCCTTACTTGATAGTGAATTTGGCTTCAAGTGGTAGGTACTAAGGGTGGATCACTTTTCGGTGATGGCTCATGAAAAGGCACTTTTTATATGAACTACAAAAATTATAAAGAGTTCATGGCATAGCATAACTCTTAAAAATATGAATCAAAATAGCTATGCAACAATAGTATAAATTGACATGATTTTCTACTGATTTATCTCTAAATCGCCACACTGTCTAGACTGTATACTAATATTTCAATTAGTACAATTTATGTATTTCAACGAGGTCAGCCAAGCATGTCTCTATAGGTTAATAAACTGTTGTAAACAAATCCTTTGTTTGCTGATAAATCTACTTCCGAAGATAACTACGATATATTTCTTTGTACCTTCAAAAGTTATGTCGATAATGGTCGAAATCAGGTAATGCTCAAGCGGTTTCAACAATTTCAGTAAAAATAACTCACTATTCGTTAGTAGTTCTAATTATTTAATTATAATTAACAAAAACAGGCTAGCCTAACTTCACGCAGCCGTGAGCAGCAGACTACCTCTCAGACACCGAAGTCTATATAAGAATGCGTTTATATCAGAACAATATATATTGTATGTACATTGTACACATCAGAAATAAGAACAAAATATTTATCCTTTATAAAAGCTACAATATAATTTTCATCACGAAGACGTCCTGAATAACACAAATAGAAACGGGGACAGAATAAATTTAAACCACCTGAGCTCATTTACACGAATATTTGTTAAAATTTAGGACACTTTCACATCGGTAGCAGTTTTTGAGGTAGTGTTTTAATTTCATATAATATACTAGCCGTTTCCCGCCCGCTTTGCTGGGCGAATTAAAATAGGAAATAAATAAAATTTTATGTTTCATAATTATTATTTTTTTTTCATAAATTTCCCGCTAAGAAAAAAGAAAATTTTCGAAAATCGAGTTTTTAAATGATGTTGACGTTTTGAGGTTCTAGGAAGCCTCCCCGAATGTTTCCGCGGTGAAGTCCGTATGTATAAATTTTCATAAAAGTAAAACAGCAATAAAAAAATGGAA
This sequence comes from Pieris napi, assembly GCF_905475465.1. Classification (NCBI taxonomy): domain Eukaryota; kingdom Metazoa; phylum Arthropoda; class Insecta; order Lepidoptera; family Pieridae; genus Pieris; species Pieris napi. Next base: position 4,803,684 of record NC_062235.1, on the reverse strand, counting down.
TTTTAAAAATAAATAGCCATAAACCATCTAGGAAAAATTTCGCATCGAATGGCAGTTGTTTCATGTCGATACGATCAGTGGTTTAGGCGTGAAGGAACTCAAACGAAGACCATTTTTCTTATAATTTATATATATATATATAGATTGTTTTATTAACAGTATGATAAAAACTATACGTACATAAAATGCATTTTACTTAAGATAACTTCAGTTTAAAAGCTTTTTCTTAACGTTCGAAGATTTTGTAAACAGGAAGATTATTGTTTAACAATGTAAACACGGATAACAATTACTAATATGTATACACGATACGGTGTATCAAGTTCATTGGATCACTTGTCATGTAATCACCGCGTGTTTATTGACATTGCGTCTAAACCGCAACTAGTGCGAGGGTAGTCGGTAGTAACAATTTTCTGATATGGTAAAATCTTGGTTAGTTAAAGCCCCATTTAGCCGTATATCAAATTTCATAAAAAAACCTTTTAGTAAATAGTGGTATATGACTTATACTTGTGACGTTATTGAACCTTCACAGAGACTAAAGCGGGCAATAGACGGACCGCATGTTGCAGTCAAGACCGACTGCAATATGCGGTTTGCTCACGAACTGCTCGAGCGGTCCGTGTATTGCGAATATGAATTTAGTATGGAAACTGCAGATCGCCGTGCGGCGACCGCATATTGCAGTCGGTCTTGACTGCAACATGCGGTCCGTCTATGGCCCGCTTAACAAAACTTGCGTTTAGTTTAGACCTAGAGAGAATACACATACCCCAATAGGTCTTTATTAGTTATAACATAGTAACCGATGTATATGCAACAAGTTACTTGGCAGTACGATCTATTGTAAATGATTCATACTGACGCCGTCATGACACGGAATAATGAAGCTAGTGATACCACAACGATAACTTTGTTAATGCTTTATTATTCATACTGGCTCGCACCTTTTCAATAAGCGAACAGAAAATATCATACATTTATCCAACCAACAATCAACCAGAGCCTATGCAAACTGTACATTCGCACGTCAAACAACAGGCATTTTTATAATAAACTTTAACAATAGGAAAATTATGATAATTAAAGGGATTTATTTTAGAGAACTTTATAGACTTTTAATACTGTAATTAAACATATCACAGTGCTATTCGGACATTAAAATATTTGTTTTATGTAATAAAAAATAAGCGAATTTTCAATTCTACTAAACACAAATATTCAACTGTTTTAACCGGCAAAAATAGGAGGTAATTTTCAATTCAAAAATAAAAAATTCGCTAAAAAGGTTATACAATAGTAAAAAGAGGAATTTCTTAACATGATTTTCCACCCTAAATGAATCTAGACCATCCCCGGCAAAATTTAATTAAAAAAACTAATAGGTTATAGGCCGAAATCTTACAATTCCGACCGACTGACTCGTTTTCAGCGGGGCGTGTGCCAAATAGCGAATATCATATTTTACCGCGGTGCACACGCCACGTCTGCAGCGCGTGGGAGGACCCTCGCGTTGCCCAATGCGTGCTTGATATAAACAATCACACCTAATAACAGTTTTAAACAAGTATATCAGCGAAGCAGAAACTTGTAAAAACAAACTGAGAATCGAACAATTTATAGTAATACGTTCTTATTATACAATTATCTTAATTTTCCTTAATCATTAAAAGTCAAGGCCTATGTTGCATATTTCGCCGCATTGAAGTTACATACATATATAAAAGGTAGATTTTTCTTTAGTTCATACAGCTACCGGTCGGAGCGAAATCGTCCATTTAAGTACACGCAATAAGCATTACATAAATGGAAACCTGCACATTCGGAGAAAATTCATCAGGAAGCACATATTAGGCAGGTTGCGATGCGCTGTACTTAGGGTTGACAGTTAATAAATTATAATAATTTAACAATAAGGTATGAATATGTGAGATTTCATTTAAATATCCCAATACTGAGCAATAAGATAACAAAATCTCATCTAGACGAGCGTACGAAGATATCAGAAGCGTGTCTTAAAACAAATATTAAAAATAAAATTGTGGCAGCTGGTTCGTTTATAGGCTCAAGACTTAATTGTACCACGTGTTTAAGTACGCGAAACTAACCATTCGATATTTAAAATACTCCTATCATGCTCAACATAGTGATATATAATCAATAAATAAATGACAGCCCTAAGCCTTAATCAAAGCCGCTCGTCTACTAACTACTCGGGCAGTCTATTTGCGCGTTTGTTATGATTTATTGAACCGAGAACGATCTTGACACACTTGACTCGTGCTTCCTGTGAGATCATTCAAGGTCAAATTTGGTTACCTGCAAATATCTAAGATTATCTGCAATCCAAACTAGATATTAATATATAAGATAATCATTTATTTTGGCAAGAGTAAGGATATTTCACACAAAATAAACATCCCACTAAAATCAACAATGGCAAAGCTTAAGTTAGATTACAAGTCAATGTTTGCAATCACTTATAATAGTGTTACAGTAGTAAATAGCATGACCCCATTGCTGGCAATCAAGGAAAAAAGGGATATGGACATAATATATAAAAAATATGTTCTCAAGTGCATTGTGTTCTATCTATTGTTCCATATCAGTAGCATGTTGCACCAAAACAATGAGTGTTTAAAAAATTCCATTGACTATCAACTGCATACTAATATCAACTTTATGACAATGAATTTAAGTTGAAATTTTTTAACTGTGAAAACTTCCTGTGATAATGCATATTATTGGTTCCTATATATGTAGATTATATATTTAGGTTTTGTTAATGATGTTAACGAAAGAGCTTGTTAAGATAAGACACATAGAAAAACGGGTTTAAGAATCTTTTTAACACGTTCATTCATATAATTATATATAGTTTATTACACAATCAATATATAAAGAAAAGTTATCAATAAATTTGTTTTTCATGTTGCAAGCTAAATCTATATAAGAATCCACATTTTTGCATATGTTTTTTATGCCTTTTTTATCTAAAAAGTTTTAGAGACATTATAAATACATATATATAAAATAAAATAATAAAAACTCAAAGCATACTGTGTGCACTGTTCCCCACAATTGTTCTTTATGCATTGTGCAAATAAATACCGACTGATCAAATGCCCAAAGCCCACACTTATAAGAAGAATAAAAAGGAAATGTTCTGTTATGAGAGTTATAGTGCCAACCAACAACAACATAATTTGTAATATTCTTGCTTGAAACTACAGCATTTTTGCAAAATTAAATTTGAAGTACATTAATAAGAAACAAAACAGGTCATATATAGCGGCTACTCAATTACTTCAGCCTTGAGTATATAAAGAAGTGACCTGTGTCTAAATGTCATTGCTGCGTCAATAAATATATTCCAGATTTTTTAGCCAATAATGACTGGTAAACACTACAGGTCAGGAAAGAGTGTCAAAGTTTCTAATAAAAAAGCTAATGAAAATGGTATATCTGGTATTATTCACATATGTGCATATTATGACAAATAAACTTGACTTTTTATTTTTATTTCCTGTTTTTGTACTCATAATAATAATTTAAAAGTAACATAACTTTAATAAATACATCTCTAAAAAGTATTTATCATATTAGTTTATGAGAAATATTAAATAATTCCCAGTGAAATATTATATATATGTAACCAATGTCTTGAGTGTGTGTCATGTTCGGTTACTTCTACCTATGTATTTCAGAAATTATTAAAAAAGCTTGGAAGGAAATATAAATCTTCTGTGTGTGTTTGTAATTTAACAATTTTAATGAAATTTCTTGTGTGTCCAAGTGGATTTGAGAATGATTTAGATTTAAGTTTATAATTTATGTATTTAATATATGTGTACAGGATAACATCTGTTAGGTAGTAGAATATAATATTCCATGTTTACAACTACAACAATAACTGACAGATTGCAGTCGATGAGTAAGGATAATTTTTAATCAATACTTTATTTTCTTATGATAACATATCTGTACATAGGAAAATAACTGATTAAACAGCAATGATCTTTTATTTACTACTTTATAATGAAACTTTACTGTGTGAATCCACATCTTATTTATAATAAATGATCATAAGATCTACTTAAAAGACTTTAGCCCTATATCCATGTTCATCAGCAGTAAGCAAGCTAAACAAGCTCATTTTCACATTTTTAATATTAGTAAAGATAATACCATTGTTTTATCTGGAATATTATTCATTTTGGCACACTAGGTAGTGTAATAACGTTTTGAATAATTTAAAAATAATTCAGAACTAAATTTGTTTATGTATCATACAATTGCAACTGTATTCATTAATAGTAATAAAAATTATATTTGGCACTTTCGATAAGCGGGAAATTCGGCATTTATAAACACTTATTAATGATCTAAGGCGCTTACCTTATTGTGAGGTAGAACTATGAAGGCACCTCCACCAGCTGACTCTACGATGATGGCCAAAAACTTGGGATTTACAGCACAAAACGTAGAGTCCCAGGAACTCTTTGACACTCTTATATTATCGTAACACTGTTCCCTTTTTAACGCCTGCCCGTAAACGTGGCGAAATTTTGAACTACGAACCACCCTAAACGACATCTGTAAAACCAAAATACGCTAATATATCACTAAATTCACACAATAATAATTTCATTTCAATAATTTCACGTAAAACATAACCTATTTATCACTGTATGACCTATTTTGTCATAACTTATTTTAATAACGTATCAACTCACTTTTGAAATGAAGAAGAAAATTTAATATTACAAGAAATATCACTATGAATTCATTTGAATTGTCCTCGTTTTATTTAGACAAATTAAAATCGAGAGCTACTAAGGTTCGAAGGGAGGACGGTTGGGAAAACGAGCGAACTCCATATTTGGTAATGCTTACAGACGACTACTTAAATAATGTCTTAAAAATTAATTAAACATTGCACAGTAGTTTAATTGTCGTAAAATTAAGTAAGCATTTATATCGTAGCAAAAGTAAGTACAGTATTATTCTAAATATTACCGCAAGTTTTTGATTATATTTTGTTACAAATGACAAGTTATATCCTTATTTCTGAACGCACATTTATAACGTCAGCCTTCAAATATTTATGAATATAGTAATATCGAATTGACAGCTGACAAATAACTTTAACATTTGCAAATTGTCATCGTTATGTGATCGATGAAGTAAATCATAATAAAGAGAAAAAAATAATCTGGATATGTTGTTAAGTATAGTTACAATATGATAAGATATTTAATAACTAAAAGACTAATGATATATTATGATACAAAATATCTTACTTTTGGTTGATCCACGAAATTATCTCTTAGTTTTTCAATCGAAGGTCGAGAGCCAAAGCTGTAGCATCGTTCTCGGCTATATCTTTTTGAAACTTGTGGCCGTTTACCACTCTTGTTTGAAAAACTATTTGGTCTTTTTATTTCCTGTAACGACATAATTTATAAAAATGCTTATAATAATCCATTAATAGAAAAAAATAGTTTAAAGTGTCTTTGTTTTCTTCCGTCTAAAGAGAAAGCGCTGACACCATTTATAGTATAATTTTTTTTAATAGTTAATAATAATTGGGGAGTTTTATTAAGATTATTTTTATAGCAAGAAAAAGGGGACCAAGTAATCTATCAGTAGGTATCTACCTGCCATACCTGGCCATATGTGGCTGTGATCCTAAGGGGATACGGTATTTGTACCCTACATGCTAGATGTTGTACAATATTATGTTATGACGTAAATATTTTTTCGCGTCTTTTAAAATCCTTAGAGGACACACACAGAACAAAGTTTTGCAGTCGTAAATCTGACTTGAGTCGTAATTATATCTGCTATACTACGTTTCAGGACTACAACTATGTGCTAATAAAACTCGAACCTCCATTTAGGTTGCACGTGCTACCCAAAACGTCTAAATAAAGCTGCGGTCTCTAACATCTGAATAAAGTTTTTGTATAGTCATATTTTTTTTTGGAACAACTTTTCTTTAAGGAAAGATTAATCAATGATTCAATGGCTTCCTTCCATTTCATTTATATCTCTCCGAGCACTCTCAACATTGGTGACCCGGACATGAGCAACAATCGTTACACGTGCTGTGGATACGGAAGTTTTATTTTATTTCTAGTTGTATTCCCAGGACGTAGCCCGTATGGTCTGCTTTAAATATGATTATACAGTTTAATCCACCAAATAACCAGATAGGTTTAATTATGAGGCATTTCAATTGTCAGTAGTTGAGTTTGAAAAAAAACTTTTACACTGCATTGTAACCAACTGACTACTTAAATAATCACACGTGGTGTTATAGATATTAAGATTTTATACTTTGACTATTATACATACCGTAACTTCCATATCCATAACTTCTAACTTTGCACTCTAGAAATGATCGACTAAATTTTTGCAAAAAGTGCTGAATATATTTAGTTGATGAACAGCACCCTAAATTTGAGTTTAAAGTACTACTAATGAAATACCGTACGGAAAGTTAGCACAAAGTTTAAGAATTAAACTACCCTCTAACTACCTTAATTAAAGAATTTTAACTACCCTCATTTAATACACGCACTGTTTTCTTATGGTGAAATGTATATTATGTATAAACTTCGGTGGAATGGAACGTCTAAACTATCATCCTTTCTTTGACATTGACAGCAACATTCAACACTTACTATTTTGACGGTAAAATTATAAGTTTTACTTGACAATTATGCAGTTTCAAATTTTAATTTCGGTCGTCTTCCGATAATAGTAAATGTGTAAAATATTATTTTTGATTATATGTTTTCGAAACTGTTTAAGTTGTTAGAATGTTTTAAAACGACTTTACATTTTTACAATCTTCGACAGATCTAAATAAACATAATGGAAATTGCCAGTGCAAAGGTAATTATAATTTATTTAGATAATTAGTACAATTTCTGCATTATTATCCTTGAATGGCGATACAAAAAAAAACATTTAAATTGTATTGTTTATCCAATTTATAGCAATGAATTATGACATAACAGTTTACAAGCTTATTAGTCAACATGATAGGTACATCAATAAAAGTAAGATAAAACTACTAGGAAAATTCTTTTCTAGAGATTTTCAGGTAGGTTCACTTTAAATGATTGTTTTTTAAAAGAATTTTTAAACCTCTATAAATTAGCATATCAATTTTCTCTCACTTACAGTATCTTTCTGAATTGTGAAATGAAAAAACATAAGATTTGCATCAGGTGTTTTGAACGGACACAAAAATATACCACATTTTTTTTTTAAATCATGGTAGTAAAATAAATAGGTTATAGCACATATTTTAAGCCTGCCTTTTAAATTATTTATTCTTGTTTTAGGCACGTCACCATAGAGTGGTGTTGTGTGTACTTGGAGCTAGCAATTTGGCATCACTTTTGGCTGCGCTTCATCTAGTTATTCACCTTAATCCAGAAGATAAGTAAGTTGTTATAAGTGGCTTTGATCAATAGTATTTTGTACTTACCCACAAAATAGTGGGATAAAAACTAGTATTTGTACTAGTCCAGTATGTCTGCCTGTCATGTTTCTCCATCAAGTATGAAAAACATTGATATAATTATTTCATTTTGTTATATGTATACACTTGTTTTGATTGTTGTATAGTTTTTTGAGTTACTTCCAGTACTTACCTGTACTGTTGAACCTGAGTGAAGGTACAGGTATAGGCAGACATATTGTTTAGTATTAATATCAAGTAAAGACTTTGGTATGAAATAATAACTTATTTAAAATAATCAAGAAAAAGAATAAGAATTTTCGTAATATTATTTATATTACGTAAATATTGTAAAGGTTGTCCGATGCGGTGAGTAATTAACATGCTTGCGATATGTGACCTTGTAATACATAAGAATTAATGAAAATTATGTGATGTATAATTTTGACTCTAAAATATGTTAGATTCTTAAAGAATGTAAAGGTTTAAGGAACAGAGGCTGGCTTGCATCAATTTAAAAACTTAATACTTGCCTATTAAGTCTTTAGCTTCTTGTATTATATACTTTCTTTGCTGTTATTAGGTCGGTCAGAGGGCCCTCTCTGTGGCTTACTAGCTAACCCTTACTTTGTACAACCTAGTTCTTGTGTATGGCATGACATGCCTCATGTGTCATTCATTATCTGGCTCATGTGTCTGGTGGTTCATGCCCTAGCACTCATGGATCACAGCTGGGACTATTATGGAATTTGCGTTAGAAGTGAGTGACACATAGATTCTTTAAGATTGTCATGAGCACAAGAGCTTCATAAACAAAAAACCTGCATTAAGTTGAACTAGTATAAATGCAGGATATACAAGATCGAGTCTAGCTGTGTAGTAGGTTAGGGTTTCAATACTAAGTTTGTTTATACTAACTTCCGTGCCATTGTGGGATTGTATGTTTATAATGATTAAAAATTGCACTTCAATATGACAATCGATCATTGTTTTTGAATTGATAAATAGAGCTCAAGAGTATCTTTTTAACTGATAAGAATATAACAAAAAAATTTGTGCATCAATGACACTCAATTGCTTTTATCATCCATTTTAATTAGCGAAAGTCACATTTTAAGTGATAAGTGATTATTTATTTTAAAGTAGATGACAATTATGCATATATATTTAATCGAATATATAATATGTTAACTGGCTTGCTTTTTTTTAAACTAAATTAGAGATAAGGAATGACAAGCTTACTAACATGAATTTTTATAAATTTCAGCTTGTTAGGGCTTTAAATTTTTTATTTGTATACTAATATATAAACTAAAAATAATGTGTTAATTAATTTCTAAAATACAATGTTTTGAAAACTATTCAAGGTTGGTTTGTAAATATAGTGCTGATGAATTTCTGATGCTAATCTGGATATGACTTTAAACATTCAAATTTGTTTGTTAATTGCAATAGACAACACGAAAACAACACTTTAATGATTCCCAATCAAGTTACTTTACGAATGAATGGTATAGGCAAAAATTAGAAATCGACCAAGTCATAAAGAGAACATCCTTGTTTCCTTCCAACTTGAGTTTAAAATGCAGTTTCTGATTTTACCATTATAAAGAGAAAACACAAAGGTTTGTTAGAGCAAGGGTTCTTGAAGCTTAGACGTTTTCAGTAAATAATTGTGTCACGTCTAATAGGATTCTGTGAAGTTTTCGCTTACCACGGTAGAGGCAAGAAATTTAGTTTTAAAACGTTATCATAACTATAAAATGTTATCATAATATATACATATTAAAGGGTTAGAATAGTATTATTAAAATAGTTTTTAATACGTCGTTAAGATAAGTCTGGGTGTTGGTGGCAATAAGCGACACTATCACTTTACAAAAAACATCTAAAAAGATACTGGCGTTGATTAAAGATCAAAAAGACTTTTATGAATTTCAGACGTTGCCTTGATCGTGGCATCTTGCCTTAATCTCGCAAACAATAAACAGTTTAACACTATCGATAAGGACTGATAAACTTCATCGTCACGAGTAAAATTTTATTATGTTTTGCTGAATAATATTTTACAATACACATAATAATATACCGCAACTCCCTAAAGGAACATTTTTGCGCCAAAATATACGATAACGTTATAATACCATTTAATTGCTTATAGGATAATAGTAGATTTTTTGAAAATCGAACATCCAACTGATATGCCAGGCGCGTGTTGTTAGCGCCTAAGTTTTCTTTCTTAGTTTATCCATATTATATAGTATAAGATCTCGCTATACAACGACCTTCACCGAGATGCTTATTTAATGAAACTTATTTTATATTTAATTTAATATGTCAATAAATATAATCCATATGGGTTGCCTAGCAAATTTCAGTCCAGAGTATGTTTAATTCATATTTAAAAAAATTTTTTTTTATAATTTGCATGTAGTAAATTTTTTGAACTTTTTTCAATCAATATTTTTAATCAGGATAGTATTATATATGTATCACTATAACCTTCTTTTATACTAAAGATGTATATATACTTTAGTGTCACATAAAAAATATACACATAAATAATTAATTGATTAAAAACAACCTAACGTTTGCATATTCTATGGGCTTCATACTTACGATTGGTATAGAATTTATCTAATAATCATACCGGTGCAATGTTTAAAAATTTTTTTTTTAAATTAATTAAACATACTCTGGACTGAAATTTGCTAGGCAACCCATATGGATTATATTTATTGACATATTAAATTAAATATAAAATAAGTTTCATTAAATAAGCATCTCGGTGAAGGTCGTTGTATAGCGGGATCTTAGACCAATATTTAAAAATCGTCGAAAGCATCAGTACAATTTACTCATCAGAGACTATATATGGGACAATCTAAAGTAATACGTAAGCCTACTTGGCCTTGTTGATAAATACGTGTTCTTACATCCTAATCATCTTTTTTAGCATAACTACAATTATTTTAGTTGTTGCAAATATAATTTTGTTTTTGTTTCGTTTAACTTAAGATTACTACACTTTAGATGGCACTGTTTACATTTTCAATTGACGTATCTAGTTGTTTACTTTAAATAAAATAAAAGTATCATCATTCATCAGTATTACTATCTCTGAAACTATTACCAGTATGAGTAGAGTAGATTAAGTATGGGTCTTAAAACTTATAATAAAATGTTCAGCGTATCAATCTTCTATCTTAGACTTTATAAGAAATCACTACATAGTATAAAACAAACGCTTTCTCTGTCCCTATGTATGCTTATGATTCAAGAGGAAGGTTTATTTGTATAATAACATCCATTAAGTATGGATGGAGAAATACTGTTATTTTTTTATGTTTCTAATATGATGTCGTAAATCGCAAATAATTTACACTTTTGCCGCTTACATTGCGAACCCTACGAGATTTATCAAAATCATGTACTAAGTTTTGTACACATTGAAAAGGTCTACAGAAAACTCCGCGATGGTATATGTCTATCTCTCATGGATATCCCACAATATTTTTTTTTTGTCATTTACTTTTTCGTCAAATAATGGCTAATTTTCGAAGCGATTTTAACCAATACAGCATTAATCCTTATCCAATTAAATATCTTAAATACATTGTTGATTTAGTATAGATCTATATGGCCCTTTACAGCATATGATTTAAATGAATATTTTCGAAGATATTACAAATTTAAAAATTGCGGGACGCAGCGCGTCGGAGGCCGCGGTTCTCCCTATACTCTATAGCACTTTGAATTTAGTATCAGCATTGCATCCGTGCGAAGCCGGATCGCTAGTTTAAATATATACGGTTTTCGTTTAATTTTTAATCTGTTAATTTCAGAATATCAATAAAACGCGGAACAGCGCTCACATTGTTGGGCTTCGTCTATTTTATGACACTGTTCGAACTATTCAACGTAGCGGCTCTCTTCACTACTCTCGGAGCGAAGTTTAGACACAAGTTCAGATTGAGTTCGGGCGATGTACTCGATATTACAAACAAGTGAGTATATACGTAGTTCCATTGTAACTAACTTCTAATCTAAGACAGGTCATGTCTAAATAAAAATTATCTTAATTGAGACTTGGAAAATAACTATAACTAACTAGCAGACCGGCCCAGCGTTGCTGTGGCTAAGGGTTTTGTTATATTACATAGTAGCAAACTATTCAAGGGAAACGGTAGGAGAACTCTAGTCATGGGGACCACTATGCTTTTTTGGTGGTTATGCCATTAAATTGTAGCTTATGTATATATATATATATGTGAAACGTTTCACATATTTTCAACACAGCGCCATCTGTTAGAATTGTGACTATCAAATAATAAACAAATATTTTGCAATAAAATAATATTGCGGGTATAAATTGAGATGTAAAGCTATCCTATCTTTTAAGTTAGATCAAACTACACACGGTGTGCAAATTGATTGATATCGGTTCGGTAGTTTAGGAGTCCATAGCGGACAAACAACATGACACGTAATTTATATATATATTAAGATATTGCGCCTGTGTCTATTATTTGAACTTTAAAATACATGATCCTAAAAATCCAGTACGAACCTTATATTTCACGTTCTGCACGGACAATTCAGACCTTCTAAGACACTCGTTGTCAATTATTGCCGGTTACTTATCGAAGAAATCATGTAATTATAATTTAGAATATATTAAGCAAGAAATATCTATGGATGGTTCTAACGCAAGGTTATTTTTAGGACACATTAAAAAATAATAATTATTCGATAATATTTCAGATTTGTGTTGGGCGAGGCACACAGAATCGGTTATCGTAGATTAAGAAAAACAATAGTATTTTCTTTTATGTAATAGAAGGCAAACGGGCAGGAGTCTCATCTGATGTTAAGTGATACGCCCATGGACACTCACCCTGCCAGAGGGCTCGCAAGTGCGTTGCCGGCCTTTCAAAAGAATTGGTACGCTCTTTTCTTGAAGGACCCTAAGTCGAATTGGTTCGGTGGGCAGCTGGTTCCATATAGTGGTGGTGCGCGGCAAAAACTGCCTTAGGAAACGCTCAATGTATTTAGTTTTTCTGATATAAGGCTATAAATATAATATTTCAGATTAGTATCAGCTGTGCAAGCAGCGTTTTCTTGTGCGACCGGCGTGGTAGTTTGTCTCTGGTCATGTACAAGAGATCTGATGCGGTCCTCACATTACATTTCCGAAGCCTACGCGTGGTTCGGTGCGGCCTATTTCTTTTATGACATATGGTCTATGTACATGGTAAGACATTGTGTGTATAACTTTGGTAAATTTATGAATCCTCAAACAATTAAACACCAAATTGAATGTGTTTAATTAAAATGAAGATTTAATGCAAACAATTCCATAAGTATTGCTTTTTTTATTGTTATGTTGTTTTTTTTTATTGTATGGGGACAGTAATGATATTGTCTTTGTTTGTTCGGATACAATTATTTCTTAATTAAAAGCCCACGATAAAGGTTTTAATGACATAGGGCCAATGTTTTTTTATTCAACAAAATTAAATAAATTACATTGATTATATTTTCTTAAGCAATATTGTAATATTGGGATATAATTTTTCAGGTACATGTACACATGACCACCAACTCAAACAGCACTCAATCGACGAAGAAGTCCCTTCCATCTGGTGACGCGTTGGAGTCTCCAAAGAAACCCTCATTTTTTGCTTACTGCAAACATGAGCCAGTGATTCTGATGCACCATCTGTTCATTGGTGCCTTCGGATTTCTAGTCATTGTCGTAAGTGTATTATTAAAAAAAAGCGTGCGTACAAAGTACACATGTCAGAAGTGAAACTTCTTTGGCAAACAAATTTTTAAGTCTTGTTCATATTTATACAAATCGAAAACTTTAGATTTCTGAGACTTAGAGGGAGGGAAAAAGGAAGATATGTTAGGAATTTCACTGCCATTAAAATACTAACAGTGTCGAAAATTAATACAAATCATTAATTTAATTTTTTTTATAAAAAACACGTGGCATTTTAATTTATAATTCGTCATTTGAGATTTTAATAAATTATTTTGCATCAAATATAAAATACATAAAATATAGAAAACTTCATTAATTCTGTTTAAAAAATTTTAATTTTAAAAATATAATTTCTATAAGGTAATTCGCCCTTCTCACTCTCAATCGGTCTCAATCGCTTTCTCCCTTTTCTTCGTCAAAAACGCTGCATATCTTCGTGACGCTAATATTATTGTTATTGCGTTTCATCCGTAAAAAAAATTACCGTCATGCGCCTTAAGAAGTTTCACTTCAATAATAGTTTTTGCGTTATCAATTGATTGATGAAATCATCATCCTTATGTTCTTAATGAACAGCAAAAAACTAACTAATTTATGAAATTTATACAAATTTGCAAACATTATTAAATTTATATTAACTATACTATTTCACTATTAAGGTTAAACACATTCAGTAATTTTTCAAAGTGCACCTCTGCGCCATTGTTACCGGACATGAAACAACAACATGTGCTCAGCTTACGTGATACAGGTTACACAATGCTATATCTTAGAAGATAAATGGGTTTGAAAGGTGTAAATTAAACTATAATATGGTATCTGCGTAACGTTTCGTTTCACTCTTGAAAGTTGCCGCGATTTGCAAATTGTGACTTAGTATTTCAGCTATACCACATTCGTAATATATTAAAGTATTAATAACTGTAGTAGCTTAAATTTAACCCAGCCTAGTTCTGCCAGTTCTAGTCTACAGATAAAATCATATTGAAAGAAAAATTAAGCAACTGTCACCCACACCATGCTACAGCGCACATAGTATAGGTGATGTTAACATAATTAATGTGTCGTGTGCGAGATACGTACAAAGTCGTAACGTAAGTTGGACAAGTGTCTAACTTACGTTACGACTTTGTACATAGGGCTTCCAGTTACTATTGTTTAGTTTCAATATTTTAAAGTCTAAAATAAACAAAATCGAATTTACACGCTACTGATTATAAAGTATTTTTTTATTTATTGTCAAGTTAAAAAAATCTAAATGTATACTAAATAAATAATAATATTATTCGTTTTGACATACCTTGAAAATATTATATAAACCTGCCATGCGAATTTTCTGACCTTATTAGAAGTGACACAGAAAATTCAGAGAATAACTTCTTGTCTATGAAACAGGACAGTTCAACCAATGGGCTGGAGTGAATTATGGGTGCACGTAAAAGTATAAAGTTTAATAGAGACCTTACAGCTATTTTACACATCCATAGACACAATGTGAAGGGATGGCGCAAGTGGAGACGTGTTTGTCTTTCACATGGTCCATGGTATTTAACACTGGTTAGGCACAGAAACATATTACTTGCCTATAAATTGCGTGTTGTTCCCACGAGAACGTAAGTGCGTGCTACTATTTCACCATGCCCCCTGCTGCTAGAGGACAAATCTTTGTTTTTCATTTATTTTATTATTATTTATTACTTAAGATGTCATGTGGCACATGTTATAATGGTTGCAGCTCCTTACTAACGTTGTGTAAAACAAAAACTTGCCGATTAAAAAAAGTGACGGAGAGATTATTGCCAGTTCTTCTCTTCCGTTCTATGCCCTTGATTTGAGAACTGGCAGTAAATGTAAAAATTGAATTTCATATAAATATTTTCTTTTTTTTGACGTTCATAAATGTACGTTGTGTTATCTATATGAATCAATGATTTGGTTTTGACTTTAAATACAAATGAATGTTCATCCCGCCTAAGGCGATTGTTGGTGGCGCCTTCGGGTTTTAGTGGGTATGCACATTCGCGAGTCCCACATAACCCTCCCGCACTAAGCAGTCGCACCGCGGTTGGGTATGCGCAATGCATTTCCCCAAGTTAAAAAAAATTATGTGTCCAATTCACACGTGGTAGAAGTGAAACCTTCAAAAACAAAGTTTTTATTATTAAAATATGTAAATTAGACTTTTTCTCTATCTAAATGTAGGATCTTTTCTTTAAAAAAATATATATTTTAATGTTAATTTTTTATTTATAACTTTAATATCAATCTTTAATTTGGTAAAAACTAAAATAATAAAAGTTTGAAATAAATTCTCAAGATCCAACGTGGGAGAAAATGAGATAGGAAGCATTATACAGTGTATAAACTTTTAATTAAGTGTAGTACGAAGTTTTCACTTCAAAAAGTTTCTATAACTAATGATTTGTAAATAAAATTGATAAATAATCTAATTTTATAATTAAACTACTTACTTGACTTACTTATTTAATTTTCATCAAATCTGTTTTTTTATTTCAGAAAATGGTCAAATACACACTAATTTAAAGTTTATACACTGTATAATCCTATCTCACTCTCTCCCACGCCAAATCCTATTAATTTATGTGTCTGTCTCTTTTTACTGTCGCTTTTTCCGTTGCATCCGGTTTGAAATCACAACGATTCTAAAGAAGTTTCACTTCAAAAAAAAAAAAAAATAGATCCGAAAATATGAGGTCTAAGGGTTGTAACTCATAAGTACCTAAAACTTTCCAGTACTTTCGCGGTGGGCTGGGCGATTGTGTATTCGGATTCGTCTACCTCATGGAGCTATCCACTCCATTCGTTTCGCTTCGAGGCATTCTCTCCCGTCTTCAACTCAAGAAGTCTCCAGTTTACGTGTACAATGGACTGGCGATGTTGGCCACCTTTCTGGTGTGTCGTGTGCTGAGTCTGCCGTATGTGTGCCTGCTCTACAGTCGAGCTGCTAGTATGACGTATTTTGAGGTAAGGTAACATGACTTACTAAGAAAATATATAATATTTATTACTTGGCGATTAAAAAGAGTGGCGGAAAGTTTCTTGCCAGTTCTTCTTACCCGCTCTACGCCCTTGACTTGCGAACTGGTAGTAAATGTAAATTTACAATTAATTTAACTTGACAATTCAAAAGTGTACTTGGTTACCCACTTGAATAAAGATATTTTGAGTTTGAATTTATTGATCTTTCTAGGACTGTATGTTTTGTTATAGCAGCAAGCAATTTCGTTAATATAATAAATCAATGACGTTTTAAAACTTTTTCATAAAATTGTAATTAAGAAGAAAAGAAATGCCAGAACTCAACAAAATTGGTTCAGTTAGTTGTGAACAAGTGACAAATATTTTTTTTAGTTAAACTATTAGTGTTTGATATAGTAGTAAAGTTTTTCCCACAGGCTATAAAATCCCTACCCACGGGTTGTAAGGTATCCATCTGCATCTTACTCTTACCCCAGATTTATTGGTTCTACCTCATGTCAGCTGGAGCTCTGAAACTCTTCTTCAAACGAGACCCCGTTAAACGTAGTTGATTATACAATATTCCTCTGATTTAGATTTTAGGACGTTTAACGCGCGTATGATGCTCGCATGCGTTAATATATAATGTATTCGCATAAAGCATGTCGAGCTGTAGGCTTATATTACAATACAATAACCTAGTCCCTATAAACGCTAATAATATACACGTCAAAATACGTACTCATACGCTACCAACGTATACGTACAGTTTGTGACTATTTCTCTCAATACGTTAAACCTTGAAAAGGAGATAATTGACATTTGAGAATATCTTATGGAAATGCTAGTCTGACGGTGTATTGAGAATTTAATATTTCTGTTTTATAAAGTTGTGTTTATAGCTTAGTTAAAAGAGCAAATTATTTTCTTATTTGGCTTTCTAAATGAATCTGAATTCTATCTCTTTCTTGCACGATAAAATATGGTAATAACTACGAGGTTCCAGCATAGTATTATTTGTTAGTAGCACAAATTGTCTACATTGAAGTTATTGCTCATACAATTTATATACAAACAAACGCACGAGCCGTTGAAATTGTATGAGAAATAACATCCGCTTGTATACGGACAATGCTACGTAATTTTTGTGCGAATAAACTTTGTGTTAGATATTTCTCGTGTAGTTTTCAAATATTTCTTAGTATTTTCTCGTAAT
Source organism: Pieris napi (assembly GCF_905475465.1). Classification (NCBI taxonomy): domain Eukaryota; kingdom Metazoa; phylum Arthropoda; class Insecta; order Lepidoptera; family Pieridae; genus Pieris; species Pieris napi. The sequence goes on along the minus strand of NC_062235.1, from coordinate 4,786,239 downwards.
AACCTTTTTATTACACGATGAGCTTACAAAGTTCATTAATCTGAGCTTATATTATCGAATATTAACAGTGTTAATCATAGACTATTATTTCTGGTTACCGATAATTAATAATATACCAATTGTTATATTGTATATAAAACTCATTAACATTGAAGCCACTATTTTCCTCGTGTTTCGATCTATACGGAGTATGAAATTAGTATAAGGCTTTTTATGATAACGATGGTTCAAAGTGGTGTCATATAAATATAAGAAAATGGTTTAAGAGGCTCTGCAGTAAGAATTTGAATTACGGCCGGAAAGATAATTGGGGTTTTCACCCAAAATGATTATTTTGATGTAATAGTGATTGAATTCCCCAAAAACAACTTCGAATTGTGAAACAAAATTAATTGTTTCTGGATTAAAATTATTTTGGATCTGTAATCAAGGATTATAATATAGTTAAATAATTTCATAAGTGCTTATGATATTATATAATATGTATTTGAAATATTTTCCTTATAAATGATACAGATTTCGAAATTTGTAATGGCTAACGTCCGCATTCGTAACTCAACTCATCATTCCATTGAACTTGGGATCGTGATTTCGAACGCTAGGTAGTCTAATCGGACAGTTACCTGTAGACGGTGAGTGAAACTATGAATCCAATTGCTATTTACGAGCTGTAGATTTACCTATAAAGAGAAGAGCTGTGATTGATTCCAAGCCATGAATTTCTACATAAGAACTTACGAAATTACGTACGTACGAACCTAAGTACGTACGTATGTAGTTCTTGGCGCATGAAGAAATAGTTGTTTCACAATATCATAAACATTATTACCGATTTTGAAGTACTTTAATCCAAATTAACGGTCACTTAGAGCTTAAAAATTATTTGTTGTTCAAAAATAAATTACTAAAGTTATAGGCCTAGCGTTTGTTAAAATTTCATAGATTTATTCTGTGTTTAAAGCACTGTTTTCATTTCTTTGAGTAAAAGAGTATATTTATGATCGTGTACGTGTGTTGTCTAAGATTTTTAACCAATACTTTTTATTAATTAAAAATAACTTGTCGAATTAAACATACAACGTAGTTGTATACTGAATGTGTTTATATAGTAGAGGATTTGGCTTTGATAATTAAAACTTGGTACAATAATTGCTTGTTTTGTGAACTGTTTTAATATAAATTGTTTCGATGGCTGTGTGGGCATGTCAAAGTTTTGGTTATGGTTGATAACAGTGGTTTGGATAATAGGGTAAAGGAATAAAAATGAGTTAGTATCTAGTTCTTAAATTGGTTTTAATGCTATGGTGGTTTTTTGCAATGCAGTAATACCAGTATTTTCATTTATTGCGTTTACTTACGTTTATATTCTTTTACTTTGAATAGCATCGTTTTTTTACACTTTATATAAATTTCAATACCATTTATTGTGATATTATTTTAAATAATGACGCACAACACTACCAGTGTAGTATAGGATATTCATATAAGAAGGATTAAACCCAAGCATCCATAGTCAGAGACAAGTTAAGGGTCCCTAATCTGTCAAAACCATAAACCACGTTTTATTAATTTTAGAAAAGGAATGACTTAAAACAATATCTCACATAGGAGACAGGGCAGATAAGTTTTGTATTCATATGATCAATAAAAGCCTTATTTATAAGAATTATAAATAATTCTTCCATTATTTGCCGAGTCAAAAAAGATAGAGGAGTTCGTATAGTGTCTTTGAATATTATCCGCATTTCGCTTCAAAGCTTGAAGAAAATATTGTATTGATTTTTAAAATTTGTTTTATACTGCTTGACGTTACAACGTACTTTCCGACCACCTTGGCCACTATTTATTGATATAACGGGTATATACGAGGTAATTCGAAATGTCTTATGAATATTTGTATATCTATCGTATAGTTGCTTTACCAACCCACCTCTAAAGCTTTTATAATTTAATAATTAATATAACTATTATATTTTAGCAAATTTGTCTAATGCTTATAATTTTAAAGTTGGTAAAGCAATTTTGTGAGTGTAGAACATTGTTTTAGGTCTCTCATGATAGATTAATGTATAGAACGGTGCTTTCTTATCGTGTTGTAGTTGTATTGGACGTCTAGAGCTAACTTTGCCCCAATCTTCTAATAAGCTTGTTAAATTATTTAAAAAATTGAATTTGCTAAAGTAAATTTTGGAATTACGTACTATCAACGTTCGACAATTATCACGCGACTTTCTACATTTTTATTGAGCACCAAATATAAGTTATTTTTTTTAATTCTAGTAATTTCTAAATTAAATATCGCTTTTGCCTGTGGTACCTATTATTTTGAGATGGGTATTCATGTCCTTCGTATTCTTAAGCGCTTGATTTAATTTTAGACATAAAATAGAAAGAATCAGTCCGAAAAAATTTGATTGTATAATAATATAATGAGCTGAATACTAAATGTTAAATTCGGGTAAAGTTAGCGATTTGTTATTTGTATTAGATCTGAGTGGGTTAAGGTAACGTTTTCCTCTATGATGATACTTCCACTTTTCACTTTGCATTTTATATTATTTTATGAATATATGTTAGATGGATTTTATAATTATGCATTTTTTCACATTAAACATAATTTAACTGTTGCCAATAGATATAAAAGAAAGATTCCATCTAATATTAATTTACAGCTGTGATTGCATTAATTTTAATTGAAAATATAAAACTGTGTATGATAACAAACGTGGACGGAAAAAATATTGGAATGCAAATATTAAAACATTTAATTTGTAGTACTAAAATTGTAGACTAAACCAGTCTAATATTTTTACGTTATTTCGAAATTACCAGAGACAATAAAAAAAAAACATTAAAAAGCTAATACAATAAAGAAAAAAACGAACAAATAAATTTTTATTAGTTCCAATATTTTTCACGTTATGAATAATATGAAGAAGTATCGCTTTTTATTTAAATGTTATATACTAATTTAGTATCGACTGTTGAAGGAGGCCTTTATTTTTATTTATTTTTGTGGATGTTTTAATAAAATATGTATAATAAACGTCTGCGGTTTTATTTTTAATATCCCTGCTAAGATCATTGATATTTCCTTTTTGGTTCTCTATCTTAATATATATAATAGTAGACTCGGCCAAGCGTTGCTGTGGCTAAGGTTTTTGTTATATTCCATAGTAGCAAACACCAGTCATGGGGACCACCATGCTTTTTTGGTGGTTATGCCATTAAATTGTAGCTTATGTGAAACGTTACTTTTAACACAGCGCCATCTGTTAGAATTGTGACTATCAAACAATAAACAAATATTTTGCAATAAAATAATATTGCGGGTATACATTGAGATGTAAGCTATCCTATCTTTTAAGTTGGATCAAACTACACACGGTGTGCAAAGTTGACAAACGACGTGACGCGTAATCTTAATATATAAAAATTACGTGTCACGTTGTTTGTCCGCTATGGACTCCTAAACTACCGAACCGATATCAATCAAATTTTCACACCGTGTGCATCTTTGATCACATTGTTCTAACTTAAGAGATAATGTAGCTTCTTAATTTATACGCTCAATATTATTTTGTTGCTAAATATTTGTTTATTATTTTTATTTAGTCACAATTCTAACAGATGGCGCTGTGTTGAAAGTACCAACGATTCACACTTACTTTTTTTAAGTTCAATGAGAAAAAAAAAATTAACTAAATTATTGACGGTAGGGAGTAATATCTAAAAAATTAATGAAACCAATCAGAAAAGTGTAATAAAACACAAATACTTTGGGTTATCAAAACTGCTTAACGGATTTTTTTTTCATTTCTACAAATAAATTACTCGTTACGTCAAATAAATCATAGTTTATGACATATAAATATAAATATTTCAAGATATTTTCCATTAACAATTCATAATTATTTCAAAACTCATGAATGCAAATTAATTTTAGCTTGGTGGCTGAGTTATCTACTGTTATACGATTTCAGATAACAATTTTTTTTATCTGGTTAAGGTTTCGACTGGGTGTCGGAGGATTTCAGAATATTATTAGAGACTATTGTTAAAATTAAACAATAAACTTCAATAAAAGGGCTCTAGGTACTTTGTGGTGGGCTATAAAGTATGTTATGACAGGTGTGAAATGGTGATACACGTATTTAGTATTTTACTGTAAACTGTTTCGTCAATTCATAATATATATTTCTAGTAAATAGTTTAATGAATTAAAAACATCGCGTATTTGGAATTAAAATTATTCAATCGGCAAATATTTGATGTGTTCGATTTCCTTAGTTTTTCCAGCAACTTTCTTGTATTTCTTTAAGTTGACTTCCACTCGCACCTTGACCTGTAACTTCTTCAATAGTTCGGAGATATCGTCATCATCATCATCGTCGTCCTCCTCCTCCTCTGGAGTTTCATCTGGCTTTTCTGGTTCAGGTGTTGGCTTGGGGGTGGTTGGTGCTGGAGTAGACTCGGTGGTTGGTTCTGGAGTAGGCTCGGGGGTTGGTTCTGGAGTAGGCTCGGGGGTGGATTCTGGAGTTGTCTCAGGGGTGGTTGGTGCTGGTGTTGTAGTTGGGTCATCCAAAGATTCAAAGTCGACATCAGTGATCTCTTGGAACCAGGAGAGGAATGGACCAGGTCGAATGAAACCTAAAAAAAAAAGAATTGTATGTAATGAAACAAGTTAGTATTTTTTACTCATGACACCAGTAGTACACATCTTTCAACATATTTTATATTTTAAGAGGCTGTGTGATGACTAACCACCAGGATGTCCAGAGTGACAACCTCCAGATGCAGCTCCAGCTACGAAGGAAGTGACTCCCACCAAGGTCGGGACACCGTCTTTGTATTGTACTAAGGGACCACCACTGTCACCCTGCAATAAAATGCTTTTTAAAAACACTACGTATGTAGGTAATTAGTTTCAAGACCAGTTTATATATTTTGATAGTAGCTCTTCAAGTTGAATGGTAAATACATAAATATGGAAATGTGCTTATCACATAGCCTATTGGGTCATTCAAGCTTCAACCTAACACAGATTTATTAAGACTTACGCAAAATGACCTTTTGAACATGTTCACTACATGAGTAATTAATTTCGAGAAACAGATTCAATGGCATGGCAGCTTGCTTTACTACAGGTAATATCAAATTACCTGGCAAACGGATTGAGAGGTGACGTTGTACCAACGCGCGCAAATAGTGTTGGAGTTGACAATTCTGCTTGTGAAAAGACTTAGGCACAAAGCGTCGTCAACGCCGCGGAGATATGTCCATTGTAGGGTTGTTGCTGCTGGAGCTAAAATTTATATAATGTTTGATTATGTATACCTACCCTAGATCTTAAATGGTTTCTTATATTCACTCAATGTATACTACATATACATACTAGATGAGAGTATACTACCCATACAACATTTGGCATGAATACATCTGAAACTACTGCGTGAAATACTTTATATGTATTCAGTGGAATGTACGATTTTTTAAACAGCATTCGTCTGATACCTTGGGTCCAAGTCCTTCCCCATCCGCTAGCAATCAGTCTCTCTTCAGAATAGTCACTGAATGCCTCAGTGGACGGCTGAATCCTCACCCTTTGAACGTTTGCTTAAAATATTCAGAAGGGGTTAATTATAAAAACTAAAGTCCATTAATCTTATTTCTGTAAACAATATACACTTACTATCACTTATCGTCTGCTTAAAGTATAATATATGTAGCTCGTCGGTAGCTCTAAACATACTTATATAGGCTAGTCAAACACATGAGCAAATATTTAAATAAAAACCTGAAGTTTAATGTTGTAGCGTGTTAGACTCTAAACTTACAGCTGAATGTAATTGGAGTGGTCAGTTTTATAAGAGCGACGTCATTAGGCTGCACAGCTCCAGGATTGTCTGAATTGTAGGTGGGGTGGTTGTACCAGTCCCATGAGTCGGATATGTACTCTGCTGAGTTCATCTCGATGAGACCCGCACGAACCGTAATTTGACGGTAGCTGCAAATTTTTAAAATATCATTCACTAATTTACAGTTGTATTTCTACTTTTAAATCTGTCATTGAAGACTTATCGACTCCATACAGTGGCCGTAACAATAGGGTGGCAGACCCAAGAGGGCCCTTGCCCAAGAGATATTATGTTCTATGGATGAATGTGAAGTCTCCAATACGCATTGGCTAGCGTGGGGACTACAGACCATTCCCTCTCACCCAAGATAGGAGGCCTATGGCCATTAGTGGGACATATACAACCGGTGATTGAGAACGCTGGAAATCTCGCAGTTTAGATATAATATTAAACTGAGTACAACGTGACGATTTTTACTGATAGGGCCATATAAAAAGAATTTGCCACGGGCCCCAGATGGTATAGTTACACCACTGACTCCATATAAGTAGGGATATTAAGTATGTTAACATACTTAGCTGTACAATGGGCTGCTGTGATCACCCATGATTCGTGAATAACTGAACCTCCGCAGCCCAATATTCTGAAGGACTGGTCGATGGCTCTTAAATGCGCCTGGTACGGAATCTGACCCAGGGCAGCGTCGTGGCCCGACACAATGCGGCCTTGGGTTTGCTCTGTAATGAAAACAGCAGTCATTAAAACGTAAAAAAAATTGCTATTCCTTTATGTCTGTTTACTTGTAAATTTGTTACTTGGACTTTGGATTATATTTATTAGATATTAGAAAAAAAGAAAATGGCCGAGTCTTTTGATTAATTGTTACGAAACGAAACTAAAAATAAATAGCATTTACTCAATAAACTTTTGTTGAATGCTTTACAGCGATTAACTTTTTAAGCTTGCCTTTGTCCCCTCTCAATAACCTTATTTATCTTATACTGGTTATTAGTACCTAATAATAATTAAAACATAATGTAAAACAAAGGTGACCAAAATTTTCTAAATAAGGAAGACGTTGTAGCTCTATTTTAACCAAATTTATTTTTATTAGTCTGTTTTCTATTTGGTCGAACATTGTCCTTTGTAAATGATATTCACATATTTATCGCAAATCACGTTTCATACAAATAATCTTGAATTAATCATTGTTTGATAGCTTTAAATTCTCATAATCGAGTGATATTTTTGCGATAAAATTATTATCAGATGTGATTGGAGCCAATGTTATTAACTGATTAAATAGTGAAAATTCTGATTTCTTTACAATGTGATTTATTTTTATTTGTATTGTGTAGATATAATAATTATTTTAAACTAAATTGATGTAGGAACTAAATTGAACGCTATTAAATGAACCATTTACATATAATGAGGAGGCTTAAACTGGTTTTCCTATTAAATAATAATGAATTCGTTATGAATAACGAATAACGTTTCTTTGAATATTTTTAAATTAATGAAAAGAAGAAAATTATTAGATATATTGGTCTAGTAGTGGTTTAAAGTTTCATTGCGAATAGCTACAATATTATTATTGGCCTCACATGCATTTGTTTTTACATTCCATTATTAATTACACTGAAGATTGTGTTTTTAGAATTATTTATCGTTTAAAAATCATTGTTAACACGATAATTAAATTTAAAACATAACTTACCATATTCTCTTACATTTTCTACAAAGTCTACGTTGGCCCTAAGCGTCGTTGACGCCTGAAAATAAGGCAAGAAAATTTTATTACAACTATGTATTATGTCTATATTTTGCTTGATTTCGGCACATACCTTTTATCCTTGTAGATAAGTAGATATAAGACTGGATAAATTCTTAAATGAACGCGGTAACAAATTTAATTTTTACCTATTATTATTAGCTTTCTCTTATTAAGGCAAGATCCCAGATAGTACCAGATGTAATTTTTTCATTAATAAGGCATTAAGTTTGAAGCTTTATTTTGTTTTGTGTATTTGTAATGCAATGCATATGTTACTGCCAACTAGCTTAATCCGCCGTTCTATTAACTGCCTAGCCGTTGAACTAACGGCCTGAAAGATGTTCAGCCAGTTGATTAAACGGCTAAGCTAATGACTTGGATCGATGACGTTTCATTATTTGCCTAGCCTGTTAATTAAAATATAGTTCCACTTTTTGTTATCTAGCGTCAAAACTCTTTAAACTGTCAATATGGCGTCCAAATATAACTTTAATGGTGTTTTCCAAATTTTCATGAAAAACAAGTACAATAATTGAAGAGTGTAGTGACAATAATAATGTAAATTTGGGTAACTATTTAGAAATACGGGGGACCTTCATTGGAACACTTCCAAGTAATTTTAGCTGCCGGAGTTGCGTCTAAGTATTAAACAAATTTTGTATACATTTTATACATCTAAAATTACATTTGAAAAACTAAATAGTTTAACAGATGCTTAATTACTTTAAAACAATTTGCAGACATTTATAAATAAATTCCGTAAAAATGCTTCTACAATAAAAAGCTTTATGAAATAAAAATAAATATTTTTTCATAGTTTTTTTTTAAATTTAGTTTACATACTATAGTATTAACACGTTTATCTACAGTTACAGTTACAGTCATCTACATGGTTAGTTCAAAACTTACCGCGATCCCCGCTAGGGCTATTAGAAGTACTAATTTGCTCAACATGCTGTCACCCACTAATATCGTCGGCATTTCTTATTAAGATTTAACTTAAATACTACCGTCATAACATTAATTAGCGAGATAAACATATTAATCAGATATCACTGATAATATATTTAATGATAAGACTAATGTTCTTGGCCCTGAATACCACGAAAATCTAGCTTTATTATAGACTCCTTTGTTGATCCTTATCATAAAATAGAGTGATATTCAGTTGTTAGGTTATGTAATATGTATGTTAATTAATTTCTACAAGCCGTGACTTTTACATTTTCACCAATGAGCTTACCAGTTTAATCGTTGGAGATATCATTCCTAGAATGTAACAAGGAGACGTCGCAACCATCAGCGACGGATTAAAGGGTATGAAGGTGTCGGGTCAACAAAGGAGTGGCCAGGGCCCTGGCCGGAAATCAAATCAAATCAAAATACGTTTATTCAATTTAGATGCTTCTTAGACCATGCTTATGAATGTCAACAACGTTTACAAAATTCACGAAAGAGCAGGACTACGCCATCCGTTCGCAAAACTACCAGGAGGCCTTGTTCTGAGAAGAACGGGCAAGAAACTCAGCAAGTTTTGCCCTCCCTTTACATTACAATTATTCAAAGGAAAATGTCATAAACCACAACGTCATTAAAGTTACATAAGTAAAAAAAATAAAAATCTGTTCTGTGATTTACCACATTCCACATAAAATGAACAGTCGAGTTTTTCAATCAATAATTTATTGTGGAACTAAGTAGATTCTTTAAGTGTTTAACAAACATAAAAATATGTTAAAAGAAAAGTTGTTCTCTAGTGTATACTAAGTCAGAATTTAAAACAAATTTTTTCGAAGTCTCTATTGTGGATCTTTTGTGGGGTTCTGTAGTCCCGGTTCCCCTCCCCTAAATCCAGCCCTGTCTTTTTTTATATTGTACTCGTACTGATTGAATTGTATCGCCATTATTTTATTTTCATTAAAAATACTATCCGTTTTATTTTAATAATTTTTCGACGAAAAAAGTATTTTCTATCAATTCTTTAATAAAACACACTTGTCGACTTAATTGTAATTGTAACTGACAATTGATACAGTACGTAGATCATCGATTCTTAGTATAAGTATTTGCAGTCTGCACTAATATTATGAAGCTGAATAGTTTCTTTGTGTAACTGCGGTAATCTCGAGACTATTTGTTCGGTACAATAAAATCTGTCTTTGTGTTGGATAGGCCATTAAGGAAGGCTTTTGGACATATAAAATCACGGTACAACCTATACATATGCAAGCATCAATAGAAATGTTACAAATATTCCGCATTAGGAGATTCCGTGCCGTGCGATACGCCAACGATAAGATAAAAGGTATCACATTATTAAAAGTCATGAACGATGGAAATATTTAAATCAATTAGATATTTGCGAAGCTCTTTTATAGATATAATTTTAAATAATAATTCTAATTATTAAAAGTATTTAATTTTGAACAACACCTTAGGGTGCGTTTGAATCTGGCGAATATGCCGCGATGTACATTCGCGAATTTAGGTATAGGTCTACCAGAATCTGATGGCAAAAAAAAAAATTAAAAATTAGCGATTTACATATGGCAATAAAAGAAAAATTTCATCTGTCAACTGACATTTCGAGGAATTGTTTTTGGTTTGGCTTCAAATTTCCTTTAAAAAGTGATGAAAATGTCGAAGAAAACTCTTCGATCGCAAGCAAGACATATTGTTTTCAATGTTTATCAAAGAATACTTGGTCAACAAGATGCAGAACATACACAATCATCGATATTGAGCCATGTGCAAGCGTTGACTGGTTAGTAGGAATGACACGTCTTGATAGTTTGGTTTATGGGATTTTTCGTGTGTATTATATTATGTACTTATACTAAACTTTGGTTTATTTCAGGGGTTTCTTATACTATAAATAAACTTGGATAGTTTTGATTTAGAATTGATCAGAAACAAGATAAATGAGTTGTACACTGTTTATTTCTCTCAAATAGGGATCGATGAATGGCGAAAATCTTGTGAACATGTAATAAAAATTGAAAATCAGTTCATAGAACAAGATCGGTTAATTGAGATGCAGGAGGAAAGGTTTATTATAAATACTTCGTTGAAGACTTTTTTATGGATGTGCAGTATTTGGAACCATTTTCAAGTTCTTAATTAATTAATAAACTCATGAACAGAGTAATTGGAGTTTTCATCTAAATTTCAACCCCACATTGGATAAATTTTTATATTTGCATGTATCACACACAGAATCAGCCGCTATAAGGAAAAAAAAGTATCAAAACATTTTACTCCAATTTCCCCAGTATTGCTAGCGTCAATTTCTTTTTTCCCTTTTTGCCATCAGATCCTGGTAGACCTATACATTAGTTTACTAGTTTAAAAATTTTAACATGGTTCATACTACCTATAAAATTTTACAGATCGATCTGCAATCGAAACGAACGCTGTCCTTTAATTTGCACAACTCGTAACCATTTTCAGCTGACCGTACACAATGGCAAAGCATTTATATACGATAAAAATGATGTCAGGCTACCAAATACATGTTGAAAACCAAACATGTCGTATTTGGCGGCATTAATTCCACTTGCTTAGTTTCTTTGTTTCTAATTATTATTAGCTTATACAAAAGGTGTTTTTCTTTTAAAAATCACTTTCTATTTACTTTAGCTATAGCGCAGCAACTTTTTTACCCTTTTAAGTGCTGAAAAAGACCTTTCGCCGCTGCAGTTGGTAACTCTCATTGTCCAAAAATATATATTATCTGCACATTCGGGAACATGCATGAAATATTAAAACTGTCAGGACTGCGCCTGATATGTGTTCTTTCAACACATCTTTCGGGTCAGCAACCGTAATACTCTCAAAAGAGCACCAGCACAAAGGCTGTCAGGACTGCACCTGATATGTGTTCTTTCAACACATCTTTCGGGTCAGCAACCGTAATACTCTCAAAAGAGCACCAGCACTAAGGCTATCAGGACTGCACCTGATATGTGTTCTTTCAACACATCTTTCGGGTCAGCAACCGTAATACTCTCAAAAGAGCACCAGCGCTAAGGCTGTCAGGACTGCACCTGATATGTGTTCTTTCAACACATGTTTCGGGTCAGCAACCGTAATACTCTCAAAAGAGCACCAGCACTAAGGCTGTCAGGACTGCACCTGATATGTGTTCTTTCAACACATCTTTCGGGTCAGCAACCGTAATACTCTCAAAAGAGCACCAGCACTAAGGCTGTCAGGACTGCACCTGATATGTGTTCTTTCAACACATCTTTCGGGTCAGCAACCGTAATACTCTCAAAAGAGCACCAGCACTAAGGCTGTCAGGACTGCACCTGATATGTAGAGTTTTTTACTGGCAACACTGGTGGCCGGTCGTAAAAAAAACGATCTCTAGATTTAAATTTAGTAAAATTAATAAAAGTGTACTAATTAAGTTAAATAAGTGTAATATCGTTTAAAATAAGTATTGTGTATTACATGTAGTAATTGTACAGTGTTTTTTTTGTCGCGAGAGCTTCGCAAAACAAGAAACTTAAACCGGCTGTCAACTTAACGCCTCAACGGCGACGGATTTCAAAAACCTCATAACCCGGGGAGTATTCTGTTCTTTTAATGTTATTATAGTTAATATTTACATCTTAACATAACATCACAAAATACTGCTCAGGCATCTGAGCCACGTCCATCACACATTGGCACGGTTTTATGTCTCCTTTTACTTGACAACTGGTGGAAGTAAAATCGAAGACGAAAACATTCGCCGAGACAATTACTTAATACTACATAATTACTGCACAAAATAAGCTCATTAAGTGTTCCATGTTAATGAAATACTTAACTTGTAATGTAAATTTAGCTTTTTTTGTAGCTTAAAACTTAGTACTTAATAACAACCAAAGCAGTGTTTTAACATTTTGTACTTGCACTGTTATTTAGCTGCAAACCTTTCACACATTCCAGGTCACTAACATTAAGGAAAATGATGACCCGCAGAGTTACTATCAAGGAGATGGAAACAAAACTGAGAGCTACTTTGAAGGAGCTTGAAGTTTCTAAAGCTTTATGCGAACAGTTGCTCCAGGAGAGGGACGACAGTGAGGTGGAAGTGAAAAATGTTGTTGACAAGAACACCTTCCTCAAAAATGAGTTAGCTAAGCTACACATTGAGCACATGGACTTAGCTGACCAACACAATCAACTGAAAATCCAAGTGTCAACACTTCAAGAGTGCAGTGACACTCATGAACTGGCTTTGAACCGTATTTCAGAACTTGAACAAGAATTGTGTGATGCCCATAGGGCCCTTTCTCTCTCAGAATCTGTCAAGTTTAGCAAGCAGGTTTCTAAAACCAATAGCCTATTTAATGAGTTGGTAGTCAGTACGTCAAAACCAGTGTGTGAGCCGGCTGTAACAATAGATTTGACTGGTGATGACACCTTACCATTGTGTCCTATAGTTATGAGTCATAACAAATTAAAAAAATATATTAAAATTAAAAAAACTATTAAACGGTCACAGAGAACAATAAAAAAACATAATCTCTTAAAATTAAATCTTTCCCTTAGAAAAGACCGGGTAGTTTTATCAAATAAATTAAATACTTGTATTGTCCAGCTAGAGGAATGTAGGGAAAAGTATGATATTGATACTCAGCTTCTCCAACATGATTTACTATACAAGGAGGACTTGCTGAAGAATATTTATGAGAAATATGAGATATCACAACAACAACTGAGTGAGCGCCTGCTTGAAGCTGGGGAGCTGCTGGACTTGGTGAAATGCAATGCTGAGATGTATGAGTCGCTGACCAACAATCTCTCAAGCACCAGTGCGAGCCATCCGCCACCTCCTCAGCTCAATCTTGACTTATCTCCTCCGGTGCTAGCTCTTACAGCAAAGGCCGGTGTTGATACACAGAAAAATAAAACCATTTTCTTTTGTGATGAAATAGGTTCAGGCTTTGGAAAAATCCTACATAATTACCTTAGCCATAGTTTTACCAATCATAGTTACCATAACATAAGTTTTAAACAAATAATTAAACAAATTAAAAATTCAAACCTGGACAATTATTCTGCTTTAGTTTTATTACTAGGTAACAGCATTGGTATTACCAAAAAGGACATAGTGGATGGTGTCAGCACCTTATTAAAATTAAACATAGGAAAGCTGATGTTATGTGCTTTTCCCTACTCTGATACTCTGTCAGAGGTTGAAAATAATCATATTTTTAAATTGAATAATACTATTCACATGTTGACATGTCGTCATAGTGACAAATTATTATATTTTGACACTAATAAGTTTGTTAGTGGTTCTAAGTTAACTCAGAGAACTTTATCTCTGTCTTTGGAATGTAGACGGTTGATTGCTATGTTAATAGCATACAATATTAACAAGGTTATAGCTAATATAACAAATTCTAGGATTAGTGACGAGACTGTGTTGCCTAGTTACACTAACAACACAGTGATTGATAATATATCTTTATGTTGTACGAAGGAGGGTCCACCTATAATACCAACATACTTGGAGGCCAATACCAGTCAGATAGAGTATACTCTTCCTGCTGGAAAACATACCTTAGGTTATTCTACAACTGTAGAGGTCACTCCGGATAGTACTTTAAACTAGGCTGTAAGACAACAGAAGTTAACCGTTTAAATAATCAATTATTATTTGTGGATAATAAAAAGGTAGCTTCTGGCAATTTAACATGTTTTAATAAACCAAAAGGAAAGCAACATACTTTAAGATTATTTCATCAGAATATTCAAGGTTGCTCTTCCAAATTACTGGAAATAGAAATGTTTTTAGAAAAAACCAAGTTCGATATTATTTGTTTAACTGAACATTGGTTAAATGATCATCAGATAATGTCTATTAATTATGAAAATTATTGTGTAGTTAGCTATTTCAGCCGGAAGTGTATGATACACGGTGGATCATTAATATTAATCAAAAATTCTGTTAAATCTAAAGAAAGGAAAGACATTATCAGATTGTCAGTTGAACATTCTATAGAATTGTCCTGTGTCGAGCTCGATAAGCATGTTGTAGTATGTGTTTACAGACCTCCGGGCTATCAGAATCTATCTGTATTTGATTCTGTAATGGAAGATGTGTTAAAAAAACTTAGTACAAGTAGTAAATCAATCATCATAAGTGGTGATTTTAATATTAACTTATTAGAAACAAACTCAAATAGTATCAGATTAATAAGTCTTTTTAAATCATTTAATCTGTCTAATGTTTTTATGGAACCAACTAGAGTGACAGCTTCTTCTGCCACTTGTATAGATAATATTTTTTGTAATTGTGATTACTTACATAAAGAAATTGTTAATAAATTGCCTTCTGATCACAGTGGACAAACAATAACGTTTTGTGCCTACATACCTGTACAAAAAATTCAAATAAGGTATAGGCCAATTACATGTAAAAATTTAGAGAAATTAAATAATACCTTGACCAGTAAATTGTGTGTTCAAAACTTTAATAATATTTGGGACCCTAATGAGTTCTATGCGGAGTTTTTTACCTTGTTAAAATCGCAATTTAATGACATTGTTCCACAAAAGACAAAAAGTATTTACACCAAGTTCTTATTTAGTGATTGGGCGACTCCAGGTATTCGTAAGAGCAGGGATAAACTTTTTGAACTGTATGGCCTAAGGCAACATGTAAAAAATACAAACTTTCATCAGCATGTTGCGAAATATTCAAAAACTTTTAAAAGTGTGTGCAAAATTGCTAAAGCACTGTATATTAGTAATAAAATAAAATCAGCGGATGACAAAATAAAAACTACCTGGCAAATAATAAATAATGAAACTGGTAGAAAAAAACAGCGTAATACTGAATTTAACTTAGAGACTGCACATGGCCCAATAAACTCAAATGCAGAAATAGCTCAGGAATTTGAAAACTTTTTTATCAATATTCCCTTTAAAACTACCGAAGCTTTAAGTTCATCATCCGCACTTTCTTTTGCGTTACTTACGAAGAATGTAAGGGCATGCCCTACGGAGTTTCGATTTCAATATACAAACCCCCAGGCTGTTATGAAAGCTTTTAAAGATCTTAAAATTAAATCTACAGAAGATCTTTGGGGATTGTCTGTAAAAGTCTGTAGTTCTATCATCGAAACTATTGCGCCTTATTTAGCTTTCATATTTAACACCAGCATAGACCAAGGAGTCTTTCCGAATCTCATGAAACACAGTAAAGTAGTTCCGTTGTTCAAATCCGGTGATAGTAAAGAACCCAATAATTATAGACCTGTGTCAATTCTGCCAGCTCTCAGTAAGGTGTTTGAAAAGTTAATGCTCAATCAAATGTTATGTCACTTTAATAAAAACTCCATCTTTCATGAACAACAGTACGGTTTCACCAAAGGGCGTTGTACAACTGACGCCGGTGTCTCCCTAATCAAGAACATTTTTAACGCTTGGGAGGAAGCACAAGATGCCATTGGAATCTTTTGCGACCTTTCGAAGGCGTTCGATTGCGTAAACCATGAGACTCTTCTGCTGAAACTTAATCACTACGGGATTAAGAACAAAGCTCTGGACTTACTAAGATCTTACTTGAAAAACAGACAGGTTAAAGTTCAGGTTAACGGCATAAACTCGTTAGGGTCTGAAATTACAATGGGCGTTCCTCAAGGTTCAATATTGGGTCCATTCCTCTTTTTAGTATACATAAATGATTTACCCCAATTAGTTCAGAATAAACCGAAGATGGTGTTATTTGCAGATGACACATCATTGATTTTTAAAGTAGATCGACGGTCACAAAATCGTGACGACGTGAATAACTCTATTCTTCGGGTCCAAAATTGGTTTACGGTAAACAATTTGGCACTGAATGATAAAAAAACTAAATGTATTAGATTTACGTTGCCAAATGTTAAAAGTAAGGAATGTGACATAATGTTGAATGAAGGAAAACTGGAATTTATTAATCAAACGGTTTTCCTAGGCATCACGCTAGACGAGAAGTTACAATGGGGACCTCATATCACATCTCTTGCGGGGCGGCTGAGCTCAGCCGTTTATGCGGTTAGAAAGATAAGATATTTAACCAATGTAGAAACTGCGCGTTTGGTCTATTTTAGCTACTTTCACAGCATAATGTCTTACGGCATTTTACTGTGGGGTCGGGCTGCTGACATAGAATCCATTTTTATTTTGCAAAAGAGAGCGATCAGAGCCATTTATAATCTACGTCATTGCGAATCTCTCAGGGAACTATTTAAAAAGATTAATATTATGACAGTACCTTGCCAATTCATTTATGAAAACATTATGTATGTAAGAAAGAATCTACATCTTTTTAGTAAAATAAATGAAAGACATAATTTTAGTACTAGAAATAAAGATAAAATAGCTCAACCATCTTTCAGATTAGCCAAAGTTCAAAATTCATTTATGGGGTACTGTGTGAAATGTTACAATAAAATACCTTGTGACATTTTAAAACTAAATGAACGAAAATTTAAATGTTTTATTAAAAGTACACTTTGTAAACAAGCATATTACAAATTAGATGATTATATTCAAGATAAGAATGCTTGGAAACATGCTGGTCCTGCTCCATAGGACAATCCTATGATTGGCTCTATAGCCTGGACAAAATCAAATTGGTTGCTGATTTTTTGCTTTAATGCTACAAATGTAATTATTATTTTATTTTTTTTTGTATCTCACACACTGTTTTGTTGTGTTTTTTTAATATTTTTTATTACTCTTTAATGTTAATATTCTACGGTTTCGATATTTGTAAATATGTGAGGAACATGTATACTAACTTTTTTAGTATAGTAGTTTATTCTAAGAGTACATTGTCTTCACATATAATTATTTAACAAATGTAACAAAATATTGTAAACCTATTTTAAAAGAGTAAGTGTGGAGTTTCTTGCCCATTCTTCTCCACACGAAACTACCTTTTGGAAGGGGCAACTAGAATCATCTTTATATTTTATTTTTTTTTGACGTTCAAAAGTGCCATTTTAGATGGTCTAATTGAAATAAACGATTTGACTTTGACTTTGACTTTATGTGTTCTTTCAACACATCTTTCGGGTCAGCAACCGTAATACTCTCAAAAGAGCACCAGCACTAAGGCTGTCAGGACTGCACCTGATATGTGTTCTTTCAACACATCTTTCGGGTCAGCAACCGTAATACTCTCAAAAGAGCACCAGCACTAAGGCTGTCAGGACTGCACCTGATATGTGTTCTTTCAACACATCTTTCGGGTCAGCAACCGTAATACTCTCAAAAGAGCACCAGCACTAAGGCTGTCAGGACTGCACCTGATATGTGTTCTTTCAACACATCTTTCGGGTCAGCAACCGTAATACTCTCAAAAGAGCACCAGCGCTAAGGCTGTCAGGACTGCACCTGATATGTGTTCTTTCAACACATCTTTCGGGTCAGCAACCGTAATACTCTCAAAAGAGCACCAGCACTAAGGCTGTGTCAGGGACTGCGCCTAAATTATTTATTATTCGTTATTTGTTATTTGTTATTTGTTATTTATTATTTATTATTTGTTATTTATTATTTATTATTTGTTATTTATTATTCGTTATTCGTTATTCGTTATTCGTTATTCGTTATTCGTTATTCGTTATTCGTTATTCGTTATTCGTTATTCGTTATTCGTTATTCGTTATTCGTTATTCGTTATTCGTTATTCGTTATTCGTTATTCGTTATTCGTTATTCGTTATTCGTTATTCGTTATTCGTTATTCGTTATTCGTTATTCGTTATTCGTTATTCGTTATTCGTTATTCGTTATTCGTTATTCGTTATTCGTTATTCGTTATTCGTTATTCGTTATTCGTTATTCGTTATTCGTTATTCGTTATTCGTTATTCGTTATTCGTTATTCGTTATTCGTTATTCGTTATTCGTTAATCGTTATTCGTTATTCGTTATTCGTTATTCGTTATTCGTTATTCGTTATTCGTTATTCGTTATTCGTTATTCGTTATTCGTTATTCGTTATTCGTTATTCGTTATTCGTTATTCGTTATTCGTTATTCGTTATTCGTTATTCGTTATTCGTTATTCGTTATTCGTTATTCGTTATTCGTTATTCGTTATTCGTTATTCGTTATTCGTTATTCGTTATTCGTTATTCGTTATTCGTTATTCGTTATTCGTTATTCGTTATTCGTTATTCGTTATTCGTTATTCGTTATTCGTTATTCGTTATTCGTTATTCGTTATTCGTTATTCGTTATTCGTTATTCGTTATTCGTTATTCGTTATTCGTTATTCGTTATTCGTTATTCGTTATTCGTTATTCGTTATTCGTTATTCGTTATTCGTTATTCGTTATTCGTTATTCGTTATTCGTTATTCGTTATTCGTTATTCGTTATTCGTTATTCGTTATTCGTTATTCGTTATTCGTTATTCGTTATTCGTTATTCGTTATTCGTTATTATTTATTATTTATTATTTATTATTTATTATTTATTATTTATTATTTATTATTTATTATTTATTATTTATTATTTATTATTTATTATTTATTATTTATTATTTATTATTTATTATTTATTATTTATTATTTATTATTTATTATTTATTATTTATTATTTATTATTTATTATTTATTATTTATTATTTATTATTTATTATTTATTATTTATTATTTATTATTTATTATTTATTATTTATTATTTATTATTTATTATTTATTATTTATTATTTATTATTTATTATTTATTATTTATTATTTATTATTTATTATTTATTATTTATTATTTATTATTTATTATTTATTATTTATTATTTATTATTTATTATTTATTATTTATTATTTACTCTCAAAATAGCTCCAGCACTAAGGCTGTGTCAGGGACTGCGCCTGATTTGTGTTCTTTCAACACATCTTTCAGGTTTGCACCCATAACACTCTCAAAAGAGCTCCAGCACTAAGGCTGTGTCAGGGACTGCGCCTGATTTGTGTTCTTTCAGGTTTGCACCCATAACACTCAAAAGAGCTCCAGCACTCAGGCTGAGTCAGGGACTGGGCCTGATTTGTGTTCTTTCAGGTCAGCACCCGTAACACTCTCAAAAGAGCTCCAGCACTAAGGCTGTGTCAGGGACTGCGCCTGATTTGTGTTCTTTCAGGTCAGCACCCGTAACACTCTCAAAAGAGCTCCAGCACTAAGGCTGTGTCAGGGACTGCGCCTGATTTGTGTTTTTCAGGTCAGCATCCATAACACTCTTAAAAGAGCTCCAGCACTAAGGCTGTGTCAGGGACTGCGCCTGATTTGTGCTCTTTCAGGTTTGCACCCATAAAACTCTCAAAACAGCTCCAGCACTAAGGCTGTGTCAGGGACTGCGCCTGATTTATTTTCTTTCAGGTCAGCAACCTTAACACTCTTAAAAGAGCTCCAGCACTAAGGCTGTGTCAGGGACTGCGCCTGATTTGTGTTCTTTCAGGTTTGCACCCATAACACTCAAAAGAGCTCCAGCACTAAGGCTGTGTCAGGGACTGCGCCTGATTTGTGTTCTTTCAGGTCAGCATCCATAACACTCTTAAAAGAGCTCCAGCACTAAGGCTGTGTCAGGGACTGCGCCTGATTTGTGCTCTTTCAGGTTTGCACCCATAACACTCTCAAAAGAGCTCCAGCACTAAGGCTGTGTCAGGGACTGCGCCTGATTTGTGTTCTTTCAACACATCTTTCAGGTTTGCACCCATAACACTCTCAAAAGAGCTCCAGCACTAAGGCTGTGCCAGGGACTGCGCCTGATTTGTGTTCTTTCAGGTTTGCACCCATAACACTCTCAAAAGAGCTCCAGCACTAAGGCTGTGTCAGGGACTGCGCCTGATTTGTGTTCTTTCAACACATCTTTCAGGTCAGCATCCATAACACTCTTAAAAGAGCTCCAGCACTAAGGCTGTGTCAGGGACTGCGCCTGATTTGTGTTCTTTCAACACATCTTTCAGGTCAGCATCCATAACACTCTTAAAAGAGCTCCAGCACTAAGGCTGTGTCAGGGACTGCGCCTGATTTGTGTTCTTTCAGGTCAGCACCCGTAACACTCTTAAAAGAGCTCCAGCACTAAGGCTGTGTCAGGGACTGCGCCTGATTTGTGCTCTTTCAGGTTTGCACCCATAACACTCTCAAAAGAGCTCCAGCACTAAGGCTGTGTCAGGGACTGCGCCTGATTTGTGCTCTTTCAGGTTTGCACCCATAACACTCTTAAAAGAGCTCCAGCACTAAGGCTGTGTCAGGGACTGCGCCTGATTTGTGTTCTTTCAACACATCTTTCAGGTTTGCACCCATAACACTCTCAATAGAGCTCCAGCACTAAGGCTGTGTCAGGGACTGCGCCTGATTTGTGTTCTTTCAGGTCAGCATCCATAACACTCTTAAAAGAGCTCCAGCACTAAGGCTGTGTCAGGGACTGCGCCTGATTTGTGTTCTTTCAGGTCAGCATCCATAACACTCTTAAAAGAGCTCCAGCACTAAGGCTGTGTCAGGGACTGCGCCTGATTTGTGTTCTTTCAGGTTTGCACCCATAACACTCTCATAAGAGCTCCAGCACTAAGGCTGTGTCAGGGACTGCGCCTGATTTGTGTTCTTTCAACACATCTTTCAGGTTTGCACCCATAACACTCTCAAAAGAGCTCCAGCACTAAGGCTGTGTCAGGGACTGCGCCTGATTTGTGTTCTTTCAACACATCTTTCAGGTTCGCACCCATAACACTCTCAAAAGAGCTCCAGCACTAAGGCTGTGTCAGGGACTGCGCCTGATTTGTGTTCTTTCAGGTTTGCACCCATAAAACTCTCAAAAGAGCTCCAGCACTAAGGCTGTGTCAGGGACTGCGCCTGATTTGTGTTCTTTCAACACATCTTTCAGGTTTGCACCCATAACACTCTCAAAAGAGCTCCAGCACTAAGGCTGTGTCAGGGACTGCGCCTGATTTGTGTTCTTTCAGGTCAGCATCCATAACACTCTTAAAAGAGCTCCAGCACTAAGGCTGTGTCAGGGACTGCGCCTGATTTGTGTTCTTTCAGGTCAGCATCCATAACACTCTTAAAAGAGCTCCAGCACTAAGGCTGTGTCAGGGACTGCGCCTGATTTGTGCTCTTTCAGGTTTGCACCCATAACACTCTCAAAAGAGCTCCAGCACTAAGGCTGTGTCAGGGACTGCGCCTGATTTGTGTTCTTTCAACACATCTTTCAGGTTTGCACCCATAACACTCTCAAAAGAGCTCCAGCACTAAGGCTGTGCCAGGGACTGCGAATGATTTGTGTTCTTTCAGGTTTGCACCCATAACACTCTCAAAAGAGCTCCAGCACTAAGGCTGTGTCAGGGACTGCGCCTGATTTGTGTTCTTTCAACACATCTTTCAGGTCAGCATCCATAACACTCTTAAAAGAGCTCCAGCACTAAGGCTGTGTCAGGGACTGCGCCTGATTTGTGTTCTTTCAACACATCTTTCAGGTCAGCATCCATAACACTCTTAAAAGAGCTCCAGCACTAAGGCTGTGTCAGGGACTGCGCCTGATTTGTGTTCTTTCAGGTCAGCACCCGTAACACTCTTAAAAGAGCTCCAGCACTAAGGCTGTGTCAGGGACTGCGCCTGATTTGTGCTCTTTCAGGTTTGCACCCATAACACTCTCAAAAGAGCTCCAGCACTAAGGCTGTGTCAGGGACTGCGCCTGATTTGTGCTCTTTCAGGTTTGCACCCATAACACTCTTAAAAGAGCTCCAGCACTAAGGCTGTGTCAGGGACTGCGCCTGATTTGTGTTCTTTCAACACATCTTTCAGGTTTGCACCCATAACACTCTCAATAGAGCTCCAGCACTAAGGCTGTGTCAGGGACTGCGCCTGATTTGTGTTCTTTCAGGTCAGCATCCATAACACTCTTAAAAGAGCTCCAGCACTAAGGCTGTGTCAGGGACTGCGCCTGATTTGTGTTCTTTCAGGTCAGCATCCATAACACTCTTAAAAGAGCTCCAGCACTAAGGCTGTGTCAGGGACTGCGCCTGATTTGTGTTCTTTCAGGTTTGCACCCATAACACTCTCATAAGAGCTCCAGCACTAAGGCTGTGTCAGGGACTGCGCCTGATTTGTGTTCTTTCAGGTCAGCATCCATAACACTCTCAAAAGATCTCCAGCACTAAGGCTGTGTCAGGGACTGCGCCTGATTTGTGTTCTTTCAGGTCAGCAGCCATAACACTCTTAAAAGAGCTCCAGCACTAAGGCTGTGTCAGGGACTGCGCCTGATTTGTGTTCTTTCAACAAATCTTTCAGGTTCGCACCCATAACACTCTCAAAAGAGCTCCAGCACTAAGGCTGTGTCAGGGACTGCGCCTGATTTGTATTCTTTCAACAAATCTTTCAGGTTCGCACCCATAACACTCTCAAAAGAGCTCCAGCACTAAGGCTGTGTCAGGGACTGCGCCTGATTTGTGTTCTTTCAGGTTTGCACCCATAACACTCTTAAAAGAGCTCCAGCACTAAGGCTGTGTCAGGGACTGCGCCTGATTTGTGTTCTTTCAACACATCTTTCAGGTTTGCACCCATAACACTCTCAAAAGAGCTCCAGCACTAAGGCTGTGTCAGGGACTGCGCCTGATTTGTGTTCTTTCAGGTCAGCATCCATAACACTCTTAAAAGAGCTCCAGCACTAAGGCTGTGTCAGGGACTGCGCCTGATTTGTGTTCTTTCAGGTCAGCATCCATAACACTCTCAAAAGAGCTCCAGCACTAAGGCTGTGTCAGGGACTGCGCCTGATTTGTGTTCTTTCAGGTTTGCACCCATAACACTCTCATAAGAGCTCCAGCACTAAGGCTGTGTCAGGGACTGCGCCTGATTTGTGTTCTTTCAACACATCTTTCAGGTTTGCACCCATAACACTCTCAAAATAGCTCCAGCACTAAGGCTGTGTCAGGGACTGCGCCTGATTTGTGTTCTTTCAGGTTTGCACCCATAACACTCTCAAAAGAACTCCAGCACTAAGGCTGTGTCAGGGACTGCGCCTGATTTGTATTCTTTCAGCTTTGCACCCATAACACTCTCAAAAGAGCTCCAGCACTAAGGCTGTGTCAGGGACTGCGCCTGATTTGTGTTCTTTCAACACATCTTTCAGGTTTGCACCCATAACACTCTCAAAAGAGCTCCAGCACTAAGGCTGTGTCAGGGACTGCGCACGATTTGTATTCTTTCAGGTTTGCACCCATAACACTCTCAAAAGAGTTCCAGCACTAAGGCTGTGTCAGGGACTGCGCCTGATTTGTGTTCTTTCAACACATCTTTCAGGTTTGCACCCATAACACTCTCAAAAGAGCTCCAGCACTAAGGCTGTGTCAGGGACTGCGCCTGATTTGTGTTCTTTCAGGTCAGCATCCATAACACTCTTAAAAGAGCTCCAGCACTAAGGCTGTGTCAGGGACTGCGCCTGATTTGTGTTCTTTCAGGTCAGCATCCATAACACTCTTAAAAGAGCTCCAGCACTAAGGCTGTGTCAGGGACTGCGCCTGATTTGTGTTCTTTCAGGTTTGCACCCATAACACTCTCAAAATAGCTCCAGCACTAAGGCTGTGTCAGGGACTGCGCCTGATTTGTGTTCTTTCAGGTTTGCACCCATAACACTCTCAAAAGAACTCCAGCACTAAGGCTGTGTCAGGGACTGCGCCTGATTTGTATTCTTTCAGCTTTGCACCCATAACACTCTCAAAAGAGCTCCAGCACTAAGGCTGTGTCAGGGACTGCGCCTGATTTGTGTTCTTTCAACACATCTTTCAGGTCAGCATCCATAACACTCTTAAAAGAGCTCCAGCACTAAGGCTGTGTCAGGGACTGCGCCTGATTTGTGTTCTTTCAACACATCTTTCAGGTCAGCATCCATAACACTCTTAAAAGAGCTCCAGCACTAAGGCTGTGTCAGGGACTGCGCCTGATTTGTGTTCTTTCAGGTCAGCACCCGTAACACTCTTAAAAGAGCTCCAGCACTAAGGCTGTGTCAGGGACTGCGCCTGATTTGTGTTCTTTCAGGTCAGCACCCGTAACACTCTTAAAAGAGCTCCAGCACTAAGGCTGTATCAGGGACTGCGCCTGATTTGTGCTCTTTCAGGTTTGCACCCATAACACTCTCAAAAGAGCTCCAGCACTAAGGCTGTGTCAGGGACTGCGCCTGATTTGTGCTCTTTCAGGTTTGCACCCATAACACTCTTAAAAGAGCTCCAGCACTAAGGCTGTGTCAGGGACTGCGCCTGATTTGTGTTCTTTCAACACATCTTTCAGGTTTGCACCCATAACACTCTCAATAGAGCTCCAGCACTAAGGCTGTGTCAGGGACTGCGCCTGATTTGTGTTCTTTCAGGTCAGCATCCATAACACTCTTAAAAGAGCTCCAGCACTAAGGCTGTGTCAGGGACTGCGCCTGATTTGTGTTCTTTCAGGTCAGCATCCATAACACTCTTAAAAGAGCTCCAGCACTAAGGCTGTGTCAGGGACTGCGCCTGATTTGTGTTCTTTCAGGTTTGCACCCATAACACTCTCATAAGAGCTCCAGCACTAAGGCTGTGTCAGGGACTGCGCCTGATTTGTGTTATTTCAGGTCAGCATCCATAACACTCTCAAAAGATCTCCAGCACTAAGGCTGTGTCAGGGACTGCGCCTGATTTGTGTTCTTTCAGGTCAGCAGCCATAACACTCTTAAAAGAGCTCCAGCACTAAGGCTGTGTCAGGGACTGCGCCTGATTTGTGTTCTTTCAACACATCTTTCAGGTTTGCACCCATAACACTCTCAAAATAGCTCCAGCACTAAGGCTGTGTCAGGGACTGCGCCTGATTTGTGTTCTTTCAGGTTTGCACCCATAACACTCTCAAAAGAACTCCAGCACTAAGGCTGTGTCAGGGACTGCGCCTGATTTGTATTCTTTCAGCTTTGCACCCATAACACTCTCAAAAGAGCTCCAGCACTAAGGCTGTGTCAGGGACTGCGCCTGATTTGTGTTCTTTCAACACATCTTTCAGGTTTGCACCCATAACACTCTCAAAAGAGCTCCAGCACTAAGGCTGTGTCA
Organism: Pieris napi; assembly: GCF_905475465.1. Lineage (NCBI taxonomy): Eukaryota > Metazoa > Arthropoda > Insecta > Lepidoptera > Pieridae > Pieris > Pieris napi. Next base: position 4,760,549 of record NC_062235.1, on the reverse strand, counting down.
GGGACTGCGCACGATTTGTATTCTTTCAGGTTTGCACCCATAACACTCTCAAAAGAGTTCCAGCACTAAGGCTGTGTCAGGGACTGCGCCTGATTTGTGTTCTTTCAACACATCTTTCAGGTTTGCACCCATAACACACTCTCAAAAGAGCTCCAGCACTAAGGCTGACGGGGCTTCCCCTGGTTTATGTTATTTCAACATATCTTTCAGGTAGGCACCCGTAACACACTCTCAAAAGAGCTCCAGCACTAAGGCTGACGGGGCTTCGCCTGATTTATGTTATTTAACATATCTTTCAGGTAGGCACCCGTAACACACTCTCAAAAGAGCTCCAGCCCTAAGGCTGACGGGGCTTCGCCTGATTTATGTCATTTCAACATATCTTTCAGGTAGGCACCCGTAACACACTCTCAAAAGAGCTCCAGCACTAAGGCTGACGGGGCTTCGCCTGATTTATGTCATTTCAACATATCTTTCAGGTAGGCACCCGTAACACACTCTCAAAAGAGCTGCAGCACTAAGGCTGACGGGACTGCGCCTGATTTATGTTATTTCAACATATCTTTCAGGTAGGCACCCGTAACACACTCTCAAAAGAGCTCCAGCACTAAGGCTGACGGGGCTTCCCCTGATTTATGTTATTTCAACATATCTTTCAGGTAGGCACCCGTAACACACTCTCAAAAGAGCTCCAGCACTAAGGCTGTGTCAGGGACTGCGCCTGATTTGTGTTCTTTCAACACATTTTTCAGGTTTGCACCCATAACACTCTCAAAAGAGCTCCAGCACTAAGGCTGTGTCAGGGACTGCGCCTGATTTGTGTTCTTTCAGGTCAGCATCCATAACACTCTTAAAAGAGCTCCAGCACTAAGGCTGTGTCAGGGACTGCGCCTGATTTGTGTTCTTTCAGGTCAGCATCCATAACACTCTTAAAAGAGCTCCAGCACTAAGGCTGTGTCAGGGACTGCGCCTGATTTGTGTTCTTTCAGGTTTGCACCCATAACACTCTCATAAGAGCTCCAGCACTAAGGCTGTGTCAGGGACTGCGCCTGATTTGTGTTCTTTCAACACATCTTTCAGGTTTGCACCCATAACACTCTCAAAATACCTCCAGCACTAAGGCTGTGTCAGGGACTGCGCCTGATTTGTGTTCTTTCAGGTTTGCACCCATAACACTCTCAAAAGAACTCCAGCACTAAGGCTGTGTCAGGGACTGCGCCTGATTTGTATTCTTTCAGGTTTGCACCCATAACACTCTCAAAAGAGCTCCAGCACTAAGGCTGTGTCAGGGACTGCGCCTGATTTGTGTTCTTTCAACACATCTTTCAGGTTTGCACCCATAACACTCTAAAAAGAGCTTCAGCACTAAGGCTGTGTCAGGGACTGCGCACGATTTGTATTCTTTCAGGTTTGCACCCGTAACACACTCTCAAAAGAGCTCCAGCACTAAGGCTGACGGGGCTTCGCCTGATTTATGTTATTTCAACACATCTTTCAGGTTTGCACCCATAACACACTCTCAAAAGAGCTCCAGCCCTAAGGCTGACGGGGCTTCGCCTGATTTATGTCATTTCAACATATCTTTCAGGTAGGCACCCGTAACACACTCTCAAAAGAGCTCCAGCACTAAGGCTGACGGGGCTTCCCCTGATTTATGTTATTTCAACATATCTTTCAGGTAGGCACCCGTAACACACTCTCAAAAGAGCTCCAGCACTAAGGCTGTGTCAGGGACTGCGCCTGATTTGTGTTCTTTCAACACATCTTTCAGGTTTGCACCCATAACACTCTCAAAAGAGCTCCAGCACTAAGGCTGTGTCAGGGACTGCGCCTGATTTGTGTTCTTTCAACACATCTTTCAGGTCAGCATCCAAAACACTCTTAAAAGAGCTCCAGCACTAAGGCTGTGTCAGGGACTGCGCCTGATTTGTGTTCTTTCAGGTTTGCACCCATAAAACTCTCAAAAGAGCTCCAGCACTAAGGCTGTGTCAGGGACTGCGCCTGATTTGTGTTCTTTCAACACATCTTTCAGGTTTGCACCCATAACACTCTCAAAAGAGCTCCAGCACTAAGGCTGTGTCAGGGACTGCGCCTGATTTGTGTTCTTTCAGGTCAGCATCCATAACACTCTTAAAAGAGCTCCAGCACTAAGGCTGTGTCAGGGACTGCGCCTGATTTGTGTTCTTTCAGGTCAGCATCCATAACACTCTTAAAAGAGCTCCAGCACTAAGGCTGTGTCAGGGACTGCGCCTGATTTGTGCTCTTTCAGGTTTGCACCCATAACACTCTCAAAAGAGCTCCAGCACTAAGGCTGTGTCAGGGACTGCGCCTGATTTGTGTTCTTTCAACACATCTTTCAGGTTTGCACCCATAACACTCTCAAAAGAGCTCCAGCACTAAGGCTGTGCCAGGGACTGCGCCTGATTTGTGTTCTTTCAGGTTTGCACCCATAACACTCTCAAAAGAGCTCCAGCACTAAGGCTGTGTCAGGGACTGCGCCTGATTTGTGTTCTTTCAACACATCTTTCAGGTCAGCATCCATAACACTCTTAAAAGAGCTCCAGCACTAAGGCTGTGTCAGGGACTGCGCCTGATTTGTGTTCTTTCAACACATCTTTCAGGTCAGCATCCATAACACTCTTAAAAGAGCTCCAGCACTAAGGCTGTGTCAGGGACTGCGCCTGATTTGTGTTCTTTCAGGTCAGCACCCGTAACACTCTTAAAAGAGCTCCAGCACTAAGGCTGTGTCAGGGACTGCGCCTGATTTGTGCTCTTTCAGGTTTGCACCCATAACACTCTCAAAAGAGCTCCAGCACTAAGGCTGTGTCAGGGACTGCGCCTGATTTGTGCTCTTTCAGGTTTGCACCCATAACACTCTTAAAAGAGCTCCAGCACTAAGGCTGTGTCAGGGACTGCGCCTGATTTGTGTTCTTTCAACACATCTTTCAGGTTTGCACCCATAACACTCTCAATAGAGCTCCAGCACTAAGGCTGTGTCAGGGACTGCGCCTGATTTGTGTTCTTTCAGGTCAGCATCCATAACACTCTTAAAAGAGCTCCAGCACTAAGGCTGTGTCAGGGACTGCGCCTGATTTGTGTTCTTTCAGGTCAGCATCCATAACACTCTTAAAAGAGCTCCAGCACTAAGGCTGTGTCAGGGACTGCGCCTGATTTGTGTTCTTTCAGGTTTGCACCCATAACACTCTCATAAGAGCTCCAGCACTAAGGCTGTGTCAGGGACTGCGCCTGATTTGTGTTCTTTCAGGTCAGCATCCATAACACTCTCAAAAGATCTCCAGCACTAAGGCTGTGTCAGGGACTGCGCCTGATTTGTGTTCTTTCAGGTCAGCAGCCATAACACTCTTAAAAGAGCTCCAGCACTAAGGCTGTGTCAGGGACTGCGCCTGATTTGTGTTCTTTCAACAAATCTTTCAGGTTCGCACCCATAACACTCTCAAAAGAGCTCCAGCACTAAGGCTGTGTCAGGGACTGCGCCTGATTTGTATTCTTTCAACAAATCTTTCAGGTTCGCACCCATAACACTCTCAAAAGAGCTCCAGCACTAAGGCTGTGTCAGGGACTGCGCCTGATTTGTGTTCTTTCAGGTTTGCACCCATAACACTCTTAAAAGAGCTCCAGCACTAAGGCTGTGTCAGGGACTGCGCCTGATTTGTGTTCTTTCAACACATCTTTCAGGTTTGCACCCATAACACTCTCAAAAGAGCTCCAGCACTAAGGCTGTGTCAGGGACTGCGCCTGATTTGTGTTCTTTCAGGTCAGCATCCATAACACTCTTAAAAGAGCTCCAGCACTAAGGCTGTGTCAGGGACTGCGCCTGATTTGTGTTCTTTCAGGTCAGCATCCATAACACTCTTAAAAGAGCTCCAGCACTAAGGCTGTGTCAGGGACTGCGCCTGATTTGTGTTCTTTCAGGTTTGCACCCATAACACTCTCATAAGAGCTCCAGCACTAAGGCTGTGTCAGGGACTGCGCCTGATTTGTGTTCTTTCAGGTCAGCATCCATAACACTCTTAAAAGAGCTCCAGCACTAAGGCTGTGTCAGGGACTGCGCCTGATTTGTGTTCTTTCAGGTTTGCACCCATAACACTCTCATAAGAGCTCCAGCACTGAGGCTGTGTCAGGGACTGCGCCTGATTTGTGTTCTTTCAACACATCTTTCAGGTTTGCACCCATAACACTCTCAAAATAGCTCCAGCACTAAGGCTGTGTCAGGGACTGCGCCTGATTTGTGTTCTTTCAGGTTTGCACCCATAACACTCTCAAAAGAACTCCAGCACTAAGGCTGTGTCAGGGACTGCGCCTGATTTGTATTCTTTCAGCTTTGCACCCATAACACTCTCAAAAGAGCTCCAGCACTAAGGCTGTGTCAGGGACTGCGCCTGATTTGTGTTCTTTCAACACATCTTTCAGGTTTGCACCCATAACACTCTCAAAAGAGCTCCAGCACTAAGGCTGTGTCAGGGACTGCGCCTGATTTGTGTTCTTTCAGGTCAGCATCCATAACACTCTTAAAAGAGCTCCAGCACTAAGGCTGTGTCAGGGACTGCGCCTGATTTGTGTTCTTTCAGGTCAGCATCCATAACACTCTTAAAAGAGCTCCAGCACTAAGGCTGTGTCAGGGACTGCGCCTGATTTGTGCTCTTTCAGGTTTGCACCCATAACACTCTCAAAAGAGCTCCAGCACTAAGGCTGTGTCAGGGACTGCGCCTGATTTGTGTTCTTTCAACACATCTTTCAGGTTTGCACCCATAACACTCTCAAAAGAGCTCCAGCACTAAGGCTGTGCCAGGGACTGCGCCTGATTTGTGTTCTTTCAGGTTTGCACCCATAACACTCTCAAAAGAGCTCCAGCACTAAGGCTGTGTCAGGGACTGCGCCTGATTTGTGTTCTTTCAACACATCTTTCAGGTCAGCATCCATAACACTCTTAAAAGAGCTCCAGCACTAAGGCTGTGTCAGGGACTGCGCCTGATTTGTGTTCTTTCAACACATCTTTCAGGTCAGCATCCATAACACTCTTAAAAGAGCTCCAGCACTAAGGCTGTGTCAGGGACTGCGCCTGATTTGTGTTCTTTCAGGTCAGCACCCGTAACACTCTTAAAAGAGCTCCAGCACTAAGGCTGTGTCAGGGACTGCGCCTGATTTGTGCTCTTTCAGGTTTGCACCCATAACACTCTCAAAAGAGCTCCAGCACTAAGGCTGTGTCAGGGACTGCGCCTGATTTGTGCTCTTTCAGGTTTGCACCCATAACACTCTTAAAAGAGCTCCAGCACTAAAGCTGTGTCAGGGACTGCGCCTGATTTGTGTTCTTTCAACACATCTTTCAGGTTTGCACCCATAACACTCTCAATAGAGCTCCAGCACTAAGGCTGTGTCAGGGACTGCGCCTGATTTGTGTTCTTTCAGGTCAGCATCCATAACACTCTTAAAAGAGCTCCAGCACTAAGGCTGTGTCAGGGACTGCGCCTGATTTGTGTTCCTTCAGGTCAGCATCCATAACACTCTTAAAAGAGCTCCAGCACTAAGGCTGTGTCAGGGACTGCGCCTGATTTGTGTTCTTTCAGGTTTGCACCCATAACACTCTCATAAGAGCTCCAGCACTAAGGCTGTGTCAGGGACTGCGCCTGATTTGTGTTCTTTCAGGTCAGCATCCATAACACTCTCAAAAGATCTCCAGCACTAAGGCTGTGTCAGGGACTGCGCCTGATTTGTGTTCTTTCAGGTCAGCAGCCATAACACTCTTAAAAGAGCTCCAGCACTAAGGCTGTGTCAGGGACTGCGCCTGATTTGTGTTCTTTCAACAAATCTTTCAGGTTCGCACCCATAACACTCTCAAAAGAGCTCCAGCACTAAGGCTGTGTCAGGGACTGCGCCTGATTTGTATTCTTTCAACAAATCTTTCAGGTTCGCACCCATAACACTCTCAAAAGAGCTCCAGCACTAAGGCTGTGTCAGGGACTGCGCCTGATTTGTGTTCTTTCAGGTTTGCACCCATAACACTCTTAAAAGAGCTCCTGCCCTGCGATTCTGTAACTCACTTCACGAACTCACACAGCGGTTTTCGCATCGGCGGTCTCTCTCAAATCAGTCGTGAAGCAGTCATTTTATGATTTGGCATTCTGATAAACAATAAAGTACAAGCTCCCACCTTTTCAGAATGCCAAATCATAAAATGACTGCTTCACGACTGATTTGAGAGAGACCGCCGATGCGAAAACCGCTGTGTGAGTGCGTGAAGTGAGTTACAGAATCGCAGGGCAGCACTAAGGCTGTGTCAGGGACTGCGCCTGATTTGTGTTCTTTCAACACATCTTTCAGGTTTGCACCCATAACACTCTCAAAAGAGCTCCAGCACTAAGGCTGTGTCAGGGACTGCGCCTGATTTGTGTTCTTTCAGGTCAGCATCCATAACACTCTTAAAAGAGCTCCAGCACTAAGGCTGTGTCAGGGACTGCGCCTGATTTGTGTTCTTTCAGGTCAGCATCCATAACACTCTTAAAAGAGCTCCAGCACTAAGGCTGTGTCAGGGATTGCGCCTGATTTGTGTTCTTTCAGGTTTGCACCCATAACACTCTCATAAGAGCTCCAGCACTAAGGCTGTGTCAGGGACTGCGCCTGATTTGTGTTCATTCAACACATCTTTCAGGTTTGCACCCATAACACTCTCAAAATAGCTCCAGCACTAAGGCTGTGTCAGGGACTGCGCCTGATTTGTGTTCTTTCAGGTTTGCACCCATAACACTCTCAAAAGAACTCCAGCACTAAGGCTGTGTCAGGGACTGCGCCTGATTTGTATTCTTTCAGCTTTGCACCCATAACACTCTCAAAAGAGCTCCAGCACTAAGGCTGTGTCAGGGACTGCGCCTGATTTGTGTTCTTTCAACACATCTTTCAGGTTTGCACCCATAACACTCTCAAAAGAGCTCCAGCACTAAGGCTGTGTCAGGGACTGCGCACGATTTGTATTCTTTCAGGTTTGCACCCATAACACTCTCAAAAGAGTTCCAGCACTAAGGCTGTGTCAGGGACTGCGCTTGATTTGTGTTCTTTCAACACATCTTTCAGGTTTGCACCCATAACACACTCTCAAAAGAGCTCCAGCACTAAGGCTGACGGGGCTTCCCCTGGTTTATGTTATTTCAACATATCTTTCAGGTAGGCACCCGTAACACACTCTCAAAAGAGCTCCAGCACTAAGGCTGACGGGGCTTCGCCTGATTTATGTTATTTAACATATCTTTCAGGTAGGCACCCGTAACACACTCTCAAAAGAGCTCCAGCCCTAAGGCTGACGGGGCTTCGCCTGATTTATGTCATTTCAACATATCTTTCAGGTAGGCACCCGTAACACACTCTCAAAAGAGCTCCAGCACTAAGGCTGACGGGGCTTCGCCTGATTTATGTCATTTCAACATATCTTTCAGGTAGGCACCCGTAACACACTCTCAAAAGAGCTGCAGCACTAAGGCTGACGGGACTGCGCCTGATTTATGTTATTTCAACATATCTTTCAGATAGGCACCCGTAACACACTCTCAAAAGAGCTCCAGCACTGAGGCTGACGGGGCTTCCCCTGATTTATGTTATTTCAACATATCTTTCAGGTAGGCACCCGTAACACACTCTCAAAAGAGCTCCAGCACTAAGGCTGTGTCAGGGACTGCGCCTGATTTGTGTTCTTTCAACACATTTTTCAGGTTTGCACCCATAACACTCTCAAAAGAGCTCCAGCACTAAGGCTGTGTCAGGGACTGCGCCTGATTTGTGTTCTTTCAGGTCAGCATCCATAACACTCTTAAAAGAGCTCCAGCACTAAGGCTGTGTCAGGGACTGCGCCTGATTTGTGTTCTTTCAGGTCAGCATCCATAACACTCTTAAAAGAGCTCCAGCACTAAGGCTGTGTCAGGGACTGCGCCTGATTTGTGTTCTTTCAGGTTTGCACCCATAACACTCTCAAAAGAACTCCAGCACTAAGGCTGTGTCAGGGACTGCGCCTGATTTGTGTTCTTTCAGGTTTGCACCCATAACACTCTCAAAAGAACTCCAGCACTAAGGCTGTGTCAGGGACTGCGCCTGATTTGTGTTCTTTCAGGTTTGCACCCATAACACTCTCAAAAGAGCTCTAGCACTAAGGCTGTGTCAGGGACTGCGCACGATTTGTATTCTTTCAGGTTTGCACCCATAACACTCTCAAAAGAGTTCCAGCACTAAGGCTGTGTCAGGGACTGCGCCTGATTTGTGTTCTTTCAACACATCTTTCAGGTTTGCACCCATAACACACTCTCAAAAGAGCTCCAGCACTAAGGCTGACGGGGCTTCCCCTGGTTTATGTTATTTCAACATATCTTTCAGGTAGGCACCCGTAACACACTCTCAAAAGAGCTCCAGCACTAAGGCTGACGGGGCTTCGCCTGATTTATGTTATTTCAACATATCTTTCAGGTAGGCACCCGTAACACACTCTCAAAAGAGCTCCAGCCCTAAGGCTGACGGGGCTTCGCCTGATTTATGTCATTTCAACATATCTTTCAGGTAGGCACCCGTAACACACTCTCAAAAGAGCTCCAGCACTAAGGCTGACGGGGCTTCGCCTGATTTATGTCATTTCAACATATCTTTCAGGTAGGCACCCGTAACACACTCTCAAAAGAGCTGCAGCACTAAGGCTGACGGGACTGCGCCTGATTTATGTTATTTCAACATATCTTTCAGGTAGGCACCCGTAACACACTCTCAAAAGAGCTCCAGCACTAAGGCTGACGGGGCTTCCCCTGATTTATGTTATTTCAACATATCTTTCAGGTAGGCACCCGTAAAACACTCTCAAAAGAGCTCCAGCACTAAGGCTGTGTCAGGGACTGCGCCTGATTTGTGTTCTTTCAACACATTTTTCAGGTTTGCACCCATAACACTCTCAAAAGAGCTCCAGCACTAAGGCTGTGTCAGGGACTGCGCCTGATTTGTGTTCTTTCAACACATCTTTCAGGTTTGCACCCATAACACTCTCAAAAGAGCTCCAGCACTAAGGCTGTGTCAGGGACTGCGCCTGATTTGTGTTCTTTCAACACATCTTTCAGGTTTGCACCCATAACACTCTCAAAAGAGCTCCAGCACTAAGGCTGTGTCAGGGACTGCGCCTGATTTGTGTTCTTTCAACACATCTTTCAGGTCAGCATCCATAACACTCTTAAAAGAGCTCCAGCACTAAGGCTGTGTCAGGGACTGCGCCTGATTTGTGTTCTTTCAACACATCTTTCAGGTCAGCATCCATAACACTCTTAAAAGAGCTCCAGCACTAAGGCTGTGTCAGGGACTGCGCCTGATTTGTGTTCTTTCAGGTCAGCACCCGTAACACTCTTAAAAGAGCTCCAGCACTAAGGCTGTGTCAGGGACTGCGCCTGATTTGTGCTCTTTCAGGTTTGCACCCATAACACTCTCAAAAGAGCTCCAGCACTAAGGCTGTGTCAGGGACTGCGCCTGATTTGTGCTCTTTCAGGTTTGCACCCATAACACTCTTAAAAGAGCTCCAGCACTAAGGCTGTGTCAGGGACTGCGCCTGATTTGTGTTCTTTCAACACATCTTTCAGGTTTGCACCCATAACACTCTCAATAGAGCTCCAGCACTAAGGCTGTGTCAGGGACTGCGCCTGATTTGTGTTCTTTCAGGTCAGCATCCATAACACTCTTAAAAGAGCTCCAGCACTAAGGCTGTGTCAGGGACTGCGCCTGATTTGTGTTCTTTCAGGTCAGCATCCATAACACTCTTAAAAGAGCTCCAGCACTAAGGCTGTGTCAGGGACTGCGCCTGATTTGTGTTCTTTCAGGTTTGCACCCATAACACTCTCATAAGAGCTCCAGCACTAAGGCTGTGTCAGGGACTGCGCCTGATTTGTGTTCTTTCAGGTCAGCATCCATAACACTCTCAAAAGATCTCCAGCACTAAGGCTGTGTCAGGGACTGCGCCTGATTTGTGTTCTTTCAGGTCAGCAGCCATAACACTCTTAAAAGAGCTCCAGCACTAAGGCTGTGTCAGGGACTGCGCCTGATTTGTGTTCTTTCAGGTCAGCATCCATAACACTCTTAAAAGAGCTCCAGCACTAAGGCTGTGTCAGGGACTGCGCCTGATTTGTGTTCTTTCAGGTTTGCACCTATAACACTCTCAAAAGAACTCCAGCACTAAGGCTGTGTCAGGGACTGCGCCTGATTTGTGTTCTTTCAGGTTTGCACCCATAACACTCTCAAAAGAACTCCAGCACTAAGGCTGTGTCAGGGACTGCGCCTGATTTGTGTTCTTTCAGGTTTGCACCCATAACACTCTCAAAAGAGCTCTAGCACTAAGGCTGTGTCAGGGACTGCGCACGATTTGTATTCTTTCAGGTTTGCACCCATAACACTCTCAAAAGAGTTCCAGCACTAAGGCTGTGTCAGGGACTGCGCCTGATTTGTGTTCTTTCAACACATCTTTCAGGTTTGCACCCATAACACACTCTCAAAAGAGCTCCAGCACTAAGGCTGACGGGGCTTCCCCTGGTTTATGTTATTTCAACATATCTTTCAGGTAGGCACCCGTAACACACTCTCAAAAGAGCTCCAGCACTAAGGTTGACGGGGCTTCGCCTGATTTATGTTATTTCAACATATCTTTCAGGTAGGCACCCGTAACACACTCTCAAAAGAGCTCCAGCCCTAAGGCTGACGGGGCTTCGCCTGATTTATGTCATTTCAACATATCTTTCAGGTAGGCACCCGTAACACACTCTCAAAAGAGCTCCAGCACTAAGGCTGACGGGGCTTCGCCTGATTTATGTCATTTCAACATATCTTTCAGGTAGGCACCCGTAACACACTCTCAAAAGAGCTGCAGCACTAAGGCTGACGGGACTGCGCCTGATTTATGTTATTTCAGGTCAGCATCCAAAACTCTCTTAAAAGAGCTCCAGCACTAAGGCTGTGTCAGGGACTGCGCCTGATTTGTGTTCTTTCAGGTTTGCACCCATAACACTCTCATAAGAGCTCCAGCACTAAGGCTGTGTCAGGGACTGCGCCTGATTTGTGTTCTTTCAGGTCAGCATCCATAACACTCTTAAAAGAGCTCCAGCACTAAGGCTGTGTCAGGGACTGCGGCTGATTTGTGTTCTTTCAACACATCTTTCAGGTTTGCACCCATAACACGCTCAAAAGAGCTCCAGCACTAAGGCTGTGTCAGGGACAGCGCCTGATTTGTGTTCTTTCAGGTTTGCACCCATAACACTCTCATAAGAGCTCCAGCACTAAGGCTGTGTCAGGGACTGCGCCTGATTTGTGTTCTTTCAACACATCTTTCAGGTTTGCACCCATAACACTCTCAAAAGAGCTCCAGCACTAAGGCTGTGTCAGGGACTGCGCCTGATTTGTATTCTTTCAGGTTTGCACCCATAACACTCTCAAAAGAGCTCCAGCACTAAGGCTGTGTCAGGGACTGCGCCTGATTTGTGTTCTTTCAGGTCAGCATCCAAAACTCTCTTAAAAGAGCTCCAGCACTAAGGCTGTGTCAGGGACTACGCCTGATTTGTGTTCTTTCAGGTCAGCATCCATAACACTCTTAAAAGAGCTCCAGCACTAAGGCTGTGTCAGGGACTGCGCCTGATTTGTGTTCTTTCAGGTCAGCATCCATAACTCTCTTAAAAGAGCTCCAGCACTAAGGCTGTGTCAGGGACTGCGCCTGATTTGTGTTCTTTCAGGTTTGCACCCATAACACTCTCATAAGAGCTCCAGCACTAAGGCTGTGTCAGGGACTGCGCCTGATTTGTGTTCTTTCAGGTCAGCATCCATAACACTCTTAAAAGAGCTCCAGCACTAAGGCTGTGTCAGGGACTGCGCCTGATTTGTGTTCTTTCAGGTCAGCATCCATAACACTCTTAAAAGAGCTCCAGCACTAAGGCTGTGTCAGGGACTGCGCCTGATTTGTGTTCTTTCAACACATCTTTCAGGTTTGCACCCATAACACTCTCAAAAGAGCTCCAGCACTAAGGCTGTGTTAGGGACTGCGCCTGATTTGTATTCTTTCAGGTTTGCACCCATAACACTCTCAAAAGAGCTCCAGCACTAAGGCTGTGTCAGGGACTTCGCCTGATTTGTGTTCTTTCAACACATCTTTCAGGTTTGCACCCATAACACTCTCAAAAGAGCTCCAGCACTAAGGCTGTGTCAGGGACTGCGCCTGATTTGTGTTCTTTCAACACATCTTTCAGGTTTGCACCCATAACACTCTCAAAAGAGCTCCAGCACTAAGGCTGTGTCAGGGACTGCGCCTGATTTGTGTTCTTTCAGGTCAGCATCCATAACACTCTCAAAAGAGCTCCAGCACTAAGGCTGTGTCAGGGACTGCGCCTGATTTGTATTCTTTCAGGTTTGCACCCATAACACTCTCAAAAGAGCTCCAGCACTAAGGCTGTGTCAGGGACTGCGCCTGATTTGTGTTCTTTAAACACATCTTTCAGGTTTGCACCCATAACACTCTCAAAAGAGCTCCAGCACTAAGGCTGTGTCAGGGACTGCGCCTGATTTGTGTTCTTTCAGGTCAGCATCCATAACACTCTTAAAAGAGCTCCAGCACTAAGGCTGTGTCAGGGACTGCGCCTGATTTGTGTTCTTTCAACACATCTTTCAGGTTTGCACCCATAACACTCTCAAAAGAGCTCCAGCACTAAGGCTGTGTCAGGGACTGCGCCTGATTTGTGTTCTTTCAGGTCAGCATCCATAACACTCTCAAAAGAGCTCCAGCACTAAGGCTGTGTCAGGGACTGCGCCTGATTTGTATTCTTTCAGGTTTGCACCCATAACACTCTCAAAAGAGCTCCAGCACTAAGGCTGTGTCAGGGACTGCGCCTGATTTGTGTTCTTTCAACACATCTTTCAGGTTTGCACCCATAACACTCTCAAAAGAGCTCCAGCACTAAGGCTGTGTCAGGGACTGCGCCTGATTTGTGTTCTTTCAACACATCTTTCAGGTTTGCACCCATAACACTCTCAAAAGAGCTCCAGCACTAAGGCTGTGTCAGGGACTGCACCTGATTTTTGTTCTTTCAGGTTTGCACCCATAACACTCTCAAAAGAGCTCCAGCACTAAGGCTCTGTCAGGGACTGCGCCTGATTTGTGTTCTTTCAACACATCTTTCAGGTTTGCACCCATAACACTCTCAAAAGAGCTCCAGCACTAAGGCTGTGTCAGGGACTGCGCCTGATTTGTGTTCTTTCAACACATCTTTCAGGTTTGCACCCATAACACTCTCAAAAGAGCTCCAGCACTAAGGCTGTGTCAGGGACTGCGCCTGATTTGTGTTCTTTCAACACATCTTTCAGGTTTGCACCCATAACACTCTCAAAAGAGCTCCAGCACTAAGGCTGTGTCAGGGACTGCGCCTGATTTGTGTTCTTTCAGGTCAGCATCCATAACACTCTTAAAAGAGCTCCAGCACTAAGGCTGTGTCAGGGACTGCGCCTGATTTGTGTTCTTTCAACACATCTTTCAGGTTTGCACCCATAACACTCTCAAAAGAGCTCCAGCACTAAGGCTGTGTTAGGGACTGCGCCTGATTTGTATTCTTTCAGGTTTGCACCCATAACACTCTCAAAAGAGCTCCAGCACTAAGGCTGTGTCAGGGACTTCGCCTGATTTGTGTTCTTTCAACACATCTTTCAGGTTTGCACCCATAACACTCTCAAAAGAGCTCCAGCACTAAGGCTGTGTCAGGGACTGCGCCTGATTTGTGTTCTTTCAACACATCTTTCAGGTTTGCACCCATAACACTCTCAAAAGAGCTCCAGCACTAAGGCTGTGTCAGGGACTGCGCCTGATTTGTGTTCTTTCAGGTCAGCATCCATAACACTCTCAAAAGAGCTCCAGCACTAAGGCTGTGTCAGGGACTGCGCCTGATTTGTATTCTTTCAGGTTTGCACCCATAACACTCTCAAAAGAGCTCCAGCACTAAGGCTGTGTCAGGGACTGCGCCTGATTTGTGTTCTTTCAACACATCTTTCAGGTTTGCACCCATAACACTCTCAAAAGAGCTCCAGCACTAAGGCTGTGTCAGGGACTGCACCTGATTTGTGTTCTTTCAGGTTTGCACCCATAACACTCTCATAAGAGCTCCAGCACTAAGGCTGTGTCAGGGACTGCGCCTGATTTGTGTTCTTTCAACACATCTTTCAGGTTTGCACCCATAACACTCTCAAAAGAGCTCCAGCACTAAGGCTGTGTCAGGGACTGCGCCAAATTTGTGTTCTTTCAACACATCTTTCAGGTTTGCACCCATAACACTCTCATAAGAGCTCCAGCACTAAGGCTGTGTCAGGGACTGCGCCTGATTTGTGTTCTTTCAGGTCAGCATCCATAACACTCTTAAAAGAGCTCCAGCCCTATGGCTGTGTCAGGAACTGCGCCTGATTTGTGTTCTTTCAACACATCTTTCAGGTTTGCACCCATAACACTCTCAAAAGAGCTCCAGCACTAAGGCTGTGTTAGGGACTGCGCCTGATTTGTGTTCTTTCAACACATCTTTCAGGTTTGCACCCATAACACTCTCAAAAGAGCTCCAGCACTAAGGCTGTGTCAGGGACTGCGCCTGATGTGTATTCTTTCAGGTTTGCACCCATAACACTCTCAAAAGAGCTCCAGCACTAAGGCTGTGTCAGGGACTGCGCCTGATTTGTGTTCTTTCAACACATCTTTCAGGTTTGCACCCATAACACTCTCAAAAGAGCTCCAGCACTAAGGCTGTGTCAGGGACTGCGCCTGATTTGTGTTCTTTCAACACATCTTTCAGGTTTGCACCCATAACACTCTCCAAAGAGCTCCAGCACTAAGGCTGTGTCAGGGACTGCGCCTGATTTGTGTTCTTTCAGGTTTGCACCCATAACACTCTCATAAGAGCTCCAGCACTAAGGCTGTGTCAGGGACTGCGCCTGATTTGTGTTCTTTCAACACATCTTTCAGGTTTGCACCCATAACACTCTCAAAAGAGCTCCAGCACTAAGGCTGTGTCAGGGACTGCGCCTGATTTGTGTTCTTTCAGGTCAGCATCCATAACACTCTCAAAAGAGCTCCAGCACTAAGGCTGTGTCAGGGACTGCGCCTGATTTGTATTCTTTCAGGTTTGCACCCATAACACTCTCAAAAGAGCTCCAGCACTAAGGCTGTGTCAGGGACTGCGCCTGATTTGTGTTCTTTCAACACATCTTTCAGGTTTGCACCCATAACACTCTCAAAAGAGCTCCAGCACTAAGGCTGTGTCAGGGACTGCACCTGATTTGTGTTCTTTCAGGTTTGCACCCATAACACTCTCATAAGAGCTCCAGCACTAAGGCTGTGTCAGGGACTGCGCCTGATTTGTGTTCTTTCAGGTCAGCATCCATAACACTCTTAAAAGAGCTCCAGCAATAAGGCTGTGTCAGGGACTGCGCCTGATTTGTGTTCTTTCAGGTCAGCATCCATAACACTCTCATAAGAGCTCCAGCACTAAGGCTGTGTCAGGGACTGCGCCTGATTTGTGTTCTTTCAGGTTTGCACCCATAACACTCTCATAAGAGCTCCAGCACTAAGGCTGTGTCAGGGACTGCGCCTGATTTGTGTTCTTTCAACACATCTTTCAGGTTTGCACCCATAACACTCTCATAAGAGCTCCAGCACTAAGGCTGTGTCAGGGACTGCGCCTGATTTGTGTTCTTTCAACACATCTTTCAGGTTTGCACCCATAACACTCTCAAAAGAGCTCCAGCACTAAGGCTGTGTCAGGGACTGCGCCTGATTTGTGTTCTTTCAGGTTTGCACCCATAACACTCTCATAAGAGCTCCAGCACTAAGGCTGTGTCAGGGACTGCGCCTGATTTGTGTTCTTTCAGGTTTGCACCCATAACACTCTCATAAGAGCTCCAGCACTAAGGCTGTGTCAGGGACTGCGCCTGATTTGTGTTCTTTCAACACATCTTTCAGGTTTGCACCCATAACACTCTCATAAGAGCTCCAGCACTAAGGCTGTGTCAGGGACTGCGCCTGATTTGTGTTCTTTCAACACATCTTTCAGGTTTGCACCCATAACACTCTCAAAAGAGCTCCAGCACTAAGGCTGTGTCAGGGACTGCGCCTGATTTGTGTTCTTTCAGGTCAGCATCCATAACACTCTTAAAAGAGCTCCAGCACTAAGGCTGTGTCAGGGACTGCGCCTGATTTGTGTTCTTTCAACACATCTTTCAGGTTTGCACCCATAACACTCTCAAAAGAGCTCCAGCACTAAGGCTGTGTCAGGGACTGCACCTGATTTGTGTTCTTTCAGGTTTGCACCCATAACACTCTCATAAGAGCTCCAGCACTAAGGCTGTGTCAGGGACTGCGCCTGATTTGTGTTCTTTCAGGTCAGCATCCATAACACTCTTAAAAGAGCTCCAGCAATAAGGCTGTGTCAGGGACTGCGCCTGATTTGTGTTCTTTCAGGTCAGCATCCATAACACTCTCATAAGAGCTCCAGCACTAAGGCTGTGTCAGGGACTGCGCCTGATTTGTGTTCTTTCAGGTTTGCACCCATAACACTCTCATAAGAGCTCCAGCACTAAGGCTGTGTCAGGGACTGCGCCTGATTTGTGTTCTTTCAACACATCTTTCAGGTTTGCACCCATAACACTCTCATAAGAGCTCCAGCACTAAGGCTGTGTCAGGGACTGCGCCTGATTTGTGTTCTTTCAACACATCTTTCAGGTTTGCACCCATAACACTCTCAAAAGAGCTCCAGCACTAAGGCTGTGTCAGGGACTGCGCCTGATTTGTGTTCTTTCAGGTTTGCACCCATAACACTCTCATAAGAGCTCCAGCACTAAGGCTGTGTCAGGGACTGCGCCTGATTTGTGTTCTTTCAGGTTTGCACCCATAACACTCTCATAAGAGCTCCAGCACTAAGGCTGTGTCAGGGACTGCGCCTGATTTGTGTTCTTTCAACACATCTTTCAGGTTTGCACCCATAACACTCTCATAAGAGCTCCAGCACTAAGGCTGTGTCAGGGACTGCGCCTGATTTGTGTTCTTTCAACACATCTTTCAGGTTTGCACCCATAACACTCTCAAAAGAGCTCCAGCACTAAGGCTGTGTCAGGGACTGCGCCTGATTTGTGTTCTTTCAGGTCAGCATCCATAACACTCTTAAAAGAGCTCCAGCACTAAGGCTGTGTCAGGGACTGCGCCTGATTTGTGTTCTTTCAACACATCTTTCAGGTTTGCACCCATAACACTCTCAAAAGAGCTCCAGCACTAAGGCTGTGTCAGGGACTGCGCCTGATTTGTGTTCTTTCAGGTTTGCACCCATAACACTCTCATAAGAGCTCCAGCACTAAGGCTGTGTCAGGACTGCGCCTGATTTGTGTTCTTTCAACACATCTTTCAGGTTTGCACCCATAACACTCTCAAAAGAGCTCCAGCACTAAGGCTGTGTCAGGGACTGCGCCTGATTTGTGTTCTTTCAGGTCAGCATCCATAACACTCTTAAAAGAGCTCCAGCCCTATGGCTGTGTCAGGGACTGCGCCTGATTTGTGTTCTTTCAACACATCTTTCAGGTTTGCACCCATAACACTCTCAAAAGAGCTCCAGCACTAAGGCTGTGTTAGGGACTGCGCCTGATTTGTGTTCTTTCAACACATCTTTCAGGTTTGCACCCATAACACTCTCAAAAGAGCTCCAGCACTAAGGCTGTGTCAGGGACTGCGCCTGATGTGTATTCTTTCAGGTTTGCACCCATAACACTCTCAAAAGAGCTCCAGCACTAAGGCTGTGTCAGGGACTGCGCCTGATTTGTGTTCTTTCAGGTCAGCATCCATAACACTCTCAAAAGAGCTCCAGCACTAAGGCTGTGTCAGGGACTGCGCCTGATTTGTGTTCTTTCAACACATCTTTCAGGTTTGCACCCATAACACTCTCAAAAGAGCTCCAGCACTAAGGCTGTGTCAGGGACTGCGCCTGATTTGTGTTCTTTCAACACATCTTTCAGGTTTGCACCCATAACACTCTCAAAAGAGCTCCAGCACTAAGGCTGTGTCAGGGACTGCGCCTGATTTGTGTTCTTTCAGGTTTGCACCCATAACACTCTCATAAGAGCTCCAGCACTAAGGCTGTGTCAGGGACTGCGCCTGATTTGTGTTCTTTCAACACATCTTTCAGGTTTGCACCCATAACACTCTCATAAGATCTCCAGCACTAAGGCTGTGTCAGGGACTGCGCCTGATTTGTGTTCTTTCAACACATCTTTCAGGTTTGCACCCATAACACTCTCAAAAGAGCTCCAGCACTAAGGCTGTGTCAGGGACAGCGCCTGATTTGTGTTCTTTCAGGTTTGCACCCATAACACTCTCATAAGAGCTCCAGCACTAAGGCTGTGTCAGGACTGCGCCTGATTTGTGTTCTTTCAACACATCTTTCAGGTTTGCACCCATAACACTCTCAAAAGAGCTCCAGCACTAAGGCTGTGTCAGGGACTGCGCCTGATTTGTGTTCTTTCAGGTCAGCATCCATAACACTCTTAAAAGAGCTCCAGCCCTATGGCTGTGTCAGGGACTGCGCCTGATTTGTGTTCTTTCAACACATCTTTCAGGTTTGCACCCATAACACTCTCAAAAGAGCTCCAGCACTAAGGCTGTGTTAGGGACTGCGCCTGATTTGTGTTCTTTCAACACATCTTTCAGGTTTGCACCCATAACACTCTCAAAAGAGCTCCAGCACTAAGGCTGTGTCAGGGACTGCGCCTGATGTGTATTCTTTCAGGTTTGCACCCATAACACTCTCAAAAGAGCTCCAGCACTAAGGCTGTGTCAGGAACTGCGCCTGATTTGTGTTCTTTCAACACATCTTTCAGGTTTGCACCCATAACACTCTCAAAAGAGCTCCAGCACTAAGGCTGTGTTAGGGACTGCGCCTGATTTGTGTTCTTTCAACACATCTTTCAGGTTTGCACCCATAACACTCTCAAAAGAGCTCCAGCACTAAGGCTGTGTCAGGGACTGCGCCTGATGTGTATTCTTTCAGGTTTGCACCCATAACACTCTCAAAAGAGCTCCAGCACTAAGGCTGTGTCAGGGACTGCGCCTGATTTGTGTTCTTTCAACACATCTTTCAGGTTTGCACCCATAACACTCTCAAAAGAGCTCCAGCACTAAGGCTGTGTCAGGGACTGCGCCTGATTTGTGTTCTTTCAACACATCTTTCAGGTTTGCACCCATAACACTCTCAAAAGAGCTCCAGCACTAAGGCTGTGTCAGGGACTGCGCCTGATTTGTGTTCTTTCAGGTTTGCACCCATAACACTCTCATAAGAGCTCCAGCACTAAGGCTGTGTCAGGGACTGCGCCTGATTTGTGTTCTTTCAACACATCTTTCAGGTTTGCACCCATAACACTCTCATAAGATCTCCAGCACTAAGGCTGTGTCAGGGACTGCGCCTGATTTGTGTTCTTTCAACACATCTTTCAGGTTTGCACCCATAACACTCTCAAAAGAGCTCCAGCACTAAGGCTGTGTCAGGGACAGCGCCTGATTTGTGTTCTTTCAGGTCAGCATCCATAACACTCTTAAAAGAGCTCCAGCACTAAGGCTGTGTCAGGGACTGCGCCTGATTTGTGTTCTTTCAACACATCTTTCAGGTTTGCACCCATAACACTCTCAAAAGAGCTCCAGCACTAAGGCTGTGTCAGGGACTGCGCCTGATTTGTGTTCTTTCAGGTTTGCACCCATAACACTCTCATAAGAGCTCCAGCACTAAGGCTGTGTCAGGACTGCGCCTGATTTGTGTTCTTTCAACACATCTTTCAGGTTTGCACCCATAACACTCTCAAAAGAGCTCCAGCACTAAGGCTGTGTCAGGGACTGCGCCTGATTTGTGTTCTTTCAGGTCAGCATCCATAACACTCTTAAAAGAGCTCCAGCCCTATGGCTGTGTCAGGGACTGCGCCTGATTTGTGTTCTTTCAACACATCTTTCAGGTTTGCACCCATAACACTCTCAAAAGAGCTCCAGCACTAAGGCTGTAATAGGGACTGCGCCTGATTTGTAATCTTTCAGGTTTGTACCCATAACACTCTCAAAAGAGCTCCAGCACTAAGGCTGTGTTAGGGACTGTGCCTGATTTGTGTTCTTTCAACACATCTTTCAGGTTTGCACCCATAACACTCTCAAAAGAGCTCCAGCACTAAGGCTGTGTCAGGGACTGCGCCTGATTTGTGTTCTTTCAGGTTTGCACCCATAACACTCTCATAAGAGCTCCAGCACTAAGGCTGTGTCAGGGACTGCGCCTGATTTGTGTTCTTTCAACACATCTTTCAGGTTTGCACCCATAACACTCTCATAAGATCTCCAGCACTAAGGCTGTGTCAGGGACTGCGCCTGATTTGTGTTCTTTCAACAAATCTTTCAGGTTTGCACCCATAACACTCTCAAAAGAGCTCCAGCACTAAGGCTGTGTCAGGGACTGCGCCTGATTTGTGTTCTTTCAGGTCAGCATCCATAACACTCTTAAAAGAGCTCCAGCACTAAGGCTGTGTCAGGGACTGCGCCTGATTTGTGTTCTTTCAACACATCTTTCAGGTTTGCACCCATAACACTCTCAAAAGAGCTCCAGCACTAAGGCTGTGTCAGGGACTGCGCCTGATTTGTGTTCTTTCAGGTTTGCACCCATAACACTCTCATAAGAGCTCCAGCACTAAGGCTGTGTCAGGACTGCGCCTGATTTGTGTTCTTTCAACACATCTTTCAGGTTTGCACCCATAACACTCTCAAAAGAGCTCCAGCACTAAGGCTGTGTCAGGGACTGCGCCTGATTTTTGTTCTTTCAACACATCTTTCAGGTTTGCACCCATAACACTCTCATAAGAGCTCCAGCACTAAGGCTGTGTCAGGGACTGCGCCTGATTTGTGTTCTTTCAACACATCTTTCAGGTTTGCACCCATAACACTCTCATAAGATCTCCAGCACTAAGGCTGTGTCAGGGACTGCGCCTGATTTGTGTTCTTTCAACACATCTTTCAGGTTTGCACCCATAACACTCTCAAAAGAGCTCCAGCACTAAGGCTGTGTCAGGGACTGCGCCTGATTTGTGTTCTTTCAACACATCTTTCAGGTTTGCACCCATAACACTCTTAAAAGAGCTCCAGCACTAAGGCTGTGTCAGGGACTGCGCCTGATTTGTGTTCTTTCAGGTTTGCACCCATAACACTCAAAAGAGCTCCAGCACTAAGGCTGTGTCAGGGACTGCGCCTGATTTGTGTTCTTTCAGGTCAGCATCCATAACACTCTTAAAAGAGCTCCAGCACTAAGGCTGTGTCAGGGACTGCGCCTGATTTGTGCTCTTTCAGGTTTGCACCCATAACACTCTCAAAAGAGCTCCAGCACTAAGGCTGTGTCAGGGACTGCGCCTGATTTGTGTTCTTTCAACACATCTTTCAGGTTTGCACCCATAACACTCTCAAAAGAGCTCCAGCACTAAGGCTGTGCCAGGGACTGCGCCTGATTTGTGTTCTTTCAGGTTTGCACCCATAACACTCTCAAAAGAGCTCCAGCACTAAGGCTGTGTCAGGGACTGCGCCTGATTTGTGTTCTTTCAACACATCTTTCAGGTCAGCATCCATAACACTCTTAAAAGAGCTCCAGCACTAAGGCTGTGTCAGGGACTGCGCCTGATTTGTGTTCTTTCAACACATCTTTCAGGTTTGCACCCATAACACTCTCAAAAGAGCTCCAGCACTAAGGCTGTAATAGGGACTGCGCCTGATTTGTAATCTTTCAGGTTTGCACCCATAACACTCTCAAAAGAGCTCCAGCACTAAGGCTGTGTCAGGGACTGCGCCTGATTTGTGTTCTTTCAACACATCTTTCAGGTTTGCACCCATAACACTCTCAAAAGAGCTCCAGCACTAAGGCTGTGTCAGGGACTGCGCCTGATTTGTGTTCTTTCAGGTTTGCACCCATAACACTCTCATAAGAGCTCCAGCACTAAGGCTGTGTCAGGGACTGCGCCTGATTTGTGTTCTTTCAACACATCTTTCAGGTTTGCACCCATAACACTCTCATAAGATCTCCAGCACTAAGGCTGTGTCAGGGACTGCGCCTGATTTGTGTTCTTTCAACACATCTTTCAGGTTTGCACCCATAACACTCTCAAAAGAGCTCCAGCACTAAGGCTGTGTCAGGGACTGCGCCTGATTTGTGTTCTTTCAGGTCAGCATCCATAACACTCTTAAAAGAGCTCCAGCACTAAGGCTGTGTCAGGGACTGCGCCTGATTTGTGTTCTTTCAACACATCTTTCAGGTTTGCACCCATAACACTCTCAAAAGAGCTCCAGCACTAAGGCTGTGTCAGGGACTGCGCCTGATTTGTGTTCTTTCAGGTTTGCACCCATAACACTCTCATAAGAGCTCCAGCACTAAGGCTGTGTCAGGACTGCGCCTGATTTGTGTTCTTTCAGGTCAGCATCCATAACACTCTTAAAAGAGCTCCAGCCCTATGGCTGTGTCAGGGACTGCGCCTGATTTGTGTTCTTTCAACACATCTTTCAGGTTTGCACCCATAACACTCTCAAAAGAGCTCCAGCACTAAGGCTGTAATAGGGACTGCACCTGATTTGTAATCTTTCAGGTTTGCACCCATAACACTCTCAAAAGAGCTCCAGCACTAAGGCTGTGTCAGGACTGCGCCTGATTTGTGTTCTTTCAGGTCAGCATCCATAACACTCTTAAAAGAGCTCCAGCCCTATGGCTGTGTCAGGGACTGCGCCTGATTTGTGTTCTTTCAACACATCTTTCAGGTTTGCACCCATAACACTCTCAAAAGAGCTCCAGCACTAATGCTGTAATAGGGACTGCGCCTGATTTGTAATCTTTCAGGTTTGCACCCATAACACTCTCAAAAGAGCTCCAGCACTAAGGCTGTGTCAGGGACTGCGCCTGATTTGTGTTCTTTCAACACATCTTTCAGGTTTGCACCCATAACACTCTCAAAAGAGCTCCAGCACTAAGGCTGTGTCAGGGACTGCACCTGATTTGTGTTCTTTCAGGTTTGCACCCATAACACTCTCATAAGAGCTCCAGCACTAAGGCTGTATCAGGGACTGCGCCTGATTTGTGTTCTTTCAACACATCTTTCAGGTTTGCACCCATAACACTCTCAAAAGAGCTCCAGCACTAAGGCTGTGTCAGGGACTGCGCCTGATTTGTGTTCTTTCAGGTCAGCATCCATAACACTCTTAAAAGAGCTCCAGCAATAAGGCTGTGTCAGGGACTGCGCCTGATTTGTGTTCTTTCAACACATCTTTCAGGTTTGCACCCATAACACTCTCAAAAGAGCTCCAGCACTAAGGCTGTGTCAGGGACTGCGCCTGATTTGTGTTCTTTCAGGTTTGCACCCATAACACTCTCATAAGAGCTCCAGCACTAAGGCTGTGTCAGGGACTGCGCCTGATTTGTGTTCTTTCAACACATCTTTCAGGTTTGCACCCATAACACTCTCAAAAGAGCTCCAGCACTAAGGCTGTGTCAGGGACTGCGCCTGATTTGTGTTCTTTCAGGTCAGCATCCATAACACTCTTAAAAGAGCTCCAGCACTAAGGCTGTGTCAGAAACTGCGCCTGATTTGTGTTCTTTCAACACATCTTTCAGGTTTGCACCCATAACACTCTCAAAAGAGCTCCAGCACTAAGGCTGTGTCAGGGACTGCGCCTGATGTGTATTCTTTCAGGTTTGCACCCATAACACTCTCAAAAGAGCTCCAGCACTAAGGCTGTGTCAGGGACTGCGCCTGGTTTGTGTTCTTTCAACACATCTTTCAGGTTTGCACCCATAACACTCTCAAAAGAGCTCCAGCACTAAGGCTGTGTCAGGGACTGCGCCTGATTTGTGTTCTTTCAACACATCTTTCAGGTTTGCACCCATAACACTCTCAAAAGAGCTCCAGCACTAAGGCTGTGTCAGGGACTGCGCCTGATTTGTGTTCTTTCAGGTCAGCATCCATAACACTCTTAAAAGAGCTCCAGCACTAAGGCTGTGTCAGGGACTGCGCCTGATTTGTGTTCTTTCAACACATCTTTCAGGTTTGCACCCATAACACTCTCAAAAGATCTCCAGCACTAAGGCTGTGTCAGGGACTGCGCCTGATGTGTATTCTTTCAGGTTTGCACCCATAACACTCTCATAAGAGCTCCAGCACTAAGGCTGTGTCAGGACTGCGCCTGATTTGTGTTCTTTCAGGTCAGCATCCATAACACTCTTAAAAGAGCTCCAGCCCTATGGCTGTGTCAGGGACTGCGCCTGATTTGTGTTCTTTCAACACATCTTTCAGGTTTGCACCCATAACACTCTCAAAAGAGCTCCAGCACTAAGGCTGTAATAGGGACTGCACCTGATTTGTAATCTTTCAGGTTTGCACCCATAACACTCTCAAAAGAGCTCCAGCACTAAGGCTGTGTCAGGGACTGCGCCTGATTTGTGTTCTTTCAACACATCTTTCAGGTTTGCACCCATAACACTCTCAAAAGAGCTCCAGCACTAAGGCTGTGTCAGGGACTGCGCCTGATTTGTGTTCTTTCAACACATCTTTCAGGTTTGCACCCATAACACTCTCAAAAGAGCTCCAGCACTAAGGCTGTAATAGGGACTGCGCCTGATTTGTAATCTTTCAGGTTTGCACCCATAACACTCTCAAAAGAGCTCCAGCACTAAGGCTGTGTCAGGGACTGCGCCTGATTTGTGTTCTTTCAACACATCTTTCAGGTTTGCACCCATAACACTCTCAAAAGAGCTCCAGCACTAAGGCTGTGTCAGGGACTGCACCTGATTTGTGTTCTTTCAGGTTTGCACCCATAACACTCTCATAAGAGCTCCAGCACTAAGGCTGTATCAGGGACTGCGCCTGATTTGTGTTCTTTCAACACATCTTTCAGGTTTGCACCCATAACACTCTCAAAAGAGCTCCAGCACTAAGGCTGTGTCAGGGACTGCGCCTGATTTGTGTTCTTTCAGGTCAGCATCCATAACACTCTTAAAAGAGCTCCAGCAATAAGGCTGTGTCAGGGACTGCGCCTGATTTGTGTTCTTTCAACACATCTTTCAGGTTTGCACCCATAACACTCTCAAAAGAGCTCCAGCACTAAGGCTGTGTCAGGGACTGCGCCTGATTTGTGTTCTTTCAGGTTTGCACCCATAACACTCTCATAAGAGCTCCAGCACTAAGGCTGTGTCAGGGACTGCGCCTGATTTGTGTTCTTTCAACACATCTTTCAGGTTTGCACCCATAACACTCTCAAAAGAGCTCCAGCACTAAGGCTGTGTCAGGGACTGCGCCTGATTTGTGTTCTTTCAGGTCAGCATCCATAACACTCTTAAAAGAGCTCCAGCACTAAGGCTGTGTCAGAAACTGCGCCTGATTTGTGTTCTTTCAACACATCTTTCAGGTTTGCACCCATAACACTCTCAAAAGAGCTCCAGCACTAAGGCTGTGTCAGGGACTGCGCCTGATGTGTATTCTTTCAGGTTTGCACCCATAACACTCTCAAAAGAGCTCCAGCACTAAGGCTGTGTCAGGGACTGCGCCTGATTTGTGTTCTTTCAACACATCTTTCAGGTTTGCACCCATAACACTCTCAAAAGAGCTCCAGCACTAAGGCTGTGTCAGGGACTGCGCCTGATTTGTGTTCTTTCAACACATCTTTCAGGTTTGCACCCATAACACTCTCAAAAGAGCTCCAGCACTAAGGCTGTGTCAGGGACTGCGCCTGATTTGTGTTCTTTCAGGTCAGCATCCATAACACTCTTAAAAGAGCTCCAGCACTAAGGCTGTGTCAGGGACTGCGCCTGATTTGTGTTCTTTCAACACATCTTTCAGGTTTGCACCCATAACACTCTCAAAAGAGCTCCAGCACTAAGGCTGTGTCAGGGACTGCGCCTGATTTGTGTTCTTTCAGGTCAGCATCCATAACACTCTTAAAAGAGCTCCAGCCCTATGGCTGTGTCAGGACTGCGCCTGATTTGTGTTCTTTCAGGTCAGCATCCATAACACTCTTAAAAGAGCTCCAGCCCTATGGCTGTGTCAGGGACTGCGCCTGATTTGTGTTCTTTCAACACATCTTTCAGGTTTGCACCCATAACACTCTCAAAAGAGCTCCAGCACTAAGGCTGTAATAGGGACTGCACCTGATTTGTAATCTTTCAGGTTTGCACCCATAACACTCTCAAAAGAGCTCCAGCACTAAGGCTGTGTCAGGACTGCGCCTGATTTGTGTTCTTTCAGGTCAGCATCCATAACACTCTTAAAAGAGCTCCAGCCCTATGGCTGTGTCAGGGACTGCGCCTGATTTGTGTTCTTTCAACACATCTTTCAGGTTTGCACCCATAACACTCTCAAAAGAGCTCCAGCACTAAGGCTGTAATAGGGACTGCGCCTGATTTGTAATCTTTCAGGTTTGCACCCATAACACTCTCAAAAGAGCTCCAGCACTAAGGCTGTGTCAGGGACTGCGCCTGATTTGTGTTCTTTCAACACATCTTTCAGGTTTGCACCCATAACACTCTCAAAAGAGCTCCAGCACTAAGGCTGTGTCAGGGACTGCACCTGATTTGTGTTCTTTCAGGTTTGCACCCATAACACTCTCATAAGAGCTCCAGCACTAAGGCTGTATCAGGGACTGCGCCTGATTTGTGTTCTTTCAACACATCTTTCAGGTTTGCACCCATAACACTCTCAAAAGAGCTCCAGCACTAAGGCTGTGTCAGGGACTGCGCCTGATTTGTGTTCTTTCAGGTCAGCATCCATAACACTCTTAAAAGAGCTCCAGCAATAAGGCTGTGTCAGGGACTGCGCCTGATTTGTGTTCTTTCAACACATCTTTCAGGTTTGCACCCATAACACTCTCAAAAGAGCTCCAGCACTAAGGCTGTGTCAGGGACTGCGCCTGATTTGTGTTCTTTCAGGTTTGCACCCATAACACTCTCATAAGAGCTCCAGCACTAAGGCTGTGTCAGGGACTGCGCCTGATTTGTGTTCTTTCAACACATCTTTCAGGTTTGCACCCATAACACTCTCAAAAGAGCTCCAGCACTAAGGCTGTGTCAGTGACTGCGCCTGATTTGTGTTCTTTCAGGTCAGCATCCATAACACTCTTAAAAGAGCTCCAGCACTAAGGCTGTGTCAGAAACTGCGCCTGATTTGTGTTCTTTCAACACATCTTTCAGGTTTGCACCCATAACACTCTCAAAAGAGCTCCAGCACTAAGGCTGTGTCAGGGACTGCGCCTGATGTGTATTCTTTCAGGTTTGCACCCATAACACTCTCAAAAGAGCTCCAGCACTAAGGCTGTGTCAGGGACTGCGCCTGATTTGTGTTCTTTCAACACATCTTTCAGGTTTGCACCCATAACACTCTCAAAAGAGCTCCAGCACTAAGGCTGTGTCAGGGACTGCGCCTGATGTGTATTCTTTCAGGTTTGCACCCATAACACTCTCAAAAGAGCTCCAGCACTAAGGCTGTGTCAGGGACTGCGCCTGATTTGTGTTCTTTCAGGTTTGCACCCATAACACTCTCATAAGAGCTCCAGCACTAAGGCTGTGTCAGGGACTGCGCCTGATTTGTGTTCTTTCAACACATCTTTCAGGTTTGCACCCATAACACTCTCAAAAGAGCTCCAGCACTAAGGCTGTGTCAGGGACTGCGCCTGATTTGTGTTCTTTCAACACATCTTTCAGGTTTGCACCCATAACACTCTCAAAAGAGCTCCAGCACTAAGGCTGTGTCAGGGACTGCGCCTGATATGTGTTCTTTCAACACATCTTTCAGGTTTGCACCCATAACACTCTCAAAAGAGCTCCAGCACTAAGGCTGTGTCAGGGACTGCGCCTGATTTGTGTTCTTTCAGGTTTGCACCCATAACACTCTCAAAAGAGCTCCAGCACTAAGGCTGTGTCAGGGACTGCGCCTGATTTGTGTTCTTTCAACACATCTTTCAGGTTTGCACCCATAACACGCTCAAAAGAGCTCCAGCACTAAGGCTGTGTCAGGGAATGCGCCTGATTTGTATTCTTTCAGGTTTGCACCCATAACACTCTCAAAAGAGCTCCAGCACTAAGGCTGTGTCAGGGACTGCGCCTGATTTGTGTTCTTTCAACACATCTTTCAGGTTTGCACCCATAACACTCTCAAAAGAGCTCCTGCACTAAGGCTGTGTCAGGGACTGCGCCTGATGTGTATTCTTTCAGGTTTGCACCCATAACACTCTCAAAAGAGCTCTAGCACTAAGGCTGTGTCAGGGACTGCGCCTGATTTGTGTTCTTTCAACACATCTTTCAGGTTTGCACCCATAACACTCTCAAAAGAGCTCCAGCACTAAGGCTGTGTCAGGGACTGCGCCTGATTTGTGTTCTTTCAACACATCTGTCAGGTTTGCACCCATAACACTCTCAAAAGAGCTCCAGCACTCAGGCTGTGTCAGGGACTGTGCCTGATGTGTATTCTTTCAGGTTTGCACCCATAACACTCTCAAAAGAGCTCCAGCACTAAGGCTGTGTCAGGGACTGCGCCTGATTTTTGTTCTTTCAGGTTTGCACCCATAACACTCTCATAAGAGCTCCAGCACTAAGGCTGTGTCAGGGACTGCGCCTGATTTGTGTTCTTTCAACACATCTTTCAGGTTTGCACCCATAACACTCTCAAAAGAGCTCCAGCACTAAGGCTGTGTCAGGGACTGCGCCTGATTTGTGTTCTTTCAACACATCTTTCAGGTTTGCACCCATAACACTCTCAAAAGAGCTCCAGCACTAAGGCTGTGTCAGGGACTGCGCCTGATTTGTGTTCTTTCAACACATCTTTCAGGTTTGCACCCATAACACGCTCAAAAGAGCTCCAGCACTAAGGCTGTGTCAGGGAATGCGCCTGATTTGTATTCTTTCAGGTTTGCACCCATAACACTCTCAAAAGAGCTCCAGCACTAAGGCTGTGTCAGGGACTGCGCCTGATTTGTGTTCTTTCAACACATCTTTCAGGTTTGCACCCATAACACTCTCAAAAGAGCTCCTGCACTAAGGCTGTGTCAGGGACTGCGCTTGATGTGTATTCTTTCAGGTTTGCACCCATAACACTCTCAAAAGAGCTCTAGCACTAAGGCTGTGTCAGGGACTGCGCCTGATTTGTGTTCTTTCAACACATCTTTCAGGTTTGCACCCATAACACTCTCAAAAGAGCTCCAGCACTAAGGCTGTGTCAGGGACTGCGCCTGATTTGTGTTCTTTCAACACATCTTTCAGGTTTGCACCCATAACACTCTCAAAAGAGCTCCAGCACTCAGGCTGTGTCAGGGACTGTGCCTGATGTGTATTCTTTCAGGTTTGCACCCATAACACTCTCAAAAGAGCTCCAGCACTAAGGCTGTGTCAGGGACTGCGCCTGATTTTTATTCTTTCAGGTTTGCACCCATAACACTCTCATAAGAGCTCCAGCACTAAGGCTGTGTCAGGGACTGTGCCTGATTTGTGTTCTTTCAACACATCTTTCAGGTTTGCACCCATAACACTCTCAAAAGAGCTCCAGCACTAAGGCTGTGTCAGGGACTGCGCCTGATTTGTGTTCTTTCAACACATCTTTCAGGTTTGCACCCATAACACTCTCAAAAGAGCTCCAGCACTAAGGCTGTGTCAGGGACTGCGCCTGATTTGTGTTCTTTCAACACATCTTTCAGGTTTGCACCCATAACACGCTCAAAAGAGCTCCAGCACTAAGGCTGTGTCAGGGAATGCGCCTGATTTGTATTCTTTCAGGTTTGCACCCATAACACTCTCAAAAGAGCTCCAGCACTAAGGCTGTGTCAGGGACTGCGCCTGATTTGTGTTCTTTCAACACATCTTTCAGGTTTGCACCCATAACACTCTCAAAAGAGCTCCTGCACTAAGGCTGTGTCAGGGACTGCGCCTGATGTGTATTCTTTCAGGTTTGCACCCATAACACTCTCAAAAGAGCTCCAGCACTAAGGCTGTGTCAGGGACTGCGCCTGATTTGTGTTCTATCAACACATCTTTCAGGTTTGCACCCATAACACTCTCAAAAGAGCTCCAGCACTAAGGCTGTGTCAGGGACTGCGCCTGATTTGTGTTCTTTCAGGTTTGCACCCATAACACTCTCATAAGAGCTCCAGCACTAAGGCTGTGTCAGGGACTGCGCCTGATTTGTGTTCTTTCAACACATCTTTCAGGTTTGCACCCATAACACTCTCAAAAGAGCTCCAGCACTAAGGCTGTGTCAGGGACTGCGCCTGATTTGTGTTCTTTCAGGTCAGCATCCATAACACTCTTAAAAGATATCCAGCAATAAGGCTGTGTCAGGGACTGCGCCTGATTTGTGTTCTTTCAACACATCTTTCAGGTTTGCACCCATAACACTCTCAAAAGAGCTCCAGCACTAAGGCTGTGTCAGGGACTGCGCCTGATTTGTGTTCTTTCAGGTTTGCACCCATAACACTCTCATAAGAGCTCCAGCACTAAGGCTGTGTCAGGGACTGCGCCTGATTTGTGTTCTTTCAACACATCTTTCAGGTTTGCACCCATAACACTCTCATAAGAGCTCCAGCACTAAGGCTGTGTCAGGGACTGCGCCTGATTTGTGTTCTTTCAACACATCTTTCAGGTTTGCACCCATAACACTCTCAAAAGAGCTCCAGCACTAAGGCTGTGTCAGGGACTGCGCCTGATTTGTGTTCTTTCAGGTCAGCATCCATAACACTCTTAAAAGAGCTCCAGCACTAAGGCTGTGTCAGGGACTGCGCCTGATTTGTGTTCTTTCAACACATCTTTCAGGTTTGCACCCATAACACTCTCAAAAGAGCTCCAGCACTAAGGCTGTGTCAGGGACTGCGCCTGATTTGTGTTCTTTCAGGTTTGCACCCATAACACTCTCATAAGAGCTCCAGCACTAAGGCTGTGTCAGGACTGCGCCTGATTTGTGTTCTTTCAACACATCTTTCAGGTTTGCACCCATAACACTCTCAAAAGAGCTCCAGCACTAAGGCTGTGTCAGGGACTGCGCCTGATTTGTGTTCTTTCAGGTCAGCATCCATAACACTCTTAAAAGAGCTCCAGCCCTATGGCTGTGTCAGGGACTGCGCCTGATTTGTGTTCTTTCAACACATCTTTCAGGTTTGCACCCATAACACTCTCAAAAGAGCTCCAGCACTAAGGCTGTAATAGGGACTGCGCCTGATTTGTATTCTTTCAGGTTTGCACCCATAACACTCTCAAAAGAGCTCCGGCACTAAGGCTGTGTCAGGGACTGCGCCTGATTTGTGTTCTTTCAACACATCTTTCAGGTTTGCACCCATAACACTCTCAAAAGAGCTCCAGCACTAAGGCTGTGTCAGGGACTGCGCCTGATTTGTGTTCTTTCAGGTTTGCACCCATAACACTCTCATAAGAGCTCCAGCACTAAGGCTGTGTCAGGACTGCGCCTGATTTGTGTTCTTTCAACACATCTTTCAGGTTTGCACCCATAACACTCTCAAAAGAGCTCCAGCACTAAGGCTGTGTCAGGGACTGCGCCTGATTTGTGTTCTTTCAACACATCTTTCAGGTTTGCACCCATAACACTCTCAAAAGAGCTCCAGCACTAAGGCTGTGTCAGGGACTGCGCCTGATTTGTGTTCTTTCAGGTTTGCACCCATAACACTCTCATAAGAGCTCCAGCACTAAGGCTGTGTCAGGGACTGCGCCTGATTTGTGTTCTTTCAACACATCTTTCAGGTTTGCACCCATAACACTCTCAAAAGAGCTCCAGCACTAAGGCTGTGTCAGGGACTGCACCTGATTTTTGTTCTTTCAGGTTTGCACCCATAACACTCTCAAAAGAGCTCCAGCACTAAGGCTGTGTCAGGGACTGCGCCTGATTTGTGTTCTTTCAACACATCTTTCAGGTTTGCACCCATAACACTCTCAAAAGAGCTCCAGCACTAAGGCTGTGTCAGGGACTGCGCCTGATTTGTGTTCTTTCAACACATCTTTCAGGTTTGCACCCATAACACTCTCAAAAGAGCTCCAGCACTAAGGCTGTGTCAGGGACTGCGCCTGATTTGTGTTCTTTCAACACATCTTTCAGGTTTGCACCCATAACACTCTCAAAAGAGCTCCAGCACTAAGGCTGTGTCAGGGACTGCGCCTGATTTGTGTTCTTTCAGGTTTGCACCCATAACACTCTCATAAGAGCTCCAGCACTAAGGCTGTGTCAGGGACTGCGCCTGATTTGTGTTCTTTCAACACATCTTTCAGGTTTGCACCCATAACACTCTCAAAAGAGCTCCAGCACTAAGGCTGTGTCAGGGACTGCGCCTGATTTGTGTTCTTTCAGGTTTGCACCCATAACACTCTCATAAGAGCTCCAGCACTAAGGCTGTGTCAGGGACTGCGCCTGATTTGTGTTCTTTCAACACATCTTTCAGGTTTGCACCCATAACACTCTCAAAAGAGCTCCAGCACTAAGGCTGTGTCAGGGACTGCACCTGATTTTTGTTCTTTCAGGTTTGCACCCATAACACTCTCAAAAGAGCTCCAGCACTAAGGCTGTGTCAGGGACTGCGCCTGATTTGTGTTCTTTCAACACATCTTTCAGGTTTGCACCCATAACACTCTCAAAAGAGCTCCAGCACTAAGGCTGTGTCAGGGACTGCGCCTGATTTGTGTTCTTTCAGGTTTGCACCCATAACACTCTCATAAGAGCTCCAGCACTAAGGCTGTGTCAGGGACTGCGCCTGATTTGTGTTCTTTCAACACATCTTTCAGGTTTGCACCCATAACACTCTCAAAAGAGCTCCAGCACTAAGGCTGTGTCAGGGACTGCGCCTGATTTGTGTTCTTTCAACACATCTTTCAGGTTTGCACCCATAACACTCTCAAAAGAGCTCCAGCACTAAGGCTGTGTCAGGGACTGCGCCTGATTTGTGTTCTTTCAACACATCTTTCAGGTTTGCACCCATAACACTCTCAAAAGAGCTCCAGCACTAAGGCTGTGTCAGGGACTGCGCCTGATTTGTGTTCTTTCAGGTCAGCATCCATAACACTCTCAAAAGAGCTCCAGCACTAAGGCTGTGTCAGGGACTGCGCCTGATTTGTATTCTTTCAGGTTTGCACCCATAACACTCTCAAAAGAGCTCCAGCACTAAGGCTGTGTCAGGGACTGCGCCTGATTTGTGTTCTTTCAACACATCTTTCAGGTTTGCACCCATAACACTCTCAAAAGAGCTCCAGCACTAAGGCTGTGTCAGGGACTGCGCCTGATTTGTGTTCTTTCAACACATCTTTCAGGTTTGCACCCATAACACTCTCAAAAGAGCTCCAGCACTAAGGCTGTGTCAGGGACTGCGCCTGATTTGTGTTCTTTCAGGTTTGCACCCATAACACTCTCATAAGAGCTCCAGCACTAAGGCTGTGCCAGGGACTGCGCCTGATTTGTGTTCTTTCAGGTTTGCACCCATAACACTCTCATAAGAGCTCCAGCACTAAGGCTGTGTCAGGGACTGCGCCTGATTTGTGTTCTTTCAGGTCAGCATCCATAACACTCTTAAAAGAGCTCCAGCACTAAGGCTGTGTCAGGGACTGCGCCTGATTTGTGTTCTTTTAGGTCAGCATCCATAACACTCTTAAAAGAGCTCCAGCACTAAGGCTGTGTCAGGGACTGCGCCTGATTTGTGTTCTTTCAACACATCTTTCAGGTTTGCACCCATAAAACTCTCAAAAGAGCTCCAGCACTAAGGCTGTGTCAGGGACTGCGCCTGATTTGTGTTCTTTCAACACATCTTTCAGGTTTGCACCCATAACACTCTCAAAAGAGCTCCAGCACTAAGGCTGTGTCAGGGACTTCGCCTGATTTGTGTTCTTTCAACACATCTTTCAGGTTTGCACCCATAACACTCTCAAAAGAGCTCCAGCACTAAGGCTGTGTCAGGGACTGCGCCTGAT
This sequence comes from Pieris napi, assembly GCF_905475465.1. NCBI lineage: Eukaryota > Metazoa > Arthropoda > Insecta > Lepidoptera > Pieridae > Pieris > Pieris napi. Next base: position 4,726,548 of record NC_062235.1, on the reverse strand, counting down.
TTGTGTTCTTTCAACACATCTTTCAGGTTTGCACCCATAACACTCTCAAAAGAGCTCCAGCACTAAGGCTGTGTCAGGGACTGCGCCTGATTTGTGTTCTTTCAGGTCAGCATCCATAACACTCTCAAAAGAGCTCCAGCACTAAGGCTGTGTCAGGGACTGCGCCTGATTTGTATTCTTTCAGGTTTGCACCCATAACACTCTCAAAAGAGCTCCAGCACTAAGGCTGTGTCAGGGACTGCACCTGATTTGTGTTCTTTCAGGTTTGCTCCCATAACACTCTCATAAGAGCTCCAGCACTAAGGCTGTGTCAGGGACTGCGCCTGATTTGTGTTCTTTCAACACATCTTTCAGGTTTGCACCCATAACACTCTCAAAAGAGCTCCAGCACTAAGGCTGTGTCAGGGACTGCGCCTGATTTGTGTTCTTTCAGGTCAGCATCCATAACACTCTTAAAAGAGCTCCAGCAATAAGGCTGTGTCAGGGACTGCGCCTGATTTGTGTTCTTTCAGGTCAGCATCCATAACACTTTTAAAAGAGCTCCAGCACTAAGGCTGTGTCAGGGACTGCGCCTGATTTGTGTTCTTTCAGGTTTGCACCCATAACACTCTCATAAGAGCTCCAGCACTAAGGCTGTGTCAGGGACTGCGCCTGATTTGTGTTCTTTCAGGTTTGCACCTATAACACTCTCATAAGAGCTCCAGCACTAAGGCTGTGTCAGGGACTGCGCCTGATTTGTATTCTTTCAGGTTTGCACCCATAACACTCTCAAAAGAGCTCCAGCACTAAGGCTGTGTCAGGGACTGCGCCTGATTTGTGTTCTTTCAACACATCTTTCAGGTTTGCACCCATAACACTCTCAAAAGAGCTCCAGCACTAAGGCTGTGTCAGGGACTGCACCTGATTTGTGTTCTTTCAGGTTTGCACCCATAACACTCTCATAAGAGCTCCAGCACTAAGGCTGTGTCAGGGACTGCGCCTGATTTGTGTTCTTTCAACACATCTTTCAGGTTTACACCCATAACACTCTCAAAAGAGCTCCAGCACTAAGGCTGTGTCAGGGACTGCGCCTGATTTGTGTTCTTTCAGGTCAGCATCCATAACACTCTTAAAAGAGCTCCAGCAATAAGGCTGTGTCAGGGACTGCGCCTGATTTGTGTTCTTTCAGGTCAGCATCCATAACACTTTTAAAAGAGCTCCAGCACTAAGGCTGTGTCAGGGACTGCGCCTGATTTGTGTTCGTTCAGGTTTGCACCCATAACACTCTCATAAGAGCTCCAGCACTAAGGCTGTGTCAGGGACTGCGCCTGATTTGTGTTCTTTCAACACATCTTTCAGGTTTGCACCCATAACACTCTCATAAGAGCTCCAGCACTAAGGCTGTGTCAGGGACTGCGCCTGATTTGTGTTCTTTCAACACATCTTTCAGGTTTGCACCCATAACACTCTCAAAAGAGCTCCAGCACTAAGGCTGTGTCAGGGACTGCGCCTGATTTGTGTTCTTTCAGGTCAGCATCCATAACACTCTTAAAAGAGCTCCAGCACTAAGGCTGTGTCAGGGACTGCGCCTGATTTGTGTTCTTTCAGGTCAGCATCCATAACACTCTTAAAAGAGCTCCAGCACTAAGGCTGTGTCAGGAACTGCGCCTGATTTGTGTTCTTTCAACACATCTTTCAGGTTTGCACCCATAACACTCTCAAAAGAGCTCCAGCACTAAGGCTGTGTCAGTGACTGCGCCTGATTTGTGTTCTTTCAGGTTTGCACCCATAACACTCTCATAAGAGCTCCAGCACTAAGGCTGTGTCAGGGACTGCGCCTGATTTGTGTTCTTTCAACACATCTTTCAGGTTTGCACCCATAACACTCTCAAAAGAGCTCCAGCACTAAGGCTGTGTCAGGGCTGCACCTGATTTGTGTTCTTTCAGGTTTGCACCCATAACACTCTCATAAGAGCTCCAGCACTAAGGCTGTGTCAGGGACTGCGCCTGATTTGTGTTCTTTCAGGTTTGCACCCATAACACTCTCATAAGAGCTCCAGCACTAAGGCTGTGTCAGGGACTGCGCCTGATTTGTGTTCTTTCAACACATCTTTCAGGTTTGCACCCATAACACTCTCAAAAGAGCTCCAGCACTAAGGCTGTGTCAGGGCCTGCGCCTGATTTGTGTTTTTTCAGGTCAGCATCCATAACACTCTTAAAAGAGCTCCAGCACTAAGGCTGTGTCAGGGACTGCGCCTGATTTGTGTTCTTTCAGGTCAGCATCCATAACACTCTTAAAAGAGCTCCAGCACTAAGGCTGTGTCAGGGCCTGCGCCTGATTTGTGTTCTTTCAGGTTTGCACCCATAACACTCTCATAAGAGCTCCAGCACTAAGGCTGTGTCAGGGACTGCGCCTGATTTGTGTTCTTTCAGGTTTGCACCCATAACACTCTCATAAGAGCTCCAGCACTAAGGCTGTGTCAGGGACTGCGCCTGATTTGTGTTCTTTCAACACATCTTTCAGGTTTGCACCCATAACACTCTCAAAAGAGCTCCAGCACTAAGGCTGTGTCAGGGACTGCACCTGATTTGTGTTCTTTCAGGTTTGCACCCATAACACTCTCATAAGAGCTCCAGCACTAAGGCTGTGTCAGGGACTGCGCCTGATTTGTGTTCTTTCAACACATCTTTCAGGTTTGCACCCATAACACTCTCAAAAGAGCTCCAGCACTAAGGCTGTGTCAGGGCCTGCGCCTGATTTGTGTTTTTTCAGGTCAGCATCCATAACACTCTTAAAAGAGCTCCAGCACTAAGGCTGTGTCAGGGACTGCGCCTGATTTGTGTTCTTTCAGGTCAGCATCCATAACAATCTTAAAAGAGCTCCAGCACTAAGGCTGTGTCAGGGCCTGCGCCTGATTTGTGTTCTTTCAGGTTTGCACCCATAACACTCTCATAAGAGCTCCAGCACTAAGGCTGTGTCAGGGACTGCGCCTGATTTGTGTTCTTTCAGGTTTGCACCCATAACACTCTCATAAGAGCTCCAGCACTAAGGCTGTGTCAGGGACTGCGCCTGATTTGTGTTCTTTCAACACATCTTTCAGGTTTGCACCCATAACACTCTCAAAAGAGCTCCAGCACTAAGGCTGTGTCAGGGACTGCACCTGATTTGTGTTCTTTCAGGTTTGCACCCATAACACTCTCATAAGAGCTCCAGCACTAAGGCTGTGTCAGGGACTGCGCCTGATTTGTGTTCTTTCAACACATCTTTCAGGTTTGCACCCATAACACTCTCAAAAGAGCTCCAGCACTAAGGCTGTGTCAGGGACTGCGCCTGATTTGTGTTCTTTCAGGTCAGCATCCATAACACTCTCAAAAGAGCTCCAGCACTAAGGCTGTGTCAGGGACTGCGCCTGATTTGTGTTCTTTCAGGTCAGCATCCATAACACTCTTAAAAGAGCTCCAGCACTAAGGCTGTGTCAGGGACTGCGCCTGATTTGTGTTCTTTCAACACATCTTTCAGGTTTGCACCCATAACACTCTCAAAAGAACTCCAACACTAAGGCTGTGTCAGGGACTGCACCTGATTTGTGTTCTTTCAGGTTTGCACCCATAACACTCTCAAAAGAGCTCCAGCACTAAGGCTGTGTCAGGGACTGCGCCTGATTTGTGTTCTTTCAACACATCTTTCAGGTTTGCACCCATAACACTCTCAAAAGAGCTCCAGCACTAAGGCTGTGTCAGGGACTGCGCCTGATTTGTGTTCTTTCAGGTCAGCATCCATAACACTCTCAAAAGAGCTCCAGCACTAAGGCTGTGTCAGGGACTGCGCCTGATTTGTGTTCTTTCAGGTCAGCATCCATAACACTCTTAAAAGAGCTCCAGCACTAAGGCTGTGTCAGGGACTGCGCCTGATTTGTGTTCTTTCAGGTCAGCATCCATAACACTCTTAAAAGAGCTCCAGCACTAAGGCTGTGTCAGGGCCTGCGCCTGATTTGTGTTCTTTCAGGTTTGCACCCATAACACTCTCATAAGAGCTCCAGCACTAAGGCTGTGTCAGGGACTGCGCCTGATTTGTGTTCTTTCAGGTATGCACCCATAACACTCTCATAAGAGCTCCAGCACTAAGGCTGTGTCAGGGACTGCGCCTGATTTGTGTTCTTTCAACACATCTTTCAGGTTTGCACCCATAACACTCTCAAAAGAGCTCCAGCACTAAGGCTGTGTCAGGGCCTGCGCCTGATTTGTGTTTTTTCAGGTCAGCATCCATAACACTCTTAAAAGAGCTCCAGCACTAAGGCTGTGTCAGGGACTGCGCCTGATTTGTGTTCTTTCAGGTCAGCATCCATAACACTCTTAAAAGAGCTCCAGCACTAAGGCTGTGTCAGGGCCTGCGCCTGATTTGTGTTCTTTCAGGTTTGCACCCATAACACTCTCATAAGAGCTCCAGCACTAAGGCTGTGTCAGGGACTGCACCTGATTTGTGTTCTTTCAGGTTTGCACCCATAACACTCTCATAAGAGCTCCAGCACTAAGGCTGTGTCAGGGACTGCGCCTGATTTGTGTTCTTTCAACACATCTTTCAGGTTTGCACCCATAACACTCTCATAAGAGCTCCAGCACTATGGCTGTGTCAGGGACTGCGCCTGATTTGTGTTCTTTCAACACATCTTTCAGGTTTGCACCCATAACACTCTCAAAAGAGCTCCTGCACTAAGGCTGTGTCAGGGACTGCGCCTGATTTGTGTTCTTTCAGGTCAGCATCCATAACACTCTCAAAAGAGCTCCAGCACTAAGGCTGTGTCAGGGACTGCGCCTGATTTGTGTTCTTTCAGGTCAGCATCCATAACACTCTCAAAAGAGCTCCAGCACTAAGGCTGTGTCAGGGACTGCGCCTGATTTGTGTTCTTTCAGGTCAGCATCCATAACACTCTTAAAAGAGCTCCAGCACTAAGGCTGTGTCAGGGACTGCGCCTGATTTGTGTTCTTTCAGGTCAGCATCCATAACACTCTTAAAAGAGCTCCAGCACTAAGGCTGTGTCAGGAACTGCGCCTGATTTGTGTTCTTTCAACACATCTTTCAGGTTTGCACCCATAACACTCTCAAAAGAGCTCCAGCACTAAGGCTGTGTCAGGGACTGCGCCTGATTTGTGTTTTTTCAGGTCAGCATCCATAACACTCTTAAAAGAGCTCCAGCACTAAGGCTGTGTCAGGGACTGCGCCTGATTTGTGTTCTTTCAGGTCAGCATCCATAACACTCTTAAAAGAGCTCCAGCACTAAGGCTGACGGGGCTTCCCCTGATTTATGTTATTTCAACATATCTTTCAGGTAGGCACCCGTAACACACTCTCAAAAGAGCTCCAGCACTAAGGCTGACGGGACTGCGCCTGATTTATGTTATTTCAACATATCTTTCAGGCCAGAACCCGTAACACACTCTCAAAAGAGCTCCAGCACTAAGGCTGTGTCAGGGCCTGCGCCTGATTTGTGTTTTTTCAGGTCAGCATCCATAACACTCTTAAAAGAGCTCCAGCACTAAGGCTGTGTCAGGGACTGCGCCTGATTTGTGTTCTTTCAGGTCAGCATCCATAACACTCTTAAAAGAGCTCCAGCACTAAGGCTGTGTCAGGGCCTGCGCCTGATTTGTGTTCTTTCAGGTTTGCACCCATAACACTCTCATAAGAGCTCCAGCACTAAGGCTGTGTCAGGGACTGCGCCTGATTTGTGTTCTTTCAGGTTTGCACCCATAACACTCTCATAGGAGCACCAGCACTAAGGCTGTGTCAGGGACTGCGCCTGATTTGTGTTCTTTCAACACATCTTTCAGGTTTGCACCCATAACACTCTCAAAAGAGCTCCAGCACTAAGGCTGTGTCAGGGACTGCACCTGATTTGTGTTCTTTCAGGTTTGCACCCATTACACTCTCAAAAGAGCTCCAGCACTAAGGCTGTGTCAGGGACTGCGCCTGATTTGTATTCTTTCAACACATCTTTCAGGTTTGCACCCATAACACTCTCAAAAGAGCTCCAGCACTAAGGCTGTGTCAGGGACTGCGCCTGATTTGTGTTCTTTCAGGTCAGCATCCATAACACTCTCAAAAGAGCTCCAGCACTAAGGCTGTGTCAGGGACTGCGCCTGATTTGTGTTCTTTCAGGTCAGCATCCATAACACTCTTAAAAGAGCTCCAGCACTAAGGCTGTGTCAGGGACTGCACCTGATTTGTGTTCTTTCAGGTTTGCACCCATAACACTCTCAAAATAGCTCCAGCACTAAGGCTGTGTCAGGGACTGCGCCTGATTTGTATTCTTTCAACACATCTTTCAGGTTTGCACCCATAACACTCTCAAAAGAGCTCCAGCACTAAGGCTGTGTCAGGGACTGCGCCTGATTTGTGTTCTTTCAGGTCAGCATCCATAACACTCTCAAAAGAGCTCCAGCACTAAGGCTGTGTCAGGGACTGCGCCTGATTTGTGTTCTTTCAGGTCAGCATCCATAACACTCTTAAAAGAGCTCCAGCACTAAGGCTGTGTCAGGGACTGCACCTGATTTGTGTTCTTTCAGGTTTGCACCCATAACACTCTCAAAAGAGCTCCAGCACTAAGGCTGTGTCAGGGACTGCGCCTGATTTGTATTCTTTCAACACATCTTTCAGGTTTGCACCCATAACACTCTCAAAAGAGCTCCAGCACTAAGGCTGTGTCAGGGACTGCGCCTGATTTGTGTTCTTTCAGGTCAGCATCCATAACACTCTCATAAGAGCTCCAGCACTAAGGCTGTGTCAGGGACTGCGCCTGATTTGTGTTCTTTCAACACATCTTTCAGGTTTGCACCCATAACACTCTCAAAAGAGCTCCAGCACTAAGGCTGTGTCAGGGACTGCACCTGATTTGTGTTCTTTCAGGTTTGCACCCATAACACTCTCATAAGAGCTCCAGCACTAAGGCTGTGTCAGGGACTGCGCCTGATTTGTGTTCTTTCAACACATCTTTCAGGTTTGCACCCATAACACTCTCAAAAGAGCTCCAGCACTAAGGCTGTGTCAGGGCCTGCGCCTGATTTGTGTTTTTTCAGGTCAGCATCCATAACACTCTTAAAAGAGCTCCAGCACTAAGGCTGTGTCAGGGACTGCGCCTGATTTGTGTTCTTTCAGGTCAGCATCCATAACAATCTTAAAAGAGCTCCAGCACTAAGGCTGTGTCAGGGCCTGCGCCTGATTTGTGTTCTTTCAGGTTTGCACCCATAACACTCTCATAAGAGCTCCAGCACTAAGGCTGTGTCAGGGACTGCGCCTGATTTGTGTTCTTTCAGGTTTGCACCCATAACACTCTCATAAGAGCTCCAGCACTAAGGCTGTGTCAGGGACTGCGCCTGATTTGTGTTCTTTCAACACATCTTTCAGGTTTGCACCCATAACACTCTCAAAAGAGCTCCAGCACTAAGGCTGTGTCAGGGACTGCACCTGATTTGTGTTCTTTCAGGTTTGCACCCATAACACTCTCATAAGAGCTCCAGCACTAAGGCTGTGTCAGGGACTGCGCCTGATTTGTGTTCTTTCAACACATCTTTCAGGTTTGCACCCATAACACTCTCAAAAGAGCTCCAGCACTAAGGCTGTGTCAGGGACTGCGCCTGATTTGTGTTCTTTCAGGTCAGCATCCATAACACTCTCAAAAGAGCTCCAGCACTAAGGCTGTGTCAGGGACTGCGCCTGATTTGTGTTCTTTCAGGTCAGCATCCATAACACTCTTAAAAGAGCTCCAGCACTAAGGCTGTGTCAGGGACTGCGCCTGATTTGTGTTCTTTCAACACATCTTTCAGGTTTGCACCCATAACACTCTCAAAAGAACTCCAGCACTAAGGCTGTGTCAGGGACTGCACCTGATTTGTGTTCTTTCAGGTTTGCACCCATAACACTCTCAAAAGAGCTCCAGCACTAAGGCTGTGTCAGGGACTACGCCTGATTTGTGTTCTTTCAACACATCTTTCAGGTTTGCACCCATAACACTCTCAAAAGAGCTCCAGCACTAAGGCTGTGTCAGGGACTGCGCCTGATTTGTGTTCTTTCAGGTCAGCATCCATAACACTCTCAAAAGAGCTCCAGCACTAAGGCTGTGTCAGGGACTGCGCCTGATTTGTGTTCTTTCAGGTCAGCATCCATAACACTCTTAAAAGAGCTCCAGCACTAAGGCTGTGTCAGGGACTGCGCCTGATTTGTGTTCTTTCAGGTCAGCATCCATAACACTCTTAAAAGAGCTCCAGCACTAAGGCTGTGTCAGGGCCTGCGCCTGATTTGTGTTCTTTCAGGTTTGCACCCATAACACTCTCATAAGAGCTCCAGCACTAAGGCTGTGTCAGGGACTGCGCCTGATTTGTGTTCTTTCAGGTTTGCACCCATAACACTCTCAAAAGAGCTCCAGCACTAAGGCTGTGTCAGGGACTGCGCCTGATTTGTGTTCTTTCAGGTCAGCATCCATAACACTCTCAAAAGAGCTCCAGCACTAAGGCTGTGTCAGGGACTGCGCCTGATTTGTGTTCTTTCAGGTCAGCACCCATAACACTCTCAAAAGAGCTCCAGCACTAAGGCTGTGTCAGGGCCTGCGCCTGATTTGTGTTTTTTCAGGTCAGCATCCATAACACTCTTAAAAGAGCTCCAGCACTAAGGCTGTGTCAGGGACTGCGCCTGATTTGTGTTCTTTCAGGTCAGCATCCATAACAATCTTAAAAGAGCTCCAGCACTAAGGCTGTGTCAGGGCCTGCGCCTGATTTGTGTTCTTTCAGGTTTGCACCCATAACACTCTCATAAGAGCTCCAGCACTAAGGCTGTGTCAGGGACTGCGCCTGATTTGTGTTCTTTCAGGTTTGCACCCATAACACTCTCATAAGAGCTCCAGCACTAAGGCTGTGTCAGGGACTGCGCCTGATTTGTGTTCTTTCAACACATCTTTCAGGTTTGCACCCATAACACTCTCAAAAGAGCTCCAGCACTAAGGCTGTGTCAGGGACTGCACCTGATTTGTGTTCTTTCAGGTTTGCACCCATAACACTCTCATAAGAGCTCCAGCACTAAGGCTGTGTCAGGGACTGCGCCTGATTTGTGTTCTTTCAACACATCTTTCAGGTTTGCACCCATAACACTCTCAAAAGAGCTCCAGCACTAAGGCTGTGTCAGGGACTGCGCCTGATTTGTGTTCTTTCAGGTCAGCATCCATAACACTCTCAAAAGAGCTCCAGCACTAAGGCTGTGTCAGGGACTGCGCCTGATTTGTGTTCTTTCAGGTCAGCATCCATAACACTCTTAAAAGAGCTCCAGCACTAAGGCTGTGTCAGGGACTGCGCCTGATTTGTGTTCTTTCAACACATCTTTCAGGTTTGCACCCATAACACTCTCAAAAGAACTCCAACACTAAGGCTGTGTCAGGGACTGCACCTGATTTGTGTTCTTTCAGGTTTGCACCCATAACACTCTCAAAAGAGCTCCAGCACTAAGGCTGTGTCAGGGACTGCGCCTGATTTGTGTTCTTTCAACACATCTTTCAGGTTTGCACCCATAACACTCTCAAAAGAGCTCCAGCACTAAGGCTGTGTCAGGGACTGCGCCTGATTTGTGTTCTTTCAGGTCAGCATCCATAACACTCTCAAAAGAGCTCCAGCACTAAGGCTGTGTCAGGGACTGCGCCTGATTTGTGTTCTTTCAGGTCAGCATCCATAACACTCTTAAAAGAGCTCCAGCACTAAGGCTGTGTCAGGGACTGCGCCTGATTTGTGTTCTTTCAGGTCAGCATCCATAACACTCTTAAAAGAGCTCCAGCACTAAGGCTGTGTCAGGGCCTGCGCCTGATTTGTGTTCTTTCAGGTTTGCACCCATAACACTCTCATAAGAGCTCCAGCACTAAGGCTGTGTCAGGGACTGCGCCTGATTTGTGTTCTTTCAGGTATGCACCCATAACACTCTCATAAGAGCTCCAGCACTAAGGCTGTGTCAGGGACTGCGCCTGATTTGTGTTCTTTCAACACATCTTTCAGGTTTGCACCCATAACACTCTCAAAAGAGCTCCAGCACTAAGGCTGTGTCAGGGCCTGCGCCTGATTTGTGTTTTTTCAGGTCAGCATCCATAACACTCTTAAAAGAGCTCCAGCACTAAGGCTGTGTCAGGGACTGCGCCTGATTTGTGTTCTTTCAGGTCAGCATCCATAACACTCTTAAAAGAGCTCCAGCACTAAGGCTGTGTCAGGGCCTGCGCCTGATTTGTGTTCTTTCAGGTTTGCACCCATAACACTCTCATAAGAGCTCCAGCACTAAGGCTGTGTCAGGGACTGCACCTGATTTGTGTTCTTTCAGGTTTGCACCCATAACACTCTCATAAGAGCTCCAGCACTAAGGCTGTGTCAGGGACTGCGCCTGATTTGTGTTCTTTCAACACATCTTTCAGGTTTGCACCCATAACACTCTCATAAGAGCTCCAGCACTATGGCTGTGTCAGGGACTGCGCCTGATTTGTGTTCTTTCAACACATCTTTCAGGTTTGCACCCATAACACTCTCATAAGAGCTCCAGCACTATGGCTGTGTCAGGGACTGCGCCTGATTTGTGTTCTTTCAGGTTTGCACCCATAACACTCTCATAGGAGCACCAGCACTAAGGCTGTGTCAGGGACTGCGCCTGATTTGTGTTCTTTCAACACATCTTTCAGGTTTGCACCCATAACACTCTCAAAAGAGCTCCAGCACTAAGGCTGTGTCAGGGACTGCACCTGATTTGTGTTCTTTCAGGTTTGCACCCATTACACTCTCAAAAGAGCTCCAGCACTAAGGCTGTGTCAGGGACTGCGCCTGATTTGTATTCTTTCAACACATCTTTCAGGTTTGCACCCATAACACTCTCAAAAGAGCTCCAGCACTAAGGCTGTGTCAGGGACTGCGCCTGATTTGTGTTCTTTCAGGTCAGCATCCATAACACTCTCAAAAGAGCTCCAGCACTAAGGCTGTGTCAGGGACTGCGCCTGATTTGTGTTCTTTCAGGTCAGCATCCATAACACTCTCAAAAGAGCTCCAGCACTAAGGCTGTGTCAGGGACTGCGCCTGATTTGTGTTCTTTCAGGTCAGCATCCATAACACTCTTAAAAGAGCTCCAGCACTAAGGCTGTGTCAGGGACTGCGCCTGATTTGTGTTCTTTCAGGTCAGCATCCATAACACTCTTAAAAGAGCTCCAGCACTAAGGCTGTGTCAGGAACTGCGCCTGATTTGTGTTCTTTCAACACATCTTTCAGGTTTGCACCCATAACACTCTCAAAAGAGCTCCAGCACTAAGGCTGTGTCAGGGACTGCGCCTGATTTGTGTTCTTTCAACACATCTTTCAGGTTTGCACCCATAACACTCTCAAAAGAGCTCCAGCACTAAGGCTGTGTCAGGGACTGCACCTGATTTGTGTTCTTTCAGGTTTGCACCCATAACACTCTCATAAGAGCTCCAGCACTAAGGCTGTGTCAGGGACTGCGCCTGATTTGTGTTCTTTCAACACATCTTTCAGGTTTGCACCCATAACACTCTCATAAGAGCTCCAGCACTATGGCTGTGTCAGGGACTGCGCCTGATTTGTGTTCTTTCAACACATCTTTCAGGTTTGCACCCATAACACTCTCAAAAGAGCTCCTGCACTAAGGCTGTGTCAGGGACTGCGCCTGATTTGTGTTCTTTCAGGTCAGCATCCATAACACTCTCAAAAGAGCTCCAGCACTAAGGCTGTGTCAGGGACTGCGCCTGATTTGTGTTCTTTCAGGTCAGCATCCATAACACTCTCAAAAGAGCTCCAGCACTAAGGCTGTGTCAGGGACTGCGCCTGATTTGTGTTCTTTCAGGTCAGCATCCATAACACTCTTAAAAGAGCTCCAGCACTAAGGCTGTGTCAGGGACTGCGCCTGATTTGTGTTCTTTCAGGTCAGCATCCATAACACTCTTAAAAGAGCTCCAGCACTAAGGCTGTGTCAGGAACTGCGCCTGATTTGTGTTCTTTCAACACATCTTTCAGGTTTGCACCCATAACACTCTCAAAAGAGCTCCAGCACTAAGGCTGTGTCAGGGACTGCGCCTGATTTGTGTTCTTTCAACACATCTTTCAGGTTTGCACCCATAACACTCTCAAAAGAGCTCCTGCACTAAGGCTGTGTCAGGGACTGCGCCTGATTTGTGTTCTTTCAGGTCAGCATCCATAACACTCTCAAAAGAGCTCCAGCACTAAGGCTGTGTCAGGGACTGCGCCTGATTTGTGTTCTTTCAGGTCAGCATCCATAACACTCTTAAAAGAGCTCCAGCACTAAGGCTGTGTCAGGGACTGCGCCTGATTTGTGTTCTTTCAGGTCAGCATCCATAACACTCTTAAAAGAGCTCCAGCACTAAGGCTGTGTCAGGGACTGCGCCTGATTTGTGTTCTTTCAGGTCAGCATCCATAACACTCTTAAAAGAGCTCCAGCACTAAGGCTGTGTCAGGAACTGCGCCTGATTTGTGTTCTTTCAACACATCTTTCAGGTTTGCACCCATAACACTCTCAAAAGAGCTCCAGCACTAAGGCTGTGTCAGGGACTGCGCCTGATTTGTGTTCTTTCAGGTTTGCACCCATAACACTCTCATAAGAGCTCCAGCACTAAGGCTGTGTCAGGGACTGCGCCTGATTTGTGTTCTTTCAACACATCTTTCAGGTTTGCACCCATAACACTCTCAAAAGAGCTCCAGCACTAAGGCTGTGTCAGGGCTGCACCTGATTTGTGTTCTTTCAGGTTTGCACCCATAACACTCTCATAAGAGCTCCAGCACTAAGGCTGTGTCAGGGACTGCGCCTGATTTGTGTTCTTTCAGGTTTGCACCCATAACACTCTCAAAAGAACTCCAGCACTAAGGCTGTGTCAGGGCCTGCGCCTGATTTGTGTTTTTTCAGGTCAGCATCCATAACACTCTTAAAAGAGCTCCAGCACTAAGGCTGTGTCAGGGACTGCGCCTGATTTGTGTTCTTTCAGGTTTGCACCCATAACACTCTCATAAGAGCTCCAGCACTAAGGCTGTGTCAGGGACTGCGCCTGATTTGTGTTCTTTCAACACATCTTTCAGGTTTGCACCCATAACACTCTCAAAAGAGCTCCAGCACTAAGGCTGTGTCAGGGCCTGCGCCTGATTTGTGTTTTTTCAGGTCAGCATCCATAACACTCTTAAAAGAGCTCCAGCACTAAGGCTGTGTCAGGGTCTGCGCCTGATTTGTGTTCTTTCAGGTCAGCATCCATAACACTCTTAAAAGAGCTCCAGCACTAAGGCTGTGTCAGGGCCTGCGCCTGATTTGTGTTCTTTCAGGTTTGCACCCATAACACTCTCATAAGAGCTCCAGCACTAAGGCTGTGTCAGGGACTGCGCCTGATTTGTGTTCTTTCAGGTTTGCACCCATAACACTCTCATAAGAGCTCCAGCACTAAGGCTGTGTCAGGGACTGCGCCTGATTTGTGTTCTTTCAACACATCTTTCAGGTTTGCACCCATAACACTCTCAAAAGAGCTCCAGCACTAAGGCTGTGTCAGGGACTGCACCTGATTTGTGTTCTTTCAGGTTTGCACCCATAACACTCTCATAAGAGCTCTAGCACTAAGGCTGTGTCAGGGACTGCGCCTGATTTGTGTTCTTTCAACACATCTTTCAGGTTTGCACCCATAACACTCTCAAAAGAGCTCCAGCACTAAGGCTGTGTCAGGGACTGCGCCTGATTTGTGTTCTTTCAGGTCAGCATCCATAACACTCTCAAAAGAGCTCCAGCACTAAGGCTGTGTCAGGGACTGCGCCTGATTTGTGTTCTTTCAGGTCAGCATCCATAACACTCTTAAAAGAGCTCCAGCACTAAGGCTGTGTCAGGGACTGCGCCTGATTTGTGTTCTTTCAACACATCTTTCAGGTTTGCACCCATAACACTCTCAAAAGAGCTCCAGCACTAAGGCTGTGTCAGGGACTGCGCCTGATTTGTGTTCTTTCAGATTTGCACCAATAACACTCTCATAAGAGCTCTAGCACTAAGGCTGTGTCAGGGACTGCGCCTGATTTGTGTTCTTTCAACACATCTTTCAGGTTTGCACCCATTACACTCTCAAAAGAGCTCCAGCACTAAGGCTGTGTCAGGGACTGCACCTGATTTGTGTTCTTTCAGGTTTGCACCCATAACACTCTCATAAGAGCTCCAGCACTAAGGCTGTGTCAGGGACTGCGCCTGATTTGTGTTCTTTCAACACATCTTTCAGGTTTGCACCCATAACACTCTCAAAAGAGCTCCAGCACTAAGGCTGTGTCAGGGCCTGCGCCTGATTTGTGTTTTTTCAGGTCAGCATCCATAACACTCTTAAAAGAGCTCCAGCACTAAGGCTGTGTCAGGGACTGCGCCTGATTTGTGTTCTTTCAGGTCAGCATCCATAACACTCTTAAAAGAGCTCCAGCACTAAGGCTGTGTCAGGGCCTGCGCCTGATTTGTGTTCTTTCAGGTTTGCACCCATAACACTCTCATAAGAGCTCCAGCACTAAGGCTGTGTCAGGGACTGCGCCTGATTTGTGTTCTTTCAGGTTTGCACCCATAACACTCTCATAAGAGCTCCAGCACTAAGGCTGTGTCAGGGACTGCGCCTGATTTGTGTTCTTTCAACACATCTTTCAGGTTTGCACCCATAACACTCTCAAAAGAGCTCCAGCACTAAGGCTGTGTCAGGGACTGCACCTGATTTGTGTTCTTTCAGGTTTGCACCCATAACACTCTCATAAGAGCTCCAGCACTAAGGCTGTGTCAGGGACTGCGCCTGATTTGTGTTCTTTCAACACATCTTTCAGGTTTGCACCCATAACACTCTCAAAAGAGCTCCAGCACTAAGGCTGTGTCAGGGACTGCGCCTGATTTGTGTTCTTTCAGGTCAGCATCCATAACACTCTTAAAAGAGCTCCAGCACTAAGGCTGTGTCAGGGCCTGCGCCTGATTTGTGTTCTTTCAGGTTTGCACCCATAACACTCTCATAAGAGCTCCAGCACTAAGGCTGTGTCAGGGACTGCGCCTGATTTGTGTTCTTTCAGGTTTGCACCCATAACACTCTCATAAGAGCTCCAGCACTAAGGCTGTGTTAGGGACTGCGCCTGATTTGTGTTCTTTCAACACATCTTTCAGGTTTGCACCCATAACACTCTCAAAAGAGCTCCAGCACTAAGGCTGTGTCAGGGACTGCACCTGATTTGTGTTCTTTCAGGTTTGCACCCATAACACTCTCATAAGAGCTCCAGCACTAAAGCTGTGTCAGGGACTGCGCCTGATTTGTGTTCTTTCAACACATCTTTCAGGTTTGCACCCATAACACTCTCAAAAGAGCTCCAGCACTAAGGCTGTGTCAGGGACTGCGCCTGATTTGTGTTCTTTCAACACATCTTTCAGGTTTGCACCCATCACACTCTCAAAAGAGCTCCAGCACTAAGGCTGTGTCAGGGACTGCGCCTGATTTGTGTTCTTTCAGATTTGCACCCATAACACTCTCATAAGAGCTCTAGCACTAAGGCTGTGTCAGGGACTGCGCCTGATTTGTGTTCTTTCAACACATCTTTCAGGTTTGCACCCATTACACTCTCAAAAGAGCTCCAGCACTAAGGCTGTGTCAGGGACTGCACCTGATTTGTGTTCTTTCAGGTTTGCACCCATAACACTCTCATAAGAGCTCCAGCACTAAGGCTGTGTCAGGGACTGCGCCTGATTTGTGTTCTTTCAACACATCTTTCAGGTTTGCACCCATAACACTCTCAAAAGAGCTCCAGCACTAAGGCTGTGTCAGGGCCTGCGCCTGATTTGTGTTTTTTCAGGTCAGCATCCATAACACTCTTAAAAGAGCTCCAGCACTAAGGCTGTGTCAGGGACTGCGCCTGATTTGTGTTCATTCAGGTCAGCATCCATAACACTCTTAAAAGAGCTCCAGCACTAAGGCTGTGTCAGGGCCTGCGCCTGATTTGTGTTCTTTCAGGTTTGCACCCATAACACTCTCATAAGAGCTCCAGCACTAAGGCTGTGTCAGGGACTGCGCCTGATTTGTGTTCTTTCAGGTTTGCACCCATAACACTCTCATAAGAGCTCCAGCACTAAGGCTGTGTCAGGGACTGCGCCTGATTTGTGTTCTTTCAACACATCTTTCAGGTTTGCACCCATAACACTCTCAAAAGAGCTCCAGCACTAAGGCTGTGTCAGGGACTGCACCTGATTTGTGTTCTTTCAGGTTTGCACCCATAACACTCTCATAAGAGCTCCAGCACTAAGGCTGTGTCAGGGACTGCGCCTGATTTGTGTTCTTTCAACACATCTTTCAGGTTTGCACCCATAACACTCTCAAAAGAGCTCCAGCACTAAGGCTGTGTCAGGGACTGCGCCTGATTTGTGTTCTTTCAGGTCAGCATCCATAACACTCTTAAAAGAGCTCCAGCACTAAGGCTGTGTCAGGGCCTGCGCCTGATTTGTGTTCTTTCAGGTTTGCACCCATAACACTCTCATAAGAGCTCCAGCACTAAGGCTGTGTCAGGGACTGCGCCTGATTTGTGTTCTTTCAGGTTTGCACCCATAACACTCTCATAAGAGCTCCAGCACTAAGGCTGTGTCAGGGACTGCGCCTGATTTGTGTTCTTTCAGGTTTGCACCCATAACACTCTCATAAGAGCTCAAGCACTAAGGCTGTGTCAGGGACTGCGCCTGATTTGTGTTCTTTCAACACATCTTTCAGGTTTGCACCCATAACACTCTCAAAAGAGCTCCAGCACTAAGGCTGTGTCAGGGACTGCGCCTGATTTGTGTTCTTTCAGGTCAGCATCCATAACACTCTTAAAAGAGCTCCAGCACTAAGGCTGTGTCAGGGCCTGCGCCTGATTTGTGTTCTTTCAGGTTTGCACCCATAACACTCTCATAAGAGCTCCAGCACTAAGGCTGTGTCAGGGACTGCGCCTGATTTGTGTTCTTTCAGGTTTGCACCCATAACACTCTCATAAGAGCTCCAGCACTAAGGCTGTGTCAGGGACTGCGCCTGATTTGTGTTCTTTCAACACATCTTTCAAGTCAGCATCCATAACACTCTTAAAAGAGCTCCAGCACTAAGGCTGTGTCAGGGCCTGCGCCTGATTTGTGTTCTTACAGGTTTGCACCCATAACACTCTCATAAGAGCTCCAGCACTAAGGCTGTGTCAGGGACTGCGCCTGATTTGTGTTCTTTCAACACATCTTTCAGGTTTGCACCCATAACACTCTCAAAAGAGCTCCAGCACTAAGGCTGTGTCAGGGCCTGCGCCTGATTTGTGTTTTTTCAGGTCAGCATCCATAACACTCTTAAAAGAGCTCCAGCACTAAGGCTGTGTCAGGGACTGCGCCTGATTTGTGTTCTTTCAGGTCAGCATCCATAACACTCTTAAAAGAGCTCCAGCACTAAGGCTGTGTCAGGGCCTGCGCCTGATTTGTTTTCTTTCAGGTTTGCACCCATAACACTCTCATAAGAGCTCCAGCACTAAGGCTGTGTCAGGGACTGCGCCTGATTTGTGTTCTTTCAGTTTTGCACCCATAACACTCTCATAAGAGCTCCAGCACTAAGGCTGTGTCAGGGACTGCGCCTGATTTGTGTTCTTTCAGGTTTGCACCCATAACACTCTCAAAAGAGCTCCAGCACTAAGGCTGTGTCAGGGACTGCGCCTGATTTGTGTTCTTTCAGGTCAGCATCCATAACACTCTCAAAAGAGCTCCAGCACTAAGGCTGTGTCAGGGACTGCGCCTGATTTGTGTTCTTTCAGGTCAGCATCCATAACACTCTTAAAAGAGCTCCAGCACTAAGGCTGTGTCAGGGACTGCGCCTGATTTGTGTTCTTTCAACACATCTTTCAGGTTTGCACCCATAACACTCTCAAAAGAGCTCCAGCACTAAGGCTGTGTCAGGGCCTGCGCCTGATTTGTGTTCTTTCAGGTCAGCATCCATAACACTCTTAAAAGAGCTCCAGCACTAAGGCTGTGTCAGGGACTGCGCCTGATTTGTGTTCTTTCAGGTCAGCATCCATAACACTCTTAAAAGAGCTCCAGCACTAAGGCTGTGTCAGGGCCTGCGCCTGATTTGTGTTCTTTCAGGTTTGCACCCATAACACTCTCATAAGAGCTCCAGCACTAAGGCTGTGTCAGGGACTGCGCCTGATTTGTGTTCTTTCAGGTTTGCACCCATAACACTCTCATAATAGCTCCAGCACTAAGGCTGTGTCAGGGACTGCGCCTGATTTGTGTTCTTTCAACACATCTTTCAGGTTTGCACCCATAACACTCTCAAAAGAGCTCCAGCACTAAGGCTGTGTCAGGGACTGCGCCTGATTTGTGTTCTTTCAGGTTTGCACCCATAACACTCTCATAAGAGCTCCAGCACTAAGGCTGTGTCAGGGACTGCGCCTGATTTGTGTTCTTTCAACACATCTTTCAGGTTTGCACCCATAACACTCTCATAAGAGCTCCAGCACTAAGGCTGTGTCAGGGACTGCACCTGATTTGTGTTCTTTCAGGTTTGCACCCATAACACTCTCATAAGAGCTCCAGCACTAAGGCTGTGTCAGGGACTGCGCCTGATTTGTGTTCTTTCAACACATCTTTCAGGTTTGCACCCATAACACTCTCAAAAGAGCTCCAGCACTAAGGCTGTGTCTGGGACTGCGCCTGATTTGTGTTCTTTCAGGTCAGCATCCATAACACTCTCAAAAGAGCTCCAGCACTAAGGCTGTGTCAGGGACTGCGCCTGATTTGTGTTCTTTCAACACATCTTTCAGGTTTGCACCCATAACACTCTCAAAAGAGCTCCAGCACTAAGGCTGTGTCAGGGACTGCGCCTGATTTGTGTTCTTTCAGGTTTGCACCCATAACACTCTCATAAGAGCTCCAGCACTAAGGCTGTGTCAGGGACTGCGCCTGATTTGTGTTCTTTCAACACATCTTTCAGGTTTGCACCCATAACACTCTCAAAAGAGCTCCAGCACTAAGGCTGTGTCAGGGCCTGCGCCTGATTTGTGTTTTTTCAGGTCAGCATCCATAACACTCTTAAAAGAGCTCCAGCACTAAGGCTGTGTCAGGGACTGCGCCTGATTTGTGTTCTTTCAGGTCAGCATCCATAACACTCTTAAAAGAGCTCCAGCACTAAGGCTGTGTCAGGGCCTGCGCCTGATTTGTGTTTTTTCAGGTCAGCATCCATAACACTCTCATAAGAGCTCCAGCACTAAGGCTGTGTCAGGGACTGCGCCTGATTTGTGTTCTTTCAGGTTTGCACCCATAACACTCTCATAAGAGCTCCAGCACTAAGGCTGTGTCAGGGACTGCGCCTGATTTGTGTTCTTTCAGGTTTGCACCCATAACACTCTCATAAGAGCTCCAGCACTAAGGCTGTGTCAGGGACTGCGCCTGATTTGTGTTCTTTCAACACATCTTTCAGGTTTGCACCCATAACACTCTCAAAAGAGCTCCAGCACTAAGGCTGTGTCAGGGACTGCGCCTGATTTGTGTTCTTTCAGGTCAGCATCCATAACACTCTCAAAAGAGCTCCAGCACTAAGGCTGTGTCAGGGACTGCGCCTGATTTGTGTTCTTTCAGGTCAGCATCCATAAAACTCTTAAAAGAGCTCCAGCACTAAGGCTGTGTCAGGGACTGCGCCTGATTTGTGTTCTTTCAACACATCTTTCAGGTTTGCACCCATAACACTCTCAAAAGAGCTCCAGCACTAAGGCTGTGTCAGGGCCTGCGCCTGATTTGTGTTTTTTCAGGTCAGCATCCATAACACTCTTAAAAGAGCTCCAGCACTAAGGCTGTGTCAGGGACTGCGCCTGATTTGTGTTCTTTCAGGTCAGCATCCATAACACTCTTAAAAGAGCTCCAGCACTAAGGCTGTGTCAGGGCCTGCGCCTGATTTGTGTTCTTTCAGGTTTGCACCCATAACACTCTCATAAGAGCTCCAGCACTAAGGCTGTGTCAGGGACTGCGCCTGATTTGTGTTCTTTCAGGTTTGCACCCATAACACTCTCATAAGAGCTCCAGCACTAAGGCTGTGTCAGGGACTGCGCCTGATTTGTGTTCTTTCAACACATCTTTCAGGTTTGCACCCATAACACTCTCAAAAGAGCTCCAGCACTAAGGCTGTGTCAGGGACTGCGCCTGATTTGTGTTCTTTCAGGTTTGCACCCATAACACTCTCATAAGAGCTCCAGCACTAAGGCTGTGTCAGGGACTGCGCCTGATTTGTGTTCTTTCAACACATCTTTCAGGTTTGCACCCATAACACTCTCAAAAGAGCTCCAGCACTAAGGCTGTGTCAGGGACTGCACCTGATTTGTGTTCTTTCAGGTTTGCACCCATAACACTCTCATAAGAGCTCCAGCACTAAGGCTGTGTCAGGGACTGCGCCTGATTTGTGTTCTTTCAACACATCTTTCAGGTTTGCACCCATAACACTCTCAAAAGAGCTCCAGCACTAAGGCGGTGTCTGGGACTGCGCCTGATTTGTGTTCTTTCAGGTCAGCATCCATAACACTCTCAAAAGAGCTCCAGCACTAAGGCTGTGTCAGGGACTGCGCCTGATTTGTGTTCTTTCAACACATCTTTCAGGTTTGCACCCATAACACTCTCAAAAGAGCTCCAGCACTAAGGCTGTGTCAGGGACTGCGCCTGATTTGTGTTCTTTCAGGTTTGCACCCATAACACTCTCATAAGAGCTCCAGCACTAAGGCTGTGTCAGGGACTGCGCCTGATTTGTGTTCTTTCAACACATCTTTCAGGTTTGCACCCATAACACTCTCAAAAGAGCTCCAGCACTAAGGCTGTGTCAGGGACTGCACCTGATTTGTGTTCTTTCAGGTTTGCACCCATAACACTCTCATAAGAGCTCCAGCACTAAGGCTGTGTCAGGGACTGCGCCTGATTTGTGTTCTTTCAACACATCTTTCAGGTTTGCACCCATAACACTCTCAAAAGAGCTCCAGCACTAAGGCTGTGTCAGGGACTGCGCCTGATTTGTGTTCTTTCAGGTCAGCATCCATAACACTCTCAAAAGAGCTCCAGCACTAAGGCTGTGTCAGGGACTGCGCCTGATTTGTGTTCTTTCAGGTCAGCATCCATAACACTCTCAAAAGAGCTCCAGCACTAAGGCTGTGTCAGGGACTGCGCCTGATTTGTGTTCTTTCAGGTCAGCATCCATAAAACTCTTAAAAGAGCTCCAGCACTAAGGCTGTGTCAGGGACTGCGCCTGATTTGTGTTCTTTCAACACATCTTTCAGGTTTGCACCCATAACACTCTCAAAAGAGCTCCAGCACTAAGGCTGTGTCAGGGACTGCGCCTGATTTGTGTTCTTTCAGGTTTGCACCCATAATACTCTCATAAGAGCTCCAGCACTAAGGCTGTGTCAGGGACTGCGCCTGATTTGTGTTCTTTCAACACATCTTTCAGGTTTGCACCCATAACACTCTCAAAAGAGCTCCAGCACTAAGGCTGTGTCAGGGACTGCACCTGATTTGTGTTCTTTCAGGTTTGCACCCATAACACTCTCATAAGAGCTCCAGCACTAAGGCTGTGTCAGGGACTGCGCCTGATTTGTGTTCTTTCAACACATCTTTCAGGTTTGCACCCATAACACTCTCAAAAGAGCTCCAGCACTAAGGCTGTGTCAGGGACTGCGCCTGATTTGTGTTCTTTCAGGTCAGCATCCATAACACTCTCAAAAGAGCTCCAGCACTAAGGCTGTGTCAGGGACTGCGCCTGATTTGTGTTCTTTCAGGTCAGCATCCATAACACTCTTAAAAGAGCTCCAGCACTAAGGCTGTGTCAGGGCCTGCGCCTGATTTGTGTTCTTACAGGTTTGCACCCATAACACTCTCATAAGAGCTCCAGCACTAAGGCTGTGTCAGGGACTGCGCCTGATTTGTGTTCTTTCAACACATCTTTCAGGTTTGCACCCATAACACTCTCAAAAGAGCTCCAGCACTAAGGCTGTGTCAGGGCCTGCGCCTGATTTGTGTTTTTTCAGGTCAGCATCCATAACACTCTTAAAAGAGCTCCAGCACTAAGGCTGTGTCAGGGCCTGCGCCTGATTTGTGTTCTTACAGGTTTGCACCCATAACACTCTCATAAGAGCTCCAGCACTAAGGCTGTGTCAGGGACTGCGCCTGATTTGTGTTCTTTCAACACATCTTTCAGGTTTGCACCCATAACACTCTCAAAAGAGCTCCAGCACTAAGGCTGTGTCAGGGCCTGCGCCTGATTTGTGTTTTTTCAGGTCAGCATCCATAACACTCTTAAAAGAGCTCCAGCACTAAGGCTGTGTCAGGGACTGCGCCTGATTTGTGTTCTTTCAGGTTTGCACCCATAACACTCTCATAAGAGCTCCAGCACTAAGGCTGTGTCAGGGACTGCGCCTGATTTGTGTTCTTTCAGGTTTGCACCCATAACACTCTCATAAGAGCTCCAGCACTAAGGCTGTGTCAGGGACTGCGCCTGATTTGTGTTCTTTCAACACATCTTTCAGGTTTGCACCCATAACACTCTCAAAAGAGCTCCAGCACTAAGGCTGTGTCAGGGACTGCGCCTGATTTGTGTTCTTTCAGGTCAGCATCCATAACACTCTTAAAAGAGCTCCAGCACTAAGGCTGTGTCAGGGCCTGCGCCTGATTTGTGTTCTTTCAGTTTTGCACCCATAACACTCTCATAAGAGCTCCAGCACTAAGGCTGTGTCAGGGACTGCGCCTGATTTGTGTTCTTTCAGGTTTGCACCCATAACACTCTCATAAGAGCTCCAGCACTAAGGCTGTGTCAGGGACTGCGCCTGATTTGTGTTCTTTCAACACATCTTTCAGGTTTGCACCCATAACACTCTCAAAAGAGCTCCAGCACTAAGGCTGTGTCAGGGACTGCACCTGATTTGTGTTCTTTCAGGTTTGCACCCATAACACTCTCATAAGAGCTCCAGCACTAAGGCTGTGTCAGGGACTGCGCCTGATTTGTGTTCTTTCAACACATCTTTCAGGTTTGCACCCATAACACTCTCAAAAGAGCTCCAGCACTAAGGCTGTGTCAGGGACTGCGCCTGATTTGTGTTCTTTCAGGTCAGCATCCATAACACTCTCAAAAGAGCTCCAGCACTAAGGCTGTGTCAGGGACTGCGCCTGATTTGTGTTCTTTCAGGTCAGCATCCATAACACTCTCAAAAGAGCTCCAGCACTAAGGCTGTGTCAGGGACTGCGCCTGATTTGTGTTCTTTCAGGTCAGCATCCATAAAACTCTTAAAAGAGCTCCAGCACTAAGGCTGTGTCAGGGACTGCGCCTGATTTGTGTTCTTTCAACACATCTTTCAGGTTTGCACCCATAACACTCTCAAAAGAGCTCCAGCACTAAGGCTGTGTCAGGGACTGCGCCTGATTTGTGTTCTTTCAGGTTTGCACCCATAATACTCTCATAAGAGCTCCAGCACTAAGGCTGTGTCAGGGACTGCGCCTGATTTGTGTTCTTTCAACACATCTTTCAGGTTTGCACCCATAACACTCTCAAAAGAGCTCCAGCACTAAGGCTGTGTCAGGGACTGCACCTGATTTGTGTTCTTTCAGGTTTGCACCCATAACACTCTCATAAGAGCTCCAGCACTAAGGCTGTGTCAGGGACTGCGCCTGATTTGTGTTCTTTCAACACATCTTTCAGGTTTGCACCCATAACACTCTCAAAAGAGCTCCAGCACTAAGGCTGTGTCAGGGACTGCGCCTGATTTGTGTTCTTTCAGGTCAGCATCCATAACACTCTCAAAAGAGCTCCAGCACTAAGGCTGTGTCAGGGACTGCGCCTGATTTGTGTTCTTTCAGGTCAGCATCCATAACACTCTTAAAAGAGCTCCAGCACTAAGGCTGTGTCAGGGCCTGCGCCTGATTTGTGTTCTTACAGGTTTGCACCCATAACACTCTCATAAGAGCTCCAGCACTAAGGCTGTGTCAGGGACTGCGCCTGATTTGTGTTCTTTCAACACATCTTTCAGGTTTGCACCCATAACACTCTCAAAAGAGCTCCAGCACTAAGGCTGTGTCAGGGCCTGCGCCTGATTTGTGTTTTTTCAGGTCAGCATCCATAACACTCTTAAAAGAGCTCCAGCACTAAGGCTGTGTCAGGGCCTGCGCCTGATTTGTGTTCTTACAGGTTTGCACCCATAACACTCTCATAAGAGCTCCAGCACTAAGGCTGTGTCAGGGACTGCGCCTGATTTGTGTTCTTTCAACACTTCTTTCAGGTTTGCACCCATAACACTCTCAAAAGAGCTCCAGCACTAAGGCTGTGTCAGGGCCTGCGCCTGATTTGTGTTTTTTCAGGTCAGCATCCATAACACTCTTAAAAGAGCTCCAGCACTAAGGCTGTGTCAGGGACTGCGCCTGATTTGTGTTCTTTCAGGTTTGCACCCATAACACTCTCATAAGAGCTCCAGCACTAAGGCTGTGTCAGGGACTGCGCCTGATTTGTGTTCTTTCAGGTTTGCACCCATAACACTCTCATAAGAGCTCCAGCACTAAGGCTGTGTCAGGGACTGCGCCTGATTTGTGTTCTTTCAACACATCTTTCAGGTTTGCACCCATAACACTCTCAAAAGAGCTCCAGCACTAAGGCTGTGTCAGGGACTGCGCCTGATTTGTGTTCTTTCAGGTCAGCATCCATAACACTCTTAAAAGAGCTCCAGCACTAAGGCTGTGTCAGGGCCTGCGCCTGATTTGTGTTCTTTCAGTTTTGCACCCATAACACTCTCATAAGAGCTCCAGCACTAAGGCTGTGTCAGGGACTGCGCCTGATTTGTGTTCTTTCAGGTTTGCACCCATAACACTCTCATAAGAGCTCCAGCACTAAGGCTGTGTCAGGGACTGCGCCTGATTTGTGTTCTTTCAACACATCTTTCAGGTTTGCACCCATAACACTCTCAAAAGAGCTCCAGCACTAAGGCTGTGTCAGGGACTGCACCTGATTTGTGTTCTTTCAGGTTTGCACCCATAACACTCTCATAAGAGCTCCAGCACTAAGGCTGTGTCAGGGACTGCGCCTGATTTGTGTTCTTTCAACACATCTTTCAGGTTTGCACCCATAACACTCTCAAAAGAGCTCCAGCACTAAGGCTGTGTCAGGGACTGCGCCTGATTTGTGTTCTTTCAGGTCAGCATCCATAACACTCTTAAAAGAGCTCCAGCACTAAGGCTGTGTCAGGGACTGCGCCTGATTTGTGTTCTTTCAGGTCAGTATCCATAACACTCTTAAAAGAGCTCCAGCACTAAGGCTGTGTCAGGGACTGCACCTGATTTGTGTTCTTTCAGGTTTGCACCCATAACACTCTCATAAGAGCTCCAGCACTAAGGCTGTGTCAGGGACTGCGCCTGATTTGTGTTCTTTCAACACATCTTTCAGGTTTGCACCCATAACACTCTCAAAAGAGCTCCAGCACTAAGGCTGTGTCAGGGCCTGCGCCTGATTTATGTTCTTTCAGGTCAGCATCCATAACACTCTCAAAAGAGCTCCAGCACTAAGGCTGTGTCAGGGCCTGCGCCTGATTTGTGTTTTTTCAGGTCAGCATCCATAACACTCTTAAAAGAGCTCCAGCACTAAGGCTGTGTCAGGGACTGCGCCTGATTTGTGTTCTTTCAAGTCAGCATCCATAACACTCTTAAAAGAGCTCCAGCACTAAGGCTGTGTCAGGGCCTGCGCCTGATTTGTGTTCTTACAGGTTTGCACCCATAACACTCTCATAAGAGCTCCAGCACTAAGGCTGTGTCAGGGACTGCGCCTGATTTGTGTTCTTTCAACACATCTTTCAGGTTTGCACCCATAACACTCTCAAAAGAGCTCCAGCACTAAGGCTGTGTCAGGGCCTGCGCCTGATTTGTGTTTTTTCAGGTCAGCATCCATAACACTCTTAAAAGAGCTCCAGCACTAAGGCTGTGTCAGGGACTGCGCCTGATTTGTGTTCTTTCAGGTCAGCATCCATAACACTCTTAAAAGAGCTCCAGCACTAAGGCTGTGTCAGGGCCTGCGCCTGATTTGTTTTCTTTCAGGTTTGCACCCATAACACTCTCATAAGAGCTCCAGCACTAAGGCTGTGTCAGGGACTGCGCCTGATTTGTGTTCTTTCAGTTTTGCACCCATAACACTCTCATAAGAGCTCCAGCACTAAGGCTGTGTCAGGGACTGCGCCTGATTTGTGTTCTTTCAGGTTTGCACCCATAACACTCTCATAAGAGCTCCAGCACTAAGGCTGTGTCAGGGACTGCGCCTGATTTGTGTTCTTTCAGGTTTGCACCCATAACACTCTCATAAGAGCTCCAGCACTAAGGCTGTGTCAGGGACTGCGCCTGATTTGTGTTCTTTCAACACATCTTTCAGGTTTGCACCCATAACACTCTCAAAAGAGCTCCAGCACTAAGGCTGTGTCAGGGACTGCGCCTGATTTGTGTTCTTTCAGGTCAGCATCCATAACACTCTTAAAAGAGCTCCAGCACTAAGGCTGTGTCAGGGCCTGCGCCTGATTTGTGTTCTTTCAGTTTTGCACCCATAACACTCTCATAAGAGCTCCAGCACTAAGGCTGTGTCAGGGACTGCGCCTGATTTGTGTTCTTTCAGGTTTGCACCCATAACACTCTCATAAGAGCTCCAGCACTAAGGCTGTGTCAGGGACTGCGCCTGATTTGTGTTCTTTCAACACATCTTTCAGGTTTGCACCCATAACACTCTCAAAAGAGCTCCAGCACTAAGGCTGTGTCAGGGACTGCACCTGATTTGTGTTCTTTCAGGTTTGCACCCATAACACTCTCATAAGAGCTCCAGCACTAAGGCTGTGTCAGGGACTGCGCCTGATTTGTGTTCTTTCAACACATCTTTCAGGTTTGCACCCATAACACTCTCAAAAGAGCTCCAGCACTAAGGCTGTGTCAGGGACTGCGCCTGATTTGTGTTCTTTCAGGTCAGCATCCATAACACTCTTAAAAGAGCTCCAGCACTAAGGCTGTGTCAGGGACTGCGCCTGATTTGTGTTCTTTCAGGTCAGCATCCATAACACTCTTAAAAGAGCTCCAGCACTAAGGCTGTGTCAGGGACTGCACCTGATTTGTGTTCTTTCAGGTTTGCACCCATAACACTCTCATAAGAGCTCCAGCACTAAGGCTGTGTCAGGGACTGCGCCTGATTTGTGTTCTTTCAACACATCTTTCAGGTTTGCACCCATAACACTCTCAAAAGAGCTCCAGCACTAAGGCTGTGTCAGGGCCTGCGCCTGATTTATGTTTTTTCAGGTCAGCATCCATAACACTCTCAAAAGAGCTCCAGCACTAAGGCTGTGTCAGGGCCTGCGCCTGATTTGTGTTTTTTCAGGTCAGCATCCATAACACTCTTAAAAGAGCTCCAGCACTAAGGCTGTGTCAGGGACTGCGCCTGATTTGTGTTCTTTCAAGTCAGCATCCATAACACTCTTAAAAGAGCTCCAGCACTAAGGCTGTGTCAGGGCCTGCGCCTGATTTGTGTTCTTACAGGTTTGCACCCATAACACTCTCATAAGAGCTCCAGCACTAAGGCTGTGTCAGGGACTGCGCCTGATTTGTGTTCTTTCAACACATCTTTCAGGTTTGCACCCATAACACTCTCAAAAGAGCTCCAGCACTAAGGCTGTGTCAGGGCCTGCGCCTGATTTGTGTTTTTTCAGGTCAGCATCCATAACACTCTTAAAAGAGCTCCAGCACTAAGGCTGTGTCAGGGACTGCGCCTGATTTGTGTTCTTTCAGGTCAGCATCCATAACACTCTTAAAAGAGCTCCAGCACTAAGGCTGTGTCAGGGCCTGCGCCTGATTTGTTTTCTTTCAGGTTTGCACCCATAACACTCTCATAAGAGCTCCAGCACTAAGGCTGTGTCAGGGACTGCGCCTGATTTGTGTTCTTTCAGTTTTGCACCCATAACACTCTCATAAGAGCTCCAGCACTAAGGCTGTGTCAGGGACTGCGCCTGATTTGTGTTCTTTCAGGTTTGCACCCATAACACTCTCAAAAGAGCTCCAGCACTAAGGCTGTGTCAGGGACTGCGCCTGATTTGTGTTCTTTCAGGTCAGCATCCATAACACTCTCAAAAGAGCTCCAGCACTAAGGCTGTGTCAGGGACTGCGCCTGATTTGTGTTCTTTCAGGTCAGCATCCATAACACTCTTAAAAGAGCTCCAGCACTAAGGCTGTGTCAGGGACTGCGCCTGATTTGTGTTCTTTCAACACATCTTTCAGGTTTGCACCCATAACACTCTCAAAAGAGCTCCAGCACTAAGGCTGTGTCAGGGCCTGCGCCTGATTTGTGTTTTTTCAGGTCAGCATCCATAACACTCTTAAAAGAGCTCCAGCACTAAGGCTGTGTCAGGGACTGCGCCTGATTTGTGTTCTTTCAGGTCAGCATCCATAACACTCTTAAAAGAGCTCCAGCACTAAGGCTGTGTCAGGGCCTGCGCCTGATTTGTGTTCTTTCAGGTTTGCACCCATAACACTCTCATAAGAGCTCCAGCACTAAGGCTGTGTCAGGGCCTGCGCCTGATTTGTGTTCTTTCAGGTTTGCACCCATAACACTCTCAAAAGAGCTCCAGCACTAAGGCTGTGTCAGGGCCTGCGCCTGATTTGTGTTTTTTCAGGTCAGCATCCATAACACTCTTAAAAGAGCTCCAGCACTAAGGCTGTGTCAGGGACTGCGCCTGATTTGTGTTCTTTCAGGTCAGCATCCATAACACTCTTAAAAGAGCTCCAGCACTAAGGCTGTGTCAGGGCCTGCGCCTGATTTGTGTTCTTTCAGGTCAGCATCCATAAAACTCTTAAAAGAGCTCCAGCACTAAGGCTGTGTCAGGGACTGCGCCTGATTTGTGTTCTTTCAACACATCTTTCAGGTTTGCACCCATAACACTCTCAAAAGAGCTCCAGCACTAAGGCTGTGTCAGGGACTGCGCCTGATTTGTGTTCTTTCAGGTTTGCACCCATAATACTCTCATAAGAGCTCCAGCACTAAGGCTGTGTCAGGGACTGCGCCTGATTTGTGTTCTTTCAACACATCTTTCAGGTTTGCACCCATAACACTCTCAAAAGAGCTCCAGCACTAAGGCTGTGTCAGGGCCTGCGCCTGATTTGTGTTTTTTCAGGTCAGCATCCATAACACTCTTAAAAGAGCTCCAGCACTAAGGCTGTGTCAGGGACTGCGCCTGATTTGTGTTCTTTCAGGTCAGCATCCATAACACTCTTAAAAGAGCTCCAGCACTAAGGCTGTGTCAGGGCCTGCGCCTGATTTGTGTTCTTTCAGGTTTGCACCCATAACACTCTCATAAGAGCTCCAGCACTAAGGCTGTGTCAGGGACTGCGCCTGATTTGTGTTCTTTCAGGTTTGCACCCATAACACTCTCATAATAGCTCCAGCACTAAGGCTGTGTCAGGGACTGCGCCTGATTTGTGTTCTTTCAACACATCTTTCAGGTTTGCACCCATAACACTCTCAAAAGAGCTCCAGCACTAAGGCTGTGTCAGGGACTGCGCCTGATTTGTGTTCTTTCAGGTTTGCACCCATAACACTCTCATAAGAGCTCCAGCACTAAGGCTGTGTCAGGGACTGCGCCTGATTTGTGTTCTTTCAACACATCTTTCAGGTTTGCACCCATAACACTCTCAAAAGAGCTCCAGCACTAAGGCTGTGTCAGGGACTGCACCTGATTTGTGTTCTTTCAGGTTTGCACCCATAACACTCTCATAAGAGCTCCAGCACTAAGGCTGTGTCAGGGACTGCGCCTGATTTGTGTTCTTTCAACACATCTTTCAGGTTTGCACCCATAACACTCTCAAAAGAGCTCCAGCACTAAGGCGGTGTCTGGGACTGCGCCTGATTTGTGTTCTTTCAGGTCAGCATCCATAACACTCTCAAAAGAGCTCCAGCACTAAGGCTGTGTCAGGGACTGCGCCTGATTTGTGTTCTTTCAACACATCTTTCAGGTTTGCACCCATAACACTCTCAAAAGAGCTCCAGCACTAAGGCTGTGTCAGGGACTGCGCCTGATTTGTGTTCTTTCAGGTTTGCACCCATAACACTCTCATAAGAGCTCCAGCACTAAGGCTGTGTCAGGGACTGCGCCTGATTTGTGTTCTTTCAACACATCTTTCAGGTTTGCACCCATAACACTCTCAAAAGAGCTCCAGCACTAAGGCTGTGTCAGGGACTGCACCTGATTTGTGTTCTTTCAGGTTTGCACCCATAACACTCTCATAAGAGCTCCAGCACTAAGGCTGTGTCAGGGACTGCGCCTGATTTGTGTTCTTTCAACACATCTTTCAGGTTTGCACCCATAACACTCTCAAAAGAGCTCCAGCACTAAGGCTGTGTCAGGGACTGCGCCTGATTTGTGTTCTTTCAGGTCAGCATCCATAACACTCTCAAAAGAGCTCCAGCACTAAGGCTGTGTCAGGGACTGCGCCTGATTTGTGTTCTTTCAGGTCAGCATCCATAACACTCTCAAAAGAGCTCCAGCACTAAGGCTGTGTCAGGGACTGCGCCTGATTTGTGTTCTTTCAGGTCAGCATCCATAAAACTCTTAAAAGAGCTCCAGCACTAAGGCTGTGTCAGGGACTGCGCCTGATTTGTGTTCTTTCAACACATCTTTCAGGTTTGCACCCATAACACTCTCAAAAGAGCTCCAGCACTAAGGCTGTGTCAGGGACTGCGCCTGATTTGTGTTCTTTCAGGTTTGCACCCATAATACTCTCATAAGAGCTCCAGCACTAAGGCTGTGTCAGGGACTGCGCCTGATTTGTGTTCTTTCAACACATCTTTCAGGTTTGCACCCATAACACTCTCAAAAGAGCTCCAGCACTAAGGCTGTGTCAGGGACTGCACCTGATTTGTGTTCTTTCAGGTTTGCACCCATAACACTCTCATAAGAGCTCCAGCACTAAGGCTGTGTCAGGGACTGCGCCTGATTTGTGTTCTTTCAACACATCTTTCAGGTTTGCACCCATAACACTCTCAAAAGAGCTCCAGCACTAAGGCTGTGTCAGGGACTGCGCCTGATTTGTGTTCTTTCAGGTCAGCATCCATAACACTCTCAAAAGAGCTCCAGCACTAAGGCTGTGTCAGGGACTGCGCCTGATTTGTGTTCTTTCAGGTCAGCATCCATAACACTCTTAAAAGAGCTCCAGCACTAAGGCTGTGTCAGGGACTGCGCCTGATTTGTGTTCTTTCAACACATCTTTCAGGTTTGCACCCATAACACTCTCAAAAGAGCTCCAGCACTAAGGCTGTGTCAGGGCCTGCGCCTGATTTGTGTTTTTCAGGTCAGCATCCATAACACTCTTAAAAGAGCTCCAGCACTAAGGCTGTGTCAGGGACTGCGCCTGATTTGTGTTCTTTCAGGTCAGCATCCATAACACTCTTAAAAGAGCTCCAGCACTAAGGCTGTGTCAGGGCCTGCGCCTGATTTGTGTTCTTTCAGGTTTGCACCCATAACACTCTCATAAGAGCTCCAGCACTAAGGCTGTGTCAGGGACTGCGCCTGATTTGTGTTCTTTCAGGTTTGCACCCATAACACTCTCATAAGAGCTCCAGCACTAAGGCTGTGTTAGGGACTGCGCCTGATTTGTGTTCTTTCAACACATCTTTCAGGTTTGCACCCATTACACTCTCAAAAGAGCTCCAGCACTAAGGCTGTGTCAGGGACTGCACCTGATTTGTGTTCTTTCAGGTTTGCACCCATAACACTCTCATAAGAGCTCCAGCACTAAGGCTGTGTCAGGGACTGCGCCTGATTTGTGTTCTTTCAACACATCTTTCAGGTTTGCACCCATAACACTCTCAAAAGAGCTCCAGCACTAAGGCTGTGTTAGGGACTGCGCCTGATTTGTATTCTTTCAGGTTTGCACCCATAACACTCTCAAAAGAGCTCCAGCACTAAGGCTGTGTCAGGGACTGCACCTGATTTGTGTTCTTTCAGGTTTGCACCCATAACACTCTCATAAGAGCTCCAGCACTAAGGCTGTGTCAGGGACTGCGCCTGATTTGTGTTCTTTCAACACATCTTTCAGGTTTGCACCCATAACACTCTCAAAAGAGCTCCAGCACTAAGGCTGTGTCAGGGACTACGCCTGATTTGTGTTCTTTCAACACATCTTTCAGGTTTGCACCCATAACACTCTCAAAAGAGCTCCAGCACTAAGGCTGTGTCAGGGACTGCGCCTGATTTGTGTTCTTTCAGGTCAGCATCCATAACACTCTTAAAAGAGCTCCAGCCCTAAGGCTGTGTCAGGGACTGCGCCTGTTTTGTGTTCTTTCAACACATCTTTCAGGTTTGCACCCATAACACTCTCAAAAGAGCTCCAGCACTAAGGCTGTGTTAGGGACTGCGCCTGATTTGTATTCTTTCAGGTTTGCACCCATAACACTCTCAAAAGAGCTCCAGCACTAAGGCTGTGTCAGGGACTGCACCTGATTTGTGTTCTTTCCGGTTTGCACCCATAACACTCTCATAAGAGCTCCAGCACTAAGGCTGTGTCAGGGACTGCGCCTGATTTGTGTTCTTTCAGGTTTGCACCCATAACACTCTCATAAGAGCTCCAGCACTAAGGCTGTGTCAGGGACTGCGCCTGATTTGTGTTCTTTCAACACATCTTTCAGGTCTGCACCCATAACACTCTCAAAAGAGCTCCAGCACTAAGGCTGTGTCAGGGACTGCACCTGATTTGTGTTCTTTCAGGTTTGCACCCATAACACTCTCATAAGAGCTCCAGCACTAAGGCTGTGTCAGGGACTGCGCCTGATTTGTGTTCTTTCAACACATCTTTCAGGTTTGCACCCATAACACTCTCAAAAGAGCTCCAGCACTAAGGCTGTGTCAGGGACTGCACCTGATTTGTGTTCTTTCAGGTTTGCACCCATAACACTCTCATAAGAGCTCCAGCACTAAGGCTGTGTCAGGGACTGCGCCTGATTTGTGTTCTTTCAACACATCTTTCAGGTTTGCACCCATAACACTCTCAAAAGAGCTCCAGCACTAAGGCTGTGTCAGGGACTGCGCCTGATTTGTGTTCTTTCAGGTCAGCATCCATAACACTCTCAAAAGAGCTCCAGCACTAAGGCTGTGTCAGGGACTGCGCCTGATTTGTGTTCTTTCAGGTCAGCATCCATAACACTCTCAAAAGAGCTCCAGCACTAAGGCTGTGTCAGGGACTGCGCCTGATTTGTGTTCTTTCAGTTCAGCATCCATAACACTCTTAAAAGAGCTCCAGCACTAAGGCTGTGTCAGGGACTGCGCCTGATTTGTGTTCTTTCAGGTCAGCATCCATAACACTCTTAAAAGAGCTCCAGCACTAAGGCTGTGTCAGGGACTGCGCCTGATTTGTGTTCTTTCAACACATCTTTCAGGTTTGCACCCATAACACTCTCAAAAGAGCTCCAGCACTAAGGCTGTGTCAGGGACTGCACCTGATTTGTGTTCTTTCAGGTTTGCACCCATAACACTCTCATAAGAGCTCCAGCACTAAGGCTGTGTCAGGGACTGCGCCTGATTTGTGTTCTTTCAACACATCTTTCAGGTTTGCACCCATAACACTCTCAAAAGAGCTCCAGCACTAAGGCTGTGTCAGGGACTGCACCTGATTTGTGTTCTTTCAGGTTTGCACCCATAACACTCTCATAAGAGCTCCAGCACTAAGGCTGTGTCAGGGACTGCGCCTGATTTGTGTTCTTTCAACACATCTTTCAGGTTTGCACCCATAACACTCTCAAAAGAGCTCCAGCACTAAGGCTGTGTCAGGGACTGCGCCTGATTTGTGTTCTTTCAGGTCAACATCCATAACACTCTCAAAAGAGCTCCAGCACTAAGGCTGTGTCAGGGACTGCGCCTGATTTGTGTTCTTTCAGGTCAGCATCCATAACACTCTTAAAAGAGCTCCAGCACTAAGGCTGTGTCAGGGACTGCGCCTGATTTGTGTTCTTTCAACACATCTTTCAGGTTTGCACCCATAACACTCTCAAAAGAGCTCCAGCACTAAGGCTGTGTCAGGGACTGCGCCTGATTTGTGTTCTTTCAGGTCAGCATCCATAACACTCTCAAAAGAGCTCCAGCACTAAGGCTGTGTCAGGGACTGCGCCTGATTTGTGTTCTTTCAGGTCAACATCCATAACACTCTCAAAAGAGCTCCAGCACTAAGGCTGTGTCAGGGACTGCGCCTGATTTGTGTTCTTTCAGGTCAGCATCCATAACACTCTTAAAAGAGCTCCAGCACTAAGGCTGTGTCAGGGACTGCGCCTGATTTGTGTTCTTTCAACACATCTTTCAGGTTTGCACCCATAACACTCTCAAAAGAGCTCCAGCACTAAGGCTGTGTCAGGGACTGCGCCTGATTTGTGTTCTTTCAGGTCAGCATCCATAACACTCTTAAAAGAGCTCCAGCACTAAGGCTGTGTCAGGGACTGCGCCTGATTTGTGTTCTTTCAACACATCTTTCAGGTTTGCACCCATAACACTCTCAAAAGAGCTCCAGCACTAAGGCTGTGTCAGGGACTGCACCTGATTTGTGTTCTTTCAGGTTTGCACCCATAACACTCTCATAAGAGCTCCAGCACTAAGGCTGTGTCAGGGACTGCGCCTGATTTGTGTTCTTTCAACACATCTTTCAGGTTTGCACCCATAACACTCTCAAAAGAGCTCCAGCACTAAGGCTGTGTCAGGGACTGCGCCTGATTTGTGTTCTTTCAACACATCTTTCAGGTTTGC
This sequence comes from Pieris napi, assembly GCF_905475465.1. NCBI lineage: Eukaryota > Metazoa > Arthropoda > Insecta > Lepidoptera > Pieridae > Pieris > Pieris napi. The sequence continues at coordinate 4,691,769 of NC_062235.1, read as the reverse complement.
ACCCATAACACTCTCAAAAGAGCTCCAGCACTAAGGCTGTGTCAGGGACTGCGCCTGATTTGTGTTCTTTCAGGTCAGCATCCATAACACTCTTAAAAGAGCTCCAGCACTAAGGCTGTGTCAGGGACTGCGCCTGATTTGTGTTCTTTCAACACATCTTTCAGGTTTGCACCCATAACACTCTCAAAAGAGCTCCAGCACTAAGGCTGTGTCAGGGCCTGCGCCTGATTTGTGTTTTTTCAGGTCAGCATCCATAACACTCTCAAAAGAGCTCCAGCACTAAGGCTGTGTCAGGGACTGCGCCTGATTTGTGTTCTTTCAGGTCAGCATCCATAACACTCTTAAAAGAGCTCCAGCACTAAGGCTGTGTCAGGGCCTGCGCCTGATTTGTGTTCTTTCAGGTTTGCACCCATAACACTCTCATAAGAGCTCCAGCACTAAGGCTGTGTCAGGGACTGCGCCTGATTTGTGTTCTTTCAGGTTTGCACCCATAACACTCTCATAATAGCTCCAGCACTAAGGCTGTGTCAGGGACTGCGCCTGATTTGTGTTCTTTCAACACATCTTTCAGGTTTGCACCCATAACACTCTCAAAAGAGCTCCAGCACTAAGGCTGTGTCAGGGACTGCGCCTGATTTGTGTTCTTTCAGGTTTGCACCCATAACACTCTCATAAGAGCTCCAGCACTAAGGCTGTGTCAGGGACTGCGCCTGATTTGTGTTCTTTCAACACATCTTTCAGGTTTGCACCCATAACACTCTCAAAAGAGCTCCAGCACTAAGGCTGTGTCAGGGACTGCACCTGATTTGTGTTCTTTCAGGTTTGCACCCATAACACTCTCATAAGAGCTCCAGCACTAAGGCTGTGTCAGGGACTGCGCCTGATTTGTGTTCTTTCAACACATCTTTCAGGTTTGCACCCATAACACTCTCAAAAGAGCTCCAGCACTAAGGCTGTGTCTGGGACTGCGCCTGATTTGTGTTCTTTCAGGTCAGCATCCATAACACTCTCAAAAGAGCTCCAGCACTAAGGCTGTGTCAGGGACTGCGCCTGATTTGTGTTCTTTCAACACATCTTTCAGGTTTGCACCCATAACACTCTCAAAAGAGCTCCAGCACTAAGGCTGTGTCAGGGACTGCGCCTGATTTGTGTTCTTTCAGGTTTGCACCCATAACACTCTCATAAGAGCTCCAGCACTAAGGCTGTGTCAGGGACTGCGCCTGATTTGTGTTCTTTCAACACATCTTTCAGGTTTGCACCCATAACACTCTCAAAAGAGCTCCAGCACTAAGGCTGTGTCAGGGACTGCACCTGATTTGTGTTCTTTCAGGTTTGCACCCATAACACTCTCATAAGAGCTCCAGCACTAAGGCTGTGTCAGGGACTGCGCCTGATTTGTGTTCTTTCAACACATCTTTCAGGTTTGCACCCATAACACTCTCAAAAGAGCTCCAGCACTAAGGCTGTGTCAGGGACTGCGCCTGATTTGTGTTCTTTCAGGTCAGCATCCATAACACTCTCAAAAGAGCTCCAGCACTAAGGCTGTGTCAGGGACTGCGCCTGATTTGTGTTCTTTCAGGTCAGCATCCATAACACTCTCAAAAGAGCTCCAGCACTAAGGCTGTGTCAGGGACTGCGCCTGATTTGTGTTCTTTCAGGTCAGCATCCATAAAACTCTTAAAAGAGCTCCAGCACTAAGGCTGTGTCAGGGACTGCGCCTGATTTGTGTTCTTTCAACACATCTTTCAGGTTTGCACCCATAACACTCTCAAAAGAGCTCCAGCACTAAGGCTGTGTCAGGGACTGCGCCTGATTTGTGTTCTTTCAGGTTTGCACCCATAATACTCTCATAAGAGCTCCAGCACTAAGGCTGTGTCAGGGACTGCGCCTGATTTGTGTTCTTTCAACACATCTTTCAGGTTTGCACCCATAACACTCTCAAAAGAGCTCCAGCACTAAGGCTGTGTCAGGGACTGCACCTGATTTGTGTTCTTTCAGGTTTGCACCCATAACACTCTCATAAGAGCTCCAGCACTAAGGCTGTGTCAGGGACTGCGCCTGATTTGTGTTCTTTCAACACATCTTTCAGGTTTGCACCCATAACACTCTCAAAAGAGCTCCAGCACTAAGGCTGTGTCAGGGACTGCGCCTGATTTGTGTTCTTTCAGGTCAGCATCCATAACACTCTCAAAAGAGCTCCAGCACTAAGGCTGTGTCAGGGACTGCGCCTGATTTGTGTTCTTTCAGGTCAGCATCCATAACACTCTTAAAAGAGCTCCAGCACTAAGGCTGTGTCAGGGACTGCGCCTGATTTGTGTTCTTTCAACACATCTTTCAGGTTTGCACCCATAACACTCTCAAAAGAGCTCCAGCACTAAGGCTGTGTCAGGGCCTGCGCCTGATTTGTGTTTTTCAGGTCAGCATCCATAACACTCTTAAAAGAGCTCCAGCACTAAGGCTGTGTCAGGGACTGCGCCTGATTTGTGTTCTTTCAGGTCAGCATCCATAACACTCTTAAAAGAGCTCCAGCACTAAGGCTGTGTCAGGGCCTGCGCCTGATTTGTGTTCTTTCAGGTTTGCACCCATAACACTCTCATAAGAGCTCCAGCACTAAGGCTGTGTCAGGGACTGCGCCTGATTTGTGTTCTTTCAGGTTTGCACCCATAACACTCTCATAAGAGCTCCAGCACTAAGGCTGTGTTAGGGACTGCGCCTGATTTGTGTTCTTTCAACACATCTTTCAGGTTTGCACCCATTACACTCTCAAAAGAGCTCCAGCACTAAGGCTGTGTCAGGGACTGCACCTGATTTGTGTTCTTTCAGGTTTGCACCCATAACACTCTCATAAGAGCTCCAGCACTAAGGCTGTGTCAGGGACTGCGCCTGATTTGTGTTCTTTCAACACATCTTTCAGGTTTGCACCCATAACACTCTCAAAAGAGCTCCAGCACTAAGGCTGTGTTAGGGACTGCGCCTGATTTGTATTCTTTCAGGTTTGCACCCATAACACTCTCAAAAGAGCTCCAGCACTAAGGCTGTGTCAGGGACTGCACCTGATTTGTGTTCTTTCAGGTTTGCACCCATAACACTCTCATAAGAGCTCCAGCACTAAGGCTGTGTCAGGGACTGCGCCTGATTTGTGTTCTTTCAACACATCTTTCAGGTTTGCACCCATAACACTCTCAAAAGAGCTCCAGCACTAAGGCTGTGTCAGGGACTGCGCCTGATTTGTGTTCTTTCAACACATCTTTCAGGTTTGCACCCATAACACTCTCAAAAGAGCTCCAGCACTAAGGCTGTGTCAGGGACTGCGCCTGATTTGTGTTCTTTCAGGTCAGCATCCATAACACTCTTAAAAGAGCTCCAGCCCTAAGGCTGTGTCAGGGACTGCGCCTGTTTTGTGTTCTTTCAACACATCTTTCAGGTTTGCACCCATAACACTCTCAAAAGAGCTCCAGCACTAAGGCTGTGTTAGGGACTGCGCCTGATTTGTATTCTTTCAGGTTTGCACCCATAACACTCTCAAAAGAGCTCCAGCACTAAGGCTGTGTCAGGGACTGCACCTGATTTGTGTTCTTTCAGGTTTGCACCCATAACACTCTCATAAGAGCTCCAGCACTAAGGCTGTGTCAGGGACTGCGCCTGATTTGTGTTCTTTCAGGTTTGCACCCATAACACTCTCATAAGAGCTCCAGCACTAAGGCTGTGTCAGGGACTGCGCCTGATTTGTGTTCTTTCAACACATCTTTCAGGTTTGCACCCATAACACTCTCAAAAGAGCTCCAGCACTAAGGCTGTGTCAGGGCCTGCGCCTGATTTGTGTTCTTTCAGGTTTGCACCCATAACACTCTCATAAGAGCTCCAGCACTAAGGCTGTGTCAGGGACTGCGCCTGATTTGTGTTCTTTCAACACATCTTTCAGGTTTGCACCCATAACACTCTCAAAAGAGCTCCAGCACTAAGGCTGTGTCAGGGACTGCGCCTGATTTGTGTTCTTTCAGGTTTGCACCCATAACACTCTCATAAGAGCTCCAGCACTAAGGCTGTGTCAGGGACTGCGCCTGATTTGTGTTCTTTCAACACATCTTTCAGGTTTGCACCCATAACACTCTCAAAAGAGCTCCAGCACTAAGGCTGTGTCAGGGCCTGCGCCTGATTTGTGTTTTTTCAGGTCAGCATCCATAACACTCTTAAAAGAGCTCCAGCACTAAGGCTGTGTCAGGGACTGCGCCTGATTTGTGTTCTTTCAACACATCTTTCAGGTTTGCACCCATAACACTCTCAAAAGAGCTCCAGCACTAAGGCTGTGTCAGGGACTGCGCCTGATTTGTGTTCTTTCAGGTTTGCACCCATAATACTCTCATAAGAGCTCCAGCACTAAGGCTGTGTCAGGGACTGCGCCTGATTTGTGTTCTTTCAACACATCTTTCAGGTTTGCACCCATAACACTCTCAAAAGAGCTCCAGCACTAAGGCTGTGTCAGGGACTGCACCTGATTTGTGTTCTTTCAGGTTTGCACCCATAACACTCTCATAAGAGCTCCAGCACTAAGGCTGTGTCAGGGACTGCGCCTGATTTGTGTTCTTTCAACACATCTTTCAGGTTTGCACCCATAACACTCTCAAAAGAGCTCCAGCACTAAGGCTGTGTCAGGGACTGCGCCTGATTTGTGTTCTTTCAGGTCAGCATCCATAACACTCTCAAAAGAGCTCCAGCACTAAGGCTGTGTCAGGGACTGCGCCTGATTTGTGTTCTTTCAGGTCAGCATCCATAACACTCTTAAAAGAGCTCCAGCACTAAGGCTGTGTCAGGGACTGCGCCTGATTTGTGTTCTTTCAACACATCTTTCAGGTTTGCACCCATAACACTCTCAAAAGAGCTCCAGCACTAAGGCTGTGTCAGGGCCTGCGCCTGATTTGTGTTTTTCAGGTCAGCATCCATAACACTCTTAAAAGAGCTCCAGCACTAAGGCTGTGTCAGGGACTGCGCCTGATTTGTGTTCTTTCAGGTCAGCATCCATAACACTCTTAAAAGAGCTCCAGCACTAAGGCTGTGTCAGGGCCTGCGCCTGATTTGTGTTCTTTCAGGTTTGCACCCATAACACTCTCATAAGAGCTCCAGCACTAAGGCTGTGTCAGGGACTGCGCCTGATTTGTGTTCTTTCAGGTTTGCACCCATAACACTCTCATAAGAGCTCCAGCACTAAGGCTGTGTTAGGGACTGCGCCTGATTTGTGTTCTTTCAACACATCTTTCAGGTTTGCACCCATTACACTCTCAAAAGAGCTCCAGCACTAAGGCTGTGTCAGGGACTGCACCTGATTTGTGTTCTTTCAGGTTTGCACCCATAACACTCTCATAAGAGCTCCAGCACTAAGGCTGTGTCAGGGACTGCGCCTGATTTGTGTTCTTTCAACACATCTTTCAGGTTTGCACCCATAACACTCTCAAAAGAGCTCCAGCACTAAGGCTGTGTTAGGGACTGCGCCTGATTTGTATTCTTTCAGGTTTGCACCCATAACACTCTCAAAAGAGCTCCAGCACTAAGGCTGTGTCAGGGACTGCACCTGATTTGTGTTCTTTCAGGTTTGCACCCATAACACTCTCATAAGAGCTCCAGCACTAAGGCTGTGTCAGGGACTGCGCCTGATTTGTGTTCTTTCAACACATCTTTCAGGTTTGCACCCATAACACTCTCAAAAGAGCTCCAGCACTAAGGCTGTGTCAGGGACTGCGCCTGATTTGTGTTCTTTCAACACATCTTTCAGGTTTGCACCCATAACACTCTCAAAAGAGCTCCAGCACTAAGGCTGTGTCAGGGACTGCGCCTGATTTGTGTTCTTTCAGGTCGGCATCCATAACACTCTTAAAAGAGCTCCAGCCCTAAGGCTGTGTCAGGGACTGCGCCTGTTTTGTGTTCTTTCAACACATCTTTCAGGTTTGCACCCATAACACTCTCAAAAGAGCTCCAGCACTAAGGCTGTGTTAGGGACTGCGCCTGATTTGTATTCTTTCAGGTTTGCACCCATAACACTCTCAAAAGAGCTCCAGCACTAAGGCTGTGTCAGGGACTGCACCTGATTTGTGTTCTTTCCGGTTTGCACCCATAACACTCTCATAAGAGCTCCAGCACTAAGGCTGTGTCAGGGACTGCGCCTGATTTGTGTTCTTTCAGGTTTGCACCCATAACACTCTCATAAGAGCTCCAGCACTAAGGCTGTGTCAGGGACTGCGCCTGATTTGTGTTCTTTCAACACATCTTTCAGGTCTGCACCCATAACACTCTCAAAAGAGCTCCAGCACTAAGGCTGTGTCAGGGACTGCACCTGATTTGTGTTCTTTCAGGTTTGCACCCATAACACTCTCATAAGAGCTCCAGCACTAAGGCTGTGTCAGGGACTGTGCCTGATTTGTGTTCTTTCAACACATCTTTCAGGTTTGCACCCATAACACTCTCAAAAGAGCTCCAGCACTAAGGCTGTGTCAGGGACTGCACCTGATTTGTGTTCTTTCAGGTTTGCACCCATAACACTCTCATAAGAGCTCCAGCACTAAGGCTGTGTCAGGGACTGCGCCTGATTTGTGTTCTTTCAACACATCTTTCAGGTTTGCACCCATAACACTCTCAAAAGAGCTCCAGCACTAAGGCTGTGTCAGGGACTGCGCCTGATTTGTGTTCTTTCAGGTCAGCATCCATAACACTCTCAAAAGAGCTCCAGCACTAAGGCTGTGTCAGGGACTGCGCCTGATTTGTGTTCTTTCAGGTCAGCATCCATAACACTCTCAAAAGAGCTCCAGCACTAAGGCTGTGTCAGGGACTGCGCCTGATTTGTGTTCTTTCAGTTCAGCATCCATAACACTCTTAAAAGAGCTCCAGCACTAAGGCTGTGTCAGGGACTGCGCCTGATTTGTGTTCTTTCAGGTCAGCATCCATAACACTCTTAAAAGAGCTCCAGCACTAAGGCTGTGTCAGGGACTGCGCCTGATTTGTGTTCTTTCAACACATCTTTCAGGTTTGCACCCATAACACTCTCAAAAGAGCTCCAGCACTAAGGCTGTGTCAGGGACTGCACCTGATTTGTGTTCTTTCAGGTTTGCACCCATAACACTCTCATAAGAGCTCCAGCACTAAGGCTGTGTCAGGGACTGCGCCTGATTTGTGTTCTTTCAACACATCTTTCAGGTTTGCACCCATAACACTCTCAAAAGAGCTCCAGCACTAAGGCTGTGTCAGGGACTGCACCTGATTTGTGTTCTTTCAGGTTTGCACCCATAACACTCTCATAAGAGCTCCAGCACTAAGGCTGTGTCAGGGACTGCGCCTGATTTGTGTTCTTTCAACACATCTTTCAGGTTTGCACCCATAACACTCTCAAAAGAGCTCCAGCACTAAGGCTGTGTCAGGGACTGCGCCTGATTTGTGTTCTTTCAGGTCAACATCCATAACACTCTCAAAAGAGCTCCAGCACTAAGGCTGTGTCAGGGACTGCGCCTGATTTGTGTTCTTTCAGGTCAGCATCCATAACACTCTTAAAAGAGCTCCAGCACTAAGGCTGTGTCAGGGACTGCGCCTGATTTGTGTTCTTTCAACACATCTTTCAGGTTTGCACCCATAACACTCTCAAAAGAGCTCCAGCACTAAGGCTGTGTCAGGGACTGCGCCTGATTTGTGTTCTTTCAGGTCAGCATCCATAACACTCTCAAAAGAGCTCCAGCACTAAGGCTGTGTCAGGGACTGCGCCTGATTTGTGTTCTTTCAACACATCTTTCAGGTTTGCACCCATAACACTCTCAAAAGAGCTCCAGCACTAAGGCTGTGTTAGGGACTGCGCCTGATTTGTATTCTTTCAGGTTTGCACCCATAACACTCTCAAAAGAGCTCCAGCACTAAGGCTGTGTCAGGGACTGCACCTGATTTGTGTTCTTTCAGGTTTGCACCCATAACACTCTCATAAGAGCTCCAGCACTAAGGCTGTGTCAGGGACTGCGCCTGATTTGTGTTCTTTCAACACATCTTTCAGGTTTGCACCCATAACACTCTCAAAAGAGCTCCAGCACTAAGGCTGTGTCAGGGACTGCGCCTGATTTGTGTTCTTTCAACACATCTTTCAGGTTTGCACCCATAACACTCTCAAAAGAGCTCCAGCACTAAGGCTGTGTCAGGGACTGCGCCTGATTTGTGTTCTTTCAGGTCAGCATCCATAACACTCTTAAAAGAGCTCCAGCACTAAGGCTGTGTCAGGGACTGCGCCTGATTTGTGTTCTTTCAACACATCTTTCAGGTTTGCACCCATAACACTCTCAAAAGAGCTCCAGCACTAAGGCTGTGTCAGGGCCTGCGCCTGATTTGTGTTTTTTCAGGTCAGCATCCATAACACTCTTAAAAGAGCTCCAGCACTAAGGCTGTGTCAGGGACTGCGCCTGATTTGTGTTCTTTCAGGTCAGCATCCATAACACTCTTAAAAGAGCTCCAGCACTAAGGCTGTGTCAGGGCCTGCGCCTGATTTGTGTTCTTTCAGGTTTGCACCCATTACACTCTCATAAGAGCTCCAGCACTAAGGCTGTGTCAGGGACTGCGCCTGATTTGTGTTCTTTCAGGTTTGCACCCATAACACTCTCATAATAGCTCCAGCACTAAGGCTGTGTCAGGGACTGCGCCTGATTTGTGTTCTTTCAACACATCTTTCAGGTTTGCACCCATAACACTCTCAAAAGAGCTCCAGCACTAAGGCTGTGTCAGGGACTGCGCCTGATTTGTGTTCTTTCAGGTTTGCACCCATAACACTCTCATAAGAGCTCCAGCACTAAGGCTGTGTCAGGGACTGCGCCTGATTTGTGTTCTTTCAACACATCTTTCAGGTTTGCACCCATAACACTCTCAAAAGAGCTCCAGCACTAAGGCTGTGTCAGGGACTGCACCTGATTTGTGTTCTTTCAGGTTTGCACCCATAACACTCTCATAAGAGCTCCAGCACTAAGGCTGTGTCAGGGACTGCGCCTGATTTGTGTTCTTTCAACACATCTTTCAGGTTTGCACCCATAACACTCTCAAAAGAGCTCCAGCACTAAGGCTGTGTCTGGGACTGCGCCTGATTTGTGTTCTTTCAGGTCAGCATCCATAACACTCTCAAAAGAGCTCCAGCACTAAGGCTGTGTCAGGGACTGCGCCTGATTTGTGTTCTTTCAACACATCTTTCAGGTTTGCACCCATAACACTCTCAAAAGAGCTCCAGCACTAAGGCTGTGTCAGGGACTGCGCTTGATTTGTGTTCTTTCAGGTTTGCACCCATAACACTCTCATAAGAGCTCCAGCACTAAGGCTGTGTCAGGGACTGCGCCTGATTTGTGTTCTTTCAACACATCTTTCAGGTTTGCACCCATAACACTCTCAAAAGAGCTCCAGCACTAAGGCTGTGTCAGGGACTGCACCTGATTTGTGTTCTTTCAGGTTTGCACCCATAACACTCTCATAAGAGCTCCAGCACTAAGGCTGTGTCAGGGACTGCGCCTGATTTGTGTTCTTTCAACACATCTTTCAGGTTTGCACCCATAACACTCTCAAAAGAGCTCCAGCACTAAGGCTGTGTCAGGGACTGCGCCTGATTTGTGTTCTTTCAGGTCAGCATCCATAACACTCTCAAAAGAGCTCCAGCACTAAGGCTGTGTCAGGGACTGCGCCTGATTTGTGTTCTTTCAGGTCAGCATCCATAACACTCTCAAAAGAGCTCCAGCACTAAGGCTGTGTCAGGGACTGCGCCTGATTTGTGTTCTTTCAGGTCAGCATCCATAAAACTCTTAAAAGAGCTCCAGCACTAAGGCTGTGTCAGGGACTGCGCCTGATTTGTGTTCTTTCAACACATCTTTCAGGTTTGCACCCATAACACTCTCAAAAGAGCTCCAGCACTAAGGCTGTGTCAGGGACTGCGCCTGATTTGTGTTCTTTCAGGTTTGCACCCATAATACTCTCATAAGAGCTCCAGCACTAAGGCTGTGTCAGGGACTGCGCCTGATTTGTGTTCTTTCAACACATCTTTCAGGTTTGCACCCATAACACTCTCAAAAGAGCTCCAGCACTAAGGCTGTGTCAGGGACTGCACCTGATTTGTGTTCTTTCAGGTTTGCACCCATAACACTCTCATAAGAGCTCCAGCACTAAGGCTGTGTCAGGGACTGCGCCTGATTTGTGTTCTTTCAACACATCTTTCAGGTTTGCACCCATAACACTCTCAAAAGAGCTCCAGCACTAAGGCTGTGTCAGGGACTGCGCCTGATTTGTGTTCTTTCAGGTCAGCATCCATAACACTCTCAAAAGAGCTCCAGCACTAAGGCTGTGTCAGGGACTGCGCCTGATTTGTGTTCTTTCAGGTCAGCATCCATAACACTCTTAAAAGAGCTCCAGCACTAAGGCTGTGTCAGGGACTGCGCCTGATTTGTGTTCTTTCAACACATCTTTCAGGTTTGCACCCATAACACTCTCAAAAGAGCTCCAGCACTAAGGCTGTGTCAGGGCCTGCGCCTGATTTGTGTTTTTCAGGTCAGCATCCATAACACTCTTAAAAGAGCTCCAGCACTAAGGCTGTGTCAGGGACTGCGCCTGATTTGTGTTCTTTCAGGTCAGCATCCATAACACTCTTAAAAGAGCTCCAGCACTAAGGCTGTGTCAGGGCCTGCGCCTGATTTGTGTTCTTTCAGGTTTGCACCCATAACACTCTCAAAAGAGCTCCAGCACTAAGGCTGTGTCAGGGACTGCACCTGATTTGTGTTCTTTCAGGTTTGCACCCATAACACTCTCATAAGAGCTCCAGCACTAAGGCTGTGTCAGGGACTGCGCCTGATTTGTGTTCTTTCAACACATCTTTCAGGTTTGCACCCATAACACTCTCAAAAGAGCTCCAGCACTAAGGCTGTGTCAGGGACTGCGCCTGATTTGTGTTCTTTCAGGTCAGCATCCATAACACTCTCAAAAGAGCTCCAGCACTAAGGCTGTGTCAGGGACTGCGCCTGATTTGTGTTCTTTCAACACATCTTTCAGGTTTGCACCCATAACACTCTCAAAAGAGCTCCAGCACTAAGGCTGTGTTAGGGACTGCGCCTGATTTGTATTCTTTCAGGTTTGCACCCATAACACTCTCAAAAGAGCTCCAGCACTAAGGCTGTGTCAGGGACTGCACCTGATTTGTGTTCTTTCAGGTTTGCACCCATAACACTCTCATTAGAGCTCCAGCACTAAGGCTGTGTCAGGGACTGCGCCTGATTTGTGTTCTTTCAACACATCTTTCAGGTTTGCACCCATAACACTCTCAAAAGAGCTCCAGCACTAAGGCTGTGTCAGGGACTGCGCCTGATTTGTGTTCTTTCAACACATCTTTCAGGTTTGCACCCATAACACTCTCAAAAGAGCTCCAGCACTAAGGCTGTGTCAGGGACTGCGCCTGATTTGTGTTCTTTCAACACATCTTTCAGGTTTGCACCCATAACACTCTCAAAAGAGCTCCAGCACTAAGGCTGTGTCAGGGACTGCGCCTGATTTGTGTTCTTTCAACACATCTTTCAGGTTTGCACCCATAACACTCTCAAAAGAGCTCCAGCACTAAGGCTGTGTCAGGGACTGCGCCTGATTTGTGTTCTTTCAGGTCAGCATCCATAACACTCTTAAAAGAGCTCCAGCCCTAAGGCTGTGTCAGGGACTGCGCCTGTTTTGTGTTCTTTCAACACATCTTTCAGGTTTGCACCCATAACACTCTCAAAAGAGCTCCAGCACTAAGGCTGTGTTAGGGACTGCGCCTGATTTGTATTCTTTCAGGTTTGCACCCATAACACTCTCAAAAGAGCTCCAGCACTAAGGCTGTGTCAGGGACTGCACCTGATTTGTGTTCTTTCAGGTTTGCACCCATAACACTCTCATAAGAGCTCCAGCACTAAGGCTGTGTCAGGGACTGCGCCTGATTTGTGTTCTTTCAGGTCAGCATCCATAACACTCTCAAAAGAGCTCCAGCACTAAGGCTGTGTCAGGGACTGCGCCTGATTTGTGTTCTTTCAACACATCTTTCAGGTTTGCACCCATAACACTCTCAAAAGAGCTCCAGCACTAAGGCTGTGTTAGGGACTGCGCCTGATTTGTATTCTTTCAGGTTTGCACCCATAACACTCTCAAAAGAGCTCCAGCACTAAGGCTGTGTCAGGGACTGCACCTGATTTGTGTTCTTTCAGGTTTGCACCCATAACACTCTCATAAGAGCTCCAGCACTAAGGCTGTGTCAGGGACTGCGCCTGATTTGTGTTCTTTCAACACATCTTTCAGGTTTGCACCCATAACACTCTCAAAAGAGCTCCAGCACTAAGGCTGTGTCAGGGACTGCGCCTGATTTGTGTTCTTTCAACACATCTTTCAGGTTTGCACCCATAACACTCTCAAAAGAGCTCCAGCACTAAGGCTGTGTCAGGGACTGCGCCTGATTTGTGTTCTTTCAGGTCAGCATCCATAACACTCTTAAAAGAGCTCCAGCCCTAAGGCTGTGTCAGGGACTGCGCCTGTTTTGTGTTCTTTCAACACATCTTTCAGGTTTGCACCCATAACACTCTCAAAAGAGCTCCAGCACTAAGGCTGTGTTAGGGACTGCGCCTGATTTGTATTCTTTCAGGTTTGCACCCATAACACTCTCAAAAGAGCTCCAGCACTAAGGCTGTGTCAGGGACTGCACCTGATTTGTGTTCTTTCAGGTTTGCACCCATAACACTCTCATAAGAGCTCCAGCACTAAGGCTGTGTCAGGGACTGCGCCTGATTTGTGTTCTTTCAGGTTTGCACCCATAACACTCTCATAAGAGCTCCAGCACTAAGGCTGTGTCAGGGACTGCGCCTGATTTGTGTTCTTTCAACACATCTTTCAGGTTTGCACCCATAACACTCTCAAAAGAGCTCCAGCACTAAGGCTGTGTCAGGGACTGCACCTGATTTGTGTTCTTTCAGGTTTGCACCCATAACACTCTCATAAGAGCTCCAGCACTAAGGCTGTGTCAGGGACTGCGCCTGATTTGTGTTCTTTCAACACATCTTTCAGGTTTGCACCCATAACACTCTCAAAAGAGCTCCAGCACTAAGGCTGTGTCAGGGACTGCACCTGATTTGTGTTCTTTCAGGTTTGCACCCATAACACTCTCATAAGAGCTCCAGCACTAAGGCTGTGTCAGGGACTGCGCCTGATTTGTGTTCTTTCAACACATCTTTCAGGTTTGCACCCATAACACTCTCAAAAGAGCTCCAGCACTAAGGCTGTGTTAGGGACTGCGCCTGATTTGTATTCTTTCAGGTTTGCACCCATAACACTCTCAAAAGAGCTCCAGCACTAAGGCTGTGTCAGGGACTGCACCTGATTTGTGTTCTTTCAGGTTTGCACCCATAACACTCTCATAAGAGCTCCAGCACTAAGGCTGTGTCAGGGACTGCGCCTGATTTGTGTTCTTTCAACACATCTTTCAGGTTTGCACCCATAACACTCTCAAAAGAGCTCCAGCACTAAGGCTGTGTCAGGGACTGCGCCTGATTTGTGTTCTTTCAACACATCTTTCAGGTTTGCACCCATAACACTCTCAAAAGAGCTCCAGCACTAAGGCTGTGTCAGGGACTGCGCCTGATTTGTGTTCTTTCAGGTCAGCATCCATAACACTCTTAAAAGAGCTCCAGCCCTAAGGCTGTGTCAGGGACTGCGCCTGTTTTGTGTTCTTTCAACACATCTTTCAGGTTTGCACCCATAACACTCTCAAAAGAGCTCCAGCACTAAGGCTGTGTCAGGGACTGCGCCTGATTTGTATTCTTTCAGGTTTGCACCCATAACACTCTCAAAAGAGCTCCAGCACTAAGGCTGTGTCAGGGACTGCACCTGATTTGTGTTCTTTCAGGTTTGCACCCATAACACTCTCATAAGAGCTCCAGCACTAAGGCTGTGTCAGGGACTGCGCCTGATTTGTGTTCTTTCAGGTTTGCACCCATAACACTCTCATAAGAGCTCCAGCACTAAGGCTGTGTCAGGGACTGCGCCTGATTTGTGTTCTTTCAACACATCTTTCAGGTTTGCACCCATAACACTCTCAAAAGAGCTCCAGCACTAAGGCTGTGTCAGGGACTGCACCTGATTTGTGTTCTTTCAGGTTTGCACCCATAACACTCTCATAAGAGCTCCAGCACTAAGGCTGTGTCAGGGACTGCGCCTGATTTGTGTTCTTTCAACACATCTTTCAGGTTTGCACCCATAACACTCTCAAAAGAGCTCCAGCACTAAGGCTGTGTCAGGGACTGCACCTGATTTGTGTTCTTTCAGGTTTGCACCCATAACACTCTCATAAGAGCTCCAGCACTAAGGCTGTGTCAGGGACTGCGCCTGATTTGTGTTTTTTCAGGTCAGCATCCATAACACTCTTAAAAGAGCTCCAGCACTAAGGCTGTGTCAGGGACTGCGCCTGATTTGTGTTCTTTCAGGTCAGCATCCATAACACTCTTAAAAGAGCTCCAGCACTAAGGCTGTGTCAGGGCCTGCGCCTGATTTGTGTTCTTTCAGGTTTGCAGCCATAACACTCTCATAAGAGCTCCAGCACTAAGGCTGTGTCAGGGACTGCGCCTGATTTGTGTTCTTTCAGGTTTGCACCCATAACACTCTCATAAGAGCTCCAGCACTAAGGCTGTGTCAGGGACTGCGCCTGATTTGTGTTCTTTCAGGTCAGCATCCATAACACTCTCAAAAGAGCTCCAGCACTAAGGCTGTGTCAGGGACTGCACCTGATTTGTGTTCTTTCAGGTTTGCACCCATAACACTCTCATAAGAGCTCCAGCACTAAGGCTGTGTCAGGGACTGCGCCTGATTTGTGTTCTTTCAACACATCTTTCAGGTTTGCACCCATAACACTCTCAAAAGAGCTCCAGCACTAAGGCTGTGTCAGGGACTGCGCCTGATTTGTGTTCTTTCAGGTCAGCATCCATAACACTCTCAAAAGAGCTCCAGCACTAAGGCTGTGTCAGGGACTGCGCCTGATTTGTGTTCTTTCAGGTCAGCATCCATAACACTCTCAAAAGAGCTCCAGCACTAAGGCTATGTCAGGGACTGCGCCTGATTTGTGTTCTTTCAGTTCAGCATCCATAACACTCTTAAAAGAGCTCCAGCACTAAGGCTGTGTCAGGGACTGCGCCTGATTTGTGTTCTTTCAGGTCAGCATCCATAACACTCTTAAAAGAGCTCCAGCACTAAGGCTGTGTCAGGGACTGCGCCTGATTTGTGTTCTTTCAACACATCTTTCAGGTTTGCACCCATAACACTCTCAAAAGAGCTCCAGCACTAAGGCTGTGTCAGGGACTGCACCTGATTTGTGTTCTTTCAGGTTTGCACCCATAACACTCTCATAAGAGCTCCAGCACTAAGGCTGTGTCAGGGACTGCGCCTGATTTGTGTTCTTTCAACACATCTTTCAGGTTTGCACCCATAACACTCTCAAAAGAGCTCCAGCACTAAGGCTGTGTCAGGGACTGCACCTGATTTGTGTTCTTTCAGGTTTGCACCCATAACACTCTCATAAGAGCTCCAGCACTAAGGCTGTGTCAGGGACTGCGCCTGATTTGTGTTCTTTCAACACATCTTTCAGGTTTGCACCCATAACACTCTCAAAAGAGCTCCAGCACTAAGGCTGTGTCAGGGACTGCGCCTGATTTGTGTTCTTTCAGGTCAACATCCATAACACTCTCAAAAGAGCTCCAGCACTAAGGCTGTGTCAGGGACTGCGCCTGATTTGTGTTCTTTCAGGTCAGCATCCATAACACTCTTAAAAGAGCTCCAGCACTAAGGCTGTGTCAGGGACTGCGCCTGATTTGTGTTCTTTCAACACATCTTTCAGGTTTGCACCCATAACACTCTCAAAAGAGCTCCAGCACTAAGGCTGTGTCAGGGACTGCACCTGATTTGTGTTCTTTCAGGTTTGCACCCATAACACTCTCATAAGAGCTCCAGCACTAAGGCTGTGTCAGGGACTGCGCCTGATTTGTGTTCTTTCAACACATCTTTCAGGTTTGCACCCATAACACTCTCAAAAGAGCTCCAGCACTTAGGCTGTGTCAGGGACTGCGCCTGATTTGTGTTCTTTCAGGTCAGCATCCATAACACTCTCAAAAGAGCTCCAGCACTAAGGCTGTGTCAGGGACTGCGCCTGATTTGTGTTCTTTCAACACATCTTTCAGGTTTGCACCCATAACACTCTCAAAAGAGCTCCAGCACTAAGGCTGTGTTAGGGACTGCGCCTGATTTGTATTCTTTCAGGTTTGCACCCATAACACTCTCAAAAGAGCTCCAGCACTAAGGCTGTGTCAGGGACTGCACCTGATTTGTGTTCTTTCAGGTTTGCACCCATAACACTCTCATAAGAGCTCCAGCACTAAGGCTGTGTCAGGGACTGCGCCTGATTTGTGTTCTTTCAACACATCTTTCAGGTTTGCACCCATAACACTCTCAAAAGAGCTCCAGCACTAAGGCTGTGTCAGGGACTGCGCCTGATTTGTGTTCTTTCAACACATCTTTCAGGTTTGCACCCATAACACTCTCAAAAGAGCTCCAGCACTAAGGCTGTGTCAGGGACTGCGCCTGATTTGTGTTCTTTTAGGTCAGCATCCATAACACTCTTAAAAGAGCTCCAGCACTAAGGCTGTGTTAGGGACTGCGCCTGATTTGTATTCTTTCAGGTTTGCACCCATAACACTCTCAAAAGAGCTCCAGCACTAAGGCTGTGTCAGGGACTGCACCTGATTTGTGTTCTTTCAGGTTTGCACCCATAACACTCTCATAAGAGCTCCAGCACTAAGGCTGTGTCAGGGACTGCGCCTGATTTGTGTTCTTTCAGGTTTGCACCCATAACACTCTCATAAGAGCTCCAGCACTAAGGCTGTGTCAGGGACTGCGCCTGATTTGTGTTCTTTCAACACATCTTTCAGGTTTGCACCCATAACACTCTCAAAAGAGCTCCAGCACTAAGGCTGTGTCAGGGACTGCACCTGATTTGTGTTCTTTCAGGTTTGCACCCATAACACTCTCATAAGAGCTCCAGCACTAAGGCTGTGTCAGGGACTGCGCCTGATTTGTGTTCTTTCAACACATCTTTCAGGTTTGCACCCATAACACTCTCAAAAGAGCTCCAGCACTAAGGCTGTGTCAGGGACTGCGCCTGATTTGTGTTCTTTCAACACATCTTTCAGGTTTGCACCCATAACACTCTCAAAAGAGCTCCAGCACTAAGGCTGTGTCAGGGACTGCGCCTGATTTGTGTTCTTTCAGGTCAGCATCCATAACACTCTTAAAAGAGCTCCAGCCCTAAGGCTGTGTCAGGGACTGCGCCTGATTTGTGTTCTTTCAACACATCTTTCAGGTTTGCACCCATAACACTCTCAAAAGACCTCCAGCACTAAGGCTGTGTTAGGGACTGCGCCTGATTTGTATTCTTTCAGGTTTGCACCCATAACACTCTCAAAAGAGCTCCAGCACTAAGGCTGTGTCAGGGACTGCACCTGATTTGTGTTCTTTCAGGTTTGCACCCATAACACTCTCATAAGAGCTCCAGCACTAAGGCTGTGTCAGGGACTGCGCCTGATTTGTGTTCTTTCAGGTTTGCACCCATAACACTCTCATAAGAGCTCCAGCACTAAGGCTGTGTCAGGGACTGCGCCTGATTTGTGTTCTTTCAACACATCTTTCAGGTTTGCACCCATAACACTCTCAAAAGAGCTCCAGCACTAAGGCTGTGTCAGGGACTGCGCCTGATTTGTGTTCTTTCAACACATCTTTCAGGTTTGCACCCATAACACTCTCAAAAGAGCTCCAGCACTAAGGCTGTGTTAGGGACTGCGCCTGATTTGTATTCTTTCAGGTTTGCACCCATAACACTCTCAAAAGAGCTCCAGCACTAAGGCTGTGTCAGGGACTGCACCTGATTTGTGTTCTTTCAGGTTTGCACCCATAACACTCTCATAAGAGCTCCAGCACTAAGGCTGTGTCAGGGACTGCGCCTGATTTGTGTTCTTTCAGGTTTGCACCCATAACACTCTCATAAGAGCTCCAGCACTAAGGCTGTGTCAGGGACTGCGCCTGATTTGTGTTCTTTCAACACATCTTTCAGGTTTGCACCCATAACACTCTCAAAAGAGCTCCAGCACTAAGGCTGTGTCAGGGACTGCACCTGATTTGTGTTCTTTCAGGTTTGCACCCATAACACTCTCATAAGAGCTCCAGCACTAAGGCTGTGTCAGGGACTGCGCCTGATTTGTGTTCTTTCAACACATCTTTCAGGTTTGCACCCATAACACTCTCAAAAGAGCTCCAGCACTAAGGCTGAGTCAGGGACTGCACCTGATTTGTGTTCTTTCAGGTTTGCACCCATAACACTCTCATAAGAGCTCCAGCACTAAGGCTGTGTCAGGGACTGCGCCTGATTTGTGTTCTTTCAACACATCTTTCAGGTTTGCACCCATAACACTCTCAAAAGAGCTCCAGCACTAAGGCTGTGTCAGGGACTGCGCCTGATTTGTGTTCTTTCAGGTCAGCATCCATAACACTCTCAAAAGAGCTCCAGCACTAAGGCTGTGTCAGGGACTGCGCCTGATTTGTGTTCTTTCAGGTCAGCATCCATAACACTCTTAAAAGAGCTCCAGCACTAAGGCTGTGTCAGGGACTGCGCCTGATTTGTGTTCTTTCAACACATCTTTCAGGTTTGCACCCATAACACTCTCAAAAGAACTCCAGCACTAAGGCTGTGTCAGGGACTGCACCTGATTTGTGTTCTTTCAGGTTGCACCCATAACACTCTCAAAAGAGCTCCAGCACTAAGGCTGTGTCAGGGACTGCGCCTGATTTGTGTTCTTTCAACACATCTTTCAGGTTTGCACCCATAACACTCTCAAAAGAGCTCCAGCACTAAGGCTGTGTCAGGGACTGCGCCTGATTTGTGTTCTTTCAGGTCAGCATCCATAACACTCTCAAAAGAGCTCCAGCACTAAGGCTGTGTCAGGGACTGCGCCTGATTTGTGTTCTTTCAGGTCAGCATCCATAACACTCTTAAAAGAGCTCCAGCACTAAGGCTGTGTCAGGGACTGCGCCTGATTTGTGTTCTTTCAGGTCAGCATCCATAACACTCTTAAAAGAGCTCCAGCACTAAGGCTGTGTCAGGGACTGCGCCTGATTTGTGTTCTTTCAACACATCTTTCAGGTTTGCACCCATAACACTCTCAAAAGAGCTCCAGCACTAAGGCTGTGTCAGGGACTGCGCCTGATTTGTGTTCTTTCAGGTTTGCACCCATAACACTCTCATAAGAGCTCCAGCACTAAGGCTGTGTCAGGGACTGCGCCTGATTTGTGTTCTTTCAACACATCTTTCAGGTTTGCACCCATAACACTCTCAAAAGAGCTCCAGCACTAAGGCTGTGTCAGGGACTGCACCTGATTTGTGTTCTTTCAGGTTTGCACCCATAACACTCTCATAAAAGCTCCAGCGCTAAGGCTGTGTCAGGGACTGCGCCTGATTTGTGTTCTTTCAACACATCTTTCTGGTTTGCACCCATAACACTCTCAAAAGAGCTCCAGCACTTAGGCTGTGTCAGGGACTGCGCCTGATTTGTGTTCTTTCAGGTCAGCATCCATAACACTCTCAAAAGAGCTCCAGCACTAAGGCTGTGTCAGGGACTGCGCCTGATTTGTGTTCTTTCAACACATCTTTCAGGTTTGCACCCATAACACTCTCAAAAGAGCTCCAGCACTAAGGCTGTGTCAGGGACTGCGCCTGATTTGTGTTCTTTACACATCTTTCAGGTTTGCACCCATAACACTCTCAAAAGAGCTCCAGCACTAAGGCTGTGTCAGGGACTGCGCCTGATTTGTGTTCTTTCAGGTCAGCATCCATAACACTCTTAAAAGAGCTCCAGCCCTAAGGCTGTGTCAGGGACTGCGCCTGATTTGTGTTCTTTCAACACATCTTTCAGGTTTGCACCCATAACACTCTCAAAAGTGCTCCAGCACTAAGGCTGTGTTAGGGACTGCGCCTGATTTGTATTCTTTCAGGTTTGCACCCATAACACTCTCAAAAGAGCTCCAGCACTAAGGCTGTGTCAGGGACTGCACCTGATTTGTGTTCTTTCAGGTTTGCACCCATAACACTCTCATAAGAGCTCCAGCACTAAGGCTGTGTCAGGGACTGCGCCTGATTTGTGTTCTTTCAACACATCTTTCAGGTTTGCACCCATAACACTCTCAAAAGAGCTCCAGCACTAAGGCTGTGTCAGGGACTGCGCCTGATTTGTGTTCTTTCAGGTCAGCATCCATAACACTCTTAAAAGAGCTCCAGCCCTAAGGCTGTGTCAGGGACTGCGCCTGTTTTGTGTTCTTTCAACACATCTTTCAGGTTTGCACCCATAACACTCTCAAAAGAGCTCCAGCACTAAGGCTGTGTTAGGGACTGCGCCTGATTTGTATTCTTTCAGGTTTGCACCCATAACACTCTCAAAAGAGCTCCAGCACTAAGGCTGTGTCAGGGACTGCACCTGATTTGTGTTCTTTCAGGTTTGCACCCATAACACTCTCATAAGAGCTCCAGCACTAAGGCTGTGTCAGGGACTGCGCCTGATTTGTGTTCTTTCAACACATCTTTCAGGTTTGCACCCATAACACTCTCAAAAGAGCTCCAGCACTAAGGCTGTGTCAGGGACTGCGCCTGATTTGTGTTCTTTCAGGTCAGCATCCATAACACTCTCAAAAGAGCTCCAGCACTAAGGCTGTGTCAGGGACTGCGCCTGATTTGTGTTCTTTCAACACATCTTTCAGGTTTGCACCCATAACACTCTCAAAAGAGCTCCAGCACTAAGGCTGTGTCAGGGACTGCGCCTGATTTGTGTTCTTTCAGGTTTGCACCCATAACACTCTCATAAGAGCTCAAGCACTAAGGCTGTGTCAGGGACTGCGCCTGATTTGTGTTCTTTCAACACATCTTTCAGGTTTGCACCCATAACACTCTCAAAAGAGCTCCAGCACTAAGGCTGTGTCAGGGACTGCGCCTGATTTGTGTTCTTTCAGGTCAGCATCCATAGCACTCTTAAAAGAGCTCCAGCACTAAGGCTGTGTCAGGGACTGCGCCCGATTTGTGTTCTTTCAGGTCAGCATCCATAACACTCTTAAAAGAGCTCCAGCACTAAGGCTGTGTCAGGGACTGTGCCTGATTTGTGTTCTTTCAACACATCTTTCAGGTTTGCACCCATAACACTCTCAAAAGAGCTCCAGCACTAAGGCTGTGTCAGGGACTGCGCCTGATTTGTGTTCTTTCAGGTTTGCACCCATAACACTCTCAAAAGAGCTCCAGCACTAAGGCTGTGTCAGGGACTGCGCCTGATTTGTGTTCTTTCAGGTTTGCACCCATAACACTCTCAAAAGAGCTCCAGCACTAAGGCTGTGTCAGGGACTGCGCCTGATTTGTGTTCTTTCAGGTCAGCATCCATAACACTCTCATAAGAGCTCCAGCACTAAGGCTGTGTCAGGGACTGCGCCTGATTTGTGTTCTTTCAACACATCTTTTAGGTTTGCACCCATAACACTCTCAAAAGAGCTCCAGCACTAAGGCTGTGTCAGGGACTGCGCCTGATTTGTGTTCTTTCAACACATCTTTCAGGTTTGCACCCATAACACTCTCAAAAGAGCTCCAGCACTAAGGCTGTGTCAGGGACTGCGCCTGATTTGTGTTCTTTCAGGTCAGCATCCATAACACTCTTAAAAGAGCTCCAGCACTAAGGCTGTGTCAGGGACTGTGCCTGATTTGTGTTCTTTCAACACATCTTTCAGGTTTGCACCCATAACACTCTCAAAAGAGCTCCAGCACTAAGGCTGTGTCAGGGACTGCGCCTGATTTGTGTTCTTTCAGGTTTGCACCCATAACACTCTCATAAGAGCTCCAGCACTAAGGCTGTGTCAGGGACTGCGCCTGATTTGTGTTCTTTCAACACATCTTTCAGGTTTGCACCCATAACACTCTCAAAAGAGCTCCAGCACTAAGGCTGACGGGGCTTCCCCTGATTTATGTTATTTCAACATATCTTTCAGGTAGGCACCCGTAACACACTCTCAAAAGAGCTCCAGCACTAAGGCTGACGGGGCTTCCCCTGATTTATGTTATTTCAACATATCTTTCAGGTTTGCACCCATAACACTCTCAAAAGAGCTCCAGCACTAAGGCTGTGTCAGGGACTGCGCCTGATTTGTGTTCTTTCAGGTCAGCATCCATAACACTCTCAAAAGAGCTCCAGCACTAAGGCTGTGTCAGGGACTGCGCCTGATTTGTGTTCTTTCAGGTCAGCATCCATAACACTCTTAAAAGAGCTCCAGCACTAAGGCTGTGTCAGGGACTGCGCCTGATTTGTGATCTTTCAACACATCTTTCAGGTTTGCACCCATAACACTCTCAAAAGAGCTCCAGCACTAAGGCTGTGTCAGGGCCTGCGCCTGATTTGTGTTTTTTCAGGTCAGCATCCATAACACTCTTAAAAGAGCTCCAGCACTAAGGCTGTGTCAGGGACTGCGCCTGATTTGTGTTCTTTCAACACATCTTTCAGGTTTGCACCCATAACACTCTCAAAAGAGCTCCAGCACTAAGGCTGTGTCAGGGACTGCGCCTGATTTGTGTTCTTTCAGGTCAGCATCCATAACACTCTCAAAAGAGCTCCAGCACTAAGGCTGTGTCAGGGACTGCGCCTGATTTGTGTTCTTTCAGGTCAGCATCCATAACACTCTCAAAAGAGCTCCAGCACTAAGGCTGTGTCAGGGACTGCGCCTGATTTGTGTTCTTTCAGGTTTGCACCCATAACACTCTCATAAGAGCTCCAGCACTAAGGCTGTGTCAGGGACTGCGCCTGATTTGTGTTCTTTCAACACATCTTTCAGGTTTGCACCCATAACACTCTCATAAGAGCTCCAGCACTAAGGCTGTGTCAGGGACTGCGCCTGATTTGTGTTCTTTCAGGTTTGCACCCATAACACTCTCATAAGAGCTCCAGCACTAAGGCTGTGTCAGGGACTGCGCCTGATTTGTGTTCTTTCAACACATCTTTCAGGTTTGCACCCATAACCCTCTCAAAAGAGCTCCAGCACTAAGGCTGTGTCAGGGACTGCACCTGATTTGTGTTCTTTCAGGTTTGCACCCATAACACTCTCATAAGAGCTCCAGCACTAAGGCTGTGTCAGGGACTGCGCCTGATTTGTGTTCTTTCAACACATCTTTCAGGTTTGCACCCATAACACTCTCAAAAGAGCTCCAGCACTAAGGCTGTGTCAGGGACTGCGCCTGATTAATGTTCATTCAGGTCAGCACCCATAACACTCTAAAAAGAGCTCCAGCACTAAGGCTGTGTCAGGGACTGCGCTTGATTTGTGTTAAAAAAACACATCTTTCGGGACAGCGCCTGTTGTACTCATAAAAGAGCACCAGCACTAAGG
Organism: Pieris napi; assembly: GCF_905475465.1. Lineage (NCBI taxonomy): Eukaryota > Metazoa > Arthropoda > Insecta > Lepidoptera > Pieridae > Pieris > Pieris napi. The sequence goes on along the minus strand of NC_062235.1, from coordinate 4,668,279 downwards.
CTGTCAGGACTATGCCTGATATGTGTTAAAAAAACACATCTTTCAAGTCAGCACCCGTAACACTCTCAAAAGAGCTCCAGCACTAAGGCTGTGTCAGGGACTGCGCTTGATTTGTGTTAAAAAAACACATCTTTCGGGACAGCGCCCGTTGTACTCATAAAAGAGCACCAGCACTAAGGCTGTCAGGACTATGCCTGATATGTGTTAAAAAAACACATCTTTCAAGTCAGCACCCGTAACACTCTCAAAAGAGCTCCAGCACTAAGGCTGTGTCAGGGACTGCGCCTGATTAATGTTCATTCAGGTCAGCACCCGTAACACTCTCAAAAGAGCTCCAGCACTAAGGCTGTGTCAGGGACTGCGCTTGATTTGTGTTAAAAAAACACATCTTTCGGGACAGCGCCCGTTGTACTCATAAAAGAGCACCAGCACTAAGGCTGTCAGGACTATGCCTGATATGTGGTAAAAAAGCACATCTTTCAAGTCAGCACCCGTAACACTCTCAAAAGAGCTCCAGCACTAAGGCTGTGTCAGGGACTGCGCCTGATTAATGTTCATTCAGGTCAGCACCCATAATACTCTAAAAAGAGCTCCAGCACTAAGGCTGTGTCAGGGACTGCGCCTGTTTTGTGTTCTTTCAACACATCTTTCAGGTTTGCACCCATAACACTCTCAAAAGAGCTCCAGCACTAAGGCTGTGTTAGGGACTGCGCCTGATTTGTATTCTTTCAGGTTTGCACCCATAACACTCTCAAAAGAGCTCCAGCACTAAGGCTGTGTCAGGGACTGCACCTGATTTGTGTTCTTTCAGGTTTGCACCCATAACACTCTCATAAGAGCTCCAGCACTAAGGCTGTGTCAGGGACTGCGCCTGATTTGTGTTCTTTCAACACATCTTTCAGGTTTGCACCCATAACACTCTCAAAAGAGCTCCAGCACTAAGGCTGTGTCAGGGACTGCGCCTGATTTGTGTTCTTTCAGGTCAGCATCCATAACACTCTCAAAAGAGCTCCAGCACTAAGGCTGTGTCAGGGACTGCGCCTGATTTGTGTTCTTTCAACACATCTTTCAGGTTTGCACCCATAACACTCTCAAAAGAGCTCCAGCACTAAGGCTGTGTCAGGGACTGCGCCTGATTTGTGTTCTTTCAGGTTTGCACCCATAACACTCTCATAAGAGCTCAAGCACTAAGGCTGTGTCAGGGACTGCGCCTGATTTGTGTTCTTTCAACACATCTTTCAGGTTTGCACCCATAACACTCTCAAAAGAGCTCCAGCACTAAGGCTGTGTCAGGGACTGCGCCTGATTTGTGTTCTTTCAGGTCAGCATCCATAGCACTCTTAAAAGAGCTCCAGCACTAAGGCTGTGTCAGGGACTGCGCCCGATTTGTGTTCTTTCAGGTCAGCATCCATAACACTCTTAAAAGAGCTCCAGCACTAAGGCTGTGTCAGGGACGGTGCCTGATTTGTGTTCTTTCAACACATCTTTCAGGTTTGCACCCATAACACTCTCAAAAGAGCTCCAGCACTAAGGCTGTGTCAGGGACTGCGCCTGATTTGTGTTCTTTCAGGTTTGCACCCATAACACTCTCAAAAGAGCTCCAGCACTAAGGCTGTGTCAGGGACTGCGCCTGATTTGTGTTCTTTCAGGTTTGCACCCATAACACTCTCAAAAGAGCTCCAGCACTAAGGCTGTGTCAGGGACTGCGCCTGATTTGTGTTCTTTCAGGTCAGCATCCATAACACTCTCATAAGAGCTCCAGCACTAAGGCTGTGTCAGGGACTGCGCCTGATTTGTGTTCTTTCAACACATCTTTCAGGTTTGCACCCATAACACTCTCAAAAGAGCTCCAGCACTAAGGCTGTGTCAGGGACTGCGCCTGATTTGTGTTCTTTCAACACATCTTTCAGGTTTGCACCCATAACACTCTCAAAAGAGCTCCAGCACTAAGGCTGTGTCAGGGACTGCGCCTGATTTGTGTTCTTTCAGGTCAGCATCCATAACACTCTTAAAAGAGCTCCAGCACTAAGGCTGTGTCAGGGACTGTGCCTGATTTGTGTTCTTTCAACACATCTTTCAGGTTTGCACCCATAACACTCTCAAAAGAGCTCCAGCACTAAGGCTGTGTCAGGGACTGCGCCTGATTTGTGTTCTTTCAGGTTTGCACCCATAACACTCTCATAAGAGCTCCAGCACTAAGGCTGTGTCAGGGACTGCGCCTGATTTGTGTTCTTTCAACACATCTTTCAGGTTTGCACCCATAACACTCTCAAAAGAGCTCCTGCACTAAGGCTGTGTCAGGGACTGCGCCTGATTTGTGTTCTTTCAGGTCAGCATCCATAACACTCTCAAAAGAGCTCCAGCACTAAGGCTGTGTCAGGGACTGCGCCTGATTTGTGTTCTTTCAGGTCAGCATCCATAACACTCTTAAAAGAGCTCCAGCACTAAGGCTGTGTCAGGGACTGCGCCTGATTTGTGATCTTTCAACACATCTTTCAGGTTTGCACCCATAACACTCTCAAAAGAGCTCCAGCACTAAGGCTGTGTCAGGGCCTGCGCCTGATTTGTGTTTTTTCAGGTCAGCATCCATAACACTCTCAAAAGAGCTCCAGCACTAAGGCTGTGTCAGGGACTGCGCCTGATTTGTGTTCTTTCAGGTCAGCATCCATAACACTCTTAAAAGAGCTCCAGCACTAAGGCTGTGTCAGGGACTGCGCCTGATTTGTGTTAAAAAAACACATCTTTCGGGACAGCGCCCGTTGTACTCATAAAAGAGCACCAGCACTAAGGCTGTCAGGACTATGCCTGATATGTGTTAAAAAAACACATCTTTCAAGTCAGCACCCGTAACACTCTCAAAAGAGCTCCAGCACTAAGGCTGTGTCAGGGACTGCGCCTGATTAATGTTCATTCAGGTCGGCACCCGTAACACTCTCAAAAGAGCTCCAGCACTAAGGCTGTGTCAGGGACTGCGCTTGATTTGTGTTAAAAAAACACATCTTTCGGGACAGCGCCCGTTGTACTCATAAAAGAGCACCAGCACTAAGGCTGTCAGGACTATGCCTGATATGTGTTAAAAAAACACATCTTTCAAGTCAGCACCCGTAACACTCTCAAAAGAGCTCCAGCACTAAGGCTGTGTCAGGGACTGCGCCTGATTAATGTTCATTCAGGTCAGCACCCGTAACACTCTCAAAAGAGCTCCAGCACTAAGGCTGTGTCAGGGACTGCGCTTGATTTGTGTTAAAAAAACACATCTTTCGGGACAGCGCCCGTTGTACTCATAAAAGAGCACCAGCACTAAGGCTGTCAGGACTATGCCTGATATGTGTTAAAAAAACACATCTTTCAAGTCAGCACCCGTAACACTCTCAAAAGAGCTCCAGCACTAAGGCTGTGTCAGGGACTGCGCCTGATTAATGTTCATTCAGGTCAGCACCCGTAACACTCTCAAAAGAGCTCCAGCACTAAGGCTGTGTCAGGGACTGCGCTTGATTTGTGTTAAAAAAACACATCTTTCGGGACAGCGCCCGTTGTACTCATAAAAGAGCACCAGCACTAAGGCTGTCAGGACTATGCCTGATATGTGTTAAAAAAACACATCTTTCAAGTCAGCACCCGTAACACTCTCAAAAGAGCTCCAGCACTAAGGCTGTGTCAGGGACTGCGCCTGATTAATGTTCATTCAGGTCAGCACCCGTAACACTCTCAAAAGAGCTCCAGCACTAAGGCTGTGTCAGGGACTGCGCTTGATTTGTGTTAAAAAAACACATCTTTCGGGACAGCGCCCGTTGTACTCATAAAAGAGCACCAGCACTAAGGCTGTCAGGACTATGCCTGATATGTGTTAAAAAAACACATCTTTCATGTCAGCACCCGTAACACTCTCAAAAGAGCTCCAGCACTAAGGCTGTGTCAGGGACTGCGCCTGATTAATGTTCATTCAGGTCAGCACCCGTAACACTCTCAAAAGAGCTCCAGCACTAAGGCTGTGTCAGGGACTGCGCTTGATTTGTGTTAAAAAAACACATCTTTCGGGACAGCGCCCGTTGTACTCATAAAAGAGCACCAGCACTAAGGCTGTCAGGACTATGCCTGATATGTGTTAAAAAAACACATCTTTCAAGTCAGCACCCGTAACACTCTCAAAAGAGCTCCAGCACTAAGGCTGTGTCAGGGACTGCGCCTGATTAATGTTCATTCAGGTCGGCACCCGTAACACTCTCAAAAGAGCTCCAGCACTAAGGCTGTGTCAGGGACTGCGCTTGATTTGTGTTAAAAAAACACATCTTTCGGGACAGCGCCCGTTGTACTCATAAAAGAGCACCAGCACTAAGGCTGTCAGGACTATGCCTGATATGTGTTAAAAAAACACATCTTTCAAGTCAGCACCCGTAACACTCTCAAAAGAGCTCCAGCACTAAGGCTGTGTCAGGGACTGCGCCTGATTAATGTTCATTCAGGTCAGCACCCGTAACACTCTCAAAAGAGCTCCAGCACTAAGGCTGTGTCAGGGACTGCGCTTGATTTGTGTTAAAAAAACACATCTTTCGGGACAGCGCCCGTTGTACTCATAAAAGAGCACCAGCACTAAGGCTGTCAGGACTATGCCTGATATGTGTTAAAAAAACACATCTTTCAAGTCAGCACCCGTAACACTCTCAAAAGAGCTCCAGCACTAAGGCTGTGTCAGGGACTGCGCCTGATTAATGTTCATTCAGGTCAGCACCCGTAACACTCTCAAAAGAGCTCCAGCACTAAGGCTGTGTCAGGGACTGCGCTTGATTTGTGTTAAAAAAACACATCTTTCGGGACAGCGCCCGTTGTACTCATAAAAGAGCACCAGCACTAAGGCTGTCAGGACTATGCCTGATATGTGTTAAAAAAACACATCTTTCAAGTCAGCACCCGTAACACTCTCAAAAGAGCTCCAGCACTAAGGCTGTGTCAGGGACTGCGCCTGATTAATGTTCATTCAGGTCAGCACCCGTAACACTCTCAAAAGAGCTCCAGCACTAAGGCTGTGTCAGGGACTGCGCTTGATTTGTGTTAAAAAAACACATCTTTCGGGACAGCGCCCGTTGTACTCATAAAAGAGCACCAGCACTAAGGCTGTCAGGACTATGCCTGATATGTGTTAAAAAAACACATCTTTCAAGTCAGCACCCGTAACACTCTCAAAAGAGCTCCAGCACTAAGGCTGTGTCAGGGACTGCGCCTGATTAATGTTCATTCAGGTCAGCACCCGTAACACTCTCAAAAGAGCTCCAGCACTAAGGCTGTGTCAGGGACTGCGCTTGATTTGTGTTAAAAAAACACATCTTTCGGGACAGCGCCCGTTGTACTCATAAAAGAGCACCAGCACTAAGGCTGTCAGGACTATGCCTGATATGTGTTAAAAAAACACATCTTTCAAGTCAGCACCCGTAACACTCTCAAAAGAGCTCCAGCACTAAGGCTGTGTCAGGGACTGCGCCTGATTAATGTTCATTCAGGTCGGCACCCGTAACACTCTCAAAAGAGCTCCAGCACTAAGGCTGTGTCAGGGACTGCGCTTGATTTGTGTTAAAAAAACACATCTTTCGGGACAGCGCCCGTTGTACTCATAAAAGAGCACCAGCACTAAGGCTGTCAGGACTATGCCTGATATGTGTTAAAAAAACACATCTTTCAAGTCAGCACCCGTAACACTCTCAAAAGAGCTCCAGCACTAAGGCTGTGTCAGGGACTGCGCCTGATTAATGTTCATTCAGGTCGGCACCCGTAACACTCTTAAAAGAGCTCCAGCACTAAGGCTGTGTCAGGGACTGCGCTTGATTTGTGTTAAAAAAACACATCTTTCGGGACAGCGCCCGTTGTACTCATAAAAGAGCACCAGCACTAAGGCTGTCAGGACTATGCCTGATATGTGTTAAAAAAACACATCTTTCAAGTCAGCACCCGTAACACTCTCAAAAGAGCTCCAGCACTAAGGCTGTGTCAGGGACTGCGCCTGATTAATGTTCATTCAGGTCGGCACCCGTTACACTCTCAAAAGAGCTCCAGCACTAAGGCTGTGTCAGGGACTGCGCTTGATTTGTGTTAAAAAAACACATCTTTCGGGACAGCGCCCGTTGTACTCATAAAAGAGCACCAGCACTAAGGCTGTCAGGACTATGCCTGATATGTGTTAAAAAAACACATCTTTCAAGTCAGCACCCGTAACACTCTCAAAAGAGCTCCAGCACTAAGGCTGTGTCAGGGACTGCGCCTGATTAATGTTCATTCAGGTCGGCACCCGTAACACTCTCAAAAGAGCTCCAGCACTAAGGCTGTGTCAGGGACTGCGCTTGATTTGTGTTAAAAAAACACATCTTTCGGGACAGCGCCCGTTGTACTCATAAAAGAGCACCAGCACTAAGGCTGTCAGGACTATGCCTGATATGTGTTAAAAAAACACATCTTTCAAGTCAGCACCCGTAACACTCTCAAAAGAGCTCCAGCACTAAGGCTGTGTCAGGGACTGCGCCTGATTAATGTTCATTCAGGTCAGCACCCGTAACACTCTCAAAAGAGCTCCAGCACTAAGGCTGTGTCAGGGACTGCGCTTGATTTGTGTTAAAAAAACACATCTTTCGGGACAGCGCCCGTTGTACTCATAAAAGAGCACCAGCACTAAGGCTGTCAGGACTATGCCTGATATGTGTTAAAAAAACACATCTTTCATGTCAGCACCCGTAACACTCTCAAAAGAGCTCCAGCACTAAGGCTGTGTCAGGGACTGCGCCTGATTAATGTTCATTCAGGTCAGCACCCGTAACACTCTCAAAAGAGCTCCAGCACTAAGGCTGTGTCAGGGACTGCGCTTGATTTGTGTTAAAAAAACACATCTTTCGGGACAGCGCCCGTTGTACTCATAAAAGAGCACCAGCACTAAGGCTGTCAGGACTATGCCTGATATGTGTTAAAAAAACACATCTTTCAAGTCAGCACCCGTAACACTCTCAAAAGAGCTCCAGCACTAAGGCTGTGTCAGGGACTGCGCCTGATTAATGTTCATTCAGGTCGGCACCCGTAACACTCTCAAAAGAGCTCCAGCACTAAGGCTGTGTCAGGGACTGCGCTTGATTTGTGTTAAAAAAACACATCTTTCGGGACAGCGCCCGTTGTACTCATAAAAGAGCACCAGCACTAAGGCTGTCAGGACTATGCCTGATATGTGTTAAAAAAACACATCTTTCAAGTCAGCACCCGTAACACTCTCAAAAGAGCTCCAGCACTAAGGCTGTGTCAGGGACTGCGCCTGATTAATGTTCATTCAGGTCAGCACCCGTAACACTCTCAAAAGAGCTCCAGCACTAAGGCTGTGTCAGGGACTGCGCTTGATTTGTGTTAAAAAAACACATCTTTCGGGACAGCGCCCGTTGTACTCATAAAAGAGCACCAGCACTAAGGCTGTCAGGACTATGCCTGATATGTGTTAAAAAAACACATCTTTCAAGTCAGCACCCGTAACACTCTCAAAAGAGCTCCAGCACTAAGGCTGTGTCAGGGACTGCGCCTGATTAATGTTCATTCAGGTCAGCACCCGTAACACTCTCAAAAGAGCTCCAGCACTAAGGCTGTGTCAGGGACTGCGCTTGATTTGTGTTAAAAAAACACATCTTTCGGGACAGCGCCCGTTGTACTCATAAAAGAGCACCAGCACTAAGGCTGTCAGGACTATGCCTGATATGTGTTAAAAAAACACATCTTTCAAGTCAGCACCCGTAACACTCTCAAAAGAGCTCCAGCACTAAGGCTGTGTCAGGGACTGCGCCTGATTAATGTTCATTCAGGTCAGCACCCGTAACACTCTCAAAAGAGCTCCAGCACTAAGGCTGTGTCAGGGACTGCGCTTGATTTGTGTTAAAAAAACACATCTTTCGGGACAGCGCCCGTTGTACTCATAAAAGAGCACCAGCACTAAGGCTGTCAGGACTATGCCTGATATGTGTTAAAAAAACACATCTTTCATGTCAGCACCCGTAACACTCTCAAAAGAGCTCCAGCACTAAGGCTGTGTCAGGGACTGCGCCTGATTAATGTTCATTCAGGTCAGCACCCGTAACACTCTCAAAAGAGCTCCAGCACTAAGGCTGTGTCAGGGACTGCGCTTGATTTGTGTTAAAAAAACACATCTTTCGGGACAGCGCCCGTTGTACTCATAAAAGAGCACCAGCACTAAGGCTGTCAGGACTATGCCTGATATGTGTTAAAAAAACACATCTTTCAAGTCAGCACCCGTAACACTCTCAAAAGAGCTCCAGCACTAAGGCTGTGTCAGGGACTGCGCCTGATTAATGTTCATTCAGGTCGGCACCCGTAACACTCTCAAAAGAGCTCCAGCACTAAGGCTGTGTCAGGGACTGCGCTTGATTTGTGTTAAAAAAACACATCTTTCGGGACAGCGCCCGTTGTACTCATAAAAGAGCACCAGCACTAAGGCTGTCAGGACTATGCCTGATATGTGTTAAAAAAACACATCTTTCAAGTCAGCACCCGTAACACTCTCAAAAGAGCTCCAGCACTAAGGCTGTGTCAGGGACTGCGCTTGATTTGTGTTAAAAAAACACATCTTTCGGGACAGCGCCCGTTGTACTCATAAAAGAGCACCAGCACTAAGGCTGTCAGGACTATGCCTGATATGTGTTAAAAAAACACATCTTTCAAGTCAGCACCCGTAACACTCTCAAAAGAGCTCCAGCACTAAGGCTGTGTCAGGGACTGCGCCTGATTAATGTTCATTCAGGTCAGCACCCGTAACACTCTCAAAAGAGCTCCAGCACTAAGGCTGTGTCAGGGACTGCGCTTGATTTGTGTTAAAAAAACACATCTTTCGGGACAGCGCCCGTTGTACTCATAAAAGAGCACCAGCACTAAGGCTGTCAGGACTATGCCTGATATGTGTTAAAAAAACACATCTTTCAAGTCAGCACCCGTAACACTCTCAAAAGAGCTCCAGCACTAAGGCTGTGTCAGGGACTGCGCCTGATTAATGTTCATTCAGGTCGGCACCCGTAACACTCTCAAAAGAGCTCCAGCACTAAGGCTGTGTCAGGGACTGCGCTTGATTTGTGTTAAAAAAACACATCTTTCGGGACAGCGCCCGTTGTACTCATAAAAGAGCACCAGCACTAAGGCTGTCAGGACTATGCCTGATATGTGTTAAAAAAACACATCTTTCAAGTCAGCACCCGTAACACTCTCAAAAGAGCTCCAGCACTAAGGCTGTGTCAGGGACTGCGCCTGATTAATGTTCATTCAGGTCGGCACCCGTAACACTCTTAAAAGAGCTCCAGCACTAAGGCTGTGTCAGGGACTGCGCTTGATTTGTGTTAAAAAAACACATCTTTCGGGACAGCGCCCGTTGTACTCATAAAAGAGCACCAGCACTAAGGCTGTCAGGACTATGCCTGATATGTGTTAAAAAAACACATCTTTCAAGTCAGCACCGGTAACACTCTCAAAAGAGCTCCAGCACTAAGGCTGTGTCAGGGACTGCGCCTGATTAATGTTCATTCAGGTCAGCACCCGTAACACTCTCAAAAGAGCTCCAGCACTAAGGCTGTGTCAGGGACTGCGCTTGATTTGTGTTAAAAAAACACATCTTTCGGGACAGCGCCCGTTGTACTCATAAAAGAGCACCAGCACTAAGGCTGTCAGGACTATGCCTGATATGTGTTAAAAAAACACATCTTTCAAGTCAGCACCCGTAACACTCTCAAAAGAGCTCCAGCACTAAGGCTGTGTCAGGGACTGCGCCTGATTAATGTTCATTCAGGTCGGCACCCGTAACACTCTCAAAAGAGCTCCAGCACTAAGGCTGTGTCAGGGACTGCGCTTGATTTGTGTTAAAAAAACACATCTTTCGGGACAGCGCCCGTTGTACTCATAAAAGAGCACCAGCACTAAGGCTGTCAGGACTATGCCTGATATGTGTTAAAAAAACACATCTTTCAAGTCAGCACCCGTAACACTCTCAAAAGAGCTCCAGCACTAAGGCTGTGTCAGGGACTGCGCCTGATTAATGTTCATTCAGGTCGGCACCCGTAACACTCTCAAAAGAGCTCCAGCACTAAGGCTGTGTCAGGGACTGCGCTTGATTTGTGTTAAAAAAACACATCTTTCGGGACAGCGCCCGTTGTACTCATAAAAGAGCACCAGCACTAAGGCTGTCAGGACTATGCCTGATATGTGTTAAAAAAACACATCTTTCAAGTCAGCACCCGTAACACTCTCAAAAGAGCTCCAGCACTAAGGCTGTGTCAGGGACTGCGCCTGATTAATGTTCATTCAGGTCAGCACCCGTAACACTCTCAAAAGAGCTCCAGCACTAAGGCTGTGTCAGGGACTGCGCCTGATTAATGTTCATTCAGGTCAGCACCCGTAACACTCTCAAAAGAGCTCCAGCACTAAGGCTGTGTCAGGGACTGCGCTTGATTTGTGTTAAAAAAACACATCTTTCGGGACAGCGCCCGTTGTACTCATAAAAGAGCACCAGCACTAAGGCTGTCAGGACTATGCCTGATATGTGTTAAAAAAACACATCTTTCAAGTCAGCACCCGTAACACTCTCAAAAGAGCTCCAGCACTAAGGCTGTGTCAGGGACTGCGCCTGATTAATGTTCATTCAGGTCAGCACCCGTAACACTCTCAAAAGAGCTCCAGCACTAAGGCTGTGTCAGGGACTGCGCTTGATTTGTGTTAAAAAAACACATCTTTCGGGACAGCGCCCGTTGTACTCATAAAAGAGCACCAGCACTAAGGCTGTCAGGATTATGCCTGATATGTGTTAAAAAAACACATCTTTCAAGTCAGCACCCGTAACACTCTCAAAAGAGCTCCAGCACTAAGGCTGTGTCAGGGACTGCGCCTGATTAATGTTCATTCAGGTCAGCACCCGTAACACTCTCAAAAGAGCTCCAGCACTAAGGCTGTGTCAGGGACTGCGCTTGATTTGTGTTAAAAAAACACATCTTTCGGGACAGCGCCCGTTGTACTCATAAAAGAGCACCAGCAATAAGGCTGTCAGGACTATGCCTGATATGTGTTAAAAAAACACATCTTTCAAGTCAGCACCTGTAACACTCTCAAAAGAGCTCCAGCACTAAGGCTGTGTCAGGGACTGCGCCTGATTAATGTTCATTCAGGTCAGCACCCGTAACACTCTCAAAAGAGCTCCAGCACTAAGGCTGTGTCAGGGACTGCGCTTGATTTGTGTTAAAAAAACACATCTTTCGGGACAGCGCCCGTTGTACTCATAAAAGAGCACCAGCACTAAGGCTGTCAGGACTATGCCTGATATGTGTTAAAAAAACACATCTTTCAAGTCAGCACCCGTAACACTCTCAAAAGAGCTCCAGCACTAAGGCTGTGTCAGGGACTGCGCCTGATTAATGTTCATTCAGGTCAGCACCCGTAACACTCTCAAAAGAGCTCCAGCACTAAGGCTGTGTCAGGGACTGCGCTTGATTTGTGTTAAAAAAACACATCTTTCGGGACAGCGCCCGTTGTACTCATAAAAGAGCACCAGCACTAAGGCTGTCAGGACTATGCCTGATATGTGTTAAAAAAACACATCTTTCAAGTCAGCACCCGTAACACTCTCAAAAGAGCTCCAGCACTAAGGCTGTGTCAGGGACTGCGCCTGATTAATGTTCATTCAGGTCAGCACCCGTAACACTCTCAAAAGAGCTCCAGCACTAAGGCTGTGTCAGGGACTGCGCTTGATTTGTGTTAAAAAATTACATCTTTCGGGACAGCGCCCGTTGTACTCATAAAAGAGCACCAGCACTAAGGCTGTCAGGACTATGCCTGATATGTGTTAAAAAAGCACATCTTTCAAGTCAGCACCCGTAACACTCACAAAAGAGCTCCAGCACTAAGGCTGTGTCAGGGACTGCGCCTGATTAATGTTCATTCAAGTCAGCACCCGTAACACTCTAAAAAGAGCTCCAGCACTAAGGCTGTGTCAGGGACTGCGCTTGATTTGTGTTAAAAAAACACATCTTTCGGGACAGCGCCCGTTGTACTCATAAAAGAGCACCAGCACTAAGGCTGTCAGGACTATGCCTGATATGTGTTAAAAAAACACATCTTTCAAGTCAGCACCCGTAACACTCTCAAAAGAGCTCCAGCACTAAGGCTGTGTCAGGGACTGCGCCTGATTAATGTTCATTCAGGTCAGCACCCGTAACACTCTCAAAAGAGCTCCAGCACTAAGGCTGTGTCAGGGACTGCGCTTGATTTGTGTTAAAAAAACACATCTTTCGGGACAGCGCCCGTTGTACTCATAAAAGAGCACCAGCACTAAGGCTGTCAGGACTATGCCTGATTAATGTTCATTCAGGTCAGCACCCGTAACACTCTAAAAAGAGCTCCAGCACTAAGGCTGTGTCAGGGACTGCGCTTGATTTGTGTTAAAAAAACACATCTTTCGGGACAGCGCCCGTTGTACTCATAAAAGAGCACCAGCACTAAGGCTGTCAGGACTATGCCTGATATGTGTTAAAAAAACACATCTTTCAAGTCAGCACCCGTAACACTCTCAAAAGAGCTCCAGCACAAAGGCTGTGTCAGGGACTGCGCCTGATTAATGTTCATTCAGGTCGGCACCCGTAACACTCTCAAAAGAGCTCCAGCACTAAGGCTGTGTCAGGGACTGCGCTTGATTTGTGTTAAAAAAACACATCTTTCGGGACAGCGCCCGTTGTACTCATAAAAGAGCACCAGCACTAAGGCTGTCAGGACTATGCCTGATATGTGTTAAAAAAACACATCTTTCAAGTCAGCACCCGTAACACTCTCAAAAGAGCTCCAGCACTAAGGCTGTGTCAGGGACTGCGCCTGATTAATGTTCATTCAGGTCAGCACCCGTAACACTCTCAAAAGAGCTCCAGCACTAAGGCTGTGTCAGGGACTGCGCTTGATTTGTGTTAAAAAAACACATCTTTCGGGACAGCGCCCGTTGTACTCATAAAAGAGCACCAGCACTAAGGCTGTCAGGACTATGCCTGATTAATGTTCATTCAGGTCAGCACCCGTAACACTCTAAAAAGAGCTCCAGCACTAAGGCTGTGTCAGGGACTGCGCTTGATTTGTGTTAAAAAAACACATCTTTCGGGACAGCGCCCGTTGTACTCATAAAAGAGCACCAGCACTAAGGCTGTCAGGACTATGCCTGATATGTGTTAAAAAAACACATCTTTCAAGTCAGCACCCGTAACACTCTCAAAAGAGCTCCAGCACTAAGGCTGTGTCAGGGACTGCGCCTGATTAATGTTCATTCAGGTCGGCACCCGTAACACTCTCAAAAGAGCTCCAGCACTAAGGCTGTGTCAGGGACTGCGCCTGATTAATGTTCATTCAGGTCAGCACCCGTAACACTCTCAAAAGAGCTCCAGCACTAAGGCTGTGTCAGGGACTGCGCTTGATTTGTGTTAAAAAAACACATCTTTCGGGACAGCGCCCGTTGTACTCATAAAAGAGCACCAGCACTAAGGCTGTCAGGACTATGCCTGATATGTGTTAAAAAAACACATCTTTCAAGTCAGCACCCGTAACACTCTCAAAAGAGCTCCAGCACTAAGGCTGTGTCAGGGACTGCGCCTGATTAATGTTAATTCAGGTCAGCACCCGTAACACTCTCAAAAGAGCTCCAGCACTAAGGCTGTGTCAGGGACTGCGCTTGATTTGTGTTAAAAAAACACATCTTTCGGGACAGCGCCCGTTGTACTCATAAAAGAGCACCAGCACTAAGGCTGTCAGGACTATGCCTGATATGTGTTAAAAAAACACATCTTTCAAGTCAGCACCCGTAACACTCTCAAAAGAGCTCCAGCACTAAGGCTGTGTCAGGGACTGCGCCTGATTAATGTTCATTCAGGTCAGCACCCGTAACACTCTCAAAAGAGCTCCAGCACTAAGGCTGTGTCAGGGACTGCGCTTGATTTGTGTTAAAAAAACACATCTTTCGGGACAGCGCCCGTTGTACTCATAAAAGAGCACCAGCACTAAGGCTGTCAGGACTATGCCTGATATGTGTTAAAAAAACACATCTTTCAAGTCAGCACCCGTAACACTCTCAAAAGAGCTCCAGCACTAAGGCTGTGTCAGGGACTGCGCCTGATTAATGTTCATTCAGGTCAGCACCCGTAACACTCTCAAAAGAGCTCCAGCACTAAGGCTGTGTCAGGGACTGCGCTTGATTTGTGTTAAAAAATTACATCTTTCGGGACAGCGCCCGTTGTACTCATAAAAGAGCACCAGCACTAAGGCTGTCAGGACTATGCCTGATATGTGTTAAAAAAGCACATCTTTCAAGTCAGCACCCGTAACACTCACAAAAGAGCTCCAGCACTAAGGCTGTGTCAGGGACTGCGCCTGATTAATGTTCATTCAAGTCAGCACCCGTAACACTCTAAAAAGAGCTCCAGCACTAAGGCTGTGTCAGGGACTGCGCTTGATTTGTGTTAAAAAAACACATCTTTCGGGACAGCGCCCGTTGTACTCATAAAAGAGCACCAGCACTAAGGCTGTCAGGACTATGCCTGATATGTGTTAAAAAAACACATCTTTCAAGTCAGCACCCGTAACACTCTCAAAAGAGCTCCAGCACTAAGGCTGTGTCAGGGACTGCGCCTGATTAATGTTCATTCAGGTCAGCACCCGTAACACTCTCAAAAGAGCTCCAGCACTAAGGCTGTGTCAGGGACTGCGCTTGATTTGTGTTAAAAAAACACATCTTTCGGGACAGCGCCCGTTGTACTCATAAAAGAGCACCAGCACTAAGGCTGTCAGGACTATGCCTGATTAATGTTCATTCAGGTCAGCACCCGTAACACTCTAAAAAGAGCTCCAGCACTAAGGCTGTGTCAGGGACTGCGCTTGATTTGTGTTAAAAAAACACATCTTTCGGGACAGCGCCCGTTGTACTCATAAAAGAGCACCAGCACTAAGGCTGTCAGGACTATGCCTGATATGTGTTAAAAAAACACATCTTTCAAGTCAGCACCCGTAACACTCTCAAAAGAGCTCCAGCACTAAGGCTGTGTCAGGGACTGCGCCTGATTAATGTTCATTCAGGTCGGCACCCGTAACACTCTCAAAAGAGCTCCAGCACTAAGGCTGTGTCAGGGACTGCGCTTGATTTGTGTTAAAAAAACACATCTTTCGGGACAGCGCCCGTTGTACTCATAAAAGAGCACCAGCACTAAGGCTGTCAGGACTATGCCTGATATGTGTTAAAAAAACACATCTTTCAAGTCAGCACCCGTAACACTCTCAAAAGAGCTCCAGCACTAAGGCTGTGTCAGGGACTGCGCCTGATTAATGTTCATTCAGGTCAGCACCCGTAACACTCTCAAAAGAGCTCCAGCACTAAGGCTGTGTCAGGGACTGCGCTTGATTTGTGTTAAAAAAACACATCTTTCGGGACAGCGCCCGTTGTACTCATAAAAGAGCACCAGCACTAAGGCTGTCAGGACTATGCCTGATTAATGTTCATTCAGGTCAGCACCCGTAACACTCTAAAAAGAGCTCCAGCACTAAGGCTGTGTCAGGGACTGCGCTTGATTTGTGTTAAAAAAACACATCTTTCGGGACAGCGCCCGTTGTACTCATAAAAGAGCACCAGCACTAAGGCTGTCAGGACTATGCCTGATATGTGTTAAAAAAACACATCTTTCAAGTCAGCACCCGTAACACTCTCAAAAGAGCTCCAGCACTAAGGCTGTGTCAGGGACTGCGCCTGATTAATGTTCATTCAGGTCGGCACCCGTAACACTCTCAAAAGAGCTCCAGCACTAAGGCTGTGTCAGGGACTGCGCTTGATTTGTGTTAAAAAAACACATCTTTCGGGACAGCGCCCGTTGTACTCATAAAAGAGCACCAGCACTAAGGCTGTCAGGACTATGCCTGATATGTGTTAAAAAAACACATCTTTCAAGTCAGCACCCGTAACACTCTCAAAAGAGCTCCAGCACTAAGGCTGTGTCAGGGACTGCGCCTGATTAATGTTCATTCAGGTCAGCACCCGTAACACTCTCAAAAGAGCTCCAGCACTAAGGCTGTGTCAGGGACTGCGCTTGATTTGTGTTAAAAAAACACATCTTTCGGGACAGCGCCCGTTGTACTCATAAAAGAGCACCAGCACTAAGGCTGTCAGGACTATGCCTGATATGTGTTAAAAAAACACATCTTTCAAGTCAGCACCCGTAACACTCTCAAAAGAGCTCCAGCACTAAGGCTGTGTCAGGGACTGCGCCTGATTAATGTTCATTCAGGTCAGCACCCGTAACACTCTCAAAAGAGCTCCAGCACTAAGGCTGTGTCAGGGACTGCGCTTGATTTGTGTTAAAAAAACACATCTTTCGGGACAGCGCCCGTTGTACTCATAAAAGAGCACCAGCACTAAGGCTGTCAGGACTATGCCTGATATGTGTTAAAAAAACACATCTTTCAAGTCAGCACCCGTAACACTCTCAAAAGAGCTCCAGCACTAAGGCTGTGTCAGGGACTGCGCCTGATTAATGTTCATTCAGGTCGGCACCCGTAACACTCTCAAAAGAGCTCCAGCACTAAGGCTGTGTCAGGGACTGCGCTTGATTTGTGTTAAAAAAACACATCTTTCGGGACAGCGCCCGTTGTACTCATAAAAGAGCACCAGCACTAAGGCTGTCAGGACTATGCCTGATATGTGTTAAAAAAACACATCTTTCAAGTCAGCACCCGTAACACTCTCAAAAGAGCTCCAGCACTAAGGCTGTGTCAGGGACTGCGCCTGATTAATGTTCATTCAGGTCAGCACCCGTAACACTCTCAAAAGAGCCCCAGCACTAAGGCTGTGTCAGGGACTGCGCTTGATTTGTGTTAAAAAAACACATCTTTCGGGACAGCGCCCGTTGTACTCATAAAAGAGCACCAGCACTAAGGCTGTCAGGACTATGCCTGATATGTGTTAAAAAAACACATCTTTCAAGTCAGCACCCGTAACACTCTCAAAAGAGCTCCAGCACTAAGGCTGTGTCAGGGACTGCGCCTGATTAATGTTCATTCAGGTCAGCACCCGTAACACTCTCAAAAGAGCTCCAGCACTAAGGCTGTGTCAGGGACTGCGCTTGATTTGTGTTAAAAAAACACATCTTTCGGGACAGCGCCCGTTGTACTCATAAAAGAGCACCAGCACTAAGGCTGTCAGGACTATGCCTGATATGTGTTAAAAAAACACATCTTTCAAGTCAGCACCCGTAACACTCTCAAAAGAGCTCCAGCACTAAGGCTGTGTCAGGGACTGCGCCTGATTAATGTTCATTCAGGTCAGCACCCGTAACACTCTCAAAAGAGCTCCAGCACTAAGGCTGTGTCAGGGACTGCGCTTGATTTGTGTTAAAAAAACACATCTTTCGGGACAGCGCCCGTTGTACTCATAAAAGAGCACCAGCACTAAGGCTGTCAGGACTATGCCTGATATGTGTTAAAAAAACACATCTTTCAAGTCAGCACCCGTAACACTCTCAAAAGAGCTCCAGCACTAAGGCTGTGTCAGGGACTGCGCCTGATTAATGTTCATTCAGGTCGGCATCCGTAACACTCTCAAAAGAGCTCCAGCACTAAGGCTGTGTCAGGGACTGCGCTTGATTTGTGTTAAAAAAAACACATCTTTCGGGACAGCGCCCGTTGTACTCATAAAAGAGCACCAGCACTAAGGCTGTCAGGACTATGCCTGATATGTGTTAAAAAAACACATCTTTCAAGTCAGCACCCGTAACACTCTCAAAAGAGCTCCAGCACTAAGGCTGTGTCAGGGACTGCGCCTGATTAATGTTCATTCAGGTCGGCACCCGTAACACTCTCAAAAGAGCTCCAGCACTAAGGCTGTGTCAGGGACTGCGCTTGATTTGTGTTAAAAAAACACATCTTTCGGGACAGCGCCCGTTGTACTCATAAAAGAGCACCAGCACTAAGGCTGTCAGGACTATGCCTGATATGTGTTAAAAAAACACATCTTTCAAGTCAGCACCCGTAACACTCTCAAAAGAGCTCCAGCACTAAGGCTGTGTCAGGGAC
The DNA here is from genome assembly GCF_905475465.1 of Pieris napi. Lineage (NCBI taxonomy): Eukaryota > Metazoa > Arthropoda > Insecta > Lepidoptera > Pieridae > Pieris > Pieris napi. The sequence continues at coordinate 4,650,192 of NC_062235.1, read as the reverse complement.
TGCGCCTGATTAATGTTCATTCAGGTCGGCACCCGTAACACTCTCAAAAGAGCTCCAGCACTAAGGCTGTGTCAGGGACTGCGCCTGATTAATGTTCATTCAGGTCAGCACCCGTAACACTCTCAAAAGAGCTCCAGCACTAAGGCTGTGTCAGGGACTGCGCTTGATTTGTGTTAAAAAAACACATCTTTCGGGACAGCGCCCGTTGTACTCATAAAAGAGCACCAGCACTAAGGCTGTCAGGACTATGCCTGATATGTGTTAAAAAAACACATCTTTCATGTCAGCACCCGTAACACTCTCAAAAGAGCTCCAGCACTAAGGCTGTGTCAGGGACTGCGCCTGATTAATGTTCATTCAGGTCAGCACCCGTAACACTCTCAAAAGAGCTCCAGCACTAAGGCTGTGTCAGGGACTGCGCTTGATTTGTGTTAAAAAAACACATCTTTCGGGACAGCGCCCGTTGTACTCATAAAAGAGCACCAGCACTAAGGCTGTCAGGACTATGCCTGATATGTGTTAAAAAAACACATCTTTCAAGTCAGCACCCGTAACACTCTCAAAAGAGCTCCAGCACTAAGGCTGTGTCAGGGACTGCGCCTGATTAATGTTCATTCAGGTCGGCACCCGTAACACTCTCAAAAGAGCTCCAGCACTAAGGCTGTGTCAGGGACTGCGCTTGATTTGTGTTAAAAAAACACATCTTTCGGGACAGCGCCCGTTGTACTCATAAAAGAGCACCAGCACTAAGGCTGTCAGGACTATGCCTGATATGTGTTAAAAAAACACATCTTTCAAGTCAGCACCCGTAACACTCTCAAAAGAGCTCCAGCACTAAGGCTGTGTCAGGGACTGCGCCTGATTAATGTTCATTCAGGTCGGCACCCGTACCACTCTCAAAAGAGCTCCAGCACTAAGGCTGTGTCAGGGACTGCGCTTGATTTGTGTTAAAAAAACACATCTTTCGGGACAGCGCCCGTTGTACTCATAAAAGAGCACCAGCACTAAGGCTGTCAGGACTATGCCTGATATGTGTTAAAAAAACACATCTTTCAAGTCAGCACCCGTAACACTCTCAAAAGAGCTCCAGCACTAAGGCTGTGTCAGGGACTGCGCCTGATTAATGTTCATTCAGGTCAGCACCCGTAACACTCTCAAAAGAGCTCCAGCACTAAGGCTGTGTCAGGGACTGCGCTTGATTTGTGTTAAAAAAACACATCTTTCGGGACAGCGCCCGTTGTACTCATAAAAGAGCACCAGCACTAAGGCTGTCAGGACTATGCCTGATATGTGTTAAAAAAACACATCTTTCATGTCAGCACCCGTAACACTCTCAAAAGAGCTCCAGCACTAAGGCTGTGTCAGGGACTGCGCCTGATTAATGTTCATTCAGGTCAGCACCCGTAACACTCTCAAAAGAGCTCCAGCACTAAGGCTGTGTCAGGGACTGCGCTTGATTTGTGTTAAAAAAACACATCTTTCGGGACAGCGCCCGTTGTACTCATAAAAGAGCACCAGCACTAAGGCTGTCAGGACTATGCCTGATATGTGTTAAAAAAACACATCTTTCAAGTCAGCACCCGTAACACTCTCAAAAGAGCTCCAGCACTAAGGCTGTGTCAGGGACTGCGCCTGATTAATGTTCATTCAGGTCAGCACCCGTAACACTCTCAAAAGAGCTCCAGCACTAAGGCTGTGTCAGGGACTGCGCTTGATTTGTGTTAAAAAAACACATCTTTCGGGACAGCGCCCGTTGTACTCATAAAAGAGCACCAGCACTAAGGCTGTCAGGACTATGCCTGATATGTGTTAAAAAAACACATCTTTCAAGTCAGCACCCGTAACACTCTCAAAAGAGCTCCAGCACTAAGGCTGTGTCAGGGACTGCGCCTGATTAATGTTCATTCAGGTCAGCACCCGTAACACTCTCAAAAGAGCTCCAGCACTAAGGCTGTGTCAGGGACTGCGCTTGATTTGTGTTAAAAAAACACATCTTTCGGGACAGCGCCCGTTGTACTCATAAAAGAGCACCAGCACTAAGGCTGTCAGGACTATGCCTGATATGTGTTAAAAAAACACATCTTTCAAGTCAGCACCCGTAACACTCTCAAAAGAGCTCCAGCACTAAGGCTGTGTCAGGGACTGCGCTTGATTTGTGTTAAAAAAACACATCTTTCGGGACAGCGCCCGTTGTACTCATAAAAGAGCACCAGCACTAAGGCTGTCAGGACTATGCCTGATATGTGTTAAAAAAACACATCTTTCAAGTCAGCACCCGTAACACTCTCAAAAGAGCTCCAGCACTAAGGCTGTGTCAGGGACTGCGCCTGATTAATGTTCATTCAGGTCAGCACCCGTAACACTCTCAAAAGAGCTCCAGCACTAAGGCTGTGTCAGGGACTGCGCTTGATTTGTGTTAAAAAAACACATCTTTCGGGACAGCGCCCGTTGTACTCATAAAAGAGCACCAGCACTAAGGCTGTCAGGACTATGCCTGATATGTGTTAAAAAAACACATCTTTCATGTCAGCACCCGTAACACTCTCAAAAGAGCTCCAGCACTAAGGCTGTGTCAGGGACTGCGCCTGATTAATGTTCATTCAGGTCAGCACCCGTAACACTCTCAAAAGAGCTCCAGCACTAAGGCTGTGTCAGGGACTGCGCTTGATTTGTGTTAAAAAAACACATCTTTCGGGACAGCGCCCGTTGTACTCATAAAAGAGCACCAGCACTAAGGCTGTCAGGACTATGCCTGATATGTGTTAAAAAAACACATCTTTCAAGTCAGCACCCGTAACACTCTCAAAAGAGCTCCAGCACTAAGGCTGTGTCAGGGACTGCGCCTGATTAATGTTAATTCAGGTCAGCACCCGTAACACTCTCAAAAGAGCTCCAGCACTAAGGCTGTGTCAGGGACTGCGCTTGATTTGTGTTAAAAAAACACATCTTTCGGGACAGCGCCCGTTGTACTCATAAAAGAGCAACAGCACTAAGGCTGTCAGGACTATGCCTGATATGTGTTAAAAAAACACATCTTTCAAGTCAGCACCCGTAACACTCTCAAAAGAGCTCCAGCACTAAGGCTGTGTCAGGGACTGCGCCTGATTAATGTTCATTCAGGTCGGCACCCGTAACACTCTCAAAAGAGCTCCAGCACTAAGGCTGTGTCAGGGACTGCGCTTGATTTGTGTTAAAAAAACACATCTTTCGGGACAGCGCCCGTTGTACTCATAAAAGAGCACCAGCACTAAGGCTGTCAGGACTATGCCTGATATGTGTTAAAAAAACACATCTTTCAAGTCAGCACCCGTAACACTCTCAAAAGAGCTCCAGCACTAAGGCTGTGTCAGGGACTGCGCCTGATTAATGTTCATTCAGGTCAGCACCCGTAACACTCTCAAAAGAGCTCCAGCACTAAGGCTGTGTCAGGGACTGCGCTTGATTTGTGTTAAAAAAACACATCTTTCGGGACAGCGCCCGTTGTACTCATAAAAGAGCACCAGCACTAAGGCTGTCAGGACTATGCCTGATATGTGTTAAAAAAACACATCTTTCAAGTCAGCACCCGTAACACTCTCAAAAGAGCTCCAGCACTAAGGCTGTGTCAGGGACTGCGCCTGATTAATGTTCATTCAGGTCGGCACCCGTAACACTCTCAAAAGAGCTCCAGCACTAAGGCTGTGTCAGGGACTGCGCTTGATTTGTGTTAAAAAAACACATCTTTCGGGACAGCGCCCGTTGTACTCATAAAAGAGCACCAGCACTAAGGCTGTCAGGACTATGCCTGATATGTGTTAAAAAAACACATCTTTCAAGTCAGCACCCGTAACACTCTCAAAAGAGCTCCAGCACTAAGGCTGTGTCAGGGACTGCGCCTGATTAATGTTCATTCAGGTCAGCACCCGTAACACTCTCAAAAGAGCTCCAGCACTAAGGCTGTGTCAGGGACTGCGCTTGATTTGTGTTAAAAAAACACATCTTTCGGGACATCGCCCGTTGTACTCATAAAAGAGCACCAGCACTAAGGCTGTCAGGACTATGCCTGATATGTGTTAAAAAAACACATCTTTCAAGTCAGCACCCGTAACACTCTCAAAAGAGCTCCAGCACTAAGGCTGTGTCAGGGACTGCGCCTGATTAATGTTCATTCAGGTCAGCACCCGTAACACTCTCAAAAGAGCTCCAGCACTAAGGCTGTGTCAGGGACTGCGCTTGATTTGTGTTAAAAAAACACATCTTTCGGGACAGCGCCCGTTGTACTCATAAAAGAGCACCAGCACTAAGGCTGTCAGGACTATGCCTGATATGTGTTAAAAAAACACATCTTTCAAGTCAGCACCCGTAACACTCTCAAAAGAGCTCCAGCACTAAGGCTGTGTCAGGGACTGCGCCTGATTAATGTTCATTCAGGTCAGCACCCGTAACACTCTCAAAAGAGCTCCAGCACTAAGGCTATGTCAGGGACTGCGCTTGATTTGTGTTAAAAAAACACATCTTTCGGGACAGCGCCCGTTGTACTCATAAAAGAGCACCAGCACTAAGGCTGTCAGGACTATGCCTGATATGTGTTAAAAAAACACATCTTTCATGTCAGCACCCGTAACACTCTCAAAAGAGCTCCAGCACTAAGGCTGTGTCAGGGACTGCGCCTGATTAATGTTCATTCAGGTCAGCACCCGTAACACTCTCAAAAGAGCTCCAGCACTAAGGCTGTGTCAGGGACTGCGCTTGATTTGTGTTAAAAAAAACACATCTTTCGGGACAGCGCCCGTTGTACTCATAAAAGAGCACCAGCACTAAGGCTGTCAGGACTATGCCTGATATGTGTTAAAAAAACACATCTTTCAAGTCAGCACCCGTAACACTCTCAAAAGAGCTCCAGCACTAAGGCTGTGTCAGGGACTGCGCCTGATTAATGTTAATTCAGGTCAGCACCCGTAACACTCTCAAAAGAGCTCCAGCACTAAGGCTGTGTCAGGGACTGCGCTTGATTTGTGTTAAAAAAACACATCTTTCGGGACAGCGCCCGTTGTACTCATAAAAGAGCACCAGCACTAAGGCTGTCAGGACTATGCCTGATATGTGTTAAAAAAACACATCTTTCAAGTCAGCACCCGTAACACTCTCAAAAGAGCTCCAGCACTAAGGCTGTGTCAGGGACTGCGCCTGATTAATGTTCATTCAGGTCAGCACCCGTAACACTCTCAAAAGAGCTCCAGCACTAAGGCTGTGTCAGGGACTGCGCTTGATTTGTGTTAAAAAAACACATCTTTCGGGACAGCGCCCGTTGTACTCATAAAAGAGCACCAGCACTAAGGCTGTCAGGACTATGCCTGATATGTGTTAAAAAAACACATCTTTCAAGTCAGCACCCGTAACACTCTCAAAAGAGCTCCAGCACTAAGGCTGTGTCAGGGACTGCGCCTGATTAATGTTCATTCAGGTCGGCACCCGTAACACTCTCAAAAGAGCTCCAGCACTAAGGCTGTGTCAGGGACTGCGCTTGATTTGTGTTAAAAAAACACATCTTTCGGGACAGCGCCCGTTGTACTCATAAAAGAGCACCAGCACTAAGGCTGTCAGGACTATGCCTGATATGTGTTAAAAAAACACATCTTTCAAGTCAGCACCCGTAACACTCTCAAAAGAGCTCCAGCACTAAGGCTGTGTCAGGGACTGCGCCTGATTAATGTTCATTCAGGTCAGCACCCGTAACACTCTCAAAAGAGCTCCAGCACTAAGGCTGTGTCAGGGACTGCGCTTGATTTGTGTTAAAAAAACACATCTTTCGGGACAGCGCCCGTTGTACTCATAAAAGAGCACCAGCACTAAGGCTGTCAGGACTATGCCTGATATGTGTTAAAAAAACACATCTTTCAAGTCAGCACCCGTAACACTCTCAAAAGAGCTCCAGCACTAAGGCTGTGTCAGGGACTGCGCCTGATTAATGTTCATTCAGGTCAGCACCCGTAACACTCTCAAAAGAGCTCCAGCACTAAGGCTGTGTCAGGGACTGCGCTTGATTTGTGTTAAAAAAACACATCTTTCGGGACAGCGCCCGTTGTACTCATAAAAGAGCACCAGCACTAAGGCTGTCAGGACTATGCCTGATATGTGTTAAAAAAACACATCTTTCAAGTCAGCACCCGTAACACTCTCAAAAGAGCTCCAGCACTAAGGCTGTGTCAGGGACTGCGCCTGATTAATGTTCATTCAGGTCAGCACCCGTAACACTCTCAAAAGAGCTCCAGCACTAAGGCTATGTCAGGGACTGCGCTTGATTTGTGTTAAAAAAACACATCTTTCGGGACAGCGCCCGTTGTACTCATAAAAGAGCACCAGCACTAAGGCTGTCAGGACTATGCCTGATATGTGTTAAAAAAACACATCTTTCAAGTCAGCACCCGTAACACTCTCAAAAGAGCTCCAGCACTAAGGCTGTGTCAGGGACTGCGCCTGATTAATGTTCATTCAGGTCAGCACCCGTAACACTCTAAAAAGAGCTCCAGCACTAAGGCTGTGTCAGGGACTGCGCTTGATTTGTGTTAAAAAAACACATCTTTCGGGACAGCGCCCGTTGTACTCATAAAAGAGCACCAGCTCTAAGGCTGTCAGGACTATGCCTGATATGTGTTAAAAAAACACATCTTTCAAGTCAGCACCCGTAACACTCTCAAAAGAGCTCCAGCACTAAGGCTGTGTCAGGGACTGCGCCTGATTAATGTTCATTCAGGTCAGCACCCGTAACACTCTCAAAAGAGCTCCAGCACTAAGGCTGTGTCAGGGACTGCGCTTGATTTGTGTTAAAAAAACACATCTTTCGGGACAGCGCCCGTTGTACTCATAAAAGAGCACCAGCACTAAGGCTGTCAGGACTATGCCTGATATGTGTTAAAAAAACACATCTTTCAAGTCAGCACCCGTAACACTCTCAAAAGAGCTCCAGCACTAAGGCTGTGTCAGGGACTGCGCCTGATTAATGTTCATTCAGGTCAGCACCCGTAACACTCTCAAAAGAGCTCCAGCACTAAGGCTGTGTCAGGGACTGCGCTTGATTTGTGTTAAAAAAACACATCTTTCGGGACAGCGCCCGTTGTACTCATAAAAGAGCACCAGCACTAAGGCTGTCAGGACTATGCCTGATATGTGTTAAAAAAACACATCTTTCAAGTCAGCACCCGTAACACTCTCAAAAGAGCTCCAGCACTAAGGCTGTGTCAGGGACTGCGCCTGATTAATGTTCATTCAGGTCAGCACCCGTAACACTCTCAAAAGAGCTCCAGCACTAAGGCTGTGTCAGGGACTGCGCTTGATTTGTGTTAAAAAAACACATCTTTCGGGACAGCGCCCGTTGTACTCATAAAAGAGCACCAGCACTAAGGCTGTCAGGACTATGCCTGATATGTGTTAAAAAAACACATCTTTCAAGTCAGCACCCGTAACACTCTCAAAAGAGCTCCAGCACTAAGGCTGTGTCAGGGACTGCGCCTGATTAATGTTCATTCAGGTCAGCACCCGTAACACTCTCAAAAGAGCTCCAGCACTAAGGCTGTGTCAGGGACTGCGCTTGATTTGTGTTAAAAAAACACATCTTTCGGGACAGCGCCCGTTGTACTCATAAAAGAGCACCAGCACTAAGGCTGTCAGGACTATGCCTGATATGTGTTAAAAAAACACATCTTTCAAGTCAGCACCCGTAACACTCTCAAAAGAGCTCCAGCACTAAGGCTGTGTCAGGGACTGCGCCTGATTAATGTTCATTCAGGTCAGCACCCGTAACACTCTCAAAAGAGCTCCAGCACTAAGGCTGTGTCAGGGACTGCGCTTGATTTGTGTTAAAAAAACACATCTTTCGGGACAGCGCCCGTTGTACTCATAAAAGAGCACCAGCACTAAGGCTGTCAGGACTATGCCTGATATGTGTTAAAAAAACACATCTTTCAAGTCAGCACCCGTAACACTCTCAAAAGAGCTCCAGCACTAAGGCTGTGTCAGGGACTGCGCCTGATTAATGTTCATTCAGGTCAGCACCCGTAACACTCTCAAAAGAGCTCCAGCACTAAGGCTGTGTCAGGGACTGCGCTTGATTTGTGTTAAAAAAACACATCTTTCGGGACAGCGCCCGTTGTACTCATAAAAGAGCACCAGCACTAAGGCTGTCAGGACTATGCCTGATATGTGTTAAAAAAACACATCTTTCAAGTCAGCACCCGTAACACTCTCAAAAGAGCTCCAGCACTAAGGCTGTGTCAGGGACTGCGCCTGATTAATGTTCATTCAGGTCAGCACCCGTAACACTCTCAAAAGAGCTCCAGCACTAAGGCTGTGTCAGGGACTGCGCTTGATTTGTGTTAAAAAAACACATCTTTCGGGACAGCGCCCGTTGTACTCATAAAAGAGCACCAGCACTAAGGCTGTCAGGACTATGCCTGATATGTGTTAAAAAAACACATCTTTCAAGTCAGCACCCGTAACACTCTCAAAAGAGCTCCAGCACTAAGGCTGTGTCAGGGACTGCGCCTGATTAATGTTCATTCAGGTCAGCACCCGTAACACTCTAAAAAGAGCTCCAGCACTAAGGCTGTGTCAGGGACTGCGCTTGATTTGTGTTAAAAAAACACATCTTTCGGGACAGCGCCCGTTGTACTCATAAAAGAGCACCAGCTCTAAGGCTGTCAGGACTATGCCTGATATGTGTTAAAAAAACACATCTTTCAAGTCAGCACCCGTAACACTCTCAAAAGAGCTCCAGCACTAAGGCTGTGTCAGGGACTGCGCCTGATTAATGTTCATTCAGGTCAGCACCCGTAACACTCTCAAAAGAGCTCCAGCACTAAGGCTGTGTCAGGGACTGCGCTTGATTTGTGTTAAAAAAACACATCTTTCGGGACAGCGCCCGTTGTACTCATAAAAGAGCACCAGCACTAAGGCTGTCAGGACTATGCCTGATATGTGTTAAAAAAACACATCTTTCAAGTCAGCACCCGTAACACTCTCAAAAGAGCTCCAGCACTAAGGCTGTGTCAGGGACTGCGCCTGATTAATGTTCATTCAGGTCAGCACCCGTAACACTCTCAAAAGAGCTCCAGCACTAAGGCTGTGTCAGGGACTGCGCTTGATTTGTGTTAAAAAAACACATCTTTCGGGACAGCGCCCGTTGTACTCATAAAAGAGCACCAGCACTAAGGCTGTCAGGACTATGCCTGATATGTGTTAAAAAAACACATCTTTCAAGTCAGCACCCGTAACACTCTCAAAAGAGCTCCAGCACTAAGGCTGTGTCAGGGACTGCGCCTGATTAATGTTCATTCAGGTCAGCACCCGTAACACTCTCAAAAGAGCTCCAGCACTAAGGCTGTGTCAGGGACTGCGCTTGATTTGTGTTAAAAAAACACATCTTTCGGGACAGCGCCCGTTGTACTCATAAAAGAGCACCAGCACTAAGGCTGTCAGGACTATGCCTGATATGTGTTAAAAAAACACATCTTTCAAGTCAGCACCCGTAACACTCTCAAAAGAGCTCCAGCACTAAGGCTGTGTCAGGGACTGCGCCTGATTAATGTTCATTCAGGTCAGCACCCGTAACACTCTCAAAAGAGCTCCAGCACTAAGGCTGTGTCAGGGACTGCGCTTGATTTGTGTTAAAAAAACACATCTTTCGGGACAGCGCCCGTTGTACTCATAAAAGAGCACCAGCACTAAGGCTGTCAGGACTATGCCTGATATGTGTTAAAAAAACACATCTTTCAAGTCAGCACCCGTAACACTCTCAAAAGAGCTCCAGCACTAAGGCTGTGTCAGGGACTGCGCCTGATTAATGTTCATTCAGGTCAGCACCCGTAACACTCTCAAAAGAGCTCCAGCACTAAGGCTGTGTCAGGGACTGCGCCTGATTAATGTTCATTCAGGTCAGCACCCGTAACACTCTCAAAAGAGCTCCAGCACTAAGGCTGTGTCAGGGACTGCGCTTGATTTGTGTTAAAAAAACACATCTTTCGGGACAGCGCCCGTTGTACTCATAAAAGAGCACCAGCACTAAGGCTGTCAGGACTATGCCTGATATGTGTTAAAAAAACACATCTTTCAAGTCAGCACCCGTAACACTCTCAAAAGAGCTCCAGCACTAAGGCTGTGTCAGGGACTGCGCCTGATTAATGTTCATTCAGGTCAGCACCCGTAACACTCTCAAAAGAGCTCCAGCACTAAGGCTGTGTCAGGGACTGCGCCTGATTAATGTTCATTCAGGTCGGCACCCGTAACACTCTCAAAAGAGCTCCAGCACTAAGGCTGTGTCAGGGACTGCGCCTGATTAATGTTCATTCAGGTCAGCACCCGTAACACTCTCAAAAGAGCTCCAGCACTAAGGCTGTGTCAGGGACTGCGCCTGATTAATGTTCATTCAGGTCAGCACCCGTAACACTCTCAAAAGAGCTCCAGCACTAAGGCTGTGTCAGGGACTGCGCTTGATTTGTGTTAAAAAAACACATCTTTCGGGACAGCGCCCGTTGTACTCATAAAAGAGCACCAGCACTAAGGCTGTCAGGACTATGCCTGATATGTGTTAAAAAAACACATCTTTCAAGTCAGCACCCGTAACACTCTCAAAAGAGCTCCAGCACTAAGGCTGTGTCAGGGACTGCGCCTGATTAATGTTCATTCAGGTCGGCACCCGTAACACTCTCAAAAGAGCTCCAGCACTAAGGCTGTGTCAGGGACTGCGCTTGATTTGTGTTAAAAAAACACATCTTTCGGGACAGCGCCCGTTGTACTCATAAAAGAGCACCAGCACTAAGGCTGTCAGGACTATGCCTGATATGTGTTAAAAAAACACATCTTTCAAGTCAGCACCCGTAACACTCTCAAAAGAGCTCCAGCACTAAGGCTGTGTCAGGGACTGCGCCTGATTAATGTTCATTCAGGTCGGCACCCGTAACACTCTCAAAAGAGCTCCAGCACTAAGGCTGTGTCAGGGACTGCGCTTGATTTGTGTTAAAAAAACACATCTTTCGGGACAGCGCCCGTTGTACTCATAAAAGAGCACCAGCACTAAGGCTGTCAGGACTATGCCTGATATGTGTTAAAAAAACACATCTTTCAAGTCAGCACCCGTAACACTCTCAAAAGAGCTCCAGCACTAAGGCTGTGTCAGGGACTGCGCCTGATTAATGTTCATTCAGGTCGGCACCCGTAACACTCTCAAAAGAGCTCCAGCACTAAGGCTGTGTCAGGGACTGCGCTTGATTTGTGTTAAAAAAACACATCTTTCGGGACAGCGCCCGTTGTACTCATAAAAGAGCACCAGCACTAAGGCTGTCAGGACTATGCCTGATATGTGTTAAAAAAACACATCTTTCAAGTCAGCACCCGTAACACTCTCAAAAGAGCTCCAGCACTAAGGCTGTGTCAGGGACTGCGCCTGATTAATGTTCATTCAGGTCAGCACCCGTAACACTCTCAAAAGAGCTCCAGCACTAAGGCTGTGTCAGGGACTGCGCCTGATTAATGTTCATTCAGGTCAGCACCCGTAACACTCTCAAAAGAGCTCCAGCACTAAGGCTGTGTCAGGGACTGCGCTTGATTTGTGTTAAAAAAACACATCTTTCGGGACAGCGCCCGTTGTACTCATAAAAGAGCACCAGCACTAAGGCTGTCAGGACTATGCCTGATATGTGTTAAAAAAACACATCTTTCAAGTCAGCACCCGTAACACTCTCAAAAGAGCTCCAGCACTAAGGCTGTGTCAGGGACTGCGCCTGATTAATGTTCATTCAGGTCAGCACCCGTAACACTCTCAAAAGAGCTCCAGCACTAAGGCTGTGTCAGGGACTGCGCTTGATTTGTGTTAAAAAAACACATCTTTCGGGACAGCGCCCGTTGTACTCATAAAAGAGCACCAGCACTAAGGCTGTCAGGATTATGCCTGATATGTGTTAAAAAAACACATCTTTCAAGTCAGCACCCGTAACACTCTCAAAAGAGCTCCAGCACTAAGGCTGTGTCAGGGACTGCGCCTGATTAATGTTCATTCAGGTCAGCACCCGTAACACTCTCAAAAGAGCTCCAGCACTAAGGCTGTGTCAGGGACTGCGCTTGATTTGTGTTAAAAAAACACATCTTTCGGGACAGCGCCCGTTGTACTCATAAAAGAGCACCAGCACTAAGGCTGTCAGGACTATGCCTGATATGTGTTAAAAAAACACATCTTTCAAGTCAGCACCCGTAACACTCTCAAAAGAGCTCCAGCACTAAGGCTGTGTCAGGGACTGCGCCTGATTAATGTTCATTCAGGTCAGCACCCGTAACACTCTCAAAAGAGCTCCAGCACTAAGGCTGTGTCAGGGACTGCGCTTGATTTGTGTTAAAAAAACACATCTTTCGGGACAGCGCCCGTTGTACTCATAAAAGAGCACCAGCACTAAGGCTGTCAGGACTATGCCTGATATGTGTTAAAAAAACACATCTTTCAAGTCAGCACCCGTAACACTCTCAAAAGAGCTCCAGCACTAAGGCTGTGTCAGGGACTGCGCTTGATTTGTGTTAAAAAAACACATCTTTCGGGACAGCGCCCGTTGTACTCATAAAAGAGCACCAGCACTAAGGCTGTCAGGACTATGCCTGATATGTGTTAAAAAAACACATCTTTCAAGTCAGCACCCGTAACACTCTCAAAAGAGCTCCAGCACTAAGGCTGTGTCAGGGACTGCGCTTGATTTGTGTTAAAAAAACACATCTTTCGGGACAGCGCCCGTTGTACTCATAAAAGAGCACCAGCACTAAGGCTGTCAGGACTATGCCTGATATGTGTTAAAAAAACACATCTTTCAAGTCAGCACCCGTAACACTCTCAAAAGAGCTCCAGCACTAAGGCTGTGTCAGGGACTGCGCCTGATTAATGTTCATTCAGGTCAGCACCCGTAACACTCTCAAAAGAGCTCCAGCACTAAGGCTGTGTCAGGGACTGCGCTTGATTTGTGTTAAAAAAACACATCTTTCGGGACAGCGCCCGTTGTACTCATAAAAGAGCACCAGCACTAAGGCTGTCAGGACTATGCCTGATATGTGTTAAAAAAACACATCTTTCAAGTCAGCACCCGTAACACTCTCAAAAGAGCTCCAGCACTAAGGCTGTGTCAGGGACTGCGCCTGATTAATGTTCATTCAGGTTAGCACCCGTAACACTCTCAAAAGAGCTCCAGCACTAAGGCTGTGTCAGGGACTGCGCTTGATTTGTGTTAAAAAAACACATCTTTCGGGACAGCGCCCGTTGTACTCATAAAAGAGCACCAGCACTAAGGCTGTCAGGACTATGCCTGATATGTGTTAAAAAAACACATCTTTCAAGTCAGCACCCGTAACACTCTCAAAAGAGCTCCAGCACTAAGGCTGTGTCAGGGACTGCGCCTGATTAATGTTCATTCAGGTCAGCACCCGTAACACTCTCAAAAGAGCTCCAGCACTAAGGCTGTGTCAGGGACTGCGCTTGATTTGTGTTAAAAAAACACATCTTTCGGGACAGCGCCCGTTGTACTCATAAAAGAGCACCAGCACTAAGGCTGTCAGGACTATGCCTGATATGTGTTAAAAAAACACATCTTTCAAGTCAGCACCCGTAACACTCTCAAAAGAGCTCCAGCACTAAGGCTGTGTCAGGGACTGCGCCTGATTAATGTTCATTCAGGTCAGCACCCGTAACACTCTCAAAAGAGCTCCAGCACTAAGGCTGTGTCAGGGACTGCGCTTGATTTGTGTTAAAAAAACACATCTTTCGGGACAGCGCCCGTTGTACTCATAAAAGAGCACCAGCACTAAGGCTGTCAGGACTATGCCTGATATGTGTTAAAAAAACACATCTTTCAAGTCAGCACCCGTAACACTCTCAAAAGAGCTCCAGCACTAAGGCTGTGTCAGGGACTGCGCCTGATTAATGTTCATTCAGGTCAGCACCTGTAACACTCTCAAAAGAGCTCCAGCACTAAGGCTGTGTCAGGGACTGCACCTGATTTGTGTTCTGTCAAGTCAGCATCCATAACACTCTTAAAAGAGCTCCAGCACTAAGGCTGTGTCAGGGACTGCGCCTGATTTGTGTTCTTTCAACACATCTTTCAGGTTTGCACCCATAACACTCTCAAAAGAGCTCCAGCACTAAGGCTGTGTCAGGGACTGCACCTGATTTGTGTTCTTTCAGGCCAGAACCCGTAACACACTCTCAAAAGAGCTCCAGCACTAAGGCTGACGGGACTGCGCCTGATTTATGTTATTTCAACATATCTTTCAGGCCAGAACCCGTATTACACTCTCAAAAGAGCTCCAGCACTAAGGCTGAAGGGGCTTCGCCTGATTTGTGTTCTTTCAACACATCTTTCAGGTTTGCACCCATAACACTCTCAAAAGAGCTCCAGCACTAAGGCTGTGTCAGGGACTGCACCTGATTTGTGTTCTTTCAGGCCAGAACCCGTAACACACTCTCAAAAGAGCTCCAGCACTAAAGCTGACGGGGCTTCGCCTGATTTATGTTATTTCAACATATCTTTCAGGCCAGAACCCGTAACACACTCTCAAAAGAGCTCCAGCACTAAGGCTGTGTCAGGGACTGCGCCTGATTTGTGTTCTTTCAACACATCTTTCAGGTTTGCACCCATAACACTCTCAAAAGAGCTCCAGCACTAAGGCTGTGTCAGGGACTGCACCTGATTTGTGTTCTTTCAACACATCTTTCAGGTTTGCACCCATAACACTCTCAAAAGAGCTCCAGCACTAAGGCTGTGTCAGGGACTGCACCTGATTTGTGTTCTTTCAGGCCAGAACCCGTTACACACTCTCAAAAGAGCTCCAGCACTAAGGCTGACGGGGCTTCGCCTGATTTATGTTATTTCAACATATCTTTCAGGCCAGAACCCGTAACACACTCTCAAAAGAGCTCCAGCACTAAGGCTGTGTCAGGGACTGCGCCTGATTTGTGTTCTTTCAACACATCTTTCAGGTTTGCACCCATAACACTCTCAAAAGAGCTCCAGCACTAAGGCTGTGTCAGGGACTGCACCTGATTTGTGTTCTTTCAACACATCTTTCAGGTTTGCACCCATAACACTCTCAAAAGAGCTCCAGCACTAAGGCTGTGTCAGGGACTGCACCTGATTTGTGTTTTGTCAAGTCAGCATCCATAACACTCTTAAAAGAGCTCCAGCACTAAGGCTGTGTCAGGGACTGCGCCTGAATTGTGTTCTTTCAACACATCTTTCAGGTTTGCACCCATAACACTCTCAAAAGAGCTCCAGCACTAAGGCTGTGTCAGGGACTGCACCTGATTTGTGTTCTTTCAGGCCAGAACCCGTAACACACTCTCAAAAGAGCTCCAGCACTAAAGCTGACGGGGCTTCGCCTGATTTATGTTATTTCAACATATCTTTCAGGCCAGAACCCGTAACACACTCTCAAAAGAGTTCCAGCACTAAGGCTGACGGGACTTCGCCTGATTTATGTTATTTCAACATATCTTTCAGGTAGGCACCCGTAACACACTTTCAAAAGAGCTCCAGCACTAAGGCTGACGGGACTGCGCCTGATTTATGTTATTTTAACATATCTTTCAGGCCAGAACCCGTTACACACTCTCAAAAGAGCTCCAGCACTAAGGCTGACGGGGCTTCGCCTGATTTATGTTATTTCAACATATCTTTCAGGCCAGAACCCGTAACACACTCTCAAAAGAGCTCCAGCACTAAGGCTGTGTCAGGGACTGCGCCTGATTTGTGTTCTTTCAACACATCTTTCAGGTTTGCACCCATAACACTCTCAAAAGAGCTCCAGCACTAAGGCTGTGTCAGGGACTGCACCTGATTTGTGTTCTTTCAGGCCAGAACCCGTAACACACTCTCAAAAGAGCTCCAGCACTAAAGCTGACGGGGCTTCGCCTGATTTATGTTATTTCAACATATCTTTCAGGTAGGCACCCGTAACGCACCTGTAACACACTCTCAAAAGAGCTCCAGCACTATGGCTGACGGGACTGCGCCTGATTTATGTTATTTCAACATATCTTTCAGGCCAGAACCCGTAACACACTCTCAAAAGAGTTCCAGCACTAAGGCTGACGGGGCTTCGCCTGATTTATGTTATTTCAACATATCTTTCAGGTAGGCACCCATAACACACTCTCAAAAGAGCTCCAGCACTAAGGCTGACGGGGCTTCCCCTGATTTATGTTATTTTAACATATCTTTCAGGTAGGCACCCGTAACACACTCTCAAAAGAGCTCCAGCACTAAGGCTGACGGGGCTTCCCCTGATTTATGTTATTTTAACATATCTTTCAGGTAGGCACCCGTAACACACTCTCAAAAGAGCTCCAGCACTAAGGCTGACGGGGCTTCGCCTGATTTATGTTATTTCAACATATCTTTCAGGTAGGCACCCGTAACACACTCTCAAAAGAGCTCCAGCACTAAGGCTGACGGGGCTTCGCCTGATTTATGTTATTTCAACATATCTTTCAGGCCAGAACCCGTAACACACTCTCAAAAGAGTTCGAGCACTAAGGCTGACGGGGCTTCGCCTGATTTATGTTATTTCAACATATCTTTCAGGTAGGCACCCGTAACACACTCTCAAAAGAGCTCCAGCACTAAGGCTGACGGGGCTTCCCCTGATTTATGTTATTTCAACATATCTTTCAGGCCAGAACCCGTAACACACTCTCAAGAGCTCCAGCACTAAGGCTGACGGGGCTTCGCCTGATTTATGTTATTTCAACATATCTTTCAGGTAGGCACCCGTAACACACTCTCAAAAGAGCTCCAGCACTAAGGCTGACGGGGCTTCCCCTGATTTATGTTATTTTAACATATCTTTCAGGTAGGCACCCGTAACACACTCTCAAAAGAGCTCCAGCACTAAGGCTGACGGGGCTTCGCCTGATTTATGTTATTTCAACATATCTTTCAGGTAGGCACCCGTAACACACTCTCAAAAGAGCTCCAGCACTAAGGCTGACGGGGCTTCGCCTGATTTATGTTATTTCAACATATCTTTCAGGCCAGAACCCGTAACACACTCTCAAAAGAGCTCCAGCACTAAGGCTGACGGGGCTTCCCCTGATTTATGTTATTTTAACATATCTTTCAGGTAGGCACCCGTAACACACTCTCAAAAGAGCTCCAGCACTAAGGCTGACGGGGCTTCCCCTGATTTATGTTATTTTAACATATCTTTCAGGTAGGCACCCGTAACACACTCTCAAAAGAGCTCCAGCACTAAGGCTGTGTCAGGGACTGCGCCTGATTTGTGTTCTTTCAGGTTTGCACCCATAACACTCTCAAAAGAGCTCCAGCACTAAGGCTGTGTCAGGGACTGCGCCTGATTTGTGTTCTTTCAGGTTTGCACCCATAACACTCTCAAAAGAGCTCCAGCACTAAGGCTGTGTCAGGACCTGCGCCTGATTTGTGTTCTTTCAACACATCTTTCAGGTTTGCACCCATAACACTCTCAAAAGAGCTCCAGCACTAAGGCTGTGTCAGGGACTGCGCCTGATTTGTGTTCTTTCAGGTCAGCATCCATAACACTCTTAAAAGAGCTCCAGCACTAAGGCTGTGTCAGGGACTGCGCCTGATTTGTGTTCTTTCAACACATCTTTCAGGTTTGCACCCATAACACTCTCAAAAGAGCTCCAGCACTAAGGCTGTGTCAGGGACTGCGCCTGATTTGTGTTCTTTCAGGTCAGCATCCATAACACTCTCAAAAGAGCTCCAGCACTAAGGCTGTGTCAGGGACTGCGCCTGATTTGTGTTCTTTCAGGTCAGCATCCATAACACTCTTAAAAGAGCTCCAGCACTAAGGCTGTGTCAGGGACTGCGCCTGATTTGTGTTCTTTCAACACATCTTTCAGGTTTGCACTCTCAAAAGAGCTCCAGCACTAAGGCTGTGTCAGGGACTGCGCCTGATTTGTGTTCTTTCAACACATCTTTCAGGTTTGCACCCATAACACTCTCAAAAGAGCTCCAGCACTAAGGCTGTGTCAGGGACTGCGCCTGATTTGTATTCTTTCAGGTCAGCATCCATAACACTATTAAAAGAGCTCCAGCACTAAGGCTGTGTCAAATCTGTCAATCTGCTGTGTTAAGTCTATCATACATCACGCATCCAAGGCCCTCATACAAAATCGCACTATCACAATATTAGTTAACACTTCACTTTTAAAAACCACCGAATTAAAATAAAACAAAACGTACTCACAGTATGCGGCCTCAACACCAACCACTTGTCTTGTCAACGTCCGAGCAAGAACAGAACGCGTGGCACACTGAGGCCCTTCTTTTATAGAAGGCGGGTGGGGATCGAAAACACCCACTATGATTTCTGCTTATATCTATTTATTTATTAAGCTTACAACATCACACACAGTACAAAATCTACTAATTATTTTACGAAATCTTACATCTGAAATGTGTGACAATTAATGTAAACATAAGTTTCCCAAAGAAAATTTAAATAGAGATTAAAAATTTAAAAAAAATACAATAAAATACTTACATGCTTTTGCGGCCTCTCTTGACCGTGCACCGTCCTCGGATGCACTGGTGATCTCTTCTTCAGGAGAACGGCATCTTGCTCGCCATAGTCACCAATATGTGGTTCGTGTGTTCTTGAGGAAGCAGAAGTGTACACGCAGCTAAAGGCTCACCAACGTCATCGGGGTATTCGTCCTCGCAATCTGTGCAACATTAATCCTGTTAGTTAATCACGACGACATTACGTTAGTGCCTAGTCTATCATACATCACGCATCCAAGGCCCTCATACAAAATCGCACTATCACAATATTAGTTAACACTTCACTTTTAAAAACCACCGAATTAAAATAAAACAAAACGTACTCACAGTATGCGGCCTCAACACCAACCACTTGTCTTGTCAACGTCCGAGCAACAACAGAGCACGTGGCACACTGAGGCCCTTCTTTTATAGAAGGCGGGTGGGGATCGAAACCACCCACTATGATTTCTGCTTATATCTATTTATTTATTAAGCTTACAACATCACACACAGTACAAAATCTACTAATTATTTTACGAAATCTTACATCTGAAATGAGTGACAATTAATGTTAACATAAGTTTCCCAAAGAAAATTTAAATAGAAATTAAAAATTTTAAAAAAATACAAAAAAATACAATTAAGTACTTACATGCTTATACGGCCTCTCCTGATCGTGCACCGTCCTCGAATGCACTGGTGATATCTTCTACAGGAGAACGGCATCTTGCTCGCCATAGTCACCAATATGTGGTTCGTGTGTTCTTGAGGAAGCAGAAGGATCAGTACACGCAGTTAAAGGCTCACCAATTTCATCGGGGTATTCGTCATCGCAATCTGTGCAAAAGTAATCCTGTTAGTTAATCACGACGACATTTCGTTAGTGCCTAGTCTATCATACATCACGCATCCAAGGCCCTCATACAAAATCGCACTATCACAATATTAGTTAACACTTCACTTTTAAAAACCACCGAATTAAAATAAAACAAAACGTACTCACAGTATGCGGCCTCAACACCAACCACTTGTCTTGTCAACGTCCGAGCAAGAACAGAACGCGTGGCACACTGAGGCCCTTCTTTTATAGAAGGCGGGTGGGGATCGAAAACACCCACTATGATTTCTGCTTATATCTATTTATTTATTAAGCTTACAACATCACACACAGTACAAAATCTACTAATTATTTTACGAAATCTTACATCTGAAATGTGTGACAATGTAAACATAAGTTTCCCAAAGAAAATTTGAATAGAGATTAAAAATTTAAAAAAAATACAATAAAATACTTACATGCTTATACGGCCTCTTCTGACCGTGCACCGTCCTCGGATGCACTGGTGATCTCTTCTTCAGGAGAACGGCATCTTGCTCGCCATAGTCACCAATATGTGGTTCGTGTGTTCTTGAGGAAGCAGAAGTGTACACGCAGCTAAAGGCTCACCAACGTCATCGGGGTATTCGTCCTCGCAATCTGTGCAACATTAATCCTGTTAGTTAATCACGACGACATTACGTTAGTGCCTAGTCTATCATACATCACGCATCCAAGGCCCTCATACAAAATCGCACTATCACAATATTAGTTAACACTTCACTTTTAAAAACCACCGAATTAAAATAAAACAAAACGTACTCACAGTATGCGGCCTCAACACCAACCACTTGTCTTGTCAACGTCCGAGCAACAACAGAGCACGTGGCACACTGAGGCCCTTCTTTTATAGAAGGCGGGTGGGGGATCGAAACCACCCACTATGATTTCTGCTTATATCTATTTATTTATTAAGCTTACAACATCACACACAGTACAAAATCTACTAATTATTTTACGAAATCTTACATCTGAAATGAGTGACAATTAATGTTAACATAAGTTTCCCAAAGAAAATTTAAATAGAAATTAAAAATTTTAAAAAAATACAAAAAAATACAATTAAGTACTTACATGCTTATACGGCCTCTCCTGATCGTGCACCGTCCTCGAATGCACTGGTGATATCTTCTACAGGAGAACGGCATCTTGCTCGCCATAGTCACCAATATGTGGTTCGTGTGTTCTTGAGGAAGCAGAAGGATCAGTACACGCAGTTAAAGGCTCACCAATTTCATCGGGGTATTCGTCATCGCAATCTGTGCAAAAGTAATCCTGTTAGTTAATCACGACGACATTTCGTTAGTGCCTAGTCTATCATACATCACGCATCCAAGGCCCTCATACAAAATCGCACTATCACAATATTAGTTAACACTTCACTTTTAAAAACCACCGAATTAAAATAAAACAAAACGTACTCACAGTATGCGGCCTCAACACCAACCACTTGTCTTGTCAACGTCCGAGCAAGAACAGAACGCGTGGCACACTGAGGCCCTTCTTTTATAGAAGGCGGGTGGGGATCGAAAACACCCACTATGATTTCTGCTTATATCTATTTATTTATTAAGCTTACAACATCACACACAGTACAAAATCTACTAATTATTTTACGAAATCTTACATCTGAAATGTGTGACAATTAATGTAAACATAAGTTTCCCAAAGAAAATTTAAATAGAGATTAAAAATTTAAAAAAAATACAATAAAATACTTACATGCTTTTGCGGCCTCTCTTGACCGTGCACCGTCCTCGGATGCACTGGTGATCTCTTCTTCAGGAGAACGGCATCTTGCTCGCCATAGTCACCAATATGTGGTTCGTGTGTTCTTGAGGAAGCAGAAGTGTACACGCAGCTAAAGGCTCACCAACGTCATCGGGGTATTCGTCCTCGCAATCTGTGCAACATTAATCCTGTTAGTTAATCACGACGACATTACGTTAGTGCCTAGTCTATCATACATCACGCATCCAAGGCCCTCATACAAAATCGCACTATCACAATATTAGTTAACACTTCACTTTTAAAAACCACCGAATTAAAATAAAACAAAACGTACTCACAGTATGCGGCCTCAACACCAACCACTTGTCTTGTCAACGTCCGAGCAACAACAGAGCGCGTGGCACACTGAGGCCCTTCTTTTATAGAAGGCGGGTGGGGATCGAAACCACCCACTATGATTTCTGCTTATATCTATTTATTTATTAAGCTTACAACATCACACACAGTACAAAATCTACTAATTATTTTACGAAATCTTACATCTGAAATGTGTGACAATTAATGTAAACATAAGTTTCCCAAAGAAAATTTAAATAGAGATTAAAAATTTAAAAAAAATACAATAAAATACTTACATGCTTTTGCGGCCTCTCCTGACCGTGCACCGTCCTCGGATGCACTGGTGATCTCTTCTTCAGGAGAACGGCATCTTGCTCGCCATAGTCACCAATATGTGGTTCGTGTGTTCTTGAGGAAGCAGAAGGATCAGTACACGCAGCTAAGGGCACACCAACGTCATCGGGATATTCGTCATCGCAATCTGTGCAAAAGTAATCCTGTTAGTTAATCACGACGACATTTCGTTAGTGCCTAGTCTATCATACATCACGCATCCAAGGCCCTCATACAAAATCGCACTATCACAATATTAGTTAACACTTCACTTTTAAAAACCACCGAATTAAAATAAAACAAAACGTACTCACAGTATGCGGCCTCAACACCAACCACTTGTCTTGTCAACGTCCGAGCAACAACAGAGCGCGTGGCACACTGAGGCCCTTCTTTTAAAGAAGGCGGGTGGGGATCGAAACCACCCACTATGATTTCTGCTTACATCTATTTATTTATTAAGCTTACAACATCACACACAGTACAAAATCTACTAATTATTTTACGAAATCTTACATCTGAAATGTGTGACAATTAATGTAAACATAAGTTTCCCAAAGAAAATTTAAATAGAGATTAAAAATTTAAAAAAAATACAATAAAATACTTACATGCTTTTGCGGCCTCTCCTGACCGTGCACCGTCCTCGGATGCACTGGTGATCTCTTCTTCGGGAGAACGGCATCTTGCTCGCCATAGTCACCAATATGTGGTTCGTGTGTTCTTGAGGAAGCAGAAGGATCAGTACACGCAGCTAAGGGCACACCAACGTCATCGGGATATTCGTCATCGCAATCTGTGCAAAAGTAATCCTGTTAGTTAATCACGACGACATTTCGTTAGTGCCTAGTCTATCATACATCACGCATCCAAGGCCCTCATACAAAATCGCACTATCACAATATTAGTTAACACTTCACTTTTAAAAACCACCGAATTAAAATAAAACAAAACGTACTCACAGTATGCGGCCTCAACACCAACCACTTGTCTTGTCAACGTCCGAGCAACAACAGAGCGCGTGGCACACTGAGGCCCTTCTTTTAAAGAAGGCGGGTGGGGATCGAAACCACCCACTATGATTTCTGCTTACATCTATTTATTTATTAAGCTTACAACATCACACACAGTACAAAATCTACTAATTATTTAACGAAATCTTACATCTTAAATGTGTGACAATTACTGTAAACGTAAGTTTCACAAAAAGAAAAAGAAAAAGAAAAATAATAATTTAAAAAAAATAATAATTTAAAAAAAATACAATTAAAATACTTACATACAATACGTATACGGCCTCTCCTGACCGTGCACCGTCCTCGTATGCACTGGTGATCTCTTCTTCGGGAGAACGGCATCTTGCTCGCCATGGTCACCAATATGTGGTTCCTGTGTTCTTCAGGAAGCAGAAGGATCAGTACACGCAGCTAAAGGCTCACCAACGTCATCGGGGTATTCGTCATCGCAATCTGTGCAAAAGTAATCCTGTTAGTTAATCACGACGACATTTCGTTAGTGCCTAGTCTATCATACATCACGCATCCAAGGCCCTCATACAAAATCGCACTATCACAATATTAGTTAACACTTCACTTTTAAAAACCACCGAATTAAAATAAAACAAAACGTACTCACAGTATGCGGCCTCAACACCAACCACTTGTCTTGTCAACGTCCGAGCAACAACAGAGCGCGTGGCACACTGAGGCCCTTCTTTTAAAGAAGGCGGGTGGGGATCGAAACCACCCACTATGATTTCTGCTTACATCTATTTATTTATTAAGCTTACAACATCACACACAGTACAAAATCTACTAATTATTTTACGAAATCTTACATCTGAAATGAGTGACAATTAATGTTAATATAAGTTTCCCAAAGAAAATTTAAATAGAAATTAAAAATTTTAAAAAAATACAATTAAGTACTTACATGCTTATACGGCCTCTCCTGATCGTGCACCGTCCTCGAATGCACTGGTGATCTCTTCTACAGGAGAACGACATCTTGCTCGCCATAGTCACCAATATGTGGTTCGTGTGTTCTTGAGGAAGCAGAAGTGTACACGCAGCTAAAGGCTCACCAACGTCATCGGGGTATTCGTCCTCGCAATCTGTGCAACATTAATCCTGTTAGTTAATCACGACGACATTACGTTAGTGCCTAGTCTATCATACATCACGCATCCAAGGCCCTCATACAAAATCGCACTATCACAATATTAGTTAACACTTCACTTTTAAAAACCACCGAATTAAAATAAAACAAAACGTACTCACAGTATGCGGCCTCAACACCAACCACTTGTCTTGTCAACGTCCGAGCAACAACAGAGCACGTGGCACACTGAGGCCCTTCTTTTATAGAAGGCGGGTGGGGATCGAAACCACCCACTATGATTTCTGCTTACATCTATTTATTTATTAAGCTTACAACATCACACACAGTACAAAATCTACTAATTATTTTATGAAATCTTACATCTGAAATGTGTGACAATTAATGTAAACATAAGTTTCCCAAAGAAAATTTAAATAGAGATTAAAAATTTAAAAAAAATACAATAAAATACTTACATGCTTTTGCGGCCTCTCCTGACCGTGCACCGTCCTCGGATGCACTGGTGATCTCTTCTTCAGGAGAACGGCATCTTGCTCGCCATAGTCACCAATATGTGGTTCGTGTGTTCTTGAGGAAGCAGAAGGATCAGTACACGCAGCTAAGGGCACACCAACGTCATCGGGATATTCGTCATCGCAATCTGTGCAAAAGTAATCCTGTTAGTTAATCACGACGACATTTCGTTAGTGCCTAGTCTATCATACATCACGCATCCAAGGCCCTCATACAAAATCGCACTATCACAATATTAGTTAACACTTCACTTTTAAAAACCACCGAATTAAAATAAAACAAAACGTACTCACAGTATGCGGCCTCAACACCAACCACTTGTCTTGTCAACGTCCGAGCAACAACAGAGCGCGTGGCACACTGAGGCCCTTCTTTTAAAGAAGGCGGGTGGGGATCGAAACCACCCACTATGATTTCTGCTTATATCTATTTATTTATTGAGCTTACAACATCACACACAGTACAAAATCTACTAATTATTTTACGAAATCTTACATCTGAAATGAGTGACAATTAATGTTAATATAAGTTTCCCAAAGAAAATTTAAATAGAAATTAAAAATTTTAAAAAAATACAATTAAGTACTTACATGCTTATACGGCCTCTCCTGATCGTGCACCGTCCTCGAATGCACTGGTGATCTCTTCTACAGGAGAACGACATCTTGCTCGCCATAGTCACCAATATGTGGTTCGTGTGTTCTTGAGGAAGCAGAAGTGTACACGCAGCTAAAGGCTCACCAACGTCATCGGGGTATTCGTCCTCGCAATCTGTGCAACATTAATCCTGTTAGTTAATCACGACGACATTACGTTAGTGCCTAGTCTATCATACATCACGCATCCAAGGCCCTCATACAAAATCGCACTATCACAATATTAGTTAACACTTCACTTTTAAAAACCACCGAATTAAAATAAAACAAAACGTACTCACAGTATGCGGCCTCAACACCAACCACTTGTCTTGTCAACGTCCGAGCAACAACAGAGCACGTGGCACACTGAGGCCCTTCTTTTATAGAAGGCGGGTGGGGATCGAAACCACCCACTATGATTTCTGCTTACATCTATTTATTTATTAAGCTTACAACATCACACACAGTACAAAATCTACTAATTATTTTACGAAATCTTACATCTGAAATGTGTGACAATTAATGTAAACATAAGTTTCCCAAAGAAAATTTAAATAGAGATTAAAAATTTAAAAAAAATACAATAAAATACTTACATGCTTTTGCGGCCTCTCCTGACCGTGCACCGTCCTCGGATGCACTGGTGATCTCTTCTTCAGGAGAACGGCATCTTGCTCGCCATAGTCACCAATATGTGGTTCGTGTGTTCTTGAGGAAGCAGAAGGATCAGTACACGCAGCTAAGGGCACACCAACGTCATCGGGATATTCGTCATCGCAATCTGTGCAAAAGTAATCCTGTTAGTTAATCACGACGACATTTCGTTAGTGCCTAGTCTATCATACATCACGCATCCAAGGCCCTCATACAAAATCGCACTATCACAATATTAGTTAACACTTCACTTTTAAAAACCACCGAATTAAAATAAAACAAAACGTACTCACAGTATGCGGCCTCAACACCAACCACTTGTCTTGTCAACGTCCGAGCAACAACAGAGCGCGTGGCACACTGAGGCCCTTCTTTTAAAGAAGGCGGGTGGGGATCGAAACCACCCACTATGATTTCTGCTTATATCTATTTATTTATTGAGCTTACAACATCACACACAGTACAAAATCTACTAATTATTTTACGAAATCTTACATCTGAAATGTGTGACAATTAATGTAAACATAAGTTTCCCAAAGAAAATTTAAATAGAGATTAAAAATTTTAAAAAAATACAATAAAATACTTACATGCTCTTACGGCCTCTCCTGACCGTGCACCGTCCTCGGATGCACTGATGATCTCTTCTTCAGGAGAACGGCATCTTGCTCGCCATAGTCACCAATATGTGGTTCGTGAGTTCTTGAGGAAGCAGAAGTGTACACGCAGCTAAAGGCTCACCAACGTCATCGGGGTATTTGTCCTCGCAATCTGTGCAACATTAATCCTGTTAGTTAATCACGACGACATTACGTTAGTGCCTAGTCTATCATACATCACGCATCCAAGGCCCTCATACAAAATCGCACTATCACAATATTAGTTAACACTTCACTTTTAAAAACCACCGAATTAAAATAAAACAAAACGTACTCACAGTATGCGGCCTCAACACCAACCACTTGTCTTGTCAACGTCCGTGCAACAACAGAGCGCGTGGCACACTGAGGCCCTTCTTTTATAGAAGGCGGGTGGGGATCGAAAACACCCACTATGATTTCTGCTTATATCTATTTATTTATTAAGCTTACAACATCACACACAGTACAAAATCTATTTATTATTTTACGAAATCTTACATCTTAAATGTGTGACAATTACTGTAAACGTAAGTTTCACAAAAAGAAAAAGAAAAAGAAAAATAATAATTTAAAAATAATAATAATTAAAAAAAAATACAATTAAAATACTTACATACAATACGTATACGGCCTCTCCTGACCGTGCACCGTCCTCGGATGCACTGGTGATCTCTTCTTCGGGAGAACGGCATCTTGCTCGCCATGGTCACCAATATGTGGTTCCTGTGTTCTTCAGGAAGCAGAAGGATCAGTACACGCAGCTAAAGGCTCACCAACGTCATCGGGGTATTCGTCATCGCAATCTGTGCAAAAGTAATCCTGTTAGTTAATCACGACGACATTTCGTTAGTGCCTAGTCTATCATACATCACGCATCCAAGGCCCTCATACAAAATCGCACTATCACAATATTAGTTAACACTTCACTTTTAAAAACCACCGAATTAAAATAAAACAAAACGTACTCACAGTATGCGGCCTCAACACCAACCACTTGTCTTGTCAACGTCCGAGCAACAACAGAGCACGTGGCACACTGAGGCCCTTCTTTTATAGAAGGCGGGTGGGGATCGAAACCACCCACTATGATTTCTGCTTATATCTATTTATTTATTAAGCTTACAACATCACACACAGTACAAAATCTACTAATTATTTTACGAAATCTTACATCTGAAATGAGTGACAATTAATGTTAATATAAGTTTCCCAAAGAAAATTTAAATAGAAATTAAAAATTTAAAAAAAATACAATTAAGTACTTACATGCTTATACGGCCTCTCCTGATCGTGCACCGTCCTCGAATGCACTGGTGATCTCTTCTACAGGAGAACGACATCTTGCTCGCCATAGTCACCAATATGTGGTTCGTGTGTTCTTGAGGAAGCAGAAGGATCAGTACACGCAGCTAAGGGCACACCAACGTCATCGGGGTATTCGTCATCGCAATCTGTGCAAAAGTAATCCTGTTAGTTAATCACGACGACATTTCGTTAGTGCCTAGTCTATCATAAATCACGCATCCAAGGCCCTCATACAAAATCGCACTATCACAATATTAGTTAACACTTCACTTTTAAAAACCACCGAATTAAAATAAAACAAAACGTACTCACAGTATGCGGCCTCAACACCAACCACTTGTCTTGTCAACGTCCGAGCAACAACAGAGCGCGTGGCACACTGAGGCCCTTCTTTTAAAGAAGGCGGGTGGGGATCGAAACCACCCACTATGATTTCTGCTTATATCTATTTATTTATTGAGCTTACAACATCACACACAGTACAAAATCTACTAATTATTTTACGAAATCTTACATCTGAAATGTGTGACAATTAATGTAAACATAAGTTTCCCAAAGAAAATTTAAATAGAGATTAAAAATTTAAAAAAAATACAATAAAATACTTACATGCTTTTACGGCCTCTCCTGACCGTGCACCGTCCTCGGATGCACTGATGATCTCTTCTTCAGGAGAACGGCATCTTGCTCGCCATAGTCACCAATATGTGGTTCGTGTGTTCTTGAGGAAGCAGAAGTGTACACGCAGCTAAAGGCTCACCAACGTCATCGGGGTATTTGTCCTCGCAATCTGTGCAACATTAATCCTGTTAGTTAATCACGACGACATTACGTTAGTGCCTAGTCTATCATACATCACGCATCCAAGGCCCTCATACAAAATCGCACTATCACAATATTAGTTAACACTTCACTTTTAAAAACCACCGAATTAAAATAAAACAAAACGTACTCACAGTATGCGGCCTCAACACCAACCACTTGTCTTGTCAACGTCCGTGCAACAACAGAGCGCGTGGCACACTGAGGCCCTTCTTTTATAGAAGGCGGGTGGGGATCGAAAACACCCACTATGATTTCTGCTTATATCTATTTATTTATTAAGCTTACAACATCACACACAGTACAAAATCTATTTATTATTTTACGAAATCTTACATCTTTAATGTGTGACAATTACTGTAAACGTAAGTTTCACAAAAAGAAAAAGAAAAAGAAAAATAATAATTTAAAAAAAATAATAATTAAAAAAAAATACAATTAAAATACTTACATACAATACGTATACGGCCTCTCCTGACCGTGCACCGTCCTCGGATGCACTGGTGATCTCTTCTTCGGGAGAACGGCATCTTGCTCGCCATGGTCACCAATATGTGGTTCCTGTGTTCTTCAGGAAGCAGAAGGATCAGTACACGCAGCTAAAGGCTCACCAACGTCATCGGGGTATTCGTCATCGCAATCTGTGCAAAAGTAATCCTGTTAGTTAATCACGACGACATTTCGTTAGTGCCTAGTCTATCATACATCACGCATCCAAGGCCCTCATACAAAATCGCACTATCACAATATTAGTTAACACTTCACTTTTAAAAACCACCGAATTAAAATAAAACAAAACGTACTCACAGTATGCGGCCTCAACACCAACCACTTGTCTTGTCAACGTCCGAGCAACAACAGAGCGCGTGGCACACTGAGGCCCTTCTTTTAAAGAAGGCGGGTGGGGATCGAAACCACCCACTATGATTACTGCTTACATCTATTTATTTATTAAGCTTACAACATCACACACAGTACAAAATCTACTAATTATTTAACGAAATCTTACATCTGAAATGTGTGACAATTAATGTAAACATAAGTTTCCCAAAGAAAATTTAAATAGAGATTAAAAATTTAAAAAAAATACAATAAAATACTTACATGCTTTTGCGGCCTCTCCTGACCGTGCACCGTCCTCGGATGCACTGGTGATCTCTTCTTCAGGAGAACGGCATCTTGCTCGCCATAGTCACCAATATGTGGTTCATGTGTTCTTGAGGAAGCAGAAGGATCAGTACACGCAGCTAAGGGCACACCAACGTCATCGGGATATTCGTCATCGCAATCTGTGCAAAAGTAATCCTGTTAGTTAATCACGACGACATTTCGTTAGTGCCTAGTCTAACATACATCACGCATCCAAGGCCCTCATACAAAATCGCACTATCACAATATTAGTTAACACTTCACTTTTAAAAACCACCGAATTAAAATAAAACAAAACGTACTCACAGTATGCGGCCTCAACACCAACCACTTGTCTTGTCAACGTCCGAGCAACAACAGAGCGCGTGGCACACTGAGGCCCTTCTTTTAAAGAAGGCGGGTGGGGATCGAAACCACCCACTATGATTACTGCTTACATCTATTTATTTATTAAGCTTACAACATCACACACAGTACAAAATCTACTAATTATTTAACGAAATCTTACATCTGAAATGTGTGACAATTAATGTAAACATAAGTTTCCCAAAGAAAATTTAAATAGAGATTAAAAATTTAAAAAAAATACAATAAAATACTTACATGCTTTTGCGGCCTCTCCTGACCGTGCACCGTCCTCGGATGCACTGGTGATCTCTTCTTCGGGAGAACGGCATCTTGCTCGCCATGGTCACCAATATGTGGTTCCTGTGTTCTTCAGGAAGCAGAAGGATCAGTACACGCAGCTAAAGGCTCACCAACGTCATCGGGGTATTCGTCATCGCAATCTGTGCAAAAGTAATCCTGTTAGTTAATCACGACGACATTTCGTTAGTGCCTAGTCTATCATACATCACGCATCCAAGGCCCTCATACAAAATCGCACTATCACAATATTAGTTAACACTTCACTTTTAAAAACCACCGAATTAAAATAAAACAAAACGTACTCACAGTATGCGGCCTCAACACCAACCACTTGTCTTGTCAACGTCCGAGCAACAACAGAGCACGTGGCACACTGAGGCCCTTCTTTTATAGAAGGCGGGTGGGGATCGAAACCACCCACTATGATTTCTGCTTATATCTATTTATTTATTAAGCTTACAACATCACACACAGTACAAAATCTACTAATTATTTTACGAAATCTTACATCTGAAATGAGTGACAATTAATGTTAATATAAGTTTCCCAAAGAAAATTTAAATAGAAATTAAAAATTTTAAAAAAATACAATTAAGTACTTACATGCTTATACGGCCTCTCCTGATCGTGCACCGTCCTCGAATGCACTGGTGATCTCTTCTACAGGAGAACGGCATCTTGCTCGCCATAGTCACCAATATGTGGTTCGTGTGTTCTTGAGGAAGCAGAAGGATCAGTACACGCAGCTAAGGGCACACCAACGTCATCGGGGTATTCGTCATCGCAATCTGTGCAAAAGTAATCCTGTTAGTTAATCACGACGACATTTCGTTAGTGCCTAGTCTATCATAAATCACGCATCCAAGGCCCTCATACAAAATCGCACTATCACAATATTAGTTAACACTTCACTTTTAAAAACCACCGAATTAAAATAAAACAAAACGTACTCACAGTATGCGGCCTCAACCCCAACCACTTGTCTTGTCAACGTCCGAGCAACAACAGAGCGCGTGGCACACTGAGGCCCTTCTTTTAAAGAAGGCGGGTGGGGATCGAAACCACCCACTATGATTTCTGCTTATATCTATTTATTTATTGAGCTTACAACATCACACACAGTACAAAATCTACTAATTATTTTACGAAATCTTACATCTGAAATGTGTGACAATTAATGTAAACATAAGTTTCCCAAAGAAAATTTAAATAGAGATAAAAAATTTAAAAAAAATACAATAAAATACTTACATGCTTTTGCGGCCTCTCCTGACCGTGCACCGTCCTCGGATGCACTGGTGATCTCTTCTTCAGGAGAACGGCATCTTGCTCGCCATAGTCACCAATATGTGGTTCGTGTGTTCTTGAGGAAGCAGAAGTGTACACGCAGCTAAAGGCTCACCAACGTCATCGGGGTATTCGTCCTCGCAATCTGTGCAACATTAATCCTGTTAGTTAATCACGACGACATTACGTTAGTGCCTAGTCTATCATACATCACGCATCCAAGGCCCTCATACAAAATCGCACTATCACAATATTAGTTAACACTTCACTTTTAAAAACCACCGAATTAAAATAAAACAAAACGTACTCACAGTATGCGGCCTCAACACCAACCACTTGTCTTGTCAACGTCCGAGCAACAACAGAGCACGTGGCACACTGAGGCCCTTCTTTTATAGAAGGCGGGTGGGGATCGAAACCACCCACTATGATTTCTGCTTATATCTATTTATTTATTAAGCTTACAACATCACACACAGTACAAAATCTACTAATTATTTTACGAAATCTTACATCTGAAATGAGTGACAATTAATGTTAATATAAGTTTCCCAAAGAAAATTTAAATAGAAATTAAAAATTTTAAAAAAATACAATTAAGTACTTACATGCTTATACGGCCTCTCCTGATCGTGCACCGTCCTCGAATGCACTGGTGATCTCTTCTACAGGAGAACGGCATCTTGCTCGCCATAGTCACCAATATGTGGTTCGTGTGTTCTTGAGGAAGCAGAAGGATCAGTACACGCAGCTAAGGGCACACCAACGTCATCGGGGTATTCGTCATCGCAATCTGTGCAAAAGTAATCCTGTTAGTTAATCACGACGACATTTCGTTAGTGCCTAGTCTATCATAAATCACGCATCCAAGGCCCTCATACAAAATCGCACTATCACAATATTAGTTAACACTTCACTTTTAAAAACCACCGAATTAAAATAAAACAAAACGTACTCACAGTATGCGGCCTCAACACCAACCACTTGTCTTGTCAACGTCCGTGCAACAACAGAGCGCGTGGCACACTGAGGCCCTTCTTTTATAGAAGGCGGGTGGGGATCGAAAACACCCACTATGATTTCTGCTTATATCTATTTATTTATTAAGCTTACAACATCACACACAGTACAAAATCTATTTATTATTTTACGAAATCTTACATCTTAAATGTGTGACAATTACTGTAAACGTAAGTTTCACAAAAAGAAAAAGAAAAAGAAAAATAATAATTTAAAAAAAATAATAATTTAAAAAAAATACAATTAAAATACTTACATACAATACGTATACGGCCTCTCCTGACCGTGCACCGTCCTCGTATGCACTGGTGATCTCTTCTTCGGGAGAACGGCATCTTGCTCGCCATGGTCACCAATATGTGGTTCCTGTGTTCTTCAGGAAGCAGAAGGATCAGTACACGCAGCTAAAGGCTCACCAACGTCATCGGGGTATTCGTCATCGCAATCTGTGCAAAAGTAATCCTGTTAGTTAATCACGACGACATTTCGTTAGTGCCTAGTCTATCATACATCACGCATCCAAGGCCCTCATACAAAATCGCACTATCACAATATTAGTTAACACTTCACTTTTAAAAACCACCGAATTAAAATAAAACAAAACGTACTCACAGTATGCGGCCTCAACACCAACCACTTGTCTTGTCAACGTCCGAGCAACAACAGAGCGCGTGGCACACTGAGGCCCTTCTTTTATAGAAGGCGGGTGGGGATCGAAAACACCCACTATGATTTCTGCTTATATCTATTTATTTATTAAGCTTACAACATCACACACAGTACAAAATCTACTAATTATTTTACGAAATCTTACATCTGAAATGTGTGACAATTAATGTAAACATAAGTTTCCCAAAGAAAATTTAAATAGAGATTAAAAATTTAAAAAAAATACAATAAAATACTTACATGCTTTTGCGGCCTCTCCTGACCGTGCACCGTCCTCGGATGCACTGGTGATCTCTTCTTCAGGAGAACGGCATCTTGCTCGCCATAGTCACCAATATGTGGTTCATGTGTTCTTGAGGAAGCAGAAGGATCAGTACACGCAGCTAAGGGCACACCAACGTCATCGGGATATTCGTCATCGCAATCTGTGCAAAAGTAATCCTGTTAGTTAATCACGACGACATTTCGTTAGTGCCTAGTCTATCATACATCACGCATCCAAGGCCCTCATACAAAATCGCACTATCACAATATTAGTTAACACTTCACTTTTAAAAACCACCGAATTAAAATAAAACAAAACGTACTCACAGTATGCGGCCTCAACACCAACCACTTGTCTTGTCAACGTCCGAGCAACAACAGAGCGCGTGGCACACTGAGGCCCTTCTTTTAAAGAAGGCGGGTGGGGATCGAAACCACCCACTATGATTACTGCTTACATCTATTTATTTATTAAGCTTACAACATCACACACAGTACAAAATCTACTAATTATTTAACGAAATCTTACATCTGAAATGTGTGACAATTAATGTAAACATAAGTTTCCCAAAGAAAATTTAAATAGAGATTAAAAATTTAAAAAAAATACAATAAAATACTTACATGCTTTTGCGGCCTCTCCTGACCGTGCACCGTCCTCGGATGCACTGGTGATCTCTTCTTCGGGAGAACGGCATCTTGCTCGCCATGGTCACCAATATGTGGTTCCTGTGTTCTTCAGGAAGCAGAAGGATCAGTACACGCAGCTAAAGGCTCACCAACGTCATCGGGGTATTCGTCATCGCAATCTGTGCAAAAGTAATCCTGTTAGTTAATCACGACGACATTTCGTTAGTGCCTAGTCTATCATACATCACGCATCCAAGGCCCTCATACAAAATCGCACTATCACAATATTAGTTAACACTTCACTTTTAAAAACCACCGAATTAAAATAAAACAAAACGTACTCACAGTATGCGGCCTCAACACCAACCACTTGTCTTGTCAACGTCCGAGCAACAACAGAGCACGTGGCACACTGAGGCCCTTCTTTTATAGAAGGCGGGTGGGGATCGAAACCACCCACTATGATTTCTGCTTATATCTATTTATTTATTAAGCTTACAACATCACACACAGTACAAAATCTACTAATTATTTTACGAAATCTTACATCTGAAATGAGTGACAATTAATGTTAATATAAGTTTCCCAAAGAAAATTTAAATAGAAATTAAAAATTTTAAAAAAATACAATTAAGTACTTACATGCTTATACGGCCTCTCCTGATCGTGCACCGTCCTCGAATGCACTGGTGATCTCTTCTACAGGAGAACGGCATCTTGCTCGCCATAGTCACCAATATGTGGTTCGTGTGTTCTTGAGGAAGCAGAAGGATCAGTACACGCAGCTAAGGGCACACCAACGTCATCGGGGTATTCGTCATCGCAATCTGTGCAAAAGTAATCCTGTTAGTTAATCACGACGACATTTCGTTAGTGCCTAGTCTATCATAAATCACGCATCCAAGGCCCTCATACAAAATCGCACTATCACAATATTAGTTAACACTTCACTTTTAAAAACCACCGAATGAAAATAAAACAAAACGTACTCACAGTATGCGGCCTCAACCCCAACCACTTGTCTTGTCAACGTCCGAGCAACAACAGAGCGCGTGGCACACTGAGGCCCTTCTTTTAAAGAAGGCGGGTGGGGATCGAAACCACCCACTATGATTTCTGCTTATATCTATTTATTTATTGAGCTTACAACATCACACACAGTACAAAATCTACTAATTATTTTACGAAATCTTACATCTGAAATGTGTGACAATTAATGTAAACATAAGTTTCCCAAAGAAAATTTAAATAGAGATAAAAAATTTAAAAAAAATACAATAAAATACTTACATGCTTTTGCGGCCTCTCCTGACCGTGCACCGTCCTCGGATGCACTGGTGATCTCTTCTTCAGGAGAACGGCATCTTGCTCGCCATAGTCACCAATATGTGGTTCGTGTGTTCTTGAGGAAGCAGAAGTGTACACGCAGCTAAAGGCTCACCAACGTCATCGGGGTATTCGTCCTCGCAATCTGTGCAACATTAATCCTGTTAGTTAATCACGACGACATTACGTTAGTGCCTAGTCCATCATACATCACGCATCCAAGGCCCTCATACAAAATCGCACTATCACAATATTAGTTAACACTTCACTTTTAAAAACCACCGAATTAAAATAAAACAAAACGTACTCACAGTATGCGGCCTCAACACCAACCACTTGTCTTGTCAACGTCCGAGCAACAACAGAGCACGTGGCACACTGAGGCCCTTCTTTTATAGAAGGCGGGTGGGGATCGAAACCACCCACTATGATTTCTGCTTATATCTATTTATTTATTAAGCTTACAACATCACACACAGTACAAAATCTACTAATTATTTTACGAAATCTTACATCTGAAATGAGTGACAATTAATGTTAATATAAGTTTCCCAAAGAAAATTTAAATAGAAATTAAAAATTTTAAAAAAATACAATTAAGTACTTACATGCTTATACGGCCTCTCCTGATCGTGCACCGTCCTCGAATGCACTGGTGATCTCTTCTACAGGAGAACGGCATCTTGCTCGCCATAGTCACCAATATGTGGTTCGTGTGTTCTTGAGGAAGCAGAAGGATCAGTACACGCAGCTAAGGGCACACCAACGTCATCGGGGTATTCG
The DNA here is from genome assembly GCF_905475465.1 of Pieris napi. Taxonomy (NCBI): domain Eukaryota; kingdom Metazoa; phylum Arthropoda; class Insecta; order Lepidoptera; family Pieridae; genus Pieris; species Pieris napi. Next base: position 4,613,915 of record NC_062235.1, on the reverse strand, counting down.
TCATCGCAATCTGTGCAAAAGTAATCCTGTTAGTTAATCACGACGACATTTCGTTAGTGCCTAGTCTATCATAAATCACGCATCCAAGGCCCTCATACAAAATCGCACTATCACAATATTAGTTAACACTTCACTTTTAAAAACCACCGAATTAAAATAAAACAAAACGTACTCACAGTATGCGGCCTCAACACCAACCACTTGTCTTGTCAACGTCCGTGCAACAACAGAGCGCGTGGCACACTGAGGCCCTTCTTTTATAGAAGGCGGGTGGGGATCGAAAACACCCACTATGATTTCTGCTTATATCTATTTATTTATTAAGCTTACAACATCACACACAGTACAAAATCTACTAATTATTTTACGAAATCTTACATCTGAAATGTGTGACAATTAATGTAAACATAAGTTTCCCAAAGAAAATTTAAATAGAGATTAAAAATTTAAAAAAAATACAATAAAATACTTACATGCTTTTGCGGCCTCTCCTGACCGTGCACCGTCCTCGGATGCACTGGTGATCTCTTCTTCAGGAGAACGGCATCTTGCTCGCCATAGTCACCAATATGTGGTTCGTGTGTTCTTGAGGAAGCAGAAGTGTACACGCAGCTAAAGGCTCACCAACGTCATCGGGGTATTCATCATCGCAATCTGTGCAAAAGTAATCCTGTTAGTTAATCACGACGACATTACGTTAGTGCCTAGTCTATCACACATCACGCATCCAAGGCCCTCATACAAAATCGCACTATCACAATATTAGTTAACACTTCACTTTTAAAAACCACCGAATTAAAATAAAACAAAACGTACTCACAGTATGCGGCCTCAACACCAACCACTTGTCTTGTCAACGTCCGAGCAACAACAGAACACGTGGCACACTGAGGCCCTTCTTTTATAGAAGGCGGGTGGGGATCGAAACCACCCACTATGATTTCTGCTTATATCTATTTATTTATTAAGCTTACAACATCACACACAGTACAAAATCTACTAATTATTTAACGAAATCTTACATCTGAAATGAGTGACAATTAATGTAAACATAAGTTTCCCAAAGAAAATTTAAATAGAAATTAAAAATTAATTAAAATACAATTAAAATACTTACATGCTTATACGGCCTCTTCTGACCGTGCACCGTCCTCGGATGCACTGGTGATCTCTTCTTCAGGAGAACGGCATCTTGCTCGCCATAGTCACCAATATGTGGTTCGTGTGTTCTTGAAGAAGCAGAAGGATCAGTACACGCAGTTAAAGGCTCACCAATTTCATCGGGGTATTCGTCATCGCAATCTGTGCAAAAGTAATCCTGTTAGTTAATCACGACGACATTTCGTTAGTGCCTAGTCTATCATACATCACGCATCCAAGGCCCTCATACAAAATCGCACTATCACAATATTAGTTAACACTTCACTTTTAAAAACCACCGAATTAAAATAAAACAAAACGTACTCACAGTATGCGGCCTCAACACCAACCACTTGTCTTGTCAACGTCCGAGCAACAACAGAGCGCGTGGCACACTGAGGCCCTTCTTTTAAAGAAGGCGGGTGGGGATCGAAACCACCCACTATGATTTCTGCTTATATCTCTTTATTTATTGAGCTTACAACATCCCACACAGTACAAAATCTACTAATTATTTTACGAAATCTTACATCTGAAATGTGTGACAATTAATGTAAACATAAGTTTCCCAAAGAAAATTTAAATAGAGATTAAATATTTAAAAAAAATACAATAAAATACTTACATGCTTATACGGCCTCTCCTGACCGTGCACCGTCCTCGGATGCACTGGTGATCTCTTCTTCAGGAGAACGGCATCTTGCTCGCCATAGTCACCAATATGTGGTTCGTGTGTTCTTGAGGAAGCAGAAGTGTACACGCAGCTAAAGGCTCACCAACGTCATCGGGGTATTCGTCCTCGCAATCTGTGCAACATTAATCCTGTTAGTTAATCACGACGACATTACGTTAGTGCCTAGTCTATCATACATCACGCATCCAAGGCCCTCATACAAAATCGCACTATCACAATATTAGTTAACACTTCACTTTTAAAAACCACCGAATTAAAATAAAACAAAACGTACTCACAGTATGCGGCCTCAACACCAACCACTTGTCTTGTCAACGTCCGAGCAACAACAGAGCACGTGGCACACTGAGGCCCTTCTTTTATAGAAGGCGGGTGGGGGATCGAAACCACCCACTATGATTTCTGCTTATATCTATTTATTTATTAAGCTTACAACATCACACACAGTACAAAATCTACTAATTATTTTACGAAATCTTACATCTGAAATGAGTGACAATTAATGTTAACATAAGTTTCCCAAAGAAAATTTAAATAGAAATTAAAAATTTTAAAAAAATACAAAAAAATACAATTAAGTACTTACATGCTTATACGGCCTCTCCTGATCGTGCACCGTCCTCGAATGCACTGGTGATATCTTCTACAGGAGAACGGCATCTTGCTCGCCATAGTCACCAATATGTGGTTCGTGTGTTCTTGAGGAAGCAGAAGGATCAGTACACGCAGTTAAAGGCTCACCAATTTCATCGGGGTATTCGTCATCGCAATCTGTGCAAAAGTAATCCTGTTAGTTAATCACGACGACATTTCGTTAGTGCCTAGTCTATCATACATCACGCATCCAAGGCCCTCATACAAAATCGCACTATCACAATATTAGTTAACACTTCACTTTTAAAAACCACCGAATTAAAATAAAACAAAACGTACTCACAGTATGCGGCCTCAACACCAACCACTTGTCTTGTCAACGTCCGAGCAACAACAGAACACGTGGCACACTGAGGCCCTTCTTTTATAGAAGGCGGGTGGGGATCGAAACCACCCACTATGATTTCTGCTTATATCTATTTATTTATTAAGCTTACAACATCACACACAGTACAAAATCTACTAATTATTTAACGAAATCTTACATCTGAAATGAGTGACAATTAATGTAAACATAAGTTTCCCAAAGAAAATTTAAATAGAAATTAAAAATTAATTAAAATACAATTAAAATACTTACATGCTTATACGGCCTCTTCTGACCGTGCACCGTCCTCGGATGCACTGGTGATCTCTTCTTCAGGAGAACGGCATCTTGCTCGCCATAGTCACCAATATGTGGTTCGTGTGTTCTTGAAGAAGCAGAAGGATCAGTACACGCAGTTAAAGGCTCACCAATTTCATCGGGGTATTCGTCATCGCAATCTGTGCAAAAGTAATCCTGTTAGTTAATCACGACGACATTTCGTTAGTGCCTAGTCTATCATACATCACGCATCCAAGGCCCTCATACAAAATCGCACTATCACAATATTAGTTAACACTTCACTTTTAAAAACCACCGAATTAAAATAAAACAAAACGTACTCACAGTATGCGGCCTCAACACCAACCACTTGTCTTGTCAACGTCCGAGCAACAACAGAGCGCGTGGCACACTGAGGCCCTTCTTTTAAAGAAGGCGGGTGGGGATCGAAACCACCCACTATGATTTCTGCTTATATCTCTTTATTTATTGAGCTTACAACATCCCACACAGTACAAAATCTACTAATTATTTTACGAAATCTTACATCTGAAATGTGTGACAATTAATGTAAACATAAGTTTCCCAAAGAAAATTTAAATAGAGATTAAAAATTTAAAAAAAATACAATTAAAATACTTACATGCTTTTGCGGCCTCTCCTGACCGTGCACCGTCCTCGGATGCACTGGTGATCTCTTCTTCAGGAGAACGGCATCTTGCTCGCCATAGTCACCAATATGTGGTTCGTGTGTTCTTGAGGAAGCAGAAGTGTACACGCAGCTAAAGGCTCACCAACGTCATCGGGGTATTCGTCCTCGCAATCTGTGCAACATTAATCCTGTTAGTTAATCACGACGACATTACGTTAGTGCCTAGTCTATCATACATCACGCATCCAAGGCCCTCATACAAAATCGCACTATCACAATATTAGTTAACACTTCACTTTTAAAAACCACCGAATTAAAATAAAACAAAACGTACTCACAGTATGCGGCCTCAACACCAACCACTTGTCTTGTCAACGTCCGAGCAACAACAGAGCGCGTGGCACACTGAGGCCCTTCTTTTAAAGAAGGCGGGTGGGGATCGAAACCACCCACTATGATTACTGCTTACATCTATTTATTTATTAAGCTTACAACATCACACACAGTACAAAATCTACTAATTATTTAACGAAATCTTACATCTGAAATGTGTGACAATTAATGTAAACATAAGTTTCCCAAAGAAAATTTAAATAGAGATTAAAAATTTAAAAAAAATACAATAAAATACTTACATGCTTTTGCGGCCTCTCCTGACCGTGCACCGTCCTCGGATGCACTGGTGATCTCTTCTTCGGGAGAACGGCATCTTGCTCGCCATGGTCACCAATATGTGGTTCCTGTGTTCTTCAGGAAGCAGAAGGATCAGTACACGCAGCTAAAGGCTCACCAACGTCATCGGGGTATTCGTCATCGCAATCTGTGCAAAAGTAATCCTGTTAGTTAATCACGACGACATTTCGTTAGTGCCTAGTCTATCATACATCACGCATCCAAGGCCCTCATACAAAATCGCACTATCACAATATTAGTTAACACTTCACTTTTAAAAACCACCGAATTAAAATAAAACAAAACGTACTCACAGTATGCGGCCTCAACACCAACCACTTGTCTTGTCAACGTCCGAGCAACAACAGAGCACGTGGCACACTGAGGCCCTTCTTTTATAGAAGGCGGGTGGGGATCGAAACCACCCACTATGATTTCTGCTTATATCTATTTATTTATTAAGCTTACAACATCACACACAGTACAAAATCTACTAATTATTTTACGAAATCTTACATCTGAAATGAGTGACAATTAATGTTAATATAAGTTTCCCAAAGAAAATTTAAATAGAAATTAAAAATTTTAAAAAAATACAATTAAGTACTTACATGCTTATACGGCCTCTCCTGATCGTGCACCGTCCTCGAATGCACTGGTGATCTCTTCTACAGGAGAACGGCATCTTGCTCGCCATAGTCACCAATATGTGGTTCGTGTGTTCTTGAGGAAGCAGAAGGATCAGTACACGCAGCTAAGGGCACACCAACGTCATCGGGGTATTCGTCATCGCAATCTGTGCAAAAGTAATCCTGTTAGTTAATCACGACGACATTTCGTTAGTGCCTAGTCTATCATAAATCACGCATCCAAGGCCCTCATACAAAATCGCACTATCACAATATTAGTTAACACTTCACTTTTAAAAACCACCGAATTAAAATAAAACAAAACGTACTCACAGTATGCGGCCTCAACCCCAACCACTTGTCTTGTCAACGTCCGAGCAACAACAGAGCGCGTGGCACACTGAGGCCCTTCTTTTAAAGAAGGCGGGTGGGGATCGAAACCACCCACTATGATTTCTGCTTATATCTATTTATTTATTGAGCTTACAACATCACACACAGTACAAAATCTACTAATTATTTTACGAAATCTTACATCTGAAATGTGTGACAATTAATGTAAACATAAGTTTCCCAAAGAAAATTTAAATAGAGATAAAAAATTTAAAAAAAATACAATAAAATACTTACATGCTTTTGCGGCCTCTCCTGACCGTGCACCGTCCTCGGATGCACTGGTGATCTCTTCTTCAGGAGAACGGCATCTTGCTCGCCATAGTCACCAATATGTGGTTCGTGTGTTCTTGAGGAAGCAGAAGTGTACACGCAGCTAAAGGCTCACCAACGTCATCGGGGTATTCGTCCTCGCAATCTGTGCAACATTAATCCTGTTAGTTAATCACGACGACATTACGTTAGTGCCTAGTCCATCATACATCACGCATCCAAGGCCCTCATACAAAATCGCACTATCACAATATTAGTTAACACTTCACTTTTAAAAACCACCGAATTAAAATAAAACAAAACGTACTCACAGTATGCGGCCTCAACACCAACCACTTGTCTTGTCAACGTCCGAGCAACAACAGAGCACGTGGCACACTGAGGCCCTTCTTTTATAGAAGGCGGGTGGGGATCGAAACCACCCACTATGATTTCTGCTTATATCTATTTATTTATTAAGCTTACAACATCACACACAGTACAAAATCTACTAATTATTTTACGAAATCTTACATCTGAAATGAGTGACAATTAATGTTAATATAAGTTTCCCAAAGAAAATTTAAATAGAAATTAAAAATTTTAAAAAAATACAATTAAGTACTTACATGCTTATACGGCCTCTCCTGATCGTGCACCGTCCTCGAATGCACTGGTGATCTCTTCTACAGGAGAACGGCATCTTGCTCGCCATAGTCACCAATATGTGGTTCGTGTGTTCTTGAGGAAGCAGAAGGATCAGTACACGCAGCTAAGGGCACACCAACGTCATCGGGGTATTCGTCATCGCAATCTGTGCAAAAGTAATCCTGTTAGTTAATCACGACGACATTTCGTTAGTGCCTAGTCTATCATAAATCACGCATCCAAGGCCCTCATACAAAATCGCACTATCACAATATTAGTTAACACTTCACTTTTAAAAACCACCGAATTAAAATAAAACAAAACGTACTCACAGTATGCGGCCTCAACACCAACCACTTGTCTTGTCAACGTCCGTGCAACAACAGAGCGCGTGGCACACTGAGGCCCTTCTTTTATAGAAGGCGGGTGGGGATCGAAAACACCCACTATGATTTCTGCTTATATCTATTTATTTATTAAGCTTACAACATCACACACAGTACAAAATCTACTAATTATTTTACGAAATCTTACATCTGAAATGTGTGACAATTAATGTAAACATAAGTTTCCCAAAGAAAATTTAAATAGAGATTAAAAATTTAAAAAAAATACAATAAAATACTTACATGCTTTTGCGGCCTCTCCTGACCGTGCACCGTCCTCGGATGCACTGGTGATCTCTTCTTCAGGAGAACGGCATCTTGCTCGCCATAGTCACCAATATGTGGTTCGTGTGTTCTTGAGGAAGCAGAAGTGTACACGCAGCTAAAGGCTCACCAACGTCATCGGGGTATTCATCATCGCAATCTGTGCAAAAGTAATCCTGTTAGTTAATCACGACGACATTACGTTAGTGCCTAGTCTATCACACATCACGCATCCAAGGCCCTCATACAAAATCGCACTATCACAATATTAGTTAACACTTCACTTTTAAAAACCACCGAATTAAAATAAAACAAAACGTACTCACAGTATGCGGCCTCAACACCAACCACTTGTCTTGTCAACGTCCGAGCAACAACAGAACACGTGGCACACTGAGGCCCTTCTTTTATAGAAGGCGGGTGGGGATCGAAACCACCCACTATGATTTCTGCTTATATCTATTTATTTATTAAGCTTACAACATCACACACAGTACAAAATCTACTAATTATTTAACGAAATCTTACATCTGAAATGAGTGACAATTAATGTAAACATAAGTTTCCCAAAGAAAATTTAAATAGAAATTAAAAATTAATTAAAATACAATTAAAATACTTACATGCTTATACGGCCTCTTCTGACCGTGCACCGTCCTCGGATGCACTGGTGATCTCTTCTTCAGGAGAACGGCATCTTGCTCGCCATAGTCACCAATATGTGGTTCGTGTGTTCTTGAAGAAGCAGAAGGATCAGTACACGCAGTTAAAGGCTCACCAATTTCATCGGGGTATTCGTCATCGCAATCTGTGCAAAAGTAATCCTGTTAGTTAATCACGACGACATTTCGTTAGTGCCTAGTCTATCATACATCACGCATCCAAGGCCCTCATACAAAATCGCACTATCACAATATTAGTTAACACTTCACTTTTAAAAACCACCGAATTAAAATAAAACAAAACGTACTCACAGTATGCGGCCTCAACACCAACCACTTGTCTTGTCAACGTCCGAGCAACAACAGAGCGCGTGGCACACTGAGGCCCTTCTTTTAAAGAAGGCGGGTGGGGATCGAAACCACCCACTATGATTTCTGCTTATATCTCTTTATTTATTGAGCTTACAACATCCCACACAGTACAAAATCTACTAATTATTTTACGAAATCTTACATCTGAAATGTGTGACAATTAATGTAAACATAAGTTTCCCAAAGAAAATTTAAATAGAGATTAAATATTTAAAAAAAATACAATAAAATACTTACATGCTTATACGGCCTCTCCTGACCGTGCACCGTCCTCGGATGCACTGGTGATCTCTTCTTCAGGAGAACGGCATCTTGCTCGCCATAGTCACCAATATGTGGTTCGTGTGTTCTTGAGGAAGCAGAAGTGTACACGCAGCTAAAGGCTCACCAACGTCATCGGGGTATTCGTCCTCGCAATCTGTGCAACATTAATCCTGTTAGTTAATCACGACGACATTACGTTAGTGCCTAGTCTATCATACATCACGCATCCAAGGCCCTCATACAAAATCGCACTATCACAATATTAGTTAACACTTCACTTTTAAAAACCACCGAATTAAAATAAAACAAAACGTACTCACAGTATGCGGCCTCAACACCAACCACTTGTCTTGTCAACGTCCGAGCAACAACAGAGCACGTGGCACACTGAGGCCCTTCTTTTATAGAAGGCGGGTGGGGGATCGAAACCACCCACTATGATTTCTGCTTATATCTATTTATTTATTAAGCTTACAACATCACACACAGTACAAAATCTACTAATTATTTTACGAAATCTTACATCTGAAATGAGTGACAATTAATGTTAACATAAGTTTCCCAAAGAAAATTTAAATAGAAATTAAAAATTTTAAAAAAATACAAAAAAATACAATTAAGTACTTACATGCTTATACGGCCTCTCCTGATCGTGCACCGTCCTCGAATGCACTGGTGATATCTTCTACAGGAGAACGGCATCTTGCTCGCCATAGTCACCAATATGTGGTTCGTGTGTTCTTGAGGAAGCAGAAGGATCAGTACACGCAGTTAAAGGCTCACCAATTTCATCGGGGTATTCGTCATCGCAATCTGTGCAAAAGTAATCCTGTTAGTTAATCACGACGACATTTCGTTAGTGCCTAGTCTATCATACATCACGCATCCAAGGCCCTCATACAAAATCGCACTATCACAATATTAGTTAACACTTCACTTTTAAAAACCACCGAATTAAAATAAAACAAAACGTACTCACAGTATGCGGCCTCAACACCAACCACTTGTCTTGTCAACGTCCGAGCAACAACAGAACACGTGGCACACTGAGGCCCTTCTTTTATAGAAGGCGGGTGGGGATCGAAACCACCCACTATGATTTCTGCTTATATCTATTTATTTATTAAGCTTACAACATCACACACAGTACAAAATCTACTAATTATTTAACGAAATCTTACATCTGAAATGAGTGACAATTAATGTAAACATAAGTTTCCCAAAGAAAATTTAAATAGAAATTAAAAATTAATTAAAATACAATTAAAATACTTACATGCTTATACGGCCTCTTCTGACCGTGCACCGTCCTCGGATGCACTGGTGATCTCTTCTTCAGGAGAACGGCATCTTGCTCGCCATAGTCACCAATATGTGGTTCGTGTGTTCTTGAAGAAGCAGAAGGATCAGTACACGCAGTTAAAGGCTCACCAATTTCATCGGGGTATTCGTCATCGCAATCTGTGCAAAAGTAATCCTGTTAGTTAATCACGACGACATTTCGTTAGTGCCTAGTCTATCATACATCACGCATCCAAGGCCCTCATACAAAATCGCACTATCACAATATTAGTTAACACTTCACTTTTAAAAACCACCGAATTAAAATAAAACAAAACGTACTCACAGTATGCGGCCTCAACACCAACCACTTGTCTTGTCAACGTCCGAGCAACAACAGAGCGCGTGGCACACTGAGGCCCTTCTTTTAAAGAAGGCGGGTGGGGATCGAAACCACCCACTATGATTTCTGCTTATATCTCTTTATTTATTGAGCTTACAACATCCCACACAGTACAAAATCTACTAATTATTTTACGAAATCTTACATCTGAAATGTGTGACAATTAATGTAAACATAAGTTTCCCAAAGAAAATTTAAATAGAGATTAAAAATTTAAAAAAAATACAATTAAAATACTTACATGCTTTTGCGGCCTCTCCTGACCGTGCACCGTCCTCGGATGCACTGGTGATCTCTTCTTCAGGAGAACGGCATCTTGCTCGCCATAGTCACCAATATGTGGTTCGTGTGTTCTTGAGGAAGCAGAAGTGTACACGCAGCTAAAGGCTCACCAACGTCATCGGGGTATTCGTCCTCGCAATCTGTGCAACATTAATCCTGTTAGTTAATCACGACGACATTACGTTAGTGCCTAGTCTATCATACATCACGCATCCAAGGCCCTCATACAAAATCGCACTATCACAATATTAGTTAACACTTCACTTTTAAAAACCACCGAATTAAAATAAAACAAAACGTACTCACAGTATGCGGCCTCAACACCAACCACTTGTCTTGTCAACGTCCGAGCAACAACAGAGCGCGTGGCACACTGAGGCCCTTCTTTCAAAGAAGGCGGGTGGGGATCGAAACCACCCACTATGATTTCTGCTTATATCTCTTTATTTATTGAGCTTACAACATCACACACAGTACAAAATCTACTAATTATTTTACGAAATCTTACATCTGAAATGTGTGACAATTAATGTAAACATAAGTTTCCCAAAGAAAATTTAAATAGAGATTAAAAATTTAAAAAAAATACAATAAAATACTTACATGCTTATACGGCCTCTTCTGACCGTGCACCGTCCTCGGATGCACTGGTGATCTCTTCTACAGGAGAACGGCATCTTGCTCGCCATAGTCACCAATATGTGGTTCGTGTGTTCTTGAAGAAGCAGAAGGATCAGTACACGCAGTTCAAGGCTCACCAATTTCATCGGGGTATTCGTCATCGCAATCTGTGCAAAAGTAATCCTGTTAGTTAATCACGACGACATTTCGTTAGTGCCTAGTCTATCATACATCACGCATCCAAGGCCCTCATACAAAATCGCACTATCACAATATTAGTTAACACTTCACTTTTAAAAACCACCGAATTAAAATAAAACAAAACGTACTCACAGTATGCGGCCTCAACACCAACCACTTGTCTTGTCAACGTCCGAGCAACAACAGAGCACGTGGCACACTGAGGCCCTTCTTTTATAGAAGGCGGGTGGGGATCGAAACCACCCACTATGATTTCTGCTTATATCTATTTATTTATTAAGCTTACAACATCACACACAGTACAAAATCTACTAATTATTTTAGGAAATCTTACATCTGAAATGTGTGACAATTAATGTAAACATAAGTTTCCCAAAGAAAATTTAAATAGAAATTAAAAATTAATAAAAATACAATTAAAATACTTACATGCTTATACGGCCTCTTCTGACCGTGCACCGTCCTCGGATGCACTGGTGATCTCTTCTTCAGGAGAACGGCATCTTGCTCGCCATAGTCACCAATATGTGGTTCGTGTGTTCTTGAGGAAGCAGAAGTGTACACGCAGCTAAAGGCTCACCAACGTCATCGGGGTATTCATCATCGCAATCTGTGCAAAAGTAATCCTGTTAGTTAATCACGACGACATTACGTTAGTGCCTAGTCTATCACACATCACGCATCCAAGGCCCTCATACAAAATCGCACTATCACAATATTAGTTAACACTTCACTTTTAAAAACCACCGAATTAAAATAAAACAAAACGTACTCACAGTATGCGGCCTCAACACCAACCACTTGTCTTGTCAACGTCCGAGCAACAACAGAGCACGTGGCACACTGAGGCCCTTCTTTTATAGAAGGCGGGTGGGGATCGAAACCACCCACTATGATTTCTGTTTATATCTATTTATTTATTAAGCTTACAACATCACACACAGTACAAAATCTACTAATTATTTAACGAAATCTTACATCTGAAATGAGTGACAATTAATGTAAACATAAGTTTCCCAAAGAAAATTTAAATAGAAATTATAAATTAATAAAAATACAATTAAAATACTTACATGCTTATACGGCCTCTTCTGACCGTGCACCGTCCTCGGATGCACTGGTGATCTCTTCTTCAGGAGAACGGCATCTTGCTCGCCATAGTCACCAATATGTGGTTCGTGTGTTCTTAAAGAAGCAGAAGGATCAGTACACGCAGTTAAAGGCTCACCAATTTCATCGGGGTATTCGTCATCGCAATCTGTGCAAAAGTAATCCTGTTAGTTAATCACGACGACATTTCGTTAGTGCCTAGTCTATCATACATCACGCATCCAAGGCCCTCATACAAAATCGCACTATCACAATATTAGTTAACACTTCACTTTTAAAAACCACCGAATTAAAATAAAACAAAACGTACTCACAGTATGCGGCCTCAAAACCAACCACTTGTCTTGTCAACGTCCGAGCAACAACAGAGCACGTGGCACACTGAGGCCCTTCTTTTATAGAAGGCGGGTGGGGATCGAAACCACCCACTATGATTTCTGCTTATATCTATTTATTTATTAAGCTTACAACATCACACACAGTACAAAATCTATTAATTATTTTACGAAATCTTACATCTGAAATGTGTGACAATTAATGTAAACATAAGTTTCCCAAAGAAAATTTAAATAGAGATTAAAAATTTAAAAAAAATACAATTAAAATACTTACATGCTTTTGCGGCCTCTCCTGACCGTGCACCGTCCTCGGATGCACTGGTGATCTCTTCTTCAGGAGAACGGCATCTTGCTCGCCATAGTCACCAATATGTGGTTCGTGTGTTCTTGAGGAAGCAGAAGTGTACACGCAGCTAAAGGCTCACCAACGTCATCGGGGTATTCGTCCTCGCAATCTGTGCAACATTAATCCTGTTAGTTAATCACGACGACATTACGTTAGTGCCTAGTCTATCATACATCACGCATCCAAGGCCCTCATACAAAATCGCACTATCACAATATTAGTTAACACTTCACTTTTAAAAACCACCGAATTAAAATAAAACAAAACGTACTCACAGTATGCGGCCTCAACACCAACCACTTGTCTTGTCAACGTCCGAGCAACAACAGAGCGCGTGGCACACTGAGGCCCTTCTTTCAAAGAAGGCGGGTGGGGATCGAAACCACCCACTATGATTTCTGCTTATATCTCTTTATTTATTGAGCTTACAACATCACACACAGTACAAAATCTACTAATTATTTTACGAAATCTTACATCTGAAATGTGTGACAATTAATGTAAACATAAGTTTCCCAAAGAAAATTTAAATAGAGATTAAAAATTTAAAAAAAATACAATAAAATACTTACATGCTTATACGGCCTCTTCTGACCGTGCACCGTCCTCGGATGCACTGGTGATCTCTTCTACAGGAGAACGGCATCTTGCTCGCCATAGTCACCAATATGTGGTTCGTGTGTTCTTGAAGAAGCAGAAGGATCAGTACACGCAGTTCAAGGCTCACCAATTTCATCGGGGTATTCGTCATCGCAATCTGTGCAAAAGTAATCCTGTTAGTTAATCACGACGACATTTCGTTAGTGCCTAGTCTATCATACATCACGCATCCAAGGCCCTCATACAAAATCGCACTATCACAATATTAGTTAACACTTCACTTTTAAAAACCACCGAATTAAAATAAAACAAAACGTACTCACAGTATGCGGCCTCAACACCAACCACTTGTCTTGTCAACGTCCGAGCAACAACAGAGCACGTGGCACACTGAGGCCCTTCTTTTATAGAAGGCGGGTGGGGATCGAAACCACCCACTATGATTTCTGCTTATATCTATTTATTTATTAAGCTTACAACATCACACACAGTACAAAATCTACTAATTATTTTAGGAAATCTTACATCTGAAATGTGTGACAATTAATGTAAACATAAGTTTCCCAAAGAAAATTTAAATAGAAATTAAAAATTAATAAAAATACAATTAAAATACTTACATGCTTATACGGCCTCTTCTGACCGTGCACCGTCCTCGGATGCACTGGTGATCTCTTCTTCAGGAGAACGGCATCTTGCTCGCCATAGTCACCAATATGTGGTTCGTGTGTTCTTGAAGAAGCAGAAGGATCAGTACACGCAGTTAAAGGCTCACCAATTTCATCGGGGTATTCGTCATCGCAATCTGTGCAAAAGTAATCCTGTTAGTTAATCACGACGACATTTCGTTAGTGCCTAGTCTATCATACATCACGCATCCAAGGCCCTCATACAAAATCGCACTATCACAATATTAGTTAACACTTCACTTTTAAAAACCACCGAATTAAAATAAAACAAAACGTACTCACAGTATGCGGCCTCAACACCAACCACTTGTCTTGTCAACGTCCGAGCAACAACAGAGCACGTGGCACACTGAGGCCCTTCTTTTATAGAAGGCGGGTGGGGATCGAAACCACCCACTATGATTTCTGTTTATATCTATTTATTTATTAAGCTTACAACATCACACACAGTACAAAATCTACTAATTATTTAACGAAATCTTACATCTGAAATGAGTGACAATTAATGTAAACATAAGTTTCCCAAAGAAAATTTAAATAGAAATAAAAAATTAATAAAAATACAATTAAAATACTTACATGCTTATACGGCCTCTTCTGACCGTGCACCGTCCTCGGATGCACTGGTGATCTCTTCTTCAGGAGAACGGCATCTTGCTCGTCATAGTCACCAATATTTGGTTCGTGTGTTCTTGAAGAAGCAGAAGGATCAGTACACGCAGTTAAAGGCTCACCAATTTCATCGGGGTATTCGTCATCGCAATCTGTGCAAAAGTAATCCTGTTAGTTAATCACGACGACATTTCGTTAGTGCCTAGTCTATCATACATCACGCATCCAAGGCCCTCATACAAAATCGCACTATCACAATATTAGTTAACACTTCACTTTTAAAAACCACCGAATTAAAATAAAACAAAACGTACTCACAGTATGCGGCCTCAACACCAACCACTTGTCTTGTCAACGTCCGAGCAACAACAGAGCACGTGGCACACTGAGGCCCTTCTTTTATAGAAGGCGGGTGGGGATCGAAACCACCCACTATGATTTCTGCTTATATCTATTTATTTATTAAGCTTACAACATCACACACAGTACAATATCTACTAATTATTTTAGGAAATCTTACATCTGAAATGTGTGACAATTAATGTAAACATAAGTTTCCCGAAGAAAATTTAAATAGAAATTAAAAATTAATAAAAATACAATTAAAATACTTACATGCTTATACGGCCTCTTCTGACCGTGCACCGTCCTCGGATGCACTGGTGATCTCTTCTTCAGGAGAACGGCATCTTGCTCGCAATAGTCACCAATATGTGGTTCGTGTGTTCTTGAAGAAGCAGAAGGATCAGTACACGCAGTTAAAGGCTCACCAATTTCATCGGGGTATTCGTCATCGCAATCTGTACAAAAGTAATTCTAATAGTTAATCACGACGACATTTCGTTAGTGCCTAGTCTATCATACATCACGCATCCAAGGCCCTCATACAAAATCGCACTATCACAATATTAGTTAACACTTCACTTTTAAAAACCACCGAATTAAAATAAAACAAAACGTACTCACAGTATGCGGCCTCAACACCAACCACTTGTCTTGTCAACGTCCGAGCAACAACAGAGCACGTGGCACACTGAGGCCCTTCTTTTATAGAAGGCGGGTGGGGATCGAAACCACCCACTATGATTTCTGCTTATATCTATTTATTTATTAAGCTTACAACATCACACACAGTACAAAATCTACTAATTATTTAACGAAATCTTACATCTGAAATGAGTGACAATTAATGTAAACATAAGTTTCCCAAAGAAAATTTAAATAGAAATTAAAAATTAATAAAAATACAATTAAAATACTTACATGCTTATACGGCCTCTTCTGACCGTGCACCGTCCTCGGATGCACTGGTGATCTCTTCTTCAGGAGAACGGCATCTTGCTCGCCATAGTCACCAATATTTGGTTCGTGTGTTCTTGAAGAAGCAGAAGGATCAGTACACGCAGTTAAAGGCTCACCAATTTCATCGGGGTATTCGTCATCGCAATCTGTGCAAAAGTAATCCTGTTAGTTAATCACGACGACATTTCGTTAGTGCCTAGTCTATCATACATCACGCATCCAAGGCCCTCATACAAAATCGCACTATCACAATATTAGTTAACACTTCACTTTTAAAAACCACCGAATTAAAATAAAACAAAACGTACTCACAGTATGCGGCCTCAACACCAACCACTTGTCTTGTCAACGTCCGAGCAACAACAGAGCACGTGGCACACTGAGGCCCTTCTTTTATAGAAGGCGGGTGGGGATCGAAACCACCCACTATGATTTCTGCTTATATCTATTTATTTATTAAGCTTACAACATCACACACAGTACAATATCTACTAATTATTTTAGGAAATCTTACATCTGAAATGTGTGACAATTAATGTAAACATAAGTTTCCCAAAGAAAATTTAAATAGAAATTAAAAATTAATAAAAATACAATTAAAATACTTACATACTTATACGGCCTCTTCTGACCGTGCACCGTCCTCGGATGCACTGGTGATCTCTTCTTCAGGAGAACGGCATCTTGCTCGCAATAGTCACCAATATGTGGTTCGTGTGTTCTTGAAGAAGCAGAAGGATCAGTACACGCAGTTAAAGGCTCACCAATTTCATCGGGGTATTCGTCATCGCAATCTGTACAAAAGTAATTCTAATAGTTAATCACGACGACATTTCGTTAGTGCCTAGTCTATCATACATCACGCATCCAAGGCCCTCATACAAAATCGCACTATCACAATATTAGTTAACACTTCACTTTTAAAAACCACCGAATTAAAATAAAACAAAACGTACTCACAGTATGCGGCCTCAACACCAACCACTTGTCTTGTCAACGTCCGAGCAACAACAGAGCACGTGGCACACTGAGGCCCTTCTTTTATAGAAGGCGGGTGGGGATCGAAACCACCCACTATGATTTCTGCTTATATCTATTTATTTATTAAGCTTACAACATCACACACAGTACAATATCTACTAATTATTTTAGGAAATCTTACATCTGAAATGTGTGACAATTAATGTAAACATAAGTTTCCCGAAGAAAATTTAAATAGAAATTAAAAATTAATAAAAATACAATTAAAATACTTACATGCTTATACGGCCTCTTCTGACCGTGCACCGTCCTCGGATGCACTGGTGATCTCTTCTTCAGGAGAACGGCATCTTGCTCGCCATAGTCACCAATATTTGGTTCGTGTGTTCTTGAAGAAGCAGAAGGATCAGTACACGCAGTTAAAGGCTCACCAATTTCATCGGGGTATTCGTCATCGCAATCTGTGCAAAAGTAATCCTGTTAGTTAATCACGACGACATTTCGTTAGTGCCTAGTCTATCATACATCACGCATCCAAGGCCCTCATACAAAATCGCACTATCACAATATTAGTTAACACTTCACTTTTAAAAACCACCGAATTAAAATAAAACAAAACGTACTCACAGTATGCGGCCTCAACACCAACCACTTGTCTTGTCAACGTCCGAGCAACAACAGAGCACGTGGCACACTGAGGCCCTTCTTTTATAGAAGGCGGGTGGGGATCGAAACCACCCACTATGATTTCTGCTTATATCTATTTATTTATTAAGCTTACAACATCACACACAGTACAAAATCTACTAATTATTTTACGAAATCTTACATCTGAAATGAGTGACAATTAATGTTAATATAAGTTTCCCAAAGAAAATTTAAATAGAAATTAAAAATTTTAAAAAAATACAATTAAGTACTTACATGCTTATACGGCCTCTCCTGATCGTGCACCGTCCTCGAATGCACTGGTGATCTCTTCTACAGGAGAACGGCATCTTGCTCGCCATAGTCACCAATATGTGGTTCGTGTGTTCTTGAGGAAGCAGAAGGATCAGTACACGCAGCTAAGGGCACACCAACGTCATCGGGGTATTCGTCATCGCAATCTGTGCAAAAGTAATCCTGTTAGTTAATCACGACGACATTTCGTTAGTGCCTAGTCTATCATAAATCACGCATCCAAGGCCCTCATACAAAATCGCACTATC
The DNA here is from genome assembly GCF_905475465.1 of Pieris napi. NCBI lineage: Eukaryota > Metazoa > Arthropoda > Insecta > Lepidoptera > Pieridae > Pieris > Pieris napi. The sequence goes on along the minus strand of NC_062235.1, from coordinate 4,595,670 downwards.
ACAATATTAGTTAACACTTCACTTTTAAAAACCACCGAATTAAAATAAAACAAAACGTACTCACAGTATGCGGCCTCAACCCCAACCACTTGTCTTGTCAACGTCCGAGCAACAACAGAGCACGTGGCACACTGAGGCCCTTCTTTTATAGAAGGCGGGTGGGGATCGAAACCACCCACTATGATTTCTGCTTATATCTATTTATTTATTAAGCTTACAACATCACACACAGTACAATATCTACTAATTATTTTAGGAAATCTTACATCTGAAATGTGTGACAATTAATGTAAACATAAGTTTCCCAAAGAAAATTTAAATAGAAATTAAAAATTAATAAAAATACAATTAAAATACTTACATGCTTATACGGCCTCTTCTGACCGTGCACCGTCCTCGGATGCACTGGTGATCTCTTCTTCAGGAGAACGGCATCTTGCTCGCAATAGTCACCAATATGTGGTTCGTGTGTTCTTGAAGAAGCAGAAGGATCAGTACACGCAGTTAAAGGCTCACCAATTTCATCGGGGTATTCGTCATCGCAATCTGTACAAAAGTAATTCTAATAGTTAATCACGACGACATTTCGTTAGTGCCTAGTCTATCATACATCACGCATCCAAGGCCCTCATACAAAATCGCACTATCACAATATTAGTTAACACTTCACTTTTAAAAACCACCGAATTAAAATAAAACAAAACGTACTCACAGTATGCGGCCTCAACACCAACCACTTGTCTTGTCAACGTCCGAGCAACAACAGAGCACGTGGCACACTGAGGCCCTTCTTTTATAGAAGGCGGGTGGGGATCGAAACCACCCACTATGATTTCTGCTTATATCTATTTATTTATTAAGCTTACAACATCACACACAGTACAATATCTACTAATTATTTTAGGAAATCTTACATCTGAAATGTGTGACAATTAATGTAAACATAAGTTTCCCAAAGAAAATTTAAATAGAAATTAAAAATTAATAAAAATACAATTAAAATACTTACATGCTTATACGGCCTCTTCTGACCGTGCACCGTCCTCGGATGCACTGGTGATCTCTTCTTCAGGAGAACGGCATCTTGCTCGCAATAGTCACCAATATGTGGTTCGTGTGTTCTTGAAGAAGCAGAAGGATCAGTACACGCAGTTAAAGGCTCACCAATTTCATCGGGGTATTCGTCATCGCAATCTGTACAAAAGTAATTCTAATAGTTAATCACGACGACATTTCGTTAGTGCCTAGTCTATCATACATCACGCATCCAAGGCCCTCATACAAAATCGCACTATCACAATATTAGTTAACACTTCACTTTTAAAAACCACCGAATTAAAATAAAACAAAACGTACTCACAGTATGCGGCCTCAACACCAACCACTTGTCTTGTCAACGTCCGAGCAACAACAGAGCACGTGGCACACTGAGGCCCTTCTTTTATAGAAGGCGGGTGGGGATCGAAACCACCCACTATGATTTCTGCTTATATCTATTTATTTATTAAGCTTACAACATCACACACAGTACAAAATCTACTAATTATTTAACGAAATCTTACATCTGAAATGAGTGACAATTAATGTAAACATAAGTTTCCCAAAGAAAATTTAAATAGAAATTAAAAATTAATAAAAATACAATTAAAATACTTACATGCTTATACGGCCTCTTCTGACCGTGCACCGTCCTCGGATGCACTGGTGATCTCTTCTTCAGGAGAACGGCATCTTGCTCGCCATAGTCACCAATATTTGGTTCGTGTGTTCTTGAAGAAGCAGAAGGATCAGTACACGCAGTTAAAGGCTCACCAATTTCATCGGGGTATTCGTCATCGCAATCTGTGCAAAAGTAATCCTGTTAGTTAATCACGACGACATTTCGTTAGTGCCTAGTCTATCATACATCACGCATCCAAGGCCCTCATACAAAATCGCACTATCACAATATTAGTTAACACTTCACTTTTAAAAACCACCGAATTAAAATAAAACAAAACGTACTCACAGTATGCGGCCTCAACACCAACCACTTGTCTTGTCAACGTCCGAGCAACAACAGAGCACGTGGCACACTGAGGCCCTTCTTTTATAGAAGGCGGGTGGGGATCGAAACCACCCACTATGATTTCTGCTTATATCTATTTATTTATTAAGCTTACAACATCACACACAGTACAAAATCTACTAATTATTTTACGAAATCTTACATCTGAAATGAGTGACAATTAATGTTAATATAAGTTTCCCAAAGAAAATTTAAATAGAAATTAAAAATTTTAAAAAAATACAATTAAGTACTTACATGCTTATACGGCCTCTCCTGATCGTGCACCGTCCTCGAATGCACTGGTGATCTCTTCTACAGGAGAACGGCATCTTGCTCGCCATAGTCACCAATATGTGGTTCGTGTGTTCTTGAGGAAGCAGAAGGATCAGTACACGCAGCTAAGGGCACACCAACGTCATCGGGGTATTCGTCATCGCAATCTGTGCAAAAGTAATCCTGTTAGTTAATCACGACGACATTTCGTTAGTGCCTAGTCTATCATAAATCACGCATCCAAGGCCCTCATACAAAATCGCACTATCACAATATTAGTTAACACTTCACTTTTAAAAACCACCGAATTAAAATAAAACAAAACGTACTCACAGTATGCGGCCTCAACCCCAACCACTTGTCTTGTCAACGTCCGAGCAACAACAGAGCACGTGGCACACTGAGGCCCTTCTTTTATAGAAGGCGGGTGGGGATCGAAACCACCCACTATGATTTCTGCTTATATCTATTTATTTATTAAGCTTACAACATCACACACAGTACAATATCTACTAATTATTTTAGGAAATCTTACATCTGAAATGTGTGACAATTAATGTAAACATAAGTTTCCCAAAGAAAATTTAAATAGAAATTAAAAATTAATAAAAATACAATTAAAATACTTACATGCTTATACGGCCTCTTCTGACCGTGCACCGTCCTCGGATGCACTGGTGATCTCTTCTTCAGGAGAACGGCATCTTGCTCGCAATAGTCACCAATATGTGGTTCGTGTGTTCTTGAAGAAGCAGAAGGATCAGTACACGCAGTTAAAGGCTCACCAATTTCATCGGGGTATTCGTCATCGCAATCTGTACAAAAGTAATTCTAATAGTTAATCACGACGACATTTCGTTAGTGCCTAGTCTATCATACATCACGCATCCAAGGCCCTCATACAAAATCGCACTATCACAATATTAGTTAACACTTCACTTTTAAAAACCACCGAATTAAAATAAAACAAAACGTACTCACAGTATGCGGCCTCAACACCAACCACTTGTCTTGTCAACGTCCGAGCAACAACAGAGCACGTGGCACACTGAGGCCCTTCTTTTATAGAAGGCGGGTGGGGATCGAAACCACCCACTATGATTTCTGCTTATATCTATTTATTTATTAAGCTTACAACATCACACACAGTACAAAATCTACTAATTATTTTAGGAAATCTTACATCTGAAATGTGTGACAATTAATGTAAACATAAGTTTCCCAAAGAAAATTTAAATAGAAATTAAAAATTAATAAAAATACAATTAAAATACTTACATGCTTATACGGCCTCTTCTGACCGTGCACCGTCCTCGGATGCACTGGTGATCTATTCTTCAGGAGAACGGCATCTTGCTCGCCATAGTCACCAATATGTGGTTCGTGTGTTCTTGAAGAAGCAGAAGGATCAGTACACGCAGTTAAAGGCTCACCAATTTCATCGGGGTATTCGTCATCGCAATCTGTGCAAAAGTAATCCTGTTAGTTAATCACGACGACATTTCGTTAGTGCCTAGTCTATCATACATCACGCATCCAAGGCCCTCATACAAAATCGCACTATCACAATATTAGTTAACACTTCACTTTTAAAAACCACCGAATTAAAATAAAACAAAACGTACTCACAGTATGCGGCCTCAACACCAACCACTTGTCTTGTCAACGTCCGAGCAACAACAGAGCACGTGGCACACTGAGGCCCTTCTTTTATAGAAGGCGGGTGGGGATCGAAACCACCCACTATGATTTCTGCTTATATCTATTTATTTATTAAGCTTACAACATCACACACAGTACAATATCTACTAATTATTTTAGGAAATCTTACATCTGAAATGTGTGACAATTAATGTAAACATAAGTTTCCCGAAGAAAATTTAAATAGAAATTATAAATTAATAAAAATACAATTAAAATACTTACATGCTTATACGGCCTCTTCTGACCGTGCACCGTCCTCGGATGCACTGGTGATCTCTTCTTCAGGAGAACGGCATCTTGCTCGCCATAGTCACCAATATGTGGTTCGTGTGTTCTTAAAGAAGCAGAAGGATCAGTACACGCAGTTAAAGGCTCACCAATTTCATCGGGGTATTCGTCATCGCAATCTGTGCAAAAGTAATCCTGTTAGTTAATCACGACGACATTTCGTTAGTGCCTAGTCTATCATACATCACGCATCCAAGGCCCTCATACAAAATCGCACTATCACAATATTAGTTAACACTTCACTTTTAAAAACCACCGAATTAAAATAAAACAAAACGTACTCACAGTATGCGGCCTCAACACCAACCACTTGTCTTGTCAACGTCCGAGCAACAACAGAGCACGTGGCACACTGAGGCCCTTCTTTTATAGAAGGCGGGTGGGGATCGAAACCACCCACTATGATTTCTGCTTATATCTATTTATTTATTAAGCTTACAACATCACACACAGTACAAAATCTACTAATTATTTAACAAAATCTTACATCTGAAATGAGTGACAATTAATGTTAACATAAGTTTCCCAAAGAAAATTTAAATAGAAATTATAAATTAATAAAAATACAATTAAAATACTTACATGCTTATACGGCCTCTTCTGACCGTGCACCGTCCTCGGATGCACTGGTGATCTCTTCTTCAGGAGAACGGCATCTTGCTCGCCATAGTCACCAATATGTGGTTCGTGTGTTCTTAAAGAAGCAGAAGGATCAGTACACGCAGTTAAAGGCTCACCAATTTCATCGGGGTATTCGTCATCGCAATCTGTGCAAAAGTAATCCTGTTAGTTAATCACGACGACATTTCGTTAGTGCCTAGTCTATCATACATCACGCATCCAAGGCCCTCATACAAAATCGCACTATCACAATATTAGTTAACACTTCACTTTTAAAAACCACCGAATTAAAATAAAACAAAACGTACTCACAGTATGCGGCCTCAACACCAACCACTTGTCTTGTCAACGTCCGAGCAACAACAGAGCGCGTGGCACACTGAGGCCCTTCTTTTAAAGAAGGCGGGTGGGGATCGAAACCACCCACTATGATTTCTGCTTATATCTATTTATTTATTGAGCTTACAACATCACACACAGTACAAAATCTACTAATTATTTTACGAAATATTACATCTGAAATGTGTGACAATTAATGTAAACATAAGTTTCCCAAAGAAAATTTAAATAGAGATTAAAAATTTAAAAAAAATACAGTTAAATACTTACATGCTTTTGCGGCCTCTCCTGACCGTGCACCGTCCTCGGATGCATTGGTGATCTCTTTTTCAGGAGAACGGCATCTTGCTCGCCATAGTCACCAATATGTGGTTCGTGTGTTCTTGAGGAAGCAGAAGGATCAGTACACGCAGCTAAGGGCACACCAACGTCATCGGGGTATTCGTCATCGCAATCTGTGCAAAAGTAATCCTGTTAGTTAATCACGACGACATTTCGTTAGTGCCTAGTCTATCATACATCACGCATCCAAGGCCCTCATACAAAATCGCACTATCACAATATTAGTTAACACTTCACTTTTAAAAACCACCGAATTAAAATAAAACAAAACGTACTCACAGTATGCGGCCTCAACACCAACCACTTGTCTTGTCAACGTCCGAGCAACAACAGAGCACGTGGCACACTGAGGCCCTTCTTTTATAGAAGGCGGGTGGGGATCGAAACCACCCACTACGATTTCTGCTTATATTTATTTATTTTTTAACCCTACAACATCACACACAGTACAAAATCTACTAATTATTTTACGAAATCTTACATCTTAAATGTGTGACAATTACTGTAAACGTAAGTTTCACAAAAAGAAAAAGAAAAATAATAATTAGAAAAAAATACAATTAAAATACTTACATACAATACGTATACGGCCTCTCCTGACCGTGCACCGTCCTCGGATTCACTTGTGATCTCTTCTTCGGGAGAACGGCATCTTGCTCGCCATGGTCACCAATATGTGGTTCGTGTGTTCTTGAGGAAGCAGAAGTGTACACGCAGCTAAAGGCTCACCAACGTCATAAGGGGTATTCGTCCTCGCAATCTGTGCAACATTAATCCTGTTAGTTAATCACGACGACATTACGTTAGTGCCTAGTCTATCATACATCACGCATCCAAGGCCCTCATACAAAATCGCACTACCACAACTTTAGTAAACACTTCACTTTCAAAAACCACCGAATAAAAATAACACAGAACGTACTCACAGTATGCGGCCTCGACACCAGCCACTTGTCTTGTCAACGTCCGAGCAACAACAGTGCGCGTGGCACACTGAGGCCTTTCTTTTATAGAAGGCGGGTGGGGATCGAAACCACCCACTATGATTTCTGCTTATATTTATTTATTTATTAAGCTTACAACATCACACACAGTACAAAATCTACTAATTATTTTACGAAATCTTACATCTAAAATGTGTGACAATTAATGTAAACTTAAGTTTCACAAAAAAAGAAATTAATATTTAAAAAACATACAATTAAAATACTTACATACAATACGTATACGGCCTCTCCTGACCGTGCACCGCCCTCGGATGCACTGGTGATCTCTTCTTCGGGAGAACGGCGTCTTGCTCGCCATGGTCACCAATATGTGGTTCGTGTGTTCTTGAGGAAGCAGAAGGATCAGTACAGGCAGCTAAAGGCTCACCAATGTCATCGGGGTATTCGTTCTCGAAATCTGTGCAACAGTAATCCTGTTAGTTAATCACGACGACATTACGTTAGTGCCTAGTCTATCATACATCACGCATCCAAGGCCCTCATACAACATCGCACTACCACAAATTTAGTTAAAACACTTCACTTTCAAAAACCACCGAATAAAAATAACACAGAACGTACTCACAGTATGCGGCCTCGACACTAGCCACTTGTCTTGTCAACGTCCGAGCAACAACAGTGCGCGTGGCACACTGAGGCCTTTCTTTTATAGAAGGCGGGTGGGGATCGAAACCACCCACTATGATTTCTGCTTATATTTATTTATTTATTAAGCTTACAACATCACACACAGTACAAAATCTACTAATTATTTTACGAAATCTTACATCTAAAATGTGTGACAATTAATGTAAACTTAAGTTTCACAAAAAAAGAAACAAAAAAGAAATTAATATTTAAAAAAAATACAATTAAAATACTTACATACAATACGTATACGGCCTCTCCTGACCGTGCACCGTCCTCGGATGCACTGGTGATCTCTTCTTCGGGAGAACGGCATCTTGCTCGCCATGGTCACCAATATGTGGTTCCTGTGTTCTTCAGGAAGCAGAAGGATCAGTACACGCAGCTAAAGGCTCACCAACGTCATCGGGGTATTCGTCATCGCAATCTGTGCAAAAGTAATCCTGTTAGTTAATCACGACGACATTTCGTTAGTGCCTAGTCTATCATACATCACGCATCCAAGGCCCTCATACAAAATCGCACTATCACAATATTAGTTAACACTTCACTTTTAAAAACCACCGAATTAAAATAAAACAAAACGTACTCACAGTATGCGGCCTCAACACCAACCACTTGTCTTGTCAACGTCCGAGCAACAACAGAGCACGTGGCACACTGAGGCCCTTCTTTTATAGAAGGCGGGTGGGGATCGAAACCACCCACTATGATTTCTGCTTATATCTATTTATTTATTAAGCTTACAACATCACACACAGTACAAAATCTACTAATTATTTTACGAAATCTTACATCTTAAATGTGTGACAATTACTGTAAACGTAAGTTTCACAAAAAGAAAAAGAAAAAGAAAAATAATAATTTAAAAAAAATAATAATTAAAAAAAAATACAATTAAAATACTTACATACAATACGTATACGGCCTCTCCTGACCGTGCACCGTCCTCGGATGCACTGGTGATCTCTTCATCGGGAGAACGGCATCTTGCTCGCCATGGTCACCAATATGTGGTTCCTGTGTTCTTGAGGAAGCAGAAGGATCAGTACACGCAGCTAAAGGCTCACCAACGTCATCGGGGTATTCGTCATCGCAATCTGTGCAAAAGTAATCCTGTTAGTTAATCACGACGACATTTCGTTAGTGCCTAGTCTATCATACATCACGCATCCAAGGCCCTCATACAAAATCGCACTATCACAATATTAGTTAACACTTCACTTTTAAAAACCACCGAATTAAAATAAAACAAAACGTACTCACAGTATGCGGCCTCAACACCAACCACTTGTCTTGTCAACGTCCGAGCAACAACAGAGCACGTGGCACACTGAGGCCCTTCTTTTATAGAAGGCGGGTGGGGATCGAAACCACCCACTTTGATTTCTGCTTATATCTATTTATTTATTAAGCTTACAACATCACACACAGTACAAAATCTACTAATTATTTAACAAAATCTTACATCTGAAATGAGTGACAATTAATGTTAACATAAGTTTCCCAAAGAAAATTTAAATAGAAATTATAAATTAATAAAAATACAATTAAAATACTTACATGCTTATACGGCCTCTTCTGACCGTGCACCGTCCTCGGATGCACTGGTGATCTCTTCTTCAGGAGAACGGCATCTTGCTCGCCATAGTCACCAATATGTGGTTCGTGTGTTCTTAAAGAAGCAGAAGGATCAGTACACGCAGTTAAAGGCTCACCAATTTCATCGGGGTATTCGTCATCGCAATCTGTGCAAAAGTAATCCTGTTAGTTAATCACGACGACATTTCGTTAGTGCCTAGTCTATCATACATCACGCATCCAAGGCCCTCATACAAAATCGCACTATCACAATATTAGTTAACACTTCACTTTTAAAAACCACCGAATTAAAATAAAACAAAACGTACTCACAGTATGCGGCCTCAACACCAACCACTTGTCTTGTCAACGTCCGAGCAACAACAGAGCGCGTGGCACACTGAGGCCCTTCTTTCAAAGAAGGCGGGTGGGGATCGAAACCACCCACTATGATTTCTGCTTATATCTATTTATTTATTAAGCTTACAACATCACACACAGTACAAAATCTACTAATTATTTTAGGAAATCTTACATCTGAAATGTGTGACAATTAATGTAAACATAAGTTTCCCAAAGAAAATTTAAATAGAAATTAAAAATTAATAAAAATACAATTAAAATACTTACATGCTTATACGGCCTCTTCTGACCGTGCACCGTCCTCGGATGCACTGGTGATCTCTTCTTCAGGAGAACGGCATCTTGCTCGCCATAGTCACCAATATGTGGTTCGTGTGTTCTTGAAGAAGCAGAAGGATCAGTACACGCAGTTAAAGGCTCACCAATTTCATCGGGGTATTCGTCATCGCAATCTGTGCAAAAGTAATCCTGTTAGTTAATCACGACGACATTTCGTTAGTGCCTAGTCTATCATACATCACGCATCCAAGGCCCTCATACAAAATCGCACTATCACAATATTAGTTAACACTTCACTTTTAAAAACCACCGAATTAAAATAAAACAAAACGTACTCACAGTATGCGGCCTCAACACCAACCACTTGTCTTGTCAACGTCCGAGCAACAACAGAGCACGTGGCACACTGAGGCCCTTCTTTTATAGAAGGCGGGTGGGGATCGAAACCACCCACTATGATTTCTGTTTATATCTATTTATTTATTAAGCTTACAACATCACACACAGTACAAAATCTACTAATTATTTAACGAAATCTTACATCTGAAATGAGTGACAATTAATGTAAACATAAGTTTCCCAAAGAAAATTTAAATAGAAATAAAAAATTAATAAAAATACAATTAAAATACTTACATGCTTATACGGCCTCTTCTGACCGTGCACCGTCCTCGGATGCACTGGTGATCTCTTCTTCAGGAGAACGGCATCTTGCTCGTCATAGTCACCAATATTTGGTTCGTGTGTTCTTGAAGAAGCAGAAGGATCAGTACACGCAGTTAAAGGCTCACCAATTTCATCGGGGTATTCGTCATCGCAATCTGTGCAAAAGTAATCCTGTTAGTTAATCACGACGACATTTCGTTAGTGCCTAGTCTATCATACATCACGCATCCAAGGCCCTCATACAAAATCGCACTATCACAATATTAGTTAACACTTCACTTTTAAAAACCACCGAATTAAAATAAAACAAAACGTACTCACAGTATGCGGCCTCAACACCAACCACTTGTCTTGTCAACGTCCGAGCAACAACAGAGCACGTGGCACACTGAGGCCCTTCTTTTATAGAAGGCGGGTGGGGATCGAAACCACCCACTATGATTTCTGCTTATATCTATTTATTTATTAAGCTTACAACATCACACACAGTACAAAATCTACTAATTATTTAACGAAATCTTACATCTGAAATGAGTGACAATTAATGTAAACATAAGTTTCCCAAAGAAAATTTAAATAGAAATTAAAAATTAATAAAAATACAATTAAAATACTTACATGCTTATACGGCCTCTTCTGACCGTGCACCGTCCTCGGATGCACTGGTGATCTCTTCTTCAGGAGAACGGCATCTTGCTCGCCATAGTCACCAATATTTGGTTCGTGTGTTCTTGAAGAAGCAGAAGGATCAGTACACGCAGTTAAAGGCTCACCAATTTCATCGGGGTATTCGTCATCGCAATCTGTGCAAAAGTAATCCTGTTAGTTAATCACGACGACATTTCGTTAGTGCCTAGTCTATCATACATCACGCATCCAAGGCCCTCATACAAAATCGCACTATCACAATATTAGTTAACACTTCACTTTTAAAAACCACCGAATTAAAATAAAACAAAACGTACTCACAGTATGCGGCCTCAACACCAACCACTTGTCTTGTCAACGTCCGAGCAACAACAGAGCACGTGGCACACTGAGGCCCTTCTTTTATAGAAGGCGGGTGGGGATCGAAACCACCCACTATGATTTCTGCTTATATCTATTTATTTATTAAGCTTACAACATCACACACAGTACAAAATCTACTAATTATTTTAGGAAATCTTACATCTGAAATGTGTGACAATTAATGTAAACATAAGTTTCCCAAAGAAAATTTAAATAGAAATTAAAAATTAATAAAAATACAATTAAAATACTTACATGCTTATACGGCCTCTTCTGACCGTGCACCGTCCTCGGATGCACTGGTGATCTCTTCTTCAGGAGAACGGCATCTTGCTCGCCATAGTCACCAATATGTGGTTCGTGTGTTCTTGAAGAAGCAGAAGGATCAGTACACGCAGTTAAAGGCTCACCAATTTCATCGGGGTATTCGTCATCGCAATCTGTGCAAAAGTAATCCTGTTAGTTAATCACGACGACATTTCGTTAGTGCCTAGTCTATCATACATCACGCATCCAAGGCCCTCATACAAAATCGCACTATCACAATATTAGTTAACACTTCACTTTTAAAAACCACCGAATTAAAATAAAACAAAACGTACTCACAGTATGCGGCCTCAACACCAACCACTTGTCTTGTCAACGTCCGAGCAACAACAGAGCACGTGGCACACTGAGGCCCTTCTTTTATAGAAGGCGGGTGGGGATCGAAACCACCCACTATGATTTCTGTTTATATCTATTTATTTATTAAGCTTACAACATCACACACAGTACAAAATCTACTAATTATTTAACGAAATCTTACATCTGAAATGAGTGACAATTAATGTAAACATAAGTTTCCCAAAGAAAATTTAAATAGAAATAAAAAATTAATAAAAATACAATTAAAATACTTACATGCTTATACGGCCTCTTCTGACCGTGCACCGTCCTCGGATGCACTGGTGATCTCTTCTTCAGGAGAACGGCATCTTGCTCGTCATAGTCACCAATATTTGGTTCGTGTGTTCTTGAAGAAGCAGAAGGATCAGTACACGCAGTTAAAGGCTCACCAATTTCATCGGGGTATTCGTCATCGCAATCTGTGCAAAAGTAATCCTGTTAGTTAATCACGACGACATTTCGTTAGTGCCTAGTCTATCATACATCACGCATCCAAGGCCCTCATACAAAATCGCACTATCACAATATTAGTTAACACTTCACTTTTAAAAATCACCGAATTAAAATAAAACAAAACGTACTCACAGTATGCGGCCTCAACACCAACCACTTGTCTTGTCAACGTCCGAGCAACAACAGAGCACGTGGCACACTGAGGCCCTTCTTTTATAGAAGGCGGGTGGGGATCGAAACCACCCACTATGATTTCTGCTTATATCTATTTATTTATTAAGCTTACAACATCACACACAGTACAATATCTACTAATTATTTTAGGAAATCTTACATCTGAAATGTGTGACAATTAATGTAAACATAAGTTTCCCAAAGAAAATTTAAATAGAAATTAAAAATTAATAAAAATACAATTAAAATACTTACATACTTATACGGCCTCTTCTGACCGTGCACCGTCCTCGGATGCACTGGTGATCTCTTCTTCAGGAGAACGGCATCTTGCTCGCAATAGTCACCAATATGTGGTTCGTGTGTTCTTGAAGAAGCAGAAGGATCAGTACACGCAGTTAAAGGCTCACCAATTTCATCGGGGTATTCGTCATCGCAATCTGTACAAAAGTAATTCTAATAGTTAATCACGACGACATTTCGTTAGTGCCTAGTCTATCATACATCACGCATCCAAGGCCCTCATACAAAATCGCACTATCACAATATTAGTTAACACTTCACTTTTAAAAACCACCGAATTAAAATAAAACAAAACGTACTCACAGTATGCGGCCTCAACACCAACCACTTGTCTTGTCAACGTCCGAGCAACAACAGAGCACGTGGCACACTGAGGCCCTTCTTTTATAGAAGGCGGGTGGGGATCGAAACCACCCACTATGATTTCTGCTTATATCTATTTATTTATTAAGCTTACAACATCACACACAGTACAATATCTACTAATTATTTTAGGAAATCTTACATCTGAAATGTGTGACAATTAATGTAAACATAAGTTTCCCGAAGAAAATTTAAATAGAAATTAAAAATTAATAAAAATACAATTAAAATACTTACATGCTTATACGGCCTCTTCTGACCGTGCACCGTCCTCGGATGCACTGGTGATCTCTTCTTCAGGAGAACGGCATCTTGCTCGCAATAGTCACCAATATGTGGTTCGTGTGTTCTTGAAGAAGCAGAAGGATCAGTACACGCAGTTAAAGGCTCACCAATTTCATCGGGGTATTCGTCATCGCAATCTGTACAAAAGTAATTCTAATAGTTAATCACGACGACATTTCGTTAGTGCCTAGTCTATCATACATCACGCATCCAAGGCCCTCATACAAAATCGCACTATCACAATATTAGTTAACACTTCACTTTTAAAAACCACCGAATTAAAATAAAACAAAACGTACTCACAGTATGCGGCCTCAACACCAACCACTTGTCTTGTCAACGTCCGAGCAACAACAGAGCACGTGGCACACTGAGGCCCTTCTTTTATAGAAGGCGGGTGGGGATCGAAACCACCCACTATGATTTCTGCTTATATCTATTTATTTATTAAGCTTACAACATCACAGACAGTACAAAATCTACTAATTATTTAACGAAATCTTACATCTGAAATGAGTGACAATTAATGTAAACATAAGTTTCCCAAAGAAAATTTAAATAGAAATTAAAAATTAATAAAAATACAATTAAAATACTTACATGCTTATACGGCCTCTTCTGACCGTGCACCGTCCTCGGATGCACTGGTGATCTCTTCTTCAGGAGAACGGCATCTTGCTCGCCATAGTCACCAATATTTGGTTCGTGTGTTCTTGAAGAAGCAGAAGGATCAGTACACGCAGTTAAAGGCTCACCAATTTCATCGGGGTATTCGTCATCGCAATCTGTGCAAAAGTAATCCTGTTAGTTAATCACGACGACATTTCGTTAGTGCCTAGTCTATCATACATCACGCATCCAAGGCCCTCATACAAAATCGCACTATCACAATATTAGTTAACACTTCACTTTTAAAAACCACCGAATTAAAATAAAACAAAACGTACTCACAGTATGCGGCCTCAACACCAACCACTTGTCTTGTCAACGTCCGAGCAACAACAGAGCACGTGGCACACTGAGGCCCTTCTTTTATAGAAGGCGGGTGGGGATCGAAACCACCCACTATGATTTCTGCTTATATCTATTTATTTATTAAGCTTACAACATCACACACAGTACAATATCTACTAATTATTTTAGGAAATCTTACATCTGAAATGTGTGACAATTAATGTAAACATAAGTTTCCCAAAGAAAATTTAAATAGAAATTAAAAATTAATAAAAATACAATTAAAATACTTACATACTTATACGGCCTCTTCTGACCGTGCACCGTCCTCGGATGCACTGGTGATCTCTTCTTCAGGAGAACGGCATCTTGCTCGCAATAGTCACCAATATGTGGTTCGTGTGTTCTTGAAGAAGCAGAAGGATCAGTACACGCAGTTAAAGGCTCACCAATTTCATCGGGGTATTCGTCATCGCAATCTGTACAAAAGTAATTCTAATAGTTAATCACGACGACATTTCGTTAGTGCCTAGTCTATCATACATCACGCATCCAAGGCCCTCATACAAAATCGCACTATCACAATATTAGTTAACACTTCACTTTTAAAAACCACCGAATTAAAATAAAACAAAACGTACTCACAGTATGCGGCCTCAACACCAACCACTTGTCTTGTCAACGTCCGAGCAACAACAGAGCACGTGGCACACTGAGGCCCTTCTTTTATAGAAGGCGGGTGGGGATCGAAACCACCCACTATGATTTCTGCTTATATCTATTTATTTATTAAGCTTACAACATCACACACAGTACAAAATCTACTAATTATTTAACGAAATCTTACATCTGAAATGAGTGACAATTAATGTAAACATAAGTTTCCCAAAGAAAATTTAAATAGAAATTAAAAATTAATAAAAATACAATTAAAATACTTACATGCTTATACGGCCTCTTCTGACCGTGCACCGTCCTCGGATGCACTGGTGATCTCTTCTTCAGGAGAACGGCATCTTGCTCGCCATAGTCACCAATATTTGGTTCGTGTGTTCTTGAAGAAGCAGAAGGATCAGTACACGCAGTTAAAGGCTCACCAATTTCATCGGGGTATTCGTCATCGCAATCTGTGCAAAAGTAATCCTGTTAGTTAATCACGACGACATTTCGTTAGTGCCTAGTCTATCATACATCACGCATCCAAGGCCCTCATACAAAATCGCACTATCACAATATTAGTTAACACTTCACTTTTAAAAACCACCGAATTAAAATAAAACAAAACGTACTCACAGTATGCGGCCTCAACACCAACCACTTGTCTTGTCAACGTCCGAGCAACAACAGAGCACGTGGCACACTGAGGCCCTTCTTTTATAGAAGGCGGGTGGGGATCGAAACCACCCACTATGATTTCTGCTTATATCTATTTATTTATTAAGCTTACAACATCACACACAGTACAATATCTACTAATTATTTTAGGAAATCTTACATCTGAAATGTGTGACAATTAATGTAAACATAAGTTTCCCAAAGAAAATTTAAATAGAAATTAAAAATTAATAAAAATACAATTAAAATACTTACATGCTTATACGGCCTCTTCTGACCGTGCACCGTCCTCGGATGCACTGGTGATCTCTTCTTCAGGAGAACGGCATCTTGCTCGCAATAGTCACCAATATTTGGTTCGTGTGTTCTTGAAGAAGCAGAAGGATCAGTACACGCAGTTAAAGGCTCACCAATTTCATCGGGGTATTCGTCATCGCAATCTGTACAAAAGTAATTCTAATAGTTAATCACGACGACATTTCGTTAGTGCCTAGTCTATCATACATCACGCATCCAAGGCCCTCATACAAAATCGCACTATCACAATATTAGTTAACACTTCACTTTTAAAAACCACCGAATTAAAATAAAACAAAACGTACTCACAGTATGCGGCCTCAACACCAACCACTTGTCTTGTCAACGTCCGAGCAACAACAGAGCACGTGGCACACTGAGGCCCTTCTTTTATAGAAGGCGGGTGGGGATCGAAACCACCCACTATGATTTCTGCTTATATCTATTTATTTATTAAGCTTACAACATCACACACAGTACAAAATCTACTAATTATTTAACGAAATCTTACATCTGAAATGAGTGACAATTAATGTAAACATAAGTTTCCCAAAGAAAATTTAAATAGAAATTAAAAATTAATAAAAATACAATTAAAATACTTACATGCTTATACGGCCTCTTCTGACCGTGCACCGTCCTCGGATGCACTGTTGATCTCTTCTTCAGGAGAACGGCATCTTGCTCGCCATAGTCACCAAAATGTGGTTCGTGTGTTCTTGAGGAAGCAGAAGGATCAGTACACGCAGCTAAGGGCACACCAACGTCATCGGGGTATTCGTCATCGCAATCTGTGCAAAAGTAATCCTGTTAGTTAATCACGACGACATTTCGTTAGTGCCTAGTCTATCATACATCACGCATCCAAGGCCCTCATACAAAATCGCACTATCACAATATTAGTTAACACTTCACTTTTAAAAACCACCGAATTAAAATAAAACAAAACGTACTCACAGTATGCGGCCTCAACACCAACCACTTGTCTTGTCAACGTCCGAGCAACAACAGAGCACGTGGCACACTGAGGCCCTTCTTTTATAGAAGGCGGGTGGGGATCGAAACCACCCACTACGATTTCTGCTTATATTTATTTTTTAACCCTACAACATCACACACAGTACAAAATCTACTAATTATTTTAGGAAATCTTACATCTGAAATGTGTGACAATTAATGTAAACATAAGTTTCCCAAAGAAAATTTAAATAGAAATTAAAAATTAATAAAAATACAATTAAAATACTTACATGCTTATACGGCCTCTTCTGACCGTGCACCGTCCTCGGATGCACTGGTGATCTCTTCTTCAGGAGAACGGCATCTTGCTCGCCATAGTCACCAATATGTGGTTCGTGTGTTCTTGAAGAAGCAGAAGGATCAGTACACGCAGTTAAAGGCTCACCAATTTCATCGGGGTATTCGTCATCGCAATCTGTGCAAAAGTAATTCTGTTAGTTAATCACGACGACATTTCGTTAGTGCCTAGTCTATCATACATCACGCATCCAAGGCCCTCATACAAAATCGCACTATCACAATATTAGTTAACACTTCACTTTTAAAAACCACCGAATTAAAATAAAACAAAACGTACTCACAGTATGCGGCCTCAACACCAACCACTTGTCTTGTCAACGTCCGAGCAACAACAGAGCACGTGGCACACTGAGGCCCTTCTTTTATAGAAGGCGGGTGGGGATCGAAACCACCCACTATGATTTCTGATTATATCTATTTATTTATTAAGCTTACAACATCACACAGTACAAAATCTACTAATTATTTTACGAAATCTTACATCTGAAATGAGTGACAATTAATGTAAACATAAGTTTCCCAAAGAAAATTTAAATAGAAATTAAAAATTAATAAAAATACAATTAAAATACTTACATGCTTATACGGCCTCTTCTGACCGTGCACCGTCCTCGGATGCACTGTTGATCTCTTCTTCAGGAGAACGGCATCTTGCTCGCCATAGTCACCAAAATGTGGTTCGTGTGTTCTTGAGGAAGCAGAAGGATCAGTACACGCAGCTAAGGGCACACCAACGTCATCGGGGTATTCGTCATCGCAATCTGTGCAAAAGTAATCCTGTTAGTTAATCACGACGACATTTCGTTAGTGCCTAGTCTATCATACATCACGCATCCAAGGCCCTCATACAAAATCGCACTATCACAATATTAGTTAACACTTCACTTTTAAAAACCACCGAATTAAAATAAAACAAAACGTACTCACAGTATGCGGCCTCAACACCAACCACTTGTCTTGTCAACGTCCGAGCAACAACAGAGCACGTGGCACACTGAGGCCCTTCTTTTATAGAAGGCGGGTGGGGATCGAAACCACCCACTACGATTTCTGCTTATATTTATTTTTTAACCCTACAACATCACACACAGTACAAAATCTACTAATTATTTTAGGAAATCTTACATCTGAAATGTGTGACAATTAATGTAAACATAAGTTTCCCAAAGAAAATTTAAATAGAAATTAAAAATTAATAAAAATACAATAAAAATACTTACATGCTTATACGGCCTCTTCTGACCGTGCACCGTCCTCGGATGCACTGGTGATCTCTTCTTCAGGAGAACGGCATCTTGCTCGCCATAGTCACCAATATGTGGTTCGTGTGTTCTTGAAGAAGCAGAAGGATCAGTACACGCAGTTAAAGGCTCACCAATTTCATCGGGGTATTCGTCATCGCAATCTGTGCAAAAGTAATTCTGTTAGTTAATCACGACGACATTTCGTTAGTGCCTAGTCTATCATACATCACGCATCCAAGGCCCTCATACAAAATCGCACTATCACAATATTAGTTAACACTTCACTTTTAAAAACCACCGAATTAAAATAAAACAAAACGTACTCACAGTATGCGGCCTCAACACCAACCACTTGTCTTGTCAACGTCCGAGCAACAACAGAGCACGTGGCACACTGAGGCCCTTCTTTTATAGAAGGCGGGTGGGGATCGAAACCACCCACTACGATTTCTGCTTATATTTATTTTTTAACCCTACAACATCACACACAGTACAAAATCTACTAATTATTTTAGGAAATCTTACATCTGAAATGTGTGACAATTAATGTAAACATAAGTTTCCCAAAGAAAATTTAAATAGAAATTAAAAATTAATAAAAATACAATTAAAATACTTACATGCTTATACGGCCTCTTCTGACCGTGCACCGTCCTCGGATGCACTGGTGATCTCTTCTTCAGGAGAACGGCATCTTGCTCGCCATAGTCACCAATATGTGGTTCGTGTGTTCTTGAAGAAGCAGAAGGATCAGTACACGCAGTTAAAGGCTCACCAATTTCATCGGGGTATTCGTCATCGCAATCTGTGCAAAAGTAATTCTGTTAGTTAATCACGACGACATTTCGTTAGTGCCTAGTCTATCATACATCACGCATCCAAGGCCCTCATACAAAATCGCACTATCACAATATTAGTTAACACTTCACTTTTAAAAACCACCGAATTAAAATAAAACAAAACGTACTCACAGTATGCGGCCTCAACACCAACCACTTGTCTTGTCAACGTCCGAGCAACAACAGAGCACGTGGCACACTGAGGCCCTTCTTTTATAGAAGGCGGGTGGGGATCGAAACCACCCACTATGATTTCTGATTATATCTATTTATTTATTAAGCTTACAACATCACACAGTACAAAATCTACTAATTATTTTACGAAATCTTACATCTGAAATGAGTGACAATTAATGTAAACATAAGTTTCCCAAAGAAAATTTAAATAGAAATTAAAAATTTTAAAAAAATACAAAAAATACAATTAAGTACTTACATGCTTATACGGCCTCTCCTGACCGTGCACCGTCCTCGAATGCACTGGTGATCTCTTCTACAGGAGAACGGCATCTTGCTCGCCATAGTCACCAATATGTGGTTCGTGTGTTTTTGAGGAAGCAGAAGGATCAGTACACGCAGCTAAGGGAACACCAACGTCATCGGGGTATTCGTCATCGCAATCTGTGCAAAAGTAATCCTGTTAGTTAATCACGACGACATTTCGTTAGTGCCTAGTCTATCATACATCACGCATCCAAGGCCCTCATACAAAATCGCACTATCACAATATTAGTTAACACTTCACTTTTAAAAACCACCGAATTAAAATAAAACAAAACGTACTCACAGTATGCGGCCTCAACACCAACCACTTGTCTTGTCAACGTCCGAGCAACAACAGAGCGCGTGGCACACTGAGGCCCTTCTTTTAAAGAAGGCGGGTGGGGATCGAAACCACCCACTATGATTTCTGCTTATATCTATTTATTTATTGAGCTTACAACATCACACACAGTACAAAATCTACTAATTATTTTACGAAATCTTACATCTGAAATGTGTGACAATTAATGTAAACATAAGTTTCCCAAAGAAAATTTAAATAGAGATTAAAAATTTAAAAAAAATACAGTAAAATACTTACATGCTTTTGCGGCCTCTCCTGACCGTGCACCGTCCTCGGATGCATTGGTGATCTCTTTTTCAGGAGAACGGCATCTTGCTCGCCATAGTCACCAATATGTGGTTCGTGTGTTCTTGAGGAAGCAGAAGGATCAGTACACGCAGCTAAGGGCACACCAACGTCATCGGGGTATTCGTCATCGCAATCTGTGCAAAAGTAATCCTGTTAGTTAATCACGACGACATTTCGTTAGTGCCTAGTCTATCATACATCACGCATCCAAGGCCCTCATACAAAATCGCACTATCACAATATTAGTTAACACTTCACTTTTAAAAACCACCGAATTAAAATAAAACAAAACGTACTCACAGTATGCGGCCTCAACACCAACCACTTGTCTTGTCAACGTCCGAGCAACAACAGAGCACGTGGCACACTGAGGCCCTTCTTTTATAGAAGGCGGGTGGGGATCGAAACCACCCACTACGATTTCTGCTTATATTTATTTATTTTTTAACCCTACAACATCACACACAGTACAAAATCTACTAATTATTTTACGAAATCTTACATCTTAAATGTGTGACAATTACTGTAAACGTAAGTTTCACAAAAAGAAAAAGAAAAATAATAATTAGAAAAAAATACAATTAAAATACTTACATACAATACGTATACGGCCTCTCCTGACCGTGCACCGTCCTCGGATTCACTTGTGATCTCTTCTTCGGGAGAACGGCATCTTGCTCGCCATGGTCACCAATATGTGGTTCGTGTGTTCTTGAGGAAGCAGAAGTGTACACGCAGCTAAAGGCTCACCAACGTCATAAGGGGTATTCGTCCTCGCAATCTGTGCAACATTAATCCTGTTAGTTAATCACGACGACATTACGTTAGTGCCTAGTCTATCATACATCACGCATCCAAGGCCCTCATACAAAATCGCACTACCACAACTTTAGTAAACACTTCACTTTCAAAAACCACCGAATAAAAATAACACAGAACGTACTCACAGTATGCGGCCTCGACACCAGCCACTTGTCTTGTCAACGTCCGAGCAACAACAGTGCGCGTGGCACACTGAGGCCTTTCTTTTATAGAAGGCGGGTGGGGATCGAAACCACCCACTATGATTTCTGCTTATATTTATTTATTTATTAAGCTTACAACATCACACACAGTACAAAATCTACTAATTATTTTACGAAATCTTACATCTAAAATGTGTGACAATTAATGTAAACTTAAGTTTCACAAAAAAAGAAATTAATATTTAAAAAACATACAATTAAAATACTTACATACAATACGTATACGGCCTCTCCTGACCGTGCACCGCCCTCGGATGCACTGGTGATCTCTTCTTCGGGAGAACGGCGTCTTGCTCGCCATGGTCACCAATATGTGGTTCGTGTGTTCTTGAGGAAGCAGAAGGATCAGTACAGGCAGCTAAAGGCTCACCAATGTCATCGGGGTATTCGTTCTCGAAATCTGTGCAACAGTAATCCTGTTAGTTAATCACGACGACATTACGTTAGTGCCTAGTCTATCATACATCACGCATCCAAGGCCCTCATACAACATCGCACTACCACAAATTTAGTTAAAACACTTCACTTTCAAAAACCACCGAATAAAAATAACACAGAACGTACTCACAGTATGCGGCCTCGACACCAGCCACTTGTCTTGTCAACGTCCGAGCAACAACAGTGCGCGTGGCACACTGAGGCCTTTCTTTTATAGAAGGCGGGTGGGGATCGAAACCACCCACTATGATTTCTGCTTATATTTATTTATTTATTAAGCTTACAACATCACACACAGTACAAAATCTACTAATTATTTTACGAAATCTTACATCTAAAATGTGTGACAATTAATGTAAACTTAAGTTTCACAAAAAAAGAAATTAATATTTAAAAAACATACAATTAAAATACTTACATACAATACGTATACGGCCTCTCCTGACCGTGCACCGCCCTCGGATGCACTGGTGATCTCTTCTTCGGGAGAACGGCGTCTTGCTCGCCATGGTCACCAATATGTGGTTCGTGTGTTCTTGAGGAAGCAGAAGGATCAGTACAGGCAGCTAAAGGCTCACCAATGTCATCGGGGTATTCGTTCTCGAAATCTGTGCAACAGTAATCCTGTTAGTTAATCACGACGACATTACGTTAGTGCCTAGTCTATCATACATCACGCATCCAAGGCCCTCATACAACATCGCACTACCACAAATTTAGTTAAAACACTTCACTTTCAAAAACCACCGAATAAAAATAACACAGAACGTACTCACAGTATGCGGCCTCGACACCAGCCACTTGTCTTGTCAACGTCCGAGCAACAACAGTGCGCGTGGCACACTGAGGCCTTTCTTTTATAGAAGGCGGGTGGGGATCGAAACCACCCACTATGATTTCTGCTTATATTTATTTATTTATTAAGCTTACAACATCACACACAGTACAAAATCTACTAATTATTTTACGAAATCTTACATCTAAAATGTGTGACAATTAATGTAAACTTAAGTTTCACAAAAAAAGAAACAAAAAAGAAATTAATATTTAAAAAAAATACAATTAAAATACTTACATACAATACGTATACGGCCTCTCCTGACCGTGCACCGTCCTCGGATGCACTGGTGATCTCTTCTTCGGGAGAACGGCATCTTGCTCGCCATGGTCACCAATATGTGGTTCCTGTGTTCTTGAGGACGCAGAAGGATCAGTACACGCAGCTAAAGGCTCACCAACGTCATCGGGGTATTCGTCATCGCAATCTGTGCAAAAGTAATCCTGTTAGTTAATCACGACGACATTTCGTTAGTGCCTAGTCTATCATACATCACGCATCCAAGGCCCTCATACAAAATCGCACTATCACAATATTAGTTAACACTTCACTTTTAAAAACCACCGAATTAAAATAAAACAAAACGTACTCACAGTGTGCGGCCTCAACACCAACCACTTGTCTTGTCAACGTCCGAGCAACAACAGAGCACGTGGCATACTGAGGCCCTTCTTTTATAGAAGGCGGGTGGGGATCGAAAGCACCCACTATGATTTGTGCTTAAATTTATTTATTTATTTAGTTATTAAGCTTACATCACACAGTACAAAATCTTACATCTAAAATGTGTGACCATTAATATAAACATACGTTTCACAAAAAAATTAAAGAGAAATTTAAAATTAAAAATTAAAAAAAAAGACAGTTAAAATACTTACATATAGGTAAATAACACATAAGAAACAGCTTTTGACGGCTGCCCTCAATATGAGAGCGAGGCGGCGGCGTCCTAATTGGCAAATTATTCTAAAATTAACGGTTGGTTACGAAGCTTATTTGTGAGTGATATCCTATCCCACTTCTGATTTTAGCAACCAGAAGTTATAATCAAATAAAAAAAACTATTCGAAATAAGCTACGAAGTGATTTAACCAAAAATAACTTCATTAAAGAACAAATCACGGTATTCTCGAAATCACACTATATCTACCATAAAATTTACTTGTACAATCAAAACAACACGACTTTGGGTATTTTAAAAACAACCGTTAACCTTAAAATAATTACACAAAAATTACCGAATAAAAGTAACCCAAAACGTACTCACAGTATGCGGCCTCGACACCAACCACTTTTCTTGTCAACGTCCGAGCAACACCAGAGCCCGTGGAACACTGAGGCCTTTCTTTTAAAGAAGGCGGGTGGGGATCGAAAGCACCCACTATGATTTCTGCTTAAATTTATTTATTTATTTAGTTAGTTATTAAGCTTACATCACACAGTACAAAATCTTACATCTAAAATGTGTGACAATTAATGTAAACATACGTTTCACAAAAAATTAAAGAGAAATTTTAAATTTAAAAAAAAAGACAGTTACAATACTTATATATAGGGAAATAACACATAAGAAACAGCTTTTGACGGCTACCCTCAATATGAGTGCGAGGCGGCGGCGTCCTAATTGGCAAATTATTCTAAAATTAACGGTTGTTTACGAAGCTTATTTGTGAGCGATATCCTATCCCACTTCTGATTTTAGCAACCAGAAGTTATAATCAAATAAAAAAAACTATTCGAAATAAGCTACGAAGTGATTTAACCAAAAATAACTTCATTAAAGAACAAATCACGGTATTCTCGAAATCACACTATATCTACCATAAAATTTACTTGTACAATCAAAACAACACGACTTTGGGTATTTTAAAAACAACCGTTAACCTTAAAATTATTACACAAAAATTACCGAATAAAAGTAACACAAAACGTACTCACAGTATGCGGCCTCGACACCAACCACTTTTCTTGTCAACGTCCGAGCAACACCAGAGCCCGTGGAACACTGAGGCCTTTCTTTTAAAGAAGGCGGGTGGGGATCAAAAGCACCCACTATGATTTCTGCTTAAATTTATTTATTTATTTAGTTATTAAGCTTACATCACACACAGTACAAAATCTACTAAATATTTTACAAAATATTACATCTTAAATGTGTAACAATTAATGTAAACATACGTTTCACAAAAAAATCAAAGAAAATTTTTAAATTTTAAATTAAAAAAAAAAGACAATTAAAATCCTTATATATAGGGAAATAACACATAAGAAACAGCTTTTGACGGCTACCCTCAATATGAGAACGAGGCGGCGGCGTCCTAATTGGCAAATTATTCTAAAATTAACGGTTGTTTACGAAGCTTATTTGTGAGCGATATCCTATCCCACTTCTGATTTTAGCAACCAGAAGTTATAATCAAATAAAAAAAACTATTCGAAATAAGCTACGAAGTGATTTAACCAAAAATAACTTCATTAAAGAACAAATCACGGTATTCTCGAAATCACACTATATCTACCATAAAATTTACTTGTACAATCAAAACAACACGACTTTGGGTATTTTAAAAACAACCGTTAACCTTAAAATAATTACACAAAAATTACCGAATAAAAGTAACACAAAACGTACTCACAGTATGCGGCCTCGACACCAACCACTTTTCTTGTCAACGTCCGAGCAACACCAGAGCCCGTGGAACACTGAGGCCTTTCTTTTAAAGAAGGCGGGTGGGGATCGAAAGCACCCACTATGATTTGTGCTTAAATTTATTTATTTATTTAGTTATTAAGCTTACATCACACAGTACAAAATCTTACATCTAAAATGTGTGACCATTAATATAAACATACGTTTCACAAAAAAATCAAAGTGAAAATTTTAAATTTTAAATTTAAAAAAAAAGACAATTAAAATCCTTATATATAGGGAAATAACACATAAGAAACAGCTTTTGACGGCTACCCTCAATATGAGAACGAGGCGGCGGCGTCCTAATTGGCAAATTATTCTAAAATTAACGGTTGTTTACGAAGCTTATTTGTGAGCGATATCCTATCCCACTTCTGATTTTAGCAACCAGAAGTTATAATCAAATAAAAAAAACTATTCGAAATAAGCTACGAAGTGATTTAACCAAAAATAACTTCATTAAAGAACAAATCACGGTATTCTCGAAATCACACTATATCTACCATAAAATTTACTTGTACAATCAAAACAACACGACTTTGGGTATTTTAAAAACAACCGTTAACCTTAAAATAATTACACAAAAATTACCGAATAAAAGTAACACAAAACGTACTCACAGTATGCGGCCTCGACACCAACCACTTTTCTTGTCAACGTCCGAGCAACACCAGAGCCCTCGGCAATATGGGGCCTATCTTTTATATAAGGCGGGTGGGGATTGAAACCCCCCTCTATGATTTCTGCTTATATTTTTTTATTTATTTCGTTATTAAGCTTACAACATCACACACAGTACAAAATCTACTAAATATTTTACAAAATCTTACATCTAAAATGTGTGACAATTAATGTAAACATACGTTTCACAAAAAATTAAAGAGAAATTTTAAATTTTAAATTTAAAAAAAAAAGACAGTTACAATACTTATATATAGGGAAATAACACATAAGAAACAGCTTTTGACGGCTACCCTCAATATGAGTGCGAGGCGGCGGCGTCCTAATTGGCAAATTATTCTAAAATTAACGGTTGTTTACGAAGCTTATTTGTGAGCGATATCCTATCCCACTTCTGATTTTAGCAACCAGAAGTTATAATCAAATAAAAAAAACTATTCGAAATAAGCTACGAAGTGATTTAACCAAAAATAACTTCATTAAAGAACAAATCACGGTATTCTCGAAATCACACTATATCTACCTTAAAATTTACTTATACAATCAAAACAACACGACTTTGGGTAATTTAAAAACAACCGTTAACCTTAAAATAATTACACAAAAATCACCGAAAAAAATAACACAAAACGTACTCACAGTATGCGGCCTCGACACCAACCACTTTTCTTGTCAACGTCCAAGCAACACCAGAGCCCGTGGCACACTGAGGCCTTTCTTTTATAGAAGGCGGGTGGGGATCGAAACCATCCACTATGATTTCGGCTTATATTTATTTATTTATTTAGTGATTAAGCTTACAACCATCACACACAGTACAAAATCTACTAATTATTTTACAAAACCTTACATCTTAAATGTGTGGCAATTAATGTTAACATAAATTTCACAAAAAAATTAAAGAGAAATTTTAAATTTTAAATTAAAAAAAAAAGACAGTTACAATACTTATATATAGGGAAATAACACATAACAAACAGCTTTTGACGGCTACCCTCAATATGAGTGCGAGGCGGCGGCGTCCTAATTGGCAAATTATTCTAAAATTAACGGTTGTTTACGAAGCTTATTTGTGAGCGATATCCTATCCCACTTCTGATTTTAGCAACCAGAAGTTATAATCAAATAAAAAAAACTATTCGAAATAAGCTACGAAGTGATTTAACCAAAAATAACTTCATTAAAGAACAAATCACGGTATTCTCGAAATCACACTATATCTACCATAAAATTTACTTGTACAATCAAAACAACACGACTTTGGGTATTTTAAAAACAACCGTTAACCTTAAAATAATTACACAAAAATTACCGAATAAAAGTAACCCAAAAGGTACTCACAGTATGCGGCCTCGACACCAACCACTTTTCTTGTCAACGACCGAGCAACACCAGAGCCCGTGGAACACTGAGGCCTTTCTTTTAAAGAAGGCGGGTGGGGATCGAAAGCACCCACTATGATTTCTGCTTAAATTTATTTATTTATTTAGTTATTAAGCTTACATCACACAGTACAAAATCTTACATCTAAAATGTGTGACAATTAATGTAAACATACGTTTCACAAAAAATTAAAGAGAAATTTTAAATTTAAAAAAAAAGACAGTTACAATACTTATATATAGGGAAATAACACATAAGAAACAGCTTTTGACGGCTACCCTCAATATGAGTGCGAGGCGGCGGCGTCCTAATTGGCAAATTATTCTAAAATTAACGGTTGTTTACGAAGCTTATTTGTGAGCGATATCCTATCCCACTTCTGATTTTAGCAACCAGAAGTTATAATCAAATAAAAAAAACTATTCGAAATAAGCTAACGAAGTGATTTAACCAAAAATAACTTCATTAAAGAACAAATCACGGTATTCTCGAAATCACACTATATCTACCTTAAAATTTACTTATACAATCAAAACAACACGACTTTGGGTATTTTAAAAACAACCGTTAACCTTAAAATAATTACACAAAAATTACCGAATAAAATAACACAAAACGTACTCACAGTATGCGGCCTCGACACCAACCACTTTTCTTGTCAACGTCTGAGCAACAACAGAGCCCTCGGCAATATGGGGCCTATCTTTTATATAAGGCGGGTGGGGATTGAAACCCCCCTCTATGATTTCTGCATATATTTTTTTATTTATTTCGTAATTAAGCTTACAACATCACACACAGTACAAAATCTACTAAATATTTTACAAAATCTTACATCTAAAATGTGTGACAATTAATGTAAACATACGTTTCACAAAAAATTAAAGAGAAATTTTAAATTTAAAACAAAAAGACAGTTACAATACTTATATATAGGGAAATAACACATAAGAAACAGCTTTTGACGGCTACCCTCAATATGAGTGCGAGGCGGCGGCGTCCTAATTGGCAAATTATTCTAAAATTAACGGTTGTTTACGAAGCTTATTTGTGAGCGATATCCTATCCCACTTCTGATTTTAGCAACCAGAAGTTATAATCAAATAAAAAAAACTATTCGAAATAAGCTACGAAGTGATTTAACCAAAAATAACTTCATTAAAGAACAAATCACGGTATTCTCGAAATCACACTATATCTACCTTAAAATTTACTTATACAATCAAAACAACACGACTTTGGGTATTTTAAAAACAACCGTTAACCTTAAAATAATTACACAAAAATTACCGAATAAAATAACACAAAACGTTCTCACAGTATGCGGCCTCGACACCAACCACTTTTCTTGTCAACGTCTGAGCAACAACAGAGCCCTCGGCAATATGGGGCCTATCTTTTATATAAGGCGGGTGGGGATTGAAACCCCCCTCTATGATTTCTGCTTATATTTTTTTATTTATTTCGTTATTAAGCTTACAACATCACACACAGTACAAAATCTACTAAATATTTTACAAAATCTTACATCTAAAATGTGTGACCATTAATGTAAACATACGTTTCACAAAAAAATTAAAGAGAAATTTAAAATTAAAAATTAAAAAAAAAGACAATTAAAATCCTTATATATAGGGAAATAACACATAAGAAACAGCTTTTGACGGCTACCCTCAATATGAGAACGAGGCGGCGGCGTCCTAATTGGCAAATTATTCTAAAATTAACGGTTGGTTACGAAGCTTATTTGTGAGCGATATCCTATCCCACTTCTGATTTTAGCAACCAGAAGTTATAATCAAATAAAAAAAACTATTCGAAATAAGCTACGAAGTGATTTAACCAAAAATAACTTCATTAAAGAACAAATCACGGTATTCTCGAAATCACACTATATCTACCATAAAATTTACTTGTACAATCAAAACAACACGACTTTGGGTATTTTAAAAACAACCGTTAACCTTAAAATAATTACACAAAAATTACCGAATAAAAGTAACACAAAACGTACTCACAGTATGCGGCCTCGACACCAACCACTTTTCTTGTCAACGTCCGAGCAACACCAGAGCCCGTGGAACACTGAGGCCTTTCTTTTAAAGAAGGCGGGTGGGGATCAAAAGCACCCACTATGATTTCTGCTTAAATTTATTTATTTATTTAGTTATTAAGCTTACATCACACACAGTACAAAATCTACTGAATATTTTACAAAATATTACATCTTAAATGTGTGACAATTAATGTAAACATACGTTTCACAAAAAAATCAAAGAGAAATTTTAAATTTAAAAAAAAAGACAATTAAAATCCTTATATATAGGGAAATAACACATAAGAAACAGCTTTTGACGGCTACCCTCAATATGAGTGCGAGGCGGCGGCGTCCTAATTGGCAAATTATTCTAAAATTAACGGTTGTTTACGAAGCTTATTTGTGAGCGATATCCTATCCCACTTCTGATTTTAGCAACCAGAAGTTATAATCAAATAAAAAAAACTATTCGAAATAAGCTACGAAGTGATTTAACCAAAAATAACTTCATTAAAGAACAAATCACGGTATTCTCGAAATCACACTATATCTACCTTAAAATTTACTTATACAATCAAAACAACACGACTTTGGGTATTTTAAAAACAACCGTTAACCTTAAAATAATTACACAAAAATTACCGAATAAAATAACACAAAACGTTCTCACAGTATGCGGCCTCGACACCAACCACTTTTCTTGTCAACGTCTGAGCAACAACAGAGCCCTCGGCAATATGGGGCCTATCTTTTATATAAGGCGGGTGGGGATTGAAACCCCCCTCTATGATTTCTGCTTATATTTTTTTATTTATTTCGTTATTAAGCTTACAACATCACACACAGTACAAAATCTACTAAATATTTTACAAAATCTTACATCTAAAATGTGTGACCATTAATGTAAACATACGTTTCACAAAAAAATTAAAGAGAAATTTAAAATTAAAAATTAAAAAAAAAGACAGTTAAAATACTTATATATAGGTAAATAACACATAAGAAATAGCTTTTGACGGCTGCCCTCAATATGAGAGCGAGGCGGCGGCGTCCTAATTGGCAAATTATTCTAAAATTAACGGTTGGTTACGAAGCTTATTTGTGAGCGATATCCTATCCCACTTCTGATTTTAGCAACCAGAAGTTATAATCAAATAAAAAAAACTATTCGAAATAAGCTACGAAGTGATTTAACCAAAAATAACTTCATTAAAGAACAAATCACGGTATTCTCGAAATCACACTATATCTACCATAAAATTTACTTGTACAATCAAAACAACACGACTTTGGGTATTTTAAAAACAACCGTTAACCTTAAAATAATTACACAAAAATTACCGAATAAAAGTAACACAAAACGTACTCACAGTATGCGGCCTCGACACCAACCACTTTTCTTGTCAACGTCCGAGCAACACCAGAGCCCGTGGAACACTGAGGCCTTTCTTTTAAAGAAGGCGGGTGGGGATCAAAAGCACCCACTATGATTTCTGCTTAAATTTATTTATTTATTTAGTTATTAAGCTTACATCACACACAGTACAAAATCTACTAAATATTTTACAAAATATTACATCTTAAATGTGTGACAATTAATGTAAACATACGTTTCACAAAAAAATCAAAGAGAAATTTTAAATTTAAAAAAAAAGACAATTAAAATCCTTATATATAGGGAAATAACACATAAGAAACAGCTTTTGACGGCTACCCTCAATATGAGTGCGAGGCGGCGGCGTCCTAATTGGCAAATTATTCTAAAATTAACGGTTGTTTACGAAGCTTATTTGTGAGCGATATCCTATCCCACTTCTGATTTTAGCAACCAAAAGTTATAATCAAATAAAAAAAACTATTCGAAATAAGCTACGAAGTGATTTAACCAAAAATAACTTCATTAAAGAAAAAATCACGGTATTCTCGAAATCACACTATATCTACCTTTAAATTTACTTATACAATCAAAACAACACGACTTTGGGTATTTTAAAAACAACCGTTAACCTTAAAATAATTACACAAAAATTACCGAATAAAAGTAACACAAAACGTACTCACAGTATGCGGCCTCGACACCAACCACTTTTCTTGTCAACGTCCGAGCAACACCAGAGCCCTCGGCAATATCGGGCCTATCTTTTATATAAGGCGGGTGGGGATTGAAACCCCCCTCTATGATTTCTGCTTATATTTTTTTATTTATTTCGTTATTAAGCTTACAACATCACACACAGTACAAAATCTACTAAATATTTTACAAAATCTTACATCTAAAATGTGTGAAAATTAATGTAAACATACGTTTCACAAAAAATTAAAGAGAAATTTTAAATTTTAAATTTAAAAAAAAAGACAGTTACAATACTTATATATAGGGAAATAACACATAAGAAACAGCTTTTGACGGCTACCCTCAATATGAGTGCGAGGCGGCGGCGTCCTAATTGGCAAATTATTCTAAAATAAACGGTTGTTTACGAAGCTTATTTGTGAGCGATATCCTATCCCACTTCTGATTTTAGCAACCAGAAGTTATAATCAAATAAAAAAAACTATTCGAAATAAGCTACGAAGTGATTTAACCAAAAATAACTTCATTAAAGAACAAATCACGGTATTCTGGAAATCACACTATATCTACCATAAAATTTACTTGTACAATCAAAACAACACGACTTTGGGTATTTTAAAAACAACCGTTAACCTTAAAATAATTACACAAAAATTACCGAATAAAAGTGACACAAAACGTACTCACAGTATGCGGCCTCGACACCAACCACTTTTCTTGTCAACGTCCGAGCAACACCAGAGCCCGTGGAACACTGAGGCCTTTCTTTTAAAGAAGGCGGGTGGGGATCAAAAGCACCCACTATGATTTCTGCTTAAATTTATTTATTTATTTAGTTATTAAGCTTACATCACACACAGTACAAAATCTACTAAATATTTTACAAAATATTACATCTTAAATGTGTGACAATTAATGTAAACATACGTTTCACAAAAAAATTATAGAGAAATTTTAAATTTTAAATAAAAAAAAAAGACAATTAAAATCCTTATATATAGGGAAATAACACATAAGAAACAGCTTTTGACGGCTACCCTCAATATGAGAACGAGGCGGCGGCGTCCTAATTGGCAAATTATTCTAAAATTAACGGTTGTTTACGAAGCTTGTTTGTGAGCGATATCCTATCCCACTTCTGATTTTAGCAACCAAAAGTTATAATCAAATAAAAAAAACTATTCGAAATAAGCTACGAAGTGATTTAACCAAAAATAACTTCATTAAAGAAAAAATCACGGTATTCTCGAAATCACACTATATCTACCATAAAATTTACTTGTACAATCAAAACAACACGACTTTGGGTATTTTAAAAACAACCGTTAACCTTAAAATAATTACACAAAAATTACCGAATAAAAGTGACACAAAACGTACTCACAGTATGCGGCCTCGACACCAACCACTTTTCTTGTCAACGTCCGAGCAACACCAGAGCCCTCGGCAATATCGGGCCTATCTTTTATATAAGGCGGGTGGGGATTGAAACCCCCCTCTATGATTTCTGCTTATATTTTTTTATTTATTTCGTTATTAAGCTTACAACATCACACACAGTACAAAATCTACTAAATATTTTACAAAATCTTACATCTAAAATGTGTGAAAATTAATGTAAACATACGTTTCACAAAAAATTAAAGAGAAATTTTAAATTTTAAATTTAAAAAAAAAGACAGCTACAATACTTATATATAGGGAAATAACACATAAGAAACAGCTTTTGACGGCTACCCTCAATATGAGTGCGAGGCGGCGGCGTCCTAATTGGCAAATTATTCTAAAATTAACGGTTGTTTACGAAGCTTATTTGTGAGCGATATCCTATCCCACTTCTGATTTTAGCAACCAGAAGTTATAATCAAATAAAAAAAACTATTCGAAATAAGCTACGAAGTGATTTAACCAAAAATAACTTCATTAAAGAACAAATCACGGTATTCTGGAAATCACACTATATCTACCATAAAATTTACTTGTACAATCAAAACAACACGACTTTGGGTATTTTAAAAACAACCGTTAACCTTAAAATAATTACACAAAAATTACCGAATAAAAGTGACACAAAACGTACTCACAGTATGCGGCCTCGACACCAACCACTTTTCTTGTCAACGTCCGAGCAACACCAGAGCCCGTGCAACACTGAGGCCTTTCTTTTAAAGAAGGCGGGTGGGGATCAAAAGCACCCACTATGATTTCTGCTTAAATTTATTTATTTATTTAGTTATTAAGCTTACATCACACACAGTACAAAATCTACTAAATATTTTACAAAATATTACATCTTAAATGTGTGACAATTAATGTAAACATACGTTTCACAAAAAAATCAAAGAGAAATTTTAAATTTAAAAAAAAAGACAATTAAAATCCTTATATATAGGGAAATAACACATAAGAAACAGCTTTTGACGGCTACCCTCAATATGAGAACGAGGCGGCGGCGTCCTAATTGGCAAATTATTCTAAAATTAACGGTTGTTTACGAAGCTTGTTTGTGAGCGATATCCTATCCCACTTCTGATTTTAGCAACCAAAAGTTATAATCAAATAAAAAAAACTATTCGAAATAAGCTACGAAGTGATTTAACCAAAAATAACTTCATTAAAGAAAAAATCACGGTATTCTCGAAATCACACTATATCTACCATAAAATTTACTTGTACAATCAAAACAACACGACTTTGGGTATTTTAAAAACAACCGTTAACCTTAAAATAATTACACAAAAATTACCGAATAAAAGTGACACAAAACGTACTCACAGTATGCGGCCTCGACACCAACCACTTTTCTTGTCAACGTCCGAGCAACACCAGAGCCCTCGGCAATATCGGGCCTATCTTTTATATAAGGCGGGTGGGGATTGAAACCCCCCTCTATGATTTCTGCTTATATTTTTTTATTTATTTCGTTATTAAGCTTACAACATCACACACAGTACAAAATCTACTAAATATTTTACAAAATCTTACATCTAAAATGTGTGAAAATTAATGTAAACATACGTTTCACAAAAAATTAAAGAGAAATTTTAAATTTTAAATTTAAAAAAAAAGACAGCTACAATACTTATATATAGGGAAATAACACATAAGAAACAGCTTTTGACGGCTACCCTCAATATGAGTGCGAGGCGGCGGCGTCCTAATTGGCAAATTATTCTAAAATTAACGGTTGTTTACGAAGCTTATTTGTGAGCGATATCCTATCCCACTTCTGATTTTAGCAACCAGAAGTTATAATCAAATAAAAAAAACTATTCGAAATAAGCTACGAAGTGATTTAACCAAAAATAACTTCATTAAAGAACAAATCACGGTATTCTGGAAATCACACTATATCTACCATAAAATTTACTTGTACAATCAAAACAACACGACTTTGGGTATTTTAAAAACAACCGTTAACCTTAAAATAATTACACAAAAATTACCGAATAAAAGTGACACAAAACGTACTCACAGTATGCGGCCTCGACACCAACCACTTTTCTTGTCAACGTCCGAGCAACACCAGAGCCCGTGCAACACTGAGGCCTTTCTTTTAAAGAAGGCGGGTGGGGATCAAAAGCACCCACTATGATTTCTGCTTAAATTTATTTATTTATTTAGTTATTAAGCTTACATCACACACAGTACAAAATCTACTAAATATTTTACAAAATATTACATCTTAAATGTGTGACAATTAATGTAAACATACGTTTCACAAAAAAATTATAGAGAAATTTTAAATTTTAAATAAAAAAAAAAGACAATTAAAATCCTTATATATAGGGAAATAACACATAAGAAACAGCTTTTGACGGCTACCCTCAATATAAGAACGAGGCGGCGGCGTCCTACTTGGCAAATTATTCTAAAATTAACGGTTGTTTACGAAGCTTATTTGTGAGCGATATCCTATCCCACTTCTGATTTTAACAACCAGAAGTTATAATCAAATAAAAAAAAACTATTCGAAATAAGCTACGAAGTGATTTAACCAAAAATAACTTCATTAAAGAACAAATCACGGTATTCTCGAAATCACACTATATCTAGTTACAATGTCACACAGATACCCAAATAGCACCGTAAGCGTTAATGCAATCAATGCTTAGTCTTATTATTCCATTGTGTACCACGAATCAAAGTTATCATGTAAGGGGTTTTAGCTGTAAGATTATAATTATATTAAAGGTAGTCTAATATCGACCACCATAGTGATAGGGTCTAACATCGACCAACTTAGAATAAGAGTCTCGTATCGACTATAAGTTAAGAATATTAAGTGTAATTTACTTAATAAAGTTTTCCTTTTTAAAAAAACCTTTGATAACCGTCGCGATTTGACTGGCGCAGCCGGTAGGATATCCGTCGTGATCCTGTGCCTGTGAAGACTTAAAATCAGTCTGAGTGTAGGGAGTGTAGGGTTGCGCGTGTGTTTTTACGCATTTAACGGATATTTTACGACCAAACAAATAAGTCATTATTGATCGCGTAATTCGACGGTAAAAGGTAAAAAGTGAAAGAAGCAGAAGCAGTTATAAATAGAAGAAATGGGTTGCAGACTTATGTGAGTAAACCTCTTCGCATTCCAACCTGTCCCATTTTATTTCCGTTTGACTGTGTATTGTGTAAAATAGATTTAAGTAATTTTAAGTTGATAAAGATTTTAATTGAAAACAAAAGAAAATTATATTGAATTAGTAAGTAAGTAAAGAATATAAATTTAAACTTTTGAATTATTGTAATAAATATTTCTTTTTTTTAAAATGCAAGAAATACGCACAATTCCAACTGATATTCTAAATATTATACCTAAGTTCGATGGGGAACAAAAACTATTAAATTTATTTTTAAAGAAAAGTGAGTATGTCATTAGCGCCTTTAGGCCAGAACGTCCGAATATAGCACAAGATATATACATATTTCATGTTATAACAAGCCGCCTTAGAGGTAAGGCAAGTCACTTGATTAGCGAGAGACAAGACATCAATAATTGGGAGGAGCTAAGAACAACTCTTATCCAACATTTCGGAGATCCTAGAACTGAAGAATGTATTTCGATTGAATTAGAAAATATTAAAATTAATCAAGGCGAGTCATATTTAAGCTTTTGTAATCGAATCCAAAGCGTCCGTAGCACATTATTTTCAAAAATTAATTTAATAGAGGACGAGAATATTAAGAACGCGAAAATGAATATATATAACCATACATGTTTAAATGTTTTCCTTTTCAATTTGCCCGAAGATATGATACGCGTTGTCCGATTACATAGATGTACAACTCTAGAAGACGCGCTCAGTGTAGTAATGGAAGAAGTAAATTTCCTTAACCAATATAAATCACGGAGTGTTAATAGACAAAAATATACTCAAAATATTAATGAAAAAAATAATTTAACACAAAATAATTTTCCACAAAATAATTTACCACAAAATAATTTATCACGAAATAATTTTTCACAAAATAATTTTAATAAGTTTAATCAATTACCCCAATACCAAAATAAGCCTCCAATGAATTTCAAATTTGGAATACAGCCACAACAACAACCTCAAGGATTTAAACCTAATTTCTCTAACTTTAAATTCGGTACCAACCAAAAGCAAGGGTTATATAATCCTAATAATCCTTATAATCCTAATAATTCACAATTTAAGTTTGGTGGTGGACCACCTCAATTTGGATACAGGCAATTCCCCCAAACAACGAATCAACAACAATTTAAATTTGGTATCCCACAAAATCATCAACCAAAACCGGTACATAGATATGATAACGATGTATCGATGCGAACGGCGCCTCAAGCTAAACCAAATTTTATGACACCAAGAACATCAAATAATTTATTTTATACAAATTACATGAACGACGATATGAATAATTACACAGATGACGATCATGAAACATTTTATACACACGAAGATAATTATCCCTATGAATATTATAATATAGATCCGAATGATTTTACACCAGATAATTATTGTCAATTAGAACAAAATTCAGAAGAAGCGGTTGACACCTCAGAACCTGAAAATTTTCATACACAAGCCTCAATAACCGACAAACCGAAGTAATACAATTAAATCATCACGGTGCTTTAAAGTTGCCACATATTGAAATCCCTGAAATAAATAGTAAGTTTATGATAGACACAGGTAGTTCACGATCCTTTATAAGTCCTAAAATAGTCAATAAATATTTGTCAGAATTTCAATATTATGAGCCATTCGAAGTCGTGAGTACACACGCACAGAGTCACCATAACGAAGTAATTTATATACCTCTCTTTAAAACTTTTTGTAGTACAGATTATCATAAATTTTATATCTATAATGTGGATAGCGATTATGGCGGTTTAATAGGATCAGACCTATTAAAACAACTTGACGCTAATATAGACATGAAAAATCAAATTTTAAGAACTCGTGACACAGAAATACCAATTATTTATAGTCCACCTTTTGGCATTCATGTTGATGCACGATCTGAAACTCGTGTTAAGGTTCCTGTTAATCTTCCTAATGGACAAGCAATATTAAATTCAATTAATTTTGGTAAAGGTATAAGAACACCATCTGCTCTTGTAAAATGCGAAAACGGTTATGCTACCACTATAATACAAAATTCATCTGATAAAAACTATGAAATTAAAATCACTAAACCTCTGATAGTTACAAGTTACAATGAAGAAATAATTAATATAAATAATACTCAAACAATTAATGATTATAAAAT
This sequence comes from Pieris napi, assembly GCF_905475465.1. Lineage (NCBI taxonomy): Eukaryota > Metazoa > Arthropoda > Insecta > Lepidoptera > Pieridae > Pieris > Pieris napi. The sequence continues at coordinate 4,557,238 of NC_062235.1, read as the reverse complement.
TGATAAAATTCTGAAACAAAATTTGTCTAAATTACGTTTTGAACATATGAATGAGGAAGAAAGAACTAAAATTTTTAATTTGTGTTTTGAATATAGAGATATTTTTTACAGCGAGCATATACCATTAAGTTTTTCTAATCAAGTTAAGCATAAAATTCGTACTACTAATGAAGACCCAATTTACGTAAAGCCTTATCGTCAATCTCCAGCCGAAGCGGTTGAAATTAGAAATCAAATAGATAAACTTTTAAAAGATAATGTAATACAAGAATCTAATTCTCCATGGTGTGCACCTGTACACCTCGTACCAAAAAAAATTGACGCTAGTGGTGAAAAGAAGTTTAGGATGGTTGTTGACTATAGGAGACTGAATGATATTGCAATAGACGATAAATATCCATTACCTAATATAACTGACCTCTTTGACAAACTAGGTAAAAGCTGTTACTTCTCAGTACTTGATTTGGCTAGTGGTTATCACCAACTGGAAATAGAAAAAGAAGACCAACCTAAAACTGCCTTTTCAACTCAATTTGGACACTATGAGTTCCTTCGAATGCCGTTTGGGTTAAAGACCGCACCAGCGACATTCCAACGAGCAATGGACAATATTCTTAGAGGACTGCAGGGCATACATTGCTTAATTTACTTAGATGATATAATTATCTTTTCATCTAGCCTCGACGAACACCTAATAAAACTAAAACTAGTATTCGATAGACTTAGAAAGACCAATCTTAAAGTCCAACTCGATAAATCGGAATTCCTTTGCAAAGAAACAAATTACTTAGGACATACAATTACACCTGACGGACTAAAACCAAATACCGACAAAATAGACGCTATACTTAATTACCCAGTACCAAAAACTACGACAGAAATTAAGAGCTTTCTCGGACTTATTGGTTATTATCGAAAATTTATAAAAGACTTCTCAAAGATTACACAACCCATGACAGCATGTCTAAAAAAGAACAGTAAAATTGTAATTAATGAAAATTATTTAAAATCATTTGAAAAATGCAAAGAACTTCTTGTTAATGCACCATTACTTCAATATCCCGACTTTACAAAGCCTTTTATTTTGACAACTGACGCATCTGACTATGCACTTGGAGCTGTACTCTCGCAGGGCCAAGTAGGCAGTGATAAACCAATAGCATATGCTAGTAGAACTTTGAATGACACAGAAAAACGTTACAGTACTATAGAAAAAGAGTTATTAGCGATAGTATGGGCAGTTAAACACTTTCGTCCGTACCTATATGGAACAAAATTTACAATTTATACAGACCATAGACCATTAGCTTGGCTAGATTCTCTTAAAGAACCAAATAGTAAATTGACTAGATATAAACTCAGATTAGCTGAATACAACTTTAAGGTCATTCATAAGAATGGAAAGCAAAACACCAATGCTGATGCTCTCTCACGTATTAAATTAAATGCTTTAGGTAAAAACGATAAAGATAATCAATCAATGGTAGTTAATGTAGATAACTCTGATAGAAATCTTGAAGACTATATTCAAGAATTAACCGATTCAATAACACGATTAGGACAAAACAACCAAAGTAAAGAACCTGAAAATGATAACAGTAACTCTATGTCTTTTTCTGAAATATCTAGGTCTATTCCATCTCGAGTTAATTCCAGGTCATCATCACGTACATTAACAATAAACTCTAGTACAGATACAGCACATTCTGCTGAAGATATGGACACAGATGGCATTCCCATACTTTACGAAGCTATAGATACGAAACCAAACCAAATATTAATACACCCATGGTTTAAAAATGAACTTTCAGTTAAAATTCGTTCACATCCCAAGCAAAAGATTTTAGAGGTTCACTTACCCCTAGATAATTCCGAGTTAATAAGAAAATTTCTTAAAGAATATATTAGACCCAAAATTAAATACTTTATCTATTACGAAAATAAAGCACACCGACAATTATTCACACAAGTATTAATTTCATTATTTAGAAAAGAAACCGTAAAGCTTTATGAATGCACTGAAAGAGTAATTAATGTCACTGACGAAAAAGAACAAGAGGAAATAGTAATGAAGTATCACGTAGGCAAAACCTGTCACCGAGGTATTAAAGAAACAATTTCTCATTTAAAACGAGTTTATTTTTGGACAAATTTAGAAGAAACCGTAACCAGTTTAATAAATTCATGCGACACTTGTAAACGTATGAAATACGATCGTAGACCATTTAAACCTCAATTACAGCTAACACAAACTCAATCAAGACCTTTTCAAGAATTATTTATAGATTTATTCTCCATAGAAGGAAAATATTACTTAACCATATTAGACGCATTTAGTAAGTTAGCACAAGCTTTTGAAATCCCAGATAGATCAACACCTGAAGTAGTCAGGGCACTTATAAAGTATTTTTCATTCTACGGCGTACCTACTAAAATCAGTTCAGACCCTGGTTCTGAATTCAATAATAAACTCATGAAAGACTTAATGACATTATATAAAATAGACATTCACATAGGCACCCCTAACAATCCAAACTCAATGGGATTAATAGAACGATTCCATTCCACAATTTTAGAAATATATAGACTTGCGAAATATGAACATAAATTCACAGACGCTACATCAGTGATGACTTATGCTATAATGGCTTACAATCAAACAATCCATTCAGTAACAGGTCTCACTCCGTTTGAAGTAGTATTTGGTCACACGGAAAATAACAATCAATTCAATTTAAACTTTGATAAAGAATATACTCAACAACTAGTTAGGGATCATGCAAAAAGAACTCACTACTTATACAAATACTTAACCGATAAAATAGGAACTAGGAAAGAAAAAGTTCAACAAAGTAGAGTAGGAGAAACTAATTTTGATTTAAATGAAGGTGATAATGTTTTTATTAAAGGCATAAATCGACGTAGAAGCAAGGATAAGCCCAGGTATGAAAAAGCAAAAGTTAAGGGTAAAATAAAAAGAAATGTAGTATTGGTAGAAACTAGCACAAAAGATAAAAATGTTCCAATAAAAGACATAAAACGTCCCCCACAGGTTCGTCCTGCTAGTGACCCAAGCAGTAACGATCCGGGCCCTTCAACTTCAAAAGGTTGAGAAGAATCCAGGCGTTCTCCCTCTTAGAGAAGGAACCGCTATGATTACGTATGATAAGTGGATAGTAATTAAGACATTAGATATTAAACTTATTAAGGAAGAATTAGAATTTAATATGCATAGGTATATAGAACTAAATAGAATAGTAGAATTACAGTTAAATACCAGTAGCTCTTCGTTAATATACTTCAATGATGTTAAGCTTCAAGTTAATTATATGTTAAATATCACATTGAACAAATATTCAGAAATTGTACCAATTAATAGACAGAAAAGAGGACTCATTAATCCTTTGGGATCTCTAGTTAAAATGATAACAGGAAATTTGGATTACGATGATGCTATTAAATATGACAACTTAATAAAAAATGTAAAATCTCGTGAACATTCTCTGGAAAAGAAAACTACTGTTATATCCGAAATGATAAGACTTGTTGCAAACTCTACTATAAATATTACAAACAATCTCGAACAATTAAGTGATGCAATTAATAAAATTAATAAAAATATTAAAGACATTTCAATTATTTCACATGTTAACCAAATAACACATATCTATAATTCCTTCTTACATAATTTTCAAATAATTTACACAAAATTGACCGAGATTGAAAATATTTTAGCATTCAGTAGAATGGGCGTATTACATCAATCTATAATTAATACTAATGAACTCATTAATGTACTTAGAATCATAGAGAAAACAGATAAGCTGATATTTAAAGTAATTCCTGAAAATATTGTAAGAATTGAACAGTCCATGACATTGAAATCGTATTTTAAGAACAATGTTATTACTTTAGTATTAGAAATACCCTTAGTTAAGAAAGAAACTTATTTTTATTATAAAATTGTACCCTTACCTATCACCCAACCTGAAACAAACCTTACCTTAATAATATTACCCAAGTATCCTTACCTTATTGCGAAGGGGTTGAAAGCGAAATCGCTGTCGACACCATGTAAGAATATAGAAGAAGAAATATACATAGCAGTAACGGTGAGAAGCTTATATCTCAAAAGCTGCCGCTAGTAAATTTACCTGAAAATTTGAAGATCAGTATCCAGAGCAACATTAATCCTGTTAAGCTGAATGGGGTTGATTTAACCAATTTAAAATTATTATCATACGCCCTACAAAACAGTGAAAATCAAAGTGATAGTGTAGTGAAAACCAATAGTGTCAGTTTAGGGACAATAATTCTATATGTAATTTTAATTTTAAGTCTTATATCCTTTCTGGCATACAAAAAGATAAAAACATGTATAATATTTCAAGGCCGAAACCATCCTCCGAAAAATTGTTCTTCAGATGATTTCGAGCTTAAGGAGGGAAAAGTTACAATGTCACACAGATACCCAAATAGCACCGTAAGCGTTAATGCAATCAATGCTTAGTCTTATTATTCCATTGTGTACCACGAATCAAAGTTATCATGTAAGGGGTTTTAGCTGTAAGATTATAATTATATTAAAGGTAGTCTAATATCGACCACCATAGTGATAGGGTCTAACATCGACCAACTTAGAATAAGAGTCTCGTATCGACTATAAGTTAAGAATATTAAGTGTAATTTACTTAATAAAGTTTTCCTTTTTAAAAAAACCTTTGATAACCGTCGCGATTTGACTATCTACCATAAAATTTACTTGTACAATCAAAACAACACGACTTTGGGTATTTTAAAAACAACCGTTAACCTTAAAATAATTATACAAAAATTACCGAATAAAAGTAACCCAAAACGTACTCACAGTATGCGGCCTCGACACCAACCACTTTTCTTGTCAACGTCCGAGCAACACCAGAGCCCGTGGAACACTGAGGCCTTTCTTTTAAAGAAGGCGGGTGGGGATCGAAAGCACCCACTATGATTTCTGCTTAAATTTATTTATTTATTTAGTTATTAAGCTTACATCACACAGTACAAAATCTTACATCTAAAATGTGTGACCATTAATGTAAACATACGTTTCACAAAAAAATTAAAGAGAAATTTAAAATTAAAAATTAAAAAAAAAAGACAGTTAAAATACTTATATATAGGTAAATAACACATAAGAAACAGCTTTTGACGGCTGCCCTCAATATGAGAGCGAGGCGGCGGCGTGCTAATTGGCAAATTATTCTAAAATTAACGGTTGGTTACGAAGCTTATTTGTGAGCGATATCCTATCCCACTTCTGATTTTAGCAACCAGAAGTTATAATCAAATAAAAAAAACTATTCGAAATAAGCTACGAAGTGATTTAACCAAAAATAACTTCATTAAAGAACAAATCACGGTATTCTCGAAATCACACTATATCTACCTTAAAATTTACTTATACAATCAAAACAACACGACTTTGGGTATTTTAAAAACAACCGTTAACCTTAAAATAATTACACAAAAATTACCGAATAAAATAACACAAAACGTACTCACAGTATGCGGCCTCGACACCAACCACTTTTCTTGTCAACGTCTGAGCAACAACAGAGCCCTCGGCAATATGGGGCCTATCTTTTATATAAGGCGGGTGGGGATTGAAACCCCCCTCTATGATTTCTGCTTATATTTTTTTATTTATTTCGTTATTAAGCTTACAACATCACACACAGTACAAAATCTACTAAATATTTTACAAAATCTTACATCTAAAATGTGTGACCATTAATGTAAACATACGTTTCACAAAAAAATTAAAGAGAAATTTAAAATTAAAAATTAAAAAAAAAGACAGTTAAAATACTTATATATAGGTAAATAACACATAAGAAATAGCTTTTGACGGCTGCCCTCAATATGAGAGCGAGGCGGCGGCGTCCTAATTGGCAAATTATTCTAAAATTAACGGTTGGTTACGAAGCTTATTTGTGAGCGATATCCTATCCCACTTCTGATTTTAGCAACCAGAAGTTATAATCAAATAAAAAAAACTATTCGAAATAAGCTACGAAGTGATTTAACCAAAAATAACTTCATTAAAGAACAAATCACGGTATTCTCGAAATCACACTATATCTACCATAAAATTTACTTGTACAATCAAAACAACACGACTTTGGGTATTTTAAAAACAACCGTTAACCTTAAAATAATTACACAAAAATTACCGAATAAAAGTAACACAAAACGTACTCACAGTATGCGGCCTCGACACCAACCACTTTTCTTGTCAACGTCCGAGCAACACCAGAGCCCGTGGAACACTGAGGCCTTTCTTTTAAAGAAGGCGGGTGGGGATCAAAAGCACCCACTATGATTTCTGCTTAAATTTATTTATTTATTTAGTTATTAAGCTTACATCACACACAGTACAAAATCTACTAAATATTTTACAAAATATTACATCTTAAATGTGTGACAATTAATGTAAACATACGTTTCACAAAAAAATCAAAGAGAAATTTTAAATTTAAAAAAAAAGACAATTAAAATCCTTATATATAGGGAAATAACACATAAGAAACAGCTTTTGACGGCTACCCTCAATATGAGAACGAGGCGGCGGCGTCCTAATTGGCAAATTATTCTAAAATTAACGGTTGTTTACGAAGCTTGTTTGTGAGCGATATCCTATCCCACTTCTGATTTTAGCAACCAGAAGTTATAATCAAATAAAAAAAACTATTCGAAATAAGCTACGAAGTGATTTAACCAAAAATAACTTCATTAAAGAACAAATCACGGTATTCTCGAAATCACACTATATCTACCATAAAATTTACTTGTACAATCAAAACAACACGATTTTGGGTATTTTAAAAACAACCGTTAACCTTAAAATAATTACACAAAAATTACCGAATAAAAGTGACACAAAACGTACTCACAGTATGCGGCCTCGACACCAACCACTTTTCTTGTCAACGTCCGAGCAACACCAGAGCCCTCGGCAATATCGGGCCTATCTTTTATATAAGGCGGGTGGGGATTGAAACCCCCCTCTATGATTTCTGCTTATATTTTTTTATTTATTTCGTTATTAAGCTTACAACATCACACACAGTACAAAATCTACTAAATATTTTACAAAATCTTACATCTAAAATGTGTGAAAATTAATGTAAACATACGTTTCACAAAAAATTAAAGAGAAATTTTAAATTTTAAATTTAAAAAAAAAGACAGTTACAATACTTATATATAGGGAAATAACACATAAGAAACAGCTTTTGACGGCTACCCTCAATATGAGTGCGAGGCGGCGGCGTCCTAATTGGCAAATTATTCTAAAATTAACGGTTGTTTACGAAGCTTATTTGTGAGCGATATCCTATCCCACTTCTGATTTTAGCAACCAGAAGTTATAATCAAATAAAAAAAACTATTCGAAATAAGCTACGAAGTGATTTAACCAAAAATAACTTCATTAAAGAACAAATCACGGTATTCTGGAAATCACACTATATCTACCATAAAATTTACTTGTACAATCAAAACAACACGACTTTGGGTATTTTAAAAACAACCGTTAACCTTAAAATAATTACACAAAAATTACCGAATAAAAGTAACACAAAACGTACTCACAGTATGCGGCCTCGACACCAACCACTTTTCTTGTCAACGTCCGAGCAACACCAGAGCCCGTGGAACACTGAGGCCTTTCTTTTAAAGAAGGCGGGTGGGGATCAAAAGCACCCACTATGATTTCTGCTTAAATTTATTTATTTATTTAGTTATTAAGCTTACATCACACACAGTACAAAATCTACTAAATATTTTACAAAATATTACATCTTAAATGTGTGACAATTAATGTAAACATACGTTTCACAAAAAAATCAAAGAGAAATTTTAAATTTAAAAAAAAAGACAATTAAAATCCTTATATATAGGGAAATAACACATAAGAAACAGCTTTTGACGGCTACCCTCAATATGAGAACGAGGCGGCGGCGTCCTAATTGGCAAATTATTCTAAAATTAACGGTTGTTTACGAAGCTTGTTTGTGAGCGATATCCTATCCCACTTCTGATTTTAGCAACCAGAAGTTATAATCAAATAAAAAAAACTATTCGAAATAAGCTACGAAGTGATTTAACCAAAAATAACTTCATTAAAGAACAAATCACGGTATTCTCGATATCACACTATATCTACCATAAAATTTACTTGTACAATCAAAACAACACGATTTTGGGTATTTTAAAAACAACCGTTAACCTTAAAATAATTACACAAAAATTACCGAATAAAAGTGACACAAAACGTACTCACAGTATGCGGCCTCGACACCAACCACTTTTCTTGTCAACGTCCGAGCAACACCAGAGCCCTCGGCAATATCGGGCCTATCTTTTATATAAGGCGGGTGGGGATTGAAACCCCCCTCTATGATTTCTGCTTATATTTTTTTATTTATTTCGTTATTAAGCTTACAACATCACACACAGTACAAAATCTACTAAATATTTTACAAAATCTTACATCTAAAATGTGTGAAAATTAATGTAAACATACGTTTCACAAAAAATTAAAGAGAAATTTTAAATTTTAAATTTAAAAAAAAAGACAGTTACAATACTTATATATAGGGAAATAACACATAAGAAACAGCTTTTGACGGCTACCCTCAATATGAGTGCGAGGCGGCGGCGTCCTAATTGGCAAATTATTCTAAAATTAACGGTTGTTTACGAAGCTTATTTGTGAGCGATATCCTATCCCACTTCTGATTTTAGCAACCAGAAGTTATAATCAAATAAAAAAAACTATTCGAAATAAGCTACGAAGTGATTTAACCAAAAATAACTTCATTAAAGAACAAATCACGGTATTCTGGAAATCACACTATATCTACCATAAAATTTACTTGTACAATCAAAACAACACGACTTTGGGTATTTTAAAAACAACCGTTAACCTTAAAATAATTACACAAAAATTACCGAATAAAAGTGACACAAAACGTACTCACAGTATGCGGCCTCGACACCAACCACTTTTCTTGTCAACGTCCGAGCAACACCAGAGCCCTCGGCAATATCGGGCCTATCTTTTATATAAGGCGGGTGGGGATTGAAACCCCCCTCTATGATTTCTGCTTATATTTTTTTATTTATTTCGTTATTAAGCTTACAACATCACACACAGTACAAAATCTACTAAATATTTTACAAAATCTTACATCTAAAATGTGTGAAAATTAATGTAAACATACGTTTCACAAAAAATTAAAGAGAAATTTTAAATTTTAAATTTAAAAAAAAAGACAGTTAAAATACTTATATATAGGTAAATAACACATAAGAAATAGCTTTTGACGGCTGCCCTCAATATGAGAGCGAGGCGGCGGCGTCCTAATTGGCAAATTATTCTAAAATTAACGGTTGGTTACGAAGCTTATTTGTGAGCGATATCCTATCCCACTTCTGATTTTAGCAACCAGAAGTTATAATCAAATAAAAAAAACTATTCGAAATAAGCTACGAAGTGATTTAACCAAAAATAACTTCATTAAAGAACAAATCACGGTATTCTCGAAATCACACTATATCTACCATAAAATTTACTTGTACAATCAAAACAACACGACTTTGGGTATTTTAAAAACAACCGTTAACCTTAAAATAATTACACAAAAATTACCGAATAAAAGTAACACAAAACGTACTCACAGTATGCGGCCTCGACACCAACCACTTTTCTTGTCAACGTCCGAGCAACACCAGAGCCCGTGGAACACTGAGGCCTTTCTTTTAAAGAAGGCGGGTGGGGATCAAAAGCACCCACTATGATTTCTGCTTAAATTTATTTATTTATTTAGTTATTAAGCTTACATCACACACAGTACAAAATCTACTAAATATTTTACAAAATATTACATCTTAAATGTGTGACAATTAATGTAAACATACGTTTCACAAAAAAATCAAAGAGAAATTTTAAATTTAAAAAAAAAGACAATTAAAATCCTTATATATAGGGAAATAACACATAAGAAACAGCTTTTGACGGCTACCCTCAATATGAGAACGAGGCGGCGGCGTCCTAATTGGCAAATTATTCTAAAATTAACGGTTGTTTACGAAGCTTGTTTGTGAGCGATATCCTATCCCACTTCTGATTTTAGCAACCAGAAGTTATAATCAAATAAAAAAAACTATTCGAAATAAGCTACGAAGTGATTTAACCAAAAATAACTTCATTAAAGAACAAATCACGGTATTCTCGAAATCACACTATATCTACCATAAAATTTACTTGTACAATCAAAACAACACGATTTTGGGTATTTTAAAAACAACCGTTAACCTTAAAATAATTACACAAAAATTACCGAATAAAAGTGACACAAAACGTACTCACAGTATGCGGCCTCGACACCAACCACTTTTCTTGTCAACGTCCGAGCAACACCAGAGCCCTCGGCAATATCGGGCCTATCTTTTATATAAGGCGGGTGGGGATTGAAACCCCCCTCTATGATTTCTGCTTATATTTTTTTATTTATTTCGTTATTAAGCTTACAACATCACACACAGTACAAAATCTACTAAATATTTTACAAAATCTTACATCTAAAATGTGTGAAAATTAATGTAAACATACGTTTCACAAAAAATTAAAGAGAAATTTTAAATTTTAAATTTAAAAAAAAAGACAGTTACAATACTTATATATAGGGAAATAACACATAAGAAACAGCTTTTGACGGCTACCCTCAATATGAGTGCGAGGCGGCGGCGTCCTAATTGGCAAATTATTCTAAAATTAACGGTTGTTTACGAAGCTTATTTGTGAGCGATATCCTATCCCACTTCTGATTTTAGCAACCAGAAGTTATAATCAAATAAAAAAAACTATTCGAAATAAGCTACGAAGTGATTTAACCAAAAATAACTTCATTAAAGAACAAATCACGGTATTCTGGAAATCACACTATATCTACCATAAAATTTACTTGTACAATCAAAACAACACGACTTTGGGTATTTTAAAAACAACCGTTAACCTTAAAATAATTACACAAAAATTACCGAATAAAAGTAACACAAAACGTACTCACAGTATGCGGCCTCGACACCAACCACTTTTCTTGTCAACCTCCGAGCAACACCAGAGCCCGTGGAACACTGAGGCCTTTCTTTTAAAGAAGGCGGGTGGGGATCAAAAGCACCCACTATGATTTCTGCTTAAATTTATTTATTTATTTAGTTATTAAGCTTACATCACACACAGTACAAAATCTACTAAATATTTTACAAAATATTACATCTTAAATGTGTGACAATTAATGTAAACATACGTTTCACAAAAAAATCAAAGAGAAATTTTAAATTTAAAAAAAAAGACAATTAAAATCCTTATATATAGGGAAATAACACATAAGAAACAGCTTTTGACGGCTACCCTCAATATGAGAACGAGGCGGCGGCGTCCTAATTGGCAAATTATTCTAAAATTAACGGTTGTTTACGAAGCTTGTTTGTGAGCGATATCCTATCCCACTTCTGATTTTAGCAACCAGAAGTTATAATCAAATAAAAAAAACTATTCGAAATAAGCTACGAAGTGATTTAACCAAAAATAACTTCATTAAAGAACAAATCACGGTATTCTCGAAATCACACTATATCTACCATAAAATTTACTTGTACAATCAAAACAACACGATTTTGGGTATTTTAAAAACAACCGTTAACCTTAAAATAATTACACAAAAATTACCGAATAAAAGTGACACAAAACGTACTCACAGTATGCGGCCTCGACACCAACCACTTTTCTTGTCAACGTCCGAGCAACACCAGAGCCCTCGGCAATATCGGGCCTATCTTTTATATAAGGCGGGTGGGGATTGAAACCCCCCTCTATGATTTCTGCTTATATTTTTTTATTTATTTCGTTATTAAGCTTACAACATCACACACAGTACAAAATCTACTAAATATTTTACAAAATCTTACATCTAAAATGTGTGACCATTAATGTAAACATACGTTTCACAAAAAAATTAAAGAGAAATTTAAAATTAAAAATTAAAAAAAAAGACAGTTAAAATACTTATATATAGGTAAATAACACATAAGAAATAGCTTTTGACGGCTGCCCTCAATATGAGAGCGAGGCGGCGGCGTCCTAATTGGCAAATTATTCTAAAATTAACGGTTGGTTACGAAGCTTATTTGTGAGCGATATCCTATCCCACTTCTGATTTTAGCAACCAGAAGTTATAATCAAATAAAAAAAACTATTCGAAATAAGCTACGAAGTGATTTAACCAAAAATAACTTCATTAAAGAACAAATCACGGTATTCTCGAAATCACACTATATCTACCATAAAATTTACTTGTACAATCAAAACAACACGACTTTGGGTATTTTAAAAACAACCGTTAACCTTAAAATAATTACACAAAAATTACCGAATAAAAGTAACACAAAACGTACTCACAGTATGCGGCCTCGACACCAACCACTTTTCTTGTCAACGTCCGAGCAACACCAGAGCCCGTGGAACACTGAGGCCTTTCTTTTAAAGAAGGCGGGTGGGGATCAAAAGCACCCACTATGATTTCTGCTTAAATTTATTTATTTATTTAGTTATTAAGCTTACATCACACACAGTACAAAATCTACTAAATATTTTACAAAATATTACATCTTAAATGTGTGACAATTAATGTAAACATACGTTTCACAAAAAAATCAAAGTGAAAATTTTAAATTTTAAATTTAAAAAAAAAGACAATTAAAATCCTTATATATAGGGAAATAACACATAAGAAACAGCTTTTGACGGCTACCCTCAATATGAGAACGAGGCGGCGGCGTCCTAATTGGCAAATTATTCTAAAATTAACGGTTGTTTACGAAGCTTGTTTGTGAGCGATATCCTATCCCACTTCTGATTTTAGCAACCAGAAGTTATAATCAAATAAAAAAAACTATTCGAAATAAGCTACGAAGTGATTTAACCAAAAATAACTTCATTAAAGAACAAATCACGGTATTCTCGAAATCACACTATATCTACCATAAAATTTACTTGTACAATCAAAACAACACGATTTTAGGTATTTTAAAAACAACCGTTAACCTTAAAATAATTACACAAAAATTACCGAATAAAAGTGACACAAAACGTACTCACAGTATGCGGCCTCGACACCAACCACTTTTCTTGTCAACGTCCGAGCAACACCAGAGCCCTCGGCAATATCGGGCCTATCTTTTATATAAGGCGGGTGGGGATTGAAACCCCCCTCTATGATTTCTGCTTATATTTTTTTATTTATTTCGTTATTAAGCTTACAACATCACACACAGTACAAAATCTACTAAATATTTTACAAAATCTTACATCTAAAATGTGTGACCATTAATGTAAACATACGTTTCACAAAAAAATTAAAGAGAAATTTAAAATTAAAAATTAAAAAAAAAGACAGTTAAAATACTTATATATAGGTAAATAACACATAAGAAATAGCTTTTGACGGCTGCCCTCAATATGAGAGCGAGGCGGCGGCGTCCTAATTGGCAAATTATTCTAAAATTAACGGTTGGTTACGAAGCTTATTTGTGAGCGATATCCTATCCCACTTCTGATTTTAGCAACCAGAAGTTATAATCAAATAAAAAAAACTATTCGAAATAAGCTACGAAGTGATTTAACCAAAAATAACTTCATTAAAGAACAAATCACGGTATTCTCGTAATCACACTATATCTACCATAAAATTTACTTGTACAATCAAAACAACACGACTTTGGGTATTTTAAAAACAACCGTTAACCTTAAAATAATTACACAAAAATTACCGAATAAAAGTAACACAAAACGTACTCACAGTATGCGGCCTCGACACCAACCACTTTTCTTGTCAACGTCCGAGCAACACCAGAGCCCGTGGAACACTGAGGCCTTTCTTTTAAAGAAGGCGGGTGGGGATCAAAAGCACCCACTATGATTTCTGCTTAAATTTATTTATTTATTTAGTTATTAAGCTTACATCACACACAGTACAAAATCTACTAAATATTTTACAAAATATTACATCTTAAATGTGTGACAATTAATGTAAACATACGTTTCACAAAAAAATCAAAGAGAAATTTTAAATTTAAAAAAAAAGACAATTAAAATCCTTATATATAGGGAAATAACACATAAGAAACAGCTTTTGACGGCTACCCTCAATATGAGAACGAGGCGGCGGCGTCCTAATTGGCAAATTATTCTAAAATTAACGGTTGTTTACGAAGCTTGTTTGTGAGCGATATCCTATCCCACTTCTGATTTTAGCAACCAGAAGTTATAATCAAATAAAAAAAACTATTCGAAATAAGCTACGAAGTGATTTAACCAAAAATAACTTCATTAAAGAACAAATCACGGTATTCTCGAAATCACACTATATCTACCATAAAATTTACTTGTACAATCAAAACAACACGATTTTGGGTATTTTAAAAACAACCGTTAACCTTAAAATAATTACACAAAAATTACCGAATAAAAGTGACACAAAACGTACTCACAGTATGCGGCCTCGACACCAACCACTTTTCTTGTCAACGTCCGAGCAACACCAGAGCCCTCGGCAATATCGGGCCTATCTTTTATATATGGCGGGTGGGGATTGAAACCCCCCTCTATGATTTCTGCTTATATTTTTTTATTTATTTCGTTATTAAGCTTACAACATCACACACAGTACAAAATCTACTAAATATTTTACAAAATCTTACATCTAAAATGTGTGAAAATTAATGTAAACATACGTTTCACAAAAAATTAAAGAGAAATTTTAAATTTTAAATTTAAAAAAAAAGACAGTTACAATACTTATATACAGGGAAATAACACATAAGAAACAGCTTTTGACGGCTACCCTCAATATGAGTGCGAGGCGGCGGCGTCCTAATTGGCAAATTATTCTAAAATTAACGGTTGTTTACGAAGCTTATTTGTGAGCGATATCCTATCCCACTTCTGATTTTAGCAACCAGAAGTTATAATCAAATAAAAAAAACTATTCGAAATAAGCTACGAAGTGATTTAACCAAAAATAACTTCATTAAAGAACAAATCACGGTATTCTGGAAATCACACTATATCTACCATAAAATTTACTTGTACAATCAAAACAACACGACTTTGGGTATTTTAAAAACAACCGTTAACCTTAAAATAATTACACAAAAATTACCGAATAAAAGTAACACAAAACGTACTCACAGTATGCGGCCTCGACACCAACCACTTTTCTTGTCAACGTCCGAGCAACACCAGAGCCCGTGGAACACTGAGGCCTTTCTTTTAAAGAAGGCGGGTGGGGATCAAAAGCACCCACTATGATTTCTGCTTAAATTTATTTATTTATTTAGTTATTAAGCTTACATCACACACAGTACAAAATCTACTAAATATTTTACAAAATATTACATCTTAAATGTGTGACAATTAATGTAAACATACGTTTCACAAAAAAATCAAAGAGAAATTTTAAATTTAAAAAAAAAGACAATTAAAATCCTTATATATAGGGAAATAACACATAAGAAACAGCTTTTGACGGCTACCCTCAATATGAGAACGAGGCGGCGGCGTCCTAATTGGCAAATTATTCTAAAATTAACGGTTGTTTACGAAGCTTGTTTGTGAGCGATATCCTATCCCACTTCTGATTTTAGCAACCAGAAGTTATAATCAAATAAAAAAAACTATTCGAAATAAGCTACGAAGTGATTTAACCAAAAATAACTTCATTAAAGAACAAATCACGGTATTCTCGAAATCACACTATATCTACCATAAAATTTACTTGTACAATCAAAACAACACGATTTTGGGTATTTTAAAAACAACCGTTAACCTTAAAATAATTACACAAAAATTACCGAATAAAAGTGACACAAAACGTACTCACAGTATGCGGCCTCGACACCAACCACTTTTCTTGTCAACGTCCGAGCAACACCAGAGCCCTCGGCAATATCGGGCCTATCTTTTATATAAGGCGGGTGGGGATTGAAACCCCCCTCTATGATTTCTGCTTATATTTTTTTATTTATTTCGTTATTAAGCTTACAACATCACACACAGTACAAAATCTACTAAATATTTTACAAAATCTTACATCTAAAATGTGTGAAAATTAATGTAAACATACGTTTCACAAAAAATTAAAGAGAAATTTTAAATTTTAAATTTAAAAAAAAAGACAGTTACAATACTTATATATAGGGAAATAACACATAAGAAACAGCTTTTGACGGCTACCCTCAATATGAGTGCGAGGCGGCGGCGTCCTAATTGGCAAATTATTCTAAAATTAACGGTTGTTTACGAAGCTTATTTGTGAGCGATATCCTATCCCACTTCTGATTTTAGCAACCAGAAGTTATAATCAAATAAAAAAAACTATTCGAAATAAGCTACGAAGTGATTTAACCAAAAATAACTTCATTAAAGAACAAATCACGGTATTCTGGAAATCACACTATATCTACCATAAAATTTACTTGTACAATCAAAACAACACGACTTTGGGTATTTTAAAAACAACCGTTAACCTTAAAATAATTACACAAAAATTACCGAATAAAAGTGACACAAAACGTACTCACAGTATGCGGCCTCGACACCAACCACTTTTCTTGTCAACGTCCGAGCAACACCAGAGCCCGTGGAACACTGAGGCCTTTCTTTTAAAGAAGGCGGGTGGGGATCAAAAGCACCCACTATGATTTCTGCTTAAATTTATTTATTTATTTAGTTATTAAGCTTACATCACACACAGTACAAAATCTACTAAATATTTTACAAAATATTACATCTTAAATGTGTGACAATTAATGTAAACATACGTTTCACAAAAAAATCAAAGTGAAAATTTAAAATTTTAAATTTAAAAAAAAAGACAATTAAAATCCTTATATATAGGGAAATAACACATAAGAAACAGCTTTTGACGGCTACCCTCAATATGAGAACGAGGCGGCGGCGTCCTAATTGGCAAATTATTCTAAAATTAACGGTTGTTTACGAAGCTTGTTTGTGAGCGATATCCTATCCCACTTCTGATTTTAGCAACCAGAAGTTATAATCAAATAAAAAAAACTATTCGAAATAAGCTACGAAGTGATTTAACCAAAAATAACTTCATTAAAGAACAAATCACGGTATTCTCGAAATCACACTATATCTACCATAAAATTTACTTGTACAATCAAAACAACACGATTTTGGGTATTTTAAAAACAACCGTTAACCTTAAAATAATTACACAAAAATTACCGAATAAAAGTGACACAAAACGTACTCACAGTATGCGGCCTCGACACCAACCACTTTTCTTGTCAACGTCCGAGCAACACCAGAGCCCTCGGCAATATCGGGCCTATCTTTTATATAAGGCGGGTGGGGATTGAAACCCCCCTCTATGATTTCTGCTTATATTTTTTTATTTATTTCGTTATTAAGCTTACAACATCACACACAGTACAAAATCTACTAAATATTTTACAAAATCTTACATCTAAAATGTGTGAAAATTAATGTAAACATACGTTTCACAAAAAATTAAAGAGAAATTTTAAATTTTAAATTTAAAAAAAAAGACAGTTACAATACTTATATATAGGGAAATAACACATAAGAAACAGCTTTTGACGGCTACCCTCAATATGAGTGCGAGGCGGCGGCGTCCTAATTGGCAAATTATTCTAAAATTAACGGTTGTTTACGAAGCTTATTTGTGAGCGATATCCTATCCCACTTCTGATTTTAGCAACCAGAAGTTATAATCAAATAAAAAAAACTATTCGAAATAAGCTACGAAGTGATTTAACCAAAAATAACTTCATTAAAGAACAAATCACGGTATTCTGGAAATCACACTATATCTACCATAAAATTTACTTGTACAATCAAAACAACACGACTTTGGGTATTTTAAAAACAACCGTTAACCTTAAAATAATTACACAAAAATTACCGAATAAAAGTAACACAAAACGTACTCACAGTATGCGGCCTCGACACCAACCACTTTTCTTGTCAACGTCCGAGCAACACCAGAGCCCGTGGAACACTGAGGCCTTTCTTTTAAAGAAGGCGGGTGGGGATCAAAAGCACCCACTATGATTTCTGCTTAAATTTATTTATTTATTTAGTTATTAAGCTTACATCACACACAGTACAAAATCTACTAAATATTTTACAAAATATTACATCTTAAATGTGTGACAATTAATGTAAACATACGTTTCACAAAAAAATCAAAGAAAAATTTTAAATTTAAAAAAAAAGACAATTAAAATCCTTATATATAGGGAAATAACACATAAGAAACAGCTTTTGACGGCTACCCTCAATATGAGAACGAGGCGGCGGCGTCCTAATTGGCAAATTATTCTAAAATTAACGGTTGTTTACGAAGCTTGTTTGTGAGCGATATCCTATCCCACTTCTGATTTTAGCAACCAGAAGTTATAATCAAATAAAAAAAACTATTCGAAATAAGCTACGAAGTGATTTAACCAAAAATAACTTCATTAAAGAACAAATCACGGTATTCTCGAAATCACACTATATCTACCATAAAATTTACTTGTACAATCAAAACAACACGATTTTGGGTATTTTAAAAACAACCGTTAACCTTAAAATAATTACACAAAAATTACCGAATAAAAGTGACACAAAACGTACTCACAGTATGCGGCCTCGACACCAACCACTTTTCTTGTCAACGTCCGAGCAACACCAGAGCCCTCGGCAATATCGGGCCTATCTTTTATATAAGGCGGGTGGGGATTGAAACCCCCCTCTATGATTTCTGCTTATATTTTTTTATTTATTTCGTTATTAAGCTTACAACATCACACACAGTACAAAATCTACTAAATATTTTACAAAATCTTACATCTAAAATGTGTGAAAATTAATGTAAACATACGTTTCACAAAAAATTAAAGAGAAATTTTAAATTTTAAATTTAAAAAAAAAGACAGTTACAATACTTATATATAGGGAAATAACACATAAGAAACAGCTTTTGACGGCTACCCTCAATATGAGTGCGAGGCGGCGGCGTCCTAATTGGCAAATTATTCTAAAATTAACGGTTGTTTACGAAGCTTATTTGTGAGCGATATCCTATCCCACTTCTGATTTTAGCAACCAGAAGTTATAATCAAATAAAAAAAACTATTCGAAATAAGCTACGAAGTGATTTAACCAAAAATAACTTCATTAAAGAACAAATCACGGTATTCTGGAAATCACACTATATCTACCATAAAATTTACTTGTACAATCAAAACAACACGACTTTGGGTATTTTAAAAACAACCGTTAACCTTAAAATAATTACACAAAAATTACCGAATAAAAGTGACACAAAACGTACTCACAGTATGCGGCCTCGACACCAACCACTTTTCTTGTCAACGTCCGAGCAACACCAGAGCCCTCGGCAATATCGGGCCTATCTTTTATATAAGGCGGGTGGGGATTGAAACCCCCCTCTATGATTTCTGCTTATATTTTTTTATTTATTTCGTTATTAAGCTTACAACATCACACACAGTACAAAATCTACTAAATATTTTACAAAATCTTACATCTAAAATGTGTGACCATTAATGTAAACATACGTTTCACAAAAAAATTAAAGAGAAATTTAAAATTAAAAATTAAAAAAAAAGACAGTTAAAATACTTATATATAGGTAAATAACACATAAGAAATAGCTTTTGACGGCTGCCCTCAATATGAGAGCGAGGCGGCGGCGTCCTAATTGGCAAATTATTCTAAAATTAACGGTTGGTTACGAAGCTTATTTGTGAGCGATATCCTATCCCACTTCTGATTTTAGCAACCAGAAGTTATAATCAAATAAAAAAAACTATTCGAAATAAGCTACGAAGTGATTTAACCAAAAATAACTTCATTAAAGAACAAATCACGGTATTCTCGAAATCACACTATATCTACCATAAAATTTACTTGTACAATCAAAACAACACGACTTTGGGTATTTTAAAAACAACCGTTAACCTTAAAATAATTACACAAAAATTACCGAATAAAAGTAACACAAAACGTACTCACAGTATGCGGCCTCGACACCAACCACTTTTCTTGTCAACGTCCGAGCAACACCAGAGCCCGTGGAACACTGAGGCCTTTCTTTTAAAGAAGGCGGGTGGGGATCAAAAGCACCCACTATGATTTCTGCTTAAATTTATTTATTTATTTAGTTATTAAGCTTACATCACACACAGTACAAAATCTACTAAATATTTTACAAAATATTACATCTTAAATGTGTGACAATTAATGTAAACATACGTTTCACAAAAAAATCAAAGAGAAATTTTAAATTTAAAAAAAAAGACAATTAAAATCCTTATATATAGGGAAATAACACATAAGAAACAGCTTTTGACGGCTACCCTCAATATGAGAACGAGGCGGCGGCGTCCTAATTGGCAAATTATTCTAAAATTAACGGTTGTTTACGAAGCTTGTTTGTGAGCGATATCCTATCCCACTTCTGATTTTAGCAACCAGAAGTTATAATCAAATAAAAAAAACTATTCGAAATAAGCTACGAAGTGATTTAACCAAAAATAACTTCATTAAAGAACAAATCACGGTATTCTCGAAATCACACTATATCTACCATAAAATTTACTTGTACAATCAAAACAACACGATTTTGGGTATTTTAAAAACAACCGTTAACCTTAAAATAATTACACAAAAATTACCGAATAAAAGTGACACAAAACGTACTCACAGTATGCGGCCTCGACACCAACCACTTTTCTTGTCAACGTCCGAGCAACACCAGAGCCCTCGGCAATATCGGGCCTATCTTTTATATAAGGCGGGTGGGGATTGAAACCCCCCTCTATGATTTCTGCTTATATTTTTTTATTTATTTCGTTATTAAGCTTACAACATCACACACAGTACAAAATCTACTAAATATTTTACAAAATCTTACATCTAAAATGTGTGAAAATTAATGTAAACATACGTTTCACAAAAAATTAAAGAGAAATTTTAAATTTTAAATTTAAAAAAAAAGACAGTTACAATACTTATAAAGGGTATTTCAACAAGAAGTTTGTTTTTCAATTGTGGCAACACCGAGAACGTGATAGTTTTGACATTTAGTTTTTGGCGGTATTCGTAGCAGGTGCTTTGGCAATTATTACAATGAATTCAATTTCGCTCGAAAATCGCATTAAAATAATTCAAATCCACTATAAAAATGGTGGTTCTGTTAAAGTTACATTTCGTAAAATTCGTGATATTTTCGGCCAGCATAATCGTCCTTCTGAGACCGCTGTTAAGAATTTGGTCGCGAAATTTGAGTCGACAGGCTCGGTACAAAATGTGCCAACACCAACACGTGTTCGACCGGGTCGTTCAACAGAAAACATCGCCGCCGTGAGCCACAGTGTTGAAGAAGATCAAAATTTGTCAATTTCACGACGTTCTCAACAATTGGGGTTATCCTAAAGCACAACATGGCGAATTTTGCGAAAGGATTTGGCTTTGAAGCCTTACAAGATTCAACTGGTGCAGGAATTAAAGCTGATCGACCATTCAAATCGCCGCAGATTCGCTCAGTTCATTCAGGAACAACCTGCTGGTTTTTCTGAAAAAATCATTTTTTCAGACGAAGCCCATTTTCATTTGTCAGGGTACGTCAACAAGCAAAATTGTCGCATTTGGGCTTCTGAAAATCCTAAAGCAATTATTGAGAAGGCTTTGCATACTCAACGTGTTACTGTGTGGTGCACTATGTGGTCTGGAGGCGTGATTGGGCCGTTTTTTTTCGAAGATGAGGCTGGAAATGCGGTAACAGTCAATGGATCACGGTATCGCGAGATGTTAACCACTAAATTTTGGCCTAATATTGATGACATGGATATCACTGAAATGTGGTTTCAACAGGACGGTGCCACATGTCACACAGCCAATGAAACGATCAATTTATTGCAAACCAAATTTCCCGAGCGCATAATTTCGCGAAATTCAGCTGTTAAGTGGCCAGCCAGATCGTGTGATTTAACACCACTGGATTATTTTTTGTGGGGCTATGTTAAAGACAGAGTCTATACGGAGCCAATCGAATCGATTGCAGCCTTAAAACTCAAAATCCGTGATGTCATTAACGAAATAGACCCTCCATTTTTCCAAAGAGTGATTAAAAATTTTGATGAAAGAATCAACATCTGTCAGCGTGGTCGTGGTGGACATTTGCCAGATATCATTTTTCATTCATAATTGCCAAACTTTTCTCTTTGTAATACAATAAAAATTTTATTCATTTTCCTCTAAATTCTTTGTTTTATTTTGTTTTAGAAAACAAAGTTCTTGTTGAAAAACCCTATATATAGGGAAATAACACATAAGAAACAGCTTTTGACGGCTACCCTCAATATGAGTGCGAGGCGGCGGCGTCCTAATTGGCAAATTATTCTAAAATTAACGGTTGTTTACGAAGCTTATTTGTGAGAGATATCCTATCCCACTTCTGATTTTAGCAACCAGAAGTTATAATCAAATAAAAAAAACTATTCGAAATAAGCTACGAAGTGATTTAACCAAAAATAACTTCATTAAAGAACAAATCACGGTATTCTGGAAATCACACTATATCTACCATAAAATTTACTTGTACAATCAAAACAACACGACTTTGGGTATTTTAAAAACAACCGTTAACCTTAAAATAATTACACAAAAATTACCGAATAAAAGTAACACAAAACGTACTCACAGTATGCGGCCTCGACACCAACCACTTTTCTTGTCAACCTCCGAGCAACACCAGAGCCCGTGGAACACTGAGGCCTTTCTTTTAAAGAAGGCGGGTGGGGATCAAAAGCACCCACTATGATTTCTGCTTAAATTTATTTATTTATTTAGTTATTAAGCTTACATCACACACAGTACAAAATCTACTAAATATTTTACAAAATATTACATCTTAAATGTGTGACAATTAATGTAAACATACGTTTCACAAAAAAATCAAAGAGAAATTTTAAATTTAAAAAAAAAGACAATTAAAATCCTTATATATAGGGAAATAACACATAAGAAACAGCTTTTGACGGCTACCCTCAATATGAGAACGAGGCGGCGGCGTCCTAATTGGCAAATTATTCTAAAATTAACGGTTGTTTACGAAGCTTGTTTGTGAGCGATATCCTATCCCACTTCTGATTTTAGCAACCAGAAGTTATAATCAAATAAAAAAAACTATTCGAAATAAGCTACGAAGTGATTTAACCAAAAATAACTTCATTAAAGAACAAATCACGGTATTCTCGAAATCACACTATATCTACCATAAAATTTACTTGTACAATCAAAACAACACGATTTTGGGTATTTTAAAAACAACCGTTAACCTTAAAATAATTACACAAAAATTACCGAATAAAAGTGACACAAAACGTACTCACAGTATGCGGCCTCGACACCAACCACTTTTCTTGTCAACGTCCGAGCAACACCAGAGCCCTCGGCAATATCGGGCCTATCTTTTATATAAGGCGGGTGGGGATTGAAACCCCCCTCTATGATTTCTGCTTATATTTTTTTATTTATTTCGTTATTAAGCTTACAACATCACACACAGTACAAAATCTACTAAATATTTTACAAAATCTTACATCTAAAATGTGTGAAAATTAATGTAAACATACGTTTCACAAAAAATTAAAGAGAAATTTTAAATTTTAAATTTAAAAAAAAAGACAGTTACAATACTTATATATAGGGAAATAACACATAAGAAACAGCTTTTGACGGCTACCCTCAATATGAGTGCGAGGCGGCGGCGTCCTAATTGGCAAATTATTCTAAAATTAACGGTTGTTTACGAAGCTTATTTGTGTGAGATATCCTATCCCACTTCTGATTTTAGCAACCAGAAGTTATAATCAAATAAAAAAAACTATTCGAAATAAGCTACGAAGTGATTTAACCAAAAATAACTTCATTAAAGAACAAATCACGGTATTCTCGAAATCACACTATATCTACCATAAAATTTACTTGTACAATCAAAACAACACGACTTTGGGTATTTTAAAAACAACCGTTAACCTTAAAATAATTACACAAAAATTACCGAATAAAAGTAACACAAAACGTACTCACAGTATGCGGCCTCGACACCAACCACTTTTCTTGTCAACGTCCGAGCAACACCAGAGCCCGTGGAACACTGAGGCCTTTCTTTTAAAGAAGGCGGGTGGGGATCAAAAGCACCCACTATGATTTCTGCTTAAATTTATTTATTTATTTAGTTATTAAGCTTACATATCACACAGTACAAAATCTACTAAATATTTTACAAAATATTACATCTTAAATGTGTGACAATTAATGTAAACATACGTTTCACAAAAAAATCAAAGAGAAATTTTAAATTTAAAAAAAAAGACAATTAAAATCCTTATATATAGGGAAATAACACATAAGAAACAGCTTTTGACGGCTACCCTCAATATGAGAACGAGGCGGCGGCGTCCTAATTGGCAAATTATTCTAAAATTAACGGTTGTTTACGAAGCTTGTTTGTGAGCGATATCCTATCCCACTTCTGATTTTAGCAACCAGAAGTTATAATCAAATAAAAAAAACTATTCGAAATAAGCTACGAAGTGATTTAACCAAAAATAACTTCATTAAAGAACAAATCACGGTATTCTCGAAATCACACTATATCTACCATAAAATTTACTTGTACAATCAAAACAACACGATTTTGGGTATTTTAAAAACAACCGTTAACCTTAAAATAATTACACAAAAATTACCGAATAAAAGTGACACAAAACGTACTCACAGTATGCGGCCTCGACACCAACCACTTTTCTTGTCAACGTCCGAGCAACACCAGAGCCCTCGGCAATATCGGGCCTATCTTTTATATAAGGCGGGTGGGGATTGAAACCCCCCTCTATGATTTCTGCTTATATTTTTTTATTTATTTCGTTATTAAGCTTACAACATCACACACAGTACAAAATCTACTAAATATTTTACAAAATCTTACATCTAAAATGTGTGAAAATTAATGTAAACATACGTTTCACAAAAAAATCAAAGAGAAATTTTAAATTTAAAAAAAAAGACAATTAAAATCCTTATATATAGGGAAATAACACATAAGAAACAGCTTTTGACGGCTACCCTCAATATGAGAACGAGGCGGCGGCGTCCTAATTGGCAAATTATTCTAAAATTAACGGTTGTTTACGAAGCTTGTTTGTGAGCGATATCCTATCCCACTTCTGATTTTAGCAACCAGAAGTTATAATCAAATAAAAAAAACTATTCGAAATAAGCTACGAAGTGATTTAACCAAAAATAACTTCATTAAAGAACAAATCACGGTATTCTCGAAATCACACTATATCTACCATAAAATTTACTTGTACAATCAAAACAACACGATTTTGGGTATTTTAAAAACAACCGTTAACCTTAAAATAATTACACAAAAATTACCGAATAAAAGTGACACAAAACGTACTCACAGTATGCGGCCTCGACACCAACCACTTTTCTTGTCAACGTCCGAGCAACACCAGAGCCCTCGGCAATATCGGGCCTATCTTTTATATAAGGCGGGTGGGGATTGAAACCCCCCTCTATGATTTCTGCTTATATTTTTTTATTTATTTCGTTATTAAGCTTACAACATCACACACAGTACAAAATCTACTAAATATTTTACAAAATCTTACATCTAAAATGTGTGAAAATTAATGTAAACATACGTTTCACAAAAAATTAAAGAGAAATTTTAAATTTTAAATTTAAAAAAAAAGACAGTTACAATACTTATATATAGGGAAATAACACATAAGAAACAGCTTTTGACGGCTACCCTCAATATGAGTGCGAGGCGGCGGCGTCCTAATTGGCAAATTATTCTAAAATTAACGGTTGTTTACGAAGCTTATTTGTGAGAGATATCCTATCCCACTTCTGATTTTAGCAACCAGAAGTTATAATCAAATAAAAAAAACTATTCGAAATAAGCTACGAAGTGATTTAACCAAAAATAACTTCATTAAAGAACAAATCACGGTATTCTCGAAATCACACTATATCTACCATAAAATTTACTTGTACAATCAAAACAACACGACTTTGGGTATTTTAAAAACAACCGTTAACCTTAAAATAATTACACAAAAATTACCGAATAAAAGTAACACAAAACGTACTCACAGTATGCGGCCTCGACACCAACCACTTTTCTTGTCAACGTCCGAGCAACACCAGAGCCCGTGGAACACTGAGGCCTTTCTTTTAAAGAAGGCGGGTGGGGATCAAAAGCACCCACTATGATTTCTGCTTAAATTTATTTATTTATTTAGTTATTAAGCTTACATATCACACAGTACAAAATCTACTAAATATTTTACAAAATATTACATCTTAAATGTGTGACAATTAATGTAAACATACGTTTCACAAAAAAATCAAAGAGAAATTTTAAATTTAAAAAAAAAGACAATTAAAATCCTTATATATAGGGAAATAACACATAAGAAACAGCTTTTGACGGCTACCCTCAATATGAGAACGAGGCGGCGGCGTCCTAATTGGCAAATTATTCTAAAATTAACGGTTGTTTACGAAGCTTGTTTGTGAGCGATATCCTATCCCACTTCTGATTTTAGCAACCAGAAGTTATAATCAAATAAAAAAAACTATTCGAAATAAGCTACGAAGTGATTTAACCAAAAATAACTTCATTAAAGAACAAATCACGGTATTCTCGAAATCACACTATATCTACCATAAAATTTACTTGTACAATCAAAACAACACGATTTTGGGTATTTTAAAAACAACCGTTAACCTTAAAATAATTACACAAAAATTACCGAATAAAAGTGACACAAAACGTACTCACAGTATGCGGCCTCGACACCAACCACTTTTCTTGTCAACGTCCGAGCAACACCAGAGCCCTCGGCAATATCGGGCCTATCTTTTATATAAGGCGGGTGGGGATTGAAACCCCCCTCTATGATTTCTGCTTATATTTTTTTATTTATTTCGTTATTAAGCTTACAACATCACACACAGTACAAAATCTACTAAATATTTTACAAAATCTTACATCTAAAATGTGTGAAAATTAATGTAAACATACGTTTCACAAAAAATTAAAGAGAAATTTTAAATTTTAAATTTAAAAAAAAAGACAGTTACAATACTTATATATAGGGAAATAACACATAAGAAACAGCTTTTGACGGCTACCCTCAATATGAGTGCGAGGCGGCGGCGTCCTAATTGGCAAATTATTCTAAAATTAACGGTTGTTTACGAAGCTTATTTGTGAGAGATATCCTATCCCACTTCTGATTTTAGCAACCAGAAGTTATAATCAAATAAAAAAAACTATTCGAAATAAGCTACGAAGTGATTTAACCAAAAATAACTTCATTAAAGAACAAATCACGGTATTCTGGAAATCACACTATATCTACCATAAAATTTACTTGTACAATCAAAACAACACGACTTTGGGTATTTTAAAAACAACCGTTAACCTTAAAATAATTACACAAAAATTACCGAATAAAAGTAACACAAAACGTACTCACAGTATGCGGCCTCGACACCAACCACTTTTCTTGTCAACCTCCGAGCAACACCAGAGCCCGTGGAACACTGAGGCCTTTCTTTTAAAGAAGGCGGGTGGGGATCAAAAGCACCCACTATGATTTCTGCTTAAATTTATTTATTTATTTAGTTATTAAGCTTACATCACACACAGTACAAAATCTACTAAATATTTTACAAAATATTACATCTTAAATGTGTGACAATTAATGTAAACATACGTTTCACAAAAAAATCAAAGAGAAATTTTAAATTTAAAAAAAAAGACAATTAAAATCCTTATATATAGGGAAATAACACATAAGAAACAGCTTTTGACGGCTACCCTCAATATGAGAACGAGGCGGCGGCGTCCTAATTGGCAAATTATTCTAAAATTAACGGTTGTTTACGAAGCTAAACGTGAGCGATATCCTATCCCACTTCTGATTTTAGCAACCAGAAGTTATAATCAAATAAAAAAAACTATTCGAAATAAGCTACGAAGTGATTTAACCAAAAATAACTTCATTAAAGAACAAATCACGGTATTCTCGAAATCACACTATATCTACCATAAAATTTACTTGTACAATCAAAACAACACGATTTTGGGTATTTTAAAAACAACCGTTAACCTTAAAATAATTACACAAAAATTACCGAATAAAAGTGACACAAAACGTACTCACAGTATGCGGCCTCGACACCAACCACTTTTCTTGTCAACGTCCGAGCAACACCAGAGCCCTCGGCAATATCGGGCCTATCTTTTATATAAGGCGGGTGGGGATTGAAACCCCCCTCTATGATTTCTGCTTATATTTTTTTATTTATTTCGTTATTAAGCTTACAACATCACACACAGTACAAAATCTACTAAATATTTTACAAAATCTTACATCTAAAATGTGTGACCATTAATGTAAACATACGTTTCACAAAAAAATTAAAGAGAAATTTAAAATTAAAAATTAAAAAAAAAGACAGTTAAAATACTTATATATAGGTAAATAACACATAAGAAATAGCTTTTGACGGCTGCCCTCAATATGAGAGCGAGGCGGCGGCGTCCTAATTGGCAAATTATTCTAAAATTAACGGTTGGTTACGAAGCTTATTTGTGAGCGATATCCTATCCCACTTCTGATTTTAGCAACCAGAAGTTATAATCAAATAAAAAAAACTATTCGAAATAAGCTACGAAGTGATTTAACCAAAAATAACTTCATTAAAGAACAAATCACGGTATTCTCGAAATCACACTATATCTACCATAAAATTTACTTGTACAATCAAAACAACACGACTTTGGGTATTTTAAAAACAACCGTTAACCTTAAAATAATTACACAAAAATTACCGAATAAAAGTAACACAAAACGTACTCACAGTATGCGGCCTCGACACCAACCACTTTTCTTGTCAACGTCCGAGCAACACCAGAGCCCTCGGCAATATCGGGCCTATCTTTTATATAAGGCGGGTGGGGATTGAAACCCCCCTCTATGATTTCTGCTTATATTTTTTTATTTATTTCGT
The DNA here is from genome assembly GCF_905475465.1 of Pieris napi. Classification (NCBI taxonomy): domain Eukaryota; kingdom Metazoa; phylum Arthropoda; class Insecta; order Lepidoptera; family Pieridae; genus Pieris; species Pieris napi. The sequence continues at coordinate 4,527,966 of NC_062235.1, read as the reverse complement.
TATTAAGCTTACAACATCACACACAGTACAAAATCTACTAAATATTTTACAAAATCTTACATCTAAAATGTGTGAAAATTAATGTAAACATACGTTTCACAAAAAATTAAAGAGAAATTTTAAATTTTAAATTTAAAAAAAAAGACAGTTACAATACTTATATATAGGGAAATAACACATAAGAAACAGCTTTTGACGGCTACCCTCAATATGAGTGCGAGGCGGCGGCGTCCTAATTGGCAAATTATTCTAAAATTAACGGTTGTTTACGAAGCTTATTTGTGAGCGATATCCTATCCCACTTCTGATTTTAGCAACCAAAAGTTATAATCAAATAAAAAAAACTATTCGAAATAAGCTACGAAGTGATTTAACCAAAAATAACTTCATTAAAGAAAAAATCACGGTATTCTCGAAATCACACTATATCTACCTTTAAATTTACTTATACAATCAAAACAACACGACTTTGGGTATTTTAAAAACAACCGTTAACCTTAAAATAATTACACAAAAATTACCGAATAAAAGTAACACAAAACGTACTCACAGTATGCGGCCTCAACACCAACCACTTTTCTTGTCAACGTCCGAGCAATACCAGAGCCCGTGGAACACTGAGACCTTTCTTTTAAAGAAGGCGGGTGGGGATCGAAAGCACCCACTATGATTTGTGCTTAAATTTATTTATTTATTTATTTATTAAGCTTACATCACACAGTACAAAATCTTACATCTAAAATGTGTGACCATTAATGTAAACATACGTTTCACAAAAAAATTAAAGAGAAATTTAAAATTAAAAATTAAAAAAAAAGACAGTTAAAATACTTATATATAGGTAAATAACACATAAGAAATAGCTTTTGACGGCTGCCCTCAATATGAGAGCGAGGCGGCGGCGTCCTAATTGGCAAATTATTCTAAAATTAACGGTTGGTTACGAAGCTTATTTGTGAGTGATATCCTATCCCACTTCTGATTTTAGCAACCAAAAATAACTTCATTAAAGAACAAATCACGGTATTCTCGAAATCACACTATATCTACCATAAAATTTACTTGTACAATCAAAACAACACGACTTTGGGTATTTTAAAAACAACCGTTAACCTTAAAATAATTACACAAAAATTACCGAATAAAAGTAACCCAAAACGTACTCACAGTATGCGGCCTCGACACCAACCACTTTTCTTGTCAACGTCCGAGCAACACCAGAGCCCGTGGAACACTGAGGCCTTTCTTTTAAAGAAGGCGGGTGGGGATCGAAAGCACCCACTATGATTTGTGCTTAAATTTATTTATTTATTTAGTTATTAAGCTTACATCACACAGTACAAAATCTTACATCTAAAATGTGTGACCATTAATATAAACATACGTTTCACAAAAAAATCAAAGTGAAAATTTTAAATTTTAAATTTAAAAAAAAAGACAATTAAAATCCTTATATATAGGGAAATAACACATAAGAAACAGCTTTTGACGGCTACCCTCAATATGAGAACGAGGCGGCGGCGTCCTAATTGGCAAATTATTCTAAAATTAACGGTTGTTTACGAAGCTTATTTGTGAGCGATATCCTATCCCACTTCTGATTTTAGCAACCAGAAGTTATAATCAAATAAAAAAAACTATTCGAAATAAGCTACGAAGTGATTTAACCAAAAATAACTTCATTAAAGAACAAATCACGGTATTCTGGAAATCACACTATATCTACCATAAAATTTACTTGTACAATCAAAACAACACGACTTTGGGTATTTTAAAAACAACCGTTAACCTTAAAATAATTACACAAAAATTACCGAATAAAAGTGACACAAAACGTACTCACAGTATGCGGCCTCGACACCAACCACTTTTCTTGTCAACGTCCGAGCAACACCAGAGCCCGTGGAACACTGAGGCCTTTCTTTTAAAGAAGGCGGGTGGGGATCAAAAGCACCCACTATGATTTCTGCTTAAATTTATTTATTTATTTAGTTATTAAGCTTACATCACACACAGTACAAAATCTACTAAATATTTTACAAAATATTACATCTTAAATGTGTAACAATTAATGTAAACATACGTTTCACAAAAAAATCAAAGAAAAATTTTAAATTTTAAATTAAAAAAAAAAGACAATTTAAATCCTTATATATAGGGAAATAACACATAAGAAACAGCTTTTGACGGCTACCCTCAATATGAGAACGAGGCGGCGGCGTCCTAATTGGCAAATTATTCTAAAATTAACGGTTGTTTACGAAGCTTATTTGTGAGCGATATCCTATCCCACTTCTGATTTTAGCAACCAGAAGTTATAATCAAATAAAAAAAACTATTCGAAATAAGCTACGAAGTGATTTAACCAAAAATAACTTCATTAAAGAACAAATCACGGTATTCTCGAAATCACACTATATCTACCATAAAATTTACTTGTACAATCAAAACAACACGACTTTGGGTATTTTAAAAACAACCGTTAACCTTAAAATAATTATACAAAAATTACCGAATAAAAGTAACCCAAAACGTACTCACAGTATGCGGCCTCGACACCAACCACTTTTCTTGGCAACGTCCGAGCAACACCAGAGCCCGTGGAACACTGAGGCCTTTCTTTTAAAGAAGGCGGGTGGGGATCGAAAGCACCCACTATGATTTCTGCTTAAATTTATTTATTTATTTAGTTATTAAGCTTTCATCACACAGTACAAAATCTTACATCTAAAATGTGTGACCATTAATGTAAACATACGTTTCACAAAAAAATTAAAGAGAAATTTTAAATTTTAAATTAAAAAAAAAAGACAATTAAAATCCTTATATATAGGTAAATAACACATAAGAAACAGCTTTTGACGGCTGCCCTCAATATGAGAGCGAGGCGGCGGCGTCCTAATTGGCAAATTATTCTAAAATTAACGGTTGGTTACGAAGCTTATTTGTGAGTGATATCCTATCCCACTTCTGATTTTAGCAACCAAAAATAACTTCATTAAAGAACAAATCACGGTATTCTCGAAATCACACTATATCTACCATAAAATTTACTTGTACAATCAAAACAACACGACTTTGGGTATTTTAAAAACAACCGTTAACCTTAAAATAATTACACAAAAATTACCGAATAAAAGTAACCCAAAACGTACTCACAGTATGCGGCCTCGACACCAACCACTTTTCTTGTCAACGTCCGAGCAACACCAGAGCCCGTGGAACACTGAGGCCTTTCTTTTAAAGAAGGCGGGTGGGGATCGAAAGCACCCACTATGATTTGTGCTTAAATTTATTTATTTATTTAGTTATTAAGCTTACATCACACAGTACAAAATCTTACATCTAAAATGTGTGACCATTAATATAAACATACGTTTCACAAAAAAATTAAAGAGAAATTTAAAATTAAAAATTAAAAAAAAAAGACAGTTAAAATACTTATATATAGGTAAATAACACATAAGAAACAGCTTTTGACGGCTGCCCTCAATATGAGAGCGAGGCGGCGGCGTCCTAATTGGCAAATTATTCTAAAATTAACGGTTGGTTACGAAGCTTATTTGTGAGTGATATCCTATCCCACTTCTGATTTTAGCAACCAGAAGTTATAATCAAATAAAAAAAACTATTCGAAATAAGCTACGAAGTGATTTAACCAAAAATAACTTCATTAAAGAACAAATCACGGTATTCTGGAAATCACACTATATCTACCATAAAATTTACTTGTACAATCAAAACAACACGACTTTGGGTATTTTAAAAACAACCGTTAACCTTAAAATAATTACACAAAAATTACCGAATAAAAGTGACACAAAACGTACTCACAGTATGCGGCCTCGACACCAACCACTTTTCTTGTCAACGTCCGAGCAACACCAGAGCCCGTGGAACACTGAGGCCTTTCTTTTAAAGAAGGCGGGTGGGGATCAAAAGCACCCACTATGATTTCTGCTTAAATTTATTTATTTATTTAGTTATTAAGCTTACATCACACACAGTACAAAATCTACTAAATATTTTACAAAATATTACATCTTAAATGTGTGACAATTAATGTAAACATACGTTTCACAAAAAAATTATAGAGAAATTTTAAATTTTAAATAAAAAAAAAAGACAATTAAAATCCTTATATATAGGGAAATAACACATAAGAAACAGCTTTTGACGGCTACCCTCAATATAAGAACGAGGCGGCGGCGTCCTACTTGGCAAATTATTCTAAAATTAACAGTTGTTTACGAAGCTTATTTGTGAGCGATATCCTATCCCACTTCTGATTTTAGCAACCAGAAGTTATAATCAAATAAAAAAAACTATTCGAAATAAGCTACGAAGTGATTTAACCAAAAATAACTTCATTAAAGAACAAATCACGGTATTCTCGAAATCACACTATATCTACCATAAAATTTACTTGTACAATCAAAACAACACGACTTTGGGTATTTTAAAAACAACCGTTAACCTTAAAATAATTACACAAAAATTACCGAATAAAAGTAACCCAAAACGTACTCACAGTATGCGGCCTCGACACCAACCACTTTTCTTGTCAACGTCCAAGCAACACCAGAGCCCGTGGAACACTGAGGCCTTTCTTTTAAAGAAGGCGGGTGGGGATCGAAAGCACCCACTATGATTTGTGCTTAAATTTATTTATTTATTTAGTTATTAAGCTTACATCACACAGTACAAAATCTTACATCTAAAATATGTGACCATTAATATAAACATACGTTTCACAAAAAAATTAAAGAGAAATTTAAAATTAAAAATTAAAAAAAAAAGACAGTTAAAATACTTATATATAGGTAAATAACACATAAGAAACAGCTTTTGACGGCTGCCCTCAATATGAGAGCGAGGCGGCGGCGTCCTAATTGGCAAATTATTCTAAAATTAACGGTTGGTTACGAAGCTTATTTGTGAGTGATATCCTATCCCACTTCTGATTTTAGCAACCAGAAGTTATAATCAAATAAAAAAAACTATTCGAAATAAGCTACGAAGTGATTTAACCAAAAATAACTTCATTAAAGAACAAATCACGGTATTCTGGAAATCACACTATATCTACCATAAAATTTACTTGTACAATCAAAACAACACGACTTTGGGTATTTTAAAAACAACCGTTAACCTTAAAATAATTACACAAAAATTACCGAATAAAAGTGACACAAAACGTACTCACAGTATGCGGCCTCGACACCAACCACTTTTCTTGTCAACGTCCGAGCAACACCAGAGCCCGTGGAACACTGAGGCCTTTCTTTTAAAGAAGGCGGGTGGGGATCAAAAGCACCCACTATGATTTCTGCTTAAATTTATTTATTTATTTAGTTATTAAGCTTACATCACACACAGTACAAAATCTACTAAATATTTTACAAAATATTACATCTTAAATGTGTGACAATTAATGTAAACATACGTTTCACAAAAAAATTATAGAGAAATTTTAAATTTTAAATAAAAAAAAAAGACAATTAAAATCCTTATATATAGGGAAATAACACATAAGAAACAGCTTTTGACGGCTACCCTCAATATAAGAACGAGGCGGCGGCGTCCTACTTGGCAAATTATTCTAAAATTAACAGTTGTTTACGAAGCTTATTTGTGAGCGATATCCTATCCCACTTCTGATTTTAGCAACCAGAAGTTATAATCAAATAAAAAAAACTATTCGAAATAAGCTACGAAGTGATTTAACCAAAAATAACTTCATTAAAGAACAAATCACGGTATTCTCGAAATCACACTATATCTACCATAAAATTTACTTGTACAATCAAAACAACACGACTTTGGGTATTTTAAAAACAACCGTTAACCTTAAAATAATTACACAAAAATTACCGAATAAAAGTAACCCAAAACGTACTCACAGTATGCGGCCTCGACACCAACCACTTTTCTTGTCAACGTCCAAGCAACACCAGAGCCCGTGGAACACTGAGGCCTTTCTTTTAAAGAAGGCGGGTGGGGATCGAAAGCACCCACTATGATTTGTGCTTAAATTTATTTATTTATTTAGTTATTAAGCTTACATCACACAGTACAAAATCTTACATCTAAAATATGTGACCATTAATATAAACATACGTTTCACAAAAAAATTAAAGAGAAATTTAAAATTAAAAATTAAAAAAAAAAGACAGTTAAAATACTTATATATAGGTAAATAACACATAAGAAACAGCTTTTGACGGCTGCCCTCAATATGAGAGCGAGGCGGCGGCGTCCTAATTGGCAAATTATTCTAAAATTAACGGTTGGTTACGAAGCTTATTTGTGAGTGATATCCTATCCCACTTCTGATTTTAGCAACCAGAAGTTATAATCAAATAAAAAAAACTATTCGAAATAAGCTACGAAGTGATTTAACCAAAAATAACTTCATTAAAGAACAAATCACGGTATTCTCGAAATCACACTATATCTACCATAAAATTTACTTGTACAATCAAAACAACACGACTTTGGGTATTTTAAAAACAACCGTTAACCTTAAAATAATTACACAAAAATTACCGAATAAAAGTAACACAAAACGTACTCACAGTATGCGGCCTCAACACCAACCACTTTTCTTGTCAACGTCCGAGCAATACCAGAGCCCGTGGAACACTGAGGCCTTTCTTTTAAAGAAGGCGGGTGGGGATCGAAAGCACCCACTATGATTTGTGCTTAAATTTATTTATTTATTTAGTTATTAAGCTTACATCACACAGTACAAAATCTTACATCTAAAATGTGTGACCATTAATGTAAACATACGTTTCACAAAAAAATTAAAGAGAAATTTAAAATTAAAAATTAAAAAAAAAGACAGTTAAAATACTTATATATAGGGAAATAACACATAAGAAACAGCTTTTGACGGCTACCCTCAATATGAGAACGAGGCGGCGGCGTCCTAATTGGCAAATTATTCTAAAATTAACGGTTGTTTACGAAGCTTATTTGTGAGCGATATCCTATCCCACTTCTGATTTTAGCAACCAGAAGTTATAATCAAATAAAAAAAACTATTCGAAATAAGCTACGAAGTGATTTAACCAAAAATAACTTCATTAAAGAACAAATCACGGTATTCTCGAAATCACACTATATCTACCATAAAATTTACTTGTACAATCAAAACAACACGACTTTGGGTATTTTAAAAACAACCGTTAACCTTAAAATAATTACACAAAAATTACCGAATAAAAGTAACCCAAAACGTACTCACAGTATGCGGCCTCGACACCAACCACTTTTCTTGTCAACGTCCAAGCAACACCAGAGCCCGTGGAACACTGAGGCCTTTCTTTTAAAGAAGGCGGGTGGGGATCGAAAGCACCCACTATGATTTGTGCTTAAATTTATTTATTTATTTAGTTATTAAGCTTACATCACACAGTACAAAATCTTACATCTAAAATGTGTGACCATTAATATAAACATACGTTTCACAAAAAAATTAAAGAGAAATTTAAAATTAAAAATTAAAAAAAAAAGACAGTTAAAATACTTATATATAGGTAAATAACACATAAGAAACAGCTTTTGACGGCTGCCCTCAATATGAGAGCGAGGCGGCGGCGTCCTAATTGGCAAATTATTCTAAAATTAACGGTTGGTTACGAAGCTTATTTGTGAGTGATATCCTATCCCACTTCTGATTTTAGCAACCAGAAGTTATAATCAAATAAAAAAAACTATTCGAAATAAGCTACGAAGTGATTTAACCAAAAATAACTTCATTAAAGAACAAATCACGGTATTCTGGAAATCACACTATATCTACCATAAAATTTACTTGTACAATCAAAACAACACGACTTTGGGTATTTTAAAAACAACCGTTAACCTTAAAATAATTACACAAAAATTACCGAATAAAAGTGACACAAAACGTACTCACAGTATGCGGCCTCGACACCAACCCCTTTTCTTGTCAACGTCCGAGCAACACCAGAGCCCGTGGAACACTGAGGCCTTTCTTTTAAAGAAGGCGGGTGGGGATCAAAAGCACCCACTATGATTTCTGCTTAAATTTATTTATTTATTTAGTTATTAAGCTTACATCACACACAGTACAAAATCTACTAAATATTTTACAAAATATTACATCTTAAATGTGTGACAATTAATGTAAACATACGTTTCACAAAAAAATTATAGAGAAATTTTAAATTTTAAATAAAAAAAAAAGACAATTAAAATCCTTATATATAGGGAAATAACACATAAGAAACAGCTTTTGACGGCTACCCTCAATATAAGAACGAGGCGGCGGCGTCCTACTTGGCAAATTATTCTAAAATTAACAGTTGTTTACGAAGCTTATTTGTGAGCGATATCCTATCCCACTTCTGATTTTAGCAACCAGAAGTTATAATCAAATAAAAAAAACTATTCGAAATAAGCTACGAAGTGATTTAACCAAAAATAACTTCATTAAAGAACAAATCACGGTATTCTCGAAATCACACTATATCTACCATAAAATTTACTTGTACAATCAAAACAACACGACTTTGGGTATTTTAAAAACAACCGTTAACCTTAAAATAATTACACAAAAATTACCGAATAAAAGTAACCCAAAACGTACTCACAGTATGCGGCCTCGACACCAACCACTTTTCTTGTCAACGTCCAAGCAACACCAGAGCCCGTGGAACACTGAGGCCTTTCTTTTAAAGAAGGCGGGTGGGGATCGAAAGCACCCACTATGATTTGTGCTTAAATTTATTTATTTATTTAGTTATTAAGCTTACATCACACAGTACAAAATCTTACATCTAAAATATGTGACCATTAATATAAACATACGTTTCACAAAAAAATTAAAGAGAAATTTAAAATTAAAAATTAAAAAAAAAAGACAGTTAAAATACTTATATATAGGTAAATAACACATAAGAAACAGCTTTTGACGGCTGCCCTCAATATGAGAGCGAGGCGGCGGCGTCCTAATTGGCAAATTATTCTAAAATTAACGGTTGGTTACGAAGCTTATTTGTGAGTGATATCCTATCCCACTTCTGATTTTAGCAACCAGAAGTTATAATCAAATAAAAAAAACTATTCGAAATAAGCTACGACGTGATTTAACCAAAAATAACTTCATTAAAGAACAAATCACGGTATTCTGGAAATCACACTATATCTACCATAAAATTTACTTGTACAATCAAAACAACACGACTTTGGGTATTTTAAAAACAACCGTTAACCTTAAAATAATTACACAAAAATTACCGAATAAAAGTGACACAAAACGTACTCACAGTATGCGGCCTCGACACCAACCACTTTTCTTGTCAACGTCCGAGCAACACCAGAGCCCGTGGAACACTGAGGCCTTTCTTTTAAAGAAGGCGGGTGGGGATCAAAAGCACCCACTATGATTTCTGCTTAAATTTATTTATTTATTTAGTTATTAAGCTTACATCACACACAGTACAAAATCTACTAAATATTTTACAAAATATTACATCTTAAATGTGTGACAATTAATGTAAACATACGTTTCACAAAAAAATTATAGAGAAATTTTAAATTTTAAATAAAAAAAAAAGACAATTAAAATCCTTATATATAGGGAAATAACACATAAGAAACAGCTTTTGACGGCTACCCTCAATATAAGAACGAGGCGGCGGCGTCCTACTTGGCAAATTATTCTAAAATTAACAGTTGTTTACGAAGCTTATTTGTGAGCGATATCCTATCCCACTTCTGATTTTAGCAACCAGAAGTTATAATCAAATAAAAAAAACTATTCGAAATAAGCTACGAAGTGATTTAACCAAAAATAACTTCATTAAAGAACAAATCACGGTATTCTCGAAATCACACTATATCTACCATAAAATTTACTTGTACAATCAAAACAACACGACTTTGGGTATTTTAAAAACAACCGTTAACCTTAAAATAATTACACAAAAATTACCGAATAAAAGTAACACAAAACGTACTCACAGTATGCGGCCTCAACACCAACCACTTTTCTTGTCAACGTCCGAGCAATACCAGAGCCCGTGGAACACTGAGGCCTTTCTTTTAAAGAAGGCGGGTGGGGATCGAAAGCACCCACTATGATTTGTGCTTAAATTTATTTATTTATTTAGTTATTAAGCTTACATCACACAGTACAAAATCTTACATCTAAAATGTGTGACCATTAATGTAAACATACGTTTCACAAAAAAATTAAAGAGAAATTTAAAATTAAAAATTAAAAAAAAAGACAGTTAAAATACTTATATATAGGTAAATAACACATAAGAAATAGCTTTTGACGGCTGCCCTCAATATGAGAGCGAGGCGGCGGCGTCCTAATTGGCAAATTATTCTAAAATTAACGGTTGGTTACGAAGCTTATTTGTGAGCGATATCCTATCCCACTTCTGATTTTAGCAACCAGAAGTTATAATCAAATAAAAAAAACTATTCGAAATAAGCTACGAAGTGATTTAACCAAAAATAACTTCATTAAAGAACAAATCACGGTATTCTCGAAATCACACTATATCTACCATAAAATTTACTTGTACAATCAAAACAACACGACTTTGGGTATTTTAAAAACAACCGTTAACCTTAAAATAATTACACAAAAATTACCGAATAAAAGTAACACAAAACGTACTCACAGTATGCGGCCTCGACACCAACCACTTTTCTTGTCAACGTCCGAGCAACACCAGAGCCCGTGGAACACTGAGGCCTTTCTTTTAAAGAAGGCGGGTGGGGATCAAAAGCACCCACTATGATTTCTGCTTAAATTTATTTATTTATTTAGATATTAAGCTTACATCACACACAGTACAAAATCTACTAAATATTTTACAAAATATTACATCTTAAATGTGTGACAATTAATGTAAACATACGTTTCACAAAAAAATCAAAGTGAAAATTTTAAATTTTAAATTTAAAAAAAAAGAATTAAAATCCTTATATATAGGGAAATAACACATAAGAAACAGCTTTTGACGGCTACCCTCAATATGAGAACGAGGCGGCGGCGTCCTAATTGGCAAATTATTCTAAAATTAACGGTTGTTTACGAAGCTTATTTGTGAGCGATATCCTATCCCACTTCTGATTTTAGCAACCAGAAGTTATAATCAAATAAAAAAAACTATTCGAAATAAGCTACGAAGTGATTTAACCAAAAATAACTTCATTAAAGAACAAATCACGGTATTCTGGAAATCACACTATATCTACCATAAAATTTACTTGTACAATCAAAACAACACGACTTTGGGTATTTTAAAAACAACCGTTAACCTTAAAATAATTACACAAAAATTACCGAATAAAAGTGACACAAAACGTACTCACAGTATGCGGCCTCGACACCAACCACTTTTCTTGTCAACGTCCGAGCAACACCAGAGCCCGTGGAACACTGAGGCCTTTCTTTTAAAGAAGGCGGGTGGGGATCGAAAGCACCCACTATGATTTCTGCTTAAATTTATTTATTTATTTAGTTATTAAGCTTTCATCACACAGTACAAAATCTTACATCTAAAATGTGTGACCATTAATGTAAACATACGTTTCACAAAAAAATTAAAGAGAAATTTTAAATTTTAAATTAAAAAAAAAAGACAATTAAAATCCTTATATATAGGTAAATAACACATAAGAAACAGCTTTTGACGGCTGCCCTCAATATGAGAGCGAGGCGGCGGCGTCCTAATTGGCAAATTATTCTAAAATTAACGGTTGGTTACGAAGCTTATTTGTGAGTGATATCCTATCCCACTTCTGATTTTAGCAACCAAAAATAACTTCATTAAAGAACAAATCACGGTATTCTCGAAATCACACTATATCTACCATAAAATTTACTTGTACAATCAAAACAACACGACTTTGGGTATTTTAAAAACAACCGTTAACCTTAAAATAATTACACAAAAATTACCGAATAAAAGTAACCCAAAACGTACTCACAGTATGCGGCCTCGACACCAACCACTTTTCTTGTCAACGTCCGAGCAACACCAGAGCCCGTGGAACACTGAGGCCTTTCGTTTAAAGAAGGCGGGTGGGGATCGAAAGCACCCACTATGATTTGTGCTTAAATTTATTTATTTATTTAGTTATTAAGCTTACATCACACAGTACAAAATCTTACATCTAAAATGTGTGACCATTAATATAAACATACGTTTCACAAAAAAATTAAAGAGAAATTTAAAATTAAAAATTAAAAAAAAAGACAGTTAAAATACTTATATATAGGTAAATAACACATAAGAAACAGCTTTTGACGGCTGCCCTCAATATGAGAGCGAGGCGGCGGCGTCCTAATTGGCAAATTATTCTAAAATTAACGGTTGGTTACGAAGCTTATTTGTGAGTGATATCCTATCCCACTTCTGATTTTAGCAACCAGAAGTTATAATCAAATAAAAAAAACTATTCGAAATAAGCTACGAAGTGATTTAACCAAAAATAACTTCATTAAAGAACAAATCACGGTATTCTCGAAATCACACTATATCTACCATAAAATTTACTTGTACAATCAAAACAACACGACTTTGGGTATTTTAAAAACAACCGTTAACCTTAAAATAATTACACAAAAATTACCGAATAAAAGTGACACAAAACGTACTCACAGTATGCGGCCTCGACACCAACCACTTTTCTTGTCAACGTCCGAGCAACACCAGAGCCCGTGGAACACTGAGGCCTTTCTTTTAAAGAAGGCGGGTGGGGATCGAAAGCACCCACTATGATTTCTGCTTAAATTTATTTATTTATTTAGTTATTAAGCTTTCATCACACAGTACAAAATCTTACATCTAAAATGTGTGACCATTAATGTAAACATACGTTTCACAAAAAAATTAAAGAGAAATTTTAAATTTTAAATTAAAAAAAAAAGACAATTAAAATCCTTATATATAGGTAAATAACACATAAGAAACAGCTTTTGACGGCTGCCCTCAATATGAGAGCGAGGCGGCGGCGTCCTAATTGGCAAATTATTCTAAAATTAACGGTTGGTTACGAAGCTTATTTGTGAGTGATATCCTATCCCACTTCTGATTTTAGCAACCAAAAATAACTTCATTAAAGAACAAATCACGGTATTCTCGAAATCACACTATATCTACCATAAAATTTACTTGTACAATCAAAACAACACGACTTTGGGTATTTTAAAAACAACCGTTAACCTTAAAATAATTACACAAAAATTACCGAATAAAAGTAACCCAAAACGTACTCACAGTATGCGGCCTCGACACCAACCACTTTTCTTGTCAACGTCCGAGCAACACCAGAGCCCGTGGAACACTGAGGCCTTTCTTTTAAAGAAGGCGGGTGGGGATCGAAAGCACCCACTATGATTTGTGCTTAAATTTATTTATTTATTTAGTTATTAAGCTTACATCACACAGTACAAAATCTTACATCTAAAATGTGTGACCATTAATATAAACATACGTTTCACAAAAAAATTAAAGAGAAATTTAAAATTAAAAATTAAAAAAAAAGACAGTTAAAATACTTATATATAGGTAAATAACACATAAGAAACAGCTTTTGACGGCTGCCCTCAATATGAGAGCGAGGCGGCGGCGTCCTAATTGGCAAATTATTCTAAAATTAACGGTTGGTTACGAAGCTTATTTGTGAGTGATATCCTATCCCACTTCTGATTTTAGCAACCAGAAGTTATAATCAAATAAAAAAAACTATTCGAAATAAGCTACGAAGTGATTTAACCAAAAATAACTTCATTAAAGAACAAATCACGGTATTCTCGAAATCACACTATATCTACCATAAAATTTACTTGTACAATCAAAACAACACGACTTTGGGTATTTTAAAAACAACCGTTAACCTTAAAATAATTACACAAAAATTACCGAATAAAAGTAACCCAAAACGTACTCACAGTATGCGGCCTCGACACCAACCACTTTTCTTGTCAACGTCCAAGCAACACCAGAGCCCGTGGAACACTGAGGCCTTTCTTTTAAAGAAGGCGGGTGGGGATCGAAAGCACCCACTATGATTTGTGCTTAAATTTATTTATTTATTTAGTTATTAAGCTTACATCACACAGTACAAAATCTTACATCTAAAATATGTGACCATTAATATAAACATACGTTTCACAAAAAAATTAAAGAGAAATTTAAAATTAAAAATTAAAAAAAAAAGACAGTTAAAATACTTATATATAGGTAAATAACACATAAGAAACAGCTTTTGACGGCTGCCCTCAATATGAGAGCGAGGCGGCGGCGTCCTAATTGGCAAATTATTCTAAAATTAACGGTTGGTTACGAAGCTTATTTGTGAGTGATATCCTATCCCACTTCTGATTTTAGCAACCAGAAGTTATAATCAAATAAAAAAAACTATTCGAAATAAGCTACGAAGTGATTTAACCAAAAATAACTTCATTAAAGAACAAATCACGGTATTCTCGAAATCACACTATATCTACCATAAAATTTACTTGTACAATCAAAACAACACGACTTTGGGTATTTTAAAAACAACCGTTAACCTTAAAATAATTACACAAAAATTACCGAATAAAAGTAACCCAAAACGTACTCACAGTATGCGGCCTCGACACCAACCACTTTTCTTGTCAACGTCCGAGCAACACCAGAGCCCGTGGAACACTGAGGCCTTTCTTTTAAAGAAGGCGGGTGGGGATCGAAAGCACCCACTATGATTTGTGCTTAAATTTATTTATTTATTTAGTTATTAAGCTTACATCACACAGTACAAAATCTTACATCTAAAATGTGTGACCATTAATATAAACATACGTTTCACAAAAAAATTAAAGAGAAATTTAAAATTAAAAATTAAAAAAAAAAGACAGTTAAAATACTTATATATAGGTAAATAACACATAAGAAACAGCTTTTGACGGCTGCCCTCAATATGAGAGCGAGGCGGCGGCGTCCTAATTGGCAAATTATTCTAAAATTAACGGTTGGTTACGAAGCTTATTTGTGAGCGATATCCTATCCCACTTCTGATTTTAGCAACCAGAAGTTATAATCAAATAAAAAAAACTATTCGAAATAAGCTACGAAGTGATTTAACCAAAAATAACTTCATTAAAGAACAAATCACGGTATTCTCGAAATCACACTATATCTACCATAAAATTTACTTGTACAATCAAAACAACACGACTTTGGGTATTTTAAAAACAACCGTTAACCTTAAAATAATTACACAAAAATTACCGAATAAAAGTAACCCAAAACGTACTCACAGTATGCGGCCTCGACACCAACCACTTTTCTTGTCAACGTCCGAGCAACACCAGAGCCCGTGGAACACTGAGGCCTTTCTTTTAAAGAAGGCGGGTGGGGATCGAAAGCACCCACTATGATTTGTGCTTAAATTTATTTATTTATTTAGTTATTAAGCTTACATCACACAGTACAAAATCTTACATCTAAAATGTGTGACCATTAATATAAACATACGTTTCACAAAAAAATTAAAGAGAAATTTAAAATTAAAAATTAAAAAAAAAAGACAGTTAAAATACTTATATATAGGTAAATAACACATAAGAAACAGCTTTTGACGGCTGCCCTCAATATGAGAGCGAGGCGGCGGCGTCCTAATTGGCAAATTATTCTAAAATTAACGGTTGGTTACGAAGCTTATTTGTGAGCGATATCCTATCCCACTTCTGATTTTAGCAACCAGAAGTTATAATCAAATAAAAAAAACTATTCGAAATAAGCTACGAAGTGATTTAACCAAAAATAACTTCATTAAAGAACAAATCACGGTATTCTCGAAATCACACTATATCTACCATAAAATTTACTTGTACAATCAAAACAACACGACTTTGGGTATTTTAAAAACAACCGTTAACCTTAAAATAATTACACAAAAATTACCGAATAAAAGTAACACAAAACGTACTCACAGTATGCGGCCTCGACACCAACCACTTTTCTTGTCAACGTCCGAGCAACACCAGAGCCCGTGGAACACTGAGGCCTTTCTTTTAAAGAAGGCGGGTGGGGATCGAAAGCACCCACTATGATTTCTGCTTAAATTTATTTATTTATTTAGTTATTAAGCTTACATCACACAGTACAAAATCTTACATCTAAAATGTGTGACCATTAATGTAAACATACGTTTCACAAAAAATTAAAGAGAAATTTAAAATTAAAAATTAAAAAAAAAAGACAGTTAAAATACTTATATATAGGTAAATAACACATAAGAAACAGCTTTTGACGGCTGCCCTCAATATGAGAGCGAGGCGGCGGCGTCCTAATTGGCAAATTATTCTAAAATTAACGGTTGGTTACGAAGCTTATTTGTGAGTGATATCCTATCCCACTTCTGATTTTAGCAACCAGAAGTTATAATCAAATAAAAAAAACTATTCGAAATAAGCTACGAAGTGATTTAACCAAAAATAACTTCATTAAAGAACAAATCACGGTATTCTCGAAATCACACTATATCTACCATAAAATTTACTTGTACAATCAAAACAACACGACTTTGGGTATTTTAAAAACAACCGTTAACCTTAAAATAATTACACAAAAATTACCGAATAAAAGTAACACAAAACGTACTCACAGTATGCGGCCTCGACACCAACCACTTTTCTTGTCAACGTCCGAGCAACACCAGAGCCCTCGGCAATATGGGGCCTATCTTTTATATAAGGCGGGTGGGGATTGAAACCCCCCTCTATGATTTCTGCTTATTTTTTTCGTTATTAAGCTTACAACATCACACACAGTACAAAATCTACTAAATATTTTACAAAATCTTACATCTAAAATGTGTGACAATTAATGTAAACATACGTTTCACAAAAAATTAAAGAGAAATTTTAAATTTTAAAAAAAAGACAATTAAAATCCTTATATATAGGGAAATAACACATTAGAAACAGCTTTTGACGGCTACCCTCAATATGAGAGCGAGGCGGCGGCGTCCTAATTGATCGTTCACGTGGCGACTTATTCTAAAATTAACGGTTGTTTACAAGGCTTATTTGTGAGCGAAATCCTATCCCACTTCTGATTTTAGCAACCAGAAGTGATAATGAAATTTAAAAAAACTATTCGAAATAACACTAAATCTACCTTAAAATTAACTTATACAATCAAAACAACATGACATTGGGTATTTTAAAAACAACCGTTAACCTTAACCCTTATCTTCATTTTGTATAGTATACCATACATCCAACTTTATAAAAATATATGATCCCTATAAAATCATTTTTAACCCTTATCGTGGCAAGATTCTATTTTAGAAGAAAAGCAAAAAAAATTATATAGAAAAACAAGATGTATACTATTCTATACATTGCTACACGTACAGTGATTTTCGCATTTTCAGGAATGTATATTATGCTATACATTGGTATATTTAGGGAGAGTTGAAATGTCACTAGTAGTTTTTAATATATACCAAAAGATTATTGTAAATAACATGATTTTAAATAAAAATAACTGTCTTGGTGGAAATAAAATGTTTAATAAAATTAATCTTTCTTGAACAACAAAATAATCGTAATTTAATAATTCAGAGACCCTATTTGCTTGCAGTGGTACTCCAAAAAACATTTTCGATTCTTCACATAACAAAGATGAACTTTACATTTTGTTCACATCGTACTTGCCTGGCCAACTTTGCAGTACTTGCACCTCTCATATCCGGTTATTTGCGGCCAATGATCATATTTGTCACACCGGACATCATCGCATGGTTTTTATATTTGCTTTGTCCGGTATTACGTCTAAATTTTTCACTGAAACGTTTCGACCTCGTTTCGGTAGGCCACTGTAGATTTCGTACCTAAAATCTTCTAGACGATCCTGCTTTCTAGTGGTATTTATCATTTTGTTATGTCTGTGACGTAAAGCCAAGCGTTGTTGATGCCTACGAGTATATACAAAAGCTGGGAGAAAATTTTCATATACCACCTGTGCCATCTTATTCCAGTGCGATATAATGCAATCAGCATGTCTGCCAAATCGACACCTCTAATGTGACGATTATAGTCTTTAACAATTTTAGGACATCTTACATCAACACGAGATTTTGCTTCTTTGCCGAATCGTTTTATATTTTCGACAGGGTATGCATCATCATAAGAACCCACCAATGTGACCTGTTTATTATCAACCCACTAAGTATTTAATAATTATTTCTTTTTCAAAGCCTTTTCAGTTAGCAGGTTAGTAGCAGCATCTTTGGAGTCTATTTTGTATTTTGTCTGATTGTTCCTTAACTAAATATACCATAATTTTCCCTCAACATAATTTATAGCAGTCTATTAGCCCAAAGCAAAAGAAACATGCAAAAAACCCATCGTTATAGTAAAGCCAAACCATATTGTATTATAGATATATATTTATATATCAGTTATGTAGTATTTCAGTAATAATAATATGTGTATTTTTTGTGGGAATCGAATCCCAACTTTGTGTGTAGCTTTCTACAACCACTATATCAACGAGGCAGTCAAACATAAGTTCAACTGTCTTTTAAATTGTAATAAAATTGGTTTAATATACATATAAGACAGACATACTTGCAATTTAATTTTTATAGTAAAGTCCATTAAAATATTCATTCCGTGCAGTTAGCAATGTATATTATTCTATACACTATCAACGAAAGGTAAATTACTGTAACTGCGGCATTGTGTAGTATAATATACGTTAGTAAAAAACACGACAAAAACATACTGATTCTCATAGCGACAACAGCATATTATATATAAAAATGTGTTAAAACAAACATTTAGGCATGTGTATTTTATAAAAAACATGCATATTTAGGAGTACAAACATAAAAATAAAATAAAACTTACTATAGATAAACCTGTGCGGCGCATTTTGACATTTATTTTTCACAATTGATTTAAAATTATGACAGATAAACTACTATTTTTATCTTTGAAGTATAAATAGACGTCTAGAAATGTCATGTGTTTAATAAAACTAAGTTAACCCTTATATTCATTTTGTATAGTATACCATACATCCAACTTTATAAAAATATATGATCACTATAAAATCATTTTTAATTTCCTAATTTTAAATCAATTGTGAAAAATAAACGTCAAAATGCGCCGCACAGGTTTATCTATAGTAAGTTTTATTTTATTTTTATGTTTGTACTCCTAAATATGCATGTTTTTTATAAAATACACATGCCTAAATGTTTATTTTAACACATTTTTATATATAATATGCTGTTGTCGCTATGAGAATCAGTATGTTTTTGTCGTGTTTTTTACTAACGTATATTATACTATACAATGCCGCAGTTACAGTAATTTACCTTTCGTTGATAGTGTATAGAATAATATACATTGCTAACTGCACGGAATGAATATTTTAATGGACTTTACTATAAAAATTAAATTGCAAGTATGTCTGTCTTATATGTATATTAAACCAATTTTATTACAATTTAAAAGACAGTTGAACTTATGTTTGACTGCCTCGTTGATATAGTGGTTGTAGAAAGCTACACACAAAGTTGGGATTCGATTCCCACAAAAAATACACATATTATTATTACTGAAATACTACATAACTGATATATAAATATATATCTATAATACAATATGGTTTGGCTTTACTATAACGATGGGTTTTTTGCATGTTTCTTTTGCTTTGGGCTAATAGACTGCTATAAATTATGTTGAGGGAAAATTATGGTATATTTAGTTAAGGAACAATCAGACAAAATACAAAATAGACTCAAAGATGCTGCTACTAACCTGCTAACTGAAAAGGCTTTGAAAAAGAAATAATTATTAAATACTTAGTGGGTTGATAATAAACAGGTCACATTGGTGGGTTCTTATGATGATGCATACCCTGTCGAAAATATAAAACGATTCGGCAAAGAAGCAAAATCTCGTGTTGATGTAAGATGTCCTAAAATTGTTAAAGACTATAATCGTCACATTAGAGGTGTCGATTTGGCAGACATGCTGATTGCATTATATCGCACTGGAATAAGATGGCACAGGTGGTATATGAAAATTTTCTCGCAGCTTTTGTATATACTCGTAGGCATCAACAACGCTTGGCTTTACGTCACAGACATAACAAAATGATAAATACCACTAGAAAGCAGGATCGTCTAGAAGATTTTAGGTACGAAATCTACAGTGGCCTACCGAAACGAGGTCGAAACGTTTCAGTGAAAAATTTAGACGTAATACCGGACAAAGCAAATATAAAAACCATGCGATGATGTCCGGTGTGACAAATATGATCATTGGCCGCAAATAACCGGATATGAGAGGTGCAAGTACTGCAAAGTTGGCCAGGCAAGTACGATGTGAACAAAATGTAAGGTTCATCTTTGTTATGTGAAGAATCGAAAATGATTTTTGGAGTACCACTGCAAGCAATAGGGTCTCTGAATTATTAAATTACGATTATTTTGTTGTTCAAGAAAGATTAATTTTATTAAACATTTTATTTCCACCAAGACAGTTATTTTTATTTAAAATCATGTTATTTACAATAATCTTTTGGTATATATTAAAAACTACTAGTGACATTTCAACTCTCCCAAAACATACCAATGTATAGCATAATATACATTCCTGAAAATGCGATAATCACTGTACGTGTAGCAATGTATAGAATAGTATACATCTTGTTTTTCCAAAATTTTCATGTCACGTTTTTTTTATTTATTTTTTTGATGATTTTTATGCCCCAAAGAAGCTACCTATATAATTTTGTTTTGCTTTTCTTCTAAAAAAAGAATCTTGCCACGATAAGAGTTAAAACAATTACACAAAAACAACACAGAACAAACTCACAGTATGCGGCCTCGACACCAACCACTTATCTTCTCAACGTCCGAACAAGAACAGAGCACGTAGCACACTGAGCCTCAGTGACTGAGGTCTTTCTTTTATAGAAGGCGGGTGGGGATCGAAACCAACCACTAAGATAATTCTGCTTGATGAATTTGTAATAAACAAGTTTCGTGACATTTCGTGTACTCGTTCCACGACCGAACCCGAATCGACCATAGAGTCAAACGGCAGTCATAGAAACGAGTGTCAAAGATTTCTTTAATATTTATTATTAATAAGTTTTATATGTTTAAAGTGATATGATAATATACTACTTTCAATAATAATAATAATGACTATGGAGGCATTATTATTATCGACCATTGAATAGTCGTTAATTTATAGATCTAGCAACATTGACAAATTAAAAAAACCATTCGTATTAACGGCCTCGAACCAATTCGACTTTGACATTATTAATTGACAATGACAGCTGACACTAACACAATGTCTTCAATATTAATTATAAAGACTACAGACTATCAAATAGTCGTTAATTTGCAGATCCATTAATATTGGTAAATAAAATAAACCATATAACCGTTTTTAACTAATTTGACCCCGATATTACCAAATGATGATGAATGACAATTCCTTAAACATAAATAATAAATGCTATGAATTTACCACAGACTATCAATCCTTTATATTGTTTATTATTATCTTAAATATACTTATTTAGTTGAATTAAATATCAATCTTTATATTTTTGTAACAATATAATCATTATATAATATGAATTTGCGCCCATATATATACTTACGAACAAATTGCATTAAACCGGGAAACCAAAAGTGTTTTAAAATTAGGTCACAAGTCTTGTCAACCCCGATATGTTCATGCTCGTCATGGAATACCCTCAGTAAGCTAGGCCTGTGACCCTTAGGTACATAACAAAGCAAACGCGGCTCTTCACCAACGGGTGAATAACGATAATAGAGCACATCGTTTTGACATACATATCGTCTGGGATCTAAATTACCTTCTCCGAGCTTACGTATGAGATCGGCGGTCTCGGAGTCGGCTGATTGAGCCATCTGCGCACAGTTCAAGGGCCGGGCCGCTCTAGTGGATTCCTACTCAAGTAATCCGCATGACCCATCATGGTACATTTACGATATTGAATTTCAAAATTAATGTCCTGCAGGTAAATCCACCAGCGTACAACTCGTGGAAGAAAATGCTTCTTACATTCAATGGCCTTCAAGGCATTGCAATCGGTGATTATCTTAAAACTTATACCAACCAGATAATGCCGGAAATTTTGCTGATCCTTGACGACCGCCAACGTTTCTAATTCATAATATGAATGGTACTTGCTGGGCTCCGCGCCCTGGGTGACCCTACTAAAATATGTTACTACTCGTTTATTACCATCCGTGTGGGCCTGCAGAGCACGGCACCATATCCTGCACTGCTAGCGTCAGTATGTGAACTACACAGTGGAAAGGCTCGGGTCAAAAATCGCAAGTATTGGCTCGCTAGTCAATTGCTTCAAGAACTCTCGTCGGACTCGATCTTGTTCGGGTCCCCATTCAAATTTGACGTCTTTCTTAGTGAGACGCGATATACGGTCTTTGTCGCGTAACCTTCAATATAACGCTGGAAGTATCCAGCTAAAACTAAAAATATGTAGATATATATTGCTTTGAACAATTTCCAGGCGTAAAGTGCTACATGTCTCGGCTAGTTTTTTTTACATTGCGTGTTCAATTAAATAGATTCATTACTCGATCAATCGAAGTACATTTTGAAATAAAATATCAACAACACACATTATTCATACAAATGTTAAACAAACAATGCGTGTTTAATTAACTTAGTGTCGTTGATGATTTTCCGCCGAGCTCTAGTTTCGCGTGTTCCTCGCAGGCCACATCGATGTTATAAAGACTTTTGAACCGCGCCTTCTTCACAGGGATTCTTTACTACGTACTTCGCTCACCCCAGTGAGCTGCTGTCCTGCACTTCAGGCGAATGACGACCCCGCGGCGGCCCAAACCCGAGGTCCCGGGAAAAGCCCGTGTCGGCTGAAAACAGCCCGAGCTTAGCTGTCAGGGCCCTTTGGCAACAGCGAGATTAATTTCCCAAATAAAAAATGTATAAACATGCATCATCGCATCGACGCGTGACTATGGCTATGGCTTCATAGCGGCGTGTCCTCTACACATTCTGTATTAACGACTTAACGTAATCTTGTAGTAGCGTTGAAAGAAAATAATTGAATTATTTGCAAACTTTCGGATGGCAACACAGTCATTGAATTTCTTAGGTTAGTATGGTTTATTGTCTTGATACTTCATGCAATTACTCATTTTTATTTCTATTATTTATTTTTTCCGAATAGTTAACAGGTATAATAGCCTAAGCATTTAGAAAGCTTCATAATCAATGTGAGAGACAGTGATAACAGCAATGACTCTGATGAATCTATGCATATTGATTTTTTCGATTCTGATTTTGATTATTCCGAATTTGCCGCGCTTTTTCGTTATCTTCTTTCATTTGCCTGACTCTATCTGTCAAGTATTAATTCAAAACTCAATTGTCAGTTGTCACTCATGTGTAGTCTTTCTAGTCTGTGACAATAACATTTTAAAACACTATTTTGTATGGAATATGCATTAAAGTATTTACTAATGATTATTTCTTGCTTTCGTTTAATACCCTACCTAGTATTATATCTCCATCTTTAAATTACAATAATGAACCTTCTTCCAAAAAGCCATAAAGAATTTAGTGATAAAGATTATTGGAATAAGTTTTTCAAAAAACGTGGAAACAAAGCTTTTGAATGGTAGGTTAACTTTTGACTGATTTGCACATCTTACAAGTTAATTCCATGTATGTGACTAAATAAAATATTTTGCAGGTATGGGGAATATTTAGAACTATGTACATACTTACATAAATACATTAAACAGACGGACAAAATATTAATCCCTGGCTGTGGTAATTCTAGTCTTAGTGCTGATCTTTATGATGTTGGATTGAAACAAATAACAAACATAGATGTCTCAGAAGTTGTAATTAGGCAAATGAAGGCTAAAAATGTGGGAAGATCAGAAATGACCTTTACCTGTATGGATGCTATGAAAACAACATTTGAAGATGATGAATTTAATGTGGTACTTGATAAAGGTACATTGGATGCTTTAATGCCAGATGAATCTGAAGACACTATAGCAAACATTGATAATTATTTTAAAGAGATGAAGAGAATATTAAAAACAGGTGGAAGATTTATATGTATATCTCTTCTTCAGAGTCATATTTTAAAGAAACTAGTTGATGTATTTTCTGATAAATCATGGATGTTTAGAGTTGTTAGATGTCATGAAGCTGAGCAGAAAAATATTGAAAATGGTGATGGAACAACATTGCCAGTGTTTGTAGTTATTGCTACTAAGTTCAAACTGATGCCAAACTTGGTTTGTTCTTTTTTTTACATTAATCTACCTAAGTTCATATAACTTTTCTTTCTTAGCAAGATCTTTATAGATTTGAAATTACTGGTAACCATATAGCACTCAAGGTATTACTTACCTATAGAGTGTTTGTTATTGAATGAGTCCAGGAAATTGTATGTTAATATAAAGATTTTTCTACAAAAAAACATAATAGGAAAAACTTTTACTCTAAAAATCTAAAGATATACTTTATTACAGAATGTGCTATATATACACTCAAAAACACATTTTATGAAGAGATCATTATTTGTTTTGTTCATATTTTCAGCTTTTAGAAGTATGTTTAGCTGGTGAAAAAATGATAAGACTAAAATCGCCAGAAGAGTTACTTAGTTGTGTGAAGTCTGCTCAAGACACTGCATTTATCACAAACAGCTTGGGGAAATCACGCCTCGATGAGGATGATGAGGTAAAGTGGAATTTAATTAAACATGATTATAGATAGCCCATAGATAAATAGTAGTAGCATATACACTGATTTGGTTTCAATCAAATAAAATTAAAAAGGCATACAATTCTAAAAAATAACAATACCTTGCTCACTTCATAACTTACAAGCCTTATATTATAATGGTGCTTCTAAACGGGCCATGTTTTGCTGCAATTGATGGCTGCAACACTGTGGCCGGCAACATTGCAAACAATAGCAGCCACACTATGCAATAATGCAGTAATGACCCGGCCATATAGCCAAACATGTTTTGTATAGCCACATATGGCCGATGTTGCTCCGATGGGTGGCCGGACGATCGCTGGTCTATCGAATTCAACTGCAATATTGCACTGCCAGTTCTATTGTTGTTTCAGTCACTCTCTTTGTTATGGCACAGTGTATCCTTTTTTACGCGACATGAAGTTTGCTATGAGTGAAGTGTGCCTGTTGCTATATTCTGTGTTTTGCGATCAGCTGCATTTTGACGTTAAATTAAATATTAATTAAAATTTAGGCTACTACGTAAAAATGACTGCTACGTGGTCTAACGAAAAAATTACTGATTTCATTAATGAAGTACATTTATACCCTGAGTTGTGGGATATAAAAACCGGCATAAACAATGATAGGAATGCTAAAAAAGATGCATGGAATGAAATCGCTGAAAAGTTTGGCATAACAAGCAACGAGGCTTACAAAAAAAATATTTTTTTTTTTGGTCCAATTTTGTTTAAAAGAAAGTCTAATTAATAAAGAATAATTTATTATCAAGGCTTATTTCAAGACTCAAATTGTCTACAGTTTCACGCCTATTTAAGTAAGGTCGAATCCACAATCTCTTCTTTTTCTGTTTCTTTTTTAAAACAATATAAGCTGCTGCGATCAGTGTGATTTCGTCAGCCATTGTTGCCGGTTTGTGTGGCCCGTTTAGGAGTCTGCATCATGGGTTGCAATATGTCATGGTTGCAGACATATTGCAACACATGGCCCAGCCATAGATTGTTCGGCCATCAGCTGCATTAAAATATTTTTGTAATGGCCGGGAAATTAGTTGCCAACAGTGCAGCCATCAATTGCAGCAAAACATGGCCCGTTTAGAAGCGCCATAATATACAGATAAATGAACATAACTACATAGTCAGTATAAAAATTCTGTCATAAATGGAAATAATGATAGAAACAAAAGTACTGATCAGTTTTTAATGAGTGATAATATATTAATTTATAGTACATTAATTAAGGAATAGAAATAGCATAAAATTATTTGAAATGACCTCCCTTATTTTTAATACAGGCCCTTAAGCGCCGCGGCCAGACGTCTATCACAGCATGCACCATATTGATGTCGATTTCAGACTCTCCAAATTTTTATGGGGTTTATCATAGACCTTCCTCTTTAAGACCTGCCAAATATTAAGGTCCGGACTAAGGGAAGGCCAATACTAATGTCTTATTAAGTCAATGTTTTGAGGCTCAAACCAGGCTTGAGTGGTCTTGGCTTTGTGTGCAGGTGCAAATTCTTGCTGAACTGCCCCTTTTCGCAAAAATGAACCTCAGTTGGCCTGTAATAGGACACTCCCAACCAGACCATTACTTATAGTGGATGATGTCCATGTTGCACCCTCGGAACTTTATTTCCAGCTTCTTCACAACTCCTAGCGTACACTCTGTATGCTAGGGCTAGTTCTTTTCTTGTCCTTAACACTGGAGACTTCATTGTACCTATCAATAGTACGGTACACAAACCTAAGCGTTGTATTAAAAATTTTGAGCAACTTGAAAATGGTACTCAGCGAGTGCCCACAGCGGTGCAACGCAATAACAGCTATTCAGTTTTCTTTCAATGTCCACTCCATCGTGAAAAATTACGAAAAGAGATTGTTTTTTGTTTTAAAACAAAAGTCAAACATTCAAAAATAGAAAGCAATAATTTTTTTATAAAATCATGTTCGAAATTTAAAAATAATGTGCCAGTGACAGAACTTTGGGACCAACTACGTATTTTGTCTATTAAAAACTTTTGAAGGCATAAATATTATGTATTAAAGGCTAGGTTTTGTTAAATCTAATTGAATAAATCATTTATGCTATCTATATGCGACTCTTATGATTTAATAGAATATAAAATATGGTAGAAACCAGAGAGGGAACAGAGATAAAGTATATTTATATGTTTAGCCAGTAGGAAAAGCTTAGGTAACTTATGTATATTAATTATTTCTTTGAAAAAGCATGGCAACTAACCACAATTGAAGATGTAGGTTTTTCATTTTGACAGGTGTCCCTTGACCTTATGATGCCTGGGGAAGATACTCCCCGCTACACTCTGTATGTTGTAGATAAGAAAAAATCGCAAGCTGTTAACAAATATGCTGTATTTATTGTGCCGCAGGGAAGGTAAAATATTTGATTGATATTTGATTAAGAAATGCAAATTTATTGTGGTAAATAATATAACAGACCAGATATTGTTTGTAAAATCTGCATATCATGTTTATAATATCTTAATTATTATTGATCTTATCATACTTGGTTAACCCAATTTATAATGAAAGCAATAACTTATTTCAGTGAATATTACATTATCATAATTAATTTGTCTTACATTTTGTATCATCTATAATTAGAATATGAATATAGCTGTTTATTAACGTCCAGAAGGATCTTCATAATATTTACTAACACGCTTCTTTGGATACGTGCCCGTTATTCGGTGTTGAAAAGAACAAAAAGATATAGAGTGTATAACTTAAATAAAAAAATCATATTTTTTAAGGCTATTTCATGTTGAATATTATCTTAATATTATAATACCATACTCGCAAATACATACTATGAACTACAATGTTTAAAGTTCCAGATAAATTCGAATTTATTATTAATAGTCTTTATAAGCCTCGACACACAAGTCTGGAAAAAGTTTAGGTATAAGATAAGTCGGTTTGAATCCCAGGCACTACCACGGTATAAACATGTCCATCGTGATTAAATTGCGTATGGCTCAACCAATTCTAAATACTTTTCATATAGAAAACAGATATGTATCTGACATATATATGATAACTTTTATATTAAATTAGTTTTAACATTAGCGACTCCACTGTTTCTGTAGTATGCGTGCCACGCCTTAATTTTGGGCCAATCGTAGTCGCTGCGGAGGTGTATTCCATCAGGCATCATGATATTGTACACTGCAACAAACACAACATTTGGTGTATAAGATTTGGAAAGTGCACTGTTTTGTGAGGAATATTTTAGTGTTTTTTTGATATTTTGATAATTTTATATAGATACTACTTTAAATGAGGTAAGGTTTCCGAATATTCGAAAAAAACAGTTCTTCTAATTTTTCATTAATTAAAATGATTAAAGTTGTTTTTGATTTTTACGATTACTACACATTTAAAGAAAACTTAGTCAGAATTTAAAATATTATTATGTTTGCGTTAAATATGTTATCAAATAATTCAGAAAATCCATAGTTTTACTTAGTATCCGTTTGAGAAATATTTATCAAGCTGGCCTGGCGAACATCGTACCGCCTAACAGTCGATTCTTTATTTTTTTTTAAATACTTATTCTGCTATTCGGGACACCGGTCTAGCTAGTAAGATAAAAAAAAGAAAGTTGATAAGACAACAAATAAATTATGTCAAAAAATAAAAATTTACGTTCCCGGAACCCTACCACTAACATTTGAACTTTATGTTATGGTATTAAAGTTCAAATTGATTTTTAAGTATTGTTACGAATATTTTGTATGGGAATATAGACAAGTGTTGTTTTTAGACTTTTTCACTCAATTTTTTAAATTTTTCTCTCCGTAAGAACCATCCTCGTACTTCAAGGAATATTATTAAAAAAATTCAGACAAATCGGTCAAGCCGTTTTCATGTTATGTCGTGACAACGGAAAACGGGTTTCATTTTTATATATATAGATTCAGTTTCATTTGTCATTAAGTAGTCGTGTGGCTATATGAATTCTAGAATTTGACAAGCTATAGATTTTGTTGACATGGAATAACTAAAACTGTTTTATCATATTTTTGAATCGTTCTTTATTATTACATTGGGCAATCCTACGCACTCTGCGCGTTAAATTTAGACCAAAACATATACAGTTCGCTAATAAAGTTGTTTACCTGTTCTGTATCAATGTTTTTGCCAATATGGTGTTAAGCGCAAAATTTCGATGTTTATGCAAATATATAAAAATAAATCAGTGGCGCTACAACCTTTAGGTCTTGGTCTCAGATTTCTGAATCTGTTTCGTGATCATTTTTAAATCTAATAGGCAAGCTGATCAGCCTCCAGTGCCTGACACACGCCGTCGACTTTTTGGGTCTAAGATATGTCGGTTTCCTGACAATGTTTTCCTTCACCGTTCGAGCAAATGTTAATTGCGCACATAGAAAGAAAGTCCATTGGTGCACAGCCGGCGATCGAACCTACGACCTCAGGTATGAGAGTCGCACGCTGAAGCCACTCGGTTCTTTTGTATTTTTGTCACTTCTTTGTCATTTATGTAAACATCATAATTATTTTGTGCACGCCAACCGCACTTATAATCCTGACACAAGTTTGGTTCTAGTTTGTGTAACTTCTTATTTTTATGTGTATAAATTTATTTATTCATAAAAATACATACAGCCAATGCAACAATAGAAATAGAAATTAAAATATAAAGATAGATGTAATTTTAAATAGACAGGAAGGACTGTTTAAAGTCATAGGTGTCAATTTTAAGACAAAATTCTCTTACATTATTTCGCGATATCAGATCAGAACAAATACACAGGAAATTAATAAATCATTTCCAAGCAATCCATTGGAATAATGTACCGTTTTTTACGTTTATTAAAATAAAAGTTATTCACCAATATTTAAGGTGAGAGCAAATAAAATCAATCAAAATACGTTTATTCAGTTTAGATGCGTCTTAGAGCATGCTTATGAATGTCAAAAACGTTTACAAAATTCGCGAAAGAGCAAGACTACGCCATCCGTTCGCAAAACTACCAGGAGGCCTTGTTCTGAGTAGATCAGGCAAGAATCTCAGCAAGTTTTACCCTCCACATAAATATTATTCAAAGGAAAATCTCATAAACAACGTCATTCAAGTCCAAAAATATTTAAGAAACCACCTTTTAATTCCAGAGAGTCGGAGTGGTTGTTCGGTACACCAACAGGACGCAGGCAATTGCAGGATTCGGCGCGTCTTAGTAGACTCGTCGTAGCTGTGTTGAGAAGAGGACACCATTTTGAAAGTCTCGACGCTGTGAAAGAGGAATTAGCTCAGTCCGCGAAGATGCTCACACCAAACGGACTTAGTGGTCAGGTAGGAAGAGTTTAGGAATGTGCAAGTCATCCTCTGTTTTATGTTTGAAGCGGTTTTACATTTTTTGAGTAGTTTTTTTTTCTAATAGGCAATTTGGTGATTAGCCTTTTGTGCCCAACACAAGCTGTCGACTGTTTTCGCGTCGGGCACATGAAAGTCCATTGGTGCACAGCTAGGGTAGGAACCTACGGTCTCAGAGATGAGGTGACGGCGAGGCAAAATACGAAATTCCACCCGTATCACCTCGACGTCCGTCTTACCACAACTAAGCGTTTTAAGACTACTGAAGATAAGAACTAACTGTCTTAAGACAGTTTTTTATTTATTTCCTAACCATTTCAACTTAGGGTCCTTTAAGAAAAGACCGCACCAATTCTTAAAAGACCGGCACCGCACTCGCGAGCCCTTTGGCATTGAGAATGCGGTATCACTTAAGATCAGGCGAGCTAACAGCCCGTTTGTCCCGTTAGATTAAATAAAATTAAATGTAACCATAATTGTAGAAAAGGTTACAAATATTTAGGTCTTCTTACTTTTTTAAATAATATATTAAGTTCGTATTTGGCGTTTCAGATTCCGTTTCTCTCGTTAGGTAGTGACGTCGGTCGTCGTGTGAAAGTTTATGAAGGCAGTTCGAAGGTGTCGGGAGAGTTTGTGGTGGAGGAAGTGGATGTGGGTGAAGATACCTTCAAAAGACTTATATTTTTGGATAATCAATTTCTTGTGCAGTCAGAGGCGAAGCTTAAAACAGGTACAATTATTACTATCGCAACACAATGACATTTCTATTCATTCATAACGCCCGCCTTCCACTGCCAGCAACGGACCCATTACAGACTGCGCTATACTCGTAACGATGATTTTCATACATTTTCATTTCCGTGGGAAACTCGGTCATCTCGCTAACCTCATATGTGACTCTTTCAACTTAGTCCATTAAAATGCTACATTTTTTAGGCCTTACCTTGCGTTTTTTAGAGGACGCAATTTTATTTTTTTGATGTGTAGGTGGGGGGTCAGTGTAAAGCTAAAGACAAGTTTGTGGGGTCGCCACCCTTGTCCCACGGCAGCCATCTTGGAAATAGGGGTTCAAATGGTATTTTCGATATATCTCTTAAACTATTTATTTGATAAAAAAAAATTTGTTAACATTTTTTGTTGCAAATTAAATTCTCTACAACTTTGGTCCAGTAACTTTTTGTCGTAGAACTATAAATAAAAAAGACTACCCCTACACATCAAAAAAATAAAATTGCGTCCTCTAAAAAACGCAACCCCAAATGTAACTTTTCAAAGGACTAACTCGCTCTCTCTGCTTTGGTGGAAGCACATGAATGAAAATCATCGTCACGAGTATAGCGGAGTCCGTAATGGGTCCGTTCCGCTCGCAGTGGAAGGCGGGCATAAATCCGATAGCGGAGCGGACTTTGGTATAAATTTTAAAGTTACTAAGGAAGCGTTGAATATTCATGATTAAAGCCTATTTTGAAGCGATACAAGCACTAGGTCATATTTAGGTTTAAAGACTTTATTTCTCAAAAAAGACAACAAATGTCACTTACATGAGAATAATACTCTAGATAACATAACATTGTAGTCGTTCTTAAAATAATCACAATAAAATATAGCCGTACATGCAATAAATTTAAAAAATAAAAGTAAACAAAGAAATATGAATTAAAAGTAAGTAATAAGAAATGAATTTAAAAGTAATTTTGTTTAACATATTCACTTAGCTTCGATTTGAATGAATTGATAGAAGTAATATTTTTTATATATGTGGGTAGTTTATTATACAGCTGTGCGCCTTCGTAGGTAAACATTTTTTTGCCGTAGTTCGTACGTACTTTAGGTAATGCAAGATAACTCGTTCGACGCATACTTCGTACACGTGGCGGTTTGGAGAAAGCTAAACTAGTATGGAGAGAACTTGTTATAAATTTTTTTACAAGAATACATGTGTGATAAATATAAAGTTGTTTTAGATTCATTATGTTTGTGTCTCGATATATATTTATGGTAGGTGCAAGATAATTATAGTGGAACAGTATTTTTATAATTTTATTTTGTAATACTTGAATATTTATTAATTTAGTTTTAGCGGCGCTGCCCCATACTTCAATTAAATAAAGTAGATGTGGCTTGACCAACGAGTTGTAGATGGTGTAACGCACCTGACGTGGGATACACCGAGCAATGTGTCGAAGTGATCCCATAAGTGAACAGAGCTTAGATCTGATGTGCTCAATTTGTGTATTCCACGTCAAACCGCTATCCATTCTAAGACCGAGATATTTTTCTGTACTTTTTTCTTCTATGACCGTGTTATTTATTTGTAATGGATCATGAGGTAAAACTTTTTTATTTTTAGATTTAAATATAATGTAGCATGATTTCGACGCGTTGACAGTGAGTAAATTATATTGAAACCAAGTGAAGAGTAGATTAAGGTCTTCTTGGGCTCTGCTGAAGATATCTTTGATTGAACTGCCAAAGTAAAATAAACACGTATCATCTGCATATAAAGTAAGGTGACCGTTTAATCCAATTTCATGCAAGTTATTTATATAAATAAGAAAGAGTAATGGACCCAAAATAGAACCCTGTGGAACGCCGTATTCGATAGGCAACGGTTTACTCTGAGTATTATCTATTTTAACTACCTGAAATCGATTTTTTAAATATGATTGAAAAATTTTGAGAGCTGTGCCTTTGATTCCAATGCATTCAAGCTTTTGTAGTAATAGTTTATGGCTTACAGTATCAAATGCTTTTTTTAAATCAATAAATACACCTAACGTAATGTTTTTATTATCTATGTTGGTCCTAATTTTAGTAATTAAGTCAATAGTTGCAGTTAATGTATTACTTTTTGGTCTAAAACCATACTGTCGTTCAAATAAAAAATTTATAGACGTTAGATACTTTGTAAGACGGTTATATAGTATCTTTTCAAGTATTTTACTTATTATGGGTAGCACCGAGATTGGTCTATAGTTTCCAGTGTTAGTTTTAGATCCAGATTTAAAAATGGGAGTAACTTTAGCTATTTTTAGAGAGTCTGGGAATTCTCCAATTTCTAATAATTTGTTAAAACATTTAGATAGGTTTTTAGCAATATGATCTTTTATACATTTTATAGATTTTGTGCTAATACCGTCCAGGCCTGCACTACAATGTGTATCCAAATTATTTATTACTTTTAAAATTTCGGCACTACTACATGGTTCTAGTATCATCAAGTTTGTAGACTGTTTAGTTGAAGGTAAAGCTTTTGAAAAATTATCATGATAGGTTTTTGGTATTTCGTCAGCCAGAATTTTACCTATTCCAGTGAAGTATCGGTTAAATTCCTCACAAATATTGTTTTTATTAGTAATTTCGATAGAATTTATTATAATTTTTGAAGGCCCACAGCTAGTATTTGTTTTATTTTTTGCTAGGTCATTTACAAGGTTCCACATTTTTTTCGGATTATTTTTTAATTTTATGAATTTTTGAAAGTAATAGGCATCTTTGGTATCCCTAATGCGTTTACAAACATAGTTTTTATAGTCTTCGAATTCTTGCTTTGTAGTTTCACAGTCACGCATGTTTTTTAATTTTATCCATAGTTTATTTCTTTGGTTTATTTCGCTGATTAAATCATTATTAATCCAATCCTTTTGAGGTTCGTTAAGTATTTTCTTTTTGATTATTTTACAGTTGTTTACGTGATCTATAATAGAATTTTCCAGTATCTTGTAGTCATCATTATCTTCGTCAAGTCCAAGAGTTGTTGTTAATTTTCCCAATTTTTCGTAATCGATCGCTTGGTACTCGATAATTTCTTTCTTCAGAATCTTGACAGTTTTTAACTCTACATATATATGTTTATGGTCTGACATAGAAGATTCTATTAAAGCCATCTGAAAGTGATCTTTTATTAAGTTCGTTGTAGCGTGATCTAATATAGATTTTCGTGTTGTTGAATCCCTTGTGGAATACTTTTTAGATATTTTATTGAGTATTGTATATCCAATTTCGTTCATAAGTTCAATGTACTGCTTAGATTTAGTGTTTTTAGTTAATAAATCTGTATTGAAATCTCCAAAAACTATAGCTCTGCGTTTTCTTCGAAGCTGTTGAGTGTATGCTTCAAGGAATTGATTGTAGTTAGTATTACCAGGGTAATAGATGACACCTACTTCTATTTTATATCTTTTTAATTGTACCCAAAGATAATTATTTCCATCCTGGTAGATTGATTCTGACAAGTTGTGCTCAAGACTGTTATGAACATATATAGAAACTCCACCACCAATTGTATCTGTACGAAAATTGTAATAGTGTGTGTAATTTGGTAGTTTTAGTTCGCAAGCCTGTTTCTCATTTTTGATCCAGGTTTCAGTTAGTAATATTATGTGTATAGTTGTCGAGAACGATTTGAGCACGCATTGTAGTTCATCAAACTTTCCTTGTTTGCAAATACTTCGAGCATTTAGATAAAAGAATGACAGTCTGAAATTAGTTTTTTGTATGTCGTTGTAGCTGTCGAGCACTTGATATGTGTTTACATTCGCTATTGCCTCTTTAATTATCAGTTTTTTGATGATTTTTTTATTATTAATGGTGTTCCGTTTTTATATTTTATTGTTATGTCTGTTTCGCCATTACTTTGGCGTCGGAGCAATTCTTCTTTTAAGTTTTTTAGGAATTTTTGCTGTGCTGGAGTTTGGTCTGAGAAAATTTGTATTGTTGAAGGCAGCTTACTTTTGTTTTGAAGAAGAAATTTGACTGTGTCTGAAGAGTTATAGAATACCTTAACTCGACGAATTTTCGTTGGATTATATTTGCCTAACCTAATAATTTTTATCGGTTTCGGAACATCTTCTGTAAGTGCTCGGAATATATTAAATATATCGGTTTTGTCTTTAAGCATATTTTCTCTTAAATTATTGGTATTTTGTTCTGGTAGCCCAACCATAATGATGTTTTTCTTTCTTTTATTTCGTTCGTTTACTTCTTGAATCAATTCTTCGCTAAACATTGGTTGGATAAGCTTTGAAGATGTCTGGGGTTCAGTAAGACTCATTTTTTTCACACTGGTTTCTAAAGTATTGATTTTATTTTCTCCTAAAATAAGTTTCTTCTCTAATTGACTCATTTGTTTTTTAATTTCAGTATGTTCTTTGTGAATACTAGATGAAGATCCTTTTATTTCATTTATTTGAGATTTTATTTCCGAAATATTTTCATGAATTATTATTCTTGTTTGCTCATTTGATGATCTAATTTCCGTTATCTGATTTTTTACCTCAGCAATACTGTTCTGCATTTTGTTCATGATTTGCTCATTTGATTCATTATTTTTCTCTAAGAGTGATATTATGTGGGACAATTCGGAACGTACAGACTTGATTTCGTTTAAACACTTGCATTCATGATCAAGTGGTTGTTTTCGTTTGCGATTTGTTATATAGTCCGCTTCCATACTACGCAACTTTGACAAGTCCGGTTGTGAACCGCCACTTGCATGTGTTGGTGAACGCAAAACACTCATTATAAAATATGTGCGTGTTGACTCGTTACTAGACTATACTTGCCTATTGGTGTAAGCAGGCTAAAAAATAGTTTCTGTTTCCTTCCCTCGAGGTGGTGAGGGGGGCCGCTGTGCACTACACTCGCGATTTTTTTGTCCTTGGTGTAATAAGCAAAACAGCACAAAAACAAAATGCTAATCGTAAACCATTTGAGCCGTAGTAACCAGCTAATAAGTTCGAGTTCCAAACGACAATAAATAAATTAACTTAGCAATGACTCCGTGCACACGTCCACTCAGCAAAAGATTCGAACGACTACTCATTCTCGACTACTCAATTTTATTTCATTCTAGAACGTTAGTCAAATTTAAAATTTAAGAGCTGTCAAACCATTTTTTCTGCATGAAGTTTGACATATTTGACAGCGCTCTAGACGAGATTCTGACTTCAGGTAAATTAGAAATGACCTAATAGTCTAGTCGACAAGTTGAAAATGCTACAAAACAGAGATACTGCTCTTAAAATTATGTGCGATAGCTCATTAGATCCGGAATGACGTCTAGAAAAATGTGCCAAAAGCGTGTATTAGCACATAAAAAATTGCAAAAGTTATAAATAATTAAAGATGAAAAAAAAAATGGCATTTCGTTTTTTGCCAATGTTTAACAAACTATTAATATTTAAGAAATTTCAAAAAAAGATTCTGAAAGAGGAGGAAATTTCCAATAAAAAACTCACAGCAGTATCTCTATTTTGTACCATTTTCAACTTGTCGACTAGACTATAAGTGTTGGAATCTGCCACTACGAACTCCTCTTGTAACAGTTTCTCAGTAAGATCTGCCGAAGCTATCGCACCAGTGCCTTTAAATTATTGTTTATTATGGATCAAAATTCTCGTAACCACCATTCATTAAATAATAAAATTTTTGGTAGGGGAGCCCACGATGCTAAATGGGGATTTACTCGAGCGTCGTAGAGACCTATTGGGATGCAAAGCTTAGATAATAAGAAGAAAAAAATTTTATATGATATATACCTTTTCATCGGTGGGGGAAGCGGATATAGATTGTTAAATATGTAAAAAAAAACTGTTGCATGGACATCCTCGAGCGCGTCAGATATTGATAGCATCAATGCCCTACGTATTTTTAATAATGTACGTATGTTAATCTGATCGTTTGCATGATGCGGGTGGTTGTATTTAAGGGTTGAAAATGAAAAAAAAATAAAAATTATCGAGCGCGTCAGATTTTCTAAGGGAGTGTTAAGTGCACCAAAAAAAAGCTCTCATTCACTAATCTGACGATTTCGATGGGACGCAAACCCACGGCCATTTTCATAATTTGCAAAAAAAAATCGCAATTTTGAAATACTCAAGCGCGTCAGATTAAGATATATGTGGTTCATCTCTATATTCTAAACGTACTGTCTCATAATCTGACGATTATCTAGAGGGATTCGCCTGATCTGACAAAAAAAAATTAGAAAAACGGTTCACCTAAAGCCCTGCAACTTCCCGCTAATTCCATTCCTGGGCGCTTAAAATTGATATTTTGAGCTCGCTGAGTTCAAAGAAATAACATTTCTATGCATTTGACCTCTCCCAGCTCGAAAGTCTGATAGAAGTTTCATAGAACACTATTTTTTGAATTTTCAAACCGCAATAACTTTTGAATGGATCAAGCAATTTTCACGCAGTTGGCGGCATTCGACGCAGTTTTATCATCCTCATAAGTCATTTTGCAATTTTAATTGATCGAACCACAAATTTCGGAGTAATCCCGAAAAAACACTTTTCGGGCTTCTTTTGTTCACGATATCTCTCGAACGAATCAACCGCTTTTGACCAGCTTGATGGTGATCGACGTGGTTTTTCAAGCTCAAAGGCGGATTAGTTTTTGAAGTTGATCGATAAAGAAACCTCTTTAAAAAAAAAAATTTCTTTTTTTTTTAAGATATTTCAAAATTTCTCAAAATCTATCGGTCCGAATCGGTTCAAATTCACAGGAAATGTAATTTTGAGGGAAATATATAGAACGCCGTTTAGTAGATTCCGATCGGTTTAAGGAAATGTAGGCATCACGCAGCTGCACGCATTTAACTTTATCGACGAATTTTTGTTATTTCGGCTCGCGGAAATCGTCAGATTATATATTTTTCATTATTCTTGAATTATTTCCTTCAAAATAAAATAAAATTAGCTACGCTCGAGAATGTCGAGATGACGTTTTTTTTTTACAACTTTGTTGCCCTCCCCTTTTTTTCCGTCACTCTCAAATTGTCAGATTAGTGGAATATACACTTTTTAGGATGTAATTAACTCACCCTACCTTAATCTGACGCGCTCGGGAATTTCTGATGGTCAAATTTTTTTTACTAATCTGATCCTGTCTCCTTCACGGGCGGCCTTATATATGGGCCTCATATTTTGTGAAGGTACTTAACCGGGTACAAGGTATCCCCCTATATATTAATCTGCCGCGCTTTAGTAAATCCCGAAATCCCCTCTTGGGCTCCCCTACCATTATTAAATAACAAATTTGTCATACCAATAAACCATTTTGAACATACGGAATTCATAGTTTGCATTAGAATCTGAGATTCGAAAGTATTCTCTCAGAAAGTAAATATATTACTTGTTCACACACATGCTTTTTTGCAGATATTTTCAATTTTCATTTGAACTAGGAAATTTGAGTTTATTTAAAAGAGAATAAAGACTTACCTAATAGTTAGCTGTAGTTAAATTGATTCATTGTCAAGTGATATTAGTGACACCTTCCATGCTTAATGTAATATCTTTACTTTGGCACGATTCAAATTTAAACAAAGCGTTAACGGATATAAGCGCGTCATAAATTTATAATATTTACATTTACTTTTGGCCTTGCATTAATCATGGTTAATAGGTAAATGGGTTTATTAAGATTTACATACATTTAAAGAAAAAACTTTTTAACCGGATTAAAGTTATGTATTATTATATATAATATGCCAAAACTCTCCATCTTTTAGTTGATACCAACTCCGGGGAAATAAATATATAGAGCAAGATCCCAGCAGAAATGCTACCAACTCTTCATTTTTCTTCAAAATATTAAACGGCTTTTGCTTGCCCTTTTTGAATAATAATAATTTTTCAAGTAATTTTCATGGCTTTAACAGCGCAGTCGGTCTCACTCAGTCTCATGCGCGTAGATAATGCTCTCGCGCTCATAGAGATATTAAAATTTAGTTTAGGGGATGATTGGCCCCTTGGATCGGTCTGTCTTCTTGTCAAAGCTTTTAAAATAGTTGTGGGATGAACATATATAAAAATGGAGCGTCAGAATTTACGTGAAGTTGACTAATTATTTTGAGACCCTTAAAGCGTCTGTTAAGCAATATGGCCGACGGAAAGTTTCTGGGAGTATTGACAGTTTATTTTTAACTATACACTCGAAAACATATCGATGGCCCCAACGAATAAACGTGCAAGAGCTCTTACCCAAAAAAATTTTTTTCGTTTTCTTCGTTTTAATGGCCTATCATACACCTATATAATTTTTTTTAAATATTTTAGACTTCAAATAAGGCTTTTATAGCACAATATTCGTTTATTGTAGGGAAAAAATATATCTTCATATCATCATGAATAACAAAACATGCGCCTATTACATATTATTTGTTTCTTAGAGTACACCAAAATAAACGTGTTAAATCAATCTGCCGCTCGTGCCCATCCTATCCATTCGGCAATTACTCTTACACGATTATTCGTGTAAAAATGGAAGCAACTTTTACTAGTAATGCATCATTGCACACTGAATATAATAATTACAGTTATTCCATTATCTTTTACTAATTTCTCTCCTTTCTTCTACTTTTACGTAAAGGTTCAAGCACTTATATTCTTCGCTCATGAATTTCAAGTTATTGTTAGTAACCGCTTAATATACGGATACTTTTCCGATCGTGACTATTGCAATAGCGCGTTAGTATAGACAAGGGATGAAGCGGGGGCGAGCCACGCCGACTGTTTTATATATTAATAAGGCTTACGATCTAAGAAGTATTTTCAATTTAGATGGTGTTTTACATAGTATTGAAACACAAAATATATCACATGATGTTGCAACTACAGCATCGGAGGAAAGACCCGTAACTCCCATTGAACAGCTTACGAAAAAGAGAAAAATTGATCCTAATTTATGGAAAGATAAGAAAAACTAAATTCTTAAAAATTCTGGTAAAAGTTATGAGGGTGCTAGAACTAACAAACAAAACGCAGAAAAATCTATTGTACCTCCATGCAACTGCAAATTGAAATGTTACGAAAAGATACATCAAAATATGAGGAGTAAAATTTTTCTGAGTTTTTGGGCTATCGGGGACCATGAGAGACAGTGAGATTTTATTAACCGACATGTAAAGAAAGATAACGTCAAAAAGATTACAGTTGATTGTTGAACGTAAAAATAATCGTACTCAAACATTAACATATCAACTACTCGATGATACTAATTACATGATTAAAGTTTCTAAAATTATGTTTTTAAATACATTATCCATTACAGAGCAAGTAGTATACACAGCTATTGATAAATTGGGAGATGACAACTATTTAAAAGACTACAGAGGCACTCATAAGAACAGGCCAAGAAGAATGTCAGAAGAGACTGAAAAAGTATATTCGACCATATAAATTTATTTGAAAGAGTTGAATCACACTATTCTCGAAAGATAGCCAAAAGCAATATCTATGTGAAACTTTGAATATCTCTAAAATGCACCGACTATATTTGGAATGGATAGATACAAACAACCAGTACAATTAAACATGCAAAGCAACTAAACGCCAATATGAAATAATCTTTAATACAAAGTTTAACCTATCCTTCCACAAATCTAAAAAAGATTTACGTGAGATATGTTCAATTTACCAAACTTCTGTTGATGTTAGGATCGAACAATAAGCTGATTATGAAAAGCACTTGAAAGAAAAGCAATTAGTCAGGCAATTAAAGGAACAAGAAAAATAAACTTTTTCTTCAGATGACAGTGTTGTAGCATGTTTTGATCTGGAAAAAGTGTTGAATATCCCTCAAAGTGAAGTAGGCACATTTCATTATAAACGGAAGTATCCTGTATACAATTTCACGATCTATAATATCATCGAGAAGAAAGGTTACTGCTATGTCTGGCACTGTCAGATTGCGAAAAGGGGTGCGATAGAAATAGCAAGTTGTCTTTGGTCATTGATCCAGGTACACGTCGAATTAGGAATAAAAAATATATATTTTTATCTGATTCACGTGCAGGGCAAAATCGTAATCGTTTCGTATTCGCCATGTTTTCTTTAGCGACGAAGAATTTTAACATAAAAATTACTCATAGGTTTTTGGAGAAAGGTGGCCAATCGAGGGGTGATTCTATGCACGCTGCTATTGAGCGTTCCAAGAAAAAGCATACTATTTACACACCTAACCTAATGTATTCCTTGATAGAGAATGCCAAAGTTACCGGACACAAGTACCAGGTAAGACAAATGACACAAGCTGATTGCATAGATTTTAAAGAGTTAATAAAGGGGAAGAATTGGTTGAGCAAATAAAAGAAGTATTTTTTTATTATAATCATCCTGATACAATATACTTTAGATACAGTTTTGAAGACGAATTACAAGAGATGCAAACTATCACGAGGACTAATTCAAGAAGGCGATGAGGAGAACCCATAGAAAGTGCTGAAAACCTAAAACACTGGAATTCTATTTATACTACTCCCTTTATATAGGGATTTAATAAGACTGCGACTCAGGAGCCATACTAAACCATTACCAGTGTTTTTACAGAAATTTGGTGCCATTAGGATCCACCTCGGTAATACCAACGATAGTGACGAGGAGATTTATTAGTACTTACTTATTTCTTGTTCTCTGTTTAATTTTTCATGTTTTTTTTTTAATAATATACCTGATAGGTACTTAATTTGTTCCTTATTGGATAAATAAAAAATAATTAAATTAAATAAAAAATAATGTTAATTCTTATTAACATTATTTTTTATTTAACCTTTATCAAAAATCATAAGCTAATTTACATTATTATACCATGCACTAATAATTACATAAATAATGAATTGATCTTAATTACGCTAATAAACGGGCCTCTATCTTTACAAACATGAAAAAGCAACAAAATATACAAGAATAAGCCTGTAGACAGCCAGAGCACGGCTCAGAAAAAAAAATATTGACGTAGAATAACCGTGTAACATTTCACTATACTTGATTATGCTTCATTTATGACACGAATAAACGTGCAGTGATACAATACTGTTAAAAAGTCACATATTATTCACTACAATAATAAAATAACATGTTTTTTCTTGAATATTGAGAAAACTGTTAATATTTTTTTTATAAAAAATATATGAGCTAAAAGATATTTTTTCATTATATATATCTATTTATTATGTAATTAAAGTAAAGTGATTCCAAACTATTTTGTTGTTTCCTGAAAAGTTGTTGTTTTTCGATTGCACGTTTATTCGTTGGGGCCATCGATATATAAAAATCAGCCATGAGAATTTACGTGAAGTAAGTAATGTTTTTGTGTACCTTGATTACCTGATACCTGGAAATTGGCCGTTTGACCAAGCTAGCAGGTAGGCATACGATCATAGTACATACTAACACTACCCAATCGTCCACATTTCATCCGTCAGAAAATACGTGACGTCTGGCGGCCCTGGGATCTTGGACCAATAGATAATGCAACTTTCTCTACGGCTGTGATACTTTTTGACATCCAACACCTTTTGTCTTCAGTCACCGTGACCATGCACGCTGTAAAGTAAGCGAAACGTCGGATAAATTTAAAATTATGTTAAATAGTTGTAAATTTATAATACATAACTTTAATCCGGTTAAAAAGTTTTTTCTTTAAATGTTCTTTCTTATGTGTCTTTAAAATTATAATACCTTTTATATGTTTAAATTAATGTGATAAATGAATATTTATTATTTCAATATATTTGTCATGTTTGAAATATTTTTTTTCAGTTAAAAAGAAGAATAAAACAAAGCAAGTGATTGATTTTGGTCATATATCACAATACCATTCCTTTATGTGTGCATGTTTGCACCTGACTCCGGCAACAGATATAGCCATAATAGGTCTAGGTGGAGGCGGTCTATGTATGTTTCTCAAAAAATGCTACCCAAAAATGAAAATCACTGCAGTGGACTTGGACCCAGCTATGTTGGAAGTGGCCAAAAATCAGTTTGAGTTGGAAGTAGATGAGCGATTGAGTGTGCAAATTAAAGATGGTTTGGATTTCTTGAAGGAAGAGGCTGACATATGTAAGTAATTTATAAACCATTTTTACATAGTGTATTACAAATAGCAGATGAGTCATCTTTGTCTATACTGCTTAGTGTAGAAATGCTTGAAAAAATGAGAAATAATTTCCTTTGCATCCTTCTCTCCAATAAGGGAGTGTTCAAGTATTACGTAACGAATTTTGGAAGGGGGGGGGGGTCCTTTGGTAAAACGTTACGATGCGGGGCGGGGATTGAATTACGCGTTATTGTTAAAAAAACGACTTTCCAGTACTTTACACCACATAATGGTAACTTTTAGGTATAAAGAGTCCCTAGGTGGTCACGAAACGTTTTATTATTATGTACAGAAAAACGTTACGGCGCGTTACGGGGGGAGGGGGGACGGACACGTAATAACTGCATGAACGTTCCCTAAGCTACTTATGGCATCATGAAACTAAATAGTGAATACTGTGTACAATAAATATATCATGGTTTAAGAGGTTTAATTTGTACATTTCATTTCTTTATTTATTTAGTTAAAAAGAATTACTATTAAAAAACAAAAAACCAGTATTATTATATCATCATACCCATTATATACATTAAATAAGTAATAATTATTGGATTAAAATAACTATAAAACTGGTATATAGCCCATTGTTTGTAATCTTTTTAATTAAAGATTTTTCAATTCCAGGCCGCCAGTATAGCTGCGTGATGTTTGATGTAGATAGCAAGGATCGAACTCTGGGCCTCTCATGTCCACCGCAACAGTTTCTGCAGGACGAAGCACTGAGTCACGTCGAGAGGATACTTACGAATGACGGTATAACTTTATTTTAAGATGTTTTAGAAAATATAATTTTAGTTTTAAGATAAATAGCATGTATTTTTGAAGTTATACTTCTTTAGGTGCGTTATGAAAAATTGATGAGTGAAATTTTACGATGCGCGCGCACCGTGACACAAAATTAATAGAATGAAGTTTATTTATTTAATTTTTC
This sequence comes from Pieris napi, assembly GCF_905475465.1. Taxonomy (NCBI): domain Eukaryota; kingdom Metazoa; phylum Arthropoda; class Insecta; order Lepidoptera; family Pieridae; genus Pieris; species Pieris napi. Next base: position 4,483,963 of record NC_062235.1, on the reverse strand, counting down.
AAATGTAAACTGAACTTTATTGACTATAATGACTACTTTTCCAGTCTTTGATTATTTAATTGTAATTAATTATTTGCATGCAATCAAAAACTATTTTTAATAATGCCAAAGAAGTATACGCACCCTTTTTTTAAAAACTAAAATATCAGTTTTATGATTATATTATGTATTTACTAATTTAACCATGAAGTAATATTAAAAAAAACATTTTCTAGGTCACTTTATCCTCAACTTAGTGTGTCGAGATAAAAGTCTTCAGGAGAAAACGATTGAAACGCTAAAGCGGCATTTTAAGCACATAGCGTCGGTTAAACTGTATGAAGAAGTTAATGAAATAATTTTTGCTACAAATAGCAATATGCCTTATAATATTGAAGTTTTAGAACAAGCTGCTAAAAATTTAAACGCAACTGCGCGGAAAAATAATTTAGTTAAAATAAAATGTGTTGATTTAAAAGACTTTTTGCAAGCTGTTACTATTGAATCATAGATGTATATATATTTTAATAAAGTTATTAAGTTATATAGTTTTTTTTATTAAGTAGTAAAGGTATGCATTGGTTCTACCTCTTTCTCGTAATGAGCACATGTTAGACATTTCAACGTTAAATAAGTTATGCAAAATAGTGATATATTTTTGATTTGTTGATAAGGTTTAAAAATTAGGAAGACCCTTTTAGCGTGCACTTCATCCCAGAGGTCGTGCTTTCGAATCACGGTTGTGCGCCAATGTGGAACGTATTACGTAGTTCTAGTACCGCTACAATCTCTACATTTTGAGGAGGCTGGCATACCTCTGACTCAAAAAAAATAAATAATGGCATTTGTCAAGACACAGAACTGCAATAATATAAGTATCTATGTACGTGTATGTGTATTACGAAATATATTGATTGATTCCTTGGTTCGAATAGGTGAATAAAAGTTTAAAAATTTGCTATAATTTCATCTTAGACCGAAACAAGTATATTAAGCAATTCTTATAGACAACTATTTTGGTAGATCGACTCGTTTCTTGGCAATTTTTTCGACATAATGAAACTTTAATTAACCATTTCATAAATATGTGTGAAACCTTGTGTAAAATAGTTATGATTTAATGATTATTTATCTACTAATAACTAATATAGGTAAAGCTAAGGTTTTAACTTTAAAATATCTACTTTCTATTCAAATATATGCTATGGTGTCTAAATGAAACAACAAAAATAAAATAAAACGCATTTAATGCCATTTCTTTGTATTCGCTCACTCGACTAGTGTCCATGATCAATTTACTTTATTGTCCCAAGCGGCATTACAAAACAATTCAACAACTATCATTAGGCTCCCTAATTTATCACAATTGGCACCTACACAGCTCTAACATTCATACAAATAATATACAATAATTTAACAATAATTACATCCACATTGAAATAAATTACAATAGCCAAATAGCATAGAAACATGATTATATAAGTCCTAAAACACTTTTTTAAGGATATTTTTTAAACTTTTCTTCTTTTTACCGTTTTCACTATACTGTGGTCCGTTTTGTGAAATATCTGTGGATTCTGACCACAGACTACCAGTAGGCGACTCAGAAGCAGCCTTTTTACCTATTTTCCCGTTAAAAATAGGCTCAATAGTCCTCATAATGGGACTAGGAGTACTTCGGAGACTTTGTCTGTTTAAAGTTTTTAGGAAAGCGGGAGACGAGAGTCGCCTCGTTTTCAGAGTCTTGTTCTTCAAATTGTTGAAGAAAGACCCGTTGGTTTTTGGTAACTCTTTTTTATTTACATCAATAAAATCTACTGGTTCTGGTATGGGCGCGAAATATTCGTTTGCGTCTAACGCTATTGGATTCTCGTCTAGCTTTCTGATTTCATCTTGATTTGTGTTAATGTTTGTATTTAATTCTATGTGTTGTTGATACACTGATGGTTTTCGTCGCCTGTTCTTCTTGGCTACTTGCCATTCTCCATGGTTATGTTCTATTTCTACATCTTCGGTAGACTGTCTTGCAATTTGGAATGCCTCCTCACTTGGCCGCCTTTTCTTCGCAGCAGGAGTTGCATGTCCACTCACACCTTCCACAGATCGCCTTCTTAATTTCTCCTGTCTTTTCTTTATCTTTTTCGGTACATGCAATATGACTGGTTCTGGCTTTTGTTTTTGTAACAGATAATAAATGATTCCTATAACTATTAAAACTTGGAAAACTATAAATTTAAAGAACGTTACGTTTCCGAACCAGCTATCTCGATCTTCCATAAGTAGTTCCATATTTATGGCCATTTTAGCTAGTTGCTCTTGCAAGTTGCTCATTTGCTCTATGTACTTTTGTTCCCGTTCGTTGCTTTTCTTTCTTTCTTCTGTCATCTGTACCAATGTTTTCTCGAAAGATTTCTGCATTTCTTCAACCTGTTTCTTATATCGCCTGCTCAACTCTTCTAGATACTGCCCAGAGAGAGACATGTTACGCTCGAGCGTCTGAAATTAGAAAAATATTTGTCATATATATTATACACTAGATATGTATATGGTTTCACTATTTGGCTTCGATTAAATATATTGTCAAAGAACAATGCATTTAATACGCTGGAATGAAAAAAGACAGGTGAGTGCATAACGTTGCAATTCGACTGAATAAGTTTGTATGCATTAGGGAAGTTGCAATCCGTAGCCGTATCAAATATTTCGATCGAGGACTTCTCTGGTTGAGACAAAACCGAGTATCGAGTAGGTAAAGTTTGTACCCGGCACAGCTTTAAATCTGATTTGAAATATATAACTCATACTCTTAAATTCAATTTTAATTTAATTCAAACTATTATATTAAAAACTAATAATAAACACCTACCTTAACCCTATTTGACAGCCGCAGAAACACAGATTCCTTCTGTATCGTCGATTGTGCTTGGTTCTGATTAACAGTATTCTGACTGCCTGGTTGCGGGTCTACAGCCATCTGATCAAAATCGGATATAAAGCTGTCACCGTCAATAGAAACTACGGGTTCACTTATATCCTCAGCATTATTTGACGAATCTTTGGTTTTTTCTATCAATATTTCCGGTTTACTGTATTTCGTATCTGTTTTCAATATATCCTGTTTCTCTGCTTCTGCAGTTTCAACTTTGCTATCGGGTAATATGTCTTCTTGGGAAACTAGCACTACCGTGTCTTCAACTACCACATTAGATTCATCTTTATTATCATCTTTTTTATCTTCTTTTATATCTATAGGAGTACTATCATTCTTTTCTTCAGGTACTGTAGGTTTCTCTTCTAATGTCAATGTTTTTTCATCATCTTTGTCACTGACTGTGTTTACTGCAATTAATTTGACATCTTGTTCGCTGTTGGTTTCACTATGATTTTGAGGCGATTCGTCGACGGTTATATTTGTGGTAACATTTAATTCAGACTCAAAACTCGTATTCAGAACGACCTTCTTTTCTTTAATAGCGAGAATGTTACACAACGCGGCCAAATATTTTGGCGGAAATAAAGCGTTCATGTATGCTACACGCTCCTCACTAAATTCTATAGTCTTTGTACTTTTAAAATCTAAACCGAACTTCTGACATATGCCGGTACACTTTAAAGTATCTCTAAGGAATACAGTTCGCACTAAATTTGTTAATTTGTCCGAGCTACAACTAAGAAGTTCATACACATCACTGTAAATAATGTCACTACAGTTATCACACACTATAAAATGTCCTGCAAACATAGTAAGAATAATGAACAGTTATCTCCAGGACAGGAGCGTCATCCTAAATTACGCAGGCCATAACATCTTAAGAAGAACAAACAAAGGATGCGTGCAGGGCTCCATAGCCGGACCTACGCTCTGGAACTTACTTATTGACCCTCTATTGAAGATGATAGATGCAGAGCAGGTCAAGGCCCAAGCGTTTGCAGATGATGTCCTGCTTATGATAGATGGAGACACGGGAGAGGAGGTAACAAAAATAGCGAATGGTATATTGGATCTTGTGCATAAGTGGGGCGTGAGGAACAAACTTAGCTTTGCGCCTCACAAAACCAATGCGATGGTGGTGACACGCAAACGGAAATATGACAATCCCCGCCTCACTATGAATAAAGAGGCAATAAAATTTACCAACAAAATAAGGATCCTGGGCGTAGAAATAGACGCTGCATTAACTTTTAAAGGCCACATTGATAACTTGTACAGTAAGACAATATCAATATATAGACAAGTTTCGAAAGTAGCAAAGATAGGATGGGGCTTACAGCCGGACGTCACTGCAACCCTATACACTGCAGTGATCGAGCCTATAGTCCTGTACGCCGCGGCTGTGTGGGCACAAGCAGTAGAAAAAGTTTTTATTAAAAAGAAATTAGATCGCATGACAAGGGGCTTCGCACAAAAAATTGCAAAAACATACAAAACGACAGCACTCAGCTCAGCGGCCTTGCTTGCAGGGATACTTCCCCTGGACCTTCGCGTTAAGGAGGCCGCGGCCGCATACCTGGCGCGGAAGGGGGTGTCACCGCACGTAACATCTGACAAGACAATAGAGACGCGACTGCCATACACTGAGCTTCCACACCCCGCCAAAAGACTTAAAATAACTTACAAAAAACTGGATGACCCGTCAGAAATCGATAACGTTACTATGACAAAATTATTTACAGACGGGAGCAAAACGTCCGCGGGAGTGGGAGCGGCATGGACTGAGTGGCAAGACGGGACCGAGATTAAAAATAAAAAGGTGAGGCTGGCTCCGTACTGTACAGTGTACCAGGCGGAGCTAGCCGCACTGAGGGACGCAGTGACATATCTGACCAAGGGAAGGCGGAATGCGGCTGTGCTCAGCGACTCTCGCTCTTCACTGGATGCCATCGCGGGTGGACGCTCTCTCGATCCCCAAGTTGCCGAGATTCGCCAGAACCTGGAAGAGTGCCATGAAAATGGCATTAAAATTGAACTCTTTTGGGTGAAGGCGCACGTTGGCACTACGGGAAACGAGAGGGCAGACGCTCTCGCGGGGGAGGCGGTTGGGGAAACAGGGACGCGAATAGGGTACGATGCGTATCCGCTTTCCTATTTGCGACGACTGACAAGACTCAAGACTTTAGACACCTGGAACGAGCGCTATGTGGGGGGCGAAACAGCCGCAGTCACAAAAATATTTTTTAAAGATGCAAATGCGGCATACAAACAAATCAAGACAAGGCGTTTCGCACCTCACATGGCGCAGATCCTGACTGGCCACGGGGCTTTTGGACACTATTTACACAGACTCAAACTGAAGACAAGCCCCGCGTATGACTGTGACGACAGAACCGACCAAACGGTGGTTCATCTACTTGTCGACTGTGCGAATTTTGAAAGGGCCAGGTGCGATCTGGAACTCGAGACTGGCATGAGGGTATCCCTGGATGGGCTATCCGACATGTTGCTTGGGCACAGATCGCAGCTGGAAAAATTCTGCGACAAGATTGTCAGATATGTCACCCGCACAAATAGCACGAGAGGTAACGCGGGTGTCGCCGGGCAGCGGGCCCCAACTCACCTATAAATATTATGACGATATTTTCGGAGTAGTTGTCGCCCGGGCCCGGCGGGGGACGCCAACCCTTTAAGACAATAATGTCCCTTTTTAAGAAAGGGGAGATTCTGACACTCCCCTGCTGCTTGGCCACTCGGTCACAAATCTGCCAGATTGCGTGGCTGATAGGCTAGGATGTAGGGGTCCCTTTAAAAAAAAAAAAAAAAAAAAAAAATATGGCTTGGAGAGCAACACCGTTTGTACACTTTGTCTGATAATGTATCGTTTTGTTCATTCAGGTCAGCACCCGCAACACTCTCAAAAGAGCTCCAGCACTAAGGCTGTGTCAGGGACTGCGCTTGATTTGTGTTAAAAAAACACATCTTTCGGGACAGCGCCCGTTGTACTCATAAAAGAGCACCAGCACTAAGGCTGTCAGGACTATGCCTGATATGTGTTAAAAAAACACATCTTTCAAGTCAGCACCCGTAACACTCTCAAAAGAAGTCCAGCACTAAGGCTGTGTCAGGGACTGCGCCTGATTAATATTCATTCAGGTCAGCACCCGTAACACTCTCAAAAGAGCTCTAGCACTAAGGCTGTGTCGGGGACTGCGCTTGATTTGTGTTAAAAAAACACATCTTTCGGGACAGCGCCCGTTGTACTCATAAAAGAGCACCAGCACTAAGGCTGTCAGGACTATGCCTGATATATGTTAAAAAAACACATCTTTCAAGTCAGCACCCGTAACACTCTCAAAAGAGCTCCAGCACTAAGGCTGTGTCAGGGACTGCGCTTGATTTGTGTTAAAAAAACACATCTTTCGGGACAGCGCCCGTTGTACTCATAAAAGAGCACCAGCACTAAGGCTGTCAGGACTATGCCTGATATATGTTAAAAAAACACATCTTTCAAGTCAGCACCCGTAACACTCTCAAAAGAGCTCCAGCACTAAGGCTATGTCAGGGACTGCGCCTGATTAATGTTCATTCAGGTCAGCACCCGTAACACTCTCAAAAGAGCTCCAGCACTAAGGCTGTGTCAGGGACTGCGCTTGATTTGTGTTAAAAAAACACATCTTTCGGGACAGCGCCCGTTGTACTCATAAAAGAGCACCAGCACTAAGGCTGTCAGGACTATGCCTGATATATGTTAAAAAAACACATCTTTCAAGTCAGCACCCGTAACACTCTCAAAAGAGCTCCAGCACTAAGGCTATGTCAGGGACTGCGCCTGATTAATGTTCATTCAGGTCAGCACCCGTAACACTCTCAAAAGAGCTCCAGCACTAAGGCTGTGTCAGGGACTGCGCTTGATTTGTGTTAAAAAAACACATCTTTCGGGACAGCGCCCGTTGTACTCATAAAAGAGCACCAGCACTAAGGCTGTGTCAGGGACTGCGCCTGATTTATGTTCATTCAGGTCAGCACCCGTAACACTCTCAAAAGAGCTCCAGCACTAAGGCTGTGTCAGGGACTGCGCTTGATTTGTGTTAAAAAAACACATCTTTCGGGACAGCGCCCGTTGTACTCATAAAAGAGCACCAGCACTAAGGCTGTCAGGACTATGCCTGATATGTGTTAAAAAAACACATCTTTCAAGTCAGCACCCGTTACACTCTCAAAAGAGCTCCAGCACTAAGGCTGTGTCAGGGACTGCGCCTGATTAATGTTCATTCAGGTCAACACCCGTAACACTCTCAAAAGAGCTCCAGCACTAAGGCTGTGTCAGGGACTGCGCTTGATTTGTGTTAAAAAAACACATCTTTCGGGACAGCGCCCGTTGTACTCATAAAAGAGCACCAGCACTAAGGCTGTCAGGACTATGCCTGATATGTGTTAAAAAAACACACCTTTCAAGTCAGCACCCGTAACACTCTCAAAAGAGCTCCAGCACTAAGGCTGTGTCAGGGACTGCGCCTGATTAATGTTCATTCAGGTCAGCACCCGTAACACTCTAAAAAGAGCTCCAGCACTAAGGCTGTGTCAGGGACTGCGCTTGATTTGTGTTAAAAAAACACATCTTTCGGGACAGCGCCCGTTGTACTCATAAAAGAGCACCAGCACTAAGGCTGTCAGGACTATGCCTGATATGTGTTAAAAAAACACATCTTTCAAGTCAGCACCCGTAACACTCTCAAAAGAGCTCCAGCACTAAGGCTGTGTCAGGGACTGCGCCTGATTAATGTTCATTCAGGTCAGCACCCGTAACACTCTCAAAAGAGCTCCAGCACTAAGGCTGTGTCAGGGACTGCGCTTGATTTGTGTTAAAAAAACACATCTTTCGGGACAGCGCCCGTTGTACTCATAAAAGAGCACCAGCACTAAGGCTGTCAGGACTATGCCTGATTAATGTTCATTCAGGTCAGCACCCGTAACACTCTAAAAAGAGCTCCAGCACTAAGGCTGTGTCAGGGACTGCGCTTGATTTGTGTTAAAAAAACACATCTTTCGGGACAGCGCCCGTTGTACTCATAAAAGAGCACCAGCACTAAGGCTGTCAGGACTATGCCTGATATGTGTTAAAAAAACACATCTTTCAAGTCAGCACCCGTAACACTCTCAAAAGAGCTCCAGCACTAAGGCTGTGTCAGGGACTGCGCCTGATTAATGTTCATTCAGGTCAGCACCCGTAACACTCTCAAAAGAGATCCAGCACTAAGGCTGTGTCAGGGACTGCGCTTGATTTGTGTTAAAAAAACACATCTTTCGGGACAGCGCCCGTTGTACTCATAAAAGAGCACCAGCACTAAGGCTGTCAGGACTATGCCTGATATGTGTTAAAAAAACACATCTTTCAAGTCAGCACCCGTAACACTCTCAAAAGAGCTCCAGCACTAAGGCTGTGTCAGGGACTGCGCCTGATTAATGTTCATTCAGGTCAGCACCCGTAACACTCTCAAAAGAGCTCCAGCACTAAGGCTGTGTCAGGGACTGCGCTTGATTTGTGTTAAAAAATTACATCTTTCGGGACAGCGCCCGTTGTACTCATAAAAGAGCACCAGCACTAAGGCTGTCAGGACTATGCCTGATATGTGTTAAAAAAGCACATCTTTCAAGTCAGCACCCGTAACACTCACAAAAGAGCTCCAGCACTAAGGCTGTGTCAGGGACTGCGCCTGATTAATGTTCATTCAAGTCAGCACCCGTAACACTCTCAAAAGAGCTCCAGCACTAAGGCTGTGTCAGGGACTGCGCTTGATTTGTGTTAAAAAAACACATCTTTCGGGACAGCGCCCGTTGTACTCATAAAAGAGCACCAGCACTAAGGCTGTCAGGACTATGCCTGATATGTGTTAAAAAAACACATCTTTCAAGTCAGCACCCGTAACACTCTCAAAAGAGCTCCAGCACTAAGGCTGTGTCAGGGACTGCGCCTGATTAATGTTCATTCAGGTCAGCACCCGTAACACTCTCAAAAGAGATCCAGCACTAAGGCTGTGTCAGGGACTGCGCTTGATTTGTGTTAAAAAAACACATCTTTCGGGACAGCGCCCGTTGTACTCATAAAAGAGCACCAGCACTAAGGCTGTCAGGACTATGCCTGATATGTGTTAAAAAAACACATCTTTCAAGTCAGCACCCGTAACACTCTCAAAAGAGCTCCAGCACTAAGGCTGTGTCAGGGACTGCGCCTGATTAATGTTCATTCAGGTCAGCACCCGTAACACTCTCAAAAGAGCTCCAGCACTAAGGCTGTGTCAGGGACTGCGCTTGATTTGTGTTAAAAAATTACATCTTTCGGGACAGCGCCCGTTGTACTCATAAAAGAGCACCAGCACTAAGGCTGTCAGGACTATGCCTGATATGTGTTAAAAAAGCACATCTTTCAAGTCAGCACCCGTAACACTCACAAAAGAGCTCCAGCACTAAGGCTGTGTCAGGGACTGCGCCTGATTAATGTTCATTCAAGTCAGCACCCGTAACACTCTAAAAAGAGCTCCAGCACTAAGGCTGTGTCAGGGACTGCGCTTGATTTGTGTTAAAAAAACACATCTTTCGGGACAGCGCCCGTTGTACTCATAAAAGAGCACCAGCACTAAGGCTGTCAGGACTATGCCTGATATGTGTTAAAAAAACACATCTTTCAAGTCAGCACCCGTAACACTCTCAAAAGAGCTCCAGCACTAAGGCTGTGTCAGGGACTGCGCCTGATTAATGTTCATTCAGGTCAGCACCCGTAACACTCTCAAAAGAGCTCCAGCACTAAGGCTGTGTCAGGGACTGCGCCTGATTAATGTTCATTCAGGTCAGCACCCGTAACACTCTCAAAATAGATCCAGCACTAAGGCTGTGTCAGGGACTGCGCTTGATTTGTGTTAAAAAAACACATCTTTCGGGACAGCGCCCGTTGTACTCATAAAAGAGCACCAGCACTAAGGCTGTCAGGACTATGCCTGATATGTGTTAAAAAAACACATCTTTCAAGTCAGCACCCGTAACACTCTCAAAAGAGCTCCAGCACTAAGGCTGTGTCAGGGACTGCGCCTGATTAATGTTCATTCAGGTCAGCACCCGTAACACTCTCAAAAGAGCTCCAGCACTAAGGCTGTGTCAGGGACTGCGCTTGATTTGTGTTAAAAAATTACATCTTTCGGGACAGCGCCCGTTGTACTCATAAAAGAGCACCAGCACTAAGGCTGTCAGGACTATGCCTGATATGTGTTAAAAAAGCACATCTTTCAAGTCAGCACCCGTAACACTCACAAAAGAGCTCCAGCACTAAGGCTGTGTCAGGGACTGCGCCTGATTAATGTTCATTCAAGTCAGCACCCGTAACACTCTAAAAAGAGCTCCAGCACTAAGGCTGTGTCAGGGACTGCGCTTGATTTGTGTTAAAAAAACACATCTTTCGGGACAGCGCCCGTTGTACTCATAAAAGAGCACCAGCACTAAGGCTGTCAGGACTATGCCTGATATGTGTTAAAAAAACACATCTTTCAAGTCAGCACCCGTAACACTCTCAAAAGAGCTCCAGCACTAAGGCTGTGTCAGGGACTGCGCCTGATTAATGTTCATTCAGGTCAGCACCCGTAACACTCTCAAAAGAGCTCCAGCACTAAGGCTGTGTCAGGGACTGCGCTTGATTTGTGTTAAAAAATTACATCTTTCGGGACAGCGCCCGTTGTACTCATAAAAGAGCACCAGCACTAAGGCTGTCAGGACTATGCCTGATATGTGTTAAAAAAGCACATCTTTCAAGTCAGCACCCGTAACACTCACAAAAGAGCTCCAGCACTAAGGCTGTGTCAGGGACTGCGCCTGATTAATGTTCATTCAAGTCAGCACCCGTAACACTCTAAAAAGAGCTCCAGCACTAAGGCTGTGTCAGGGACTGCGCTTGATTTGTGTTAAAAAAACACATCTTTCGGGACAGCGCCCGTTGTACTCATAAAAGAGCACCAGCACTAAGGCTGTCAGGACTATGCCTGATATGTGTTAAAAAAACACATCTTTCAAGTCAGCACCCGTAACACTCTCAAAAGAGCTCCAGCACTAAGGCTGTGTCAGGGACTGCGCCTGATTAATGTTCATTCAGGTCAGCACCCGTAACACTCTCAAAAGAGCTCCAGCACTAAGGCTGTGTCAGGGACTGCGCTTGATTTGTGTTAAAAAAACACATCTTTCGGGACAGCGCCCGTTGTACTCATAAAAGAGCACCAGCACTAAGGCTGTCAGGACTATGCCTGATTAATGTTCATTCAGGTCAGCACCCGTAACACTCTAAAAAGAGCTCCAGCACTAAGGCTGTGTCAGGGACTGCGCTTGATTTGTGTTAAAAAAACACATCTCTCGGGACAGCGCCCGTTGTACTCATAAAAGAGCACCAGCACTAAGGCTGTCAGGACTATGCCTGATATGTGTTAAAAAAACACATCTTTCAAGTCAGCACCCGTAACACTCTCAAAAGAGCTCCAGCACTAAGGCTGTGTCAGGGACTGCGCCTGATTAATGTTCATTCAGGTCAGCACCCGTAACACTCTCAAAAGAGCTCCAGCACTAAGGCTGTGTCAGGGACTGCGCTTGATTTGTGTTAAAAAAACACATCTTTCGGGACAGCGCCCGTTGTACTCATAAAAGAGCACCAGCACTAAGGCTGTCAGGACTATGCCTGATATGTGTTAAAAAAACACATCTTTCAAGTCAGCACCCGTAACACTCTCAAAAGAGCTCCAGCACTAAGGCTGTGTCAGGGACTGCGCCTGATTAATGTTCATTCAGGTCAGCACCCGTAACACTCTCAAAAGAGCTCCAGCACTAAGGCTGTGTCAGGGACTGCGCTTGATTTGTGTTAAAAAAAACACATTTTTCGGGACAGCGCCCGTTGTACTCATAAAAGAGCACCAGCACTAAGGCTGTCAGGACTATGCCTGATATGTGTTAAAAAAGCACATCTTTCAAGTCAGCACCCGTAACACTCTCAAAAGAGCTCCAGCACTAAGGCTGTGTCAGGGACTGCGCCTGATTAATGTTCATTTAGGTCAGCACCCGTAACACTCTAAAAAGAGCTCCAGCACTAAGGCTGTGTCAGGAACTGCGCTTGATTTGTGTTAAAAAAACACATCTTTCGGGACAGCGCCCGTTGTACTCATAAAAGAGCACCAGCACTAAGGCTGTCAGGACTATGCCTGATATGTGTTAAAAAAACACATCTTTCAAGTCAGCACCCGTAACACTCTCAAAAGAGCTCCAGCACTAAGGCTGTGTCAGGGACTGCGCCTGATTAATGTTCATTCAGGTCAGCACCCGTAACACTCTCAAAAGAGCTCCAGCACTAAGGCTGTGTCAGGGACTGCGCTTGATTTGTGTTAAAAAAACACATCTTTCGGGACAGCGCCCGTTGTACTTATAAAAGAGCACCAGCACTAAGACTGTCAGGACTATGCCCGATATGTGTTAAAAAAGCACATCTTTCAAGTCAGCACCCGTAACACTCTCAAAAGAGCTCCAGCACTAAGGCTGTGTCAGGGACTGCGCCTGATTAATGTTCATTCAGGTCAGCACCCGTAACACTCTCAAAAGAGCTCCAGCACTAAGGCTGTGTCAGGGACTGCGCTTGATTTGTGTTAAAAAAACACATCTTTCGGGACAGCGCCCGTTGTACTCATAAAAGAGCACCAGCGCTAAGGCTGTCAGGTCTATGCCTGATATGTGTTAAAAAAACACATCTTTCAAGTCAGCACCCGTAACACTCTCAAAAGAGCTCCAGCACTAAGGCTGTGTCAGGGACTGCGCCTGATTAATGTTCATTCAGGTCAGCACCCGTAACACTCTCAAAAGAGCTCCAGCACTAAGGCTGTGTCAGGGACTGCGCTTGATTTGTGTTAAAAAAACACATCTTTCGGGACAGCGCCCGTTGTACTCATAAAAGAGCACCAGCACTAAGGCTGTCAGGACTATGCCTGATATGTGTTAAAAAAAACACATCTTTCAAGTCAGCACCCGTAACACTCTCAAAATAGCTCCAGCACTAAGGCTGTGTCAGGACTATGCCTGATATGTGTTAAAAAAACACATCTTTCAAGTCAGCACCCGTAATACTCTCAAAAGAGCTCCAGCACTTAGGCTGTGTCAGGGACTGCGCCTGATTAATGTTCATTCAGGTCAGTACCCGTTACACTCTCAAAAGAGCTCCAGCACTAAGGCTGTGTCAGGGACTGCGCTTGATTTGTGTTAAAAAAACACATCTTTCGGGACAGCGCCCGTTGTACTCATAAAAGAGCACCAGCACTAAGGCTGTCAGGACTATGCCTGATATGTGTTAAAAAAACACATCTTTCAAGTCAGCACCCGTAACACTCTCAAAAGAGCTCCAGCACTAAGGCTGTGTCAGGGACTGCGCCTGATTAATGTTCATTCAGGTCAGCACCCGTAACACTCTCAAAAGAGCTCCAGCACTAAGGCTGTGTCAGGGACTGCGCTTGATTTGTGTTAAAAAAACACATCTTTCGGGACAGCGCCCGTTGTACTCATAAAAGAGCACCAGCACTAAGGCTGTCAGGACTATGCCTGATTAATATTCATTCAGGTCAGCACCCGTAACACTCTAAAAAGAGCTCCAGCACTAAGGCTGTGTCAGGGACTGCGCTTGATTTGTGTTAAAAAAACACATCTTTCGGGACAGCGCCCGTTGTACTCATAAAAGAGCACCAGCACTAAGGCTGTCAGGACTATGTCTGATATGTGTTAAAAAAACACATCTTTCAAGTCAGCACCCGTAACACTCTCAAAAGAGCTCCAGCACTAAGGCTGTGTCAGGGACTGCGCCTGATTAATGTTCATTCAGGTCAGCACCCGTAACACTCTCAAAAGAGCTCCAGCACTAAGGCTGTGTCAGGGACTGCGCTTGATTTGTGTTAAAAAAACACATTTTTCGGGACAGCGCCCGTTGTACTCATAAAAGAGCACCAGCACTAAGGCTGTCAGGACTATGCCTGATATGTGTTAAAAAAGCACATCTTTCAAGTCAGCACCCGTAACACTCTCAAAAGAGCTCCAGCACTAAGGCTGTGTCAGGGACTGCGCCTGATTAATGTTCATTCAGGTCAGCACCCGTAACACTCTCAAAAGAGCTCCAGCACTAAGGCTGTGTCAGGGACTGCGCTTGATTTGTGTTAAAAAAACACATCTTTCGGGACAGCGCCCGTTGTACTCATAAAAGAGCACCAGCGCTAAGGCTGTCAGGTCTATGCCTGATATGTGTTAAAAAAACACATCTTTCAAGTCAGCACCCGTAACACTCTCAAAAGAGCTCCAGCACTAAGGCTGTGTCAGGGACTGCGCCTGATTAATGTTCATTCAGGTCAGCACCCGTAACACTCTCAAAAGAGCTCCAGCACTAAGGCTGTGTCAGGGACTGCGCTTGATTTGTGTTAAAAAAACACATCTTTCGGGACAGCGCCCGTTGTACTCATAAAAGAGCACCAGCACTAAGGCTGTCAGGACTATGCCTGATATGTGTTAAAAAAACACATCTTTCAAGTCAGCACCCGCAATACTCTCAAAAGAGCTCCAGCACTTAGGCTGTGTCAGGGACTGCGCCTGATTAATGTTCATTCAGGTCAGCACCCGTTACACTCTCAAAAGAGCTCCAGCACTAAGGCTGTGTCAGGGACTGCGCTTGATTTGTGTTAAAAAAACACATCTTTCGGGACAGCGCCCGTTGTACTCATAAAAGAGCACCAGCACTAAGGCTGTGTCAGGGACTGCGCCTGATTAATGTTCATTCAGGTCAGCACCCGTAACACTCTCAAAAGAGCTCCAGCACTAAGGCTGTGTCAGGGACTGCGCTTGATTTGTGTTAAAAAAACACATCTTTCGGGACAGCGCCCGTTGTACTCATAAAAGAGCACCAGCACTAAGGCTGTCAGGACTATGCCTGATATGTGTTAAAAAAACACATCTTTCAAGTCAGCACCCGTAACACCCACAAAAGAGCTCCAGCACTAAGGCTGTGTCAGGGACTGCACCTGATTAATGTTCATTCAGGTCAGCACCCGTAACACTCTCAAAAGAGCTCCGGCACTAAGGCTGTGTCAGGGACTGCGCTTGATTTGTGTTAAAAAAACACATCTTTCGGGACTGCGCCCGTTGTACTCATAAAAGAGCACCAGCACTAAGGCTGTCAGGACTATGCCTGATATGTGTTAAAAAAACACATCTTTCAAGTCAGCACCCGTAACACTCTCAAAAGAGCTCCAGCACTAAGGCTGTGTCAGGGACTGCGCGTGATTAATGTTCATTCAGGTCAGCACCCGTAACACTCTCAAAAGAGCTCCAGCACTAAGGCTGTGTCAGGGACTGCGCTTGATTTGTGTTAAAAAAACACATCTTTCGGGACAGCGCCCGTTGTACTCATAAAAGAGCACCAGCACTAAGGCTGTCAGGACTATGCCTGATATGTGTTAAAAAAACACATATTTCAAGTCAGCACCCGTAACACTCTCAAAAGAGCTCCAGCACTAAGGCTGTGTCAGGGACTGCGCCTGATTAATGTTCATTCAGGTCAGCACCCGTAACACTCTCAAAAGAGCTCCAGCACTAAGGCTGTGTCAGGGACTGCGCTTGATTTGTGTTAAAAAAACACATCTTTCGGGACAGCGCCCGTTGTACGCATAAAAGAGCACCAGCACTAAGGCTGTCAGGACTATGCCTGATATGTGTTAAAAAAACACATCTTTCAAGTCAGCACCCGTAACACTCTCAAAAGAGCTCCAGCACTAAGGCTGTGTCAGGGACTGCGCCTGATTAATGTTCATTCAGGTCAGCACCCGTAACACTCTCAAAAGAGCTCCAGCACTAAGGCTGTGTCAGGGACTGCGCTTGATTTGTGTTAAAAAAACACATCTTTCGGGACAGCGCCCGTTGTACTCATAAAAGAGCACCAGCACTAAGGCTGTCAGGACTATGCCTGATATGTGTTAAAAAAACACATCTTTCAAGTCAGCACCCGTAACACTCTCAAAAGAGCTCCAGCACT
Organism: Pieris napi; assembly: GCF_905475465.1. Classification (NCBI taxonomy): domain Eukaryota; kingdom Metazoa; phylum Arthropoda; class Insecta; order Lepidoptera; family Pieridae; genus Pieris; species Pieris napi. Next base: position 4,467,974 of record NC_062235.1, on the reverse strand, counting down.
AAGGCTGTGTCAGGGACTGCGCCTGATTAATGTTCATTCAGGTCAGCACCCGTAACACTCTCAAAAGAGCTCCAGCACTAAGGCTGTGTCAGGGACTGCGCTTGATTTGTGTTAAAAAAACACATCTTTCGGGACAGCGCCCGTTGTACTCATAAAAGAGCACCAGCACTAAGGCTGTCAGGACTATGCCTGATATGTGTTAAAAAAACACATCTTTCAAGTCAGCACCCGTAACACTCTCAAAAGAGCTCCAGCACTAAGGCTGTGTCAGGGACTGCGCCTGATTAATGTTCATTCAGGTCAGCACCCGTAACACTCTCAAAAGAGCTCCAGCACTAAGGCTGTGTCAGGGACTGCGCTTGATTTGTGTTAAAAAAACACATCTTTCGGGACAGCGCCCGTTGTACTCATAAAAGAGCACCAGCACTAAGGCTGTCAGGACTATGCCTGATATGTGTTAAAAAAACACATCTTTCAAGTCAGCACCCGTAACACTCTCAAAAGAGCTCCAGCACTAAGGCTGTGTCAGGGACTGCGCCTGATTAATGTTCATTCAGGTCAGCCCCCGTAACACTCTCAAAAGAGCTCCAGCACTAAGGCTGTGTCTGGGACTGCGCTTGATTTGTGTTAAAAAAACACATCTTTCGGGACAGCGCCCGTTGTACTCATAAAAGAGCACCAGCACTAAGGCTGTCAGGACTATGCCTGATATGTGTTAAAAAAACACATCTTTCAAGTCAGCACCCGTAACACTCTCAAAAGAGCTCCAGCACTAAGGCTGTGTCAGGGACTGCGCCTGATTAATGTTCATTCAGGTCAGCACCCGTAACACTCTCAAAAGAGCTCCAGCACTAAGGCTGTGTCAGGGACTGCGCTTGATTTGTGTTAAAAAAACACATCTTTCGGGACAGCGCCCGTTGTACTCATAAAAGAGCACCAGCACTAAGGCTGTCAGGACTATGCCTGATATGTGTTAAAAAAACACATCTTTCAAGTCAGCACCCGTAACACTCTCAAAAGAGCTCCAGCACTGAGGCTGTGTCAGGGACTGCGCCTGATTAATGTTCATTCAGGTCAGCACCCGTAACACTCTCAAAAGAGCTCCAGCACTAAGGCTGTGTCAGGGACTGCGCTTGATTTGTGTTAAAAAAACACATCTTTCGGGACAGCGCCCGTTGTACTCATAAAAGAGCACCAGCACTAAGGCTGTCAGGATTATGCCTGATATGTGTTAAAAAAGCACATCTTTCAAGTCAGCACCCGTAACACTCTCAAAAGAGCTCCAGCACTAAGGCTGTGTCAGGGACTGCGCCTGATTAATGTTCATTCAGGTCAGCACCCGTAACACTCTCAAAAGAGCTCCAGCACTAAGGCTGTGTCAGGGACTGCGCTTGATTTGTGTTAAAAAAACACATCTTTCGGGACAGCGCCCGTTGTACTCAAAAAAGAGCACCAGCACTAAGGCTGTCAGGATTATGCCTGATATGTGTTAAAAAAACACATCTTTCAAGTCAGCACCCGTAACACTCTCAAAAGAGCTCCAGCACTAAGGCTGTGTCAGGGACTGCGCCTGATTAATGTTCATTCAGGTCAGCACCCGTAACACTCTCAAAAGAGCTCCAGCACTAAGGCTGTGTCAGGGACTGCGCTTGATTTGTGTTAAAAAAACACATCTTTCGGGACAGCGCCCGTTGTACTCATAAAAGAGCACCAGCACTAAGGCTGTCAGGATTATGCCTGATATGTGTTAAAAAAACACATCTTTCAAGTCAGCACCCGTAACACTCTCAAAAGAGCTCCAGCACTAAGGCTGTGTCAGGGACTGCGCCTGATTAATGTTCATTCAGGTCAGCACCCGTAACACTCTCAAAAGAGCTCCAGCACTAAGGCTGTGTCAGGGACTGCGCTTGATTTGTGTTAAAAAAACACATCTTTCGGGACAGCGCCCGTTGTACTCATAAAAGAGCACCAGCACTAAGGCTGTCAGGATTATGCCTGATATGTGTTAAAAAAGCACATCTTTCAAGTCAGCACCCGTAACACTCTCAAAAGAGCTCCAGCACTAAGGCTGTGTCAGGGACTGCGCCTGATTAATGTTCATTCAGGTCAGCACCCGTAACACTCTCAAAAGAGCTCCAGCACTAAGGCTGTGTCAGGGACTGCGCTTGATTTGTGTTAAAAAAACACATCTTTCGGGACAGCGCCCGTTGTACTCATAAAAGAGTACTAGCACTAAGGCTGTCAGGACTATGCCTGATATGTGTTAAAAAAACACATCTTTCAAGTCAGCACCCGTAACACTCTCAAAAGAGCTCCAGCACTAAGGCTGTGTCAGGGACTGCGCCTGATTAATGTTCATTCAGGTCAGCACCCGTAACACTCTCAAAAGAGCTCCAGCACTAAGGCTGTGTCAGGGACTGCGCTTGATTTGTGTTAAAAAAACACATCTTTCGGGACAGCGCCCGTTGTACTCATAAAAGAGCACCAGCACTAAGGCTGTCAGGATTATGCCTGATATGTGTTAAAAAAACACATCTTTCAAGTCAGCACCCGTAACACTCTCAAAAGAGCTCCAGCACTAAGGCTGTGTCAGGGACTGCGCTTGATTTGTGTTAAAAAAACACATCTTTCGGGACAGCGCCCGTTGTACTCATAAAAGAGCACCAGCACTAAGGCTGTCAGGACTATGCCTGATATGTGTTAAAAAAACACATCTTTCAAGTCAGCACCCGTAACACTCTCAAAAGAGCTCCAGCACTAAGGCTGTGTCAGGGACTGCGCTTGATTTGTGTTAAAAAAACACATCTTTCGGGACAGCGCCCGTTGTACTCATAAAAGAGCACCAGCTCTAAGGCTGTCAGGACTATGCCTGATATGTGTTAAAAAAACACATCTTTCAAGTCAGCACCCGTAACACTCTCAAAAGAGCTCCAGCACTAAGGCTGTTTCAGGGACGGCGCCTGATTAATGTTCATTCAGGTCAGCACCCGTAACACTCTCAAAAGAGCTCCAGCACTAAGGCTGTGTCAGGGACTGCGCTTGATTTGTGTTAAAAAAACACATCTATCGGGACAGCGCCCGTTGTACTCATAAAAGAGCACCAGCACTAAGGCTGTCAGGACTATGCCTGATATGTGTTAAAAAAACACATCTTTCAAGTCAGCACCCGTAACACTCTCAAAAGAGCTCCAGCACTAAGGCTGTGTCAGGGACTGCGCCTGATTAATGTTCATTCAGGTCAGCCCCCGTAACACTCTCAAAAGAGCTCTAGCACTAAGGCTGTGTCTGGGACTGCGCTTGATTTGTGTTAAAAAAACACATCTTTCGGGACAGCGCCCGTTGTACTCATAAAAGAGCACCAGCACTAAGGCTGTCAGGACTATGCCTAATATGTGTTAAAAAAACACATCTTTCAAGTCAGCACCCGTAACACTCTCAAAAGAGCTCCAGCACTAAGGCTGTGTCAGGGACTGCGCCTGATTAATGTTCATTCAGGTCAGCACCCGTAACACTCTCAAAAGAGCTCCAGCACTAAGGCTGTGTCAGGGACTGCGCTTGATTTGTGTTAAAAAAACACATCTTTCGGGACAGCGCCCGTTGTACTCATAAAAGAGCACCAGCACTAAGGCTGTCAGGACTATGCCTGATATGTGTTAAAAAAACACATCTTTCAAGTCAGCACCCGTAACACTCTCAAAAGAGCTCCAGCACTGAGGCTGTGTCAGGGACTGCGCCTGATTAATGTTCATTCAGGTCAGCACCCGTAACACTCTCAAAAGAGCTCCAGCACTAAGGCTGTGTCAGGGACTGCGCTTGATTTGTGTTAAAAAAACACATCTTTCGGGACAGCGCCCGTTGTACTCATAAAAGAGCACCAGCACTAAGGCTGTCAGGACTATGCCTGATATGTGTTAAAAAAACACATCTTTCAAGTCAGCACCCGTAACACTCTCAAAAGAGCTCCAGCACTAAGGCTGTGTCAGGGACTGCGCCTGATTAATGTTCATTCAGGTCAGCACCCGTAACACTCTCAAAAGAGCTCCAGCACTAAGGCTGTGTCAGGGACTGCGCTTGATTTGTGTTAAAAAAACACATCTTTCGGGACAGCGCCCGTTGTACTCATAAAAGAGCACCAGCACTAAGGCTGTCAGGACTATGCCTGATATGTGTTAAAAAAACACATCTTTCAAGTCAGCACCCGTAACACTCTCAAAAGAGCTCCAGCACTAAGGCTGTGTCAGGGACTGCGCCTGATTAATGTTCATTCAGGTCAGCACCCGTAACACTCTCAAAAGAGCTCCAGCACTAAGGCTGTGTCAGGGACTGCGCTTGATTTGTGTTAAAAAAACACATCTTTCGGGACTGCGCCCGTTGTACTCATAAAAGAGCACCAGCACTAAGGCTGTCAGGACTATGCCTGATATGTGTTAAAAAAACACATCTTTCAAGTCAGCACCCGTAACACTCTCAAAAGAGCTCCAGCACTAAGGCTGTGTCAGGGACTGCGCCTGATTAATGTTCATTCAGGTCAGCACCCGTAACACTCTCAAAAGAGCTCCAGCACTAAGGCTGTGTCAGGGACTGCGCTTGATTTGTGTTAAAAAAACACATCTTTCGGGACAGCGCCCGTTGTACTCATAAAAGAGCACCAGCACTAAGGCTGTCAGGATTATGCCTGATATGTGTTAAAAAAACACATCTTTCAAGTCAGCACCCGTAACACTCTCAAAAGAGCTCCAGCACTAAGGCTGTTTCAGGGACGGCGCCTGATTAATGTTCATTCAGGTCAGCACCCGTAACACTCTCAAAAGAGCTCCAGCACTAAGGCTGTGTCAGGGACTGCGCTTGATTTGTGTTCATTCAGGTCAGCCCCCGTAACACTCTCAAAAGAGCTCTAGCACTAAGGCTGTGTCTGGGACTGCGCTTGATTTGTGTTAAAAAAACACATCTTTCGGGACAGCGCCCGTTGTACTCATAAAAGAGCACCAGCACTAAGGCTGTCAGGACTATGCCTGATATGTGTTAAAAAAACACATCTTTCAAGTCAGCACCCGTAACACTCTCAAAAGAGCTCCAGCACTAAGGCTGTGTCAGGGACTGCGCCTGATTAATGTTCATTCAGGTCAGCACCCGTAACACTCTCAAAAGAGCTCCAGCACTAAGGCTGTGTCAGGGACTGCGCTTGATTTGTGTTAAAAAAACACATCTTTCGGGACAGCGCCCGTTGTACTCATAAAAGAGCACCAGCACTAAGGCTGTCAGGACTATGCCTGATATGTGTTAAAAAAACACATCTTTCAAGTCAGCACCCGTAACACTCTCAAAAGAGCTCCAGCACTAAGGCTGTGTCAGGGACTGCGCCTGATTAATGTTCATTCAGGTCAGCACCCGTAACACTCTCAAAAGAGCTCCAGCACTAAGGCTGTGTCAGGGACTGCGCTTGATTTGTGTTAAAAAAACACATCTTTCGGGACAGCGCCCGTTGTACTCATAAAAGAGCACCAGCACTAAGGCTGTCAGGACTATGCCTGATATGTGTTAAAAAAACACATCTTTCAAGTCAGCACCCGTAGCACTCTCAAAAGAGCTCCAGCACTAAGGCTGTGTCAGGGACTGCGCCTGATTAATGTTCATTCAGGTCAGCACCCGTAACACTCTCAAAAGAGCTCCAGCACTAAGGCTGTGTCAGGGACTGCGCTTGATTTGTGTTAAAAAAACACATCTTTCGGGACTGCGCCCGTTGTACTCATAAAAGAGCACCAGCACTAAGGCTGTCAGGACTATGCCTGATATGTGTTAAAAAAACACATCTTTCAAGTCAGCACCCGTAACACTCTCAAAAGAGCTCCAGCACTAAGGCTGTGTCAGGGACTGCGCCTGATTAATGTTCATTCAGGTCAGCACCCGTAACACTCTCAAAAGAGCTCCAGCACTAAGGCTGTGTCAGGGACTGCGCTTGATTTGTGTTAAAAAAACACATCTTTCGGGACAGCGCCCGTTGTACTCATAAAAGAGCACCAGCACTAAGGCTGTCAGGACTATGCCTGATATGTGTTAAAAAAACACATCTTTCAAGTCAGCACCCGTAACACTCTCAAAAGAGCTCCAGCACTAAGGCTGTTTCAGGGACGGCGCCTGATTAATGTTCATTCAGGTCAGCACCCGTAACACTCTCAAAAGAGCTCCAGCACTAAGGTTGTGTCAGGGACTGCGCTTGATATGTGTTAAAAAAACACATCTTTCAAGTCAGCACCCGTAACACTCTCAAAAGAGCTCCAGCACTAAGGCTGTGTCAGGGACTGCGCCTGATTAATGTTCATTCAGGTCAGCACCCGTAACACTCTCAAAAGAGCTCTAGCACTAAGGCTGTGTCTGGGACTGCGCTTGATTTGTGTTAAAAAAACACATCTTTCGGGACAGCGCCCGTTGTACTCATAAAAGAGCACCAGCACTAAGGCTGTCAGGACTATGCCTGATATGTGTTAAAAAAGCACATCTTTCAAGTCAGCACCCGTAACACTCACAAAAGAGCTCCAGCACTAAGGCTGTGTCAGGGACTGCGCCTGATTAATGTTCATTCAAGTCAGCACCCGTAACACTCTAAAAAGAGCTCCAGCACTAAGGCTGTGTCAGGGACTGCGCTTGATTTGTGTTAAAAAAACACATCTTTCGGGACAGCGCCCGTTGTACTCATAAAAGAGCACCAGCTCTAAGGCTGTCAGGACTATGCCTGATATGTGTTAAAAAAGCACATCTTTCAAGTCAGCACCCGTAACACTCTCAAAAGAGCTCCAGCACTAAGGCTGTGTCAGGGACTGCGCCTGATTAATGTTCATTCAGGTCAGCACCCGTAACACTCTCAAAAGAGCTCCAGCACTAAGGCTGTGTCAGGGACTGCGCTTGATTTGTGTTAAAAAAACACATCTTTCGGGACAGCGCCCGTTGTACTCATAAAAGAGCACCAGCACTAAGGCTGTCAGGACTATGCCTGATATGTGTTAAAAAAACACATCTTTCAAGTCAGCACCCGTAACACTCTCAAAAGAGCTCCAGCACTAAGGCTGTGTCAGGGACTGCGCCTGATTAATGTTCATTCAGGTCAGCACCCGTAACACTCTCAAAAGAGCTCCAGCACTAAGGCTGTGTCAGGGACTGCGCTTGATTTGTGTTAAAAAAACACATCTTTCGGGACAGCGCCCGTTGTACTCATAAAAGAGCACCAGCACTAAGGCTGTCAGGATTATGCCTGATATGTGTTAAAAAAACACATCTTTCAAGTCAGCACCCGTAACACTCTCAAAAGAGCTCCAGCACTAAGGCTGTGTCAGGGACTGCGCCTGATTAATGTTCATTCAGGTCAGCACCCGTAACACTCTCAAAAGAGCTCCAGCACTAAGGCTGTGTCAGGGACTGCGCTTGATTTGTGTTAAAAAAACACATCTTTCGGGACAGCGCCCGTTGTACTCATAAAAGAGCACCAGCTCTAAGGCTGTCAGGACTATGCCTGATATGTGTTAAAAAAGCACATCTTTCAAGTCAGCACCCGTAACACTCTCAAAAGAGCTCCAGCACTAAGGCTGTGTCAGGGACTGCGCCTGATTAATGTTCATTCAGGTCAGCACCCGTAACACTCTCAAAAGAGCTCCAGCACTAAGGCTGTGTCAGGGACTGCGCTTGATTTGTGTTAAAAAAACACATCTTTCGGGACAGCGCCCGTTGTACTCATAAAAGAGCACCAGCACTAAGGCTTTCAGGATTATGCCTGATATGTGTTAAAAAAACACATCTTTCAAGTCAGCACCCGTAACACTCTCAAAAGAGCTCCAGCACTAAGGCTGTGTCAGGGACTGCGCCTGATTAATGTTCATTCAGGTCAGCACCCGTAACACTCTCAAAAGAGCTCCAGCACTAAGGCTGTGTCAGGGACTGCGCTTGATTTGTGTTAAAAAAACACATCTTTCGGGACAGCGCCCGTTGTACTCAAAAAAGAGCACCAGCACTAAGGCTGTCAGGATTATGCCTGATATGTGTTAAAAAAACACATCTTTCAAGTCAGCACCCGTAACACTCTCAAAAGAGCTCCAGCACTAAGGCTGTGTCAGGGACTGCGCCTGATTAATGTTCATTCAGGTCAGCACCCGTAACACTCTCAAAAGAGCTCCAGCACTAAGGCTGTGTCAGGGACTGCGCTTGATTTGTGCTAAAAAAACACATCTTTCGGGACAGCGCCCGTTGTACTCATAAAAGAGCACCAGCACTAAGGCTGTCAGGACTATGCCTGATATGTGTTAAAAAAACACATCTTTCAAGTCAGCACCCGTAACACTCTCAAAAGAGCTCCAGCACTAAGGCTGTGTCAGGGACTGCGCCTGATTAATGTTCATTCAGGTCAGCACCCGTAACACTCTCAAAAGAGCTCCAGCACTAAGGCTATGTCAGGGACTGCGCTTGATTTGTGTTAAAAAAACACATCTTTCGGGACAGCGCCCGTTGTACTCATAAAAGAGCACCAGCACTAAGGCTGTCAGGACTATGCCTGATATGTGTTAAAAAAACACATCTTTCAAGTCAGCACCCGTAACACTCTCAAAAGAGCTCCAGCACTTAGGCTGTGTCAGGGACTGCGCCTGATTAATGTTCATTCAGGTCAGCACCCGTAACACTCTCAAAAGAGCTCCAGCACTAAGGCTGTGTCAGGGACTGCGCTTGATTTGTGTTAAAAAAACACATCTTTCGGGACAGCGCCCGTTGTACTCATAAAAGAGCACCAGCACTAAGGCTGTCAGGACTATGCCTGATATGTGTTAAAAAAGCACATCTTTCAAGTCAGCACCCGTAACACTCTCAAAAGAGCTCCAGCACTAAGGCTGTGTCAGGGACTGCGCCTGATTAATGTTCATTCAGGTCAGCACCCGTAACACTCTCAAAAGAGCTCCAGCACTAAGGCTGTGTCAGGGACTGCGCTTGATTTGTGTTAAAAAAACACATCTTTCGGGACAGCGCCCGTTGTACTCATAAAAGAGCACCAGCACTAAGGCTGTCAGGACTATGCCTGATATGTGTTAAAAAAACACATCTTTCAAGTCAGCACCCGTAACACTCTCAAAAGAGCTCCAGCACTAAGGCTGTGTCAGGGACTGCGCCTGATTAATGTTCATTCAGGTCAGCACCCGTAACACTCTCAAAAGAGCTCCAGCACTAAGGCTGTGTCAGGGACTGCGCTTGATTTGTGTTAAAAAAACACATCTTTCGGGACAGCGCCCGTTGTACTCAAAAAAGAGCACCAGCACTAAGGCTGTCAGGATTATGCCTGATATGTGTTAAAAAAACACATCTTTCAAGTCAGCACCCGTAACACTCTCAAAAGAGCTCCAGCACTAAGGCTGTGTCAGGGACTGCGCCTGATTAATGTTCATTCAGGTCAGCACCCGTAACACTCTCAAAAGAGCTCCAGCACTAAGGCTGTGTCAGGGACTGCGCTTGATTTGTGTTAAAAAAACACATCTTTCGGGACAGCGCCCGTTGTACTCATAAAAGAGCACCAGCACTAAGGCTGTCAGGATTATGCCTGATATGTGTTAAAAAAACACATCTTTCAAGTCAGCACCCGTAACACTCTCAAAAGAGCTCCAGCACTAAGGCTGTGTCAGGGACTGCGCCTGATTAATGTTCATTCAGGTCAGCACCCGTAACACTCTCAAAAGAGCTCCAGCACTAAGGCTGTGTCAGGGACTGCGCTTGATTTGTGTTAAAAAAACACATCTTTCGGGACAGCGCCCGTTGTACTCATAAAAGAGCACCAGCACTAAGGCTGTCAGGATTATGCCTGATATGTGTTAAAAAAGCACATCTTTCAAGTCAGCACCCGTAACACTCTCAAAAGAGCTCCAGCACTAAGGCTGTGTCAGGGACGGCGCCTGATTAATGTTCATTCAGGTCAGCACCCGTAACACTCTCAAAAGAGCTCCAGCACTAAGGTTGTGTCAGGGACTGCGCTTGATATGTGTTAAAAAAACACATCTTTCAAGTCAGCACCCGTAACACTCTCAAAAGAGCTCCAGCACTAAGGCTGTGTCAGGGACTGCGCCTGATTAATGTTCATTCAGGTCAGCACCCGTAACACTCTCAAAAGAGCTCTAGCACTAAGGCTGTGTCTGGGACTGCGCTTGATTTGTGTTAAAAAAACACATCTTTCGGGACAGCGCCCGTTGTACTCATAAAAGAGCACCAGCACTAAGGCTGTCAGGACTATGCCTGATATGTGTTAAAAAAGCACATCTTTCAAGTCAGCACCCGTAACACTCACAAAAGAGCTCCAGCACTAAGGCTGTGTCAGGGACTGCGCCTGATTAATGTTCATTCAAGTCAGCACCCGTAACACTCTAAAAAGAGCTCCAGCACTAAGGCTGTGTCAGGGACTGCGCTTGATTTGTGTTAAAAAAACACATCTTTCGGGACAGCGCCCGTTGTACTCATAAAAGAGCACCAGCTCTAAGGCTGTCAGGACTATGCCTGATATGTGTTAAAAAAGCACATCTTTCAAGTCAGCACCCGTAACACTCTCAAAAGAGCTCCAGCACTAAGGCTGTGTCAGGGACTGCGCCTGATTAATGTTCATTCAGGTCAGCACCCGTAACACTCTCAAAAGAGCTCCAGCACTAAGGCTGTGTCAGGGACTGCGCTTGATTTGTGTTAAAAAAACACATCTTTCGGGACAGCGCCCGTTGTACTCATAAAAGAGCACCAGCACTAAGGCTGTCAGGACTATGCCTGATATGTGTTAAAAAAACACATCTTTCAAGTCAGCACCCGTAACACTCTCAAAAGAGCTCCAGCACTAAGGCTGTGTCAGGGACTGCGCCTGATTAATGTTCATTCAGGTCAGCACCCGTAACACTCTCAAAAGAGCTCCAGCACTAAGGCTGTGTCAGGGACTGCGCTTGATTTGTGTTAAAAAAACACATCTTTCGGGACAGCGCCCGTTGTACTCATAAAAGAGCACCAGCACTAAGGCTGTCAGGATTATGCCTGATATGTGTTAAAAAAACACATCTTTCAAGTCAGCACCCGTAACACTCTCAAAAGAGCTCCAGCACTAAGGCTGTGTCAGGGACTGCGCCTGATTAATGTTCATTCAGGTCAGCACCCGTAACACTCTCAAAAGAGCTCCAGCACTAAGGCTGTGTCAGGGACTGCGCTTGATTTGTGTTAAAAAAACACATCTTTCGGGACAGCGCCCGTTGTACTCATAAAAGAGCACCAGCTCTAAGGCTGTCAGGACTATGCCTGATATGTGTTAAAAAAGCACATCTTTCAAGTCAGCACCCGTAACACTCTCAAAAGAGCTCCAGCACTAAGGCTGTGTCAGGGACTGCGCCTGATTAATGTTCATTCAGGTCAGCACCCGTAACACTCTCAAAAGAGCTCCAGCACTAAGGCTGTGTCAGGGACTGCGCTTGATTTGTGTTAAAAAAACACATCTTTCGGGACAGCGCCCGTTGTACTCATAAAAGAGCACCAGCACTAAGGCTTTCAGGATTATGCCTGATATGTGTTAAAAAAACACATCTTTCAAGTCAGCACCCGTAACACTCTCAAAAGAGCTCCAGCACTAAGGCTGTGTCAGGGACTGCGCCTGATTAATGTTCATTCAGGTCAGCACCCGTAACACTCTCAAAAGAGCTCCAGCACTAAGGCTGTGTCAGGGACTGCGCTTGATTTGTGTTAAAAAAACACATCTTTCGGGACAGCGCCCGTTGTACTCAAAAAAGAGCACCAGCACTAAGGCTGTCAGGATTATGCCTGATATGTGTTAAAAAAACACATCTTTCAAGTCAGCACCCGTAACACTCTCAAAAGAGCTCCAGCACTAAGGCTGTGTCAGGGACTGCGCCTGATTAATGTTCATTCAGGTCAGCACCCGTAACACTCTCAAAAGAGCTCCAGCACTAAGGCTGTGTCAGGGACTGCGCTTGATTTGTGCTAAAAAAACACATCTTTCGGGACAGCGCCCGTTGTACTCATAAAAGAGCACCAGCACTAAGGCTGTCAGGACTATGCCTGATATGTGTTAAAAAAACACATCTTTCAAGTCAGCACCCGTAACACTCTCAAAAGAGCTCCAGCACTAAGGCTGTGTCAGGGACTGCGCCTGATTAATGTTCATTCAGGTCAGCACCCGTAACACTCTCAAAAGAGCTCCAGCACTAAGGCTATGTCAGGGACTGCGCTTGATTTGTGTTAAAAAAACACATCTTTCGGGACAGCGCCCGTTGTACTCATAAAAGAGCACCAGCACTAAGGCTGTCAGGACTATGCCTGATATGTGTTAAAAAAACACATCTTTCAAGTCAGCACCCGTAACACTCTCAAAAGAGCTCCAGCACTTAGGCTGTGTCAGGGACTGCGCCTGATTAATGTTCATTCAGGTCAGCACCCGTAACACTCTCAAAAGAGCTCCAGCACTAAGGCTGTGTCAGGGACTGCGCTTGATTTGTGTTAAAAAAACACATCTTTCGGGACAGCGCCCGTTGTACTCATAAAAGAGCACCAGCACTAAGGCTGTCAGGACTATGCCTGATATGTGTTAAAAAAGCACATCTTTCAAGTCAGCACCCGTAACACTCTCAAAAGAGCTCCAGCACTAAGGCTGTGTCAGGGACTGCGCCTGATTAATGTTCATTCAGGTCAGCACCCGTAACACTCTCAAAAGAGCTCCAGCACTAAGGCTGTGTCAGGGACTGCGCTTGATTTGTGTTAAAAAAACACATCTTTCGGGACAGCGCCCGTTGTACTCATAAAAGAGCACCAGCACTAAGGCTGTCAGGATTATGCCTGATATGTGTTAAAAAAACACATCTTTCAAGTCAGCACCCGTAACACTCTCAAAAGAGCTCCAGCACTAAGGCTGTGTCAGGGACTGCGCCTGATTAATGTTCATTCAGGTCAGCACCCGTAACACTCTCAAAAGAGCTCCAGCACTAAGGCTGTGTCAGGGACTGCGCTTGATTTGTGTTAAAAAAACACATCTTTCGGGACAGCGCCCGTTGTACTCAAAAAAGAGCACCAGCACTAAGGCTGTCAGGATTATGCCTGATATGTGTTAAAAAAAACACATCTTTCAAGTCAGCACCCGTAACACTCTCAAAAGAGCTCCAGCACTAAGGCTGTGTCAGGGACTGCGCCTGATTAATGTTCATTCAGGTCAGCACCCGTAACACTCTCAAAAGAGCTCCAGCACTAAGGCTGTGTCAGGGACTGCGCTTGATTTGTGTTAAAAAAACACATCTTTCGGGACAGCGCCCGTTGTACTCATAAAAGAGCACCAGCACTAAGGCTGTCAGGATTATGCCTGATATGTGTTAAAAAAACACATCTTTCAAGTCAGCACCCGTAACACTCTCAAAAGAGCTCCAGCACTAAGGCTGTGTCAGGGACTGCGCCTGATTAATGTTCATTCAGGTCAGCACCCGTAACACTCTCAAAAGAGCTCCAGCACTAAGGCTGTGTCAGGGACTGCGCTTGATTTGTGTTAAAAAAACACATCTTTCGGGACAGCGCCCGTTGTACTCATAAAAGAGCACCAGCACTAAGGCTGTCAGGATTATGCCTGATATGTGTTAAAAAAGCACATCTTTCAAGTCAGCACCCGTAACACTCTCAAAAGAGCTCCAGCACTAAGGCTGTGTCAGGGACTGCGCCTGATTAATGTTCATTCAGGTCAGCACCCGTAACACTCTCAAAAGAGCTCCAGCACTAAGGCTGTGTCAGGGACTGCGCTTGATTTGTGTTAAAAAAACACATCTTTCGGGACAGCGCCCGTTGTACTCAAAAAAGAGCACCAGCACTAAGGCTGTCAGGATTATGCCTGATATGTGTTAAAAAAACACATCTTTCAAGTCAGCACCCGTAACACTCTCAAAAGAGCTCCAGCACTAAGGCTGTATCAGGGACTGCGCCTGATTAATGTTCATTCAGGTCAGCACCCGTAACACTCTCAAAAGAGCTCCAGCACTAAGGCTGTGTCAGGGACTGCGCTTGATTTGTGTTAAAAAAACACATCTTTCGGGACAGCGCCCGTTGTACTCATAAAAGAGCACCAGCACTAAGGCTGTCAGGATTATGCCTGATATGTGTTAAAAAAACACATCTTTCAAGTCAGCACCCGTAACACTCTCAAAAGAGCTCCAGCACTAAGGCTGTGTCAGGGACTGCGCCTGATTAATGTTCATTCAGGTCAGCACCCGTAACACTCTCAAAAGAGCTCCAGCACTAAGGCTGTGTCAGGGACTGCGCTTGATTTGTGTTAAAAAAACACATCTTTCGGGACAGCGCCCGTTGTACTCATAAAAGAGCACCAGCACTAAGGCTGTCAGGATTATGCCTGATATGTGTTAAAAAAGCACATCTTTCAAGTCAGCACCCGTAACACTCTCAAAAGAGCTCCAGCACTAAGGCTGTGTCAGGGACTGCGCCTGATTAATGTTCATTCAGGTCAGCACCCGTAACACTCTCAAAAGAGCTCCAGCACTAAGGCTGTGTCAGGGACTGCGCTTGATTTGTGTTAAAAAAACACATCTTTCGGGACAGCGCCCGTTGTACTCAAAAAAGAGCACCAGCACTAAGGCTGTCAGGATTATGCCTGATATGTGTTAAAAAAACACATCTTTCAAGTCAGCACCCGTAACACTCTCAAAAGAGCTCCAGCACTAAGGCTGTGTCAGGGACTGCGCCTGATTAATGTTCATTCAGGTCAGCACCCGTAACACTCTCAAAAGAGCTCCAGCACTAAGGCTGTGTCAGGGACTGCGCTTGATTTGTGTTAAAAAAACACATCTTTCGGGACAGCGCCCGTTGTACTCATAAAAGAGCACCAGCACTAAGGCTGTCAGGATTATGCCTGATATGTGTTAAAAAAACACATCTTTCAAGTCAGCACCCGTAACACTCTCAAAAGAGCTCCAGCACTAAGGCTGTGTCAGGGACTGCGCCTGATTAATGTTCATTCAGGTCAGCACCCGTAACACTCTCAAAAGAGCTCCAGCACTAAGGCTGTGTCAGGGACTGCGCTTGATTTGTGTTAAAAAAACACATCTTTCGGGACAGCGCCCGTTGTACTCATAAAAGAGCACCAGCACTAAGGCTGTCAGGATTATGCCTGATATGTGTTAAAAAAGCACATCTTTCAAGTCAGCACCCGTAACACTCTCAAAAGAGCTCCAGCACTAAGGCTGTGTCAGGGACTACGCCTGATTAATGTTCATTCAGGTCAGCACCCGTAACACTCTCAAAAGAGCTCCAGCACTAAGGCTGTGTCAGGGACTGCGCTTGATTTGTGTTAAAAAAACACATCTTTCGGGACAGCGCCCGTTGTACTCATAAAAGAGTACTAGCACTAAGGCTGTCAGGACTATGCCTGATATGTGTTAAAAAAACACATCTTTCAAGTCAGCACCCGTAACACTCTCAAAAGAGCTCCAGCACTAAGGCTGTGTCAGGGACTGCGCCTGATTAATGTTCATTCAGGTCAGCACCCGTAACACTCTCAAAAGAGCTCCAGCACTAAGGCTGTGTCAGGGACTGCGCTTGATTTGTGTTAAAAAAACACATCTTTCGGGACAGCGCCCGTTGTACTCATAAAAGAGCACCAGCACTAAGGCTGTCAGGATTATGCCTGATATGTGTTAAAAAAACACATCTTTCAAGTCAGCACCCGTAACACTCTCAAAAGAGCTCCAGCACTAAGGCTGTGTCAGGGACTGCGCTTGATTTGTGTTAAAAAAACACATCTTTCGGGACAGCGCCCGTTGTACTCATAAAAGAGCACCAGCACTAAGGCTGTCAGGACTATGCCTGATATGTGTTAAAAAAACACATCTTTCAAGTCAGCACCCGTAACACTCTCAAAAGAGCTCCAGCACTAAGGCTGTGTCAGGGACTGCGCTTGATTTGTGTTAAAAAAACACATCTTTCGGGACAGCGCCCGTTGTACTCATAAAAGAGCACCAGCTCTAAGGCTGTCAGGACTATGCCTGATATGTGTTAAAAAAACACATCTTTCAAGTCAGCACCCGTAACACTCTCAAAAGAGCTCCAGCACTAAGGCTGTGTCAGGGACTGCGCCTGATTAATGTTCATTCAGGTCAGCGCCCGTAACACTCTCAAAAGAGCTCCAGCACTAAGGCTGTGTCAGGGACTGCGCTTGATTTGTGTTAAAAAAACACATCTTTCGGGACAGCGCCCGTTGTACTCATAAAAGAGCACCAGCACTAAGGCTGTCAGGATTATGCCTGATATGTGTTAAAAAAACACATCTTTCAAG
Source organism: Pieris napi (assembly GCF_905475465.1). Lineage (NCBI taxonomy): Eukaryota > Metazoa > Arthropoda > Insecta > Lepidoptera > Pieridae > Pieris > Pieris napi. The sequence goes on along the minus strand of NC_062235.1, from coordinate 4,451,653 downwards.
TCAGCACCCGTAACACTCTCAAAAGAGCTCCAGCACTAAGGCTGTGTCAGGGACTGCGCTTGATTTGTGTTAAAAAAACACATCTTTCGGGACAGCGCCCGTTGTACTCATAAAAGAGCACCAGCTCTAAGGCTGTCAGGACTATGCCTGATATGTGTTAAAAAAACACATCTTTCAAGTCAGCACCCGTAACACTCTCAAAAGAGCTCCAGCACTAAGGTTGTGTCAGGGACTGCGCCTGATTAATGTTCATTCAGGTCAGCACCCGTAACACTCTCAAAAGAGCTCCAGCACTAAGGCTGTGTCAGGGACTGCGCTTGATTTGTGTTAAAAAAACACATCTTTCGGGACAGCGCCCGTTGTACTCATAAAAGAGCACCAGCTCTAAGGCTGTCAGGACTATGCCTGATATGTGTTAAAAAAACACATCTTTCAAGTCAGCACCCGTAACACTCTCAAAAGAGCTCCAGCACTAAGGCTGTGTCAGGGACTGCGCCTGATTAATGTTCATTCAGGTCAGCACCCGTAACACTCTCAAAAGAGCTCCAGCACTAAGGCTGTGTCAGGGACTGCGCTTGATTTGTGTTAAAAAAACACATCTTTCGGGACAGCGCCCGTTGTACTCATAAAAGAGCACCAGCACTAAGGCTGTCAGGATTATGCCTGATATGTGTTAAAAAAACACATCTTTCAAGTCAGCACCCGTAACACTCTCAAAAGAGCTCCAGCACTAAGGCTGTGTCAGGGACTGCGCTTGATTTGTGTTAAAAAAACACATCTTTCAAGTCAGCACCCGTAACACTCTCAAAAGAGCTCCAGCACTAAGGCTGTGTCAGGGACTGCGCCTGATTAATGTTCATTCAGGTCAGCACCCGTAACACTCGCAAAAGAGCTCCAGCACTAAGGCTGTGTCAGGGACTGCGCTTGATTTGTGTTAAAAAAACACATCTTTCGGGACAGCGCCCGTTGTACTCATAAAAGAGCACCAGCTCTAAGGCTGTCAGGACTATGCCTGATATGTGTTAAAAAAACACATCTTTCAAGTCAGCACCCGTAACACTCTCAAAAGAGCACCAGCACTAAGGCTGTGTCAGGGACTGCGCCTGATTAATGTTCATTCAGGTCAGCACCCGTAACACTCTCAAAAGAGCTCCAGCACTAAGGCTGTGTCAGGGACTGCGCTTGATTTGTGTTAAAAAAACACATCTTTCGGGACAGCGCCCGTTGTACTCATAACAGAGCACCAGCACTAAGGCTGTCAGGATTATGCCTGATATGTGTTAAAAAAACACATCTTTCAAGTCAGCACCCGTAACACTCTCAAAAGAGCTCCAGCACTAAGGCTGTGTCAGGGACTGCGCTTGATTTGTGTTAAAAAAACACATCTTTCGGGACAGCGCCCGTTGTACTCATAAAAGAGCACCAGCACTAAGGCTGTCAGGACTATGCCTGATATGTGTTAAAAAAACACATCTTTCAAGTCAGCACCCGTAACACTCTCAAAAGAGCTCCAGCACTAAGGCTGTGTCAGGGACTGCGCCTGATTAATGATCATTCAGGTCAGCACCCGTAACACTCTCAAAAGAGCTCCAGCACTAAGGCTATGTCAGGGACTGCGCTTGATTTGTGTTAAAAAAACACATCTTTCGGGACAGCGCCCATTGTATTCATAAAAGAGCACCAGCACTAAGGCTGTCAGGACTATGCCTGATATGTGTTAAAAAAGCACATCTTTCAAGTCAGCACCCGAAACACTCTCAAAAGAGCTCCAGCACTAAGGCTGTGTCAGGGACTGCGCCTGATTAATGTTCATTCAGGTCAGCACCCGTAACACTCTCAAAAGAGCTCCAGCACTAAGGCTGTGTCAGGGACTGCGCTTGATTTGTGTTAAAAAAACACATCTTTCAAGTCAGCACCCGTAACACTCTCAAAAGAGCTCCAGCACTAAGGCTGTGTCAGGGACTGCGCCTGATTAATGTTCATTCAGGTCAGCACCCGTAACACTCGCAAAAGAGCTCCAGCACTAAGGCTGTGTCAGGGACTGCGCTTGATTTGTGTTAAAAAAACACATCTTTCGGGACAGCGCCCGTTGTACTCATAAAAGAGCACCAGCTCTAAGGCTGTCAGGACTATGCCTGATATGTGTTAAAAAAACACATCTTTCGGGACAGCGCCCATTGTATTCATAAAAGAGCACCAGCACTAAGGCTGTCAGGACTATGCCTGATATGTGTTAAAAAAGCACATCTTTCAAGTCAGCACCCGAAACACTCTCAAAAGAGCTCCAGCACTAAGGCTGTGTCAGGGACTGCGCCTGATTAATGTTCATTCAGGTCAGCACCCGTAACACTCTCAAAAGAGCTCCAGCACTAAGGCTGTGTCAGGGACTGCGCTTGATTTGTGTAAAAAAAACACATCTTTCGGGACAGCGCCCGTTGTACTCAAAAAAGAGCACCAGCACTAAGGCTGTCAGGATTATGCCTGATATGTGTTAAAAAAACACATCTTTCAAGTCAGCACCCGTAACACTCTCAAAAGAGCTCCAGCACTAAGGCTGTGTCAGGGACTGCGCCTGATTAATGTTCATTCAGGTCAGCACCCGTAACACTCTCAAAAGAGCTCCAGCACTAAGGCTGTGTCAGGGACTGCGCTTGATTTGTGTTAAAAAAACACATCTTTCGGGACAGCGCCCGTTGTACTCATAAAAGAGCACCAGCACTAAGGCTGTCAGGATTATGCCTGATATGTGTTAAAAAAGCACATCTTTCAAGTCAGCACCCGTAACACTCTCAAAAGAGCTCCAGCACTAAGGCTGTGTCAGGGACTGCGCCTGATTAATGTTCATTCAGGTCAGCACCCGTAACACTCTCAAAAGAGCTCCAGCACTAAGGCTGTGTCAGGGACTGCGCTTGATTTGTGTTAAAAAAACACATCTTTCGGGACAGCGCCCGTTGTACTCATAAAAGAGTACTAGCACTAAGGCTGTCAGGACTATGCCTGATATGTGTTAAAAAAACACATCTTTCAAGTCAGCACCCGTAACACTCTCAAAAGAGCTCCAGCACTAAGGCTGTGTCAGGGACTGCGCCTGATTAATGTTCATTCAGGTCAGCACCCGTAACACTCTCAAAAGAGCTCCAGCACTAAGGCTGTGTCAGGGACTGCGCTTGATTTGTGTTAAAAAAACACATCTTTCGGGACAGCGCCCGTTGTACTCATAAAAGAGCACCAGCACTAAGGCTGTCAGGATTATGCCTGATATGTGTTAAAAAAACACATCTTTCAAGTCAGCACCCGTAACACTCTCAAAAGAGCTCCAGCACTAAGGCTGTGTCAGGGACTGCGCTTGATTTGTGTTAAAAAAACACATCTTTCGGGACAGCGCCCGTTGTACTCATAAAAGAGCACCAGCACTAAGGCTGTCAGGACTATGCCTGATATGTGTTAAAAAAACACATCTTTCAAGTCAGCACCCGTAACACTCTCAAAAGAGCTCCAGCACTAAGGCTGTGTCAGGGACTGCGCTTGATTTGTGTTAAAAAAAACACATCTTTCGGGACAGCGCCCGTTGTACTCATAAAAGAGCACCAGCTCTAAGGCTGTCAGGACTATGCCTGATATGTGTTAAAAAAACACATCTTTCAAGTCAGCACCCGTAACACTCTCAAAAGAGCTCCAGCACTAAGGCTGTGTCAGGGACTGCGCCTGATTAATGTTCATTCAGGTCAGCGCCCGTAACACTCTCAAAAGAGCTCCAGCACTAAGGCTGTGTCAGGGACTGCGCTTGATTTGTGTTAAAAAAACACATCTTTCGGGACAGCGCCCGTTGTACTCATAAAAGAGCACCAGCACTAAGGCTGTCAGGATTATGCCTGATATGTGTTAAAAAAACACATCTTTCAAGTCAGCACCCGTAACACTCTCAAAAGAGCTCCAGCACTAAGGCTGTGTCAGGGACTGCGCTTGATTTGTGTTAAAAAAACACATCTTTCGGGACAGCGCCCGTTGTACTCATAAAAGAGCACCAGCTCTAAGGCTGTCAGGACTATGCCTGATATGTGTTAAAAAAACACATCTTTCAAGTCAGCACCCGTAACACTCTCAAAAGAGCTCCAGCACTAAGGTTGTGTCAGGGACTGCGCCTGATTAATGTTCATTCAGGTCAGCACCCGTAACACTCTCAAAAGAGCTCCAGCACTAAGGCTGTGTCAGGGACTGCGCTTGATTTGTGATAAAAAAACACATCTTTCGGGACAGCGCCCGTTGTACTCATAAAAGAGCACCAGCTCTAAGGCTGTCAGGACTATGCCTGATATGTGTTAAAAAAACACATCTTTCAAGTCAGCACCCGTAACACTCTCAAAAGAGCTCCAGCACTAAGGCTGTGTCAGGGACTGCGCCTGATTAATGTTCATTCAGTTCAGCACCCGTAACACTCTCAAAAGAGCTCCAGCACTAAGGCTGTGTCAGGGACTGCGCTTGATTTGTGTTAAAAAAACACATCTTTCGGGACAGCGCCCGTTGTACTCATAAAAGAGCACCAGCACTAAGGCTGTCAGGATTATGCCTGATATGTGTTAAAAAAACACATCTTTCAAGTCAGCACCCGTAACACTCTCAAAAGAGCTCCAGCACTAAGGCTGTGTCAGGGACTGCGCTTGATTTGTGTTAAAAAAACACATCTTTCAAGTCAGCACCCGTAACACTCTCAAAAGAGCTCCAGCACTAAGGCTGTGTCAGGGACTGCGCCTGATTAATGTTCATTCAGGTCAGCACCCGTAACACTCGCAAAAGAGCTCCAGCACTAAGGCTGTGTCAGGGACTGCGCTTGATTTGTGTTAAAAAAACACATCTTTCGGGACAGCGCCCGTTGTACTCATAAAAGAGCACCAGCTCTAAGGCTGTCAGGACTATGCCTGATATGTGTTAAAAAAACACATCTTTCAAGTCAGCACCCGTAACACTCTCAAAAGAGCTCCAGCACTAAGGCTGTGTCAGGGACTGCGCCTGATTAATGTTCATTCAGGTCAGCACCCGTAACACTCTCAAAAGAGCTCCAGCACTAAGGCTGTGTCAGGGACTGCGCTTGATTTGTGTTAAAAAAACACATCTTTCGGGACAGCGCCCGTTGTACTCATAAAAGAGCACCAGCACTAAGGCTGTCAGGACTATGCCTGATATGTGTTAAAAAAACACATCTTTCAAGTCAGCACCCGTAACACTCTCAAAAGAGCTCCAGCACTAAGGCTGTGTCAGGGACTGCGCCTGATTAATGATCATTCAGGTCAGCACCCGTAACACTCTCAAAAGAGCTCCAGCACTAAGGCTATGTCAGGGACTGCGCTTGATTTGTGTTAAAAAAACACATCTTTCGGGACAGCGCCCATTGTATTCATAAAAGAGCACCAGCACTAAGGCTGTCAGGACTATGCCTGATATGTGTTAAAAAAACACATCTTTCAAGTCAGCACCCGTAACACTCTCAAAAGAGCACCAGCACTAAGGCTGTGTCAGGGACTGCGCCTGATTAATGTTCATTCAGGTCAGCACCCGTAACACTCTCAAAAGAGCTCCAGCACTAAGGCTGTGTCAGGGACTGCGCTTGATTTGTGTTAAAAAAACACATCTTTCGGGACAGCGCCCGTTGTACTCATAAAAGAGCACCAGCACTAAGGCTGTCAGGATTATGCCTGATATGTGTTAAAAAAACACATCTTTCAAGTCAGCACCCGTAACACTCTCAAAAGAGCTCCAGCACTAAGGCTGTGTCAGGGACTGCGCTTGATTTGTGTTAAAAAAACACATCTTTCGGGACAGCGCCCGTTGTACTCATAAAAGAGCACCAGCACTAAGGCTGTCAGGACTATGCCTGATATGTGTTAAAAAAACACATCTTTCAAGTCAGCACCCGTAACACTCTCAAAAGAGCTCCAGCACTAAGGCTGTGTCAGGGACTGCGCCTGATTAATGATCATTCAGGTCAGCACCCGTAACACTCTCAAAAGAGCTCCAGCACTAAGGCTATGTCAGGGACTGCGCTTGATTTGTGTTAAAAAAACACATCTTTCGGGACAGCGCCCATTGTATTCATAAAAGAGCACCAGCACTAAGGCTGTCAGGACTATGCCTGATATGTGTTAAAAAAGCACATCTTTCAAGTCAGCACCCGAAACACTCTCAAAAGAGCTCCAGCACTAAGGCTGTGTCAGGGACTGCGCCTGATTAATGTTCATTCAGGTCAGCACCCGTAACACTCTCAAAAGAGCTCCAGCACTAAGGCTGTGTCAGGGACTGCGCTTGATTTGTGTAAAAAAAACACATCTTTCGGGACAGCGCCCGTTGTACTCAAAAAAGAGCACCAGCACTAAGGCTGTCAGGATTATGCCTGATATGTGTTAAAAAAACACATCTTTCAAGTCAGCACCCGTAACACTCTCAAAAGAGCTCCAGCACTAAGGCTGTGTCAGGGACTGCGCCTGATTAATGTTCATTCAGGTCAGCACCCGTAACACTCTCAAAAGAGCTCCAGCACTAAGGCTGTGTCAGGGACTGCGCTTGATTTGTGTTAAAAAAACACATCTTTCGGGACAGCGCCCGTTGTACTCATAAAAGAGCACCAGCACTAAGGCTGTCAGGATTATGCCTGATATGTGTTAAAAAAACACATCTTTCAAGTCAGCACCCGTAACACTCTCAAAAGAGCTCCAGCACTAAGGCTGTGTCAGGGACTGCGCCTGATTAATGTTCATTCAGGTCAGCACCCGTAACACTCTCAAAAGAGCTCCAGCACTAAGGCTGTGTCAGGGACTGCGCTTGATTTGTGTTAAAAAAACACATCTTTCGGGACAGCGCCCGTTGTACTCATAAAAGAGCACCAGCACTAAGGCTGTCAGGATTATGCCTGATATGTGTTAAAAAAGCACATCTTTCAAGTCAGCACCCGTAACACTCTCAAAAGAGCTCCAGCACTAAGGCTGTGTCAGGGACTGCGCCTGATTAATGTTCATTCAGGTCAGCACCCGTAACACTCTCAAAAGAGCTCCAGCACTAAGGCTGTGTCAGGGACTGCGCTTGATTTGTGTTAAAAAAACACATCTTTCGGGACAGCGCCCGTTGTACTCATAAAAGAGTACTAGCACTAAGGCTGTCAGGACTATGCCTGATATGTGTTAAAAAAACACATCTTTCAAGTCAGCACCCGTAACACTCTCAAAAGAGCTCCAGCACTAAGGCTGTGTCAGGGACTGCGCCTGATTAATGTTCATTCAGGTCAGCACCCGTAACACTCTCAAAAGAGCTCCAGCACTAAGGCTGTGTCAGGGACTGCGCTTGATTTGTGTTAAAAAAACACATCTTTCGGGACAGCGCCCGTTGTACTCATAAAAGAGCACCAGCACTAAGGCTGTCAGGATTATGCCTGATATGTGTTAAAAAAACACATCTTTCAAGTCAGCACCCGTAACACTCTCAAAAGAGCTCCAGCACTAAGGCTGTGTCAGGGACTGCGCTTGATTTGTGTTAAAAAAACACATCTTTCGGGACAGCGCCCGTTGTACTCATAAAAGAGCACCAGCACTAAGGCTGTCAGGACTATGCCTGATATGTGTTAAAAAAACACATCTTTCAAGTCAGCACCCGTAACACTCTCAAAAGAGCTCCAGCACTAAGGCTGTGTCAGGGACTGCGCTTGATTTGTGTTAAAAAAACACATCTTTCGGGACAGCGCCCGTTGTACTCATAAAAGAGCACCAGCTCTAAGGCTGTCAGGACTATGCCTGATATGTGTTAAAAAAACACATCTTTCAAGTCAGCACCCGTAACACTCTCAAAAGAGCTCCAGCACTAAGGCTGTGTCAGGGACTGCGCCTGATTAATGTTCATTCAGGTCAGCGCCCGTAACACTCTCAAAAGAGCTCCAGCACTAAGGCTGTGTCAGGGACTGCGCTTGATTTGTGTTAAAAAAACACATCTTTCGGGACAGCGCCCGTTGTACTCATAAAAGAGCACCAGCACTAAGGCTGTCAGGATTATGCCTGATATGTGTTAAAAAAACACATCTTTCAAGTCAGCACCCGTAACACTCTCAAAAGAGCTCCAGCACTAAGGCTGTGTCAGGGACTGCGCTTGATTTGTGTTAAAAAAACACATCTTTCGGGACAGCGCCCGTTGTACTCATAAAAGAGCACCAGCTCTAAGGCTGTCAGGACTATGCCTGATATGTGTTAAAAAAACACATCTTTCAAGTCAGCACCCGTAACACTCTCAAAAGAGCTCCAGCACTAAGGTTGTGTCAGGGACTGCGCCTGATTAATGTTCATTCAGGTCAGCACCCGTAACACTCTCAAAAGAGCTCCAGCACTAAGGCTGTGTCAGGGACTGCGCTTGATTTGTGTTAAAAAAACACATCTTTCGGGACAGCGCCCGTTGTACTCATAAAAGAGCACCAGCTCTAAGGCTGTCAGGACTATGCCTGATATGTGTTAAAAAAACACATCTTTCAAGTCAGCACCCGTAACACTCTCAAAAGAGCTCCAGCACTAAGGCTGTGTCAGGGACTGCGCCTGATTAATGTTCATTCAGGTCAGCACCCGTAACACTCTCAAAAGAGCTCCAGCACTAAGGCTGTGTCAGGGACTGCGCTTGATTTGTGTTAAAAAAACACATCTTTCGGGACAGCGCCCGTTGTACTCATAAAAGAGCACCAGCACTAAGGCTGTCAGGATTATGCCTGATATGTGTTAAAAAAACACATCTTTCAAGTCAGCACCCGTAACACTCTCAAAAGAGCTCCAGCACTAAGGCTGTGTCAGGGACTGCGCTTGATTTGTGTTAAAAAAACACATCTTTCAAGTCAGCACCCGTAACACTCTCAAAAGAGCTCCAGCACTAAGGCTGTGTCAGGGACTGCGCCTGATTAATGTTCATTCAGATCAGCACCCGTAACACTCTCAAAAGAGCTCCAGCACTAAGGCTGTGTCAGGGACTGCGCTTGATTTGTGTTAAAAAAACACATCTTTCGGGACAGCGCCCGTTGTACTCATAAAAGAGCACCAGCTCTAAGGCTGTCAGGACTATGCCTGATATGTGTTAAAAAAACACATATTTCAAGTCAGCACCCGTAACACTCTCAAAAGAGCTCCAGCACTAAGGCTGTGTCAGGGACTGCGCTTGATTTGTGTTAAAAAAACACATCTTTCAAGTCAGCACCCGTAACACTCTCAAAAGAGCTCCAGCACTAAGGCTGTGTCAGGGACTGCGCCTGATTAATGATCATTCAGGTCAGCACCCGTAACACTCTCAAAAGAGCTCCAGCACTAAGGCTATGTCAGGGACTGCGCTTGATTTGTGTTAAAAAAACACATCTTTCGGGACAGCGCCCATTGTATTCATAAAAGAGCACCAGCACTAAGGCTGTCAGGACTATGCCTGATATGTGTTAAAAAAGCACATCTTTCAAGTCAGCACCCGAAACACTCTCAAAAGAGCTCCAGCACTAAGGCTGTGTCAGGGACTGCGCCTGATTAATGTTCATTCAGGTCAGCACCCGTAACACTCTCAAAAGAGCTCCAGCACTAAGGCTGTGTCAGGGACTGCGCTTGATTTGTGTTAAAAAAACACATCTTTCGGGACAGCGCCCGTTGTACTCATAAAAGAGCACCAGCACTAAGGCTGTCAGGATTATGCCTGATATGTGTTAAAAAAACACATCTTTCAAGTCAGCACCCGTAAAACTCTCAAAAGAGCTCCAGCACTAAGGCTGTGTCAGGGACTGCGCTTGATTTGTGTTAAAAAAACACATCTTTCAAGTCAGCACCCGTAACACTCTCAAAAGAGCTCCAGCACTAAGGCTGTGTCAGGGACTGCGCCTGATTAATGTTCATTCAGGTCAGCACCCGTAACACTCGCAAAAGAGCTCCAGCACTAAGGCTGTGTCAGGGACTGCGCTTGATTTGTGTTAAAAAAACACATCTTTCGGGACAGCGCCCGTTGTACTCATAAAAGAGCACCAGCTCTAAGGCTGTCAGGACTATGCCTGATATGTGTTAAAAAAACACATCTTTCAAGTCAGCACCCGTAACACTCTCAAAAGAGCACCAGCACTAAGGCTGTGTCAGGGACTGCGCCTGATTAATGTTCATTCAGGTCAGCACCCGTAACACTCTCAAAAGAGCTCCAGCACTAAGGCTGTGTCAGGGACTGCGCTTGATTTGTGTTAAAAAAACACATCTTTCGGAACAGCGCCCGTTGTACTCATAAAAGAGCACCAGCACTAAGGCTGTCAGGACTATGCCTGATATGTTTTAAAAAAACACATCTTTTAAGTCAGCACCCGTAACACTCTCAAAAGAGCTCCAGCACTAAGGCTGTGTCAGGGACTGCGCCTGATTAATGTTCATTCAGGTCAGCACCCGTAACACTCTCAAAAGAGCTCCAGCACTAAGGCTGTGTCAGGGACTGCGCTTGATTTGTGTTAAAAAAACACATCTTTCGGGACAGCGCCCGTTGTACTCATAAAAGAGTACTAGCACTAAGGCTGTCAGGACTATGCCTGATATGTGTTAAAAAAACACATCTTTCAAGTCAGCACCCGTAACACTCTCAAAAGAGCTCCAGCACTAAGGCTGTGTCAGGGACTGCGCTTGATTTGTGTTAAAAAAACACATCTTTCGGGACAGCGCCCGTTGTACTCATAAAAGAGCACCAGCACTAAGGCTGTCAGGACTATGCCTGATATGTGTTAAAAAAACACATTTTTCAAGTCAGCACCCGTAACACTCTCAAAAGAGCTCCAGCACTAAGGCTGTGTCAGGGACTGCGCCTGATTAATGTTCATTCAGGTCAGCACCCGTAACACTCTCAAAAGAGCTCCAGCACTAAGGCTGTGTCAGGGACTGCGCTTGATTTGTGTTAAAAAAACACATCTTTCGGGACAGCGCCCGTTGTACTCATAAAAGAGCACCAGCACTAAGGCTGTCAGGATTATGCCTGATATGTGTTAAAAAAACACATCTTTCAAGTCAGCACCCGTAACACTCTCAAAAGAGCTCCAGCACTAAGGCTGTGTCAGGGACTGCGCTTGATTTGTGTTAAAAAAACACATCTTTCAAGTCAGCACCCGTAACACTCTCAAAAGAGCTCCAGCACTAAGGCTGTGTCAGGGACTGCGCCTGATTAATGTTCATTCAGATCAGCACCCGTAACACTCTCAAAAGAGCTCCAGCACTAAGGCTGTGTCAGGGACTGCGCTTGATTTGTGTTAAAAAAACACATCTTTCGGGACAGCGCCCGTTGTACTCATAAAAGAGCACCAGCTCTAAGGCTGTCAGGACTATGCCTGATATGTGTTAAAAAAACACATCTTTCAAGTCAGCACCCGTAACACTCTCAAAAGAGCTCCAGCACTAAGGCTGTGTCAGGGACTGCGCTTGATTTGTGTTAAAAAAACACATCTTTCAAGTCAGCACCCGTAACACTCTCAAAAGAGCTCCAGCACTAAGGCTGTGTCAGGGACTGCGCCTGATTAATGATCATTCAGGTCAGCACCCGTAACACTCTCAAAAGAGCTCCAGCACTAAGGCTATGTCAGGGACTGCGCTTGATTTGTGTTAAAAAAACACATCTTTCGGGACAGCGCCCATTGTATTCATAAAAGAGCACCAGCACTAAGGCTGTCAGGACTATGCCTGATATGTGTTAAAAAAGCACATCTTTCAAGTCAGCACCCGAAACACTCTCAAAAGAGCTCCAGCACTAAGGCTGTGTCAGGGACTGCGCCTGATTAATGTTCATTCAGGTCAGCACCCGTAACACTCTCAAAAGAGCTCCAGCACTAAGGCTGTGTCAGGGACTGCGCTTGATTTGTGTTAAAAAAACACATCTTTCGGGACAGCGCCCGTTGTACTCATAAAAGAGCACCAGCACTAAGGCTGTCAGGATTATGCCTGATATGTGTTAAAAAAACACATCTTTCAAGTCAGCACCCGTAAAACTCTCAAAAGAGCTCCAGCACTAAGGCTGTGTCAGGGACTGCGCTTGATTTGTGTTAAAAAAACACATCTTTCAAGTCAGCACCCGTAACACTCTCAAAAGAGCTCCAGCACTAAGGCTGTGTCAGGGACTGCGCCTGATTAATGTTCATTCAGGTCAGCACCCGTAACACTCGCAAAAGAGCTCCAGCACTAAGGCTGTGTCAGGGACTGCGCTTGATTTGTGTTAAAAAAACACATCTTTCGGGACAGCGCCCGTTGTACTCATAAAAGAGCACCAGCTCTAAGGCTGTCAGGACTATGCCTGATATGTGTTAAAAAAACACATCTTTCAAGTCAGCACCCGTAACACTCTCAAAAGAGCACCAGCACTAAGGCTGTGTCAGGGACTGCGCCTGATTAATGTTCATTCAGGTCAGCACCCGTAACACTCTCAAAAGAGCTCCAGCACTAAGGCTGTGTCAGGGACTGCGCTTGATTTGTGTTAAAAAAACACATCTTTCGGAACAGCGCCCGTTGTACTCATAAAAGAGCACCAGCACTAAGGCTGTCAGGACTATGCCTGATATGTTTTAAAAAAACACATCTTTTAAGTCAGCACCCGTAACACTCTCAAAAGAGCTCCAGCACTAAGGCTGTGTCAGGGACTGCGCCTGATTAATGTTCATTCAGGTCAGCACCCGTAACACTCTCAAAAGAGCTCCAGCACTAAGGCTGTGTCAGGGACTGCGCTTGATTTGTGTTAAAAAAACACATCTTTCGGGACAGCGCCCGTTGTACTCATAAAAGAGTACTAGCACTAAGGCTGTCAGGACTATGCCTGATATGTGTTAAAAAAACACATCTTTCAAGTCAGCACCCGTAACACTCTCAAAAGAGCTCCAGCACTAAGGCTGTGTCAGGGACTGCGCTTGATTTGTGTTAAAAAAACACATCTTTCGGGACAGCGCCCGTTGTACTCATAAAAGAGCACCAGCACTAAGGCTGTCAGGACTATGCCTGATATGTGTTAAAAAAACACATTTTTCAAGTCAGCACCCGTAACACTCTCAAAAGAGCTCCAGCACTAAGGCTGTGTCAGGGACTGCGCCTGATTAATGTTCATTCAGGTCAGCACCCGTAACACTCTAAAAAGAGCTCCAGCACTAAGGCTGTGTCAGGGACTGCGCTTGATTTGTGTTAAAAAAACACATCTTTCGGGACAGCGCCCGTTGTACTCATAAAAGAGCACCAGCTCTAAGGCTGTCAGGACTATGCCTGATATGTGTTAAAAAAACACATCTTTCAAGTCAGCACCCGTAACACTCTCAAAAGAGCTCCAGCACTAAGGCTGTGTCAGGGACTGCGCCTGATTAATGTTCATTCAGGTCAGCACCCGTAACACTCTCAAAAGAGCTCCAGCACTAAGGCTGTGTCAGGGACTGCGCTTGATTTGTGTTAAAAAAACACATCTTTCGGGACAGCGCCCGTTGTACTCATAAAAGAGCACCAGCACTAAGGCTGTCAGGACTATGCCTGATATGTGTTAAAAAAACACATCTTTCAAGTCAGCACCCGTAACACTCTCAAAAGAGCTCCAGCACTAAGGCTGTGTCAGGGACTGCGCCTGATTAATGTTCATTCAGGTCAGCACCCGTAACACTCTCAAAAGAGCTCCAGCACTAAGGCTATGTCAGGGACTGCGCTTGATTTGTGTTAAAAAAACACATCTTTCGGGACAGCGCCCGTTGTACTCATAAAAGAGCACCAGCACTAAGGCTGTCAGGACTATGCCTGATATGTGTTAAAAAAACACATCTTTCAAGTCAGCACCCGTAACACTCTCAAAAGAGCTCCAGCACTAAGGCTGTGTCAGGGACTGCGCCTGATTAATGTTCATTCAGGTCAGCACCCGTAACACTCTAAAAAGAGCTCCAGCACTAAGGCTGTGTCAGGGACTGCGCTTGATTTGTGTTAAAAAAACACATCTTTCGGGACAGCGCCCGTTGTACTCATAAAAGAGCACCAGCACTAAGGCTGTCAGGACTATGCCTGATATGTGTTAAAAAAACACATCTTTCAAGTCAGCACCCGTAACACTCTCAAAAGAGCTCCAGCACTAAGGCTGTGTCAGGGACTGCGCCTGATTAATGTTCATTCAGGTCAGCACCCGTAACACTCTCAAAAGAGCTCCAGCACTAAGGCTGTGTCAGGGACTGCGCTTGATTTGTGTTAAAAAAACACATCTTTCGGGACAGCGCCCGTTGTACTCATAAAAGAGCACCAGCACTAAGGCTGTCAGGATTATGCCTGATATGTGTTAAAAAAGCACATCTTTCAAGTCAGCACCCGTAACACTCTCAAAAGAGCTCCAGCACTAAGGCTGTGTCAGGGACTGCGCCTGATTAATGTTCATTCAGGTCAGCACCCGTAACACTCTAAAAAGAGCTCCAGCACTAAGGCTGTGTCAGGGACTGCGCTTGATTTGTGTTAAAAAAACACATCTTTCGGGACAGCGCCCGTTGTACTCATAAAAGAGCACCAGCACTAAGGCTGTCAGGACTATGCCTGATATGTGTTAAAAAAACACATCTTTCAAGTCAGCACCCGTAACACTCTCAAAAGAGCTCCAGCACTAAGGCTGTGTCAGGGACTGCGCCTGATTAATGTTCATTCAGGTCAGCACCCGTAACACTCTCAAAAGAGCTCCAGCACTAAGGCTGTGTCAGGGACTGCGCTTGATTTGTGTTAAAAAAACACATCTTTCGGGACAGCGCCCGTTGTACTCATAAAAGAGCACCAGCACTAAGGCTGTCAGGACTATGCCTGATATGTGTTAAAAAAGCACATCTTTCAAGTCAGCACCCGTAACACTCTCAAAAGAGCTCCAGCACTAAGGCTGTGTCAGGGACTGCGCCTGATTAATGTTCATTAAGGTCAGCACCCGTAACACTCTCAAAAGAGCTCCAGCACTAAGGCTGTGTCAGGGACTGCGCTTGATTTGTGTTAAAAAAACACATCTTTCGGGACAGCGCCCGTTGTACTCATAAAAGAGCACCAGCACTAAGGCTGTCAGGACTATGCCTGATATGTGTTAAAAAAACACATCTTTCAAGTCAGCACCCGTAACACTCTCAAAAGAGCTCCAGCACTAAGGCTGT
This sequence comes from Pieris napi, assembly GCF_905475465.1. Classification (NCBI taxonomy): domain Eukaryota; kingdom Metazoa; phylum Arthropoda; class Insecta; order Lepidoptera; family Pieridae; genus Pieris; species Pieris napi. The sequence continues at coordinate 4,436,526 of NC_062235.1, read as the reverse complement.
GTCAGGGACTGCGCCTGATTAATGATCATTCAGGTCAGCACCCGTAACACTCTCAAAAGAGCTCCAGCACTAAGGCTATGTCAGGGACTGCGCTTGATTTGTGTTAAAAAAACACATCTTTCGGGACAGCGCCCGTTGTACTCATAAAAGAGCACCAGCACTAAGGCTGTCAGGACTATGCCTGATATGTGTTAAAAAAACACATCTTTCAAGTCAGCACCCGTAACACTCTCAAAAGAGCTCCAGCACTAAGGCTGTGTCAGGGACTGCGCCTGATTAATGTTCATTCAAGTCAGCACCCGTAACACTCTAAAAAGAGCTCCAGCACTAAGGCTGTGTCAGGGACTGCGCCTGATTAATGTTCATTCAGGTCAGCACCCGTAACACTCTCATAAGAGCTCCAGCACTAAGGCTATGTCAGGGACTGCGCTTGATTTGTGTTAAAAAAACACATCTTTCGGGACAGCGCCCGTTGTACTCATAAAAGAGCACCAGCACTAAGGCTGTCAGGACTATGCCTGATATGTGTTAAAAAACACATCTTTCAAGTCAGCACCCGTAACACTCTCAAAAGAGCTCCAGCACTAAGGCTGTGTCAGGGACTGCGCCTGATTAATGATCATTCAGGTCAGCACCCGTAACACTCTCAAAAGAGCTCCAGCACTAAGGCTATGTCAGGGACTGCGCTTGATTTGTGTTAAAAAAACACATCTTTCGGGACAGCGCCCGTTGTACTCATAAAAGAGCACCAGCACTAAGGCTGTCAGGACTATGCCTGATATGTGTTAAAAAAACACATCTTTCAAGTCAGCACCCGTAACACTCTCAAAAGAGCTCCAGCACTAAGGCTGTGTCAGGGACTGCGCCTGATTAATGTTCATTCAAGTCAGCACCCGTAACACTCTCAAAAGAGCTCCAGCACTAAGGCTGTGTCAGGGACTGCGCTGATTAATGTTCATTCAGGTCAGCACCCGTAACACTCTCATAAGAGCTCCAGCACTAAGGCTATGTCAGGGACTGCGCTTGATTTGTGTTAAAAAAACACATCTTTCGGGACAGCGCCCGTTGTACTCATAAAAGAGCACCAGCACTAAGGCTGTCAGGACTATGCCTGATATGTGTTAAAAAAACACATCTTTCAAGTCAGCACCCGTAACACTCTCAAAAGAGCTCCAGCACTAAGGCTGTGTCAGGGACTGCGCCTGATTAATGTTCATTCAGGTCAGCACCCGTAACACTCTAAAAAGAGCTCCAGCACTAAGGCTGTGTCAGGGACTGCGCTTGATTTGTGTTAAAAAAACACATCTTTCGGGACAGCGCCCGTTGTACTCATAAAAGAGCACCAGCACTAAGGCTGTCAGGACTATGCCTGATATGTGTTAAAAAAACACATCTTTCAAGTCAGCACCCGTAACACTCTCAAAAGAGCTCCAGCACTAAGGCTGTGTCAGGGACTGCGCCTGATTAATGTTCATTCAGGTCAGCACCCGTAACACTCTCAAAAGAGCTCCAGCACTAAGGCTGTGTCAGGGACTGCGCTTGATTTGTGTTAAAAAAACACATCTTTCGGGACAGCGCCCGTTGTACTCATAAAAGAGCACCAGCACTAAGGCTGTCAGGATTATGCCTGATATGTGTTAAAAAAGCACATCTTTCAAGTCAGCACCCGTAACACTCTCAAAAGAGCTCCAGCACTAAGGCTGTGTCAGGGACTGCGCCTGATTAATGTTCATTCAGGTCAGCACCCGTAACACTCTAAAAAGAGCTCCAGCACTAAGGCTGTGTCAGGGACTGCGCTTGATTTGTGTTAAAAAAACACATCTTTCGGGACAGCGCCCGTTGTACTCATAAAAGAGCACCAGCACTAAGGCTGTCAGGACTATGCCTGATATGTGTTAAAAAAACACATCTTTCAAGTCAGCACCCGTAACACTCTCAAAAGAGCTCCAGCACTAAGGCTGTGTCAGGGACTGCGCCTGATTAATGTTCATTCAGGTCAGCACCCGTAACACTCTCAAAAGAGCTCCAGCACTAAGGCTGTGTCAGGGACTGCGCTTGATTTGTGTTAAAAAAACACATCTTTCGGGACAGCGCCCGTTGTACTCATAAAAGAGCACCAGCACTAAGGCTGTCAGGACTATGCCTGATATGTGTTAAAAAAGCACATCTTTCAAGTCAGCACCCGTAACACTCTCAAAAGAGCTCCAGCACTAAGGCTGTGTCAGGGACTGCGCCTGATTAATGTTCATTAAGGTCAGCACCCGTAACACTCTCAAAAGAGCTCCAGCACTAAGGCTGTGTCAGGGACTGCGCTTGATTTGTGTTAAAAAAACACATCTTTCGGGACAGCGCCCGTTGTACTCATAAAAGAGCACCAGCACTAAGGCTGTCAGGACTATGCCTGATATGTGTTAAAAAAACACATCTTTCAAGTCAGCACCCGTAACACTCTCAAAAGAGCTCCAGCACTAAGGCTGTGTCAGGGACTGCGCCTGATTAATGATCATTCAGGTCAGCACCCGTAACACTCTCAAAAGAGCTCCAGCACTAAGGCTATGTCAGGGACTGCGCTTGATTTGTGTTAAAAAAACACATCTTTCGGGACAGCGCCCGTTGTACTCATAAAAGAGCACCAGCACTAAGGCTGTCAGGACTATGCCTGATATGTGTTAAAAAAACACATCTTTCAAGTCAGCACCCGTAACACTCTCAAAAGAGCTCCAGCACTAAGGCTGTGTCAGGGACTGCGCCTGATTAATGTTCATTCAAGTCAGCACCCGTAACACTCTAAAAAGAGCTCCAGCACTAAGGCTGTGTCAGGGACTGCGCTTGATTTGTGTTAAAAAAACACATCTTTCGGGACAGCGCCCGTTGTACTCATAAAAGAGCACCAGCACTAAGGCTGTCAGGACTATGCCTGATATGTGTTAAAAAAACACATCTTTCAAGTCAGCACCCGTAACACTCTCAAAAGAGCTCCAGCACTAAGGCTGTGTCAGGGACTGCGCCTGATTAATGTTCATTCAGGTCAGCACCCGTAACACTCTCAAAAGAGATCCAGCACTAAGGCTGTGTCAGGGACTGCGCTTGATTTGTGTTAAAAAAACACATCTTTCGGGACAGCGCCCGTTGTACTCATAAAAGAGCACCAGCTCTAAGGCTGTCAGGACTATGCCTGATATGTGTTAAAAAAACACATCTTTCAAGTCAGCACCCGTAACACTCTCAAAAGAGCTCCAGCACTAAGGCTGTGTCAGGGACTGCGCCTGATTAATGTTCATTCAGGTCAGCACCCGTAACACTCTAAAAAGCGCTCCAGCACTAAGGCTGTGTCAGGGACTGCGCTTGATTTGTGTTAAAAAAACACATCTTTTGGGACAGCGCCCGTTGTACTCATAAAAGAGCACCAGCTCTAAGGCTGTCAGGACTATGCCTGATATGTGTTAAAAAAACACATCTTTCGGGACAGCGCCCGTTGTACTCATAAAAGAGCACCAGCACTAAGGCTGTCAGGACTATGCCTGATATGTGTTAAAAAAGCACATCTTTCAAGTCAGCACCCGTAACACTCTCAAAAGAGCTCCAGCACTAAGGCTGTGTCAGGGACTGCGCCTGATTAATGTTCATTCAGGTCAGCACCCGTAACACTCTCAAAAGAGCTCCAGCACTAAGGCTGTGTCAGGGACTGCGCTTGATTTGTGTTAAAAAAACACATCTTTCGGGACAGCGCCCGTTGTACTCATAAAAGAGCACCAGCACTAAGGCTGTCAAGACTATGCCTGATATGTGTTAAAAAAACACATCTTTCAAGTCAGCACCCGTAACACTCTCAAAAGAGCTCCAGCACTAAGGCTGTGTCAGGGACTGCGCCTGATTAATGTTCATTCAGGTCAGCACCCGTAACACTCTCAAAAGAGCTCCAGCACTAAGGCTATGTCAGGGACTGCGCTTGATTTGTGTTAAAAAAACACATCTTTCGGGACAGCGCCCGTTGTACTCATAAAAGAGCACCAGCACTAAGGCTGTCAGGACTATGCCTGATATGTGTTAAAAAAACACATCTTTCAAGTCAGCACCCGTAACACTCTCAAAAGAGCTCCAGCACTAAGGCTGTGTCAGGGACTGCGCCTGATTAATGTTCATTCAGGTCAGCACCCGTAACACTCTCAAAAGAGCTCCAGCACTAAGGCTGTGTCAGGGACTGCGCTTGATTTGTGTTAAAAAAACACATCTTTCGGGACAGCGCCCGTTGTACTCATAAAAGAGCACCAGCACTAAGGCTGTCAGGACTATGCCTGATATGTGTTAAAAAAACACATCTTTCAAGTCAGCACCCGTAACACTCTCAAAAGAGCTCCAGCACTAAGGCTGTGTCAGGGACTGCGCCTGATTAATGTTCATTCAGGTCAGCACCCGTAACACTCTAAAAAGAGCTCCAGCACTAAGGCTGTCAGGACTATGCCTGATATGTGTTAAAAAAACACATCTTTCAAGTCAGCACCCGTAACACTCTCAAAAGAGCTCCAGCACTAAGGCTGTGTCAGGGACTGCGCCTGATTAATGTTCATTCAGGTCAGCACCCGTAACACTCTAAAAAGAGCTCCAGCACTAAGGCTGTGTCAGGGACTGCGCCTGATTAATGTTCATTCAGGTCAGCACCCGTAACACTCTCAAAAGAGCTCCAGCACTAAGGCTGTGTCAGGGACTGCGCTTGATTTGTGTTAAAAAAACACATCTTTCGGGACAGCGCCCGTTGTACTCATAAAAGAGCACCAGCACTAAGGCTGTCAGGATTATGCCTGATATGTGTTAAAAAAGCACATCTTTCAAGTCAGCACCCGTAACACTCTCAAAAGAGCTCCAGCACTAAGGCTGTGTCAGGGACTGCGCCTGATTAATGTTCATTCAGGTCAGCACCCGTAACACTCTAAAAAGAGCTCCAGCACTAAGGCTGTGTCAGGGACTGCGCTTGATTTGTGTTAAAAAAACACATCTTTCGGGACAGCGCCCGTTGTACTCATAAAAGAGCACCAGCACTAAGGCTGTCAGGACTATGCCTGATATGTGTTAAAAAAGCACATCTTTCAAGTCAGCACCCGTAACACTCTCAAAAGAGCTCCAGCACTAAGGCTGTGTCAGGGACTGCGCCTGATTAATGTTCATTCAGGTCAGCACCCGTAACACTCTCAAAAGAGCTCCAGCACTAAGGCTGTGTCAGGGACTGCGCTTGATTTGTGTTAAAAAAACACATCTTTCGGGACAGCGCCCGTTGTACTCATAAAAGAGCACCAGCACTAAGGCTGTCAGGACTATGCCTGATATGTGTTAAAAAAACACATCTTTCAAGTCAGCACCCGTAACACTCTCAAAAGAGCTCCAGCACTAAGGCTGTGTCAGGGACTGCGCCTGATTAATGTTCATTCAGGTCAGCACCCGTAACACTCTCAAAAGAGCTCCAGCACTAAGGCTATGTCAGGGACTGCGCTTGATTTGTGTTAAAAAAACACATCTTTCGGGACAGCGCCCGTTGTACTCATAAAAGAGCACCAGCACTAAGGCTGTCAGGACTATGCCTGATATGTGTTAAAAAAACACATCTTTCAAGTCAGCACCCGTAACACTCTCAAAAGAGCTCCAGCACTAAGGCTGTGTCAGGGACTGCGCCTGATTAATGTTCATTCAGGTCAGCACCCGTAACACTCTCAAAAGAGCTCCAGCACTAAGGCTGTGTCAGGGACTGCGCTTGATTTGTGTTAAAAAAACACATCTTTCGGGACAGCGCCCGTTGTACTCATAAAAGAGCACCAGCACTAAGGCTGTCAGGACTATGCCTGATATGTGTTAAAAAAACACATCTTTCAAGTCAGCACCCGTAACACTCTCAAAAGAGCTCCAGCACTAAGGCTGTGTCAGGGACTGCGCCTGATTAATGTTCATTCAGGTCAGCACCCGTAACACTCTCAAAAGAGCTCCAGCACTAAGGCTGTGTCAGGGACTGCGCTTGATTTGTGTTAAAAAAACACATCTTTCGGGACAGCGCCCGTTGTACTCATAAAAGAGCACCAGCACTAAGGCTGTCAGGACTATGCCTGATATGTGTTAAAAAAACACATCTTTCAAGTCAGCACCCGTAACACTCTCAAAAGAGCTCCAGCACTAAGGCTGTGTCAGGGACTGCGCCTGATTAATGTTCATTCAGGTCAGCACCCGTAACACTCTCAAAAGAGCTCCAGCACTAAGGCTATGTCAGGGACTGCGCTTGATTTGTGTTAAAAAAACACATCTTTCGGGACAGCGCCCGTTGTACTCATAAAAGAGCACCAGCACTAAGGCTGTCAGGACTATGCCTGATATGTGTTAAAAAAACACATCTTTCAAGTCAGCACCCGTAACACTCTCAAAAGAGCTCCAGCACTAAGGCTGTGTCAGGGACTGCGCCTGATTAATGTTCATTCAGGTCAGCACCCGTAACACTCTAAAAAGAGCTCCAGCACTAAGGCTGTGTCAGGGACTGCGCTTGATTTGTGTTAAAAAAACACATCTTTCGGGACAGCGCCCGTTGTACTCATAAAAGAGCACCAGCACTAAGGCTGTCAGGACTATGCCTGATATGTGTTAAAAAAACACATCTTTCAAGTCAGCACCCGTAACACTCTCAAAAGAGCTCCAGCACTAAGGCTGTGTCAGGGACTGCGCCTGATTAATGTTCATTCAGGTCAGCACCCGTAACACTCTCAAAAGAGCTCCAGCACTAAGGCTGTGTCAGGGACTGCGCTTGATTTGTGTTAAAAAAACACATCTTTCGGGACAGCGCCCGTTGTACTCATAAAAGAGCACCAGCACTAAGGCTGTCAGGATTATGCCTGATATGTGTTAAAAAAGCACATCTTTCAAGTCAGCACCCGTAACACTCTCAAAAGAGCTCCAGCACTAAGGCTGTGTCAGGGACTGCGCCTGATTAATGTTCATTCAGGTCAGCACCCGTAACACTCTCAAAAGAGCTCCAGCACTAAGGCTGTGTCAGGGACTGCGCTTGATTTGTGTTAAAAAAACACATCTTTCGGGACAGCGCCCGTTGTACTCATAAAAGAGCACCAGCACTAAGGCTGTCAGGACTATGCCTGATATGTGTTAAAAAAACACATCTTTCAAGTCAGCACCCGTAACACTCTCAAAAGAGCTCCAGCACTAAGGCTGTGTCAGGGACTGCGCCTGATTAATGTTCATTCAGGTCAGCACCCGTATCACTCTCAAAAGAGCTCCAGCACTAAGGCTGTGTCAGGGACTGCGCCTGATTAATGTTCATTCAGGTCAGCACCCGTAACACTCTCAAAAGAGCTCCAGCACTAAGGCTGTGTCAGGGACTGCGCTTGATTTGTGTTAAAAAAACACATCTTTCGGGACAGCGCCCGTTGTACTCATAAAAGAGCACCAGCACTAAGGCTGTCAGGACTATGCCTGATATGTGTTAAAAAAACACATCTTTCAAGTCAGCACCCGTAACACTCTCAAAAGAGCTCCAGCACTAAGGCTGTGTCAGGGACTGCGCCTGATTAATGTTCATTCAGGTCAGCACCCGTAACACTCTCAAAAGAGCTCCAGCACTAAGGCTGTGTCAGGGACTGCGCTTGATTTGTGTTAAAAAAACACATCTTTCGGGACAGCGCCCGTTGTACTCATAAAAGAGCACCAGCTCTAAGGCTGTCAGGACTATGCCTGATATATGTTAAAAAAGCACATCTTTCAAGTCAGCACCCGTAACACTCTCAAAAGAGCTCCAGCACTAAGGCTGTGTCAGGGACTGCGCCTGATTAATGTTCATTCAGGTCAGCACCCGTAACACTCTCAAAAGAGCTCCAGCACTAAGGCTGTGTCAGGGACTGCGCTTGATTTGTGTTAAAAAAACACATCTTTCGGGACAGCGCCCGTTGTACTCATAAAAGAGCACCAGCACTAAGGCTGTCAGGACTATGCCTGATATGTGTTAAAAAAGCACATCTTTCAAGTCAGCACCCGTAACACTCTCAAAAGAGCTCCAGCACTAAGGCTGTGTCAGGGACTGCGCCTGATTAATGTTCATTCAGGTCAGCACCTGTAACACTCTCAAAAGAGCTCCAGCACTAAGGCTGTGTCAGGGACTGCGCTTGATTTGTGTTAAAAAAACACATCTTTCGGGACAGCGCCCGTTGTACTCATAAAAGAGCACCAGCACTAAGGCTGTCAGGACTATGCCTGATATGTGTTAAAAAAACACATCTTTCAAGTCAGCACCCGTAACACTCTCAAAAGAGCTCCAGCACTAAGGCTGTGTCAGGGACTGCGCCTGATTAATGTTCATTCAGGTCAGCACCCGTAACACTCTCAAAAGAGCTCCAGCACTAAGGCTGTGTCAGGGACTGCGCCTGATTAATGTTCATTCAGGTCAGCACCCGTAACACTCTCAAAAGAGCTCCAGCACTAAGGCTGTGTCAGGGACTGCGCTTGATTTGTGTTAAAAAAACACATCTTTCGGGACAGCGCCCGTTGTACTCATAAAAGAGCACCAGCACTAAGGCTGTCAGGATTATGCCTGATTTGTGTTAAAAAAACACATCTTTCGGGACAGCGCCCGTTGTACTCATAAAAGAGCACCAGCACTAAGGCTGTCAGGATTATGCCTGATATGTGTTAAAAAAACACATCTTTCAAGTCAGCACCCGTAACACTCTCAAAAGAGCTCCAGCACTAAGGCTGTGTCAGGGACTGCGCTTGATTTGTGTTAAAAAAACACATCTTTCGGGACAGCGCCCGTTGTACTCATAAAAGAGCACCAGCACTAAGGCTGTCAGGACTATGCCTGATATGTGTTAAAAAAACACATCTTTCAAGTCAGCACCCGTAACACTCTCAAAAGAGCTCCAGCACTAAGGCTGTGTCAGGGACTGCGCCTGATTAATGATCATTCAGGTCAGCACCCGTAACACTCTCAAAAGAGCTCCAGCACTAAGGCTATGTCAGGGACTGCGCTTGATTTGTGTTAAAAAAACACATCTTTCGGGACAGCGCCCATTGTACTCATAAAAGAGCACCAGCACTAAGGCTGTCAGGACTATGCCTGATATGTGTTAAAAAAGCACATCTTTCAAGTCAGCACCCGAAAAACTCTCAAAAGAGCTCCAGCACTAAGGCTGTGTCAGGGACTGCGCCTGATTAATGTTCATTCAGGTCAGCACCCGTAACACTCTCAAAAGAGCTCCAGCACTAAGGCTGTGTCAGGGACTGCGCTTGATTTGTGTAAAAAAAACACATCTTTCGGGACAGCGCCCGTTGTACTCATTAAAGAGCACCAGCACTAAGGCTGTCAGGACTATGCCTGATATGTGTTAAAAAAACACATCTTTCAAGTCAGCACCCGTAACACTCTCAAAAGAGCTCCAGCACTAAGGCTGTGTCAGGGACTGCGTCTGATTAATGTTCATTCATGTCAGCACCCGTAACACTCTCAAAAGAGCTCCAGCACTAAGGCTGTGTCAGGGACTGCGCTTGATTTGTGTTAAAAAAACACATCTTTCGGGACAGCGCCCGTTGTACTCATAAAAGAGCACCAGCTCTAAGGCTGTCAGGACTATGCCTGATATGTGTTAAAAAAACACATCTTTCAAGTCAGCACCCGTAACACTCTCAAAAGAGCTCCAGCACTAAGGCTGTGTCAGGGACTGCGCCTGATTAATGTTCATTCAGGTCAGCACCCGTAACACTCTCAAAAGAGCTCCAGCACTAAGGCTGTGTCAGGGACTGCGCTTGATTTGTGTTAAAAAAACACATCTTTCGGGACAGCGCCCGTTGTACTCATAAAAGTGCACCAGCACTAAGGCTGTCAGGATTATGCCTGATATGTGTTAAAAAAACACATCTTTCAAGTCAGCACCCGTAACACTCTCAAAAGAGCTCCAGCACTAAGGCTGTGTCAGGGACTGCGCCTGATTAATGTTCATTCAGGTCAGCACCCGTAACACTCTCAAAAGAGCTCCAGCACTAAGGCTGTGTCAGGGACTGCGCTTGATTTGTGTTAAAAAAACACATCTTTCGGGACAGCGCCCGTTGTACTCATAAAAGAGCACCAGCACTAAGGCTGTCAGGACTATGCCTGATATGTGTTAAAAAAGCACATCTTTCAAGTCAGCACCCGTAACACTCTCAAAAGAGCTCCAGCACTAAGGCTGTGTCAGGGACTGCGCCTGATTAATGTTCATTCAGGTCAGCACCCGTAACACTCTCAAAAGAGCTCCAGCACTAAGGCTGTGTCAGGGACTGCGCTTGATTTGTGTTAAAAAAACACATCTTTCGGGACAGCGCCCGTTGTACTCATAAAAGAGCACCAGCACTAAGGCTGTCAGGACTATGCCTGATATGTGTTAAAAAAGCACATCTTTCAAGTCAGCACCCGTAACACTCTCAAAAGAGCTCCAGCACTAAGGCTGTGTCAGGGACTGCGCCTGATTAATGTTCATTCAGGTCAGCACCCGTAACACTCTCATAAGAGCTCCAGCACTAAGGCTGTGTCAGGGACTGCGCTTGATTTGTGTTAAAAAAACACATCTTTCGGGACAGCGCCCGTTGTACTCATAAAAGAGCACCAGCACTAAGGCTGTCAGGACTATGCCTGATATGTGTTAAAAAAGCACATCTTTCAAGTCAGCACCCGTAACACTCTCAAAAGAGCTCCAGCACTAAGGCTGTGTCAGGGACTGCGCCTGATTAATGTTCATTCAGGTCAGCACCTGTAACACTCTCAAAAGAGCTCCAGCACTAAGGCTGTGTCAGGGACTGCGCTTGATTTGTGTTAAAAAAACACATCTTTCGGGACAGCGCCCGTTGTACTCATAAAAGAGCACCAGCTCTAAGGCTGTCAGGACTATGCCTGATATGTGTTAAAAAAACACATCTTTCAAGTCAGCACCCGTAACACTCTCAAAAGAGCTCCAGCACTAAGGCTGTGTCAGGGACTGCGCCTGATTAATGTTCATTCAGGTCAGCACCCGTAACACTCTCAAAAGAGCTCCAGCACTAAGGCTGTGTCAGGGACTGCGCTTGATTTGTGTTAAAAAAACACATCTTTCGGGACAGCGCCCGTTGTACTCATAAAAGAGCACCAGCACTAAGGCTGTCAGGACTATGCCTGATATGTGTTAAAAAAACACATCTTTCAAGTCAGCACCCGTAACACTCTCAAAAGAGCTCCAGCACTAAGGCTGTGTCAGGGACTGCGCCTGATTAATGTTCATTCAGGTCAGCACCCGTAACATTCTCAAAAGAGCTCCAGCACTAAGGCTGCGTCAGGGACTGCGCTTGATTTGTGTTAAAAAAACACATCTTTCGGGACAGCGCCCGTTGTACTCATAAAAGAGCACCAGCACTAAGGCTGTCAGGACTATGCCTGATATGTGTTAAAAAAACACATCTTTCAAGTCAGCACCCGTAACACTCTCAAAAGAGCTCCAGCACTAAGGCTGTGTCAGGGACTGCGCCTGATTAATGTTCATTCAGGTCAGCACCCGTAACACTCGCAAAAGAGCTCCAGCACTAAGGCTGTGTCAGGGACTGCGCTTGATTTGTGTTAAAAAAACACATCTTTCAAGTCAGCACCCGTAACACTCTCAAAAGAGCTCCAGCACTAAGGCTGTGTCAGGGACTGCGCCTGATTAATGTTTATTCAGGTCAGCACCCGTAACACTCTCAAAAGAGCTCCAGCACTAAGGCTGTGTCAGGGACTGCGCTTGATTTGTGTTAAAAAAACACATCTTTCGGGACAGCGCCCGTTGTACTCATAAAAGTGCACCAGCACTAAGGCTGTCAGGATTATGCCTGATATGTGTTAAAAAAACACATCTTTCAAGTCAGCACCCGTAACACTCTCAAAAGAGCTCCAGCACTAAGGCTGTGTCAGGGACTGCGCCTGATTAATGTTCATTCAGGTCAGCACCCGTAACACTCTCAAAAGAGCTCCAGCACTAAGGCTGTGTCAGGGACTGCGCTTGATTTGTGTAAAAAAAACACATCTTTCGGGACAGCGCCCGTTGTACTCATTAAAGAGCACCAGCACTAAGGCTGTCAGGACTATGCCTGATATGTGTTAAAAAAACACATCTTTCAAGTCAGCACCCGTAACACTCTCAAAAGAGCTCCAGCACTAAGGCTGTGTCAGGGACTGCGCTTGATTTGTGTAAAAAAAACACATCTTTCGGGACAGCGCCCGTTGTACTCATAAAAGAGCACCAGCACTAAGGCTGTCAGGACTATGCCTGATATGTGTTAAAAAAACACATCTTTCAAGTCAGCACCCGTAACACTCTCAAAAGAGCTCCAGCACTAAGGCTGTGTCAGGGACTGCGCCTGATTAATGATCATTCAGGTCAGCACCCGTTACACTCTCAAAAGAGCTCCAGCACTAAGGCTATGTCAGGGACTGCGCTTGATTAATGTTCATTCAGGTCAGCACCCGTAACACTTTCAAAAGAGCTCCGGCACTAAGGCTGTGTCAGGGACTGCGCTTGATTTGTGTTAAAAAAACACATCTTTCGGGACAGCGCCCGTTGTACTCATTAAAGAGCACCAGCACTAAGGCTGTCAGGACTATGCCTGATATGTGTTAAAAAAACACATCTTTCAAGTCAGCACCCGTAACACTCTCAAAAGAGCTCCAGCACTAAGGCTGTGTCAGGGACTGCGCCTGATTAATGTTCATTCAGGTCAGCACCCGTAACACTCTCAAAAGAGCTCCAGCACTAAGGCTGTGTCAGGGACTGCGCTTGATTTGTGTTAAAAAAACACATCTTTCGGGACAGCGCCCGTTGTACTCATAAAAGAGCACCAGCACTAAGGCTGTCAGGACTATGCCTGATATGTGTTAAAAAAACACATCTTTCAAGTCAGCACCCGTAACACTCTCAAAAGAGCACCAGCACTAAGGCTGTCAGGACTATGCCTGATATGTGTTAAAAAAACACATCTTTCAAGTCAGCACCCGTAACACTCTCAAAAGAGCTCCAGCACTAAGGCTGTGTCAGGGACTGCGCTTGATTAATGTTCATTCAGGTCAGCACCCGTAACACTTTCAAAAGAGCTCCAGCACTAAGGCTGTGTCAGGGACTGCGCTTGATTTGTGTTAAAAAAACACATCTTTCGGGACAGCGCCCGTTGTACTCATAAAAGAGCACCAGCACTAAGGCTGTCAGGACTATGCCTGATATGTGTTAAAAAAACACATCTTTCAAGTCAGCACCCGTAACACTCTCAAAAGAGCTCCAGCACTAAGGCTGTGTCAGGGACTGCGCCTGATTAATGATCATTCAGGTCAGCACCCGTTACACTCTCAAAAGAGCTCCAGCACTAAGGCTATGTCAGGGACTGCGCTTGATTAATGTTCATTCAGGTCAGCACCCGTAACACTTTCAAAAGAGCTCCAGCACTAAGGCTGTGTCAGGGACTGCGCTTGATTTGTGTTAAAAAAACACATCTTTCGGGACAGCGCCCGTTGTACTCATAAAAGAGCACCAGCACTAAGGCTGTCAGGACTATGCCTGATATGTGTTAAAAAAACACATCTTTCAAGTCAGCACCCGTAACACTCTCAAAAGAGCTCCAGCACTAAGGCTGTGTCAGGGACTGCGCTTGATTTGTGTAAAAAAAACACATCTTTCGGGACAGCGCCCGTTGTACTCATTAAAGAGCACCAGCACTAAGGCTGTCAGGACTATGCCTGATATGTGTTAAAAAAACACATCTTTCAAGTCAGCACCCGTAACACTCTCAAAAGAGCTCCAGCACTAAGGCTGTGTCAGGGACTGCGCTTGATTTGTGTAAAAAAAACACATCTTTCGGGACAGCGCCCGTTGTACTCATAAAAGAGCACCAGCACTAAGGCTGTCAGGACTATGCCTGATATGTGTTAAAAAAACACATCTTTCAAGTCAGCACCCGTAACACTCTCAAAAGAGCTCCAGCACTAAGGCTGTGTCAGGGACTGCGCCTGATTAATGATCATTCAGGTCAGCACCCGTTACACTCTCAAAAGAGCTCCAGCACTAAGGCTATGTCAGGGACTGCGCTTGATTAATGTTCATTCAGGTCAGCACCCGTAACACTTTCAAAAGAGCTCCAGCACTAAGGCTGTGTCAGGGACTGCGCTTGATTTGTGTTAAAAAAACACATCTTTCAAGTCAGCACCCGTAACACTCTCAAAAGAGCTCCAGCACTAAGGCTGTGTCAGGGACTGCGCCTGATTAATGATCATTCAGGTCAGCACCCGTTACACTCTCAAAAGAGCTCCAGCACTAAGGCTATGTCAGGGACTGCGCTTGATTAATGTTCATTCAGGTCAGCACCCGTAACACTTTCAAAAGAGCTCCGGCACTAAGGCTGTGTCAGGGACTGCGCTTGATTTGTGTTAAAAAAACACATCTTTCGGGACAGCGCCCGTTGTACTCATTAAAGAGCACCAGCACTAAGGCTGTCAGGACTATGCCTGATATGTGTTAAAAAAACACATCTTTCAAGTCAGCACCCGTAACACTCTCAAAAGAGCTCCAGCACTAAGGCTGTGTCAGGGACTGCGCCTGATTAATGTTCATTCAGGTCAGCACCCGTAACACTCTCAAAAGAGCTCCAGCACTAAGGCTATGTCAGGGACTGCGCTTGATTTGTGTTAAAAAAACACATCTTTCGGGACAGCGCCCGTTGTACTCATAAAAGAGCACCAGCACTAAGGCTGTCAGGACTATGCCTGATATGTGTTAAAAAAGCACATCTTTCAAGTCAGCACCCGTAACACTCTCAAAAGAGCACCAGCACTAAGGCTGTCAGGACTATGCCTGATATGTGTTAAAAAAACACATCTTTCAAGTCAGCACCCGTAACACTCTCAAAAGAGCTCCAGCACTAAGGCTGTGTCAGGGACTGCGCTTGATTAATGTTCATTCAGGTCAGCACCCGTAACACTTTCAAAAGAGCTCCAGCACTAAGGCTGTGTCAGGGACTGCGCTTGATTTGTGTTAAAAAAACACATCTTTCGGGACAGCGCCCGTTGTACTCATAAAAGAGCACCAGCACTAAGGCTGTCAGGACTATGCCTGATATGTGTTAAAAAAACACATCTTTCTAGTCAGCACCCGTAACACTCTCAAAAGAGCTCCAGCACTAAGGCTGTGTCAGGGACTGCGCCTGATTAATGATCATTCAGGTCAGCACCCGTTACACTCTCAAAAGAGCTCCAGCACTAAGGCTATGTCAGGGACTGCGCTTGATTAATGTTCATTCAGGTCAGCACCCGTAACACTTTCAAAAGAGCTCCAGCACTAAGGCTGTGTCAGGGACTGCGCTTGATTTGTGTTAAAAAAACACATCTTTCGGGACAGCGCCCGTTGTACTCATAAAAGAGCACCAGCACTAAGGCTGTCAGGACTATGCCTGATATGTGTTAAAAAAACACATCTTTCAAGTCAGCACCCGTAACACTCTCAAAAGAGCTCCAGCACTAAGGCTGTGTCAGGGACTGCGCTTGATTTGTGTAAAAAAAACACATCTTTCGGGACAGCGCCCGTTGTACTCATTAAAGAGCACCAGCACTAAGGCTGTCAGGACTATGCCTGATATGTGTTAAAAAAACACATCTTTCAAGTCAGCACCCGTAACACTCTCAAAAGAGCTCCAGCACTAAGGCTGTGTCAGGGACTGCGCTTGATTTGTGTAAAAAAAACACATCTTTCGGGACAGCGCCCGTTGTACTCATAAAAGAGCACCAGCACTAAGGCTGTCAGGACTATGCCTGATATGTGTTAAAAAAACACATCTTTCAAGTCAGCACCCGTAACACTCTCAAAAGAGCTCCAGCACTAAGGCTGTGTCAGGGACTGCGCCTGATTAATGATCATTCAGGTCAGCACCCGTTACACTCTCAAAAGAGCTCCAGCACTAAGGCTATGTCAGGGACTGCGCTTGATTAATGTTCATTCAGGTCAGCACCCGTAACACTTTCAAAAGAGCTCCAGCACTAAGGCTGTGTCAGGGACTGCGCTTGATTTGTGTTAAAAAAACACATCTTTCGGGACAGCGCCCGTTGTACTCATAAAAGAGCACCAGCACTAAGGCTGTCAGGACTATGCCTGATATGTGTTAAAAAAACACATCTTTCAAGTCAGCACCCGTAACACTCTCAAAAGAGCTCCAGCACTAAGGCTGTGTCAGGGACTGCGCCTGATTAATGTTCATTCAGGTCAGCACCCGTAACACTTTCAAAAGAGCTCCAGCACTAAGGCTGTGTCAGGGACTGCGCTTGATTTGTGTTAAAAAAACACATCTTTCGGGACAGCGCCCGTTGTACTCATAAAAGAGCACCAGCACTAAGGCTGTCAGGACTATGCCTGATATGTGTTAAAAAAGCACATCTTTCAAGTCAGCACCCGTAACACTCTCTAAAGAGCTCCAGCACTAAGGCTGTGTCAGGGACTGCGCCTGATTAATGATCATTCAGGTCAGCACCCGTTACACTCTCAAAAGAGCTCCAGCACTAAGGCTATGTCAGGGACTGCGCTTGATTAATGTTCATTCAGGTCAGCACCCGTAACACTTTCAAAAGAGCTCCAGCACTAAGGCTGTGTCAGGGACTGCGCTTGATTTGTGTTAAAAAAACACATCTTTCGGGACAGCGCCCGTTGTACTCATAAAAGAGCACCAGCACTAAGGCTGTCAGGACTATGCCTGATATGTGTTAAAAAAACACATCTTTCAAGTCAGCACCCGTAACACTCTCAAAAGAGCTCCAGCACTAAGGCTGTGTCAGGGACTGCGCCTGATTAATGTTCATTCAGGTCAGCACCCGTAACACTCTCAAAAGAGCTCCAGCACTAAGGCTATGTCAGGGACTGCGCTTGATTTGTGTTAAAAAAACGCATCTTTCGGGACAGCGCCCGTTGTACTCATAAAAGTGCACCAGCACTAAGGCTGTCAGGATTATGCCTGATATGTGTTAAAAAAACACATCTTTCAAGTCAGCACCCGTTACACTCTCAAAAGAGCTCCAGCACTAAGGCTATGTCAGGGACTGCGCTTGATTAATGTTCATTCAGGTCAGCACCCGTAACACTCTCAAAAGAGCTCCAGCACTAAGGCTGTGTCAGGGTTTGCGCTTGATTTGTGTTAAAAAAACACATCTTTCGGGACAGCGCCCGTTGTACTCATAAAAGAGCACCAGCACTAAGGCTGTCAGGACTATGCCTGATATGTGTTAAAAAAGCACATCTTTCAAGTCAGCACCCGTAACACTCTCTAAAGAGCTCCAGCACTAAGGCTGTGTCAGGGACTGCGCCTGATTAATGTTCATTCAGGTCAGCACCCGTAACACTCTCAAAAGAGCTCCAGCACTAAGGCTGTGTCAGGGACTGCGCTTGATTTGTGTTAAAAAAACACATCTTTCGGGACAGCGCCCGTTGTACTTATAAAAGAGCACCAGCACTAAGGCTGTCAGGACTATGCCTGATATGTGTTAAAAAAACACATCTTTCAAGTCAGCACCCGTAACACTCTCAAAAGAGCTCCAGCACTAAGGCTGTGTCAGGGACTGCGCTTGATTTGTGTAAAAAAAACACATCTTTCGGGACAGCGCCCGTTGTACTCATTAAAGAGCACCAGCACTAAGGCTGTCAGGACTATGCCTGATATGTGTTAAAAAAACACATCTTTCAAGTCAGCACCCGTAACACTCTCAAAAGAGCTCCAGCACTAAGGCTGTGTCAGGGACTGCGCCTGATTAATGTTCATTCATGTCAGCACCCGTAACACTCTCAAAAGAGCTCCAGCACTAAGGCTGTGTCAGGGACTGCGCTTGATTTGTGTTAAAAAAACACATCTTTCGGGACAGCGCCCGTTGTACTCATAAAAGAGCACCAGCTCTAAGGCTGTCAGGACTATGCCTGATATGTGTTAAAAAAACACATCTTTCAAGTCAGCACCCGTAACACTCTCAAAAGAGCTCCAGCACTAAGGCTGTGTCAGGGACTGCGCCTGATTAATGTTCATTCAGGTCAGCACCCGTAACACTCTCAAAAGAGCTCCAGCACTAAGGCTGTGTCAGGGACTGCGCTTGATTTGTGTTAAAAAAACACATCTTTCGGGACAGCGCCCGTTGTACTCATAAAAGTGCACCAGCACTAAGGCTGTCAGGATTATGCCTGATATGTGTTAAAAAAACACATCTTTCAAGTCAGCACCCGTAATACTCTCAAAAGAGCTCCAGCACTAAGGCTGTGTCAGGGACTGCGCCTGATTAATGTTCATTCAGGTCAGCACCCGTAACACTCTCAAAAGAGCTCCAGCACTAAGGCTGTGTCAGGGACTGCGCTTGATTTGTGTTAAAAAAACACATCTTTCGGGACAGCGCCCGTTGAACTCATAAAAGAGCACCAGCACTAAGGCTGTCAGGACTATGCCTGATATGTGTTAAAAAAACACATCTTTCAAGTCAGCACCCGTAACACTCTCAAAAGAGCTCCAGCACTAAGGCTGTGTCAGGGACTGCGCCTGATTAATGATCATTCAGGTCAGCACCCGTTACACTCTCAAAAGAGCTCCAGCACTAAGGCTATGTCAGGGACTGCGCTTGATTAATGTTCATTCAGGTCAGCACCCGTAACACTCTCAAAAGAGCTCCAGCACTAAGGCTGTGTCAGGGACTGCGCCTGATTAATGTTCATTCATGTCAGCACCCGTAACACTCTCAAAAGAGCTCCAGCACTAAGGCTGTGTCAGGGACTGCGCTTGATTTGTGTTAAAAAAACACATCTTTCGGGACAGCGCCCGTTGTACTCATAAAAGAGCACCAGCTCTAAGGCTGTCAGGACTATGCCTGATATGTGTTAAAAAAACACATCTTTCAAGTCAGCACCCGTAACACTCTCAAAAGAGCTCCAGCACTAAGGCTGTGTCAGGGACTGCGCCTGATTAATGTTCATTCAGGTCAGCACCCGTAACACTCTCAAAAGAGCTCCAGCACTAAGGCTGTGTCAGGGACTGCGCTTGATTTGTGTTAAAAAAACACATCTTTCGGGACAGCGCCCGTTGTACTCATAAAAGTGCACCAGCACTAAGGCTGTCAGGATTATGCCTGATATGTGTTAAAAAAACACATCTTTCAAGTCAGCACCCGTAACACTCTCAAAAGAGCTCCAGCACTAAGGCTGTGTCAGGGACTGCGCCTGATTAATGTTCATTCAGGTCAGCACCCGTAACACTCTCAAAAGAGCTCCAGCACTAAGGCTGTGTCAGGGACTGCGCTTGATTTGTGTTAAAAAAACACATCTTTCGGGACAGCGCCCGTTGAACTCATAAAAGAGCACCAGCACTAAGGCTGTCAGGACTATGCCTGATATGTGTTAAAAAAACACATCTTTCAAGTCAGCACCCGTAACACTCTCAAAAGAGCTCCAGCACTAAGGCTGTGTCAGGGACTGCGCCTGATTAATGATCATTCAGGTCAGCACCCGTAACACTCTCAAAAGAGCTCCAGCACTAAGGCTGTGTCAGGGACTGCGCCTGATTAATGTTCATTCAGGTCAGCACCCGTAACACTCTAAAAAGAGCTCCAGCACTAAGGCTGTGTCAGGGACTGCGCTTGATTTGTGTTAAAAAAACACATCTTTCGGGACAGCGCCCGTTGTACTCATAAAAGAGCACCAGCTCTAAGGCTGTCAGGACTATGCCTGATATGTGTTAAAAAAACACATCTTTCAAGTCAGCACCCGTAACACTCTCAAAAGAGCTCCAGCACTAAGGCTGTGTCAGGGACTGCGCCTGATTAATGTTCATTCAGGTCAGCACCCGTAACACTCTCAAAAGAGCTCCAGCACTAAGGCTGTGTCAGGGACTGCGCTTGATTTGTGTTAAAAAAACACATCTTTCGGGACAGCGCCCGTTGTACTCATAAAAGAG
Source organism: Pieris napi (assembly GCF_905475465.1). Taxonomy (NCBI): domain Eukaryota; kingdom Metazoa; phylum Arthropoda; class Insecta; order Lepidoptera; family Pieridae; genus Pieris; species Pieris napi. Next base: position 4,416,567 of record NC_062235.1, on the reverse strand, counting down.
CACCAGCACTAAGGCTGTCAGGACTATGCCTGATATGTGTTAAAAAAACACATCTTTCAAGTCATCCCCCGTAACACTCTCAAAAGAGCTCCAGCACTAAGGCTGTGTCAGGGACTGCGCCTGATTAATGTTCATTCAGGTCAGCACCCGTAACACTCTCAAAAGAGCTCCAGCACTAAGGCTGTGTCAGGGACTGCGCTTGATTTGTGTTAAAAAAACACATCTTTCGGGACAGCGCCCGTTGTACTCATAAAAGAGCACCAGCACTAAGGCTGTCAGGATTATGCCTGATTTGTGTTAAAAAAACACATCTTTCGGGACAGCGCCCGTTGTACTCATAAAAGAGCACCAGCACTAAGGCTGTCAGGACTATGCCTGATATGTGTTAAAAAAACACATCTTTCAAGTCAGCACCCGTAACACTCTCAAAAGAGCTCCAGCACTAAGGCTGTGTCAGGGACTGCGCCTGATTAATGTTCATTCAGGTCAGCACCCGTAACACTCTCAAAAGAGCTCCAGCACTAAGGCTGTGTCAGGGACTGCGCCTGATTAATGTTCATTCAGGTCAGCACCCGTAACACTCTCAAAAGAGCTCCAGCAGTAAGGCTGTGTCAGGGACTGCGCTTGATTTGTGTTAAAAAAACACATCTTTCGGGACAGCGCCCGTTGTACTCATAAAAGAGCACCAGCACTAAGGCTGTCAGGATTATGCCTGATATGTGTTAAAAAAACACATCTTTCAAGTCAGCACCCGTAACACTCTCAAAAGAGCTCCAGCACTAAGGCTGTGTCAGGGACTGCGCCTGATTAATGTTCATTCAGGTCAGCACCCGTAACACTCTAAAAAGAGCTCCAGCACTAAGGCTGTGTCAGGGACTGCGCTTGATTTGTGTTAAAAAAACACATCTTTCGGGACAGCGCCCGTTGTACTCATAAAAGAGCACCAGCTCTAAGGCTGTCAGGACTATGCCTGATATGTGTTAAAAAAACACATCTTTCAAGTCAGCACCCGTAACACTCTCAAAAGAGCTCCAGCACTAAGGCTGTGTCAGGGACTGCGCCTGATTAATGTTCATTCAGGTCAGCACCCGTAACACTCTCAAAAGAGCTCCAGCAGTAAGGCTGTGTCAGGGACTGCGCTTGATTTGTGTTAAAAAAACACATCTTTCGGGACAGCGCCCGTTGTACTCATAAAAGAGCACCAGCACTAAGGCTGTCAGGACTATGCCTGATATGTGTTAAAAAAACACATCTTTCAAGTCAGCACCCGTAACACTCTCAAAAGAGCTCCAGCACTAAGGCTGTGTCAGGGACTGCGCCTGATTAATGTTCATTCAGGTCAGCACCCGTAACACTCTCAAAAGAGCTCCAGCACTAAGGCTGTGTCAGGGACTGCGCTTGATTTGTGTTAAAAAAACACATCTTTCGGAACAGCGCCCGTTGTACTCATAAAAGAGCACCAGCACTAAGGCTGTCAGGACTATGCCTGAAATGTGTTAAAAAAACACATCTTTCAAGTCAGCACCCGTAACACTCTCAAAAGAGCTCCAGCACTAAGGCTGTGTCAGGGACTGCGCCTGATTAATGATCATTCAGGTCAGCACCCGTAACACTCTCAAAAGAGCTCCAGCACTAAGGCTATGTCAGGGACTGCGCTTGATTAATGTTCATTCAGGTCAGCACCCGTAACACTCTCAAAAGAGCTCCAGCACTAAGGCTGTGTCAGGGACTGCGCTTGATTTGTGTTAAAAAAACACATCTTTCGGGACAGCGCCCGTTGTACTCATAAAAGAGCACCAGCACTAAGGCTGTCAGGACTACGCCTGATATGTGTTAAAAAAGCACATCTTTCAAGTCAGCACCCGTAACACTCTCAAAAGAGCTCCAGCACTAAGGCTGTGTCAGGGACTGCGCCTGATTAATGTTCATTCAGGTCAGCACCCGTAACACTCTCAAAAGAGCTCCAGCACTAAGGCTGTGTCAGGGACTGCGCTTGATTTGTGTTAAAAAAACACATCTTTCGGGACAGCGCCCGTTGTACTCATAAAAGAGCACCAGCACTAAGGCTGTCAGGACTATGCCTGATATGTGTTAAAAAAACACATCTTTCAAGTCAGCACCCGTAACACTCTCAAAAGAGCTCCAGCACTAAGGCTGTGTCAGGGACTGCGCCTGATTAATGTTCATTCAGGTCAGCACCCGTAACACTCTCAAAAGAGCTCCAGCACTAAGGCTATGTCAGGGACTGCGCTTGATTTGTGTTAAAAAAACACATCTTTCGGGACAGCGCCCGTTGTACTCATAAAAGAGCACCAGCACTAAGGCTGTCAGGACTATGCCTGATATGTGTTAAAAAAGCACATCTTTCAAGTCAGCACCCGTAACGCTCTCAAAAGAGCTCCAGCACTAAGGCTGTGTCAGGGACTGCGCCTGATTAATGTTCATTCAGGTCAGCACCCGTAACACTCTCAAAAGAGCTCCAGCACTAAGGCTGTGTCAGGGACTGCGCTTGATTTGTGTTAAAAAAACACATCTTTCGGGACAGCGCCCGTTGTACTCATAAAAGAGCACCAGCACTAAGGCTGTCAGGACTATGCCTGATATGTGTTAAAAAAACACATCTTTCAAGTCAGCACCCGTAACACTCTCAAAAGAGCTCCAGCACTAAGGCTGTGTCAGGGACTGCGCTTGATTTGTGTTAAAAAAACACATCTTTCGGGACAGCGCCCGTTGTACTCATAAAAGAGCACCAGCACTAAGGCTGTCAGGACTATGCCTGATATGTGTTAAAAAAACACATCTTTCAAGTCAGCACCCGTAACACTCTCAAAAGAGCTCCAGCACTAAGGCTGTGTCAGGGACTGCGCCTGATTAATGTTCATTCAGGTCAGCACCCGTAACACTCTCAAAAGAGCTCCAGCACTAAGGCTGTGTCAGGGACTGCGCTTGATTTGTGTTAAAAAAACACATCTTTCGGAACAGCGCCCGTTGTACTCATAAAAGAGCACCAGCACTAAGGCTGTCAGGACTATGCCTGAAATGTGTTAAAAAAACACATCTTTCAAGTCAGCACCCGTAACACTCTCAAAAGAGCTCCAGCACTAAGGCTGTGTCAGGGACTGCGCCTGATTAATGATCATTCAGGTCAGCACCCGTTACACTCTCAAAAGAGCTCCAGCACTAAGGCTATGTCAGGGACTGCGCTTGATTAATGTTCATTCAGGTCAGCACCCGTAACACTCTCAAAAGAGCTCCAGCACTAAGGCTGTGTCAGGGACTGCGCTTGATTTGTGTTAAAAAAACACATCTTTCGGGACAGCGCCCGTTGTACTCATAAAAGAGCACCAGCACTAAGGCTGTCAGGACTACGCCTGATATGTGTTAAAAAAGCACATCTTTCAAGTCAGCACCCGTAACACTCTCAAAAGAGCTCCAGCACTAAGGCTGTGTCAGGGACTGCGCCTGATTAATGTTCATTCAGGTCAGCACCCGTAACACTCTCAAAAGAGCTCCAGCACTAAGGCTGTGTCAGGGACTGCGCTTGATTTGTGTTAAAAAAACACATCTTTCGGGACAGCGCCCGTTGTACTCATAAAAGAGCACCAGCACTAAGGCTGTCAGGACTATGCCTGATATGTGTTAAAAAAACACATCTTTCAAGTCAGCACCCGTAACACTCTCAAAAGAGCTCCAGCACTAAGGCTGTGTCAGGGACTGCGCCTGATTAATGTTCATTCAGGTCAGCACCCGTAACACTCTCAAAAGAGCTCCAGCACTAAGGCTATGTCAGGGACTGCGCTTGATTTGTGTTAAAAAAACACATCTTTCGGGACAGCGCCCGTTGTACTCATAAAAGAGCACCAGCACTAAGGCTGTCAGGACTATGCCTGATATGTGTTAAAAAAGCACATCTTTCAAGTCAGCACCCGTAACGCTCTCAAAAGAGCTCCAGCACTAAGGCTGTGTCAGGGACTGCGCCTGATTAATGTTCATTCAGGTCAGCACCCGTAACACTCTCAAAAGAGCTCCAGCACTAAGGCTGTGTCAGGGACTGCGCTTGATTTGTGTTAAAAAAACACATCTTTCGGGACAGCGCCCGTTGTACTCATAAAAGAGCACCAGCACTAAGGCTGTCAGGACTATGCCTGATATGTGTTAAAAAAACACATCTTTCAAGTCAGCACCCGTAACACTCTCAAAAGAGCTCCAGCACTAAGGCTGTGTCAGGGACTGCGCCTGATTAATGTTCATTCAGGTCAGCACCCGTAACACTCTCAAAAGAGCTCCAGCACTAAGGCTATGTCAGGGACTGCGCTTGATTTGTGTTAAAAAAACACATCTTTCGGGACAGCGCCCGTTGTACTCATAAAAGAGCACCAGCACTAAGGCTGTCAGGACTATGCCTGATATGTGTTAAAAAAACACATCTTTCAAGTCAGCACCCGTAACACTCTCAAAAGAGCTCCAGCACTAAGGCTGTGTCAGGGACTGCGCCTGATTAATGTTCATTCAGGTCAGCACCCGTAACACTCTAAAAAGAGCTCCAGCACTAAGGCTGTGTCAGGGACTGCGCTTGATTTGTGTTAAAAAAACACATCTTTCGGGACAGCGCCCGTTGTACTCATAAAAGAGCACCAGCTCTAAGGCTGTCAGGACTATGCCTGATATGTGTTAAAAAAACACATCTTTCAAGTCAGCACCCGTAACACTCTCAAAAGAGCTCCAGCACTAAGGCTGTGTCAGGGACTGCGCCTGATTAATGTTCATTCAGGTCAGCACCCGTAACACTCTCAAAAGAGCTCCAGCACTAAGGCTGTGTCAGGGACTGCGCTTGATTTGTGTTAAAAAAACACATCTTTCGGGACAGCGCCCGTTGTACTCATAAAAGAGCACCAGCACTAAGGCTGTCAGGACTATGCCTGATATGTGTTAAAAAAACACATCTTTCAAGTCAGCACCCGTAACACTCTCAAAAGAGCTCCAGCACTAAGGCTGTGTCAGGGACTGCGCCTGATTAATGTTCATTCAGGTCAGCACCCGTAACACTCTCAAAAGAGCTCCAGCACTAAGGCTGTGTCAGGGACTGCGCTTGATTTGTGTTAAAAAAACACATCTTTCGGGACAGCGCCCGTTGTACTCATAAAAGAGCACCAGCACTAAGGCTGTCAGGATTATGCCTGATTTGTGTTAAAAAAACACATCTTTCGGGACAGCGCCCGTTGTACTCATAAAAGAGCACCAGCACTAAGGCTGTCAGGACTATGCCTGATATGTGTTAAAAAAACACATCTTTCAAGTCAGCACCCGTAACACTCTCAAAAGAGCTCCAGCACTAAGGCTGTGTCAGGGACTGCGCCTGATTAATGTTCATTCAGGTCAGCACCCGTAACACTCTCAAAAGAGCTCCAGCACTAAGGCTGTGTCAGGGACTGCGCCTGATTAATGTTCATTCAGGTCAGCACCCGTAACACTCTCAAAAGAGCTCCAGCACTAAGGCTGTGTCAGGGACTGCGCTTGATTTGTGTTAAAAAAACACATCTTTCGGGACAGCGCCCGTTGTACTCATAAAAGAGCACCAGCTCTAAGGCTGTCAGGACTATGCCTGATATGTGTTAAAAAAACACATCTTTCAAGTCAGCACCCGTAACACTCTCAAAAGAGCTCCAGCACTAAGGCTGTGTCAGGGACTGCGCCTGATTAATGTTCATTCAGGTCAGCACCCGTAACACTCTCAAAAGAGCTCCAGCACTAAGGCTGTGTCAGGGACTGCGCTTGATTTGTGTTAAAAAAACACATCTTTCGGGACAGCGCCCGTTGTACTCATAAAAGAGCACCAGCACTAAGGCTGTCAGGACTATGCCTGATATGTGTTAAAAAAACACATCTTTCAAGTCAGCACCCGTAACACTCTCAAAAGAGCTCCAGCACTAAGGCTGTGTCAGGGACTGCGCTTGATTTGTGTTAAAAAAACACATCTTTCGGGACAGCGCCCGTTGTACTCATAAAAGAGCACCAGCACTAAGGCTGTCAGGACTACGCCTGATATGTGTTAAAAAAGCACATCTTTCAAGTCAGCACCCGTAACACTCTCAAAAGAGCTCCAGCACTAAGGCTGTGTCAGGGACTGCGCCTGATTAATGTTCATTCAGGTCAGCACCCGTAACACTCTCAAAAGAGCTCCAGCACTAAGGCTGTGTCAGGGACTGCGCTTGATTTGTGTTAAAAAAACACATCTTTCGGGACAGCGCCCGTTGTACTCATAAAAGAGCACCAGCACTAAGGCTGTCAGGACTATGCCTGATATGTGTTAAAAAAACACATCTTTCAAGTCAGCACCCGTAACACTCTCAAAAGAGCTCCAGCACTAAGGCTGTGTCAGGGACTGCGCCTGATTAATGTTCATTCAGGTCAGCACCCGTAACACTCTCAAAAGAGCTCCAGCACTAAGGCTATGTCAGGGACTGCGCTTGATTTGTGTTAAAAAAACACATCTTTCGGGACAGCGCCCGTTGTACTCATAAAAGAGCACCAGCACTAAGGCTGTCAGGACTATGCCTGATATGTGTTAAAAAAGCACATCTTTCAAGTCAGCACCCGTAACGCTCTCAAAAGAGCTCCAGCACTAAGGCTGTGTCAGGGACTGCGCCTGATTAATGTTCATTCAGGTCAGCACCCGTAACACTCTCAAAAGAGCTCCAGCACTAAGGCTGTGTCAGGGACTGCGCTTGATTTGTGTTAAAAAAACACATCTTTCGGGACAGCGCCCGTTGTACTCATAAAAGAGCACCAGCACTAAGGCTGTCAGGACTATGCCTGATATGTGTTAAAAAAACACATCTTTCAAGTCAGCACCCGTAACACTCTCAAAAGAGCTCCAGCACTAAGGCTGTGTCAGGGACTGCGCCTGATTAATGTTCATTCAGGTCAGCACCCGTAACACTCCCAAAAGAGCTCCAGCACTAAGGCTATGTCAGGGACTGCGCTTGATTTGTGTTAAAAAAACACATCTTTCGGGACAGCGCCCGTTGTACTCATAAAAGAGCACCAGCACTAAGGCTGTCAGGACTATGCCTGATATGTGTTAAAAAAACACATCTTTCAAGTCAGCACCCGTAACACTCTCAAAAGAGCTCCAGCACTAAGGCTGTGTCAGGGACTGCGCCTGATTAATGTTCATTCAGGTCAGCACCCGTAACACTCTAAAAAGAGCTCCAGCACTAAGGCTGTGTCAGGGACTGCGCTTGATTTGTGTTAAAAAAACACATCTTTCGGGACAGCGCCCGTTGTACTCATAAAAGAGCACCAGCTCTAAGGCTGTCAGGACTATGCCTGATATGTGTTAAAAAAACACATCTTTCAAGTCAGCACCCGTAACACTCTCAAAAGAGCTCCAGCACTAAGGCTGTGTCAGGGACTGCGCCTGATTAATGTTCATTTAGGTCAGCACCCGTAACACTCTCAAAAGAGCTCCAGCACTAAGGCTGTGTCAGGGACTGCGCTTGATTTGTGTTAAAAAAACACATCTTTCGGGACAGCGCCCGTTGTACTCATAAAAGAGCACCAGCACTAAGGCTGTCAGGACTATGCCTGATATGTGTTAAAAAAACACATCTTTCAAGTCAGCACCCGTAACACTCTCAAAAGAGCTCCAGCACTAAGGCTGTGTCAGGGACTGCGCCTGATTAATGTTCATTCAGGTCAGCACCCGTAACACTCTCAAAAGAGCTCCAGCACTAAGGCTGTGTCAGGGACTGCGCTTGATTTGTGTTAAAAAAACACATCTTTCGGGACAGCGCCCGTTGTACTCATAAAAGAGCACCAGCACTAAGGCTGTCAGGATTATGCCTGATTTGTGTTAAAAAAACACATCTTTCGGGACAGCGCCCGTTGTACTCATAAAAGAGCACCAGCACTAAGGCTGTCAGGACTATGCCTGATATGTGTTAAAAAAACACATCTTTCAAGTCAGCACCCGTAACACTCTCAAAAGAGCTCCAGCACTAAGGCTGTGTCAGGGACTGCGCCTGATTAATGTTCATTCAGGTCAGCACCCGTAACACTCTCAAAAGAGCTCCAGCACTAAGGCTGTGTCAGGGACTGCGCTTGATTTGTGTTAAAAAAACACATCTTTCGGGACAGCGCCCGTTGTACTCATAAAAGAGCACCAGCTCTAAGGCTGTCAGGACTATGCCTGATATGTGTTAAAAAAACACATCTTTCAAGTCAGCACCCGTAACACTCTCAAAAGAGCTCCAGCACTAAGGCTGTGTCAGGGACTGCGCCTGATTAATGTTCATTCAGGTCAGCACCCGTAACACTCTCAAAAGAGCTCCAGCACTAAGGCTGTGTCAGGGACTGCGCTTGATTTGTGTTAAAAAAACACATCTTTCGGGACAGCGCCCGTTGTACTCATAAAAGAGCACCAGCACTAAGGCTGTCAGGACTATGCCTGATATGTGTTAAAAAAACACATCTTTCAAGTCAGCACCCGTAACACTCTCAAAAGAGCTCCAGCACTAAGGCTGTGTCAGGGACTGCGCCTGATTAATGTTCATTCAGGTCAGCACCCGTAACACTCTCAAAAGAGCTCCAGCACTAAGGCTGTGTCAGGGACTGCGCTTGATTTGTGTTAAAAAAACACATCTTTCGGAACAGCGCCCGTTGTACTCATAAAAGAGCACCAGCACTAAGGCTGTCAGGACTATGCCTGAAATGTGTTAAAAAAACACATCTTTCAAGTCAGCACCCGTAACACTCTCAAAAGAGCTCCAGCACTAAGGCTGTGTCAGGGACTGCGCCTGATTAATGATCATTCAGGTCAGCACCCGTTACACTCTCAAAAGAGCTCCAGCACTAAGGCTATGTCAGGGACTGCGCTTGATTAATGTTCATTCAGGTCAGCACCCGTAACACTCTCAAAAGAGCTCCAGCACTAAGGCTGTGTCAGGGACTGCGCTTGATTTGTGTTAAAAAAACACATCTTTCGGGACAGCGCCCGTTGTACTCATAAAAGAGCACCAGCACTAAGGCTGTCAGGACTACGCCTGATATGTGTTAAAAAAGCACATCTTTCAAGTCAGCACCCGTAACACTCTCAAAAGAGCTCCAGCACTAAGGCTGTGTCAGGGACTGCGCCTGATTAATGTTCATTCAGGTCAGCACCCGTAACACTCTCAAAAGAGCTCCAGCACTAAGGCTGTGTCAGGGACTGCGCTTGATTTGTGTTAAAAAAACACATCTTTCGGGACAGCGCCCGTTGTACTCATAAAAGAGCACCAGCACTAAGGCTGTCAGGACTATGCCTGATATGTGTTAAAAAAACACATCTTTCAAGTCAGCACCCGTAACACTCTCAAAAGAGCTCCAGCACTAAGGCTGTGTCAGGGACTGCGCCTGATTAATGTTCATTCAGGTCAGCACCCGTAACACTCTCAAAAGAGCTCCAGCACTAAGGCTATGTCAGGGACTGCGCTTGATTTGTGTTAAAAAAACACATCTTTCGGGACAGCGCCCGTTGTACTCATAAAAGAGCACCAGCACTAAGGCTGTCAGGACTATGCCTGATATGTGTTAAAAAAAACACATCTTTCAAGTCAGCACCCGTAACACTCTCAAAAGAGCTCCAGCACTAAGGCTGTGTCAGGGACTGCGCCTGATTAATGTTCATTCAGGTCAGCACCCGTAACACTCTCAAAAGAGCTCCAGCACTAAGGCTGTGTCAGGGACTGCGCCTGATTAATGTTCATTCAGGTCAGCACCCGTAACACTCTCAAAAGAGCTCCAGCACTAAGGTTGTGTCAGGGACTGCGCTTGATTTGTGTTAAAAAAACACATCTTTCGGGACAGCGCCCGTTGTACTCATAAAAGAGCACCAGCACTAAGGCTGTCAGGACTATGCCTGATATGTGTTAAAAAAACACATCTTTCAAGTCAGCACCCGTAACACTCTCAAAAGAGCTCCAGCACTAAGGCTGTGTCAGGGACTGCGCCTGATTAATGTTCATTCAGGTCAGCACCCGTAACACTCTAAAAAGAGCTCCAGCACTAAGGCTGTGTCAGGGACTGCGCTTGATTTTTGTTAAAAAAACACATCTTTCGGGACAGCCCCCGTTGTACTCATTAAAGAGCACCAGCTCTAAGGCTGTCAGGACTATGCCTGATATGTGTTAAAAAAACACATCTTTCAAGTCAGCACCCGTAACACTCTCAAAAGAGCTCCAGCACTAAGGCTGTGTCAGGGACTGCGCCTGATTAATGTTCATTCAGGTCAGCACCCGTAACACTCTCAAAAGAGCTCCAGCACTAAGGCTGTGTCAGGGACTGCGCTTGATTTGTGTTAAAAAAACACATCTTTCGGGACAGCGCCCGTTGTACTCATAAAAGAACACCAGCTCTAAGGCTGTCAGGACTATGCCTGATATGTGTTAAAAAAACACATCTTTCAAGTCAGCACCCGTAACACTCTTAAAAGAGCTCCAGCACTAAGGCTGTGTCAGGGACTGCGCCTGATTAATGTTCATTCAGGTCAGCACCCGTAACACTCTCAAAAGAGCTCCAGCACTAAGGCTGTGTCAGGGACTGCGCTTGATTTGTGTTAAAAAAACACATCTTTCGGGACAGCGCCCGTTGTACTCATAAAAGAGCACCAGCACTAAGGCTGTCAGGACTATGCCTGATATGTGTTAAAAAAACACATCTTTCAAGTCAGCACCCGTAACACTCTCAAAAGAGCTCCAGCACTAAGGCTATGTCAGGGACTGCGCTTGATTAATGTTCATTCAGGTCAGCACCCGTAACACTTTCAAAAGAGCTCCAGCACTAAGGCTGTGTCAGGGACTGCGCTTGATTTGTGTTAAAAAAACACATCTTTCGGGACAGCGCCCGTTGTACTCATAAAAGAGCACCAGCACTAAGGCTGTCAGGACTATGCCTGATATGTGTTAAAAAAACACATCTTTCAAGTCAGCACCCGTAACACTCTCAAAAGAGCTCCAGCACTAAGGCTGTGTCAGGGACTGCGCCTGATTAATGTTCATTCAGGTCAGCACCCGTAACACTCTAAAAAGAGCTCCAGCACTAAGGCTGTGTCAGGGACTGCGCTTGATTTGTGTTAAAAAAACACATCTTTCGGGACAGCGCCCGTTGTACTCATAAAAGAGCACCAGCTCTAAGGCTGTCAGGACTATGCCTGATATGTGTTAAAAAAACACATCTTTCAAGTCAGCACCCGTAACACTCTCAAAAGAGCTCCAGCACTAAGGCTGTGTCAGGGACTGCGCCTGATTAATGTTCATTCAGGTCAGCACCCGTAACACTCTAAAAAGAGCTCCAGCACTAAGGCTGTGTCAGGGACTGCGCTTGATTTGTGTTAAAAAAACACATCTTTCGGGACAGCGCCCGTTGTACTCATAAAAGAGCACCAGCTCTAAGGCTGTCAGGACTATGCCTGATATGTGTTAAAAAAACACATCTTTCAAGTCAGCACCCGTAACACTCTTAAAAGAGCTCCAGCACTAAGGCTGTGTCAGGGACTGCGCCTGATTAATGTTCATTCAGGTCAGCACCCGTAACACTCTCAAAAGAGCTCCAGCACTAAGGCTATGTCAGGGACTGCGCTTGATTTGTGTTAAAAAAACACATCTTTCGGGACAGCGCCCGTTGTACTCATAAAAGAGCACCAGCACTAAGGCTGTCAGGACTATGCCTGATATGTGTTAAAAAAACACATCTTTCAAGTCAGCACCCGTAACACTCTCAAAAGAGCTCCAGCACTAAGGCTGTGTCAGGGACTGCGCCTGATTAATGTTCATTCAGGTCAGCACCCGTAACACTCTCAAAAGAGCTCCAGCACTAAGGCTGTGTCAGGGACTGCGCTTGATTTTTGTTAAAAAAACACATCTTTCGGGACAGCCCCCGTTGTACTCATTAAAGAGCACCAGCTCTAAGGCTGTCAGGACTATGCCTGATATGTGTTAAAAAAACACATCTTTCAAGTCAGCACCCGTAACACTCTCAAAAGAGCTCCAGCACTAAGGCTGTGTCAGGGACTGCGCCTGATTAATGTTCATTCAGGTCAGCACCCGTAACACTCTCAAAAGAGCTCCAGCACTAAGGCTGTGTCAGGGACTGCGCTTGATTTGTGTTAAAAAAACACATCTTTCGGGACAGCGCCCGTTGTACTCATAAAAGAACACCAGCTCTAAGGCTGTCAGGACTATGCCTGATATGTGTTAAAAAAACACATCTTTCAAGTCAGCACCCGTAACACTCTTAAAAGAGCTCCAGCACTAAGGCTGTGTCAGGGACTGCGCCTGATTAATGTTCATTCAGGTCAGCACCCGTAACACTCTCAAAAGAGCTCCAGCACTAAGGCTGTGTCAGGGACTGCGCTTGATTTGTGTTAAAAAAACACATCTTTCGGGACAGCGCCCGTTGTACTCATAAAAGAGCACCAGCACTAAGGCTGTCAGGACTATGCCTGATATGTGTTAAAAAAACACATCTTTCAAGTCAGCACCCGTAACACTCTCAAAAGAGCTCCAGCACTAAGGCTGTGTCAGGGACTGCGCCTGATTAATGTTCATTCAGGTCAGCACCCGTAACACTCTCAAAAGAGCTCCAGCACTAAGGCTGTGTCAGGGACTGCGCTTGATTTGTGTTAAAAAAACACATCTTTCGGGACAGCGCCCGTTGTACTCATAAAAGAGCACCAGCACTAAGGCTGTCAGGACTATGCCTGATATGTGTTAAAAAAACACATCTTTCAAGTCAGCACCCGTAACACTCTCAAAAGAGCTCCAGCACTAAGGCTGTGTCAGGGACTGCGCCTGATTAATGTTCATTCAGGTCAGCACCCGTAACACTCTAAAAAGAGCTCCAGCACTAAGGCTGTGTCAGGGACTGCGCTTGATTTGTGTTAAAAAAACACATCTTTCGGGACAGCGCCCGTTGTACTCATAAAAGAGCACCAGCTCTAAGGCTGTCAGGACTATGCCTGATATGTGTTAAAAAAACACATCTTTCAAGTCAGCACCCGTAACACTCTCAAAAGAGCTCCAGCACTAAGGCTGTGTCAGGGACTGCGCCTGATTAATGTTCATTCAGGTCAGCACCCGTAACACTCTAAAAAGAGCTCCAGCACTAAGGCTGTGTCAGGGACTGCGCTTGATTTGTGTTAAAAAAACACATCTTTCGGGACAGCGCCCGTTGTACTCATAAAAGAGCACCAGCTCTAAGGCTGTCAGGACTATGCCTGATATGTGTTAAAAAAACACATCTTTCAAGTCAGCACCCGTAACACTCTTAAAAGAGCTCCAGCACTAAGGCTGTGTCAGGGACTGCGCCTGATTAATGTTCATTCAGGTCAGCACCCGTAACACTCTCAAAAGAGCTCCAGCACTAAGGCTATGTCAGGGACTGCGCTTGATTTGTGTTAAAAAAACACATCTTTCGGGACAGCGCCCGTTGTACTCATAAAAGAGCACCAGCACTAAGGCTGTCAGGACTATGCCTGATATGTGTTAAAAAAACACATCTTTCAAGTCAGCACCCGTAACACTCTCAAAAGAGCTCCAGCACTAAGGCTGTGTCAGGGACTGCGCCTGATTAATGTTCATTCAGGTCAGCACCCGTAACACTCTCAAAAGAGCTCCAGCACTAAGGCTGTGTCAGGGACTGCGCCTGATTAATGTTCATTCAGGTCAGCACCCGTAACACTCTCAAAAGAGCTCCAGCACTAAGGTTGTGTCAGGGACTGCGCTTGATTTGTGTTAAAAAAACACATCTTTCGGGACAGCGCCCGTTGTACTCATAAAAGAGCACCAGCACTAAGGCTGTCAGGACTATGCCTGATATGTGTTAAAAAAACACATCTTTCAAGTCAGCACCCGTAACACTCTCAAAAGAGCTCCAGCACTAAGGCTGTGTCAGGGACTGCGCCTGATTAATGTTCATTCAGGTCAGCACCCGTAACACTCTAAAAAGAGCTCCAGCACTAAGGCTGTGTCAGGGACTGCGCTTGATTTGTGTTAAAAAAACACATATTTCGGGACAGCCCCCGTTGTACTCATTAAAGAGCACCAGCTCTAAGGCTGTCAGGACTATGCCTGATATGTGTTAAAAAAACACATCTTTCAAGTCAGCACCCGTAACACTCTCAAAAGAGCTCCAGCACTAAGGCTGTGTCAGGGACTGCGCCTGATTAATGTTCATTCAGGTCAGCACCCGTAACACTCTCAAAAGAGCTCCAGCACTAAGGCTGTGTCAGGGACTGCGCTTGATTTGTGTTAAAAAAACACATCTTTCGGGACAGCGCCCGTTGTACTCATAAAAGAGCACCAGCACTAAGGCTGTCAGGACTATGCCTGATATGTGTTAAAAAAACACATCTTTCAAGTCAGCACCCGTAACACTCTCAAAAGAGCTCCAGCACTAAGGCTGTGTCAGGGACTGCGCCTGATTAATGTTCATTCAGGTCAGCACCCGTAACACTCTAAAAAGAGCTCCAGCACTAAGGCTGTGTCAGGGACTGCGCTTGATTTGTGTTAAAAAAACACATCTTTCGGGACAGCGCCCGTTGTACTCATAAAAGAGCACCAGCTCTAAGGCTGTCAGGACTATGCCTGATATGTGTTAAAAAAACACATCTTTCAAGTCAGCACCCGTAACACTCTCAAAAGAGCTCCAGCACTAAGGCTGTGTCAGGGACTGCGCCTGATTAATGTTCATTCAGGTCAGCACCCGTAACACTCTAAAAAGAGCTCCAGCACTAAGGCTGTGTCAGGGACTGCGCTTGATTTGTGTTAAAAAAACACATCTTTCGGGACAGCGCCCGTTGTACTCATAAAAGAGCACCAGCACTAAGGCTGTCAGGACTATGCCTGATATGTGTTAAAAAAACACATCTTTCAAGTCAGCACCCGTAACACTCTCAAAAGAGCTCCAGCACTAAGGCTGTGTCAGGGACTGCGCCTGATTAATGTTCATTCAGGTCAGCACCCGTAACACTCTAAAAAGAGCTCCAGCACTAAGGCTGTGTCAGGGACTGCGCTTGATTTGTGTTAAAAAAACACATCTTTCGGGACAGCGCCCGTTGTACTCATAAAAGAGCACCAGCTCTAAGGCTGTCAGGACTATGCCTGATATGTGTTAAAAAAACACATCTTTCAAGTCAGCACCCGTAACACTCTCAAAAGAGCTCCAGCACTAAGGCTGTGTCAGGGACTGCGCCTGATTAATGTTCATTCAGGTCAGCACCCGTAACACTCTAAAAAGAGCTCCAGCACTAAGGCTGTGTCAGGGACTGCGCTTGATTTGTGTTAAAAAAACACATCTTTCGGGACAGCGCCCGTTGTACTCATAAAAGAGCACCAGCACTAAGGCTGTCAGGACTATGCCTGATATGTGTTAAAAAAACACATCTTTCAAGTCAGCACCCGTAACACTCTCAAAAGAGCTCCAGCACTAAGGCTGTATCAGGGACTGCGCCTGATTAATGTTCATTCAGGTCAGCACCCGTAACACTCTCAAAAGAGCTCCAGCACTAAGGCTGTGTCAGGGACTGCGCTTGATTTGTGTTAAAAAAACACATCTTTCGGGACAGCGCCCGTTGTACTCATAAAAGAGCACCAGCACTAAGGCTGTCAGGACTATGCCTGATATGTGTTAAAAAAACACATCTTTCAAGTCAGCACCCGTAACACTCTCAAAAGAGCTCCAGCACTAAGGCTGTGTCAGGGACTGCGCCTGATTAATGTTCATTCAGGTCAGCACCCGTAACACTCTAAAAAGAGCTCCAGCACTAAGGCTGTGTCAGGGACTGCGCTTGATTTGTGTTAAAAAAACACATCTTTCGGGACAGCGCCCGTTGTACTCATAAAAGAGCACCAGCTCTAAGGCTGTCAGGACTATGCCTGATATGTGTTAAAAAAACACATCTTTCAAGTCAGCACCCGTAACACTCTCAAAAGAGCTCCAGCACTAAGGCTGTGTCAGGGACTGCGCCTGATTAATGTTCATTCAGGTCAGCACCCGTAACACTCTCAAAAGAGCTCCAGCACTAAGGCTGTGTCAGGGACTGCGCTTGATTTGTGTTAAAAAAACACATCTTTCGGGACAGCGCCCGTTGTACTCATAAAAGAGCACCAGCACTAAGGCTGTCAGGACTATGCCTGATATGTGTTAAAAAAACACATCTTTCAAGTCAGCACCCGTAACACTCTTAAAAGAGCTCCAGCACTAAGGCTGTGTCAGGGACTGCGCCTGATTAATGTTCATTCAGGTCAGCACCCGTAACACTCTCAAAAGAGCTCCAGCACTAAGGCTATGTCAGGGACTGCGCTTGATTTGTGTTAAAAAAACACATCTTTCGGGACAGCGCCCGTTGTACTCATAAAAGAGCACCAGCACTAAGGCTGTCAGGACTATGCCTGATATGTGTTAAAAAAACACATCTTTCAAGTCAGCACCCGTAACACTCTTAAAAGAGCTCCAGCACTAAGGCTGTGTCAGGGACTGCGCCTGATTAATGTTCATTCAGGTCAGCACCCGTAACACTCTCAAAAGAGCTCCAGCACTAAGGCTATGTCAGGGACTGCGCTTGATTTGTGTTAAAAAAACACATCTTTCGGGACAGCGCCCGTTGTACTCATAAAAGAGCACCAGCACTAAGGCTGTCAGGACTATGCCTGATATGTGTTAAAAAAACACATCTTTCAAGTCAGCACCCGTAACACTCTTAAAAGAGCTCCAGCACTAAGGCTGTGTCAGGGACTGCGCCTGATTTGTGTTCTTTCAGGTTTGCACCCATAACACTCTCATAAGAGCTCCAGCACTAAGGCTGTGTCAGGGACTGCGCCTGATTTGTGTTCTTTCAACACATCTTTCAGGTTTGCACCCATAACCCTCTCAAAAGAGCTCCAGCACTAAGGCTGTGTCAGGGACTGCACCTGATTTGTGTTCTTTCAGGTTTGCACCCATAACACTCTCATAAGAGCTCCAGCACTAAGGCTGTGTCAGGGACTGCGCCTGATTTGTGTTCTTTCAACACATCTTTCAGGTTTGCACCCATAACACTCTCAAAAGAGCTCCAGCACTAAGGCTGTGTCAGGGACTGCGCCTGATTTGTGTTCTTTCAGGTTTGCACCCATAACACTCTCATAAGAGCTCCAGCACTAAGGCTGTGTCAGGGACTGCGCCTGATTTGTGTTCTTTACACATCTTTCAGGTTTGCACCCATAACACTCTCAAAAGAGCTCCAGCACTAAGGCTGTGTCAGGGACTGCGCCTGATTTGTGTTCTTTCAGGTCAGCATCCATAACACTCTTAAAAGAGCTCCAGCCCTAAGGCTGTGTTAGGGACTGCGCCTGATTTGTATTCTTTCAGGTTTGCACCCATAACACTCTCAAAAGAGCTCCAGCACTAAGGCTGTGTTAGGGACTGCGCCTGATTTGTATTCTTTCAGGTTTGCACCCATAACACTCTCAAAAGAGCTCCAGCACTAAGGCTGTGTCAGGGACTGCACCTGATTTGTGTTCTTTCAGGTTTGCACCCATAACACTCTCATAAGAGCTCCAGCACTAAGGCTGTGTCAGGGACTGCGCCTGATTTGTGTTCTTTCAACACATCTTTCAGGTTTGCACCCATAACACTCTCAAAAGAGCTCCAGCACTAAGGCTGTGTCAGGGACTGCGCCTGATTTGTGTTCTTTCAGGTCAGCATCCATAACACTCTTAAAAGAGCTCCAGCACTAAGGCTGTGTCAGGGACTGCGCCTGATTTGTGTTCTTTCAACACATCTTTCAGGTTTGCACCCATAACACTCTCAAAAGAGCTCCAGCACTAAGGCTGTGTCAGGGACTGCGCCTGATTTGTGTTCTTTCAGGTTTGCACCCATAACACTCTCATAAGAGCTCCAGCACTAAGGCTGTGTCAGGGACTGCGCCTGATTTGTGTTCTTTCAACACATCTTTCAGGTTTGCACCCATAACACTCTCAAAAGAGCTCCAGCACTAAGGCTGTGTCAGGGACTGCGCCTGATTTGTGTTCTTTCAGGTCAGCATCCATAGCACTCTTAAAAGAGCTCCAGCACTAAGGCTGTGTCAGGGACTGCGCCCGATTTGTGTTCTTTCAGGTCAGCATCCATAACACTCTTAAAAGAGCTCCAGCACTAAGGCTGTGTCAGGGACTGTGCCTGATTTGTGTTCTTTCAACACATCTTTCAGGTTTGCACCCATAACACTCTCAAAAGAGCTCCAGCACTAAGGCTGTGTCAGGGACTGCGCCTGATTTGTGTTCTTTCAGGTTTGCACCCATAACACTCTCAAAAGAGCTCCAGCACTAAGGCTGTGTCAGGGACTGCGCCTGATTTGTGTTCTTTCAACACATCTTTCAGGTTTGCACCCATAACACTCTCAAAAGAGCTCCAGCACTAAGGCTGTGTCAGGGACTGCGCCTGATTTGTGTTCTTTCAGGTCAGCATCCATAACACTCTTAAAAGAGCTCCAGCACTAAGGCTGTGTCAGGGACTGCGCCCGATTTGTGGTCTTTCAGGTCAGCATCCATAACACTCTTAAAAGAGCTCCAGCACTAAGGCTGTGTCAGGGACTGTGCCTGATTTGTGTTCTTTCAACACATCTTTCAGGTTTGCACCCATAACACTCTCAAAAGAGCT
Source organism: Pieris napi (assembly GCF_905475465.1). Taxonomy (NCBI): domain Eukaryota; kingdom Metazoa; phylum Arthropoda; class Insecta; order Lepidoptera; family Pieridae; genus Pieris; species Pieris napi. The sequence continues at coordinate 4,397,898 of NC_062235.1, read as the reverse complement.
CCAGCACTAAGGCTGTGTCAGGGACTGCGCCTGATTTGTGTTCTTTCAGGTTTGCACCCATAACACTCTCATAAGAGCTCCAGCACTAAGGCTGTGTCAGGGACTGCGCCTGATTTGTGTTCTTTCAACACATCTTTCAGGTTTGCACCCATAACACTCTCAAAAGAGCTCCAGCACTAAGGCTGTGTCAGGGACTGCGCCTGATTTGTGTTCTTTCAGGTCAGCATCCATAGCACTCTTAAAAGAGCTCCAGCACTAAGGCTGTGTCAGGGACTGCGCCCGATTTGTGTTCTTTCAGGTCAGCATCCATAACACTCTTAAAAGAGCTCCAGCACTAAGGCTGTGTCAGGGACTGTGCCTGATTTGTGTTCTTTCAACACATCTTTCAGGTTTGCACCCATAACACTCTCAAAAGAGCTCCAGCACTAAGGCTGTGTCAGGGACTGCGCCTGATTTGTGTTCTTTCAGGTTTGCACCCATAACACTCTCAAAAGAGCTCCAGCACTAAGGCTATGTCAGGGACTGCGCCTGATTTGTGTTCTTTCAGGTTTGCACCCATAACACTCTCAAAAGAGCTCCAGCACTAAGGCTGTGTCAGGGACTGCGCCTGATTTGTGTTCTTTCAACACATCTTTCAGGTTTGCACCCATAACACTCTCAAAAGAGCTCCAGCACTAAGGCTGTGTCAGGGACTGCGCCTGATTTGTGTTCTTTCAGGTCAGCATCCATAACACTCTTAAAAGAGCTCCAGCACTAAGGCTGTGTCAGGGACTGCGCCCGATTTGTGTTCTTTCAGGTCAGCATCCATAACACTCTTAAAAGAGCTCCAGCACTAAGGCTGTGTCAGGGACTGCACCTGATTTGTGTTCTTTCAGGTTTGCACCCATAACACTCTCATAAGAGCTCCAGCACTAAGGCTGTGTCAGGGACTGCGCCTGATTTGTGTTCTTTCAACACATCTTTCAGGTTTGCACCCATAACACTCTCAAAAGAGCTCCAGCACTAAGGCTGTGTCAGGGACTGCGCCTGATTTGTGTTCTTTCAGGTCAGCATCCATAACACTCTTAAAAGAGCTCCAGCACTAAGGCTGTGTCAGGGACTGCGCCCGATTTGTGTTCTTTCAGGTTTGCACCCATAACACTCTCAAAAGAGCTCCAGCACTAAGGCTGTGTCAGGGACTGCGCCTGATTTGTGTTCTTTCAGGTTTGCACCCATAACACTCTCATAAGAGCTCCAGCACTAAGGCTGTGTCAGGGACTGCGCCTGATTTGTGTTCTTTCAACACATCTTTCAGGTTTGCACCCATAACACTCTCAAAAGAGCTCCAGCACTAAGGCTGTGTCAGGGACTGCGCCTGATTTGTGTTCTTTCAGGTCAGCATCCATAACACTCTTAAAAGAGCTCCAGCACTAAGGCTGTGTCAGGGACTGCGCCCGATTAGTGTTCTTTCAGGTTTGCACCCATAACACTCTCAAAAGAGCTCCAGCACTAAGGCTGTGTCAGGGACTGCGCCTGATTTGTGTTCTTTCAGGTTTGCATCCATAACACTCTTAAAAGAGCTCCAGCACTAAGGCTGTGTCAGGGACTGTGCCTGATTTGTGTTCTTTCAACACATCTTTCAGGTTTGCACCCATAACACTCTCAAAAGAGCTCCAGCACTAAGGCTGTGTCAGGGACTGCGCCTGATTTATGTTCTTTCAACACATCTTTCAGGTTTGCACCCATAACACTCTCAAAAGAGCTCCAGCACTAAGGCTGTGTCAGGGACTGCGCCTGATTTGTGTTCTTTCAGGTCAGCATCCATAACACTCTTAAAAGAGCTCCAGCACTAAGGCTGTGTCAGGGACTGCGCCTGATTTGTGTTCTTTCAGGTCAGCATCCATAACACTCTCATAAGAGCTCCAGCACTAAGGCTGTGTCAGGGACTGCGCCTGATTTGTGTTCTTTCAACACATCTTTCAGGTTTGCACCCATAACACTCTCAAAAGAGCTCCAGCACTAAGGCTGTGTCAGGGACTGCGCCTGATTTATGTTCTTTCAACACATCTTTCAGGTTTGCACCCATAACACTCTCAAAAGAGCTCCAGCACTAAGGCTGTGTCAGGGACTGCGCCTGATTTGTGTTCTTTCAGGTCAGCATCCATAACACTCTTAAAAGAGCTCCAGCACTAAGGCTGTGTCAGGGACTGTGCCTGATTTGTGTTCTTTCAACACATCTTTCAGGTTTGCACCCATAACACTCTCAAAAGAGCTCCAGCACTAAGGCTGTGTCAGGGACTGCGCCTGATTTGTGTTCTTTCAGGTTTGCACCCATAACACTCTCATAAGAGCTCCAGCACTAAGGCTGTGTCAGGGACTGCGCCTGATTTGTGTTCTTTCAACACATCTTTCAGGTTTGCACCCATAACACTCTCAAAAGAGCTCCAGCACTAAGGCTGACGGGGCTTCCCCTGATTAATGTTATTTCAACATATCTTTCAGGTAGGCACCCGTAACACACTCTCAAAAGAGCTCCAGCACTAAGGCTGACGGGGCTTCCCCTGATTTATGTTATTTCAACATATCTTTCAGGTTTGCACCCATAACACTCTCAAAAGAGCTCCAGCACTAAGGCTGTGTCAGGGACTGCGCCTGATTTGTGTTCTTTCAGGTCAGCATCCATAACACTCTCAAAAGAGCTCCAGCACTAAGGCTGTGTCAGGGACTGCGCCTGATTTGTGTTCTTTCAGGTCAGCATCCATAACACTCTTAAAAGAGCTCCAGCACTAAGGCTGTGTCAGGGACTGCGCCTGATTTGTGATCTTTCAACACATCTTTCAGGTTTGCACCCATAACACTCTCAAAAGAGCTCCAGCACTAAGGCTGTGTCAGGGACTGCACCTGATTTGTGTTCTTTCAGGTTTGCACCCATAACACTCTCAAAAGAGCTCCAGCACTAAGGCTGTGTCAGGGACTGCGCCTGATTTGTGTTCTTTCAACACATCTTTCAGGTTTGCACCCATAACACTCTCAAAAGAGCTCCAGCACTAAGGCTGTGTCAGGGACTGCGCCTGATTTGTGTTCTTTCAGGTCAGCATCCATAACACTCTCAAAAGAGCTCCAGCACTAAGGCTGTGTCAGGGACTGCGCCTGATTTGTGTTCTTTCAGGTCAGCATCCATAACACTCTTAAAAGAGCTCCAGCACTAAGGCTGTGTCAGGGACTGCGCCTGATTTGTGTTCTTTCAGGTCAGCATCCATAACACTCTTAAAAGAGCTCCAGCACTAAGGCTGTGTCAGGGACTGCGCCTGATTTGTGTTCTTTCAACACATCTTTCAGGTTTGCACCCATAACACTCTCAAAAGAGCTCCAGCACTAAGGCTGTGTCAGGGACTGCGCCTGATTTGTGTTCTTTCAGGTTTGCACCCATAACACTCTCATAAGAGCTCCAGCACTAAGGCTGTGTCAGGGACTGCGCCTGATTTGTGTTCTTTCAACACATCTTTCAGGTTTGCACCCATAACACTCTCAAAAGAGCTCCAGCACTAAGGCTGTGTTAGGGACTGCGCCTGATTTGTATTCTTTCAGGTTTGCACCCATAACACTCTCAAAAGAGCTCCAGCACTAAGGCTGTGTCAGGGACTGCACCTGATTTGTGTTCTTTCAGGTTTGCACCCATAACACTCTCATAAGAGCTCCAGCACTAAGGCTGTGTCAGGGACTGCGCCTGATTTGTGTTCTTTCAACACATCTTTCAGGTTTGCACCCATAACACTCTCAAAAGAGCTCCAGCACTAAGGCTGTGTCAGGGACTGCACCTGATTTGTGTTCTTTCAGGTTTGCACCCATAACACTCTCATAAGAGCTCCAGCACTAAGGCTGTGTCAGGGACTGCGCCTGATTTGTGTTCTTTCAACACATCTTTCAGGTTTGCACCCATAACACTCTTAAAAGAGCTCCAGCACTAAGGCTGTGTCAGGGACTGCGCCCGATTTGTGTTCTTTCAGGTCAGCATCCATAACACTCTTAAAAGAGCTCCAGCACTAAGGCTGTGTCAGGGACTGTGCCTGATTTGTGTTCTTTCAACACATCTTTCAGGTTTGCACCCATAACACTCTCAAAAGAGCTCCAGCACTAAGGCTGTGTCAGGGACTGCGCCTGATTTGTGTTCTTTCAGGTTTGCACCCATAACACTCTCATAAGAGCTCCAGCACTAAGGCTGTGTCAGGGACTGCGCCTGATTTGTGTTCTTTCAACACATCTTTCAGGTTTGCACCCATAACACTCTCAAAAGAGCTCCAGCACTAAGGCTGTGTCAGGGACTGCGCCTGATTTGTGTTCTTTCAGGTCAGCATCCATAGCACTCTTAAAAGAGCTCCAGCACTAAGGCTGTGTCAGGGACTGCGCCTGATTTGTGTTCTTTCAGGTCAGCATCCATAACACTCTTAAAAGAGCTCCAGCCCTAAGGCTGTGTCAGGGACTGCGCCTGTTTTGTGTTCTTTCAACACATCTTTCAGGTTTGCACCCATAACACTCTCAAAAGAGCTCCAGCACTAAGGCTGTGTCAGGGACTGCGCCTGATTTGTGTTCTTTCAGGTTTGCACCCATAACACTCTCATAAGAGCTCCAGCACTAAGGCTGTGTCAGGGACTGCGCCTGATTTGTGTTCTTTCAACACATCTTTCAGGTTTGCACCCATAACACTCTCAAAAGAGCTCCAGCACTAAGGCTGTGTCAGGGACTGCGCCTGATTTGTGTTCTTTCAGGTCAGCATCCATAGCACTCTTAAAAGAGCTCCAGCACTAAGGCTGTGTCAGGGACTGCGCCTGATTTGTGTTCTTTCAGGTCAGCATCCATAACACTCTTAAAAGAGCTCCAGCCCTAAGGCTGTGTCAGGGACTGCGCCTGTTTTGTGTTCTTTCAGGTTTGCACCCATAACACTCTCAAAAGAGCTCCAGCACTAAGGCTGTGTCAGGGACTGCACCTGATTTGTGTTCTTTCAGGTTTGCACCCATAACACTCTCATAAGAGCTCCAGCACTAAGGCTGTGTCAGGGACTGCGCCTGATTTGTGTTATTTCAACACATCTTTCAGGTTTGCACCCATAACACTCTCAAAAGAGCTCCAGCACTAAGGCTGTGTCAGGGACTGCGCCTGATTTGTGTTCTTTCAACACATCTTTCAGGTTTGCACCCATAACACTCTCAAAAGAGCTCCAGCACTAAGGCTGTGTCAGGGACTGCGCCTGATTTGTGTTCTTTCAACACATCTTTCAGGTTTGCACCCATAACACTCTCAAAAGAGCTCCAGCACTAAGGCTGTGTCAGGGACTGCGCCTGATTTGTGTTCTTTCAACACATCTTTCAGGTTTGCACCCATAACACTCTCAAAAGAGCTCCAGCACTAAGGCTGTGTCAGGGACTGCGCCTGATTTGTGTTCTTTCAGGTCAGCATCCATAACACTCTTAAAAGAGCTCCAGCACTAAGGCTGTGTCAGGGACTGCGCCCGATTTGTGTTCTTTCAGGTCAGCATCCATAACACTCTTAAAAGAGCTCCAGCACTAAGGCTGTGTCAGGGACTGCGCCTGATTTGTGTTCTTTCAACACATCTTTCAGGTTTGCACCCATAACACTCTCAAAAGAGCTCCAGCACTAAGGCTGTGTCAGGGACTGCGCCTGATTTGTGTTCTTTCAGGTTTGCACCCATAACACTCTCATAAGAGCTCCAGCACTAAGGCTGTGTCAGGGACTGCGCCTGATTTGTGTTCTTTCAACACATCTTTCAGGTTTGCACCCATAACACTCTCAAAAGAGCTCCGGCACTAAGGCTGTGTTAGGGACTGCGCCTGATTTGTATTCTTTCAGGTTTGCACCCATAACACTCTCAAAAGAGCTCCAGCACTAAGGCTGTGTCAGGGACTGCGCCTGATTTGTGTTCTTTCAACACATCTTTCAGGTTTGCACCCATAACACTCTCAAAAGAGCTCCAGCACTAAGGTTGTGTCAGGGACTGCGCCTGATTTGTGTTCTTTCAACACATCTTTCAGGTTTGCACCCATAACACTCTCAAAAGAGCTCCAGCACTAAGGCTGTGTCAGGGACTGCGCCTGATTTGTGTTCTTTCAACACATCTTTCAGGTTTGCACCCATAACACTCTCAAAAGAGCTCCAGCACTAAGGCTGTGTCAGGGACTGCGCCTGATTTGTGTTCTTTCAACACATCTTTCAGGTTTGCACCCATAACACTCTCAAAAGAGCTCCAGCACTAAGGCTGTGTCAGGGACTGCGCCTGATTTGTGTTCTTTCAGGTTTGCACCCATAACACTCTCATAAGAGCTCCAGCACTAAGGCTGTGTCAGGGACTGCGCCTGATTTGTGTTCTTTCAACACATCTTTCAGGTTTGCACCCATAACACTCTCAAAAGAGCTCCAGCACTAAGGCTGTGTCAGGGACTGCGCCTGATTTGTGTTCTTTCAGGTTTGCACCCATAACACTCTCATAAGAGCTCCAGCACTAAGGCTGTGTCAGGGACTGCGCCTGATTTGTGTTCTTTCAACACATCTTTCAGGTTTGCACCCATAACACTCTCAAAAGAGCTCCAGCACTAAGGCTGTGTTAGGGACTGCGCCTGATTTGTATTCTTTCAGGTTTGCACCCATAACACTCTTAAAAGAGCTCCAGCACTAAGGCTGTGTCAGGGACTGCGCCTGATTTGTGTTCTTTCAGGTCAGCATCCATAACACTCTTAAAAGAGCTCCAGCACTAAGGCTGACGGGGCTTCCCCTGATTTATGTTATTTCAACATATCTTTCAGGTAGGCACCCGTAACTTACTCTCAAAAGAGCTCCAGCACTAAGGCTGACGGGGCTTCCCCTGATTTATGTTATTTCAACATATCTTTCAGGTTTGCACCCATAACACTCTCAAAAGAGCTCCAGCACTAAGGCTGTGTCAGGGACTGCGCCTGATTTGTGTTCTTTCAGGTCAGCATCCATAACACTCTTTAAAGAGCTCCAGCACTAAGGCTGTGTCAGGGACTGCGCCCGATTTGTGTTCTTTCAGGTCAGCATCCATAACACTCTTAAAAGAGCTCCAGCACTAAGGCTGTGTCAGGGACTGCGCCTGATTTGTGTTCTTTCAACACATCTTTCAGGTTTGCACCCATAACACTCTCAAAAGAGCTCCAGCACTAAGGCTGTGTCAGGGACTGCGCCTGATTTGTGTTCTTTCAGGTTTGCACCCATAACACTCTCAAAAGAGCTCCAGCACTAAGGCTGTGTCAGGGACTGCGCCTGATTTGTGTTCTTTCAACACATCTTTCAGGTTTGCACCCATAACACTCTCAAAAGAGCTCCAGCACTAAGGCTGTGTCAGGGACTGCGCCTGATTTGTTTTCTTTCAGGTTTGCACCCATAACACTCTCATAAGAGCTCCAGCACTAAGGCTGTGTCAGGGACTGCGCCTGATTTGTGTTCTTTCAACACATCTTTCAGGTTTGCACCCATAACACTCTCAAAAGAGCTCCAGCACTAAGGCTGTGTTAGGGACTGCGCCTGATTTGTATTCTTTCAGGTTTGCACCCATAACACTCTCAAAAGAGCTCCAGCACTAAGGCTGTGTCAGGGACTGCGCCTGATTTGTGTTCTTTCAACACATCTTTCAGGTTTGCACCCATAATACTCTCAAAAGAGCTCCAGCACTAAGGCTGTGTCAGGGACTGCGCCTGATTTGTGTTCTTTCAACACATCTTTCAGGTTTGCACCCATAACACTCTCAAAAGAGCTCCAGCACTAAGGCTGTGTCAGGGACTGCGCCTGATTTGTGTTCTTTCAACACATCTTTCAGGTTTGCACCCATAACACTCTCAAAAGAGCTCCAGCACTAAGGCTGTGTCAGGGACTGCGCCTGATTTGTGTTCTTTCAGGTTTGCACCCATAACACTCTCATAAGAGCTCCAGCACTAAGGCTGTGTCAGGGACTGCGCCTGATTTGTGTTCTTTCAGGTTTGCACCCATAACACTCTCATAAGAGCTCCAGCACTAAGGCTGTGTCAGGGACTGCGCCTGATTTGTGTTCTTTCAACACATCTTTCAGGTTTGCACCCATAACACTCTCAAAAGAGCTCCAGCACTAAGGCTGTGTCAGGGACTGCGCCTGATTTGTGTTCTTTCAGGTTTGCACCCATAACACTCTCATAAGAGCTCCAGCACTAAGGCTGTGTCAGGGACTGCGCCTGATTTGTGTTCTTTCAACACATCTTTCAGGTTTGCACCCATAACACTCTCAAAAGAGCTCCAGCACTAAGGCTGTGTCAGGGACTGCGCCTGATTTGTGTTCTTTCAGGTCAGCATCCATAACACTCTTAAAAGAGCTCCAGCACTAAGGCTGACGGGGCTTCCCCTGATTTATGTTATTTCAACATATCTTTCAGGTAGGCACCCGTAACTTACTCTCAAAAGAGCTCCAGCACTAAGGCTGACGGGGCTTCCCCTGATTTATGTTATTTCAACATATCTTTCAGGTTTGCACCCATAACACTCTCAAAAGAGCTCCAGCACTAAGGCTGTGTCAGGGACTGCGCCTGATTTGTGTTCTTTCAGGTCAGCATCCATAACACTCTTAAAAGAGCTCCAGCACTAAGGCTGTGTCAGGGACTGCGCCCGATTTGTGTTCTTTCAGGTCAGCATCCATAACACTCTTAAAAGAGCTCCAGCACTAAGGCTGTGTCAGGGACTGCGCCTGATTTGTGTTCTTTCAGGTTTGCACCCATAACACTCTCAAAAGAGCTCCAGCACTAAGGCTGTGTCAGGGACTGCGCCTGATTTGTGTTCTTTCAACACATCTTTCAGGTTTGCACCCATAACACTCTCAAAAGAGCTCCAGCACTAAGGCTGTGTCAGGGACTGCGCCTGATTTGTGTTCTTTCAGGTTTGCACCCATAACACTCTCATAAGAGCTCCAGCACTAAGGCTGTGTCAGGGACTGCGCCTGATTTGTGTTCTTTCAACACATCTTTCAGGTTTGCACCCATAACACTCTCAAAAGAGCTCCAGCACTAAGGCTGTGTTAGGGACTGCGCCTGATTTGTATTCTTTCAGGTTTGCACCCATAACACTCTCAAAAGAGCTCCAGCACTAAGGCTGTGTCAGGGACTGCGCCTGATTTGTGTTCTTTCAACACATCTTTCAGGTTTGCACCCATAATACTCTCAAAAGAGCTCCAGCACTAAGGCTGTGTCAGGGACTGCGCCTGATTTGTGTTCTTTCAGGTCAGCATCCATAACACTCTTAAAAGAGCTCCAGCACTAAGGCTGTGTCAGGGACTGCGCCTGATTTGTGTTCTTTCAACACATCTTTCAGGTTTGCACCCATAACACTCTCAAAAGAGCTCCAGCACTAAGGCTGTGTCAGGGACTGCGCCTGATTTGTGTTCTTTCAGGTTTGCACCCATAACACTCTCAAAAGAGCTCCAGCACTAAGGCTGTGTCAGGGACTGCGCCTGATTTGTGTTCTTTCAACACATCTTTCAGGTTTGCACCCATAACACTCTCAAAAGAGCTCCAGCACTAAGGCTGTGTCAGGGACTGCGCCTGATTTGTGTTCTTTCAGGTTTGCACCCATAACACTCTCATAAGAGCTCCAGCACTAAGGCTGTGTCAGGGACTGCGCCTGATTTGTGTTCTTTCAACACATCTTTCAGGTTTGCACCCATAACACTCTCAAAAGAGCTCCAGCACTAAGGCTGTGTCAGGGACTGCGCCTGATTTGTGTTCTTTCAGGTTTGCACCCATAACACTCTCAAAAGAGCTCCAGCACTAAGGCTGTGTCAGGGACTGCGCCTGATTTGTGTTCTTTCAGGTTTGCACCCATAACACTCTCAAAAGAGCTCCAGCACTAAGGCTGTGTCAGGGACTGCGCCTGATTTGTGTTCTTTCAGGTCAGCATCCATAACACTCTCATAAGAGCTCCAGCACTAAGGCTGTGTCAGGGACTGCGCCTGATTTGTGTTCTTTCAACACATCTTTCAGGTTTGCACCCATAACACTCTCAAAAGAGCTCCAGCACTAAGGCTGTGTCAGGGACTGCGCCTGATTTATGTTCTTTCAACACATCTTTCAGGTTTGCACCCATAACACTCTCAAAAGAGCTCCAGCACTAAGGCTGTGTCAGGGACTGCGCCTGATTTGTGTTCTTTCAGGTCAGCATCCATAACACTCTTAAAAGAGCTCCAGCACTAAGGCTGTGTCAGGGACTGTGCCTGATTTGTGTTCTTTCAACACATCTTTCAGGTTTGCACCCATAACACTCTCAAAAGAGCTCCAGCACTAAGGCTGTGTCAGGGACTGCGCCTGATTTGTGTTCTTTCAGGTTTGCACCCATAACACTCTCATAAGGGCTCCAGCACTAAGGCTGTGTCAGGGACTGCGCCTGATTTGTGTTCTTTCAACACATCTTTCAGGTTTGCACCCATAACACTCTCAAAAGAGCTCCAGCACTAAGGCTGACGGGGCTTCCCCTGATTTATGTTATTTCAACATATCTTTCAGGTAGGCACCCGTAACACACTCTCAAAAGAGCTCCAGCACTAAGGCTGACGGGGCTTCCCCTGATTTATGTTATTTCAACATATCTTTCAGGTTTGCACCCATAACACTCTCAAAAGAGCTCCAGCACTAAGGCTGTGTCAGGGACTGCGCCTGATTTGTGTTCTTTCAGGTCAGCATCCATAACACTCTCAAAAGAGCTCCAGCACTAAGGCTGTGTCAGGGACTGCGCCTGATTTGTGTTCTTTCAGGTCAGCATCCATAACACTCTTAAAAGAGCTCCAGCACTAAGGCTGTGTCAGGGACTGCGCCTGATTTGTGATCTTTCAACACATCTTTCAGGTTTGCACCCATAACACTCTCAAAAGAGCTCCAGCACTAAGGCTGTGTCAGGGACTGCACCTGATTTGTGTTCTTTCAGGTTTGCACCCATAACACTCTCAAAAGAGCTCCAGCACTAAGGCTGTGTCAGGGACTGCGCCTGATTTGTGTTCTTTCAACACATCTTTCAGGTTTGCACCCATAACACTCTCAAAAGAGCTCCAGCACTAAGGCTGTGTCAGGGACTGCGCCTGATTTGTGTTCTTTCAGGTCAGCATCCATAACACTCTCAAAAGAGCTCCAGCACTAAGGCTGTGTCAGGGACTGCGCCTGATTTGTGTTCTTTCAGGTCAGCATCCATAACACTCTTAAAAGAGCTCCAGCACTAAGGCTGTGTCAGGGACTGCGCCTGATTTGTGTTCTTTCAGGTCAGCATCCATAACACTCTTAAAAGAGCTCCAGCACTAAGGCTGTGTCAGGGACTGCGCCTGATTTGTGTTCTTTCAACACATCTTTCAGGTTTGCACCCATAACACTCTCAAAAGAGCTCCAGCACTAAGGCTGTGTCAGGGACTGCGCCTGATTTGTGTTCTTTCAGGTTTGCACCCATAACACTCTCATAAGAGCTCCAGCACTAAGGCTGTGTCAGGGACTGCGCCTGATTTGTGTTCTTTCAACACATCTTTCAGGTTTGCACCCATAACACTCTCAAAAGAGCTCCAGCACTAAGGCTGTGTTAGGGACTGCGCCTGATTTGTATTCTTTCAGGTTTGCACCCATAACACTCTCAAAAGAGCTCCAGCACTAAGGCTGTGTCAGGGACTGCACCTGATTTGTGTTCTTTCAGGTTTGCACCCATAACACTCTCATAAGAGCTCCAGCACTAAGGCTGTGTCAGGGACTGCGCCTGATTTGTGTTCTTTCAACACATCTTTCAGGTTTGCACCCATAACACTCTCAAAAGAGCTCCAGCACTATGGCTGTGTCAGGGACTGCACCTGATTTGTGTTCTTTCAGGTTTGCACCCATAACACTCTCATAAGAGCTCCAGCACTAAGGCTGTGTCAGGGACTGCGCCTGATTTGTGTTCTTTCAACACATCTTTCAGGTTTGCACCCATAACACTCTTAAAAGAGCTCCAGCACTAAGGCTGTGTCAGGGACTGCGCCCGATTTGTGTTCTTTCAGGTCAGCATCCATAACACTCTTAAAAGAGCTCCAGCACTAAGGCTGTGTCAGGGACTGTGCCTGATTTGTGTTCTTTCAACACATCTTTCAGGTTTGCACCCATAACACTCTCAAAAGAGCTCCAGCACTAAGGCTGTGTCAGGGACTGCGCCTGATTTGTGTTCTTTCAGGTTTGCACCCATAACACTCTCATAAGAGCTCCAGCACTAAGGCTGTGTCAGGGACTGCGCCTGATTTGTGTTCTTTCAACACATCTTTCAGGTTTGCACCCATAACACTCTCAAAAGAGCTCCAGCACTAAGGCTGTGTCAGGGACTGCGCCTGATTTGTGTTCTTTCAGGTCAGCATCCATAGCACTCTTAAAAGAGCTCCAGCACTAAGGCTGTGTCAGGGACTGCGCCTGATTTGTGTTCTTTCAGGTCAGCATCCATAACACTCTTAAAAGAGCTCCAGCCCTAAGGCTGTGTCAGGGACTGCGCCTGTTTTGTGTTCTTTCAACACATCTTTCAGGTTTGCACCCATAACACTCTCAAAAGAGCTCCAGCACTAAGGCTGTGTCAGGGACTGCGCCTGATTTGTGTTCTTTCAGGTTTGCACCCATAACACTCTCATAAGAGCTCCAGCACTAAGGCTGTGTCAGGGACTGCGCCTGATTTGTGTTCTTTCAACACATCTTTCAGGTTTGCACCCATAACACTCTCAAAAGAGCTCCAGCACTAAGGCTGTGTCAGGGACTGCGCCTGATTTGTGTTCTTTCAGGTCAGCATCCATAGCACTCTTAAAAGAGCTCCAGCACTAAGGCTGTGTCAGGGACTGCGCCTGATTTGTGTTCTTTCAGGTCAGCATCCATAACACTCTTAAAAGAGCTCCAGCCCTAAGGCTGTGTCAGGGACTGCGCCTGTTTTGTGTTCTTTCAGGTTTGCACCCATAACACTCTCAAAAGAGCTCCAGCACTAAGGCTGTGTCAGGGACTGCACCTGATTTGTGTTCTTTCAACACATCTTTCAGGTTTGCACCCATAACACTCTCAAAAGAGCTCCAGCACTAAGGCTGTGTCAGGGACTGCGCCTGATTTGTGTTCTTTCAACACATCTTTCAGGTTTGCACCCATAACACTCTCAAAAGAGCTCCAGCACTAAGGCTGTGTCAGGGACTGCGCCTGATTTATGTTCTTTCAACACATCTTTCAGGTTTGCACCCATAACACTCTCAAAAGAGCTCCAGCACTAAGGCTGTGTCAGGGACTGCGCCTGATTTGTGTTCTTTCAGGTCAGCATCCATAACACTCTTAAAAGAGCTCCAGCACTAAGGCTGTGTCAGGGACTGTGCCTGATTTGTGTTCTTTCAACACATCTTTCAGGTTTGCACCCATAACACTCTCAAAAGAGCTCCAGCACTAAGGCTGTGTCAGGGACTGCGCCTGATTTGTGTTCTTTCAGGTTTGCACCCATAACACTCTCATAAGGGCTCCAGCACTAAGGCTGTGTCAGGGACTGCGCCTGATTTGTGTTCTTTCAACACATCTTTCAGGTTTGCACCCATAACACTCTCAAAAGAGCTCCAGCACTAAGGCTGACGGGGCTTCCCCTGATTTATGTTATTTCAACATATCTTTCAGGTAGGCACCCGTAACACACTCTCAAAAGAGCTCCAGCACTAAGGCTGACGGGGCTTCCCCTGATTTATGTTATTTCAACATATCTTTCAGGTTTGCACCCATAACACTCTCAAAAGAGCTCCAGCACTAAGGCTGTGTCAGGGACTGCGCCTGATTTGTGTTCTTTCAGGTCAGCATCCATAACACTCTCAAAAGAGCTCCAGCACTAAGGCTGTGTCAGGGACTGCGCCTGATTTGTGTTCTTTCAGGTCAGCATCCATAACACTCTTAAAAGAGCTCCAGCACTAAGGCTGTGTCAGGGACTGCGCCTGATTTGTGATCTTTCAACACATCTTTCAGGTTTGCACCCATAACACTCTCAAAAGAGCTCCAGCACTAAGGCTGTGTCAGGGACTGCACCTGATTTGTGTTCTTTCAGGTTTGCACCCATAACACTCTCAAAAGAGCTCCAGCACTAAGGCTGTGTCAGGGACTGCGCCTGATTTGTGTTCTTTCAACACATCTTTCAGGTTTGCACCCATAACACTCTCAAAAGAGCTCCAGCACTAAGGCTGTGTCAGGGACTGCGCCTGATTTGTGTTCTTTCAGGTCAGCATCCATAACACTCTCAAAAGAGCTCCAGCACTAAGGCTGTGTCAGGGACTGCGCCTGATTTGTGTTCTTTCAGGTCAGCATCCATAACACTCTTAAAAGAGCTCCAGCACTAAGGCTGTGTCAGGGACTGCGCCTGATTTGTGTTCTTTCAGGTCAGCATCCATAACACTCTTAAAAGAGCTCCAGCACTAAGGCTGTGTCAGGGACTGCGCCTGATTTGTGTTCTTTCAACACATCTTTCAGGTTTGCACCCATAACACTCTCAAAAGAGCTCCAGCACTAAGGCTGTGTCAGGGACTGCGCCTGATTTGTGTTCTTTCAGGTTTGCACCCATAACACTCTCATAACAGCTCCAGCACTAAGGCTGTGTCAGGGACTGCGCCTGATTTGTGTTCTTTCAACACATCTTTCAGGTTTGCACCCATAACACTCTCAAAAGAGCTCCAGCACTAAGGCTGTGTTAGGGACTGCGCCTGATTTGTATTCTTTCAGGTTTGCACCCATAACACTCTCAAAAGAGCTCCAGCACTAAGGCTGTGTCAGGGACTGCACCTGATTTGTGTTCATTCAGGTTTGCACCCATAACACTCTCATAAGAGCTCCAGCACTAAGGCTGTGTCAGGGACTGCGCCTGATTTGTGTTCTTTCAACACATCTTTCAGGTTTGCACCCATAACACTCTCAAAAGAGCTCCAGCACTATGGCTGTGTCAGGGACTGCACCTGATTTGTGTTCTTTCAGGTTTGCACCCATAACACTCTCATAAGAGCTCCAGCACTAAGGCTGTGTCAGGGACTGCGCCTGATTTGTGTTCTTTCAACACATCTTTCAGGTTTGCACCCATAACACTCTTAAAAGAGCTCCAGCACTAAGGCTGTGTCAGGGACTGCGCCCGATTTGTGTTCTTTCAGGTCAGCATCCATAACACTCTTAAAAGAGCTCCAGCACTAAGGCTGTGTCAGGGACTGTGCCTGATTTGTGTTCTTTCAACACATCTTTCAGGTTTGCACCCATAACACTCTCAAAAGAGCTCCAGCACTAAGGCTGTGTCAGGGACTGCGCCTGATTTGTGTTCTTTCAGGTTTGCACCCATAACACTCTCATAAGAGCTCCAGCACTAAGGCTGTGTCAGGGACTGCGCCTGATTTGTGTTCTTTCAACACATCTTTCAGGTTTGCACCCATAACACTCTCAAAAGAGCTCCAGCACTAAGGCTGTGTCAGGGACTGCGCCTGATTTGTGTTCTTTCAGGTCAGCATCCATAGCACTCTTAAAAGAGCTCCAGCACTAAGGCTGTGTCAGGGACTGCGCCTGATTTGTGTTCTTTCAGGTCAGCATCCATAACACTCTTAAAAGAGCTCCAGCCCTAAGGCTGTGTCAGGGACTGCGCCTGTTTTGTGTTCTTTCAACACATCTTTCAGGTTTGCACCCATAACACTCTCAAAAGAGCTCCAGCACTAAGGCTGTGTCAGGGACTGCGCCTGATTTGTGTTCTTTCAGGTTTGCACCCATAACACTCTCATAAGAGCTCCAGCACTAAGGCTGTGTCAGGGACTGCGCCTGATTTGTGTTCTTTCAACACATCTTTCAGGTTTGCACCCATAACACTCTCAAAAGAGCTCCAGCACTAAGGCTGTGTCAGGGACTGCGCCTGATTTGTGTTCTTTCAGGTCAGCATCCATAGCACTCTTAAAAGAGCTCCAGCACTAAGGCTGTGTCAGGGACTGCGCCTGATTTGTGTTCTTTCAGGTCAGCATCCATAACACTCTTAAAAGAGCTCCAGCCCTAAGGCTGTGTCAGGGACTGCGCCTGTTTTGTGTTCTTTCAGGTTTGCACCCATAACACTCTCAAAAGAGCTCCAGCACTAAGGCTGTGTCAGGGACTGCACCTGATTTGTGTTCTTTCAGGTTTGCACCCATAACACTCTCATAAGAGCTCCAGCACTAAGGCTGTGTCAGGGACTGCGCCTGATTTGTGTTATTTCAACACATCTTTCAGGTTTGCACCCATAACACTCTCAAAAGAGCTCCAGCACTAAGGCTGTGTCAGGGACTGCGCCTGATTTGTGTTCTTTCAACACATCTTTCAGGTTTGCACCCATAACACTCTCAAAAGAGCTCCAGCACTAAGGCTGTGTCAGGGACTGCGCCTGATTTGTGTTCTTTCAACACATCTTTCAGGTTTGCACCCATAACACTCTCAAAAGAGCTCCAGCACTAAGGCTGTGTCAGGGACTGCGCCTGATTTGTGTTCTTTCAACACATCTTTCAGGTTTGCACCCATAACACTCTCAAAAGAGCTCCAGCACTAAGGCTGTGTTAGGGACTGCGCCTGATTTGTATTCTTTCAGGTTTGCACCCATAACACTCTCAAAAGAGCTCCAGCACTAAGGCTGTGTCAGGGACTGCGCCTGATTTGTGTTCTTTCAACACATCTTTCAGGTTTGCACCCATAACACTCTCAAAAGAGCTCCAGCACTAAGGCTGTGTCAGGGACTGCGCCTGATTTGTGTTCTTTCAGGTCAGCATCCATAACACTCTTAAAAGAGCTCCAGCACTAAGGCTGTGTCAGGGACTGCGCCCGATTTGTGTTCTTTCAGGTCAGCATCCATAACACTCTTAAAAGAGCTCCAGCACTAAGGCTGTGTCAGGGACTGCGCCTGATTTGTGTTCTTTCAACACATCTTTCAGGTTTGCACCCATAACACTCTCAAAAGAGCTCCAGCACTAAGGCTGTGTCAGGGACTGCGCCTGATTTGTGTTCTTTCAGGTTTGCACCCATAACACTCTCATAAGAGCTCCAGCACTAAGGCTGTGTCAGGGACTGCGCCTGATTTGTGTTCTTTCAACACATCTTTCAGGTTTGCACCCATAACACTCTCAAAAGAGCTCCAGCACTAAGGTTGTGTCAGGGACTGCGCCTGATTTGTGTTCTTTCAACACATCTTTCAGGTTTGCACCCATAACACTCTCAAAAGAGCTCCAGCACTAAGGCTGTGTCAGGGACTGCGCCTGATTTGTGTTCTTTCAACACATCTTTCAGGTTTGCACCCATAACACTCTCAAAAGAGCTCCAGCACTAAGGCTGTGTCAGGGACTGCGCCTGATTTGTGTTCTTTCAACACATCTTTCAGGTTTGCACCCATAACACTCTCAAAAGAGCTCCAGCACTAAGGCTGTGTCAGGGACTGCGCCTGATTTGTGTTCTTTCAGGTTTGCACCCATAACACTCTCATAAGAGCTCCAGCACTAAGGCTGTGTCAGGGACTGCGCCTGATTTGTGTTCTTTCAACACATCTTTCAGGTTTGCACCCATAACACTCTCAAAAGAGCTCCAGCACTAAGGCTGTGTCAGGGACTGCGCCTGATTTGTGTTCTTTCAGGTTTGCACCCATAACACTCTCATAAGAGCTCCAGCACTAAGGCTGTGTCAGGGACTGCGCCTGATTTGTGTTCTTTCAACACATCTTTCAGGTTTGCACCCATAACACTCTCAAAAGAGCTCCAGCACTAAGGCTGTGTTAGGGACTGCGCCTGATTTGTATTCTTTCAGGTTTGCACCCATAACACTCTTAAAAGAGCTCCAGCACTAAGGCTGTGTCAGGGACTGCGCCTGATTTGTGTTCTTTCAGGTCAGCATCCATAACACTCTTAAAAGAGCTCCAGCACTAAGGCTGACGGGGCTTCCCCTGATTTATGTTATTTCAACATATCTTTCAGGTAGGCACCCGTAACTTACTCTCAAAAGAGCTCCAGCACTAAGGCTGACGGGGCTTCCCCTGATTTATGTTATTTCAACATATCTTTCAGGTTTGCACCCATAACACTCTCAAAAGAGCTCCAGCACTAAGGCTGTGTCAGGGACTGCGCCTGATTTGTGTTCTTTCAGGTCAGCATCCATAACACTCTTAAAAGAGCTCCAGCACTAAGGCTGTGTCAGGGACTGCGCCCGATTTGTGTTCTTTCAGGTCAGCATCCATAACACTCTTAAAAGAGCTCCAGCACTAAGGCTGTGTCAGGGACTGCGCCTGATTTGTGTTCTTTCAACACATCTTTCAGGTTTGCACCCATAACACTCTCAAAAGAGCTCCAGCTTTAAGGCTGTGTCAGGGACTGCGCCTGATTTGTGTTCTTTCAGGTTTGCACCCATAACACTCTCATAAGAGCTCCAGCACTAAGGCTGTGTCAGGGACTGCGCCTGATTTGTGTTATTTCAACACATCTTTCAGGTTTGCACCCATAACACTCTCAAAAGAGCTCCAGCACTAAGGCTGTGTCAGGGACTGCGCCTGATTTGTGTTCTTTCAACACATCTTTCAGGTTTGCACCCATAACACTCTCAAAAGAGCTCCAGCACTAAGGCTGTGTCAGGGACTGCGCCTGATTTGTTTTCTTTCAGGTTTGCACCCATAACACTCTCATAAGAGCTCCAGCACTAAGGCTGTGTCAGGGACTGCGCCTGATTTGTGTTCTTTCAACACATCTTTCAGGTTTGCACCCATAACACTCTCAAAAGAGCTCCAGCACTAAGGCTGTGTTAGGGACTGCGCCTGATTTGTATTCTTTCAGGTTTGCACCCATAACACTCTCATAAGAGCTCCAGCACTAAGGCTGTGTCAGGGACTGCGCCTGATTTGTGTTCTTTCAACACATCTTTCAGGTTTGCACCCATTACACTCTCAAAAGAGCTCCAGCACTAAGGCTGTGTTAGGGACTGCGCCTGATTTGTATTCTTTCAGGTTTGCACCCATAACACTCAAAAGAGCTCCAGCACTAAGGCTGTGTCAGGGACTGCGCCTGATTTGTGTTCTTTCAACACATCTTTCAGGTTTGCACCCATAACACTCTCAAAAGAGCTCCAGCACTAAGGCTGTGTCAGGGACTGCGCCTGATTTGTGTTCTTTCAACACATCTTTCAGGTTTGCACCCATAACACTCTCAAAAGAGCTCCAGCACTAAGGCTGTGTCAGGGACTGCGCCTGATTTGTGTTCTTTCAGGTTTGCACCCATAACACTCTCATAAGAGCTCCAGCACTAAGGCTGTGTCAGGGACTGCGCCTGATTTGTGTTCTTTCAGGTTTGCACCCATAACACTCTCATAAGAGCTCCAGCACTAAGGCTGTGTCAGGGACTGCGCCTGATTTGTGTTCTTTCAACACATCTTTCAGGTTTGCACCCATAACACTCTCAAAAGAGCTCCAGCACTAAGGCTGTGTCAGGGACTGCGCCTGATTTGTGTTCTTTCAGGTTTGCACCCATAACACTCTCATAAGAGCTCCAGCACTAAGGCTGTGTCAGGGACTGCGCCTGATTTGTGTTCTTTCAACACATCTTTCAGGTTTGCACCCATAACACTCTCAAAAGAGCTCCAGCACTAAGGCTGTGTCAGGGACTGCGCCTGATTTGTGTTCTTTCAGGTCAGCATCCATAACACTCTTAAAAGAGCTCCAGCACTAAGGCTGACGGGGCTTCCCCTGATTTATGTTATTTCAACATATCTTTCAGGTAGGCACCCGTAACTTACTCTCAAAAGAGCTCCAGCACTAAGGCTGACGGGGCTTCCCCTGATTTATGTTATTTCAACATATCTTTCAGGTTTGCACCCATAACACTCTCAAAAGAGCTCCAGCACTAAGGCTGTGTCAGGGACTGCGCCTGATTTGTGTTCTTTCAGGTCAGCATCCATAACACTCTTAAAAGAGCTCCAGCACTAAGGCTGTGTCAGGGACTGCGCCCGATTTGTGTTCTTTCAGGTCAGCATCCATAACACTCTTAAAAGAGCTCCAGCACTAAGGCTGTGTCAGGGACTGCGCCTGATTTGTGTTCTTTCAGGTTTGCACCCATAACACTCTCAAAAGAGCTCCAGCACTAAGGCTGTGTCAGGGACTGCGCCTGATTTGTGTTCTTTCAACACATCTTTCAGGTTTGCACCCATAACACTCTCAAAAGAGCTCCAGCACTAAGGCTGTGTCAGGGACTGCGCCTGATTTGTGTTCTTTCAGGTTTGCACCCATAACACTCTCATAAGAGCTCCAGCACTAAGGCTGTGTCAGGGACTGCGCCTGATTTGTGTTCTTTCAACACATCTTTCAGGTTTGCACCCATAACACTCTCAAAAGAGCTCCAGCACTAAGGCTGTGTTAGGGACTGCGCCTGATTTGTATTCTTTCAGGTTTGCACCCATAACACTCTCAAAAGAGCTCCAGCACTAAGGCTGTGTCAGGGACTGCGCCTGATTTGTGTTCTTTCAACACATCTTTCAGGTTTGCACCCATAATACTCTCAAAAGAGCTCCAGCACTAAGGCTGTGTCAGGGACTGCGCCTGATTTGTGTTCTTTCAGGTCAGCATCCATAACACTCTTAAAAGAGCTCCAGCACTAAGGCTGTGTCAGGGACTGCGCCTGATTTGTGTTCTTTCAACACATCTTTCAGGTTTGCACCCATAACACTCTCAAAAGAGCTCCAGCACTAAGGCTGTGTCAGGGACTGCGCCTGATTTGTGTTCTTTCAGGTTTGCACCCATAACACTCTCAAAAGAGCTCCAGCACTAAGGCTGTGTCAGGGACTGCGCCTGATTTGTGTTCTTTCAACACATCTTTCAGGTTTGCACCCATAACACTCTCAAAAGAGCTCCAGCACTAAGGCTGTGTCAGGGACTGCGCCTGATTTGTGTTCTTTCAGGTTTGCACCCATAACACTCTCATAAGAGCTCCAGCACTAAGGCTGTGTCAGGGACTGCGCCTGATTTGTGTTCTTTCAACACATCTTTCAGGTTTGCACCCATAACACTCTCAAAAGAGCTCCAGCACTAAGGCTGTGTCAGGGACTGCGCCTGATTTGTGTTCTTTCAGGTCAGCATCCATAACACTCTTAAAAGAGCTCCAGCACTAAGGCTGTGTCAGGGACTGCGCCTGATTTGTGTTCTTTCAGGTTTGCACCCATAACACTCTCATAAGAGCTCCAGCACTAAGGCTGTGTCAGGGACTGCGCCTGATTTGTGTTCTTTCAACACATCTTTCAGGTTTGCACCCATAACACTCTCAAAAGAGCTCCAGCACTAAGGCTGTGTCAGGGACTGCGCCTGATTTGTATTCTTTCAGGTTTGCACCCATAACACTCTCAAAAGAGCTCCAGCACTAAGGCTGTGTTAGGGACTGCGCCTGATTTGTATTCTTTCAGGTTTGCACCCATAACACTCTCAAAAGAGCTACAGCACTAAGGCTGTGTCAGGGACTGCGCCTGATTTGTGTTCTTTCAACACATCTTTCAGGTTTGCACCCATAATACTCTCAAAAGAGCTCCAGCACTAAGGCTGTGTCAGGGACTGCGCCTGATTTGTGTTCTTTCAGGTCAGCATCCATAACACTCTTAAAAGAGCTCCAGCACTAAGGCTGTGTCAGGGACTGCGCCTGATTTGTGTTCTTTCAACACATCTTTCAGGTTTGCACCCATAACACTCTCAAAAGAGCTCCAGCACTAAGGCTGTGTCAGGGACTGCGCCTGATTTGTGTTCTTTCAGGTTTGCACCCATAACACTCTCAAAAGAGCTCCAGCACTAAGGCTGTGTCAGGGACTGCGCCTGATTTGTGTTCTTTCAACACATCTTTCAGGTTTGCACCCATAACACTCTCAAAAGAGCTCCAGCACTAAGGCTGTGTCAGGGACTGCGCCTGATTTGTGTTCTTTCAGGTTTGCACCCATAACACTCTCATAAGAGCTCCAGCACTAAGGCTGTGTCAGGGACTGCGCCTGATTTGTGTTCTTTCAACACATCTTTCAGGTTTGCACCCATAACACTCTCAAAAGAGCTCCAGCACTAAGGCTGTGTCAGGGACTGCGCCTGATTTGTGTTCTTTCAGGTCAGCATCCATAACACTCTTAAAAGAGCTCCAGCACTAAGGCTGTGTCAGGGACTGCGCCTGATTTGTGTTCTTTCAGGTTTGCACCCATAACACTCTCATAAGAGCTCCAGCACTAAGGCTGTGTCAGGGACTGCGCCTGATTTGTGTTCTTTCAACACATCTTTCAGGTTTGCACCCATAACACTCTCAAAAGAGCTCCAGCACTAAGGCTGTGTTAGGGACTGCGCCTGATTTGTATTCTTTCAGGTTTGCACCCATAACACTCTCAAAAGAGCTCCAGCACTAAGGCTGTGTCAGGGACTGCGCCTGATTTGTGTTCTTTCAACACATCTTTCAGGTTTGCACCCATAACACTCTCAAAAGAGCTCCAGCACTAAGGCTGTGTCAGGGACTGCGCCTGATTTGTGTTCTTTCAACACATCTTTCAGGTTTGCACCCATAACACTCTCAAAAGAGCTCCTGCACTAAGGCTGTGTCAGGGACTGCGCCTGATTTGTGTTCTTTCAACACATCTTTCAGGTTTGCACCCATAACACTCTCAAAAGAGCTCCAGCACTAAGGCTGTGTCAGGGACTGCGCCTGATTTGTGTTCTTTCAACACATCTTTCAGGTTTGCACCCATAACACTCTCAAAAGAGCTCCAGCACTAAGGCTGTGTCAGGGACTGCGCCTGATTTGTGTTCTTTCAACACATCTTTCAGGTTTGCACCCATAACACTCTCAAAAGAGCTCCAGCACTAAGGCTGTGTCAGGGACTGCGCCTGATTTGTGTTCTTTCAACACATCTTTCAGGTTTGCACCCATAACACTCTCAAAAGAGCTCCAGCACTAAGGCTGTGTCAGGGACTGCGCCTGATTTGTGTTCTTTCAGGTCAGCATCCATAACACTCTTAAAAGAGCTCCAGCACTAAGGCTGTGTCAGGGACTGCGCCCGATTTGTGTTCTTTCAGGTCAGCATCCATAACACTCTTAAAAGAGCTCCAGCACTAAGGCTGTGTCAGGGACTGCGCCTGATTTGTGTTCTTTCAACACATCTTTCAGGTTTGCACCCATAACACTCTCAAAAGAGCTCCAGCACTAAGGCTGTGTCAGGGACTGCGCCTGATTTGTGTTCTTTCAGGTTTGCACCCATAACACTCTCATAAGAGCTCCAGCACTAAGGCTGTGTCAGGGACTGCGCCTGATTTGTGTTCTTTCAACACATCTTTCAGGTTTGCACCCATAACACTCTCAAAAGAGCTCCAGCACTAAGGCTGTGTTAGGGACTGCGCCTGATTTGTATTCTTTCAGGTTTGCACCCATAACACTCTCAAAAGAGCTCCAGCACTAAGGCTGTGTCAGGGACTGCGCCTGATTTGTGTTCTTTCAACACATCTTTCAGGTTTGCACCCATAACACTCTCAAAAGAGCTCCAGCACTAAGGCTGTGTCAGGGACTGCGCCTGATTTGTGTTCTTTCAACACATCTTTCAGGTTTGCACCCATAACACTCTCAAAAGAGCTCCTGCACTAAGGCTGTGTCAGGGACTGCGCCTGATTTGTGTTCTTTCAACACATCTTTCAGGTTTGCACCCATAACACTCTCAAAAGAGCTCCAGCACTAAGGCTGTGTCAGGGACTGCGCCTGATTTGTGTTCTTTCAACACATCTTTCAGGTTTGCACCCATAACACTCTCAAAAGAGCTCCAGCACTAAGGCTGTGTCAGGGACTGCGCCTGATTTGTGTTCTTTCAACACATCTTTCAGGTTTGCACCCATAACACTCTCAAAAGAGCTCCAGCACTAAGGCTGTGTCAGGGACTGCGCCTGATTTGTGTTCTTTCAACACATCTTTCAGGTTTGCACCCATAACACTCTCAAAAGAGCTCCAGCACTAAGGCTGTGTCAGGGACTGCGCCTGATTTGTGTTCTTTCAACACATCTTTCAGGTTTGCACCCATAACACTCTCAAAAGAGCTCCAGCACTAAGGCTGTGTCAGGGACTGCGCCTGATTTGTGTTCTTTCAACACATCTTTCAGGTTTGCACCCATAACACTCTCAAAAGAGCTCCAGCACTAAGGCTGTGTCAGGGACTGCGCCTGATTTGTGTTCTTTCAGGTTTGCACCCATAACACTCTCATAAGAGCTCCAGCACTAAGGCTGTGTCAGGGACTGCGCCTGATTTGTGTTCTTTCAACACATCTTTCAGGTTTGCACCCATAACACTCTCAAAAGAGCTCCAGCACTAAGGCTGTGTCAGGGACTGCGCCTGATTTGTGTTCTTTCAGGTTTGCACCCATAACACTCTCATAAGAGCTCCAGCACTAAGGCTGTGTCAGGGACTGCGCCTGATTTGTGTTCTTTCAACACATCTTTCAGGTTTGCACCCATAACACTCTCAAAAGAGCTCCAGCACTAAGGCTGTGTTAGGGACTGCGCCTGATTTGTATTCTTTCAGGTTTGCACCCATAACACTCTTAAAAGAGCTCCAGCACTAAGGCTGTGTCAGGGACTGCGCCTGATTTGTGTTCTTTCAGGTCAGCATCCATAACACTCTTAAAAGAGCTCCAGCACTAAGGCTGACGGGGCTTCCCCTGATTTATGTTATTTCAACATATCTTTCAGGTAGGCACCCGTAACTTACTCTCAAAAGAGCTCCAGCACTAAGGCTGACGGGGCTTCCCCTGATTTATGTTATTTCAACATATCTTTCAGGTTTGCACCCATAACACTCTCAAAAGAGCTCCAGCACTAAGGCTGTGTCAGGGACTGCGCCTGATTTGTGTTCTTTCAGGTCAGCATCCATAACACTCTTAAAAGAGCTCCAGCACTAAGGCTGTGTCAGGGACTGCGCCCGATTTGTGTTCTTTCAGGTCAGCATCCATAACACTCTTAAAAGAGCTCCAGCACTAAGGCTGTGTCAGGGACTGCGCCTGATTTGTGTTCTTTCAACACATCTTTCAGGTTTGCACCCATAACACTCTCAAAAGAGCTCCAGCACTAAGGCTGTGTCAGGGACTGCGCCTGATTTGTGTTCTTTCAGGTTTGCACCCATAACACTCTCAAAAGAGCTCCAGCACTAAGGCTGTGTCAGGGACTGCGCCTGATTTGTGTTCTTTCAACACATCTTTCAGGTTTGCACCCATAACACTCTCAAAAGAGCTCCAGCACTAAGGCTGTGTCAGGGACTGCGCCTGATTTGTGTTCTTTCAGGTTTGCACCCATAACACTCTCATAAGAGCTCCAGCACTAAGGCTGTGTCAGGGACTGCGCCTGATTTGTGTTCTTTCAACACATCTTTCAGGTTTGCACCCATAACACTCTCAAAAGAGCTCCAGCACTAAGGCTGTGTTAGGGACTGCGCCTGATTTGTATTCTTTCAGGTTTGCACCCATAACACTCTCAAAAGAGCTCCAGCACTAAGGCTGTGTCAGGGACTGCGCCTGATTTGTGTTCTTTCAACACATCTTTCAGGTTTGCACCCATAATACTCTCAAAAGAGCTCCAGCACTAAGGCTGTGTCAGGGACTGCGCCTGATTTGTGTTCTTTCAACACATCTTTCAGGTTTGCACCCATAACACTCTCAAAAGAGCTCCAGCACTAAGGCTGTGTCAGGGACTGCGCCTGATTTGTGTTCTTTCAACACATCTTTCAGGTTTGCACCCATAACACTCTCAAAAGAGCTCCAGCACTAAGGCTGTGTCAGGGACTGCGCCTGATTTGTGTTCTTTCAGGTTTGCACCCATAACACTCTCATAAGAGCTCCAGCACTAAGGCTGTGTCAGGGACTGCGCCTGATTTGTGTTCTTTCAGGTTTGCACCCATAACACTCTCATAAGAGCTCCAGCACTAAGGCTGTGTCAGGGACTGCGCCTGATTTGTGTTCTTTCAACACATCTTTCAGGTTTGCACCCATAACACTCTCAAAAGAGCTCCAGCACTAAGGCTGTGTCAGGGACTGCGCCTGATTTGTGTTCTTTCAGGTTTGCACCCATAACACTCTCATAAGAGCTCCAGCACTAAGGCTGTGTCAGGGACTGCGCCTGATTTGTGTTCTTTCAACACATCTTTCAGGTTTGCACCCATAACACTCTCAAAAGAGCTCCAGCACTAAGGCTGTGTTAGGGACTGCGCCTGATTTGTATTCTTTCAGGTTTGCACCCATAACACTCTTAAAAGAGCTCCAGCACTAAGGCTGTGTCAGGGACTGCGCCTGATTTGTGTTCTTTCAGGTCAGCATCCATAACACTCTTAAAAGAGCTCCAGCACTAAGGCTGACGGGGCTTCCCCTGATTTATGTTATTTCAACATATCTTTCAGGTTTGCACCCATAACACTCTCAAAAGAGCTCCAGCACTAAGGCTGTGTCAGGGACTGCGCCTGATTTGTGTTCTTTCAGGTCAGCATCCATAACACTCTTAAAAGAGCTCCAGCACTAAGGCTGTGTCAGGGACTGCGCCCGATTTGTGTTCTTTCAGGTCAGCATCCATAACACTCTTAAAAGAGCTCCAGCACTAAGGCTGACGGGGCTTCCCCTGATTTATGTTATTTCAACATATCTTTCAGGTTTGCACCCATAACACTCTCAAAAGAGCTCCAGCACTAAGGCTGTGTCAGGGACTGCGCCTGATTTGTGTTCTTTCAGGTCAGCATCCATAACACTCTTAAAAGAGCTCCAGCACTAAGGCTGTGTCAGGGACTGCGCCTGATTTGTGTTCTTTCAACACATCTTTCAGGTTTGCACCCATAACACTCTCAAAAGAGCTCCAGCACTAAGGCTGTGTCAGGGACTGCGCCTGATTTGTGTTCTTTCAGGTCAGCATCCATAACACTCTTAAAAGAGCTCCAGCACTAAGGCTGTGTCAGGGACTGCGCCTGATTTGTGTTCTTTCAACACATCTTTCAGGTTTGCACCCATAACACTCTCAAAAGAGCTCCAGCACTAAGGCTGTGTTAGGGACTGCGCCTGATTTGTATTCTTTCAGGTTTGCACCCATAACACTCTTAAAAGAGCTCCAGCACTAAGGCTGTGTCAGGGACTGCGCCTGATTTGTGTTCTTTCAGGTCAGCATCCATAACACTCTTAAAAGAGCTCCAGCACTAAGGCTGACGGGGCTTCCCCTGATTTATGTTATTTCAACATATCTTTCAGGTTTGCACCAATAACACTCTCAAAAGAGCTCCAGCACTAAGGCTGTGTCAGGGACTGCGCCTGATTTGTGTTCTTTCAGGTCAGCATCCATAACACTCTTAAAAGAGCTCCAACACTAAGGCTGTGTCAGGGACTGCGCCTGATTTGTGTTCTTTCAACACATCTTTCAGGTTTGCACCCATAACACTCTCAAAAGAGCTCCAGCACTAAGGCTGTGTCAGGGACTGCGCCTGATTTGTGTTCTTTCAGGTTTGCACCCATAACACTCTCAAAAGAGCTCCAGCACTAAGGCTGTGTCAGGGACTGCGCCTGATTTGTGTTCTTTCAACACATCTTTCAGGTTTGCACCCATTACACTCTCAAAAGAGCTCCAGCACTAAGGCTGTGTCAGGGACTGCGCCTGATTTGTGTTCTTTCAGGTTTGCACCCATAACACTCTCATAAGAGCTCCAGCACTAAGGCTGTGTCAGGGACTGCGCCTGATTTGTGTTCTTTCAACACATCTTTCAGGTTTGCACCCATAACACTCTCAAAAGAGCTCCAGCACTAAGGCTGTGTTAGGGACTGCGCCTGATTTGTATTCTTTCAGGTTTGCACCCATAACACTCTCAAAAGAGCTCCAGCACTAAGGCTGTGTCAGGGACTGCGCCTGATTTGTGTTCTTTCAACACATCTTTCAGGTTTGCACCCATAATACTCTCAAAAGAGCTCCAGCACTAAGGCTGTGTCAGGGACTGCGCCTGATTTGTGTTCTTTCAGGTCAGCATCCATAACACTCTTAAAAGAGCTCCAGCACTAAGGCTGTGTCAGGGACTGCGCCTGATTTGTGTTCTTTCAACACATCTTTCAGGTTTGCACCCATAACACTCTCAAAAGAGCTCCAGCACTAAGGCTGTGTCAGGGACTGCGCCTGATTTGTGTTCTTTCAGGTTTGCACCCATAACACTCTCAAAAGAGCTCCAGCACTAAGGCTGTGTCAGGGACTGCGCCTGATTTGTGTTCTTTCAACACATCTTTCAGGTTTGCACCCATAACACTCTCAAAAGAGCTCCAGCACTAAGGCTGTGTCAGGGACTGCGCCTGATTTGTGTTCTTTCAGGTTTGCACCCATAACACTCTCATAAGAGCTCCAGCACTAAGGCTGTGTCAGGGACTGCGCCTGATTTGTGTTCTTTCAACACATCTTTCAGGTTTGCACCCATAACACTCTCAAAAGAGCTCCAGCACTAAGGCTGTGTCAGGGACTGCGCCTGATTTGTGTTCTTTCAACACATCTTTCAGGTTTGCACCCATAACACTCTCAAAAGAGCTCCAGCACTAAGGCTGTGTCAGGGACTGCGCCTGATTTGTGTTCTTTCAGGTTTGCACCCATAACACTCTCATAAGAGCTCCAGCACTAAGGCTGTGTCAGGGACTGCACCTGATTTGTGTTCTTTCAACACATCTTTCAGGTTTGCACCCATAACACTCTCAAAAGAGCTCCAGCACTAAGGCTGTGTCAGGGACTGCGCCTGATTTGTGTTCTTTCAGGTTTGCACCCATAACACTCTCATAAGAGCTCCAGCACTAAGGCTGTGTCAGGGACTGCGCCTGATTTGTGTTCTTTCAACACATCTTTCAGGTTTGCACCCATAACACTCTCAAAAGAGCTCCAGCACTAAGGCTGTGTCAGGGACTGCGCCTGATTTGTGTTCTTTCAGGTTTGCACCCATAACACTCTCATAAGAGCTCCAGCACTAAGGCTGTGTCAGGGACTGCGCCTGATTTGTGTTCTTTCAACACATCTTTCAGGTTTGCACCCATAACACTCTCAAAAGAGCTCCAGCACTAAGGCTGTGTTAGGGACTGCGCCTGATTTGTATTCTTTCAGGTTTGCACCCATAACACTCTTAAAAGAGCTCCAGCACTAAGGCTGTGTCAGGGACTGCGCCTGATTTGTGTTCTTTCAGGTCAGCATCCATAACACTCTTAAAAGAGCTCCAGCACTAAGGCTGACGGGGCTTCCCCTGATTTATGTTATTTCAACATATCTTTCAGGTAGGCACCCGTAACACACTCTCAAAAGAGCTCCAGCACTAAGGCTGACGGGGCTTCCCCTGATTTATGTTATTTCAACATATCTTTCAGGTAGGCACCCGTAACACACTCTCAAAAGAGCTCCAGCACTAAGGCTGACGGGGCTTCCCCTGATTTATGTTATTTCAACATATCTTTCAGGTAGGCACCCGTAACACACTCTCAAAAGAGCTCCAGCACTAAGGCTGACGGGGCTTCGCCTGATTTATGTTATTTCAACATATCTTTCAGGTAGGCACCCGTAACACACTCTCAAAAGAGCTCCAGCACTAAGGCTGACGGGGCTTCCCCTGATTTATGTTATTTCAACATATCTTTCAGGTAGGCACCCGTAACACACTCTCAAAAGAGCTCCAGCACTAAGGCTGACGGGGCTTCGCCTGATTTATGTTATTTCAACATATCTTTCAGGTAGGCACCCGTAACACACTCTCAAAAGAGCTCCAGCACTAAGGCTGACGGGGCTTCCCCTGATTTATGTTATTTCAACATATCTTTCAGGTAGGCACCCGTAACACACTCTCAAAAGAGCTCCAGCACTAAGGCTGACGGGGCTTCCCCTGATTTATGTTATTTCAACATATCTTTCAGGTAGGCACCCGTAACACACTCTCAAAAGAGCTCCAGCACTAAGGCTGACGGGACTGCGCCTGATTTATGTTATTTCAACATATCTTTCAGGCCAGAACCCGTAACACACTCTCAAAAGAGCTCCAGCACTAAGGCTGACGGGGCTTCCCCTGATTTATGTTATTTCAACATATCTTTCAGGTAGGCACCCGTAAACACTCTCAAAAGAGCTCCAGCACTAAGGCTGACGGGGCTTCCCCTGATTTATGTTATTTCAACATATCTTTCAGGTAGGCACCCGTAACACACTCTTAAAAAGCTCCAGCACTAAGGCTGACGGGGCTTCGCCTGATTTATGTTATTTCAACATATCTTTCAGGTAGGCACCCGTAACACACTCTCAAAAGAGCTCCAGCACTAAGGCTGACGGGGCTTCCCCTGATTTATGTTATTTCAACATATCTTTCAGGTAGGCACCCGTAACACACTCTCAAAAGAGCTCCAGCACTAAGGCTGACGGGGCTTCCCCTGATTTATGTTATTTCAACATATCTTTCAGGTAGGCACCCGTAACACACTCTCAAAAGAGCTCCAGCACTAAGGCTGACGGGACTGCGCCTGATTTATGTTATTTCAACATATCTTTCAGGCCAGAACCCGTAACACACTCTCAAAAAAGCTCCAGCACTAAGGCTGACGGGGCTTCCCCTGATTTATGTTATTTCAACATATCTTTCAGGTAGGCACCCGTAAACACTCTCAAAAGAGCTCCAGCACTAAGGCTGACGGGGCTTCCCCTGATTTATGTTATTTCAACATATCTTTCAGGTAGTTACCCGTAACACACTCTTAAAAAGCTCCAGCACTAAGGCTGACGGGGCTTCCCCTGATTTATGTTATTTCAACATATCTTTCAGGTAGGCACCCGTAACACACTCTCAAAAGAGCTCCAGCACTAAGGCTGACGGGGCTTCCCCTGATTTATGTTATTTCAACATATCTTTCAGGTAGGCACACGTAACACTCTCAAAAGAGCTCCAGCACTAAGGTTGACGGGGCTTCCCCTGATTTATGTTATTTCAACATATCTTTCAGGTAGGCACACGTAACACACTCTCAAAAGAGCTCCAGCACTAAGACTGACGGGACTGCGCCTGATTTGTGTTCTTTCAGGTCAGCATCCATAACACTCTTAAAAGAGCTCCAGCACTAAAGCTGTGTCAGGGACTGCCCCTGATGTGTGTTCTTTCAGGTCAGCACCCATAACTATCTCAAAAGTATAAAGTATAGTATCAATGTAAACGTAAGTTTTCCAAAAAAATAAAAAAATAATAATAAATAAAAAAATACAATTGAAATACTTACATACATACTTATACGGCCTCTCCTGACCGTGCACCATCCTCGGATGCACTGGTGATCTCTTCTTCGGAAGAACGGCATCTTGCTCGCCATGGTCACCAATATGTGGTTCGTGTATTCTTGAGGAAGCAGAAGGATCAGTACACGCAGCTAAAGGCTCACCAACGTCATCGGGGTATTCGTCTTCGCAATCTGTGCAACAGTAATCCTGTTAATTAATCGCGACAACATTACGTTAGTGCCTAGTCTATCATACATCACGCATCCAAGGCCCTCATACAAAATCCCACTACCACAACTTTAGTTAAAACACCACTTTCAAATACCACCGAATAAAATTAACACAAAAACGTACTCACAGTATGCGGCCTCGACACCAACCACTTGTCTTGTCAACGTCCGAGCAACAACAGAGCGCGTGGCACACTGAGGCCTTTCTTTTATAAAAGGCGGGTGGGGATCGAAACCACCCACTATGATTTCTGCTTATATTTATTTATTTATTTATTTATTTATTAAGCTTACAACATCACACACAGTACAAAAACAACTAATTATTTTACGAAATCTTACATCTAAAATGTGTGACAATTAATATAAACGTAAGTTTTCCAAAAAAAATAACAAAAAAGAAATTAATTATTAAAAAAAAATACAAGTAAAATACTTACATACTTATACGGCCTCTCCTGGCCGTGCACCGTCCTCGGATGCACTGGCGATCTCTTCTTCGGAAGAACGGCATCTTGCTCGCCATGGTCACTCGTGTATTCTTGAGGAAGCAGAAGGATCAGTACACGCAGCTAAAGGCTCACCAACGTCATCGGGGTATTCGTCTTCGCAATCTGTGCAACATTAATCCTGTTAATTAATCGCGACAACATTACGTTGGTGCCTAGTCTATCATACATCACGCATCCAAGGCCCTCATACAAAATCACACTACCACAACTTTAGTTAAAACACTTCACTTTCAAAAACCATCGAATAAAAATAACACAAAAACGTACTCACAGTATGCGGCCTCGACACCAACCACTTGTCTTGTCAACGTCCGAGCAACAACAGAGCGCGTGGCACACTGAGGCCTTTCTTTTATAGAAGGCGGGTGGGGATCGAAACCACCCACTATGATTTCTGCTTATATTTATTTATTTATTAATTTATTAAGCTTACAACATCACACACAGTACAAAAACTACTAATTATTTTACGAAATCTTACATCTAAAATGTGTGACAATTAATATAAACGTAAGTTTTCCAAAAAAAATAACAAAAAAGAAATTAATTATTAAAAAAAATACAATTAAAATACTTACATACTTATACGGCCTCTCCTGACCGTGCACCGTCCTCCGATGCACTGGTGATCTCTTCTTCGGAAGAACGGCATCTTGCTCGCCATGGTCACCAATATGTGGTTCGTGTATTCTTGAGGAAGCAGAAGGATCAGTACACGCAGCTAAAGGCTCACCAACGTCATCGGGGTATTCGTCTTCGCAATCTGTGCAACAGTAATCCTGTTAATTAATCGCGACAACATTACGTTAGTGCCTAGTCTATCATACATCACGCATCCAAGGCCCTCATACAAAATCACACTACCACAACTTTTAACAACACTTCACTTTCAAATAACACCGAATAAAAATAACACAAAAACGTACTCACAGTATGCGGCCTCGACACCAACCACTTGTCTTGTCAACGTCCGAGCAACAACAGAGCGCGTGGCACACTGAGGCCTTTCTTTTATAGAAGGTGGGTGGGGATCGAAACCACCCACTATGATTTCTGCTTATATTTATTTATTTATTAAGCTTACAACATCACACACAGTACAAAAACTACTAATTATTTTACTAAATCTTACATCTAAAATGTGTGACAATAAATGTAAACGTAAGTTTTCCAAAAAAAATAATAAAAAAGAAATTAATTATTAAAAAAAAATACAATTAAAATACTTACATACATACTTATACGGCCTCTCCTGACCGTGCACCATCCTCGGATGCACTGGTGATCTCTTCTTCGGAAGAACGGCATCTTGCTCGCCATGGTCACCAATATGTGGTTCGTGTATTCTTGAGGAAGCAGAAGGATCACTACACGCAGCTAAAGGCTCACCAACGTCATCGGGGTATTCGTCTTCGCAATCTGTGCAACAGTAATCCTGTTAATTAATCGCGACAACATTACGTTAGTGCCTAGTCTATCATACATCACGCATCCAAGGCCCTCATACAAAATCACACTACCACAACTTTAGTTAAAACACTTCACTTTCAAAAACCATCGAATAAAAATAACACAAAAACGTACTCACAGTATGCGGCCTCGACACCAACCACTTGTCTTGTCAACGTTCGAGCAACAACAGAGCGCGTGGCACACTGAGGCCTTTCTTTTATAGAAGGCGGGTGGGGATCGAAACCACCCACTATGATTTCTGCTTATATATATTTATTTATTAAGCTTACAACATCACACACAGTACAAAAACTACTAATTATTTAACGAAATCTTACATCTAAAATGTGTGACAATTAATATAAACGTAAGTTTTCCAAAAAAAATAACAAAAAAGAAATTAATTATTAAAAAAAATACAATAAAAATACTTACATACTTATACGGCCTCTCCTGACCGTGCACCGTGCACCGAGGAAGCAGAAGGATCAGTACACGCAGCTAAAGGCTCACCAACGTCATCGGGGTATTCGTCTTCGCAATCTGTGCAACAGTAATCCTGTTAATTAATCGCGACGACATTACGTTAGTGCCTAGTCTATCATACATCACGCATCCAAGGCCCTCATACAAAATCACACTACCACAACTTTCGTTAAAACACTTAAAATTTTAAAAACCATCGAATAAAAATAACACAAAAACGTACTCACAGTATGCGGCCTCGACACCAACCACTTGTCTTATCAACGTCCGAGCAACAACAGAGCGCGTGGCACACTGAGGCCTTTCTTTTATAGAAGGTGGGTGGGGATCGAAACCACCCACTATGATTTCTGCTTATATTTATTTATTTATTAAGCTTACTACATCACACACAATACAAAAACTACTAATTATTTTACTAAATCTTACATCTAAAATGTGTGACAATAAATGTAAACGTAAGTTTTCCAAAAAAATAATAAAAAAGAAATTAATAATTAAAAAAAAATTCAATAAA
Organism: Pieris napi; assembly: GCF_905475465.1. Taxonomy (NCBI): domain Eukaryota; kingdom Metazoa; phylum Arthropoda; class Insecta; order Lepidoptera; family Pieridae; genus Pieris; species Pieris napi. The sequence continues at coordinate 4,363,455 of NC_062235.1, read as the reverse complement.
AATACTTACATACATACTTATACGGCCTCTCCTGACCGTGCACCGTCCTCGGATGCACTGGTAATCTCTTCTTCGGGAGAACGGCATCTTGCTCGCCATGGCCACCAATATGTGGTTAGTTTGTTCTTGAGGAAGCAGAAGGATCAGTACACGCAGCTAAAGGCTCACCAACGTCATCGGGGTATTCGTCTTCGCAATCTGTGCAACAGTAATCCTGTTAATTAATCGCGACGACATTACGTTAGTGCCTAGTCTATCATACATCACGCATCCAAGGCCCTCATACAAAATCACACTACCACAACTTTTAACAACACTTCACTTTCAAATAACACAAAAACGTACTCACAGTATGCGGCCTCGACACCAACCACTTGTCTTGTCAACGTCCGAGCAACAACAGAGCGCGTGGCACACTGAGGCCTTTCTTTTATAGAAGGCGGGTGGGGATCGAAACAACCCACTATGATTTCTGCTTATATTTATTTATTTATTTATTTATTAAGCTTACAACTTCACACACTGTACAAAAACTACTAATTATTTTACGAAATCTTACATCTAAAATGTGTGACAATAAATGTAAACGTAAGTTTTCCAAAAAAAATAATAAAAAAGAAATTAATTATTAAAAAAAAAATACAATTAAAATACTTACATACATACTTATACGGCCTCTCCTGACCGTGCACCATCCTCGGATGCACTGGTGATCTCTTCTTCGGAAGAACGGCATCTTGCTCGCCATGGTCACCAATATGTGGTTCGTGTATTCTTGAGGAAGCAGAAGGATCAGTACACGCAGCTAAAGGCTCACCAACGTCATCGGGGTATTCGTCTTCGCAATCTGTGCAACAGTAATCCTGTTAATTAATCGCGACAACATTACGTTAGTGCCTAGTCTATCATACATCACGCATCCAAGGCCCTCATACAAAATCACACTACCACAACTTTAGTTAAAACACTTCACTTTCAAAAACCATCGAATAAAAATAACACAAAAACGTACTCACAGTATGCGGCCTCGACACCAACCACTTGTCTTGTCAACGTTCGAGCAACAACAGAGCGCGTGGCACACTGAGGCCTTTCTTTTATAGAAGGCGGGTGGGGATCGAAACAACCTACTATGATTTCTGCTTATATTTATTTATTTATTTATTTATTTATTAAGCTTACAACATCACACACAGTACAAAAACTACTAATTATTTTACGAAATCTTACATCTAAAATGTGTGACAATTAATATAAACGTAAGTTTTCCAAAAAAAATAACAAAAAAGAAATTAATTATTAAAAAAAATACAATTAAAATACTTACATACTTATACGGCCTCTCCTGACCGTGCACCGTGCACCGAGGAAGCAGAAGGATCAGTAAACGCAGCTAAAGGCTCACCAACGTCATCGGGGTATTCGTCTTCGCAATCTGTGCAACATTAATCCTGTTAATTAATCGCGACAACATTACGTTAGTGCCTAGTCTATCATACATCACGCATCCAAGGCCCTCATACAAAATCACACTACCACAACTTTTAACAACACTTCACTTTCAAAAAAAAAACACAAAAACGTACTCAGAGTATGCGGCCTCGACACCAACCACTTGTCTTGTCAACGTCCGAGAAACAACAGAGCGCGTGGCACACTGAGGCCTTTCTTTTATAGAAGGTGGGTGGGGATCGAAACAACCCACTATGATTTCTGCTTATATTTATTTATTTATTTATTAAGCTTACAACTTCACACACTGTACAAAAACTAATAATTATTTTACCAAATCTTACATCTAAAATGTGTGACAATAAATGTAAACGTAAGTTTTCAAAAAAAAAAAATAAAAAAGAAATTAATAATTTAAAAAAAAATTCAATAAAAATACTTACATACATACTTATACGGCCTCTCCTGACCGTGCACCGTCCTCGGATGCACTGGTGATCTCTTCTTCGGGAGAACGGCATCTTGCTCGCCATGGTCACCAATATGTGGTTCGTGTATTCTTGAGGAAGCAGAAGGATCAGTACACGCAGCTAAAGGCTCACCAACGTCATCGGGGTATTCGTCTTCGCAATCTGTGCAACAGTAATCCTGTTAATTAATTGCGACAACATTACGTTAGTGCCTAGTCTATCATACATCACGCATCCAAGGCCCTCATACAAAATCACACTACCACAACTTTAGTTAAAACACTTCACTTTCAAAAACCACCGAATAAAAATAACACAAAAACGTACTCACAGTATGCGGCCTCGACACCAACCACTTGTCTTGTCAACGTCCGAGCAACAACAGAGCGCGTGGCACGCTGAGGCCTTTCTTTTATAGAAGGTGGGTGGGGATCGAAACCACCCACTATGATTTCTGCTTATATTTATTTATTTATTAAGCTTACTACATCACACACAGTACAAAAACTACTAATTATTTTACTAAATCTTACATCTAAAATGTGTGACACTAAATGAAAACGTAAGTTTTCCAAAAAAAATAATAAAAAAGAAATTAATAATTAAAAAAAAATTCAATAAAAATACTTACATACATACTTATACGGCCTCTCCTGACCGTGCACCGTCCTCGGATGCACTGGTGATCTCTTCTTCGGGAGAACGGCATCTTGCTCGCCATGGCCACCAATATGTGGTTAGTTTGTTCTTGAGGAAGCAGAAGGATCAGTACACGCAGCTAAAGGCTCACCAACGTCATCGGGGTATTCGTCTTCGCAACCTGTGCAACAGTAATCCTGTTAATTACTCGCGACGACATTACGTTAGTGCCTAGTCAATCATACATCACGCATCCAAGGCCCTCATACAAAATCACACTACCACAACTTTAGTTAAAACACTTAAACTTTTAAAAACCATCGAATAAAAATAACACAAAAACGTACTCACAGTATGCGGCCTCGACACCAACCACTTGTCTTGTCAACGTCCGAGCAACAACAGAGCGCGTGGCACACTGAGGCCTTTCTTTTATAGAAGGCGGGTGGGGATCGAAACCACCCACTATGATTTCTGCTTATATTTATTTATTTATTTATTTATTAAGCTTACAACATCACACACTGTACAAAAACTACTAATTATTTTACGAAATCTTACATCTAAAATGTGTGACAATAAATGTAAACGTAAGTTTTCAAAAAAATAATAATAAAAAAGAAATTAATAATTAAAAAAAAATTCAATAAAAATACTTACATACATACTTATACGGCCTCTCCTGACCGTGCACCGTCCTCGGATGCACTGGTGATCTCTTCTTCGGGAGAACGGCATCTTGCTCGCCATGGTCACCAATATGTGGTTCGTGTATTCTTGAGGAAGCAGAAGGATCACTACACGCAGCTAAAGGCTCACCAACGTCATCGGGGTATTCGTCTTCGCAACCTGTGCAACAGTAATCCTGTTAATTACTCGCGACGACATTACGTTAGTGCCTAGTCAATCATACATCACGCATCCAAGGCCCTCATACAAAATCACACTACCACAACTTTAGTTAAAACACTTAAACTTTTAAAAACCATCGAATAAAAATAACACAAAAACGTACTCACAGTATGCGGCCTCGACACCAACCACTTGTCTTGTCAACGTCCGAGCAACAACAGAGCGCGTGGCACACTGAGGCCTTTCTTATATAGAAGGCGGGTGGGGATCGAAACAACCCACTATGATTTCTGCTTATATTTATTTATTTATTTATTTATTTATTAAGCTTACAACTTCACACACTGTACAAAAACTACTAATTATTTTACGAAATCTTACATCTAAAATGTGTGACAATAAATGTAAACGTAAGTTTTCAAAAAAAAAAATAATAAAAAAGAAATTAATAATTAAAAAAAAATTCAATAAAAATACTTACATACATACTTATACGGCCTCTCCTGACCGTGCACCGTCCTCGGATGCACTGGTGATCTCTTCTTCGGGAGAACGGCATCTTGCTCGCCATGGTCACCAATATGTGGTTCGTGTATTCTTGAGGAAGCAGAAGGATCACTACACGCAGCTAAAGGCTCACCAACGTCATCGGGGTATTCGTCTTCGCAATCTGTGCAACAGTAATCCTGTTAATTAATCGCGACAACATTACGTTAGTGCCTAGTCTATCATACATCACGCATCCAAGGCCCTCATACAAAATCACACTACCACAACTTTAGTTAAAACACTTAAACTTTTAAAAACCATCGAATAAAAATAACACAAAAACGTACTCACAGTATGCGGCCTCGACACCAACCACTTCTCTTGTCAACGTCCGAGCAACAACAGAGCGCGTGGCACACTGAGGCCTTTCTTTTATAGAAGGCGGGTGGGGATCGAAACCACCCACTATTTCTGCTTATATTTATTTATTTAGTTAGTTATTAAGCTTACAATATCACACACAGTACAAAATCTACAAATTATTTTACAAAATCTTACATCTAAAATGTGTGACAATAAATGTAAACGTAAGTTTTCAAAAAAAAATATTAAAAAAGAAATTAATAATTAAAAAAAATTAATAATTAAAAAAAAATTCAATAAAAATACTTACATACATACTTATACGGCCTCTCCTGACCGTGCACCGTCCTCGGATGCACTGGTGATCTCTTCTTCGGGAGAACGGCATCTTGCTCGCCATGGTCACCAATATGTGGTTCGTGTATTCTTGAGGAAGCAGAAGGATCAGTACACGCAGCTAAAGGCTCACCAACGTCATCGGGGTATTCGTCTTCGCAATCTGTGCAACAGTAATCCTGTTAATTAATTGCGACAACATTACGTTAGTGCCTAGTCTATCATACATCACGCATCCAAGGCCCTCATACAAAATCACACTACCACAACTTTAGTTAAAACACTTCACTTTCAAAAACCACCGAATAAAAATAACACAAAAACGTACTCACAGTATGCGGCCTCGACACCAACCACTTGTCTTGTCAACGTCCGAGCAACAACAGAGCGCGTGGCACTCTGAGGCCTTTCTTTTATAGAAGGCGGGCGGGGATCGAAACAACCCACTATGATTTCTGCTTATATTTATTTATTAAGCTTACAACTTCACACACTGTACAAAAACTACTCATTATTTTACGAAATCTTACACCTAAAATGTGTGACAATAAATGTAAACGTAAGTTTTCAAAAAAAAATAATAAAAAAGAAATTAATAATAAAAAAAAATTAATAATTAAAAAAAAATTCAATAAAAATACTTACATACATACTTATACGGCCTCTCCTGACCGTGCACCGTCCTCGGATGCACTGGTGATCTCTTCTTCGGGAGAACGGCATCTTGCTCGCCATGGCCACCAATATGTGGTTAGTTTGTTCTTGAGGAAGCAGAAGGATCAGTACACGCAGCTAAAGGCTCACCAACGTCATCGGGGTATTCGTCTTCGCAATCTGTGCAACAGTAATCCTGTTAATTAATCGCGACAACATTACGTTAGTGCCTAGTCTATCATACATCACGCATCCAAGGCCCTCATACAAAATCACACTACCACAACTTTAGTTAAAACACTTCACTTTCAAAAACCACCGAATAAAAATAACACAAAAACGTACTCACAGTATGCGGCCTCGACACCAACCACTTGTCTTGTCAACGTCCGAGCAACAACAGAGCGCGTGGCACGCTGAGGCCTTTCTTTTATAGAAGGTGGGTGGGGATCGAAACCACCCACTATGATTTCTGCTTATATTTATTTATTTATTAAGCTTACTACATCACACACAGTACAAAAACTACTAATTATTTTACTAAATCTTACATCTAAAATGTGTGACACTAAATGAAAACGTAAGTTTTCCAAAAAAAATAATAAAAAAGAAATTAATAATTAAAAAAAAATTCAATAAAAATACTTACATACATACTTATACGGCCTCTCCTGACCGTGCACCGTCCTCGGATGCACTGGTGATCTCTTCTTCGGGAGAACGGCATCTTGCTCGCCATGGCCACCAATATGTGGTTAGTTTGTTCTTGAGGAAGCAGAAGGATCAGTACACGCAGCTAAAGGCTCACCAACGTCATCGGGGTATTCGTCTTCGCAACCTGTGCAACAGTAATCCTGTTAATTACTCGCGACGACATTACGTTAGTGCCTAGTCAATCATACATCACGCATCCAAGGCCCTCATACAAAATCACACTACCACAACTTTAGTTAAAACACTTAAACTTTTAAAAACCATCGAATAAAAATAACACAAAAACGTACTCACAGTATGCGGCCTCGACACCAACCACTTGTCTTGTCAACGTCCGAGCAACAACAGAGCGCGTGGCACACTGAGGCCTTTCTTTTATAGAAGGCGGGTGGGGATCGAAACCACCCACTATGATTTCTGCTTATATTTATTTATTTATTTATTTATTAAGCTTACAACATCACACACTGTACAAAAACTACTAATTATTTTACGAAATCTTACATCTAAAATGTGTGACAATAAATGTAAACGTAAGTTTTCAAAAAAATAATAATAAAAAAGAAATTAATAATTAAAAAAAAATTCAATAAAAATACTTACATACATACTTATACGGCCTCTCCTGACCGTGCACCGTCCTCGGATGCACTGGTGATCTCTTCTTCGGGAGAACGGCATCTTGCTCGCCATGGTCACCAATATGTGGTTCGTGTATTCTTGAGGAAGCAGAAGGATCACTACACGCAGCTAAAGGCTCACCAACGTCATCGGGGTATTCGTCTTCGCAACCTGTGCAACAGTAATCCTGTTAATTACTCGCGACGACATTACGTTAGTGCCTAGTCAATCATACATCACGCATCCAAGGCCCTCATACAAAATCACACTACCACAACTTTAGTTAAAACACTTAAACTTTTAAAAACCATCGAATAAAAATAACACAAAAACGTACTCACAGTATGCGGCCTCGACACCAACCACTTGTCTTGTCAACGTCCGAGCAACAACAGAGCGCGTGGCACACTGAGGCCTTTCTTATATAGAAGGCGGGTGGGGATCGAAACAACCCACTATGATTTCTGCTTATATTTATTTATTTATTTATTTATTTATTAAGCTTACAACTTCACACACTGTACAAAAACTACTAATTATTTTACGAAATCTTACATCTAAAATGTGTGACAATAAATGTAAACGTAAGTTTTCAAAAAAAAAAATAATAAAAAAGAAATTAATAATTAAAAAAAAATTCAATAAAAATACTTACATACATACTTATACGGCCTCTCCTGACCGTGCACCGTCCTCGGATGCACTGGTGATCTCTTCTTCGGGAGAACGGCATCTTGCTCGCCATGGTCACCAATATGTGGTTCGTGTATTCTTGAGGAAGCAGAAGGATCACTACACGCAGCTAAAGGCTCACCAACGTCATCGGGGTATTCGTCTTCGCAATCTGTGCAACAGTAATCCTGTTAATTAATCGCGACAACATTACGTTAGTGCCTAGTCTATCATACATCACGCATCCAAGGCCCTCATACAAAATCACACTACCACAACTTTAGTTAAAACACTTAAACTTTTAAAAACCATCGAATAAAAATAACACAAAAACGTACTCACAGTATGCGGCCTCGACACCAACCACTTCTCTTGTCAACGTCCGAGCAACAACAGAGCGCGTGGCACACTGAGGCCTTTCTTTTATAGAAGGCGGGTGGGGATCGAAACCACCCACTATTTCTGCTTATATTTATTTATTTAGTTAGTTATTAAGCTTACAATATCACACACAGTACAAAATCTACAAATTATTTTACAAAATCTTACATCTAAAATGTGTGACAATAAATGTAAACGTAAGTTTTCAAAAAAAAATATTAAAAAAGAAATTAATAATTAAAAAAAAATTCAATAAAAATACTTACATACATACTTATACGGCCTCTCCTGACCGTGCACCGTCCTCGGATGCACTGGTGATCTCTTCTTCGGGAGAACGGCATCTTGCTCGCCATGGTCACCAATATGTGGTTAGTGTATTCTTGAGGAAGCAGAAGGATCAGTACACGCAGCTAAAGGCTCACTAACGTCATCGGGGTATTCGTCTTCGCAATCTGTGCAACAGTAATCCTGTTAATTAATCGCGACAACATTACGTTAGTGCCTAGTCTATCATACATCACGCATCCAAGGCCCTCATACAAAATCACACTACCACAACTTTTAACAACACTTCACTTTCAAATAACACAAAAACGTACTCACAGTATGCGGCCTCGACACCAACCACTTGTCTTGTCAACGTCCGAGCAACAACAGAGCGCGTGGCACACTGAGGCCTTTCTTTTATAGAAGGCGGGTGGGGATCGAAACCACCCACTATGATTTCTGCTTATATTTATTTATTTATTTATTTATTAAGCTTACAACATCACACACAGTACAAAAACTACTAATTATTTAACGAAATCTTACATCTAAAATGTGTGACAATTAATATAAACGTAAGTTTTCCAAAAAAAATAACAAAAAAGAAATTAATTATTAAAAAAAATACAATAAAAATACTTACATACTTATACGGCCACTCCTGACCGTGCACCGTCCTCGGATGCACTGGTGATCTCTTCTTCGGAAGAACGGCATCTTGCTCGCCATGGTCACCAATATGTGGTTCGTGTATTCTTGAGGAAGCAGAAGGATCAGTACACGCAGCTAAAGGCTCACCAACGTCATCGGGGTATTCGTCTTCGCAATCTGTGCAACAGTAATCCTGTTAATTAATCGCGACAACATTACGTTAGTGCCTAGTCTATCATACATCACGCATCCAAGGCCCTCATACAAAATCCCACTACCACAACTTTAGTTAAAACACCACTTTCAAATACCACCGAATAAAATTAACACAAAAACGTACTCACAGTATGCGGCCTCGACACCAACCACTTGTCTTGTCAACGTCCGAGCAACAACAGAGCGCGTGGCACACTGAGGCCTTTCTTTTATAAAAGGCGGGTGGGGATCGAAACCACCCACTATGATTTCTGCTTATATTTATTTATTTATTTATTTATTTATTAAGCTTACAACATCACACACAGTACAAAAACAACTAATTATTTTACGAAATCTTACATCTAAAATGTGTGACAATTAATATAAACGTAAGTTTTCCAAAAAAAATAACAAAAAAGAAATTAATTATTAAAAAAAAATACAAGTAAAATACTTACATACTTATACGGCCTCTCCTGGCCGTGCACCGTCCTCGGATGCACTGGCGATCTCTTCTTCGGAAGAACGGCATCTTGCTCGCCATGGTCACTCGTGTATTCTTGAGGAAGCAGAAGGATCAGTACACGCAGCTAAAGGCTCACCAACGTCATCGGGGTATTCGTCTTCGCAATCTGTGCAACATTAATCCTGTTAATTAATCGCGACAACATTACGTTGGTGCCTAGTCTATCATACATCACGCATCCAAGGCCCTCATACAAAATCACACTACCACAACTTTAGTTAAAACACTTCACTTTCAAAAACCATCGAATAAAAATAACACAAAAACGTACTCACAGTATGCGGCCTCGACACCAACCACTTGTCTTGTCAACGTCCGAGCAACAACAGAGCGCGTGGCACACTGAGGCCTTTCTTTTATAGAAGGCGGGTGGGGATCGAAACCACCCACTATGATTTCTGCTTATATTTATTTATTTATTAATTTATTAAGCTTACAACATCACACACAGTACAAAAACTACTAATTATTTTACGAAATCTTACATCTAAAATGTGTGACAATTAATATAAACGTAAGTTTTCCAAAAAAAATAACAAAAAAGAAATTAATTATTAAAAAAAATACAATTAAAATACTTACATACTTATACGGCCTCTCCTGACCGTGCACCGTCCTCCGATGCACTGGTGATCTCTTCTTCGGAAGAACGGCATCTTGCTCGCCATGGTCACCAATATGTGGTTCGTGTATTCTTGAGGAAGCAGAAGGATCAGTACACGCAGCTAAAGGCTCACCAACGTCATCGGGGTATTCGTCTTCGCAATCTGTGCAACAGTAATCCTGTTAATTAATCGCGACAACATTACGTTAGTGCCTAGTCTATCATACATCACGCATCCAAGGCCCTCATACAAAATCACACTACCACAACTTTTAACAACACTTCACTTTCAAATAACACCGAATAAAAATAACACAAAAACGTACTCACAGTATGCGGCCTCGACACCAACCACTTGTCTTGTCAACGTTCGAGCAACAACAGAGCGCGTGGCACACTGAGGCCTTTCTTTTATAGAAGGCGGGTGGGGATCGAAACCACCCACTATGATTTCTGCTTATATTTATTTATTTATTTATTTATTAAGCTTACAACATCACACACAGTACAAAAACTACTAATTATTTAACGAAATCTTACATCTAAAATGTGTGACAATTAATATAAACGTAAGTTTTCCAAAAAAAATAACAAAAAAGAAATTAATTATTAAAAAAAATACAATAAAAATACTTACATACTTATACGGCCACTCCTGACCGTGCACCGTGCACCGAGGAAGCAGAAGGATCAGTACACGCAGCTAAAGGCTCACCAACGTCATCGGGGTATTCGTCTTCGCAATCTGTGCAACAGTAATCCTGTTAATTAATCGCGACGACATTACGTTAGTGCCTAGTCTATCATACATCACGCATCCAAGGCCCTCATACAAAATCACACTACCACAACTTTTAACAACACTTCACTTTCAAATAACACAAAAACGTACTCACAGTATGCGGCCTCGACACCAACCACTTGTCTTGTCAACGTCCGAGCAACAACAGAGCGCGTGGCACACTGAGGCCTTTCTTTTATAGAAGGCGGGTGGGGATCGAAACCACCCACTATGATTTCTGCTTATATTTATTTATTTATTTATTTATTAAGCTTACAACATCACACACAGTACAAAAACTACTAATTATTTTACGAAATCTTACATCTAAAATGTGTGACAATTAATATAAACGTAAGTTTTCCAAAAAAATAATAAAAAATAAATTAATTATTAAAAATAAATACAATTAAAATACTTACATACATACTTATACGGCCTCTCCTGACTGTGCACCGTCCTCGGATGCACTGGTGATCTCTTCTTCGGAAGAACGGCATCTTGCTCGCCATGGTCACCAATATGTGGTTCGTGTATTCTTGAGGAAGCAGAAGGATCAGTACACGCAGCTAAAGGCTCACCAACGTCATCGGGGTATTCGTCTTCGCAATCTGTGCAACAGTAATCCTGTTAATTAATCTCGACAACATTACGTTAGTGCCTAGTCTATCATACATCACGCATCCAAGGCCCTCATACAAAATCACACTACCACAACTTTTAACAACACTTCACTTTCAAATAACACCGAATAAAAATAACACAAAAACGTACTCACAGTATGCGGCCTCGACACCAACCACTTGTCTTGTCAACGTCCGAGAAACAACAGAGCGCGTGGCACACTGAGGCCTTTCTTTTATAGAAGGTGGGTGGGGATCGAAACCACCCACTATGATTTCTGCTTATATTTATTTATTTATTAAGCTTACAACATCACACACAGTACAAAAACTACTAATTATTTTACTAAATCTTACATCTAAAATGTGTGACACTAAATGAAAACGTAAGTTTTCCAAAAAAAATAATAAAAAAGAAATTAATTATTAAAAAAAAATTCAATAAAAATACTTACATACATACTTATACGGCCTCTCCTGACCGTGCACCGTCCTCGGATGCACTGGTGATCTCTTCTTCGGAAGAACGGCATCTTGCTCGCCATGGTCACCAATATGTGGTTCGTGTATTCTTGAGGAAGCAGAAGGATCAGTACACGCAGCTAAAGGCTCACCAACGTCATCGGGGTATTCGTCTTCGCAATCTGTGCAACATTAATCCTGTTAATTAATCGCGACAACATTACGTTGGTGCCTAGTCTATCATACATCACGCATCCAAGGCCCTCATACAAAATCACACTACCACAACTTTAGTTAAAACACTTCACTTTCAAAAACCATCGAATAAAAATAACACAAAAACGTACTCACAGTATGCGGCCTCGACACCAACCACTTTTCTTGTCAACGTCCGAGCAACAACAGAGCGCGTGGCACACTGAGGCCTTTCTTTTATAGAAGGCGGGTGGGGATCGAAGCAACCCACTATGATTTCTGCTTATATTTATTTATTTATTAAGCTTACAACTTCACACACTGTACAAAAACTACTCATTATTTTACGAAATCTTACATCTAAAATGTGTGACAATAAATGTAAACGTAAGTTTTCAAAAAAAAATAATAAAAAAGAAATTAATAATTAAAAAAAATTAATAATTAAAAAAAAATTCAATAAAAATACTTACATACATACTTATACGGCCTCTCCTGACCGTGCACCGTCCTCGGATGCACTGGTGATCTCTTCTTCGGGAGAACGGCATCTTGCTCGCCATGGTCACCAATATGTGGTTCGTGTATTCTTGAGGAAGCAGAAGGATCAGTACACGCAGCTAAAGGCTCACCAACGTCATCGGGGTATTCGTCTTCGCAATCTGTGCAACAGTAATCCTGTTAATTAATCGCGACAACATTACGTTAGTGCCTAGTCTATCATACATCACGCATCCAAGGCCCTCATACAAAATCACACTTCCACAACTTTAGTTAAAACACTTCACTTTCAAAAACCACCGAATAAAAATAACACAAAAACGTACTCACAGTATGCGGCCTCGACACCAACCACTTGTCTTGTCAACGTCCGAGCAACAACAGAGCGCGTGGCACACTGAGGCCTTTCTTTTATAGAAGGCGGGTGGGGATGGAAACCACCCACTATGATTTCTGCTTATATTTATTTATTTATTTATTTATTAAGCTTACAACTTCACACACAGTACAAAAACTACTAATTATTTTATGAAATCTTACATCTAAAATGTGTGACAATTAATATAAACGTAAGTTTTCCAAAAAAAATAATAAAAAAGAAATTAATTATTAAAAAAAAATACAATTAAAATACTTACATACATACTTATACGGCCTCTCCTGACCGTGCACCGTCCTCGGATGCACTGGTGATCTCTTCTTCGGAAGAACGGCATCTTGCTCGCCATGGTCACCAATATGTGGTTCGTGTATTCTTGAGGAAGCAGAAGGATCAGTACACGCAGCTAAAGGCTCACCAACGTCATCGGGGTATTCGTCTTCGCAATCTGTGCAACAGTAATCCTGTTAATTAATCGCGACAACATTACGTTAGTGCCTAGTCTATCATACATCACGCATCCAAGGCCCTCATACAAAATCACCCTACCACAACTTTAGTTAAAACACTTCACTTTCAAAAACCATCGAATAAAAATAACACAAAAACGTACTCACAGTATGCGGCCTCGACACCAACCACTTGTCTTGTCAACGTCCGAGCAACAACAGAGCGCGTGGCTCACTGAGGCCTTTCTTTTATAGAAGGCGGGTGGGGATCGAAACAACCCACTATGATTTCTGCTTATATTTATTTATTTATTAAGCTTACAACTTCACACACTGTAGAAAAACTACTAATTATTTTATGAAATCTTACATCTAAAATGTGTGACAATTAATATAAACGTAAGTTTTCCAAAAAAAATAATAAAAAAGAAATTAATTATTAAAAAAAAATACAATTAAAATACTTACATACATACTTATACGGCCTCTCCTGACCGTGCACCGTCCTCGGATGCACTGGTGATCTCTTCTTCGGAAGAACGGCATCTTGCTCGCCATGGCCACCAATATGTGGTTAGTTTGTTCTTGAGGAAGCAGAAGGATCAGTACACGCAGCTAAAGGCTCACCAACGTCATCGGGGTATTCGTCTTCGCAATCTGTGCAACAGTAATCCTGTTAATTAATCGCGACGACATTACGTTAGTGCCTAGTCTATCATACATCACGCATCCAAGGCCCTCATACAAAATCACACTACCACAACTTTAGTTAAAACACTTCACTTTCAAAAACCACCGAATAAAAATAACACAAAAACGTACTCACAGTATGCGGCCTCGACACCAACCACTTGTCTTGTCAACGTCCGAGCAACAACAGAGCGCGTGGCACACTGAGGCCTTTCTTTTATAGAAGGCGGGTGGGGATGGAAACCACCCACTATGATTTCTGCTTATATTTATTTATTTATTTATTTATTAAGCTTACAACTTCACACACAGTACAAAAACTACTAATTATTTTATGAAATCTTACATCTAAAATGTGTGACAATTAATATAAACGTAAGTTTTCCAAAAAAAATAATAAAAAAGAAATTAATTATTAAAAAAAAATACAATTAAAATACTTACATACATACTTATACGGCCTCTCCTGACCGTGCACCGTCCTCGGATGCACTGGTGATCTCTTCTTCGGAAGAACGGCATCTTGCTCGCCATGGTCACCAATATGTGGTTCGTGTATTCTTGAGGAAGCAGAAGGATCAGTACACGCAGCTAAAGGCTCACCAACGTCATCGGGGTATTCGTCTTCGCAATCTGTGCAACAGTAATCCTGTTAATTAATCGCGACAACATTACGTTAGTGCCTAGTCTATCATACATCACGCATCCAAGGCCCTCATACAAAATCACCCTACCACAACTTTAGTTAAAACACTTCACTTTCAAAAACCATCGAATAAAAATAACACAAAAACGTACTCACAGTATGCGGCCTCGACACCAACCACTTGTCTTGTCAACGTCCGAGCAACAACAGAGCGCGTGGCACACTGAGGCCTTTCTTTTATAGAAGGCGGGTGGGGATCGAAACAACCCACTATGATTTCTGCTTATATTTATTTATTTATTAAGCTTACAACTTCACACACTGTAGAAAAACTACTAATTATTTTATGAAATCTTACATCTAAAATGTGTGACAATTAATATAAACGTAAGTTTTCCAAAAAAAATAATAAAAAAGAAATTAATTATTAAAAAAAAATACAATTAAAATACTTACATACATACTTATACGGCCTCTCCTGACCGTGCACCGTCCTCGGATGCACTGGTGATCTCTTCTTCGGAAGAACGGCATCTTGCTCGCCATGGCCACCAATATGTGGTTAGTTTGTTCTTGAGGAAGCAGAAGGATCAGTACACGCAGCTAAAGGCTCACCAACGTCATCGGGGTATTCGTCTTCGCAATCTGTGCAACAGTAATCCTGTTAATTAATCGCGACGACATTACGTTAGTGCCTAGTCTATCATACATCACGCATCCAAGGCCCTCATACAAAATCACACTACCACAACTTTTAACAACACTTCACTTTCAAATAACACAAAAACGTACTCACAGTATGCGGCCTCGACACCAACCACTTGTCTTGTCAACGTCCGAGAAACAACAGAGCGCGTGGCACACTGAGGCCTTTCTTTTATATAAGGCGGGTGGGGATCGAAACCACCCACTATGATTTCTGCTTATATTTATTTATTTATTAAGCTTACAACATCACACACAGTACAAAAACTACTAATTATTTTACGAAATCTTACATCTAAAATGTGTGACGATAAATGTAAACGTAAGTTTTCCAAAAAAAATAATAAAAAAGAAATTAATAATTAAAAAAATTTCAATAAAAATACTTACATACATACTTATACGGCCTCTCCTGACCGTGCACCGTCCTCGGATGCACTGGTGATCTCTTCTTCGGGAGAACGGCATCTTGCTCGCCATGGCCACCAATATGTGGTTAGTTTGTTCTTGAGGAAGCAGAAGGATCAGTACACACAGCTAAAGGCTCACCAACGTCATCGGGGTATTCGTCTTCGCAATCTGTGCAACAGTAATCCTGTTAATTAATCGCGACAACATTACGTTAGTGCCTAGTCTATCATACATCACGCATCCAAGGCCCTCATACAAAATCACACTACCACAACTTTTAACAACACTTCACTTTCAAATAACACAAAAACGTACTCACAGTATGCGGCCTCGACACCAACCACTTGTCTTGTCAACGTCCGAGAAACAACAGAGCGCGTGGCACACTGAGGCCTTTCTTTTATAGAAGGCGGGTGGGGATCGAAACCACCCACTATGATTTCTGCTTATATTTATTTATTTATTTATTTATTAAGCTTACAACATCACACACAGTACAAAAACTACTAATTATTTTACGAAATATTACAACTAAAATGTGTGACAATTAATATAAACGTAAGTTTTCCAAAAAAAATAATAAAAAAGAAATTAATTATTAAAAAAAAATTCAATAAAAATACTTACATACATACTTATACGGCCTCTCCTGACCGTGCACCGTCCTCGGATGCACTGGTAATCTCTTCTTCGGGAGAACGGCATCTTGCTCGCCATGGCCACCAATATGTGGTTAGTTTGTTCTTGAGGAAGCAGAAGGATCAGTAGACGCAGCTAAAGGCTCACCAACGTCATCGGGGTATTCGTCTTCGCAATCTGTGCAACAGTAATCCTGTTAATTAATCGCGACGACATTACGTTAGTGCCTAGTCTATCATACATCACGCATCCAAGGCCCTCATACAAAATCACACTTCCACAACTTTAGTTAAAACACTTCACTTTCAAAAACCACCGAATAAAAATAACACAAAAACGTACTCACAGTATGCGGCCTCGACACCAACCACTTGTCTTGTCAACGTCCGAGCAACAACAGAGCGCGTGGCACACTGAGGCCTTTCTTTTATAGAAGGCGGGTGGGGATGGAAACCACCCACTATGATTTCTGCTTATATTTATTTATTTATTTATTTATTAAGCTTACAACTTCACACACAGTACAAAAACTACTAATTATTTTATGAAATCTTACATCTAAAATGTGTGACAATTAATATAAACGTAAGTTTTCCAAAAAAAATAATAAAAAAGAAATTAATTATTAAAAAAAAATACAATTAAAATACTTACATACATACTTATACGGCCTCTCCTGACCGTGCACCGTCCTCGGATGCACTGGTGATCTCTTCTTCGGAAGAACGGCATCTTGCTCGCCATGGTCACCAATATGTGGTTCGTGTATTCTTGAGGAAGCAGAAGGATCAGTACACGCAGCTAAAGGCTCACCAACGTCATCGGGGTATTCGTCTTCGCAATCTGTGCAACAGTAATCCTGTTAATTAATCGCGACAACATTACGTTAGTGCCTAGTCTATCATACATCACGCATCCAAGGCCCTCATACAAAATCACACTACCACAACTTTTAACAACACTTCACTTTCAAATAACACAAAAACGTACTCACAGTATGCGGCCTCGACACCAACCACTTGTCTTGTCAACGTCCGAGAAACAACAGAGCGCGTGGCACACTGAGGCCTTTCTTTTATAGAAGGCGGGTGGGGATCGAAACGACCCACTATGATTTCTGCTTATATTTATTTATTTAGTTAGTTATTAAGCTTACAATATCACAAACAGTACAAAATCTTCTAATTATTTTACAAAATCTTACATCTTAAACGTTTGACAATTAATGTAAACATAAGTTTCACAAAAAAAAATTAAATTTAAATAAAAAAATTTTTTTTGAAATACTTACATACATATTGACCGGAACACACCATGACCGCACCACATTGGCAGTCCGTTTCAACCAGCAAGGCACACACTTGCCTCACACTCGCAAGCAAGCCAACATATAAGCCGCGAATCCTTAACATAAAGAAAAAACACATTAGAAACAGCTTTTGACGGCTAACCTCAATATGAGAGCGAGGCGGCGGCGTCCTAATTGACCGTTCACGGGAAGCACGTGGCAAATTATTCTAAAATTAACGGTTGTTTACAAGGCTTATTTGTAAGCGAAATCCTATCCCAGTGATTGTGAAGTGATTTAACCAAAAATAACTTCATTATAGAACAAATCACGGTATTCTCGAAATCACACCAAATCTACCTTTAAATTAACTCATACAATCAAAACAACACGACTTTGGGTATTTTAAAAACAACCGTTAACCTTAAAACAATTACATAAAAACCATCGAATAAAAATAAAACAGAACGTACTCACAGTATGCGGCCTCGACACCAAGCACTTTTCTTGTCAACGTCCGAGCAACAACTGAGCCCGTGGCACACTGAGGGCTTTCTTTTATAGAAGGCGGGTGGGGATCGAAACCACCCACTATGATTTCTGCTTATATTTATTTATTTAGTTAGTTATTAAGCTTACAATATCACACACAGTACAAAATCTATAGGTCTACCAGAATCTGATGGCAAAAAAAAAAATTAAAAATTAGCGATTTTCATATGGCAACAAAAAAAAAATTCAGCTGTCAACTGAAATTTCGAGGAATTGTTTTTGTTTTGGCTTCAAATTTCCTTTAAAAAGTGGTGAAAATGTCGAAGAAACCTCTTCGATCGCAAGCAAGAAGTATTGTTTTCAATGTTTATCAAAGAATACTTGATCAACAAGGTGCAGAACATGCACAATCATCGATATTGAGCTATGTGCAAGTGTTGACTGGTTAGTAGGAATGATACGTCTTGATACTTTGGTTTATTGGATTTTCGTGTGTATTATATTATGTAATTATATAAACTTTGGTTTATTTCAGGGGTTTCTAATACTACCATAAGACGAATTGTTGCCGAGGGCAGATCTAACAGAGGCTTATTTAGTACGCCCGGTAAAAAGAGGAAAGGTGGTTTTGATTTAGAATTGAAAAAAAACCTAAATATCAGATAGATGAGATTTTTAAATCACACGGCCACGAAGTCTTGAGGCTCCCACCATATCATTGTACGTTAAACCCCATAGAATTAATCTGGGGAATAATGAAACAAAAACTTGCGGGTAAAAACGTTACTATACCTGCAAGTAACATAAAATTTTTAACAGAGAAGATATTTAAGAAGCTTACTCTCAAGTAGGGATCGATGAATGGCGAAAATCTTGTGAACATCTAATAAAAATTGAAAACCAGTTCATAGAACAAGATCAGTTAATTGAGATGCAGGAGGATAGGTTTATCTTAAATACTGCGTCTTCCTCTTCATATGAAGACTTGTTTATGGATGTGCAGTATTTGGAACCATTTTCAAGTTCTAATAGCCTATAATTAATTAATAAACTCATGAACAGAATAATTGGAGTTTTCATCTAAATTTCAAACCCCAAATTCGCCACAGTAAAATTTTCAAAAATTATCCTTGATCATTGGATAAATTTGTATACATATTTGCATGTATCACATACAATCAGCCGCTTTAAGGGAAAAAAAGTATCAAAACGTTTTACTCCAATTTCCCCAGTATTGCTAGCGTCAATTTATTTTTTCCCTTTTTGCCATCAGATCCTGGTAGACCTATACTAATTATTTTACAAAATCTTACATCTAAAATGTGTGACGATTAATGTAAACATAAGTTTCACAAAAAAAAATTAAATATAAATTTTAAAAAAAATTTAAATACTTACATACATATTGACCGGAACACACCATGACCGCATCACATTGGCAGTCCGTTTCAACCAGCAAGGCACACACTTGCCTCACACTCGCAAGCAAGCCAACATATCACGCGCGAATCCTTAACATAAGGAAAAAACACATTAGAAACAGCTTTTGACGGCTAACCTCAATATGAGAGCGAGGCGGCGGTCTCCTAATTGACCGTTCACGGGAAGCACGTGGCAAATTATTTTAAAATTAACGGTTTTTTAAAAGACTTATTTGTCAGCGAAATCCTATCCCACTTCTGATTTTAGCAACCAGAAGTTAATCAAATAAAAAAAAACTATTCGAAATAAGCTACGAAGTGATTTAACCAAAAATAACTTCATTATATAACAAATCACGGTATTCTCGAAATCACACTAAATCTACCTTAAAATTAACTCATACAATCAAAACAACACGACTTTGGGTATTTTAAAAACAACCGTTAACCTTAAAACAATTACACAAAAACCATCGAATAAAAATAAAACAGAACGTACTCACAGTATGCGGCCTCGACACCAAGCACTTTTCTTGTCAACGTCAAAGCAACAACTGAGCCCGTGGCACACTGAGGCCTTTCTTTTATAGAAGGCGGGTGGGGATGGAAACCACCCACTATGATTTCTGCTTATATTTATTTATTTAGTTAGTTATTAAGCTTACAATATCACAAACAGAACAAAATCTTCTAATTATTTTACAAAATCTTACATCTTAAATGTTTGACAATTAATGTAAACATAAGTTTCACAAAAAAAATTAAATTTAAATTAAAAAAAAATTTGAAATACATACATAATGACCGGAATACACCATGACCGCACCACATTGGCAGTCCGTTTCAACCAGCAAGGCACACACTTGCCTCACACTTGCAAGCAAGCCAACATATCACGCGCGAATCCTTAACATAAGGAAAAAACACATTAGAAACAGCTTTTGACGGCTACCCTCAATATGAGAGCGAGGCGGCGGCGTCCTTATTGACCGTTCACGGGAAGCACGTGGCAAATTATTTTAAAATTAACGGTTTTTTAAAAGACTTATTTGTGAGCGAAATCCTATCCCACTTCTGATTTTAGCAACCAGAAGTTAATCAAATAAAAAAAACTATTCGAAATAAGCTACGAAGTGATTTAACCAAAAATAACTTCATTATAGAACAAATCACGGTATTCTCGAAATCACACTAAATCTACCTTAAAATTAACTCATACAATCAAAACAACACGACTTTGGGTATTTTAAAAACAACCGTTAACCTTAAAACAATTACACAAAAATCATCGAATAAAAATAAAACAGAACGTACTCACAGTATGCGGCCTCGACACCAAGCACTTTTCTTGTCAACGTCCGAGCAACAACTGAGCCCGTGGCACACTGAGGCCTTTCTTTTATTGGAGGCGGGTGGGGATCGAAACCACCCACTATGATTTCTTCTTATATTTATTTATTTATTTATTTAGTTAGTTATTAAGCTTACAATATCACACACAGTACAAAATCTACTAATTATTTTACAAAATCTTACATCTTAAATGTTTGACAATTAATGTAAACATAAGTTTCACAAAAAAAAATTAAATATAAATTAAAAAAAAAAATTTGAAATACTTACATACATAATGACCGGAACACACCATGACCGCACCACATTGGCAGTCCGTTTCCACCAGCAAGGCACACACTTGCCTCACACTCGCAAGCAAGCCAACATATCTCGCGCGAATCCTTAACATAAGGAAAAAACACATTAGAAACAGCTTTTGAAGGCTAACCTCAATATGAGAGCGAGGCGGCGGCGTCCTAATTGACCGTTCACGGGAAGCAGGTGGCAAATAATTCTAAAATTAACGGTTGTTTACAAGGCTTATTTGTGAGCGAAATCCTATCCCACTTCTGATTTTAGCAACCAGAATTTATAATCAAATAAAAAAAAACTATTCGAAATAAGCTACGAAGTGATTTAACCAAAAATAACTTCATTATAGAACAAATCACGGTATTCTCGAAATCACACTAAATCTACCTTAAAATTAACTCATACAATCAAAACAACACGACTTTGGGTATTTTAAAAACAACCGTTAACCTTAAAACAATTACACAAAAACCATCGAATAAAAATAAAACGGAACGTACTCACAGTATGCGGCCTCGACACCAAGCACTTTTCTTGTCAACGTCCGAGCAACAACTGAGCCCGTGGCACACTGAGGCCTTTCTTTTATAGAAGGCGGGTGGGGATCGAAACCATCCACTATGATTTCTGCTTATATTTATTTATTTAGTTAGTTATTAAGCTTACAATATCACAAACAGTACAAAATTTTCTAATTATTTTACAAAATCTTACATCTTAAATGTTTGACAATTAATGTAAACATAAGTTTCACAAAAAAAAATTAAATATAAATTTTAAAAAAAAATTTGAAATACTTACATACATAATGACCGGAACACACCATGACCGCACCACATTGGCAGTCCGTTTCAACCAGCAAGGCACACACTTGCCTCACACTCGCAAGCAAGCCAACATATCTCGCGCGAATCCTTAACATAAGGAAAAAACACATTAGAAACAGCTTTTGAAGGCTAACCTCAATATGAGAGCGAGGCGTCGGCGTCCTAATTGACCGTTCACGGGAAGCAGGTGGCAAATAATTCTAAAATTAACGGTTGTTTACAAGGCTTATTTGTGAGCGAAATCCTATCCCACTTCTGATTTTAGCAACCAGAATTTATAATCAAATAAAAAAAACTATTCGAAATAAGCTACGAAGTGATTTAACCAAAAATAACTTCATTATAGAACAAATCACGGTATTCTCGAAATCACACTAAATCTACCTTAAAATTAACTCATACAATCAAAACAACACGACTTTGGGTATTTTAAAAACAACCGTTAACCTTAAAACAATTACACAAAAACCATCGAATAAAAATAAAACAGAATGTACTCACAGTATGCGGCCTCGACACTAACCCCTTTTCTTGTCAACGTCCGAACTACAACAGAGCCCGTGGCACACTGAAGCCTTTCTTTTATAGGAGGCGGGTGGGGATCGAAACCACCCACTATGATTTCTTCTTATATTTATTTATTTATTTATTTAGTTAGTTATTAACCTTACAATATCACACACAGTACAAAATCTACTAATTATTTTACAAAATCTTACATCCAAAATGTGTGACGATTAATGTAAACATAAGTTTCACAAAAAAAAATTAAATTTAAATTTAAAAAAAAAAATTGAAATACTTACATACATATTGACCGGAACACACCATGACCGCACCACATTGGCAGTCCGTTTCAACCAGCAAGGCACACACTTGCCTCACACTCGCAAGCAAGCCAACATATCTCGCGCGAATCCTTAACATACGGAAAAAATACATTAGAAACAGCTTTTGAAGGCTAACCTCAATATGAGAGCGAGGCGGCGGCGTCCTAATTGACCGTTCACGGGAAGCAGGTGGCAAATTATTCTAAAATTAACGGTTGTTTACAAGGCCTATTTGTGAGCGAAATCCTATCCCACTTCTGATTTTAGCAACCAGAATTTATAATTAAATAAAAAAAACTATTCGAAATAAGCTACGAAGTGATTTAACCAAAAATAACTTCATTATAGAACAAATCACGGTATTCTCGAAATCACACTAAATCTACCTTAAAATTAACTCATACAATCAAAACAACACGACTTTGGGTATTTTAAAAACAACCGTTAACCTTAAAACAATTACACAAAAACCATCGAATAAAAATAAAACAGAACGTACTCACAGTATGCGGCCACGACACTAACCACTTTTCTTGTCAACTTCCGAACTACAACAGAGCCCGTGGCACACTGAGGCCTTTCTTTTATAGGAGGCGGGTGGGGATCGAAACCACCCACTATGATTTCTTCTTATATTTATTTATTTATTTATTTAGTTAGTTATTAAGCTTACAATATCACACACAGTACAAAATCTACTAATTATTTTACAAAATCTTACATCTTAAATGTTTGACAATTAATGTAAACATAAGTTTCACAAAAAAAAATTAAATATAAATTTAAAAAAAAAATTTGAATTACTTACATACATAATGACCGGAACACACCATGACCGCACCACATTGGCAGTCCGTTTCAACCAGCAAGGCACACACTTGCCTCACACTCGCAAGCAAGCCAACATATCTCGCGCGAATCCTTAACATAAGGAAAAAACACATTATAAACAGCTTTTGACGGCTAACCTCAATATGAGAGCGAGGCGGCGGCGTCCTAATTGACCGTTCACGGGAAGCAGGTGGCAAATTATTCTAAAATTAACGGTTGTTTACAAGGCCTATTTGTGAGCGAAATCCTATCCCACTTCTGATTTTAGCAACCAGAAGTTAATCAAATAAAAAAAAACTATTCGAAATAAGCTACGAAGTGATTTAACCAAAAATAACTTCATTATAGAACAAATCACGGTATTCTCGAAATCACACTAAATCTACCTTAAAATTAACTCATACAATCAAAACAACACGACTTTGGGTATTTTAAAAACAACCGTTAACCTTAAAACAATTACACAAAAACCATCGAATAAAAATAAAACAGAACGTACTCACAGTATGCGGCCTCGACACTAACCACTTTTCTTGTCAACGTCCGAACTACAACAGAGCCCGTGGCACACTGAGGCCTTTCTTTTATAGGAGGCGGGTGGGGATCGAAACCACCCACTATGATTTCTTCTTATATTTATTTATTTATTTATTTAGTTAGTTATTAAGCTTACAATATCACACACAGTACAAAATCTACTAATTATTTTACAAAATCTTACATCTAAAATGTGTGACGATTAATGTAAACATAAGTTTCACAAAAAAAAATTAAATTTAAATTTAAAAAAAAAAATTGAAATACTTACATACATATTGACCGGAACACACCATGACCGCACCACATTGGCAGTCCGTTTCAACCAGCAAGGCACACACTTGCCTCACACTCGCAAGCAAGCCAACATATCACGCGCGAATCCTTAACATAAGGAAAAAACACATTAGAAACAGCTTTTGACGGCTACCCTCAATATGAGAGCGAGGCGGCGGCGTCCTAATTGACCGTTCACGGGAAGCACGTGGCAAATTATTCTAAAATTAACGGTTGTTTACAAGGCCTATTTGTGAGCGAAATCCTATCCCACTTCTGATTTTAGCAACCAGAAGTTAATCAAATAAAAAAAAACTATTCGAAATAAGCTACGAAGTGATTTAACCAAAAATAACTTCATTATAGAACAAATCACGGTATTCTCGAAATCACACTAAATCTACCTTAAAATTAACTCATACAATCAAAACAACACGACTTTGGGTATTTTAAAAACAACCGTTAACCTTAAAACAATTACACAAAAACCATCGAATAAAAATAAAACAGAACGTACTCACAGTATGCGGCCTCGACACTAACCCCTTTTCTTGTCAACGTCCGAACTACAACAGAGCCCGTGGCACACTGAAGCCTTTCTTTTATAGGAGGCGGGTGGGGATCGAAACCACCCACTATGATTTCTTCTTATATTTATTTATTTATTTATTTAGTTAGTTATTAACCTTACAATATCACACACAGTACAAAATCTACTAATTATTTTACAAAATCTTACATCCAAAATGTGTGACGATTAATGTAAACATAAGTTTCACAAAAAAAAATTAAATTTAAATTTAAAAAAAAAAATTGAAATACTTACATACATATTGACCGGAACACACCATGACCGCACCACATTGGCAGTCCGTTTCAACCAGCAAGGCACACACTTGCCTCACACTCGCAAGCAAGCCAACATATCTCGCGCGAATCCTTAACATACGGAAAAAACACATTAGAAACAGCTTTTGAAGGCTAACCTCAATATGAGAGCGAGGCGGCGGCGTCCTAATTGACCGTTCACGGGAAGCAGGTGGCAAATTATTCTAAAATTAACGGTTGTTTACAAGGCCTATTTGTGAGCGAAATCCTATCCCACTTCTGATTTTAGCAACCAGAATTTATAATTAAATAAAAAAAACTATTCGAAATAAGCTACGAAGTGATTTAACCAAAAATAACTTCATTATAGAACAAATCACGGTATTCTCGAAATCACACTAAATCTACCTTAAAATTAACTCATACAATCAAAACAACACGACTTTGGGTATTTTAAAAACAACCGTTAACCTTAAAACAATTACACAAAAACCATCGAATAAAAATAAAACAGAACGTACTCACAGTATGCGGCCACGACACTAACCACTTTTCTTGTCAACTTCCGAACTACAACAGAGCCCGTGGCACACTGAGGCCTTTCTTTTATAGGAGGCGGGTGGGGATCGAAACCACCCACTATGATTTCTTCTTATATTTTTTTATTTATTTATTTAGTTAGTTATTAAGCTTACAATATCACACACAGTACAAAATCTACTAATTATTTTACAAAATCTTACATCTAAAATGTGTGACGATTAATGTAAACATAAGTTTCACAAAAAAAATTAAAAAAAATTTGAAATACTTACATACATAATGACCGGAACACACCATGACCGCACCACATTGGCAGTCCGTTTCAACCAGCAAGGCACACACTTGCCTCACACTCGCAAGCAAGCCAACATATCTCGCGCGAATCCTTAACATAAGGAAAAAACACATTTAAACAGCTTTTGACGGCTAACCTCAATATGAGAGCGAGGCGGCGGCGTCCTAATTGACCGTTCACGGGAAGCACGTGGCAAATTATTCTAAAATTAACGGTTGTTTACAAGGCCTATTTGTGAGCAAAATCCTATACCACTTCTGATTTTAGCAACCAGAAGTTAATCAAATAAAAAAAAACTATTCGAAATAAGCTACGAAGTGATTTAACCAAAAATAACTTCATTATAGAACAAATCACGGTATTCTCGAAATCACACTAAATCTACCTTAAAATTAACTCATACAATCAAAACAACACGACTTTGGGTATTTTAAAAACAACCGTTAACCTTAAAACAATTACACAAAAATCATCGAATAAAAATAAAACAGAACGTACTCACAGTATGCGGCCTCGACACTAACCACTTTTCTTGTCAACGTCCGAACAACAACAGAGCCCGTGGCACACTGAGGCCTTTCTTTTATAGGAGGCGGGTGGGGATCGAAACCACCCACTATGATTTCTTCTTATATTTATTTATTTATTTATTTATTTATTTATTTATTTAGTTATTAAGTTAGCTTAGTTATTAAGCTTACAATATCACACACAGTACAAAATCTACTAATTATTTTAAAAAATCTTACATCTAAAATGTGTGACGATTAATGTAAACATAAGTTTCACAAAAAAAAATTAAATTTAAATTAAAAAAAAAATTTGAAATACTTACATACATATTGACCGGAACACACCATGACCGCACCACATTGGCAGTCCGTTTCAACCAGCAAGGCACACACTTGCCTCACACTCGCAAGCAAGCCAACATATCACGTGCGAATCCGTAACATAAGGAAAAAACACATTAGAAACAGCTTTTGACGGCTACCCTCAATATGAGAGCGAGGCGGCGGCGTCCTAATTGACTGTTCACGGGAAGCACGTGGCAAATTATTTTAAAATTAACGGTTTTTTAAAAGACTTATTTGTGAGTGAAATCCTATCCCACTTCTGATTTTAGCAACCAGAAGTTAATCAAATAAAAAAAACTATTCGAAATTAGCTATTAAGTGATTTAACCAAAAATAACTTCATTATAGAACAAATCACGGTATTCTCGAAATCACACTAAATCTACCTTAAAATTAACTCATACAATCAAAACAACACGACTTTGGGTATTTTAAATACAACCGTTAACCTTAAAACAATTACACAAAAATCATCGAATAAAAATAAAACAGAACGTACTCACAGTATGCGGCCTCGACACTAACCACTTTTCTTGTCAACGTCCGAACAACAACAGAGCCCGTGGCACACTGAGGCCTTTCTTTTATAGGAGGCGGGTGGGGATCGAAACCACCCACTATGATTTCTTCTTATATTTATTTATTTATTTATTTAGTTAGTTATTAAGCTTACAATATCACACACAGTACAAAATCTACTAATTATTTTACAAAATCTTACATCTAAAATGTGTGACGATTAATGTAAACATAAGTTTCACAAAAAAAATTAAATATAAATTTAAAAAAAAATTTAAATACTTACATACATATTGACCGGAACACACCATGACCGCACCACATTGGCAGTCCATTTCAACCAGCAAGGCACACACTTGCCTCACACTCGCAAGCAAGCCAACATATCACGCGCGAATCTTTAACATAAGGAAAAAAACACATTAGAAACAGCTTTTGACGGCTAACCTCAATATGAGAGCGAGGCGGCGGCGTCCTAATTGACCGTTCACGGGAAGCACATGGCAAATTATTCTAAAATTAACGGTTGTTTACAAGGCTTATTTGTGAGCGAAATCCTATCCCACTTCTGATTTTAGCAACCAGAAGTTAATCAAATAAAAAAAAACTATTCGAAATCACACTAAATCTACCTTAAAATTAACTCATACAATCAAAACAACACGACTTTGGGTATTTTAAAAACAACCGTTAACCTTAAAACAATTACACAAAAACCATCGAATAAAAATAAAACAGAACGTACTCACAGTATGCGGCCTCGAAACTAACCACTTTTCTTTTCAACGTCCGAGCAACAACTGAGCCCGTGGCACACTGAGGCCTTTCTTTTATAGGAGGCGGGTGGGGATCGAAACCACCCACTATGATTTCTTCTTATATTTATTTATTTATTTATTTATTTAGTTAGTTATTAAGTTAGCTTAGTTATTAAGCTTACAATATCACACACAGTACAAAATCTACTAATTATTTTACAAAATCTTACATCTAAAATGTGTGACGATTAATGTAAACATAAGTTTCACAAAAAAAAATTAAATTTAAATTAAAAAAAAAATTTGAAATACTTACATACATATTGACCGGAACACACCATGACCGCACCACATTGGCAGTCCGTTTCAACCAGCAAGGCACACACTTGCCTCACACTCGCAAGCAAGCCAACATATCACGTGCGAATCCGTAACATAAGGAAAAAACACATTAGAAACAGCTTTTGACGGCTACCCTCAATATGAGAGCGAGGCGGCGGCGTTCTAATTGACCGTTCACGGGAAGCACGTGGCAAATTATTCTAAAATTAACGATTGTTTAAAAGACTTATTTGTGAGCGAAATTCTATCCCTATTCTGATTTTAGCAACCAGAAGTCATAATCAAATAAAAAAAAAACTATTCGAAATAAGCTACGAAGTGATTTAACCAAACATAACTTCATTATAGAACAAATCACGGTATTCTCGAAATCACTAAATCTACCTTAAAATTAACTCATACAATCAAAACAACACGACTTTGGGTATTTTAAAAACAACCGTTAACCTTAAAACAATTACACAAAAACCATCGAATAAAAATAAAACGGAACGTACTCACAGTATGCGGCCTCGACACCAAGCACTTTTCTTGTCAACGTCCGAGCAACAACTGAGCCCGTGGCACACTGAGGCCTTTCTTTTATAGGAGGCGGGTGGGGATCGAAACCACCCACTATGATTTCTTCTTATATTTATTTATTTATTTAGTAAGTTATTAAGCTTACAATATCACACACAGTACAAAATCTACTAATTATTTTACAAAATCTTACATCTAAAATGTGTGACGATTAATGTAAACATAAGTTTCACAAAAAAAATTAAATATAAATTTAAAAAAAAAATTGAAATACTTACATACATATTGACCGAAACACACCATGACCGCACCACATTGGCAGTCCTTTTCAACCAGCAAGGCACACACTTGCCTCACACTCGCAAGCAAGCCAACATATCACGTGCGAATCCGTAACATAAGGAAAAAACACATTAGAAACAGCTTTTGACGGCTACCCTCAATATGAGAGCGAGGCAGCGGCGTCCTAATTGACCGTTCACGGGAAGCACGTGGCAAATTATTTTAAAATTAACGGTTTTTTAAAAGACTTATTTGTGAGCGAAATCCTATCCCACTTCTGATTTTAGCAACCAGAAGTTAATCAAATAAAAAAAAACTATTCGAAATAAGTTACGAAGTGATTTAACCAAAAATAACTTCATTATAGAACAAATCACGGTATTCTCGAAATCACACTAAATCTACCTTAAAATTAACTCATACAATCAAAACATCACGACTTTGGGTATTTTAAAAACAACCGTTAACCTTAAAACAATTACACAAAAATCATCGAATAAAAATAAAACAGAACGTACTCACAGTATGCGGCCTCGACACTAACCACTTTTCTTGTCAACGTCCGAACAACAACAGAGCCCGTGGCACACCGAGGCCTTTCTTTTATAGGAGGCGGGTGGGGATCGAAACCACCCACTATGATTTCTTCTTATATTTATTTATTTATTTAGTTAGTTATTAAGCTTACAATATCACACACAGTACAAAATCTACTAATTATTTTACAAAATCTTACATCTAAAATGTGTGACGATTAATGTAAACATAAGTTTCACAAAAAAAATTAAATATAAATTTAAAAAAAAAAATTGAAATACTTACATACATATTGACCGAAACACACCATGACCGCACCACATATGCAGTCCTTTTCAACCAGCAAGGCACACACTTGCCTCACACTCGCAAGCAAGCCAACATATCACGTGCGAATCCGTAACATAAGGAAAAAACACATTAGAAACAGCTTTTGACGGCTACCCTCAATATGAGAGCGAGGCGGCGGCGTCCTAATTGACCGTTCACGGGAAGCACGTGGCAAATTATTTTAAAATTAACGGTTTTTTAAATGACTTATTTGTGAGCGAAATCCTATCCCACTTCTGATTTTAGCAACCAGAAGTTAAACAAATAAAAAAAACTATTCGAAATTAGCTATTAAGTGATTTAACCAAAAATAACTTCATTATAGAACAAATCACGGTATTCTCGAAATCACACTAAATCTACCTTAAAATTAACTCATACAATCAAAACAACACGACTTTGGGTATTTTAAATACAACCGTTAACCTTAAAACAATTACACAAAAATCATCGAATAAAAATAAAACAGAACGTACTCACAGTATGCGGCCTCGACACTAACCACTTTTCTTGTCAACGTCCGAACAACAGAGCCCGTGGCACACTGAGGCCTTTCTTTTATAGGAGGCGGGTGGGGATCGAAACCACCCACTATGATTTATTCTTATATTTATTTATTTATTTATTTAGTTAGTTATTAAGCTTACAATATCACACACAGTACAAAATCTACTAATTATTTTACAAAATCTTACATCTAAAATGTGTGACGATTAATGTAAACATAAGTTTCACAAAAAAAATTTAAAAAAATTTGAAATACTTACATACATAATGACCGGAACACACCATGACCGCACCACATTGGCAGTCCGTTTCAACCAGCAAGGCACACACTTGCCTCACACTCGCAAGCAAGCCAACATATCTCGCGCGAATCCTTAACATAAGGAAAAAACACATTTAAACAGCTTTTGACGGCTAACCTCAATATGAGAGCGAGGCGGCGGCGTCCTAATTGACCGTTCACGGGAAGCACGTGGCAAATTATTCTAAAATTAACGGTTGTTTACAAGGCCTATTTGTGAGCAAAATCCTATACCACTTCTGATTTTAGCAACCAGAAGTTAATCAAATAAAAAAAAACTATTCGAAATAAGCTACGAAGTGATTTAACCAAAAATAACTTCATTATAGAACAAATCACGGTATTCTCGAAATCACACTAAATCTACCTTAAAATTAACTCATACAATCAAAACAACACGACTTTGGGTATTTTAAAAACAACCGTTAACCTTAAAACAATTACACAAAAATCATCGAATAAAAATAAAACAGAACGTACTCACAGTATGCGGCCTCGACACTAACCACTTTTCTTGTCAACGTCCGAACAACAACAGAGCCCGTGGCACACTGAGGCCTTTCTTTTATAGGAGGCGGGTGGGGATCGAAACCACCCACTATGATTTCTTCTTATATTTATTTATTTATTTATTTATTTAGTTATTAAGTTAGCTTAGTTATTAAGCTTACAATATCACACACAGTACAAAATCTACTAATTATTTTACAAAATCTTACATCTAAAATGTGTGACGATTAATGTAAACATAAGTTTCACAAAAAAAAATTAAATTTAAATTAAAAAAAAAATTTGAAATACTTACATACATATTGACCGGAACACACCATGACCGCACCACATTGGCAGTCCGTTTCAACCAGCAAGGCACACACTTGCCTCACACTCGCAAGCAAGCCAACATATCACGTGCGAATCCGTAACATAAGGAAAAAACACATTAGAAACAGCTTTTGACGGCTACCCTCAATATGAGAGCGAGGCGGCGGCGTCCTAATTGACTGTTCACGGGAAGCACGTGGCAAATTATTTTAAAATTAACGGTTTTTTAAAAGACTTATTTGTGAGTGAAATACTATCCCACTTCTGATTTTAGCAACCAGAAGTTAATCAAATAAAAAAAACTATTCGAAATTAGCTATTAAGTGATTTAACCAAAAATAACTTCATTATAGAACAAATCACGGTATTCTCGAAATCACACTAAATCTACCTTAAAATTAACTCATACAATCAAAACAACACGACTTTGGGTATTTTAAATACAACCGTTAACCTTAAAACAATTACACAAAAATCATCGAATAAAAATAAAACAGAACGTACTCACAGTATGCGGCCTCGACACTAACCACTTTTCTTGTCAACGTCCGAACAACAACAGAGCCCGTGGCACACTGAGGCCTTTCTTTTATAGGAGGCGGGTGGGGATCGAAACCACCCACTATGATTTCTTCTTATATTTATTTATTTAGTTAGTTATTAAGCTTACAATATCACACACAGTACAAAATCTACTAATTATTTTACAAAATCTTACATCTAAAATGTGTGACGATTAATGTAAACATAAGTTTCACAAAAAAAATTAAATATAAATTTAAAAAAAAATTTAAATACTTACATACATATTGACCGGAACACACCATGACCGCACCACATTGGCAGTCCATTTCAACCAGCAAGGCACACACTTGCCTCACACTCGCAAGCAAGCCAACATATCACGCGCGAATCTTTAACATAAGGAAAAAAACACATTAGAAACAGCTTTTGACGGCTAACCTCAATATGAGAGCGAGGCGGCGGCGTCCTAATTGACCGTTCACGGGAAGCACATGGCAAATTATTCTAAAATTAACGGTTGTTTACAAGGCTTATTTGTGAGCGAAATCCTATCCCACTTCTGATTTTAGCAACCAGAAGTTAATCAAATAAAAAAAAACTATTCGAAATCACACTAAATCTACCTTAAAATTAACTCATACAATCAAAACAACACGACTTTGGGTATTTTAAAAACAACCGTTAACCTTAAAACAATTACACAAAAACCATCGAATAAAAATAAAACAGAACGTACTCACAGTATGCGGCCTCGAAACTAACCACTTTTCTTTTCAACGTCCGAGCAACAACTGAGCCCGTGGCACACTGAGGCCTTTCTTTTATAGGAGGCGGGTGGGGATCGAAACCACCCACTATGATTTCTTCTTATATTTATTTATTTATTTATTTATTTAGTTAGTTATTAAGTTAGCTTAGTTATTAAGCTTACAATATCACACACAGTACAAAATCTACTAATTATTTTACAAAATCTTACATCTAAAATGTGTGACGATTAATGTAAACATAAGTTTCACAAAAAAAAATTAAATTTAAATTAAAAAAAAAATTTGAAATACTTACATACATATTGACCGGAACACACCATGACCGCACCACATTGGCAGTCCGTTTCAACCAGCAAGGCACACACTTGCCTCACACTCGCAAGCAAGCCAACATATCACGTGCGAATCCGTAACATAAGGAAAAAACACAATATTAGAAACAGCTTTTGACGGCTACCCTCAATATGAGAGCGAGGCGGCGGCGTTCTAATTGACCGTTCACGGGAAGCACGTGGCAAATTATTCTAAAATTAACGATTGTTTAAAAGACTTATTTGTGAGCGAAATTCTATCCCTATTCTGATTTTAGCAACCAGAAGTCATAATCAAATAAAAAAAAAACTATTCGAAATAAGCTACGAAGTGATTTAACCAAAAATAACTTCATTATAGAACAAATCACGGTATTCTCGAAATCACTAAATCTACCTTAAAATTAACTCATACAATCAAAACAACACGACTTTGGGTATTTTAAAAACAACCGTTAACCTTAAAACAATTACACAAAAACCATCGAATAAAAATAAAACGGAACGTACTCACAGTATGCGGCCTCGACACCAAGCACTTTTCTTGTCAACGTCCGAGCAACAACTGAGCCCGTGGCACACTGAGGCCTTTCTTTTATAGAAGGCGGGTGGGGATCGAAACCATCCACTATGATTTCTGCTTATATTTATTTATTTAGTTAGTTAGTTATTAAGCTTACAATATCACAAACAGTACAAAATTTTCTAATTATTTTACAAAATCTTACATCTTAAATGTTTGACAATTAATGTAAACATAAGTTTCACAAAAAAAAATTAAATTTAAATTAAAAAATAAATTTGAAATACTTACATACATATTGACCGGAACACACCATGACCGCACCACATTGGCAGTCCGTTTCAACCAGCAAGGCACACACTTGCCTCACACTCGCAAGCAAGCCAACATATCACGCGCGAATCTTTAACATAAGGAAAAAACACATTAGAAACAGCTTTTGACGGCTAACCTCAATATGAGAGCGAGGCGGCGGCGTCCTAATTGACCGTTCACGGGGAGCACGTGGCAAATTATTCTAAAATTAACGGTTGTTTACAAGGCTTATTTGTGAGCGAAATCCTATCCCACTTCTGATTTTAGCAACCAGAAGTTAATCAAATAAAAAAAAACTATTCGAAATAAGCTACGAAGTGATTTAACCAAAAATAACTTCATTATAGAACAAATCACGGTATTCTCGAAATCACACTAAATCTACCTTAAAATTAACTCATACAATCAAAACAACACGACTTTGGGTATTTTAAAAACAACCGTTAACCTTAAAACAATTACACAAAAACCATCGAATAAAAATAAAACAGAACGTACTCACAGTATGCGGCCTCGACACTAACCACTTTTCTTGTCAACGTCCGAACTACAACAGAGCCCGTGGCACACTGAGGCCTTTCTTTTATAAGAGGCGGGTGGGGATCGAAACCACCCACTATGATTTCTTCTTATATTTATTTATTTATTTATTTAGTTAGTTATTAAGCTTACAATATCACACACAGTACAAAATCTACTAATTATTTTACAAAATCTTACATCTAAAATGTGTGACAATTAATGTAAACATAAGTTTCACAAAAAAAAAAAAAAAATATAAATTTAAAAAAAAATTTAAATTCTTACATACATATTGACCGGAACACAACATGACCGCACCACATTTGCAGTCCATTTTAACCAGCAAGGCACACACTTGCCTCACACTCGCAAGCAAGCCAACATATCACGCGCGAATCTTTAACATAAGGAAAAAAACACATTAGAAACAGCTTTTGACGGCTAACCTCAATATGAGAGCGAGGCGGCGGCGTCCTAATTGACCGTTCACGGGAAGCACATGGCAAATTATTCTAAAATTAACGGTTGTTTACAAGGCTTATTTGTGAGCGAAATCCTATCCCACTTCTGATTTTAGCAACCAGAAGTTAATCAAATAAAAAAAACTATTCGAAATCACACTAAATCTACCTTAAAATTAACTCATACAATCAAAACAACACGACTTTGGGTATTTTAAAAACAACCGTTAACCTTAAAACAATTACACAAAAACCATCGAATAAAAATAAAACAGAACGTACTCACAGTATGCGGCCTCGAAACTAACCACTTTTCTTTTCAACGTCCGAGCAACAACTGAGCCCGTGGCACACTGAGGCCTTTCTTTTATAGGAGGCGGGTGGGGATCGAAACCACCCACTATGATTTCTTCTTATATTTATTTATTTATTTATTTATTTATTTAGTTAGTTATTAAGTTAGCTTAGTTATTAAGCTTACAATATCACACACAGTACAAAATCTACTAATTATTTTACAAAATCTTACATCTAAAATGTGTGACGATTAATGTAAACATAAGTTTCACATAAAAAAAATTAAATTTAAATTAAAAAAAAAATTTGAAATACTTACATACATATTGACCGGAACACACCATGACCGCACCACATTGGCAGTCCGTTTCAACCAGCAAGGCACACACTTGCCTCACACTCGCAAGCAAGCCAACATATCACGTGCGAATCCGTAACATAAGGAAAAAACACATTAGAAACAGCTTTTGACGGCTACCCTCAATATGAGAGCGAGGCGGCGGCGTCCTAATTGACCGTTCACGGGAAGCACGTGGCAAATTATTCTAAAATTAACGATTGTTTAAAAGACTTATTTGTGAGCGAAATTCTATCCCTATTCTGATTTTAGCAACCAGAAGTCATAATCAAATAAAAAAAAAACTATTCGAAATAAGCTACGAAGTGATTTAACCAAAAATAACTTCATTATAGAACAAATCACGGTATTCTCGAAATCACTAAATCTACCTTAAAATTAACTCATACAATCAAAACAACACGACTTTGGGTATTTTAAAAACAACCGTTAACCTTAAAACAATTACACAAAAACCATCGAATAAAAATAAAACGGAACGTACTCACAGTATGCGGCCTCGACACCAAGCACTTTTCTTGTCAACGTCCGAGCAACAACTGAGCCCGTGGCACACTGAGGCCTTTCTTTTATAGAAGGCGGGTGGGGATCGAAACCATCCACTATGATTTCTGCTTATATTTATTCATTTAGTTAGTTAGTTATTAAGCTTACAATATCACAAACAGTACAAAATTTTCTAATTATTTTACAAAATCTTACATCTTAAATGTTTGACAATTAATGTAAACTAAAAACTAAACATAAGTTTCACAAAAAAAAATTAAAATTAAATAAAAAAAAAAATTGAAATACTTACATACATATTGACCGGAACACACCATGACCGCACCACATTGGCAGTCCGTTTCAACCAGCAAGGCACACACTTGCCTCACACTCGCAAGCAAGCCAACATATCACGCGCGAATCCTTAACATAAGGAAAAAACACATTAGAAACAGCTTGCTAACCTCAATATGAGAGCGAGGCGGCGGCGTCCTAATTGACCGTTCACGGGAAGCACATGGCAAATTATTCTAAAATTAACAGTTGTTTACAAGGCTTATTTGTGAGCGAAATCCTATCCCACTTCTGATTTTAGCAACCAGAAGTTAATCAAATAAAAAAAAAACTATTCGAAATAAGCTACGAAGTGATTTAACCAATAATAACTTCATTATAGAACAAATCACGGTATTCTCGAAATCACACTAAATCTACCTTAAAATTAACTCATACAATCAAAACAACACGACTTTGGGTATTTTAAAAACAACCGTTAACCTTAAAACAATTACACAAAAACCATCGAATAAAAATAAAACAGAACGTACTCACAGTATGCGGCCTCGAAACTAACCACTTTTCTTTTCAACGTCCGAGCAACAACTGAGCCCGTGGCACACTGAGGCCTTTCTTTTATAGGAGGCGGGTGGGGATCGAAACCACCCACTATGATTTCTTCTTATATTTATTTATTTAGTTAGTTATTAAGTTAGTTATTAAGCTTACAATATCACACACAGTACAAAATCTACTAATTATTTTACAAAATCTTACATCTAAAATGTGTGACGATTAATGTAAACATAAGTTTCACAAAAAAAAATTAAATTTAAATTAAAATTTAAAAAAAAAATTGAAACACATACATATTGACCGGAACACACCATGACCGCACCACATTGGCAGTCCGTTTCAACCAGCAAGGCACACACTTGCCTCACACTCGCAAGCAAGCCAACATATCACGCGCGAATCTTTAACATAAGGAAAAAACACATAAGAAACAGCTTTTGACGGCTAACCTCAATATGAGAGCGAGGCGGCGGCGTCCTAATTGACCGTTCATGGGAGCACGTGGCAAATTATTCTAAAATTAACGATTGTTTAAAAGACTTATTTGTGAGCGAAATTCTATCCCACTTCTGATTTTAGCAACCAGAAGTCATAATCAAAAAAAAAAACTATTCGAAATAAGCTACGAAGTGATTTAACCAAAAATAACTTCATTATAGAACAAATCACGGTATTCTCGAAATCACACTAAATCTACCTTAAAATTAACTCATACAATCAAAACAACACGACTTTGGGTATTTTAAAAACAACCGTTAACCTTAAAACAATTACACAAAAACCATCGAATAAAAATAAAACAGAACGTACTCACAGTATGCGGCCTCGAAACTAACCACTTTTCTTTTCAACGTCCGAGCAACAACTGAGCCCGTGGCACACTGAGGCCTTTCTTTTATAGAAGGCGGGTGGGGATCGAAACCATCCACTATGATTTCTGCTTATATTTATTCATTTAGTTAGTTAGTTATTAAGCTTACAATATCACAAACAGTACAAAATTTTCTAATTATTTTACAAAATCTTACATCTTAAATGTTTGACAATTAATGTAAACTAAAAACTAAACATAAGTTTCACAAAAAAAAATTAAAATTAAATAAAAAAAAAATTGAAATACTTACATACATATTGACCGGAACACACCATGACCGCACCACATTGGCAGTCCGTTTCAACCAGCAAGGCACACACTTGCCTCACACTCGCAAGCAAGCCAACATATCACGTGCGAATCCGTAACATAAGGAAAAAACACATTAGAAACAGCTTTTGACGGCTACCCTCAATATGAGAGCGAGGCGGCGGCGTTCTAATTGACCGTTCACGGGAAGCACGTGGCAAATTATTCTAAAATTAACGATTGTTTAAAAGACTTATTTGTGAGCGAAATTCTATCCCTATTCTGATTTTAGCAACCAGAAGTCATAATCAAATAAAAAAAAAACTATTCGAAATAAGCTACGAAGTGATTTAACCAAAAATAACTTCATTATAGAACAAATCACGGTATTCTCGAAATCACTAAATCTACCTTAAAATTAACTCATACAATCAAAACAACACGACTTTGGGTATTTTAAAAACAACCGTTAACCTTAAAACAATTACACAAAAACCATCGAATAAAAATAAAACGGAACGTACTCACAGTATGCGGCCTCGACACCAAGCACTTTTCTTGTCAACGTCCGAGCAACAACTGAGCCCGTGGCACACTGAGGCCTTTCTTTTATAGAAGGCGGGTGGGGATCGAAACCATCCACTATGATTTCTGCTTATATTTATTTATTTAGTTAGTTAGTTATTAAGCTTACAATATCACAAACAGTACAAAATTTTCTAATTATTTTACAAAATCTTACATCTTAAATGTTTGACAATTAATGTAAACATAAGTTTCACAAAAAAAAATTAAATTTAAATTAAAAAATAAATTTGAAATACTTACATACATATTGACCGGAACACACCATGACCGCACCACATTGGCAGTCCGTTTCAACCAGCAAGGCACACACTTGCCTCACACTCGCAAGCAAGCCAACATATCACGCGCGAATCTTTAACATAAGGAAAAAACACATTAGAAACAGCTTTTGACGGCTAACCTCAATATGAGAGCGAGGCGGCGGCGTCCTAATTGACCGTTCACGGGGAGCACGTGGCAAATTATTCTAAAATTAACGGTTGTTTACAAGGCTTATTTGTGAGCGAAATCCTATCCCACTTCTGATTTTAGCAACCAGAAGTTAATCAAATAAAAAAAAACTATTCGAAATAAGCTACGAAGTGATTTAACCAAAAATAACTTCATTATAGAACAAATCACGGTATTCTCGAAATCACACTAAATCTACCTTAAAATTAACTCATACAATCAAAACAACACGACTTTGGGTATTTTAAAAACAACCGTTAACCTTAAAACAATTACACAAAAACCATCGAATAAAAATAAAACAGAACGTACTCACAGTATGCGGCCTCGACACTAACCACTTTTCTTGTCAACGTCCGAACTACAACAGAGCCCGTGGCACACTGAGGCCTTTCTTTTATAAGAGGCGGGTGGGGATCGAAACCACCCACTATGATTTCTTCTTATATTTATTTATTTATTTATTTAGTTAGTTATTAAGCTTACAATATCACACACAGTACAAAATCTACTAATTATTTTACAAAATCTTACATCTAAAATGTGTGACAATTAATGTAAACATAAGTTTCACAAAAAAAAAAAAAAAATATAAATTTAAAAAAAAATTTAAATTCTTACATACATATTGACCGGAACACAACATGACCGCACCACATTTGCAGTCCATTTTAACCAGCAAGGCACACACTTGCCTCACACTCGCAAGCAAGCCAACATATCACGCGCGAATCTTTAACATAAGGAAAAAAACACATTAGAAACAGCTTTTGACGGCTAACCTCAATATGAGAGCGAGGCGGCGGCGTCCTAATTGACCGTTCACGGGAAGCACATGGCAAATTATTCTAAAATTAACGGTTGTTTACAAGGCTTATTTGTGAGCGAAATCCTATCCCACTTCTGATTTTAGCAACCAGAAGTTAATCAAATAAAAAAAAACTATTCGAAATCACACTAAATCTACCTTAAAATTAACTCATACAATCAAAACAACACGACTTTGGGTATTTTAAAAACAACCGTTAACCTTAAAACAATTACACAAAAACCATCGAATAAAAATAAAACAGAACGTACTCACAGTATGCGGCCTCGAAACTAACCACTTTTCTTTTCAACGTCCGAGCAACAACTGAGCCCGTGGCACACTGAGGCCTTTCTTTTATAGGAGGCGGGTGGGGATCGAAACCACCCACTATGATTTCTTCTTATATTTATTTATTTATTTATTTATTTATTTAGTTAGTTATTAAGTTAGCTTAGTTATTAAGCTTACAATATCACACACAGTACAAAATCTACTAATTATTTTACAAAATCTTACATCTAAAATGTGTGACGATTAATGTAAACATAAGTTTCACATAAAAAAAATTAAATTTAAATTAAAAAAAAAATTTGAAATACTTACATACATATTGACCGGAACACACCATGACCGCACCACATTGGCAGTCCGTTTCAACCAGCAAGGCACACACTTGCCTCACACTCGCAAGCAAGCCAACATATCACGTGCGAATCCGTAACATAAGGAAAAAACACATTAGAAACAGCTTTTGACGGCTACCCTCAATATGAGAGCGAGGCGGCGGCGTCCTAATTGACCGTTCACGGGAAGCACGTGGCAAATTATTCTAAAATTAACGATTGTTTAAAAGACTTATTTGTGAGCGAAATTCTATCCCTATTCTGATTTTAGCAACCAGAAGTCATAATCAAATAAAAAAAAAACTATTCGAAATAAGCTACGAAGTGATTTAACCAAAAATAACTTCATTATAGAACAAATCACGGTATTCTCGAAATCACTAAATCTACCTTAAAATTAACTCATACAATCAAAACAACACGACTTTGGGTATTTTAAAAACAACCGTTAACCTTAAAACAATTACACAAAAACCATCGAATAAAAATAAAACGGAACGTACTCACAGTATGCGGCCTCGACACCAAGCACTTTTCTTGTCAACGTCCGAGCAACAACTGAGCCCGTGGCACACTGAGGCCTTTCTTTTATAGAAGGCGGGTGGGGATCGAAACCATCCACTATGATTTCTGCTTATATTTATTCATTTAGTTAGTTAGTTATTAAGCTTACAATATCACAAACAGTACAAAATTTTCTAATTATTTTACAAAATCTTACATCTTAAATGTTTGACAATTAATGTAAACTAAAAACTAAACATAAGTTTCACAAAAAAAAATTAAAATTAAATAAAAAAAAAAATTGAAATACTTACATACATATTGACCGGAACACACCATGACCGCACCACATTGGCAGTCCGTTTCAACCAGCAAGGCACACACTTGCCTCACACTCGCAAGCAAGCCAACATATCACGCGCGAATCCTTAACATAAGGAAAAAACACATTAGAAACAGCTTGCTAACCTCAATATGAGAGCGAGGCGGCGGCGTCCTAATTGACCGTTCACGGGAAGCACATGGCAAATTATTCTAAAATTAACAGTTGTTTACAAGGCTTATTTGTGAGCGAAATCCTATCCCACTTCTGATTTTAGCAACCAGAAGTTAATCAAATAAAAAAAAAACTATTCGAAATAAGCTACGAAGTGATTTAACCAATAATAACTTCATTATAGAACAAATCACGGTATTCTCGAAATCACACTAAATCTACCTTAAAATTAACTCATACAATCAAAACAACACGACTTTGGGTATTTTAAAAACAACCGTTAACCTTAAAACAATTACACAAAAACCATCGAATAAAAATAAAACAGAACGTACTCACAGTATGCGGCCTCGACACCAAGCACTTTTCTTGTCAACGTCCGAGCAACAACTGAGCCCGTGGCACACTGAGGCCTTTCTTTTATAGAAGGCGGGTGGGGATCGAAACCATCCACTATGATTTCTGCTTATATTTATTCATTTAGTTAGTTAGTTATTAAGCTTACAATATCACAAACAGTACAAAATTTTCTAATTATTTTACAAAATCTTACATCTTAAATGTTTGACAATTAATGTAAACTAAAAACTAAACATAAGTTTCACAAAAAAAAATTAAAATTAAATAAAAAAAAAAATTGAAATACTTACATACATATTGACCGGAACACACCATGACCGCACCACATTGGCAGTCCGTTTCAACCAGCAAGGCACACACTTGCCTCACACTCGCAAGCAAGCCAACATATCACGCGCGAATCCTTAACATAAGGAAAAAACACATTAGAAACAGCTTGCTAACCTCAATATGAGAGCGAGGCGGCGGCGTCCTAATTGACCGTTCACGGGAAGCACATGGCAAATTATTCTAAAATTAACAGTTGTTTACAAGGCTTATTTGTGAGCGAAATCCTATCCCACTTCTGATTTTAGCAACCAGAAGTTAATCAAATAAAAAAAAAACTATTCGAAATAAGCTACGAAGTGATTTAACCAATAATAACTTCATTATAGAACAAATCACGGTATTCTCGAAATCACACTAAATCTACCTTAAAATTAACTCATACAATCAAAACAACACGACTTTGGGTATTTTAAAAACAACCGTTAACCTTAAAACAATTACACAAAAACCATCGAATAAAAATAAAACAGAACGTACTCACAGTATGCGGCCTCGAAACTAACCACTTTTCTTTT
Organism: Pieris napi; assembly: GCF_905475465.1. NCBI lineage: Eukaryota > Metazoa > Arthropoda > Insecta > Lepidoptera > Pieridae > Pieris > Pieris napi. The sequence goes on along the minus strand of NC_062235.1, from coordinate 4,320,267 downwards.
CAACGTCCGAGCAACAACTGAGCCCGTGGCACACTGAGGCCTTTCTTTTATAGGAGGCGGGTGGGGATCGAAACCACCCACTATGATTTCTTCTTATATTTATTTATTTAGTTAGTTATTAAGTTAGTTATTAAGCTTACAATATCACACACAGTACAAAATCTACTAATTATTTTACAAAATCTTACATCTAAAATGTGTGACGATTAATGTAAACATAAGTTTCACAAAAAAAAATTAAATTTAAATTAAAATTTAAAAAAAAAATTGAAACACATACATATTGACCGGAACACACCATGACCGCACCACATTGGCAGTCCGTTTCAACCAGCAAGGCACACACTTGCCTCACACTCGCAAGCAAGCCAACATATCACGCGCGAATCTTTAACATAAGGAAAAAACACATAAGAAACAGCTTTTGACGGCTAACCTCAATATGAGAGCGAGGCGGCGGCGTCCTAATTGACCGTTCATGGGAGCACGTGGCAAATTATTCTAAAATTAACGATTGTTTAAAAGACTTATTTGTGAGCGAAATTCTATCCCACTTCTGATTTTAGCAACCAGAAGTCATAATCAAAAAAAAAAACTATTCGAAATAAGCTACGAAGTGATTTAACCAAAAATAACTTCATTATAGAACAAATCACGGTATTCTCGAAATCACACTAAATCTACCTTAAAATTAACTCATACAATCAAAACAACACGACTTTGGGTATTTTAAAAACAACCGTTAACCTTAAAACAATTACACAAAAACCATCGAATAAAAATAAAACAGAACGTACTCACAGTATGCGGCCTCGAAACTAACCACTTTTCTTTTCAACGTCCGAGCAACAACTGAGCCCGTGGCACACTGAGGCCTTTCTTTTATAGAAGGCGGGTGGGGATCGAAACCATCCACTATGATTTCTGCTTATATTTATTCATTTAGTTAGTTAGTTATTAAGCTTACAATATCACAAACAGTACAAAATTTTCTAATTATTTTACAAAATCTTACATCTTAAATGTTTGACAATTAATGTAAACTAAAAACTAAACATAAGTTTCACAAAAAAAAATTAAAATTAAATAAAAAAAAAAATTGAAATACTTACATACATATTGACCGGAACACACCATGACCGCACCACATTGGCAGTCCGTTTCAACCAGCAAGGCACACACTTGCCTCACACTCGCAAGCAAGCCAACATATCACGCGCGAATCCTTAACATAAGGAAAAAACACATTAGAAACAGCTTGCTAACCTCAATATGAGAGCGAGGCGGCGGCGTCCTAATTGACCGTTCACGGGAAGCACATGGCAAATTATTCTAAAATTAACAGTTGTTTACAAGGCTTATTTGTGAGCGAAATCCTATCCCACTTCTGATTTTAGCAACCAGAAGTTAATCAAATAAAAAAAAAACTATTCGAAATAAGCTACGAAGTGATTTAACCAATAATAACTTCATTATAGAACAAATCACGGTATTCTCGAAATCACACTAAATCTACCTTAAAATTAACTCATACAATCAAAACAACACGACTTTGGGTATTTTAAAAACAACCGTTAACCTTAAAACAATTACACAAAAACCATCGAATAAAAATAAAACAGAACGTACTCACAGTATGCGGCCTCGAAACTAACCACTTTTCTTTTCAACGTCCGAGCAACAACTGAGCCCGTGGCACACTGAGGCCTTTCTTTTATAGGAGGCGGGTGGGGATCGAAACCACCCACTATGATTTCTTCTTATATTTATTTATTTAGTTAGTTATTAAGTTAGTTATTAAGCTTACAATATCACACACAGTACAAAATCTACTAATTATTTTACAAAATCTTACATCTAAAATGTGTGACGATTAATGTAAACATAAGTTTCACAAAAAAAAATTAAATTTAAATTAAAATTTAAAAAAAAAATTGAAACACATACATATTGACCGGAACACACCATGACCGCACCACATTGGCAGTCCGTTTCAACCAGCAAGGCACACACTTGCCTCACACTCGCAAGCAAGCCAACATATCACGCGCGAATCTTTAACATAAGGAAAAAACACATAAGAAACAGCTTTTGACGGCTAACCTCAATATGAGAGCGAGGCGGCGGCGTCCTAATTGACCGTTCATGGGAGCACGTGGCAAATTATTCTAAAATTAACGATTGTTTAAAAGACTTATTTGTGAGCGAAATTCTATCCCACTTCTGATTTTAGCAACCAGAAGTCATAATCAAAAAAAAAAACTATTCGAAATAAGCTACGAAGTGATTTAACCAAAAATAACTTCATTATAGAACAAATCACGGTATTCTCGAAATCACACTAAATCTACCTTAAAATTAACTCATACAATCAAAACAACACGACTTTGGGTATTTTAAAAACAACCGTTAACCTTAAAACAATTACACAAAAACCATCGAATAAAAATAAAACAGAACGTACTCACAGTATGCGGCCTCGAAACTAACCACTTTTCTTTTCAACGTCCGAGCAACAACTGAGCCCGTGGCACACTGAGGCCTTTCTTTTATAGGAGGCGGGTGGGGATCGAAACCACCCACTATGATTTCTTCTTATATTTATTTATTTATTTATTTATTTATTTAGTTAGTTATTAAGTTAGCTTAGTTATTAAGCTTACAATATCACACACAGTACAAAATCTACTAATTATTTTACAAAATCTTACATCTAAAATGTGTGACGATTAATGTAAACATAAGTTTCACAAAAAAAAATTAAATTTAAATTAAAAAAAAAATTTGAAATACTTACATACATATTGACCGGAACACACCATGACCGCACCACATTGGCAGTCCGTTTCAACCAGCAAGGCACACACTTGCCTCACACTCGCAAGCAAGCCAACATATCACGTGCGAATCCGTAACATAAGGAAAAAACACATTAGAAACAGCTTTTGACGGCTACCCTCAATATGAGAGCGAGGCGGCGGCGTCCTAATTGACCGTTCACGGGAAGCACGTGGCAAATTATTCTAAAATTAACGATTGTTTAAAAGACTTATTTGTGAGCGAAATTCTATCCCTATTCTGATTTTAGCAACCAGAAGTCATTATCAAATAAAAAAAAAACTATTCGAAATAAGCTACGAAGTGATTTAACCAAAAATAACTTCATTATAGAACAAATCACGGTATTCTCGAAATCACTAAATCTACCTTAAAATTAACTCATACAATCAAAACAACACGACTTTGGGTATTTTAAAAACAACCGTTAACCTTAAAACAATTACACAAAAACCATCGAATAAAAATAAAACGGAACGTACTCACAGTATGCGGCCTCGACACCAAGCACTTTTCTTGTCAACGTCCGAGCAACAACTGAGCCCGTGGCACACTGAGGCCTTTCTTTTATAGAAGGCGGGTGGGGATCGAAACCATCCACTATGATTTCTGCTTATATTTATTTATTTAGTTAGTTATTAAGCTTACAATATCACAAACAGTACAAAATTTTCTAATTATTTTACAAAATCTTACATCTTAAATGTTTGACAATTAATGTAAACATAAGTTTCACAAAAAAAAATTAAATTTAAATTAAAAAATAAATTTGAAATACTTACATACATATTGACCGGAACACACCATGACCGCACCACATTGGCAGTCCGTTTCAACCAGCAAGGCACACACTTGCCTCACACTCGCAAGCAAGCCAACATATCACGCGCGAATCTTTAACATAAGGAAAAAACACATTAGAAACAGCTTTTGACGGCTAACCTCAATATGAGAGCGAGGCGGCGGCGTCCTAATTGACCGTTCACGGGGAGCACGTGGCAAATTATTCTAAAATTAACGGTTGTTTACAAGGCTTATTTGTGAGCGAAATCCTATCCCACTTCTGATTTTAGCAACCAGAAGTTAATCAAATAAAAAAAAACTATTCGAAATAAGCTACGAAGTGATTTAACCAAAAATAACTTCACTATAGAACAAATCACGGTATTCTCGAAATCACACTAAATCTACCTTAAAATTAACTCATACAATCAAAACAACACGACTTTGGGTATTTTAAAAACAACCGTTAACCTTAAAACAATTACACAAAAACCATCGAATAAAAATAAAACAGAACGTACTCACAGTATGCGGCCTCGACACTAACCACTTTTCTTGTCAACGTCCGAACTACAACAGAGCCCGTGGCACACTGAGGCCTTTCTTTTATAAGAGGCGGGTGGGGATCGAAACCACCCACTATGATTTCTTCTTATATTTATTTATTTATTTATTTAGTTAGTTATTAAGCTTACAATATCACACACAGTACAAAATCTACTAATTATTTTACAAAATCTTACATCTAAAATGTGTGACAATTAATGTAAACATAAGTTTCACAAAAAAAAAAAAATATAAATTTAAAAAAAAATTTAAATACTTACATACATATTGACCGGAACACAACATGACCGCACCACATTGGCAGTCCATTTCAACCAGCAAGGCACACACTTGCCTCACACTCGCAAGCAAGCCAACATATCACGCGCGAATCTTTAACATAAGGAAAAAAACACATTAGAAACAGCTTTTGACGGCTAACCTCAATATGAGAGCGAGGCGGCGGCGTCCTAATTGACCGTTCACGGGAAGCACATGGCAAATTATTCTAAAATTAACGGTTGTTTACAAGGCTTATTTGTGAGCGAAATCCTATCCCACTTCTGATTTTAGCAACCAGAAGTTAATCAAATAAAAAAAAACTATTCGAAATCACACTAAATCTACCTTAAAATTAACTCATACAATCAAAACAACACGACTTTGGGTATTTTAAAAACAACCGTTAACCTTAAAACAATTACACAAAAACCATCGAATAAAAATAAAACAGAACGTACTCACAGTATGCGGCCTCGAAACTAACCACTTTTCTTTTCAACGTCCGAGCAACAACTGAGCCCGTGGCACACTGAGGCCTTTCTTTTATAGGAGGCGGGTGGGGATCGAAACCACCCACTATGATTTCTTCTTATATTTATTTATTTATTTATTTATTTATTTAGTTAGTTATTAAGTTAGCTTAGTTATTAAGCTTACAATATCACACACAGTACAAAATCTACTAATTATTTTACAAAATCTTACATCTAAAATGTGTGACGATTAATGTAAACATAAGTTTCACATAAAAAAAATTAAATTTAAATTAAAAAAAAAATTTGAAATACTTACATACATATTGACCGGAACACACCATGACCGCACCACATTGGCAGTCCGTTTCAACCAGCAAGGCACACACTTGCCTCACACTCGCAAGCAAGCCAACATATCACGTGCGAATCCGTAACATAAGGAAAAAACACATTAGAAACAGCTTTTGACGGCTACCCTCAATATGAGAGCGAGGCGGCGGCGTCCTAATTGACCGTTCACGGGAAGCACGTGGCAAATTATTCTAAAATTAACGATTGTTTAAAAGACTTATTTGTGAGCGAAATTCTATCCCTATTCTGATTTTAGCAACCAGAAGTCATAATCAAATAAAAAAAAAACTATTCGAAATAAGCTACGAAGTGATTTAACCAAAAATAACTTCATTATAGAACAAATCACGGTATTCTCGAAATCACTAAATCTACCTTAAAATTAACTCATACAATCAAAACAACACGACTTTGGGTATTTTAAAAACAACCGTTAACCTTAAAACAATTACACAAAAACCATCGAATAAAAATAAAACGGAACGTACTCACAGTATGCGGCCTCGACACCAAGCACTTTTCTTGTCAACGTCCGAGCAACAACTGAGCCCGTGGCACACTGAGGCCTTTCTTTTATAGAAGGCGGGTGGGGATCGAAACCATCCACTATGATTTCTGCTTATATTTATTCATTTAGTTAGTTAGTTATTAAGCTTACAATATCACAAACAGTACAAAATTTTCTAATTATTTTACAAAATCTTACATCTTAAATGTTTGACAATTAATGTAAACTAAAAACTAAACATAAGTTTCACAAAAAAAAATTAAAATTAAATAAAAAAAAAAATTGAAATACTTACATACATATTGACCGGAACACACCATGACCGCACCACATTGGCAGTCCGTTTCAACCAGCAAGGCACACACTTGCCTCACACTCGCAAGCAAGCCAACATATCACGCGCGAATCCTTAACATAAGGAAAAAACACATTAGAAACAGCTTGCTAACCTCAATATGAGAGCGAGGCGGCGGCGTCCTAATTGACCGTTCACGGGAAGCACATGGCAAATTATTCTAAAATTAACAGTTGTTTACAAGGCTTATTTGTGAGCGAAATCCTATCCCACTTCTGATTTTAGCAACCAGAAGTTAATCAAATAAAAAAAAAACTATTCGAAATAAGCTACGAAGTGATTTAACCAAAAATAACTTCATTATAGAACAAATCACGGTATTCTCGAAATCACACTAAATCTACCTTAAAATTAACTCATACAATCAAAACAACACGACTTTGGGTATTTTAAAAACAACCGTTAACCTTAAAACAATTACACAAAAACCATCGAATAAAAATAAAACAGAACGTACTCACAGTATGCGGCCTCGAAACTAACCACTTTTCTTTTCAACGTCCGAGCAACAACTGAGCCCGTGGCACACTGAGGCCTTTCTTTTATAGGAGGCGGGTGGGGATCGAAACCACCCACTATGATTTCTTCTTATATTTATTTATTTAGTTAGTTATTAAGTTAGTTATTAAGCTTACAATATCACACACAGTACAAAATCTACTAATTATTTTACAAAATCTTACATCTAAAATGTGTGACGATTAATGTAAACATAAGTTTCACAAAAAAAAATTAAATTTAAATTAAAATTTAAAAAAAAAATTGAAACACATACATATTGACCGGAACACACCATGACCGCACCACATTGGCAGTCCGTTTCAACCAGCAAGGCACACACTTGCCTCACACTCGCAAGCAAGCCAACATATCACGCGCGAATCTTTAACATAAGGAAAAAACACATAAGAAACAGCTTTTGACGGCTAACCTCAATATGAGAGCGAGGCGGCGGCGTCCTAATTGACCGTTCATGGGAGCACGTGGCAAATTATTCTAAAATTAACGATTGTTTAAAAGACTTATTTGTGAGCGAAATTCTATCCCACTTCTGATTTTAGCAACCAGAAGTCATAATAAAAAAAAAAAAACTATTCGAAATAAGCTACGAAGTGATTTAACCAAAAATAACTTCATTATAGAACAAATCACGGTATTCTCGAAATCACACTAAATCTACCTTAAAATTAACTCATACAATCAAAACAACACGACTTTGGGTATTTTAAAAACAACCGTTAACCTTAAAACAATTACACAAAAACCATCGAATAAAAATAAAACAGAACGTACTCACAGTATGCGGCCTCGAAACTAACCACTTTTCTTTTCAACGTCCGAGCAACAACTGAGCCCGTGGCACACTGAGGCCTTTCTTTTATAGGAGGCGGGTGGGGATCGAAACCACCCACTATGATTTCTTCTTATATTTATTTATTTATTTATTTATTTAGTTAGTTATTAAGTTAGCTTAGTTATTAAGCTTACAATATCACACACAGTACAAAATCTACTAATTATTTTACAAAATCTTACATCTAAAATGTGTGACGATTAATGTAAACATAAGTTTCACAAAAAAAAATTAAATTTCAATTAAAAAAAAATTTGAAATACTTACATACATATTGACCGGAACACACCATGACCGCACCACATTGGCAGTCCGTTTCAACCAGCAAGGCACACACTTGCCTCACACTCGCAAGCAAGCCAACATATCACGTGCGAATCCGTAACATAAGGAAAAAACACATTAGAAACAGCTTTTGACGGCTACCCTCAATATGAGAGCGAGGCGGCGGCGTCCTAATTGACCGTTCACGGGAAGCACGTGGCAAATTATTCTAAAATTAACGATTGTTTAAAAGACTTATTTGTGAGCGAAATTCTATCCCTATTCTGATTTTAGCAACCAGAAGTCATAATCAAATAAAAAAAAAACTATTCGAAATAAGCTACGAAGTGATTTAACCAAAAATAACTTCATTATAGAACAAATCACGGTATTCTCGAAATCACTAAATCTACCTTAAAATTAACTCATACAATCAAAACAACACGACTTTGGGTATTTTAAAAACAACCGTTAACCTTAAAACAATTACACAAAAACCATCGAATAAAAATAAAACGGAACGTACTCACAGTATGCGGCCTCGACACCAAGCACTTTTCTTGTCAACGTCCGAGCAACAACTGAGCCCGTGGCACACTGAGGCCTTTCTTTTATAGAAGGCGGGTGGGGATCGAAACCATCCACTATGATTTCTGCTTATATTTATTTATTTAGTTAGTTATTAAGCTTACAATATCACAAACAGTACAAAATTTTCTAATTATTTTACAAAATCTTACATCTTAAATGTTTGACAATTAATGTAAACATAAGTTTCACAAAAAAAAATTAAATTTAAATTAAAAAATAAATTTGAAATACTTACATACATATTGACCGGAACACACCATGACCGCACCACATTGGCAGTCCGTTTCAACCAGCAAGGCACACACTTGCCTCACACTCGCAAGCAAGCCAACATATCACGCGCGAATCTTTAACATAAGGAAAAAACACATTAGAAACAGCTTTTGACGGCTAACCTCAATATGAGAGCGAGGCGGCGGCGTCCTAATTGACCGTTCACGGGGAGCACGTGGCAAATTATTCTAAAATTAACGGTTGTTTACAAGGCTTATTTGTGAGCGAAATCCTATCCCACTTCTGATTTTAGCAACCAGAAGTTAATCAAATAAAAAAAAACTATTCGAAATAAGCTACGAAGTGATTTAACCAAAAATAACTTCATTATAGAACAAATCACGGTATTCTCGAAATCACACTAAATCTACCTTAAAATTAACTCATACAATCAAAACAACACGACTTTGGGTATTTTAAAAACAACCGTTAACCTTAAAACAATTACACAAAAACCATCGAATAAAAATAAAACAGAACGTACTCACAGTATGCGGCCTCGACACTAACCACTTTTCTTGTCAACGTCCGAACTACAACAGAGCCCGTGGCACACTGAGGCCTTTCTTTTATAAGAGGCGGGTGGGGATCGAAACCACCCACTATGATTTCTTCTTATATTTATTTATTTATTTATTTAGTTAGTTATTAAGCTTACAATATCACACACAGTACAAAATCTACTAATTATTTTACAAAATCTTACATCTAAAATGTGTGACAATTAATGTAAACATAAGTTTCACAAAAAAAAATAAAATATAAATTTAAAAAAAAATTTAAATACTTACATACATATTGACCGGAACACACCATGACCGCACCACATTGGCAGTCCATTTCAACCAGCAAGGCACACACTTGCCTCACACTCGCAAGCAAGCCAACATATAACGCGCGAATCTTTAACATAAGGAAAAAAACACATTAGAAACAGCTTTTGACGGCTAACCTCAATATGAGAGCGAGGCGGCGGCGTCCTAATTGACCGTTCACGGGAAGCACATGGCAAATTATTCTAAAATTAACGGTTGTTTACAAGGCTTATTTGTGAGCGAAATCCTATCCCACTTCTGATTTTAGCAACCAGAAGTTAATCAAATAAAAAAAAACTATTCGAAATCACACTAAATCTACCTTAAAATTAACTCATACAATCAAAACAACACGACTTTGGGTATTTTAAAAACAACCGTTAACCTTAAAACAATTACACAAAAACCATCGAATAAAAATAAATCAGAACGTACTCACAGTATGCGGCCTCGAAACTAACCACTTTTCTTTTCAACGTCCGAGCAACAACTGAGCCCGTGGCACACTGAGGCCTTTCTTTTATAGGAGGCGGGTGGGGATCGAAACCACCCACTATGATTTCTTCTTATATTTATTTATTTATTTATTTATTTATTTATTTATTTAGTTAGTTATTAAGTTAGCTTAGTTATTAAGCTTACAATATCACACACAGTACAAAATCTACTAATTATTTTACAAAATCTTACATCTAAAATGTGTGACGATTAATGTAAACATAAGTTTCACAAAAAAAAATTAAATTTAAATTAAAAAAAAAATTTGAAATACTTACATACATATTGACCGGAACACACCATGACCGCACCACATTGGCAGTCCGTTTCAACCAGCAAGGCACACACTTGCCTCACACTCGCAAGCAAGCCAACATATCACGTGCGAATCCGTAACATAAGGAAAAAACACATTAGAAACAGCTTTTGACGGCTACCCTCAATATGAGAGCGAGGCGGCGGCGTCCTAATTGACCGTTCACGGGAAGCACGTGGCAAATTATTCTAAAATTAACGATTGTTTAAAAGACTTATTTGTGAGCGAAATTCTATCCCTATTCTGATTTTAGCAACCAGAAGTCATAATCAAATAAAAAAAAAACTATTCGAAATAAGCTACGAAGTGATTTAACCAAAAATAACTTCATTATAGAACAAATCACGGTATTCTCGAAATCACTAAATCTACCTTAAAATTAACTCATACAATCAAAACAACACGACTTTGGGTATTTTAAAAACAACCGTTAACCTTAAAACAATTACACAAAAACCATCGAATAAAAATAAAACGGAACGTACTCACAGTATGCGGCCTCGACACCAAGCACTTTTCTTGTCAACGTCCGAGCAACAACTGAGCCCGTGGCACACTGAGGCCTTTCTTTTATAGGAGGCGGGTGGGGATCGAAACCACCCACTATGATTTCTTCTTATATTTATTTATTTAGTTAGTTATTAAGTTAGTTATTAAGCTTACAATATCACACACAGTACAAAATCTACTAATTATTTTACAAAATCTTACATCTAAAATGTGTGACGATTAATGTAAACATAAGTTTCACAAAAAAAATTAAATTTAAATTAAAATTTAAAAAAAAAATTGAAACACATACATATTGACCGGAACACACCATGACCGCACCACATTGGCAGTCCGTTTCAACCAGCAAGGCACACACTTGCCTCACACTCGCAAGCAAGCCAACATATCACGCGCGAATCTTTAACATAAGGAAAAAACACATAAGAAACAGCTTTTGACGGCTAACCTCAATATGAGAGCGAGGCGGCGGCGTCCTAATTGACCGTTCATGGGAGCACGTGGCAAATTATTCTAAAATTAACGATTGTTTAAAAGACTTATTTGTGAGCGAAATTCTATCCCACTTCTGATTTTAGCAACCAGAAGTCATAATAAAAAAAAAAAAACTATTCGAAATAAGCTACGAAGTGATTTAACCAAAAATAACTTCATTATAGAACAAATCACGGTATTCTCGAAATCACACTAAATCTACCTTAAAATTAACTCATACAATCAAAACAACACGACTTTGGGTATTTTAAAAACAACCGTTAACCTTAAAACAATTACACAAAAACCATCGAATAAAAATAAAACAGAACGTACTCACAGTATGCGGCCTCGAAACTAACCACTTTTCTTTTCAACGTCCGAGCAACAACTGAGCCCGTGGCACACTGAGGCCTTTCTTTTATAGGAGGCGGGTGGGGATCGAAACCACCCACTATGATTTCTTCTTATATTTATTTATTTATTTATTTATTTAGTTAGTTATTAAGTTAGCTTAGTTATTAAGCTTACAATATCACACACAGTACAAAATCTACTAATTATTTTACAATATCTTACATCTAAAATGTGTGACGATTAATGTAAACATAAGTTTCACAAAAAAAAATTAAATTTCAATTAAAAAAAAATTTGAAATACTTACATACATATTGACCGGAACACACCATGACCGCACCACATTGGCAGTCCGTTTCAACCAGCAAGGCACACACTTGCCTCACACTCGCAAGCAAGCCAACATATCACGTGCGAATCCGTAACATAAGGAAAAAACACATTAGAAACAGCTTTTGACGGCTACCCTCAATATGAGAGCGAGGCGGCGGCGTCCTAATTGACCGTTCACGGGAAGCACGTGGCAAATTATTCTAAAATTAACGATTGTTTAAAAGACTTATTTGTGAGCGAAATTCTATCCCTATTCTGATTTTAGCAACCAGAAGTCATAATCAAATAAAAAAAAAACTATTCGAAATAAGCTACGAAGTGATTTAACCAAAAATAACTTCATTATAGAACAAATCACGGTATTCTCGAAATCACTAAATCTACCTTAAAATTAACTCATACAATCAAAACAACACGACTTTGGGTATTTTAAAAACAACCGTTAACCTTAAAACAATTACACAAAAACCATCGAATAAAAATAAAACGGAACGTACTCACAGTATGCGGCCTCGACACCAAGCACTTTTCTTGTCAACGTCCGAGCAACAACTGAGCCCGTGGCACATTGAGGCCTTTCTTTTATAGAAGGCGGGTGGGGATCGAAACCATCCACTATGATTTCTGCTTATATTTATTTATTTAGTTAGTTAGTTATTAAGCTTACAATATCACAAACAGTACAAAATATTCTAATTATTTTACAAAATCTTACATCTTAAATGTTTGACAATTAATGTAAACATAAGTTTCACAAAAAAAAATTAAATTTAAATTAAAAAATAAATTTGAAATACTTACATACATATTGACCGGAACACACCATGACCGCACCACATTGGCAGTCCGTTTCAACCAGCAAGGCACACACTTGCCTCACACTCGCAAGCAAGCCAACATATCACGCGCGAATCTTTAACATAAGGAAAAAACACATTAGAAACAGCTTTTGACGGCTAACCTCAATATGAGAGCGAGGCGGCGGCGTCCTAATTGACCGTTCATGGGAGCACGTGGCAAATTATTCTAAAATTAACGATTGTTTAAAATTGTGAGCGAAATCCTATCCCACTTCTGATTTTAGCAACCAGAAGTTAATCAAATAAAAAAAAACTATTCGAAATCACACTAAATCTACCTTAAAATTAACTCATACAATCAAAACAACACGACTTTGGGTATTTTAAAAACAACCGTTAACCTTAAAACAATTACACAAAAACCATCGAATAAAAATAAAACAGAACGTACTCACAGTATGCGGCCTCGACACTAACCACTTTTCTTGTCAACGTCCGAACTACAACAGAGCCCGTGGCACACTGAGGCCTTTCTTTTATAAGAGGCGGGTGGGGATCGAAACCACCCACTATGATTTCTTCTTATATTTATTTATTTATTTATTTAGTTAGTTATTAAGCCTACAATATCACAAACAGTACAAAATTTTCTAATTATTTTACAAAATCTTACATCTTAAATGTTTGACAATTAATGTAAACATAAGTTTCACAAAAAAAAATTAAATTTAAATTAAAAAATGAATTTGAAATACTTACATACATATTGACCGGAACACACCATGACCGCACCACATTGGCAGTCCATTTCAACCAGCAAGGCACACACTTGCCTCACACTCGCAAGCAAGCCAACATATCACGCGCGAATCTTTAACATAAGGAAAAAACACATTAGAAACAGCTTTTGACGGCTAACCTCAATATGAGAGCGAGGCGGCGGCGTCCTAATTGACCGTTCACGGGAAGCACATGGCAAATTATTCTAAAATTAACGGTTGTTTACAAGGCTTATTTGTGAGCGAAATCCTATCCCACTTCTGATTTTAGCAACCAGAAGTTAATCAAATAAAAAAAAACTATTCGAAATCACACTAAATCTACCTTAAAATTAACTCATACAATCAAAACAACACGACTTTGGGTATTTTAAAAACATCCGTTAACCTTAAAACAATTACACAAAAACCATCGAATAAAAATAAAACAGAACGTACTCACAGTATGCGGCCTCGACACTAACCACTTTTCTTGTCAACGTCCGAACTACAACAGAGCCCGTGGCACACTGAGGCCTTTCTTTTATAAGAGGCGGGTGGGGATCGAAACCACCCACTATGATTTCTTCTTATATTTATTTATTTATTTATTTAGTTAGTTATTAAGCCTACAATATCACAAACAGTACAAAATTTTCTAATTATTTTACAAAATCTTACATCTTAAATGTTTGACAATTAATGTAAACATAAGTTTCACAAAAAAAAATTAAATTTAAATTAAAAAATGAATTTGAAATACTTACATACATATTGACCGGAACACACCATGACCGCACCACATTGGCAGTCCATTTCAACCAGCAAGGCACACACTTGCCTCACACTCGCAAGCAAGCCAACATATCACGCGCGAATCTTTAACATAAGGAAAAAACACATTAGAAACAGCTTTTGACGGCTAACCTCAATATGAGAGCGAGGCGGCGGCGTCCTAATTGACCGTTCACGGGAAGCACATGGCAAATTATTCTAAAATTAACGGTTGTTTACAAGGCTTATTTGTGAGCGAAATCCTATCCCACTTCTGATTTTAGCAACCAGAAGTTAATCAAATAAAAAAAAACTATTCGAAATCACACTAAATCTACCTTAAAATTAACTCATACAATCAAAACAACACGACTTTGGGTATTTTAAAAACATCCGTTAACCTTAAAACAATTACACAAAAACCATCGAATAAAAATAAAACAGAACGTACTCACAGTATGCGGCCTCGACACCAAGCACTTTTCTTGTCAACGTCCGAGAAACAACTGAGCCCGTGGCACACTGAGGCCTTTCTTTTATAGAAGGCGGGTGGGGATCGAAACCACCCACTATGATTTCTGCTTATATTTATTTATTTAGTTAGTTATTAAGCTTACAATATCACAAACAGTACAAAATCTTCTAATTATTTTACAAAATCTTACATCTTAAATGTTTGACAATTAATGTCAACATAAGTTTCACAAAAAAAAATTAAAATTAAATAAAAAAAAAATTGAAATACTTACATACATATTGACCGGAACACACCATGACCGCACCACATTGGCAGTCCGTTTCAACCAGCAAGGCACACACTTGCCTCACACTCGCAAGCAAGCCAACATATCACGCGCGAATCCTTAACATAAGGAAAAAACACATTAGAAACAGCTTGCTAACCTCAATATGAGAGCGAGGCGGCGGCGTCCTAATTGACCGTTCACGGGAAGCACATGGCAAATTATTCTAAAATTAACAGTTGTTTACAAGGCTTATTTGTGAGCGAAATCCTATCCCACTTCTGATTTTAGCAACCAGAAGTTAATCAAATAAAAAAAAAACTATTCGAAATAAGCTACGAAGTGATTTAACCAAAAATAACTTCATTATAGAACAAATCACGGTATTCTCGAAATCACACTAAATCTACCTTAAAATTAACTCATACAATCAAAACAACACGACTTTGGGTATTTTAAAAACAACCGTTAACCTTAAAACAATTACACAAAAACCATCGAATAAAAATAAAACAGAACGTACTCACAGTATGCGGCCTCGAAACTAACCACTTTTCTTGTCAACGTCCGAACTACAACAGAGCCCGTGGCACACTGAGGCCTTTCTTTTATAGGAGGCGGGTGGGGATCGAAACCACCCACTATGATTTCTTCTTATATTTATTTATTTATTTATTTATTTAGTTAGTTATTAAGCTTACAATATCACACACAGTACAAAATCTACTAATTATTTTACAAAATCTTACATCTAAAATGTGTGACGATTAATGTAAACATAAGTGTCACAAAAAAAAATTTAAATTTAAATTAAAAAAAAAAATTGAAATACTTACATACATATTGACCGGAACACACCATGACCGCACCACATTGGCAGTCCGTTTCAACCAGCAAGGCACACACTTGCCTCACACTCGCAAGCAAGCCAACATATCACGCGCGAATCTTTAACATAAGGAAAAAACACATTAGAAACAGCTTTTGACGGCTAACCTCAATATGAGAGCGAGGCGGCGGCGTCCTAATTGACCGTTCATGGGAGCACGTGGCAAATTATTCTAAATTAACGGTTGTTTACAAGGCTTATTTGTGAGCGAATTCCTATCCCACTTCTGATTTTAGCAACCAGAAGTTAATCAAATAAAAAAAAACTATTCGAAATAAGCTACGAAGTGATTTAACCAAAAATAACTTCATTATAGAACAAATCACGGTATTCTCGAAATCACACTAAATCTACCTTAAAATTAACTCATACAATCAAAACAACACGACTTTGGGTATTTTAAAAAACAACCGTTAACCTTAAAACAATTACACAAAAACCATCGAATAAAAATAAAACAGAACGTACTCACAGTATGCGGCCTCGACACTAACCACTTTTCTTGTCAACGTCCGAACTACAACAGAGCCCGTGGCACACTGAGGCCTTTCTTTTATAAGAGGCGGGTGGGGATCGAAACCACCCACTATGATTTCTTCTTATATTTATTTATTTATTTATTTAGTTAGTTATTAAGCTTACAATATCACACACAGTACAAAATCTACTAATTATTTTACAAAATCTTACATCTAAAATGTGTGACAATTAATGTAAACATAAGTTTCACAAAAAAAAATAAAATATAAATTTAAAAAAAAATTTAAATACTTACATACATATTGACCGGAACACACCATGACCGCACCACATTGGCAGTCCATTTCAACCAGCAAGGCACACACTTGCCTCACACTCGCAAGCAAGCCAACATATAACGCGCGAATCTTTAACATAAGGAAAAAAACACATTAGAAACAGCTTTTGACGGCTAACCTCAATATGAGAGCGAGGCGGCGGCGTCCTAATTGACCGTTCACGGGAAGCACATGGCAAATTATTCTAAAATTAACGGTTGTTTACAAGGCTTATTTGTGAGCGAAATCCTATCCCACTTCTGATTTTAGCAACCAGAAGTTAATCAAATAAAAAAAAACTATTCGAAATCACACTAAATCTACCTTAAAATTAACTCATACAATCAAAACAACACGACTTTGGGTATTTTAAAAACAACCGTTAACCTTAAAACAATTACACAAAAACCATCGAATAAAAATAAATCAGAACGTACTCACAGTATGCGGCCTCGAAACTAACCACTTTTCTTTTCAACGTCCGAGCAACAACTGAGCCCGTGGCACACTGAGGCCTTTCTTTTATAGGAGGCGGGTGGGGATCGAAACCACCCACTATGATTTCTTCTTATATTTATTTATTTATTTATTTATTTATTTATTTATTTAGTTAGTTATTAAGTTAGCTTAGTTATTAAGCTTACAATATCACACACAGTACAAAATCTACTAATTATTTTACAAAATCTTACATCTAAAATGTGTGACGATTAATGTAAACATAAGTTTCACAAAAAAAAATTAAATTTAAATTAAAAAAAAAATTTGAAATACTTACATACATATTGACCGGAACACACCATGACCGCACCACATTGGCAGTCCGTTTCAACCAGCAAGGCACACACTTGCCTCACACTCGCAAGCAAGCCAACATATCACGTGCGAATCCGTAACATAAGGAAAAAACACATTAGAAACAGCTTTTGACGGCTACCCTCAATATGAGAGCGAGGCGGCGGCGTCCTAATTGACCGTTCACGGGAAGCACGTGGCAAATTATTCTAAAATTAACGATTGTTTAAAAGACTTATTTGTGAGCGAAATTCTATCCCTATTCTGATTTTAGCAACCAGAAGTCATAATCAAATAAAAAAAAAACTATTCGAAATAAGCTACGAAGTGATTTAACCAAAAATAACTTCATTATAGAACAAATCACGGTATTCTCGAAATCACTAAATCTACCTTAAAATTAACTCATACAATCAAAACAACACGACTTTGGGTATTTTAAAAACAACCGTTAACCTTAAAACAATTACACAAAAACCATCGAATAAAAATAAAACGGAACGTACTCACAGTATGCGGCCTCGACACCAAGCACTTTTCTTGTCAACGTCCGAGCAACAACTGAGCCCGTGGCACACTGAGGCCTTTCTTTTATAGGAGGCGGGTGGGGATCGAAACCACCCACTATGATTTCTTCTTATATTTATTTATTTAGTTAGTTATTAAGTTAGTTATTAAGCTTACAATATCACACACAGTACAAAATCTACTAATTATTTTACAAAATCTTACATCTAAAATGTGTGACGATTAATGTAAACATAAGTTTCACAAAAAAAATTAAATTTAAATTAAAATTTAAAAAAAAAATTGAAACACATACATATTGACCGGAACACACCATGACCGCACCACATTGGCAGTCCGTTTCAACCAGCAAGGCACACACTTGCCTCACACTCGCAAGCAAGCCAACATATCACGCGCGAATCTTTAACATAAGGAAAAAACACATAAGAAACAGCTTTTGACGGCTAACCTCAATATGAGAGCGAGGCGGCGGCGTCCTAATTGACCGTTCATGGGAGCACGTGGCAAATTATTCTAAAATTAACGATTGTTTAAAAGACTTATTTGTGAGCGAAATTCTATCCCACTTCTGATTTTAGCAACCAGAAGTCATAATAAAAAAAAAAAAACTATTCGAAATAAGCTACGAAGTGATTTAACCAAAAATAACTTCATTATAGAACAAATCACGGTATTCTCGAAATCACACTAAATCTACCTTAAAATTAACTCATACAATCAAAACAACACGACTTTGGGTATTTTAAAAACAACCGTTAACCTTAAAACAATTACACAAAAACCATCGAATAAAAATAAAACAGAACGTACTCACAGTATGCGGCCTCGAAACTAACCACTTTTCTTTTCAACGTCCGAGCAACAACTGAGCCCGTGGCACACTGAGGCCTTTCTTTTATAGGAGGCGGGTGGGGATCGAAACCACCCACTATGATTTCTTCTTATATTTATTTATTTATTTATTTATTTAGTTAGTTATTAAGTTAGCTTAGTTATTAAGCTTACAATATCACACACAGTACAAAATCTACTAATTATTTTACAATATCTTACATCTAAAATGTGTGACGATTAATGTAAACATAAGTTTCACAAAAAAAAATTAAATTTTAATTAAAAAAAAATTTGAAATACTTACATACATATTGACCGGAACACACCATGACCGCACCACATTGGCAGTCCGTTTCAACCAGCAAGGCACACACTTGCCTCACACTCGCAAGCAAGCCAACATATCACGTGCGAATCCGTAACATAAGGAAAAAACACATTAGAAACAGCTTTTGACGGCTACCCTCAATATGAGAGCGAGGCGGCGGCGTCCTAATTGACCGTTCACGGGAAGCACGTGGCAAATTATTCTAAAATTAACGATTGTTTAAAAGACTTATTTGTGAGCGAAATTCTATCCCTATTCTGATTTTAGCAACCAGAAGTCATAATCAAATAAAAAAAAAACTATTCGAAATAAGCTACGAAGTGATTTAACCAAAAATAACTTCATTATAGAACAAATCACGGTATTCTCGAAATCACTAAATCTACCTTAAAATTAACTCATACAATCAAAACAACACGACTTTGGGTATTTTAAAAACAACCGTTAACCTTAAAACAATTACACAAAAACCATCGAATAAAAATAAAACGGAACGTACTCACAGTATGCGGCCTCGACACCAAGCACTTTTCTTGTCAACGTCCGAGCAACAACTGAGCCCGTGGCACATTGAGGCCTTTCTTTTATAGAAGGCGGGTGGGGATCGAAACCATCCACTATGATTTCTGCTTATATTTATTTATTTAGTTAGTTAGTTATTAAGCTTACAATATCACAAACAGTACAAAATATTCTAATTATTTTACAAAATCTTACATCTTAAATGTTTGACAATTAATGTAAACATAAGTTTCACAAAAAAAAATTAAATTTAAATTAAAAAATAAATTTGAAATACTTACATACATATTGACCGGAACACACCATGACCGCACCACATTGGCAGTCCGTTTCAACCAGCAAGGCACACACTTGCCTCACACTCGCAAGCAAGCCAACATATCACGCGCGAATCTTTAACATAAGGAAAAAACACATTAGAAACAGCTTTTGACGGCTAACCTCAATATGAGAGCGAGGCGGCGGCGTCCTAATTGACCGTTCATGGGAGCACGTGGCAAATTATTCTAAAATTAACGATTGTTTAAAATTGTGAGCGAAATCCTATCCCACTTCTGATTTTAGCAACCAGAAGTTAATCAAATAAAAAAAAACTATTCGAAATCACACTAAATCTACCTTAAAATTAACTCATACAATCAAAACAACACGACTTTGGGTATTTTAAAAACAACCGTTAACCTTAAAACAATTACACAAAAACCATCGAATAAAAATAAAACAGAACGTACTCACAGTATGCGGCCTCGACACTAACCACTTTTCTTGTCAACGTCCGAACTACAACAGAGCCCGTGGCACACTGAGGCCTTTCTTTTATAAGAGGCGGGTGGGGATCGAAACCACCCACTATGATTTCTTCTTATATTTATTTATTTATTTATTTAGTTAGTTATTAAGCCTACAATATCACAAACAGTACAAAATTTTCTAATTATTTTACAAAATCTTACATCTTAAATGTTTGACAATTAATGTAAACATAAGTTTCACAAAAAAAAATTAAATTTAAATTAAAAAATGAATTTGAAATACTTACATACATATTGACCGGAACACACCATGACCGCACCACATTGGCAGTCCATTTCAACCAGCAAGGCACACACTTGCCTCACACTCGCAAGCAAGCCAACATATCACGCGCGAATCTTTAACATAAGGAAAAAACACATTAGAAACAGCTTTTGACGGCTAACCTCAATATGAGAGCGAGGCGGCGGCGTCCTAATTGACCGTTCACGGGAAGCACATGGCAAATTATTCTAAAATTAACGGTTGTTTACAAGGCTTATTTGTGAGCGAAATCCTATCCCACTTCTGATTTTAGCAACCAGAAGTTAATCAAATAAAAAAAAACTATTCGAAATCACACTAAATCTACCTTAAAATTAACTCATACAATCAAAACAACACGACTTTGGGTATTTTAAAAACATCCGTTAACCTTAAAACAATTACACAAAAACCATCGAATAAAAATAAAACAGAACGTACTCACAGTATGCGGCCTCGACACTAACCACTTTTCTTGTCAACGTCCGAACTACAACAGAGCCCGTGGCACACTGAGGCCTTTCTTTTATAAGAGGCGGGTGGGGATCGAAACCACCCACTATGATTTCTTCTTATATTTATTTATTTATTTATTTAGTTAGTTATTAAGCCTACAATATCACAAACAGTACAAAATTTTCTAATTATTTTACAAAATCTTACATCTTAAATGTTTGACAATTAATGTAAACATAAGTTTCACAAAAAAAAATTAAATTTAAATTAAAAAATGAATTTGAAATACTTACATACATATTGACCGGAACACACCATGACCGCACCACATTGGCAGTCCATTTCAACCAGCAAGGCACACACTTGCCTCACACTCGCAAGCAAGCCAACATATCACGCGCGAATCTTTAACATAAGGAAAAAACACATTAGAAACAGCTTTTGACGGCTAACCTCAATATGAGAGCGAGGCGGCGGCGTCCTAATTGACCGTTCACGGGAAGCACATGGCAAATTATTCTAAAATTAACGGTTGTTTACAAGGCTTATTTGTGAGCGAAATCCTATCCCACTTCTGATTTTAGCAACCAGAAGTTAATCAAATAAAAAAAAACTATTCGAAATCACACTAAATCTACCTTAAAATTAACTCATACAATCAAAACAACACGACTTTGGGTATTTTAAAAACATCCGTTAACCTTAAAACAATTACACAAAAACCATCGAATAAAAATAAAACAGAACGTACTCACAGTATGCGGCCTCGACACCAAGCACTTTTCTTGTCAACGTCCGAGAAACAACTGAGCCCGTGGCACACTGAGGCCTTTCTTTTATAGAAGGCGGGTGGGGATCGAAACCACCCACTATGATTTCTGCTTATATTTATTTATTTAGTTAGTTATTAAGCTTACAATATCACAAACAGTACAAAATCTTCTAATTATTTTACAAAATCTTACATCTTAAATGTTTGACAATTAATGTCAACATAAGTTTCACAAAAAAAAATTAAAATTAAATAAAAAAAAAATTGAAATACTTACATACATATTGACCGGAACACACCATGACCGCACCACATTGGCAGTCCGTTTCAACCAGCAAGGCACACACTTGCCTCACACTCGCAAGCAAGCCAACATATCACGCGCGAATCCTTAACATAAGGAAAAAACACATTAGAAACAGCTTGCTAACCTCAATATGAGAGCGAGGCGGCGGCGTCCTAATTGACCGTTCACGGGAAGCACATGGCAAATTATTCTAAAATTAACAGTTGTTTACAAGGCTTATTTGTGAGCGAAATCCTATCCCACTTCTGATTTTAGCAACCAGAAGTTAATCAAATAAAAAAAAAACTATTCGAAATAAGCTACGAAGTGATTTAACCAAAAATAACTTCATTATAGAACAAATCACGGTATTCTCGAAATCACACTAAATCTACCTTAAAATTAACTCATACAATCAAAACAACACGACTTTGGGTATTTTAAAAACAACCGTTAACCTTAAAACAATTACACAAAAACCATCGAATAAAAATAAAACAGAACGTACTCACAGTATGCGGCCTCGACACTAACCACTTTTCTTGTCAACGTCCGAACTACAACAGAGCCCGTGGCACACTGAGGCCTTTCTTTTATAAGAGGCGGGTGGGGATCGAAACCACCCACTATGATTTCTTCTTATATTTATTTATTTATTTATTTAGTTAGTTATTAAGCCTACAATATCACAAACAGTACAAAATTTTCTAATTATTTTACAAAATCTTACATCTTAAATGTTTGACAATTAATGTAAACATAAGTTTCACAAAAAAAAATTAAATTTAAATTAAAAAATGAATTTGAAATACTTACATACATATTGACCGGAACACACCATGACCGCACCACATTGGCAGTCCATTTCAACCAGCAAGGCACACACTTGCCTCACACTCGCAAGCAAGCCAACATATCACGCGCGAATCTTTAACATAAGGAAAAAACACATTAGAAACAGCTTTTGACGGCTAACCTCAATATGAGAGCGAGGCGGCGGCGTCCTAATTGACCGTTCACGGGAGCACATGGCAAATTATTCTAAAATTAACGGTTGTTTACAAGGCTTATTTGTGAGCGAAATCCTATCCCACTTCTGATTTTAGCAACCAGAAGTTAATCAAATAAAAAAAAACTATTCGAAATCACACTAAATCTACCTTAAAATTAACTCATACAATCAAAACAACACGACTTTGGGTATTTTAAAAACATCCGTTAACCTTAAAACAATTACACAAAAACCATCGAATAAAAATAAAACAGAACGTACTCACAGTATGCGGCCTCGACACCAAGCACTTTTCTTGTCAACGTCCGAGAAACAACTGAGCCCGTGGCACACTGAGGCCTTTCTTTTATAGAAGGCGGGTGGGGATCGAAACCACCCACTATGATTTCTGCTTATATTTATTTATTTAGTTAGTTATTAAGCTTACAATATCACAAACAGTACAAAATCTTCTAATTATTTTACAAAATCTTACATCTTAAATGTTTGACAATTAATGTCAACATAAGTTTCACAAAAAAAAATTAAAATTAAATAAAAAAAAAATTGAAATACTTACATACATATTGACCGGAACACACCATGACCGCACCACATTGGCAGTCCGTTTCAACCAGCAAGGCACACACTTGCCTCACACTCGCAAGCAAGCCAACATATCACGCGCGAATCCTTAACATAAGGAAAAAACACATTAGAAACAGCTTGCTAACCTCAATATGAGAGCGAGGCGGCGGCGTCCTAATTGACCGTTCACGGGAAGCACATGGCAAATTATTCTAAAATTAACAGTTGTTTACAAGGCTTATTTGTGAGCGAAATCCTATCCCACTTCTGATTTTAGCAACCAGAAGTTAATCAAATAAAAAAAAAACTATTCGAAATAAGCTACGAAGTGATTTAACCAAAAATAACTTCATTATAGAACAAATCACGGTATTCTCGAAATCACACTAAATCTACCTTAAAATTAACTCATACAATCAAAACAACACGACTTTGGGTATTTTAAAAACAACCGTTAACCTTAAAACAATTACACAAAAACCATCGAATAAAAATAAAACAGAACGTACTCACAGTATGCGGCCTCGAAACTAACCACTTTTCTTGTCAACGTCCGAACTACAACAGAGCCCGTGGCACACTGAGGCCTTTCTTTTATAGGAGGCGGGTGGGGATCGAAACCACCCACTATGATTTCTTCTTATATTTATTTATTTATTTATTTATTTAGTTAGTTATTAAGCTTACAATATCACACACAGTACAAAATCTACTAATTATTTTACAAAATCTTACATCTAAAATGTGTGACGATTAATGTAAACATAAGTGTCACAAAAAAAAATTTAAATTTAAATTAAAAAAAAAAATTGAAATACTTACATACATATTGACCGGAACACACCATGACCGCACCACATTGGCAGTCCGTTTCAACCAGCAAGGCACACACTTGCCTCACACTCGCAAGCAAGCCAACATATCACGCGCGAATCTTTAACATAAGGAAAAAACACATAAGAAACAGCTTTTGACGGCTAACCTCAATATGAGAGCGAGGCGGCGGCGTCCTAATTGACCGTTCATGGGAGCACGTGGCAAATTATTCTAAAATTAACGATTGTTTAAAAGACTTATTTGTGAGCGAAATTCTATCCCACTTCTGATTTTAGCAACCAGAAGTCATAATAAAAAAAAAAAAACTATTCGAAATAAGCTACGAAGTGATTTAACCAAAAATAACTTCATTATAGAACAAATCACGGTATTCTCGAAATCACACTAAATCTACCTTAAAATTAACTCATACAATCAAAACAACACGACTTTGGGTATTTTAAAAACAACCGTTAACCTTAAAACAATTACACAAAAACCATCGAATAAAAATAAAACAGAACGTACTCACAGTATGCGGCCTCGAAACTAACCACTTTTCTTTTCAACGTCCGAGCAACAACTGAGCCCGTGGCACACTGAGGCCTTTCTTTTATAGGAGGCGGGTGGGGATCGAAACCACCCACTATGATTTCTTCTTATATTTATTTATTTATTTATTTATTTAGTTAGTTATTAAGTTAGCTTAGTTATTAAGCTTACAATATCACACACAGTACAAAATCTACTAATTATTTTACAATATCTTACATCTAAAATGTGTGACGATTAATGTAAACATAAGTTTCACAAAAAAAAATTAAATTTCAATTAAAAAAAAATTTGAAATACTTACATACATATTGACCGGAACACACCATGACCGCACCACATTGGCAGTCCGTTTCAACCAGCAAGGCACACACTTGCCTCACACTCGCAAGCAAGCCAACATATCACGTGCGAATCCGTAACATAAGGAAAAAACACATTAGAAACAGCTTTTGACGGCTACCCTCAATATGAGAGCGAGGCGGCGGCGTCCTAATTGACCGTTCACGGGAAGCACGTGGCAAATTATTCTAAAATTAACGATTGTTTAAAAGACTTATTTGTGAGCGAAATTCTATCCCTATTCTGATTTTAGCAACCAGAAGTCATAATCAAATAAAAAAAAAACTATTCGAAATAAGCTACGAAGTGATTTAACCAAAAATAACTTCATTATAGAACAAATCACGGTATTCTCGAAATCACTAAATCTACCTTAAAATTAACTCATACAATCAAAACAACACGACTTTGGGTATTTTAAAAACAACCGTTAACCTTAAAACAATTACACAAAAACCATCGAATAAAAATAAAACGGAACGTACTCACAGTATGCGGCCTCGACACCAAGCACTTTTCTTGTCAACGTCCGAGCAACAACTGAGCCCGTGGCACATTGAGGCCTTTCTTTTATAGAAGGCGGGTGGGGATCGAAACCATCCACTATGATTTCTGCTTATATTTATTTATTTAGTTAGTTAGTTATTAAGCTTACAATATCACAAACAGTACAAAATATTCTAATTATTTTACAAAATCTTACATCTTAAATGTTTGACAATTAATGTAAACATAAGTTTCACAAAAAAAAATTAAATTTAAATTAAAAAATAAATTTGAAATACTTACATACATATTGACCGGAACACACCATGACCGCACCACATTGGCAGTCCGTTTCAACCAGCAAGGCACACACTTGCCTCACACTCGCAAGCAAGCCAACATATCACGCGCGAATCTTTAACATAAGGAAAAAACACATTAGAAACAGCTTTTGACGGCTAACCTCAATATGAGAGCGAGGCGGCGGCGTCCTAATTGACCGTTCATGGGAGCACGTGGCAAATTATTCTAAAATTAACGATTGTTTAAAATTGTGAGCGAAATCCTATCCCACTTCTGATTTTAGCAACCAGAAGTTAATCAAATAAAAAAAAACTATTCGAAATCACACTAAATCTACCTTAAAATTAACTCATACAATCAAAACAACACGACTTTGGGTATTTTAAAAACAACCGTTAACCTTAAAACAATTACACAAAAACCATCGAATAAAAATAAAACAGAACGTACTCACAGTATGCGGCCTCGACACTAACCACTTTTCTTGTCAACGTCCGAACTACAACAGAGCCCGTGGCACACTGAGGCCTTTCTTTTATAAGAGGCGGGTGGGGATCGAAACCACCCACTATGATTTCTTCTTATATTTATTTATTTATTTATTTAGTTAGTTATTAAGCCTACAATATCACAAACAGTACAAAATTTTCTAATTATTTTACAAAATCTTACATCTTAAATGTTTGACAATTAATGTAAACATAAGTTTCACAAAAAAAAATTAAATTTAAATTAAAAAATGAATTTGAAATACTTACATACATATTGACCGGAACACACCATGACCGCACCACATTGGCAGTCCATTTCAACCAGCAAGGCACACACTTGCCTCACACTCGCAAGCAAGCCAACATATCACGCGCGAATCTTTAACATAAGGAAAAAACACATTAGAAACAGCTTTTGACGGCTAACCTCAATATGAGAGCGAGGCGGCGGCGTCCTAATTGACCGTTCACGGGAAGCACATGGCAAATTATTCTAAAATTAACGGTTGTTTACAAGGCTTATTTGTGAGCGAAATCCTATCCCACTTCTGATTTTAGCAACCAGAAGTTAATCAAATAAAAAAAAACTATTCGAAATCACACTAAATCTACCTTAAAATTAACTCATACAATCAAAACAACACGACTTTGGGTATTTTAAAAACATCCGTTAACCTTAAAACAATTACACAAAAACCATCGAATAAAAATAAAACAGAACGTACTCACAGTATGCGGCCTCGACACTAACCACTTTTCTTGTCAACGTCCGAACTACAACAGAGCCCGTGGCACACTGAGGCCTTTCTTTTATAAGAGGCGGGTGGGGATCGAAACCACCCACTATGATTTCTTCTTATATTTATTTATTTATTTATTTAGTTAGTTATTAAGCCTACAATATCACAAACAGTACAAAATTTTCTAATTATTTTACAAAATCTTACATCTTAAATGTTTGACAATTAATGTAAACATAAGTTTCACAAAAAAAAATTAAATTTAAATTAAAAAATGAATTTGAAATACTTACATACATATTGACCGGAACACACCATGACCGCACCACATTGGCAGTCCATTTCAACCAGCAAGGCACACACTTGCCTCACACTCGCAAGCAAGCCAACATATCACGCGCGAATCTTTAACATAAGGAAAAAACACATTAGAAACAGCTTTTGACGGCTAACCTCAATATGAGAGCGAGGCGGCGGCGTCCTAATTGACCGTTCACGGGAAGCACATGGCAAATTATTCTAAAATTAACGGTTGTTTACAAGGCTTATTTGTGAGCGAAATCCTATCCCACTTCTGATTTTAGCAACCAGAAGTTAATCAAATAAAAAAAAACTATTCGAAATCACACTAAATCTACCTTAAAATTAACTCATACAATCAAAACAACACGACTTTGGGTATTTTAAAAACATCCGTTAACCTTAAAACAATTACACAAAAACCATCGAATAAAAATAAAACAGAACGTACTCACAGTATGCGGCCTCGACACCAAGCACTTTTCTTGTCAACGTCCGAGAAACAACTGAGCCCGTGGCACACTGAGGCCTTTCTTTTATAGAAGGCGGGTGGGGATCGAAACCACCCACTATGATTTCTGCTTATATTTATTTATTTAGTTAGTTATTAAGCTTACAATATCACAAACAGTACAAAATCTTCTAATTATTTTACAAAATCTTACATCTTAAATGTTTGACAATTAATGTCAACATAAGTTTCACAAAAAAAAATTAAAATTAAATAAAAAAAAAATTGAAATACTTACATACATATTGACCGGAACACACCATGACCGCACCACATTGGCAGTCCGTTTCAACCAGCAAGGCACACACTTGCCTCACACTCGCAAGCAAGCCAACATATCACGCGCGAATCCTTAACATAAGGAAAAAACACATTAGAAACAGCTTGCTAACCTCAATATGAGAGCGAGGCGGCGGCGTCCTAATTGACCGTTCACGGGAAGCACATGGCAAATTATTCTAAAATTAACAGTTGTTTACAAGGCTTATTTGTGAGCGAAATCCTATCCCACTTCTGATTTTAGCAACCAGAAGTTAATCAAATAAAAAAAAAACTATTCGAAATAAGCTACGAAGTGATTTAACCAAAAATAACTTCATTATAGAACAAATCACGGTATTCTCGAAATCACACTAAATCTACCTTAAAATTAACTCATACAATCAAAACAACACGACTTTGGGTATTTTAAAAACAACCGTTAACCTTAAAACAATTACACAAAAACCATCGAATAAAAATAAAACAGAACGTACTCACAGTATGCGGCCTCGAAACTAACCACTTTTCTTGTCAACGTCCGAACTACAACAGAGCCCGTGGCACACTGAGGCCTTTCTTTTATAGGAGGCGGGTGGGGATCGAAACCACCCACTATGATTTCTTCTTATATTTATTTATTTATTTATTTATTTAGTTAGTTATTAAGCTTACAATATCACACACAGTACAAAATCTACTAATTATTTTACAAAATCTTACATCTAAAATGTGTGACGATTAATGTAAACATAAGTGTCACAAAAAAAAATTTAAATTTAAATTAAAAAAAAAAATTGAAATACTTACATACATATTGACCGGAACACACCATGACCGCACCACATTGGCAGTCCGTTTCAACCAGCAAGGCACACACTTGCCTCACACTCGCAAGCAAGCCAACATATCACGCGCGAATCTTTAACATAAGGAAAAAACACATTAGAAACAGCTTTTGACGGCTAACCTCAATATGAGAGCGAGGCGGCGGCGTCCTAATTGACCGTTCATGGGAGCACGTGGCAAATTATTCTAAATTAACGGTTGTTTACAAGGCTTATTTGTGAGCGAATTCCTATCCCACTTCTGATTTTAGCAACCAGAAGTTAATCAAATAAAAAAAAACTATTCGAAATAAGCTACGAAGTGATTTAACCAAAAATAACTTCATTATAGAACAAATCACGGTATTCTCGAAATCACACTAAATCTACCTTAAAATTAACTCATACAATCAAAACAACACGACTTTGGGTATTTTAAAAAACAACCGTTAACCTTAAAACAATTACACAAAAACCATCGAATAAACATAAAACAGAACGTACTCACAGTATGCGGCCTCGACACCAAATCACGACTACATTACGTTTTTGCCTAGTCTATCATACATCACGCATCCAAGGCCCTCATACAAAATCGCACTACCACAACTTTAGTTAAACCACTTCACTTTCAAAAGTAGGCATACATCTCACAAAACCGCTTTTGACGGCTACCCTCAATATGAGAGCGAGGCGGCGGTGTCCCAATTGACCGTTCACGGGAAGCACGTGGCAAATTATTCTAAAATTAACGGTGGTTTACAAGGCTTATTGGTGAGCGAAATCCTATCCTACTTCCGATTTTAGCAACCAGAAGTGATAATCAAATTTAAAAAAACAATTCGAAAAAAAAAACAAAAATAACTTCACTAAAGCACAAATCACGGTATTCTCAAAATCACACTAAATCTACCTTAAAATCGTCCCCGTAGAGTCAAAACTAATTAAATAAAAAAATTGATAAAACGAGTTATCTATTCCATTAAAACTTTATTTTTTTTCTTTATTTAACTGTCTAACCGTCAATTTTGTAGGTAAATAATAAATCTATTCTTTGGTCCTAATAGAAAATAAGAGAAATAACTAAATCATGTCAACTATTTTGTATTTATCAAAAACTTACATAGCTTATAAAAATAAATGATTTAATTACTTTAATTTTAACATTTTTAAATCCATAGGGAGTGTTGAAGATTTTTTTATAGTAAAGTTGTTTGATTTTATACTATTATAGAACAAAATGCCTTTTAACTCTCTTAAAAGTTTTTTCATTATTTATATTTTGTATATCTACCAGTTAGTCGTAAATTACCCAACTCAAGTTATTTATCATAAATATAAACTCGATCTGAGTGAAAAATCACTAACTAGGGGGCGAATATTACTTCATCTTAACTACACCGGATATTCTACAGAGAACAAAGAACCAATTGTTTTTTTTAGGTTTTCTCATTAATAACTTAATCATCACTTTGGGTAGCTAGCATCATTTAAACTTAATTTGATTTCCTTCAAAATTAAACGAAAAACATTAAAATATGTCAGGACATGCTAAAGTTATGGCAATTTATATATTTAAAAACTTTAACCCTCATTATCTCGAAATAGGTTTGTTGGACTTAATGAATTTTCGCTCTACGGGGAGGAAATTCACTTATACAATCAAAACAACACGACTTTACGTATTTAAAAAACAACTGTTAACCTTAAAACAATTACACAAAAACCACCGAATAAAAATAACAACGAACTCACAGTTTGTGGCCTCGACACCAACCACTTTTCTTGTCAACGTCCGAGCAACAACAGAGCCCGTGGCACACTGAGGCATTTATTTTATAGAGGGCGGGTGGGGATCGAAACCACATAATATCATAATATACCTATATATAGATAGCGTAATGTTAACTATGATTTCTGCTTGATGAATTTGTAATAAACAAGTTTCGTGACATTTCGTGTACTCGTTCCACGACCGAACCCGAATCGACCACAGCGTCAAACGCATTCATAGAAACGAGTGTCAAAGATTTCTCGGATATTTATTATCAATTAGTTTTAAATGTTTAAAGTGATACGATAATATACTACGTTCAATAATAATAATTAATGACTATGGATGGAGTCATTATTATTATCGACCATTGAATAGCCGTTAATTTATGTATCTAGCAACATTGACAAATTAAATAAACCATTCGTATGAACGGCCTCGAACCTATTCGACTTTGACATTAACAATGACAGCTGACACTAACACAATTTCTTCAATATTAATTATAAAGACTACAGACTATCAAATAGTCGTTAATATGCAGATCCATTAATATTATTAAATAAAATAAACCATATAACGGTTTTCAACTAATTTGACCCCGATATTACCAAATGATGATGAATGACAACTCCTTAAACATAAGTAATTAACGCTATGAATTTACCACAGACTTATATTGTTTATTATTATCTGAAATATATTTATTTATTTGAATTAAATATCAATCTTTAATTATGAATTTGCGCCCATATATACTTACGAACAAATTGCATTAAACTGGGAAAACAAAAGTGTTTTAAAATTAGGTCACAAGTCTTGTCAACCCCGATATGTTCATGCTCGTCATGGAATACCCTCAGTAAGCTTAGCCTGTGACCCTTAGGTACATAACAAAGCAAACGCGGCTCCTCACCAACGGGTGAATAACGATAATAGAGCACATCGTTTTTGTTAAAATATGTTTTTACAATATCAAAATAGTCTACTTAATACTAATCTGTGTACTACATCTAGTCTGTGTACTATGCTAATATATATTATAGTTTTCCAAATACAGAGCATAATGCGACTTAGTGCCGCACAATGCCGAATTATGCTGAAGCTTAATTGGAACGTGAATTAGTTTTCAAATGCATCAGCAGAGTGCGCTATGTTGAAAATGCCTGCTTCATTGAAAGATTCAATCAAACCATTGCAATGTTTACAAAAGTATAATCCTGTAAAATAAATTTGATTACAGATCCGAATTTTAAAATGAAATTGTTTTCATATATTTTTAAATGTGGAACATAAGTAAAGTAATTATTTTAACGAAACAACGTTCGAAATAACTTTGATTATTTCCAAAATCTACGACAAAACGAAAGCCTTACAAATGTTTAAACAATAAATAATATTGCTAACGATAATATATTAACAAAATTTCGATCAATCCCAACTTAAAGCAAAATACTCAATTTTTTGTCACTGTGTTGGCACTTATTGCGAGTATCACGCGAGAGCATTATTTTTGAGAGTACTCAATCGTGCGAAGCGTTGCTGTAGTTGGAACTTGGAACATTCAACGTTGAGCATTATTCCGCATAATGCGCTCTAGTGCAGGAATTGGAAAACTATCAAAGTGTCTATTCTCAACCTTGAACCTGCAACTCATTCGTGTTTTATTAGGTTATGGGACCAGTGAAAAACTAATTAAATAATCTTACAGTAAATTCATATCGTGTGTCAGAAAATAAGTTATAATGTCGTCGTCAGGCAGTTATTTAATAAATGTGCCGAAATTGAAGGGACGCGAGAACTTTGATGACTGGGCGTTCGCGGCAAGAAATTTTCTCATCTTGGAAGGTATAGACATCGATGCCATTCCTGAGGATTTAAGTGATGCAGAAGACAGAAAAGCGAAAGCAAAACTCATCATGACGATTGATCCCAAGTTGTATGTTCATATAAAAAAATGAAACTAAACTAAGGTTAGGATTAGTGGCAAAAACTACGGAAATTATTTGATGACATTCACCAGAAGAATCAGTGTACTAAGGGTCGATTCGACCAAACAAGAGTAAATCTTAATCTTAGAATAAATCGTCAGTTAATCGAGAGTAAATCAATTTTACGTTTTACCTACTACAAATTCTAAGAATAGTGGGCTTATTCGGGAATTGCTACTATACCGCCGTTTCGCACGGAATAACAGCTATTCCTAGAATAATTTAATGGCGTCAGTCAGTCCAATCAGCTGATTTCTGTCATTTCACAAATATGTATTCTGTGTTTTAATTTCAAGTCAACGTAACGCACTAAATTAATAGTCTAGCATTGTATAATGAAACGTTTAAACAATTTATTATTTATTTATTTGTTTTTAGATTTTTTATTTTCTATAATATTAGAATGAAATTCAACTGGGCTCAACAGAAGTTCCTTTTTAGACGAAAGCCTCAAACAAACAAGAAATAAAAACTTTTTGTTGTCGTTTGACACCTGTTAAAAGCTACTTTTTCACACTATAATACGGCAAAATCGAGTTGACATGATGTATGCTCTTACACTGTCCCGTTGTAGAACAACATTTATTTGCCGAGTTTTATTTTCGTTCACCATTCTCTTGCTATTCGCGTATTGTTATTCCTAGCACAATTATACTATCGACGTGGACAAACGACTATGGATTTACTCGAGATTAAAATCATGGAATAGATTACTCGTGTATAAATTGAAGTTTGGTCGAATCGACCCTAAGAACATTAATATCCATTCGACTTGATAATTGTGAGTCCATGACAAGTTATATGAGTCAAATTGTTGAAACTGCACAAAGACTGAAAGACACAGGATTCGAGATTAATGAGGAATGGATTGGATCATTATTGGTGGCTACCAGAAAAGTTTGCCCCAATGATCATGGCAATAGAACATTCCGGCATAGCCATAAACTCTGATGTCATCAAAACGAAATTGCTTGAAATGAGTTCTGAAGTCGGGGTGTAGTAATCACCACCCACAAATTTTACGCGCCGGAAACAAAAAATTTTTTTTATAAATCTCACCTATTTTACAGGAAATCTGAAAATGATCGCAAGAAATCAGTGTCTAGTATGTATGTAAAAATAAAAAAAACGTAAAAAGTAACGGACACTCAACAAAGGAGTGGCTAGGGGGCCTGGCCGCAAATTACTTTCCAAATGAAATGAAAAGTCGAGTTTTTCAATCAATAATTTATTGCGGAACTAAGTAGATTCTTTTAGTATTTAACAAATATAAAAATATATAAAAAGAAAAATTGTTCACTAGTGTTTGCTTACTAGTCAGAATTAAATAAAAAATTTTTTCGATGTCTCTATTGTGCATTCCCCACTTTTGTGGGGTTCTGTACTCCCGGTTCCCCTCCCCTAATTCCAGCCCTGACAATCATATGTAGATGAAGTAGACTTGAAATTTGTATATATAGTCCTTTTTTATATTGTACTCGTACTGATTGAATTGTATCCTCATTATTAAATTTCATTAAAAATACTATCCGTTTTATTTTAATATATTTAGAAAAGACAATACTATATTTAGATAATTAATTTATACATATTTTCTGTTCACGATACAAAAACGATATAATAATAGTTGTTGAGTTTAATAGTAACAAATTTATTTAATTCTACGATTCTGATAGAACAAAATCGACGAGACGCTATCTATAAGCTATCTATCTTAAAATCATATATCGGCTTATATAAAGCCGACAAATATTTATTCGACGAAAAAAGTATTTTCTATCAATTCTTTAATAAAACACACTTGTCGACTTAATTGTGATTGTAACTGACAATTGATACAGTACGTAGATCATCGATTCTTGTAACGAAGAAATCTATACTATATTATAAATATCTGCAGTCTGCACTAATATTATGAAGCTGAATAGTTTCTTTGGTCTTCTGCGGTAATGCATCATCAATAGCATCAATAGAAGTGCAAGCATCAATAGAAATGTAACAAATATTCCGTATTGGGAGATTCCGTTCCGTGCCATACGCCAACGATAAGACAAGAGTTATCATGTAATTATTTAAATCAATTAGGTATTTGCGAAGCACTTTTATAGATATAATCTATATATATATAAAAATAAAACCCGTTTTCCGTTGTCACGACATAACATGAAAACGGCTTGACCGATTTGTCTGTTTTTTTTTTATAATATACCTTGAAGTACGAAGATGGTTCTTATGGAGAAAAATTAAAAAAAAATTGAGTGAAAAAGTCTAAAAACAACACTTTTCTATATTCCCATACAAAATATTCGTAATAATACTTAAAAGTGAATTTGAACTTTAATATCATAGCATAAAGTTCAATTGTTTGTGGAGGGGTTCCGGGAAGGTATAGTGCTTTTCATGAAAGAAGTCCCGCGGTGGTTTTTGGAACTAAATTTGACATGTCAGCAATGTTGTCATTCGTCGATGTTATCAAGTTCGTTTGTTGTGGTAGAATTTTGTGAATTTTTAACTAGCTTAGTGCATTTTAAATATTGATTACAATGCCAAAAGTTGTAAAAAGTTCGGCTCGAGAAATGATATTAAAGGTGAAAGAGTTCTGTGAAGCGGAACATAAGAATCAAGGTGTTTTAATACCACTAAACAATGTTCGGAA
Organism: Pieris napi; assembly: GCF_905475465.1. NCBI lineage: Eukaryota > Metazoa > Arthropoda > Insecta > Lepidoptera > Pieridae > Pieris > Pieris napi. Next base: position 4,284,376 of record NC_062235.1, on the reverse strand, counting down.
GATAGTTGGCGCCATAACGGATACTTTTTAGAGTTGCCATTTAATAATTTTTTGCTGTATTGATGGGACTTTTATGATATAAATTAGTTTTTGCGATAAAATTGAATAAATACATAACGTGATGAAACAAGGTAACTGAAATTAAAACATATACTTATTACATATTACATAAGCATTATAAACTTAAAGTTACTATTATTTTTAATCGTTCATAATTTAATTGCAGGTGTGTCAGAGAAAACTGTAACAAGAATTACAAACGAAGGTATAATAGCGGCGTGTACTTCGAAAAAAATTGTAACCCAACAATTATGCAATAAAACTCTGAATAAAAAATTGTATTATTTCTTTCCCCTATTTTCTCATCTTTTCCCTGTAAGTAGGTAGAACACCGCTAATATAAGTAAATAAAAATATACTTTTTACATAACAGAAATATTGTTTCATCGAAGTATGCAGAAAATAATATTTGATAAATTACATCTGCTAAATGTAAATAAAATAGGTAAATTTTACTCATAAATGGCAACATTACGTTATGCGATTGCAGCGCCGCGTCTGGGGGACTTCTTTCATGAAAAGGAGTATAAATTTTTATTTTTTGACATAATGTATTTGTTGTCTTATCAATTTTCTTTTTTTATCTTACTAGCTAGACCGGCTAGACCGGAATAGCAGAATAAGTATAAAAAAAAAATAAAGAATCGACTGTTAGGCGGTACGATGTTCGCCAGGCCAGCTAGTTTTAAATAATAATTCTAATGATTAATAGTATTTAATTTTGAACAAAATTATGGCCTTAGGGTGCGTCCACATCTGGCGAATATGCCGCGAATGTGCAGTTTGCGAGATGCGCGCGTACGTTTTTACGGGTCGTGGGATTTGAAGTGTCAGCTGAGCTAAATAACCTTTTTTGTTTTGTGTATCTACAACTACAAACCAAAAAGTTTGAATTTGTTAAAAGTCTAGTAATTTCTAAATAAAACATCGCTTAAAGTATATCAATCATTTCATACCTGTTTCATAACAGGTATGAAATGATTGATATGAAGGTGAGACGTTTTTACTGTAAACTGTTTCGTCAATAAATAATATAATACGTATTTCTGGTAAATAGTTTAATTAATAAAAAAACATCGCGTATTTGGAATTAATGTTATTCTTTCATACCTGTTTCATACCTGTTTCATAACAGGTATGAAATGATTGATATGAAGGTGAGACGTTTTTACTGTAAACTGTTTCGTCAATAAATAATATAATACGTATTTCTGGTAAATAGTTTAATTAATAAAAAAACATCGCGTATTTGGAATTAATGTTATTCAATCGGCAAATATTTGACGTGTTCGATTTCCTTAGTTTTTCCAGCAACTTTCTTGTATTTCTTTAAGTTGACTTCCACTCGCACCTTGACCTGTAACTTCTTCAATAGTTCGGAGATATCGTCATCATCATCATCGTCGTCCTCCTCCTCCTCCTCCTCTGGAGTTTCATCTGGCTTTTCTGGTTCAGGTGTAGGCTTGGGGGTTGGTTCTGGAGTAGGCTCGGGGGTGGGTTCTGGAGTTGGCTCAGGGGTAGTTGGTGCTGGTGTGGTAGTTTGGTCATCCAAAGATTCGAAGTCGACATCAGTGACCTCTTGGAACCAGGAGAGGAATGGACCAGGTCGAATGAATCCTAAAAAAATAAGAATTGTATGTAATAAAACAAGTTCGTATTTTTTACTCACGACACCAGTAATCGGCATCTTTCAGCTGATTTTATATTCTAATAGTCTGCGTGATGACTAACCACTAGGATTTCCAGAGTGGCAACCTCCGTTTGCAACTCCAGCTACGTAGGAAGTGACTCCAACCAAGATTGGGACACCGTCTTTGTATTGTACTAAGGGACCACCACTGTCACCCTGAAATAAAATGCTTTTTAAAAACACTGCGTAGGTAATTAGTTTCAAGACCAGTTTACCTATGTATATTTTGATAGTAGCTCTTCAAGTTGAATGGTACACAGTGGCGTAGCTAGGTGACCAAGGGCCCTGGGGCAAATTAAAAAATGGGGCCCCACTGCTATCTAAACTGATTAGGTTTTATCAAATTAAAATATGAAATATTCAAATAATTTAAAAATGCTAAGCTATGTAAGCTCTAATTCGTGCAGGGCAAACGGTCCATGTTTATTTTCAGTGTATTTTACATTTGTTCACTACACCATTTTCAACAACAGAATGAAATGAAATGTCATATAAAATAAATAAACAAATTTTCTTTAGTGCCAGTACTTTTGCGCCACCCAGTACAATGAGCTGTAGCCGAAATCTTTAGATTTGACACGATTTATTGACTTTACCGGACATCAATATGAGTGGTAAAATCAAATATAATTGAATCACTATATTGACCGGTACAAAAAAGTTTATTGACATAAGTTTACTTACTCCTGATACAGCATGAATTTTTTAACCTTCAAAAAAAAATCTTAACTCGAATTCACAATAAAATGCACATCGATGAATAATAAAATGCATATATCACAATCCGTCAAATTGGCAACACTGCCAACCTACAGAAAGAATTTAGGGGAATTCCCTAGGCATAACTTTTGAATTTCTCTCAAATTAATGTCTTGATTAAAGTGGGGTTGCAACCTGTCATATTTATTTTGAAAATGGGAGAAATTTCCAAAAGTTCAGAACGATCGAGATTTCTGGTAAGGATTCGAGGGCCCCCTGAGCTTGAGGGCCCCGGGGCACTGCCCCACCTAGCCCCTTGGTAGCTACACCACTGATCCAACATCTTTTGATCAGGATCAAAGCATGGTTATGCATCTCCTCATTCACCTCAAGATCGGAATTTTTTGAACTGACACGAATTCGACGTAAAATGATGCGTAGTTTTGTCAACAGATGGCACCATATGGTTTTTGCATTCGTAAAATTAATTAATTTATTTATTGTTATTCGATAACTTATCCGATATTTTATTGCTTATTCTGCTATTCGGGGCGGAAACAAATCCAACAAATCAAAAACCATGGCAATCGGTCCAACCGTTCTCGAGTTATAAGTGTTGTAACAAACACTACTTTCTTTTATATATATAGATATATCTATTTTGCCTAAGAGTTTGTTATGACATATTATGACGTTTTGCTTCAATGTCAAGTAAAACCAACGCAAGGATAAGCATGGTGTCAATGGTTGCAGTTCCTTACAATGTCTGAATTACAGTGATAAATTTTCAATATTAAACGTTCTGTATACAAAGTTAACAATATAAATAAATAAATTTTGAATTTAAAAAAATATAATTATTTTACTAAATTTGAAATAAATATAATATTTATCAGCATTTTTCCGTAACCCTGGCTTAAATAATATCGCTATTGGTTTCGAAGAACCACACCATCATCACTACATTGTATAAAACAAAGTTCTCTGTCCCTATGTATGCTTAAATCTTTAAAACTACGCAACCGATTTTGATGCGATTTTTTTAATAGGTAGAGTGATTGAAGAGGAAGGTTTATATATATATAATAATATCTATCAAATAGTGGAGAAATACTGTTATAATATGTAATAATATAATATCGTGAAAGGTCAACCAACATCTTAAAGGTTATGAAATTGTATGTTGTGTTAAATGTATTTAAATAATAAATAACTAAATCTATTATTTGCAAAGAAAATGGTAAATAAGATGAATAAATTATAAAACCCTGATCAATCTTCAAATCTGCACTAACACATACTTCAAAACTATCGTGAAAATACTTTAACGTACACATACTACAATATGAATTTCATCAACCTTCATATATTACTACTACTTTCAGGCAGCGGACATCTGGTCGCTCGGCGTCACTCTATACGCCATGGTGACTGGCCGTGTTCCCTGGACGTCCCCAACAGCTGCAGAGCTGCAGAAGCGAATCCTTTCAGAGCCTTTGGCGTTCCCTACACGACCCACCCTCTCAAAGCCTCTTAAAAAACTATTGTCACGCATGCTTGATAAGGATCCCGTTACAAGAGCAACGATGCAAGAAATAAAGGTATGTACACAGTTTTATAAACTCTTTTATAAAACATACAAAGTCAGGAATACTCTCATTGTGTTTACGTTGAGCTGAAAATTTATTTTTAGATTAATTAACATATTTATTTACACTTTGTTACCCTATACAAATAATACATATAAAAAAAGCAGGTTACATAAGTTATTAAACAACGGGCGGCCTTATCGCTAACAAGCGATTTCTTCCAGGCAACCCTAATATGGAACAATACAAAAAGAAACACCTACAGAGGGTAAAGTACAAGAAGTGCATAGTGCTTAGTGTCAATAAACATAACAAAAATAAAGTAAAATTTATTAGTGTATCAGGGGTGAATAGTTAAACCAAAAAAATAAAACTTATATTGGTCTTAAAACTGGTATTAAGTAGTCTTTGGTAATACAAACAAAAATAATATTTAAATTCTATATTATAATTTACACAAAATACGGAACAAGTATAAATCCAAACAGCTAATATTGTCTAAACCATTGGCGATCCAACTCTAGGTTTTGGAGATCTGTATCTGTTCCGTGATCATTTGTTTTCTAATAGACAAGAAGGTGATCAGGCTGCAGCCAGGTTCACGATGTTTTCCTTCACCCACACACAGTGAGTGTTTAATGCGTACATAGAAAGTCCATTGGTGCAGTGGGGATCAAATCTACGACCTCAAGGATGAAAGTCGCACGCTGAAGCCACTACACTAATATTGCTCTCTCTCTTATTATTTAATGACTTGCGAGAAACACTAGATTAAAACTGTAACTTGTAAAGCCCAAGAGCAGTGTTGGCCTAGTGGCTTCAGCATGCGACTCTCATACCTGAGGTCGTAGGTTCGATCCCCGGCTGTGCACCAATGGACTTTCTTTCTATGTGCGCATTTAACATTTGATCGAACGGTGAAGGAAAACATCGTGAGGAAACCGACATGTCTTAGACCCAAAAAGTCGACGGCGTGTGTCAGGCACTGAAGACTGATCACCTTCTTGCCTATTAGATTTAAAATGATCATGAAACAGATTCAGAAATCTGATGCCAAGACCTAAAGAAGTTGTAGTGCCTCTGATTTATTTTATTTTTTATAAAGTCCATACTGCAGTTGTTTTTAAATGGTGGTATTGTAACAAAAATATAATATATCTTAAATCAAATTATGAACAATTATATTTACACAACTACATTTGTTATAATAACTAATAGAATGGTTCAAGCATAAAATTATTCTCTTTCAGGACCATGAGTGGATAACCTGTGGGGGAAAAGATCTGCTGCCGTCAGAGCAGGAGAATTGCAGATTAGTCGAAGTGACAGATGAAGACTTAGCACGAGTAGTAACCTCCATCCCCAACATCTCCACACTCATCCTCATCAAGACCATGCTCAAGAAACACAGCTTCCAGGTGATTCTTTGATATTACTCAGATTATATTATTATTTTAGTTTATACTAAAAATTATCAGAGAAAGGGTGTAATTTTTATTTTAAATATTACAGCACTTACAACTAATGACTATAAAAATTTTACTAATACGGAAATTATAGTAATAACGTTATAAATGCTTTCTAATAAAGTATTTAAATATAGTCGAAAAAATTACTAAAAGTAAATAGAAATTTTCATGTTTTAAATAAATAGTTTTTTTTTTTAAATTGTTTCTTTCCTTAATTTCTGTTTTTAAAAAATAAATACAGTATTCTACATAGTATTCATTAGTATTTTAGATTTAAAGAGGCAAAAATGTATATTGAGCTATAATTATTCATTATAAAAAAAGCATCTTTGACAGAGAGTTTTAGTTCTTGTATATACGTTGGCCAGTCTTTTTCCTAATTGACGATTAAAATACGCAGTGGAGTAATAGGACGTGCCTTATTCCGAATATACAAATGTTGTTTCACGCCGATGTTGTGACACGAAATAATTTAATTAAACAATAGCAATGAGCCTTAAGTTGTACCAGTGTGTTTAGGTTTTATTGTTTGATGCTAGGAGTAATTAACTTTTGTTAACACTTCTATATGACACTTTCAGAACCCATTTCTACGCAGTCGGGAGAGTAGCTCCCGTCGCGAATCTAGTGAAACTGGGGAAACGGCCGTTGCTGTGCGAGGGAAACGCACGGTTCTAGCGCGGGCCGGACGCTCGCTCTCAGCTCCTGGAAACTATCTTACTGACAAGTAGGTATTACGCTGTAAAGAGTGCTGGTATATTATTGCTTAAAGGTACAAAAAGTATAGTTTTCTAGATTTTTTTAACACTTCAAGTCACATTGTTAGTGCAACCAATTAACTTCTGGCCTATCTGAAGTAGGGAAAATTAAGATTGGGGCCCAAGGCATTACTACTTTGCCATGACAAAGTAAGGTCCTCCATAAGGAATGTGCGGGAAAAGAACCTATAATAGTCGAGGGCTAGCTTAAGCGTAACAAACAACGAAAACAAGTTGTTTTTTTTTTATGTAATAGGAGGCAAACGGGCAGGAGACTCACCTGATGTTAAGTGATACCGCCGGCCATGGACACTCACAATGCCAGAAGGCTCGCAAGTGCGTTGCCGGCCTTTCAAGAATTGGTACGCTCTTTTCTTGAAGGACCCTAAGGAAATACTTCTGTGGGCAGCTGGTTCCACATAGTGGTGGTGCGCGGCAAAAACTGCCTTAGAAAACGCTCTGTTGTGGAACGACGGACGTCGAGGTGATACGGATGGTATTTTGTATTTTGCCTTGACGTCCGATGATCAAACTCAGTAGAAGAGTTTCGACTTCAGACACAAGTTTGTTCCGGTACTCATTCACAACAGCCCGAGAAATACCTACCCGGCCAGTGTAAAAAGTATCCCCAGTGCTGTCGTCCGCATAGCAATGCTTATACATTTTTATTATTACATTTACTAGATTACGGCAGAGGCGTCCTTTAAATTATATCTACGTGAAATTTTAATTAGATTTCACATCACAAACAGGTGTTGAGATAACTTTTACTAATTACAGGCAAGTTTCATTCGATATCAACTTGGAAGCTGTCGAAGAAACCAAAGAGAAACCAGAAACAAAACAGAGTGTCAGCAAATCATCCACAAAGAGCAAGGAAAGCAAAGAAAATGGTCAAGGGATTGCACCGCAACGGTGACGCGCCTTATAATAAGGCATTTAATGTGTGACTTCATAGTTTTAAGGCTTATCTCAAATTTAATATTCGTGTCCGCTTTAACCACAAATTTATATAAATTAGTTTTTAAATTATATTTTCGTTGTGATAAGTTGGTACATTTCTTACTTAAAGGAATCGAAAGATAAAAGTCAATTTTAGGAATTATTACGGATAAACTTAACATATTTTTTTTCCATTCAAATTTATGAGAAATATTAATCAGTGTTTTTACTTGGTTGTGAAGATAGCACATAGATACAATATTTTATTTTACACAAAATATACGCAGCACAATTTTTACATATTTCATTTATATGTTCTGCATATACTACAAAGCACTTTTCACAATGCTTACTTACTAAAGTAAAAAACATTATTTAATATTAACAAATCTTTATATCTACAACTATTGTAGGTACATACTTTAACTTTTCACACCATAATAAACACTTTTCGAAGCAATTAGAAATCGTTATTAATCAAAAGAGGTTTTATATAAAACAAAAATCCGTGTCCTGCTTGCTCATTATCAAAATCTAATCATCGGTTTAGAATTTAGATGTGAAAGCAAAGGACGGAAACAAATCCCTTACATTCTGTAGACTCTCAAAGAGAGTACAAATATTAATTATTACGTTATTCATTATTTATAACAATATTTTTAATATTATATTTAAATAGTTCTGGCAAGGTCTTTTATATATAATTCAATGATTATTTTTGCTTCGAATAATGTTCAAACTTGTGCACTAAATTATAAGGCTTAGAACCATATTCAGTCGATATTTAACACCGCGCTAAGAGTTGAGTCTATGGGTGAGATTCAGAAACTATACTTAACGAACAATGACTCCCGTATGTGAAAACCATTACTTACTTCAAAATAGGCTTCATCGGCTTGAAGTCAAAAATAGGTTGACTTCATGCCAAGTGACGGAAAACGATGACTTGAGCTAGACTAAGATGCGAATTTAGCGCCACCAAATGGACAATCGTGTTATTAAAAATACACTTAATGAATAATGTAATATTTCACACATTACACAAATAAAACCTTATAATTTATATGTTTAAAATTTTTCAAATGATACCAAAATCAATAGAAACCAGATTTCGCGAAGTTTTGAAAAGACCTAAAAAAAGACTCTCTTGACCATTTTTTTTTTAATACAATTATGTAAACTTGGCTCGGCCGCGACTCGGCTCGAGCTTCGATCGTCTTACAAAAAAAACACACACACAGCGTTTGAAGTGTAACTCTCGTATGTCAAAAACGGATTGGTCATAGTTTGTGCTAAATCTCGTTCCTGAACTTTACCTGTAGGCTAGGATTCAGAAACACGTAATATGTCAAATGATCAGATTCTGACAGATGACAGTAACGTGACTCAATCTCTAGCCACAAATAAAAAATAAATCAGTGCAATTGGACCGTTTTATCTGAAGTACATCTGTCGTTTATTATCACAGCGTAAACATAATTTTGCAGAACGACTTCTTTAGGTATAGGAGTTCAATTACACTGATCAAGTTTTTACAAATAAGTGCATATTTTATGTACAATACTAGCCAAAGAATATGCACTAATATAAATGATAAGTTTATATTTTTGAATAGCTCCTAAGGTCTATATCGGCTATAGCTTACTAAAATCAGTATCATGATAAAATAGTTTTTGTCAATCTCCGAGAATTTTATAAGCGCCTGCGAAAATTTTAATATCCTTCTAGTGTAATATTGCTCAAATAGTAATAGTTATAATAATTTAATCAAGTATTATACAAAATCAGAAAACATCGAAAACACTGCCCTTAATTATTTGGTAATTTATCCAAAATTATATAATGATATTTACAAGCTGTAATAAAATATATATAATCTACACTAGCCTGTTAGCGTACAGCTAATAGAATATATAAAAATATTACTGAATTTATAATACGTTTAATAAGAATTTGATAGATCAACCACGAGACATTTTAATTTTAATTTCTATCTGGCAGCCCTATTATATAAATATCAATTATTGTTATTACCTAACCTGTAGTTTGCACTAGTCTTTGAAATAATGGCTTATAAGCATACATTGGTTACTTTAGACCCATAAATTAAAAAAGTTATTTTTATATATGTGCTTTCGACATACAAATATGACGAATAATATTTGTCATATATATTGCTGGCTTCAATTCTCAGCGTTGTGAGATGTCTGCTTAACACAGTTACATTTTGCGTCTGTGATTTTGTGTTAATTGGCACGTGGGTTAACCTTTGACATTAACCGTTTGTTTTTTTGCTCAAAAATTTGATCCTTTGATATAGGAACAAAAAGATATACTTATATAATTTAAGGTTAAACAAATTACTTGCACATTTATCTTATATGATGTATTACTTCGATTTGGGTGTAAGACGGCCATCGTTCTTGATGTTTAAAATACGAGAAAATTAGTCCAAGCTTAGTTTTAGGTTCGCATTATCCTCGGCAAGCGAAAGGTCCAATTATAAAGCCTTTGAATGTTGTGATAGTGAATAGTGCTTATATATTTCCCTAAATTATATTCGGCTTATATTGTTGCCTAAAATGCTGAACCTCCAATGCCTTAGTATTTAACTATATTTACTCCTGATATACAACCTTTTTATATTCATTTGTTTACTATAGAGTATAGATAAAATTTCCTGTACCACAGACGGATTAAAACATTCACGGATAAAAGACACGCCGATATATAAATCTTTGTTTTTTCGAATCAAATTCGAGAACTTTGTGAATTTAATTAATTTCAATCATTATTTACGATAAATAATTGTATTGAAGCTCTTAAAATCTATGATAGATTCCTTTTTAGGGGAAAAATCAATGATAAGTATCCAAAACCTTTATTATTATTTATAAATACATAAATTTAAATTCTCAGTCTTTAATTGATTAAATTATTCCTTTTTTACGTTTACTTTGCTATGCATAGAAATCCTATTATCGTAATAAAAACAAACCAAATAAGCGTAATATTAAAGGCATTGGTAGTTCACTTGTAATGCGTCTTTGTAAACTTTTAAAAATGTGTAAATATTGGGAAAAATATGTTACGATTATGAATTTGTTAAGTGAATTTTATGGATTGGAGTCAATATTAAATCAATTTTTATCTTATTTTTGGGTTTTAATCCATTTAATTAATTTGACCTAGCTACAGCCAGTTGCGTAGCTAAGTAACCAAGGGCCCTGGGGCAAATTGAAAAATGGGGCCCGCTGCTGTGTAAACTGATTAGGTTTTATCAAATAAAAATTAAGCTCTTTTGTGCACTGCAGGGCACTCGACACTCGAACAACTGTGTTGCTTAATTCTTTCTAATAAATGCTTCCAATCTCGAATTCCAAAACGGAATGTGATCCGTCAAATTGACGACCGCGACACTGCCAACCTACAGAAAGAATTTAAGGGAATTCCCTAGAGATAACTTTTGAATTTCTCTCAACTGAGTTGTCATGATTAAAGTGGGGTTGCAACCTGGCATATTTATTTTGAAAATGAGAGAAATTTTCAAAATTGCAGTTCGAGCGAGATTTCTGGTAAGGATTCAAGGGCCCCCTGAGCTTGAGGGCCCCGGGGCACTGCCCCGCCTAGCCCCAATGTAGCTACGCCACTGATGGTACATACTGACCTATTGAACATGTTTGCTACATGAGTTTACCTATCTTAGATATTGTCCTTGCAATTGCAAAACAGTAAATATTAATGTTAAGAAACAGAATCAATGGCATGACACCTTGCTTTAGGCAGGGGATATCAAATTACCTGGCAAACGGATTGTGAGGTGACGTTGTACCATTGTGCGCAAATAGTGTTGGAGTTGACAAATTTGCTTGTGAATTTAAGTAGGCAAAAAGCGTGGTCAACGCCGCGGAGATATGTCCATTGTAGGGTTGTTGCTGCTGGAGCTAAAATTTATATAATATTTGATTAGGTATACCTACCCTAGATCTTAAATGGTTTCTTTTATTCACTCATTGTATAATACATATACTAGATGAGAGTATACTGCCCATACAACATTTAGCATGACTACATCTGATGGAATGTACGATTTTTTAAATAGCATACGTCTGATACCTTGGGTCCAAGTCCTTCCCCATCCGCTAGCAATCAGTCTCTCTTCAGAATAGTCACTGAATGCCTCAGTGGACGGCTGAATCCTCACCCTTTGAACGTTTGCTTAAAATATTCAGAAGGGGTTAATTATAAAAACTAAAGTCAATTAATCTTATTTCTGTAAACAATATACACTTACTATCACTTATCGTCTGCTTAAAGTATACTATATGTAGCTCGTCGGTAGCTCTAAACATACTTATATAGACTAGTCAAACACATGAGTAAATATTTAAATAAAAACCTGAAGTTTAATGTTGTAGCGTGTTAGACTCTAAACTTACAGCTGAATGTAATTGGAGTGGTCAGTTTTATAAGAGCGACGTCATTAAGCTGCACAGCTCCAGGATTGTCTGAATTGAAGGTGGGGTGGTTGTACCAGTCCCATGAGTCGGATATGTACTCTGCTGAATTCATCTCGATGAGACCCGCACGAACCGTAATTTGACGGTAGCTGTAAATTTTTAAAATATCATTCACCAATTTACAGTTGTATTTCTACTTTTAAATCTCTTATTGAAGACTTATCCGCAGTGCTGGATTAGCCAGAGTAGCAAATGCTGCAGGCCCTGCGAATTTAGGGGCTCTAACGTACCCGTATTAAAAAGGTATTAATTTAGATAGGAGCGTGATATATCTTACATGCCTAAAACGCGAAGCACTTAGGTAGCTTCACTTCCCTCAAAAATCTATAACTCGATTTCGTCACGTTAAATCGTAAAAATAAGTTGGTATTTTACAAACGTTTTACCGTAATGTTCTAATATTTCATTAGTTCTATATATTTAGACTAGCATATATACCACATTTATACCTTTCAAACAGCCAAATTTCAAACAGAAAATACAGAAGCTGCTTTTTAGAATTAATAGTCCAATTTGACGCTTTTACGGCTCAACATATACAAAATCATGCTAATGAAGAAAAGAGAGATATTATGTCATATTTATCAAAAACAACTTGTGAAGAATTTATTCATCAAGTTGCGTACAGCTTACTGGATCAAATTATTTGCGAAATTAATAGTTGAAAATACTACTCAGTTTCATTGGATTTCAGTTTCACTCGCTATATACTGCCATCTGGACCAGTGCATTGTTAAGTTCTTGGACGTGGAAGACTGCTTTAAACAACTCGCACAAAGTTTACTAGATTTCTAGTGAAAGTGGTATTGATATCAAAGATTGTCGTGGGCCAAGATACGATAATGCCAGCAACATGCATGGGGGAAACATTGGCCTACAAGCCCATAATAAAGAACATAATAAGTACACCGAATACATTCCCTGTCTTGGACATTCATTAAATTTGGTTGCTAACTGCGCTTCACAGACAGAAGTATTACATATCAATGTATGTACAATTACAGAAGCATTACTTTTCTTTGATTTCATTGAAAACCTCTTTACATTCTTTCCGCTTCTAACTATCGAAGGGGTCATTACGAACGCACGTAAAGATTCTACTTCAAAAAATCCGATATTGTAACGCTTATCGGACTTTTATGTGGATTTATTATTAAGCATGTTTTGTAAGAAATTTTCACACTTTTTCGACGGTCAAAAAGCGGAGTGCCGGAAATCTACCACACTCGACGACTTAGTTGAAAATCAACCTGGGCAACGTTACAAAGTTCAGGTGTTTATTGTAATTATTGATAACTTTAACTAAACGTATGAAAGCATATGATAAGATTACTACTTTATAAGAGATTTTGGAAAAATCCTCAAGCCTAGTCAGAGCGAATAAGTGCAGTTCGGAGAGCTGCTGAAAACATGTGGCTAACAGTAGCCATATTGACAGTAAGAAACAGCAGATTCTGGAACAGAAATTTTCAGTTCTTTGATTCGTGTTTCCCAAACTTAGAATATGCCTTGTGCGTTTATTTATCTCTCGTAATCATTAACTTCAAGTAGCGAACGTTCTTTTTCAACATTAAAACGTTTGAAAAATCTTCTCACTTTGTTGATATATTCAACAAAGTGAGAAGATTTTTCAAAGCATGATTTGCTCTATACTATGATGTAGATATATATGATTATCAATAGTGTTTCTATCTCTCAATTATACTTATATATTCTAATCTTATTTGTAGCAGTTTTGTTTTATTAAATACCCTAAACTTGAGAACCAAAAGGGCATACCAAGGGCCCCTTAACAGAATTTGCTACAGGCCCCGCACTGGATTAATCCGGCTTATCGGCTCCATATAAGTAGGGATATTAAGTATGTTAACATACTTAGCTGTACAATGAGCTGCTGTGATCACCCATGATTCGTGAATAACTGAACCTCCGCAGCCCAATATTCTGAAGGACTGGTCGATGGCTCTTAGATGCGCCTGGTACGGAAACTGACCCAAGGCTGCGTCGTGGCCCGACACAATGCGGCCTTGGGGTTGCTCTGTAATGAAACAGCAGTCATTGAAACGTAAAAATTGTTGCTATCCTTTTAAGTCTGTTTACTTACTTGTAACAAATACTTTGGATTATATTTAGGAATATTCTAAAAAAGGGCTTCTGACGAGTCTTTTGATTATTTATTACGAAGACGAAACTAAAAATAAATAGCATTTACGCAATAACAATATCATTGTTCGATTTCTTCATGAAAATTATTAGATATATTGTTGTAGTGATGATTTAAAGTTTCATTGCGTTTATTTGCAATATTATTGGCCTCACATCCATGTTTTTACATTGCATTATTAATAACACTGAAAATTATTTTTTTAGAATTATTTTTCGTTTACAATTAATGATTGTTAACATCATAATTAAATTTTAAAAAATAACTTACCGTATTCTCTTACATTTTCTACAAAGTCTACGTTGGACCTAAGCGTCGATGAAGCCTGAAAATAAGGCAAGAAAATGTTATTACATTTGTTACGAAAGTATTTTTTTTAGTGTACCATACCTTTTATCCTTGATAAGTACTCGTAGATACGTAGATATTAAACTAGGATAGATTCCTAAATGAACGCGGAAACTATTTCAATTGTTATAGGCTTTCTGTTATTAAAGTACGATCCCAGATGTAATTTTTTCATAAATAAAATTGGTGTAGAGACGCAACCAAATCCCTAGATCGAAGACATTAGTAATATAAGCAGGTAGACAGGCAGGCCTTGAGTTCGAAGCTTTATTTTGTTTTGTCTATTTGTAATGCAATGCATACATGAAAGGAACTCAAACATTTCTCGCTTTTCGGTGTTGTACAATGTTACGTTTATTTATTTCAAGTTTGTATACATCTAATATAATTTGAAAAGTAACTAAATACTTTATCAGACGCTATAAATAACTTTAAAAAAAATTGCATACATTCATAAATAAATAATAATATAAAACCTCTATAATATAAAGCTTCATAAAACAAAAAAAATATTTGTTCATAATTTTTTTTTAATTTACTTTACATACTATAGTATTTAATACGTTTATCTACAGTATGGTTAGGACAAAACTTACCGCGATCCCCGCTAGGGCTATTAGAAGTACAAGTTTGCTCAGCATGCTGTCACCCACTAATATCGTCGGAATTTCTTATTAAGATTTAACTTAAATACTACCGTCATTACATTAATTAGCGAGATAAACATATTAATCCGATATCACTGATAGTAAATTTATATCATGATTCATGACTAATGGTCTTGGCCCAGAATACCAGGAAAATTTATCTTTATTATAGTCTCCTTTGTTGATCTTTATCATATAATAGAATGATATTCCGTTTTTAGTTTATGTAAGTTAATTCATTTCTACAAGCCGTGATGTTTACAATTTCACCAATGAACTTCCCAGTCTAATCAAAAGATAGATCCCTGGAATGTAAAAAGGGGGCATCGCAATAATATTTAGATGAAGAAGGCTTGAAATTTGTATATAGTCTTGTTCATACAAATCTAAAACTTTAGATTTCCGAGACTTAGAGGGAGGGAAAAAGGAAGATATGTTAGGAATTAAATGAATTTAATTGTCATTAAAATATTAAGTGTTGGAAATTAATACAAATATTTTTTTTTAACACGTAAAATTTTAATTTAGTGAAATTCTAAATTAAACGTCATTTGAGATTTCGTTCAATTATTTTGCATAAAATATAAAATACTAATATTTCATAGATTCTCTTTACGAAATTTTAATTTTCAAAATAGGATTTCTGTAAGGTAATTCGCCCTCTCTCTCAATCGGCCTCAATCGCTCTCTCCTTTATCTTAGACAAAAACGCTGCACATCTTCGTGACGTTTCATCCGTAAAAAATTTACCCTCATGCGCCTAAGAAGTTTTACTTCAAAAGTGATAGACTTTTATCGTCATAGATTATTTTATTTTCATATATTATCAAGATCGTTAAATTTAATTAATATGATAACTAATTTATGCACTATAATGATGAAATTTAAAATTTGAGTATTGTTTAACAAATTAAAAAATAAACAAAATAGATAAAAATTTAAATTACGAAAAACATGAGAAGAGGAAAAATTTGAGTTGTGCAAAGTCTGAGACACAGACAAATTAATTGTGGCCAGACGAGATTTGCTTCTTTTGCTAAACCAGAGGGTTTAGGTTAACATAAAATAAAGAGCGTACCAATTCTTGAAAGGCCGGCAACGCACTTGCGAGCCTTCTGGCATTGTGAGTGTCCATGGGCGGCGGTATCACTTAACATCAGGTGAGCCTCCTGCCCGTTTGCCTCCTATTACATAAAATTATGTACATATATATGTATACGCTTTATTGAAGTAATATAAATAATCCGAATAATTACAGATATATGTTTGTTTCTCTTATCATTTAAGCAGATGCGTTCATTTACCCTTTTTTCTATTCGATATATATCTTAATTAGTGCTTAGTTCGTAAGGAGTAAACTCCAATCGTGCGTCGTAGCTGACACACACACACTTTTTTTTTATAGTTTCTTTGTATATTTATTATTGTCATGTAGATAGTTAATTTTGTTTATTTTTGTTGTCCTATTTAAAGTGTATTTATTTAGTATTTTTCATATTCGCGAAGTATACATATAGATAACCTGTCCTCTGACCTATGTGAAAAATGTTTTAGTCCAATGCGGTGCTTAAAAAAATACAAAAAAAGATACACAGAGACACATGAGTTGTATGGATTTGGCCGGGCACTGCTTCACTCACTGCCTCAGTCAATGAAACAAAAAAGCTGTTTCAGAGGCAGCGCCCGCCTAAAAAAAAGGACTTGCACTCTCACTCACTAGCACTCACTCCCGAAGGGATATTTCTCTCTGTTTCGAAGTTTTTCTGTACGTTGCTGATCAATCTATTTACTAATCACCTGTGTAACGTCTCGCCCAATACGTTTATTATTTACTAATTTGACGACTCATTGGTCTAGTGGTTAGTACCCCTGACAGCGAATCCATGGGTCCCGGGTTCAATCCCGGCTGAGACGAACATCGATGTGATGAGCATTTGGTGTTGTGCTTAGGTCTTGGGTGTTTAAATATGTATTGATATGTCTATCTATCTATAATATGTATGTATATCCGTTGCCTAGTACCCATAACACAAGCTTCACCAGCTTAGCATGGGACTAGGTCAATTGGTGTGAAGTGTCTTTAAAAAAAAAAAAGATTTCAGTCCGAGTCAGTTTCGTACCTATCACTAGCTAATTACCATCTGCTTTCACATGCAAATGCACCTGGAATGGACGGGAAAGGGATTTGATTAAAAATTAAAAATATGATCACCATGTTTTATGTATTTATTTGCATTATACAGTACAATTTTACTAGTGCCATGTCATTTCTTGGCGAGTCATACGAAAAGTTTCTGAGGTAATCTTCCAAACTGAAACCCCAGAACTTGTAGTACAAATATACCACACAATACTCCCCACATAACGCAGAATATATATAATAAACGCTAGGTGTATTATAGCTCCACACCCGACAATTTCTTCTTAAAAAATCCGCTATTACTCTAATCGGCTTACGCCCAAAGGAATCAAAATATTCTCCAACTTTTTCGTGGTTGATATGAATAGCTACCCAATGAGAGCGTGGTTGTGAGTCAGGGTCTATATTGCATAATAAATGCGGATAAGGGTATGTGCATTGGTAGGCAATTCGAGGGGTACACGCTATTCTGGATACTGGGATGTATTCTATGGATCATTGGCAGGTTTAATGTATTCATTTTTACTCCAACGCGTGTGACTTTCTACGCTTATATATTGCGCTAAATACAATTCCAATTCCTATCAATCATCCACCTCAACTAACGTCACGTTGTATTGTCATCCCAATATATGTAATATCTTACATATTATAAGATATTAAATGCATACATTTATTCGGAAAAGTAGGGAAAGTATAAATGAGAAACCATTTGTTATTTATTATATTATATATATACAATATAATAAATAACAAATGGTTTCTCATTATATATATATATAATCGGGGGTTAAATCAAAGGCTAGTAAACAATATCCATCTGAGTATTGTTCCCTCGATATCCCATTACCTTCGTTAAGAAAATGTATCCCGGTGCCAGAGTACAGTGTGTGGTATGCGCTGTCAAATACATCGTTTGGGAATGATGGTTGTAATGATTGAAATGAATGATGGTATTTGTTGACCGTCTATATATTATAAACTAAACGAGCAAATACTGAAGTTTTCAAAGTTGAATGGGTTTTTATTGTAACTACCATTGAAGGCTGTATTATTAACAAAACCTAAAATACATCTCTTAGGAACCTGTCCTAAAAATATATTGTCCAGTGTTCTACCCTGCACGCCAGATGGTATGGTCAGGCCTTTCACTTCACCTCTTGTTATAGAAAATTTGGCTGTAGTAGTGGCAAGAACCTTTTGATGAGCTATTAATATTGACGGATTGATTTGTGCTCTACGTATTATTAAAGTTGCCTCTGTTATACAGACTTTTTACTTATTATCTGCATTCTGTGACATGAGCTTAAATGTTTCTCTCGATCTAACTAATTTCATAGAAAATTCGACCCCGTTAATGAGGAATTTATCTTGATTGAATATATCCCCATGTAATCATCATCAATCATCCAATCATTTCAAGGTCCTCACCATCCTTTGAAAGTTGTTGTCTTTTGTAAAAACCCTTATTTGCCTCATCAATGAATGAAACTACATTCATTTTACCCTCCTTATCCTCGTACCACAAACCACATGTCAAATGTCATTTTTGGCGGATGATGAATAATTTAATAGAGTTTCTATGAAAGTACGATATGCATAAGTATTATTTGGGGGTGACACAAGTTTTTTGTATTAGGTAAACATCCAATTAGTTAAATAAAGAATGTAACCAATTATTAACTCGTACCACTACATTAGCTGCATTGACCACAGAACCGTCTTGATTTTTAATTTGAGCATTGAGATGGAGTAAAGTATGTGAAAGGTCTACGTAGTCATCTCCTGTACCAGGGACTTGGAATTCGATAGGTCCATCATCGCTTAGTGAAGAAAGTGTATCCAGTGTCCATATTCGATACTTGTTTGTGTGGAAGGAAGAGCAAACAGATCCAATTCAGATTTAACACACTCGCAAGAATGATTATGATTTATGAATAAATGACATTATTATTAGTTTGAAAATATATCCTTGGAAATATTAATTTTTTTTGTTCCTTATTTTCTTTGAAGCGCCTTTCACCTTGAGTGGTGAAACTCAAATGAGCTCATTACTATATTTTCGTATTTTATTAACAAACGATCCATGTGTTTAAGGTTACCTAGGACCCTTGGCTTTCGACCCCTGCCTTGCGATTCTGTAACTCACTTTTGATAAACAATAAACTACAAGATCCCACCGTTTCAGAATGCCAAATCATAAAATTACTGCTTCACTACTGATTTGAGAGCGACCGCCGATGCGAAAACCGCTGTGTGAGTTCGAAAAGTGAGCTCTATGTAGTGGGCACGCGAAAGCGTGGCTGCAGCAGCTCCCAGGGATGACACGGACCGGAGTTCTGCTTAAACTAATGTAAGTGTTCAACTAATCTCCTCCGTCCTCTATCAAATGTTAACTTTGGCCCTCAAATTGTAACATTTCAATGGACTAGTATGTTATACATATTTCTATTTTTAAAATTAGCTCGAATATATTTGAATGGGACATTATTAAAATAAAACAAATAATTTTCAATTCAAATTCGTTTCCTTGTACGATAAATAAATAATGATTTTATCAGTCGATGTGCGCAGTATATTAATGTATTTTGTATGTGAAAATATTTCTTTACAAGTTTTTAAAATTGTATTTAAATTGTTGTTCAGCTTTAAACCAGTATAACTCGAGATCCAACCCTCTTCTTCTGCAGAAGGAAAGTCTATTGAGCGAACGATTGGTCTTTCTCATTCCTGAAGTTGCTATCCAGGTTGAGGCCAGTGACTTGACGGAACCACGAGTGGAAGGGTCCTGGTCGAATGAAACCTGAAAGTTTTAAGAACATTGGAGTATATAGGGTTATCAATTAGGCCTTTCCTCTATATATATGCCTATCGATGACTTAACAAAAAAAATCATAAGTGATATTTGAAAACATAATAAAATAAATAAATATAGAAACATGCTCATTATAAAGGAAAAAAGCTTATATAAATTTGATTTTCAGATATAAATGCAATGCCCTATTATAAAACTTGGAGTTACCATGTTTGTTACGGTTACGATATTATTTCCATAAAAATAATGGTAACCATGGCAACAAAACCGGTACCAATTTAACTCCACGTTTTATAAGGCCAATTTCACATGAAACTAACCTCCAGGATGTCCAGAGTGGCAACCTCCAGATGCAGCTCCAGCTACGAAGGAGGTGACTCCCACCAAGGTTGGGACACCGTCTTTGTATTCTACTAAGGGACCACCACTGTCACCCTGCAATAAAATTATTTTTAAAAACACTGCGTAGGTGTTTCAATTGTTTTATATAAACGTGAAAATTATCTAATCCTGAGATTCTTCAAATTCGCATTACAAATTGGCTTATGATAAAGTTACTTAGCGACAGGCGTAACCCCCAAACAACAAAAAAATTAGTATGGTACAAGAGACCAAATTCCTTAAAAAAAATTAATCCCCAAAAACTGTCAACCATTAGCGCGACCTTTGTAATGCATAGCCTGAAGACGTATCTAGATGATATATTATAATCACTACTTCAGTATAAACCTATACAGTCAAACCTGGATGAAGTGAGAGCTCAAGGGACCTCTTATAGAGGTTTCTCACTTACCCGAGTTTCTAGCTTACAACTCTGTAAGCTACAGAAGGAGTCAGTCTCACATATAGAGGTCTATAAAACTACCGAAATCAATAATAGACGCACATTTGCTTAGTTAATTTAAATAAGAGTGCCCCGAAATTTAAGAATGAGTCATAAATAGCAAAAGTTTAATGCGTTTTATAGAGGTATAGGCAAGTATCAATCTCACTTACAGAAGTTCACGCGTGAAAAATGACTGTCACTTATACAAGATTCACGTTTCTCACTTATAGAGGATAGGAGAGCAAAACGACGGGACCCGGTAAATACTCTCATTAATAGAGTTTTCTCGATTACCCAGTTGTCACTTACTCAGGCTTGACTGTAATTCATGTTCCTGTGGAAAAAATAATGAAATATTTGCACAATACATACCTGGCAGACAGATTGTGAGGTAATGTTGTACCAGCGTGCGCAGATCGCATTACCGTTGATAAGACGAGAACCAAATAACTGGGAACAGTGAAAATCATCGACACCGCGAAGGTAAGTCCACTGTAACTGATCGGCCGCTGGTCCTTATAACATTTATTAACAACAGTTAATGCCAACAATTAAAGAAGTATAGAGGGGCTGACAGATAGAGAAACGAGGATGTAAGATACTATACAATAAGGGATATAGAAAGCTATAGCTTCTTTTAAGCTTCTTTAAAAAGGGATATAGAAAGTTATAGCTTCTTTAAAGCTTCTTTAAATAAGGAATATAGAAAGTTATAGCTTCTTTAAAGCTTCTTTAAATAAGGAATATAGAAAGTTATAGCTTCTTTAAAGCTTCTTTAAAAAGGGATATAGAAAGTTATAGCTTCTTTAAAGCTTCTTTAAATAAGGAATATAGAAAGTTATAGCTTCTTTAAAGCTTCTTTAAATAAGGAATATAGAAAGTTATAGCTTCTTTAAAGCTTCTTTAAATAAGGAATATAGAAAGTTATAGCTTCTTTAAAGCTTCTTTAAAAAGGGATATAGAAAGTTATAGCTTCTTTAAAGCTTCTTTAAATAAGGAATATAGAAAGTTATAGCTTCTTTAAAGCTTCTTTAAAAAGGGATATAGAAAGTTATAGCTTCTTTAAAGCTTCTTTAAAAAGGGATATAGAAAGTTATAGCTTCTTTAAAGCTTCTTTAAATAAGGAATATAGAAAGTTATAGCTTCTTTAAAGCTTCTTTAAATAAGGAATATAGAAAGTTATAGCTTCTTTAAAGCTTCTTTAAATAAGGAATATAGAAAGTTATAGCTTCTTTAAAGCTTCTTTAAAAAGGGATATAGAAAGTTATAGCTTCTTTAAAGCTTCTTTAAATAAGGAATATAGAAAGTTATAGCTTCTTTAAAGCTTCTTTAAATAAGGAATATAGAAAGTTATAGCTTCTTTAAAGCTTCTTTAAATAAGGAATATAGAAAGTTATAGCTTCTTTAAAGCTTCTTTAAAAAGGGATATAGAAAGTTATAGCTTCTTTAAAGCTTCTTTAAATAAGGAATATAGAAAGTTATAGCTTCTTTAAAGCTTCTTTAAATAAGGAATATAGAAAGTTATAGCTTCTTTAAAGCTTCTTTAAATAAGGAATATAGAAAGTTATAGCTTCTTTAAAGCTTCTTTAAATAAGGAATATAGAAAGTTATAGCTTCTTTAAAGCTTCTTTAAATAAGGAATATAGAAAGTTATAGCTTCTTTAAAGCTTCTTTAAAAAGGGATATAGAAAGTTATAGCTTCTTTAAAGC
The DNA here is from genome assembly GCF_905475465.1 of Pieris napi. Taxonomy (NCBI): domain Eukaryota; kingdom Metazoa; phylum Arthropoda; class Insecta; order Lepidoptera; family Pieridae; genus Pieris; species Pieris napi. The sequence goes on along the minus strand of NC_062235.1, from coordinate 4,261,999 downwards.
TTCTTTAAATAAGGAATATAGAAAGTTATAGCTTCTTTAAAGCTTCTTTAAATAAGGAATATAGAAAGTTATAGCTTCTTTAAAGCTTCTTTAAATAAGGAATATAGAAAGTTATAGCTTCTTTAAAGCTTCTTTAAATAAGGAATATAGAAAGTTATAGCTTCTTTAAAGCTTCTTTAAATAAGGAATATAGAAAGTTATAGCTTCTTTAAAGCTTCTTTAAATAAGGGATATAGAAAGTTATAGCTTCTTTAAAGCTTCTTTAAATAAGGAATATAGAAAGTTATAGCTTCTTTAAAGCTTCTTTAAAAAGGGATATAGAAAGTTATAGCTTCTTTAAAGCTTCTTTAAATAAGGAATATAGAAAGTTATAGCTTCTTTAAAGCTTCTTTAAATAAGGAATATAGAAAGTTATAGCTTCTTTAAAGCTTCTTTAAATAAGGAATATAGAAAGTTATAGCTTCTTTAAAGCTTCTTTAAATAAGGGATATAGAAAGTTATAGCTATAGCATTTCTATATATATAGGTTTAGATTCGTGATCAACTTTTTTTTATAATAAGCAATTTCTGTGCCTGACACATATCGACGATTTCCTTTTTTTACGTTTAAGAAGCTAAAATGATAGGAGGAGGAATCTGCAAAAGAAATAATTAAAAGATATACCATTTGTCCAGGTCCTTCCCCATCCGCTAGCAATCAGTCTCTCATTGTCGTAATTCCTGTAGGAATCCCAGGATGATTGGAGTTTGATACTTTGCAGGTTTCCTGGAGTATAAGGCTCATTTGAAATGGTAATACATGCATTATATACAATACATACATGCATAAAATCTTTAACAACTTTTTGAATCGTTATATCTTAGAAACGGTGGCTCGTACGAAAAAGGATTGGTATATTTTTTACTAGCGACCCGCCCCGGCTTCGCACGGATGCAATGCTGATACTAAATTCAAAGTGCTTTAAAGTATAGGGAGAACCGCGGCCTCCGACGCGCTGCGTCCCGCAATTTTTAAATTTGTAATATCTTCGAAATATTCATTTAAATCATATGCTGTAAAGGGCCATATAGATCTATATTAAATGAACAATGTATTCAAGGTACTTTTCAATGTGTACAATACTTAGTACATTATTTTGATAAAACTCGTAGGGTTCAGCCTGCGTTTGCAATGTAAGCGGAAAAAAATTAATTATTTACGACATCACATTAGAAACCTCAAAAATAACAGTACTTCTCCACTATTTAATGGATGTTATTATACATATAAACCTTCCTCTTGAATCACTCTATCTATTAAAAAAAACCGCATCAAAATCCGTTGTGTAGTTTCAAAGATTTAAGCATACAAAGGGACATAGGGACAGAGAAAGCGACTTTGTTTTATACTATGTAGTGATAGTAATTTTATGATCTACAATTTTGTATGAGGTTCTTTTATGATAAAACTTACCGTTTTGCTGAAAATCGCGAAAAACTATTTTTTTTGACCTTTGATCTAGAATAAAAAATTTCCATACACGGGAATAACGGGAACTTTTAAATTTTATTTATATGTTTTGACCAATTTTACTGGTTTTCAGCTTGATGGGATTTTTTGTACCTTCACTCTCATTTTTTTGTCTAGATTGACCGGTTATTAACCCTGTAAATCCTTATTCATAAAACCTAAATCCGTCTTATTTCATTTCATCAGAGCGTTTACATAATCTGACAGAAAATGAAAAAAGTATTTAAGAATTGAATTGAATTAATTTATTATTATTATCATAAGATAATAAATGTATATCATTGTTGCGGTGATTCGCAAAACTGTATTACGAAACTTATCACTAAACTTTATAAAGTGCATAAAAACACAAAGGGTTCTCGTGATAGAAAAATCATTAGATCATCGATCATTCAGATTCCTGTATCTGCTTGGGTATCTGTTGCTCTTTTTTTCTTAATATACATGTGGCCAGCTTTGTGTGCGTACACGTAGACTTTTTAGGCATGGCGGTTTCCTCACGATGTTTTTCTTCACCGTAGACCCGAGTGTTAAATGCGCACATAGGATTGTCCTTTGGTGCACAACCAAAGGAATGTGAGTTGCACGCTCAACAGGCCACCACTGTTCGATTTACGTAAAACTAACGTAAAAAAATGCACGTACTAGAAAAAGTCATGGCCATGGACAGCCTAATAAGAGAAACGTCATTGGGCTGCACTGCTCCTGGCTGGCTGCTGATGTAGGTGGGGTGGTTGTACCACTCCCACGAATCCCAAATATACTCCGCTGATACAACACGTGTTAGACCTGCGCGGACGGTCACTTGAAGGTAGCTGTAGAAAATTTTAGTAAAACTTATCTTTTGTTACATCATTTTAGTAAGTGATTATAACTTTAAAAGCTGCAGTAAAGTAAAAGTAAAAAACTGTAATAGTAATGGGCATGGACATGGTAAGAGAAATAGTAAAAATAATATAATCCTTGTGACATAAATTCACTTGTTCCTTAACATTCCTCTTTGTACCGAAATTTGTTGGCGATTCTTCTGCTGGCTGGGTCATAAAACAATTTCGCGCTTTTTATGAATATAAATACACGTGATATCTTACTACACTCCCCCTTGTGATATTTCATGAATTTTGCCATCTCCATACTAACCTCCCCCGCCCCCCGCCCCTTTTCGAGCCTCACGTGATTAATAGACAGCCCCTTTATTAAAAGAACCGAAAACCAAAAAAGCATGGTGGATTGGTGTTCTCCTGCCGTTTCTCTTGAATAGTTTACTACTATATGTAATACAACAAAAATCTTAGCCACAGTAACGCTTGGCCGAGTCTACTAGTAATTTTATGAATCTTACTTAGCTGTGCAGTGCGCGGCTGTCAGGACCCATGATTGGTGTATAACTGACCCTCCGCAGCCAAGGAGCTGTCCTATATTATTACGTGCCCGGAGAGAGACCTGGTATGGAAACTGACCAGGTAAAGCGTCCCATCCTGATACTATACGGCCCGGATTTAAGTCTATAAATGCAAAAACAGATTTATTTTAAGGACGAAATAGAATGTTTTAAAAAATTAAACATTAGAAAAAACTAAGAAAACTTCTATATCTGGTATATTATTTTTTACTTTTATCGAAAAGAAACTGAATGTTGTTATGAAATATCTATTTTAAGTTTTAAAACTGGATGAAAGTTTATAGACAACACATATGTAAATATTATAGTAAATTCTGTTAAATGTTTAATATTAATCATATAAATCCTCATATATTTATTGTATTAGGATTCATACTAAGAACAAAGTTGGAAGAAAGTATTTTTTATTTTAATATAGGTAATGGTAGGGGAGCCCAAGAGGGGATTTCGGGATTTACTAAAGCGCGGCAGATTAATATATAGGGGGATACCTTGTACCCGGTTAAGTACCTCCACAAAATATGAGGCCCATATATAAGGCCGCGCGTGAAGGAGACAGGATCAGATTAGTAAAAAAAAATTGACCATCAGAAATTCCCGAGCGCGTCAGATTAAGGTAGGGTGAGTTAATTACATCCTAAAAAGTGTATATTCCACTAATCTGACAATTTGAGAGTGACGGCAAAAAAGGGGAGGGCAACAAAGTTGTAAAAAAAAACCGTCATCTCGACATTCTCGAGCGTAGCTAATTTTTTTTTTTTTTGAAGGAAATAATTCAAGAATAATGAAAAATATATAATCTGACGATTTCCGCAAGCCGAAATAACAAAAAATCGTCGATAAAGTTAAATGCGTGCAGCTGCGTGATGCCTACATTTCCTTTAACCGATCGGAATCTACTAAACGGCGTTCTAAATATTTCCCTCAAAATTACATTTCCTGTGAATTTGAACCGATTCGGACCGATAGATTTTGAGAAATTTTGAAAAATCTTAAAAAAATAAGAAATATTTTTTTTTAAAGTGATTTCTTTATTGATCAACTTCAAAAACTAATCCGCTTTTGAGCTTGAAAAACCACGTCGATCGCCACCAAGCTCGTCAAAAGCGGTTGATTAGTTCGAGAGATATCGTGAACGAAAGAAACCCGAAAAAGTGTTTTTTCGGGATTACTCCGAAATTTGTGGTTCTATCAATTAAAATTGCAAAATTACTTATGATGATGATAAAACTGCGTCGAATGCCGCCAACCGCGTGAAAATTGCTTGATCCATTCAAAAGTTATTGCGGTTTGAAAATTCCAAAAATAGTGTTCTATGAAAATTCTATCGGACTTTCGAGCGGGGAGAGCTCAAATGCATAGACATGTTATTTCTTTGAACTCAGCGAGCTCAAAATATCAATTTTAAGCGCCCAGGAATGGAAGTAGCGGGAAGTTGCAGGAATGGCCCTTTCGGTGAATCGTTTTTCTAAATTTTTTTGTCAGATCAGGCGAATCCCTCTAGATAATCGTCAGATTATGAGACAGTACGTTTAGAACATAAAGATGAACCACATATATCTTAATCTGACGCGCTTGAGTATTTCAAAATTGCGATTTTTTTTTGCATATTATAAAAATGGCCGTGGGTTTGCGTCCCATCGAAATCGTCAGATTAGTGAATGAGAGCTTTTTTTTGGTGCACTTAACACTCCCTTAGAAAATCTGACGCGCTCGATAATTTTTTTTTTTTTTTCATTTTCAACCCTTAAATACAACCACCCGCATCATGCAAACGATCAGATTAACATACGTACATTATTAAAAATACGTCGGGCATAGATGCTATCAATATCTGACGCGCTCGAGGATGTCCATGCAACAGTTTTTTTTTACATATTTAACTATCTATAGCCGCTTCCCCCACCGATGAAAAGGAATTTATCATATAACATTTTTTTCTTCTTTTTATCTAAGCTTTGCATCCCAATAGGTCTCTACGACGCTCGAGTAAATCCCCATTTAGCATCGTGGGCTCCCCTACCATAAATAATAATCAGCGCCCACGACGTGCATTGACGTCATAAATCACGTCTTAACAATCTAATCAAAATGAGATATTATTTCAATAATAACTAATATCTTGGTTTTGATAAAAAAAATATGAAAAATGTATATACAGTTGTTTATCTGTATTTAAGTGTAAGTAGATTAGATTAAGATTCATTAGGCACAGATATTTATTCGTATCCCCACTTTATTAATACAAATTACAATATAAACCTTATTACAGATTGGACATTAAATAATATACTACCGATTATCGTAAAGTACGAGCTTCAGAATTAAAGCGACAGTTTACATTTAAGCCTCACACAAAGTTTTTTAGCCATACATGTGATTTATCAAGAGGCAAATATTACTCTCCTAAAAATATTGTATTACAGATATTACTTTGGCAAATAACTTACCAAATACTTTGGCGTTTTCAACGAAATCTACACTAAGGCGTTGTACGGAAGCCTGAAACAAATTAAATCAGTTAGCCTACTTTACACAATAGGTAAAGAGGCAACAAAATATAGAAATATGGCAAGATACTAAGAGGTACATGCAGACCGAAAGACTTGTATCTATCGCCAATTATTAAAACTTATTCTCTTTTTTTAACCCGACAAACTTGTCTTTTGAATTTAAAAAGGACTGACCTAATTCCACAGTTTTAGTTAACCTTCTGCCGATACCCCCAGTAAATAGAATGTAGAATATATACAGATACATATAAATAATATAATTTTGCTTTGAAAAAAAATCTCGCTATTCCGTGTTATATACATAATTCTATATCATCACGATATCATCTATTTAACGAAGATAGGTGTTTAATTTTTCGCACCAAATACATTACAAGGTATTATATATACAAATTATTTCTTCATATTATGTAACATGATTTATATTATTCATAACTTACCGCATGGCTCACAAGCACTATAAAAAGTACCAGTTTGTACCACATTTTGTCACTAATTAAAATCTAGACTTCTCTGATTAAATTACTTAATTACAGATTATGAGAAGATAATTACAATTAATTAAATAATTTTGATAAAATAATAGATAACATATAGAGCATGTGTATTTCCAATGTTCTCTTGGTAATTAACAAAATAAATTATTATGTCGCATTGCCAAATTAACAAAAAAAATAATCATAATTAATTGCCAAATTAACAAAAAATATTAATAAATTGCTGAGGTGTTGAAAATTTCTTTATTGTGCATAATACTAAAATATGTATTTATTTATTATCCACCACTTATTACGAGTGGCACACAAAGAGTATCTCTCTGTTTCATGGTTACAAACCTACGTATAAAAAAACGTACTTACACAAATGCCAGAAATAAAATCTAAAAGTTATATAAATAATAAAATCTTAGATAAACATTTGATAATGGTTGGCCAATTTTAACTTGTTTATAGATAGGTACGGTCTTTTCTTGAAGGACCCTAAATCGAATTGGTTCAGAAATACTTCGATGGGTAGCAGGTTCCACTAGTGGCGCTTAGCCGTGCACCTTCTTAGATAACCGTCTAAGATACCGTCTTAAATAACTGTTACTATAGCAGGGAGAAAGTCAAAGCCCTCAGCCTGTGAGCCTTCAAACGGTCAGCGGGTGAGCAAGTAGTGGGAGGATCGGCGAGTCCCATAACCAGCGTGTAGTTTTCGGCCTTAGTTTAAGTTATTAATTGTAAAGGTACTTTGGCTGCAGATAGACTTACGCGGCCGTTCCGGACGAACGTTGGTCACAAGCCTGTTTCGCCTTGTAATTTGTAACTGACTGACCACTGGCAACTGGCACTGGCATATTTGTCGAATAAACGGAAGATTTATAACTCCATTTCGGGTTCAATTTTTCGAGCCACCATCGTGGCTCAGATCGAGCCATCGTACAGTTGTTGAACGACGGACGTCGTATCGTAACTAAAAAAACGTAGATGTAGGTATTAATCCGAACAAATCATCTGAACCCTAAGATGATAAACATGGTAAATGCGTTAGAAGATGCAGAGAAACCCCACGTCTCTACGCCGCTCGGAATTAAGCCGTTCGGAAAGTGACGAGTCGAACCGCAAGTGGAAGGAGCTGGTTCTGGGGAGCTCCCGCCCAGAGGTGAGAACAGAGAACTCCATGTGGGGCGGCTTTTGCTGCTTGCAAGTGATGGCCCAGAGTGAAGTACCTTCCTCGAAGTAATAATCCTTGTGCTGGGATGGAACGGAGGACTAACATCTCTCTTGTCTATATAGTCTTCTTTAGATCCCCTGAAAAAAAACCTTTAAAGCAATAACTCGCCAATGTAGTCTATATTAGCACCCTGGGGCTTGAGACAAAATCACTTTTCAATTCGCACATCATTTCCATGCTTTGTTTGGTGTTAGTGGGTATTACCAGTCGTAAGGGATTTTGTCTCGGGGTTTGAGACAAATTTCTAAGTAACTTTATCTCTGACTGTCAACGATGGTCACTTGAATTTGACATTGATATTTCATATTCTATATTGTCTATTGCGATCATTAGTCACTCGATTTGTCATCGAGATCTCGATTCTCGTGTCAAGTGTGTGTCAAGTGTTGAAATGGTCGTAGGACGATATTTGTGATTTTCTATTTAAATATAAAATTTAAAAAATTCTAGCAATGATATGGAGGGTTCTGCTAGGAAAGGTAAGTTAGTTAAATATAAAATCAATTTATTGTTTTACGTTAGATTTTAGTTAATAAAATGTTTGTATGCTTGACATTGAATTTGTGTGGGCGATACTTGTTTAGTATTTAAATTATCTTTTGTTGTGCCTAAGCTATCACGAAGTAACGTGATTTTTATGTGTATAAATAAGTTGTATTAATCAGTATATCACTTTGCACTACAGTAAAGTTTTCCTAACGCTATTATTAGTTTTCCCATAAGATAAATGATGAAACTGAAAGAGTGATGAATATGAACAATAAGTAAACTCTTTTTTCTGTAAACAATCAGTTTATACAGATATTATTCCAAACTCAAAGTCTTAATTTGTCATTATCACAGTTTGGATAAACTGTATTGAAATGAAACATATATATTAATGTATAAATTTATTACAAGCAAAACCACAGTAATTTGTAGAAATAATTTATTTATCAACAAGATAGTACTAATGAACTTGATTAGATTATACTTACAATGTGTATGAAGGAGGCGACTTTATAGCTCCGGTCTTTCAAGTAGAAATATAAGATTTTTAATTTTATTATTTCAAGGTATTCCAGACGACAATCTAATCAAAATACATTTTTTTACACTGCTGTTGTTTTGACATAAAACTTATGATTTTATATTTATTTACAGCTTGAGTTCCTTACTGTTTTGTTTGATAACATTAAAGAAGTAAATAAACATGATAACAGACAATGCATAAAAACATACTTTAAATTATTGTGATAGATATTTTGTATTAGTCAATATTTACATTAAAGAAATATGTTCAGAACTGCTGTTAGTTATAACTTATATTGGTCTCAAACATTGAATTATCATGTAAATAATGTTATATAAAATGCATTTTATTCTTACATTTATCGTCAAAGTATTTGATGGTATATTTTTGACATAAAATTTTATCTTTTGTAGAAATTATAAGTACATATTTGATAATTATACCCTTTAAGGAGGAATCTACAGCAATCAAATTCCACAGTTCCATACATAATTTTCATTATTGGCGTGGTAGACTTTTATACCTTCCAAATAATTTTTTGTTTTTTGTCCTTATAAATCATTGAAATGCTTTAACCAAGTGAGCAACTAAACCTGTAGATACTAATAGTTTAGGCTTATATAGTTAACGACATAGTAAGGCTATTTTTAATAGTTTACTTGCTTTTTAAATGTATATCATATACATTACAAGTAGATTATGGTTATACTTTTATAACTACAGCTGGGCTAAGAAAAGCATACATGACAATCATGCATTGAGTTTTTCCCGCGTGAATGTTGACGCACATCCTGCATACTTCTATCCTCTTATGATAAAATGTTATTTACTTAGTTATGACGTGAAACGACAATTTAATATGAAGGCATAATGAAGGCTTGAAATCGGCGAAATAGATGTGTGCATGCACAATGACATAAGATAACCTGAATAACTAAATCAACTTATGAAAGCCCGTGACTATTTTCATAAATCCCCGTCGAAGTATTCCATTCATAAGTCATCAGGCCTATGTTAATCAATAATAAATATTTTTTCATGTTGAAAATGTTATACATATGTATTTATTTATTAATTGTTTACGAAGAGCGCGAAATTTTCTAAAATGAATTAATTGGGATTAAGATTTTGAATATCCGCTACATTACGATAATATGAACCATTGAGCTTTATATATGGTAATAGTGCAATAACCCTTTTCTTTCTGTCCCCATTTCATGACAATGAAAAGCACCGCGATGCCCTATTTTACGCCCGTATAAGTTTTCGGGCTGAAAGGTTTATAAACAATAAGTAACTCTGCTATAGAAGGTGCTAGGGACCCTCCCGGGCTTTGATCATGCGCAATGCGTCCATATTTACCTGGCCAATTGCAGCCATTAACTCGTGAACTTCTGACGTCTTTTGTTTTCCCCGAACTTAAGGATAAGGTAAAACAAATACATTTATAATTTCACTATATAATTATAATTTTTAATTTTGTTACTACTATATGACTTTAAGGAAGTTGTGTCATTGAATTAGCTAATACATTTGTATATAATATAATGTTAGCCGCACATTATTTAAGGTCAACTTATTGATTTAATTGGCTATTAGGCTCATTGATTTATATATGTCAGTATAAACATATTTTAACTGTAATACATCCGGTAAATTTATGTTATTTGTCAAATATGAACATCGGAGAAATGATACTTGTTGATTTATTGTTTAAAATTCAACGACCTAGGCAAGAAGTATCGATATATCTAGTACGCCCTAAATCTCGCATAATTCGCATATTATATTATATACAGGGTGGCCAAAAAGTCGTGGATCAAACGCAAATAGGGGATAGATGAGGTCATCAGCGGCAAAAAATTGTTCTACGGGAGGTCTCTAAGGTCAACCCCTGCAGAGTTATGATTTATTTTGCGTTTTATAAGAAAATGGCCTTTTTTTTACTAATTCTTATTAAAATTCGATAAAATCTACATCCTGTAACTTTTTCATAATATCCACTAGATTGGTACTGATGAATTCTTGCTTAACACATACTATTTATAGTTGTTTATTGAGTGTATTGAAGATAATATTAAGTTACACGATATAATTTTTTTTCAAATCAAAACTTTTTGTTTACTTCGGACCCCACTGTGAAAAAAAATTACTCTACCGAAAAGTGACCCTGTATTACAAGTTTTGGCGCATTTAATATGGATTCTGAAAAGGTATTACACATGGCCATGAGTCGCTCTAATATCTTTCTAGGACGAAAAAACAACAACGATTCGGACTTATGATAGATTATTTACCTACATGGGACCAGTACTGTGTGAATCGGACTAGATTCAACAAATTGGACAGATGGCTGGAGGGTTACGTAGGAAGTTGTTGGACGGTGCAGATTAAGTATTATGGTCAGAGTCAGGAATTTATGAGCATATTTTATTGTAAAATATTTTGTTTCATACAAACAACCATTGAGAAATAATTGTTTTAATACAATTATTATTTCACAATCGTTGTTTGTAATTCTTCCTAGAAAGATATTCGAGCGACTCATGGCCACGTGTAATACCTTTTCAGAATCCCTATTAAATGCGCCAAAACTTGTAGTACAGGGACACTTTTCGGTGGAGTAATTTTTTTTCACAGTGGGGTCCGAAGTAAACAAAAATTTATGATTTGAAAAAATGTTATATCGTATCACTTAATATTATCTTGAATACACTCAATAAACAACTATAAATAGTATGTCTAACGCAAGAACTCATCAGTACCAATCTAGTGGATATTATGAGAAAGATACAGGATGTAGATATTTTCGAATTTTAAGAAGAATTAGTAAAAAAAAGTCAATTTTTATATAAAACCAAAATAAATCATAACTCTGCAGGGGTTGACCTTAGAGACCTCCCGTAGAACAATTTTTTGCCGCTGATGACCTCATCTATCCCCTATTTGCGTTTGATCCACGACTTTTTGGCCACCCTGTATATGCATTTTTCTTTATTGCATTTTCCACAATGTACAAGCAAGGATAGCAATTCTAGCTGTTTCCTACGTTATCTTGAATAATTGAAATGAAAGAGCACACATCCTGAAAAGTGAGGGCACTCCGAAAATAACTGGCTTCCTATTTCTGAGACCACAGTCTTACCTCTGGAGCCTTCTAGAGTTAGTCTGGTTTGACAAGTCTTCCAAAAAGTTTGTATAGAAAGTTAATAATTCCGTTTTTTCGTGTAGGTACTTCATGGTATTTTCAACATGTTCTACTTGGACTAATGGCTCCTAAGAATCTTGTATCTTGTTATTAACGTGACTATATAACGTAATAGTATATAGGGGTTACGAAAAAATAATTAAATATGTTACTCATTCCGTTTGAGTTAAGTATTTCTTCCTTCGTAATTTAAATATTTTTTAAAGGAAAAACAAATTAATAAATTAGTGTATGAATTCGTAAAACTTTATTGAATTCAATAGTGTATTGTTGCGTGGTTTTGCTTATTTAAAATTGATTATTACTGATTACTTAATAATTAGTATTCAGGGTAGCGATATCAAAAAGAAACGATAAGGCACACATTGAGGAATTGTTTTGGCTTTCGTAATTAATTTGACCTTGGCATGTATAAGGCTTAATTAATCCGCGTGAATCTAAGTCTAATTAAATAACTAATTGTATTAAACAATTCATATGAATTTAGTTTTGAAATAAAAGATAATTACTGTGTTAAGTTTGATGACGTTTTATGAGTAAGATTCAGGACTGCGCTGAGTCTGACTTGCGTACGTCTAATATGTATTGGATTTTGACATTTTGACATAAAGGAGTCATAGTTCGCGTGTTGCATGTTTTCTGAGCTCAGCTCATCAGATCACAAATACTCAAAAGAATTAACAAAAAACCTGGAATAAGATTAGGCCAGTGTTAATTTAATCAACTCTATTTAAATTGAAAAAAAAAATACATTTAAAGATGAGGTTTTATATTTTCATTGTTTATTAACTTAATTATTTTTTCTTCAGAGGACCACAGTTGCGCTGGGTGCTTGAACGAGCTTGGTGACGATGAATACCTATCAGCGCTTGGGCAGGACTGGCACAAAGACTGCTTTAGGTATGCTTATGGCATAAATGCATTTTTGTCGATAGGAAATCATTAAACAAATTCACACAGACGTAATACAAAAATTACCGAATTTGGCGACTCATTGGTCTAGTGGTTAGTATCCCCGACTGCGAATCCATGGGTCCCGGGTTCGATCCCCGGCTGAGACGAACATCGATGTGATGAGCATTTGGTGTTGTGCTTAGGTCTTGGGTGTTTAAATATGTATTTAAATGTATATCTATCTATAATATGTATGTATATCCGTTGTCTAGTACCCATAACACAAGCTTCACCAGCTTAGCATGGGACTAGGTCAATTGGTGTGAATTGTAAAAAAAAAAATATACCGTTCCCGGCCTTTTTGTATGCTATTCCGATGTAGTACTCTCAATATCCGTAGCGTTAACGTCGCAACCTTGGGATGAAATGAAAACATATTGTTGAGGTCGGGAAAGCTATTGGTATTGGGATTTATAGTCCGCTTTTATTTTTATACAAATATAGAAAAAATAGACTGCACGCTTCTGAATAGCTCGAAGGATCAAAATGTATCGGGGTGCTTTAAATAATAGTGGATTTTTGTTTTACTATATTAACCACTCGCGTACGTATAAGCGAAATAATGAACAGTCGAAGAGAGTGCCTGCGTTAGGCTATACTCTCGGGGCGTAACTCCGACGATTTAGGAAATCGCCACGCTTATAAAACTAAGAAAGCCTGAGTGAGCGAAATGTACATTAAGTTCAAGAAAATTATAAGCTGTTTTTATTACTATCTGTTAGTTATAATAAAAATTATTTTGTTTAGTACACTGTACGACATGTAAACACATTAGAAAAATTCTTCGTAATAAAAATATACTTTATTGTATTATTTATAAATCAAAGTTAAATAATACCTGGTATTTTCGAAGTATTTGTAGAATAATGCGGCATCAAATCTGTTTTCAGGTGTTCTGTGTGCGATGCGCAGCTCTCGACGTGGTACTTCGAGAAGGGAGGGCTGCTTTTCTGTCAAGCCGACTACTGGTCGCGCTTTGGAGAGATATGCCAACAATGTACCCAGGTATTTTAATAGAATTTGAACGGAATAAAATATTACCTCATATTTTATGCGTTATTCGTATGAATATCCTTTTGATCACTTATCTCTGATAGACTGTGTGCAAAAAGAACCGTATTTGCATTTGTAAATTACCGTTTTTTTATGTTGACAACACTGTTATGTCATTATAGTTCGACCATAATCTTTAGTACGGGAGCTAGCAACGTTTTCGAGAAAGAATTTCAGGTCAGCTGATTTTGTGATATGTCGTCCTTCTTGCACTTTCGGTTAGATTCTGGGCAATCTGGCTGGCGGTAGCGGTTGCGTTCATTAGTGCGCATCCTACCTGTCCAGGTAATAATCCTGGATTTTAAAAACAATTTAAAAAGCGTAATTTTTAATTTTTGTTTTTAAATAAGTCTACCTGACATACTTTTTTTATTGTTAGATATTACTATGTGCCATACGCGGATTTAATTTTTTTAATAAAAATTTCAAAGTATTATAATGTCTGTAATTCTAATTCCATGTTATTTAAAGATAAGAAAAGCTTAAACTTAATTTGCTAGATATTAATTCGATTGTTGACGGACGACATATCAAAAATTCTTACTTTTCAAACGTTGCTAGCTCCCGTACTATTGATACTTAATATGGAATATATTTAAAGTATCTCTGTAAATAAATGAAATGACGCTTAGCAATTAAGAATTATATTTGTTCATATAAACCCTGGTACTCAGAGAGACTTGAACATTTTAAAACCTCATCGTAATAATGTAATGTTAATTCTATTCATAGATAATAACGGGACCGGTGATGGCGGCAGGCGATCACCGGTTTCACCCGGAGTGCTTCGCTTGTGACGCCTGTTCAGCGCACATCGACGACACAGAGCCATATGCGCTCCTTGATCGGTCGAGACTTTACTGGTTAGTAACTGGTTTATGTTAATAATAAGTTGTAACCTCTTTCGTATATAATGTGTCTTTAGCGACGGTTGTTTTTGAAGTGAAACTTCTTTAGAATCGTTGTGATTTCAAACCGGATGCAACGGAAAAAGCAACAGTAAAAAGAGTCGGACACATAAATTAATAGGATTTGTCGTGAGAGAGAGTGAGATAGGAGGCATTATACAGTGTATAAACTTTAAATTAGTGTGTATTTGAACATTTTCTAAAATAAGAAAACAGATTTGGTGAAAATTAAATAAGTAAGTCAAGTAAGTAGTTTAATTATAAAATTAGATTATTTATCAATTTTATTTACAAATCATTAGTTATAGAAACTTTTTGACGTGAAAACTTCGTACCACACTTAATTAAAAGTTTATGTACACTGTATAATGCTTTTATCTCATTTTCTCCCACGTTGGATCTTGTGAATTTTTTTCAAACTTTTATTATTTTAGTTTTTACCAAATTAAAGATTGATATTAAAGTTATAAATAAAAATTTAACATTAAAATATTTTTTTTTTTAAAGAAAAGATCCTACATTTAGATAGAGAAAAAGTCTAATTTACATATTTTAATTATAAAAACTTTGTTTTTGAAGGTTTCACTTCTACCACGTGTGAATTGGACACATGATTTTTTTTTTGATGCTCTTATACGAAATATTGTAAGCGTTGTTATACATTATTTCTTTATTAGATCTTATTTTTCTTCCTGAATTCCTCCAATCTACTACTCTTGCACAGTAAAAACATTCCACTTCAGTATTTATAGACCTTTAATCTCAAAGAAGGTGACAATCATATTGTCTTTGGTCTTTGCTTACAATTTATATAAGTTTTCTAAAAGTATTTATGGTACTATTTAAACTGATAAAGAACACGGTTGTATACATAAAAAGACAACAAGTTTAGAAGCTGCTGAAAAGTAGAGAATTTTCATGAGTGACCGTTTTAAAATAAATAAGATTAATGCTGAAACATTATTTACAAATGCATTTATTTTAACGTTAGTACAATTGAGCTGGAAGATTAAAAATAAACACCTATAGGTAAACTTAGCAAAAGGGACAGAAAACTTTTTATAAATCGCACAAAAACTCGATTCGTTATCTACCTTTGTAACAAAAATAAACATTTCTGTTATAATAATGCAAATGGACTTTCCTAATTATCCAATAATCTATCCGATCAATCATTATTATCGTACTTTTACCTGTTATCAAGTAATCAATTTAGCAGAATATAAGTGGCCATGAAGTGGCCTCATAGCCTAGCGGTCTTATTAAGTGCTAAGTGAGGGGTACCGGGTTCGATTCCCGGTTAGAGGGCAAGTTTTAATTTAAATTTGTTCTCGGAGGGTTGTGCGGTACCGGGCGAGTGCCTAAACCGTACATGGAGGAAATAGTCGAATTTCTAAGGCAAAAAGCATGAATTATAAAAATCTTATACTTGACGCTGGCTAATGCACAAACCTTGCCAGAGCCATAAAAAAATAAAAAAAGTGGCCATGGTTTAAAAAGAAAGAAGCGTCGTATACAATTTCAAGGCATACTTTTATTATATGCGTATTAATACAAGGAAATACAAAAATTTGGTTATTTAACATCTTATCAAAACGTACGAATATTAAGATTAATCCGATCTTAATACTATTTGGTTTATCTACTAAATGTTAACAGACCTACATAAAAGATATACCGCGTTTCGTAGTATATAATTATTGTATTTTTTAAAAAGAGTAATCTACCCACCAAAAGCGCAAATATAGGAGCGTGATGTAAACGTATATTTTTCCATCCACTAAAAGTATTTTAAACAAGTTTATTGTATTATAAATTAGAATTAAAGTAATAAGAGTAAAGTATTGTACATTTTTAAGTTTTAGACGTGACCAAATTAAAAAAAAGAGTGCGTGTACTTATCTACGCGGGTAAGAAGTTATACTTCTTTGGCATTATTAAAAATAGTTTTTGATTGCATGCAAATAATTAATTACAATTAAATAATCAAAGACTGGAAAAGGAGTCATTATAGTCAATAAAGTTCAGTTTACATTCGAAAAATTAAATAAATAAATATTTATCATTATTCTCTTACATTAAGTGTAACATAAATTTTAATATTATTCGAATGTTGTTTTTAAATTATGTCCAATGCCGTAGCATCTTAAGGCCGATTTACATTATCTTAGTGTTTAGGAGAGTGCTTTAGAATAGTACTTTAGTTGAAACATGTAAACACTACTTGCTTTAGTAAACGCTACACTAAAGAACTTGCCTTTCAAGTTGTACTAAAGCACTCTCCTAAACACTAAGATAATGTAAATCGGCCTTTATGTCGGCAACTTCATTCTGTTAATTTTGTGTCACGGTGCGCGCGCATCGTAAAATTTCACTCTCATCAATTTTTGATAACGCGCCTGAAGAAGTATAACTTCAACAAAACTACCTAATGGGTAAACCACGTTAGCTATGAATCTGTACTTAAACATTCCCCAGTGGGGCGTGCTATGTGTCCGGCGGCGCGGGTGAACGGGGGTCGCACGCTATCCGAGTCGTAAGATTACCGGCTCATTCCATACGACTTGATTCTTCACGTTGCGGAGCATTGACTATTGCACAGTAAGTTTTGTTTACAATTGTAAATTATTTCTTTACATACCTCGAACATTATTTGTTAATACGGGTAATTAATAGTAAGCATGCGCAATAAAAAAGCAGGACCAGATTTTTATCATGTACTATCATAGAAACTAATTTATCAATATTATGAAATGTCATTATTGATACCGTGTTTAACTGAATTTTACCTGCTTCCGCAACCAAGGCGTACAATCCTAATGTGAACTAATTGATAAAATAAGATCATGAATCATAAAACTAATTACTTAGATATGTAATATTTAATTAACAAACTAATCATCGGTAATTAATGGGCTAACAATTGCAGCGAGCGTTGTGCGGGCAAAATAAGTGCGTTGGTACGTGCCTTACTTCGAGCTGCGTTGCAGGCCTGCGTCAATCTTACATGTCATAGGTATGGCGCATGGGCAACTGGACAATGTAGATTTGCATGAATTGTGATTTTTTTAGTTTGTTGTAAATATTTCTTTGTGTTAATGGCAAGTTAACGTAAGTTTCTTAATGCATGAGAACGGCTAAAGTGCGTGATAGCTCAATCAATTCTCTAGAAACGTGATATCTATATATATAAAAGAAAGTCGTGTTTGTTACAACACTTATAACTCGAGAGCGGCTGGACCGATTGCCATGGTTTTTGATTTGTTGGATTTGTTTCCGTCCCGAATAGCAGAATAAGCAATAAAATATCGGATAAGTTATCGAATAACAATAAATAAATAAATTAATTTTACGAATGCAAAAACCATATGGTGCCATCTGTTGACAAAACTACGCATCATTTTACGTCGAATTCGTGTCAGTTCAAGAAATTCCGATCTTGAGGTGAATGAGGAGATGCAAAACCATGCTTTGATCCTGATCAAAAGATGTTGGATATCAGAAAGTGCTTAACATGCAGTATCGCAATATTGACGCTAGAGAGATGATGCCTAATGTGTAAAACTGCCATTCTTCTTTCGCAATGGCAAGCAATAAAACATTTCTGTATTTGCAAAAAAGTTGTATTAATGTAATACTTAACATTAATGAAATCCTAAAATAAGTTAAATAAAAGTAACAACGATATTATAAGGTTGTAGGGCGGAACGAAGTTAGCCAGGTCAGCTAGTTTGAAATAAAATTATCATTTTCAGGACTCATGTTTTGACAGCTTTGAATATACACTATGTATATCACTCGGCTTTTTATAAGGATTATTATTAAGGATTGTGCATTTTTTACATCGCGTTACAACTTCAGAAACGTGCTTTATTGTCTGTGGCGTAACTATACCATCTGGGGGCCGTGGCAAATTCTTTTGATGGGGCCCTATCAGTAAAAATCGTCACGTTGCACTCAGTTTAATTTTAATAAACTTTGAGATTTTCAGCGTACTCCATTACACGTTGTATATGTCCCACTAATGGCCATAAGCCTCCTCTCTTAGGCGAGAGGGAATGGTCTGTAGTCCCCACGCTAGCCCAATATGTATTGGAGACTTCACATTCATCCATAGAACATAATATCTCTTGGGTCTCTCTTTGGATTTTGCCAGCACTGCCACCCTATTGTTACGCCACTGTTTATTGTTTACAATTTTTTTATTAATTAGATATAGATGTGATTGCTACTATATGATTCTAAAATTAATATTTTGATGTATTTTTTCTTTGACCACTATGGACCGGTAAAATGAGTATATATATATATCTTGTTTGACTCTGCGTGGGCTTCTTTTGCAGGTTGTGTATTGGCGTGTTTATTATAATATACTTCTTATTTTAGCTTGCATGTTTCTGTTGTATTTGTTTCTTTTAGAATTTTCTGCTTGAGCAAGCTTGTATTTTCAGTATTTGTTATTCACAATATCACTAGGTTTTTATATTTTATTGAAACTATTTCAATTGAACAAACATATAAACATGTTTCAATTTATTTTGCAGCAGTATAGGTATTACATACATATTTTCTAACATCATTATTTTGGGCTAAACCCTCAATAGTTTGTTAGAAATAATTGATGCATTTTTTAAGCAGGATAGACTCAAGCTGCGGTATGCTGACGCTACACATCGGCGATAAAGTGCTAGAAGTTAATGGATCGCCGGTACGCAACCGTCCCATATCGGAGATCGAACGTACTTTAGCTAGGCCAGATGTTATACAGGTATGAATATGATTTTAAGTCTTTACCACATTAGTCCAAAGCAACTTCGTGTCTTTAATTTTAAAGTATCAGCTCTAGTTAATAAAGTAAAAAATATATGTGGACAGTTTTAGATTTAAGTTTTATTCTAGGAAGAATGATTGACTGCTATTTTCCAATACAATAACAGATGACTGTGTGTTTTGTTGATTCTGTTTAGTTTTTTATTAAAATTTTAATAAAAAACTATATTCGTTACGACTTTATTAATTATCGCTTTTGTTATTAGGTATTTATTTTGTATCGTAAATAACGTTATTTCGTACGTTAGTCTTGTTGTCTAGTATAAAAAATATGTAGTTATTATTAAAAAAATCTTTCAGCTCACAATAGAGCACAATCCAGACACAATAAATGCTAAACGCGGTATAAGTCAAGAAGACAAAACTAAGCACGAAAAATCGCCCGTTGAAAGGAAGATAAAAGAAGAAAACATTCCCAAAAGACATTCCGATGAAAGGAAGGAAAGACTATTCAAGAGGAGAGGCGATGAAGGCAGAGTTAGAGTGATAAAGAGAAGACAGGCTGCCTCGCCACCCCTCGGTGATAAGGAAAGAAGTAGCAGTATGTCTAAGTTGCTTGATGTGTGAGTACCTAATATATATCTGTAATGCAATGTATCTTATCCAGAGGCTCGTGTAGTTTGTATTTTTTATAACACAGTTCAATTAAAAATACAGTAGTATAGTCGTTGGGGTAAATGCATGAACGGGGCAAATGTAATACCATAACTTTAACTGTTTACACACAAAAGAAGTGCAGTACAGGCATCTCTTATACACGTAAAGTACTTCTTGCACTACACTCTGACAACTTATTGAATCTGATGGATTGACAGATTTTCACCAATCTCGTTGCAATAAAAACCAAAGTATATTTCAATTTGCGTATTTTATTGCTATTACCCCAGATTAGTAACTATCTACACTATTAGAATTTTAAATTTAATTTTTATTTACCCCTTTACACCGGGAAAATGCAATAGAGAGTTAATCTGTAATCAACCATAATTAAATATAAGTAATTACATCAAACAAAAGCCTAAAACATGTTTAATATTCACAGTAAAAATTATTTGTAAATTGTAAAAGACCACAAAATAACATATAGATGAATGTGTCAATTTAGTTATGGTACTCGCATTTACCCCACCTGACCCTATAAATATTAACAAATCGTCATAATCGTAGAATAGTGACGGATCTGACAAATAGTAAACTTTACAGGGCAGCCATTTCAAAATAATATAATCATTTTGTCATAACTATTTTAATTCATATTTTGTTATTATGAAAATTGGCTTACAAGCAATCAAAGGGTTTGTTTTGAAAAATTATAACATTAAATTACACAGTTTTCTAGAAAAATCACATGCTTCTATCAAATCCGTCAATTTACCGACTGATTAATTTGAAATTTAAAACACATGAATTTTTTAATGTAGCCGTAATATTAAGTCAAAAATATGATAAAGGGTTTTTTAAAATCCGACGTTGTTGACGACGAAATTTTGATTCTTTCTAGCGTTCGGCTCCCAATTTTTTTAAATGTATGTAACTATTTTGTATTGATGAATGTTTATTAAGTATTGTATTTACTCAGAAAAAGTTGAATGCTAGTCTATAATTTTCAGTTACCATTGTTAAAACATAATTGTCATACAGGGTCGATGGAGAACAACCGAGTGGCGTGTTGTGTGACCTGAGTCGAGCGCGATCTTTTCGGGCGGAGCCACCGCACGGGCAAAAGGTTTTTCGGGCTTCAGACTTATTACAGGTAAACTATGTCACCTATGTAGGTTAATTAGATGATAAATGTTCTTCCATTATAATAAGACTACCTTGTCTCAAACGCTCAAAGGACAATATTAGATAATTGATTAAATATTGAGCGCTATTTAATGCAAATTTTGCCACGCACGGTGGTGCCTATGTGGAACCAGCTGCCCAGTGAATTACCAATACTAATTAGACCCTTCATGATAAGAACGTATCTAAAAGCCGGCAACGCACTTGCGAGCCTTCTGGCAGTGTCTATGTGTGTACTATAAAAAAAACTTAACTATAATTATTATGAGTTAATGAAATCGTTATTTTTCATTCAGAAATAAGATTAGTCTCTGGATTTATATAATTTAAGCTCGCTTTTCTAATATCTGACTGATACACACTAATTCTGTCCTAGTTATAATACGTTTTAAAAGAAATGTCAAAAACGGTCTAAGGTGGTCTTTATATGGTTTCAATTATTTTCCAGGGCGAGCTCCTAGGCACCGGTTTCTTCGGGCAAGTGTATAAAGTAACTCATCGGGCTACCAATGAAGTGATGGTACTGAAGCAACTTTACCGCGTGGATGAAGAGGCTCAAAGGAACTTTCTGAAGGAAGTGGCAGTTCTTCGATCGTTGAGGCATAGAAATGTACTGCGCTTTATAGGAGTCCTGTATAGGGATAGAAGGTTACACTTGGTGACGGAGTACGTAGACGGAGGGACTTTGCACGATTTATTGCAGGTATGGAAATTCTAGAAATTTCCTCTTTTTCTTACGACATATTGACATCCAGTTTTAGAATTATATTTTAAATAGCACACATTTTTTACGAACATTCAGGTTTATTCTCAAAAATATAACTAAAGCTTAGGTTTCCTAGAAAGCGGTGCCGTTATCTAACGGCCGTAATGTAACGTTGGGTGACGTCACCCATACGTTGTCTATAAATAACCTCGGAGTAGGTTATCTAGAGAACGTTGAGCGTCACCGTAACGTCAAATAGCGGTGCTGTCATTTGCATGACGGCCATCATAGCGGTGATAAACAGTAGTTCAACGTTTCGCGTGTAGCGGTGCCCATATTTAATTAATACAATGAGTGCACGTGACTTGGACGAGCGAAAATGATTGTTTTTTTGCATTATGTTAAAAATTTAAGACGGCCGTAAAATGATCGCTTTTCTAGGAAACCTAACATTTAGAAATGTTAAAACTTTCTCGTTAAATTTAATAGCAAAAAGTATTTGTGTAAATTACAATAGTTGGATGTAGTACAGTAATTTTTTTTAATTTATATTACATAGTTAATTTATAATTTAGAACACAAGTCGCCCGTTAAGTTGGAGCGTACGCGCCCGTTTGGCTCGGGACGTATCTGCGGGCGTTGGGTATCTACATCGTATGAATGTCATACACAGAGATCTCAACTCACACAATTGCCTCGTTAGGACGGACCAGGTATAAAAATTAATATATTTATCAAATAGATTGGTAGAAATTCTTAGTACTTTCGAAAGGTTTTTATTGTTAGTGTAATCTTAAAAACCATGAGACACAAAGGGTTATTAATTTTTTATTATTTATTTAAAAGACAATTATTTTTATGATATCTCCGAATCTTAAGCACTCAATTAGGAAATACGCTTTTACGTGATTACTTTAAATTGAATATTTTTCAAATCGACACAGGAAAGGATATTTGCCGGAGAATCCTATTTTTTTTTATGGCTCTGGCACGATTTGTGCATTGTGATTTGTGCCAGCGTCAAGTATAGGATTTTTTATAATTCGTGCTTGTCTTCAGAAATTCGACCGTGTCCTCCATGTACGGTTTAGGCACTCGCCCGGTACCGCACAACCCTCCCAAAGGCCGAGAACAAATTTAAATTAAATTGAAACTTGCCCTCGAACCGGGCATCGAACCCGGTACCACTCACCTAGCTGCCACTTAATAAGACCGCTAGGCTATGAGGCCCCCTAAAATCCTATTAAATAGATATTTAAATGTGTGAAAGAATGAGTTGGGATAAAAGTGTTAGAGATTTGTATTTCTGTAATTTTTGCAGGATATGACAGTCATAGTAGCGGACTTTGGGTTAGCCCGTATCGTACAACGCACGGCTAGTAGCGCGCCGCCGCATTCGTCGCTTCGACGGAAACGATATACGGTAATTTATTTTGTAGCAACTTCTTCAATCCGCAACTAGAAACGATATGATGGCGTCCTATTCAAAAATTGCGTTACGTATTACTTGAAGCGTTTATAACTACTGAGTACTAGTGGAATCTCGACATCACGGTCTTTTTTGCATCATTTATAAAATAAATCAGAAAAAAATAAGTTTACTTAACCTCATTTATTACTACCAGACTCGGCCAAGCGTTGCTGTGGCTAATGGTTTTGTTATATTACATAGTAGTAAACTATTCAAGGGAAAGGGTAGGAGAACACCAGTCATGGGACCCCCATGCTTAATTGGTGGTTATGCCATTAAATTGTAGCTTATGTGCAACATTGGTACTTTCATCACAGCGCCATCTGTTAGAATTGTGACTGTCAAATAGTAAACATATAAATTGAAATAAAATAATATTACGGGTATAAATGAAGATGTAAGCTATCCAATCTTTTAAGTTAGTTCAAACTGCACACGGTATACAAATTTGATTGAAATCGGTTAAGTAGTTTAGGAGTCCATAGCGGACAAACAACGTGACACGTAATTTATGTATATTACAAGTCGAGGATCCGCCCTTTATTTTGGGACACACCTTCTTTATTCTTCTTCTAGTGTCCACACTTACAATATATCGTATAAAAATAGAATCAACGTTCATCCATCAATAAGGGTAGGTAACAAATTCATTTTGTGAACTTATTTTTATAAATAACAGAACACACATTTAACAGTATTTTTTCGTTTATGAATTACTTAAATAAAACTGTAAGTTAAAGCTGTAGAACGAAATTATTAATCGTAAAATTTATATTGCAGGTGGTAGGTAACCCTTACTGGATGGCTCCAGAGATGATGAACGGCAACGTGTATGATGAGAAGGTGGATGTCTTCTCTTTCGGGATCATACTTTGTGAGGTAAGTCATTTTTAACAGCCGGTTTGCATAGTATGATCTGAATTGTCACAATATATATAATTATTCGTTGGTATTATCTATATATATTATATACACTTATATATATGATTTTGCAGTCTTTATAGATAAAATGGAATTGTAAAGGATTTTTCGACTCTTGTTAACATGCGTATCGGGAATTTAAACCACGATTCTAAGTGTAAAACATTTGGTTAAGTGAAAATTAACAAATTAAAGACATTAATGTATTTAAAGCCGGCCACACATTAGAAAAAAAAGGGTGCGTGTACTTATGTACGTGCGTAAGAAGTTATACTTCTTTGGCATTATTAAAATAGTTTTTGATTGCATGCAAATAATTAATTACAATTAAATAATCAAAGACTAGAAAAGGAGTCATTATAGTCAATAAAGTTCTTCTCTTACATTAAGTGTAACATAAATTCTATTATTATTCGAATGTTGTTTTTAAATCATGTCCAATGCCGTAGCATCTTCCGTGGGCAACTTCATTCTGTTAATTTTGTGTCACGGTTCGCGCGCATCGTAAAATTTCACTCTCATCAATTTTTCATAACGCGCCTAAAGAAGTATAACTTCAAAAAAAACAAGTTGCATAAAATATAACTAAACTGTGACCTCGACTATAGGTACGGACGGCGTGCTCAAACACTATACAATATATTTTTTTGTATAACCGAAAATTTACACAAAATAAACTTCGTTTGAGAAAGTTGTTAGCATCTTTAGATTGATTGACCAGGGAAATTTATGAAGACCTCGACGGTGGCCATATTTTTTGTGTGTTTGCTTGTATCTGGGTGCTGTTTCACTAGTCCAATTAGTTTATATCTACCTGGTCCAGTGAGACAACAGCCGGCTGCAGGTCCATCAACGGAGAGATAAGGAAGAATTTAGAACAACAATGTTCCACTGAAAACTTCTGACTGAAGATTTTTTTTCTTTAATATATTTCTTATTTTTATATTTCCATAACCAAAGATGACGTCATTTGTATAGAATTGAGATTGACCGAGCTCGCCAAAAGACAAACATTTTGTGTAATAACGTAATATTAAGGAAGTTGTTGTAATTTTCGTATATTTCTTTGCATGAATGCCATGTGCTTATGTGCCCTTGATTGGAGAAATGGTAGTAAATGTAGAATTTGATATATTTTTTATTTTGATTTACGATTTACTTTTTAATAATAGGTCAAGTATAATAACTATGAATGGAAAGTCGAATTATGTCAAACAATATCTTATTTATTTCATTGTCTTTAGATAATTGGTCGCGTATCTGCCGATCCAGACTTTTTGCCGCGACGGACTGATTTTGGACTGAACGAATCACTATTCTATGAGAAGTTTTGCAGAAATTGCCCGGAACCTTTATACCGTTTGGCTTTTCTGGCTTGCCATTTGGATCCCGATACGAGGTATACTTTTTACGTTCCGATAATTTGGATAAGCATGAAAGTAATTGTATAATTAATTTCTTTTAAATATAATGATATAAACAATTAAATCATAGTCAATTGTACTATAAAAAAAGCTAAATAAAAAAACGTGTGGCACTCGGGGACTGCCGCGGTAAAGCTTTTTACGCAGTATTTTTTTCTTTGATAAATTAATTCATCAATTTCAATTCTTGCCTATATAGTCTGTCTCACTCTAACGCGCACCGGCTGCACCGATCTCGTCAGATAGATGTAGTATGCGTTCTGTCCCGCTCTAACGCGTAAGGTTTTTTTCGTTACGGAATTTCTGGATTCGGTCTCCACGCTCGAGGCCCGCGATAGAAGCTATGCAACAGCTTAAAAATCTAGTATTAAAAATAATATCTCAGAAAAAGTATAAATTGTACAATATCGGCCCTTTGGTTCTTTCAGACCGCCGTTTGAAGTGATGGAAATATGGCTGGAGTCCCTCGTGATGCACTTATCGAACCCTGGGCCGTTGCCCCCCACTTTACTGGCCGATATTCTCCAATACACGCACCGTGCTACAACCCGGGACCACGGCACGCCCGAATGTCCGAACCACTCGGATAATGGGATATTCTGCGCCAATAAGACCAGATGCAGCTGTGAGAACTTGGAAGAGGCGTTGAAAGAGGGAGTGGTTAAGGTAAGGAGGTTTTTATGAAGTCAACGCTTGGAATTTATTCTCCAAAAACCACTCAATTTTTTTTCTTTGAGAACATAACTTTTTTTTCTGCATGATATTATTATTTAATAGTAATTATTTGAATTCAGTTTTAAAAGCTTTCATAATCAACCCCATTTCAGCCGAATGGGGTAGTAAATAGACTGGAATCTTGGTATAATCTCTGTTTAGGAATAATTATATGCTGAAGTAAGCAAAAGAAGCACATTGCTTTTCGCACCTTGAAAATAATTTTAAACAGTAAAATTTTATTACAAAATAATGCCTTATTTATATGTAATCAATTGAATGTCTTTATAATTATAAAATCGCTTTCGTTTGTTAAATTCTATAAGTTTTAAGAAGTCCTAGTGGTGTTGGGTAAGTTTTCACAAAATAGGATAAAATTGGTTCCTTTTAGTTCTTATTAGTGGTATTATTATGCTTTCAGTCCCAATCAAACGCAGCCATAGAGTGCGTCCGTGGCGGACGTGCTTTAGGCAAGTGTGTGTCTGCGAGTCATATCGCACCGCGTGTCGTGACGTTAACGGCTTCGTCTCGTCTCGGCCTGTCTCGATCGCATCACGCACTCGCACCGGGGTACATACTGCGTGCGGAAGGACACAGTATTAATATTACTAAGGTCAGATAGGTTGTTTCCTTTAGAAAATTTGTGTAAACAAGAAAAACATTACGCTCCATTTCTAATATCTCTCTGTTGTCAAGTTAGTCCAATTCTTTTTTAATTATACTTTTTTAGGCGCGTTATGAAAAATTGACGAGAGTGAAATTTTGCGATGCGCGCGCACCGTGACACAAAATTAACAGAATGAAGTTAGTTCTAGGCATGAAAATCGATAATAACTATGTTCAAGTTGTATATTCTGGTATTTTTATATTTAGCACACGTGTTTAGTAACAGTACAATTAAACAGTGTGAATAAATAAATATTATTTTGGTGTTTTTATTAAATTAATTTCATATACGACGGTAATAGTATTTACTAATAAATAAATTTTATTATTTATCGTTAATCACTACTGCATTTTAGTTATTTTTTTTCCATATGCCAAAGAAGTATAACTTCTAACGCGTGTACATAAGTACACACACTCTTTTTTTTATTATTAATTGGGGTGTAACTTTTAATTATTGTGTTACAGGTCGACGATATATCCGAATGGCTCGACCCTCCCCCTCTCAAACGAACCAGCCCAGATTCACATCTCAACAATTTACTCAACGAAAACAAAACCAGGAAAATTGAGGAAAACCTCCCGGCATTCTTACGAAATCAGTCCGTTGAAGAACTCGAAACGGAAGACAAACACAACACCCCACCTCCATTTTACAGACATTACAGCATCCCGGACAATTGCGAGCTACAAAATGACTCGGACAACTCCTCGGATGACGAACTTGACATACAGATCGACTGTAATCCCAAAATTATCACAGATATCGTCAAAAGTAACATACTCTCCAAAAAAGCCAGTTACGACTTCACTTGCGCCGAGCCAGAGGAGAAAGAACCAAAAATAGATGTTAAATGTGAGAAAAATTCACTCGCAAAGAAGTTACTGATGTCCCCAAAACTAAGCAGACTGTTCAAACCCAATTCAGAGACAAGAGATGATGATAAGTCGAAGAGCAAGTTCTTCGTCCAAAAGCCAGCTTCACCGAGGTACAGAGTGAGGCCTAGCGGTGATGACGCCAACATAAACAGGGACGTCCTCAAGAGCGATTTGAAACTGGCGAGTCTGGGCAAACCTATGACGCCGATATTCCGGAGAAACATCGGGGAAAAGCAGGATTTCGAAGGGAGATACAGCTACCGAGATAAGAAGCAAGAGAAACTCGATAGACGGAAATTGGAGCCCGTTAGGAATTTAACGCCGCTGTTTGAGAAAAAAGACGAAAAACCCAAAAGGAAGGAAGGAATTTCACGCAGCAATTATGTGAGGCTGGCGAACTTGAAGATCAGTAAGGAGTTGGAGCCTCAGAATGACGTACGTAAGTCCCCGCCCGAGAGAGTTATTTAATATATGGTGAGCCTTTTACATAAAAAAAAAAAAATTGGTTGTTTGTAAAGTAGGTTTACGATCGAGATGTTTACGTGATAACGTCTTATTGGTGATATAAGTTTTTGGGAAGTAAGGAATTAATGAAGATAACAATTTTTTCAAATTTTAAATTACATCTATCGTTTTATTCACACTTTTGATGATAAATTTCGGGTGTAAAATGACAAGTTTACTTATTCGACTATGATATACATTTTTCTTCATACATTCACGGAATGACTGGCAGCGCTCGAGATGAGACGGGAGATCGGTCCGTCTCTCTCTCGTTATACCTGCGATCGCGCTCGTGAGGTTTTGGTGTGACACAAGTTTCTGAACATGTCACCCGACTAAAACGATTTTAAAGACGTTATCACGTCAAAAAGTAAATGCTAATTTACGTACACACTAGATGTACAGTAATTTACCACATAATGTTTCAAAACACTATTACTTTACGGATTATAGATTATATTGAAAAATAAATTTCTGGGTATTTTTGCGTGAAAATTTTGATATTTTTCGGTGGTCGACTCGCTTCAAAGTATTAATTGTTCCTTCCATGGTTAGAATTTATTCCCTACAGTTGCTTCGTGTTATTTACAAGTATATAATGTTATTGTTATATTGACCATCGGAATATATAAGCTGACATTAGCCAAAGTATCAATATAAATTGTCCAATTTAAAACTATATTTCAGCTGATTGTTCTTATTATATAAAGATATGAAATGTTTAAACAGACAAAATGTATTGCCAAATTATTTTGAAAGAGTGTGAGGTCGGTATAAACATAATCTTGCCAAGTTAAAAGTTTACAGTTGTTTATTTGTTATGTACTTATTATAATAAGCTTGGAACGGAAATTGCTAAGTATACACATTTTTGTAATTTTTGCACCATAACAGGATAATATTCTAGCAAATTATCACATATTTAGGATGTAGTACCACTACCTTGAGGAACAGATAATGCCCGGTGGTACACACTCACATGGCTGGTCTCCTTGTGACCCGACATATGTACAGCCGCCATTATAGTTTAGTGGATACAAAATTTAGATTTTTCACAATTGTTAGTGTATATATTAGCGCCATTTGTTTTCTGGGGATGATAATTGCCGTAGTGTTTATACTTTTTAAAACCGGCTTGAGAGCACATGTGTTGTATTTTCGACGGTTTGTTATAGATGACCAATTACCAACGCATCTGTTATTATAGCCATAATTTTTAATAACCTTTTAACGTTATCAATTTTGATACAGTTATTAAAAGTTGATGTTTTATACAAATATACAATGTTCAATAGATTTTTTACATTGTTTAAGCGCATAGTTAATAGCATTTAGGTTTGCTGGTGCCTTTATCAAGACTGCGTAGTCTGATATTTGCTAGGATAGATCATAGAGCATATTATGTCCAGCGACAAAACCCAAATTCTCAAAATTTCCGAGACAACATTTGAATACAGTAAACTTCTATTAGCACTTGTATTTTGAAGAATTTTAAACCAGTCTGGGTTATTAGACAAAGTGCTTATTGCATTCCGCCTTATATATTATTTTGGCAAAGTTTTTTATAAAGTATTAGATAAATATTGTGCTTTACTACGCTCTCTAGTGCCAATAATAATATAAGAACTTTATATAGAAGTTTTTTCGTAACGTTTTGATCTTTTTGATTAAGTATTAACAGAACGAATAAATTATTAACCATAAGTATTTTTAAGGCTGATTTTTTTTCAGGGTGCCATTTTTTTTTTAGAATTTAGTAGGTAACTATGTTTGAATAGCATGGCGTCAAATTCAGTAGTTACTAAATCAGACAATTCATTTTTATATAAATATTTGTACTATTATTGTAAATATGCCATGTAGATGTAGCTTTTGGTTTATTTGCATTACAGATAGTGCAATCCACGAAGACACGCCCCACTATTCCTCCTAACCGTTTATAGTATATATGTGCAAGCTTTCGTCAATGTTGAGTGTTATCGCACTATATGTATCTTTAAACCAAACTCTGCCTCATAATGAAGATAATTTATCTGCAGTAGTTTACCCCAGATTTTGGTGATTTGATTTCTTCAAACTATCTCGTGAAACGCACTATACACACCCACACTACAATGAATAGCTGACGGTTCGCAACTGACGCTAGGAGCAAACTCTCCGCACCCCGCGATTCCCTCAACCAAAAATTGGTGGGGCGTGTCTTCGTGAATTGCACTATATATACACCATGCTCATAGTTGGATATTGTCTGTGATATCTTTTTTTTAGAAAATGTTGCAATAACAAGTATTAATTGATTGTAATGGGTGTAACAATATCTACAATATTAACACATTAACCGCTAACATCGAGGTTTCCGTCTCCTAGCATTCCGAATCTTTATACTGTTTATAAGTACAAAATAAAGAATATATTCCATAAAAAATGTTTGTTTTTTCAGAGTTCATATTAGTGGATATTTTTTCCGAGAAAATAAAAGGATTAAATAGCTTTGAAAACCACAAGTTTTATTTCAATAAAAGGTGTCTCTGACACAATAGTTTACAACTATAAATTGGAATAATAAACATTTTCAAAAAATTTAAAGTAAATTTAACAATAGAAATGATAGACAAATTTTCAATACAAATCTTATTAATGCGATTCGAGTTTTATATTCGAGACAAAAAAATTAAAATAAGTTCATAACATACTGTGTTCACTATAGGGTAAGACATTTTTATATCCGGCGTCAAGTAATAAAATGTTATATTATTATATATTTCTCGAATTCTAAGTTAGCCAGCGCTTATTCGTCAAAACATAAATAGAACCTTACACTGCAGTAAATAAACGATTTTATAGTTGACCTATTTTGTATTGATTTTCATGACGTCAATCCGTATTGTGACTACAAAGCAAGCTTTAGTTCACATGACCTTATGCCGTCACAATTGAATACAAGATTCAATAAGTACGTTCATTAAAATACCCAATAATACACAAAAAAACCTTGTTAGATACTAAATAGGAAATGGTTTAGTTCAGTAACTTTACAATAATTTAGACTTATACATAGTTTCAGACATGTATTACTTACAACTAGTGAGATGTATTTGGCAAACGGTCGTAGAAACAATTAGAATACAAAAATAATTTATTATTTCAATGCAAATTAGAATTCATTTCTAATAAATAGTATATTCAACCAATAAATATGTACGTATGACTTAATTTAGCTGAAATAATATGCCAATAAACGCTAAACCGCCCACCTTCAGTGCATTAAGTATAGCATGTAAGTTATACGTATATGTGCTATTTATTCTAATATAACTATGTAGTGACCGTGCGATTTAAGTGTAAATTACGAAAAAATAAATGCAACATTTAATACCTAAGAGGAAATCTAATGTAAATTTGTTCTAAAACTTAGTTTACTAGTTTTTATATTTAAGGCTCGGTACAGACGATCGACTCGTCGCATCCCCAAAATGTCCATCATTATCGTCTTTGGTAAAAGCGTTATTTAATTTGGTAATCGATAATCCCTTTTACTGATTTCATAACAATACATTAAACGATATTAATTTAACGGTCTGCGTTAAGCAATACACATTGAGGCCGCCGACATATGTTGGCAACTTTTTGTCGGCGGTCTAGTTGGCGGCTTCACTTACTACACGTCGGAAAATTTAGTCGGCGGCTTGAGATGAGAAATTAATTTGGCAGTCAGTGATTGCCGCATGTCGATAAAGGTTGTGCCGGGCAACTGAGCGCAGGCGTACCCAAGCCGCCAACATGTCGGCGGGTAACACGCGCAGGCGCATGTTGCCGACATGATTATTTTCATACAGGCCGCCGGGTTGTGTCGCCGGAGTTTGTCGGCGGCCCGGCGGGCTCAGTGTGTATTGCGCTTTATAGAACCTTTGCTTTGTTCGAAACTCGACTCGCTCATCAGTATCGAACCTAAAGGTACAAGAGTCTATGTAGCGCTACAGCGTACTCTAAGTACAACATTTTTAAATTCGATCCAAATTCATTCGCCTTTCTACATTCGATGTGTTGATTTATAGGCTTTCCACAATCAATCTTTTAGCCTCTAAACAAAAATATTAATACAGGTATATCAAAGTACATCTTCATCCTAGCAATATAGCACCGGTCTTAAATCTAGGTGCCAAAGTGTAGCCATTCTTTTTACATAGATTTTGCTACACATTGTAACCGAGACATACAATGTGTTTCGATAGGAACAGAAATTTAGCTCACACAACATAACTTTATCACATAACTGATCAATCGCTTCCTTTTCCATACTTTCCTCGTTAATATTTCTATGATTTTATACTAGATCTTAATTGATTCTACTGATTTAGAATTAAATACATTGGCACTAAAGGTAATCTATACCTGGAAGAAAAAGGTTTAATTGACAGCAATTTATGGTGCTTAGAAACGAGTGTTATTAATCACATGTTTACTGAGACCCTAATGTACTACAAGACATATTCGTGGGTTATTATGTCACAAAATAAATTAACTAGCAACAATTCAAATCAGACACTTTGTATTCGTACAACTATACATATCTATTTATTTTGTGACAGTCATCTAAAAGATATCCAAAAAACGACTAGTTATGGCAGTAAGGTTAGGTAGACGTGCGACTAACGAGGTGGCGACGCGGCTGCGATTCTTTGTCGCAGTCGTGCGAATTTCCCATGTACTAGTCGCAACTGTGTGCGCAGGCGCGTAGATAGCTCCCTTTGAAGCGCCTGCACTTCAATCAACTCACGGCGAAGCTGTTGGTAGTCGGACCGAACCTGATTAAATATATAGTGACTGTACAATAAGTGTTTTGTTCGATTAAAATTGTTTGAAAATTACATGTTTAAAGTTTAAACGCGTCGAAGTCAAAACAACCTGTCAAGACATGTATGTGTGTTAATTATCATATTTTATATAATTTTATGCCCTGCATGTTAAAATTGAAGAAACACATACATGCCTATTTAAGGAATCAAAAAATGTGTAGGACTAATATATAATATTGATACCATTTCTCTATATTTTAATTGTCCGTCACACACATGTACACATTCTTTGAAACACTATTGTACCTTTTAAGTACACAAAAGCTGAAAGGGAACTAACAACGTCATAGTCAAGTAAATGGCATGAACTGTGAACATGGTTGCCCATGGGAAGTAATTGTGTGAAGTGATGTTGCACTGAAAATATTAAGGCTACAAAGTAGCTGGATAACTTTGAAGTCCATTTTGTTTTACCTCCTTGTATGGGTAATGAATGTCTGTATTGTCGTTATAGCCAGTAATATAAAAACTTTGATTATGGAGCTATTTAAGATAATCTATTTAATTCTACTAATATAAATAGATTACCCAGCTACTTCCAGTCTTAATTTCCTTTAAAATCGCAACTCCTGCAACAAAACTAGAAGCCCTAGATAAAGCGACACTGGTTCCTGTTGAGTAGGCCTTCAACAGGGCTTAAACTTTGTACCACATTCAAGCCCGTTTCTCGACTAATGTCAACAAGCAATATTTATAGTTTGCCATTTATTATTAAAACAATGGCTGGGAAAAAAAAATCTATTCAAATAAATTTAGGTCAACTGTACATCTCATCACAAAATACAACAGACATTGTGTGAAATGTTTTTAATTATACAAAACAGCAAACTATAAAAATAGACAACAGAACACTAAATATTCTCTGACCTTTCCTCAACACAATAATGCAAGGGGCTGAAAAAATAAAGATTTCTATTTTATATCAATTTAATTAAAATAATTATCCATATGACAATTACCCCAAATAAAATTTCATAAGCAACTCTGATATTAGTGGGTAGTATGTGTATATTTGATTGTTAAATAACATAATATAGTTATTATTTATTTATCCTATTTATTTTAGAATATAATAATTTTGTTTTTATAACTCTGGCAATTCTCTTTAAATTATGAATTAATTAATCACTTAAATGTACATAGATAAACGAACATATTTACTTTTACAAATAGATTCATTAAATATGCTAATGGAATGTGTAAATACATCACATTCAAAAGTATTTACTCACATTTATCACCTTCTGTATGTTTGACACAATGCCTAAGGAAATATTTTAACCCAATTAAGTCTTGTTCTTTTTATTGCTTATGTTAAGTATTAAAAATAGTCTTAAACTTTATACTTACCTCAGAAACAGATTTCAGTAAATTGACAATACAAACATCCTGGTTGTTGATAGGAGCCACTATATCCATCCCCCCTCCATCAAGTTTCCATTCCATCAGATCAAGTTGTTCATTTGTTTGTTTTACCTAAACAAACATACTAACTTTCATACACTCTTTTCTATTGTGGCTTTAATAAATATTATAGAGAGAAATAATTGTAATTAAGTTTTATTAAATACACTTTATTAATATTATTTGTTGACAAGATGGTTAATAATATTCGAAGTTAAAGGAAAAATATCCTTTTAATTTTTTATATGTAAAAAATTAAATAATGAGAATTTAAAGTAATGTGAATTCATTTTATAAAATATATCATAATAATTAGCTACTCCGTTATATTATAATAGGACAGCGGCTGGTTGACCTAAATAAGCTCACCTGTCTTAAATCTAAGCAAATAACATGGGAAGTCTTTTTTTAACTTACTGTATCGTCCAGTTCCTCAATTGTAACCTCTTTCTCTGTCATTCTATGAATTAAATATAGTGTTTTAATTTATATTTTTGAATACACATTAATTTACTAATAGACGAGAACCAAGCAGAAAAGAGTATTTTTAATTTGAGACTTGAGTTCCTAATCTGTCACTGACAATTATCAGGCAGCAAGAAACAATGACATCTGTCGTCAAGAGTAACTCGACATCATCGTTCCAATACTATGGATTGTCAAACAATTTCTTATCTGTGCAAGACGTAGTATTTACATATTTATACTGATTACTGCTACATATATGAATAATTTAAAAATAATATTGGATTTTATTATCTTATATAATTTATTGATAAATTTGTACAATGTTGACATAAGAAAAAATACATACATATTTTGATATACTTGCAGAGATAAATTAAAAATCTACTTAGGGGAAGGTTCGAAGGGGACCCTTCGTACCGTTTTCACATTTTATTTTTCTATAAATCAATCACCTGATAGCTTAAATTTATCGACTATATTCTAACTATATGAGATTCATATAAAAAAATGACAAATGATTTCATCTGATGTTTCAACCATAATGATTTAAACTCATTCTGGAATATGTACGAATCTGTCCCAAAAACGGGGCACCTTCGTACAGTGTTGGGGGTACCTTCGTACGCTGGGGAGTAGTTCCGTACGTGCGATTTAACTTCAATAAAACAAAAATAAAATACTTTTCTTATAGTGAACAAAAATTACATAGCTATTCTTATGTAAAACAAAACTTAATTCGTTATCTTAAATTTAGAATCGCATTTTTTAATCTTTGGTGCGGATTAGCACTTCTTATTTTCGGGTGTGTCAGTATAAATTCGTGATTTTCCTGGCCGTCGTCTTTTGTTTTATTACTTCTAACAAGATACGGATAGGGTGGAAATGCCTCTGGTGTCAAAACTGTCTTCGAAGGAACTACTATTTGATGGATTGGTTAATTATTCAACACCTTCTCGGCACATAATATCGGTTTTATTTTTATGTCAAACCGTCATATTGATGTGCCTTCGGAAAACATACAGCATTGTATAATGAAGATGTGTTTGTTATCTGCTGGTGGATGTATAAAGTACAGTATAAAACACAACGCTATGATGATTATGAAGAATTAAAGTCAGGGCTTTAGCTAAAGTCGTTATTATTTATGCAATTTTCAATTAATAAAAATTCCTCGCTAGGAGGTATATTACTAAGCGCAGTTTTAATACTTTTGTCCGAAATCGCACTTATTAATCTTTTACGCCTAGTTTCTATACATTCCGCTTGTTTTCCGCATACAATTTGCAGGGTTTGATTATGCAATTTGTGAGAAGGTGATTCATTACCAAAAATATAGGATATTTTTGTGAAAAGATTAGCGGCTTTTACTTCCGTTGGGTTATTACGAGTCCAGTCTATGATTTTTTTGTAATCCAGATTGTAGTAATTCCCTTTGACATTAGAGCGCGTGGGTATTCGCAGCCATTATTTCCTCTGTTGAGGCCAAGAAATCTTTTTATTTGTTAAGACAACATATTTCGTCGTTAATTTTCAGGTTACAAAAGCCTGGAGACGCCAGGGCTTTTTTGGATCTAATATGTTGCCACGTGGGAGTATTAAAATGTTGGAGTTTTATAAGCTTAATATATTATTATATATTTATTTTGTAATTTTATTTTTCATCGGCCTTCTAAATAATCTTTTTATCATCAATATTTGTGCTACCTACCCCCAAGTCCAAAGATTTCGATTTTCCGGTCGACGGATTAATAAAAATTCGCTAAAGTAGTTGGTCGGTCGGTGGGTACCCTCGTCATTGGACGCACTGGCGTTGACATTTGGTACATATTGTTGATGCATTATAAAATTTGTGAGGAAACTCACCTGATTATATAACGCGTCGATCATGGGATCGACCGTTACTTGTGCTACTCGTTTCCTTTTCTTTCGTGGCGGTCCCTCGCGCTCCGAGTCGCTATAAGACGCGCTGCTGGTGCACGTGGAGTCCTCTGTCTAGTTCGTGACCTTGCTCGACACTTTTTTAGACTACCTGCCTTATCGGCATTGTGAGTCCATTACGCACTTGTAATGTATAAATAATGCGTTTTGCTAATAATTAACACTAAGAGAGTCTATAAGGTCTATAAAGTCTATAAGGTTTTAAGTCGTTATTGAGTCGTTTCGGTTTCGACCGCACGCGGCGAAAGTACACAACGCTATGACTGTGGAAATGACAACGTCCTAGCTGGTTAAGATATGTATGAAGTTGAGGCGATTACAGCGCCATCTATTCTATCTAAGCGGAACTATTTCACTCGGTATGTACCGCACTTCATGGCTAAGTATACATTGCTTCTTCATTATACAATGCTGTATGTTTTCCGGAGGCACATCAATAATTTATTAGTCAAGTACAACTGTGTATTGTAATAATAATTTTAAAATCCAATAATTAACACAACTACAAATAACTTCACAGTCTATCTATAAATACCAGCAGTATCTGTAAGACTGCCTTACCAAAATAGTTTTTTGCAATTAATGATCTAACCTTACTTTGTTGAAAAAGTTTCGAGGACAGGAATAATAAAAAAAACACCAAACTATAATTATATACATTTATTTGTCTTTATCAACATGTAGACAAACACGAGATAGTTGTGAAAGTTACTGACACATATTTTAAAGTGAGTGCTTTACAATAAAACCAAGAGATCACTTTATATTTAATGTTTAGTGAATACAATATTGTAACGGTCTATTTGCTTACTTTTCTATCCATATTTGGACACAATAACAATTGCACATACATGTTCTTAATATAAATCATTAAAAAGGAATTGGCAATACTAATATCCTAAACTATCGTTTTATTTTAAATAAATCAAACTTTGTACAAATAAAGCTCTATAAAGCCTACGTACCTAGATTTAGTTAAAGAACATAAACAGGTAGTTATCAAACATCACATCTTACCAACTGTTTGCAATCTTAGGCATATGAACTGCAAGAACATATCTAGTGTACAAAGTTGCGACCTACAAGTTCTTTAGGTTGCACGTATACGTTTGAACGTATACAGATGTATACATAAGGAATTGGTTTTACAGTACATCTAACTGAGCAAATCTGCCATGCCAATGGAGGAACTGTCTTGATATACTACCGATGTATTTAATTAAATAATATGAACTAGAAAATATCTTATCACCATAAATTATTTCACTGATAGTGTTGAACAATAGCCATGGTATGTGCTGGTTTGAAATTGAAAACACATTTTATAATTAACAATTATTATGTAATCAGGTAATTAATTTATATTCGAGATAATTCTCAAAGCGTTGAGACAAAATCATACCAATTCTCAAATTCAACGGTAAATTCGTACTGTTTAATACTCTACGGATAGGTTCAGATCATCAGAATTAATTTCGGAAAATATGACACTGATGCATAAGCGTCTTTAACTCAGCTGAAATACTGAGTATGTTGCAGTAATGAAGAATACTTTAATTCTCAATCTGACCTACTGTAGTCCATAAACAAAGGAGTATGACACTATGGCAAGTTTTTTTGAATGAAAATCGTTGGTAAAAATTAGTTGCATATACATGTTCATATGAATCTTAAAATATAACAAAACTTTTCGCATCATTTGAATAAATTGTTATCTGATTAAGTTAAAACACCATACTAGTTGTAGAAGTTTCAGATTTTAGTTTAGCAAAATACTTATAGAATCGCCACCAAAATTTTAATCCGACTAAAATAACGTTTAAATTTGTTTATATAACAATGTCAAGTGTTACGGGAAAAATTATATTATTTAGCCCTTTACAAAAAAAATGAAATACAAATAAAAAATTCAACATTGGATATCAATCAGTCAATAGCGGACGTCGCCTGTAGTATACATTACTATAGAACATAATATGATTAATAGAATATCCGGGAAATAGTAAGTATGTCTAAGTTTTCGTTAAATAAATTAACAGTGTAACGTTGTATAATGCAAACAAAAAGTCGCTCTCCTTACGTATGACCAAAGACTAAATTTTTTGTAGTTAGTTTATTAGAGATATCCAGGATTATTTGGCAGTAATTTATTCAGGGATTCTTGGCGCTAACTTTTTTTTCTGCTCGGTGGATAAAAAAGTATCAATGAAATAAAACGTCGCTGTAGAATGATAACATCGTATGTCCAGAGAACCAAACATTACAGGAAACTAAAAATGTTTCACTTCATCAATGTTTGTTAAAAGGAATTATTTATTAATAACATAAATAAGTCCTTACTTCATGATTATACCAGTTAAATGACATAAGAGTGTAAGAATAAAAAATAAATGTTTTTTTTGACATACGAGGTTGTCATTAAAAATGGCCTCATATTGCAAATAATAGGTATAGTGCTTTTCATGAAAGAAGTCCCGCGGTGATTTTTGGAACTAAATTTGACAGGTCGGCAATGTTGTCATTCCTCGATGTTATCAAGTTCGTTTGTTGTGGTAGATTTTTGTGAATTTTTAACTAG
This sequence comes from Pieris napi, assembly GCF_905475465.1. Lineage (NCBI taxonomy): Eukaryota > Metazoa > Arthropoda > Insecta > Lepidoptera > Pieridae > Pieris > Pieris napi. The sequence continues at coordinate 4,222,579 of NC_062235.1, read as the reverse complement.
CTTAGTGCATTTTAAAGATTGATTACAATGCCAAAAGTTGTAAAAAGTTCGGCTCGAGAAATGATATTAAAGGTGAAAGAGTTCTGTGAAGCGGAACATAAGAATCAAGGTGCTTTAATACCACTAAACAATGTTCGGAAGAGAGTTGCCGTCATAATAGGTACTTTTTAGAGTTGCCATTTAATAATTTTTTGCTGTATTGATGGGACTTTTATGATATAAATTCGTTTTTGCGACAAAATTGAACATATACATAACGTGATGAAACTAGGTAACTTAAATTAAAACATATGTTACATATTACATAAGCATTATAAACTTAAAGTTATTATTATTTTTAATTGTTCATAATTTAATTGCAGCTGTGTCAGAGAAAACTGTAACAAGAATTACAAACGAAGGTATAACAGCGGTGTGTTCTTCGAAAAAAATTGTAACCCAACAATTATGCAATAAATCTTTACATAAAAAATTGTATTGCTTTTCTTTACCCTATTTTCTCATCTTTTCCCTGTAAGTAGGTAGAACAACGCTAATATAAGTAAATAAAAATATACTTTTTACATTACAGAAATATTGTTTCATCGAAGTATGAAAATAATATTATTTGATAAATTACATCTGCTAAATGTAAATAAAATAGGTAAATTTTTTACTCATAAATGGCAACATTACGTCATGCGATTGCAGCGCCGCGTCTGGGGGACTTCTTTCATGAAAAGGACTATACTTTACAATGCGTTCAGATAAACATTTAGTATTAATTTTACGCACATTTACTATTACTTTATATCACTATTACGTTGTCAAGTTTTTATTATATGAGTAGTACATATGCTATATACCAAAAGTCGACGTGAAAAATTAAAAACAAAGAAATATAAATAGGACATTGAAAATCAGTTTCAGCCTTCTTAGCTGTGTAACGTAGATGTTCAAACTAACTTAATATATTACAGAGTATACGTCTACTCATTAATATTGTTTAATTCATGAGTGTATTAGGTCGAGCATAGGCGTCCAATAAAGGTCCAATACACAAAATAAATCTAAACAATTACATAATAAATCAGCCTACTTATTTCTCTACAAGCTCCATAGACAATTGTATAATTTCACATTCGTGTAAATTCATAATTTTATAGATCTATGCATACACATTTATTGATATCTAAATCTAATTGCAGTCATACCAGTTTATTGGCATGTATTTGACATTGAATTATGATTGTTTATACGTTATTTAAAAAAAAATTATAGGTCTCGTTACCAGGCCATAAAATTATTAAAAAAAAATATGATTCATTTTACTCTTATTAGAAGTCAATTGCCAAAAAACCTTGTAAAACTGTATACTATTTGAAACCACAGATAGTCTACGCTCGACCATTAATTACCACAGTTATATCAGTTCACTGCCGAGCATATAATCTACATCTAATATTAGACGAAGCTTACGCCTGACCAATCACCACAGACAACTCTCATATTGTAGTCTGTGGCAGACACCGCGTGGTCCCGAACCGTAGAAAAGGAACTGTATGGGTCTATTACCTATAAGTGTGCTCACTTCATATCAGCCGTGTCGAACTTATGCTCTTTGACAGAGACCGCGTCTGAAGTGAGTGTCTCCTTCAAGTGCTCGACACAGTTCTTTGGGATTAATGTACCTGAAAATAATAATATTAAATATTATTTATCTTAATATTGCACGGAAAAAACATTGATTTACACGAGAACTACAAATATAAATAAAAAAGTTTTCATCATATTTAATTATTATTATTTATAGAAGAATTTAGTTACAGAAGTTTTATAAAATCAATTATGACTTATATTACTGCTTCTTGTAAAAAAATAAATTGATACGTTTCAAGATCAGAATTAGAGTGAAAACACCGTCGACTATCCATTATATTCGGACGGGAACGGAATAGTTCCCGCATTTTATTGTCTCAAATCATTTTCGTTTATTACCCAAATATTAATAGCTCCTAAGATTAAAGGTTGTTGAACACGTGAACCAAACAGACCTTTTCAGCTTTATCATAATATTATATATCATAGGCATACGTCGCTTTTATGAATTCGCATACAAACATACATACAAGAAATATACATAAAATGTAACTAGGAAGTCACAGACTCTTGCAATACAGTTCTCACTACATCAAGAGTCTAGGATAAAAGATTTTTAAATCTTATTTAATATTATTATACTAACCAACAATCTTGAGACCGTCGTCAGTCTTGAGCCTGACGACCTGCATCTTGTGGTGGTGGCTGCGTGCGGCCAGCGCTGCCTCGACCCTCGCCCACACCGCCAGCACCGATCCTGCTAGTACGTGGTATGTGCGCACGCGCAGACCCACCTGTCACATTTGTTAATTTAAGAGATCTATAGTTTAATAAAAAAAAGGGTGCGTATACTTATGTACGCGTGTAAGAAGTTATACTTCTTTGGCATTATTAGAAATAGTTTTTGATTGCATGCAAATAATTAATTACAATTAAATAATCAAAGACTGGAAAAGGAGTCATTATAGTCAATAAAATTCAGTTTACATTTGAAAAATTAAATAAATAAATATTTATTATTATTCTCTTACATTAAGTGTAACATAAATTCTATTATTATTCGAATGTTGTTTTTAAATTATGTCCAATGCCGTAGCATCTTCCGTGGGCAACTTCATTCTGTTAATTTTGTGTCACGGTGCGCGCGCATCGTAAAATTTCACTCTCATCAATTTTTCATAACGCGCCTAAAGAAGTATAACTTCAAAAATATTTCAACAGAGCATCGAATTTTTAAACACTAATTAAAAATAATGTCTGTTCTACGGGCCGTACCTCGCAGTCAGCCGCGTTTCTGCAGACGGCCTTCCAATAAGCGTGTGAGCAAACCCGTAGCGAAGCACTATGTTGTGCCTTCCACGCAGCTTCGGCTTCTTCAGAGCTTACTTTTTTGTACTTCTTTTGTATTTCACCTAACGTCTCCACTCTAATTTGTAGGCCTGTGTTTGGTCTAAAATTTTAAAATAAATACATTAGTAACTGTAGTAACTTGCCCCCGTAGAAGGCGAACGCTACCTAGGTGCCGCTCTATATAAAGCGCATCCTGTCTTTGGATCGAGTCCCAATACCTCTGCTACCTTCGGGGGTTGGGGATAAAATCAAATCCATTTCCACCATGTATTTGAAAAATCTAGTATTGTCTTTTATTAACATAACTTTTACACATTTAAAGAAAACACTTTTTTACCGGATTAAAGTTATGTATTATTATAAACTTATAATTATTTTACATAATTAAATTTTGACAGAAGACTGGTGACTGAAGACAAAAGATGTTGAATGTCGAAAAGTATCACAGCTGTAGAAAAGTTGTATTATCTGTATTTATTTCCCCGGAGTTGAACTCCGGTGGTTGAACCACGTACTTTTAATTATGTAAAATAATTATAAGTTTATAATAATTCATAACATTAATCCGGTAAAAAGGTGTTTTCTTTAAGTATAAAAAACCTGTTTAGTTATGAAGGTACAGTGTAAACTCGCACTTAACCTTCCAAATTACTCAACAAATTTGGTTTGCCTTGACCATACAATGTGACCTATATTTTCATATAACGACAACTCTGCTGTATATTTATTGTTTTGACCAGATAAATATATCATTGCCTGGTTACAGTTTACGTGGAGAAAATTCAAAATAAATATTCATTAATAAGAAATCTTGTTGAAAAGTTAAATAAAAAGGTTTCATGAGTTTAACGAGGCAGTACCAGCCTTTGTTACTTATGACGACCTGACAGAGTTTGCCAAAAAGCTGTTAAAATCATAATATATAAAGTACAGACTTCATATATTTCTACGAGAAATAAAATACCTGTAAAGCTGATAAGTCTTGTCTTTCTCCGGGAGGTTTCTATCTCTGCTAGAGTTAGCAGCAATGCATAATACAGCCGTGTATTTTCCATTTCTTGCCTGTTGCGATAGATAGAATCCCTCTGCTCCCATACATTCTTCGTTCTTTTCCATCGCATCGAACCAGTCCATACCACGCTGCAATTACAAAAAATAAAGTCAAATTTTCATTTACATTGTAAACATTAAATATCATTTCAAACAAAACTAAAAAGTTACGTAATCGAAGTTATATAAGAAAGGTATAAATAATCATTCAAGTAAATATTTTAATGAAAATAAATCTTTTGAGACTGTACATTTCACTAATATTTCATTAAGTACAGCTTGGCGCTACTATACGTAGCATTTAATTTATAGATTTTTTCGACCGACTATTAACAGTTATAAATAAGATATACATATTACATATATATACAATTACGTCATAGTTGAATAATAATCACCTCGCACAGAACAGTATGTAGCTCAACGGGCGCAGTACCGGTCGCGTGTTTCCTAAGGAACGTAACACAACGTACGCGACGTACGCACTCGCTCGCACTTCCGAGATCCAAAATACCCATGTCGAAACGACCGCTGCGTTTTGCTGAAAAATTGATAAAATATTTTATTTTATCACTTAAAGCAATTATCAATCTAATTTTTTGCTTAAATCGTTTTTTCGTTTAACTAACCTTGCTCCATGACAGCGGCGAGTGTGTCCGTAAAGTACTTGAAGAGTCGATTCTGCAATTCCACCGGCATTCCCAGTATCCTATTGAGGAACTTCGACATGTTGTTGTAGTCCTGTAATTTTTACTTTTTTTAAATAAATTGCACAAAGACATGACGATCTAACTTAAAACTAATAAGTTCTTTAAAACTAACCTAATTTACTAGAAAGGATATTTAACAAGAAACTGTCCAATAACACTACTTACAGTCTCTACTAAAAATAAAATATGTTTATTATGGAATATAAAAGACATGTATCACTTATTCCACGTCATTAAATTTGAATTTGTAGGCATCCCTACTCATCGGCAAAGAAGACAGAGGGTGTAGGCCGAGAGAAAAAGCCGGCGTAAAAAACTCTCCGTACTCTTTTAAAATAGCAAATCATCAAACAACACTAGCGAGCACTAGTCCCAGGCCCTTTTATCAACTAGATAATCGTTAACTTTATAGCAAGCCTTTTTACACAGCTTTTCTTTAATACATTTCTTAAATTTATTAAAAGGCAGAGATAAGAGCCTCTGGGATTTTATTAAAGAAAAGTATCCCTTTTATATATACATATATCCAAAAAATAATTACTAACTTTAGACAGTCTAGTACGGGGAAATTGCAGCCTGCGTTTGTTGTTAAAAAATGATAACATACGCAAAATGTTAATACCTTGTGCGTATGTTATCATTTTCATAAATATATTGCGAGAAAAAGGTAAGTATATTAATTTCCTTGAATTCATCTCTCATAGATTCCTACATTTTAAATTATAGATGTAAAACAAAATATTTTGTTAAAATAAATGGTTGGTCAATGTCAACCTAAGTACGTATACTAAACATTTGAATTTTGAAAGTGTTGCAGTCTATGATTTGTCAAATGTTAAAGTAGTTCTTTTGTAATAAAAATTGTCCATTATTAATTCCTTACCTTATCCAAGGCCAGCATCCCAGGCTGGTGTTCACTATTAACAATGAGCCCGACTCCGACGAGCGCCGAGGCGAGATCCTGAAAGAAGTCCCCGCGGTAGTCGGTAGGCGGGGCCACCAGTGGACTTTCGTACTTCATTATGGCCTTCATCACTGCTTCTAGGGCCGTGCGACCTTGAAATAGAAATAAACGATGCTTTTTTAATAGGGATGAAATGATGAAATGTTTTAAAAGTGCAGAAATGTGTAGGAGGATCATTGAGGACATTTATTTATTTATGTATATAATTATACTGTTATAATATACTCTATTTATTTGCTCAACAGTATTCCTACACCTACTTACTAAACAATATCCAAACAATTACATTGTACACAAAAGCCAAAAACGGAATAAACATTCAAACATAAACAAAGCAAGCACAGTTTCATTTATATATACAAAAAATATAAAAAAGTATATTTGTATAATAAATTCTAAGATTCATTGATCATTATAATATATATTTAATATAAAGGAAGAATAACAAAGCCATTATTAATAAAAGATAGGTACCAGAGTTTTTTTTAATTATTTTAAAAAAAAATTTTAGTTACATTAAATATATCTATTTGCTGGTAATTTGTGTTACAAACTGAAGGTATACAATACATGACTGAGTTACGTAAATAGTTTGTATTAGACCGAGGAATTTTAAATAGTTGCTTTACTAATACTGTTTGATACGTTTATCTTGTTCCCCAAGTATTTGGCCCCCATTTAAAAAAAACATAGTTAATTGTACAATATGAAAAACAATTTCTCTTACCATATTTATTGTCAATGTTAAATTGGCTCAGATCTCTAGTTTCCGTGGCTCGTCGATCACCATGCGTCAACGCACCGAGTGACTCCAGTCGCTTAGCAACGGTTGATGCGAATCGACGCTCACCGGCCAAGTCCGATATCAGGAATATGTACTCTGGCGCATTCACTTGGTTCGATCGATGGGTTCGACCTAACGTTTGAAATAAAATAAGTTAAGTTTAGACTTTAATTTTATATTCTATTACTGGAATTGAAATATAAACACGATTGCCTTCAAATCACAAGTGCACTTAATTTAATAAGTTTAAAAAGATATATTGAGAGCAGTGTTGGCCTAGTGGCTTCAGCGTGCGACTCTCATACCAGAGGTCGTAGGTTCGATCTCCGGCTGTGCACCAATGGACATTTATGTGCGCATTTAACATTTGCTGGAACGGTGAAGGAAAACATCGTGAGGAAACCGACATGTCTTAGAACCAAAAAGTCGACAGCGTGTGTCAGGCACTGAAGGTTGATCACCTACTTGGCTATTAGATTTAAAAATGATCATGGAACGACCTAAAGAGGTTGTAGCGCCATTGATTTATTTTATTTTAAAAAGATATAAGACTTCTGTATATTCTGAATCCTACTCGAAACATTTAACAATAAAATAGTTTTACTATAACTCACCAAACTGTTGTATCGCTCTGTCCGCTGACCATGGTAATTCTAGCGTTATATGTACTCTTCTCCTTTGATTTCTCGCCCTGTAAGAATATTTTATGGAACGCTTTAATTTACGTCTCATTGAACATTCATAAGTCTTTGTTTATAATTGTTATTGATTTAAATAAAAAGTTTTAAAATAAGAGATGTCTTCCTAAAAACTTCATAATAGAAAATGGAAGAAACAGAATTCTGAGACGAAATTTTATTGCGGATCGCCTCCATTTAACATCCCGAAACAATTATTTCAACAGAATCTAGAACTTCTAGATTATACGGGGGGGGAGTGGTTTATAATAAGATATCACGTGTAGTACTTATTTTTTCGACAAACGCGTGATTTCTAAACCGAAAAACGGCAGATTCTCTGCGTAGTGCGCGAGTGGCTTCATAAAACCGATGTTGATCTTCAACAAAGTACAGTGCCAACAACTGACTTGCATATTTTTTTATGCCAGTCAAAAACAACCTGCAACCTTTCTGTCTTCACATGTTTATCATAGTCCTTAATTTTCTAGAATAGGATTACATTATACTTTATACCGGTACTTAAAAATAATATTATAATTTTTTTTAGATTCTTTGTAGGTACTAAAAAATACACGTGATTTTTGGTAGGGGGGTAGTCTCAAACACGTATCACCAAGGAGGGGTTAAAATTTTTTTTAAATCACGTGATTAATGGACGGCCCCCTAGAACTACATACCTTCTATCACTCTGCAACGAGATACCACTAGAAGCAGCTTCAGAAATGATGGCCACATCCTTTTCTCCGTCCATAAACCGTTTTTTCTCAGCAAGATTTAAAGTTTCTAGGGGTATGTCAGCCTCCGCCCGACTTTCGTATACTATTTGACCATCCTCGGTTTGTACCACGCGCCCTTTTCGACCCGTCATCTATTCAAGACATTAGCAAATCATTTTATTATATAAGCGAAAATATGTAATAGAACACAAGTGGAAATAAAAAATAATGAATGTACTTGTATACACGCGTTAGAAGTTATACTTTTTTGGCGTAATAATTTTCTTCGAGCACTTTAGAGGGACGTTTCCCTCTTCGAATTGCATTTTTCTTGTCCATTTTAATGGTCACTTTAATCGAAACGATATAATATGTCCTAATCAACATATTTTACAATAAATACTATGTTTTTTATCACATTGGAACGGGTTTTCTCGTATAGAAATCATTGTTTTGGTTTAAATAAACACAACTCTGAAAAACACTACGCCATGACAGACAATGCAACTTGTCGATAAAACAAAGCAAACGTCAACTAGCGGCCCAGACTGTTTTACCGACGTTTGAACAGATATTTAGGGTGTCGGTTTTTTGTGACGGTGTGCGGAAAAAAATTACTCTCATATTTTTTCCCTATCGCGCCAAAAGAAGTATAACTTCCAAAAGGAAATAATAGTTGCCACGCAATAAGTGAAAAACGGTTCTTCTGTTGTTAAAACACATTTAAATAATGAACCACACTTCTTGTCATACGTCACTCGCATTTGCAAAAGTAAAGAAAAAAATTCTTGTCTAATTTTTAAACAATAGAATAATACCTCAGCAACATTATCGGTGCCGCCCAATTCGTCAACCAATTGATCGAGCGTATTGGGAGGTAGACGTCGTCCAAGCTTTTCGATGTTGGCTAATAATTCCTCTTTCATACTGCAAGCGCGCTCTATTGCTGAACGTGGCGGCGCAACTTTGCGTGATGGACCTAAAAATATTTAATTAAACTTTACAAAAAAAAACTTGGCTACAAAGTACCCAACATAGCTTCAAGAATGTATGTTTGTGTAAGTTAGTACACGTAAATACCAGTCCCCAAAAATGTTAATGAACTAATTAATTACAAAAATGAAAAAAAAAACGAAAATTAGATAAAATATTTTGTTTTATTTTTTTATGATACAGCATACAAAAATACATGCAACCCTTAATTTTCACCTCTCTAAGATGAACCCCTATTTTTTATTTATTTAAATCTTATGACTTGAACTCTCGAGGTTTATATAGAGAAAAATCACAGAAAAACCCTAAAAAGATTTCATTCCAGAAAACCGAACAGTCTCTGGGGTAGCATAGCAAAATGTAGCATGTTGGTATGTACTAAAAAGGTTGGCTAAATAAAATTAGCTACCACTTAATGTGGTAGAAACGAAGTTCGCGGGGGCAGGTCGTAACCTATAAAAGTATGTTAAACCTTGCAGTCAAAGTATGCGCCATATGCGCGCTCAGAAAGTTCTCCAAGAAACTTGACGAGCTCCTCTTTATCAATTATGTTCACAAGAAAAAGTTTAAAGTATTACATAAATGAATGCTATACAAATGCTTTAATTATATATCCACATGATTCTAAAAGTATGAAATATATAACCAAAAGTACATTAAATTGTAAAACCAAATTTCATTACTACAAAAAGACTTATTAACTTTCGGATGCAAACGGATGTTATTGGATCCAAACAAACATCAGTCCAATAAATGATGTTTATTAAATCGGCAGGCGCACAAAGGGCCTTCAAAATTAATAGAGATATAGTTGTACACGTGTAGGGGTGGAGGTGGGTGTTGGGACATTCGGAGAACCGGGAGCGATCGATGCAGCCGGCCTGCAGCCCGGGATAGGGTTGCCAAATTTATTTTAAACGCATTTAAATGTTTTGACGACGGATGACGGATTTACCGTTTTCTTTATATTATGAATTAGATTCGCTAGTCCTGTCTTCTAACATATTTTGACGGTTTTTCAATTAACTTAAACGACTTAAGTCTCACGATTGCAGTTCATTTTTGTTCCGTTTTCTTTGAATTGTACATTATGCGTGCATAAAAGTTAAGATATACATTCAATAGTAAGAATAAATAAAATGATATTGCAAGAAAAGCAATAATTCAAGTCATATTTATTAAATGCAAGCTTAAATATTATAAAATAAAAAGTGTAACTGCCATCCCTAGCACCTGCACTAGACAGTCTCATTCAATTTGCTTCGCCGAATAGCTTCCTCATTTATGTATTATATCAATAGCATGGTACTACATCAAAGAGAAATATTATATTGGTTCGTCTGGGAAATTGTAATTACACTACCTATTGCTATACATATATTAACTTGTCCCCTTGTAATACTCATTAAGCCCCAACACACAAAGTAGTCTAGTCACAAATACACAAAGAGATGTGCGCTTGTTAAAATCAAATTAATACCTCTTAGTAACAAAAGCTCCCTAACTTATCGACGTCTTTTCTTGGAAATATAAATAGAAAATATATTTTCCTCCTAAAGATCCTTGAGACACGAGGAGCCCGTTGCTAAGTTACCATGAGTTTATTTTGTTATAAGCTTATAAAAAATTCTCTGATTATTCGTATAACAGGTACTTCAGCTAATCTTGAGACAAGGTATTCTTTACGTATTGATTTATTTTACGTAATGAATCAGATCGAGTATCAGAGAGAGAGTAATCAGACCTATAAAATACCTATTGGCTTTTGTATTTTACAGACAACACACCTACACCGGAAAAATATGTTTTGAAAATCTATAAGGTTTCATATGAGATAAAAATTTCGCAGTTTGGAATTTTTTGTTGAGATCCAATCTAAAAATCTGCCAGTTTGAAAACCCGTGGGTGGTTTAAATTTCTCTTTAGCAAAACAACTTTTGATGCCAGTAAAAATCAATACTTTTGTGCCGATTGGTTGAAAGAAATGGTAATAAAACAACTAGGACGTTTCCTTTATATATGAGTAGGTAAAGATATTAAAATTTTCTAAAAGTTAAGATATTGTATTGTAATTCAAAAATAAATTTCATAAAATAGTTGTATATAAATTTTATATTTTTTTAACATACACTAATGGCCAATGAATTGTTATAAAAATATCTCATAATAATGTCATTGGTATAACAATGGCAAATCAATTCACGCCTATATAATTATCCAAACTCATTATCACACACATACTTAAAAATAAAAAGAAGTGGCGCTACAACCTTTGAGGTCTTGGCCTCAAATTCTTCTATCTGTATCGTGCTTTTCCCATTTACTTTTTCACGACACACGTTTAATCAACTTTTTGTTTCATCACTATGTTCTCTTTCACCGTACGAGCAAGTAATAAATGCGCAATAAAAAGTCTATTGCACAGCCGGCACGGTTCAAAGAGAACATTGTTCTAACAATAGTATAAAATAAAAGCAAACTTAAATTAATAGTTAATTAACTATATAGTTAACTAGCCGTTTCGCGCCCGCTTTGCTGGACGAATTAAAATAAATTTTATGTTTCATTATTTTATTTTTTTTCATATTTTTATTATTCTTCTTTTTAACTTCCCGCTAAGAATATTGAAATATTTCGAAAATCGAGTTTTTAACAGATGTTGACGTTTAGAGGTTCTAGGAAGCCTCCCCGAATGTTTCCGCGGTGAAGTCCGTATGGATAAATTTTCATAAAAGTAAAACAGCAATAAAAAAATGAAGGAAACGTTCCTTAATAAATAAATAGCCATAAACTAGGAAAAATTTCGCATCGAATGGTGGTAGTTTCATGTCGATACGATCAGTGGTTTAGGCGTGATTGAGCCTCAAACGAAGACCATTTTCATTATATATATATAGATTTACTAAATAATGAATTACCTAGATATAATCCGTTGGTGCCAACGGGGGTGCCGGTAAGACTCTGCCCACTATTAGTTTTGACTGTGACTGTAGGCGTTGTGTTTTTCTTCTCAAACATCGTTTCAATCTTGTCTTGTGTCGTGTTTTTCTTCTTCGCTGCTACTTTTTTCTTTTTCGTTTGTTTCTTTTTGCGATTTACCCATGGTTCTGTCAACGATAATGGATTTAAATTTTTGTGTTCATATCTTTTACTCGCCAGCGTCATGGATTAAAGCTTTAATGAATATTTTAAACATATTAATTATTTAAGTGCGAAAGTGTAACAACATTCGTATATTAATGTAATTTAAGAAGTCCAATTAACGTCAATCAATAAAAATAACGAATAAAGATTATGTCATAAATGTGGGATGAAAAAACGAGCACAATTATAACAAAAGAAGTTCTTTCTATCAAACATTTGATGCTGCTAATTGAGCACCTATTTCAGATCTGTCCAATAAATTATCTCTCGAAGAAGATTTATAATTATATGTTTATTGTAATTTCGAACCCTATTGCTTGAAAAGGCAATGAAAGCATTTTAATCCTCCGATTGAATCTGTGACAAGCTTATTCTTAAAATCCTGACTAAATTACTTTTGTGTTTACATTAAAACGACTAGATTCAAAGCAGACAACAAAGAACAATTGCTATTTCACCTAACGTATTATTTGAATTCAGAATAAGACCTACAAATAAAAATACTCACAGCATATCTCATCATATATATCAAACCACCATGAGTTTTCAATTACTATTAATGTGAAATGCAATAATAACCGAACCGTACAAATATTTGTGCTCCTATTACGCTCTTTGAGATTTAATTTTATTCCATAAATAGCGAAGGCCCCGCAGCGAACCCGTTGTAGAATTGTAGCTAATAATTCGCATCGCAAACTGTAAGATTAGTTTACTGCGAATCCGTTTTCAGTATTGATTTTGAAAGCTGGAAATTCATTTCTAGGAAGCGAAAATAGCTTCCATAAATGGACCGACAATATTCTAAAGTTGTAGTGTTCAGAGCTTTCAACTTGTACTTCATATTTAGCTTTGATGACTGAAACTTATTATAATGTTATGAGAATATTCGTTGATTTAAGTTCCATAACGGACCAATATTTCAGTCACCTTATAAATGTACCAACTATATATACCAATTTAAATTATATTATACATATACGAAATTTTGTACTATCAATAGGGTAGTAAAACAACAAAAGTTGGCTAATTAATAATAAATAACTTCACCAGTAAATCAATCAATACTATTTTTTTATTGAAAAACCATAACGCGGGCGTGTTCATATAGCACTGTCACCATACCATGTAATATTAAGTAAACTGTATGAATGTAAAAAAATTATACACATGCCGTTACATTCTAATATAAACTGTTAACATCGAGCATTGTACATTAATTAGTACATAAATATTATTAATTGAAAAAATTACGGAAAATAGACTTTACCAGATAAAAACAGTATTAAATAAAGCTTAGTTATCACAATATTGCAATGCTATATTTTTATTTATGTATGTATGATTCCTTTAAAATAGAGTTGCGTTATAAGGACATAATAAATATTACTCACCATCGTCATTGTCGCTACCACTAAACTGGAAAGGATTGGTGTCACTCAAATCCGAGTCTGATACGCGTCTCTCTTCATCCGAATCTGGTTCCAGCTCCAGTTCGTCTTCTGACCCACGGAAGAATTCATCGCTGGATGAGCCGCCACGAGCACGCTTGGCCGCCATGTTCGCTTGTTGCCGTGACGTCACTGTTTATTGTACGAAATGCAACTTTGTATTTGCTATGCCTTTGAAAACCAATTATAAATAACAATAATCCAGTGGCGCTGCAACCTAATAAATATAGATCTCACCTTGCACTTGTGTTATTCATTTGTTTCGTTATCCTACAGCTAACATAAATTATATATGTTAACGTAAAATTGTAAATACCGTTAGATTGTAATCTATCTCGCGAGATTATAAACTGTCGAAAGATTGTGAACCTCAGCGTACTGCTTACAATATAACGTATTATTATTCGGTAGATTGTACTCTATCGAAGTGAAACCGTCAAATTACTATCTAAAATTGTCAACTGTCCGAAGGTTGTCCCCGATTGGGCGGCTTTATAGTAGACCGTTAATTAGTAATACGTTAAATTGTAAGCAGTACGTTGAGTTCACAATCTTTCGACAGTTTACAATCTCGCGAGATAGATTACAATCTAACGGTGTTTACAATTTTACGGTGACATATATATACTAAGGAGTAAAAAGAATATCCATAGCGCAAAATCACCTGCGTCATGAGCATACCCCACATACACATATTCACGTACTTACCCCTACTTTTACACCATCATACAACACAGCCAAGGTACAAAATAATTAAATAATTTTTATTGTTTGTTTCCTATTGTAAATTTTTAACCTTTTTGTAGTCAAATATTATGTATTCCATCTCTAGCTATACTTTAGTGTAATTGTTTGTTATATTTATGTAAGGAAAACATAATATATTTTCCTACACAAACTCTTGTCTATATTGTATTTTATATAAACTCTTTTGTAATGTTGTCTTTGCCGTCTGATTGACGATGTTTAATTTATGTCAGTTGACATAATATATGTAAGATATTTTAATTATTTCATTATATTATTTTACTTTCTAAAACCTAGAATATAGGCTTTAAATGTTGTTTCTTGTGTATTCACAGAGAAACTCAGTTGCGCCTTATTTATTCCCAGTATAAGCGATTGATACTATTATATTTATATTATACTAGCTGGCCTGGCGAACATCGTACCGCCTAACAGTCGATTCTTTATTTTTTTTAATACGTATTCTGCTATTCGGGACACCGGTCTAGCTAGTAAGATAAAAAAAAGAAAGTTACAGAGATAATACAACAAATACATTATGTCAAAAAATAAAAATTTACCTTCCCGGAACCCCTCCACTAACACTTGAACTTTATGATATGGTATTAAAGTTCAAATTGCCTTTAAATATTATTACGAATATTTTGTATGGGAATATAGAAAAGTGTTGTTATTAGACTTTTTCACTCAATTTTTTTTAATTTTTCTCTCCGTAAGAACCATCCTCGTACTTCAAGGATTATTATAAAAAAAGAATCAGACAAATCGGTCAAGCCGTTTTCATGTTATGTCGTGACAACGGAAAACGGGTTTCATTTTTATATATACAGATATAAAAACAATTACACTATATATAAATAAATATACAATAAAAAATATTAACTACGTAATACCTAATTCGGCTGTTCTGTGTGATGGTGTGAAATTAAGAGAATGTACGTACATCATATACACAATCTGTGGTGTGCTCATGATGCAGGTAATTTTCTTTTTTATAGAAAGGGAGGTCAACCTTCTGTGCCTGAGTCATGTCGATTTTTTTATCTAAATCATATCGGTTTCCTTACGATGTTTTCCATCACCGTACGAGTAAGTATTAACTGCGTACTCAAAAACTCTATTGCCGAGATTTGAATGCCCAATCTTTATGTCAAGAGTAGCGCGTTCAAATCGCGTAAGGTGCTCACAATTTTAGACTGATCTTGGTCTCATGAAAAGTCATAATTAACAGATTTAAGTTAATAATTCAAATCAATACAGTTCAGAGAACCAACCAAGGCAACAAAATAGTAATGGAAAAACAATAATGGAGGTCGGATCAAAGCTTGGACAAAGAATCAATGTATGGTTGAAGCTGACATGACAAACTTTTAAAATTTCAAAACACGTCAAGAGTACATTTACTATTTGTTACACAGTTCTTATTTCGTCCCTGAGGTTTTCTAGTATAAAAGATAATTTGATATCCTCAACAATAAACTAGCGCGCATAATAGAGGGAAAGTTTTATTATATATGTATTTGCTTTTTCGCTTTGATGAAAAATGTCGATATCAGAACCGGCATCGCGCAGGTACAAAACTATATTTATATTATCTGTATACATTTCTATTTTCGGAAATAATGTATATTAACCATCGTATTCATAAGTATTTAATACAGATAAATTGTCGTGATCGTCCCTTTATATATATCGGCAATTATTAAGAACAAAATTAAGAAAAAATTTATATACCAGTAGAAAGACACACTATTTAAGCTTTGTAGTGTTACGGTATATGCCTTTTGATAATTTTATAGTTAAATAAATGATTATGCCTCTTAAGGAAAACTTTTTTGGCTGGTAGTCCAATACAGTACGTCTTGATTAGTCATAGAGATTGTGAAATAACGTAGTAATAAAATTTTTGGCCACATTCTTAGACAATATTATCATCATTATCGTTCATTTCATTTCTATACTGTAATGCAAAAAAATTCAGTCATCTGAATGCGCAACCGTCTTAGACCACCAAGTACCAACAGGCTTCCTTCAGTAAGCTCCCCATTATAACCATACAATATCGATACACTAAAGAATTAATTTCACTCACGCTTAATACTTTTTCCATTACGAAATCATTTCAGTTATGATATTCTAGAAATTATTTCGAAACATTCCTGTTATATTTGTGTATACGAATTTTGTACAACTTACGTTTTCTCTTGGAGGTGTTGGCATCATCATCGACACCATTCTTGCCATTGGTGACCGCTGGTAGTGTGATAAGCGGTGCTTTCTTTGGCTCTAAACCCAGCAACCTGTTGATTCGCTCTCGATCCGGCGCCGGGAAATGTTTCTCAACTAATGTTTGGAACACTCCTCTGTAAAATGAATATTCTTTAAGCTAAGGTCAAAGTACGCACAACGGACCAATTAGGAGTCCAATTGCGGAGAAAGGAGTCCTACTACCCTAAGCTAAGGTCAAACAAGCTTTTAACGATGTTATAATATCTGATTATTATTATTTCATTACTGTAAATTTAAAAGATAGTAACTATACATAATGCAATGGAGGTTTTAAAATAATAGTCTATCAATTGTCATTATATAAATCGTAAAACTAAATTAATTTAGACAACAACTTAAAATAATTTCCATCCATCATCCTACGAACAAACTTCGATATATTTTAATGCTATATTTTTAAATTTAATTCTAAAACGTTACTCACTTTGAAGAGAAGTCAGCCTTATAATTAATAAAGGATGTGGAGTGTATGTAATTAAGTTTTTAATACTATTAAAACAATAGAATTCTCAGTATATTTTCTGTAAATGTACAAATTGTCAATAAAATTTAATACTGGATATATACTACGTTAATAAAGAAACCTTGAATACCTGATTTATGACACCTGTGTCCATGCAAGATACAAAGGACAGATCTAGATAGTTAAATTTAATATTATATAAACGTATAAGAGTTTTGAAGAGAAATATGTTTATAATATTTATTTAGAGTAATTTATTTATGCAAGTGTCATAAATTCCAAAGTAACAGCATAGCAATCCTCATAATTAACAAAGAATTAATGAGACATGCAAGGTGATAGTAATATCGTTTCAATACAAAAATAATTAAAGATATTCTGATCGATATATGTGCATATCATATTGTGCAATTAAAATTACTTCATAAATGTGTGCACCTAATCATACCCTTGTTGCCACGGGAGATATGAGAGGCTGTGTAACACCCACTCCCCGCGGCCGGGCGTCCAGGGGAAGACAAGCATGCGCGATGAACGCACTGTATCATCGATTGCACTTCGTTCGCACAGATGTATCAACTGCATTTTGCTTTCTGACGCGACGCGAGGCGCTCACAACACCGAGCGGCCACCAACCGTCAACGTGACATTTAAACTTTTAAAATGTTTACCGAAGAGCAACTTAAAACATACCTCGAAAACATCTCGCCGAATCGAGAATTTATAAGATTTGAATTTTCAAGTGCCGAGCAGTTCAAAATACAAATTAAATGCATACTACAAAAACAAGAACCAATGGAGCTTCACAAAAGTAACATAGACATGTGGATAAAGGCCTTTTCGATGTTTACAGCCACTATGTGGACGGCTCAAATTTCGGACACTAAGATGAAAACAGTATTATTTCAAAAGGATTGTGTTTGTCAACACATCAACTATACTAAAAGGAAGAAGGACGAAGCGGAAACCGTGTGTAAGGCACAAATAAAATTTGAAATAAAATCTATGGATGAGCCAAATGATTTAAATTTATTTATCACGATAGATTTCGACCACTCTCACAGTGTTTATACTTCAACAGCCACGTCCTTTATCGAGACTATGTCCGACACTGACAAACAATTTTACGAATACTTTGATAACGGCTTCAACGCTACTACATCGAAAACTTACCATGAATTATATCTGATAGGAAAATATGGTACAAGGTCCTCTCAATACCTTGCAGACGAAGATATAAACCCAAGTATTAATCATATAAAATTTTTAATTGACAACATGCAAAGCAAGGATATAAAGCGCAGTTTCAGAGATATACTTGAGGCTAAAAAGGCGTACATCAACGATTCCGGCGGCACAATAATGTACACTGAAAAACCTGAAATTGTCGTCATAATAACGCCACTCATGAAAAAAGTAATGATGAATAATAATTTGAATTGCGTGTTGGTAGACAGCAGCTTCGTCAAAAATGGATTAGTTGTGACAATGTTATACATTTCTAACAAAATTGGAGCGTTGCCCATCGCATGCGTTTTACACACAGCAGCGACTGAATCCAACTTCAATGGCGCTTTTAAAATGTTAAAATTGACCATAAACACACTCGTTTCCAACACTTTCAACCCAAAAATATTTATCGTCAATGATTTGGTGGAACAGAAGAATGCATTATCCAAATTTTTCCCAGAATCAAAGTTCTTTGCATCTCGTTGGTCCATTTGTTGCGAGATTTGGAAGTGGCTCTGTAACGACGATCTCAAGATCGACCACCGTAGGAGACACTCGCTTATGTTTCTCTTTAAATCTTTGATTTATGCAAGCGCTGATACCGCTAACATACATTACACCAAATTATTGGTGAGTAATTACTTTGATTCCAAGGTCGGCTTACGAGAGTATATAGACTACATTTGGGGACGATCAAACGAATGGATTGTTAAAGATGACTTTCAAATTAACCTTTTGATGGAGATATCAATTCGGCTTATAAAGGAATTTCTTTTACGTAAATGTCGGTTTTTTAATATAATTACGATGATCGACGTCGTGTCTAAGCTTTTGGAAAATCACCTGAAAGCAGTGATCAACACATACATTGATGGGATGCCGAAAATATTACATTACACGAAATTCTTTCACCGATCTTACACTGTTTGTTCAAATGTCGAATTTGTGCAGATCCGTTTAAACGAGTATTTGGTCCAGTATCAATCATCACCTACCTTGTACTATCATGTGAAAACGGACACGAGTTGTTGTGACTGCCCTATCGGAAGGCAAGGACGACTGTGTGACCATCTAGGCATCATATTTAACAAGGGTTCAGTCAGAATGCTCAGCATTCCACTATTGACAAACATTGAAGTTAACTTATTGATGAGATTTGTCGGCTTAAGTAATGACAAAAATATAAAATGTGAAATCATGAAAGACGAAAAGTTGACAGAGGCTATAGAAAGTGCTACAGACTTAGAGAAAAATACTGTGTACCTGAACAAGTACCAGAGGGATTGCGTTGTTGAACGTTCAGAAGACACAACGATGGATCAATCGGAGTACGATGTCACACAGAAACCACATTTTTATATCTTCAAGAAATTTAAAAACGATAACATCAAAGCTATAAGGCAAGGTCCAGACTCAATTGAATTGAAAGCAGCCGACAAATTAAAAAATAACAATTTAATTTGTAAACGCACCGGTTTCAAACGCAATCTCCGCCCAATCGAATTATACATGAATACTCTGAAAAACTTAAAACAACAGTTTTTAACGTTGATAGATTATTTTGAAAGCAACCCGAATGATGAAACCTTCGCAGTCATGGCACGCGTATCGCAGGAGTTAGCCAAATTTAAACCGCAAATTAACGTGGAGAACATCACTTCAAATGTTATGAAATACAAGAAAAGTAAGCACAACGATTAAATCGTTATATTTTTAAGATAAGAATTATTACAAATATTGGTGTCTAAATTAATATCTGAGATGTGTTATAAATGTAATTTTTTTATTGTAGTAAATTGTATATTTTTACTGTGAAACTAATTATTTTAAACTTACTGATTTATATCGAATTATTTAAATATGTGATTAGGTAAGCTCAAATGTAACATTGTATTGTGAATTACGTAGAAATAAGTAACATATGTGGATATACCTACTTTCAATATTGTAAACCGTCCTAAGGATAATTTAATTCTGTCTGTTGATGTTTCATGATGTAATTATTGGTGTAAATAAATGTATGAACAAAAATACATATTTAATTTTATGGGGTATTTTATATTTCCCATTAAAAGGATCTATTTAATCTCAATAATGGTAAGATTTATTAAAATCCCTGAGAGATTTTTACTATATTTTCACTGAATTTTTTTCTACATCCATTTCAATTGTATTTAGTTTTGAATCTAAATTTAATAACGTAGTGAATCAAATATAATTAAGAGACGTCAAACCTTTTCATCAGACATTTTTTACAAAACACACTCTATGGCATAGTTTAAAAACTCGTTAAACTATTATTATATTTCAAATGTAACAACTACGAGAGAGATGGCGTTCCGTGTGCCATTTATAAGTAATCGGTCGGCCAACAGATGGGGCTACGATTAATATTCTTTACAATCGCATGAAAGCTGGCTGCTTTTAAACACGATGTAATCAGTAATTTAAATATATAGTCGCAATAGATTTCATTTTAATAAACAGACATGGTTTGACATTAAAAATATGCGCAGAGCTATTAAAATTAACTCTTAACTGAGATTATCGGGCATTACAATCTATGCGCAAACCTATGCAACACAGCCCCTGTACAAATCTAAAGGAAATTTCAAATTTAACATCATGTACGTAGGGCTTCATTAGCAACCTAATATTGTACTTTTTGTAATTAAAAAATTACGTCGAATTGATAACCCGTAGGGTTTTTTTGAAGACAATATCTCAATGGTGTTTATACGCATATACATTTTAATATCTATTCTATTTGTTTCAGATGATGACTTAATAAAATAGAGTAATTGCACGTTATCCTACGTAAGGAGTAAATTAATAGTCAATTTAATTCTCAAAACCAGTGCTTTATTTAAATTATGGAGGCATGCATGGCATCATTGATTGCAATCTACACTATCAAAGTTATTCTAAAAACTAAAATATACACTAATTGTCACTTAAAATAGTAATAGATCACCAATCCATAATATTATATACACAATGCTTAAAATGTTTATATCGTATTATTGTGAAGTAGAAAACCTTGTCCATTCATTGCACATTTAATGGAAAATCTGACACACGTAGCAATTACGTAGTTTGTACATGAAATCCAAATGTACAAGACTAATTAATTATATCGTTAGACCTCTTTGAAAAATTTACTATGTTAATACAGCAGGATTACATAAGCAGAACAATATAATATTTTTGTGCAGAGGAGAAGCACGGGCAGCCTACTATTTAGCTTTAAACTCACAAATCAATAAAATTCAAAATTAGCAGTATGGGAGTGTTCAAGTATTCCGTAACGCAATTTTTGGAGATTATTGACCCCCCCCCCATGTAACTCGCCGTAACGTCACTCAGTACCCAAGTGTAGTAAAACGTTTCGTGACCACCTGGTGACTCTTTAGTTACTATTATGTGGTGTATGTCGAATTTTTTTTTAAATAATAACGCGTAATTTAATCCCCGCCCCGCATCGTAACGTTTTGCTAAAGGACCCGCCCTCCCAAAATACGTTACGTAATACTTGAACGCTCCCTATCAGATCATCAAAACTACGGCAATATCAAATATAATACAAGTATAATATGACTTACTTGGCAGTTGACACGAAATCGCTAAGTTCACCATCGTCTCGTTCGAGTTGCTCCAACGTACGCGCTTCGCCAGTTGACTGAAGACCGATCACCACACATTTGCCGCATTTAACCGCTTCTCGGGCTGTTATCACCGCGTGGTTCACCTTTTAACAATTCAAAGAGTTTACACAATAGTTGCTAAATAACAAGGCCGGCTGACTCGTGAGCCTTTGAGAATTGTGAGCAATGTTACTTAACATTATCAAAATAAAACGTATACACAACAAGCAGGATATTTATGACATCTCACAATATGAGGGTAGGTGAAAAAAGTGTGTAACAACTAATTATAAATATGTTGTTAACAACCTCCTTTTCCTAGTGCGAGTGCCATGATGGGATTTCCTAGTGCCGCGAAGTGATGCAATAGGTTCGTCCTATTGTACTCGCGTTTCGTGCGGTGAGAGCTACCCCGAGCTCATCCCCGCTCTCCAATAATTAAGGTGTAGAAAAAACAGAAACTACCCCAGGTGGGTTACCACACGCGCTCGCGCTCGCGGTGGTGAATCCCCATCTGGGCAACCTACACCGGGACGCTCAGCATCCACTTCGTATTCTGGGGGGGTAATTCTGCGCACTACGACCAACATAGATCAATTACTAATCGATCTCAAGGCAAACGGAGCAAACCAACAAAGGCACCGCCTTCCACGTATTGGACTTCATAAATCTTAGGGGACTCCAACATCCACGCTGTCCAATATTATTTAGAGACTGTGATGCCGGCCTTGCTCTTTCTTAAGTTTTGGTCTGGTGATCATGACGCACAACGCTGCGGTATGCGGTATGGACACCGGACACTCAATCATATGAAAAACGTCGAGAATGTTCTCTTGTTCCGTCGCAGTATGCGTCAGCGGCGAGAGGCAAGCGCGGTGAAGTGGGGAGTTGTACTGCCGCACAGCGCGGCGTCATTCTCGGTTCAACGCTGTGGTGTGCGGTGTGCGTCACTGAGTCAATATGAAATTTTTGAAGACAATTTAATAGAATTAGTTCGCAACTATCCTTCTTTATATAAAACCTTAATAGCTGCGGCAAAATCAACTGACCACCTCTCCGCAGGGACGCTAAATGCTGCGTCGTGACGCTGCGTTGCGGCGCATACCGCAGCGTTGTGCGTCATGATCACCAGACCAAAGCATTACCGAGACTCAGATTTACTCCCCGGACTGATACTTTCTACCTCTCCTATCCGGGGTTCAAATTGGAACATTAATTAGTGCGGGAGTATGAAGATTCCAAGTTCGATTTCGGCCAAAGTATAAATATTTTAAGGATGGGAGAGATACAATTAAATTGTCATCAATTCTGAGGTTAGGAAGGTTCATGTTATCTATTATGTGCTAATTTAACAAATGCCACACCTTAGAAGCAATACACAGGTACTTGAAGAACCTCTGATGCGCCGACCAGAACTGTCCCCACATTGTTTTCTTCATCCGGGCTTCGGCGTCTATCAGCTCTGCTGCCTCCGTAAAACGTTGCATTGCCTCCACCCACTGCCACCGAATTAAATTATTAAAATTTCTTAAGTTAATAAAAAATATTATAGTAAAACATTCAGAAAAATTGATTTTGAATGATCAAATCTTCAAAATCAATTTTTCTGAATTTTTTACAAAAATCTTCTATATATATATAAGAAAAATGGTCTTCGTTTGAAGCTCCTTCACGCCTAAACCACTGATCGTAACGACATGACTACTGCCATTCGATGCGAAATTTTTCCTAGATGGTTTATAGCTATTTATTTTTTTAATTCCAACGTTCGTTCATTTTTTTATTGCTGTTTTACTTTTATGAAAATTTATCCATACGGACTTCACCGCGGAAACATTCGGGGAGGCTTCAAACGTCACGAGGCTTCGAACCTCAAAACGTCAACAACTGTTAAAAACTCGACTTTCGAAAATTTTCAATTTTCTTAGCGGGAAGTTAAAAAGAAGAATAATAAAAATATGAAAAAAATAATAATAATGAAACATAAAATTTTATTTATTTCCTATTTTAATTCGCCCAGCAAAGCGGGAGGGAAACGGCTAGTATCTTTAGATTTAACGTGACAAATCCATACACGTTGAATAATAAAGATACTTTCCTTCCATCAACATTTTATCTCGGGAAAAGTAGACTAATAAACGCATAATTAAATTTGTGAGAGAGTTCCAACACATCCTTTACGTAATATGTTTATATATGGCCAGTCTAATAATGTTCGTCTATGAATAACCATAATAAACCGTAACGTTACCGGCCATATATAAACATTAGCAAAACGGTAACGTACAAATTAGCATTAACAACCTACGTATTGAGAGCGCGCAAACTACGTACGAATAAGAACTCATACGCACACATAAGTATGAGATTGCAATTTATATGAATTTTATTTATGTATTAGTTCTACGTTCTATCATAAAGGGAGCGTTCAAGTATTTGGAGATTGGAGTTCAATTTTTGGAGATTATTGACACCCCCCCCCCCCCCCATGTAACTCGCCGTAACGTTTTTCAGTACCCAAGTACAGTACTGTACTCGAGTATAGTAAAACGTTTCGTGACCACCTAGTGACTCTTGAGTTACTACTATGTGGTGTAAGTCGAAAATAATATTAACAATAACGCGTAATTCAATCCCCGCCCCGCATCGTAACATTTTACAAAAGGACCCCCCACAAAACTCGTTACGTAATACTTGAACGCTCCCAAAGATTAGATGAGTTTGCAAAATAGGAATTAACACTTCCAATAACTCACCAACGCCACAGCCTTATCATATGTTTCCTTGAAAGACTCGCAAAGCGGAACCTCCTCAATCTTGAACGACACCCCGTGAAAAGACAGCTGCCTTGCGATATACATTCCCCTCATTTTCATGTCCATAGCCACTATCTCCATAGCTCCCACCCCGCTGGAAAGTTATCGATGCATACTTGAACAATACAAATTTAATTAAATACTTAGGTGATTAAAGTAAACCTTTATCAAGGTCTATTTAGATGTAAATAATACAATTGTATTAGGATAGTTATTTAGAAAAATAATTGAATGTAAAAAAAGTGATCCCATTTTGAAAGTAATGGCACGTGAAAATGACCACTGACACTATCTCTCACTTACCGTTTCTCAACAGCGTTGATAAAGTCCATAAAGGTAGGGAACGGAGTCCCCTCCCCCCAAATGCCAAGTCGGACCATATATGCCATGTTCCTCGGCTCTGAGGCCCCAGTAGCCGAAGCATAAACCACCCGGGCTTTGGGCAATTTATTCTGGAGCTCTAACGCGGTTAAACCTGTCTTGGTCGCTTTACCAGACCCGACGGGACAGAGATTCTTGGCCTTGTGACATTCGTCGAATACAATCTAATTGTTGAGTTAAGATTTAAAGCGACATAAAATTGGAAAAACGAAGACGAAAAAATTGCTGGTTATATATGAAAAAATGCGATATATTTAATTGTATATTTCTGAATTGAATTAAAATTTATAAAAATTAAATCAATCTTTGGGGCCGTTAAGTTTTTACACACATTACCCACACATTGGTACGCACGGTCTACGCTTGAAAATGAAATGCATTTTCGAGGATTCGTACAAAAAATGAATACGTTTATGTACTATTATTTTTCAGATCTTTGCTTACTTTTGCTGACAAGAGGAAGGGGGGGGGATAAATTGCAGTAAATCTGCTTACGTAATACCTGAACGGCCCTTTATAACATTATTTTAAATGATCTGTCTTTTAAGACAATTATTTAATGTTCACATTAAATAATGTATAAACACACACAAAACTGAGTACTATGGTTTGCGTCTTGTACGAGAGTGATTAGAGAAAAACAGTTCACGCGAAAGAATGAATTCCATTAATTATTCTTTGCCTTTTGTGTATCGCACAACGTACACTTTTAGGTATGTCGATCGTGATGCTTCGACAAATAATATGTTTTTATCAAAATCTTAAAGAGGATACAAGTCCGTCAAAATCTTCCCCACACCACTGCAACAGCTGCTTTAGCCTAGTGCGGTATTTGGTGTTCGCGTGCGTCTCTCCAATAAGCGCCGAGTACGTACAAAATACCACGCCCTTTTTCACGTTGCCGTTTATGCCGGACGATATTTTAGCGTATTTGAACTGGAATGGTATAATCAGTTATTAATATATGTAATGTATATAATATAATAGACGAGATAATATAAGAATTGACTTTGAATAATAATGTAAAATTCTTGAAGACAAATTTGCGCGCCATCGTGTGTGGCAGAATATGCGAACGATTTACGATTGTATCACCTTAACATTTTGTACCATATTCTTGCAATAAATAAATTATTATGATTATTATTTACATTGACTTTGCACTAAATGACTGGTGCGACACTCATTACCGAGGCTTTATTTAGTATATTCCCAATTAATACATGCTCAAAACTAGAAACCATTATAAGGAAACAGAGGCACAGAAATTTTTCCTCAATTAGAAAAAATGTGCTAGGTAACAGATTATAGCAGAAAACATTATTCTTTTTTTAATAGTATTTTCGACTGCAATAGTATATTGCGTAAATAATAGCATGTACATTACCTTACTAAGTGAGTGCACTTCAATAAAGGAAGCACCAATATCTCTAAGGTCCCTTTCTGCATCGTACTTGAGGTCGTTAGATACAGATACCCAAATGGCTCGTTTCCGTCCACGAAGAAAATTTTCAAATATGATTCCGGCTATTGTACGACCCTTTCCAACACCAGCACCATCACCTAAAAAAGTTAGATAAATTTTAATGTATCCGGCTCGAAGGACCATCTCAAAATGCATGTAATAAAATTCGATACTTTTATGAACTTCAAGATTCCCCTTATATTTTAATACCAAACGCCAACTGATATTAAAATGAACTAATACAATTTAATAAAGAGCTTAAAAATAATAAAGACTGGCATAAAGTTAAAACTATTGCCATAATATTAAAAAAAAGGGTGCGTGTACTTATGTACGCGCGTAAGAAGTTATACTTCTTTGGATTTCTTTATTTTTTTTAAATATTAAATAATTAAAAACAAATATTTAACGTTAATAATTTAATAATATTTAGTATATTATTCAATTATTCATTAATATTAATTATTATTATTATTTATTATTTTATTATATTATTCATTCAATTTAATAACTACGTATGTTTCATAACCTTTTAACTAAGTAACAATAGGTCTTTGTGGAAAAGCATTGCTAAATTTCTTTGAAAAAATAATTAAAACTCCTTTATTTGTTTAAAAGGTAAATGTCATTATGTTCATTCAAAATTTTTGGCATAGCAGCTAACTTCACGCATATTCTATTTCTTTTCACTTGTAGATTGTCTTATTCCCATCTCGCTCGCGCACGCTATAATCACACTGACAATTTTGTGTCAAGAAGAAAGAAGTATAACTTCAAAAAAAAAAAAAGTTTTTTTTTAATATAGAAGACTAACCAATAAGAAACCCAGCACGCGTGCCATCTGGAAGCATATGCTCCTGTGCCTGTGACGCATACACAACCGCTTCAAGTTGCAAAGCGGATAACAAACCGCCACGGATCGTCTCATCGGGAAGCTGTGGCTTATAAGTTACGTCTACCGGCTCAACGGATGACAGAGACGCTGTTTCGACCACTGGATCCGGATGCTTCCGGCCAAGTTTCACTAAAAATGAAAAGGAGTTAGATTTAAAAACCTACAGTTCTGTTTTAAATTCAATAGAAATAAAAAAAAACATATCTCATAAAAAAGTATTGCACTGCAATTGTCACAAGAAATATAACTATAAAATAATTTTAAAAACGTCTGTTTTCTCCAAGGCCTTCTCGTTTATTAGTTTAAAATTAAGCGTAACAAATAAAGATTTTTTACGAACTAAGGGTACTTCAAATTATTAAGACATCCAAAAAAAAACAGTAATTTTTCAGCATGTCACAATACAGTGAAAACTCTTTATAACGAATTTCAAGGGACCGAGCTTTTTTTCGTTATAGGGGGTGACGATAAAAAGATGCTGCAATAATTTCTAATTTTCTTTACTATCAATAGGTAAATTATTCTAAACACACATAAAACATAACGCTCTTCTTTTACTGGCCATGCTGACAGTTTAAAAGTTTGTTTACGACTGATAATACACGATAGGTGATGGTGGTGCGTTTAGTAACTGAGACCAAAATTTCCTACGGGCAATGTAATCTAAGAATAACGGCGCACGTGTTAATGCAATAAACAATAACAAAGGCGAAACGGTTGTTTATGACCTCAGGTGTCTTTCTTAGACATTATTTCGGCAACTCAAACGGTTAGTTTCGTAAGCTGATTATAAAAACAATTACACTTAAGTACGTTGTTGATGTCTAAATGAAAAATGCCAATATTTCTTCGTTATAGAAAGTGGCAGTTGCGTTATAGAGTGAATTAATGTATGGGGTTTGTGTTAAACCAAACAAATGTAACTAGTTTGACGTTATAAAGAGCTTTTCGTTACAACGATTGACGTTACAAAGAGTTTACACTGTAAAATAAATAAATTACTCACATTTAGTAGGCATATAGTCGGCGTAAGTCTCTGCAACGCCCATTTCTTCGTCGTCAACTTCTTCTTCGTCACCTCCAGGTCCCTAAAAAGAGATCGAACATAATTTACATACTAAGATGATTATTATGTGCTCGAAGGACACTTAAAAATGTAAAAAAATCTATAAGATTAGAAATTTAAGAACATTTTTATTACATTTTGATCAGTATAGCAAGCTGATTATTACAAATGAAATAGTTTTTAATTACCTATTTTTATTAGGAATCATTAAAAACTTAATAATTAATATTTGTTTAACAAAATTTTGTTTTACCTTATCCATTGACCACGCAGGTTTATTTAACCAAGGAGATCCCAGTCCTAGCATATTTGCCAACGGAGCGCCCATTCCAGATGTTAATATCTGGTTCAAGTTTTGTAGCAGATAAGCATTCATGCCTTGCATTCCCGCCATTTCCACTGTAGATGGTAAAAATAAAGATTTGATTACAGTCAAAATCGTATTGCCAAAAAAGAGAAGCACATAATTTTGAGGAGGAGGAATATATTAAGTTCTATATATTAGGCTTGTAGTAATAATTCTCCTGTGAAAACCAAAAGATTATTACCGTGTGTAAGTAAATTAAATGTAAATTATTCAAGTGGATTAATGAGTTTTTCATGTGTCATTGATTATTTTAAACATTCAGCTTATATTTTAAATACAACTATCATTGTTTGAAGTATGTCAATTTTAGATTTATTTATTACATAACAGTTTGGATTACATAATAGAAGAATTGCCAGAATGCATAAAAATACTGGAATAATTAAATCAGAGACATGCTTTAAGTTATGCTCCTAAACAAATAGGAAATTAGTTGAAGCTAGTCAACCTATGCTGAAATTAAAGCACCTATATATACTTCTATAAAAGGATAGTATAATATGTAGACTGCTATTTCATATTTCAAGAAAACATAACTTATTTCTTATTACCATACACAAAAAAACAAAAAAATAGTTTTTATATAAATTAAAATAAGCTTATTTTATCTGGCAACCCTTACTAACTACTGTTACAATAAGAGTTACTCACTCTGTGCGAGCAACGAGGCCGCATTGAAGGTGGACGTACCGGGCATCCCCGCAGCTAATAACATGAATTTATATTACCAAGGGCATTTTACCAAGACCGAAAGGAAGGCTGTCGCAAAATAAATTTAAAATGTCCTTAAACACATACCATAATTACAGCTCATGAGAAATTTTTCCCAATAGTAGGGAGATGTTTTCAGAGTATATAATGTATGCTTTATGATTGAAAGGTTTTAATATTTTATAGTTGCTTTTGCCTGCAGCTTAGCATGTATATATTTGAGTGTTGATCTTTCTGTTGTATACATAAGAGAATTTGTTTTATTGTACTTAACAAAAACATCAGAATCAATTCAAATATTAAGATAATTTAGACCAATATATATTTTGTTGCTATCAATATGTCATGTACAGTTTATATATGTGCATAACTAGACTGTAATATTTTTAGAACCCATAATGAAATCTTCAATTCTCACCTCCTCTTCCAAGTCCCAGACTTATGGGTTTAGTGAGAGAGTTAGCAGGTATCCTTATGGGTTTCACATTCGACGCCTGACCAAAAGCCAATCCAGATGGAGCTGAAATGATATACACTTGCTTAACATAACATAACAATTAAAAACAATATCTAACTTAAGAATACATCACAGGATAATTGTATTTTTTTTAGTGAGAAATTTGAGAAGATAATGTATTCACATAGTAAAAAATATCTGCACACAATAACAGTTATAGAAGTATAATATCAGATACTATTTCTTTTTGTTTATGGTTTAAAAACATTTTATTTAACTTCTACATAGAATAATGTTACTGTAACTTTTTAATAACTGTAATTTACCAGCAAGGGGATTAGTGGTAGGCCTGATGATGACTGGTGGCGTTGGTTTCTTGTCTACAATGCGCGCTGCCGCAGCCAAAGTTTTTCCACCTCCTGAAACACACATTTCATAGCATATGTAGTAAGCCTTTGAATTTCTTACTTCTCTTTAATATACAAAGAAAGGCACAAAATGTGAGAAGATCGTTATAGATAATACATATTGGAGGCAAAGGATTTTTATTCTGACATGAGAAAATACACAATATGTATTTATAAAAAAATATTATTAGTATTTATATAAATAAGGAGATAATGAAATATTTATACTGTATACATATTGAACAATCCTTTAATAACTTCACAATTGATTTATTTTCATATGCTAAGCTTCAATAAATATATTATAAAGATAATAATGATATGTACAATGTACATTAATAATAATGAAATTAAGTGCTAACAACATGCCTGCATATAACAATCATATATTGTAGTTTTTATATATTTCACCTAGCAATATAAGATTAATAAGCATTAATAAGTATTATGAAGTCACTAAGCTATTTTTTAATTAATGATATACTAAGTAATAACATAATACTGTACTGCCTATGGACAAACTAACCAATCACTGTATAAGGGGTTTTGGCTTTAAAAGAACTTTAATTTACCTGGTACTTCCAAGTTGTCTGGATCCTCATCATCATCAAAGTCAGAGTCATCTGATGGTGGGTTATCAAATGCTCGTTTTGACTGGAAATTATAGGTAACATTTACACACACTATAAATCCAATAACCTATTAGATTTAATATTTTTTTTTTTTTTTTTATAAAACAGGGGGCAAACGGGCAGGAGGCTCACCTGATGTTAAGTGATATGTTTATCTAATGCAGTTTAGAGATTATTATTATTATATTACTTTTGTTTTATGTTTTTATATGATAATTTTTTAAAACAATTACAGAATTACTTTACTTTAACAACAATATTAGGCCTCCCCAAAAAAAAATTTGCCAGGCTGGGAGGTAATGCATTTAAAAAATTTTATGGGCATGGTAAATCCGTGACAGATTCTATCTGTGTGATTCAAGTATGATAATCTTATATTTATATAGTACAATAAATTATAATTTAGGACAATTGTATCATTTATTACAGAGAAAAGGTATAATAAAATATAATCAATAAATTTTAAAACAATTATGTGATTTAGTTAATATTAATACACAAAAAAAAATACACTGTATTTAGCATACAAGTACTTCAATACTTCTTAACTTCAGTCATCAGCAATACTCATATGTAGTTACATAACTGATAACATGGTTTATTTCTCAATTTTACTACCATTTCAAACTTATCGAAAATTGTATGTTTCATGTACTTTGAAAAGTGCACCTTACTGCACAATCATCAAAGAACATATCTACATTACAAAATATTTAGTACTGTTTTAACATTTCTTCATTTAAAAACTGATACCTTAACTATTAAATCTAAATAATGAAGAGTAGGACTCAACAAAACATCACTAGAATGCGTCTTTACCGCATTGCACTATTGTAATTCAAAGTCAGTCTTGAGTGCAGTTATTAGGATATATTCTAGCACTAGACCTAGAACCTTCTAAGAAAATCAATACAGCCACACCCTTATTGCATAATTAATGTTGAAGATGCTGACTATCGTCTAATTCTCAAATAAACTATAAGATTTTTAACACATGTGAAACCACCATCACCTCATGACACATTTTTTTGGTTATAAACCTCGAAAACAAGAAAAAAATATTTGTTGGCACTACTTTTATTTTAAATAAAAAGAAGCCCGTTAAAAATGCAATCGTATAACATAAAAATCACTATAATATCACAAAATAATTCATTATATTCTATATTATGAACAATGTAAAGTTTGTAAAAAATGTATCAAAACAAAAAACTATCATTACCATTTTTATTTTTCAATTAATTTGTGTGAGCCCCCAAGGCTGCCTTTTTAAACGTACGTGGTTTTTAATATATTGAAAATATGAATTAAATCACTTTCACAAAATAAAACACGAAAAACCACTAAATCGAACGTTTTAAAAAATAAGACGAACCGACGGCGGTCAATGTTTCCGCCGGCGCCATATTAAAAAAATGTCAAAGATAAAAGAATTTCGTTCAGTTTGACAATCGGATACACCATGATGTCAGTTTGTTATGGAACGGCATCATTAGGTAAGAACTTATGTACTGAGTCTTAAGATTACAAATGATATAAAAAACCTAAACATTAGTTAAACACTACTTGATCCTCGATAAAATTCTTACAGGTTCTCTACTTTCCGAGTGTTTTATAATTAACTATTCTTAAGTTTACTACGGTATCCGATTTTATAATCGATAACAACCAAAGATAGTATCATTAGTCTGTACTAAAAGAAACATCTACGGTCTACCTTTGTTTTTTTAAATCTTAATTAAATTCCTTTCAGAAGAAATGAATATACATATAATTACTTAGAGGTTCCTAAATAATTTTGATTAACATCGTTCTCCTAAGGTACACAATTACCACTGAATCGTAGATATCATTTCTCTGATAAATTTCGAATCTTAAAAATCATAAGTTTTGAATTGTAACCCTCCAATTATACGAGTATTTTAAAAAATAATGATATTTTAAAATATTTATGTTATATAACATAGATATTTTAAATTTAAACTTGTACCTTTTAAAATAATTTGTCTTAAATATTGTATTTGATGACTGTCGAAGTTAGAACCATAGACTAAGACAATTCTATGATATTTGAACCACGATCGTCAATCGCCATATTGTTTTAATACATTGTTAAAGCTTTAAAGTATTTTTATTTCATCGGTACTTGATTATAAAAAGTTAAATCACAATAATCAATTATTATAATGGATTCACTAGTCGGTTACGGTAGCGATGATGACATTGAAACTGAACGCTATGGACACCAAGCATCGGTAAGTGTCCTTGATGCTTAATTTTTCTAGGTATTATTGAGCAATATGTTTGAACGTTAAATTATTATGTGTTTAGTTTTTGTTTTTCACTCTCATTATTAATTTTCATGTTTATTGAGTCCCTTGCTACATTTATAAATGTATAATGTTTTGATATGGAAGTCTTTACTCAAAATAACTATAATCAGTCCAATGGTTTCTTATACGTACATTACTACCTTGATTTACTAAATTTTTAAGAAGAAATTATCATATTTGAAGTAAAATTAAATCTAAATTAGTATTTCTCATAATGTGATTTTCAAGAATTTGATATTAATTTATTTCTCTGCTTGACAATAGACTAATATTATAGGTGGGGAGCCATCGTAGAAGAGAAGATGACACTAACTATGATCAAGTCAACATGGATCTAAGTGAGGTTGGTATATTTTTATTAACCTAGTTAACCATTATATTATATATAACTAGTTCCTATGTAGTAAGCACATTGTGGGTCAATATTGCTATGTACTTCATTAATAATATAGCCTCATTGAGCACTTTTAAAACACTAGGAAATATAAAACTTTATAAATTTATATATTATTGTCTTTGAAAGTTTTCTAAAAAATAATGGTTCACCAAATTAGTGTTAAAAATTTAAACTAATGTTTGTAGTAGTTAATACATCAATAGCTTTTATAATCTATATTAGATTATCCTTAATAATGGTATACACTAGTAATGTGTTATATCCACATATTAGTTATGACAATAATTTACTCTCTCATATATATATGCCAAAGTGGCTACCGTGAAACACTAGATATTGAAATATGTATATGTTAATTTATCATCAAAAAAAATTAAATTCTTTTCATCGATGATATTAACACTTTTATTATTTTATATGTTACCCATTTGTAAATTGACCAAAACAAAAGTCAAAAACGATCTGCGTGGCGTCAAGATGTCTCCTTCCGGCATTCCCTCTAGTGACTTTACCATGTAAGTACGTAGAGTTAAGAAAGACATGTTTAATCCATGTTTTTTGTTTATAACTTGGTGGAAAGGTAATATTTTTATATGTATTATACATTATTATTGCTCTTGCCCCTATTAATATTATTGTAAAGGCTTCTTGTATATGGGTCTACAAATAAATATCTTTTAAGAATTCTTCAACCATATGTTAACAACAAACTTAATTAAACAAATCAAGGTAAAGTAGATAATTTAGGTAATGTACATATAATAAAAAGTCTCATGCCATGATCAACATTGTAGGATATTAAAGTAGAAAATGACTGATGATGTTTGTCGTAGGATTCCCAAGGAGAAGAGTCTGAGCCAGAATTGCCGCAGGCTGAGTCACGGGTTTCACGACAGACATCTGGAGAGGACCAGTCAAGCTCTAGTGAGTAAATGTCTTTATAAATGGTATAAGTGTTA
Source organism: Pieris napi (assembly GCF_905475465.1). Lineage (NCBI taxonomy): Eukaryota > Metazoa > Arthropoda > Insecta > Lepidoptera > Pieridae > Pieris > Pieris napi. Next base: position 4,187,900 of record NC_062235.1, on the reverse strand, counting down.
TTATCATTGCCATAAATTTGATATGATAATAACACAAAAGTCATTTAATTTTGCTGTAAATAAAGCATTTAAAATTTACTATTTTTACTAAATATTATACTAGTTATTAGTATTCAGAAAACAGAGAGTGCAATGAGCAGAATTATTCTAGATCAACAACTGATATTGTTTATTAGATCCTTAAAATTATCCATTGTTATATTATTATTTTCTATTTTTTTTACAATTTATAAGAAAAATTTATAAATTTTTATATAAAACGGGGGGGGATAACGCGGCTATCGCAGCCCATGGGGACTCATTTTTAATTGATGCGTTGCCGGCCTTTGGTGGAGGAGTAAACTCTACTCACTTTGAATAGTTGGAGGTCGTATCTCTCAGTGCAGTTAAACCATATGCAAGAGCGAAACCGTGAAAGCGTCTTCCCGAATAGCCGGTCGGTGTATTTGCTATGTACTAATGTTTTAAAAGTTATATTTCTCATTAATCCGGTAATATTTAGGCAAAATATCGTCGTTAGCGACTTTTCGACTGTGCTTTAGTGCTCGTCTTACTTCTTTTCGTATAATGTGAGATAATGTTTCCATCCCATTTTAGCAGACATTAACGCGAAAACACAATTTAAGCTAAACATTTCATAGTATTATAAACCATATTAGCTGAAGCTTGCATACAAACCTAAATAACTCTTGCTCAATTAATAATATATTTAATGCATTCTCTGAAGGACAGTAGGGCTCCCTCGGGAGAATAAATAATATGAAAATGCCTCACAATACTTATCAACTATAAGTTATAATTTACATTTATAACTTTTTACACGCTTTATATTAGCTTCATCTGTATGTATGTTACCCACTCCTACGGACTCGATTTTGACCCACTTTTAACGGACAGATTTAATTCAAACTTTGCGCACCTGTCAAAGATCGATGACAATGCAATAATCCGAAAAAAAAAAACGCTTTAAAGCACATAAAACTAAAAAGTGAAAAATAATTCCTAATTTAGGCTGAAAATGGTAATGAACAAAAAATACTGGTATTATTGTGAAAAAGCGTGGGGCGCTTTGTGCCATATTTTTCGTCTATCGAGCAACCTATTTAAACTATTATTTATTTCAAATGAAAACGTAAACATGTTCTTATCACTAGCTGACAGTCGAGATGCAGAGCGCCCACGGGAGTATGGCAAAGAACGTGAGCGCGACCGTCATCGTGACCGTGACCGTGATCGCGATGAAAAGCGAGACAAGCGCCGCCAATCACCGCGGAGGGATCGGGAACGCGCTGAAAAAGATCGTCGCTCACCACGTAAAGATGATAAATACAGGTAAATATCAATTGGTGCTATACTACTAAATAATACAATTTAATAGATTGTGACGTTTGACTCCTTAATAACATATAAAACTCGAGAATTTAGCGTAACTGTTAAGAAAATCAAGTTCATTCCTTCATAATAGGATGTTTATTGCAGATCGGATCGTAGTCAAAGGCCTCGTGATGCACCACGTCGAGGATTACTTGGCGACAGACCAGACGATAAACACTCGTCTACTGATAGCAAGGTATTAAAATATAATTATTATAAAAATAATTAAAATTAAAGAATTATATCTGTATCCATATTATGATAGAACAAGACCTTGTCGTTGTGGCCATTAAGATACATAGCTATTGTTAATCTTAAAGAAAAATTAAATGGCTACCGTTCTAAGAGCTAACGGCATGTTATATAAACACATATATAGCTACATTGTATTTTATTGGTAACTTTATTTTAGATGCCAGCATTAATGGATCTTAAACCATTTGGAAGTGACGGGCCCAGGTTAAAATCACAAGACGCACGTGACGCTGTATCTCCCAGGTAATTCATATCTATAATTTTGCCACAGTTTTACTAACCAAATTAGAATTATATAATAAACTAGATTTTACAAATAATGTTTAAATATCGCATTTAACAAGTAAAAGTTTGTTTTTAATTTTTCAGGTTTGTAGATCGTCGGGAACGTGATCATGACCGAGAGCGTGATCGTGGACGCGACCGTGACGCTGAGCGTGACCGCGAACGAGAACGCGATTATGATGGCAGACACAACAGACGTTCTGAAGATAGACGGTATGTATATTCATATACTAAGGACCATATTATTTTTAATTTATCATCCCGCTTAACATTGCTATGTGATCAACAGGTCATCTGGACGCGACAGAGGCAGCGAGAGGTCTCGATCACGTGGTCACGCCTATCCTCCCCCACACACGTAAGATTTGTTTCGATACTACACTACTAGGGTAATTTATAATATTTGAAGTTGATTCACGTTTTAGAATACCGACACCATAATATATTGTACCTTATAGATTTTAAATTATTTATAACAAATCATGTATCAATATCAGTTAAAAATATTTTTATCAGTAAGTTTGACAAACATGTTACTTTTTTTTAGGTCAAATGAACGAAGATCACCCTCATCTGGTGACTACAGACCGTCTTCATACAAAGTCAATAAGAAGCTCGAGGTTATGGAAAAAATGGGTAAATTATTTTTAAATTAAAGTAAAACATGGTTGAAGCTGTAAATTTTTAAGTTTAGAGTACCTAAGCTTAGTGTTTCTTTAAATATTAATAAAAATACATAATAGTTTATGTATAGTAGGTTTTTTAATTTGTGGTATCTTGTGATTTTTATAATCAAGATAATAATTTTGTTAATAGAAACAATTTAAAATTTATGCAATTTCCTTATATGTATATCTATGTTGCAGGATTACAAATCAAAACGCCAGATGGTTCCATGACAACTGCGCAGCAGTTACGCGCTGCTGCTGGTGATTCAGGTCTTCCTGGGTATTGCAATCCTGGCTCTAATCCTGCCAGCAAGATATTGGATCAGGTAAATACTAAATTAAATATGAAATAAAGGGTATATCATCTTGTCTAAATTATTGTTATTAATACAATTTTCCCTAGTTGATAATGTTTAAGTAGTTATTGTTTGGAAATGCCTCCAGCTACCTAGTTAGTGCAAATAAAGAAAATAATATTGATGCAGAAATGTTTTCACATACTTTATACACATTTTGTAATGGGTTTCAGGTACAAAAACGTAAACTTCTCTGGTCAAGCAAAACAAAGACTGCAGAAGAAGAAGCTGCTAAATGGAGTGGGGCGCGATTCTCGCAGGACAATGATGGAAAACAAGTGTCCAAGTTTATGAGGCTTATGGGAATTAAGGATCCTAGTATGTGTACTGTAGATATTAATTAATTTTAAGAAAGCTTCCAAGGATGGAATTATTCAGTTCAGTTTTATTTCTACAAACTTGTGTCAAATTAATATGACGGTGAAATGTCTGGTGATATGGTGTATATTGATCGAGTAATATTTTGAAAATAATTATATGAAATTACTATTGTTTAATGAACAACTAAATTACAAAAATATTCAAATTATGTAATGCTTTGTTTTCACAGATGCAGTCAAAGGTGAAGTTCCCGAAGATGCAGACCCTAACAAGAAGCAAGAAGAATTGTTCCAAGCTATGCAAGCACAATATGAAGTGGCTCGAGCAACTACACACACTATGAGAGGGGTGGGGTTAGGTTTTCAACGTGGACAGTATTGACAAGTGTAAATATAAGTCAAATCTAAATGGCATTAATCTATAAAATCTTATTCTTAAGGCGCTGGTACTAGAACTGCAATAGTCTTTTCATGTACATACCTGACAACGATTTGTATTAACGACAAATTTTCAATAATTATGAAATATAAAGAATTTTTGTCCCTTATTAGATATAATGGTCAATTTATTTTTTATGCTTCGTAATCTTATTTTGTTAATGGTTTGTTATTCTATTCATTAATTTTAAACAATTACATACTGTCTGTATGTAAATTTTTTCATGACACCCATGTTGCATTTTTATGAGCTCACTGTAAAAAGTCCCCGAAACGATCAATTGCGTTTGCGGGGTTTCCTCAGATGTACAGAAAATATTTAATGTCTTAATATAGGTTTAGACAGAGTCAAACATTGAGACTTCTTTATATAAGATTTTTGCAATAAGGGCTTGAGTGAGAATTCCCTTCATAAACCTTATGGTTTTTATTCTTTAAAAATGTATAGCTTTGTATCTTTCCATGTAAAGAGATGGTATGTGTGATATAGCTTAAGTTATGTAAAAAGAAGTAACTGCAATGTTACCTTTGATTTAAGTATAAGTTAGTGTTATATTTCATAATATGTAATCTTTACAATTATTATTTTTTTGTTTCAATAAAGTTATAATTTACCACTTTGTTTTTTCAATAAGTTTCAGAGCTGTCGAAAAACAATCGACATGCTAGTTTTATCTTGCAGTCTCTGGTTATTAATTCTGGCACAATACCGAGTAGTGCGTACTCGGTCAAGCAAATATTATACTAAACATCTCATCCAAATTTAAGCCATAATGTACAGCATAACCAAAAAAACGTCGAAGAAAATTGTTAAATTTATCGCTAAATCAAAGTACGTAAAAAAATGTGTGTACAATAACAGATGAGTTAAATTTTACAAACAAATAGTCGAAACTATAATTTGTTTTAAATAAAATCGGATGTTTTATATATTTAAAGCTTTGAAAATAACAATACATAATGAAAAGCAAATCTTTGTAATATAACCTATGATACTAGTAATAATTATTGGTACACAATTAAGTTTTCATTTATATGTTTCCTCGGAAGGTTCAAAGGGCATTCTGACAATGAAATTGATAGGCTCATTTTATTACGTAGTGTAAAAGAATAAGTAATCGTAGTAAGGGATTGTACCCATAAGTCCGCAAAAATTTGAAAAAGCGGCACAGACTAAATAGAAAATTTATTGTGCGAGATCGCTAACTGCTGAAATGTGTTTCATTTCATATGGATAGATTTTGTTTTATTTTAAACCTTTATTATTATCTATTTACAAATTAAACATCAACGTATAGAAAGTTCAATATATTTTTATTAAGTTAATTAAGGCTGACTTTTGTATTTTGATTTTTGACATTTTAGCGGAAACGGTAGCGTACATTTCTCATAAACAGCTGTTTCACAGAGTACTTTTTAATATTAAATGATAAATCAAAACAATAACTCTAGAATGGGATTACCCGTAAAGTTTTCAAGAATATATAAAATTGTAACCTACCAACAAATTCTCAATCACTTGTAGTTTTCGAAATTACATAAGCTTCTTTACAGTTAAATACTTACTTGAGTCTCAACATTGTTCGATGCAATGTTTGTTTGAACACTTGTCATTATTTTCAAACATTGTAATTTGAAGACAATTAGGTAATTCTAGGAATATAGCTTGTAATTTTTTATATGAAATATTGGAAAAATGGACGTAGGAGAAATGAAGACGTGCGGAAACTGGTGAGTTGAGTCACAAATGTAGTTGTTGTGTCAATATAAAATCTATTTTGGTAATGATACGTTGTTAGTTTATTTCTGGATATTTGGAGCAAAATGTACATGTGTGGTGCGTTTATCCGGTTGTTTACCTTTAGGCTCAACAAATTCATCTTATAAAGTTTGTTTTTAATGCTGTAATTGAAAGTCTTACTGTAATTTGTAGTAAATAAATATAAAAATATATCATTTTTGTACAAAAATACTTCTATTTAATTACTTCATAGTATATTTTGTATACTAGGCAGTGGTTTTTAATTAGTAAATTTATCTATAGCTTTCTCTTAACAATACTAGTTCATCTGTTATCTTTTCTTAATATGGGAGCTATTAAAAAATAATTTGTAATATTTTTGTATAAGCAAACGGGATATACCAGCAGTGAACTTCACAATTCATACTGTACACTGTGCAAGGAATATCGGCATGTGCCCTGTCTGCAAGGAACCGTTTCCCCATTCTGAGCTGCAAGAACATCATGAGAAGATGCATAAACTATGTAAGGCACTTTTAAGTTTGAAATATAATTTATATAGCATAGGATTTCATTATTGCTTAAAACATAGGCAAACTTACTGTTTGACTATTTTTTTTGGGTATAGTGCCTTGTAAGCAGTGTGGAGATAGTGTTTGTGGAACAGATTTGGAGGATCACATCAGAGACTCCTGTGCGCACACAATGCAGACATGCAGGTATCAGTCAAAATTATACTTAAATTAACAACAACTGCTACTTTCTAACTTAGTGCTAGGCCCTACAAATGTCTTGATGCTCAAACAGAATTCCCACTCTTATATTCAAACTCATATTGTGTAATACGCATAGAAAATAAATAGCAGCAGTGTACGTGACTAGATGCATGACTCTGAACCTTCACATCGTGTGTTCCCTGGCTTTGCTTCAATGGAGTTATTCACCTGTGTTCGCAATTGATACTTAAACAAACCAGTGGCGCTATAACCTTTGGTCCAGCTTGTGTTCGAAAGTACGACCTCAAACTCAAACTCAAAATATCTTTATTCAAGTGGGTAACCAAGTTCACTTTTGAATCGTCAACTTAAATTAATCGTAAATTTACATTTACTACCAGTTCGCAAGTCAAGGGCGTAGAGCGGGTAAGAAGAACTGGCAAGAAACTTTCCGCCACTCTTTTAATCGCCAAGTATTTGATGAGAGTCTCATACTCAAGCAACTACACCAATACTGCTCTATTATTTATAATTGAACAATTAATAGACATACGGTATAACAAAACAAAATACTGAGTATGTTTAAGAAAGTCTTTTTTATTAAAGATACTGTAACTTGGATGTCCGTCGCGGAGAGATGCCCGCGCATGAGCGTTACTGCGGCGCACGCACGGAACAATGTGAGGAATGTGGTGAATGGGTTATGTTGAAGTACCGCCGATTGCACACTGAATCCAACCATGGGTTTATACGATTGGATGATGGTACGTAGATAGATATAAAATTAATAAGGCGAATATTCGTGTATCTAGGGTATTTTTAAGTCTACTACTGTAAAATTTTCGATAAATTGACCCATAAAAACTATTTAAAATTGTCGACTTAACATTTTTATTAATATTTCAAAAAATTTAAACAATTGTTGTCTTTATGCAACAACAATTGCAATGTAAAATTTTGAAAGTATATTGCATCTATGCAATATACTTTCAAAATTTTGAAAACAATTTATACCTATTTAATATTTAAGTTTTATGCTGGGAAGTTGTCAAAACTCCAGCATTCAAGTTAGCCTGAAATCTATTTATAAGCGAACACTCCTCTATGTACCCTCTCAACTACAATAACATTAACCACTCACGCAAAATCTGGCCAAGTTATGTGCGTGTGTAACGAGGTTTTTACATCAAAATTAAAAATAAATTTACCGGATTAAAGTGTGCGCATATTATTTTTCTGGTAATGTTTCCTGAAAGCCTAAAATGTATTTTCCTTTCAATTCTTAAAAATTCCACACCCTAACAATATTTTACTTAAAACAATAACCATTTTTTTCTAGATCCAGTACCATTTAGACGAGACAAACCAAAGAAGGTTATAAACGACTGGCCACAAACAAATGGAATAAAAAAACAAAACACCAACAATGGGTTGAATCGCATGCCAGAACTACGTGATATACAACCAAGTACTTCAAAACCAAGTGTTGCTAATGTGCCGGTCAATGCTTTTAAGGAGAATATAGAACCGCGGCCGTCTAGTTCTACCAACGGAGCAGTCCCAAAACCAAAGAGAACTAATGATCAGCCACAGATTAATACAGCAAATATGGCTACAAATAAAGTTAAGAATATGTAAGTATATTTAATATTGATATTTTACATTTATTCCTTGTCACATAATAGCAGTAAGGAGTTTTAAATATAGGGAATCACATATTATCTCTTAGTGGAAATAATTGATTTAATCTAGTGTCCGAAAAATATAGGTTATTTCAATGATTTAAATCTCTGACTGGAACAACAGTGTTGCTACAAATCTTAATACCTTATTTGATTTTTTAATTGAGGTACCCACCAATTCATATAAGAATTAAATAATATTGTATAAACTTTTTAGTATTGAAGATAAGCTTGATGAAAGTTTTATTAGTAAACAATCTAAAAGTTCATAAAGATTATAAGAATTAATCTTTATATATATAAATTACGTGTCATGTTGTTTGTCCGCTATGGACTCCTAAACTGAACCGATTTCAATAAAATTTGCACACCGTGTGCAGTTTGATCTAACTTAACTATCCTATAGCTTACATCTCAATTTATACCCGCAATATTATTTTATTTCAATTTATATGTTTACTATTTGACAGTCACAATTTTAACAGATGGCGCTGTGATGAAAGTACCAATGTTGCACATAAGCTACAATTTAATGGCATAACCACCAATAAGCATAGGGGTCCCCATGACTGGTGTTCTCCTACCGTTTCCCTTGAATAGTTTACTACTATGTAATATAACAAAAACGTTAGCCACAGCAACGCTTGGCCGAGTCTGCTAGTAATATTAAAATATTAAGAATAACTTTAGTATATGCACGTGGGAAAATGCGGATAGTTAAGCGACATTTTCTTCTAGGACTGCATCTCGAGGTGCGATAAAGAAGCGCCCTGCCCCAAAGCCTCCCGCAGTCGCCCCAAATCCAGACCCAAAGCGTGACTTGGCCCTAACACGCGCTCTTCAAAGACAACAAGAAGAGGAAAGAGAACGCAGAGAAAGAAGCGAGCAGAATCTTACCCGCGGTGAGTGAACAAGAATCACTATGTTCATTAAAATGCCTCGAACTTCAAGCTTACGTACAGTTTTGATGATGACTCAATTCGTTCCTTGAGAATTAAACATGCGTATTTTGTAAATGGGTAAATCAAAAGTATATGTTATGTCGATTACGATTTGATGATGTAGAAATTAAGGAAACACATGTGTAGGTAGTAAACAATGGTACTTACAATAATTTTGGCATTGCTAGTGTCCATGGGCAGCATGTACAACGTCCGCCTTTTGGTCGTTTGTCCTCTATTCTATTGAAAATATAATATGTGTATATGTATAAAATATATTATGCAGATAATATGCATATGAGTTTAAGAACTACGAATCAGTATCTATCTTTATTTACTAGTTTTAGCACCCCTGTCAGACATAACACTATAATATTCTGCTATTACACAATAAAAACAATTACCAATTAAGAATCAAAGTCAAAGTCAAATCATTTATTTCAATTAGACCTACCTAGGTCCTTTGCACACCTTTGAACGTCAAATAAAATACAAAGAAGATTCTAGTTGCCCCTTCCAAAAGGTAGTTTCGTGAGGAGAAGAATGGACAAGAAACTCCACACTTACATTAGTTAAATAATCTAGTTTTTAATAATGTTACTTCAGGATTGCCTCCAATACTAAATCCGTTAGAAAAACTGGAGAAATTGAGGAAAATGGACGCTCTTCAGAACAGAGAAGTAGAAGACCAGAGCTATAAAGACAAGTTGAATGGACGCGTCTGGATGAGCAAGGACGTTCCCATAGGAAATTTGCTTGGGGCGGGACCAAGTGGTAAGTGTGTTGAAAGTTTTATTAAATTTTTTGCAAAAATTAAGTTCTAAAGCTGCTGTTACTTTGTCACTTTAGTACATTCATTATTGAGAGAACAATGAAGTCTCTTTTATCTATAAACAAAGAATGATTATGCACGATATCAATAGGATGTGTTTACACTTTAATCGTCGCTTACGTAGGTGGTAAAGTAGTATGTGTGGTTCTTATCACTGTTATCGACTGTTTTTAAACTAAAGTGTAAACTCTATATAACGACAGTCAAGGGATAGTGCTTATTGACGTTACAAAGAGTTGTCGTTAAATGGAAAGAAGAAAAATCGGTATTAGAAAAAGTTTATTTCAGACTAAGGTAAGTAATTACATAAAAACAATTCTTATTTGAACGCTATTGCGTTCTATGTGTTCGTCTGACGTCTTTTGCTACACCAGTAATTATGTTGTATTTTTTTAGTTATTTTATTCATTTTGCGATAAAGAACGTGCAAGCAAAGAAGTTTCGCTTCTGACATGTGTACTTTGTACGCACGCACTTTTTTATTTTTATTTATTTATTCGATAGTAAAAACACGTGGCATTTTAATTTACGATTCGTCATTTGAGATTTCAATAAATTATTTTGTATAAAATATAAAATACTAATATTTCATAAATTCTTTATACGAAATTTTAATTTTAAAAATAAAATTTCTATAATTCGGTAATTCGCCCTTCTCATTCTATCTCTATCGGTCTCTCCCTTTTCTTCGACAAAAACGCTGCACATCTTGGTGACGCTAATATTATTATTGCGTTTCATCCGTAAAAATATTACTCTCATGCGCCTACAGAAGTTTCACTTCAAAAATTAAATTAATGATTTGTATTAATTTTCGACACTTTTAGTATTTTAATGACAGTTAAATTCCTAACATATCTTCCTTTTTACCTCACTCTAAGTCTCGGAAATCTAAAGTTTTAGATTTGTATAAATATGAACAAGACTTAAAAATTAGTTTGCCAAAGAAGTTTCACTTCTGACATGTGTACTTTGTACGCACGCACTTTTTTTTATTTAATTGTCGTTATTGAGTGTAATGCTATTTAAAGTGTACCGAAGACAAGCTAAACCAAACAATTCCGAGTGATTTCGACGCTTTAGGGGGTCTGTCATTAAACCGAGTGACGTAACATAGAGTTTACACAGTATATCAATTTTATTATGGACTGATTTGTTGCCGATAAATTTTTTAAAAGTTGTTTATTCAGTTAAATTTTTAGCAAATTAAGGCTTAAAATAACATTTGAAATGCAGAACCTCCTAACAACCTGGAAACAGAGAGACGTCGCAATTTACCCTTAAAAGGAAATTCAGAAAGACAGAAGATAAAACTCAAAAACCTGAAGCCTATGACCGAAGACGAGTTTATAGAGAGATTCAATTACTTGCATATGAAAGAACCACCGAGGGATAGAGAGGACCGGTTTAGTCAGATCAAGTCATCTCTTAGGGAACTTAGGCGGGGTTTGAATGAGGTAAGGTATGTTTGTTTGTGTGTGTATACGTAGAAATATATAATTTCGCCTGTACGTACCTGTGTGGTATTGGTAGCTCTACCAATCCCGGCTTTATATTTATTTATATATTAAACGTTTGTAAACTCAACGTCAACGGAACAATTTTGATAAATTTTTCTTGTTTTAGAAAAAGATGCAAAGTCGCGAAATTGGCAAGCTCGAAAATCTGTAATTTTATTCCCTTAGAGCACGTTAGTAGCGAAAAAATGTAATAGAAGCCCTAAAATAGCTATTATATACATCGGTCTCGTGTTATTTTAAAAGTCTTTTAATTTCAACAGTAAAAATTGAGTTTGGAAGGAAATTTGTACTAAATCCCGTGTCAATTCGAACATTTCATTTCACTATCAAGAAAAATCTCTAAAGTATTTATCTATCATCTATATAATAATACTGATATATATATTATCTATCATATATATATCAGTATTTATTTATTTATCATGCGTAAAAATTCACACTTGCATTGTCTCCATAAACCCCGATAATAAAAGTTGATTCTATGTTCAGTTGCGATTATAGCCAACGCAATATGAACTACAATAAGTGAAAAATATCACAAACTAAAGAATATATTTCTAGAATTTGTTGATGTACAATTGATGAATACAATTGAATTATTGGACATTTCGCCAACAGTTTTTTTAAATAAGGGCTCGTTGATGTGCTATATGATTCGTCGACATTTATAGTATATTATATTTCCAGGTAACAGCGCCTTATAATGCAAATCCTAATGTGGATTTGAATCAGAAGTGAGTAATAGAAAGTATTACAATAAATATGTTCTTGACTGTTATTAAAAATCTAACTCTAGGAAGTTTAATAGTAATAGGAAGCCTTTTTAATCCTAGATTTTGCACTGTTGTGGTCACATTCGTTAAAATAATTATAATCTTTTTAATTAGTCTTTTGTGCCTTTGTGTGATGTTATGTGCTTAAATAAATAATTGAATTTAGGCGAGGGTACATAAATAACTAACACGGTGAACAGAACAGCCGTGCTCTTGGTAATTTCGAGTTGGATAAAACGAAACTGTTACTATAATACGTATATTATGTTAATCATTAAAAAAAATATTCTCAATTATATAATGTATATTTTATTAATATTTTGCAAAGCCTTCCTTCGAAAATCGAATTTTATGGTATAATCTCTAAATATAATTTATTCATTTTGGTTTCACAAAAATAAATTATTAAATTAAAATTATTAGAAAAACACCATTTAAATGTATTTTCCAATTTCAGCCGTAATACGCCCTCACCAGATGATGAAGTAAAGTTGCCTTGCGAATTTTGTGGAGCACCAGTGGCTGCTGATATTCTAGTGCAGCATCAGGTAATTTTATAAAAGTATATATTTACAATTGAATTATATATATATATATATGTCGGAGAGATATCGTCGCCTATCGATATGAACAGCGTTATTAGCGGGTTTACGCCCAAACCCAATAACATATCTCAATCCATAATCCACCATCTGAGATGGCAATCTTAATCTAAATGTTGTAACAAGTTGCCAGTTGCCACTAACCAATCGACGGATTGTAATAGCTATCTGTCGACACAAGCTATCCAATATCCATGGGAGGTCGTATCGGTGTCTGTGGATATGACCTTTGTACCTTTGTATGAAAATGACAGTTGACGTCAGCTCGACATCAACAGTTAATTATTTTAACAGATTTTAACTTACACCAGTTTTTTAAATAGTTAAATAACTGTTTGTTATGTTTTAAACATACACATGTATATTTTAATGTTATTTGTACGGTTTTATTTACTTTATTTGGTTAACATTGATTATCAAATATGAGTGAAAACTCGGTAAAATTCGGCCAAAGAGCATTTTTACGTAACTAATTGTTATTAGGGGCCAGCGCGCCTCAGTGCTCCAGCTCTCCACTGCACCCCGCAGTCCACCCCGAGACACTGACACAGCAATTCGTGCTGGGATAGGGCCTTAAATATGCGTGAATGTATGAGTCTATGGGTATAATATACTCTGAGTAATAATAATAAACTCGAAGTTGTTAAAAGCGTGCGCTGTGTCTGTGTTAGTTTTTGGAACCTCAGTCATGCTAAAATAGTACTATTACTAATATTGATTTTTAAGAAATATCGTTGCTTAGTGTATAGTAGTAACGTATCAACCCGACCGAAATATAAATGTTAGCTTTATATTTAACTATCACAACCCTTACGTGGTGCTCTCGAAGTCTTTGTGAACCAATGATTTTTTCTATGTGGTCTATATATTAACAATATCCTCTCTGCCCTTTCAGACCGGGTGTCGTCCAGACCTGGCCCGTTTAGACGTTCGTAAAGCTAGAGGGTCCCCTCCGCCCCTTAGCCCCGTCTCCCCTCCAGATTCACCCCCACATGGAGCAGTGATTCCTTGCGAGTTTTGCGCGAAATCACTGCCTATATACCTCATCAGTGAGCACCAAGTGAGTTACTAGTATACTATTAATTTTCATATAATTAATTGAGAAAATATGTTATCAAACTTTAAACTAACTGTATGTACTGTGACCTTCTTAAATACTATATCTTTTAGTCTTTGGAATTTTTATCGGTGGTTTAAAGGAACTCGATGTGTTAAATATCGTTTTATACTAAACTAGCTGGCCTGGCGAACATCGTACCGCCTAACAGTCGATTCTTTATTTGATTAAAATATTTTTAAATAATTTTTGATTCTTATTCTGCTATTCGGGACATCGGTCTAGCTAGTAAGACAAAAAAAAGAAAATTGATAAGACAACAAATACATTATGTCAAAAAATAAAATTTTTACCTTCCCGGAACCCCTCCACTAACACTTCAACTTTATGCTATGGTATTAAAGTTCAAATTGACTTAAGTATTATTACGAATATTTTGTATGGGAATATAGAAAAGTGTTGTTTTTAGACTTTTTCACTCAATTTTTTTTTAATTTTTCTCCGTAAGAACCATCCTCGAACTTCAAGGTATATTATTTAAAAAAAATCAGGCAAATCGGTCAAGCCGTTTTCATGTTATGTCGTGACAACGGAAAACGGGTTTCATTTTTATATATATAGATATACATGTATGGGAGCGTTCAAGTATTACGTAACGCAATTTGGAGGAGGGGGGAGTCTTTTGAAACGTTACAAAAACGTTATGGTGCGTTACATGGGGGGGAGGGGCGCTTCTAAAATCTTTTAAAATTGCGTATATGATAACCACGGAATAGATGGATGTTGTATTGGATGATGGGTATTGTAGGCACCGCAAACGTGCCGCGTATTTTAGCAGATATAGTGCAATGATTTTTCACTATATCTATGAAATTTGATTCCAACAAAAGTCTTTCTAACGTAATTTATTCTATAATGTTAACATGAACAAAATGATAGCCGAGGAAATGCGAAAAACGAAAGACAAAAACGTGCGTTAGATTGTCTAAGCATATACATCACATCCAACGGAACGCACCGTTTTTTATTTAATATTCTAATATTATTAGAATATTCTCACCCACGGTTAGTCTCTGACCAAGAACGTAAAAATAACAAAAAAGAACGAAAGACGCTACGTTGCGCATCTTTCATCTAATACTTGTTGACAAAGAACAGGATGCGTCATGTCATTGCGTCCGTTTGACCAATAACTCCATTCTCATTTCTCTTCAAATCTTCTCTCTCAATCTTCTCCTACAGATCCCTTTGCATCATAAATAATGCTTAACTTTGTATACTATTTTCAGGAACGCTGCGGACGTGAATCGAATTTACTTTTTGCGGATTAAAATGCCAATATAGTTTACAAATCAAATTTTCCTATTTTTCGTACTTCAGATCAATGGTCACAATGTTATTTTTTTCTGTAAATCATATATCTTGTAGAAAAATAGTGTTTCACATTTGAAACTTATATAACCAAATGTGAGTAAAATATGTTTATTAGTAAGAATTATTATCTATAGATTAAGATTGTTACTCAAATTTATAATTGTTTAGTTAGCTTCAAGCACACATTATGAATGAAAATCACAATTTAAAAGATTGGCTGGTTACCATATTGTTAAAGATTTTTCGTAGTAGGATCTCTATAGGCATGTGCAAGACATGCGAAACAGGGTAACGCCCAATTGTGAACTTTAGCTCTCTTCAAATAAGTACTAAACTTTATTAATATATGTAGTTCACAAAGAGTGCTGCAGTTCTGCCATATGTCAAAAGAAAGTGCCATAAGTTTGACGAATTAAACGATTGCGCAAATTTTAAAGCTCTCTTAGCAAAACTAAGTTTTTAATTTGTCAAACTGATGGTACAACCTGTTTGTATTGGATTGTTAACGTGTTAGTGATATTATGACATCACATTAAATAGACTATAGTTTTAGCCATAGATATTAATAGGTATACATTTCTATTATTTTTTTATATACTAGGCAGGATTTCATACCCTCGACTTTTTATAAAATATATTATGTATTTAATTGTTTTTTAGACTTTTTTCAACTTTTGAAAAACAAACTGAGCTTATAATACTACTATCATTGCCTTTTTGTCTTTCTTCTATTATATAAGTATGTTTCTTTTTGTGATATATTTCTTATTTAATAAATTTGTCGCTTACGAGGGTAATTTTCCACCTATTTTCATGACTACGACTAAATAATACAGCTCAATCATTTGACAATAAGCTGAATATTTTGCAAGACTGCCTTTGTTTCTATATGTGATGTAACACGATGAGTCCAAGAATTATGGAAAATGTCAAAATCCTTAGGTACAGGATGCAAAGCAATGCCTTCTATGACCGCAATAAATATAGTTTACCAAAATGCAATGATCGCAGTACACACACTGAGGTCACAGGTTAGATCACAGAGTGCACAGGAGAAACCCCTGGGGGTGAGAAGTGTGAAGCAAAAGAAGCAACGTTGCAAAGGAAGATACAACATTACAAATCATCGTGTTGACACGAATTGGACAATCGAAGGGAACGCCAAACGTTTCTCTCTTTTTAAAGTTTTAACCCCCGCCCCCTCTCTCTGAAGGTTTTTAGCACCCCTAACTGTGTTACAATTGAATTCAAATCTTCGTGGACAATAGGTGCTTTATCATCCAACCCAAAAACATGATTACATTCATTGCAGTAGTGATCTTCGACAGTTTATATTATTTAAGTGTTTAATGTAAAAAATGTAATGTATTGCATGTCATTTTAGTGTAGATTGTTAAGTGCCAAACGTAAACCTTGTATCTAACAAAATAATTATACCTAAATGTCTCATTGTGGAATAAATGACCTCATAGTGTTTATATAATAAAGGACGCTAGGCTCAAGATATAAACCGAAAGACGTAATGTGGGGCGCTCGTTTGGTGAGTGTCAACTGTCAACAACTTGTCTATTGTCTAGTGACGCGACTCGATCCGTTTGACAGATAACAATGACAGCACGCCATTTTTCGTTTATCAAGGGTCTACACAATTCCTAAGAAGTTCTTCCTAATGTCACAATTCGATAATTTGAAGTATATCATTAAATTAAGTATATTTTTATAAAAGTATGTCAATGTATATTGTGTTATAAAATTTTATATCAAATGGGATTCAGTTAATAATTTTATGTAATTTAATTTTATATTTCGTTATTTTTTGTAATCCATATCTATATTCTTTAATTAAGGTTGAATGTTTTTGCCAAATGAAAATTATGTATAAAAAAAATAATTATTTAAAATGAATGTCCATTTTATGTACTGAATTAAATAAAAGTGAACTTTATTTTATTAGTTTTATTTTACCTCGCTACTACTGAGTAGCCTAGACCTAGTGGTCTACCTAGTAAATTGCCGCCATATAATCGGCACTTGGTGATAATGTAGCGGTTCTCCCTTTCCAAGGAACAACTTCATATTATTAGAAATAGATGTTTATTTTGTCATCTTAATTCGGTCCTTGCTTAAAAAAGTATTTACTCTTGACTTCAAGGCACTAGCAAGATTCAGGCATTTTAAAAGATGTATCAGTCTTTATTACGGTAATATAATAAGTATAGTCATTGGCATCTTCCTGTTATTCACACGCCATTTTTTAATATAGCAAAATAAAACAAGTTCATTAACATTTAGATAATTTATTCAAGACCTTAAAATAATTATCTACAGTTCGATGACTTCCAATAGTTATATAAACTTATACTAGAGCGAATCACGGTGGGAATATTTTTACAATAGATTTTATGTAATGTTTACATAACTGTAACTTATTAGTACACAAGCTATATTGCAAGGTAAATGCGTACGCTAACGTCGTTGCAAAATATACTAACTATTTAAACAAATGTTTGTCTAAAATCCAAATTTTGTGATTTATTATCAGCGTCCATCTTGTCTCTTATGGAGATTCTATTCGATGCTTTTTCGATGATTAGCGATGTAATTTTTATATTTACAAAACGTTAATTTGGCAATAATCTAAAAGCAACACAGAAAATATTCATTTGGACACCGAGGGACCGTGATTTGCAGTTTTGGGCAATTCCAAATTTTCTCGCATCGACAATGACTTTTAAACTTTCTTTTTCCCGTCCTTTCTACCAAATTCGTCGTCGCAATACCGTCAAACACACTGGCTTTGTTAAAATAGCTTAATTTTGATACGAATTTGGGTTTTGGTTTGATAAAAGATGGTTTTCGTGGAATTATCTTTACTGTTGTTGTTATGGGTACAACTGTGGATGTTTGTTGTGGCGTAAGTTCAATTAAATCTGTAGTTGTTTCTAATTGGTCAAATTCTGTTGTAAATTCAACGCTTTCCGTCAGGTTGACTTGTGTTACATCTTGGCTAACGGGGTTTTCAAGCGGGGGAATTTCTTTCTCCTCAATAAATGTAATATTCGAGTCTGTAACATTTGTTGTATTAGGTAAGGGCGCAACACTTGCGCTGCCTTGGAAGTCTTGCGGCGCTGAAAGGGCAGCGCTGATTGACAGGAACACTGGAATTAATGACCTGAAATATTTGTTCATTTAGTTTATATTCGTTGCTATAATAGTAAGTCTAGGTGACTTTATTTCCTTTACACTATATATCTAAAGCTTGTCAGTATTTTATGCTACTTCATAACAATATTAAGAACGTATGTAAGGAATTACTTAAATCGCAAGGATTTTAAGAAAGGTTAGTATTTCCTGAAGGAAATGTAAAATTGCAAGCGATCAAGCGTAAAAGTCGTGTCTTTTCGATATAAATTACACGTCCTATGTAACGCTGGCATTGAACACGCAATTTAGCGTTTTGAATATAGTTTTCGGTTATAAGCAACAAACAAATGAATGCCTCTTATGAGTCTTAATGGTAAAAATAAATTATATATAAAAACATATTAATGTGCTTAATGCGAGTTGCAATTATAAATTCATAAATATAAATTAAAATATTATTTAAATTGTTGCCAGAATTACTTTTAGTGTGAGAAATTGAATACAATATAACAAAAGCTAGTAGCGTTTTGTTGCTTTAAATAATGAAATCCATTTTGAAGATGGCTCCCTGATGATAGAAATTCCTTGCATACCACTATAATAATTTAAAAAAAAATTTTCGATCTGCTGACATTAGTTTAATTTTAATTAATTTATATTTAAGTATGTCTGACGCCAAAGATCTACAATTTCTTCTACGTACCGAAATTTCTTCCTTTTTTCTAACGTCAGGTAAAAAAGGAAACTAAACTGTTTTAATACTCATTATTCATCAGTGAAAAAATAATTATAAAAATGACGGTAATTCCCGCGTAATAATGGTATTGTTATAAGTAGAGGACGCTTATAATTTTATATCCGTTGTATTTTAACACCTTGACATTGATTGTTGCCATTACAAAAAATGCATAATTAAATTACTTTACGCGTCTACCGGTGTAAGCTAATCACAAGTTTAGAAAAAAAACTCATTGTTTTGCTAACAATGACAAGCGCGGGAAACCAATTATATGCAAATAATTAATATTACATAGTATTTTAGGACCGTGACATCTTAATTCTATTAACACAATCACAAAATTTTTAAAATGTAGCTGTTGTTAAATATAAATTTATGATAGTAGATAATAAGAACACATTTTTGACATAAATGTTCTATTAAATGCGGTATTTCTACAATAGCAACATTTACGAGTCAGTACACTTTTTGTTACTTAAGAGATTGCTTATTGTGGTAGAAAGAAGAGTGTTAAAGCGATTCTATTAAAAATATATCCGATATTGTTAATAGATTGTAATCGAGATTTTTAAAAATATTTTTATATAATATATTTTCACATAGGTTAAAGCACTACCACTGAACCCGGGACCTTGATATATGAACTTGTTCACTAACCGATAACACATAGCGACGTGGTATCCGCACTTCAGCACAATACTCATTAAATACAATATACCGGTATTGCTTTTATAAACCTGCATATGGAATAAACGTATGAGGTGTGATTGGTTGGTTGGTGGAAAAACAAATACTTTTTTCGTTTTGATTTCTTAATTTAAAAACAATAACCTATTTAATATAGTCTTTTGTTTAACATGAACAAAGTATAGAGGAAACCGTTATACTTCCTATACAATTGAAAATATATTTCTGCTTTAAAATCATTTCACATACCTTATGTTACGGTATGGTATACCTAGGACGATCAAACAAGAAAAAAGAAATAAACTTCAGCTGTCAGCAATGGCCGTGTTCTATGTTCAAACATACAAGCGTTCGTTTTTGTAAAAATTTCTACAAAAGCATTACTTATACTCGCGATTATCATATTAATGTTAACTTATTTATTTCAGATAACATCCATAAGTAGTTTATGTGTATGAACCATTTTAATCTTCAGTTACACAATATTTATTTATGCTTCGTTGCAAGAAATACAATTCAAATAATTAAATAAAGAGGAGGGCAGCTGGCGGCCTTATCGCTTTCGAGCGATCTCTTCCAGGCATGTATGTACATAAGATATACAATCATTAAGACATGAGTAATGGAACAAAACAAAGTAATTAAAACATATGTAGTCATTGAAAAGGACTTTTATTTGTCATGTTAAATAAAACTAATTTTTAAATAAAAGAAATGCGACTGAGCAGTGCAAAGCTGCTGTAGCGAAATATTTAATTATAACTTTGAATTCTCGTCAATTGTTAAGCTTTATTGTCCCATGGGTACCTAAAGGCAAATATGTTACTTTTAAATATGCATATTTTTTAATACAAACGCACTTAGTTCCACATCTGAGCGATTCTTAAGGCAATTTCTGCCGCGCACCACCTCTATGTGGAACCAGATGGCCACTGAACTATTTCCGAACCAATTCGACTTAGGGTCCTTCAAGGAAAGAGTGTACCAATTCTTGAAAGACCGACAACGCACTTGCGATCCTTCTGGCAGTGCGAGTGTTCATGAGCGGTGGTATCACTTAACATCAGGTGAGCCTCTTGCCCGTCTGCCTCCTCTAACATAAAAAAAGTACTCTACATAAGTAGTCTATCAGGCACGCAATCAGATAGATCTGCGGCAGGGAAGCTAGGCAGAAGGGGAGTGTCAAAATTTAAATCTAAAGTCCCTTTCCTAAAAAGGGATTTGCTCAAGCTTTGGTATCGTAGCAAATATGTTACTTTGAAATATGTTTATTTTGTTAACAAATGTTAAAACAGGTTTGTTTTTAATATTCAAGCCTGAGGTGTCACGGTGTGTGCCTTCGCATTTGGCGAGGATAGGCATTAGTTCAGCTGTTACAGGAAAGAGCGTACAAATTCTTGGCCGGCAACAGACTTGCGAGCCTGTGAGAGTCCTTGTCCTGTGTGTGAGCCTTGTGAAGAGAGAGAGAATTCTTAAAAGGCCAGCAACACACTTGCTAGCGTCCATGTCCTGTGTGCCCCCTGTTATATATTAAAAAAATCTCTCTCTGCCCATTAACGAGCTGAAGACATCCGTCAGCTTTTAGTGGGCAAGGTAATTGAATTTGAGTCCCGCATAATCCCTGCATCAGCAATGCGCAGCAGCATTTCTTGACGTTAAAAAAAGGCTTTGAAAGTCGGAAACCAGTAAAAAATTCTTGAATTTGTCATCAAAGTATGATTATTGTACGGTTCCAGGGTCATTGGGTTCCTATAAACAATAGAAGAATTTAGTTTTACTCTATATTAACCACTCGCGTACAACAATAGAATATAAGCGAAATAATGAAATGAATTCAATGTAACAGACGAAGTGCCTACGTCTATATTCTCGGGCCGTAACTCCGACGATTTAGGAAATCGCCACGCTTATAAAACTAAGAAACCCTGAGTGAGCAAAATGTACAGCCTTGGCTCAAACAATTATCCTAAAGCCTCATTTGTTAAAATATTGTAGGAACCTATAAACCAGTTTTTATAAAAGATATAGTTGAATAATAAAACATTTTACGATAATTCATTTTCTCCTCATCTTCTTGAAATCGCGAAGCCAGTGCAAAGAGAACTTAGTATGTTCAGGTACCAGGTTAGCCATGAAGTTCATGTAAGATGATACGTCCTCACTGTCCAGATCCTCAGGTTACATTCGGAACTCGCCAATGTCGGTAACACCTCGGAACTAGGTCTCACGTTACCTAGTTCAAGTTTGTAAATAATGTCTAACTTGAACTAAAATCTCTATTCCATCCTTTTCAACGCTTTTCTTTAACTAAGGGTAAGTTGAAATTCCCGGCCGATGCAAAAACTTATTTTAAGGGCCTCATAGCCTAGCGGTCTTATTAAGTGGCAGCTAGGTGAGGGGTACCGGGTTCGATTCCCGGTTCGAGGGCAAGTTTTAATTTAATTTAAGTTTGTTCTCGGCCTTTGGGAGGGTTGTGCGGTACCGGGCGAGTGCTTAAACCGTACATGGAGGACACGGTCGAATTTCTAATGCAAGCACGAATTATAAAAATCTTATACTTGACGCTAGCTAATGCACAAACCGTGCCAGAGCCATTAAAAAAAAAAGTTGAATTAGTTCGGTTCCACATAGGCAAAAACTGCCTAACGCTCAGATGTGGAACGACGGACCGCCTCGACGTCCGATGATGAAACTCAGCTGCAGGTTAGTTAATCATTAATCCGAACAACTCCTCTGAACATCCATGTTAAATGCGGTAAAATCAAATATACTCGTATATTAGGCTCACATGCGGGCCTTCCGGCAATCTAATGCAATGCATTGGCGTCCATGGCTGGTGGTATCACTTAACATCAGGTAAACCTTCTGTCCATTTGCCCCCTGTTGAATACAAACGAATGCATTTTGGAATTTCCCTTCACAGTAATTAAAGATTTCCAGCATAAATTTATGGGCGAAGCTCCCCGACTCCATACGATTAGCTACCTCTTTAATGTATTCTATATCCTATTCATCTTTAATCCCGAATTTTGTAATTCATGTATTTGCTAGTTCGTTTTTATTGTGTTTTGGAACCTAGTATTAAACGTGATTCATGAATTCACATTAGCTTTTATTTTTTTTATTTTTTTATGTTACTTAAGTACCATATTTCCTAGCCTGAAAGAGATCGCTTGTTAGGTTAAAGCAGCCCGTTGCCTCCTTAAAAAAATATTTTACCTTATTGTATATGTACTCGTAATATAACGAAGTGTCAATAAATTAAATAAAAGTTCTAAAAATCAGAAATCTCCAAAACAATGTAACTCTCTGATGTAATTTAAATCGTTTAAAAGCCTTATGATTTATAATCTAATTAATAAATGCACTATAAGCTACAATCGTGAAAAATATTCTATCGTAGTGATAAGTTTTAAATTTTGGGTTAAGGTTTTATGAATGAAAAGAAAAAACTTTTATGACCATTTCGACCGTCACTCAATTTAAACAAATACAATTTAGAGTGTTAAAACCACTGTACTATAGTGATATCTTGTAAATTTTATGTCATAAATAGTATGGACATATTGAGAATGCATACGACATAGAATTGCTATAACTATAATAGGATGTCATTAGGTTACAACAATTATTATAATAATTGTAATCGTTATTATAATTCTTCAAATTTCTCTCTTCTTACTGACAAAGGATAATAAAATGTTTATGGGAACCAGGTGATTCATGACTAAACGTTAAAAGAGGTGTCATGCATATAATAAAATGAATAAAGGAAATGAGTAAAACGATATTTTTTGTTCCATAAACCGACTTTTGCGTGTATTTTCCTATTAGGTAGGTTCATTCTTACATCCTGAACTAATACAAATATTTAATATAGCCAAAAAGCGAGAAGATCACGTCATAAAATCTCCATGGACACGCCCAGTGTCTCTTAAACCCACCAGGATAAAATTGGATTTACGTTCCAATTAAACAAAATAGTTGTGAAATAGTTTCCGAATAAGATACCTATAAAGAATTTTATAGTGTGGTGCTGACAAATATTTTATCCCAAAGCACTCACTTAATATTAGTATAAATATAATTTAAAGTATGTATAGCAAACAACATGTCTGAACGCCATTTAATTTTGCATTAATTATCTTTATTTTCTTAAGTCATTACGCCAAAGCAAATAAACGCTTAATATAATCTACGCATTGGATGAAAATAGAATTATTTTACCTTTGTGGATTTATTTTTAATAGAAATAACCTGTTAGCTTGGGTACTGTCCAATAACGACGATATGGGCTTCAATAACGGAGTTATAGATACCGCGTCCTTCTAGAATAATAATTAATATGTCTTTATATGTATTTATATAATACATATATATTAAATTACCTCAACCATATATCTAGAAAAGCATCACTAGATTACACCTTCAGGGTAATTACTATTCTTTTGGTTACACGCCTTTTGCAAATCATCGGAACCGGGTACAAATAGACATTGGTATTTAGGACCCGGCTCGGATCAAGGCCTTTAGCCGATTGTCGGCGGAGAAATATCGGCGGAGAAATATCGGCTAAAACAACCTCTGTGTAAACAATATAACAATGCCATTCGTGCAGATTTCGTGTTCTGTTAAAAAAAATGTGCCCTGCCTTGCCTTGCGATTCTGTAACTCACTTTTCGAACTCTCACAGCGGTTTTTGCAGCGGCGGTCGCGCTCAAATCGTGAAGCAATTTTACGATTTGCAGCTCCTTACAAACGTTGTGTAAATGGCGATTAAAAAGAGTGGCGGAGAGTTTATTGCCAATTCTTCTCTTCCGTTCTACGCTCTTGATTTGAGAACTGGCACTAAATGTAAAGTTTGCATAGCATTTCATGTGCATTTCTTTTTTTGACGTTCATAAGTGTACATTGTGTTACCTATATGATTAAATGATTTTTGACCTTTGACTAACGAATAAACTAACCGCGTGACTAACTAACACTCCTTTATATTAAAACACATCCTTTAAACGTTACCCACTTGACTTAAGTATTTATATCCGTAAAATTATCTTTTTATCTTTAAAACTTAATACAATTACGAATCGAACCTTGAGCTACATTTAATTGCTTTTGTATTATGTATTTACCGATTTTTAACAATTCATTGTATCCTTATTAATATAATCATCCATTGAGAACGCCTTTCGTCATAACCAAAACGAACTAATGCACCTAGTAATTAGCACCTAGCCTATAATTGTAAAGCTGACATCGTCGTTTGAGCCTGTCGACGTCGGCTGTATAGACTTCTTTAGGTAGGAATTTACTTGTCTGTTCACATAGGCCGTCTCCATGGATCTTTGCCCCAAAGTCAATCTGTTCTGTCAATCTGATAAATAATTAATTTAAAAGATATAGTATTTACAATATTCTTAACCTACATAAATATAATAATAATAGTAATTAAATATGGATAAATAGAAAATTAAACAATTTTAAAAAGTTTGGTGGCAGTGTATCGTACACTGGCAGCATTTCCTGGCTGTATTGCGATACTTATTCACTTGGTCATCGGTACTGTCTACTAGGCTCCAACTTAAATCTTTAATTAGCGCTTGTGCACTTGAACCCCACGGCCCAAGAGTCTCTATTCCAAAGGGAACAAAATCAATGTTGGAGGAAACACTTATATTTGAGCCGTTTTTTATTTTTCGCGTGCTCTGCGGCCGCGCCAGCTTTTGTGCTTGTCCGAGCATAGCATAGCATAGCATCCCATTAGCCCGTCCCATCCCACATATATAACTGATTACTTTTTAATTTTAATTTGACTCTTTAACTAACTTTTACTGCGTTTGAGAATTGAGAAGAAGAAATCTAAGGAAATAATACACTTTTTATTTAATATGTGTACTTTTTTTACTTCGTAATGTTATAGTCTTCAACAGGATTAAAAGGAGTCATGTTTAGTTGTGGACAGAAAAGCGAAAACAAAATGTAAAAGGATGGTCATGTTCGTGAGTGCATGTTTCTTCAAATGGACTTAGGTCCAGTTCAAGATTACGTTCTAATTTTAGCCTAAGAGAACGTGTTTGAAAAATAGAGAAAATTTACCATTGCACAATAGCAAATCCAACAGCGTAATGTTTGCCGATGTAACGTTGTACATTTGGCGGTTAGTTCTATATCTATTACAAATACTAGCTGCTCTCGCGATCTTTGTTTCGCCTTAATATGATTTTTTATTTAGCCTGCCTTTTAAGTAGTAAGTAAGTGGAAAATTGTACTATTCTACCCCATAGATACATTTCGCTTAAAACCTAAGTACTAAATAAAACTAATTTCAAAATTTTCAATTATACTCGTCATATATTCACACTCACATCACAATACACACACTACTTTAATAGATACAGATATCTAGGCACCTAAAATTGCAGCCCATTGAAACTTCTATAACAATCTAAAGATTGATTTGTGGATAGAACAAAATGGGATAGAAAAAAGAGATTTGCCATTCCTGTGTATTGTAAGTCTTCGTCAACCAAGTGCTGTTTACTTAAATCATAAAATGTAAAAAGACAATTAATAATATGCGTGAACTTGACACCAACATTAAATAAATCACAATAAGTTTGTAGTTTTGAATTAAAAATATATAATTAAATTGCAAAATATTGTATTTCTAGCAGTTAAAATGAGTAAAGAAAATAGAAAAAAACGAATGCCGCATTCTATTTTAAACATTGCATTAAGTCCCCGTTGACCCTGAAGAAAGATATGAGGGCCGAGGAGACGTCCTTGCCGAGTTGATCTGTTAAATTAATACGTCGAGTGAGGAAGTATGTGGCTAGCAGTGACTACTAGGAGCTAGTAGGGATCCGCTTGCAAGACTGCTGCGAGAAACTGCGAGGAACTGAGTTGTATCTTGAGTCAAGGGTATAAGGCCTATTCCTCTTCACGAATCCATGGATAAATTGGCGACTTCATTACTACTTGGAGAATGAGGTTGCTGTCATCAATAATACAAACAATCTGTTATGATATATCCAAGTGTATTTTGGCACCAAAAAATCGAATAAATGTCAAACAAATGTAACTATTTTATTTCAAAAGATCCTTTCCCTTAAACCCAAGTCTGACTTGACCGCGGCCGTGAGAGGTCAATGTGAAAGATGCAACAACAAGTACAACTTCTGTTTTATGCACATACTTTAATTAAGTAATAAATTATTTGGCCTTCGCAAGGCGTACATACCCGTACATCTTGTACAAATTTTGGATTTTTCTTAACGGTGAATTTTAATCAGCTTCCAACAACGAAGAGCGGTTTATAAAACATTAAGTTTTATTTACTTCTGATCATTTAAAATATACATTATGTAATGATAACTTAATTTGTTTAAAAAAGTGTGCTTGTACTTATGTACGCGCGTAAGGAGTTATACTTCTTTGGCATTATTAAAAATAGATTTTGATTGCATGCAAATAATTAATTGCAATTAAATAATCAAAGACTGGAAATGGAGTCATAGTCAATAAAGTTCAGTTTACATTTGAAAAATTAAATAAATAAATATTAATTATTATTCTCTTACATTAAGTGTAACATAAATTCTATTATTATTCGAATTTTGTTTTTAAATTATGTCCAATGCCGTAGCATCTTCCGTGGGCAACTTCATTCTGTTAATTTTGTGTCACGGTGCGCGCGCATCGTAAAATTTCACTCTCATCAATTTTTCATAACGCGCCTAAAGAAGTATAAATTCAAAAGGAAAGCACAATTCTTGTGTGGACGCTACGACCGTGTTGCGCGTAACTAAACAACATTTCCAATCCCTGTAGTATACATTTCAACCATTTTATCTTTATACCTTTAACCATGAAGAAAATACAATATGTAGTAAGTTACTTGAACCTTCTTCAATCTTCTTGTCTTCTTTTGACGAACAACTCTGTAATTTGTTGCCCTTCGCTAGGCAGCTGGCGATACACAAGCAAACTGCCATACGATGAGCCGCAATTAACACGAGTTTTATCTTCTTCAATCTTAATATTTCACGTCACATCATACATTGTTGTATTTTTATATAGGTTGGTTGGTTTCCAAGAATATCAATGCGATAACAGTGGTATCAAAGTGACTTACATCCTCTATGGTAAAAAGGAATTTCGACGTTAAATTTAAAATGTTTAAAGCACGTCGGCCGGGCCTATACAATATCGTTTTCTTAGCCACCGTTGGCTTGTTTCGCGTTTATGTTGTCCTGGAACTGCTAATCTCAGCTTGGTAGAAAACAAGTGGAAACTATATAAATAACTAATAATTTTAAAAATATATTCGTAAAACAGATTAGAGAATCTCACAGATATAGGCAATGTAAGTGAGTCAGGTACATTATAAAACCAACTATGGGAACGACACGTTATCGACGACGTTTAAGTAAAGAAACGGTGGGCTTATGATCTTTAGGATAACTGCCAGCCGGGACAGAATGTGGCTATAGTGTATCGAGCTAGTATTGGAAACATTGCCCCCGGTATTTTCAAGATTCACTTTAAAAAACAACTATGTAACTACTATACATTATAATTATCCTAATATCTATATAAATTACGTTATTTACAAGTCAGTCGAATACAAAGGTGGGAAATTATTGTATCATTGAACTTACTCAATACTCTCGTTGTGAGCCTAATCCATCACGTAGCACAAAACAATTGCAAGTGTTGATAGCACCGCACTGGCTCCATATAAATAATTATTCGATATCTATAAGGAAACCCTGTGTTTGTCGCTAGTACCCAATTAGTGACCGCAGCTGGGCACGGAATATTTGACCACATTTACCATGGAACTAGGGATGTCTAAACTCATCGATAGAACTGCCGATACACGGAGTGTTTATTGACATGAAATGTTTATTGTATACTAGCA
This sequence comes from Pieris napi, assembly GCF_905475465.1. Classification (NCBI taxonomy): domain Eukaryota; kingdom Metazoa; phylum Arthropoda; class Insecta; order Lepidoptera; family Pieridae; genus Pieris; species Pieris napi. The sequence continues at coordinate 4,159,473 of NC_062235.1, read as the reverse complement.
GACTCGGGCAAGCTTTGCTGTGGCTAAAGTTTTTGTTACATAGTAGTAAACTATTCAAGGGAAACGGTAGAGGAACACCAGTCATGGGGACCTATGGGGACCATGCTTTTTTGGTGGTTATGCCATCAAATTGTAGCTTATGTGAAACGTTGGTACTTTCAACACAGCGCCATCAGTTAGAATTGTGACTGTAAATAATAAACAAACAATTTGCTATTAAATAATATTACGGGTATAAATGAAGATGTAAGCTATCCTATCTTTTAAGTTAGTTCAAACTGCACACGGTATGCAAATTTGATTGAAATCGTTAAGTAGTTTAGGAGTCCATAGAGACAAACAACGTGACACGTTATTTATATATATTAAGATAGTCAGACTGTGATTACCGGTATTTCACTCTACTTAAAAATAACAAGGAGAATATCTTAAAACTAAAGAGTATATACATATGTACATATATATAATATGGGTAATAAATAAACATTATGGAACACACACAATTAGTCGTAGTCGCATTATAAATTTTCAGTGTTTCAATTACCAACCTTACACTTGTAATTTATTAAATCTTATAATAAAGGATGCCCTACGGCCTATTGATAGAACAAAACAGTTCTTTGAATCACTTTGAATCATACATAATTCTCCAAAAACTGCGTTAATATAAGAGTCATAGTATGTATGAAGTCCTGATATTATCCATTTTAGCAAGAACTTAAATGAACCATATTTTATAAGCAGCATAATTCTTTCTGGAGAAGTGTGTGTGGCTAGACTGGTTGAGACTTGGATTCTGATATCGATCGGTAGTGTCTTTATTTTATACAGATACTACTATACAAATATGGTTGCAAAAATAGAAATAAAATTAAAAGGGATTGTCTAAACAAAAAAAATATTTTAAATAACGTTATCGTCTTTCCTCGCATCCCTAGTACGTAAAATAACTTATCAAGAGGAAACACAGCCGGAAAGCTCTGATATCAAAAACATTTACACATTCATAAATAGATTGAACGAAGTTTTTTACACGAACAAGCGATCGCATGGAAATTTACAGATCATAATAATTGATGATATTAAAGCGAAAACTTTTCATAAAATGTGTAACCAATATCGTTCCAACCGAAGGATTTTCTAAATTAGTAATACTACGTTACTTTAGGTAAAGTTAGTCTTTTTTTTAATTAATATAACTTGTTGACAAATTATTTTTAAGTGATGAAGTAACGATTATATTAATAATACTCACATTTACTTTTGGGAATATTACCATATTTTCCTCATGGTTAATTAAAATGCGATGTTTTAGGGAAAAACCACTTCATTACTGGCTTCCTTGACTATGTTGCAATATTTTAGACCATATAAGATCAATTTTAATTTTATATATATTAACAGTTTGGTCCATAATAGACCTGATATTTAAAAAGGAGATAAACGTTAAATATGGCTCTTGCCGGCATATGTGGGTAACACTGAAAATGTATAGAACTGGCCAGTTAGAAACATTGCTAATTAAAACTTTTTTTTTTCAATTTTAGAACTCTTTGGTAACCTAATGTATTATAATGCATTCAAATGTCATTTGTTTTAGTGAATTGGCGGCAAATCTAAAACTCTTGTTACACGACACACGTGAAAATGAACCTAACGCGAGAAAATTTTCGGTCAATGATTAATTATGACTTTCGTTGTGGGCTTACTCAATAACAAAGCTATTATAGGCTGCGATTAGAATTTCTTAATGAAGCCCCATCTCGTGCCACTATTGACAATATGTTTAAACAGTTTAAGCTTGGACGTAGCAATCTCAATGATGATCCGCGTGGAGGATGTACTTTAACAGCGACTACTGAAGATAACATCAGTGCAATGCGGCGCATGATAGAGGAAGATAAGAGAGTGACATATCGGCAGATACGGGTAAGGCAAGGCATTGGTATTTGTCAAGTTCAAATAATATTACACGAACATTTAGGAGTCAGAAAGCTTTGTACCAGATTAATTCCTCATACTTTAACCGATGACCAGGAACACCTTCGCATGGACTGGTGGCCCCAAACGTTAGATAAGATTAACGGCGATGACTCAAATGCTGTATTTCACATCGACACAGGTGATGCAAGCTGGATATAATGCTACGAACCCGAAACCAAAAGACAATCAGCTCAGTGGGTGTTTCCTTTCGAGGATCGGCCAACTAAGGTAAAGAAAGAAACGTGCCTCATTCTTTGGCTGGAAAGGTCATTTCGTCACAGTTGTGATCGAAGATGGAAGGACAGTTACTGCAGACTGGTATGTCAATCGCTGTTTGCCTGTTGTCTTGGAAAAATTCGACAGCAGCGCCCTCGGAGCAGGATCCTCCTTCACCAGGACAATGCTTCAGTGCATTCCGCAAAACGAACTGTTGAATATTACTATGGCAGGTGTCGAGATAATGAGTCATCCGCCATATAGTTCTGACCGGCGACTTTCATATATTCCCAAGAACTAAAGATAAAATTCGAGGTATTCGCTTTAGGAGCCCTGAAGATGCGGTAAGGAAGAATGGGCCCACTGCTTTTCTCAGTGGTTCCATCGAATGCGACGGAGAGAACGGAGATTACTTCGAAAAACAATAAAAGTATTGGCAACTTTCTACATAAGGTAAGCCGTTTTTCATTTTCTAAACATTTTCAGTGTTACCTAGGTATTAGTTTTTAAGACCAAAACGCCAAAAACATCATAGTTCTTTCAAATACATTGCAATGCAAATACGCTTTATTCAACAGTGCTATATGTACATATCATAAATAACTATTCATTTCATTTCATTTCACTAATTTAATTAGCTTACTGTTATCTATCTTCTTTCCAAATCTTGTTTGAACTTTTTTTTTAATGCACGATTTACTTTTTGGAATACATATGAAATTTTTTTAAGTATGTGGTAATTTTTATGGCGCTTTTATGTATTTCAATTCTGTATTTATTTTTTCTAATATTGTTTTAATTATGCATTCTGTTAGGAACTTCAGTTCAATTATATTAGCACATTAATAAATTGAACTTCAGCACGTACTGAATATTGCTTTTCATTGTTTCAGAGTGTGTCAAATCATACAGCATCGAATCAATAACATACTAATTTTCATACTCACCATGTCAAGGCTTAAAACACGATCGATCTAGACTTTTGACAAGTCTCTTTACATCCGAAACACTTGTTAAGTCGGTTTGCTGTTTTTACTGAAATCGTTACAGCATTTTCAGCTATACGTCTAAACTTTGTATGGTACGGTTTGTTTACAACTGAAAGCAGCTGTCACTAAATTTCAGTGCTAGGTCAAGGTTGATTGCGCAAGTGTTGAAGTGCAGTAGGTCAATGTTGCTAGCAATAGAAACGCCTTATTAAATTATCATAGCAATTTCTCAGAGCGGCGTTTCATGAGTTTTGAAGAATATTAATGCACGTTCACGCTTACCCTAGTAGCTGTCCCGTCGAGATTGTAATTTTTGAATTATTATTATTTTGTTGTTTTTCAGCCACAAATAAACTTTAAAACGTTTTTTTTCAGGTTAGTATTTCTTAACAAGCACATATTATATAAAATCGGTTAAGTGATTTTTTGTAGGTAAGTAAATTGTTTTTCTTTGTATGAAGAACTTGCGAATAAAATATGTAAGGATTTTTTTATCTAGTTTTTAAGATGAAATGATAGGATTATGAAATAATACAGTTTCTCTTTTAATGTTTTATTTGTTATGACGTAATAAACACTTTATAAACGTAATTCTATAAAATATAACTAAAGTAACATACTCATAAAATACATATAAACGATAGACAAAAAAGGTCTTTATACATGAGCGCACGGCCTATTTAATTTTTAGGCCTAATCAACCACCAAAAAGAAAAATACTTAAAGCTTACCAAGGTTAAATTACCCTGCTGTTCGCCGAATTCGGTCCCTCATTTTGTTGCCATTTTTATTTAATCAAAAAAACCTCTCCACATAAAGCTTTAGCATAGGAAAAATGGCATGATTATGGCGTTAACGACCATAGATAATCATTGCTCCCGTCATCTGTCGGATTTTCCCGCGTTGTGCAAATGGTTCGGCGCGTCGGCAAAGGCAAATTTTAACCTGTATGCTTCAGCTACGAGCATGCTTATATTTGAATCAGTCCAATTTTGTGTGGGAACGTTTTGTAGTAAAATCATAAGCCCCTGAAAATCGCGTTCTTGCATCAGTCTTTCTCTCCAATGCAGTAGAAATGCTGCGCAGACGTAAAGCTGGAAAATAGCGAAGCCATCGGACTCCGCAAGATACGTGTCCCAAAGTCGAATAGTGCAGGGAAGAGGGATCTCTCTTGTAAGAAGGTTGTTCATCCACCGGAATGAAAATTGGAGATAATCTACACCATGGGTTTGTAAGTGCTCATGAAGTGGTAAATCTATACGTCTTATTAGTTCCTTTAATTGATTAACCTGAAATTGTGAGTTATTGTTACTATGTTCTTCATATAGTGTTAAAAACATAATTATTAATTATAATGACAATGTAATAATAAGTGAACCAGAACTTTTAGACACAGAAGACCTTTGGGCACTCCTTATTGATGACACACAAGGAAGGGAAAAATATCATAATTATACTTTAATTGCTACAACTTTATTTGAGTTATTCCAAAAGTAGAATTTTTAAACTGATGATATAAATTAAAATAATCAGTCATATAGATAACAATTATAAAAATATTGTACCTTATCAAATCAGAAGTGCTTGTCACATAATCTTAATTATTAAGTAAGCTAAACTTTACAATTATTTATGATAACTCAACTGATTTATTACACTTGAGACTGAGAGAAAAAGTTCTTAATAAAAAAACATTTGATATTTTTGACAATATTATGTGACAAGCTATGTTGATGTACTAATAATTAAAAATTCTGATAAATGCAAAACAGACTTGAATGTTCTAGATTTGAATCTATGGAGCGCATTAATATTTAATACAGATCAAAGATATTTACAAACATTAAAGATAAATAATCCGAGGGTCCTAACTATAATTTAGCATTAGACCTAACTTAAAATTAATATCTTTAATTTTTTCCTAAAGTAAAATTAATTAACCCTTACATGCTATGTGTATAAATATTTCTAGTTTTAGTTGATTAATTTAGTTACAGGATAAAGGATTTATGCTTACCTTATACTGAATACCAAGCTGTGCAAAAATATAATTATCTTGTACGCTATCAAGGAATTTAGACAGGCACCAAAAAGAGTCAGCTTCAATTATGTCTCTTTGCACCTCACTCAATGAGTCTAAAGGAAGGTTATCCAACTCTTTATTAGGAGCTGCTTCTTGAAGAAAAACCATGAAGAATGGTGTCACCAGATCATTAATTCCTTGGACATAACCAGATGCAGGGTGTCTGATTGCCCAAATGTAGAGGATGCGTTCAAACATTACCTGAAAAATTATAAAAGTATTTGTTATAAAACTTTATGGTGTGTATTGAGAGTACTTTTTAGTACAATTAAGGACTTACTAAGTACTTAAGGAATTACAAGGACAATAGCTGTAAAGCATAAATAGTTATAAAAAAAATTATACATCTGGATCTTACCTGTACAGTGCTCTGTTGGAACAAAGCTACCAATGGGCTCATCCTAGGAATATCAATATGTATTTGTCTATATGTCTCCTCTTCTCTCTCGGCATCATAATACTGCCTTACTAGATGTTTGTAATCTGCTCTCTTACTATCCAATGTCTCTGCTCTACGTTCAGTGTTTGCCGGAAGATAACCCGCTAAAAGCCTCCAAGTTACAGCCCTGGCCTAAAAAGTATAGTATTTACACTTAAATGTTGCTAAAAGAAGCTTAATAATATTTCTTATCACCTATAGTGATATCTGTTTTTACAGACAACTATGTGGAGTCTTTGTTTTTCTATTGACTTAATTGAAGGTGTCAACTAAATAGGCAGTTTTTGTATTATTCAGTGATGAAAAATCCAATGTTTTACTCAAAAGCACTATCTATCAAATCTTATTGGAGTTTTAGCATAAAGCAGCAAACAAGCTTTCACTAAGTTAATAAAGATTTCTATTTCCATTGGGTTAGGAACATCTTTCTTGAGGTTATATTTTTAAAGAAATAACAACAGTATAATAAATATATAATTTCAACCTTGTATTGGTATGTTTATGTTGCATGTTCATTTCACCTTCAATTAACCTTTAACTTAACTTTTGTTACCATTTTTAAATGTATTAAGTAGAATATATAAAATAGTAACTAAGCCAAAATACAATACAATATATTTGCAAGACAAAAACAATCTCTATTATAGTTTACTAAGAAAACAAATTTGGTGTGTGCTTTCTGAGTACTTATTAAGTAAAGTAGAATAAAATGACTCACTATTTTGTATTAAAGAAACCATACCTGCCACATATAACTGACCTCATTAAAGTTAATTAACTTACCTTAACTGGTATTCCTGACCAGCTGAGATGTTTTAACTCATTCAGATCAAGAACAGAGCTTTCCAGTACTTGTTGGAATCTTTCTAATTTAGATTCGCTACTTTCTTCACGGGAAATTAAAGCTGATGGTCGGACAGCCCGCGGGCGGCCTGGATAGTGCCGAATCGGTCCTGATGCGCTAGAACTGCCTCCAATCTTTTTAACTTCATTCTTTTTTACTGCAACCGCCTCTTCTTGCGGCTTCACAGTTTCTGTTTCGATCTTGACGTCACTTCTGTTTACGTTCTTAGTACTATTACGATGTGAATTTATTACATTTAAAGCTACAGACTGTGATATGGCTTTCGATATTTTAGTCTCCGCAATTCCGGAGATGATCTCGTCATCCCCCAAATCCCAGGCATCGTTCACAGACGCCTGAAATTGTTGATAAGATGACCCAGACATAACCTCGTTTTGAGCGATTCTCTGCAAAGGCCTGCCTGGAACCGCTCTTTGTGGAGTCCTCCAAAAAGTCTCAGACAATAAACCGTCCTTGTCATATTCGGTTTGATAACTTTCCATAATAAATTGTACCAAGAGTCATTATAAATAACTTTTCAAGACAACAAAATACACGAAAACTTTGGGGAGTCTATACTCTATAGTCTATAGTCTATAGTCATTAGTTGTAAATTGTGACTTGTGACTTGTCACTTGACTAAGACTTGACTGACATTTGAAAATTAACACTTAACGGGTAATTGTTTTGAGAGTTGACAAATGGATATATCTACAATAAATTACAGATGAAAACAATGTGCTGTAACCGGCGAGTACTTCTATAACCTGTACTCAGTTACAGCTTAATAATTACTTCATGGAAAATACAGTAAATAAAAACTATGCTATTGAAAGAAAAGCAGCCAACCCATTTTCATTTACTTGTCAATCAAAAAAGTTTTTGGTCAGATTCTATAAATATTAATAAACGCCTGCTGGGTATTTTAATTTTGATTATTATATTAGTTTGCTTTATAAATTTTGCATAATGAGAACTTACAATTTAATATAAAACATTGACGTTATTAACGCGCAACCGTTTTGTTTGTAATAAAATTATTAATACCTACGTGTTTCCAAGAGCAATATTTGATCAATACGAAACTTGTTACATGATTTTGCGAAGTTGAGAAAATATAAATTTATAAGAATTAATATGGCAAGTCCAAATCCTGATATCGATGCCTCATCAATGTTTATGGATAAAGGTGATGGTAGAAAGTCAAAAAGTCCTATTCGATCAGGCTCACCAAGAAACCGTGCCAAAAAAAAGGAACGCGTTGAGCCTGCAGCCGAAGTAATAACAGTTAAAGACTTCTTTGACTTTATGAAGACAGCGTATCAAGTGTACGAACATCTAGAAGGCTCAGACGATGATGGATCAAAAATTAACTGGGAGGAGTTAACCAAATTGACTGTTCTAAACCATGTTATTGAACAGCAGGAGCGTGATCTTTTGCAACTCACTGTTAATACCGTTCAAAAGCCAATTATTAGTAAAAGTGAAACGGTGATTGAACCAAAGTTCAGCATTACCGAAAGAGTGGAAAAGAGATACAGTTGCAGCGAAATAGAAGGTATGGGTACTACCCATTAATAACGTCCTCCTTTTTCTAATTAATTCTCCAATGTTATTATTATTAACTGGCGACTCTCAACCCTAAGGTCGTGCCTTCGAATCACGGCAATGCACTGATGGATATTTCTTTCTAAGTGCGCAATTTGACACTGAGGAAACCGGCATGCTTTAGACCCAAAAATCGATGGCATGTGCTAGGCTCAGAAGACTGATCACATTCTTGCATCTTAAGAAAAAAATATATAATTTTTTTTACAAAAAAACTGAGTCCAAATCCGATGCCAAGGGTTGTAGAGCCACTAATTTTGTTAATGTAGTAATTTCACAAATTATAATGAGGTACTAGTAAATATGTACATACTTTTAGTTGTTCACTATGAGAAACTTATGTTTCATATCTAGGTAATCGCAGCCGTAATTTGACTCCAGAAATAAAAGTAGAAATGTTAGGAGTTTGGACGGAGGCCAATTTAAATTGCAAATTAAATGATGTAAGTATTAATAAGTACCTATTAAAAGGAAAATAATTCACTTAAATATTCGTCACAAAATATAGATGTCGTTGTTATAAATTTTTAGGTGATTAATGAAGGAATTTTGGATTCTATCCTGCCATATTTGGTGGGGTATAAAAAGCCAGCGAAGACAACGAGTGTGTACGCTCCAATAATAAAGAAAACTGTTTCCAGTACATCCGCCGATATTAAAAAACCCGCTAGTTTTGAGGGTAACAATATAATTTTTAATTTTATAACTACATATCAATTTAAGTGCTTACATAGCGCAGTAGGTTCTTGGAAATTATTAATAAACCAAGCATTCAGCATTCCAAAACTATTTTATTCTTCTCATACCGAAATTAAAATCTGTTATGTATGTTCCTAATTATTCTAATAATTTACGATCTAACAATTTTTTATTCCAATCATATTCTGTGGCAGCGGTGCCTGCTCAACAAGTTCCGAGCTCGGTGATGTTAGAGTATATGAATGTATATGTACTTTTTTTTTATATATGGCTCTGGCACGATTTGTGCATTAGCCAGCGTCAAGTATAAGATTTTTTTATAATTCGTGCTTGCCTTAGAACTTCGACCGTGTCCTCCAGGTACGGTGTAGGCACTCGCCCGGTACCGCACAACCCTCCCAAAGGCCGAGAACAAATTTAAACTTGCCCTCGAACCGGGAATCGAACCCGGTACCCCTTACCTAGCTGCCACTTAATAAGACCGCTAGGCTATGAGGCCCTATATATGTACTTATATGTGTGTTAAAGTGATGTGTTGGGTTTCGACGCTATTCAGACGTATTTTTTTTTTTATTAATTTCCCATAAAAATAATGTGAAAAATATAAAATTATGTCAGATGCAGAAAGGTGAATGTCCAAAAATTTATTTATACTATATAGTAAAGTTTTTAAGGTTTCATAAACGAAAAGGATTCTCGTGATCGTTTGGGGCGAAGGAAATCATCTGTGATTGCAGCACAAGAAAAAGCAAATCAAAAGCAGGAGTGAGTTTAATTTTTTTACTGTACATAATATGTCTAAAATACAAAAACTAAGAAAAAACATCTAATTTGAGAATGTAGCATTCTCAAATCCAATTGAACACACACAAAATAGTTCCAGCTGTTTAGTAGGATTTCAATTACAAACACACCCACAGAAGATTTATATGTACAATTAATATATCTAAATATAATATGTAAATTAAATTAATTATGAAAACATTAGTATTTTCATCATTTGATGTCCAAAAAAATATATATAATATATTTTAGTTAATATACAGTGTTTACAATTTTCTTAACCAACATAGTAATAATTAAAAGTTAATAAAAAGGAAATTAAAAAAAAATGGATAAAAAAAATAAAAAATAAATGTGGATATAATAAATTATGTATATTCCAAAATTTCAGGTGATATAAATTCTTGATAAACATCACGTCGTTATCGAATACAATAACACTTAGATATTAAAAATCACTTTAATATTTGAGGACAGTATGTTTATGCATGTCATTAATACTACTTTAAAAGGTTATTACTTAAATTTAATTATTTTTAAAGGTTGTTACGTAAACTACAAGATATCCTCCAAAAAAGATTATAAATACCATTTTAAACTTAAATTGCGTATTATATTATACGCAGTACCAGTACGAGTATTTTGAGAAGATCACTAACATCCGATATGGTCTAGTGGCTAGGATACCTGGCTCTCACCCAGGAGGCTCGGGTTCGATTCCCGGTATCGGAAAATCTTTTTATTTTTTTCAGTGGTGATGTTGAAATTCACGTTTGCGACGAGGTGAAAGGATTGAAAAAAGACTTTAGGTGCCCTCAAAAGCTGTTGGTTACGAAGATGGGATATTTTGCTGATGTCACCGCCGGTCAGAGATTGGAAGATATGGATATATCTGTGCATTGTGACATACAGGTATATATACTGATATTGTCACGTTTTTAATAAGATTAATATTTTTATTTTATTACGTAGACGTCACATATTTAAATAAATCAATAAGGCAGCGGGAGGCTGTACCTAACATCTTTTTGTTTCTTCGCTTTGGAAGAATGTTAGATTTGATTTCTATGTACCTACGGTTCAAATAACCTATCCATTTCAAATAAAAATTTGAGATTGAATTATTTGTGTGTACTATATATATTAAATAAAATAAATATAATATATTTTTTTTTAATTCTAATGATTCTCGTGAAAACGTGTTGTGATTCAAAGTTTTCCTACAGATATTCGATTGGCTGATGCGTTGGGTGAAGCGTGACACCATTTTAGTTGCTGACTGGCCTCTATTAGATCCGCACAATGTAGTCCCTATACTGGTATCAGCTTCTTTCTTACAGGTATTATTTTTCAATACAGGTTTTGCAAGGCATTAATCGGTTTCAATTTACTAGCCTGTCAAATGATCAATTAAAATTCTGCAGCGTATATTTACATTCATAAAAACAGTATTTGGGTTTAATATACGAATTATTTGTTTATATTAATGAAAAACTATATAATAATACATATTTTACTCATTTTTTTAACGGAATTAAAATACGTTTATTAACGTGAACTCAATCTATGACTAGAGCGCGAAATGTCGGCACGCTTATGAATTTTAACTCGCATTTAAATTGTTTTATTCCGGAAGGTTTTTATATATAATAAAAACATCCCCACAATTCACCAATTAATGCGTTTTTTATAACACTGGTTCGAATATCTTAATTGTAAGATTTTAAAATAAAAATTTTAGAAAAATTTAGAGAACATCCATCCTGATTTAGAAATGAGTCTTGACGCGAACTATATCTCGCGTATATCAAAATCCAATGCATTTTTTTACGTACGAGAGTCAGACTTAGCGGTAAGACTCGTTTCTGAATCTTACCTTTAATGTAGCACTGGATGGTCCTAATGTCTATTTATTTATATAATACATTTAATTAAGTGGGGATCGGTGGTCTCTGGTTCTGCCCCTTTGGGAAAAAGGCGTGATAACATCAATAAATATATTTTTATTCGTTTTTAGATGGAACCACTGTTGCACGACTGCCTCATCTACTGTCACGCACACATTAATGACATTGTGAAGACCACTACCAACCTCGCTTGTCTCAGCGATGCTTTACTTACAAGGTACGATTATATTTTGAAATTTGAGGACGACTTTTCTTATAAGTTATATCAACAACATTCAAACTCAAACAAATAAATAAATTCTTTTTATTAACATTCAATACTTTTTCATCTATAATGAATAATGTCAAAAACTGATTTTGAAAATTCTTTCAAATGTCACCGGAGTCTATGGAAAGAGAACCGGTGAACTAATATTTCATTTATTGACAAAAAATATATACATTACTTTATTATTTATAATCTTTTCATAAAGTTTTCATAAAATTACTTAAGATTTTTTATATTATTTTGGATTTACTGTCAAAATGACTCTGTCAGTAACAATATCTTTGGGGACGTACCTACAGTGACGTAACAATAGGGTGGAATGGCTGGCAAAATGCCACGGGCCCCCGACCCAAGAGATGTTCTATGGATGAATGTGAAGTCTCCAATACGCATTGGGATAGCGTGGGGACTACAGACCATTCCCTCTCGCCGAAGAGAGGAGGCCTATGGCCATTAGTGGGACATATACAACGTGTTATTGAGTACGCTGTAAATATCGAAGTTTTTAAAATTAAACTGAGTACAACGATGATTTTTACTGATAGGGCCCCATCAAAAGAATTTGCCACGGGCCCCAGATGGTATAGTTACGTCACCGCGTACGTATATATATTAAACTTTAAAAATTGTCAAATCGAATGTGATTTTAAAAAGGACATTAACAACACTATTGAATATTTTCTTTCCACTCTTGTTTATTGCATATTAAAAACTATTGCGGGAAATACCGTATCTATATAATAAACATATTATAAGCCGTATCTGTACATCCGAAGAACAGAGTCATAGGGTACAACTAATCTATGGAGTAACTTTGGTACATTTACATATTATATGTATTATAAAAATATCTTGTTTACAGATTAGCAGCAATGTACACAAATGTTGAATTGGAGGGTATCAAAGACCGTAAAGACAAGATTCAGTCCCGTTTGTACTGCAAAATGATTTTATCGTTAGCGGAACCGGTACCCGAGACCCTAAGAGGGCATTACGCGTCACTGGCCACGCTCTTTAAGTGTAGCAAGTGGGTTGAGCTTTTTTATTAATCCTTATGTATTATAAAATGAAGTCCCCGGGCCGCATACAGATGCGTTACATTAGTAGTTATTGTTAAAGAGATCGTAATTTAAAAAAAACTAATTCCACGCGAGTGAATTTGAGGGCGGAAAGTAAGGTCAGATATTTGATTACTCACAGCTATACTCGTAGTCGTACATTTAATTATTTGTGAGTTAACGTTTTTTACATAACTATATTGAACTACTACTACCTTCACTTTGAGAAACCTATCCGCTTGCCTATACGCAATGATTTAAAAATATAATTACAGCCTTGCGATTCTGTAACTCACTTTTCGAACTCACACAGCGGTTTTCGCATCGGCGGTCGCTCTCAAATCAGTCGTGAAGCAGTCATTTTACGATTTGGCATTCTGATAAACAATAAACTACAAGCTCCCATCTTTTCAGAATGCCAAATCATAAAATGACTGCTTCACGACTGATGTGAGAGCGACTGCCGATGCGAAAACCGCTGTGTGAGTTCGAAAAGTGAGTTACAGAATCGCAGGGCTGGTAAGAAGTTTTAAGTACATGCATAAACTACTATTAAATAATTAATTTTCTAATATTAAATACTTTTTGTAATAACAAACATATCTGTAATAACATTGCTGTCATATCAATCACAGATTTGCCTCTTTGCTGATTTGGTTTAAGGTGTGTTTTCTAATGCACACAATTTAAAATACGCCTGTTTGATAACCCTCCAGGTGTAATAAACTTCTGGGTAGACACATAGCGGAACAAGTACCATGTCAGCCTGCAGCTATGCGCATAGACCGTCGAGGGAATGTACTGTCTTCACATAATAAGTATGATTATTTAATCTTTATGTAGGAATAATAATCACTACAGAGTATAAATCTTATATGGTGTATTTGACAGAAGTATGTAAACAAGTTTATATGGTACCAAAGACAAAGTAAGATTAAATTACTTAAATTGTCTTTGGTGGTACATAGCGCAGCACATTTTTTATATATTTTTTTTTAAATTAATTAGTAGCGCTACTACCTTTTTAGGTCTGGGCCTAGGATGTATAGTTTCATGACAATTTGGCAATCTAATAGGCGAGTAGGTGATCAGCCAGGTCTAATACAAGCCGGTTTTTCGTCATGTAGTTTTCCTTCACCGTTCGAGTGAAATTATTTATGTATTATTATTAAAAAGGCACATAGAAAGGAAAGTCCATTGGTGTACAGCCAGGAATCGAACCTACGACCTTAGGGATGACAGTCGCGCGCTAAAGCCATTAGACCAACACTGCTCAATTTCTATGTCAGTTTCACTGAATTATTAGTTATTTACTTGTGTAAGTGTGGTTTACTATGTACAACTATAAAGTGATTATTCCTACTGTGAATGTACGGTTCCTGGATCATCAGGGGTTCGAAATAATAGAATAATTTTAGTAGTAATAAGTAAGAAATAATAGAAGATTATGGCTATTGGCTACTCTACGGAATCTGATCATTGAGTTGGAAGCGAATCGCCGCTTTGACTTGAATATTTACATTTTACGCAGATGCAAATTCAATGAAGTATTTTTTAATCCTCTGACTTCTGCATTTTTTCATCATCAGAGACCCGTCGTGGAGTATAAACGACTATATAACATGGTTGTATGGTGAATTACGGTCATGGCGACGCGTTTACTGGCGTTTGTGGGCTGACTGTCACTTTTTGAGGTGTCAGCTGTGTGACAGCTATTTCCCAGCTTATCAGGTATTTGAAAATAACTAAGCGTAATTTAATGTTTACTAACGCGAACAACACTGAACACACTTTAAATAATACAAATATACAATAAACTAAAATACTTTTTTTTAATTCTTTCAATGTTCAAATTATTTTAAATGCGTGTAATCTCATTGAATTTAATGAATGTTTATTTTCTTTTTACAATCTCAACCCTATCGCATAACATTTATTTGTTTTTTTAATATATTTTAATCCTTTAATACATATATAGAAATAAAATATGTCGTTAAAACTTCAAATGCGAACTTGCAATGTCTAGGCAAATTCGACTTTGGAGATATTAAAAAAAACAAATAAAAATTTTTAGTTTTATTTAGTACCTACTTTTGTTTTTATTCTCGAAAAGCGAACAGTCTACGGGATAGCATAGCAAAATGTCACGTATGTTAGTATGTAGGTACTAAAAAGGTAGGCTAAGCAAAAAACATATTAAGGCAAAACAAAATTGCGGGGGCTAGCTAGTTGATAATAATAATTATATTATTGTTTCAATCTTAAATCTTAAAATAAACAAATTTCGGATCATATCTATAACATCTTCTTATCTAAGAACTTTAGCCCGGTATTTGTGTGACAGCTTTCTTAAAAAGTGTCTTTAAAATTTATTCTTATAAATATTTGCTTTTAATAAGGTTTCAAAAACTAACACAGACACAGTGCACGATCATAATAACTTTCAGCTACACTCTCAAATACATGCGCATACACACCCATTCACACACCCACTCATTCACTTAATTTGTAACACTAAATTTTTTTTAATTTTTTTTTATTATTATCTTTTTTTAACAGTTTTAAACAAGTACCACGTACTAATTGTTTTCTAGTTACCCACAACACAGGGCCTCCCTAGTGTGGGGACTAGCGATATATAAATTATGTCACAATCCTTTTGTCATAAATATTTATTATTATTATTATTATTATAGCACATTATTCACCATAGTGAGGCATCAGTCGTCACCCAAAGAGTGCACAACATGTCAATTGATGAAAAAGGCACCTTCAAGGTCAAACGAATGTCTAAGTCTCGTAAAAATATCAGATTTGCAATTACATATCAATAGCGATCTTTTTATCATACTTGTTTTGTACTAGATGGAATGGTGTTCTCACCACGAGCAAAACCCGCACATGTTCGGAGTGGAGGGCCGTGCCGCACTCCCCGCGGGGCGATACCCTTGCTGCGGAGAGAGAGCCTATCGTTTTGAGACCGTTACACGGAATACGGTAAATCCTTCGTTAGAATATAGTCTCATACACCTATTATATGCCTGAATTAGTAAAATAACTTTACGCATTGGCTTAAAATATAATTCCCTAGGAAACCAAAGAATTAATAAACCACGTCTGTTATGATTTCACTTAAATATGCTTTTAAACGCATATCTTAATTAAAAATGTAGGTCATAAAACAATTTGGTCCTGGATAGCGCCTATAAAGAACCTTATTCGAAAGATGTGACAAAACTTTTGTCTCTTCATAAATTTGCGTAAAATTTTAAATTAAGTAGGTATTATTTCAATTGAACTGTTCAATAAAATATTATTTCGCTTTATACAGGGCTGTCAATTTCGCGAGCACGTTCCCGATGAACGTTTGGCAACAGACGCGTCTGTGATGGAGATATACAACCGATTCCGTGATATCATCGCTATGAGACCGCCACAACTCATGTTCCCAGAACGGTTGACACGACTTGTTGCTAGAGGTAACGGGGTCCTAACTCCTAACATATTTCTAGACTAGCAACTTTCCATAAGATTCTCAAGCTATACATTATATAGTTCGTAATATTAAAATTTACTCGTATGTATCCTTAAATCACGTACTGTATTCTTCATTTTGTCGGGTCTGATTCGAAATGCCTGATAAAAATCCTTATTAAACCATAAAATAAATGCGTACATTTTACGCCTTTAATATGTAATAATAAAGCCGATATTATAGAATGTCAATCAAAATTAAATCTAGATTCATGAGCTGTCAAGCCAAAACGAAATCGAGAGGCATTTAATTTCTATTAAGTAAGTGGTAAGGTGGTAAGTGGAATTTCGGGGTAAACCTAAAAATATTTGAATTTTTAGAACCTGGCGAGGAAGCGGATGGCCGTCTTCAATGCAAAGAAGTGTTTTGGTGGGAAGGCATCCAGCTGGTGCCACCACGTCAGCCTCTTGGATTGTTGGGGAAACTATACACCAGCAATAGCAAATTTAACCGTGAGGATTTTGTTGCTAATTGTCTAAAAGCCTCGTATCCGTCGAGGATTACATAGAAGTAATTTGGCCAGTTCTTGATAGGTTTATAATGCATAATTTTGGTTTAAAATGTGGTTGAAAATCTACCAGGATCGCAAAATCTGCCTTCAAGGTAAATGCTAATTAATATTGCACTAGAATGTAGTTGAATCCAAATTTCATTGCTGTAAATACGCTCTCCACATTGGCATGTTTCTAATAAGAAAGTTCAACAAGTAACAAAACAAATCATGCTTTATCATAATATTAAAATCTCACAATGATATACATATATTATATGTATTTATTTTTACAAAATTTAATACATTGGAGAGATTTTAGTAAAGACTAATTTGAAGAAAAAAATCCGCTAAATCATAGTGTTCTAAATGCGCCAGGAAGTTGGTCAGTGCAAGTGTCCATATAGCACAAATCATAGTAAAACAAGCTTGAATCAGACAAGGTTATTAAGGGTGTAAATACACACAGAGAATACTCGGCCGGGATCGCCGGTTATCAGTTCGCTGCAGGCTTCAATGCCCTCTTTGGCTGGCAATTGCTCCACGGCCGCACCTTCGCCTGAGCGCATCGATAATAAAGTTAAACGTAATGCGAGCCCTAAGGGTAAGGTAAGTCAGGATGTAGGTTAGGTAAGTAATGCATTTACTGGTAAGTACCGTAGAGAATAGAAGATAACCAACGAAGGAACCAACCATAGGCGAATTTTTGTCGCGCCATGCTGTTTTTATATAGAACTAGGATATTAAGAATAATTCGTCTGATTGTCTATTTTTGTGTGGTTTATTATAGCTGCACTTCATCTTATACGTAGATACACCACATAGCTATGTTTTATAGGTGTGTCAAAAAAAATTAGATATAGAATATTAGGAGCTCTTCAATTATTTTATAGTTGATAACAAAAACGCCACTAAGACCATCTAATATCTATGTTTGATTAATCGATTTTTTCTTTCTTTTTATTGTATGTTTTATTTTGTCTATGTTGTACTTAGTCTTTTTTAAAAATCATTTTGTTTCTTGTAGGCTAACTATTATTCTGTATAATAAATTTTTTAACAGGCACTAATTGTGAAACGTCATTTAGAAATTCTTAAACCGTTAACCGGCCAGTGAGATTTTTTTTTGCAGTAACTATGACTCACTATCGCTAATCGAATATGTTTGGCCAAGCATATATTTTGATAATGTAGCAAAGGGCTAACAAATTGTAATTTAATAGATTTAAACCATTATTGTTGCTAATAAAGATATATTGATAAAGCAAGGCACTGGTACTGGAGATGTTGAAGTAGCCGAAGAAGCCACAGACTCTGACGAGAGTGAACAGAGTTCTGACAGTGCAAGGAGTGACGAGGACACGCCGCCGCGGCGCCCGCGCACTAGGACCCGAGTGCCGGCGCCTAATAGAAATAAGTAAGAATATGTAGGGTATTACTATACCTACAAGAATTTGATATAGTTCATAGAAACTTAAATCAAATTTAAAAGCTTTTTAATCCGTAAAAGTAGCGCCTCATCGGTCTTAGTGTAGAATTTTAGATAATAATAGGATTACACAGAGCGTCAACACAGTTTTTGTTTCAAAGATACGAAAACAAAAAACACTTAAATTAAATTGCTTATTGCGTTGGAATTTTCATTGAAACATACATTTGCAACGTTTAACGCAATATTTAAAGTTAAAGCTATGGCTTAGATCACGTCGATGGACCGCAACTACTGCTGGTCGTGTATGGGCGGCGACTGTCTCGGCTAGAAGTAATCAAGACGGACAACGAAGATTTGAAGAACGAGCTGCTGCTCACATGAAAGTCACGCTCGCACGGAGACACCACTATCCCACTAAGCCTAAACAACATCCAGGTAAAATAAAGTACAGAAAGTCGGATATAATTGTATCGGTAGTTTATAAACACAAGTCTATCATTTCTCTATTCTCCATATCTTTTTAACACTCTTAATTACTTACATGACCATGTTCTGTCTGGAAGTTGAAGTGGAAGTTCTAGGCTACTTTAGGATCTTTGAAATCTTTTCTAAAAATGATAATAATAGTATCGTAGAAATTGTCTCACTTTATATGAATTTTTTCTAATCATTTTTTGTCGTTCAAAGGTGGTGTCTACGCCAAATTGGAAGCAGATTGGCGCGAGAAGCACGGCCAACAAAAAGTACGCAATTTGACCTCTGCAAGAATTCGCTCACAGCCGTCTAAATATAAATAAACGTGGTTCACTTTTTATTTGTTTAAATATCGCTCCCAAAGGGTAAGTTGACTAGAGTCGTTAGAAGAGCAGTCACTATGCCAGTTCTACTATAAAGAATAGTAAATTATTAATAACAATGACATTAAAATTGTGCTCTTAAATATTTATTAATATATTTTAACTTTAATTTTTTTTAGATTGATCCCATTTTTTAGTTGATCATTACCTAATAATTATATTTAATTAATTAGTATAATTCAATCCTATCCAAAATCGGTAGAGTATTCAAATGTTTAATTAACTGTAAAAGAAACAAAGAATTACTCGAGCGTGTGACGTGTCAGATTATATCATATCCGTCCCACGTCTTTCTGATAGAAGTCTATTTTCAATCTGCCGGTTTGCATAGTGGTGGTAGCCCAGGGTGGTTCGAAGGGGTACAAAATAGAAAAAAAATTTAATCGGCTTGTTAAGTGAATCCTCTAGCAGCTTGTGACCAAGACTAACGATTTGGAAGCGATCAACCAAGTCAAGGCCGATTTTTGAAAATGAATTCAAGTGACCTTGAAATACTCGAGCGCGTCAGATTATTATAGACATTTCTTCTTGATGTCCTTGTAGTGCTGACCCACAAACTGACAACTATGTGGTGAAATATGCTTAATCTGACGGTTGGAGAAATGTTTGTATTAATACATATTATATTGACTGAATTAGATACAATTTATATCTGTATTTAGTAGAAAAAGTTGTAATGTCTTTTTAAATGATTATTCTGATTGAGGAGTGGGCATGCACCACACTTTGGTTATGATTGTAGCTACTTGCAACTTGTGCAACTCACCAGAAACAAAACTTTCTAATAATGTAAACTTAAACAGAATATAATGAATTTATTTATTGACATTATGAGTATTCTTGTTAGCTATATATAATAATAAAATAAGTGCGCAGGGTGGAGTCACGAAAAGTATAAATTAAAGGCAATATAGTGATAGTCTTTTATTCCTAACATTTAAAACCTGAGCCGGTGCGCAAATTGGCTGGAGCGCAGACCAAAGGCGGCCTTAAGGTAACCCCGGAGCACCTTCTTGTCTGTGCGTTTGCCGATCGCTTTGATCACCGCATCATCTACCGTTTTCTGGTCGGTCTTACGTTGTTCTGATGGGACATATTTCTGAAATATAATGTTTCTCGATAATATACTGTTTCTTTATTTAGTAAGTGTTCTATTGAACCTCTAAAAATTATACTAAATTAAATAGTGATTTGCCTGTGGCATACCTCTTTTTTGGTGGCAAAAATATCTTCGCCCTCCTTCCGCTTAACGCTGCGCTTGGTGCTCTTCTTGTTTTTCTTGAAGTAGGCATCATCAAGGTGAGCGGGAAGCTTGAAGTCACCCAACTCTACATTGGTGCTGGTACCAATTACATACCGTTGGGGAACACGACGGAGTGGACATGAGTTGAACTAGAAAGACAAGAAATTAGTTTATATTCTTTCATAACTTTAGTCAAATCATGCTGTGAAAGAACCAATACTCAGCATGTAAAAATGAACACTTTGCATCAAGGTAATGAATGTATCTAATCTCAATTTACCCACCCTTTTTATATCTGAAATTTCTATAACTGATTAGTGTGTCCTAAGAATGTCATTATAAACAATTTAAGTATTATTAAAATGTGTTTGCAGAATTGTGAATATCTTTACACAACTACTTCTATATGTATCTTTGTACTATTTTGTAATATATAAGTTTTTAATTTGGTTTCTAAGATTAATTATCTACATTAATCCAATCCAATTCTAAATATTTATGAATACATACTGCAAATGGTCCAGTAACAAGTAAGAGACCACTGGGTAACACTCCAACAAGCACCACTCGCTTGCCAGCGTGTCTACCTGCCAGCAAGATGCAGACCGTTCCGACAGTAAGGTTGGGGCGGATGTTTCTGACGTGCTTGCTAAAGCACTTGTGGTGGCGGTATGTTCTGATTCTAGAGGAACAATTTAGTTATATTTACTTTAAAATTAAATAAACTATTGCAATTAAGTTACATCAAATAAGATAAGAGTTCTAAACTTAAAGAGAGGTGATATAAATACAGCCAAAATCTGTTGCAAAGACGTCTATGGGATTATGCATATTTGGTCGTAAAACCAGATAGTCATAACAGTCCATGACATTGTTATTAAGTACATTCAATAGAATTCAGCCGGGACCTTTGATTTAGGTCAATATAACCAGTATGTTATTCTAATCTATGTTGTCGTAAACGGTTTAGACATATTTATTAAATGATACATACTTGTCTTGTGTGGGGTAGAAGGATTTTCTGCGACGCAGCAAGACATTACGAGTGCCTCCATTCTTCTCACCACCAATGGGCTTTACCACCACTGTAGGCTTCTTATGCTTGGGTGCCTTGGGGTTTTTCTTGCCAATGAACTTATATTTGGCCTAAAAATAAAATTGTTAACTTTAGAATATTACCCATTGCACTTTCTAGAATTTTAGATGTTCCCTTAGAAAATTATATGTTTAAAGTTTATGGAAAATTAAGCACTAGCATTAAAAGAATGCTTTACCACATTGTAGAAGGGTACTTACAGTTTTGTGGAACATTTTAGATTTCGAGAATCTGACGATTCCATTTCCTAGGTCATAATTCCTCGGTTTGCCAACTTTGGCTTTCTTAACTCCGCTTGCAGGAGCTACGGGGGCCTTAGCCGCCTCCTTAGGCTGTTTCGGAGCCATTTAGAATCTACAAACAACAAAATACAACCTCAAAACAAACGTGTCACATGAACTTTTTTATTGACAAGTATTTTTTAGAAATTAAGCCTTAAGTTTGTATTCTTCACCAAGTTATCTTGCACTTTCTAATTTACTAATTTTGACCACACAATATAATCCGAAACAAAATAACACTTCACAATCACGGACATACTGTAACTTTAACTAAACAAATTAAAGTTAAATTATTAAATTTTACCGGGAAGTTATCACAGAAATATTACACAAAACCACTTATCTGAAGAATACATTAACGAATTTTATTACTAATTAATAGAAATCTTTAAATATTACACTTATTTTTGTAGATTTATTTTATACAAAAACAACATCGACTCACATTAAAACCGGGATCAAGAAAAAGAAGTTGACATTAGAATTTAGTGGTCAAATTCGCTGTAGAGTTTGACAGCTTCTGATGTATGACAGTAAGCTTAATTGAATTACTTGACATAAAAAACTTTTTGTATATTTTTATATTATATATCGTGATAAAATATAAGTTATATTTACATACTAAAATGTTATAATAAAACAAAATAATATTTAATTTTTTTTTTTTTTTTTTATAAATGAAATTTCAGAACGTTTATGTTAATGTCATAGTTGCTTGTCAAATACAATCTCAATGACAAATCGCGAAAATGTAATTCGCATCGCATTTTTTATTTTTATTCAGTTTTCGAAATGGCTTCTTTGCGGAGCCCGTCTTCGCCGTCCGACGGATATAAAAGGTTTAGTGATGATTTCGCAAACTCCAGCATCAACAATTACGGCTCAAACGTCACAAGTAAACGAGAAGCTATATTTCAATGCACAGTAGCCGCATTTTATGTACGCTTTTGTTGTTAACAATACATTTTTATTCATATTAATTAATTTATTTCTTCAACAATAGATTTATCTGGCCTAGTAAATCCCATTAGGATCGATTGTGTCTCTAGGGACATGATTTAATGAGTCACAAACATACCGTGAAAACTAACATAACATCATAAAAATACTACAGTTAGGCTATCGACCTAAATCATGTAAGTCGGCTTGACGCAATCAGTAAAATTCTGCATGTTAGTGCTTCTGCATGATGCTAGATACACATTTAGTAGTTATAAATATAATTTAAGTTTTGAATGATTCAGTAAGCTGAACATAAGTACATCCTGTGAGCAGATAAGTTTATGATCACTGGTTTATTTCAGTTTTAACTTGTACAGTCTCAATTCCTATATGATAGAAATATATTTTTTGTATGTTAAACTCAGAATTTGTATAATAAAAAAATGCTATGCTTATTATTAATATGCTTATGACAATTATATTATTTAGAGTGTGAAAGGTGTTCTGTTTATTAAAATTCATTAAAATTAGATCAGTAGTTAATCAGCTGATCATTATTATGCTAACAATCAATGAGTAGAGTACTCATACATATTATTAAATCTAGTATTTACCTTCATATGACACTATGTTAAAATCTCTGATATTGTAAATCAAATAATTTGAAAGGGGAGATAAACAGTCTGAATGAAGAACATATCTCTTATCAACAAATGATAAATCTATGATTCATGACATTATTCAGTTATGTAGTAAAAGCAAACATAAAATGTCGAAATTGCATACAATAGTATATTATGTGCTAAGGGATCATTGGTATAAATTAAAATCATGTAAGTGCTTACAGTTTCTTGATTTATGACTATTGATTATACAGATCTAAGGGCAATTTTAATTGGATTATCATAGTGCAAAGATTACAAGTTACTATCCTTATTTGATAACAGTTAAATGTACAGTTCTAGGTTTTCTATTAAATGACGCGTGTGTTGATGACGTAACCGAAATGTTTTTGGTCAATGAGGGTAAGCTTACGGCATTCACTTGAATAACGGATTATAATATATTAAAAAAAACTTGTCGTAATTTCTACGAGTCGTAGGTTTTTTATAACCTTACCCGTTTTTAATATTAATAAAACTTTACACATTCTTTTATATCAAATACTGTTTTATTGTCTAACCACATTAATAAATAACGTATAAAATGTGTTTAAAACAATTGTAGGTATCCATAGAGAATATAATAACAGATCTGTAATTTTTGCATATAAACGTTTGAATCGTACTTTCGAATTGTGTAACACTATAATCGTATTGTTACTTCGTATAAATTGAACAATATGACCCGCATTTCGAAAAACTGCAAGGTCAATGCCTTCTGCAATTGCCAGGCTTATTAATCTAATTAACTTGTCTGTAGTTCTTAATAATGTGCATTACTTATTTTTATTTAATTTGATAGATACCCTAACAAGGATGTTATTGATGACTTGATGATGGTAAAATTATTTAAGTATATTATATTTATTTTCTCGCATGATATACCTACCCATATCAATTTTATTTTAAAGAAGCGAAATAATTTAACAGATAGGTCTGAATACCCAAAGGTGATATTGATATGTAATTTCTAAGCAGAAAAATTCATTCCTTCGATAAATATGATAATCGTTTAAAATGCTCTGGAAGCTTAAAAAAATAGAATTAGATAGATTCATGAACCCCAGTCCTAATAAGCCACAGGTCTCATAAAATTAAAAGATTATTAACATAAGAACAATATAAAATGCTTATTATTAGTACGACCGTGCGAAATGCGACGGCACGAATACATTAATGACTATTTTCTAATATAACAATTGCACATGACCCTCTTTCAAATGACGAGAATTTACAATATTATACTTTACATGTGAGCCTAAGTGTAGCCTAGATACAGTTATTACTTATTAAGCGCAATTTTTTTCGTTTCTTATGAACGGATTAAATTTGACACCAATCGCAAATATTTGATCCACTTTTTATCATCAATCTCGCTTGGCATTTTTACTGTTTTTAAAGCAGCCCTGCGATTCTGTAACTCACTTCACGAACTCACACAGCGGTTTTCGCATCGGCGGTCGCTCTCAAACCAGTCGTGAAGCAGTCATTTTATGATTTGGCATTCTCGGAGTTCGTGAAGTGAGTTACAGAATCGCAGGGCTGGGTCGCAGAAGCTTTTGTTTGTTCAAGAAACTTATG
Organism: Pieris napi; assembly: GCF_905475465.1. Lineage (NCBI taxonomy): Eukaryota > Metazoa > Arthropoda > Insecta > Lepidoptera > Pieridae > Pieris > Pieris napi. Next base: position 4,134,477 of record NC_062235.1, on the reverse strand, counting down.
TTACTGATACCGTTACTTATAACTGCGGTTTAGTTTAAAGGGATAACTTCCTTAATCCGGTATTTATCGTCAACCCTAACCAATAAGTAAATAAAAGGCTTATAAGTTATAATGAAGAACTTCTAACATTACATATATGACTACGACTTATGGGCTCGAAATAGGGAGATGTTTGTAATGCGTGATTTTTTCATACCAGAAATATTGAAGTTTTTTTAGTATGTAACATTTTATAGATCAGATATTTTCCTGGATAGGTGCCACATACCTGAATTGATACTTACCGCTGAGAAAAAAACGTTTACTTAAAAGTAAGGGCCAACTGCTTTTAAGCAAAATTAACTGGTTTTTTTTCTCCATATTTGCAACAGAATTAACTTAGCTGATTAATTTAAAAATGTCTGGAACTTAAAACTGATTATATTTCTATTTTCTTCCATGTGCGTTGACCGCTACATGAAATCCTATTAAAATCTAATCTGTCTGTTCTGCTTGTCTGGGGGTATATGCGACGTGTCGATAACCTACTTTGCTATTTTAAAATTGAATTAAGCTACATAAACTTTATATGGATTTTTCCATGTTGTTGGTTTACGTTGCTTTAAAAATAGTCCATATCGTATATATTTTTGCATAAACCGTTTGAATTAAAAGTAAATGAACCGAAGATTTAAATTAGAGTATCAAAAAACATAAGCAAATACTATTAACTATACTTCTTTGTACGTTACCGAGACCCATAAATATTTCTTTAAATACATTTTTAAATTGACTACCCTTGACTCGGTTAATTCAGAAGCTTTACATACGAAAGTAAACATTTATTTAGTTGATAAAAAGTATAGATAGAAAAAGAAGTCACCAAACACCACAGTAATTAAATAATATGTGACATAATTTTCGTTGTTACTTATTTGATAATATTAATATGTACATAATTATTTTCAAATATTTTTTTTAATAAATATTAGCTTGGAAGAAGGTAGGTAAAGTAATAAGTGGGTATACACTGTTAATAATATAGTGTTTAATGTTTATATTTTAAACACGCTTCTGTTAACCGTACTTACGTTATCACTGATTTTAGAATGTGCTAATTTAGTTACAATTCAGCGCAGTGCAGACTGAAGTGCTGAAAGGTTATTAAAAATGAAGTTTGATGCGAAGTTTTTTTATATAGTGAAAAACCGAGTAACCGCACAAGTGTATTCTTCGTTTACAAATAATTTTGGTATGTTTTTATCTAAAAGTAAATTTTTTTATGTCGTTTGCATGTTTTTGGTTTCGTGGCTAAAGTGTTGCGCATTTATAGTCAACATATCCATTGATAGCAAACAATTAGAAGATACGATTTAATGGACAATCTCAATCAGATACAAAATACACACATATAATTCACACAATTATAATAATTTTATTAATTATATTGTTATGTTTATGAAGTAATAAAATTATTATTGCTTCATAAACATAATTAAATCTGTAGTTTCCTGATAAGATTAAATTAATTAGCTTAACATTATTTATTATTATTAATATTAAAATCCTGAACTTAACAGATTCCAGAACAGGAGATGGCGGCGGAGACACAAATACATTGGACATGGGAAGCCGTTCCTCATTGCACACCGGTTTGCAAATGTCAGAGGATGAGCATTGGGAGATGAACTACCATGAGGCTGCTATATATTTAGAGGTTAGTTATTAATCCTCTAGGGTTCAAACTTTCTTTCTGGTTTGTCAATGAAGGGCCATCATGACGTAACGCGGCGACGATACAATAACTTGATATTTCGTACCAATCAAAACGCAACGTTACTAAGCCCGTCAGTGTTTGTGTGTTATTTATGTATGTAGCCAAAAAAACGATTGAACTGTAATATTGTATGGCATTATGTAGTCCAGAGACTTAAGTAACAGAAAAAAAAATGTGTGGCACTCGGGGACTGCCGCGGTAAAGCTATTGCATAGGATTTTTTATCAACTTATGCAATTATAATTATTTATTTATTCCTTATTCATGCAGTTTGTTTTTCTTTGATAATTCAATCTACCACTCTACCAGACTCAGACTAACTCGCCTATATAGTCGGTTTCACTTTAACGCGTACCGGCTGCACCGGCCGCGCTTACGCTACGTCACCGTTATCGTTAGTGAGATGTGAATACGCAGTATGCGTTCTGTCCCGCTCTAACGCGTATTGGCCGCACCTATATTACGTCATCGTGTGTTAGGTTTATTTTCGTTACGGAATTTCTTGATTAGGTCGCCGCGCTCAAAGCCCGTGATAAAATCTATGGAATAGCTTAAAAAATGGTCAAAACCTGGAAAAGTTCGATTATGATATAAGGCAGACATCAACAAAGTTTATGGTACTCCTCTTGTGCACTACAAGGATATTGCCAATGCAAGGATACTCAAATATGCCCAACATATATATATGAGACCTGAAATAACTAACCTGCCAGAAACAAGAGAGGTGGACTTACTTTGCATTGCATCTGACGTTTATCCTGATCTTTTACGTATTACGTGTTTTCAGGAAGGTCTAAACAATGAGAAGTTCGATTCGCACCCGTCTAGTCCGGAGGAGTTACCTGCGTATCTCCGCGTACATAATCCTTGGTACCACGGCCTAGACCTCTTAGCATCACTGGTTTTGATCCTGCTAGCATTTACAGAAGATCCAGCTGTACCTGCTTTCGAGGTAAATCGTTTTAATAAAAAAATATTAATAAATATTTGAAACCCCAACCCTTGGAAGACTTTTAACTTTACAATAAAACATAAGTGGTGTTAGAATGTAGGTACAGTAGAAAAACAAAGTGACGTATAGTGTAGTTTGACTAATGTGTCTAAACACCAATCACAATCAAGCGATGCAGACATTCTATTTTCAAATGTGTATTGTGTATTTTTCTTACACTTTTTGACTTCACTATTAAACTGTTTGGAAGTTTGATGTGTATATTACATATTTTAATTATGTTTTATATAAATATAATAATACATTATTTTACATTACAGTTACCAGTATGGGCCCACGGTACCATAGAGCTGCTAGCCCTTTCAGTGATCGGTATTGAGTTGCATCTCAAACTCAAATGGATCGGTTGGGGAACCATTTTCAAGCATAAACGAACTATGATTAAGGTACAGTTTTACCTAAAACTATACTAATATTATTTATTAAATTATTTAAACTAGAATGTATTGAATTTGTGTTTATATCCTTTTCATTTAATTGTGTACCTAGTACTCGTGTGAACCAAAGACAATATTTTTTTTTTTAAAGACAATTCACAGCAATTGACCTAGCCCCATGCTAAGCTGGTGAAGCTTGTGTTATGGGTACTAGGCAACGAATATACATACATATTATAGATAGATAGATAAATACATATTTAAACACCCAAGACCTAAGAACAACACCAAATGCTCATCACATCGATGTTCGTCTCAGCCGGGGATCGAACCCGGGACCCATGGATTCGCAGTCAGGGGTACTAACCACTAGACCAATGAGTCGTCGTATATTGCATAGTACAATTAATTTACGTTAATATGGAAGGCAAAGAGTGAACTTATCGCTAACAATCCTTTCAAGAATGAAATTTTTACTTTGTCTATTTTGTTGATCACTATCGTTACCGCCGCATACAATTATAAACCTGATTATACGCCATAATATTAAATAAGTATTCTTTATTTATTTCCACATAATAATCCTACCCTTGCAGTTATGACTAATGCAATAGAATTGCACATACCAACAACTTCTATATGAAAATATGCCAGCTCTCTTCATAGTTTGGTAATATTGAATTTAAATTTTCAGGGTCTAACATTGCTAGTAATGTTACTAGAGGCAGTTGTAGTTCTTTGCCGACAGTCATCCCACTTCAGAGTGACGAGAGCATTGCGTCCTATCTTCTTGGTGGACACGAGACATTGTGGTGGCGTAAGGCGATTCATAAGACAGATATTGCAATCTTTGCCGCCTATACTTGATATGTTAGGTAGGTGATTTATGCTTTTCGATGTCGTACAAAAAATCTAAACTAGAGAAACATAGACAATAGTCAAATATTTGTGATTAATATTTGAAGCAAATTATAGGGGAAAGCAGCTAGCGTCAAATATTAACTAAAGTAGAGCCAATTTTATGGATGACATTGACATCTGTCAATTTTACAGTGATGTTTTATAGTGAGATAACCAGCTTAAATATCGATTAAAGTGAATGAATCGATACGAACTTCAAACATAAGTGACTCAAATTCAGTTATTATATAGTTTATTTTTTATTTTTAAATTTTTACTTAAAAAGAAACAAGTTTCAATTATCCAATATTGTAACGACGTTCTATTTAGAACGGAAATTGTTTATTATGTTTTAAATGTGTGAAATTAAATCATAAAATTATTACAATAAATATGGAATCGGAATTTAATAAACAATTGTGCTGTAACAGCTAAAAAAAAAAAGGGTGCGTGTACTTATGTACGCGCGTAAGAAGTTATACTTCTTTGGAATCATTAAAAATAGTTTTGATTGCATGCAAATAATTACAATTAAATAATCAAAGACTGGAAAAGGAGTCATTATAGTCAATAAAGTTCAGTTTACATTTGAAAAATTAAATAAATATTTATTATTATTCTCTTACATTAAGTGTAACATAAATTCTATTATTATTCGAATGTTGTTTTTAAATTATGTCCAATGCCGTAGCATCTTCCTTGGGTAACTTCATTCTGTTAATTTTGTGTCACGGTGCGCGCGCATCGTACAATTTCACTCTCATCAATTTTTCATAACGCGCCTAAAGAAGTATAACTTCAATAAATAATATATTATGACCGTCGTTGCAAGGTTACTTTATTGAATTTTGATAGATCTATCAAATTAGCCCTTCTAATCTTCTAATCTTTAAGTAAATTAGATAGAACAGCGTTATTTTCCTTATTATATCTTATATCATTTACGTTTGTAGGTCTGCTTATGTTCTTCGTAGCCACGTACTCCCTACTAGGATACTATCTATTCTCTGAGCACATTGACAATGGACATTTTCGGACATTAAGCGATTCGTTCGTCAGTATGTTTGTCCTACTGACAACCGCCAAGTAAGTAACCGCCATATTTTTACACGCCCGTGGTGTCAGTATAATTTTTAATTCCCATTTTAAAATTATATAATTCCTTCAAATTGTTATTAAAGAAACTTTTATGATATAGTTCCCAGCATAAGAAGAACCTTAATTTTTTTTAATGCCTGATTTTTTCCCTCTCGACATCAAAGTTTTGATAACTTTTATGTCGAGATAAGAAAATCAATTTCTACTAAACTTTTTTAACATTATCTGTTTTACATTGATGTAGATTATTATATTTATTTCGTTCAGCTCGCTAAATATTTAATTTACAGTTTTCCAGATGTAATGATGCCATCTTATGCCAAATCTAAGTGGTATGCCGTCTTCTTCATATTGTACATCATCACAGTTCTATACGTTCTGATGAACTTGGTGAGTATTATAATAGAAATCTCATTAAGATTGTTATGTACCTATATTTCGCTTCTAAGGATCGATCGAACGATCTATACACCTGTAGTAATACAGATGTATATAGACCCACTAATGCTAAACTAATTTGTATCGAAACTGTCACGTGACAAAGCGTCAGCTAAGTAAAAAAAATACAAATCAGTGGCTCTACAACCTTTTTTATGTCTGGACCTCAGATTTCTGAATCTATTTCATGATCTTTTGTCAATCTAATAGGCAAGTAGGTGATCAGCCTTCTGTGTCTGACACACGCCGTCGACTTTTTTGGTCTAAGGCAAGCCGGTTTTCTTACGATATTTTCCTTCACCAATAAATGTTAAATGCGCGCATATAATGAAATTGGAGCACAGCCGGGGATAGAACCTACGACCTCAGGGATGAGAGTCGCACGCTGAAGCCCTACAAATTCGTTTGGTGATGGATCACGACTGTTGTAGTGATTTTCTCTCAGTTTCTTCTTTCTTCTTTTTCTCAACAGATCACAAGGGATCTGTTTGCACACGTTCATGCACGATAAAGTCTAAATGATTATTTTTGAAAATCTCCATATTTCAGATGTTAGCCGTTGTATACGAGACGTTCACTCGTATAGAGCGTGAGAAGTGTCGTGCGTTGTTGCTCCACCGACGTGGGGCTGCGCGCCGTGCCTTTCGACTTCTGGTGTCGCGTCGAGCCCCACACGCTGTCAAATTAAGGCATTTCGTGGGGCTGATTAGGCATTATGCGCCCCATTATAGTACGTATACTAGCATCTATATATCTTGTACTTTCTTTATAAAACTACCTCATTAAATTTAGTTTTTATTAATTCGCGAGTTGCAGCACGTCTGCCTTGAAATAGGATAGATAATCTTTTTTATGTAGTCTTGTACGTATTTTCTCATACAATAATTGTTTATTGTATGAGAGTTAACTTCCTGAGAAGTTCTCTCCATAAATTCGTTTAGTCTATTCAACGGATGACTGAAACTCTTGTTTGAAACGAACAAATGAACTAACTATTTTTAAAAAATCCTTACAAAACTGTTAAAACAAGTTTTAAAGCAAACACGATTTTAAAATTCCACAGGTGGTTTAGACGTATATTTAATGTTCAAACAACTGAATCAATCGGCAACGGGCGGACTCTCCCGCACTGAATTTGCAAACGTATACGAAGTATTTGCGCTCCGTTGGGCTCCGCAAACATCGCGGGCTCCTTGGTACGCCGAGTCGCCCTTGGAGCCGCTGGGAAGAGCTGCCGCTGTCATCGTGTATAGGCCGTACTTCGAGTATGTCATATGTGAGTTAATCAGATTTTTTTATATCGAAAAGTTTGAAGTGAATCGCTGATTTGGTGTCACAATTTCCCTCGATTACATTATGTTATCTTGTTTTTTGTATGAAAACGTTAAATAATATATATAAGTACAGGGTTGTTGGGAAAATATACTAGATTGAAATAATTAAGATAAGAAAAAAAGGAAGTAAAAAAATATTGGTTGTTTGTAAAGTAGGTTTACGATCGAGATGTTTACGTGATAACGTCTTATTGGTGATATAAGTTTTTGGGAAGTAAGGAATTAATGAAGATAACAATTTTTTCAAATTTTAAATTACATCTATCGTTTTATTCACACTTTTGATGATAAATTTCGGGTGTAAAATGACAAGTTTACTTATTCAACTATGATATACATTTTTCTTCATACATTCACGGAATGACTGGCAGCGCTCGAGATGAGACGGGAGATCGGTCCGTCTCTCTCTCGTTATACCTGCGATCGCGCTCGTGAGGTTTTGGTGTGACACAAGTTTCTGAACATGTCACCCGACTAAAACGATTTTAAAGACGTTATCACGTCAAAAAAATATGTTTATTATGGAACATAAGATACATGTATCATTTATTTCACGTCAATAAATTTGAATTTGTAGTCATCCCTACTCATCGGCACAGAAGACAGAGGGTGTAGGCCGAGAGAAAAAGCCGGCGTGAAAAACTCTCGGTACTCTTTTAAAATAGCAAATCATCAAACAACACTTATTTTAAAACAAATATCTCAAATTAATTAGAAGTAGCCTGTCTAGCACTAGTCTCAGACCCTTTTATCAAATAGATAATCGTTAACTTTATAGCAAGCCTTTTTACACAGCTTTTCTTTAATACATTTCTTAAATTTATTAAAAGGCAGAGATACAAGAGCCTCTGGGATTTTATTAAAGAAGAGTATCCCTTTTCCCAAAAAAGAATTACTAACTTTAGATAGTCTAGTACGGGAAGGTATACTACAATAACTTCTATCACGTATATTTTCGCGTATCCTTCATATACATTTTAAAATGTGGTTTTATATACAAAATCTTTGGTTGATAGACGCTCTAATAATTGGAAATGGTCTGGCGATGGTCCTCCGAGTGCTGGAGGCAGCTGGCGATCTGCAGGACAGCGCTCGGCTCCTTTGTGCCTCCTGGGACACCTGGCTATTTCTTACCTGTGAGTCCACCTTATTTAACAGTTGTTGTGATAAAATTAAAGTTTTTAATAAAACATAAATGTATCGATGTAATTTAATAAAGCATTATACATAAGATAATTTTTAAAGACCAGTTTCATATATTTCACCTCATGCCAGCTGAAGTTTTAATCCTACAAGATGGCGGTAGTGTTATAAATTGAAATCAACCAAAAACTTCAACTTTTTATAATAGTCTTTACTATCTGGACTTCCAATACACCCACCTAAGGGTGACGTGACTGTCGATCATCGATTTATGAGCACTTCGCTTCGTTTCAGTGTTTTTAATAGAAGCAGGACTTCGCATAATGGCGAGTGGTCTCAGCGCGTATTTAGAGAGCGGTTGGAATGTGTTCGACTTGAGTGTGACCCTGCTTGCGTTGATGGGTGCTGTTCTACTTACGATTGCCCCCAAACTCTTCATTGTCGTTATGTTTAGACCGCTTAGGTAAGAAATATATAATGAATATAAAAAAAATTATTGCTATTCGTTTGTTGACGACGACGATCAACCGTTGAAATTTCCAATAAAAACTGTTCCTAGCTGAGAAATATTTGATCTCTTTTGTCTAGACGTAAAAAAAAGGGTGCGTGTACTTATGTACGCGCGTAAGAAGTTATACTTCTTTGGCATTATTAAAAATAGTTTTTGATTGCATGCAAATAATTAATTACAATTAAATAATCAAAGACTGGAAAAGGAGTCATTATAGTCAATAAAGTTCAGTTTACATTTGAAAAATTAAATAAATATTTATTATTATTCTCTTACATTAAGTGTAACATAAATTCTATTATTATTCCAATGTTGTTTTTAAATTATGTCCAATGCCGTAGCAACTTCATTCTGTTAATTTTGTGTCACGGTGCGCGCGCATCGTAAAATTTCACTCTCATCAATTTTTCATAACGCGCCTAAAGAAGTATAACTTCAAAAATTGTCACCTGGTTAGGTTGTCAGAACTTACCTTATAAAAACATTCGAAGCCCGCTTATTTAAATAAGTCCATGTCTTTGGATTGACAATTGACAAGTAAAGCGTGAAAGATACACATGAGAAGTTTTTTCTTTAGTATTTCCACCTGAAATACTAAATTTGAATCATATTTATCGTATTGGAAAAGTTAAACATTATACTTATTTGGTCATTATATAGGGTTATGTCTTTCAGATTAATGCGCCTATACAAATTAAAGAAGAGATATAGGGACGTTTTCGGGACACTAGTTTTGCTATCACCGCTTATGTCATCAGCGGGTTGTGTGATGCTAGTGATGTACTATTTCTTTGCCATTATCGGAATGGAATTATTTGCTGGATACAATTTGAGGAATTGTTGCATGTAAGTGTTTAAAAAGATTCGTAATTTTATTGCTAATTATACGTTCATTACACATTTAGGAACTGACTTTAGTAGGGTTACTAAAGTTGCTATATTTAATAAAAATAGAATGGAACAGAATCAGGGCTGCCAGAAAAAATATTAGGAAATGCTATCTAATAAAGTCTAAATTTCCAATGTGACGTAACTACTTATTCCATATATTCCGACTTATTTTTCGATGTAGTTTAAATTTGAGAAGTATATTAGTCTTGGAATTGCTACTAAAGTTTCGCGGTAAGCTTAATATCGCTATACATGGAAATAATTTAATATACTCATTCATTCAAGCGATTCAAAGAAGTGAATTTTGATAATACATTCTTATTCTAACTTATCAATGAGATAAATGAAATTCCAGAAACACAACTGTTGAAGACTTTTACAAATACTCTGAGAACAGTTCAACACCATTGGGTTACTACTATTTAAACAACTTCGAGAACATTCTCACGAGTGGTGTGACATTGTTCGAGTTGACAGTTGTCAATAACTGGTTCATTTTGATGAATGCGTTCGCGAGCGTTGCAGGCCAGCTCAGTCGGTTATACTTTATGGTACGTACAGTCTAAAAAAGTAAATATGGTTGTCTATGCCAGTGAAGTCTTTGTATTTGAACTCTTTCATTTATCTTGAAAACTTAATCATCAATCATTGTGAGACAACTGGTTTATCTTAAACCTAACAATTAATACGATGCCCAACTCTTTGTGCTTAAAGATTTGATAAGTTATTGAAGCTAGAACTTCCAGATGCATTTGGCATTATAATTACTAAACTCTTTAATCTTTATGTGTTTACAGGATCTGTCATAGATAATAAATAAAAAAAAATTAAATTAAGTATGATGTTAATCTGGTAACCTTAGGGGGCGACATCGAACAACGTGATTCGTGCCCTCAGCTAAAATTAAAGTTTTGAAACGGGCACCGATTCTTTAACAAATTTCATGCAGTTCTATATGTTTTAGTCGTTTACTGTTAAAGGACGCACTTTTTGTAGCTGTTTTTCTAATCACTAATATAAGTGTAAATTATTGCCGAATTACGGTGACCGTAATGGCAATTTATTTGATTAAATAAATGAATCTTACATTATTTTAATAGGCTTTTTGATATCAAATTATTGTCTGCTGCAAAGAATTCAAGGAAATATCACAAAATTACAGTAAATGACTACTTATTACAATAACATTTCTTAACCATATCCTATCCTGCTCAATCGAGACTTTGTATTGCATCGCAATTCATGAATCCGTCAGATTAGCGTTTTAGTTTATTTTATTATTTTTTCTTGTATTATTTAAGAATATGGTTGTTGATTCTGTAAATTTTTTTTAATAAGAATTGGTTGTGCACTTCTTGCACTTTATCCCATTATTTTATTTTTTTAGTTTTTTCCTTACTAGGGTTGCCTGGAACAGATCGCTTGTTAACGATAAGACCGCCCGTTGCATCCTTTATAATTTTTATGTATTGTTATTTGTTTTTCAATAAGTGTAACGAAATGTAAATAAATAAAAAATATTTCAGGTATTCTACCTATTTACAATGGTAGTGCTAACAATAGTAGTGGCCAGCGTTTTGGAAGCATTCCGGTTTAGGATACAATACAAACGTAGTACTACGAAGAGGGATGGTGAGTAAAGGGAACGTACTTAAACGGGGATTAAACTAAGGGTGACATTCAGAAACGAAACTTTGATATAAGTGTAACTTCCGTACGTGTAAAATGTTTTGGATTTTGACTTAAGCTTAGGTTTACTAGAAAAGCAGTGCTGTTACCTAACGGCCGTCATTTTACGGTTGTTAATAACGGCCATCTTTACTTTTTAACATAATGCAAAAAAAAACAATAATTTGCGCTCGTCTAAGTCATGTTTCCTCTCATTGTATTAATTATCTATGGGCACCGCTACACGTGAAAAACGTTGAACTACTGTTTATCACCGCTATGACGGCCGTCATGCAAATGACAGCCGCTATTTGACGTTACGGTGACACTCAACGTTCTCTAGAAAACCTACTCCGATGTTATTTATAGACAACGTATGGGTGACGTCACCCAACGCTACATTACGGCCGATAGATAACATTAGATAACGGCACCGCTTTTCTAGGAAACCCAAGCTTTACGGGAGTCATACCCGTGTTTGTCATTAATACTGTGTTGCCATGATTACGATGTTGTTTCTATACACCACATAAACTATAGTTCACCTTTTGTTTGTAATAATATTAAAAAATGAACTAATTATTTTTGTATGTCAAATAACCTTAAAATAGTATTTTTCGAATCGTACAATGCGAACACGGGCGTGTATAAATTTAAATAGAGTTAACAATTACAATATTTTTCTTTCAGAGGAGAAACTCCTTCATGAGGAAGTCCATACAAGTTGGGAGGAAGCTCAACGAATTGGCGCTACGGGAGACCTTGCAGAACAGCTGAGGACGTATTTACCACCTGGAGTAAGTATTTTTAAAGCCTTGGAAGAATTCATAGACTTGTAACCGCTGTGTATTTTGTATCCCGTAAATAAATTTAAATGAAAGTTCATGTGCATTAAAGTAAATGCTTATTATATTATCGGTAGATATTTTTTTTTAAATGGTCCAAGATTCTTTTCGTTTTTGAATGAAAATTAACATTATTAACATTCCTCATTTCAGATTGACGTCACGTTTATCGGAACACGACCTCGTACGAAAGAAGTTTTACAGAGGAGAATGTACCAAACGGAAATACAGAAGTGGCTCGCAGAGGAGGATGAAAATGATGGTAAATATTGTTTGGTACCAACCTTCTTCAAACAAAGACTTTCAGTTTGTCCTGTTTGTGAATTTGATATTAAATATTGATGATGATAGTTTGTAATGTGTGTAAATTATTTTTTAAACTTTGAACATTATTTGTTTGTTAATAGTCTTGAAATAGATTAGGAATATTTTTTGAGTATTAATCGCTAAATCTAACTGATAAAAGTCCTTTACTCTATTTACTATTACAATATTCAATTATCTAACTGTAAGCTAAACACAAAAAATCGCTTAATACAGTTTCCAATTTCTATGTAAGACATAGCTCCCAGTTGTTAAAAAGCTTACGCTTATCAAGAGTTGTTAGAAAGCTTACGCTTATTCAAGAGTTGTTAGAAAGCTTACGCTTATTCAAGAGTTGTTAGAAAGCTTACGCTCATTCAAGAGTTGTTAGAAAGCTTACGCTCATTCAAGAGTTGTTAGAAAGCTTACGCTTATTCAAGAGTTGTTAGAAACCTTACGCTTATTCAAGAGTTGTTAGAAAGCTTACGCTTATTCAAGAGTTGTTAGAAAGCTTACGCTCATTCAAGAGTTGTTAGAAAGCTTACGCTCATTCAAGAGTTGTTAGAAAGCTTACGCTTATTCAAGAGTTGTTAGAAAGCTTACGCTTATCCAAGAGTAAAATAACGCAAAAGTGAAACGACAAGTGTGTAAAATTCTAAAGAACGTTAATTTCTATGGATTTTACACGATTTACATTAAAAATATATTTTAAATCCCTAAGTGCAGATCAGTATTACATACAAATTACTGATGAAGCGAGACAGTATGCATGCCCCAGTGGATCATGATCCGACTGATAATTAACACATTTTCATAGAAGTGCAGCCATCAACAACAGTAACGTCAAGCGAGGATCCCCTTTCACCGCCATTGATCCAGCAGCCTGATGGAGACAACCATCACATACGAAGTGGTTATCAGTTGTAGAATCTACTATTGTTGGCGCTCCACCAACAACTTGCCGAATTGTGGAACGGCCTGAACAATATTGAAGGGGCATAGGATTTGGTAATTAGATTTTTTTGTGAATTAAGCTACGGTTTCCTAGAAAAGCGGTGCCGTTAACTAACGGCCGTTATTTTACGGTTGTTTATACGGCCTTCTTTACGGTGGCCAAGCTGTGGTTTCCTAGAAAGTAGTGCGACCGTATTTTTGAAGTGTTATTCCAATTTCGTTCCACAAATTTTGCTTCATCTGAGCTTGTCTGTACTCTTTGGATTTGATATTGTACAAAACTTCATGATTTTTAAGAAAATCAATTAATTATTCATCATTTTCGCTCGTCCAAGTCATTGTATTAATTAAATATGCGCACCGCTACACGAGAAAAAAGTTGAACGAATGTTTATCATCACTATGACGGCCGTCATGCAAATTGCACCGCTATTTGACGTGACACTCTACGTTCTGTAGAAAACCTACTCCGATGTTATTTATAGACAACGTATGGGTGACGTCACCCAACGTTACATTACGGCCGTTAGATAACGGCACCGCTTTTCTAGCGTAGCTTTAGGGAATTTTCATGGATAATTTTTTCGTGTTTCCGAGCCAGTACGACTTTGGTGCCTTTAAATGTACCAGAGGTATTAGAACTGGCCGAGTTGGAGAGGGTGATCAACGAGTTTAGTGACTTAGAACCCACTGGTAATATATTGGTATGTAAGTGATGTAGCGCAATTACTATTGTATAATATAGCGCAATTTGTTGCTCTGCAATATAGAGACTTTGTAATTAGTATTATATAGCCAAAATAATCTATATAATCGATGTTAGATGAATTATTTTTAGCGTCTTATCGGATTTAAAAAACAATAGATTGATGTAACACCCGTGAAGCCGCAAAAAATACAACAAAACGATTAATAAATGAAAACGTATTTACGTTTAAATATATCTCTAAGACTCATAAAAAATGTGTATTGTATAAATACAAAAAGAATTTTATTATGTATTTAATTACAATTGTATACATTTAGTTTAAAAATGGTGATGTTTTTTTTATTCTTGGAATCTTTAAATATATCATCCCTGAGGCCGTAACTTTTTGTCCATGCATCTAACACTCGCTCGTACGGTGAAGGGAAACATAGAACCTACTTGCCTAAAAAATCAAATGCTAAAACACATACCGAGGCCCAGATCTAAAACGTTGTAGCACTACTGTATAATGCAGTATCACCCATTAAGACAAAAGCGGCTTCACACTTGCATCCGCTCCTAGGCTTTTAATAATATTGCATAATTAGGTATAACGTGGAATTCGCTTACACTTTGTTACATAATGACTCGCGACAACTTGTAACACGATTTCGAAGAAATAGAAATTTGATTGTTCTAAATCTGTGCAATGCTCGTAAATTTTTTGATTCGAAACTTAACTTAATTTTAATGTAGACAATAGTACTAGTACATCAATAGAGGGTAGCTTTTTTGTCGAAACGATAAATGTTTACACTTTTTACAGACCAAGCCTATTGTGATTATAATTTCGAATAATTGGTATTAGTGAATATCTGTGATAAATTATATTTCTTAATTTAATTTACACTTAATGTGGCAGCTAAAATGCGGGTAACAGATAAACATTTGACGCGTTAATCGGAGGTAAAAATCTAGTATTCTGAAAACACACTTCTAGCTAATTTATATTGTAGAACTACTGAAAAATGGTTACATAAATCATTTTTCATATAGAATGTCTCTTGAAATACTAGACTATAAATTATGACTGTAGTATATGAAATTTGCCTTCATTAGATGTAAGGAAGTCACAGGTATAGGTAGCTAGGAAAGCTTTATGATAACCACTTCTTGTAGGTTATGCCAGTCTCCAGCCGTTACAAAAGAAGCAGATTTAGGCGCCAAATTATTACGCTATACTTTGCTCATAGAAAACCAATTTTATTCTATTATTAAAATGAAATAGCATGATGATTTTTCTCAACTATTTAGACGGATAAATTTTTAGTCTGTCGACTAATGCAGACATTAATTATCACGTGATGATACAAGTCTGTATCCGCCATCTTTTGCGATATGTCATGTGGATGATAAGTTCCTCATATTGTGGGACATTCCTTATTCCCAGAAAAAAAGTATGGGCCAATTAAAAAGATTCTCGTTTTACCAGATTATTTTAGAAGTTTTCTTTACAGTTCTATCCCTGATCCTCCTCTACCATACAAATCAGGCTCTTTTAAACTATTCATGATTATAAAATATTCTTAAATAAAATGTTAGCATGTCTAACAACCTTTCTTAGGTTTATAAGCCAAAAAGATTGTTGTGTGATTGTTTTATTTTCGATACTCGGTTATATTTATTGTTTCGAATGATAATTTTATGTTTAAACGTTGAATGTAGATCGTTATTTTATTTATTTGTTATTAATTTCCCCATGTACCAATGTTACAGGTATAAACTTTATCAGCCATACCATTTCGAAAATACAGTACAATATTATGTATTAAATAAGTTTATTTTTTTCCACTGCTAATGCAACAGTGGTAATCATTAACGTAAATAACAAGAACAATGGATGATTAATATTCAGATTTAGTTGATAATTTTAGTCATCCGCCATATTTAATAATTAAACGATTTTTATAAATTATTGTTTTTGACTCTGCTAAACGCAAGATTGCGACTTGAGATTTGTTTTAATATAAGCGAATTTACGATTAAATATTCTGATTTTATTAAAACACTTATTATGTTTACCTTTTCTAGAAATAAGTTTTCGAATAATGATTTTAAATCGATAAGTTTTAACTTTCTCAATATGTTTTATTAACATAATGTTATGTATAATTCTAATGTACAACTAGCAAAGTTGGTCAATGTTTAAATTAACAAAAACGTTATTTTGTGTTGTGATCTTCCCGTAATTATTTCAGTATTAATTTTCTCTAAGAATTAATTTACAATAATTTATGTTAAAGTAAGAATAAATATAATGAATTTATTATACGTATTATTTATTTCGAAATTCCTTTACAAATCTAAGTGAGTAATATCTTCCAAAATTGGGATTTTAATCGTATAAATGTCATTTAAATCATTAAAATATCTTCTTTCTTCGAACCAAAATATATATTTGCCTCATTTGAAAATAGTGGAATATATCTTTCCTTTAATAAATAAAAAACCAAATTATAATATTATTTATTTATTTTAAATGCATCATTTATAAAACCCTACACCACCATACACATAATTAAATTTAACAATATAAAAAGATCAGCTAAAAAGAAATCTTTCTCAATACATATCCTTTATAGTTAAGCATCGCACGTCTTAACTCTTAGTTAACATATCTCTATGGTCAATAAAATTTCAACTGTCCTTCGCGCGCTTTTTTGACAGCAATTATTCTATAATTTGCAACTGTCACTGTCACGACCAGGAGATTACAGAAGACAGTCACTCATATTGGTACTGGACTCCAGGCCCTCCAAGGGCAGTGTCGATAACTTTAAATCCTTTATCCGCCAATTCTTTTGTTAGATCGTCAATAACTTTTTGATTTGCCGTATGTGGGACTAATACTATTGCATATCTGAAACAAGTGATGTTGCCATTAAATTACCTTATATATTGTTGCCATAAACCTAAATTTACGCCAAAGCAAGTTTAGATTCGGGGTAAACTAGAGTTTATGTTTGGAAGAGACTATTTTAAAAATTGTAACTCTCAAATTCGAAAGCAGATTACTGTAAATTTTATTTTTTTTAATTATATAAATAAAAATTACATACCCCCCTCCCCCCGCGCCGGTAAGTTTACACGCGAGGCCGAATTTATCCGCACTTGTTCTGACACTCTCTAAAGCGGGATGTGACACGCCAATGGAGGCAAGCAAACAATGGTTCATGTTCCACAGCTCCTGAAAAATAACCGTTATGGGTCTCATTAGATATTTTATCTGATCAAATGCCTTTTAATCTTGAAGATAATTTTTTGAAATGTATTTACCGCCAAGTTTTGATATTGGGCATCAATATCTCCTTCGCAGTTGGATGATTGATTTTGTAGAATCTGTAATAAAGGGCACAACTTGAGCTACTATTTACAATTCAAATAGTATGCCATCCCCATGGGTTATTTGGTAACGTACATATTTCCGGAAAAACAATTTTTATTTATTTTTCTCTTAATAGTGCAAGTGGTCCTCTCAAGTCAACCTTCGTCCATAAGTAGTCAATGTAAATAAACTAAAATATTTTGCGTTTAATACAATTATTTTTAGTTTAAAACTTCTGATTAATAGTAGGTAATTACCAATAATATAGCTTGATTGTCATACCTTCAATGCACTCTTTGCTATATGATCCATGGCGGTCATCACGCAGTCCACTGCCTCTGGGTTTCTCCCCATCAAACCTCGCACTTTTTGTGCTAAAACCTGGGTCTGTCGACTAACTTGCGTGTCAACCAAGAGGATACGAAGATTTAGTTTTAAGTCAAGAAGATTCGGTTTTTGACCCCTACAAAATACTACTAGAGAGCCGAAAGTCGCTGTCGTGTTGTCTATGCCTAGAAATAATATTTTTTTCAATTTAAGACACGACCCAAGTCACAAGTTCGCCTTGATTAGATCAGAATGTATAAAAGATAGATGTTTATAATAATATTATGCTGAATAAAGTCTCGAACTTAAATACATAAATTTAACTTTTAAATAGTCGTTGATAACTAAAGACCATACCTGAAGGCGTCCCGTGCATGATTCTTTCACAGTTATATGCCCATTGAGAAATAAGCTGCTTCTCCTCAAAATTTATAATACTTTCATTAGAACCCTTTGCAAACCGCAACAATGCCGCCGCTAAACAAACTGCAAAAGAAGCTGAACTTCCCGTTCCAGCACCAATTGTCAAATCTGACACAAAGCTTATCTCAAAACCACGTATTTCTTTCCCGCCAAAAACACCAAAGAAAACATAGAAAATGGCAATTAATGCATTCTTTTGTTTACCGCTGAAGTTATCGAAGTTCGGAAAGGTGTTTTTTACGAATATTTCTGTTTTTATTAAATGCTCTTCGTGAGGTATTGATTGGGGGTGTTCTATATAGGTTTTGTAACTTAATATTTCCGTATTTATATGATGTAAGGGCACTGATTCGTTTACTTGTACAGATGGCAGATTAATATTTATGAATGTATTGGAAGTTTCCTAAAACATAATAAAATATTATTAAGTCAGTATGTATTTAACAAGAACTCAAATTTCAAATTCAAATCCAATTTGCCTATTTTAGTTAGATAATCGGTACTTTAAGCTTATCGAATCTTACTTTGTTAATCATAAAAAATATACTTTAAAATAGTGAAAAGATCATATAATTTATGTAAAGAGATTAACTTTTTGGGAGAAATAATGTGTTACATAATCTAAATGATCACTTTTCACCTATAGTTAAAAAAAAATATTTTACAAACTACCATAGGCCGCGATTATAATAGATAGCATTAAATGTTTACTACGATCTTTTAGCTGCATTTACCTTTAAATAAGCGGTTGTCCTCAATCCTAAACTAACCGCAATCGCAGTCTTTCCAAACACAACGGAATGTTCTCCATGAAGAATCACCTTCCCGGGGGCTGATACCGAAAAATTCATAGTAACCTACTTTTATTCACTCAGATGTCATATGTACGTGAACAAACAAACTATAAATAAAACGACTAGAGATGGTTTGATGCGATTGTATTTACATTGAAATCACTTTTTCCACTGTTCGACAGTCAACGTTTTCTGACTGAACGCGTGTATCGTCTTCAGCTCTTCTTGCAATACTGAGTTTACTAGCCTGCAATAAATTACGAAACAAATCAAAGTCAGAACAAACGAACATGTCATGCGATCACGGATTTGATTTTATCATTGCGTCTAGGTTGGTGGTGGTATTGCAGAAACAAACATAATTAAACTTAGAACGCATTTAACTGCCAAATAACTATATTTACGTCAGTAAATACGATGGAGAACTATGTCATATGGGCACGATAATGCGCCCGCCAAGTCGAGCAGACATCCTTTTCTCGAAGCAGTTCAGGCCATTTTCGACGTCCCTATAACTTCGTCGTGGATAAAATTAGAAGACTCAGTTACTAAGGCATTCTATTAACACTGTATATTTCAAATTTTATTTAATTTGAACCAGCAATATATAAGTTATTGTCTTGATGGCATTAAATAGATTTTAATATAACTTACTTATGTCTTGCGAGAAGTGGCTTTCCCTGAAACTTATCAGAGACAACTAGAACAGAAAATTTTGCCCCACAACCGTCGCTGTCATCTAAAACTTCCTGAAAAATAAATTTGTGTTAGCTATCGTATATAATTTAATATTCTATTTTGCATGAGGCTCTTGGTTTACACTTCCGTGTAACGAAAATATTTTTAATATTTAAAATAAAAAAACTGGAACTTTAGGCTATAGAAAATTTGATATCAGTTATAGCATATTTTGTAGAATATCATTAACTAACAGTATACTTATTACTAATAATAATTAGCGTAATAAATAATTTTAATGATGATCTCAAATTAATCAACAAGATTATTTCATTTTTAATTAGGGACTCAGTTCCCAAATTTCCCAAAAAAAAAAATAGTTATTTACAATAGACAATATATGGTAATGTTCTACTATTATAACTTTAACTTGGTAGTATTTAATTGCATATTCACAGCTTACAATGTAACAATGTGAAATTATAATGCTATATAAACTTTTGGTACTCTAAGAAAAAATCTAACCAATTTAAAAATACAGCTTATAAGAAGCCTAATTTTTGTGAAGTGCTGTTATAATTTCCTTTTTTTCCGTCGCTACCATAGGATAATAAAACCAAGAGGTCTTCAATACTATTTTATTTAAAAGATATAAGAATACAATCAATTGTTTTTCTTTGGCTTAACTTTAATTGGAAGTACAGTTGGCAAAGATAATTGTTTGTGCATAAAGTATAAAAAGAAAAATAAAAAATGGATGCATGAAAACATTGAAATAAGCAAAGGAAATAGATCTGGGTATTTATCAGGTGGTTTAACAAACAGCACTCCTAATAACAACCAAAACATTCCTTGTAGTGATAAGAAAAATGCTGTTGAGAGAAGTTTTAAAAATACTGAATTGTAAACAACATTTGGATGGACTGATTTATAAACATTATTAGCATTCAAAAAAGTCATAAACCAAGCATTTGGCTGAGCTAGCTTTAAGCAAATGCTGTAAAAAGCTGTGTACACTAAAGCTGTTGCAATAAATGGAATTAATAATTGATCTTTTACTAATAATGGTAGCATACTAAAAGTAGATACAAGGCCAAACCAAAAACACATGAATGGGTCATCTGGAAAGTAAACCAAAACAGGTATTGCAGCAAGAAGAATTGTCTTCTCATGTACTTGAAAAGAAAACAAAAAGAATGCTAAAGATACATTAATTAAAGACAGTACAAACTTTTTTCTATTTATTCTAAAAAATAAATCTAAGCAAGATGGCAATGATGCCATTAAGGTTGAAAGAAAACACATTTTAACCATCTCCTCATTAGAGTACACATTTTTAAGTTTTATAAACACATTGACAGTACACCAAAAGTTAGATACTTTATCTTCAAAAACGCCTCTGTTAAAGGGAAATAATCTCTGTATTACAGGAAGCATATTATTCCAAGATGTAATAAACGGACACCATACTAATATAAAGCAAAATACAACTGCAATTGCTAGCTGAATAAACCTAACCAATGCATGCAGGACTCTATTGCGATTGGGTAAACCAATTAAACATTTCCTTAACAAATAAAAGAAAAAGGGGAATGCATGATATAATTCCATTTGCTTATAGTTTAAAGCAAGAACAAAAAATACTGTGGCTAATATATCATTTTCTATGGCGACAATGAAGAACGTAGCCCATAAAAATAAACCCAATGATATACAATTATACTGAAAATGTCCATGATCAATCAGAATAATTCCAGGATACAATAAAAACAGTATTGTAGCTATATCAACTCGTTTAAACACATTTCGATCATCTTTTCTTTTTATACGTTCAACATCAATGCAGAGGCATAAGACAGCAGTAACGTAAAAGTAGATATCACTTAGAAACACAGTCCAGCGCATGAAAATCTTGTGGCTATCATTTTCATAACCTCTTGATGCAAATAATCGTACTGATTCTGGATCTAGCCAATCAGCAACCAGCCCCATGAGAAAACTATGATATGCAGTTAATGGGGGATAGTCTAACCCCCAATATTCCAAGTCATTATGCGTCGTATTCCGGTACCAATTCACTACCGGCGTATGCACTGTTATTTCCTGCCAATGACGCTGGGCCTCGTAATCGCCGAACATTGGAGGCTTTTTGTATCCAGAGTAAGGATAGGCGGCCACACACCATCGTATAACTAAAGCGAAAAACAAACCGGGAAGCAGCGCCTCTTTTGTCACTGTAAATTTGTCGGGATCGGCTCGTTTTGTCATAGTGTATATTTAAGGAAATTAAACCATATTTCTTAGCAAAACATTTACAAGTACGATACGGGTAAGGGTTGCAGTAAGCAGACGTGTTATGTGATAATTTGACAGTTCATACTTACAACATGAACTGCGTCAAGCTCTTTAGTTAACTTTTCTTTGATATATTCTTCCGTATACACCATATTAGATTTCTAGCAGTAAATAGTTGTAAATATGAAGAGGGAACGGTATTTCTAACGTTCTAATTTAAACTTAAATCTACGAAATTTTCACCTTTAGGTTATATAATTTTTGTTGATGTTTATAATTTATATCACCGACTTGATAGAAACTGTCAACTGACAACTACTGTTTTTTTTTTTTTTGATGTCAAGTCTAAAGTGAGGAGTGGATTAAAAATGCGTTTAAAACTAAGTTTGTGCAATGAGGTTCAAAACATATTTTTTAGATATAATTAGTGAGATTAAGATATGAAAAGCATAAAATCTAGAGGATGCAAAAAAATATATTTGTAAATTATTTTGAAAAAAATTAAACTCAAATCTCAACCAAAAACTTGTCATAGAATTGATATTTTTTAGTAGACTCAAATAAATTTTTTGTTTAAATTTTTTTTACTTTCACCTTACTAATAGTATAATGAAAATGGAAGGTGAATCAACGAAATTAATGAAAAATTTAACCGAATGGAGTTTTAGTCAGTATCCTAAATACATTTTGTTACCAATTGATGAAAACTATGAACAAGTCAAGCCTAATATAAAGAATATTGTGTATTCAGAGGTAAAGACAATATGCATAATATATTTAAAAACGCTGTAAAAAAAGAGATTAATTTCGTTGCTAAAGCGATGAAAATTAAGTGGTTTTATGGAAGAAAATATTTTATAACTTATTACAAAGGAAATCGTAGTTATTCATTAGATCATAGACAGCTGTTTAATTTAATATTATTATTAAAACTAAATTATTTTATTTTTTAAATCTTATGTTAGGTAACACCTCGACCATTAGAAAGAAACCTTCGGTTGGTTTGTGTATCAGAAGATGCGCTGAATAATATTTTAAATATGGATATTGAAATGGCGTCTCGTGATGAATTTATCGAATTAATAGCGGGAAAGAAATTACCGTATGGGGCTTTGCCTGTTGCTCACCGGTAATTAATTGGTTATTAAGTAATTATATATGATTATAATATTAAATGTATTTATTTTTATATTTAAGTAACTGATCTTGTTTAGTTACGGTGGTCATCAGTACGGATTATGGGTCGGACAATTAGGAGATGGACGCGCACACATTCTAGGAGAATATGTAAATCGGTAATGGCGATAATAAATACAATTATTTCATATTATTAACATTATGTATAATGTTTTTATGTTATTTGGTTTTAAATGATAGATATATTACTTATGTAAGTTCTGTACCTATGTAAACATATTTTGTTTATAGTAATACTAGCTGATCCGGCAAACGTCGTTTTGCCATGTATATCACTTATAATAAAAAAATAGGGGTTGATTGTAGAGGGGTGAAAGTTAGGGATTGTATGTATTTTTGTATGTTGTATCATAAAAAAATAGAAATTAAAAATTTTGTCTAAAAAATAAAAAATAAAACTTAGGGGTGGACTACCCCTAACATTTAGGGGGATGAAAAATAGATGTTGGCCGATTCTCATAGATACCGGATAAGCACAAAAAATTTCATCAAAATCGGTCAAGCCGTTTCGGAGGAGTATGGCAACGAAAACTGTGACACGAGAATTTTATATATTAGATGATAGTTACTTTGATCATAGGTAAGTTTTGTATGCGGTAATTTTGTTAGTTTGTCTTAAAAATGTTTGTTTAAAGCTTAAGTGAACGATGGCAAATACAATTGAAAGGATCAGGTCCAACCCCATACTCTCGTACTTACGATGGAAGAGCAGTCTTACGGTCAGGAATAAGGGAGATGATTGGTGCTGAAGCCTGCTACCACCTTGGTATACCTACCACTAGGTCTGCAGGCTTAGTTGGTAATTTCTTCATGTTATATATTAAACTAGTAGACTCGGCCAAGCGTTGCTGTGGCTAAGATTTTTGTTATATTAGAGTAGTAAACTATTCAAGAGAAACGGCAGAACACCAATCCACCATGCTTTTTTGGTGATTACGCCATTAAATTGTAGCTTATGTGAAACGTTGGTACTTTCAACACAGCGCCATCTGTCAGAATTATGACTATCAAATAATAAACAAATATTTTGCAATAAAATAATATTGCGGGTATAAATTGAGATGTAAGCTATCCTATATTTTAAGTTGGATCAAACTACACACGGTGTGCAAATTTGATTGATATCGGTTTGGTAGTTTAGGAGTCCATAGCGGACAAACAACGTGACACGTAATTTATATATATTAAGAAGATTAATTAAAATCTTGGGTTGTTTGGTTGTATATTCTAAACAACTTAATTTTTATCTAGTAAGTGACGAAACCGTAGTACGAGATGTGTACTACGCAGGCAGTCCAAGACGAGAGAAAGCAGCCGTCTTACTCAGACTGTCTCCCAGTTGGTTTCGTTTTGGATCACTAGAAATACTTTCAAGAAATGGCGAAATACCTGTTTTAAAGCAACTGCTTGACTTTGTTATTAAGGTATGATTTCTATATAATAGCAAATGGGATTTCTGATATACTGACTCCCATCTCAGTTACACGAAACGATATTATAAAATGCTTTTCTCTTAAAATTATAATGTTAATATTGTCAAGGTTAATTTATATTTGTGTTTTAGGAGTATTTTCCTGATATACAATTAACTGATGAGAACAGGTTTATTAGATTATTTTCCGTAATTGCTCACAGAACCCTTGCTTTAGCAGCTAAATGGCAAGGTGAGTGTAATACTGTCTCAATCGTATAAAACTGTTTATTAAGTAGGTACCTCTCATAATTAAGTTTTGTACACATTAAGGATTCGAAACGCGATTTAAAGCTACTCCCGTATGTCAAAAATGTATTGAAATCTGGTTTTTGAATCTCACTCTTAGGGCTAGTGAGAAAGAGAGAATATAATAATATTTTTTTAGATGCAAAAATATGTTATATAATATATATGTCATATGTATGTTCCAAACATTTTAATACTTTGTCGTTACTAGACGTGGCAATCTTATGCTAGAATGCTCACAAAATCTTTTCGATAGAATCAGGATTATTCATGTTTTTTATGTGTAGTAGTCCGTAATTGTTCTGATCTTTGATCAATTTTCGAAATGATTATGTATTAACGGACGTATAAAGCGTTAAAAATGCTTCAGGTTTTGGATTTACCCATGGTTTATTAAATACGGACAACATGAGCCTTTTAGGCCTGACGATGGACTATGGCCCATTTGGATTTGTAGACTCTTACGATGGTGGCTTTGTAGCCAACTGTTCTGATGGAGAAGGGCGGTATGCTCTATCTAAACAGCCTGATGTAAGTTTTGTACCTCCGAGTATATATGTTTGCTTGGTACTTTTGCATAATCATATTTATTACGTTTCATACTTATGCTTTACTTACATTACTTATTTTTTTACGTTTTATCGTCCCGGCAAACGTCGTTGTGCCATATATATATTATTTCTAGGAAACATTTTTTTAGTTCAATAAAAATAACTATCTACTATAATACAAAATAGGGGTTGATCGTAGAGGGGTGAAAACGAGAATTTTATATATTAGCACCTACTCATCAATTGAAATTTTGTATAGGTTGTCGTCTGGAATGTTACTCAACTAGCAAATGCAATCAAACCTCTCCTGTCTCCATCTCAGCAGATTCATGTGACGCATATATTAAAAACCTTAGACACATACTGCAAGAACAAAATATTGTAAGTTACTCGTAATTCACATATGCATACCTACATCAAGGCATAATGTAAATATGCATCAATTATTATATAGCTAAATAAAGTAAGTGTCTTTTATATAGAATATTTATATTTATAGAGAAACTTTTTTGATGAAAATTGGTTTACGTGAAGAGAGAAGGGGCGACGAACAGCTGGTGGAGAAACTATTAGATATGATGCAGCAAACTGGTGCTGATTTTACGAGTACTTTCAGGCAGTTAGCTGAAGTGAGATACTTTTTATTTGGAAAAATAATATTTAGTTTTATATAGAACAAGGGACAGGCACTCACATGATTTCCAGAAGAATTATCATAATAATTTATAATTTTTATAATTTATTTTCATAATAAGGGCTTGTCATTTAGGAATATATCAGAAGAATGCTAGTCTGCTATATGTTTACAGTTGGATCCAAACGAAATGGTGAATGAGATAAAGTTAAATGAAAAATGGTCACTTAAACGATTATCGATGCATGCTTCATGGGGCTGCTGGCTAGATCAGTACAGGGAGAGATTAGAAAAAGAAGCAGGTTAATATTCCCGTCCTTTGTCCTATCGATTGCATGCTCAAGTAACGAAACTTGGGTTACGTTTGTTATTATACTAATATAGATATAAAATAGTACCTAGTACGCGAATGTATAATCATTTTCAAAATTTTTAATCCCAAAATCCGGCTTTTATAGGGTTTAGAAACAACTTTAAAAAAAAAAATTTTTTTTTAGTGGACACAAGTTCTTTGGGTGTGTTTGAAGATGAGCGCCGACGTAGGATGTTAAGTGTTAACCCAGTCTATGTGCCAAGGAACTGGATGATACATGAAGCGGTTTTAGATGCGGAGCGAGATGACTTTGAAAAAGTACCTACTTACTTTTTGATAATTTTTTAAAATTATTATGTTTTGTTAAACCTTTGAGAATCATTAACTTAAATTTTGTGCATATTTTCAGATAAGGTTTCTCTTAGAAGTGCTAAAAAAACCATATGATGTTCAACTTGCAGCCGAAGCCAAGGGATTTTCAGCTCAACCACCACATTGGGCATATGCGTTAAAAATTAGCTGTTCAAGCTAATTGAAACTAGTTTGATCGAGTATTATAAATTCTATAAAATGTTAAACTGTTTTAATTGTACTTGATTTGTTATGAGAAGTTTGACAAGTAGTGAACGCATCTTTATATAAATCTAATCTGTGATCTTTGAGAATTGAAAGTTGAAACAACTCCAAAAAAAAAAAAAAAAAAGAAAGTTGAAACCAAAATAAATGTTGTGAAACTCCAAAATTTGTATAAATTAACTAAATAAGTTCCTATAATCGCAAACCATAAATTAGGAATCATTTATTAGTTAATTGTTATAATATTAATGAAGCGTGGATTAAGTGCGTTCAATGCGTTATTACATTCTCAAAAAGAAATGATGTTGGGAACCACAAAACTAATAAGTGATTTTAAAGATTTTAAGTTTAAATCTTCACCAAATTATTCTAAATTGCCTATTAATGAGAATCCGGAATATAATGTCCCTGTTGCTGTTAATAATGCAATATTTTCCAAGGTAATAAACGGTATTTCATATCATATTATTAAACTAAATTTCCATTAAGATATTTAAACTCAAAATATCTTTATTCAAGTGGGTAACCAAGTACACTTTTGAATCGTAAATTTACATTTACTACCATTCACTCATTTACCTTTATTATTGTGATATTTTGCCTGACTCCAATTCTTGTAACGGCACTGTCGTCCATATCGTTTTGATAGCCTTTATAAATAAAACAATGTTATCTACCATGTCATTGCTGTTATATAAAATATGTTTGAATAGTTATAAAAAAAAGAAACATTTTGCCCTATAATTCATAGGTGCCACTTATTATTTTTAAGTTCTTATCTAAGTATACATCAATAAATTTTTTATGTTATGCCTAGCATCAATGTATATATCATAACTTTTCAGGTCCCGACAGAGCCACTGACAGGCAAGCTTCATCTTGTTTGTGTATCAGAAGAAGCTTTAAATGATATTTTGGATTTAGACCCTAAAGTTGCTGACAGTGAAGAATTTGTGAACTTTTGTGCAGGAAAATATTTGCCTGAAGGTAGCCTTACTGTATGTCATAGGTAAGTTATGTTTATGATAATGCTGAATGACCTACCAAAAGTTGTCAAGAATGCAAAGTGCTTGCTCTTCGCTGATGATATCAAACTTTACATGCCCATAGAAAGTACAGACGACTGTATGCGGCTGCAGGAAGACATTGATCGAGTGGTAAATTGGAGCGGGAGAAATAGATTAGAGTTTAATTTGGCGAAATGCAAAGTCATATCTTTCTCGAGAGCACGATTTCCCACTCGATACAATTATACTATTAGTGGTCTTACATTGGCTAGAGTATCGGAGGTTAAGGATCTAGGAATATATTTTAATGCCAATCTTGGGTTTGCGCAACACGTCGATAAAACATGTAAAAAGGCATACAGAAATTTGGGGTTCATATTGCGAATAGCTTGTGGCTTCACAAATATTAGAGCGATTAAAATTTTATACAATGCGTTAGTCAGAAGTCACTTGGAGTGCAATGCAATGGTGTGGGCCCCATATGAGGCTAAATACAGTCTCATGCTAGAGCGAATACAGAATAAATTCACCCGGTACCTCTACAAGAGACTGTACGGAGTGTATCCTTTGTATCCACTTATGTACCCGACCCTGTTTGTTCTGGGTATGGTGGGATATGACCAGCTACGCCTCAGAAGAGAGCTAGCCTTGTCGGTGTATATATTTAAGATACTTACGGGTCGGGTTCATAATCCGGATATAATGGAGAGACTGAGTCTACGGGTACCAAGTAGAAACCTGAGGCGGAAGTCTCAACTTTTGGATGTACCGCGCGCACATTCCAATTTGGTTAGCGAAGCACCACTCACGCGAGCAATACACATAATGAATAAGATTTCTATTAAGGTAGACTTATTTGTTTGTACACTGGCTGAGTTCACAAGAGTTGCTTCCTATACTATTAGTTATAAGATTTAGGTACATAAATATATTTCTGTTAATGTTTTGTATTTAGGTTAATTGGTGTGGGTAAAATATTGTGTCGTTCTATCGAATTAGTTATTACTGTAAAGATAGAATAATTATATGGAATAAATAAATAAATAAGTTAAATATGAACAATTATTGCTACAGTAAATCTACTACTGATTATGTTGTTGGTAATATGCTGGATATGTACATCTTTTATTCACCAAATATAGTAGTTGAAAATACTTTGTTTGCAAATACTTATGACAATAGTATATATTTATTTCACAGATATGGTGGTTACCAGTTTGGATACTGGGCTGATCAACTTGGTGATGGCAGAGCACATATTCTTGGAGAATATGTTAATAGGTTACTTATTTTCTATTTAAACAAAATCAAATCTTTATTAATGTAAAGGTAATTAATAAAAAAAATTTTAGTAAGGGTGAATCCTGGCAAGTTCAATTAAAGGGTTGTGGTGAAACACCTTACTCTCGTTTTGGTGACGGCAGAGCTGTATTAAGGTCTTCTATCAGAGAAATGGTGGCCAGTGAGGCTTGCTTCCACCTTGGCATACCAACCACTAGAGCAGCAGCTTTGGTAGGTGAGTTAAAATAATTATTCAATTACTTTATATTCAAAAGATTTAGATTTAGAATTTATCTGTAATTGTAATTTAATGTTGCAGTGAGCGATGATCATAAAGTATGGCGTGACAAGACATATGGTGGGCGTGCACTCCAAGAAAGGGCGGCAGTGGTGATCCGGCTTGCGCCTGCGTGGTATAGGATTGGATCCTTTGAGATTCTGCTGAAACGACGCGAGCCGGATCTCACACGGACGCTAGCAGATTTTATTATTGAGGTATAACTTTCATATACACTATAATATAAATTAGTAATATGATGTACATATAATATTAAAAGTATCTTATTAAAGGGAGAATACGGAAGGTAGAGAAATAGATAGTTTTTTAAGAAGAAGAAAGTCAGTGTTGTAAGAAAAGTTATTTGTTATATTTATTGTTGTTTTAGCATCACTTTCCTGAAATAAGCATAGATGATACAGATAGATATGTCAAATTGTACTCTGAAGTTGCACATAGGAATTTGGACATGGTGGCCACATGGCAAGGTAAAAATGACATTTATGTACTATTATATATTTTTTTATGCCCTGACTTAGATAATAAAGTCTAAAGTCATCCATATTGTGTGGTTAATTTGTATGAAAATTCTTAAACAGCCTGGCATATAATTTTTCGTCTATATATACGGAAATAAGATATATAATAGGTATGTTAGTCTGGAAAAAATAATTATTGAAAATTAATATCCTTTAATATTATTCTATATATATAAATAATAATTTTGTGAAAAATTCATAATTTCTGTCCTAAATTTTTCTCTTTTCTCATTATCTTAGGTATGGGTTTTACTCATGGAGTTCTAAACACTGATAATATAAGTCTGCTTGGAGTGACCATAGATTATGGACCGTATGGCTTCATGGAGCATTATTATGATCATTACGTACCAAACTCCTCTGACGATATGGGTAGATATGCTTACAAGATGCAACCTGAAGTATGAAACTTATAATATTCTTTTATTTAAAAAAAAAGGTTTTAAAGCTTTAATTAATCATAATCTAGGATCAGATTCATCTACCAATATTATTTAAAAATAATAATTAATAAAAAATTAATAATTTAGTTTCATTCTTTTTTACATGCTCGGGAAATTATTACATTCAAAAAGACAATACGTCTTTTATTTCTTTGGCACCACAAAAATTGAATAGGACGTAAATGCAATTTTGAATTTTGTAGATTTGATATTTTCCTATTAATAAAAAACAGTGGCGCTACAACCTTTTAGGTCTAGGCTTCATATTTCTGTATCAGTTTCATCATTTGTTAATCTAATGGTCTAGGGCAAGTCAATATCCTCACGATGTTTTCCTTTACCGTACGAGCGAGAGTTAAATGCGCACATTGAAAGAAAGTCCATTGGTGCACAGCCGGGCAGCGAACCTACGACCTCAGGGATGAGAATCGGACGCTGAAGCCACTAGGCCATACCATATTTGCGTATTAACTCTCTTTTAAAACAGATCGCATCTGACTCATTTCTATCCGATCATTGAATATTTCTGTGAAAATTGAAACCAATCTCGGAATTTAACTTGTGTTTATGAACGATGTTATGAAATAAACACTAAACAACAGGTGTTGAACACAGTTTTTAAAAATTTGATCCACTTATTAATGTAATCTATTTGATCGTTTTGTAATATTTTCTTTACAGATTTTATTATGGAATTTGGACAAATTTGTTGAAGCGCTTATACCAATATTGTCTGTCGAGCAAATAAACAAGGTCAGAGATATAGAGAAAACATTGGAAGGATATGTTGAAGACAGACTAAGGTAAGGACTAAGGTCCCTTCTCTTCAACGGTTTAAGTATTCCCCAATTATTTTTTGTGTCATGCCCCAACTTAGCGGTTCTAAAATTCTTCTGCCCTCCCCCATACATAATTTTTAATATCTCAAATTGGATTGCTCACTAAAGAAACTTAAATGATAGGTTTTAGGAAAACTTGGAATTTTTTTAACGAAACACAGTAAGTAGGTAGATTTTACAACAATAATAAATAATATAATGAAAAATAATAAATTTTCGAATAGCCCTTAAGTCTTATCTATCAAATTGCCCTAGGCCTATTTGTTCCAAAGATGTCAAGTATCGTATGTTTTAAATATTTTTTGCAGAAATGTGCTTAATAAAAAGCTAGGCTTGGAAACTTATAAAGAGGGTGACGAAAAAATTGTAAAGGAATTATTAAGTTTAATGGAGGATGCAACAGCTGATTTTACGGCTACATTTAGGCAACTGGCTGAAGTAAGTGACATAAACTTAATATACAACAAGATATATATATATTATATAGATATATGTATTGTTTAAGTTTTATTTAATATGATAAAACAAATTCTCTAACATTTTAAGGAAGTAGTAAAAAATATTTTTAAAAATAAATTGAGATAAAAAAGGCAAAAAAATTTTTTTTTTTATTTGGTATTCAAAAGCAAGTGACAATGGTGTGCAGAAATTTTGTAGTATTTTTTATATTCTTTAAAAAAAGACCTGCCATATTTTTAGGCAAATATGTCCATAAATAATAAATGTATTAAATATTTTTGGACGTTTTGTAATTACTTTATATGAGAATAATGTAGATGTGGCCTGGTGGGAAAAACCAGTTAACTAGATAGTTTAACTTTACGGTTAAACAATTTTGTTACTTTATTTTTAAATCAAAACGATAGATCCTACCTTACCGTATATTAAAGCTTTTTAATCAAATCTACAAACTGATAACATTGGTCATTATCAATCAATAAAATATTTACTTTTTAAACTGTATTTAGGTGAAATTAGATGAATTATTTGAAGAAGATGTACTGGAAAAGCATTGGTCCCTTAACAAACTGAAGAATGGAAAAACGTGGGAATCTTGGGTGAAGACGTATTGTGAACGAATTAAAGATGAAAATGGTAGTTATCTATATTTTTTAAATATATTGGTTGTTTAATGATTTTGCTAGGTAATAAGGCAGTTTGCTATGTTATTTAATTTATAATGTTAAATAAAATATAGTGAAAATTTTGGCATAAGTTGCTTCTGTTATCATGTAAACTTTATTAATGAAATATATTTTACAAACTAATTATTTCCTTTTTTGATGATGAAAATTTTGGAAATTTTGAATTTTTCGTGTCTCTTATTAACATAAGCAGAAGACAAGATAACATTCAAATATTTGTACAGTAACCGATGAAGAGCGGCGCGCACGTATGGTTCGAGTGAACCCACTGTATGTGCCCAGAAACTGGATCCTCCAGGAAGCAATCGCTGATGCCGAGAAAAACGACTTCAAAAAGGTAAACAACTTTCTTAGAGTGTAAGAGACATTCGTAGTAGTGTAATATGGTAAGTAAAAGCTGAAAAAAGTTATCAGACGGTTATAGGTAACGATAGACATAAGGAGGAAGGATTTGGTGCGCGGGCCGCGGAGGATCCTCGACCAGATATATTGGTCTGACTGAAATTTGCTAGACAACCCATATGGATTATATTTATTGACATATTAAATTAAATATAAAATAAGTTTCATTATGGTAGGGGAGCCCAAGAGGGGATTTCGGGATTTACTCAAGCGCGGCAGATTAATATATAGGGGGATACCTTGTACCCGGTTAAGTACCTCCACAAAATATGAGGCCCATATATAAAGCCGCACGTGAAGGAGACAGGATCAGTTTAGTAAAAAAAAATTGACCATCAGAAATTCCCGAGCGCGTCAGATTAAGGTAGGGTGAGTTAATTACATCCTAAAAAGTGTATATTCCACTAATCTGACAATTTGAGAGTGACGGAAAAAAAGGGGAGGGCAACAAAGTTGTAAAAAAAAAACGTCATCTCGACATTCTCGAGCGTAGCTAATTTTTTTTTTATTTTGAAGGAAATAATTCAAGAATAATGAAAAATATATAATCTGACGATTTCCGCAAGCCGAAATAACAAAAATTCGTCGATAAAGTTAAATGCGTGCAGCTGCGTGATGCCTACATTTCCTTAAACCGATCGGAATCTACTAAACGGCGTTCTAAATATTTCCCTCAAAATTACATTTCCTGTGAATTTGAACCGATTCGGACCGATAGACTTTGAGAAATTTTGAAAAATCTTAAAAAATTAGGAAATATTTTTTTTTAAAGTGGTTTCTTTATCGAACAACTTCAAAAACTAATCCGCCTTTGA
Source organism: Pieris napi (assembly GCF_905475465.1). Classification (NCBI taxonomy): domain Eukaryota; kingdom Metazoa; phylum Arthropoda; class Insecta; order Lepidoptera; family Pieridae; genus Pieris; species Pieris napi. The sequence continues at coordinate 4,100,918 of NC_062235.1, read as the reverse complement.
GCTTGAAAAACCACGTCGATCGCCACCAAGCTAGTCAAAAGCGGTTGATTCGTTCGAGAGATATCGTACACGAAAGAAACCCGAAAACGTGATTTTTCGGGATTACTCCGAAATTTGTGGTTCGATCAATTAAAATTGCAAAATTATTTATGAGGATGATAAAACTGCGTCGAATGCCGCCAACCGCGTGAAAATTGCTTGATCCATTCAAAAGTTATTGCGGTTTGAAAATTCCAAAAATAGTGTTCTATGAAACTTCTATCAGACTTTCGAGCTGGGAGAGCTCAAATGCATAGAAATGTTATTTCTTTGAACTCAGCGAGCTCAAAATATCAATTTTAAGCGCCCAGGAATGGAATTAGCGGGAAGTTGCAGGGATGGCCCTTTAGGTGAACCGTTTTTCTATTTTTTTTTTGTCAGATCAGGCGAATCCCTCTAGATAATCGTCAGATTATGAGACAGTACGTTTAGAACATAAAGATGAACCACATATATCTTAATCTGACGCGCTTGAGTATTTCAAAATTGCGATTTTTTTTTGCAAATTAAGAAAATGGCTGTGGGTTTGCGTCCCATCGAAATCGTCAGATTAGTGAATGAGAGCTTTTTTTTGGTGCACTTAACACTCCCTAAGAAAATCTGACGCGCTCGATAATTTTTTTTTTTTTTTAAATTTTCAACCCTTAAATACAACCACCCGCATCATGCAAACGATCAGATTAACATACGTACATTATTAAAAATACGTAGGGCATAGATGCTATCAATATCTGACGCGCTCGAGGATGTCCATGCAACAGTTTTTTTTACATATTTAACAATCTATAGCCGCTTCCCCCACCGATGAAAAGGAATTTATCATATAACATTTTTTTCTTCTTTTTATCTAAGCTTTGCATCCCAATAGGTCTCTACGACGCTCGAGTAAATCCCCATTTAGCATCGTGGGCTCCCCTACCATTAAATAAGCATCTCGGTGAAGGTCGTTGTATAGCGGGATCTTATACTATATACGGAAACACTTCGTTAACGCGATTCAGGGTATAACGTCATCGTACTGTAGCCGCAAATTATAGGTGTCGCTAAAGAAACGTACAATAGGAGGAACGCTGAAGAAAGATACAATATCTTTAAGTAAAAAATAAGTCGCCAAACTGTATACGTGTAGAAATATCGAACTATTCTTATTTTTTTGTTTGTATAGACAGGACAAAGTTTGTAAACAAAAATTTTATTCGAAGATATTATGTTTAATGTCAATACGAAAAGTCAATTAAACCGAAGTGATCTTCAATGTATGATAGATACCAAATAGTGGATAGTCCAATTATTAAGGAAGCTTATCGAATGAAACTCGTATTATAACATATTTATATAGTTTTAGTCCCGCGGTTTCACCTACGTTTATTGGTTCGTAGCGTGAAAGTAGCCTTTATCGATAGACTTCCTAAGGAAAAATTATTATTCAATTCAAACGATTAACGCGTTCCACCAATCTTCTTTTTTATGGTATTAGACTAGCATACATTCCATACTGGTCAACGCGTATGACACGTTCTATTTCCGGCGATTGTCATTCATATTTTCTATGGTCGGTATGCACACAGGGCTGATCAGTGTCTTAAAATAACATAAAAGAAACAATTCTTTGTGCAGGTCCAACATCTAATAGAAGTATTTAAAAAGCCGTTTGAAGTTAATGAGGAAGCAGAGAAACTCGGTTACTCCGCACAGCCTCCGAGTTGGTCTTATGGATTAAAATTAAGTTGTTCTAGCTAATTACATATTAGAAATGTAATTTTTATAGTGTTACATGTATAGAGAGAGATGTAATAATGTGATATTTTAAGATGTTTGTTATAAAAAAATATATTTTAAATAGTTATGTATGTATTTTACTTATTTGAACTATGCAATGCAAATCTAGGTAATAAACCTGGATGATTATAAAATATGATTGAAACAAAAATTCATAAATTCAAAACAACTGTATTCATAATTTTAATCAATAACATATTCTTCTTCACTTATAATGCTGTACAATTAAAGATTAAACATAAAATATATCATAATTTGAACTGTGACAAAGAATAAATATTTTTTTTATCACATGATTAACTTAAAATTCATACATAATCTTCATCACCACTATCATCAGGTTCAGAATAGTCTTCATCTAATTCTATTTTTAACTTTTTCTTTATTTGAGTATTTTCTTTGTTCTCCTCAAAATTCTTTTGTGCCTCAGTTTGAGCTGATCTGTGATGGAAAACAAAGGAAATACTCTTTGCAAGGTCCCAACACTGTTTTAATACTAAATCAGCTAAACTCTTTTTATCTGCACAATGATACCAATTAGAAAGGTCGGATGTACAGTCTGAGTTTTCTGGTGGCAATGTAACTTGAATATTATTGACACAACGCTTGCACTTAAACTTACTATGAGTATCTGATAATGTATTTTCTTCAAGGCGGAACAAATCTTTCAAATCATCAGATGTAAAGTGACGGAAAGAGTCTTCGTTTTGATCAACAACCGTATCACTGAGTGCTTTCTTGTGTGCTTGGCGCTGGAATATTTTTTCCTCTATTGTCCCAGTAGCCAAAAGACGATAGATGTAACAGGGTTTCTTTTGACCATCACGCCATACTCTAGCCATTGCCTGATCATCATTTGCAGGGTTCCAGTCAGGGTCAAACATGATCAGTCTATTAGCACCAATTAAATTTAAACCACAGCCCCCAGCTTTTGAACTCAGCATAAATATCCACTCCTTGGAGTTTTTATCATTAAAACTTTCAACCACTTTGGCTCTCTTTTTAATAGTCATAGAGCCATCCAATCTTACAAATAAATACTGTCTTTTGCGACATAATTTTTCAAATAAATCCAAAGTTTGTGTATAGTTAGAAACTAGAACAATCTTGTCATCTGTATTTGTTTTTAAATTAGCTAATATACAGTCAAGTATCATTAATTTACCAGAGTATTCTGGTCTCACATCTTTAATATCATAATTACTAGGTAACATATCTTTGGCCTTTTCGAAACCTTCTGATCTTTCCATGATTTTTTCATATACTAAATCTGGATGATTACATAATTTTTTCAATGTAGTTATACTAGATAAAGTACTAAGAGTATTCTTATCACCAGAACCAGAAAATTTATTTCTAATTGCATCAGAATTAATAAAATTTTTGTAGATCTGTGTCTGTAAGTGAGTCATTTTAACACAAATAACTTGTTCGAACTTGACTGGCAAGTATTTAGTTAACAAAGTACTTGTTCGTCTAATCATACATTTGTTTACTATTGATGTTAAGGTCTGAAGACACTCTTGAGCTCGTTCTCTCTCTCCATCACTTGCCAAAGCATCTTGTCCCTTTAGGATATGATTTTCATAGCGTTTCTTAAATTCTTGGGCTGTGCCAAGTATGCCTTCATTAACAAAGTGTACTAAACTGAAATATTCTGTCAAATCATTTTGTATAGGTGTACCAGATATAAGTATACGTCTTTTTGCCTTTAATCCCATTAATGCTTGATAAGTTTGGTTCTCACTATTTTTTAACCTATGTCCTTCATCACATAGCACTAACCCAACTTCAGATGAATGTAATATATTAGAATAAATTCTGAAGGTTTCATATGATATAATAAGCACTGGTGTAGCAACTCTCATGGCATTATAGGTATTCATAAACTGTTGTAATTTTAATGTTATTTCAGCCTTTGAGCCACCATCCATTGGTAATGCATTAATTCTTTGGCCAAGCCATTTGTGGATCTCATTATACCAGTTTTTCACTAAACTACTAGGACATACAATAATAGCTTTGCTAATTGTTGGTTTACAGTCTGGACCTTGGCGTAAAAGAGTCCAAAGAAGGGTTATACACTGCAAAGTCTTTCCTAAACCCATTTCATCTGCCATAATGCAGCCATAGGCATCATCTATTTGCATTCCTGTCACACAATCATACATAAACTTGACACCCTCTCTTTGATGTGGTCTTAAAATATTTCCCAGAACTGGATCAACAACTACTGCTACTTTTAGGTCATTAGCATTCATTTTCATTTTCTCGTGTTCAGGAATGTGAGGTGGAAGATACAAAACTAAAGCATTCGGCTCATCTGGATCATGCAATGCACGCCGAACTTGGGTTCGCTTTAATCCCAAACTTTTACTGCAATATGACGATACATAATTTGGAATAGGGACTCTAAAGGGTTTACTTAATATTTGTTTAATTAGGTTCTCGTGATCAGAAGACGACAGTGTCTGTGAAAGAGTTTTTTGTGCAAGAGGAATCCTTGTACACTCTCGCTTCGTTCTTTTAGACGGGTTTAAAAGGGGACTCTTAAATACATCGTTGCTGGAGCCAATCTGGCTCGGTGCCTGGCTGCGCCGCATTATATTAAACGTTAACAATACACTTATTAGTTGAATAAAGACAATAAAACATGATTAAAATATAAGTACCATTGAAATTCAAATTTCAAAATATTTGATGATTCGTGAATAAGAATTCTTTGTTATTTTCTGTAACGAACCTGACATTGACTAAAGTAACTTGACACAGGACACTTGATGTTAAGAGCTTATTACACTACGCGATATTCAGACAGTCTTACTAAGATTTAGCATAATGTAATAAGAGTTAAGCATGTGCTACACGGTATGAAACGGCGGTTTGAAACGAAATAAAAGCGAGTTGCGCTTTTCGGCTACACGGTTTAAAACCAACAGTGTCCAAAATAACGTTGCGCTGATAAGACGTCTCCGTAGGGGTGACATTCTGCATAAAAAAAATCGATTTTTTATTAATCGATTATTTTTTTAGCATGAAAAATCGATTAATAAATAATCGATTTCTCTTAAAAAAATAATCGATTTTTTTTATTAATCGATTTTTTCCTAATTTTTGAATCAATTTCAAAATAAACACCCAATTTTTTTTATTTTTCATGGTTTTTTTAATTAAAAGTTAACAATAGAAATTATAAACACAAATTAACGTTTAAGAATAATCAAAATCGAAATTAACTAAAATATCTCGTTTTGATAGATTTTAGGTGAAATTTGATAAATGTATGTGTGTATGCCTTTTCAGTAGCACATTGCACTGCACAGGTCCGGGTTATAAAATACCAGACATAATGTCGGGAGGTGGCAGATAAAAAATCGACTATGATTGATTTTCAATTATAAAAATAATCGATTATTTTAAATATAAAAATCGCGTAAAAAAATCGATTTTAATCGATTTTTTTTCACATCCCTATCCCAAAGACATGGCAATTCTCTGTATAATTCGAGCAATTCGGTAATAACTTCACGTTCATTTGCTTCTTGTGCCATTGTGCAGAACGTCGTCGTCGTCGCGTGCGTCTACGTTCGCCGCCGCAGCACGACTGCCGAACGCGTGGTTTTAAACAAGCGGCTAGACTGTTTCAAACCAACGGTTTTGGTCGTGGTTTGCAACGCAAAGCGTGCTGCCAAGGTCATATCAAGGTTAAACGAAATTTGGCATAAAACAACTATCCACACGGTTTGAAACCAAAGTTTCAAACCGCCGTTTCATACCGTGTAGCACATGCTTTAGCAAGTTAGCCTGTCTAATTAGACTGACCGAATGGGTTCGGCGGTGCTTACTTGCTGAATATCGTGTAGTGTAATAAGACTTAGCAGTTAGCACGCTTAAGTCTTAACCGTTCAGTCAGCGCGTGGCAGCCGCAGAGCAAAGACGTTCGTACATGTTTGTTTTCTATGGCCGCGTGCACCATGGCGTGTTCGCAAGAAAAAAAAGTACTTTTCAATATTATCAATTTGTACCGAGACATGCCATATTTATGGCTGAATTATTGATTGATTTATTTATGACCTTAGGTCTTGATAGGAGTTGCCCGTTGCCAGGAATCTTAAAGTAACTACCAATCTTTGTTTAGCACTGACACTTTGTCTAAGAACCGTATCTTCTTTTTGAATGTATGGAGTAACTAATTTCAATAGACATTCAAACTCGGCAACTCCTACTCTAAGGTAGTTTCTTAAGTCACATGGTTCCAAAACACTCAGTATTTGCATATTTGATAATTTTTCTCGCAAAAGTAAATACTCTTTCACCCATATTTTTCTTTTATTTTTGAAGTTATACTTCTTTAGGCGCGTTATGAAAAATTGATGAGAATGAAATTTTACGATGCGCGCACACCGTGACACAAAATTAACAGAATGAAGTTGCCCACGGAAGATGCTACGGCATTGGACATAATTTAAAAACAACATTCGAATAATAATAGAATTTATGTTAGACTTAATGTAAGAGAATAATAATAAATATTTATTTATTTAATTTTTCTGAACTTTATTGACTATAATGACTCCTTTTCCAGTCTTTGATTATTTAATTGTAATTAATTATTTGTATGCAATCAAAAACTATTTTTAATAATGCCAAAGAAGTATAACTTCTTACGCGTGTACATAAGTACACGCACCCTTTTTTTGTATTTAAATTAATAGACGCGGCAAGAGCTGTGGCGATTTTCTGGTGCTTTGAAAGTTTTCCCATCGCGAGACAACCGTCACCGACTACGTACGCTTTGCAAATGAGTAAAATGAGTTAGCTTGCGGTATTCAGTCCAGTGTAATAGCGAGCTTGACTAATTAGATTTTAAGACAGTCTTACTAAGACTGTCTGAATATCGCGTAGTGTAATAAGCTCTTTAGTGCTGTGCGTTTTCCAATTCAAAGCATTATGCGACTCAGTGCCGCATAATGCTGAAGCTTAATTGGAACGTGAATTAGTTTTCAAATGCATCAGCAGAGTGCGCTAAGTCAGCGTTGAAAAAAAATGTTCTGAATAGAGTTAGCAACCTCATTAATGTATAAATAATGAGGTTAACAATAATAATTGGTTGAAAACTTTTTACGCTTATTTTAATAATCAAATTATTTCATTAACATTTTTTTTACGGAAATAAGAGAAAACCTTTAAAGAATATAGGTTTTAACAAGCTAAATTAACAGTAAAGTATATAGTTTCACGTAAGAAGTTTACATCATTTACGTTTTGAGCAATTTTTTTTAAATGATTTCTAAAAAAATTATATACTTTTTCAAAACCATTGCAATGTTTACAAGAGTATAATCCTGTAAAATAAATTTGTTTACAGATCCGAATTTTAAAATAAAATTGTAATCATATTTTAAATGTGAAATATAAAAAAAGTAACTATTTATACCTTCATCCATACTTATATTTATTTTTTTTAGCAGTTTGAAATAACTTTAATTATTTTCAAAATTTACGACGAAACAAATTTTTTAACAATAAATAATATTTACTAACGAAAATTTCGATAAATGTCAACTTAAAGAAAAACACTGGTCAATTTTCTGTCCCTGTGTTGGTATTTATTACGAGAAGCACGCGAGAGCATTCGTTTTGGGTGTGCTCAATTGTGCGAAGCGTTGCTGTAGTTGGAACATTCAACGTAGAGCATTATGCCGCAAAATGCGCTCTAGTGCTGTAATTGGAAAACGCACGCTAACTAGTAACTGCTAATATAAAACATTTGAGAACACAGATGTAAAATACTGACTTGATAATAATAATAATTATATATATCAGGCTGATTGAGTCCTTAAAACGGTAAACAGCCGACAAAATTATCAATGATTCTAGACATGACATCCGTCATCACAGGCATATGCTACACACATTTTTAGTGTATTTGATGTAATTTCTAATTAACAGTTTTTAAGGATGCGTCCACATCTGGCGAATTCGATAGTTTACTTTTTACAATGCATTATGCAATACGTAAAACTAGGCCTTGTGGTCTAGACGTTCTGGCCAGAAGAAAACTTACAGTATTAATAATCAAATCGTATTTCAGATGGGAAAAGTAAAAAATATATTTAATTTATCCTTTATTGTATCAAAAAAGAAGTTTTTATATGCATCAACTACATTATATATTATAAAGAAATTAAGCTTCAATCGTTTTTAACGTTACTTACATCACAGATTAGTTAGCGCACAAATTCTTACTCGTTTAAAAAACAAATCATCTTTGATGTTCAATTATACAACATGCAGTTTTACAAAACACAAAACAAGTGTCTTTAGGCACATTTGAAGTATATGTGGCTTTTACTTTTTGGATAATCTGAATACTTTAACTGACGCTTCATCAAACACACAGTCTGTTCTGGATGGATACACACTTTTCAAATTCCCTTCTAAATCCACCACTTTCACCTGGAAGTAGAAGTTATCTTTAATTAATCACTAACTTATCTATGTTTAGGCTGGAATATAAAACATTTAAACATTCATGCATATAGAGCAATTCACACATGAGTAATAAGAGAATTAAAGGACACAAGTTCAAAAACCCCTTACTCAACCTAGATTAAGGAATGTATTTGACTTCACTAATCACTACCACTATACAAACCTGTTGGACGGTGAGAGTGTGATAAGGTGAGTTCTCTTCATCTCCAATGCCCAGCATGAGGCATTCTTGGAGAAGTTTGTCCATCACAGTCTTGCAGGCCCCTAGAGAGGAATGCGATGTCACCTCAACCAACATTGATTTACTTTCATAAGACATCTAAAATTAAAAAACCATTATATTTAATAATATTAGTGTAAAACTAATAATAAAATGTATATGTATATTTCAAACTACAAAAATCTTTTGTAACCCAGCTGCCATCAGGTAACATTTTACAAGAAACAATAATTCTATAAATCAAAATACATAATTTCTATACTCACTTTAGTATCATCTGAATTAGTGATAGGTGGAAAACTGATGACTCTACCTTGAGAATCTTCCAAACATGGGTATTTGGGTTTTCCTTCCAGTAAATATAGGTATCTGTGTAAAAAGACAAGAAACATAAACAATAAAAAGGTATGCTGTTCAGCAAGTTCAACAAAATATTTGTATGTCAGCCTGCCTCTTTTCTATATATGTAAAATGTACCAAAATTTACGTACACATAACTTCTAAACAACTGCATCAATTGGATGATTTGTTTTGAGTTTGTTATTGTCACATTTATATAGAAGAAATAAAAAAGTAATTTTTTTTTTTAAAACTTGACTAATATAATAAAGCTTGAAAACAATGTTTGTTTATAGTAATTGGCACGTACAACGGACCTAGTGAGAGTCTAAGTGCGGAAAACGAGTCCACAAACCATACCATAGTAATTGGCAGATCTCTTCTTCTTTCTTGGTCTATGTGTGAGTCATCTTGAGACATATTTTAAGAAGTGCCATTATGTATGCTATGTGGCGTGAATTAGGCAAGATTCAACAATAATTTCTCTATTACTTTTTTTTATTATTATGTCAATTAAACTGCTCTATTATAATTCATTATCCGAAGCTATTTAATCCAATATTAATCCTAATCCAAATAAATAACTAGTTTATCACAGGTATTTCATTTGGAAAATTATAATAATAGCAATGACATAATTTGATTTAAAATAACATCAATACAAAATAATGGTCATTTAAAATAATACTTACTTATGAATACCAGAATACACATTTCTTTTCTTCTCCTTTCTTAGAGCTTCTGCCTCGGTGGTCAGCTGGTGGAACAGTTGTTCACCAGTAAATGGTTTGGATCTTGTAAGAGGTGTCAATTTTAGTTTTGAAGGAGGTTTTGCTGTGTACACAAGATTACCTAAAAAAGGTCATTAGTATAAGTACTAGTAAATTTAAATAATAGAACTATATTTTATTGTGATTATATATATACATACATCTAAAAATAACTAATGGCTGTGCTGTTTTATAGGACTAATAGTTTCATAAATAAGTAGATAAAGATTTATTATAAATGAAACCTTTATTATATTTATTTTAAGATTATAATCAGTTTACTATAGTAAAATGAAAAACTTTTAAAAATAATTTTTAACTGATATGTCAAATGGAGATAAAAAAGAAAATATTTTCTTTTACCTGGCGGCATCTTAGCTATGTCATGTGTAGCTATTGTTGCAACATTGCGTTTATCACAGACTGTATCGTGTAATTTAGTTTGCATCTGAATGAATTTCTTGAATAATGCTTCATCAAAATGCAAATCATTAATTATGCAACACAAGATAAAGGGGCGAATATTGCAAACTTCATTCTCAACGATTTTTACTTTTAATGTGTCGTCATCTACATGTAAGATCTTTAGACTGTGACAAAGGTCATTAATATTTTCTTCAGGTTGTGGTTCTTCTTTTTTGCCCTTTTTCCCTTTCTTTCCTGTTGGTTGAGCATTGTCTGCTTTTGGGCAGTGTTCTCTGATATAGTCTAAAACTTGCTTTGTACGACACTGATCAACAAGCTTTTTGAGGCGCTTATCAGACAGTTTGTTGCCTTTTAGATTTAGTTCTGAAATTTGGTAAAGAAAAAAGAAGTTGTTATCATTGTCATGATTAATTTTAATGAATTAGAGTTTATTTCCTAATAATAATGAAATGTGTCTTAAAATAACCAAACAACTTAAAAATAAGTGATTACCTTTTAATTTCGACATAGAAGCTATTTCGCCTGGAATAGTCGTCAATTGATTGTCACTAATATCAAAGTTCTTTAAAGACTGTAAAGTACTAGCAACATAGGCAGGCAATACCTCAATTAAGTTCCCTTTAATCCTGAAATCTGTGAAGTGTGGAAAACTCCCTCCTTCCATGTCAGGGAAACTCGTAAGCTTATTATTTGAAAGATCAAATGTTATGAGGTTTAGCATATCGCCAATTTTAGGCATCTCAGAAATTTCATTAGAGCTTAAGTTTATGTTAGTAAGCTCTTTCATTTTATTTAAACTGTCTGGAATACATGTAAGTTGGTTTCTTGAAACATCTAAAACTTTTAACTTTTGTAATAAGGTTATGTTTTCATTAAATTCCGTCATTTTATTACCGTATAATAGTAAAGATTGTAGATTCGCCAAGTACTTTATTTCATCAGGTATCCTTGTTAGACAAGTATCGCTGATATTTAAAAGATTTATGTTGGTTAACTGAAATACATTTTTATCTAAACCTTCCTCTGAAATTCGCTTTGAAATAGCGGCGCCTGATAACTTGATTTCATGTCTGTTTTCTGATTTCGCCGTAATTACTTCTGGCCATGCACTCATTTTAAATTTCTAGGCAAAATTTGAGATAGAATACTTTTAAAAAACTTCCAAGACAATTTTAAGAAAAATTCTCACGTTTTTCCGTTTCTATAGCTGTCAGAAATCAGAATTCTCAACCAACTACCAAGTGAATTTTTTTTCCAGTGTTGCCAGATGGTCTCGGCGACGTACCCCTAGACTAATTTGATTTCCCCCCAGAAATCCCCTAGGATGCCTTCAAATACAAAAAAAAATCTTCTTGTCTAGTATTATTAAATAGTTCAAATTGTAAGAGATGAGATAAGAAATCGTTCCGCGGTGTAGCAAGAAAAGTTACACCATTAGATTTCTTCTTTTGGGGATACGTGAAAGATATGCTATACAAAAAGCGATACGAGAACGTGGGCGAGTTACAAACAGAATTGCGCTATATCATATCGAGTATTCACCATAAAATGATAAGAAAATCAAAATGCAGGGGACTCATTAAAAGATCGGCAATTTGCGTAAGACTAGAGGGATCACATTTTGAGCATTTATTTAATTAATTTACAAAAAAATACGCACTTAATTGACTACGGCCGTTTCATGTATGTTTTTAATTTGATTAAAATGATTAATTTCACGCTGTTACTTTCTTTTAAAATACTATGTTACTTAAGAAGAGTTATTAGTTTTTGGCCATTCTTTCGAATGGCATCATAAAAATAGGGCTGTGTTTTTTTTACATTTAAGTCGGTTCGATTCCCAGACGAGGCAAGTAATTTTTAGAAAATCTTTGAATGCAGAATTACTAACTTTTAAAAATAACATAAAGTCTTCTTTTAGTAAAATACCCTATCTACGATATTTAAGGTACTTTCCCTGCATGTCCCATAACTTTGGGACGCTCTGTATAGGTAGGCGGTAGTATAATCTGCCATTTCACAGACTAGCGGACTATCGAAATTGTACGGCATTTATCTTTTATTGAAGATTGTCTAAAGTATTAATAACCTGTGTTATTGCCGTACAGATAAAAGTCACCGGAAAATGACTCTTCGGAGGGAAGTAATTTACCCCATACACCTATGTGTTCCACAAAAAATGTACGGCATGCTGGAAAATGTTACCTATTCATGAAGTACCCTCAAGATCATTTAATTATGTTGTTCTATATCATCATCACCTATATGCTATTCAGAGATATGTTGCGACCCTTGGCTTTCGACTGCTCCGCTGGAAATAAGTACGGCGTTTACGGGTAAAGTATCTGTATATGTGTCCAAAAGGAATTACACAAATGCCGTACAGTAATGAATGACCTATATTACTTCTGCAACTATCATCGAATTAAAAATTTGCACCGACGTCCGGCACCATCACTTTAGTACGGCACTAGGTTTTTCGACATTTATTTTTAATCATCTATACACTATAACAAAGCCGTACATTAATAATTAGTCGAAATTCCTCATTTGTACCTGAGAAATTCCATTCACTCACGTACTCACATGTACCGCTCAGAAATGACGTCATAGTGCTAAGAGTTATTTTCTGATATAGTAACCTTTCTAAGCGTTATTCACGTTGGTTCATTTCACAGGTATTATTCTTTCATGGGCTTGTAGGTTAGTAGCATCTTTCGTGGGCAACTTCATTCTGTTAATTTTGTGTCACGGTGCGCGCGCATCGAAAAATTTTACTCTCATAATTTTTTCATAACGTGCCTAAAGAAGTATAACTTCAATAACTTCAAAAATCTTGTTAGAAATAAATAAAGCTAAATATTATTACGTTCTTTGTTTAATCTGCTTGTTACTGTTAACGTAAAATTGTAAAAACCGTTAGATTGTAATCTATCGGTTATCGGTTATCGGTATTCGGTAGATTGTACTACACTAACTTAGTTATCATTCAAACTTCTTTGGTCAATTACAGATTAATTTTACTTCCCAACAATTTCATATAACTACCGAATAATAATACGTTAAATTGCAAGCAGTATGTTGAGTTGACAATCTTTCGACAGTTTACAATCTCGCGAGATAGATTACAATCTAACGGTTTTTACAATTTTACGGTGACATTACCATTGTATTACTTTGGCATTCGGATCTATAGACAAAGGACATAAGGATCCTTTAAATACCCTTATTGGTGTAATATCTGTATAATGTTCGTAAGATTGAAAAAATAGGAACTACTTTTAAGAGTTTAAAGACCTTGCTTACAATGACATTCAGAAATTAAACTAGACAGCGCAAACTATCTTAAATCGATAACTAATATACATACTTATTGGTGATGACATTCAAAAGCGAGACTAATATATTTGAGTAGTTTATAATTATTATATAATTAATAATTTTCTAAGAATTTTGTGACGACCTACGTAGAGACCTGTTTCGTTGTTGAAATCGATAGTCTTGATTAAGTATGCTTAGCCTGTATTAGCGAAAGAAATATAAATAGTAACCACTATTGTAAAGTTATCCAAAAATATAATGTTATATTATATATATCTATATCTATATAAAATTCTCGTGTCACAGTGTTCGCTCCCATACTCCTCCGAAACAGCTAGACCGATTTTTATAAAAATTTTTATGCATATTCAGTATGTCTGAGAATCGCCTACTATATATCTTTCAAACCCCTAAATGTTAAGGGTGGTCACACCCCTAAATTTTAATTTTAATTTTTTATACAAAACTTTTTGTTATGATTTTTTTATGAAACAACATACAAAAATACATACAACCCTTAATTTTCATCTACCCTCTACGATCAACCCCTATTTTTTGTTAGTTAAGTACTTATGTCTCGAAAATATTTTCAGTGAAACGAAATCAAATTCGGACCTCTGGACCACAGTGCATTACAATCCCAAGAACGCATTTAAAATAAAATTAAAAAAATAGTTCTGTGTAACGTTTTGATTATAAAAAGTAGAACACGTATTAAATTTTATTAGTAGAACCTCTATAAGTCGAACATCAAGGGAGACGCCAAAAAATTCGAGTTATAGAGTTTTCAACTTATGGAGGATTTCGACTTAGGCGGATTTTGATTCGACATAAAGAGTTTGAGGTTTATTCTTATACATTTTGAGTTAGAGAACTGTTGTACTAATTGATGTGTATTGCAGTAGAACCAAACTACTTCTGACAGTATTTAAGTCGAAAACAAATGACTGGCTTAGCTAAATTTCAAAGGGAATAAAATTGAACACCTGACACAAAGCAAGCAAACACGTGTTTCCAAAATGTTTTCTAAGAAACAATAGTGTACTCACATTGTCGGCAAGTTCTTAAAGTCGGTAACTTATTTTTGTTCAAACAATAGAGATAATAAATTCCAAATGATAAAGTTGTAAAGGTTGTAAAATAAAACGTTCCTATGTTCGAGATACAGAGGTCAAATTTAATTTTTCGAGTTATAGAGTGAAAATATGTACCAAAATGGCTTGGAGGGACTCGGTGTTTATTTCGATTAACAGAGGGTCAAGATTTCAAGTAATGGAGGTTTTGGTGTTTTAAGGGAAGGGAACAAAACATTTTTTCGAGATTTGGAGGTTTTTGACTTATCGAGGTTCGACTTAACGAGGTTCTACTGTATATTCAATTTTTTAGGAAAAATTATGTGGACTGTAAATTATGTTTTTGAATTTGTTTATCGACACCATCCTTTTTTATGAGCCATGTCTAATTAGTTACGCACACTAAATTTATCAAAATAATCCTTCATTTATCATTTAATTATTTTTAAATTAATATATAATCAAAGCATTTAATGAGCCAGTAGTTGTTAATGAGAGCTCACAAAATGTTGACTCTCTTTATTTTCGTGTTGGCTTTTGTGACGGTAATTTATTTATATCTTTTGTGTTGTGGCGTTTTTTTTCCAATTTCTTAAATGAAAATTACAGACCGTACTTCCACCCTATGAGTTACAAATGTTTCCGAGAGAGACGTGAATAATTATATGTTTTTAATAATATTAGACATAGAAAAGATTTGAAGCGCCATGTCCATACATACATTGATGTTGGTAGGCTATGATAATTTTTAAGTAACTTTGTTAATTAATTTTTCTGTCGTCTTTTAGGCTTTTGCCGACAACACTCCAGTGTATCACGCGAGTTCACAAGGTAATTTTTGCTATAATAATAATTTTATTCATCAGACAAATACAGTCCATTGATTGATTAGTAAGTAAGTAACAATAGTTTCTTAAGATCTATGTTAGTAGAATTAGTAAAAATAAGAAAAAAGTAGTTAAACAAAAACTATTAGTACAAAGACCTGCGGATATGTCAGAGCAGTGTCGTAAATAGGGGCACTCCATTCTCTCGACTATCATCCGTAAGATGTTGCTGGAGCTGCCCCGCACCCGGCGCACCGCTTTCGCATAGTGGCGAAAAAGCAACTAAAAATAGCTATGCTATTTATAAAGATATGTATCTAACTACTTGCATTTCGTATATAGACCAGTGCAGATAGCCTTTAAAATAAATAAAAAGTGAAAAAAATTACAGTAGGATGAAACCCATTAGAAAAGGAGGGGAATATGATCAAAATGAAAGGAAAAATAAATTACGGTCGATCTGAGGTCGGGAAGGGAAGGGGGGGGGAGTTTTAAGGGTAAAAAACGGTTTATCTCGATTTCCGGCAAAACTAAAAGTCCTATCTAGGAAACCAAATGGCAAAGTTGTAGGTCATAAAAAGATCTACAACTTTTGTATATGCAATTTTTTCACATAACCTCAAAATTTAGGTGAAAAATTCAAAAAACCAATTTTTGGTTTTTTATTTAAATATCTTTTTCAAAAAAAAAATTTTTTTCTACGAAATTTGGTGAAAACTTACCTTATCATGTCCCAAATATACTGTAATTTATTTGATTAAAAATATTTATTTTTTCACCTTATTTTGAATTAATATCGAAAAAACACCCTAATTTTCAATCGAAAATTCTGACGTCAAAATTTCAGCCTTTTTCAAAAAGTTGGTGTGCTTTCAGTTCGTTGAAATCTCTACTTTCCTATGGTAAAAAAATATATATATATTACCATAGTAAATCTTCTCAGAAAATGCAAAAAATCGTATGCAGTAACGCCCAGACCCGTCATCCCCTTCCCTACTTCTCTATGAAATACGAAAAGTTTGGAAGAAAAGTTTATAGCACGGCCGCAGTTTGAACATACGGACGGCTAAGAATCACAGAACGTAACAGAGGTTAACACATATGTAGTTACTGTGTGTATTTTTTAAATATTTGTAAATTTTGGGTGTTTCCAGACCTCGACGTCTCTCTATCACAAGGGCGTATCGTGTCTGGATGGGAGGCGTATGAAGGCCAGTTCCCGTACCAGCTCGCTATTCGTATGGTTAATCAAAATGGCAGAGTTTCTGCTTGTGGAGCCACACTTATTCATAACGAATGGGCTTTGACCGCCGGTCACTGTCCAGCTGGGTAAGCGCCAATTTAACAAAGCGACATAAAATGGTTCATGTATTTTATATTAATTATTTGTGTTACGGTAGTATTAAATTAAAATTGTTTTGAGCTGCACATACACTACAAACATGTCTTGTATCTTTTGTAAGTACAAATAAGTGTTAATAATAAACTTAATTCCCGTTTTAATTGCCTAAAATAGGATGTATGCACTTCCATATTTATCCTGAATTTTGTTTGTGAATGTTTCAAATATAAGCTTTTACACCAGTCATTATTGTACAAAAGTATTTGGTTTATTGGCAGATGTATGATGTGTGTGTGTGTGTTTAGCATTAATATATGTAATGTATATTCCCGTAGGATATATTTCTACGGGACTTAATAATAGTCCGATAAAAACCCAAATTACTTATATAAGCGGAGTTTAGGTGGAGATATTTTTCCTCTATACCTCGTACATGGCTTGATTTCCATTCCAGTCGTGTAACCTTGGTAGTGCGTGCTGGTGTGACGGATATAAAGACACCTCAGTTGATGTTCGAGACATCTGAGTACTACACACATCCTCTCTTTGTCGACCTCCTTCCATTCGTGCAGCCGAACGACATTGCGCTCATCAAGTTCCCACGACCAGTCGAATATAATGGTAAATCCTCATATTTAAAACATAGCAATAAAACTGACAAGCTTTTTGACATTTCTAATTATTTGTTCGATTAAAGTAGCTTCCAAATTATTATATATATTTATAACGTAGAGCTTAAATTGTATACACTCCAAAATATTCTAGATGTGCTTCAACCAATCAGACTTCAGTCCTCGTATGATAAAAATAAGAATTATGACAGCATTGTGTTTACTGCCTTTGGTTGGGGAAGAAACTGGACTGCAGGTAAATTACAAATTATTTAATAATAGGTTTTTAGGTTATTTCTATGTATGTTTTACTACTTTTTATTTAAAAATATGAGCATGATAAATATTAGGGATAAGTTGATATAATACGCTACGGTTATAGGTTAATCTTAAAGACAAGATGGTTATTACAATGTTAATAATTATCTCGCGTGGGACGATGTGGGCATGAAAGTCTTAGTTTAGGTCCCCTTTCATTTCTTTAAGGTGTTGCACCCGAGGTGATGAACTGGGTGTACCTGAAGGGAATAAGCAACGAATACTGCAGAGTAAGATATGGTGGTGATACTTCAATTATCGTAGACTCTACCATTTGTGCTTCTCATTACAACGTCACTAGCCAATCTGTCTGCCAGGTAAAAAAATGATGATTTATTTACATTGTTTATTAGCGATATATAAGATGAACTATGTATGTTGTGTTCTTTTGTAATGTTTTCAATAAATTTTAAATACACTAACTTTCGGGCCTGCTATTCAGTGATAAGACTGGCCGGATCAACAATGCTGATGATCGCAATGTCATGTACTTAGAAAAAAGTTTAAGAAATATCTAAAGCCCTAGCTTATGTTAATTGCTTGCGGGAAATGTTAATGAAATCTTAATATCTTAGGGAGACAGTGGCGGTGGTATGACTATATTGGACAGTGATGGTGAACTATCTCAAGTAGGGATAGCGTCGTTCGTTTCCGGCAGTGGTTGCCACACTGAAGTTCCTGCCGGTAAGTTTTCTTTTGTTATATATGTGAGCGCATTTTAGCAAATGTTTTGTTGACGTTTTAATAACGTCTGCTAACGTAATTCAGTTTAAATCTAAATAAGTTCACGATATAGAAATCAAAATAATAAAGATTTCGTGAACAAATTCGACAACTCTGAGTACCCCCGAGAGTTTATTTAACCTCTGGTTATTAGGGTCATTTATGTTAACTAAACAAAGACTTTTAGATTATGTATTTCTTGCGATTGTAGAAGCTGTGCCGGGCATCAACCGTAACGCTAAACATTTTTTCAGGTTTCATACGCCCGGGTCACTACCACGACTGGTACACAGAAGTCACAGGTCTTAACTTTGATTGGGTGCCTGCTGCAGATATTTAATAAAAGTATATAAAGATATATTGTGCAAAAATGTTTTAATTAAATGTTATGATTATAATTTTTAGTTTTAGTCTTAAACCTTCAAGAGTATATTGTTACGAGCTAGGGGATCGGATAGAAACGCCGTAAATCTCTTCAAGGGTTTATTTAAATTAAATCTACGAGGAATTTGTTAATACTAAAAACTGGAAATTACGCACAAAAATTCACTAAATACACTCACAAAATACTGTCACTAATTACTTTATTTACACACACTTTGCACAGTACTTTCTCACTTGTCTTCACTATATTCGCAATTTTTCACTCCGGTGTTTATCTCTCGATAATTGTTTATCGACACCATCCTTTTTAATGAGCCATGTCTAATTAGTTACGCACACTAAATTTATCAAAATAATCCTTCATTTATCATTTAATTCTTTTTAAGTAATCAAAGCATTTAATGAGCCAGTAGTTGTTAATGAGAGCTCACAAAATGTTGACTCTCTTTATTTTCGTGTTGGCTTTTGTGACGGTAATTTATTTATAGCTTTTGATTTTTTTTACCAATTTTTTAAATGAAAATTACAGACCGTACTTCCACCCTATGAGTGAGATGTGCCCTGTTGGAGAATTCGCTTGTCTAGACAACCATTTGCAAAAGTTTCCGAGGGAGACATGGATAATTATATATTTTTTATAATATGAGACAGAAAAGATTTGAAGCGCCATGTCCATACATACCTTGATGTTGGTAGGCTATGATAATTTTTAAGTAACTTTGTTAATTAATTTTTCTGTCATCTTCTAGGCTTTTGCCGACAACACTCCAGTGTATCACGCGAGTTCACAAGGTAATTTTTGCTATAATAATAATAATAATAATTTTATTAATCAGACAAATACAGTCCATTGATTGATTAGTAAGTTAGTAACAATAGTTTCTTAAGATCTATGTTAGTAGAATTAGTAAAAATAAGTAGTTAAACAAAAACTATTAGTACAAAGACCTGCGGAGATGTCAGAGCAGTGTCGTAAATAGGGGCACTCCATTCTCTCGACTATCATCCGTAATATGTTGCTGGAGCTGCCCCGCACCCGGCGCACCAAAGACGCGCACCGCTTTCGCATAGTGGCGAAAAAGCAACTAAAAATAGCTATGCTATTTAGAAAGATATGTAACTTGCACATCGTATAATGTTTTAAAAATTATTATACCTAATTTGTTAAAAATGTAGTTAAAATAAAGTTTTTGTATTGTAGTGGCAACTATCTGTCTCGCTCACACTTTACGCCATCTTATTTAAACCACGCTGTGGTTATTAAGAACGCTTTGGGTACACTAGAATCGTTTTTTGTAATTCCAGAGAAATTTTTAAAAACAGACTTTGTTTAACTAAAAATTTTTTTATGGCCGATCTAAGAAATAATGAAGTAAGTGTTATACCACGTTAGAATCCTTATTAAATGCGCAAACTTTTAAAGTTGCTTGCCAAACTGGAGTAGTACATTTTTTTTCAGGACGATCAGTTGAACTAGTGCGAAAAATTAATTTTGAAAACTTGGTACGGTATAAAATGACATTTTCCTACAAGTTGGAGTGATCGGCACAGGGTTTAGGATCATAGGTTACATAAAGCACTATTCGGGATGACGTAAGAGAAAAAAAATAGGCAAAAAGTAAATATTTGTAACAACAGGAATGAAAAAACTGTCACATGGTGTACATTTTCTGGAATAAAAGGAAAATTTCCATAACTTCAAAAATACATGACTATATTTTTTTTTTAATTTTTCTGATAACTGGTGTGGCCTTTACCTATGAGAAAATTTCGACTTGACGTCGACTTTTGGGACACCCTGTATAATCGATTTTGTAAGTATTAAAAATAGGAATTACACTATTATAACTATATACTCCTTTCATCAGAGTGAAATGAAGAAAAGTATTCGTCTAATGCGCAATACGGTGACTTTATATTGTCCTCTCTACCACTGCTGCTTTGAATCTATAAAATATGTCTCTAATACTGCTTAAACGATAAGCTTTGAATTATAGACGATATTATTTTCCCTTCATATTAACCAATTGCGTAAAGTAAAGTAAAGTAAAGTAAAAAATCATTTAATCATGTAGGTAACATAATGTACACTTATGATTCGTCAGTATAGAAATACATATTAAAGCTTCTAATTTTACATTTACTGCCAGTTCTCAAATCAAGGGCGTAGAACGGAAGAAACGGCAATAAACTCTCCGCCACTCTTTTAAATCACCATATTTCATTTTTACCCAACGTTTGTATGGAGCTGCAACCATTACACCATGTTCCACATGACATATCAAGTAATTAATAATAATAACATAAATTTAAAAAAAAACAAAGACTTGTCCTCTATCAGCAGGAGGCATGGTGAAATAGGAGCACGCACTTACATTCTCGTGGGAACAACACGCAAACACATAGTCGAAATAAGCCACCACCCTATGTCACCACAAGTACAATAGATAATTTAATAATTATCTAAAATGCTATTAAATGAATGCTTTTTTAAAATGATGGTGGTAATGATTTAATGTTATTTGTAATCAAATAATAATATTTTTTTTATAATATGAGATAAATTTTTAATTACTTATCTATGTGATAGGATAATCTCATTCGCTTACACGAAATCGCTCAATCAATATTATCTTAATAATCCGACACTCACGGGTTTCATTCAAGGGTGATATCCAGTTAAGACTGATAATGTTAGAAAGAGGTAAAATATAAAAAAAAACAGTGGCCCAAAGAGACAATTTCTTATATTACTAGGACTTAAGCGTCCGTCTAGTGACTGCGACCAAGAACTTGTTGTTCTTACAAGAGGTTTCTAGGGACATTTCTCTGTAAACGAGTAAATGTAAATTACCTTTGCATCAACTGCGTAGCCAAAATGTTTGGATGACTATTTAGTCTCACCTATGATTTCATAAAGTTGTTAAAACACCCTTAACAGTTGTTAATACCCGACAGTTCTATCTTAAAAATCGTGGTGATGCACCTAGAAATCATTATTGACCTAGACCTGAACCTAGTAACTGGATACCGCATGTCTAGGTTGGTTTAAGGATACATATTTTGTAAAGTAGTAATTTATTTTTAATAAACAGTTGTGATTTTTCACGATGAATCATAAGAAACCATTATGAAATATTTAATATGGTAGTATAAACACACAAACATACAGTATTTACAATATTCTTAGCCTATATAATAATAATAATTAAACATTGATAAATAGAAAATTAAAACAAATGAAATTGAAATGTGTTTGCCTTTTAACTCTTGCGTCGATAATAATTGTACACACACGATACACAAGAAAAGTTCATAGCACGGCCGGAGTTAGAACACACGGACGGCTAAGAATCAGAGATGTTAACAGAGGTTAACACATAGTTACTGTGTGTATTTTTGAAGTGAAAATTCTTTATCGGGGTTGGAAAAAAATTTAGTGTAACATTTTTTCGTTACGCGTCACGTTTTTCGGTTACGCGCCATGTTCCTTTTTGAAGTCAAACTTCTTTATCGGCGTTGGAAAAAAATTTACCGTCACATTATTTATTATTTATTATTTATTATTTATTATTTATTATTTATTATTTATTATTTATTATTTATTATTTATTATTTATTATTTATTATTTATTATTTATTATTTATTATTTATTATTTATTATTTATTATTTATTATTTATTATTTATTATTTATTATTTATTATTTATTATTTATTATTTATTATTTATTATTTATTATTTATTATTTATTATTTATTATTTATTATTTATTATTTATTATTTATTATTTATTATTTATTATTTATTATTTATTATTTATTATTTATTATTTATTATTTATTATTTATTATTTATTATTTATTATTTATTATTTATTATTTATTATTTATTATTTATTATTTATTATTTATTATTTATTATTTATTATTTATTATTTATTATTTATTATTTATTATTTATTATTTATTATTTATTATTTATTATTTATTATTTATTATTTATTATTTATTATTTATTATTTATTATTTATTATTTATTATTTATTATTTATTATTTATTATTTATTATTTATTATTTATTATTTATTATTTATTATTTATTATTTATTATTTATTATTTATTATTTATTATTTATTATTTATTATTTATTATTTATTATTTATTATTTATTATTTATTATTTATTATTTATTATTTATTATTTATTATTTATTATTTATTATTTATTATTCATTATTTATTATTTATTATTTATTATTTATTATTTAAATATTTGTATATTTTGGGTGTTTCCAGACCTCGACGTCTCTCTATCACAAGGGCGTATCGTGTCTGGATGGGAGGCGTATGAAGGCCAGTTCCCGTACCAGCTCTCTATTCGTATGGTTAATCAAAATGGCAGAGTTTCTGCTTGTGGAGCTACACTTATTCATAACGAATGGGCTTTGACCGCCGGTCACTGTCCAGCTGGGTAAGCGCCAATTTAACAAAGCAACATAAAATTGTTCATGTATTTTATATTAATTATTTGTGTAGTGTTGCGTTAGTATTCAATTAAAATTATTTTGAATTGCACATTCACTATAAACATGTCTTGTATCTTTTGTAAGTACAAATAAGTGTTAATAATAAACTTAATTCCCGTTTTAATTGCCTAAAATAGGATGTATGCACTTCCTTATTTATCCTGAATTTTGTTTGTGAATGTTTCAAATATAAGCTTTTACACCAGTCATTATTGTACGAAAGTATTTGGTTTATTGGCTGATGTATGATGCATGTGTGTGTGTTTAGCAATTAATATATGTAATGTATATTCCCGTAGGATATATTATTACGCAAATGCGAACGAACTATTACGAACTACAATACTAGTCCGATAAAAACCCAAATGACTTATTGAATCTCAGTTTAGCTGGCGTATTTTTCTTCTTTACCTTGTAGACATGTACATATGGCTTGATTTCCATTCCAGTCGTGTAACCTTGGTAGTGCGTGCTGGTGTGACGGATATAAAGACACCTCAGTTGATGTTCGAGACAACTGAGTACTACACACATCCTCTCTATGTCGATCTCCTTCCATTCGTGCAGCCGAACGACATTGCGCTCATCAAGTTCCCACGACCAGTCGAATATAATGGTAAATCCTCATATTTAAAACATTGCTGTTTTTAAAATAAATTGTCACGTTTTACGGCTGAAAATCTCGATTTACGTGTTTTGATATTTAAATTGACTTGTACCTACTATATTTTTCTGCAGCTTTGCGATTCTGTAACTCACTAATATAATAATAACTGATAAGCAATAAACTACAAGCTCCCCTCCTTATCAGAATGTCAAATCGTAAAATGACTGCTTCACGACTGATTTGAGCGCGACCGCAACTGCGAAAACCGCTGTGAGAGTTCGAAAAGTGAGTTACAGAATCGCAAGACTGAATAAAACCTAAAGTTTCTAAATTCGTTTACCAGAGAAACAAATGTTTTTGTGTTAAAAATTATCAATAAAACTGACAAGCTTTTTACTCACACATTCCGCTGGCTCTGCGACCCAAATAGCTTGGATTCCGAAAAGAGAAATTTCCAGCCGGCCTAGTAGTCGGAGACCAGTAGCTGATGAAGCCAGCAATTGACAAGCTTTTTGACATTTCTAATTATTTGTTCGATTAAAGTAGCTTTCAAATTATTATAAATATTTATAACGTAAAGCTTAAATTGTATAAACTCCAAAATATTCTAGATGTGCTTCAACCAATCAGACTTCAGTCCTCGCATCATAAAAATAAGAACTATGACAACGTTGTGTTTACTGCCTTTGGTTGGGGAAGAAACTGGACTGAAGGTAAATTACAAATTATTTAACACGTTCACTGCGGCAAGTAAAATAATAATTTTTCATCAGGTGCGGCGGCGGGCCGAAATGCGCCCCCAATGATATTCCCGCCGGTGCGTGGCAGGTCTTTCTAGACCCAACAGCACTAGGATAGATTA
This sequence comes from Pieris napi, assembly GCF_905475465.1. Taxonomy (NCBI): domain Eukaryota; kingdom Metazoa; phylum Arthropoda; class Insecta; order Lepidoptera; family Pieridae; genus Pieris; species Pieris napi. The sequence goes on along the minus strand of NC_062235.1, from coordinate 4,076,254 downwards.
AATTGCTATAACTTTGTGGGAACATAATGTATACATTTTTTTTATATTGTTAGAATGACCTTGAACCCAACTTCCTTAGGTTTGATACGCCCCGGGATCTGGCAAAAAGGAAATGAGAAATAAAGCAGGAAAAGCGGCAGGCCGATATCGACCTGAACCGCACTAGAATATATTTTTAGTAGTGATGGGACAGAGAAATATCGAAAATAAAACAGAATTATCGTAAAGGAACTGAAAAATGTATTTATTTACTTATACTGTCTTGGAAACAGAAATACTTTTTATTTTTCTTAGTGGAAAATATTTCTTCACTGCTGTCACTATCACTGTCAATAACTGCAAGGCGAATTACTATATTTTCCAAAATTTGTATTTTTCTTGTATTGCTTGCCATCGTTGATAATATCGAACGCTATGTTAGATCAGTTAGATAGCACAACACTAACTGGTCGGGCGCGCGCTCTGTGCGGTATCGGGTCGCCAGCTGCCTGTTGGGAGGGCGGGCTGAAATAGGCCCACTGCCGCACTCAGCGGATGCAAAGCAGCGTCAGTGCGTGGTAGGTCGATAAAAGCCTGCCGTTATGTTTTGATGGGAAAAAACCTACAATTTTGACCGCAAGATGAAATATATATGTATTTGTCCCTGTCGAATTTTTACAAACACCTGAGATAATCGTTACGCACCAGCGAGAGGGATATAGATTTCTTCGTCCGCACCAGCGGAAATACCGCGGCAGGCTGATATCGGCCTGTTACGCAGTGAACGTGTAATAGGTTTTTAGGTTATTTCTATGTATGTATTACTACTTTTTATTTCAAAATATGAGCATACCCATTCCATATTTTCCAGAGAGGGAGAGAGAGAGATAAATATTAGGGATAAGTTGATATATGTAATACGTTACGGTTATAGGTTAATCTTAAAGGTAAGATGATTAATACAATGTTAATAATCATCTCGCGTGAAAAGGGGCATGAAAGTCTTAGTTTAGGTACAATTGTTTCTTTAAGGTGTTTCACCCGAGGTGATGAACTGGGTGTACCTGAAGGGAGTAAGCAACGAATACTGCAGAACGAGTTTTGGTGGTTCTTCAATTATCGTAGACTCTACCATTTGCGCTGCCCATTACAACGTCACTAGCCAATCTGTCTGCCAGGTAAAAAAATTATGTTTTATTTACATTGTTTATTAGCGATATATAAGATGAACTATGTATGCTGTGTTCTTTTGTAATGTTTTCAAATACACTTACTTTCGGGCCTGGTATTCAGTGATAAGACTGGCCGGATCAACAATGCTGATGATCGCAATGTCATGTACTTAGAAAAAGTTTAAGAAATATCTAAAGCCCTAGCTTATGTTAATTGCTTGCGGGAAATGTTAATGAAATCTTAATATCTTAGGGAGACAGTGGCGGTGGTATGACTATATTGGACAATGATGGTGAACTATCTCAACTAGGGATAGCGTCTTTCGTCTCCGGCAGTGGTTGCCACACTGAAGTTCCTGCCGGTAAGTTTTCTTTTGTTGACGTTTTTTTTTATGTAATAGGAGGCACACGGGCAGGAGGCTCACCTGATGTTAAGTGATACCGCCGCCCATGGACACTCATAATGCCAGAAGGCTCGCAAGTGCGTTGCCCGCCTTTCAAGAATTGGTAAAACGTCTGCTAACGTAATTCAGTTTAAATCTAAATAAGTTCACGATATAGAAATCAAAATATGTAATAAAGATTTCGAATTTAACCTCTGGTTCTTAGGTCATTTATGTTAACTAAACAAAGACTTTTAGATTATGTATTTCTTGCGTTTGGAGAAGCTGTGCCGGGCATCGACCGTAACGCTAAACATTTTTTCAGGTTTCATACGCACGGGTCACTACCACGACTGGTACACAGAAGTCACAGGTCTTAACTTTGATTGGGTGCCTGCTGCAGATATTTAATAAAAGTATATAAAGATATATTGTGCAAAAATGTTTTAATTAAATTGTTGTTTTGATTATAATTTTTTTTTAATCTTAAATCTTCAAGAGTATATTATAGATGCATTGGATGACAATTTTAAATATATTTTTAATAAAGACGTCAGAATACCTATACAGGGTGGCCAAAAAGTCGTCGATCAAACGCAAATAGGGATAGATGAGGTCATCAGCTGCAAAAAATTGTTCTACGGGAGGTCTCTAAGGTCAACCCCTGCAGAGTTATGATTTATTTTGTGATTCATAAGAAAATTGACATTTTTTTACTTATTCTTATTAAAATTCGAAAAAATCTACATGTATCTTTTTCATAATATCCACTAGATTGGTACTGATGAGATCTTGTGTTAGACATACTATTTAAAGTTGTTTATTGAGTTGAGTGTATTGAAGATAATATTAAGTTATAGGATATACATTTTCTTATTTTATTGATTAATTTTATTTTTCAAAGCATAACTTTTTGTTTACTTCGGCCCCCACTGTGAAAAAAAATTACTCTACCGAAAAGTGACCCTGTATTACAAGTTTTGGCGCATTTAATAGGGATTCTGAAAAGGTATTACACATGGCCTCATCTATCCCCTATTTGCGACTTTTTGGCCACCCTTTATAAAACGTTTTATACATTATATTTTATAATCTGATCCTCTTACTGAAGATCATCTTAATTTTACATTTAAATAATAAATCTCGCTGACCTTGGTCAATCTTGAAACAAGACGTCTAGTTATATCAATAATGTGATAGATACGCCTTTAAGTCTGTTTAAGTTTATTTAATTAATTATTTATATACTGCATAGTCACCTACGCTATTTTATTTAGGTATGCTTCCACCTACCAACGCCGAGGGAGGGCCCACGAGTGTAGGACTCTTTCAAGTAAAACATTAGAGACTTTGTAAGCGAAGACAAAGTCAGTAGTATGTAACAGTGAGGAGGATTTTAATATGGCTTCATAATTGGCTGGATAGACACTTACTTTTATTACCATGTATCTGAACCGATATCTATATTGTTAACTATAAAACGAAGGCGTGTGTAACGCCTATGCAGTTCTATGCTTCTAGATGTCTGACTCGTGATAAAGCTATCTCTGCACTTTCACCACCTTTGTCATATTTTCGTTAGACCAAAAATATAATAACTTGATTATACCACACGAAATAACATAAGTTCAAGCTCTTTTCTATTGAAGCGTACCTATATATTATTTGTGAATGCCGAGTGCTACCAATGTGTAGGATTTTACATGATTAATATCGTCAGTTGATACGCATTACGCATACCAATTTCATAGACCAAGACCAAGGTCATAAATCATAATCTTCGGATTACTGAAAAGAAAATTTAAATGACACCGCTAGATGTTATTTCAAACACTGGGACACTCATCTGAATAATTAAAAAGAGGAATTATTCATAAATTGCATTAAATAAATTTTACGTTAGTCTAAAATTAACATTTTGAGGTTTTTAGGTTCACTATTCAGTATATAGTGTAAAACAAAGGAAACGTAAAAGGACTAAACGATAGCGAAATGATATCGTACGACGTCGTATTGCAGTGGTTCCCTCGCGCATGCGTTACAATGTGGCCATATACTTAATTTAGATCTTAAATAATACAAGCAAGATTTTTTTTCGTAAGTTAGTTTGACTATAAAGATAAAAGTGTGTGTACTTATGTACACGCATTAGAAATTTTAGTTCTTTGGCGTATGGAAAAAAATAACTTAAATGCAATAGTGATTAACGATAAATATTAAAATTAATCAATAAAATTATTATTAGTAAATACTATCACCGTCGTATATGAAATTGATTTAATAAAGACACCAAAATAATATTTATTTATTCACACTGTTTAATTGTACCTACTGTTACGAAACACGTGTTCTAAATATAAAAATACTAGAATATACAACTTGAACATAGTTATTATCGATTTTCATGCCACCTAGAACTAACTTCATTCTGTTAATTTTGTGTCACGGTGCGCGTGCATCGTAAAATTTCAAAAAACTCTCATCAATTTTTCATAACGTGCCTAAAGAAGTATAACTTCAATAAGTCCATAAAGGATCTAAGATTTTGTACAAATGTTCCTTGAATATGATATGTGACAAAATTAAATTTTTATCTTTTAGTAATACATCTCTAAATTTTCTTTAGTAGATTAACACGTATAGAGTTCACAATGTTTGGATCTTGAATATGAAAGAACATAACTTTGAGTTCATTCTAATACTCTCCCAACATATTGGGATAACATATTAACTGGTCACACTGGTCTACATTTGGCGCGCGCGCGAATTGTCCTCTCAATTCAACATGGCGGCCACCGTGAACGCGCCTCTTGCATTCTTTTAATACGTAATTAAGTCGTGTCAGAATAATAGTGTAATAATGTTATTGCAGTGATCACTGATACTTGATATAAACTGTGTGTGTTACATTGTGTTGCATGAGTGACCATAATGGAGTGCTGGGCAGTGCGCGGAATGGACGCCATTCACCGGCTAGTACTGAACAGCTAACGTAAGGGAAAAATATATTTAAATTTTATTCAAGAAAAAAAAAATATTGGGACGAAAGTTTGACAACCACCGTACAAGTTTTTCAGAATATTCCATATTTAAAACAAAGCACCTAATTTATAATGGTTATCATATAACATGCACTCTTTATGAGATATAATTATAATGCGTCGTATAGCATAAAATAAACCTTTTTAAAAATAGGATAACATTATTAACCAGAAATTTACAAAAGGTGTCATCAATTCAAAATTCGATACAAGGTTAAACCTTTTATAATTAATTAAAATAAATTTTGAGAGGGTATGGTTCAATTCATTTTAAAAATATATATGTATTGCGTATATACATTTATCATGTGCAGGTATAATAAGTTTAGCGTCATAAATAACCTGGAGCAGCGTAAGAACCACTCCCATAAAATCTGTAGCAATCTTATCAAAAAATTATATTATTTATTTGCTAATAATATCTAATGTTATTAAATTTTATCGTGTATAGAAGAGCATTTTGGTGATTGATACACAATATTACAACCTTTATTACATTTCCCGTAATTACGCATCTTGTTTAATAAAAGTATTCAGTAAAAAAGGAAATTCATAAAAAGATGCCTTTTTTCGACGTGAAAAGGCATTTTATCCCTGGAAAATATTTTGTGAATGTTATTCCAATGTCACTACTACAAACTGTAAAAATTTATTGAATTTTGTCACTAGTTGGAGCACAGCCAAGATTGAACTAAACAATTCTTATTTTTATGTTTTATCCTGTGAATATTTTTAAGGTAACTGATAGTGTTTGTCGAAATTATTGTATTCGAATATTACACACGTATTCTAAACGTCGTAATACAAACATTATCTATCTCTACACACACATACATATATGATCTCTAAATATAGTATGTACAACCCTGCTATTTCAGAGCGATTTATTTATTAACACTTACTGAAAAGTACATTAATAACAGGGAACGTAAGTTATTAGGGATGCAACGGGCACCCTTATCGCGAACAAGCAATCGTTTCCAGGCAATCATAGAAAAGAAAAAGAAGGACTGTAAATATACAAAAAGTGTATAGGTAATTTTTAATTGTTTTCTTAGAGACTAGTTTTCGATTTACAATGATATTTAAAAAAAAAACGGCAAATTTAATCCGGATTAAGATAGGTAATAGTACAAAGATAAGCTTAGACCTATTCTTGATCTATATCTAAATATAATGTAGCTAATTCTTGGCTGGTATCGTATATATATACCGTATGCGGTGGCATCATTACTTTTTTAAAATGTTTGAATTATTTCACAAGTCATTATGACGTTTTAGTTTCTCTATATCATGTTTTGTAATGATGGTTCATACTTTTACATTTTTCTTCTATCTTCTTAATAATTTCCTGTCTTTTCAATATTGTGCAGTGCATCTGACAATATTTTCATATAGGTTGAATGTAGTGGGTCAGCAGTACGGGACTTGTGCCAAGATCGTGGAGCCTAGTTTCTCTGACGCCGCCCTGTCTGCACGTTAAGGTCATGGATGCTGCGGTCTATGATCCAGTAGATACGTTGCAACTATGCTTACAAAAACCCCATAGAACATTCAGATCCATGAGGACATTCTCCCGCAAAAAATAGAGCGTTTTAGGAGAAAACCTAATGAACCACTGATGATTTTTTAATTAATTAAACTAAAGTGTAAAAATATTATAGAATAATATTTGCTATTTTGCAACAAGATGATTTAGTTAAATGCGTCATAAAACATTTCATACGTCTGTTTGGACAAGCCACAGATGAATATGTGGAAGAAATAATAAAACAAATATGAAAAAGTGTGAAGGTTGTGTCATGAGTGTTAAAATATTGTAATGACTTCATAACTCTCCAAGGAAGTTTTACGAATTTCTCCTATAAGTAAAAATTTGAATTTTGAATTTTTTACATAAACTATCATTATTTGTAAGAAATAAAGTTAATTCAAGCATATTCGTACGATATTTAAGCCTAAGACGTATCCATTCATCATTTAAAGTTATAAATAGCAATTATGGAATCCTTTTTCTATAAAACGGTGACACCCCCGCCGATGGACACTTCGCAGCGTTGCCGGACTTTTACTCATTGTTAGCTTTTTTTGAAGTTTTCGTATTGAATAGGAGATACCTCAACGGGCAGCTGGTTTTTCATAGTGGCACGGCAGAAAGTTCCTTGGGACTTTCGAAACCTCATGCATCTTCTATCATTGACATACTCGTAATATATGTAAGTTTTACTTTAGAATATGTTGTTTTAATGGTCGTCTTGTAGCGGATGTTACCGGATGTAAACTCCTACCAAACATTAAATAACGGAATCAGAAGAAATTATATGTTGGCAATTTCTTGACAAAGGGTTAGATATGTTGTGATAGTAAATAATAGTAATTAAAACAATATATAAAACTATTACATCTGCTTTTAAATTTAATTAAGCCGTAAATTTCATCACATATGGAAATTATTGTATAATTTTTGTGTAAAAAGGGGTTGGCATGGTGACCAATAACAATACTGTCCCCTCAAAATACACGTTTCCTGTAAATTGGGTCCGGGGTGACTTCTGGACGATACTGCTGACGTCATCTAATTGAGCTATCACAGATAATTACGGTAAAAGCGTTATAAAGGTGTGACGAGTTCACTTTTTTAGAGAGCTTTTATTACTAGATATATAGTCCAGAAAAGAAAAAGAAAAATCAGCATTCAGCGACAACATTATTATGGAGATGTGCACGAAAATATTATATTACTTTGTTATTATATGGTTTTCCCTTTTTTTAACATTTCAAACCCGAGCTACCGATTATATCTGGAACTAACGTTACGTATCGTTAACCCCCTACTCAGAGTCGTTTATTAAGACTAAAGGTTTACTTAAGTGAGTGAGGCTCACCATGCATACATGAGTTAAAGTATTTCTCGGCTCTATAGGGTAGGGCGGGGCTAGTTGAGCAATTTTTCACTTGCTTGGATATAGCTCCTCAATGATAAGTCTCAATGAGTTGTTATGTGTCCTGATGGATTAGTAATTTATCCCTTAACAAAAGTGACCATAGTATTTTTTTGTAACAAGTCCAATATAATAGCTACAGATGTTTAAATGCAGAAAGTCAAGTATGCTGAATGTACCCCATAGGTGGGGTAAGTTGAGCAAGGGTATGGGGCAAGTTGAGCACTAAGAATGTCTAGGCCAAACCATGGGTTCTATGTTAACTTGAGATGAAATAAAATATGTGTTAGACAGTCAGCTTTTTATTTATAGTCTTTTATTGACAGAACAACAAAATTTAAAGAAATTTTCTTTGTATAATTAACCGAAACAAGAATCAACAAAACATGAGCATCCATATATATCCATTACTTCCGATAATTTCTAAAAAAGATTACCAAAGCTGCTGGGTTCTGGTTTCTGTATGGATAGCTACGATTTTTTTGTTTTTAAAACGTCATCAACCATTCTTTTCCGGAAATCTTTTTTGCAATTCAGCTTGGTGGAATTTCAGCACACTCTTAGGCAAGGCGACGGACGTCTTTTGGAGAAAAATGTCATTTGTAGCAAGAATTTTTTCAACAGTTCTCTTGTGAGAGTAAGTATATCCTATACTTCCCTCGGTGTTGTATAGCCCATAAATGAATCATCACCTTCATTTAATTTATTTAAAAGTCAACCAATACCGAATTCTTTAGCGGCGGTATTCACACTTTTTCCCTCATCGTAGACAGCCTTTGCAGCATTATTTAAGTATTCAGTAGTGGAAGAACATCTTGTAGTCTTCCTCTTGTAAGTCCGCATCCAAACAAAAAATAAAAGATTCATTACTCATCAGTTGCTTAAGTCGTAGAGTTAGTTGAGCTATAGTTGCTCAACTTACCCCAACCCGGAATTTTAAAAGAAAAGTAGGATTGTAAATAAATGCCTAGAATTAGACCCAAAACCTATTTACAAATCAAAAATACAATAATCTTCTGAAAGATTAACACTCTCCTGATTGAAAAAAGAGAACATTTAACAAAGACAGACGAAAACTTGCGATAAACAATGTTTTTACTTTTTGGTCACAAAATAAACAAAACGCCGTGACACTTCACTCACTCGTCGAGCTGCCACTAGCTATCGTGCGATGATTACCTCTCCTACGACTCCTTCTTTTCGCTATTTGATACTCTTGCGTAAGGTGAATAGTTTCCGAGATATTTCAATTGCCCAACTTGCCCCTATGCTCAACTAGCCCCGCTCTACCCTACTTAATATATTCGCTTGATTACTCATCAGACATAACATGCATCTCAGCTACGAAAGCTGAGATGCATGCTCAATTAGATGTATAATGATTAATATAACATTTCAGATAAATAATTGCAAGTAAAAAAATATCAAGCGCAAGTAACACAAAGCTCGTATAAGCGGCATCGTGATCATCATCATGCTACGAAATAAAATATTAAATAACAACTAAATAAATATAATATAATAATTTTCCTTTATAATAATAATATTTATATATTATGACATACTTTACTTTATTATTATTATTAATAGTTGGTCAAGAGTGTAAGATATATTATGAGGGTTTTTTCTAATCTCAATATTGAGAGATCCAGCAAAATTTTCTTAATCGAATAATGTTTATGTATGACCTACCAATTCTAATATTTCAGAAGTAATGGTTAACTGACGTCAGAAACTTTGCATTTATCAATACCATTACAAGGCTAAGCAAATTGCACTACAATTTTGTTGATGAAAAACACTTTTTACCGGATTAAAGTTATGTATTATTATAAATTTACAACTATTTGACATAATTTTAAATTTATCCGACGTTTCGCGTGCTTTACAGCGTGCGTGGTCACGGTGACTGAAGACAAAAAACTTTAATCCGGTAAAAAGCGTTTTTCTTTAAATGTTATGAGTTATGTTAATCAAAGACAATACAATTTTGTTGATGTTCGTAATACCATAGTCTTGGTGAATTCCTTTTTTGTTATAATGTAGGACTAGGTCGTTCTCGTTTCTCGAATTACGTGGCATACCATAGTTGACAGTGTTTTTGATATTAAATAATTTAATCTATTAATTTATAATTTTACAGAAAAAAGTTTTCTTGATAATTTATTTTTACTCAATTTGTCCTAAATTAAAATAAAAAATATATCAACCTAATAAGCACTGTTTTTTTTATGGCTCTGGCACGGTTTGTGCATTAGCCAGCGTCAAGTATAAGATTTTTATAATTCGTGCTTTTTGCTTTAGAAATTCGACCATGTCCTCCATGTACGGTTTAGGCACTCGCCCGGTATCGCACAACCCTCCCAAAGGCCGAGAACTAATTTTAAATTAAATTAAAACTTGCCCTCGAACCGGGAATCGAACCCGGTACCCCTCATCTAGCTGTCACTTAATAAGACCGCTAGGCTATGAGGCCCCTAATAAGCACTGTTACTTTTTACATCTTTTTGTATATTGTAAAGATGTGAAAAAATGATTAATTCAACATAATGTCACCGTAGTCGTTAGCTAAGCCTTTGTGGAGATCTTTTGTGCTGCGATGGTACTCCACGCTTTTACATTGTTTCATTATCACTCGATTTCGTGGCGAAGGACAAGTTTAGAGCATGTTATATAATCACTATATATTATATAAGAAAGTCCTCCGTTTCTCCGTGTGTTCGCGATGTACTCAAAAACTACTGCACGGATTTACACCTATTGGCATGACGAAGGTTTAAGTGTATAATTTGTTATAAGGTTTTATATGCGGTTGTATTTAGCGGCTTGACCTCAACAAAACAGTTTCTAAATTGTAATCCCTGTTTCTTTGAAATAATCAGGATCAGCCAAATGTTGTCAACGCGTTGTTTTTATGGGAAGTGATTCTTATTTCTTAGTGGTTTTGCAAGAAAGCTCAGAAGATTTCAGATTACTTTTCAAGTGAGCAGAGGGTTTTAAAATGTATATCCCCAGTGAAGACGTATCAAGAGATACGAGATCCTGTTTGAATGAAGAGTAATGTCGAAGCTATTTTATTACATACCTACTCGGTACATTTAGGCACAATTTATTTAATGACTGGAAAATTCAAATCGATTCACATATTAAATGGTTTTTTAAATTGTATATTATGTCAGAAGGTATGTAGGTAAACCAAGAGGTAGACAATCTCTTGGTTTACCTATATACATGCGAAAGATATAAAATTATGTAGTTTTTATTATATTTCAACTATCTTCTCGATATATACAACACTTACCCGAAATGACACTTCGGCTATTTATAGAAAAGTTGATAGTTGTTCTTGTTTATCCTTTAGGGTACTAGTAACTTAATGTCACTTAATGTAAAAAATATCTGCAGTATTCGCCTTCAAATCTGGTTGACGTCAGTCAGGTAAGGTCAGATGAAGGTCACAAGGCGGGACCATTCCCCAGGGTCCCAGGGTGGTGTGGCGTGAGTTACGCTACATCTAAACTTTTGCTAAATGTAATTTATGGTCGGCCATATTAATTGGCCCAAATATTGCTATCATTGATAGCTATCACTTACGTCACATTTTCCTTTGGAATGGCTTCCAATTACCTAGTTAATTATGAAATGGAGATCCTACTTTGATTATGAAATTTTGTATGGTTCTTAGGTTCCCAGTTTAAAAAAATGTTTAATGAAAACCAAACCCGAATGAAATTAAATACATTTAAACATTACATTCATTACTACATTGACATAATAAGGAAGCTCTCCATTGTTCAATGGTGTTGAAGAAACCAATTTATTTTACGCGAAATATGCGGAGATGTAACTATGTACATCTCGAGGAAACACTTTGGTATTTACTAATTGGCTATATCATTTTATTATTATTTATTATTATTAAGCCTTTATTGCTGACACCCAGTATAATATATCAATACTTGTTTAAGTAACATAATACAACTTGATTCTAATACATAAATAAAACTTAATCTTATACATCCTATGAGCCGTTTTAGGTAATCAGCGCGTCCTGAGACACATAGGCCTCTTCCAGCTGCTTCCATTCTTTTCTGATGTTAGGCCTTTTATATCATTTTAGCGGCAAGTAAAATAAAGCGATAGGTGTATCTAATGACAATCTACTACAGGCGATGTCTATGTAAAACTCAATATTTATATTAATGCGAGATATCATCGTGCATGAGTCTGTGAGCATCTATAATGTACTCTCTATTCCACTCAGGAGGCACATCCGAGGCACGGGGTTGTTTAAACGCAGGAAGTTCGTGTCTTCCTAGCTACCATCAAATTCGTCTTGGTAGTTCAAATATGATGCACATAAATAAGTTGATCAGTTCGATATTAGCTTACAACTCTGGTGATACTAATAATGTTTCGTTATGGTTATGAAGAACAGTGATCTCGCAATACTGCATTGCTATTCTGTAACTCACTTTTCGAACTCACACGACCGCCGCTGTGAAAACCGCTGTGAGAGTTCGAAAAGTGAGTTACAGAATCGCAAGGCTGCAATAGACTTTACTGCCCACTCATAAATTAAACTTAAAAACTAGATTAGAAACGGGATTGGGCACTAAGTCTAAGGTCCGTATTCTAATTCGTATCTCAAATACGTCACGCTCCATACAGATAAAATGGTTTAATAGCTCTAGAAATTAGAGATAAGTTTGATTGACATTCTAGTATACGGGTCTCTTTTGTATGTGAAAAATGTATTGGATTTCGATATAATCATTGTTAGCGCTAAGTGTTGTTTCTGAGTCTCACTCTTAGTTAAGCTATGACAACTTTTCGGTGTATACAGCAGTGTAAAATGTATACAAGCTAAAGATCTATAACCGCCCCTTAAGGTGGTAACGCAAAGTGTAATCGACACAATATGTGGCTTATGTTTGAAGGGCACAAGGCCACTTACAATAGAAACCTCATATTCGGATTATTATGTAATGAATAACAATAATCCAGTAACATAATTGGTGTCGTGGGTTAAGCGTAAAGTTTGTAGATATCCAAATTAATAATAATAATAATTAATCTAGATGAGCTAGTTACGTTATTATCAACGACTACCATTTTATCTAGGGCAGAGAATTTTTTGAAATGTTTGTGACAAGGTTTCAGTGCGCCCTACATTTCCATTTCGCCCACTAACCTACCGCTATCGTTTAAGTAAACCTTTTTACTCTTTGTAATTTAAAATATATCTCGTCGAGTATGTTTTATAGCTTAAACCCTTTTTGGGAGCTATGTTGGACTCAGATAATGGCTAAAAGTTGTTCATTTAAATTAGGAAATTCATATTCATGCCCCAAACAATACTAACAAACTAAGCTAAATTTAAGACACATTCAACAATTGACGTTTTTGATTGATATTTTTTATCTGAATTATTTTCGGCATCGAAAACGATTGATACGGAAGATACGTTAATAATTACATCTTACTGTGAAGTGTGAATTGGAAAAGTGGCTACTAGTATTAAGATAAATCTCAAGTGCGTCAATCCATGATTATGCGTTGACACAAATAAGTATTATATAAAATATTTTAGTCTGAGACAAAGAAAAAACAACGCGGTGCAAAAAATTGTCTAGTTCCTAGATTATATTTTCTACTTATTTAAACGAAGGAAACAATTTTAGTGTTTTGTATTATTCGAAATGAACGCTTTTCGCTTTCTTGAACTTATTAACCGGGCAATTCTGTGACCAAGGTATGTCATTGGCCGAAGACGCGTAATCGACTTATCAGTGCGCTTGAAGGGACGCAAGTAAACTTGAACTTTTTACAGAATACGATGTTTCGATTTTTGAGTAATGTATTTTCTCTAAGTTTCCTAATATCTATTTAAATTTAAATTTAAATTACAATTACCTAACATTATTTAAATTACGATTTTCTAATATGTGATTAACCCTCTCCTGAAACGGTCAGACATAACATTTCAGCCTGCTGAAAAGTTCTCTAAGTAGTGGAAAAATCGAGAAACATTGTAGTCGACCCGTCTTCGTAACACTATGTTACTCATCACAACGAATGATAATAATACGTATATTAATATAAATAAACTTATTATCATTTTGCATATCAATATATGCACAGGTGTGGCTCCGACTTCTTGTAATTACGATATAACGTCACATATTGCATGCTAATAAGCTGTGACAAGCAGCTCATATTAAATTAACGTTCAATTATTAACATCCAATTAAGTAGGTATAATTAACTGACGCTAGAAAGATATACCATTAGAATTCAGTGTATTTTTACAGTCTGATATCATGAAAATGACTACTGAGTATTCATTATATAACAGATAAGTATAGAAATGTTCCTTTCATCCAAATTCCGCAAAAGTAATTCGGTTCTGTAAAACATATACTGTTGTAGAAATATATACGCACAGTGTTTGCGGTGCGCTATTTGATATTTACGGCATTTGAAGTAGGGTATGTTAAATGGAAATTACACCGTTCCATATGTCCCTCGTACGCACCCCAATGAACCAACCCCATGTTTCCAGACCCCTTGGCGCCAAAGACAATTACGTAACGCGCCGCGGCCGTTTCTTCTAGATAATATTATGGCTTCACTTGTTTGTATTAATTAATTAGAAACATTGTTGTTTACCTTTTTTTATTCAACGGTGGCAGAACATAGGGATAATTGTGAATTATAATGCGTCGAATCCTAAACGTATCTTATAAAAGAAATCCCTTTTAGATATTACTATTATTTTGTTTAATTGCGAGTCTCCAAATATTGTTTATTGTCGGTAATTTTAAACTGTGAAATGGATTCCAATGTATCTTTGAAAGTACTATAGGAGGTGGTTATTAAATTAATTCTTCCTACATATTTATTTCTAATATGTATTATGTAAGCAATTTATCGCTGATTTAGTATTTATGCTTGTATGTATTTTGAAACAGGAAATGCCAAACGGATCCAGACTGCATAGCAATAGGTAGCAGATTGCGTGGCGCGATGGGGACGCGCCCGCCGTCGGCCTTTTGGCCTCAACTCTGGGCCACGGTGGTCCGGAATCTGCTTCTGAAGAAACGTGACACCAGGAAGACCCTTGCTGTAAGTAATTTAACTATGTGCTTTTGTGTACGTAATTTTTGTTTTAGCCGAGTAAAATCTCAGCCCTCTGTCTAACGCGCGGCTGTGGTGTTTTTTACTTTCGTCTTCACAGATAGCATTTCATGCGCACATAGAAAGTAGAATCCATCTGTGCAACAGCCCTGCGATTCTGTAACTCACTTTTCGAGAGCGACCGCCGATGCGAAAACCGCTGTGTGAGTTCGAAAAGTGAGTTACAGAATCGCAGGGCAGCTCTCGTGGCAATTTTAATATAATATTATAAGAACCTGTCTACGTCTTAGAGATGTAATAAAAACTACAACTCAATTACATTATTGGTACAAATTATATTGTTCCAACTTTCCGCCATGTTCTTAATAACTTACCTTGATTTCATTTGTCATCTAATAATAGAAGCCAACTAACAGATTAGTTATATAAATCACATGCAAGTACGTCATTTTAAATACTATTATGCAGATAATATATAAATTGTTTGAGGATAAAGTACATACTATGTATTTAAATCAAAGTATTTTTTTTAATAAGAATGGCGCCATACTTGATATGTACGAGTATTATAGGTAAATATTGTAGAGATTAAAGTACGTATAAATACTGTACGAGTATATCTCTAGATTTGGCACCTATTAGAAATAGGAATTTACACCCGTGCCATATATAAATGTCTTATTTGTTCCTACGTTAATTCTAGAGTTTATCTACATCACAGCATTACAAGCTCGTTAATAAAGCCTAATCGGTTGCAGGAAGTGCTGGTTCCGCTGTACTCCCTGGGAGTGCTGATATTCCTTAAAATGCTGGTGCCCAACCCCAACTTTCCGGAGGTGTTAAAACCTGGGCGTCTTCTCCGGATCCATCATGACGCCTTTTCAGATAGTAACGTAGTAGCAGTAGCAGCGGATTGGTACAATCATAATGGTACACTGGTACGTTCTGAACAATAATAGCCAGCCAGGGATTAGCGTAAATCTGCGATTACATAAAAATACTGTGTCATTCAAAGTGAATTCATATAAAGTGTGAAGAGTAGACACTATATTTACACTATAGTATGTACATACACTATAACACTGATATATTGATTGTTTCGATGTTAATATTTCACCGCCTTAAGCAAGCAAATTTGTAAAGTTTTTAAATGTGAATTAAGATTACCGAATAGGATTTTGATAAAGTAAAAAATAAATGACATTAAATATTTTTTTTTTATTATCCAGGCGTTCTTAGATGACATAAACACAATGTTAACGGATTCGGGACAGCACCCCATCACATGGATCCGATATAATGACACCAATGAACTGGATGACGCCTACCATAGTGATGCTAAACGCTTCCCCCTAGCCGTTATATTTCACACTGATCCTATGGCGTATGGCGAACCATTAAGGTATAATAATTTTTTACTCTTGGCCTATGGGGTTCAAGTGGTCAGGCGCTAATTAAAGATTTAAGTTGGCACCTGGTAGATAGTACCGGTGACCCCAGAGCTGGTGCTTTCCTCGCTCAACGAATAAGGAAAAAAAAACCAAAAAAAAAACTGAAAGGTGCCAAACTTGTAAAATTTGTTTTAATTTATCAATTTTGAATTATTATTATTACTATGATTAAGAATATTGTATATTTGTGTGTGGAAAGAAACATGAATAGTTTTTTTTCTTGTGTACAAAAAAAAAACTCAATTAGCTTTTGGTTTTCGTCAGTTTTAAATTTATTTAAAGAAAAAATTTCTATTTCGCTAGACCTTTTTTAGAAGCTTGGTAAGAACTGATTTTGATAATTGACATTGTCTGTGCAGGCTTAATATATCTTGCCATATTGTTTTCGCTCTATATGAATAATCGTGACAAAACATTATTTAAGTAAATGAGACTTAATCAAATTTAAATGGCTATTTTCTTATTACTTCCCATACGAATCGATCACTAGGGGTGAACGTCAACTTAGCTCAAAGTACAACGTCTGTATATCAAAAATGTATTGGATTTGATATCGACTCTGAATCTTAGAGTAGATTACATTGGTCAGAGCTAAAGTTAGTCCAAGTGTAAACTTTACGGATATATTAATCTATTGTTCGAGGCGTTGATTACTAAATTGCAGTACCATCTGGGGCGGATATCTAAATTTAGGTTCTAGTTATCTCCGTCCTTTTCAAGATAAATTACTGTTTAAGTCGCAATAAGAACTTGCAGATATGGCAGAGTAAGTTTAGTATATAGAAAAGTTAACTTATAAGTTGTTTAAATTAATGTATAGTTCAGTTTCTTACTTGACTTAAATTATCCAGGTATACAATCCGAACTAACCCCTCCAAAGACGGAGGCACACCATCCACTAGAATTCTCACCACGTCACCAGCAAAATGTCGGGATAGAACCAACACAGACTGGTCGACTGATTGGTCTCGTGGTGGCCAGTTGATACCACTCTCGGAGATGCATAGAGAAGACACGTGTCCGGTTCTTCAGTATTATTATACAGGATTTCTCGCGTTGCAAACATTAATCGATTGTGTTAAAATTAAGGTAATTCTGTTCTTAAACCTTCGTTTAACTTTACATTACCCCTTACTTGCCTACTGCAGCTAGAGGACAAATCTTTGTTTTTTTTATTAATTACTTAAGATGCCACGTGGAACATAGTATAATGGTTGTAAAACAAAAAACTTGGCGATTAAATAGAGTGGCGAAGAGTTTATTGCCAATTCTTCTCTTCCGTTCTCGCCCTTGATTTGAGAACTGGCAGTAAATGTAAAATTAGAAGCATTAATATGTATTTCTTTTTTAACGTTCATAAGTGTACATTGTGTTACCTAAATGAGTGATTTTTAATTTGAATTTCAATTTGTTACATGTAAATTGTACATATTACATAAGTTAACTTTAAATACAAATTTTCTACTCGACTACAGCCGGCCTTGGCTCTACTCCCAGCTCCGAGCTCAATTATATTCGTGAAGACAATCATAAATATATTTTTTTTAGATGGATACAGGTACAGAGTTCCTTCCACCTCGGGTAGACTTACTCCAATTCCCTAAACGCCAACACACCGGTGACTGGCTGGTGATCTTTCGAGTGATCATGCCTATGTACATGGTGATGACATTATCTCAGTTTATCACCTATCTCCTAATGCTGGTAGTGGGTGAGAAGGAGAAGAAGATCAGAGAAGGAATGAGGATCATGGGCCTAAAGGATTCTGTTTATTGGTGAGGATATAAATCTCTTTGGATTAAAATTGATCTATAATAATCAATCCATCTTGCATATACATCTAACCAATGTTGTATCTCTACTTGGTGGCTCGCAACCGGGAGGGGGGGCTCGAATACAAACTACATATAGGTACAAAAGATTAGTTTATGAAAGGGATTATAAAACTAAATTATAATCTTACAGTGACGCGGCAAGACTGTTTTACTTAACTTTTTGGTTCTTTCGTGGGTTGCGATTTAAAAACGATGCCTTTTATAACTTAAATAAGTATAATACTTTTTCGTGGTTGTTTGCAAAGAAAGGGAAAAACGGTCGAACGAAAACGTTTCTTACGAACGCTGCTTTAACGATGACTTTTTCATTATATGTATCCATCGGCCTGATCGCGATAAACTCAAAACTACTCCACGGAATTTAATACGGCTGTCACCAATATCCAGTACGATACATGAGGAATGTTTAAGTATTTTATTTGTCAAGGCTTACGGGTCACGGTTGCCCGTGCGAAGCCGGGGAGTCACTAGTACATTTATAAAAAAAATCGTAAAGCACAATTTTTTACCTAAATTTATAGTCAACGTTTTTAACACTCTTGATATATACTTACTCTTGATATATACTTGATATATATTGATATATATATATATATTTGTTGTGTACATATCTTATAACGATAATATATTCCTAATTTCTGATGATTTTCTGGGTATCAATCATACTTCAATATAATACGTAAGTATTCTTCTAAGTTGTTTTTTTTTTCAGGGGATCCTGGTTTTTAATTTACGCAGTGTTTGTTACGATATTGTCCATCGTTAGTACCGTCCTCTTATTCACATTGAAGGTAAGAAAATCGATTTACCAACTTATTTACGTGGAATAATTTTAACATGCAGTTATGGTCCAGAGCTAGAATTTTGTTTATTTTTTAAAGAATAAGTGTAAAGACATATTTGTTTGTAATAGTAAAATTTCAAATTTGCGTCGTTTTTTTCTGTGAGTTCACTAAGAAGAGTATCATGGTATCTACTAGTAGTAATATGTACATTTTAATGTATTTTTCCAGGTATTTCAACATTCGTCATACGTCCTTATATTTCTCTTGATGCTGTTGTTTGGTTTCACCATCATCACGTTTGCGTTCATGCTCACTCCTTTCTTCGACAAAGCCAGGGTAAGTTGTTTCTGGTACTGTACAACATCTGGTGTATTATAATAAAAAACGACGGGTTGCACTCCGGGAGTGCCAGCAGAAGTGAAAACTTGAATATTAACGTTGTGCATTTTTGATATTTTGGAATGGTTAGGGAATAATTTTGCACGAATTGCTTTAATTATCAGTATAAAAGTACTATCATTTATGTGGTAGAATACAATATTTATTTATTGCGCTATCGTACACAAACATGTCAATTTATATTACATTAAATACGCCGCGCCAGCTGTCTACTCTCCATCCGTCTTACGAATTTTCGATCAGGTCACGTGTCTTGACGCGAGTTTAATATTTTTTATCCATTCCAAAAAAGTGTAAAAGTCCAACGCCACTAAAGAAGTTTTCACTTCAATAACAACTTTGTATTGCTGCTTTATATTATTTACTAAATGGATAAATTATTCCAGACTGCTGGTATCCTAGGCAGCTTTGCAGTAAATCTGATGAGTGGACTGTACTTCATCCAGGTGTTTGTATCGAACGCAGATTCTCTCGCCTTTTGGTTCGTGTCTCTCATCAGTTCCAGTTGTTATGCTCTCGCGATGGACAAGGTACTTGGAAAATTTATCATAATATTTTCTATTTCTGTTTTGACAGGTGTTGAACGTTTCACTTGTTTCAACCTTAGTAAATCATTACAAATTTTTGTAACAAATTATTACAATTGTTAATCTTTCTAGTGAATTGATATAGTCCCTGAAACAAAAATGAATGTCTTGAAATAATTAGGAATTGTATATGTACTGATGTATTTCCGAATCATATCGACTTAGGGTGCTTCAAGAAAAGCGTACCAATTCTAAAAACCAGCAACGCACTTGCGAGACCTCTGGCAATGTGAGTGTGTATGGGCCTTTGCATTCACTTAACATCAGATCATCCTGTTAAATTAAAAAAAAACGAACTATGTTTTTCTAAACTATAAATTTAATTTTAATTGCTACCAAGCTTTTTATATATAGAGATATTAAATTCTTAATTACCATATTAATCGGTTTTATTGACTGTTAATGTTCTATTAATGGCATTTAATTCTGTGCCTATAAACCCAAAATGTTAGGTATGACCCCACGATTTCAATTTCATATCGAAAACAAAATCTTCATCTTCTTAAGATTACACGCTATATGGCTAATAAACACGCCATTTTCATAGCACTTGTAACATACAGGCCCTAGTATTGGATATGCAAGGCGTAGGAGTGACATGGGACAATCTATGGAGTGCTGGCTCAGGGGTCCCGTTTGGGGGCAGTCTCATTATGATGGCCATCGACACGGTTATATACGGCTTTGCTGCTTACTGGCTGGATGCTGTCGTACCTAGTTAGTATAATTCAAATTCAAATTCAAAAATCATTTATTCACGTAGGTAACACAATGTACACTTGTGATTCGTCATTAAAGAAATAAATATTAATGCTTCTAATTTTACATTTACTGCCAGTTCTCAAATCAAGGGCGTATAAACATCTAAAGAATCTTTTTAAAGAAAACACTTTTTAACCGGATTAAAGTTATGTATTATTATAAATTTACAATTATTCTTCCTAATTTTTAATTTAACCGACGTTTCGCGTGCTTTACAGCGTGCGTGGTCACGGTGACAAAAGGTGTTGAATGTCAAAAAGTATCACAGCTGTAGAAAAAGTTGTATTATCTGTATTAATTTCCCCGGAGTTGGTATCGACTAAAAGATGGAGGGTTTTGGCAGAAATAGCTCTCGGTGTCCTCTATTTTCGCGGATTGTTTTTCTTGAGATTTTAATTTGGATATTATTGGATCCCAGGTGTTTGACAATTTTAGGCCGTCTTCTCTATCGTCTCGGTTAAAAAGTGTTTTCTTTAAATGTGTACAGGTTATGTTAATAAAAGACAATACTATTAGTTAACACAAAAGATTAGAACGTGTGAACTTTAGACTTTTAAAATCTACTGAGAGTGAGGTTAGGTTAGTAACAAGTCCGTTCCGCACGAAGTCTCGAAATAAAAGTCTGTCAACGCCGGTGTTGCCACGCTTTATATAGGTTTCTGCTACAAGATGGCGTTAGTCCGCTAACAATACTATATATTTTCAAAGTCAAATTTCTATTTTTATACCGCGTGTAAAGAATTGGGCAGAAAGGGACAAATTAGTATATATTTATCCTCCTTTAGGTGAATATGGCATCAAGCAAAAGCCCTGGTTTTGCCTTCTACCTTCCTTCTGGCTGGGCAGCCGACGTGGACGAGTTTCAGCAGTACATTTCCACTCGAATGGTGATGCAACTCATAACAAGGATATTGAACCTGTTCCCAAGTGAGTATAATAATATAGAACATAACTTTTTGTATGAGACTAAATTATTTGTGTAACTTCGAAACAACCACACCATATAATGCATTTTCTACAGTATATGTTACAAGCTATATATTCTAAAATACATGACAATTATGGTGAATACAAGTTTTTCAAAAAATAAAAATACAGTAAACATTTTACAATTCAAATGAAGGGTGCCTGCCTTGCGATTCTGTAACTCACTTTTCGAACTCTCACAGCGGTTTTCACAGCTGCGGTCGCGCTCAAATCAGTCGTAAAGCAGTCATTTTACGATTTGGCATTCTGATAAACAACGAAAAGTGAGTTATAGAATCGCAAGGCTGAACTCCTAGATTGGTTTTTACATCCGGAATTTGGAAAATTCTGCTGATTTTTAAATAATTTATCAATTGTGTAAGGAGTTTTTAGGAGTGTCTCTCACACTATTTTTAATTGTAACAGTGGGAATCGAATTCAGAATATCCGGGTTCGAAGGGATTACGTTCGATCGCTTCTTTCATATTTTTTAAACTTTTTTATATTGTAATTGTTTTCTAGTGAAAGGGTTGTTCATGGGTGTAATTTTATTGCATTCGTTTGTAAATCGCACCGTTGTGGATGCCAAACGTTGATAAACAAACTACAACATTATGTAGTAATTAATAATAAATGTCCCCAGAGAACTCGAGGAAAAAGAAGCGATAAGGATAGTCGGTCTTCAGAAGTCATTCCGACATTGCCGAAAACCGGAAATAAAGGCCATTGATGGGATAGACCTTAGCATCTATGAAGGTCAAATAACTGCCGTATTGGGACATAATGGTGCTGGAAAGTCTACTTTGTTTAATATCTTGACGGGATTAACTGCACCCACAGCGGGCACGGCCTATGTTTATGGATTAGATGTTAGGTTAGTAGTATTTACTGTTGGTGCGAATGCTTTTCTTTACAATATGTAATCTGTGTTGTACACAAAAGATTACATAAGTTATACTTCTTTGGCATTATTAAAAATAGTTTTTGATTGCATGCAAATAATTAATTACAATTAAATAATCAAAGACTGGAAAATGAGTCATTATAGTCAAAAAGTTCTGTTTACATTTGAAAAATTAAATAAATAAATATTTATTATTATTCTCTTACATTAAGTGTAACATAAATTCTATTATTATTCGAATGTTGTTTTTAAATTATGTCTAATGCCGTAGCATCTTCCGTGGGCAACTTCATTCTGTTAATTTTGTGTCACGGTGCGCGCGCAATCGTAAAATTTCACTCTCATCAATTTTTCATAACGCGCCTAAAGAAGTATAATTTCAAAAACAATTTTCGTGTTTAAAAAAAAGTATATAAATTTGGTTTTATTTTTAGGGATCCCAACGATATGCATGAAATCCGCCAAATGACTGGAGTGTGCCCTCAACAAGATGTACTCTTTGATCTGTTATCTGTTAAAGAACATTTAAAGTTTTTCGCTGCGGTTAAAGTAAGTTAACTATACATACCATAGTAAGAGCCATATCTACTACGAACTATAAATGACATCAACGGGTAATTTTTAAAAACATTTCACTAAGGTTTAGAATATATATCCTTATTTTTTATTTAGAATATATAGCCTATATTAATCATTGATAATGTTGAAATAATTTTTAAAATCGGTCCAGTACTTTTTGAGCCATTTCGTTACAAACATACTTACATACAAATCTTTCGTCTATAATAATATTAGTATAGATACGTGGTTTCGCAAAAGCGTATTCTAGTCTCATTGTAATATTGTAATGCAAAGAAAAGATAAAAATAACGTTTCACTTTAGGGTATACCAAGTAAAAGAATAGCTGATGAAGTCCACAAGGCGGTATCCGAAGTGGGTCTTTTGGACCAAATGGATGTTTTCTCAAAACATTTGTCCGGTGGTCAGAAGAGGAGACTTAGTATCGCCATTGCTTTTATCGGAGATCCAAAGGTTAGTTGGTAATAATAATTAAAAATTTAAAGCAACTATACTGTTAATGCTACTGTAAAAATATCATTTAGGCCAGCCGTACACGGACTGCTTCAAGCAGTTATGACCGACTGCTTGAAGCCGCGACCGCGCGGTGAACTATAGCCATTCATTCGCTGCCGTACACACGACTGCTCGAGCAGTCGCGACCGCTTCAAGCCGTCAACTACATGATGAAATTCCATCGTGCTGTCGACCGCTCGCGAGCAGTGGCGAGGCATACACTGACTGCTCGAGCCGTCGGCGGCTCTAGAGCAGTCGACAGCTCTACGACCTCCCCCTCCCTTCTCTTCTGGCCTCGCGGCGTCTAGTGTCTCTCTGTCTGAATCCATGACTAGACTGCGGTAGAAATTCAACTGCTCGAGCGGTTGGTAGAGACTGCTCAAGCAGTCAACGCCGACCGCTCGAGCGGTCCGTGTACGTCGGTCAGCCGCTAACTGCTCGAGCAGTCCGTGTACGCCCGCTCTTAGGGCTGCGTGTGTCTGCATATATATAAGCTACATAATTAAAGCTCCCTTTTGTTGGAGGAACTGATCACCATCATTCACAGACTATTAATTATTAAAATTTAAATGCATAGTACTAAGAATTAAGTATTATTGGAAAAAAGTTCTGAAGGTCTTCTCTCAATAGGGTACAACCGTACAACTCAAATTTATAAACTATCAAGCTATTTTATTTTATTTATTTAAAAAACTTTTTGAACCTTATAACTTACTTGCTAAATATAAAGTTCATTTTTCGTCATTAAAAAAATGTTTACATATAATAAAGTACTAATAATTCACTGGATTGGTAACAATAAAATCATTTTGATCCAACTATATATATCAAAGAAAGCAATAAACTTATAAAAACTTGTGATACACTATTTATTCCACCGAGGAACTCAGATATCAGAGCTCTCCTTGCCGACACCACACTTGACGCGAACAGGTCAATATCAATAGTTAAATTGTTAGATGTTATTAGTTTTATTATTCCAATATGAAGTTCACGATTTCAGCGATAAATGAAATTTTTTACCCACTATTACGTGACTTAGTTCCCGTGGAAACAGTAAAGTCCTCAAGGAGCGGTACTATATAGTTTTATCACACCAGATAATAATCCTGGATGAGCCAACTGCTGGTGTGGATCCCGTGTCCCGTCGAAAGACGTGGCGTATCTTGCAGCGAGCCAAACGGGGGAGGGTTCTTCTTCTCACCACGCACTTCATGGATGAAGCTGACATCCTTGGAGACCGGAAGGCTGTTATTAGTAAGGGGAGGGTAAGTTTATCTGCTTTTTTATGGATGATGAACATTTTTTTAAAACCGGTGACAGCTTTGAACTGAAAATTTTGAATATTGAGAGCATATTTGTGTAGCAATTGCTATATATTGTATCTTGTCATGTCCCGAAATAAACGTACGTTAGGTCTCATAAATTAGCAGGCGCCTATATATAGGTGTTTTTTTCAGTGACAAGCTAGGGACGCTTAAATTCAAATTTTTCACTCGCTGTCTTAGTCATCCGTGTCAATAACGATTTGTATTTGATACGAAAGCTATGCGCTAGTTTCGATTCAAAGTCGCGAGTGCCGGATCTAGACTATAGCGAGATGCCTCGTCGAGGCTGCACGAGTGGTAGCCATCCAGGCTCTCGGTTTATTTAGATGCTGGATCCAATGATGCTTTTGCCTCGCACCCTCGCGTCCTTTGACCCTCGCCCTGAGGCGAGGCGACACGAGAAAACGAGTCTTTTTTTAAATATGTTTGTTTATGGTTACAATTATTTCAGGTACGATGTGCTGGAACGTCCCTGTTTTTGAAGAATAAGTTTGGTATTGGTTATCACTTGACGCTAGTTTTGGATGGTGAGTACTTTAAGTAATGTAATATTTGAACAATATTATTAATTCATTGTTAGTTAATTTAAATATTGTTATATTTTCTTATTTATTATGTTTAATTTTCGACTTTAAGTTAATTCTTTTATAGAACATTATAGATTAAACTGAGAAACTACGTACAAAAAAAACATTTAACGCGACATTATGGGGTAGGCAAAACGCGTCCCTTTGATTTGGTCTCTTCTGATATTGATCCAGCTGTTTGAGAAATCCTAAAAGAACGATTGTGATATATATACATATATTATTGTAATACAAAAAAAAATAATGATGTATTAAACAAGCCTTTTGTAAACCAATGAACAACAGGCGCCTGTCGCGAGAACCAAATAACTCGCCTAGTCCGAGGCCACGTCGGGCGGGCGGAGAAGGCGCGTCGTCATGGCCGAGAGTTGTCATACATATTGCCTCATTACGCGGTGCATCTCTTCCCGCCACTGTTCCATGCTATCGAAGCTGAGATTCGGGACAAGACAAATCGACTTGGTAAGAATCTATTTTTATTCCGCCATATACCTTATATGCACGGATTTAATAGGCTGTGTTATTGGTACCGAAGGTATAGAGTATATAGATTTAGCGTTTATTAGTCTTTGATTTATGCGACTCTCCAATTTCGAAATATTTTGTGTACACACTACTGCATATAGAGTGTATATATATTAGGTTGGGGAAAAAGTCTTTTCGCATTATAGTATGTATGAACTTGTAATAAAATCTCTTTGGCTATACTATATGGATCTGGATGGTTTTGTTATCAAGGAATGTTGAGATATTAAAGAAGATAATTCCAAAATCAAATTACGATAATGTTTGTTTTTTATTTATTTTTCGTACCGTCAAGATGAGTGAATCGAATGAAGAAATTCGATACATTTTAAAATTTTACTACAAAAAAGGTCAAAATGCAACACAAGCCGCGAAAATTTTTTGCGATGTTTATGGACCTAGTGCAGTGTCTGTGAGAGTAGCACAAATTTGGTTTAAGCGTTTTCAATCCGGAAATTTTGATGTCAAAGATCTAAGTCGCTCTGGTCGCCCAATGACAGATAAAATGGATGCAATTTTTGAAAAAGTGGAGCAAGATCGGCATATCAGTAGTTACGACGTAGCTGAAGAACGGGGAATTGACCACAAAACAGTTTTGGCGCATTTGTAAAAAACTGGATACACAAAAAAGCTCAATACTTGGGTACCTCACGCGCTCACTGTAAGAAACCTAATGAACTGTGTACTCATTTTTGATTCTTTATTACGACTTAATGAAACCGAACCATTATTGAAGAAGCTGATAACTGATGATGAAAAGTGGATCACGTACGACAAGAACGTGCGAAAAAGGTCGTGGTCAAAGGCCGGTCAGGCTTCACAGACTGTGGCGAAACCCGGGATAACTCGCAACAAGGTGATGCTGTGTGTGTGGTGGGATTGGAAGGGCATTATTCATTATTAGCTGTTACCACCAGGCAGGACCATCGATTCTGAACTCTACTGCTAACAACTGATGAGATTAAAGCAAGAAGTTGAGAGAAAGCGGCCGGAATTAATCACCAGAAGGGGTGTGGTTTTTCATCATGATAACGCTAGACCTCACACATCTTTGGCCACTCAGCAAAAACTAAGAGAGCTTGGCTGGGAGGTGATAATGCATCCGACGTATAGTCCTGACCTTGCACCTTCAGATTTCCACCTGTTTCAGTCTCTTCAGAATTCTTTAGGCAGTGTCAGGTTATCATCACGAGAGGACTGCCAAAACCAATTATCGCGGTATTTTGATCAGAAGCCCCAAAATTTCTATAGCAATGGGATCATGTCCCTACCTAAATAATGGCAAAAAGTTATCGAACAAAATGGTACCTACATACTTTAGTTAAATGTAAAAAAACTATATTAAAAAATGTTTTGAATTTTCTTACAAAATGCGAAGAAACTTTTTCCCCAACCTATTATACCATCACATAGCGTGGCGACGCATCTCCACGGCATGCGTCGCCGGGCCAGAAATCGGTTTTACGTGCGGCTATAGATGTTTCACATCAAAAGTCTACGTACGTAAAGGAACGTAAGGGCCAAGAGTCGCACGCTGACGCCGCTAGGCCAACACATATATATATATAGTGAACGTAAAAATAAAGAAAGTATTAATCTAATTAATATTTAAGGTATTACAAGTTACGGCGTATCAATGACGACGTTGGAAGAAGTGTTTCTAAGTCTGGAAGGAGAGAATGCAGAAGAGATTGAATCAGTGGAGGGGGTGTCTTCTGTAAAGCTGGTGCGGGCTCGAGCGTTGTCTAGAAGTCTGTCTCTTCAGAGCAAGACGCTGAGTTATCAGGTCTACGATCTTGATTTTTACAAATATTAGTGATGTTTAATACATTTATGTATAGGGTTTATATTTTAGTAACGCTCTGAGAAGAACAGATGGTATAATAATGTGTAAAAAAGATAAAGGCTTTATTAATACGCTTGGAGGTTTTAATAAATCGTTACAAATTGTCTTAAAATTTGAAATGAGAAACTTTACGAAGAATTAGTTACATGATTTTTTCTATTTTTTTGCTTTAGCGCCGTTCTCGTCTCAGTTATATTTAAAATGATAACAAAATAAAGAAATATACTTATTTATTTAAAAACACTCAGGAACTAAACGACAAAGAGCAACAAAAGACAACATCTCTCACCCCACCTGCCTCACATGCGCTACACTCTACCACACACGGTGTTGAGCACGTCAAGGTACGTTTTTGCAGCCAGAGTAACGTAAAATATGACGTATGATGTCGCGTGTCTACGCGTATTGAACTAGAGATGAGACCACTCATAAGAGCTCGAAAGCAATAAAGCCGAAATTATTGAATTGTACTGTATTTCTGTATTATTGCAAGGAAGTGTAAATTAAAAAAAAAAACAAAAAAGAATCGAA
Source organism: Pieris napi (assembly GCF_905475465.1). Lineage (NCBI taxonomy): Eukaryota > Metazoa > Arthropoda > Insecta > Lepidoptera > Pieridae > Pieris > Pieris napi. The sequence goes on along the minus strand of NC_062235.1, from coordinate 4,048,016 downwards.
CGGACCTCACGATCGCATCGTCTTTCTTTTTACATTCTCACCGTTCTCTACTATGAGTTGGACAAAGCTTAAAAAGCTAACGAACAAATCCACCACTGCTGTTAGTTTTTCATAGAAACATTTTTTGGATGTATTTTACTTTTTCATTATTTTACTTCAAACCAATTGTAAAGTACATTGCACTGTTGAAAATAATCAAAAAAAGAGAGATTTTAATTTAGAAATATTTTGCCTTATACGAGTGGATGTTTTGACTCAGACTATTCGAAACGCCTTGCTCATTATAATTTTTTTAATTGTTAACGGTTTGGTAAGAAACTGTTTAAAAGATTTTGTGATTGTAAATGTTTTACCATACCTTAAATTCCTAATCTATTTGGAGATTTCTCGGTTCATTATTAGAATTTTTATAATATATTATACTAATACTTATAGAAATTCCGTAATCTTATTATATTTGTGTCGTTTTCAGGTAACACCAGACATACCGGTATCAGTAGAAACGTTGGGTGAGATCGTAAAGACAAGTCCGTCGTGTTGGCGTACGTTCTGTGCGCTCGTGTACATACGGACCGTGAGAATGATAAGGGACCCGTATAAGCTTTACGTTATGATCTTTATGCCTATCAGTAAGTTCATATTATATATTTTACTTGCTTTTTTAGATATTTTTATATTAATTATCACCATTTTAGATGCCAATAAATGTTGATTGTAAACAGCTCCCATTTAATTAAATGATTAAAAATAATTATTTATATTTTCTGCATCAATTTCTAATTATTTGGACTACACGAAGAAACATGTTTTGTCTTTATTTGCGAATAGGATACGGAAATATAAAAAACATTTAAAAAATACAGAATAATTTAATTATTTTTCAACCAACTTGAAAAGGAACGTGCATTTATTTATTTATTTGCTTAATGGTATTGCTACAGCTACTTACAAGTACTATACAATATTCAAAAAATTACACTATACACAAGAGCCAAAAATGGTACACACATTTAAACATACACAGAGCACAGTTACACCTATACAAATACAAAAAAGATTCAAAGAATATATGTATGTATGTAAATTCTAAATTCTAAGATTCATAGTTCATTACAACATATTTAGTATAAAGGAGGAATAACAAAGCCATTCTATCTAATAAAGGATACTAGAGTTTTTACATAATTTCTTAAGCATTTTTTAGATACATTAAATATATCTATTTGCTGGTAATTTCTGTTATAATCTGAAGGTATACGATACATGACTGAGTTACGTAAATAGTTTGAATTAGACCGACATTTTTTTACAGTTTCTTGTGCACTGGGTCTCTACATAAAATCGCGACAAATAGTATTTTTCCGGATGCAACCTTTAAAATTGGATCCGAACGCCTACTTCAATAAAACCCCTACAGCCTTACATACAGAGCAGGACGATTTCGCAGCAGTAGAAAATTTCAAGTCCTCCCTAGAGAGTCTTGGGGCAAACCCAATCGGACTATTTGATGGCAATTTCTCAAGTCTTCTGGATATGGAGAACTTCGGCGCCTACAGCCTAAAGGAAAGTCTGATCCCATACGGGAATATCTTGGCCTACTACAATAGCACGTATACGCATAGTTTGCCTATTATTGTCAATCTTTTGGATAATAGTATTTACAGGTAAGTGGATTTTTTAATTATAATAAGAAATGTATGCGTGGACTAGTGTACACACGTAAGAAGTGAAACTTTTTTATGACCTTATTTTACGAAAAATTATCTACTATATGCAACTTTACAGAAATTGGTTAGATAAAGTTTAAAAAAAGGCTTTTATTATCATAGACATAGATAGAATAGAATAAATAAATAGAATACAAATAATCCAATTATTTCATTCTACCTTATTACTACTAAGATTATTACAGAATTTCATTAATAATTGTAATATAATTAATAATTATTACTATCATTGTTATCGTTATTATATATTTTGGTTTTTAATATACGCACTACACGGTTTTTGACATAAATAATAATGATTAAAAAGCATAATTTCTATTTATAACTACACATAATACTGCAATATTAATTATATATAACGTGAAAAATAAAAACCAATATAAATAACAGTACGTTGCGGTAAGCCTGAAGTTAGTTTTCAGAGGTAGGCAAACTTCACAAACAACAAATCTTGCAACTAATCAATAAACTGGATCCGAAATCGCAGGACAAGAAAAAGATGGCGCGTAACGGAAAAATGTGACGACGTCACGTGACGTTAATTTTTTTCAACGCCGATAAAGAAGTTTCACTTCAAAAAACAACGTTCATTTGTTTGTCTGTAACGTGTTCTTTAGATTTTATGTAATCTTCAAATTACTTCAATGGTTATATTTTTCAGGGTTTTAATGTCAGCCGCAGGACAAATAGACAGTTTTCGGCCTATCGAAGTTTTGACTCATCCATTCCAACAAACTGAACAACCCGAGGAGTTCAATTTAGGCAGTGTGGTGTGTGCCATTTTCATGGGAATGATATTTGCTTTGGTACCTGTCACATTGGCTGTGGACATTGTTTATGATAGAGAGGTGAGATGCATACCACAAGGTTCACATCTAGGACCGCATTTATTTATCGTGTTTATATATGAAACGTTACGATTAATAGTAAATGTTTATCTCAAATTATATGGTTTTAATAGAATGTTCGAACTCTAGACATAGAATCAGTAAATGAAACTGCAATATATACAATAGCATCTCCATTTTTTTTTTCAGATAAAGGCGAAGAATCAGTTACGTGTGAACGGACTATCTATGAGCATGTACTTCCTCACATACTTTACAATTCTCATTTTTATAATGATCCTCACTAGCATCGGGGTACTCGTCCTTGTAAGTATTTAAAACAATCTTCTGTACTTTATACCTCTTCTATTATTATTTCTACTAATATTGTAAATGGAAAATATTTTTGGTCGGCTCTTCTCAGTCGATTCCTGATTGCATTTAGTTTCATGCTTACGACACAATCATAATACTTATCCGGACACGATCGCTTGGCGTTCGTAGATGTGGGGTCTCTCTACATTTTCCACCGCATTTACCTCGGAGTGTGTTCAGAGGAGTTGTTCGGATTAATAACAGCTGAATATAAAATTCCACCCGTATCACCTCGACGTACGTCGTTCCACAACTAAGCTTTAAGGCAGTTTGTGGTGCGCTGCCTTAAAAACTAATGTGGAACCAGTTGCCCACTGAAGTATTTCCGAACCAATTCGACTTAGGGTTCTTCCAAGGAAAGAGCGTACCAATTCTTAAAAGGCCGGCAACGCGGGCGGCGGTATCACTTAACATCAGGTGTACCTTCTTCCCGTTTGCAGTTACATAAAAACCTACCTCTACATTAATTGTGAGATAAATAATTGACAATATAAAATATTACTTTCTAGGTAATCCTAAACGATATTCCAAGTTTAACCAACGGTTCAGCGATCACGATGTTAACCGGTCTTCTCATGCTCTACAGTCCCTCTGCTATTCTCTTCAACACCTGTCTCTCTTACATCTTCGACAAGATGGATTCGGCACAATCCATAATGCCCAATATTACCACCTGGGTTGGAGTAATACCATTTGTGATGGTCGCTTGTTTGGATACATTTAAATGGGGTAAGATTTTTGTTTAATAAATTTTGTTTTTAAACGGTTGACGTGCCCCACGGTTTTATTTTAGTCTAGTCTATGCATATGTTTATAATTCCCACGACTGTATCTATTTTATTATTTTTTGGTTTTTAGTACATTTATCTTAAACATTGCAATGTATGTTTAACATAAAACCGTTTAACTTAAAAAGTTTTTTTACCTATTTTTATGTTCAGTTATGGTTAGTTTTAATTTGTTAAAACGGTAAAGACATAAATATTATACAACATTTTTCCACTAATTTTATTACTTAATTTTGGGTAACGCGCACTTATTGAGGTTTCTATTTAGATTTAGTTTTTTTGCTATTTGCGTGTTTTTAATTTTTCCTTTGTTAGTTTGAAATTTTTATTTTCTAATATAATTGATGTGTAAATTGGATTTTAGGCAAACATGTTGTTTTAGGAGGAAATTAATCAATTCTAGTAATCTAAATAGTGTATTTTAAGTTCTGCTTTCTTCGGATCTATATTAAAATTATGGCCGTGATTGCTGCTGTGTTTTTTTTCGATCCGACTCGTATTACGACAGGTATTTTGGAAGTAAAATACGGTGATTATTTTACTTTTGTATAGAGTAAAAAAAAATCCATTCCTTATATTAACTTTTTCGTTTTCAGGAAGTGAAATTGCTTTCTACCTTCACACTGTGTTCAGCTTCTTAGATGTTATGTACATACCTTATGCTATCATTTATTACGTTGATAGGTGAGTACTTTAATTCTTATCTTTAAAATATATTTAATGCTTTTGATATTCTATGGCGAAACAATAATTGTTTTGTGTATAATAGAACAGAGGCTACATAGATAGGCGCAAAATAGACGCTGAAATTGGTTTGCCTCATGCCCCAATTGAAAGATACCAGACCCCAAAAACCCAATGGTGATTTAAAGAGCTTAATTTTTCCAAAATAATAACCACACAAAAGTGAGGGTACTTACAAAAAATGCACTTTCAGTTTTCTATAGACATATGAAATGTATCTTGTATTTTATACATAGGGTGTACCTCACGTGCAATTTGAGCGGGTTGTGCCCAGTGCCAGCGTTGTCCAGCTACTTCACAGCAGAAGTGTGGGTACTCATAGGCGCCATGGTGCTTCATGTTCCACTATGTGGTGCCGCACTGCTGGCTGCAGATCGGCTCAAGTCTGGTGGACGGATATGTCCGGTAAGGGTATTGTGTGTGAAGGTTTAGGTAATTGTCCCAGCATCCTCTTTTGTAGCAAGACCATGCAAAACCAACAATATTGGACTTTCATGCAAAATGCATATTAAAACTTAAAAATTAAAAAAAAGTTATGCATGTAAATATTTAAAAAAAAAAGATCTATTTATATTTACCTACAACCGTCAGCGGGCCAAATAAAGTCACACACTTACAATAGAGAGAAAATAAAACACGTGTAAAATGACTGGTTGAAACTATATAATTATATCACCACATACACGGGCTCAAGCACGATCCGCCAGTAACATGCGTGCAGGAGTACGACGCATGGCCATTGTCCCCTTCACACATATTAGGGAGAATAAGGGTTATATTATTACATATATTGATTTAATCTGGTATTAACTTAAGTGCACAAGTAGAAGCCGCAATAACAATAAACCGCGCATCCTTAATTTTCTTCTTATGTTACTATTCACATCGGAGAAGACGAACTTTGAAAAATTGCACTAATTTATCTTCAGACAACATAAACAAATTTACATAGAGGAATTCGAATCTATCTTCCAGCCTGTAACAAATTAGTATATTTCATTACGAGTGCGGAAAGCTTGTCATTGCAAAGAGTTCCGACAAATGTCTACCCGAGCCGAGGCGCAGCCGAAGGTGAGGGTTGACAGTCGGAACAAGTTGCAATGATGGTTCCGCACGTGTACTGAACGACTATTTTTAATACAGTTGCGAAAAAATTAAGCTATTTAATAAAATAATAAAAACACAATAAACTCAACTAACTAATCATTTATTTCTTATAAAAGTTATAATTCACATATTCATTGAAATTGGTACAGTTTTTTATACTAACTGGGGAAGTTTTAGGTTGTATATTTACTGTTTGAGATAAACTATTATTAATTTCGTATGATTGTTCATGTATATATAATATAACAAACAACTAAACTTGCAAAGAACATTTTTGGAAAATGGCGCCAACTGTAAAAGAATATGAGCAGAGATTTTTTTTTCTTCACCCATTCTGGGTAGGCAAAGGGAACTATGCCCATACAGCCAAATCTTCAGTAGAATTTTTTTATTGATATGAAATTTAATGAGATGAAATGAAATGAAACCTAACCTAAAACTCATTGAATCAAATCATTAAATCTGATATTAAAACAAATGAGTAGCTTCTTTTTTGAAATATTTGCATGAATTATAAAAACTTCTATGATTTTTTTTAGTAAAAACTTCGTGGTTGTTTTTTTCTTTTTAATAGACATTATCTTGACAGTTGGGAAAGAAAACGCACTAGTTCGGAAAAGGTAAAGAAAAAACACGAGTGTGTAATAGCCCACATCCCGAACGCTATACGTCCCTGCAATACGCCACTTTTTGAGCAACTGTATTAAAAAATATGTTTCGCCATTCAGCGCAAGAAAATAGACCCAGACAAATCTTTGGAATCGGAGTCTGAGGTCGGCGGTGAAGTGGGAGAAGATGATGACGTAAGACGCGAGCGACGTCGAGTGGCTTCTATTCTTCAACAGATTCATAGCAAACAGTCGCAGCAGGTGCCAGCGCTGTTGGTGCATGTAAGATGTCATTCACTAAATATATTTTTCATAAAAAAAACACACACACGGGTACAGTATTTACAATATTCTTGCTTTCCTCGCTCAACGAATAAGTATCGTAAAAAAGCGAGGAAATGCTGCCAGAGTTGAAGTTACACTGCCACAGGGACCAAACTTTTTAAATTAGTTTTTAATTAGGTATTATTAATTATTATAAATTTGTATGTAAGTATGTTTGTAAGGAATTGGCTCAAAAAGTACGGGATCGATTTTAAAAATTCTTTCAACATTTGAATGCTACGTGATTAATATAGGCTGAAGGTGTAAAAAATATCTTTCATCGCATGCGCTAAAATAAATAAAAAGGTAAATACTCTAAATAAGTTAGGTCATAGACTCAAATTTATTCGCCTATTATTAGAATTATCGAACCGTTCTTCTGGGCAATGGGCTTCTGGTTAATTTACTTAATATGTACATCAAATTCTAACTATTCTATTGATAACTATCTTAACTCTTAAACCACATTATTTCATATTGCAGAATCTCCGTAAAGAGTATAAGATGAGAAACTCTGAAGGTTCGTGGTGTGGGGATAGAGATGGCGGGAAACGCACGGCTGTCGCGCGGTTGTCGCTGGCGGTACACGGGGGCGAAGTGTTCGGGCTGCTTGGACATAACGGAGCTGGTAAAACTACCACCATGAGGATCGTTACCGCTGAAGAACGACTGTCTTGTGGGACTGTGAGTAGTTTTTATATACATTTCGATTGTGTGCATAGAATACTTGTCTTGTAGTTTCTAATCATAAATAATGATATCCCTTTTGAGTTAATTTTCTATATAAAAAAGAAACAATAAAGAAGGTATTTATAAAATGCGTTGAATTGGATTTGGAATGGAATTGGACTTTGGGAGTGGAATCTGGATTTCTGGATTCCACTCCTAAAGTTGGTTGAAATTCTCCCATTAATTATTGAAATAATTGGTTTTAGTATCTCTTCCTTATAAAAAAATATTTTATCCATTAGGTGATGCTGGGCGGCAAAAGTGTAGATGAAGTGGCCTCTAGTGCGTTCCAGCTTCTTGGTTATTGCCCGCAACACGACGCGCTTTGGAAGAACGTCACCCTCAGGGAACACCTCGAGTGCTACGCTGCTATAAGGGGCATCAGCAAGGCGGATACGCCCAAGTAAGTTATAAGTCTTTAAGGCTAGGAAACTATTAAAATTGTCACTATTACAATTGAGAAAATTTGAGAAAAATACTTATGAAGGTAGAAATTTATTTTATACATACATACAATTTTTTTTAAATTTTAGTTTCAAAAGTAGACCAGACTTGATGACATTAAGTGTACCTACAGGTTTTTTTTGTTTTATGCTGTATACTAAGTGTATACTAAGTATAATTAAAAGGTATTTTTTTGACAACCTTGGGTGTGATTGCTTTGCTTCATAAATTTAAGATGTTATATGTATGTGGTATTGTTCTACAAATTCGGTTCGGTGGCCGTTATTACACAGTTGTAACTTAAAATAATAAGCCCTGAGTACATACTTCGCCTCTATATATCCGTAACACGAAGAAAGACGTAAAAATAAGGATTAAAATAGTATGGGAACAATGAAAGGTTAGACTGACAATATAATAACTAATATTTTGCCTTTAATTGGTCACAATACCCACAAACTAATATATAAAATTGACAAAAATGTAATTAAATTCAAGTGCTTCTAGCATAACCCAAGCTTATAATATTTATCACCCTCGTCAAAATTTCTAAAATATGTATCTATGTATATTTTCATTTATTTTTATCTCAATATAATGTATTTCTTTGTATTGATGTTTTTAGACTTAAATCATTAGTTGTTACTTTATTTATAATGTTCAAGCGGATAAAATAACTGCCGCAAACAATAATAAATTTAATCAATTAAAGTGAACAAAGAGCAATGGTTATTTTACAACCCAGGATCGTGGACGCGTATCTCAACGGACTGCAGATAATGGACCATGCCAATAAGAACGCAGACGAATGCTCCGGTGGGACACGGCGGAAGTTGTCTTTTGCCCTGGCTATGGTGGGATGCCCTCGAGTTGTTCTCTTGGATGAACCGTCCACAGGAATGGACCCTAGAAGCAAGAGGTTTCTCTGGGACACAATTCTCGCTAGTTTTCAGGTAATATAAATAAAATTAGTGGAAATTGTTGGAACGAATTGAAACAATTGTTAAAATATTCGATTTTTTATTGATTTTGTTTAACAAATTTTGCAGTGCATTTATAGTAAGTAGTATTTTTCTCAAACCTATTGAAGCCGTAAGTTACTTTATAATGAAATAAGATAGATAATTTATAAACACTAAATTAAAAGGCCAAAATTTCTCGAAGGCCGGTAACGACAGCCACTAAAATTGGTGCCCCTTGTGGGCGTCCCATAGGCACGTTTGCCCCCCTATCCTATATAAATTAAAAAAAAGGGTAAGGGTACGCGCGTAAGAAGTTATACTTCTTTGGCATTATTAAAAATAGTTTTTGATAGCATGCAAATAATTAATTACAATTAAATAATCAAAGACTGGAAAAGGAGTCATTATAGTCAATAAAGTTCAGTTTACATTTGAAAAATTAAATAAATAAATATTTATTATTATTCTTTTACATTAAGTGTAACATAAATTCTATTATTATTCGAATGTTGTTTTTAAATTATGTCCAATGCCGTAGCATCTTTCGTGGGCAACTTCATATTGTTAATTTTGTGTCACGGTGCGCGCGCATCGTAAAATTTCCCTCTCATCAATTTTTCATAACGCGCCTAAAGAAGTATAACATCAAAAATATTCATGTCACAATTTCTATGACAAGATTTTTAATGTCATTTTTAGGGCGGGAAAGGAGCAATCTTAACGACACATTCCATGGAGGAAGCTGATGCGTTATGTTCCAGAGTCGGAATCATGGTCAAGGGAGGTTTACGGTGAGGTCAACTTTTACTCTGCTTCATTTGTTATATTTCTCTTGTACTTTTTGTTTTTATTAATTACTAACGTAGCTTTTATTATTATTTTTACTAACACCTTAATTAATTGAATATATCTGACAAACAATAATATTATTAAGCTATTGTAGAGTGGTAGATTAAATTAATATCATAGAAAAAACTTGAATTTATTATTATTTAGATATTATTATTAGAAAAAAATACTGCATAAATAAATTAATTAATTATGGCATAAGTTGATAAAAAATTATATGCGTTTTTTTTATTTATTAAAATACACCACATCATATATTTTCTATAGTATATGTTACAAGCTATCTATTCTAAAATAAATGACAATTATAGTGAATATAATTATTATAAACATGCTATAAAAATAAGCTTATCGGCTTTAGTTAGAAAAATATTTTTAAGGGCAGATTTGGTATGGTGATGAAAAGTTCGCGAATGTTCTTTTAGTACGACCTAATCACGACTTCTGCGCCCGTTGCCAAATCATTTGCCGTGAAATGATGATATTAAAACTAGTATAGAATATTGAAAGTTAATTACTACTTATGTATAAAAGATAAATCGGTGTAATTGCATTCTTTTAAGAAAATAATCTTTCGTCTCTTTCCCTAAAATTTTGTTTACCCTGTGATGGAAAGAGACAGATGAGTGCTAGGTATAACAGCCATGCGGCAGTACTCGTGCTGGCAGCGAAGGTTTATTGCGTTATTTAAACTAAAAATTAATTAACGGATTTAATCCCGAATAATATTACATTGTTCTAATGTTATATTATAAAATCTACAGATGCGTCGGATCGACTCAACATTTGAAGAACCTATATGGCGCCGGGTACACGCTGGAAATGAAGATCGGACAACCTAATCACAAACAGACGGTAATTATTGGTTTTTGATAGTATAAAATCATTTATATATAAATGAACTGCAACTGAATGTTCATTTGGCTAAATATGGAAAGAAATTTGCACCCCGTGTGTAGTTTGATCTAACTTCAAAGATAGGATAGCTTACTGTACTTCTACTGTATGTGTCACTAAACTTCTCTTCAACGGCTGGACCGATTTCAATGAGCCTTAGTTAGATTTACAAATCAGCCCGGCAGATGGCGCTGCAGTCGGTACTTTCATACTTTGTTTAATATAATGCAGGACAACGTCTGTGGGCTCCGCTAGTATTAATAATAAAAAACAAAAACAAGCATAAATAATTTACTTTTCCAATAAATTTAGTTTCTAGCTTTAAAATATTTGATCTCGCTCCAAATCTTTGCCTCATCTGCAACTGTACGACACCAGGTTTGCTTGGATGGGACACGCTTCCGCTTTCCTTCCGGACTCCAATCCCTTCGGAGTGTATGGCCTATCCATTTCCACTTGCGTCAAATCTGCTGGCTAATCGGGGTTTCTCGGCAGCGCTCCCAAAGATGCTTTAAAGATCTTCTCGGGCCAGTAGATACCAAGAGAGCGTGATGTGATGTCTTTAGTGACCTGGAAGGTTTCACACCCATAGAGCAGCACAGACTTGACGTTGGATCCGAATATTTTAACCTTGATTCAACATCCGTGACTGCCACACAGGCCGAAGTTATGCGAATGTTGCTCGGGTCTTTGCAATGCGTAAAGAACACACTCGAAATTATTATTAAATATATTCTTAGTAAAAATCCAGGTCCATACTTTGACAGATTTTTTCGTCGATCGTAATACCAATAAAACTTCTACTAAGCCTGATTTTGTATATTTCTAGATGATGGAATCGGATATATCAATGTCACCATCACCGTTGAGGTCCGGTGATAACTCTCCATCATTAGAAGAGGCTGATGAAGGTGTGCTAAGTACTAGATATTAGTAAATTATCTATATTCCCTATTTGTTATTATACTCGTGAGCTTCATATGTATCTCAAAATTCATAAAAAAACAGTGTCCTTTACACAACTAAATATTAAATAAAACTCACAAATATTAAGCCCACGAGTATAATTACAAATATATATTTAAATATACTTCATTGCCATTATACACATAGTTATACATATAGAAAAAAACAAAAAGTAAGTAGGTTACATAAGTTATTAGGCAACGGGCGGCCTTATCGCTAACAAGCGATTTCCTCTAGACAACTCTAATATGGAACAATAGATATAATATATACTATCAAATTACTTACAAAACAATATATTTTTCCGCATTTTATTTAAAAAATGTTTGTAGGAGGTTCGGGTGGTGCATCAGTGACAGCGGAAGCGGAAGTAGAGGTTGAACCGGAAGCTGTTGACGTGAACATACACACACCGCTCGTTAGTAATGCACCTCCCGCCAGGCTTCATCATCAACGGTGAGGTGCCCTAGAAGTGGCTTTAGCTGTTTACTCTCTTGACAAATCAATAATGATAATTTTATATAGGCAGGAGATAATTCATATTTTTGAAGTTATACTTCTTTACGCGCGTTATGAAAAATTGATGAGAGTGAAAAATTACGATGCGCGCGCACAGTGACACAAAATTAACAGAATGAAGTTGCCCACGAAAGATGCTACGGCATTGGACATAATTTAAAAACAACATTCGAATAATAATAGAATTTATGTTACACTTAATGTAAGAGAATAATAATAAATATTTATTTATTTAAATTTTCAAATGTAAACTGAACTTTATTGACTATAATGACTCCTTTTCCAGTCTTTGATTATTTAATTGTAATTAATTATTTGCATGCAATCAGAAACTATTTTTAATAATGCCAAGAAGTATAACTTCTTACGCGCGTACGCGGACTTAACCCTTTTTTTATATTAGTATGTGATTCCTCTTTCGATGTGAATTCTTCAATGATGACCACTTTTCCCTTGACATCCAAAATCCAGTTGCTACGTTTTTGGACTTTTGGTCCAAACACTTTTTAATCCATCACTTTTAAAAAATATATATAGAAAAAAGTATCTGTCCCGTGGCCCAATACGGAACATCTAACTGGCGAAGTTAAAATTTTCGAAGTATTTTATACTCTGTTAAGGGGGCGGCCATAAATTACGTGAGGTGTTTAAGGGGGGGAGGGGATCGAGTCAAATCTCATTTAATCTTACGTTGGAGAAAGGGGGGGTCTCGGCAAATATCACGCAATTTTTTTTTCAAAAAAAAAAAGGAAAGGAAAACGTTTGACCCTAAAGGCCATCTCTGCAACTTCCCGCTAACTCCATACCTAACGCTCAACATTTCACTTATTTTGTTTTAGTCGTAAATAAAAGCACGAAGCAATTTTTTTTATTTTTCAACGCGTTTACGTAAGAAACCCACATTTTGAAAAATCTCACGTGCGATTGGGGGATGGGGGAGGGGGTTGAATAAACACATCTCACCGGGGGGGGAGGGAGTCACAGAAAATTTAAAAAAACACCTCACGTAATTTATGGACGCCCCCTAAGTAGCAGGTATGAAACTAACAAAGTCGTCTATAGAGGAAATATTGAAATTTACCTTACACTAGCACGGAATCCAGCGGCGGTGCTGGCCTGGAGCTGGCGATAGCTTTGGTGGTGCAGCTGTTTCCTGCAGCAGTCCTAGAAGAGAGTTTCGCAGAACGACTCGTCTTCTCCGTGCCTCAGCGCTCTGTCTCCAGTCTCGCCGCCTGCTTCCAGCAGATTGAGGAAGGTATGACTTTCCTTTAAAACCACTTTGAGAATCTAAAATAAAATAGTTTTTTGCAAGACACCGTAGTAAATAAAATAAAAATAAGCTTTAAGCAAGAAATTTAGATAAATAATTTAAAAGCGAGTCTTATTTTCTAGTTAATAACACAATTTCTCCAATTGCAGCGATTATTGATATAAAATATTACGTGAATAAAAAATGGTGAAATTAATGAACTGAACAAAACTCTTGTCAAGAAACAACTTAACATTTCTTTTACATTCAGAAAGGAGACTTAACGCAGACTACCGTCTGTCAAAAACGGGTTGAGTTCACGTTAAATCAACTGCGAATCTTACTCTCCTTACTCTCCTACTCATGGGAGTGCCTTAACACTCCTACAAAACTGGGTTTAATTTATGTTTTCCACTTCAAAGATCACGCGACTTTTTTTTAGACCACAAAATTAAGACAAACATGAAACAACAAACAAATTGACGTACACAAAAAATATCAAAACGGTGCCGTCCCAGAACGTAACACTACCAGCGAAATTAAATTTTTGTTATATAAAAGGGTAGGAGGCTCACCTGATTTTAATTGATACCGCCGCTAATAGACACTCATATTGCCAGAGGGCTCGCAAGAGCGTTGCCGGCCTTTTAAGAATTGCTAGCTTTTTTTTTTAAGGACAAGCCAACAACCAAACTATTATGAGATATATGCTAAAAATTAACGCGAATCTTCTTCATATTCACGTTTCAAAAAGTTTTTTTTTTATATTTTCAGCTAAGGAACGGCTGAACATAGTGGAATATAGTTTCAGTCAGACGACGTTGGAGCAAGTGTTCCTTAAGTTCGCGCAGAGTGAAAACGTGGAGTCTTCGGACCAAGAGCATTAACTAGTTAGATTTAGTTTGTTTACTTGACGATTTTATTTCCTTTGATGTTTTTATCGTCGAGTACACAGACGAAGGCATCTGTAATATACCTGCTTTAATGTAAGTAGTATCTTATTAAAGCTTTTGTATGATTCCAGAGAGATTTAGTCATCATATCATTCATAATTTGGAATCTTAGTCCAAAAATCCTTTCTTAATTGAATTGCCAAATGTAACTGCTTTTTAGTTATTTTTCAATGATTTAAAACGTTTGGCCTTTTCACTCTTCTAGAGATTTATGCCCGAACCCAATAATTAATCCACAATCTCAGATTGAAAACAATCTGATATCAGACCGTGACAGTCGATCTCCTATCTGCATTCCAATAACCAAACCCTACGAAGACAATCCATTTTTGGCGACGGGTAAACTGCTCTTTGTCGTTCCATTTAACCGAGTTTTCACTCATATTTGATAATCAATGTAAACCAAATAAAGTAAATAAAACCGTACAAATAATATTAAAATATACATGTGTACGTTTAAAACATAACAAACAGTTTTTTAAATATTTAAAAAACTGGCGTAAGTTAAATCTGTTAAAATAATTAACTGTTGAAATCGAGCGTTCGTCAAATGTCATTTTCATACAAAGGTCTATCCACAGACACCGATACAACCTCCCATGGTTAGCTTGTATCGACAGATGGCTATTACAATCAGTCGATTGGTTATTGGCACGCTTGTTACAACATTTGGATTAAGATAGGTTATTGGCTTCGGGCGATAGAGTACTAGACAAATATTAAATGATTTCTATGTAAGTTGTCAACTATACGATTTTACGTTGCTTGTGCTAGGTCAAACTTCCAACTCGACTAACTCTTAAATTCTGAAAATGGTGTATGACCTGAATCGGATACTTGAAAAAAACACGAGAAAACATTAATTAATACTTCATTAAATAGTTTAATTTAAAAAATTGCTGTGTTTTTTGAAAACTGTTTCACTTCAAGCATGCAAGAGTGCCGTTCCGTATTATAAATAATGTTATTTGATGAATAACCTAGAATTATCGAGGGATCATGGACCCCGACCCTATTCGCCTAAGATTTTTAAAAGCTATTAATAGAATATTTGCTAGTCCGTGTATCACGTTTTGATTTAATCAATCGCTAGTTTTAAGTATGTATGAACAATAAGATGTTAATATTTGTCAAAGTTATTAAATTCATGAATTAATTGCAAACATGGATTGAGCAAAGATCTTTAGACCGTCAGATTATTTTTGAGCAT
Organism: Pieris napi; assembly: GCF_905475465.1. Taxonomy (NCBI): domain Eukaryota; kingdom Metazoa; phylum Arthropoda; class Insecta; order Lepidoptera; family Pieridae; genus Pieris; species Pieris napi. Next base: position 4,032,738 of record NC_062235.1, on the reverse strand, counting down.
TGATTGCGGACTATTTTGACATATTGATGTTACGTCAAAAATAGCTTTAGTATGTCATCTGTCAAATGTTTGTCAAATTTTGACAGATGGGAGAGTTAGTGTTCGTTCTAGAGCCTTTGGGTTCGATTATTTTTCGAAATCACATTTAAATACTTTTTTTTAAATTTTGATTGACTTAATAATTTTGACAAATAATTCTTCGGTGTACAGTTAAGTATGTTGTACGCTAACGTTTAGTTAAAGTGATTTTTTCTAGTCATTTCGCCACGAGGCTATAGATAGATCCTAGATAGATTGTGTAATATTGGACATACACGAAATACAGAGAGACTCGGCGAGTCTACACAATACAGCTTAAATTAGCCATACGATAACCGCTTGTTAATAATGTTTAAAAATAGAGGAATTCCGGAAATCAAATTGAATTTCTTATGAAGAAAAGTTGGTCATTAGAATTCCCACAGGAAATAAGATAGATCAGTGGACAAATGAAGAAATGTTGATACTCGTCGAGGCTCCGTAATCGTTTTGTGACTAAAGTTTGCTAATAATTTAGACATTTTTATATACAGGCAATAAGATAATTACCCGTGGATGCTTCACTGTACTTATTTGTATTCACGATAGTCAATTTTAATTTTAGTATTTTAATCATGGTTTGAGGAAAATCATTATTGCCTAACTCATGTATAAAGTTCTGAAATAGATTTAGTAAGTAAAGGAAATATAACAGTATAGTACCTAATTTTATGAACACCGCCCATAAACAATGTTGCTAGTGAAGAGCGCGTTGGCGGCATATAGTATTCATATATTAAAAACGATTTTTTTTTTCAGTAAAACATGTATTTCAACTTAAACAATGGTATGTCTCTTTTCATCACAGTGTTAATACAATGTTACGACGAACGCGTACTAGTTCAGACAGAATTAGATTTTATGAATAAGAGGGTACCTATATATATTAATTTATCCACAAAAACTACCCTCAATATTTAACCAAAATTTCATAACAATAAAAACATATAATTTCCAATCAATTACTATTTATTTTTGTCTATTTCTAACTTTACATATGAGTCAGCGATAAACAGTTGGCTAGTACATTGGTTCGCGACTGGTCAGGTCTGATGATTCTTAAGGTGACTACACATTAAATAGTATTGGGTTATGATATTGTTGATAAAGTACATAAATTTCTCCTTAATAAAATTAACAGCCCGTATTCGTACCTCCAGTTACATTGGAATTCAAACCAAAAATATTTTAAACTTGAGTACAATGTCATTTGCTATTTTTGACATTTTAAAGGTTCATAAATGTATAGCTGTTGATTTTTATTTAGCTTTAGCGTGTAGTCACTTGTTTGCGATGTCTTTATTTATGTACTACACTACTATGTTACTATATGTTAGATATGGGTTTAAATCATTTGTATATGTCGATAGTATAATTCGCCGTTTGACAATCAATTTTATTGCGAATAATTGTTGAACGCAACTAAATAGTAGAATTGTTATAAGAAAAAAGAACTATGATATAATTATCGTGTTTTATTTCGTAACTCCTAAATTAAGATTTTTTTACATAAACTAGGGCTTCGCTCTAACAAAGACACAACCCGGTCTATTGACAAATATTTCGAATGATTTCCTTAAATTGTAAATATTATTTACGTACCTGAGGGAGAAGTGTATGCTAAAAAGTAGATAGGTATAATAATATTTAGTTTTTATTAGTTTTTCCAGTTCAAAATCATACATGATATTGAAGTAACAAAAGCTTATAATAGCTAAATTTAAACAGAAAAAATATTTTATTTTATAATTAAACCTCTTTATGTTTTCATTAAAAAAATTCCTTAAGACCTTATTTTTCGATATCCAGAAGAAATGCTCAGCTGTGATCAAGAAGCTGGTAGAGTGTTTTACGCTTTTAAAAATATTAATTTTCTGGTAAATGTCCAGAACTCTTTCTAAAATTTCTGCCAACATCTCAGACACCGTAATCCCAAACTTGTATTGCTGCTTGTCTGCAGTTGATGCTTAGGAATGTGATCTGGAAAACTGCAAGAAACATCTAAAGAATTAAAGCACTTGTCAGTTTTGTAAACCAATGATTGCTTAAGGTCCAGGTCCTTATTTGCGAACATTATTTGATTTTGTATTACCAACTGTTTACAAAATTCTAACCAATTTCTATACCGAAAATACCACACAATATAGGTATATGTAAGATGGGCCATGGCAAAGATATTTGTGTGACTGTGGAATTTGATGAGTTACCGATTAATGCAATGAACAATTTTACAATCCGGCCACGTTATATAGGTACATATTATATGGAAAATACAAGAGATTATTTATATGTTTCATAGGTATAGGCACCATCTTTCATAATTAGTAAAAATTTTACGGATGAAACGCAATAATAATAATATTAGCGTCACGAAGGTGTGCAGCGTTTTTGAAGAAGAAAAGGGAGAGACCGATTGAGAAAGAGTGAACGTAGCAATATACGAAATTCTATTTTTAAAATTAAAATTTCGTAAAGTTAATTTATGAAATATCAGTATTTTTTTTATATTTTATTCGTCATTTGATATTTCAATAAATTATTTTGCATAAAATAAAATTTTAATTTTAAAAATAGAATTTCGTATATTTTTAATTTGTATTGTATCTAGTTATATACACAAATACAAGGAGTGATCATATACTTGTACATGATCATCTATTGGGGCTTTTACCTTAGTAATAATTAAATTACAAAGAAGTTTCACTTCTGACATGTGTATTGTGTACTTTGTACGCACGCACTTTTTTATTTTTATTTTAGAACACCTTGCCTTGTGATGCAATACCAATTTTATTAAAATGCACAACAATCTACAGATTTTCTGCGCAATTATTACCTAGATACATCCTACAATAGGGCTTTGGTAACCTGCATGTCAACGTTTAATACGAAACCTTAGCACGTACAAGTTATTACTTAAACACTAGATTGGGTACACGAATATTACTTGTATAGCTTCAACTTAGGTATGCGGAGGTCAAATGGATCTTCAGAATATTTTTGCTTGAGATTGGGATAGCTTACTTATTGATGATCGCGTACTAATAAGTTATTTGTTTTCTCGTACCAGCTAAAACGAAAATAACCGAAACTATGTCGGTTGCTCCTAGTTACATTTTCGAATGTGATAGTCGTTGCGTAGTGATGTGGTGTCTCTGCATTTTCTTCTGCATTTATTTATTAACACTTCGTTGCAGAAATATAATACAATTGACATAATTAAATGAAAAGGAGGGCAACTGGCGGCCTTATCGCTTTCGAGCGATCTCTTCCAGGCAACCACTTACCATGAAGAGAGTTCAGAGGCGTTGTATCGTCGGACATCTAGGCAGTATACAAAATACCATCCGTATCACCTCGACGTCCGGCGTTCCACAACTGAGCGTTTCTTAAGGTAGTTATTCCCGCGCACCACCACTAATCTGTCGAACCAGATTTTACCAGCTCTAAAAGCCACTTACCTATGTTTAATGTACAGCGATCATTCAGTAATTTGATGTATCGAATGTCAAAAATTACGAAGCGATAGATTAGATAGATGCCAGACGGTTTTCTTTATTTTAGCTTTAACCTCGAAACCTTATCAAAATGCAAACTAGATAATAATGGTAGTTTTATGATAGTTGGTAATGTTTACTATCAATAAATGTAACTGTTTTGCCTGTAGTTAACAGCTACCTTATGTACATAACCATATAATAGACATAAATAATAGGCTTTCTTTGGTATGACGAAAAAGGCAAAGTAATTTCTTCTTGATAACTCTTGCGTGTTTTCTGTGATGTTTTTTTATGTAAGGAAAAGATGAGGTATATTCGAACAATGGTCAAATTGTGTTGTATGTGTACAGCAATGTCCCTGCAGCACAGTCGTATTACCTAATTAAGGTAATTTAATTCCTACCCTTTAGCCATCACAAGTGTGAAGAAATAGGTTTAGTTTTGATAAAATAGTTAAAAACTTATGCCGTAAACTTATAATTTATTTCCAACACACAAATATACACTATATACAGTATTGACCTGCAATTTTTTTGGGAATGGAGGTCATGGCTTCGAAGTCTACTTATTTCAAAGCCCCAGGGACACTTATGGGGAGTAAAATGAATCAGGGTCCAAAAGGGTGCCAATGTTTGGCGAAGGATAAGCATCAAGCCAATGACCGGCTTCCCTAGACCTCACTGCCAGCAACGTTGCGCGGTATTTTTAGGATAAAATATGTGCATGTACTAGTGTACACACGTAAGAAGTGAAACTTCTTTATGACCTTATTTTTCGAAAAATGATATGCAACTTTTGGTTAAATAAAGTTAAATTAGATACAGTTTAACAAAAGGCTTTTATTATCATAGACATGAATACAAAAAAATGATACACTACATTTTTTTCCAACCCCGATAAAGAAGTTTGACTTCAAAAAGCAACATCGCGCGTAACCGAAAAACGTGACGATTTGCTACAAAATTTCTCCCATACGTCGATAAAGAAGTTTCATTCCAACGCCGATAAAGAAGTTTTACTTCAAAAAGCAACATGGCGCGTAACCGAAAAACGTGACGATTTGCTACAAAATTTCTCCCATACGTCGATAAAGAAGTTTCACTTCAAAAAGATGGCGCGTAACGGAAAAATGTGACGCGTAACGAAAAAATGTTACACTAAATTTTTTTCCAACCCCGATAAAGAAGTTTCACTTCAAAAAAAATAAAAAAAAAATAATTTGACAACGAACATGTGAATAAGTAGGCATAACGAAATCTAAAGGTGGGAACTGACCAACGTTACGAGGTGTAATGTAACACGTTACACAGCGAGCATACGTGCAGTCAGTACGGCGTGTTACGGGGAAACCAGCGAGCAACGAGCGGCGGCGGCGGCGTTGCTCGCTGGTTTTCTCGCGGTTCAGTAATTACGCGTCGCACGTCGCGAGTGATCATGATTATGATTTTCTATAAATTGTGTCTCTTTTAAGTACTTTTGGTCCAATTAAATTCAACAGTTCTTCAAAATCGAGACCTGCGTACAAAGTTTTTATACTGTCCAGTAATCATTTGGTTTTTAATATTGCAATCAATAACAAACCACCTCATACGCCTGTGTTTTTAAATAAGTTTTATGTTCAGTAACATTTTTTCTTCTTCTTAATTTGGATGAAACAATAATTAAATAGAATGAAAGATATCAACATTATCACTATCACATCTCGTGTTACGCCGATTTTAGAACACAGCGTAACATGCTCGATGCGTAACATGCTCGATGCGTAACACGCTCGATGCGAATGCTACATTTTAACACAGCGAGGATTCGTGCAGTCAGTACGTCGTGTTGCGGGGGGAGCAACGAGCCGCTCGCCGCTTAGAGTGCTCTATCCTGCTGTCGGTTTTTCGGCGAATCCTGTTTTGTGCAATTGTCCTTTATTGTTAATATTCGAGACTTAGTGGTATGACTTTCGTACGTCAATACGTGTGTCATTATATTAGGGGAGCCCACTATGCTAAATGGGGATTTACAGCGTAAAAAAAACTGTGCCATGGACATACTCGAGCGCGTCAGATATTGATAGTATCCATGTCCTACGTATTTTTAATAATATACGTATGTTACTCTGATTGTTTGCATGGTGGTCGTACGTAAGGGTTGAATTTAATTGAGCGCGTCAGATTTTCTAAGGGGGTGATAGTGAACCTAAAAAAAGTTCTCATCTAAATAATCTGACGATTTGGATGTGACGCAAACTCGCGGTCATTAAAAGTATTTGCAAAAAAAATCGCCATTTGTAAATACTCAAGCGTGTCGTATTAAGGGTCCATATATATGGATCATCTTTATGTCCTAGACGTGATGTCTCATAATCTGACGATAATCTGGAGGGATTCGCCTAATCTGATAATTAAAAAAAATTAAGTCATTGAACTTGATTGACAAGCTCAGGAAATAGCAAAAAGTGTATGCTGTTCAAGTGGAACTTGTATTTATTATATAATAATTTTAAAAAAATGCTTATAAAGAATTAAAATTTACCGGAAGAACCGGTTCTTTGTCAATATTCTAAAATATTTACCTACACATTTTTGCTTATATGATAATATAAGCATTAGAAAAATTTATATAAGGTATCTTCCTGTATATTAATCTGCCACGCTGTACTCAATCCCGGAATCCTCGCTTGGGCTCCCCTACTATTAGTGTACATTCCCGAAGAGATGCAGAATGACCCCATTTTTCACAAAAAATAAATAAGTCCAATGCAATCCAAATATACAAACATGAAATACAAGAGTACCCTTATATTTAAAATCTCAAGATGTTATCTAATAATTTATTGATTCCGAAAAACTTATACTGATACCAATTCATAAAACTAGGTTGTACACTGCCTTTCCTTTCCCAAGTGGATCTGCTCAAGGATAATTTAAATTGTTGGCGAAGGGATCCAGTGTTTCGCAAATACAGTCACACTTATTAGATTATTTGAATACTTCACTACATTATCAGGTGAGCCTCCTGCCCGAAAACTGCCGGTTCAATCAAAAAATATTTATATAATAAGAAATATTTATTAGATGTTATTAAATGAATACAAAGAAACTTAAAGGCTAAGCGTAAATTATATGTAATGACACTATCTTTATTACTTTTTACATACATTTTCGCTCCAAATATTTGAAGGACATTATTTTAATATAAACCTTCCTTACTTAAGTTATCAAATAAATTAAATACATAAAGTAATTATGTATTTTATATGTGATTTGTATTTAAATTAATTTTGTGACAATAACCTGCCAATTTCCTACAGGAATAATGGTTGCTAAAAGCTTGCGGCAAAATAACGGACTTTGTTAAAACGGAAGCAATTAAGTCAACGCGACATTCAATACTGTAAATTAATGAACGTATAGGTCACATTTATCATCCGCCTAATAAACCCGTTTCGATTTATTTCTCTAAGGCGTAAAATATAACTGCTATAATATAGCTAATACTTACTGTAATATGTGTATTGGGCAGTTCTTAAGAGAAGTGTGTGAAGAAGAGTGTGTCTGTTTACGATTTGGTGTAAATTTATTAGGACTAAGACTTCAAAACCTAGGAGACATATCATCAGTCGGTACCCGTTGCCTTGCCCACTATCCCTAGATGAAGTAAACATGCTTTTGTCTTTGATGTGTAGTGCTTTCGTCATGAAAAACCAAAGTCACATTAGACCATGATCAATACCCGAAATGGCCATGAATGGATGACTTGAACTATTGGATATAAATTATCTTAAAACATATAAATTCAATCAAAAAATATAAATATCGCTAATATTAGTGAAACAATCTATGGTGTGATTTAAAAAATCGCTGAAAACAACTCGCCATAAATCATCTTGCAAGAAGTAACTTCAAAACCGGGTAGGTAAACAGTTTATAAGTTAGCTTGCCTCACGGCAGACGTGTTACCAATTATATAATAGACGTCCAGTGACAGTTTTATATATTATTTATTTAATGTAGGCAAGAATAGATAGGTAAGAAGTTTTTAGAAAATTTTCGTTAATACTCAATTTCGGTTATTTATTAACAATGTGTGTGTTTTATATCATAGAGATTTTGTTTATATTTCATCGATGATTTAGACCTGGATTTGGGGTTGAAGGATTTTAAATAAAATTATTATAAAATAATTTATAATAGGTATTCTAAGAGTAATATGGTGTGACGTTTTAACGAGACCAGTTAATCTAGGTCTGGATCTAAATATTTTAATGTGAACCTGTTTTTCCAGTTTATTTTATAAGAAGACGATACTCTGTAGATATTCCCTGTCCACTAAGCTCTGTATACATTAACTGTGTTTATATTTATTATTATAGTATTAAATATTATTTAATACTATAATAATAAATATAAACAACTAATCCTTCTGTGGAAACTTAGAATTAATTCTCCGAAATAAACTCAGGACCTCCAAATCGAGTCAAGTCGTAAATTAGTAGACAACCTTTCTTTTAACTTTAATCAAATCCAAATTTTCTTTGAATCCAACTGTAATTTTATGCTACTCTGTCAATTTCGTGTTTATTACATATTTCAAAGTTAAATAAAGGAACCTATCACTCGTTAACACATTTTATATAAACACAAAAATTTCCAAATAGTTATTAGTTACTTTATTATAGTTATATTTACCTAGTTTTGTATTTATAAACGCTACAATAGAACAATACGAAATTAATTAAGCAAATAGCACTATAAAAGATTACGATGAAATAAGTGATACTCTGGGATTTTGACGTTAATGTTGGATAATGTGGCCTTTACCGAGATTCATGAGATTAAATTATCAAGAACAAATTATATGATGAGTTGAGTCAATTATTTCTTTAAAATATTTATTAATTTACTTTGATGGGCGACTTTATTGCCAGTTTTAATATATTTCTTTGACGTATATAAACGCAAAATATATACTAAAACTAGTGTATGTAAAAACATGTAAAAAAATGTACTCGCATGGATATCCGTAAAAACACGTAGTAAAGTGCGTAAGCCAAATAAAATATATGCTGATTACCGATTTGTTCAGGTACATCAAAAAGACGGGACAATAAGCTAATAATAAAATATACATAATATGATTTATAACAAAATAAAAAATTCTGCACAATTATTGTTATTTATCTAGTTGACTATTCGAACAGGTGATATCTAAGGTGTCTTAAGTGACTATATTTGTAAAAGAAAATTTTAAAATGTTTTCATCGGAAAAATATTAATTGTTAAATTTACTTGAATTAATTTATGCTTAAGTATCTCTCTATAACTGGTCTTTTACCTGTTGAAAGTTTGCTGCCACTAAATGCTTGTGTAATAAAACCCCATTCTCTAAGTGTTATACGCAATTGATAAGGATGTACCTCTATCATAAGTTTGACAAAATATACGCTAAAGTCTATGTAAAATATTTGACAATATACAGATAATTCTTGCAGCGGCACTGTTAGGGCCTAGTACATAAAACTTCAGCACCTAATCTAAAACGTTAATCAAGGTTAAATATTGTCTCGAGATCGGATACTCTTCTTCTTTTATTCTGTATAAAGTCTGTCAATTTTGATAAGCCCCAAGATAAAACACGACCTTATGTTAATTTTTTTCAAAAACTTGTCACGTAAACGTTTAATACTTTGTTAAACTCATAGTGCGTCAACTAAGTCATATGATCTCTCATTCGGAAGATCATTCCACAATTGCCTTGAATATTAAAATTTAAACAACCCTAACCTTAATAAGTTAATAAAACGTCATTATAAGTTTCGTAAGATAGATTTATTTTACAAATACATATTTAAGTAATTTGGCTCCAAACCTTAAGGAGCGGGCCGCGTGCTGCCCAGAGCACCGTGCAACCTCGAAATAAGTTATTTGCTGGTATACGAAAGCTGTTCAATTTTTCCCAAGTATTGAGAAAGAAAGAGCGTCAGTCTAGCAGATTCATAGAAACAAAATAATGAATAATAATTGAAATCAAATTGCGTCAAAACCAACGGTAAATTCTATGGAATTAAGTAGGCATGTTGACTGACTTGATACCATTATCATTTTCAGTAAATAATGCAAATGTGTTGTTATCTTCGAAATGTAGGTTCTTCATTCTATTCATGTACCTACAATGTTCAATTACACGTGAAAACCGTAAGCTGAGTAAAACAATTGTATTAGACTTTGTCATGGAGTCTTTCAAAAGAATCTTATAAATCACTAGCTGACCCGGCAAACGTTGTTTTACCATGTATACGTATTTTATTTGCCATGTATATTATTTCTAGGAAACATTTTTTTTTTAGTAAAAATAATTATCAATAATAAAAAATAGGTGTTGATTGGAGTGAAAATAAAGGGTTGTATGTATTTTTGTATGATATATCATAAAAAATAAAAACAAATTTTTTGTCGAATAAATAAAAAAATTTTTTTGGGGTGGAAACCCCTTATCACTTAGGAGTTTGAAAGATAGATAGTAGCCGATTTTTAGACTTACTGAATAAGCATAAAAAAATTCATAAAAATCGGTCGATTCGTTTCGGATGAGTATGGGAGCGAACATGTGACACGAGAATTTTATATATTAGATTTCGACTAAGGCTGTCAAAGTATTTAGATATTATAACTAGGGAGCTGGCAAGCATTTAATTATATGATTTGCTTCTATTCCACAAAATTTTCTTATATTTATTACTAAATATTCTTATAATATTTACTATTATATCTGCATTCTGATTGACTTCTTACTCAAAATCCAGGACTTATCATATCATTGGACAAAATTATTTACAAAATAACCAACAATTCAGAATAACCTATATTGCTCCAACATTTCTTCAGGCGGTAATTTTTAGTTAATAAAAAAAAGTTGTAGTATTTGCTTTTATTATGAAAATCATGTTCCTATGTTTATGTGACAAAATATTCAAAGCTATTAATAATACTAAAGCTGCAGGTAAACTCAATAACTACTAAAATTTCTCCTCACAACAACTAGCAAGTATCCTTACCCACCTCATAAATTTATCTTTTACAGAGGGTCCTAGCTGTTTAGAACTATCAATCACGAAATCTATGTTAAAAAGGGTAATAAAGTAGATATTAGTACTACAGACCTATAACATTATTACTAACTAAAGTGCTTGAGAAACTTATGCGCAATATGTTGAGCTCTTTTTTATACAAATTCAGTGTTATAAATGATGAACAGTACGGTTTTTAAAGAGATAAAAATACTATCCTAGCAGCTTTCTCTTTAAGGTAATTGTGGAACATATCGATATTCGTAGATTTTTTGACATGAGCCAATCATTAGAATGCGTAGATTACAGCATTCTTCTTCAAAAGACGTAAGGAATTCGAGGATTACATTTGAATTCGCTGGCGTAAGCAATAATACCTTACTCGGCGTAAGCAATATGTTGAAATCCCTCATAATTTCTCTCCTAAAGTGATTAAAAAATATTGAAATGAGATACAAGTCTTTGGCTATGTATTGCCATAAAGGCGTTCCTCAAGGGAGCATACTGGCCCATTACTGGTTTTTTCTGTACATTAATGATTTACCGGATTTGTTTAGTAATACATGCGTTATTTACGCGTATGATAGCTCAATGGTCGTTTCCGAAGATACTACCGGTACGGTTTTTTTTTACAATTTACACCGATTGACCTAGTCCCATGCTAAGCTGGTGAAGCTTGTGTTATGGGTACTAGGCAACGTATATACATACATATTATAGAAAGATAGACATATAAATACATATTTAAACACCCAAGACGTAAGCACAACCAAATGCTCATCACATCGATGTTTGTCTCAGCTGGGGATCGAACCCGGGACCCATGGATTCGCAGTCAGGGGTCCTAAGCACTAGACCAATGAGAAGTCAATATATATAGTAATAATTTCAGTGTAAATATAAAAAAAAGAACTATAAAACTTCGGCATTATGATAATACCAGACCCAATAAGCTCAAAATTACTTATAAAACGAGTCATTGAAGAAGTCGTATCAACAAGTTTCTTGACATAACAGTAGACCAAAATCTTACTTGGAAACAACACATTTAATCCATATGTACCCACCTTAATCAATTTGTATTTGCTTTGAGTCGAACTCGCAAAGTAGCCTCAAAAATCTCAGAATTTATTGCGTATCACGGCTATGTTGTCTCAGTTCTGCGCTATATATTATGGGGATATTAGTTATGGGGAAATTGGGTAGATGTGAATAAAGTTTTTACTACTCAGAAGAAATATATTATATTGGGTGTTGGACCTCTTGTAAGCTGCAGATCATTTTTTACGAACTCGGTATTTGGAAGTATCCAAAATTATTCAAAACATTTAAAGAAACTTGCCTGATTCTATCGAGAGATCCAACACGGATCTGGATGCCTGCATGTTGCAACACTTAAAAAATTGTTACGCCATCAAACTATTTAATCATCTTCCTAGAAGTTTTGGATCGCTGCCGTGTAATGCTTTCAAAGGGAAGATACCTTTATAGCGTGGGAGAGTATTAAGACCATAAGTTTTGACAACAATTATAAATAGCATAACTAATTATTATGACATTATGATAATTAATATGACATTTTCATGCTATTTTTATATGGCTGTTTGTGCCGTTTTTTATAATTAATCAATCAGAATGGACCACATTGTTTGCAAATAAACCATTTATTATTATTATAACAGTTATTTATGAAAATAAAGTCATTTTGTCACTAATATTTTTATTAACATCAACAATGGAATATTTTTACGTGCGTTTTTCGTACAAAATAATTATCGAGTAGTAACTACATGGCACATTTAATTTGTATTATGTATAAACCTAGTATAATAGATTAGCAACAAATTATATAAATTTGAGCAGATTGAAGAATAGTCTAAATTTTTGGAACATAAATATCTCAGTAATTAAAAAAATATTTTAGTAAAACCCTGAAAATCCTAATTAATAATAACTCTATATAGAACGTACTAAAATAATCATGACTATAACATTGAAATATTTCACAGCCTAAAGATTCTAAACCAAGCAACAATAAAATTATACTAAACTAAATAACAACAAAAACTATAACTGCATATATAACAAGTCAAGTAGTATTAAACTAATAAATAATTAATTTTTTTTTTTTCAAAAATTTCAAATAAATAATTTCAAAAGTGGCGATTTAGCCCCAGTCAACCATAAAAAGATATTATAAACATATTTTAAATAACTAACTGGCACGTAAAGACAAATTGTCAGGATCTTCAAAATGTTTTTGGAAGGTGTCATAAAAAACTGGGTAAATTTAAATTATATTAGCCAATAATTATTAAGGGGACCAAATGAACAATTTAAATCAGTCTGTTATAACACCGCCGCATATGATTTTGTTAACAGGTAGAAACTTGGACTAAATTTCCAACAAAATTTGCTTGCGTAAAAAATTATTCATGAAAAATTACAGAAAAATGGCTGGGGCATATATTAGGGTCTAATTATTAAGTTTATAATTAGACTTGTAATAATTGTAATGTTAACTGTAGATTTAAGACTGCCCTATAACAAATTTACATTTTGCGTTTGTACTATAATGGTTAATTCGATTGCATTATTGTGAAATTAATGAAAACATACTTGCGACAATTTTCCGCACTATACGCCTCTTGGATATATTAATCTATAGTGGGGCGGCGTTGTGGTAGATTCAGGCAACATGCGGATGTTCGCCTGTGATGAGCTGAAGGGATTACGTTATTATTTCAGTAAAAAATATAAAAAAGTGCTCTCTAAAAGTGTGTGTTTTAAAATTTCCCAATTTTATTATTTCTCGGAATCGGAAATTGACTTTTTATTCGTTTCCAGACGAAAATAGGAAATTAAAATAATTATTTGATCCCTACCCTATATATTTAATTAGTAGCCCTATAGTTTTAATTAATATTTTTTTCTTCATAAAGATTACTTTAATAATTTGAAAGAAGATCTCATTTTTCGTGTATTTACTTTACTTACATTTCGATACAGATTTTCCGCGAAAGAATTCTGCATAAACATTCTGAAATCCGCACTTGACAATTGTTTAGCTCATATTATCTCTTAAATAATTTCTTATTGCGTTAAACTAAACAATAATCGAAAATGTATAGTGGTATGCAAATCATTTAATTATTGTTTTGAGAGAAACGATTGCGAGTTGCCGTCGCTAACCGACAGATGGCGGTGCCGCAGCGCCGCTACTATATCAATGAGGCGTATACCATCAATGTAACTGGACAAAGCTGTTTTCATTAAAATCGCTACAAAAAGTGTAAAGATAAAGCTCACGTGTCAGAGTTAATTTGGTCATATGAAAAACAATTTGTTTGTTTGTCATTGCTTAATATGTGAGACTAAATAGATTTTATTAATTGCATTTAAAATTACACTATATATAATTTTCAATCATTAAATATTTTGAAGTATAGTTTTGTAACTATATATGTAATAGTTACAAAACATAATGTGATTGTGGTATAAAAGAAATGTTCCAAAAATATATAAAGGCACTTAAAACACAATTGCCAGACTAAAGAAAATTTTACCTACATCAATTTTTTGTCAGAGCCAAAGGTTTTCTCCATTTAATTATCCACAATCCACATTTGGAATGAATGTAAACAACGATTATCAATTATCATTGACATATTATATCTGCTGTATTGCTAACGAAATGCACAAAATACAGCATATAGTATACAATATGCTGTATTTTATGTATGATAAATGATATTAAAGTTTTAAATAACTAGAATATTTTTAAATTCAAATTTAAATCATTCATCAAGTTTTTAACAGTCAAAAATTAAAAGTCAAACTGTTTATTGTCAATGGACCCATCGTCTGTAAGTGAGATTCATGAGTAGTGTCACTCCATTGTCAATTGGACGTACAATAAACGGTATTGAGGCCAGACCAACGGCTACTGTGACCAAACTTCTTGGTGTTGGTGGTAGACGCTTAACATTCTTTTGTAAATAAGTGTTGGTGTATGCACAAATCCTGAAAATTAACAATTAACTCACTTTATTTCATTAAGTAACCTTATGGGCTGTAACAAAATAACACATTTACATACATATAAAGTATATCAATTAATTGTTGCACAAATAAAAAATATATATGTATATAAATTTTAGTTAATAATTAGAAGCATTTAAATAAAAATGTTAGCAACCATCGCACACTTGAAGCCAAAATGAGCCACCAAACTTAACTCCTGCAATATACAAATTACTATGTATTTAAATGATGATAACATATATGAATAACTAGCATTTTTACAATTCGCATATTTATTTCATTTATTCGAAACGGTTCTTAGATATCTAATATACAACAATACTATACATATATATACCCAGCAGCCAGCGTGTATATTATAGTATAAGAAATGTTGAAAATTAGTGTTTTATATTAATGTTATTTCTCTGTTACTTCTCTATATTTTCATTAAAAGAAATTTTTGTTGAAAAACTTTGTTTCTTAAAAGTTAAGGAAATAAAAAAAAAATAGCAGATTAAATTGGTTGATCCATTTTGGGCTTTGTCCCTAGAATCAACCAATTCATTTTGACTTAATTTACAATATATTATATACTAGCCGTTTCGCGCCCGCTTTGCTGGACGAATTAAAATAAATTTTATGTTTCATTATTTTATTTTTTTTCATATTTTTATTATTCTTCTTTTTAACTTCCCGCTAAGAAAATTGAAATATTTCGAAAATCGAGTTTTTAACAGATGTTGACGTTTTGCGGTTCTAGGAAGCCTCTTTTGTTTTTATTAGCGGGAAAAATTTTCATAAAAGTAAAACAGAAATAAAAAAATGAAGGAACGTTGGAATTAAAAAAATAAATAGCCATAAACCATCTAGGAAAAATTTCGCATCGAATGGTGGTAGTTTCATGTCGATACGATCAGTGGTTTAAGCGTGAAAGAGCCTCAAACGAACACCATTTTCTTTTTATATATATAGATATATATATATTGATTTACCTACAGTGTCAATGAATATATATATAACTATCAAACCATTCAATTCAATTCAGAAGCCTTACCTGTTAATTGTAAAGCCTGGAATAACTACTGAAGCCAAAGTCTGCCAAATCAGAGCATCGCCTGTTTCAATTAACACCTTCTTTGGTCTACCATCATTCTAAAAGACCACACACTATATAAGTAACTATTTCATTTTTAGATTTATTTAATGTTTAACTATGTAAGAACTATTTTAATGTGTCTTGACAAATGTTTTTTTTATCTTTAACTCATAATAATACATTATACCTGTATATAGTAATATAGGCTATATTTAAAACATAAATGGCCAGCTTTGGTAAGCGGCTAGTATACAATAAAATAAAGTTATGTAACCTGAATCAGGCAGGCAATCAGGTACACATTTTTGTATTGGAAAGAAGTTTCAAATAATGTTTTCTTTACCAGTATTGTAACTGTAATAATAGATACTGTAATTGTTATTTCTTATTAGGATTCTAATTGTAACAATAATGCTATTAATGCCTTCAACACCAAAATTTTAAAAATTACAAGCTAGTAGATAAAACTCATTATTTTATTTTAATAAAATGTTTGTTGTGTTGGTGTTATTTACAGACAGATCGTGCCATACCTGATACATCTTCCATCCTTTATCCCCAGTGTCAGCAAAGGCGTAGGCAAATGCAACAGCATAGCTAGCCCTTACAACTTTGACGGGTACAAGTGACCGAAACGATTCACCCACTTCATTGGCATACCCTGCAAACATGGATCTTTTCAGTGACCAATACATTAGCAAAGATGAGGGGTGAGTTTAAATTTAATTCTCATTTAATTTACTATGACTATTATTCATGTTTTTAATTTTTATATTATGTACATATTACAAATTTGTATAACATTTATTAGTTGTAAAAGTAACTAACAAAAATTAAAATAGCTAAATAATTTTACTATAACAAATCTACAATTATATTTAGATATTAATATTTGTACACAACTCTTTAATAAAAGAGTTTGTAAAGTCAAAAAAACTATGACTACATTTTCGACATACCTAAGTATCGAACCCATGTATCACGAAATAAATCCACTTCACAACTAGACATTGTGAAGCTAATGTTACACACTCATCAGTACGTCTGTATTCCGTAGATTTTTTAGCTAGCCTAAAGTTTTTTTTTTTAAATATTTACGAATGTTAGGTAACCCAGGAAGCAGAAAGTTACATCCAAAATATAAAACACTTTAAATTTGAAGAAACATATTTCTAAAATATAGATAATTTTATAGTAGCTTTCAGTTTCCCTTATAGAAAATTCCAATTACCTTCCGGTAAATCTTTTTAAAATAATTCCGCAAAATATTTGCAACATCAATTTATAAGACGTACATCAGCTTTGATGAATGAAAACGACTGACAAATGACAGATGTTAAGTGTTAGCTAACTGTCAATTTTAAATTCACTATGGTCATATTATTATTGCCCTTGACAATGATAAATTGCAGTTGCCACTTAATGGACTTTATCATATTTTTGCAAAAAAGTTCGATCGTATTCATCGACTTAACATTTCAAGTATTTATTAGTCATTCAATAAAACATATATATATATTGCTTTAACTAAAACAATGTCATTGAATTGTCTAAATAAAATTGTTCTCAGTACTTAACTCGAAAATACAGTTTTTATACACATTAAGTATTTTAATACAGGAATAAATGTAAGTATTGTATGTACATGTAATAAGCTATTATTACTATATGCATATTGAAGCGAGATAAAGTATACATATTTATTTTTAATTAATATAGGGGAGTTTTAATAAATTTGAGTAGGCAGTCCTTTGATCAGCTGTTTGTCTGACCTTTTGTGTCAAAATGACGGATTGATTAGTAAAACGTCAAAACATGTCAAAGCAAAATCATCAGTTCTCAAATAATGGTCGAGGGTGATATACCGCTATATTTTTAAAATATGTTTTTATAAAATACATTATTTAAATTAATCGCACATACTGAATCTTTTGTAGTAACAATTAATTGTATTGAGATTCGTAAATCAAGACGTGATAGCCGAAGACCAGTGTGCACTAAATATAACGTAAGTTGTGTCGATAATTTGTAGAACATTACCTACTATTTCATTAAAATTTCTTACAATAATACAAATGTACTTACAAAAACCTTCACTGTCACTTTACCCATAACATTCGTTTAATGAATTTTTATTGCAACACGATTACGTACGTCTAAATTATTGATCAGCGCCAAGATTTACCTAGTGTTTATTTTAGATGGGTATTTATTACGTATTCCTAAAAATGAATGAACAGAGGTGTGACGCTAAATTATTTATTTTTATATTTTTGATAGTGTTAATAACATTAGGATACCTCATGATTTCCTAAATTATTTTTTTTAACACGGTAACCATCACTAATATTCGTCAAAAAAATTGGCGTATTATTTTACAATCTTATAATTTACATATTCGCATAATACATTTAGTAGTTTCCAATTATTATGTAAACACTAAAAAGTTACTTGATTTGTCGAAAGCGATAGAAGTTTTTTTTAATTTCTTTTTTAAATTAGCGTCAGTATATGACTTATCTCAAACTTCCCATCGTCCCATGACACAAAAGGTCTTCGGAATTTTTTGCTTAACAGAACTTTAGTTTTTTTGTCGTGCACCCAAATCTCATTTGGATTCCGATTTCTTCTATTTGTTATGGCCCGTCAAATTCAAACGTTATGTTTGCCGTACACCTTTTCACATTAGCTCAAATACCGGATCTAACAAACATTGTTCGACAAAAGCATTATTACAGACAAAGGACGTAATTACAAATAATACAAATATTGTAGTATTAAATTATTAAAACTCATAATGATGTCTTTTTGGATAATTGAAGTAGGTAACCAGTTAGTACGTAGCAGTAAATCAAACCGACGCTTAATAAATTCGCCAGATAACGGGAGCAAATATGGTCACTGCTATCTCTTCCATTATGGACTATTGAATAGAATCATACGCTTTATGTATTTATGAAACAAGCAGATATTTGCGATTTAGTATATAAGCAGAATTCAAATTAATTGGCGTGAATTGATGTTAAAAATATAATGTATTTTCGTTCATCGTCCACTGATACTGACTACTGTTTAAAGTGATAATTAAACCCCACAAAAAGAGCCCAGGGTTTCCCCATGATCATATTAAAAACTTCGGAATCACCAAATACAGAACTTGATTATAGAGTACAGAATGACTCGACAGACTTTTTGCGAACATTATATTGAAAAATCAATAATTTTAATTAATGATAAAAACATTTTGCTTATTAATAAATAGTGTGTTATTCATGCATTGTGTATTTTATTACAGCGAATAAAGCAATATGTTACGACGACATTAGCAGTTAGGCAATACTATCGCAATATTAAAATATATTTTAGAATATATACACGATTATATATATTCATAAGGACTTTTATTTTGAAAACAATAGTAATATCATGTACGTCACCTTATTGCCTTCAATTAAGTTACTTAAACAGTAAACAGTTACCTTAAGGAAAATGAAAAATGGCGTAATATTGCCATGATTCGTCCTTCGAAATTAAAGAAATAATTTCTTAAATTACTTGTAGCAACAATTCATATAAAAAATTATAATGTTACATATCTTTTAAACGCCAATAATTACAGAGTCCGTTTGTACCCCAAAAAAACTATCGATAGATCGCTCACACAACTTGCGGATCATCTTGAGAATCAAGCAAAAACCTACGTGCTAATGAACTAAAAAATCACAGCGTTGTATTTATTATTCTTAAAAGTGCGACGTAATGATCTTATATTCAAATAAATGATTGCTTACATAGCAAATATACTTGCGTACTTGGGTATTCGCGGAAACGTGACAAATCGTTATACGTCAGGTATGGATACTATGAATAGGTATAATGTGCAGTTAAGGTATTTAACTTATCAGAAATCTCAAGGAAGGAAATTTTGTATTCTTATAAAAACATGCGTATAAAACTCTTTAGTACATAATTTAAAGTTCTTTATGCAAAACTAGTGTTCGCCTACTGGCTAAGGTGATCCTAAGGTCGTGGTTGAAACGCTGGCTATTTATTATCGTATTACCAGATTCGTATCATACTTAGCGCCAAATGGCAACTCTGAATCTCACCCCCGTAAAATGACGAAATCTGTAACAAAAGTAGAAATATGTCAAACGAAACACACATTGGGGGATTTCGACACATTATAATAGTAGATTTCGGAATTAAAAAGTTTATATTATTAAAGATAATTTACTGCGTCAAAGATTATAAATTCACGTGATAAATGAACTTAAAATGAATTGATGTATAGGCCAATTGATACGCCAGCCAGTTATATCAATCCTGCATAATATGATGTCAAGCAAAATGCGTCGCCTTTTTGTCATGTGATTGCTAGTGATTCGTGTAGTGATAAATAAAGGAAAGTTATTTATAAACTGTGGGTCTGGCTTTATTCATCTCTGGCCTGTGTTCAATGTAGCTCTATGTCAAGATTCCCAGAGGTCGGTAAACGCAATAATTTAGCAGAAGTCCTTAGTGTTTGATGTGTTATACAACGTAATATACTAAAAATAAAATAAAATATGTTTATTATGGAACATAAGATACAGGTATCAATTATTCCACGTCATTAAATTTGAATCTGTAGGCCTCCCTACTCATCGGCAAAGACAGAGGGTGTAGGCCGAGAGAAAAAGCCGGCGTAAAAATCGGTACTCTTTTAAAATAGCAAATCATCAAACAACACTTATTTTAAAATAAATGTCGCAAATTAATTAGAAGTAGCCTGTCTAGCACTAATCCCAGGCCCTTTTATAAACTAGATCATCATTAACTTTATAGTAAGCCTTTTTACACAGCTTTTCTTTAATACATTTCTTAAATTTATTAAAAGGCAGAGATACAAGAGCCTCTGGGATTTTATTAAAGAAGAGTATCCCTTACTAGCTTAAATACCCACAATATTAAATTAATAATAATAATAAAATAATTAATTAATTCTTTTTTAATATGTAAATTAATGTATACACAGATTTCAAACTCAAACTCAAAATATCTTTATTCAAGTGGGTAACCAAGTACACTTTTGAATCGTCAAGTTAAATTAATCATAAATTTACATTTACTACCAGTAACTTTGCGATAGCATTGAATATAAAGAGTATAAGATCAATTGTGTAAAGGGTTTACGGATTTCAAAGATGGTTGTACATTTTATTTTAATTACCACCTCTGTAAATTTATAATGGATTTTCATTGGTAAGCAAGGCGTATGGCAAATACATAAGCTCTAAGACAAAGTAAGACACAGGTCTGCTTTTTTTTAATTATTGGAGATCAAACGTAAGAGGTTAAACTATAATATAAAAAAACAGTGGCGCTACAAACTCTTTAGGTCTTGGCCTCAGATTTCAGAATCTGTTTCATGATCAAAACTAAAATATAATATACCAAATATAAACTTTATTTTATTATATCACGTCACATTTTTTTCACTTAAGTTGAACTAATCTGTAACTTGTGAATTTGCTTGTATTTAGACACATTCTGTAACATGAGTTCCAAAATATATTTTTTTTTAATCACGCATTGTCTGTTTCCCAAAATATGGGCGACTACAGCGAAGGACATGGTGTGAAGTTCCGTCAACATGTTAAAGATATAAAAAGAAGGTATAAAGGTCGTAGGGATGATACTATGATGGCGGATTATTGTTGGATGGGGATAAAGCGAAAACTTAAAGAAACTTAAATAAACGAAAAGAAAACCAACAAAACCGAGCTATTATTAAAATATTATGTTTTTACTTTTTATTAATAGTTATGTTGAAATGTGTGTTGTTATTATATTTATTAGCTTCAGACATTATAAAACTTCATAAACATTTCTTAAGTGATTTTCATTTTTGATGAAAAAGCTATGTCATCTAAATTTCCAAATTTGACATGGTATATATAATATAACTCCTTTTTTATATTAGTTTAAAAACATTTATAACAAATGATAATTATGAAGAAATTAATTTCGCAGAACTGTGTAATGATCGAAATTACTAAACAATCAATACCAAAAAATCTAATCTGTTACGCTAGTTTTTTTAGCTCCGATATTCAGGTTAATATACCATCAACGTGAACGTATTTTTAAATTAAAAATCAAGGACTTTACGATTTTACATAGATATATTTTCCTTTGAAAAGATTGCAATGCAAGAATTTATAATGCAGTCTAAAGACTAAACGTTTTCCTGCTACTTTGATTAACATAAGGACAAACAAGAGACTTACAATTTCAGCTTTGTTTTACTATAAACCAGTGTACTTTGCGATAAGGTGTTGTATATGAGTAAAGTCATAATAAAAATACTCTGAAATGTAAATATTTTTACAAAGTTCAAGCAACAAGTTCAAAATACAGAAAGCAATCGCGAACTATCTCTCCGGTGTATCAATGCAGATAAGTCGTGCTTAAACTTATTTCTACCACTGACCTTGTGACTTTTGCAAATCGTTCTCAAAATAGCCAAGATATATCCACTAGCATATATACATAGTAAGCATTCAATTGATTCGTTTAATAAAAGTGTAAATAGCAGATTAAATTAAGTGTACTTTGATTAAAAGTGTAAGCAATTTCGTATTTGTTCATTTAAAAGTACTTCCGTAGTCAACAAAGCTCATTGGATTAATAAAACGTTAAACAATGTAAAGTCTTAGTAAATTTGCATGAATTCTTTCAGGGTTTAAGCTAATACAATGATAAACTAGACATTGTATAAGACTTTCATTCCAAATTTAATTTTCTCAGTTAACGCCTGGACGTTAGTGATTCTGCTTTTTGCTTTTTGTTGCCCTGTTTTTAATAATTGACCACGTACTATGTAAGTACTCTGTATTATTTGTTAAGTCCCGTTATCCCCATTTGGGTATAGGTCATATTTCTGCGTCTGCACATAGGCAATAAGGTGTTCATCCCTTTGTGCTAATCATTTGAACGGACGATGTTTGGCGGTATTTATAATTATATAATATAAATAATTTTTATTTTAAATATTGACAAATATTTTTATTTGTTGATAGCGTTGACGCAAGCAACGCTGTTTAATATGATATCAAGTGTCTCACAAGTCAAGTCTTTAGAGATTATCTAATTCAATTATATAGATAGCAATATAGCGTTTTTGACACGAGCAGCTGTTATACCATTCTTTGGTAGAGCAACGAAAGCGAATGTCTACCTTCAAGGAAGATCTGAACCCAGTTTGACAGCTTCACTTGCCTTCAAGTGCTCAAATAGAGAAAATGACGCGCAAGCCTTTATTTGCTGCCGCCAAAAGCGAAGCCATTTTCTGTTTACCCAGCTGCTTTTCAAACGCTAAATTGGGGAAAATGTATTGTTGCTATACATGGTAATCAATCAATTTCAATATTTCGATTTTACATGAATTTTAAATGCTTTTTCATTTGATCTTGATTTAACTAAGTAGTCATAACTCTAGAGACTTTATATCCCTTATCAAAATCACTTAGTTACGCAATCGTTATGATCAGGGTGACTAAAGTCAATACACGCTTATATTTAATGATACAATGTTTTAAATTACATAAGATCACGCGTTCATGATATATATATATCATTTGATAGATTATTTGTTATAGGTATTAGAAACTTCCCTTAATGATATCCTCATTTCAAGATGTTTTAGCACGTCAGTAAGATTTCTTATCATCACCTTCAGACTCTTTATTGTCAAGGATTTAAATTTATCGATAATACTTGATACTCAAGTATGACGCTACTTCAATCGTTTTTTGCCGAGATACCTAGAAAGTTTCATCAGTATGTCAGACCAGCTCCTACTTATATATATTAATTATGAGTCATTAAAAAAAAATAACTTTTACTCTTCTATTAATATTATTCTTTTTTATTTTATTTTAGTTTAGTTATGTTTTAGTATATTTCTAGTGTTACATGTAATTTTATATTTTTTTGTTAATTATTTATACACCCTCAGTAGGTACTTTTATTTTTCCATATTTGGGTTGCTTAGAAGCAATCGCTTGTTAGCGATGAGACCTCCCCTTGCCTAATGAGCCATGTAACCAGTTTTTTACGACGAACGAAGTATATATAAATAAATAAAGTATTCAATTGCAATTTATATTCTTATACCAAAAAACACTGAAAAGTATTTAAATTTAACGACAATTTTCACCCCTAAATGAGACTTATAAAGCTTTATTAGTCTCATTTTTGATACACTCCACTGTATATTATTATATCTCTGCGCTATGTACAATAATACATAATATATTCGTGTAGCATATTCTATTAATCAAGGTATATCACTTGAACCATATGTATACACACATAATCCACACAACTTGCATAAATGAAAGCTACGACACTAATCAAGATAAAATTGTAATCCGCGTAAAAATCACAAGATGAAAATTAGATAATGTGTTAACGTGAAGTGTTATTCTAGTGCTAGTGTAGTATCAGACGGTAGCCATGGGAAACGGCAAGGAAAGGGAACCGGAAAAAGAAAAGCTGAACCCAAGTGGATGGTGAGCATTTTCTTTTTTTCCATCATTTTTTAAATATTTCCTGCTAATTCTTAATCATGAATCTTAAAGTAGATTGTGTTTTGTCTTGAATCACAAATTTATTTACTAAACAGATTATACGCAATTGTATTAAATACTTCTACTATTTTTCATTTTAATGACAATATCGTGTGTGTATTTATTTATATTCTGGAGATATTTTACATATGATTTACTGTATAAAAAAATAAAAGATAAGTTAGCTAAATGTTCTTGGGTAAAATATCCGAAATATACTAAAATTACCTACAAATAAAGCATTATTTTATCTTCGTCATACTTAATACTATAAAAGATTAAACCAGAAAAAAAAAGTAATACGTTTGAAAATGTAAGCAAGAAATATCTAGCTTTTATATAATCATTGAATGTATAAATATTCATGGAATCGTAATTTATTTAGACGATTGTCCATTGTGATGAATTGCATTTATTTATTCAAGGCGCATGTTTTTGTAATTCCAATAATTGAAATAGGATCTAATTTAAATTGAATGACAAGATTTTATAATATTTATGAAAATAATATTAAAAAGACTGTAGTAAGCAACATGATTATAATCTTTTTTTATTTTTACTATAAAACAAAGAAAATTTGTTTCCTACATGTCATCTTATCGGTCAAATCTTTTTTATCATTTTCTTATATATTTTATGTTTTAGAATTTTGAATTAAACACTTGACAGCTAAGTTGAAACTCGTGAAGTAAATTATTTATGAAACGTTATAAACGTTTATGAAGCTTTTGAATACTGTGCAGTAATTCAAAAAAAATTATAAAAGTTTTATAAATTATTGTTTTTCTATAAACATTGTTTTTCTAACTTATTGTCGTATGATTTATAAGTATACCAGCAATGGCATAAAATCCTGAGCCTGATTTTCCTCTTTTTAAATGTGAAAACGAAAGATTGTTTATAGCTTTGTTTAAAAAAAAATCTTACCAGAGTTTCTATGTGGTAGCGAGTGGGATCCATATTTCATAGTAGACCATTAAAAGCATTTAACGCAAGTTAAATCACATCAGTACAAACTTTTTTTAATTCTTCTTCTAAGAGCTTCTCTGAGATAATATAAACCACTGTTCTCTATAATCTCAACAAAGGAAATGCACCAGGAAAGTGGACAATATAGGTCAGCATTCGATTAATTAACTTTTAATGTTTTAAAAACATCACATGACCATTGTAGTGATAAGGTAGATGTGGGGTGATGTGCCTTTGGTTCAAAATTTAAATACATATAATCTCAATGACACAGCTACGCAATCTTTGACCAAACAATTATTGTACCTTCTATAGTGCCATTTTGCTGGAAATTTTTAACTGGTGAGCGGCATTATAAAGTATTAATTGTTAAATTAAATTATAAATTATTAATTGTTAATTAAACTTCTCCCTTGATTTCAATGATACAATTATGGCTGCGAGCTGCCATATGTATTTGTAAACTTTGTTTTCAAAATTAGCAATAAATCGACAAAAAATTAAAATAAAAAAGTTTGTAAGTATGTATTACTTTTTCTAATAACTTAATTTTTTTTAAATACGTAGATTCAATGTTCACACCCGGTTAATATTATTATAATATATGTTGCTATATTATTTGTATAATAATGTATAATATACTTGTCACGAGAAAAAAATTAGGATGACCCTCACAATTTACACGAACTGTCAATTGAAACACGCGCCAAGCTTAGCGACAAATAATTAGTTTATCAACACACTAAACGTTATAATTGATTGGATATAACATAAAATTGATTGGATATAATGTTAACATAACAAATCTATTATGAGCAATTTACATACTTAATTTTTCAACCAACGCGGTCGTGAAATACGAATATTTGACTCACGTCGAAGTTTGGTGCCAAATACGTCTGTTCTTTCTTGATCTTATAGCTTATTAGAGCTTCCAACGAATAACCATCAGAAAGACGATTGCAGAAGTTTCATTACTGATAATTTTCTTGATAGTAATGAAAACACTTTAGTTGTCCTCTAACTACGCTGCTTTTACTCCTAAAATAGTATTGCATATTTTTTGTTTAAATTCGCGAAATATTGACCAAGAGTTGGTCGCTCATGCATGTCAGAACTTCGCGAAATAACCTCAGTTTTATTGTAATTTAGTAGCGTGGTCAGTCGTTTTCTATAATTAAAAATCGATTTTACATAATTAAATAACGATTAAACGCGTTATTACTCAGTCTTTGAATGCATACTGTGGTGTCTTGAACAAAATATGTAGTAGAAATGTTTACTTATGTGTTTAAATTGAAACATTTAATTAACGAAAATACGGGTAGATATAAAAAAGCGAGCCATAGTGACATTGTATGTTGTATTCTGATGCAAAGTTTATAAGCCTGAACGCTTCTTTAGAACATATGTAACAGTTTATGGAAAAATAACAAGTGCAGTTATAAGTGGAAATTACCGAAGCCTATATATTATTCAGTAATTGGCCGCCCCAATTAATTTTATCAGAACATATCGATCGGTAAAGGTCTAAATAACATGGGCCCAGATAATTGTATCTTAAAATGCGTTTGAAAAAGACGTTGTTATTGTTCGAAAACGATTTCCAAAGACGTACACGTGATAATGATGAAGACATTCCTTTGTTACGAGACGAGGAAATCGATGGTGATGACCGGTAATATTTTTGAGATAAATTAATTTCATCAAACAATTGGTGCAGTGTATTTCAACACAGATACTAGGTAAAATAGTGCTTCGATTAAATAATTCGTGTTGAATAAATTTATCTGGGTAAATTACAGATATAATACCAGCTTCTACCAGCAATTAAATGACCTATAAAATTGTGGGGTTTATGTAATAATCGAAGGTTTCAAATTACCTACATCACCCGAAAATAAACAGTGACGACAATTAGTATATTGACGTTTTATATCGGGTTATCAAACCAAATAGTATTGGGTTTCACACCCTCCAATTGTAATTAGGAAATTCTAAATGAAATTGTTGAAATTAATACTTTATTAATTAATTAAAGCACCGTAAGCAGTGGTTTGGTCAAAGCACCAAGTTATTATTCAGAAGCGCGGCATCCAAAATTAAAGTAGCCATGTTGATCGCCAACCTTCGAAATGATGAACCTACTACCCTTATTCATAATAATTGAACTTTGTACTGTTTCGTCTTTCCTGTCTAAGTGTTTTTATGCTGAGATGAAAAGAGTCAAATTTACTGTACTTAATAAGTCGGATTTATTTTATGTTATGAAACCATATCAGAGTCGCTCATTACTGTCTAACAGTTACGCCATTTAGTAATGATTTGAATATATGTTTATTATAGATAAAATCGGAAGCAAAAAATTCTTCACTATGTCTCAAATCTGTCGTTATCTAATCGTATTATATTTCATAGCTTCTTAGGTATTTTCATTATAAATCTCGGTTTACTTTGCTATTCGTTTAAGACAAAGTATTAATTATCTAATTAAGATCTATACGTACTTTTATATTTTTAAATATGGCTCTTTTTTTTAATACAACACAGAATAATACAATCTAAATATTATTTTTGAAAACCACTGTGGTTTGTATTAATGTAACAATAGCAGTTGGCAGGAGCGCGACAAATGAAATAATTCTTCAACTTGTTTTTCATGTTGCTTTATGTTAAGCTGACAGTGTGGTGCATTTATTAGGCTAGTAGCCGCGGTAGCAAATATCTCAACGTTCTCTCGCCATAGACCTTTTTTGCTCTTGAGCTCGGGTCTGTACGTCATGCTCAACTAGTGTTTTAACTTCTCGAAAAAAGTAAAAACCTACTTTTCTTTGTTCCAGGCCTCAGACGCCGTCCAGTCAGCAGTTCAACGTGATAAGACGCGTCTACCACCAGGATGTACTTAATAAGGATGCTGACTATCATTTGCCTGAAAAGCCTCGTAAGTTTGTTAGGTTACGAGAACATTCCTTAGCGTAAGACTCCAAGACATCTCAAAAACATATTGGATTTTCATACGGGAGTAACCTATTGTAGTTTTAATTTATTGTAAATTGTCTGTTATTTAAAGTTTCGTTCCTCTTGGACTTTACAATATTCTTGTTATCTTTACTGAATATTTTAATTGATTGCCAAAAAGAGATCGCTTGTAAGCCGATAAGGCCGCTTTCTAATAATTATTTATATTTCGATTTAGGAACTTAAAAAAAATGTTTGTTTATGCAAGAAAGTTCTCAATTAAAAAATTATAAATGCTTGGTTAATAAACGAAATGAGATTCAGATTCTGTAACAACCTATTATGTGAATGAAACTTTTTAACGAATTTTTTACAATGTTTATATCACTGGAGTTATGTAAATAATGTTCTCATATATTCGCCTATGTATTCCTGAGAAATCGATTATTAAAAGGCTCGTGGTCTTTTTAATACATAAACAAGTCAAAGAAATACAAATCTTTTTCCGCCCCACATGCGGAAACCTTACTATAATGTTATGTATATGTCACCGTAAAATTGTAAACACCGTTAGATTGTAATCTATCTCGCTAGATTATAAACTGTCGAAAGATTGTGAACCTTAAGGAACTGCTTACAATTTAACGTATTATTATTCGGTAGTTATATGAAATTGTTGGAAAGTAAAATTAATCTGTAATTGACCAAAGAAGTTTGAATGATAACTAAGTTAGTGTAGTACAATTTACCGAATAATAATACGTTAAATTGTAAGCAGTAAGCTGAGGTTCACAATCTTTCGACAGTTTATAATCTCGCGAGATAGATTACAATCTAACGGTGTTTACAATTTTACGTTAACATATACTTGCGTAACATATTTTGTTAATTTTAGTGAGCTATTCGGCCAAAAAAGCGGTCCAGAGTTGCGGTTTTGGGGACTGTCTATTTAATTCGTTGCCAATCATAAAATGGCTACCTGCTTACAAACCGAAGACAGATCTGATTGGCGATTTGGTCGCCGGCGCCACCACAGCTGTTATGCACATACCACAAGGTAAAGATATCCCAAACATCAAACGGAATTGAAAAACTGTTTTTGTATTGGACAGTCCATTTATTGAGGTAGACTATTTTTTTAACAAAAATACTTAATAGAAAATGTAACTTTCAGGAATGGCGTATGCGCTGTTAGCTCAGGTGCCACCAATCATAGGGCTTTACATGGCATTCTTTCCCGTTCTTGTATATGTTGTGTTCGGAACTTCGCCCCATGTGTCGATGGGAACTTTTGCTGTAGCTTGCTTAATGGCTGGAAAGGTAAATTATATAAAAAGATTTTTACCAATAGCACATCCTAGTTCATACATTATACTTTTGTATATTTTTTTTGGAATTTATTGAGAAAGATCAATACAAAATGTTTTCTGTATAATCATTTATATGAATTCCTTTTCAAAGATTTGCTATTTCAGGTTGTAACCGAGCACGGAGCACATGAAGTCCCAATAAATGGGACAGATATTGCTGAAGGTAATTTATAATATAATTATACGATATTTTAGTAATTTATTATTATTAATCTATACCATCTGTAATACAAACTAGCACTAGACATGTAAAATCCGTTTACGTTATTAAATATGATAATAAATTTAGAATCAAAATACCATTAGTAAACTATTCCAATTGTATCGAATTGTATTTGATCAAGCTATGTATTAGAATTATCGCAAAGTTTATTTATCAATTTGTATTTTTTTTTTATATTTTGGAAATATAAAATAAGCAATAATAGCACAGTTATCGTGAAAAAATGATTGAAATCTCTTCATTCGTTTTTTCGTTACAAAGATACATAATATCCTCTTTATAATATCTTCATAGATATAATGCAACGGAAATCATATACTCGAGTATGTATTAAAATTGAAATGTAAAACCGGCTTCTAAACTGTTTTTCTACAAAATAATTCTCATTTCACGATAAATAGTCATTTATAATACACCTTTAATCGTCTAATGCTTTATAACTAAATAAACAAATAAGGGATTAAAAGTGTATTCTAAGGTGAAAGGTAAACAGAATACAGAATTTAGTCTTATAGAAAATTCCTTTTTTAGCGACGTTACAAATGACATCGCAGTACTCACATGTACAGGTGCTTAGTACACTCACATTCGCTGTTGGATTAATACAGGTGAGTAACTTAAAATGTTCTACCACAATAATCTTTGAAAACTGTCTTCTGTGTGACACAGAAGTCAATTTACTGTAGCAGACCACTGGTTTCAATGTGCGACTCGCATCATGCCGTAGGTGCGATCTCCGGCGGTGTCCCATTGGCGTTTCTGTCTATCAACACATTAAACACTCGTTCGTACGGTGAAAGAAAGCATCGTGAGGAAACCGGCAAGCCTTAGACACAAAAAGTCAACGGCGTTTGTTAAGCACAGAATAGCTGTTCACCAACTTGCCTATTAGAAAAAATAAATTATCACAAAAAAGTTTATAAAATCTGAGGCCCAGACCTAAGAGGGTTATAGTTTTGGTCGCCACTGATTTTTGTTGTAAATTAATGCTTTTTTATTGTCTCTGTGTCTGAGTACGGCTATAAGGGTAAAATTTAGAGAATAAACTTATTGTAAACTCTTCTGAATTATAACTTTCTTATATCTAATACGTCCGTGCTACTGAATTCTACCCTCAGTCTCGATTATAATCTTAGTGTCCAAAAAGAAGTCGTGTTCAGCGTAGTGACCCTGAATCTTCCTCTTAGACCCAATCGTCATGTTATAGATAATGATGTGGGTACTACGTCTTGGAGCGGTGTCAACGTTACTCTCAGAGCCTCTGGTCTCTGGATTTACAACAGCTGCATCCTTACACGTGTTAGCTTCACAAGTCAAGGACCTCTTCGGGATAAGACTGCCTAAACTAGGAAGCAACTATAAAGTCGTCTTGGTAAGTTAACGCCATGTACATTGTACATACTTAAAAACCTACAGTTAAGTTTCATTTGAGTCCTACCAATATTTTTTTTTTATGTACATGTGTCTTTACTAAGACATCATGACACAGTAATTTAAGTCTAACCTAATCTATTTTTACATAAGAAAGTGTCCAATAACACTACTTACAGTCTCTATTAAAGGGGAGACACTCTGTTCTTATGTGCTATTTAAGACCAATATTTATAAAAAAATAAATACCTCATGAAAATAACGGTATTTTTCCTACATTAATTTACTAAGATATTAAACGTGAATGTACGGCCTCCGCGATAACATCGATAAGCAGCGCAAATATCGCAGTAGCGCGCAAAGGGTCGCAAATTTAAATAAATAAAGTTAATTGACTCCAATGCATTAATTAACAATATTTTTTATTTTTAAAATGTATAAAGAATGGATTATATTAGGCAAGTTTAGATGTTCCAAGTCTTGATGGTCAAATATGTATGATTTGATTTCCTTAGACAATTTAGTGCTTTCGAATAGCCATCAAGCCAGATTTTATTATTTAAAGAGATGGATGATTGTAGTCTTTAAGCACATTGATTTTTTAAACCAAAATACAAATGTGTGTATTTTTATTAAAAATAATTTAATGCTAAATGAATGTAAAGTAAATACTGAAGAGAGTGCCTGCGCCTCGCTATACTAGGGCGTAACTCCGACGATTTAGATTTTATATGATCGCTACGCTTATAAAACTATAAAAAGGCCTGAGTGAGCAATGTACACTCTTGGCTGGTACAGTGTCAGTATTATTATGATGTGGTGACGAAAAAAACAATTTGCCAAAAATAAAAAAATCTTTAACTTACTTTAAATAAGTAAAGTAAGTTATAATTTATAAAGATAGTGTGTGTTTTATTTACACTTAAATTGTAAATAATATTTTATCTCAGCAATAGTTTTAGATGGTTAAAATAAACAAAGATGGTTTAATTTAATTATTTGAACCAACGAAATATTTTTCCTTCCAGACTGTCATAGAAGTGTTCAAAAACATGTCGAATTTGAATTGGGCTGCGCTAATAATCTCGTTCATCACATGTCTCGTCATATCACTCAATAATGAATTACTTAAGGTATACAATATACGTTATATTATTAAAATTTTGTACTCTAATGTCGGATTTAATTTTACTATACTATGTGCTCTATAGCATGGTGAGGGTGACAGTTTCATTAACGTTTCATTTCACTCTTGAAAGCTGCCGCGATTTACAAATTTTGAATTAATATTTCAGCTGTACGGCATTCTTAGTATATTAAATCATTAATAACTGTAGTAACTTAAATTTGACCCAGCCGGAATGTTCTAGTCTACAAATAAATTCAAATTGAAAGAAAAATTAAGCAACTGTCACCCGCACCATTATACAGCGCACATAGTATAAAGTTGCATAAACAAAAAAGCGCCACATTCCTTTATAGATATATATATATATATATATATATATATATATATATATTTATAGACTTTCTAAGAATCAGAAAGTTTTTTCTGGAAAACAAGTGAATGAGTCTTAGGGTCTGTTTCACAATGTATGGATAAAGTACCAAATAGCTATGCAACACATAAATTATTTGGAAGATAAATTGTGCTATGTGAAACTTCATCGGACTCATAACTTATGATGGACTTTATGTGACAAATAGCGCAATCTGACAGTCGTGAAACGCAACAATAGTGTTTATCCTACCAATAAGTAATAAATAGCTAATTTGGAATTTATGTAGAACTTATCCGTACATTGTGAAACAGACCCTTTATTGTTAAGATATTTTGTGGTTTGTCTGTCAAGGGACTACTTTGTAAAATTAAATTTTTACTATTTCAGCCTTGGGTCAGCAAGCGAAGCAGGGTGCCGGTGCCCATAGAGTTACTGGCGATAGTTATAGGCACTCTAGTGTCTAAATTCGTTGATCTTAAAACTAACTACGGTCTTTCATTAGTTGGTACTATACCTACTGGGTGAGTTTTATACGTTTTCGTTTTTTATGAGAATAATATTCATTGACACTGGTTAGTTTAACTTAATTATACTTCAAAGCCTATTTACAGGCATTTTTTAAATTTAATTCACCTTTATTAAACTTGGTACCTTTTTAACTTCTATCAATTAATGTATATGTTAACGTAAAATTGTAAACACCGTTAGATTGTAATCTATCTCGCGAGATTGTGAACCTCAGCGTACTGCTTACAATTTAACGTATTATTATTATTCGGTAGATTGTAATCTATCGAAGTGAAACCGTCAAATTGTGAAACGGATCGCACCCCGCGCGCTGATTGGTTGAACGGAATATGCCCCGCGCCACCATATTTGTTTGTTAATTCGTTTGTTGTCGAATGTAAATTGATTGTTTTGATGAATGTAAATTGATCTTTTATCTTTAAATGTAATATAATTTGGAATTTCGTTTGCTAGAATTCCGATATTGAATTGTCACGTTTTATAAACCTCCTCCATCGAAATATTTGGTTCTATCGTCATAAGTATCGGTTGTTAGTGCCAATTAGTTAATTAGATTTTGGTGAAAGATTTTTTAAAAGATATGTTCTCAAATTTTCAGTCTCCCAGTACCAGAAGTACCACCAATGCAGCTCCTCCCAGATATAGCTTTAGACGCGTTCACAATAACAATGGTCACTTACACGATATCCATGTCTATGTCACTGATATTCGCAGCCAAGGAGAAATATGAAGTTGATGCTAATCAAGAACTGTTAGCGCTGGTATGTAAAACTAGTAGACTCGGCCAAGCGTTGCTGTGGCTAAGATTTTTGTTATATTACATAGTAGTAAACTATTCAAGAGAAAAGGCAGGAGAACACCAAACACCATGCTTTTTTGGTGGTTATTTATTAATTAAAATTATTAAATTGTAGCTTATGTGATTTTTTTTTAAATAAAACATAGCCTATGTCACTCGGGAATAATGTAGCTTGCCAACGGTGAAAGAATTTTTGAAATCGGTCCAGTAGTTTCGGAGCCTATTCATTTCAAACAAACAAAAAATCAAACCTTTCCTCTTTATAATATTAGTATAGATATGACTTTTATAAGTGCTAAGTGGCTAAGTGATTTTAATAGCAAATTTATTAATTGACACAAATGTTTTTTGACATGAATAAAGAAAACATTTATAATTATTCGTCTCTTTATCGTGTATTTGCATGCCCAATCTTGGTGAATGTAGGTTTGTATTACATCTGCATACCAACATTTTGGCTCATGTTTCAAGAAAATAATCATTATATCGTAAACGGAGTAATATCCTATTCATTGAATGACGGGAGCCATATTTTTTCAGCCACTTTTGAGTCTAAGACTAATTTTTAGACATTTTCTGCAGCTCCTTTTCGCTGAGTCGTTCTGAAACCTTACTATGTTAATTATTTGCTATATTATTATTTTCTTTATTCCTACATAATAATGTATTTACATTGTGTATTCGCGTATGCTTGGCGGACCCATGCGACCTCTTCAATGCAAAGAGTCCCCTTGTGAGTTGTGTGCTGTGATATTGCTACTCGATTGTGATTAAGTTGCATGGATCTGGTTAGCGCTGTTGCTTCTTAAGCTCTCCTGTCATTGTCACACGTGTATATCCTTCTATTATGTTATAGAAAGGATATACACATATATTTAAAAGTATCTGATTGTCCTCATTTTAACATGTGTGATGTGTTTTAACTCTCAAAATGAGTACCTAATAAGTTTATTTTAGATATGTTGTGGTCCAATCTATGTTGATGTTATCATATCGTCGCTGAAGAATGATAACCTCGTATGTCCAGGGAACCAAACATTACGGGAAACGAAAAAAAAGTTCAATTTCGTCGATGTTCGTAAATATATTTATATGTGTTTTTGTCCATAGTTTTAGGTGGTAAAAAGGAATTAAGTCCTTACTTCATGATTAAACCAGTTAAATGCCATAAGAGTCTGAGAATAAAAAATAAATATTTTTTGACATACGAGGTTTTCATTCTACAGTGACAATATACACATTTAATTGTTAAAATGTTTGTTCATTACAGGGAGCGAGTAACATGTTCGGTGCGTTCTTTACGTGCGCTCCAATGTGTGCCAGTTTGTCACGGTCATACATACAGTACCAGGTGTGAAATATTTTATATTACATTTGTTTTCAGCATAGTAATATCAAGCTTTTATTAGAGAATTTATCGTCATTAATCGTACTCATAAGATTTTAAATACAGCATGTTAATAATGAATTTCTACATACTTTTGCCCGCTCTTTAGTTAGAATTGATTTTAAGCGCGTTCTTGACCTGACATATGCAACCGCTTATGTATAATAAAATTAAATACGCATAAAAAACTTATACCCAACTTAAAACGGGGTCGTTTTAAGTTGGGTATAATTTATTTTTTACAAATAGATATTAATACAATAATTCCTGAATATCTCAAAAACTGCTAAATCGTAGGATCCATATAAACTAAATTGGAATCAAATCGTCTCGATATGACTTCTAGTAACTTAGAGAATAGAAATGTGAACAATAATTTAAATAGTCTAGTCAAAGAAGAGCCAATTTAAAAGATTATGTTTGACACCTCATCAAAATTCAATAATATTATAAATTTTTTCGTAATTAAAACTGTACAATTGATTTTCAATTCCGATTACATGTTTATTGTAATAATGACGATAGAAGATAATTATTTTAATTTACTTTCTCTAATAAACTCAAATCACTTAAGAGAACTAACCGTACTTACAATGTGGGGTCACTGAACCCCTATAAAGTTAAAACTGCTGTCACACAGTAAAACTGATCTATTAAATTTGTGCTTAGAAGCCTAAACCAACCATTCTCAGATATTATTCAATTCCAACAATATCACAGATGTTTTTTTATGCAGGCGGGTGGTAAGACTGGTATAACGTCAGTAGTGAGTGGGGCGTTAATTCTGTGCGTACTTCTATGGGTTGGGCCTTTCTTCGAGCTGCTGCCACGCTGCGTCCTGGCTTCCATCATCGCTGTCTCGCTCAAAGGCATGTTCATGCAAGTCACAGAACTCGCCAAGTTAGTACTTTTATCTATTAAAATATTTTACCTCTAGCATCTCATAATCTAAGTAAATAAATAATTTATAGTCTGTAATAAGCCCAGCCTAAATATAAATCAAGTGAAATTAATATTTTTAAATTCAAATCTTGTTAATAATCCCAATTAAAACCTAAATATCCATAGCGAGTATTTAACAACGATTATTGAAGTGCAACTTCTTTAGAATCGTTGTGATTTCAAACCGGATGCAACGGAAAAAGCGACAGTAAAAAGAGACAGACACATAAATTAATAGGATTTGGCGTGAGAGAGAGTGAGATAGGAGGCATTATACAGTGTATAAACTTTAAATTTGTGTGTATTTGAACATTTTCTGAAATAAAAAAACAGATTTGATGAAAATTAAATAAGTAAGTCAAGTAAGTAGTTTAATTATAAAATTAGATTATTTATCAATTTTATTTACAAATCATTAGTTATAGAAACTTTTTGAAGTGAAAACTTCGTACTACACTTAATTAAAAGTTTATACACTGTATAATGCTTCCTATCTCATTTTCTCCCACGTTGGATCTTGTGACTTTATTTCAAACTTTTATTATTTTAGTTTTTACCAAATTAAAGATTGATATTAAAGTTATAAATAAAAATTTAACATTAAAATATATTTTTCTTTAAAGAAAAAATCCTACATTTAGATAGAGAAAAAGTTTAATTTACATATTTTAATTATAAAAACTTTGTTTTTGATGGTTTCACTTCTACCACGTGTGAATTGGACAATGGACACATGATTTTTTTTCTATAAAGCAATTGTTTTCCATTTTTAATGAACTTCGTGTGACTTTCAGATTCTGGCGACTAAGTAAACTTGACGCATTAGTGTGGCTTGCTACATTTTTGACAACTGTCCTCATAGACATTGATATCGGGTAAACATTTAAATTTTTATTAATAAACCACTTCACTATTTTAACTTTGCTTGGATCAATTTATTTATACCATGTGCGGTGTAGCATGGTGCGGATGACAGTTGCTTAATTTTTCTTTCAATTTGCTTTATCTGTACTACATTCTGGCTGGGTTAAATTTCGTTACTACATTTATTATTTATTTAATATATTACGAATGTATTACAGCTGAAATACTAAGTCATAATTTGTAAATCGCGGAGAGTGAAACGAAACGTTATTGAAACTGTCACCCGCAAAATGCTACAGCGCACATACTATAATATTATTTAATTTCTTCACTCTTTATTTGAAGAGCCGTGCTCTGCAGTTGACATCAGTTGAATATGACATTTGACCGATTGTATAAAATGAAAATATATAATTAATGTTAAAGCTTTCAGAAAGTTATTGAAATGTTAACTTTATTTGGATGGTATAACAGTTTTGAGTAAAGATATTTACGGTATATAGGCTTGGTGCGGGTCTTCTAGCCTCAGTGGGAGCTTTGTTCGTGCGATCTCAGCGACCGTATACCTGCTTATTAGGAAGAGTTCTTGATACAGACCTCTACCTCGATATCAAACGGTACCGTGCGGTGAGTATTGTTCTAAAACAGGAATTGCTTATAAATAAAATGCTAATGTAACATTATATTGGTTATTTAAAAAAAATCTATTAAAATTACGGGTTGGATTTAGAATTACGAGATGTTGAGCATTTAAGGTTTAATAATACGTGTGTAGTAACTGGAATACCAACTTACCAAGTTGAGTTCTTTTCATAACAAATTGAGAAAACAAGGATTTAGATCATAAATGGACAAAAAAGTAGGAACAGTCATTTTTACGTGAATAATTTACTAATCGAGGATATCACGTTACGGTATGTTAATAATCACAAGAAAACTATAATTTACTTAAAATATTAGTTGCATTTATTGATCATTCTGACTATATTTTATGAAATTTCTCCATATTAACGAAATCAGACGATAATTCTATGAAATAGTTTCGTCACGTTTACGCTTGTGTTGGCAGAACAACGACCTCCACCATATCTTCTATTTCTCTCTCAGTCTTCAATGATAGTATGAAGAACTGCACACAGCACATGATCAGAATATTGAAATATAACGTGCACCACCATTTTGCAATATCGAAAATTCCCACTTCATATTTTACGTTGTATGGATATGTTTTGTTGCCGAAGAAACGCATTTTTAAGAAATTATTTCACATATTTTTTGTTTGTTTTGACGTTGTCATGTTTATGCTGATTTGACAAATGTCAGATGTAGTTGCTTAGTAGTGCTACATTTTTTTTTATGGCTCTGGCACGGCTTGTGCATTAGCCAGCGTTAAGTATAAGATTTTTATAATTCGTGCTTTTTGCCTTAGAAATTCGACTATGTCTTCCATGTACGGTTTAGACACTCGTCCGGGTACCGCATAACCCTCCCAAAGGCCGAGAACAAATTTAAATTAAATTAAAACTTGCCCTCGAACCGGGAATCGAACCCGGTACCCCTCACTAGCGCTACATTAACCAATCGAAAATAAAATAGAAATCCATGAAACTACTAAAAACTATTTTTGTTGTATTATCCTTAAGTATTCATTTATTTTATATTAGTTTCATGACGTTTATATCTTGATTTAAAAATAAGCGTGCTGCTTTATTAATAATTCAAATTTAATGACGTGGAATAAGTGATACATGTATCTTATGTTCCATAATAAACATATTTTATTTTATTATTTTATGCACATAAAGTCGTTCGATTATTTCAAAATGTAAATATGTATACTGTTTTTATCTAAAATCTAATCTCTGTTTTTCAGGCGGATGAACTTCCCGGGGTAAAAATATTCCACTACTGTGGTGGACTCAACTTTGCAAGTAAGAACCTCTTTAGAGCCACACTGTTCAGGAAAATTGGCTACTTGAAGGAGACAGACGAAGGGAACCTCACTAACAAGAGTGAGTCATACGATTGGGACTCAACGCTTGGCAGAAAGGTAAAACTTTAACATATTTCAACCTATTTTATATAGTCATAATTCTATCAAGTTTAAAAGAATGAAAATTTAAATCAGTCTTTTGTTTATCTAGTTAAAACACCATATCCCTAACATGTACGTAAACTTCTAAAAAGAATAAATCGAAATTCAATAAACGAATTTATTTTAGTGGATGATGATGTGCGCAAGCGCAAAAATACCTAATTCACTTGTAGTTTTATTTTAAAGTAAAACAAAACCTGCTTTAACTTATTATTGAAAAAAATATAAACATTTCAAAAAAATTGAAAATATTTAATTTTATATAGAAAATTAATCGTTTCAGATAAACTGTGTAATAATAGACGCGACTGCACTATCTTATGTTGACGCGCCGGGGATCAAAAGCCTTCTCTCCGCTCAGCAAGAACTCGTCAGCAGTCACATCACCGTACTCTTAGCTGGCGCTAACGGTAAGATAAATCTTCTAATATATAAAATTCTCGTGTCACAATGTTCGTTCCCATACTCCTCCGAAACGGCTCTACCGATCCTTATGAAATCTTTTATGCATATGTAAGTCTGAGAATCGGCTACTATCTATCTTTCATATAGGGATAAAAAATTAAATTTTAGACAATTTGTTTTGTTTTTATTTGTTATGATACAGCGTACAAAAATACATACAACCCCTAATTTTTACCTCTCTACGATCAGCCCCTATTTTTTTATTATAGTAGATAGTTATTTTTATTGAACTAAAAAATGTTTCCTAATAATATACATGGCAAAACGACGTTTGCCGGGTCAGCTAGTATTTTATAGAATTCGTGATATGCGTCGTAATATTGTATGCGGTGACATTATTGTTGGCCGACCTATGCGACTTCTTAGATACAAAGATTCGCCTAGGGAGTTGTGTGCTGCGAGATTGCGGGCTACGCGATTGCGAGGAAGATGCATGAATCTCTTGAATTTCTAAGCTAAAATAAAATTTGTATTTCCATCCGTGATTAATAATAATAATCATTCATCGTTTTATTGCAACGAACGTTCCGTACTTCCGATTGATTAATTATAAAAATAAACCGCACAATCAGCCATATAAAAATAGGCATGCAAATGTCATATTAATTATTCTCCTGTAGTGTAATACGTGTTGTTCTCACTATAATGTAAATGCTCTTATTTCGCAATGCCAACTACATTTGTGTTTTATTCTTATTAAATCATAATATGGAGCAAGTGTAGTGGTTGCAGCTGTGTAGGAAAAATCAAGTTAATAATTTTATTAAATATATAAGTAAAAATGTAAAAATTTACAGCGTTTCATGCTGATAATGTATTTTACAAAAAAAAATGTTAAAATAATTCAAAATAAAAAAGTAAAAAATGTTTCCGCCCGGGATCGAACCGGGGGCCTTCTGCGTGTTAGGCAGATGTGATAACCGCTACACCACGGAAACTTGAATGAATCATGCGAATTTTTAAAAGGGTTTATAGTAGACCTTCGGAATATTAGGTTTTTATATTTTGTTTCTGATATACTATACATACTTCATTTTTGTCAAATTTATTTATTGTTATTCTTATCATTCACCAGTCATTAAAACAAGGCATCTTTATGCCTTTGATGACATGATAACCGAATATACTTACAAGTGAAAATAATCAAATTGATCAAATAAATAAATAAAAATCATGTTCAACTGATAAACTACTTTAGGTTCATTTGCTATGCTATTTATAATTTAAGGTCATTTTTGTATTATTTATCTTTGTAAACTTTGTAGTTATAAGTACATTATCGAGGCCACACATTGACTATAATTTGTATATGTTTCTTTCCTTTTTAAATAAATAAGTAATACATATATGTTTTTTGTCTTAACCAACCGCAGTAAAATCTAAATATGTAACGTTTTAGATTATTAATTTGAATTGATAAGTGAATTTGGGTTGTAGTTTTTGCCTGCACGACCACTTGTTGTATTTATTTTTGAAATATTTTTAAGAATGTAATATTTTCTTTTCCAGGTCCCGTTCTAGAAATGATAGAGAAGTACAATTCTTTAGAGTCAGAGCAATTGCAAGTGGAGACATTCCCGACGGTCCACGACGCCGTCGTCTACTACAAGATGTTAGAGATCAAGAAGGAACCCACCATCACCATTGCCACGTGATTACCATAATTTTTTGGTCCTTTACTACTTACTGTGATAGAATTTCTATCACTATTTTTTAAAATTTTCCACCACTAATATTGAAATAGGATTTTTTTACCGCTAATTTTGTGATAAACATTATTGTATTCACAATACTTTGTAACATTTTATCACAAATGGTTTATCAAGTTAGTATACAGTTACTGCCGTTCTAATACAGGTTAGTAAACGTTATTAAAGTTATACATCACTTAGATATTCAATGTTTTGCCCAATCTCATTACTCAAATAATAAAGTGTCGTTTTACAAAGTATGTTTATAAATAGGACCCTTATTTTAATGTTACTAAGGGTTAAAATCAGAGTCGATATTTGCGACTTAAAACAATAAATATATAAATATAAATTTTTGACATACGGAAATTGTACTTAGCGGTAAGTCTCGTTAATCCTATATATATGTCATCGGAACAAAATCCGCAATTTATAAACTTTCGTAGGATTCTAAACGAGAGAATATTTGTATTATTGTACGCCCACATTTTCAAAATTCAATTTGCGACGTCTTGTGGTGAAGCTATCAACTAACGGATATCCATTCGTAAGATTCTACGGCTAGGTTTGGTTATTTATCGCTTACTTATTATTTTACGCGTGAGTTCAGCAAGTTTGTCAATTTGCGAAAATGTGGGCGTAAAATAATACAATTTCCTAGGAAATTTATAAAAATAAAAATGTGTTGTTTTCGTGCGTCACGCGAGATGTACGCTGCCATATACGAGTATTTTAGATTTTAACAAATATTTATGATTCTACTATGGCTATGGGTGATATATGCAATTGTTGCCAATTTTCGTGTACCCCTGCTATCGGATAGACAGAGCTATAATCGCTTTATACCTATCTATCTGATACGGTTGTGAGACTTAGGCCCATATTCAATATACATTAGGTCGTTGAGCATTGGCGGACTTTATATAGAAATCATTGCCTTGACACTTATGTTGGCCAAACAAACTGTTAATGAATTATGGATTTATTCCAATATAAGTCTAGACCAGTGTTTCCCAAAGTGGGGCCCACGCCCTCAAGGGGGCAATTTGAATAACAATATCCACTTGGATTTAAGAAATTGTTATATAAAATTTCTTAAATCAAATCAAATTCATTTATTCATATAGGTAACAACGAAGAAACAGTGCTATGAATTATAAGTTGAACATTAATATTTATCGGAGTTAAGACACAGAAGAGTGCGTCAGGGTGAGGGAGCGTTCAAGTATTACGTAACGAATTTGGGGGGGGGGGTCTTTTGTAAAACGTTACGATGCGGGGCGGGAATTGAATTACGCGTTATTGTTATATATGAATTGAATTACGCGTCGAGTCACTAGGCGGTCACGAAACGTTTCTGTACCCAAGAATAGTAATTCTTGGGTACAGAAAAACGTTACGGCGCGTTACATAGGCGGGGGGTTCAATTATCTTCAAAAATTAAATTGCGTGACGTAATACTTGAACCTAATTTAGAATATACCTAATCTATTTTTAACAAAACTATAGTTTAGCAAAGGAAAACTGTAGAATGAATTTATCAATAACTATTTTCTCTGATATTTTTAAACGAAAATATAAATACACTTAGCCTTCTTGGTTCTTTATCAGTTTATCAGTGCTTTGCAGAGAATATGTGAATTCTCCATTTTCTCTGCAAAGCACTGATAAAGTCCAAGCGATGATGGTAATACGACTGCTTAATATTTCTATGAACTATTTGGATTATACGATCTTACCCTAACGTACCCATAAAATATAAATATGTCCTTGAAGTGATCAACTGTTGTAATATACTTATTAATAAGAGAATTGCCATACTTAATTTACAAATCTCTTTAAAAAGTTCTCAAACGATTAAATATATTTAAACTATTAGTATAATAAATAATGTTAGAATATTTATCTAAAATTTAGAGTCGAGACCTAGAGAGTGTAACTCCCTGTCAAAATCTAACCCATTTTTGACAAAATACCTACCGCTAAGTCTGGACTCTAAATTCCGTTATTGTTTATAAAAATCAACTGTGTACCTATTGCAATATAGTACAGTATTTTGTACCTTTAATATCTAATAGAGAGAGCCAATGTTGATAGCGGTTTTGTCCCCACAGTGGGGGCAAAAGCCAGACCTATTTTATAGTACAAGATTTTTAGAGGTGTACAGTTAAATGCGATCAAGGGGGCCATAATTTTGGCTTATTTTATAAAATCGAATAAGACAATTGATAAGTCCAAAGAAAAAAGTATAGCACTACTTCAGTAGACCATTACTTACAATAGAGAGTATTAAATTAGCGAATATTTGTTTTCTTTTCATCGTTCAAACGGCCGTTGAAAACCACATATGTAATAAAACAATAATACCATGTGGTTAAGCGGTAGCGACCTCGAATAGGCTCTATACAGCTGTATTGGACTAAGCTTAGGTTAGAAAATACTTAATTACCAAGACTGTCTTCGTATGCTAAAATCCGAAGTTTCATACATAAATTACTCTTGTTTTTCACGCCATAAAGTATATACTTTCTACTAGTCTACTGGCCAGAGTTCTATGTATCGAAATGCCTACAAAACATAAGTTACTCAGTCGAAGTGAGGTCCAAATTCACTCTAAAGCTAGACTTACAGTTAGTTACTAGATAAATGTATTCGTACGTTTGGCGCGAAAATAATATTCTAATTAGTTACATACAGACAAGACAACGCAGAGCCATACGAAACATAACTTAAAAGATATTTACTACTTACCTACTTAAATGTAATCTTGTAAAATGATCATGATGTTCCGAGCATGTGACAGCTATAATTATTTTTCGTAGTTAAAATCGAAAAGAAATATAATTATATTTAAAAAAATGCGTTTGCATTTGCAAGGTACAGTGGGTACCTGTAAAACTGTTTAGATAATGCGTTCTAGCCATATTTCAGAGTAGCTCGTGAAACTTTTTTGCATTGTACCGAGCCACATACGAGAACGATCTGGTATACGCTAAGTTTTAAAAACACCGTACACGGACCATTCCAACGTTGTGAAACTTGTTTAAATTAATAATAAGTGCTAAAAGCGAACAGTATAAGCTAATTTCATACTAATGTTGAGTGTTTCTTCGTTCTATCTTGCTAGCTTTATATACCTACAACGAAAATTGTTTTCAAAAAGCAACACTCGACCGAAGTTAGCAAAATGTATTTTTAATAAAATTGTATAGTACATAGTCTTAATAAATTTATTATATTATGAAAGTATGAACAAATGATGAACTATTTTTGTATTTTATAACTAACACTGTTTGCATTTGTGATTTCGTCTAAATACTAATGTGGAATGTTATTTAGGATGAGCGCACAAGTGAATGGAATACATACATTTATTTAATAATTTATAACTGTGCGCTGATCTTAACCATTTTTATAATGATCTTTTCTTCAAATCAGATTTTCCGCGAGGTG
The DNA here is from genome assembly GCF_905475465.1 of Pieris napi. Taxonomy (NCBI): domain Eukaryota; kingdom Metazoa; phylum Arthropoda; class Insecta; order Lepidoptera; family Pieridae; genus Pieris; species Pieris napi. The sequence continues at coordinate 3,987,749 of NC_062235.1, read as the reverse complement.
TTTAAATACTTAAAAACGTTTTAGATCTAAAAATCTCGAGGACTATCTTCCTTCGCGTTACTTAAATTATTTACTTAAGTGTAACGTACTATTGTGATATTTGTACCTAAGATGTGTATTTGTACTTATGTTAATAAATCGTTATTTTGTGTACAATGTTGTGTTTTTTATATGCCGCTCTTTTCTCTCGCTAGCAGTGCTTCTTTAACCAGATCAAATAAAGATGCGTGAAATATGCATCAGTAGATTCGTAATTGTATTTGTAATGCTCCGACAGATGGAGCTTCTAGCGTGTTTTACTATGAAAAAATTCTACAAATGGTTTATTCACTGAGTAAAAAATAACTCATTAAATTTTGTATTACCAATGAATTTATCTACCATCGTCAGGAAATCGGCCTGTAAATAGTCTATTAATATACCCAAATATAAATAGTCTATTAATATACCCATTAAGTAATGGCCTAGTGCAGTAAACCCTATAAGGGTTTTGGCCCTGTGTTTCGTAGATTATATTTTTTTATAATAAAGTAGGTTGGCCTATTGTGCATTACCTCCATAAGGTATTTTATTTATTTATTAAGGAAACTAAACAGATACATCTCTATATCAGTAAAAATAAAAGTAAAACAAGACAAAACATATTATTATATTACACCATATTATAATAAATCTAAATACACATATAGGATATACGGATATAGGTACATATAATCAAATAAAAAAAACATGAAATCATGTTGAATATACAAATTTGAATTGCTATCTACTATATCAATTTTCAAAATATACCAAAAGATAGTACTATCAAATTAATACTTGAAATTAATAGATAATGATTATAATTAGTTTTAGATATGTTAAATTCGGTCAAAGAAAGAAATTAGTCGATAAAATGGAGACGTGGCATCTGTTTGGGCTTTTGGTTATTTTTGGATTAGCGCAGGTAATAAACTTATTTTGTTAATAAACTTGCGTACATTCTCATGTTTTGCTTATCCAATTGTGACATTAAGGCTAAGGTTGACATAGGCCGGTAACGCACTCACAAAAATGGGTGTCCATGGGCTGCGATGAAAGCCTTTTATGGGCTCGTTTGCCCCCTATAATATAAAAAAAGTTTAAAGAAGTAAGTATTGTGTATCAGTTATTCAGTATAAATCTATAATATGATGGTTTCCCCAGGGCGCGTCCATTGAATTAAACACCCCAGCCTACATCGAGAGCCTTCGTGAAGATTTTGAAGGTAAGTTAAAAGTTAATCCACTTAATTATCATCAAGTGTTTCCTGGCTAATGATTATATATATTGTGCATAGGTTCCCAAGGTCGCATAGTGGCAGGATGGGAAGCTGAAGATGGCCAGATCCCTTACCAGATCAGTCTGCGAATGATTAACAACGTCGGTCGTGTATCTTCTTGCGGAGGCTCTATTATTCACCACAACTGGGTCATTACCGCTGCTCACTGCCTGGCTAAGTAAGTAGTAAGAAGATACAGATAAGGTGATGCCTCATTTGTTTAAATTATGTATACGAAAAATGAAGATATGTTAGGAATTAAATATTTAATTTTTTAAATTTATTTCTTCGATAATAAAAATACGTGGCATTTTAATTTACAATTCGTCATTTGAGATTTCAATAAATTATTTTGCATAAAGATTAATCAAAAACTTACGCAAAAACGTAGGCAGGACTTAAATTACGCTTCAAATTTTTCTAAAAATATTTATTGTATCGTTTGTAACTAATAGCCGCATCACGTTCGTGGTCCGTTTCGGTCTGATCAACCTAACGAAGCCAGAGTATATCGTGGAGAGCACGAGGCCGTTCCTCCACCCGCAGTACAATGAGCAGATCCAGCGAGTACAGACTCATGACATCGCCCTGTTGGGCATCAATCAGCCCATACCTTACGGCCGTAAGTACTTAGTCATTTGTAGATGAAAATTATTTTACCTTTGATATCCATACTTGTTGTGAACAGTCATAGTTAGAACAAAACAAAGAATGGCGTGTCAATCTAATCATGAGTCATGACCTACATGATCAAGTTTATTTATAATTTCGATGCTCTACAGCAAACATCCAGCCAGCACGTCTGCAAAATAGTGAGCAGAAGAACCTCGTATACGAAGGTGTGAGACTTACCGTCAGTGGATACGGCCTCACAGACGACAGGATCAATGGTATTGTGCAATTTTGATTCCATTTGCCCTTAACTATATTTTTTACAGGCACAAACGCGCAGCAAGTTCCTTAAAATATAATGCTAAGCAATGTCCATGAATACCTGCAATGCTGGGAGGCTAAATTTAAGTTGTTTTCTGTTATAGGTACTTTTAAAAACCAATCAATAAACTTAGGTACTTTTCATAAGGAATAATACTAGATGTAGACATTCTTGATATCAAGAACCAAAATGTTATTGTATGAATCCAGGAGGTGCAGCTTCGGAGGTGCTACGTTGGGTGTACTTGTTGGGTATTACGACCGCCGAGTGCCGTTCTTGGTATCCAGGAAGTAGCGTAATCGCTGATCAGACACTCTGCGCTAAGTCGTATAACGATACAGCTCAGTCCTCATGTCAGGTAAGCAATAAAATAATAAAACAACTCTAAATATGCGACGCCCAACCCATATATTTAATTCAGTTAATAATCTATTGACAGGGTGACAGTGGCGGTCCTTTAACCAATATTGACGCAGACGGAAAGCCTACTATGGTTGGTATTGTGAGCTTTGGCTCTTCTGCAGGATGTAACTCACCTTTCCCTTCAGGTAACAGTCGTTCGTTACTTAGTTTTTCTAACATCTTAAATATATCATTAGGAAAATTAATGTTAGTCGCATATGGTTTCAATGTTCTAAAAATTTTCTAAAATCGGAATTTGAGTTCATCAAATCTATTCTATTATTTTGAAATTAAAAATCCATGAACAATATACTACCTAAGTTCATTCAGGTTCATCATATATCTGTTTTATTTTGACTGATTTTATTGATTTTCTAGCATATGTTCGCCCTGGTCACTACCAGGATTGGATAAAAGAAGTCACTGGTATCGACTTTGATTGGAAAAATTCCGATAACACATTCAAAGAGGGAGTATACAACAGTTATTAATCTGTAATAAAGATAATAAACTTGAACCACTGTTTTATTGAAGTTCTCAGATAGTCGGTGTTTAATATTCTTCTATGAACAAAGTAAGAGTAACATTAGTAATAATTAATCCAAAAATTTGATGTCGACCACTTTTTTAATAAAACCTGAGTGCCGGAAGGATTGAATACTGCTATAAATAAATAAAAATTAATATCTGATAAAACAATCCTAATCACTAAAATAATTCTCTAATCTTAATCATGCAGTGGTTGAAGTGATAATAATTTTATTACAATTTCTGATTTGTTTAAAAAGTACCCGATAGACTATCACGCTATTTAAAAATGTTTTGAGACTGTTATATAATGAAAATTTTATAAGATAAAACAAAATAAACCAATGGTCTAAGATCCCGATATACAACGACCTTTACCGAGATGCTTATTTAATGAAACGTAATTTATATTTAATAATATTTTTTTTTAAATATTAATTAAACATACTCTGGACTGAAATTTGCTAGGCAACCCATATGGATTATATTTATTGACATATTAAATTAAATATAAAATACGTTTCATTAAATAAGCATCTCGGTGAAGGTCGTTGTATATCGGGATCTTATACTACAAGTTTATTACTTTACATATAGGAAACAGTTTGTTGTTTATTTGTAATTATTGATATTTTATGCGTGGCACGTGGAATAAAATACGTTCAATGTTAAATTTTTTATTTCGTACAGTTTTCATTAACGGCATTAATTAAGAAGTATTAATTTAATGCTTTAATACCTAATATACACATGACTTAGATAATAGAGAAATGCACATATTAGTAACATCCTTTACGGTGATGATTATCTTAAAGTTGATATGAATAATCCACGTTCCACAAAAATCTATCTATCAGCCTCACTCTGTATAATTTCAGCCTGCGGACAGTTCCCAATAATCTTTAATAACTCCATACAATACTCTTGTTGTTCCAAAAACGTATCTTCCTCGGTATTTTTCAAATGCTCTTCTAGAATCTTCTTAAGATTTATATCCTGACACTGTTGAATCACTCTCTGATCGTCTTTGAGGGCGTGGAGTATGCTTAAAAGATGTTCTGTCGCATCATCCCCACCTTTTTCAATTTGTTCTGCGATAATGCGGACAATATTTTGTTCTATAAATTTTTCTGAAAATAATTAGATATTAATACATGACATAAAAAACATACCTAAGTATAAAACAATAAAAATATATTATGTTGGTCATAGTAACAACATAATTTAGATAATACAGGCTATCAAGGATATCAAGGAGAAATAAACGTGTGTATTTATTAACTAATACTATTTTTGTTTGGTTGGACTATATTGTATACAATACAATTTTCATATAAAACAGAAGATCAAGATAAAGACAAGACAGAAGACACTACCAGAATATTATATAAGTGTGGTATAAATATAAATACTTAATGTTTGTTGTACATATGGTGTAATCCGTTTTGGCTATGCCTATTTTTATTTTAAAAATTGTAAATTTTGAATAAAAAGTGCTGAAATTGATACAAAATTTTCGCATTTTTACGGACAAATATAGATTAATACAATGTAATACCTCTAGCAGGTGTGTAGTGACCACAAAGATGGGCAATAAAGAAGGCACTCTTCGTCTTGGCTGACACGTCATCTGAACCCAGCACAGCTGCTAGAGCCTCACACCCGCCCTGCGCTGTCAACTCCGCGCAAGAGGGCTCAAACTCACGCGATGCACCTGCAAACAATGAATTAACAGAATTTAAGATCCTGAATGGTTTCTATTGATTTGTTGATGAGAGTCAGCTTCCTAAGCTATATTTCTGTGTAATATTTTGTTGGGTGGTTAGCAATAATTTCGTCTGATCACCTTAATACTTTTTTAATTAATACTGTATTAAAAAAACATACATTCAAAATCTGTTATAACGACATCGAAGAGACTACTCATATATGTGGTCGTAAAACCGATAGTCCTAACAGCAGATGACGTTGTTATTAACAACCTTATACAATAGAATTCAGCCGGGATCTCTCATTTTGATCAATATAACCGGTATGTTGTTCTAAACGATGTCGTCGTAAACGGTTTTAACTGAATATATGTCTTATAGAGTAACATTAGAGCAAAATTGCTGAATCCATTTCATTGATTCTTTACTTTATATAGGAGTACAGACATAGCAAGTGGTAATTGTGTACATACAAAAATTTTCTTTTTGTTGAATCCTATGCTAAGTCTTTATTCAATACTTATATTTTAATTACAATTACTTACTAGATACAGCAGAAATACACTTGGCCAAAGCTTGACCTCGTTCTGTGGTCACCATGTGTAAGATTATATTAAGCAAGCCACTCTCCAAGGCGCGCGCCTGGCAGAAAGGATTATTTTGGCACAACTCAGCGAGCACTCGACTGGCTCTACACCGAACTTCCTCATTTTCACTTCCATAGCAGACAGGAAACACAGCAAATCCCCCAATTTTGTAGAAATCTTAAATCATTAATTAATAACTAAATACCGTACTGAATATTGCAATCATATCAATATTGTTTTAGTTGAATATAATTAAAAAAATATTGAAAACACTAGTTTGGTAGATTAATTATTATGACATATTATTTTTACTGCTCAATTTTTGGAGTATTTTAAACTCCAAGCAAATACGCGAGCTACTAGTTGAGCACCTTATCTATGGACGCATGCGCAGTAGCATAAAAACGACAAGCAGCTGGGATGCTCTATCTTTATTCGACATGGGGTGTTTATCTTAAGTTTCTCTCGCTTTTATTTATCTTTAATCGTTGGCAGTCACTATTTGCGGGCATTTTTGCATAGGCACCTATATCTCATCATGTAGGGAAAGAATTAATCTTCAATTTGGTATGTATAACATGATAATACATTATGAACGTATATATTTAACGAAATTATACCTGTTTACACCTGGCTGACATTAGGTTGCGGCCAAGTGAGGGATGGCACCTTGAACTTTCTCGATATCTCAGGTATATTTCTTTCTAATGAAATATATTTTTTAACAATTACAAGTGAACGTAATTGTTCAAAAATAAATAATTAATTACATTTTAATTAAAATTAATTGCGGCCAAATTTGGATGGCCACCTTTGCGGATCTGCATTGGTTTAGTTATAAATATCGATAAAAATTATATTTTATTAATCAAACATATGAACGTATAAATCACGCGGTCGGATCTCGTACTATTAGGGTGGTCCTTATTGCTAAGAAAAAAAAATCTTTAATTTCGCGGGGCACCATGTAATTTGGTAATATACCATAAAAAAGTGTTTCAGTATTTTTTTTGAAATTTTTAAATGATATTTAGAGGTCACTACCAAGGTTTGAATTTTAAATAAAAAGTGAAAATCTGTATTTGTTAGAATTCTTTATTTTTATACCCATGTCTTAAAAATATTACGAAATTATTGTTATTGTTATTAATTAAGATATTATATAGATATCTGATTTATTTATGTTTAAGATACAAGGGTTGAATTGATAGTATTAGGGTACTTTTTAATATTTTACTATTAACATTTTAAATTTTTATTATTAATAAACATTATACTTTTCAAGTAATTTGTTTTATGATTTTGATCAGTAAATATGCCATGATATCAGCCATTGCAAGAAATGAAAATTATTAAATATTACGAAATTCACCTACCATTAGCTACGTCTAAATCATCAATGTATGACAAGATATTTTCAAATGCAGTTTCAACATCTTCAGGCAACTCATCTCCAAGCTGTATGCTTTTTATCTTTTCAACATCAGTCAATACTTTTATAGCATCCATCAAAATCTCTACCACATTAACCGTTATACTTTTGAAGGCATTTTCTAAAAACTTCCGCCTCTGAAATGTGATACAAGCGATATAAAATATCATATGAATATTTGGAATATTAAAACCAATTTATAACAAATAGTTAAGAAATTTGATAATTAAATATGCTAAAAGACAAACAAAAACTTGTAACTGAAACTTACAGTAAATTAATACTATACATACCTCTTCATCCATTGGTCTGAAGTCTGAAGAATTCGGTGCATCTTCAGCTCTTGTAGCTTCCATTGCAAACCTGAGTAGACCCTGAAATTTAAAAAAATGGGTTTCTAAAAGATATGTCAGTCCAAAGAAATCAATTAAGAAAAGTTTTGATAATTTCAGAAATAGTTGCAAAATGTTTAGATTCAGGTCATTATAATAATTATAATGTCATTAATTATTTTACCTGTAAATTTCTGATGCGTACAGGAGCAGAGGACGTTTCAGTAGGGTTAGCTGGAGCTGGCATTAAAGCGCCTGCTATTGGTGCACGAGTCTCATCACTATTCTGATCCATTTCGAAATTTATAGTTTAAATTAATTGTTTTAACACAAAGCTCGGGATATATTTACTATAGGTTACTCCACACTTTAAGAACTATAAATTCTAACACAATGATTCAACGGATTTGAAGATAAATCTTTAATCCGAACTATTTATAGAAATTTTAATTTAAAATGATGAAGTTAATGCAAATGTACTTTTATTTCATCATGCTTCTGGAAAAATCAAAACACAATCACTTATCACATCACACTCGTCACTCATCACTGAACACAGAAATGTCATTTGTCAGTAGACAACTGACATTATTTCACAGTCAATTATTTCTCTCTTAATATGAGTGAGCATTAATGTATGTCTTGCTGTCTTCCGCGCAATCACCCTAAGGTGGTGCTGGGAACCCCGTTGCGCCCATGGGCTTGCGGGGGGTTGCGTTGTACGCGCCCCGCTCAACGGCGGGGCGGTCGTTGGGGCGGGCCTGGAGCAGCCCTAAGCCTCGGTTGCGCTGCGGAGCGTTCTTCGCTCTCGCAGCGCCTTATTCGTCTCATATCGGTGGGGCAGGTGGCGCCCCCCCGTGGCGGCAACGGGCGCGCGCGGACGCGGTCGTACCACACCGGGTGAGACCCTCGGCTACCCGAGGGAAGCCCAGCGAGGCAGACCTGCGGACGAATCCTCTGCACGCTCCGAGACGCCGACGGGAGGGGTCCAGCCCTTTTGTCTTGGATGTTAGATGTTATAGATGTTTTACTGAGACTCGTCTGATTCCGCGCGAACAAGCTCGCGCGAGAAGGCTCGCCTGTGGTCTGGAGGTCGTGTATGGTGCGGGGCATTAATGTAGACGGTACAATTAAAGTGACAACGACAGCACCCTTGACCCTGTTAATTTTATAGTCCACATTCATTTAAATCCACTAAAATTTCATATCACCTTCATCAAACAATTCAATTTGATTTTTGTTATATTGTAATTTTCACATGTTGTCAAATCATTTGTTATGCTTATGTAATGAAACAGTCTATCTAAGTTTATGGAACTGATAGTTTTCAATATCTTATGCAGCTGTATCGCGATTATACAATATTTGTATACATTATGTGTTATATATATACAATTTCTCTATCCTCAATTTTTTTTTTATCTACAGGTTTATGCAATACCAACAAATAGAGTCTATCCGGAAAGAGAACCATAGCGGTTATGCGAACCAATATATAATAACGCTTATTTGCTATGCGTCATTACATTTATTTACAAAAATTATAGACTTTGAATTTTTTATCATACTAACTATTAATTGTTTACGGTCTAAGTATAATGCGTAGATAATAATTTTACTAAAACATAACGTAAAAAAAAAACAATGGTAACTTAGCACTGCTGCGACATCAAATCCCACGCAGGTTCTCTTTCCGCACAAACTCTATATATATAATTTTAATTTCTTTAACAGGTATGAAAATAGTCCAGATAAATCTCAGTTATATTAATAAAGAATTTATGAGACAGTGCTGGGCCTGTTAAACCAATATTGACACAGACGGCAAGCCTACTACGGTTGGTATTGTGAGCTTTTAGTCCGGTCAATTTTGAAACAACATCTGAAATAACAAAAATTCCCGGAAAGCTAAATTTTGGCGGAGAGCTGGAGTTTACAATTACAATTGAAGTTTTAAAAATCCCCATCGATTTTATGTGTGCTACAAAAGTTGTTCGGGGTCAAAAATCAAATTTGAATTTTTCTCGAAAACGGTAAGTATTATCAAAAAAAAGGTTCCAAGCTAAAGTTGTAACTTGTAGATCCTTAAATTCTCTACAAAAATGGTCTTTACAATTTTTTTCCTAAGAGTTACTATTTCTGAGATATCGTGATGACGCGCCGCTGGCTACCACATCTGGCTCTTAAACGCTTGATCAACCCACTCAACTCAACCGGTTGTCAAAATTAATAGATACTGGAGCAACCTGGGCCTCGCCCAATCCAATCACCTCCTCATCTTAATGAGCTGCGAAAATAATGAAACCCGCGAAAGGAGGAAACTCCCACGCGGTACCCCGCGCGTTCATCGACGCGGAAAAGAACGCCTCGACGAATTTATAGATATTATACTATTTGACGGCTACAGTGGTCAGTGACTCGACAAAGTATATTCAAGCTGCAGAACAACGTCGTCGAATTACAAAAAGATCATCGGGTTCCGAGATTATCTTTGATGAATTTATGACAATTCCAGCGAATCAACTACAATTTTTCGCTAACATTAATAATAAATCTCGTTTCGTTTCCATATTAAATGACAAATTAACAGCTGCGGATATTGCAGTGAGACAAGCTCAATATGACGCAGATATCCTCATAAATGAAACAGTAATAGAACAAATTTATGCAACAAACACAACAATCGTAGTTGGTGAAGATGTTGATTTTTAGTACTACTAACTGCAAGGATGCCAATGGATAAAATTATTTATTTTCTGAAACCTGAAAGGGCTCATCAACGAACAGAACTATATTTTATTTTTTTGTGGTAAACCCCAGCTCTCCTACTACAATAATACTGGTTTCGACTTTGATTGGAAAAATTCCGATAACACATTCAAAGAGGGATAATACAACAGTTATTAATCTAGATAATCAATAACCAAGCTGTTTTATTGAAGTTCTCAGATAGTCGGTGTTTAATATTCTTCTATGAGCAAATTAAGAGGTTGTGTTTTGATAACTAAACATTAGTAATAATTAATTCAAAAATTGTTATGTCGACCATTTTTTAAAATAAAACGACGGCTGCTATAAATAAAAAAAAATTATATCTGATGAAACAATCCTAATCACTAAAATAATTCTCTAATCTTAATCATTCAAGTGGTTGACATGATTATTATGTTATTACAATTTCTGATTTGTTTGAACAGTAACCAACATAAACAATTTTAATAAGTACATATAGAAAACAGTTTGTTGTTTATTTATCGTATTCAAAATGTAGATGAATGTGTTGTACTAATTATTGATATTTTATGCGTGATACGTGAAATAAAAAACGTTCAATATTTAATTTTTTATTTCGTAGTTTTCATTAACGGCATTGATTAAGGAGTATATAATTTAATGTTTTAATACCTAATATACACTTGTCTTACATAATAGAGAAACGCACATATTAGTTACATACTATGCGGTGTTTGCAACCGATAAAGCTAAAGATTATATATCTTAAAGTTAATATGAATAATCCAAGTTCTACAAAAATCTATCTATCGGCCTCACTCTGTATAACTTGAGCATGGGGACAGCTACCGATAACCTTTAATAACTCCATACAATACTGTTGTTCTTTCGAAAAAATATCTTCCTCTGTATTTTTCAAATGCTCTTTTAGAATCTTCTTAAGATTGATATCCTGACACTGTTGAATCACTCTCTGATCATCTTTGAGGGCGTGGAGTATGCTTAAAAGTTGCTCTGTGGCATCACCCCCACCTTTTTCAATCTGTTCTGCGATAATGCAGACAATATTTTGCTCTATAAATTTTTCTGAAAATAATCAGATTTAATACATGACAACATAATAAATACATACCGAAGTATAAAACAATAAAAATATATTATTTTAGTTATAGTAACAACATAATTTAGATAATACGTGTGTATTTATTAATTAACACTATTTTTGTATGGTTGGACTATATTGTAATATAGTATACAATACAATTTTCATAATAAACGGATGATCAAGAAAATGACAAGACAGAAGACACTACCAGAAAATTATATAAGTGTGGTATAAATATTAATACTTAATTTTTGTTGTATATATGGTGTAATCCGTTTTGGCTATACATATTTTAATTCTAAAAATTGTTAATATTATCTATTTTTTAAAAAGCTGTGAATTACGAATAAAGAGTGCTGAAACATTTAATACAAAATTTCCGCGTTTTTATAGACAAATAGAGATTTAAACAATGTAATACCTCTAGCAGGTGTGTAGTGACGACAAAGGTAGGCAACAAGGGAGGCACTCTTCGTCTTGGCTGACACGTCATCCGAACCCAGCACAGCTGCTAGAGCCTCACACCCGCCCTGCGCTGTCAACTCCGCGCAAGAGGGCTCAAACTCACGCGTTGCACCTGCAAATAGTGAATTAACAGAATTAAGGATCCTGAATGGTTTCTTTTGATTTGTTGATGAGGTTACATTTCCACCTTGTTTATTTTTGGAGTTTGCAAATTCAAATTCAAAAATCATTTATTCACGTAGGTAACACAATGTACACTTGTGATTCGTCATTAAAGAAATACATATTAATGCTTCTAATTTTACATTTACTGCCAGTTCACAAATCAAGGGCGTAGAACGGAAGAGAAGAACTGGCAATAAACTCTCCGCCACTCTTTTTAATCGCCATGTTTTTTTTTTTTACACAACGTTTGTAAGGAGCTGCAACCATTACACCATGTTCCACATGACATTTTAAGTAATTAATAATAATAACATAAATTAAAAACAAAGACTTGTCCCCTATCAGCAGGAGGCATGGTGAAATAGGAGCAAATGCAGCAATAATTTCGTCTGATGAACTTAACGCTTTATTAATTAATTCTGTATTTAAAGAATATATGTCTTATAGGGTAATATGAGAACAAAATTGCTGCATCCATTTCATTGATCATTTTCTTTACATAGAAGTAGGTCAGCCTTCCATGCCTATCACACAAAGGAAGTGGTAATTCTGGAATTATATATTTTTTTTATTGAGTTACTTTAGAGGTTTACATTCTATGCTCTACTAACACTTTATTCAATACTTATATTTTAATTACAATTACTTACTTGATACAGCAGAAATACACTCGGCCAAAGCTTGACCATGTTCTGTGGTCACCATGTGTAAGATTATATTAAGCAAGCCACTCTCCAAGGCGCGCGCCTGGCAGAAACGATTATTTTGGCACAACTGTGCAAGCAGTCAACTGGCTCTACACCGCAATTCCTCGTTTTCACTTCCATAGCAGACAGGAAACACAGCATGTCCCCCAATTTTGAAGAAATCTTAAATCATTAATTAATATATTAGTAACTACTCTTAAGAGTTTGACACATGATTTTTGTTATGGATAATTTAATTAACCCATACGAAGTAAAACCTTAATCTTAGTTCTACTAATAGCATGAACATGGCATGGAGCATTATAGTTTGTACCATACTTGGTATGTACCAGTTACAATGTTACAGGTAGTAATAGGAGGAAGAGGTTTATAATTTTCTGTTAGTAAGAAATGCATAGAAAAACTACAAAATATTTCACAATTAGAATGCTATGTTATCCCTGTGTAACATAGGATATATTTATTTCTAAATCATTGAATGAAATAAATGTCTGCCAAGAGAGGCTAGGACAGGCTGCAACTTTCCATATAAAAATAAAAGTAACCATATTGTATTGCGGCTTTAATTCTATGGTCTCAGGTTTATTGTGCTTGTTTTTTAGTAAAAAATAAAATATGTTTATTTTGGAACATAAGATACAGGTATCACTTATTTCACGTCATTAAATTTGAAACTGCAGGCATCCCTACATCAGCAAAGAAGACAGAGGGTTTAGGCCGAGAGAAAAAGCCGGCGTAAAAAACTCTCGGTACTCTTTTAAAATCAAACAACACTTATTTTAAAACAAATATCGCAAATAGCACTAGTAGTATCGGTATCTATAATTCTGTTTCTCGGAATTCCTTCAGTGCTTTCTTAATCCCTCCTGTTTTACTTATGTGGTGATTAATGCATTCCTTTATTTTTCTAACTCGGTCCTTCTTCATACTGTTGCTTATTTCTTTGCTAACCCTGATTATTTCTTTAAGCTGTGACTTGCCCTTCTGACCTTTTGACATTTATATATTTTTTTTAATTTTGTTGTTTTAGGTTTTATTGTTTTGTACAAGCTGTTTATTTCCTTTTTACTGTGTTTTTGATTATTATTCTGCTAAAAACTTGGTTGGGCTGGTTCACAATTGTTGCCCACCCGTACTGCATACTGTCGTTCCGTTTCGCCTTTATAGCACTATATGTAGTCCCTATCCTCTTCAACTGTATCTCCCAATCTTCTTATTTTGCTCAAGTCCAGGATATCTCACCAGTTTGCAGTGCATTCTCTAATTCTTGAAGCTGCTTGTCAGGTCATAGAATTAATATATTTAGTTACTATGTGTATGTTAATATTTAGTTTAGGGGTTTGTCTATCTTTTCAGTTTTGTTTTTCAAACAGTTGTCAGTTGTGTTAGGACACTCGTCACACAATTGGTGTGCTGTAGGGTTGTGGTCATTATCTCCCATGTAGAGGCTATCCAGCTTGGAAGAGGCTTCTGTCTATAAATGTGTGTATTTGTCATTGGTTGTTGAGGTCTAGAGTTAAGTTAGTTCATGGTTGTGTTGTAAATCCTAATGTGTTTGTCTTATTAATTTTTGTTCTTGTCTCATATAATTTAGTGTTATCTTGCAGCTTGGGTTGGCTTCCTCTCTATCATACCTGGATGTTTGTCATTTACTATCTGATTATGCCCTTCTTATTTCCTCTTGATTTTTAGTTCTTTCCTAGTTAGAATCTCTTTTGGGTAGTCTTCTGTGATGTATTTGTTCTCAGGGAATCTTTTCTTGTTGCAAAGTGGTTCAAGTTTTCTCCATTTAAGGGTAAGTGATGCATACAGTAAAGCAATCTATTTTTGGTTGTCTTTTGCCATAGCCTTTGTATTCTGCTTGTCACATAATATAACTGACCATTTGATTAGTACCATAATTGTCAGGATATGTTTAATTAAATACATGAATACTAAGGTAATCTTAATAACACCCTAATACTTTTAAGTTAATTTGGTTCATGATTTTGATCAGTGAATATGCCATGATATTAGCCATTGCAAGATATGAAAATGATTAAATATTATGATATTCACCTACCATTAGCATCTAAATCATCAATGTATGACAAGATAACTTCAAATGCAGCTTCAACATCTTCAGGCAACTCATCTCCAAGCTGTATGCCTTTTATCTTTTCAACATCAGTCAATACTTTTATAGGATCAATCAAAAACTCCGTCTCAGTAAATGTTATACCTTTGAAGTCATTTGCTAAATCCTCCTCCCTCTGAAATGTGATACAAAAAGAGATATAAGATATCATATGAATATTTGGAATTTTTAACAAAAAGTTAAGATATTTGATAATTAAATTTGCTAAACAAAACTTGTAACTGAAACATACAGTAAATTAATATTATAACATACCTCTTCATCTGAAGAATTTGGTGCATCTTCAGCTCTAGCACCATGTTCCTCAAGAGCTCTGACTAAATCCTGAAATTTAAACAATGGGTTCTAAAAGATATTTCAGTCCAAAGCAATCAATAAAGAAAATTTCAGAAAAAGTAGCAATATGTTTAGATTAAGGTTATTATAATAATTATAATGTCATTAATCATTTTTACCTCTAAATTTCTGATGCGTATAGGAGCAGAGGAAGTGCCTGGTATTGGTGCACGAGTCCCATCAATATTCTGATCCATTTCGTAATTTATAGTTTAAATTAATTGTTATAGCACAATGAATTAACGGATTTGACGATAAATCTATAATCCGAACTATTTATAGAAATTTTAATATAAAATGATGAATTTAATACAAATGTACTTTTATTTCATCATACTTCTAGAAAAATCAATACACAATTACACAATCACAATGACTTATCTGATATCTCACTCGATGTCAGTAGACAACTGACAATTGACATTATTTTCACAGTCAATCATTTCTCTCTTAATATGAGTGAACATTAATGTAGACGGTACAATAAAAGTGACAACGACAGCGCACTGTTAATTTTATAGTCTACATTCATTAAAATCAACTAAAATTTCATGTTACCTTCATCAAACAATTCAAATCATTTTTTATGCCTATTTTATGCTTATGTAATGAAACAGTCTGTCTAAGCTTATGGAACTGATAGTTTTCAATATCTCATGCAGCTGTATCGCGATTATACATATATATTATGTATTATATACATACAATTTCTCTATCCGTAAAGAGAACCATAGCGGTTATGCGAACTAATATAATATGTAATTCTTATTTGCTCTGCGTCATTACATTTATTCACAAAAATTAAAGACTTTGAATTTTTTATCATAGTAACTATTAAGTTGATTACGGTCTAAGTATAATGCGTAACAAATAACGTCAACAAAACAAACAATGGTAACTTAGCACTGCTGCGACATCAAATCGCACGCAAGTTCTATTTCCACACAAGCTCTATATAATTTTAATTTCTTTAGTAGGGATGAAAAAAAGTCCAGATAAATCTCATTTATATTAATAACGAATTTATTTAAACTTAGGAATTAGGATGTTGTCTAGTATTACCTTCACATCTTGGGTCAAGGTTAAAGAAGAATCTATCATTTCTCTCAAGTTTATCTAAGTACTTACTTGTGTTACAAAATGTTTACTAGAATATTTCTTTGAAGACTTCAAGTATGATAAGCCAGATAAGCTATCATCAGATAAATTCATTTAGTTTAAAAACATCTTGACATCTAGTAAAACGCAAAATATGGTGTTAAGAAAATATTTAAATATCACAAGGTTCCCTTAAATTTGATCTTCGTAGAATCTACATTAATTTATTTTCGGTAAGTTTTAAATGTTCTTACTACTATACCACCAGTCGACCAATTTAAATAAAGTCTAAGACTAATTAGTAATAATTATTCAAGTTATAAGTCTACCAAAATTTTAAATGATTTTCGATAAGTTAACATATCGATATGACAAGACTTTTTAATATTCCGATAGCGGTGACCACATGGCTATGTAATAGCTTTAAATAAATAAAAACTAAATAAATTTGAGTTTATAGATTATGTCTAGTATTTTGCTAGTTAATTTTAGGAAATAATTATTAGCTGAAAGTCGTAGGGTAAAGAGGGAAAAAGTTTCTAATAAAAATTATAAAACTGCACAAAAACACATTTTAGTCTCATTATGTACGTGGCGTCAGTATTTTCTCATTCGGTTAGGTTTTAAGCCTACATGTAGAATAACTACGAAATTAAACAGTTTGTGACAATATTTGTTATATCGACTCGACGCGACATCGTGTTCATTCTGTTGTTATTTTATCTATTTATCAGATATTAAGTACTTAAGTTAGTTTAGAATAACAAAACCATACTTTGTTTTCTGCGATATGTTCTATTTACAATCAGCGGTTCGATATGCTCGTCTTCATATTTCACTTTATGTTGAATTAATAATATGTAATTAATAACACATGATAGATCATTATGAATTCTACTAGTATAGGTATAGGTATAACTAAATTTGTATGTATACAAGACGTACACATATTTACAACATTGCCAGTAAGATATTCAATTAGAGTAGTGTCTTTAATTTATGGATTTTATATCATTATTGAACCAACCCAACCGAAACTTGAAAAATTAACGAGACAAATTAGTGCTATATGTTATGTAAATGCTTCATAAATAGCAAAAGGTTCCAAAGTATAAACAATAATATTCGTCTTCTTGAAATTTACTTTTACATTATAAACTCTTAATGATAAATATAAATTACACCGTCGCATGAGTGAATAAACGTTCCAAAAATGCTGTCATCTAAAAAGTTCAGATACTTAAAAACAAATATTATTCATATAAATTATTTTAAATTGTTTTTGATTTTTTTCTACTACTTTTGTATTTACATAAAGCATTTCTGACATGTTATTATTTTCCATTCCAGGACAGATCCGTGTTACCTACACCACCTGCCCCGCACACTACAATCATCTTTACTACCTATCCACGCAAGAATCTACAATTTTTCTTCAAAGTTCGCAATTAAATTCTATCCTAGTATTCGTAGATTATAAACAGGTAAGACTACCACTTTCTTGCTGTGTGCATATGCTTATGCTTGTGTCAAAAGAGTAGAACGGTCATTTTGTATGCTCACTTTTACAGGAGAAAAAGCTTGACGTCCAGTAAAAGCCGTTATTTATACGGTAGGCCAACAGAAAACTCTATTCTGTCGCACAATTAGAATATCACCCAAAATATCAGATTCATAAATAATTATCTTGTTATTCCTTTTAAAGGCATTTATAGTGATCATTTACAGATATGCCGCCTCGTCAGGATCTGATCATCCAACCGAGCCGGTTCCAGGTGGAGCAGACACGCACACCCCCTCCCCCACCCCCCGGACGTCTTCAGAGGCCCCCCCACGATCACCCCTCCACTTACATCGCCTCGCAAACAAGACGGAATACTGCCGCAGCCACACGAACCAACTAGAGGTTTTAACATCGAATTTGCTGTTCATAGCAAGGATAGTGAAGGCATTGTTATGGAAATCTAAATTTTATGATTGCTTCAGCTATAGATAGAAATGAATGATTGATACAATTAGGTTCGTATTAACGGCCATAAAATTAATGGAAATGTATGCTACAGTGGTATCGAAATACATGTATGTATATAGGAAATATCTGTGTTTGGATTTCTGACTTTTTTAATCATATTGGCGGATTCCGACCGTATTATGTAAATTATGAAGTGATAGGTATTTGTACATAAGCCATTTACGTAAGTGTAGAATATGTGTAGATTATTAATATAAAAATATAATAAATATACATTTAAAACATTCCATTGGTTTTCCTGTCTTTTTAAAAAATTATTATAACAACCTACAACTCCAGCCCTGCGATTCTGTAACTCACTTTTCGAACTCACACAGCGGTTTTCGCATCGGCGGTCGCTCTGAAATCAGTCGTGAAGCAGTCATTTTATGATTTGGCATTCTGAAAAGGTGGGACCTTGTAGTTTATTGTTTATCAGAATGCCAAATCATAAAATGACTGCTTCACGACTGATTTGAGAGCGACCGCCGATGCGAAAACCGCTGTGTGAGTTCGAAAAGTGAGTTACAGAATCGCAGGGCTGAATTCGAAGTTCTGGTATTGGTAAAGAAATGGAGTAACTAAAAGTAAATTTGCAACAGTTATGATGACAGCGATGATGTAAGTATGTATTATTGAAGACAGAAAGTAATAATAAATTTAAAAAATAGTTACATAGTTGATATTATAATAGTATAGTATATATATAGTAGTATAATAAGAAAACCAGGGAGGACTTACGTAAAATGGAACAATGAAATCTAAAAGATTGGGAAAAAGGCAACAACTGTTATCGGGAGGCACAATCAAAAGGAAACTGAGTTAATAATTTTCATGACTGTGTGGATTTTGTGGATATCTGGTACGCGAAATTAAAAAAATATTAATTTTGCGTCTTTAGAATTAAAATAGATACATACGTTACAATATACATTGTAATTGTTATGTACTTACAAAGAATCTACATTACACAAAGTTCTTTGTTATTTTTAACACGGTGACGTTGATTTACGACGCTCAATTTTTAACAAATCGTACAAACCAACTCATCAGTGTGACCAGATTTTAATTGACGAATCTACTGCTTGTGGAGGTTAAAAACTACTGAATTCTACCGAAAGGAACGAGAAAATCTATTATATTTTTTTGCTGTTGTGTTACATCGTAAAACATGAATGTTTTCTTGATGAAACGATAGAATAATAAAAATAAGAATTTAATTTAAAAGAAACCAAGTTTTTTTTAAAATTAAATTCTAAAAAATGTATAAAATGATACTTAAAGTAAAGATTTTTCGTCTATATGTTGGGTAACATTGTCATAAAGCAATTTTCAGTCCATTAACTTGAACATACTTCTGTCAGATCTATTGACTGAAGCGGAGTAGTTTTTATAAAATTTATCTTCATAAAGCAACTCAAAATGGAACTCATCATGTTTTGTATGTCTTTTTCAATTTTATGAATAAGGGTCTGATCACTTTGAAAAATAACGTAAAATTTAGTAGATTTACATAACCAACTTTAAATAAGGGATTTTGCTCCTATTCATTGCGATATCCTTGTGTATATTTATGTTTCATTTAAAACTCGATCATATAAATTCTCAATAAAGGAATTCCCACATCACATTCTATGCTCACGGCACGAATGGTAACGAAAATAATGAACATTAAATAGTTATAATCCAATCGATGAAAGAGGAATACCTCGCTTTTATTCGATATGCCAAAAAAAGTACTAGAATAACTGAAAAGCGTGAATTCTACTAAAATATACCAAATAATTTTTACATACTAAATTCTGTTGACAGTACCTCAAAATCTACCAAAAAAGTAGAAATCTACTAAATCTGGTCACACTGCAACTCATTGTTTTTGATTTTTTGCATTGAGGTCGTTGGCTTTCAATTAAATACATATATTAAAATTAATTCGGAGTTTAAAATAGAAACTTTAATAGATTTTCGATAAAAGATTGAGTAATGCCAACGTGAATTGCAGGTGTCATTATTCCCTCATTTAATTGATTGGCAACAAACAGTGAAAATAAACACGACCGCAAGTGGCAGATGTGGAAGTATGGCAACGTCGCGTTATCGACCCGTCCTCCAGTGCGCTGCGTGAAAGGCGCATTTGATTCCTCGTTCGCTCGATGCTACTAAAACAAGCTTCGGGCGGAATGGAAACTCGTTATGTGTTTTTAATGAATGTGAAAGTTATAACATTTTTTATTAATACAGCTCTGCCTCGCTGGAAAAATCCTTATTTTATGTTCTACATAAATATGATAATGTCATAAAAATTAAACGTTATATACGATACAATCTGAATAATAGACTTAAATATTTAATAAAATATTAAATTTTTAAGAAAGCATTAATTTGAAGTGGCTGGTATGAGTCGTATAATTCAACTAAAAAGCAAACTTGTAATACGACTTATATATTATGTACCTAGTTGGAATTTCGAACTTGAACCTCAAAAACTTAAACAAAATAATTTGTAACCTTAAAGTATTTTCCTTAACAAAACACTAAAACTTTCCCTTATTATTATATTGTCTAACTACTTATTGTTTGAAGTTCCAATCAATAATTAAAACTATGCTAAAATATTTCAAAAAAAATTAACTACTAAAGTATGGGAAGCTTGTTGCTAATAGACAACTTATGAAGCTTCTACAAAATAAAGTTAAAACGTTAATTTTTTTTTACAAGCAAAAATTAATTCCTGGGTGACTAAAAGACTAATGGAAAAATCTAGAAATGAACGGTCCGCTCGAGTTCAATGGCAGCTATCAATTTACATTTTACACTTCACAAGTTGCGATATTGCTGAAGAGGCATTTTTGCATATACACGTGTCAGCTTTACGTTATTTTTAATAAATTATTTTTTATACTAATATATGTAATATATATATATATGGGTTGCAGCTTATAAAGCCACAGGATTGATATACATATAAGTGTATATGAACAAGACAATTATTGTAATGTATACGTCCTGAATATGTTTGTTAAATTAATAAGTGATCATTTCAAGCATATTAGGTATTGTAAGTAACACACTTTTCTGAAATTGTCATGTACAAAATGTTACTATTATTTAAAAAAAAAACGTTAAGTGAGTGTTATATCCATTTGTATTGGCAGTAGGTGATCAATCTTCTGTGTCTGACATACTCCTATTTTTGAGTCATGTAGGGTGATTACTGATTTCCTTTACTGTTTGCGCGAATATTAATTGCGCATATGGATAGAAATTTTCATCAGTGCACAGCCGGGATTAGAACGTACGTCATTAAGATTGATTCTAAGCACGGAAATTGATTCACACCACATACTTCATACATAGGATTGATTCGCACACAAATTTCATATTTGAAAAACAAGGGTGACCTTAGAATATATGAATAATATTGAAATAAAAGAATATGTTCTAGGCACCTCTTTGGTATTATAATAGGTATTATACTCGTATGACCTAAGCGATAAGATGTCGATTCGTGAGTCATGATGTAAAAATATAGTTGTGTCGAAAAGAATAATTATCTTAGTTTTATTGAAGTGAAAACTTCTTTAGCGGCGTTGTACACTTTTAGGAATGTGCAAAAAATGTTAAACTCGCGTCAGGACAAATTCGTAAGACGGATCCTTTTTTAAAGGATTATGAACCTTCGTTCTATATAGTTACGGTTTTAATTAATTTGTCTCTTTCCATATTGATGCATGTGGAATTGAACCTTAAGTCAATACATCAAGGTTTAATTTTGCGAAACGTCTAAAGCTTTATTACTATATTAACGATTTGGTCAGACTGACGCGAATAAAAAAAGGCAACTTAAAAATAGTGAATTTTCCTAATTTAATTATTTAATACTAATTTTAATTATTTTGTGTAGGTTTCGTAAGACGGATGAAGAGTAGACAGCTGGCGCGGCGTAGGTATTTAATATAATATGAATTGTCATGTTTGTGTACGATAGTGCAATAAATGAATATTGTATTCTACCACATAAATGTTAATGCTTTTATACTGATAATTAAAGCAATTCGTGCAAAATTATTCCCTAACCATTCCAAAATATCAAAAATGCACAACGTTAATTCAAGTTTTCACTTCTGCCGGCACTCCCGGAGTGCAACCCGTCGTTTTTTATTTACTCCCAAGTAGGTGATATAGACAACAGATTGTCTATTTGTGAGGCAATAACCTAAATTGTTTTCGTTTTCCTTGTTTCGATAAATATAGGAACCTACAATCCATTCAAGATAAACTAAGATATGTGTATGCATATTTAACAATGTAGGTTAGTTCAAAACCACGACTGGTATTTTATTTTATTGAACATTATAAAAACCTTTTCTAAATACAGTCAAAACCGTTTATAACGACATCGTTTACAACGACCTATCGGTTATTACAACCAGATTGTACGGTCCCGTCCGAATCCCTAGTAAACTATTCAGTAAACAAACCGCTTATCACAACATCGGATACAGCGACATATCGCTTACAACGACGAAATTTTATCGATATTCATCGGCTATAACGACCAACCGCTTCTTGTCTCAGCAAAACAAAACAATACAAACGATTTTAAATCTTATTTAGAGGCGTTGAATGAATATTTAGGCATATTATTACCTACGCACTTTCTCCCAACGAACAGTTTCAGCCAACAACGATTTCGGAGGCTCTTAACGCTGTAACGATTTTGCAAAAATCTGTTGCCTTTAACGAACAGTTTGATACTGGTGATACTCATACCTTGAGGAGTATGAAACGTAAAATGCAAAAAATATTTGACACTGGGCTAAAAAAAACAGACCAAAATGACTGATTACTTTTGTACCTAATTATTTCGTAATAAATATTTTTGTTTCTTTTTTGACTCGTTTACATATTATAATATTAACATACCATATTATAACCCATACCTACCTATTCTAGATAGATAACTATGATAATATAACTTGTATGTACATTGTACATACATATGAACTATACTTGTGTATATATAATATATGACATTGCTTATAACGACTATCGGATATAACGTCGGCAACTATACGGTCCCTTCAATGTCGTTATAACCGGTTTTGACTGTACTCGTGTATGTCCATTTAACCGTTCAAAGGATTAGTTTGATACAGGCTATGTTAAGCATTTCTTTAAATTGTATATAATATAACACAACATCTATTCAGGTGAAAAAATATGCAAGCCTACTTGAATTATTCGTTGTATAGCTTAAAAAACGAAATAAAACCTAAGTATAATATGGCATAATCCCGTCATATGTATTAAGAAATCTATTCCTATTCGTTTTCAATAAAGAAAAACAATGCCTTTTTTAAATGTAACTACAGAATATCCTGTGTGTATGTGTATATACAGATATATCGTAAGCCGCTTCATTGCTATGCCTAGCTGGGAGCTAGTTTATAAAAATTCAAAATAAAAATAGCAGTCTAAAACTGGAACGTAACGTATAATACAATCCTTACGCGATGCGAGGTTGCCGCACTTCTTGTTGCTCGCATTCATTGCCGCACTAGTGTATTCTACAGCGGCGTGCTAGACATTCACCGCACCTGATCTTTTTCCAAGATATTTGACGTGGCTGAGTGAGTTCCACAGACACGCCTTCGGCTCTAGACTCGGTTCTCGGAAGAGAAAAAAATAATTGTTGCTTATAAGTTATAGCAAATACATTTCTTAGAACTTACTTTTGCCTTTAAAATGGTAAAGTCCAAATATAATCTACTATTGGACCTACTTGGAGAAGAATCTGCGTTTATTTTATTAATATTTCAGCTAATAAGCCTTTACTACCTACCAGCCCGAGAAAATCGTGTTTAGCCGGGAATCGAAGCATATAAGGACCAAAAAAAAAATAGGTAATAACAATTGGAAAAGAAAAAAATCTTGGCGTTCTATTTTATCATTTTGTTCATTAGCAATGCAAAATATTCGATCAATACAAAAATAATAGTGTTTATTTAGTAGGTACTTAATATGAGATGAGACACCTACACACTCATTAGTTGTCTTTGGTAGTCGAACTTAAGGAAACTTTCCTTAGGAAATAGAAAAATATCAATACATATATTTGCCACACCTATAAACTACGTAACTAGATTTATAATGCATAGGTATATAATTTTGGCGTTCAATTGTGAAATACCTACGTATTAAGGTATCAGAACAATTTAATTTATTACTTTAATTTAATTATTATGTATTAAAAATGTGTTTTCTAAAAGTAGCTTTGTTAGTCGTAACTATATTACAACCACCAGGACACGTACACATTATTTGGGCCAGATTCATATTCTGTGTAGTAGTAGACCAAACTTTAAACAAAAAGTTTAATTCTAAAGCATAGTCTATAAGTTACGAATTCTTTCACGTACTGAATATATTATGTAATATCATATTTGCGACGAACTCTATGTACATACATAACATAGATAGAGTCATAGAATTAAATCAGGCGCTAGGGGGCACTAGGGTGGGAAAGGGGAGGAATGAGGGTCCTCGGGGAGGTGAACGTTATAATTACGGCTCCGCTTCCGTGAAGGTCAAATGAATCCCATGATACGCCAATGGAGTTGGAATATTTGTACTAAAAAGTGTTGTCCGACGATATATTATAATGTCACGAGAAAAATATCGGTTGACAAACTTATAAGCCCTGGTTTAAATGGCTATGTAATGTTATTATCTAATTATGGCAGTAAATAGAATTCTGTGCGTGTGTAAATATGTGTGATAAATAGTTACAAAAACTTTTATCAGAAAAAATGCCGCAAGCAACGTAACAGCAACCCGCCTATTAATCTTTTACTCGCAAATTACAAAAACAGTGTCATCGAAAGATGACATATTAAATTTTATTATAATTAGAATTTAAGAAATACCAAACAACATTAAAATCTTTAACTCTAGTCCTAAATATTATTATTAAAGCTTGGTAAATTTGTGGTTTTCTAGTTTTAGTATTTAGATGTATCATTATGTCTATGTCACCGTAAAATTGTAAAAACCGTTAGATTGTAATCTATCTCGGGAGATTGTAAACTGTCGAAAGATTGTCAACTCAACATACTGCTTGCAATTTAACGTATTATTATTCGGTAGTTATATGAAATTGTTGGGAAGTAAAATTAATCTGTAATTGACCAAAGAAGTTTGAATGATAACTAAGTTAGTGTAGTACAATCTACCGAATACCGAGAACCGATAGATTACAATCTAACGGTTTTTACAATTTTACGTTAACATATACACTAAATAACTAATAAAACGTGTAGGTAATGTAGGGAATTACAAATTGCTATCATTTGAATCGCAATTCGCCGAACGCTGGCATTAGTGGTCATGACCATAATTATAAATTACAAATCAAATTTCGCGTTGCTACAATAAAATACCAAAAATAAACATAGTTTCTGGACCAATTCCTGCACGAGCCACAGTGGGTGTCATGGTTGCAGCTCCTTACAATTTTGTAAAACAAAACACTGGCAATTAAAAACAGTGGCGAGAGAATTCATTGCCAGTTCCTCTCGTTCGGACTACACCCGTAGATCTGGCGGTAAATGTATGTATGTTTCGATCATGTTGGTCAATGTGACAGCCCTAAAATTGTTGTTTAATAAAGTATAGTTGTTGGATCTAGAATATGCCGTTTTCAATATGTATTTTAATAACAGAACTGTCGATTACGTTTAGGTTGTATGTGTTTCTCAATTCTATGTTTCATTTCATGCGAAGTTGAAGAACATCGAAATCGATAATAATACATTATAGAAAAATTATTCAACGAAACCCACTATAAAAGTTACATGTCTATAAGTAAGTAAATACTATCTCTAATAGGGGGGCAAAACAGTCGATGAAGCAATGCTTTGTGATGTCCTGGATTCGATCCTGAAGGTGTAAATTTTACGGATACGTGATCAATTGGCCTCAGTACATAAGTCAATTATTGAAATATGTTCGACGTCCTGGTGGACAGAATAACTGTGTCCAGTTTGTGTTTCCACCACACCAACATCTTTTCTATTTCAGATTAGGTAATATGTATACAATAAATAAATAGAAAAAATCCTTTAAATTCAAATTCAATTATTCTTTTAAATCAATAAACCTCCTTAAAACATAAATATTATTTGTGCCTTAATTTTGGGATATTTAATAGTAAAATTGGATTAATTATTTACCTACTACTGATATCTGACCCAGCAATAGAAAGTTCTGGAGTTATTGCTTTAACTGACCATGATTTGAATATAAGACACTTTCACAGTGCTATGAAGGCCGTGTTAAGTGCATTAATAATTCCTGTGATGATTAAACATTTGTGACCTACGCCTTTAACTTCCTAAAGAATAAGTAATGTCTAAATGGTTATTATGTTTTTAGATACTTTTAAATGGCTAGAACTTTAATAGTTTTCTACGAATACAAAATAATATACTAGTTGTGATTTAGGCTAAAGTGAAAATTATAGTCTGCCTAGGCAACAAGAGGTGTGGGATTTATCATAACCGGGTAGGTAGGCACAGGGATTTCGCCGTCTTAAATCTTAATGCGTGGAACAAAAAACGTGGCGCGGCGCGGCAACGTCGCACGACCGACGACCTCGTGTTATCGCCACCCGCGGTGACGTGATACCGCGAAAAGGTCACCAACTCACCAGACTATTCATCCGCAAGCTATCCCCATGTAGAAACCTTCTAGATAATCAGGTTTACAATTATAATACCCCAAAAAACATTCTGCGATCAAACTTTTCCTGCGGGTTTCGACGTGGAATGCCAATATTTTCCGTCTCACTCATTCGCCCGCGTCCCTCTCGGCTCCGCCCCCCTTACATAGCCGCGCCGCCTGGCGATCGCACTGCGAAACAAACTATACATCGTTGCCACTCCGTACCTATAATTTCGCTAGACGTAAATTTCATCGGAAACAGTTCAATGGACTTTCGTAAATCTCAAAACGTATCAAGTACCGTGTAACACGTGGTAATCTAAGAAAGTGTCGTTAAATATTTCTTATATATTAGTTTATGTGAAAGAAAAGTGATAAATTGTAGCCGCGCGTGTGAGAATCGTGACGAAGTCCCGTTTGGAAGATTCTACATCCGTTTTAGGTTTAAAGGTATGTAGAGGAAAACGCTTACTATCTCATATTTTAATTAAAGTTTTAGAAAAGTGCATTATAAATCTTTAGAAATGTTAGAAAAGTGTGGCATACACTTTCATAGATTTCGTCATCAACGCGAAATGGTTAACTGCGTAAATAGATGACAGTAGTGTTTTTGTTACAATGTGCTCGGTTACGATACTGAAATCTTGGCTATAGGCCTACACATCATTGCACGAAAATGCACGTGCATATAAGTTATGTAAGACGATAAGCTAATCATGAGGTGGCTGTGTTATTTTTGTCCGAATGCTCTTTGGTGGTTAAAATAACTGCAGTCGATACCCTCGACTCTGAATCTAGAAACGATCAGGCGGACTCCTCTCATAGAATAGGCCTAAATTGCTCAAGGACACTCCTCTCACTCCCTTTAGAATGCCTCGTTATTCTCGACAATTGTAAATACAAATACCAGTAAAATTAACGTAATTCCCTTATAGAATAATGTTTAGTAGGTATTTGTGTTTTAATTTATGATAAAGTTCCCAAGATTTATAGTAGTTACCTACATTGAACTGATAAAGTATGTCGTGTTAAATTATAAATTGTGTGTTTGTATGGTACCTACTTTATTTTATTATTTGACATTTAAACGAAAATGTAAACGAGGTAGGTACTCAAATTAAAAATAGACAATCTGTTCAATAAATACATTCTACATTTCGCTTAAAAAAATATTGTACAACATAAATGGAAGAAGAAAAGTTTTAATCAAGTTCGCGACTAAAAAATAATAATTCTAGACATTTTGGTAAATAAGATAAATTGTGAAAAGCCAATAAATAGGTAAAGGATATCAGTAGTTATCATAAATATAATGGTGATTCAGAAACGACACTTAGACCTATGACCCCCGTATGTCAAAATCCAATTAATTTTTGACGAAGTCCAACTGCGTTCACGTCAAAATGTATATTCTTTTTAATATAGGTAGGTACCTACCGAAGTTATAGTTCGCTCTAAATATTGTTTCTAAATTTCTCTCTAAGTGTCTTAACCAATCTATAATAACGTACTAGGTATTGTATAAATTATAAGTCTTTAAGTCAGTAAAGGCGTAGTCTACAATGCATCAGAACAGAAAGAGACTATTATACTACTGCTCAAACCAGAATTGCTGCTGGCATTTAGAGATTGCCAGAGACCACGTTAAAAACACGTTTGTAGTATTTTTTAACTTAAACGTAGTTGTTGTTAACTTAAATTAGTGTTTGCCCCAATTCAAACATTATATGCAAATAACAATTTTGACTACGCTTCTACTATACATAGAATTGTGCCCCTTAAATATTAGACTATCTCCTACTCTTTAAACAAAAAAGCAACCGCGAAATAATGTTAGTTCTTAGTTCTAGTATTAGTTTTCTCTTTAATTATACGATTGAATACGTCTAGATTACAGTTAGAATATAAATTGAGAAATCCTAGTTTGATTCGATCGAAGATGCCGTAATGTACTCTATAAAATACGCGTATTGCATGGGTATTGACTAAACAAACTTGTATCTTAAAGTAAAAGATAATTAATGATAGCCGTAATTATGTGAAATATATGTTAACGGTGTCATTTCTTGTTTTATTATAGGACCATATTGAACAACAAAAACATCAAAAATATATGACAATAATTGTGCCTCGATTTGAAAGTAATTCGCGTACTGTGAAATACAGCCATGAGCCCTTATCATATACAATTTTATCGAATCAATGCACTAATTAATCAATTGCGTCACAAAGTTAGCTATGAAGGCGGTTTATATGTGGTCTACATAAATAACCGTAATAATCTATAAAACGTATTATTTAACAATATATTTATGGGACCTCTGGTTCTTAGTAACTCTTTAGAAGTATGGAGGCCTGCTAGGCCCATAATTTTATATATAATAGAACCAACAAAACTATAAATACATAGGACACATTAGTCATGTCAGAAGATGGCACGATGCCAAACGCCAGCGAAATATGTATAAAAATACCAAAGATATATTTGTAATCTAAATTTGTTGAGCTATCTATGTATATGACATTTAATTTTGCGGGTTTTTCTTTGTTCCTTCTATAAACATTTGAAATCTATGTAGTGTTTTTTTTGTACCATATTCACACTTATAGATATATTATTATTTAATTATTGAGGATATTATTTAGCCATGTAAGTTTTTAATTCAAAAATTTCTCATATTGGGAATGAATGAGAATCTTTGATACAATATAAATACAGTATAATAAAATAGAATATACTACATTTAATTACAAATATTACTAAGGTTATGATCGTCCCTCTGTACTGGTTGAAAAAACTGTTATGGTAGGGAGACCTGTAAGTATACCCAATGAACCATTATTGATTACATTTTGACGACTAGTGACGGTCTAGTGGTTAGTACCCCTGACTGCGAATCCATGGGTCCCGGGTTCGATCCCCGGCTGAGACGAACATCGATGTGATGAGCATTTGGTGTTGTGCTTAGGTCTTAGGTGTTTAAATATGTATTTATATGTCTATCTATCTATAATATGTATGTATATCCGTTGCCTAGTACCCATAACACAAGCTTCACCAGCTTAGCATGGGACTAGGTCAATTGGTGTGAATTGTCTTTAAAAAAAAATTATTATTAATGCAAACATTGGACTAATGTTCTACTATTTTTTTTTTAGCTGAGTATCTGACAGAGATGATAATTTTTGTTAAATATACATCAAAATAGTAAAACCTTTTTTTAATTTTTTTGTTTATAATATTATCCTTTATTGGTCATGTCTTAGTATCTTTAACATCCTTACAAGAAATTTGTTGCACTAGGCTCATAATAATAAAATTTAAACTTTATGAAATAAAGTGTTTTTAAAAGGTACTTGTTGTACAATATTTGTTAATGGAATAGAAGTTACCTGAAGTTCCACTTAGAAGGCATTCTGAGTTGGACTAGAAAATACAGAATTAGCTTAGTTCCATTAAATAAAATCATTACAATGTGTAGTGATTCAGAGAACAATATTATTTGTGGCTTCCTCTACAATGCTCACATCCAATTAGGAAGCATTAGCGGCTGTGTAAACAGTATTAGATGTGACGCGTTTTTTTTTCCTTTAATTAAATACCCTGTCAGGTGACGTCAATACTTGCCATTCTAGGAATTACGAGCTTTATTTACTGGGTAGAAATCTTAAAGACTCTTCATCGAATGTGTATCTAATATATAAAATTCTCGTGTCGCGGTGTTTGTGGTTAAACTCGTCCGAAACGACTCGACCGATTCTCATGAAATTTTGTGTGCTTATTGGGTATGTCTGAGAATCGGACAACATCTATTTTTCATCCCCCAAAATGTTAAGGTGGACTACCCCTAAATATTTTATTTTTAGATATTTTTTTCTGTTTTTATGATACAGCATTAAAAAATACATACAACCCCTAACTTTCACCCCTCTACGATCAACCCCTATTTTTTATTATAAATGATATACATGGCAAAACGACGTTTGCCCGGTCAGCTAGTAGTAATATATAAATGTAGAAGTAAAGAATCACGACACTAATCTATCGGAGATTATGAATAGTATTGTCGACTTGATACAGCTCTTCTGTAGGTACAAAATGCATGAATGATGTGTTAGATACTCGTAGATTTTTTATTAATATTTAATAGGAGTAAAATAACCTTTGAAATGATATAATCTCAATGTACGGCTAATGTAACTGTTCTTTAACCTTTTATTCTGACAAAATCTATTTATTATTCAAGATCTGTTGCTGAACAGTGACTACTGAGAATAGCCAGTTGTTGGGTTGTTTTTCGTTGAACGTTATAACTTATAATAGTAATTATTTATCTCTTGATAATTTTATTGCTGTTGTTACTTAGTGTATAGGTTGATAAATCACGACTAGTTGTATGTGTAGTGTAAAAGTGTTGTTTGTTGCAGGTTATCGGTGGTGTGTGCGTGCAGTGTTGTGAGTGTGTGTGTCAGGATGGCTAGCTAGCGGCGGTATGCGCGCGATCCGCTAGCCATGCCGGCCGCGGTCTCATGGCGCAATATACACGGACTCAGCCGATGCACAGGTAACGTAACTATACTTTTAAATTTGCCATTAGATCTTAAATTATAGTAAAAGTGAATAGAATCTGTAAGTTTTCGTCATTCAGTAGTGTTGGCCTAGTGGATTCAGCGTCTACCTCCTATGTAGTGTTTACTGCACCGGAGGTTTTTTGAGTGAAACATGCCGTTGAGGTCCCGGTAGAATGCGACAGCGACCCCGGAGCCTCTGTAACGTGGCTTTGTCGGAACTACTCGAGGCGGTTTTAGTGGGTATTGCTCACCCAGTCTCTGAATAGCAGAGATTTTGGCGTGGGTCGAGTCCCACATACCCCTGTTCAGGGGATGCGCAAATGCATTTCGACCTCGGATATCAAAAAAAAAAAGTGGATTCAGCGTACGACTCACTAACACACGACATGCCTTAGAGCCATAAAGTCGACGACGTGTCAGGCACAAAAATCTTATCACCTACTTGCCTACTCGTAAAAACAAATGTTTACGAAACATACAGACATCTGAGGCCCAGAACTAAAAGGTTGTAGCGCCACTGGCTAGTTTTAAAATCCGTTAGAAAAATATACACAAATAAACTTGTCAAAATAAACTAAAAGACATCCATCGCTTTACTATTTAATTCTCCTCCCAATTTTTTTTGTAATTTTAGAAATAAACCTAGATCTGCCCTGCGATTCTGTAACTCACTTTTCGAACTCACACAGCGGTTTTCGCATCGGCGGTCGCTCTCAAATCAGTCGTGAAGCAGTCTGGGTCTGGTTCTCTCAAATTTAAGGGCACGTATTTCTAGATCGTTGCTAAGCATGAATCTATTCTTAAATCGTTCTTGAAACCAGCTTAAAAAAATATTTCCCTCTTATAATGGGTCTGAACTCAAAAACTTGTTTCGCCGCGAATAAGTATTGAAATGTGGTTATACTATTGAGAACTCAATATAATAAAACTTGGAAGCAAACCACGCTATGGAAACTTGTCTTGTAACAACATCAAGCACAACTTCTTTTATCGCCAATATTTATCTACCTTATCGGAAATTAAAAGCTAATGTTAAATTTCTTTCATTTATTTAATCTTTTAATAAAAGACAGCATAACAACGGTAGTCACATATCGCCATTAGTATGTGACCTTGAATGCTTTCGATAATGGCACAAACAATCGCGCGGTCGACGCACCTTTTATCTTTGTATTTAGTTAAAATCCTTTTATGACACACTGTTGTTCGTATAGTCTTATGGTAATTATAAGCATGAGGACACGTTTAAATTTATCACGTATTTGTTCTACGCAATCGAGTTTTGAGGTCACGGGGGTTGTCAGTTGCGTGGTGTATCCGGGACACAGACAGGTTAGGTGTATATATCATCCAGGACTATTGGTCTGGACACAACTATCTGAGATTTGGTTTAATAGTGTATATGTTATATATGTCATTGGCATTATGATATCGTAAATCCAAGATCTGCCTAGTCTATATAAGTATTGAAACCAGAGAGGCTATGTTTAGGGATGGCGTGGATTTAAAGGCCTTGATGCCAATATTACTAAAACAAGAAGTAGTTTTAATGTCTTTGAATGTGACCTCTATTGTCTGTAATTCTCTACCCACCAATTTCTGTCAAGACAAAAAACGCGGAGGTATTACGTAAGGTGGCCACTTGTTATTTATTGCAGCAAAATTGCTTATTGCTGTATTTTTAGTTTTCAGAATCTTTATCGGCAATTGAATGATAATTATTTTAACTAAAAATATTTATATTGCATTAATTAAGCGGAAGTGTAATTTTTAAAAGGTCTAGACGTGTAAAGTGTATTTGGAGAATCTAGGTCGCAACTCGCAAGTCACTGCTATTTAAATTCATCGATCGTTTTCAGAATATCCAATAGCCCAACTAAAAGTTGTTTTTACATAATATTGTGTTCGAAGGGCACGATTTCATTAATGCAAGTTGTAAATTGGCCTTCTGTCCTTCCCTACCAAACCAATTTTTTTGCGGGACTCAACCCCACGAACTAAGACGAGAATGCTATATTAATTTAAGCAGCATTTAACAATTTAATTGTTTAAGTCACACGATGGCGTTCCATAAAAAATATCCGTTACTTAGAGACGGTAAAGATAATTCGAACTTTTGCTGCAGTTTGAAATCATATGCAAGTATCATGTACTTTTTTGTCCCTACTGGGATATTTTTTTTATTACTAACATTGATATTTTAACCCTGTGAGACATTTATTATGATATGAATTTATCATAGTTTTAATACTGCACGTATTTATATTACATATAATAAAACTTTTCCTGTTAATGCTAGTTACATAATGTTTAAATTCACGCCAACATCAATTACAAAGGGCCGAACGAACTATGTTATAGGTACTACGTTATACGTATAAAACTGTGAGTAGGCGATACAGCTGATCACGAAACTGTATCACGCGAAACAACGCGCGACGTTGCCGCGCCGTGCAACAGTCGTACATAGTGCGAGGTTGCCGCCCCGCACCACTCGACTTGTTTGCGGTGCCATTGGAAAGCGACGAGTGGCGCTAACTTATTTTTTTCGCATGTCTAATGTGCTATAAAAATATTTTTTCGTATGCCGGTTATTCTTTACTAGAAAAGCTTGAACATACATTTTATATATCTTTATAGTCACAATAAGTTTTATGTTGTTACTTGACTTTATCAAGTAACTATTTCTGCATAAAGTGCTTTAACCCATAAAAAGTTTAAATAGTACCTATACAGTGTTCTTTTAAAACTAACTAATAACTTGTTAATACAGGAAGGATAGATATAGCATTTTTTATATATCTCCTTGTATAACAGCGTACCAAAAGATGCTTTATCTACGATGTTGGGAAGCTAGAGTAATATTTAAATCATTATTCAAATCACAAAAGTCCTCTGTTTAATAAACAAGAAACAACCATGGTTGTGTCATATACTCTCTTCTAGATAAAATATTAAATGTATAATTAAATATACAAGGAATTTTTTTTCACACGAAGTGTTTTAATGTAATAACATACGCGAGACAGTTAAACGAAGTTGCTAGTAATACAGCTATAAATATACTTCTTGTATAGCTTTACATTTAACTGCTCCCAAGAGAAAATATTAAAAATATATTGACAAACCCTTGGTGCATTCGTTCAATAACGGTCGAACCAATTAAACAAGTTGAAATACAGGTTTCCATAATTTTGATTCTGTACTTAATTGGTTGTTTCGCCGTAAAGGCACTCTCTTTCTTTCTGTACGATATATTATCAGCCACGATTTTTCCATTACACGTTCAAATGCTACTGAATTTTTATATAAAGGAAACTACGGTTTTATTAAAACTTACATGAGTAGGGATCTTTGTGTCTATAAGTACAATTATTATTTCTGTTTTAAAATATATTTTTATTACCAACTGTTGTCATTTTTAAGGCTAGAAAGATGTACGTTTTAATTACACCCACTATTGAATTTAATTGACGTGAAAATTATTTCCTTTATATTTTCTTAGATTTATGTTAATAGATTAAATTACATACATATTTATGGTTTCAAGTAGTGATGCAACAAATACGAATATTCGTATTTGCTTAGTAGAAGATATTTACCGTGTATATGTTTCCCAAACCTGAAATAGTTGGCCCAAAAGTATTTTTCATTAAATCCTTCTACTGTCGCCTCATAAAGATTATTTTCGTAGGAACGGGGTCACAAATAGAAGAATGAATTAGCTTATATATGAGAAGTTACAAATGTGCTGTTTGAAAAAAAATAGTAGTAGTCAGTTGTTTATTTCCATGATTAATTATCTTAGTAAAAAAAGAAAAGTGTGCATTATTATTGCCTTGTTGAATTATTCGTTCGATGAATTACGTTTGATATGTATTCGTTAAACTAGTTCATCATTGCATCAATAGTTTCTAGTTTAAATTCTCATTTCGCTTAGTATGATTTTATTAAAGTTGCTCTACCTAAAAAGGCTGGCATATTTTTTACTTCACAAACTTTCTACTGGAAATTCGAATGAACCAACTTGTATCGATCCGTTGCTCCCCCGAAGCGACGTTGCCGGTCCGCGCTATCCTGTTATATCGTATTTACTGAGGTTTCATACAATATTATTTTCATTCGTATTCTGTATTAGGAATATCTGAATATAATGAGCTGAGCTCAAATTATGGTGATTTTAATATTGATCCTAAACCGTCCCTACAGCTTCGCTTACTATGACATATTATGACGAGTGTGAACTGTATTTGCTTTCACATTACAAATCATTGTACATCCTATATGGGACCAACCAACATAATATTTTTAACAAATTAAATAAAGGGAACAATCATAGTGCCTTGTCGGCGAAGTAACGATTAATGTTGATCCATCAATCACACATCAGTGGCTGATGATTGATGATGATGTGTGGGCAAAAAGCTCAAGGATCAAATGGTCTCGATTAAAAAGATGCTTTTGTAGGTCGTATGGCATAATTTTTATTCTTAAATCCAATGACGTGGCCTTAAAACCGGAATCTTAGTTTATCCCTGACAAAGATTTTACGTACCTCACGAAACCATACATAAAAATGTACCACACGTAGCAAATACCGGTCGTATAGTTTTAGATAATTCGATGAACATAACATGTACATTTACGTATAATCCAATCAAACTATATATTAGTTTTAAGGTAAAATTTTAGTTGAAACGGGTAAATTGAAATAAATTATTTAAAAAATGTTTGGAAATAAATATAGCCTGCTACTCCGGGACCGCTACTGCTAATGTAGAACTAATGATGAAAGTATTACGTATATGCAAAAATATAAAATAATAAATAAATAAAAATTATATATCCTTTTTATAATGTATAGTAAAGACTCGCGTATACCTATATATATAAGAAGAGATATAAAGATTAGAGCAAGGTTTCAAATATCTTGACTGTTCCCAAGTTTATCAGGCGCATTTTCTCTATTTCGTAAAATTGCGTGCCTTAGTCGGCTTCCATCCTATCGCACCCTTTTAAGTGCCAGTTTTCTTTTATAGCCACGAACCACTCCAATTTACCATTTAAGCAACGGACTTTGCTTGAATTTTTTGTATAATTAAAAGTTTCGCGTTTCAACTTTCTCACGAACAGCCCACAATTTCACGTATTAATTATTTACTTGCTTAGGGAATAAAGTCTGTCGAAAATAATGCGGTTTTCACTTGGGAAGATCACCCAGAATCTTCATTTAACGCAAAAGTTTTCCTCGTTGTCATAGTGAATCAAGTATATCTAAGTACGAAATATGATTTTGATTAGTAGGTTATTAGACTTTACTTGGAAAAATTTGTTTTATCAAATTCAATTCATAATACATATATTGTAAAGTGAAATGTATTTTTACAATTTACTATTGAGAAAGATACAAATAATTATGTTATGAATAAAAGATGTTTTAACTGGAATTATTGAATATTATATTTAATATTTATTGCTCTTATTTATTTAGAAACGTGCTATGCACATATTAACCACTTATGTTTGCCTTATAAGGTGTTGTAGGTAATAAATAGGTCCCGTCTACAATATATATCCTAGATGTGCTCTCGACGCCGTCAATAGGTATCGATTTCTCCGTGTAGGCACGTGCCACTCCAAGGTTATTGTCGACATGTACTTCTTAGTATGTTTTTTTCATTCATCTAATTGTAATATTAATTTTGACAATTATTCCCACAAAAAAGGGCCCCGAACGGATCTAAAGAAGGCGTCTGAGAAAGTATAGAGTTGTAACGAAAACATTCAGACTTTCCGTAAGGAACTATGTTAAGTATAAATTAATAAGAGACGATATTTAAGACAATTTTAATTCAATTAAGTACAATTAAGTCCACGCACATTACTTAAGCAAAATTACTGTATGGAATCCATAAAATCTCAAAAAAAAAATTCATAGCTTTACGTTATATAGAGAGATAGTAGTAAAGATACAAGAAAGTTACTGACCTGTGTTCCACTTGCACGGGCTCAGATTATATTTATATGATAAAATGAAAGAGCCGGCTTCAATACTAAAGGGTGATACTGAGTCCACATATACGGGTTTCTGTAAAGTCAAACATACAAACTCGTGTATATACTGGTGACCATATAAACGAGATTCCAGTTTCCAACACAGATTGTATGTGTTCGGTGACTGCCTCTTTAAACGATTTCAAAGTTGTTTTCAGTCACGTCTTGAGGTAGCTAGGCCTTCCAAAAACTACCTGTTTCAAAATTGTTTATTTCCTTGCTTGCAAATAATATCTGTGTAAAACCAACTTCCAAGACAATTCTTTTGTAATGTTTTCTTTACAAAGGACGACCTATAAAGTCCAACTGAGCTTCAACAATAAATTTCACAATGTCCATTAAAATACTTAACCTACATTCAACTAATAGCCATAGCCATAGCATACCAGAAATTTATACAAAAGGTTAAAGTATCTGCATCAACACATAGGAACGAGTTTTGATGTGATTTTCCTTACCACATTAAAAGAGACGAGCATTTTTTGTCTGACAGAAAGCAAAACCTAGTAACCGACTAGTTTGTCCTGCTAAAGCTAAAGCCGGGAGCTGGTACTAGTGCATGAGAGGGGTCAGCCGGTCCCGCGCCCTCACCCCAGCTGTATCGATCGCGAGGTTGCCGCGCCGCGCCTGAGCCAAACGCGCGTTGCCACACCGCTTTATTATGACTTGTTGCCGTCTGACGTTACGCCTCTGCGTACTGCTGCTTCATTGCGCTGATCTACTTCTTTCTTAGTTATGTAACTAGGTTCTTCCCTCCGTGTCTGCTCTTTACGCCCTTTGTCTGTTGATATCGCCCATCAGAGAACTACTTCAGAATACTAAGTTAATATTAAATTAATATTTTACAAAGCTTTAGTTTTTGTTATTTGAGAAAAACGCGTGGTATTTAAAAACTTGATAGGAATGAGTCATAAGGATAATCACTTATCAAGAAATAATTATGATACGTAAACTTGTTATTTCCTTAGTAATCAAACAAGTTGATGTATATGGCTCATTACTATTTTAAGGAATAATAAATACCTACAAAGATTTATACGTGAAAGAACTTGTCTTGCGAGTTGACTGAATCTTGCAAAGTTTTAGTAAAAAGGGGTTGATTTATTACACCTTACTATTTTTCTTAAAATAATCATTGCATTCACCTTGCTTTCCAAGTGATGTGGGATGGTGAGATGAAGCTAGGTCGGTGATCTCATCTTCATTGAATATACAGCAAGAAGTTTTCTCCTAATTATATAAAACATTTTTTTTTTAGTGAGTAATTGATGATTGCTGACTGTCCATAACGCTTTTTCTCGGGCTAAGGTCGTACACATGAATGCTTTTAGTTATTATAATTAATACAGACGCTGTCTAGCCAGACGAAATTTAGAAATGTTCCACTAACATAACGATATTGTGATTTTACCCCTTTCTTTTTGCTTGCCTATGTGTGTATGTGGCTGGGAAAGTTTAAAGTAATAGGAAAAGTTTGTAAATAAAGGGATTTATAGCGTCACGAATGGCGCTGGAAAGTTTTCAGGCGGTCTAAAGTTTGTTATGAAACTAACCGTAAGTGCTAAATTCAGATTAAAAACACTTAAGAGCTTAAGCTTCTTTTTTTATTTTCAGTATCAAATACATGCAAGCATGAGGTACCTACTGTTAATCTCTCTTAAGTCAAAAAGAAAGTATGTAAATCTGAACAATTAATTATTTAAAAAAAATCTTTACATTAGCGCTCTATTTACGGACAAAGAATTCTTTATCTAGGTAAATAAAGACATAATTTATAATATGCCACCTGTACTGTGCCACAGACTCTAAAACTGAAAATAGCAAATTTTAGACATGCGAATGTTTTTTCAGTTTTGTTTCTTTTTAAAAATGAATATAATTTATTTTAGTAAAGTTTGTAAGACAAAGAAATTATAGTAATAAAATGAGTTGTTTAAATATGATAATGGTTCGCTAAAAACGTGTTTTGATACTATTTACACATTAATCTCAAGATGTATTATATTTTATTATTATATATATGTAATATACCTAAATTAATGTAGTTGGTTAGCACTTGATATTAAAATAATTGCTGTTTATTAAATTTTAATTTTAAAAAGGTCAGTGTAGCTGAATGGAATTTTCCACTTCAAATCGTAAACAATGCGTTTTTGTTATTTGAACAAGTACGTTTAAATTTATTTATTTATTACATTATAGATATTATAAAAAAGCATATATTAATAAAATATCCTACTTAATATCATACCTTAATATCAAAGATCTATTTGAGTTTAAACTTGTATTTTTCTTAAAATTTGTCAATATCCTAAAATAATAAACAAAGTTTAAACAAAATAACTTTTAATAATTAAACAACAATTGTACCTAAACGTAAGTTAATCAAAGCTATCTCTCGGCTGCTTGATCTGAAACCTTCGTTCGTTAGAAGAACTGGGAAATACTTTTGACATATGCGCAGTGACTGCCTCCTGCATCACGTTCGCTATCTGAGCTCGCGCCCACATTTTAATGTCAAGAGGAAACTGTCTCATCTCAGGCAGAAACGACAGAAGGAAGAGTTTATCACTGTCGCTTTCGTCAGGCACGTCTGCTGGAAATATTGGCATTTCCACCTCCTCTGGTGCAAATTCGGAACTCGGTTTTTTGACGCGTCGCTTTTTCCGTTTTTTTCGTGTAGGCTCAACAGGCTCTGTTTTAGTGCTATCCTCTTCCGGTAGGTCTTCATTGGTGGCACAATTAGAATGTCTAAAATGAGGAATTAAATAACTTTTGGGGTGTTGGTTGTTCTGTATAGGTCATTTCATTTATTAGTAGTCTCTTTTTTATCCACGGATTAGGTCTTCGTTTATTTCTTTATTTGTATTACTATCTAAATGTAGGTTCGCGTACATATTTATTTACCATTCTAATTTGTACGCAAATAAGGCAGGAGAATAAACTTATTCTAAGTTAATTATTTACTCAGTGCTCCGAGGTAGAATTAACTTGAACACGCTTAATGCGCTATAATTCCTTAATTGCTATGCTATCTAAGAAGGTCTAGTCATTATAATATCCTATCCGCAATAGTATTAAAAATAAATTTAAGTATATATACCTAAGTGTATCAAGATATTTTTACGTTTATGAATACAAAGCTAGGTAGGGAAAATACTTTCTATTATAATATTACTTACTCCGAATCGCTGCTTATTTCACCTTCGAAACCGCCAAGAAATTTTAACTTCTTAAAGTAAACGTAAACTCTTCTATGTACTCTGACACCCGTTTTCCGCGAACGTAATTCCCTATTGTATGCGTCACGAAGGGAACGCCATTTCCTTTGTAGCTGTAATACTAAAAAAAATATAGCATTTTTCAATCACAAATTGGCAAGGCTTTTGCGTGTATGTACTAACAAATAATTTAATATTAATTCACCAATTCTAATCAACGACCAGAACTGAAGGCTGGATGCCTTCAACTCTGGCTTCATTACGTCACGATTATTGACACCCCCCCCCCCCCATGTAACGCGCCGTAACGTTTTTCTGTACCCAAGTATAGTAAAACGTTTCGTGACCACCCAGTGAGTCTTTATACCTAAGAGTTACCATTATGTGGTGTAAAGTACTGAAAAGTCGATAATAATATTAACAATAACGCGTAATTCAATCCCCGCCCCGTATCGTAACGTTTTACAAGAGGACCCCCCTCCCCCAAAATTTGTTACGTAATACTTGAACGCTCTCTTATAAAGAATAGGTATGAATATCAGTCAAGGGGAATTTGATGAACACACCTCGATCATAGGCCGCGGCACGGTCATATGTGTCCCATTGGGAACACAGTGCAGCTCCAACTTCCTTCCACAGCCTCAACTTGTCTTCCCTGTCTAAAGGATGCAAACCCTGGTCGTACAGGCCTGGCCGCTTTTTAACCTCCTCGATCAGTCTTACTGGATTAAAGGCAAACTCCTCATCCCGCATTCTGATCCACTATCTATGAATAGCAAACTAAATTATTTCTTATATTGTTTTTTTATAACGATGGTTGTTGCTATATCTGCGGTAGCCATGGTTGTTTGATATTTCTTAAGATATTACGTGTTATAACTAATTTTATATTTATAAAGTCTTCATGAGATTTTATTATTAAACCGACATACCAAATATTGTTTGATTATTCATAACGTTATAAAAGTTTGTTTACTATTTAATAATTTATTCCTGTAGTTACAAGTATGACAATAACCTAATTAATATCTTTATGTTTAATTTTAATTCGCCCTTCCCTTCGACTGATGACCATTCATACTATATAAAGCTAAATATTATATATTTTAAATTATCTCTCAGGCGTTGTCTCGACCACGCTTGAGTAAATAAATACCTACAGATTTAATCTAATCTGAAGACGAGATTTTATAATTGAATAGTGTATATTATTAAGTAGAGTCTAAACCACAGCTTTAAACAATGGTGTGATAATCTAAATTAAACTTTGATTCCCAATTCAACACCGAAGAAAACTGCTATTATATTCTAGCTTCAACGTCAGTAAAGTTTGGGAAGATTAAATATATTGGCATGACTGAATCTTTAGTAATTTATTTAAGTTCCAGTCTTTTTAACCAATAACTAATTATGGCTACGCAAATAGATTTAAGTATAGTATATTTTAAAACCACTTCTAACTACGTGAGTTATTTATCAATTATTGTAGCCAACTCTCTGGTAAATTCACATGTCTATGTGTTTATTGCGTCCTACTATAAAATAATGTTTCATACTTATCAATATAAATTTAGCTCCAAGGTCACCAACTTATGCTATTCTGCACTGCGCACAATATAGACCTACGTGTATAACCATCTATAACTGCTTTATAATCGTGAATACGAAAACAGGTTAGGGAAACCCTAAAATTCAAAATCAATCACTTGCGACGAACGTGCGACGAAAAAGACGCGCGCTCACACAAAATAACACTGTTCGACTGACGCGCGTCTGCGTCGCGATCCCCAGCAGGTTCTTACGAAATAAACCAACGGAGCTAGTCGCACCATTCGCTACTCGTCGCTAAATTTGTTTTATGGTCTAAAATATCAGACTTAAATAACAAAATATAATCAGAAAACATTTATCAAAACTACGCTTGCTTTTATTCAAATTAAAATAAATGGTTTTTATATGCAACAACAACTACTAGCGATACTTCATTATCCTTATTTTTCTTGATGAAGAAATTAAGAATATTTAAGTACTGGACTCTTCATAACAAAACATTATTATTTAACTGTAAAAGTCTCTTTAATTTGCTTATTAAACTGGCACATTTATTAGGTTGATTGTAATGTGAATTTCTTTTAATTATTATTGATTATCGTCTTAATTATTATTGATATGATGTCAGAAATCTCTTTTTAATTGTGTATTAGGTATTTTGTAGTAATATTTCTAGCGGTTAGAAGAACTAAGCAAGAAAATCTTTAATATTGTAATTTGATACCGCTGTGATGATTTGTGCCTTCATAAATCAAAGTATTCGAAGACTCATAATTATTAAGTTTAATTATATGTTCAGCATTATTTATTGCTTGTTTAGCTTTTGCTTCTCGGTCATACAAAATAAATTCATTACCTAATAGATTTGCGTGGGTGACGAATCTCTAGAACTTTGCGAAATAATCTTCATGGAATTTATTTTGTAAATTAAAATTACGCGTTATCCACGGTTCTTAGCTGTAAAAAAATAATTTTAGAATTTTATCCTTTCTTCGACCTCTATAGTTAGGTTTAACTTTGGTATGTAATTTCCTTGCGGTAAGTATGGTATGTAATTCCAAAATACATCGCGTGGGTACGAGTACGAGATATTGACGTGGGGAAGTGTGGCAACGTCGCGTCGTACTTTTGCCGCACCGGGCGGCCGATACCGCTATGCGAGGTTGTCGCACTGTGCGCGGACGGCTCGACAACGTCGCCTGTTCTTTGCTAAATTGCACGAGTTTGTTTATTGTAGGCTAATTACGAACGATTTTTAGATACGACTAAAGGCGTACAGAGCATCTGACTATCGTCTTTTCTTATAAGCATTATAGCCATATGTAATTGGTGTACAAGTCAATTACGTTTTTGTTCGTCTGGGACGCGTGCGTCGTGCCCTACTCGCCCATTCAAGGTTAAATACATATTCGGGGCTATTTTTAATATGTTCGAACTAAATTGTATTGCATTAATTCGATAACAGATTCTCATGACACTGATTTCATGCAAAAATATGTATATAAATTATCAAAATAATAACATTGCGTATCTCATTCGAATAATTAGTTATTTTACATCAGCGCATGACGGATGAAATCGCGAGAAAACTTAGCAATTGAGAGAATTCTCGACATTTGTTACAACATTTTTTTGAACATGCTTCGAACAATGCACATCCGTTCAATTGTCG
The DNA here is from genome assembly GCF_905475465.1 of Pieris napi. Taxonomy (NCBI): domain Eukaryota; kingdom Metazoa; phylum Arthropoda; class Insecta; order Lepidoptera; family Pieridae; genus Pieris; species Pieris napi. The sequence continues at coordinate 3,943,974 of NC_062235.1, read as the reverse complement.
GTACACATCTAGGTACATGCTTCTTTGCTTATTTTTAAATACTTAATGGTAAAATGCTCCTTAATACTCTTACGAATAAGAAGAATAATGACATGCCACGTCTATAGTGTAACAAATCCTTCTATGCACAAATAAAAACAAAATCATGACTGTCGACGGTTTTTTCCATACAAACATAATCAAACTTTTATATAATACAAATATTATACCTATCATCAATAACAAAACACTTGTTAATAATTGGTGTGTCATCGTGTTTGCATGTCAAAAAATCACGATATGCGAAAACAGAAATATTACCGTAAATCGAGATTATTTATTGCTAATTTATTCCTCTGTGAGAGTGCTAAAACTGGTGTGAAAATGCATTTATTGCATTGACTTGTTTTATTTAAGGTTTATGATCACATGGTTTTGCAGACTGAGACTTGATAGCCATATTTAACACAGCCCAGGTTATATATGTATGTAAGTGTGTTGTATATTAAAAATAAGACTTGAACTACATAGACATTATTTAAATTACCATTTATGGCAGCTATTTTCATCGTAACAGATACGTTAAAAAAAGCGGATGTTAAGGCTACTTGCTATTTTTTTTTTAATTTTCTGGCTTTATTTCTGAATGGTCTATAGGCTGATCATTTGCATCATTGCTTGGAAACCAAAAGAATTTTAACTCGAATCGAAGTCAGACTCGTTAAGATTCTATTTATTTATTTTATTTAACAAATGACTCTGCTATCTCATATTCTTATACTAAAAAAAATAAAATTCTATTTATGGTAGTAATTTTACATTAATATAGTTTGAAGGTTAAATTTTAATACATATAAGGAATCCATATACATATATATTGATCAAAACAGAATACTTTGCTATCATTAAAATTATGCAAACATTTTTATTTCTGTAAGGCGGTGTAAGGTGTATCCTATCTTGTATATTCATTTTGATGTAGTGCATTTAATGGAAGTTTTAAAAATCTTTAAATCGAATAAATCGCAATTAAGAAAATTTTTAAGTGATCTTTAAGTTCGCGTCCATGAGTAAGTATGCACTTTCTGTTTTTTTTAAATAAGTCAAAAATGCAGAAACAGGTATGGCAAACGTGAGGAAAATACCACCCGGTGGAAACACACTAGGATTCCAAAATGAATTTGTGAAACGATTCGAAATTGAACTATTGAAAAATCACAATGGAAGTAGAGTTATATTGAAAATAACATATTACAGTTTACTATGTATCTTTTGTGTCAATAACGAACAATAACAATAAAACGTCGAAAATATAACGTCATTCTTGTTTATATGCCATTATAATAGATTTATATACGTATAGAAACTGTGTTTATACTAGCACATAATGTATATTGTAATCACGTAACTGCTGAATCAGTGAAGCGACGTTGCCGTACCGTGATCCCCGTCCGCACCGCCTGGCGTGGCGCCACGTTGCCGCACTTCTCGATAGCTACGTTGCCGCACTTACGTTGTGTTGAAAACGATTCATTCAGCATTGCCTTTGTAAAATAACAATAAATAAGAATTGTGCTTTGTTCTCTCATTTGATAAAGTATTTTGTAATTACGGCTGATAACGTCGCTCTGATAACTATTTTATAGATTTTGGGAATATGAAATCATTAGTAGGTACTCGTATCTTGTCAACCTTATCAACCTTTTAATTATATTCTTATCATTAATCAATATAATACAACTACAAAAATTTGTACCACAGATTGTACTTCGTGCCATTAAAAAAAAATTCTCAGAATTTCACGTCAAGCAATAACTGTTAACGTTATCTTTTCTTTTGTTACGTGAGAAAGATGAAGGTGTTAGTTGTACTATTGTCTGGATAAACTAGTTCGATGTCATTGCAGTGAATACCTATCAAACAGGTCGGTCCTGTATTTAACACACATTTTTGTCCCTATACGTTAGTTTGAGTAAAATTTTATTTATAGCATATAATATCCACAGTACGGAATTCTTTCATTCGTCCTTAGTAATAATAAAATCACTTCTTAAAGGCGAACTAAAATTAAAAAGGTATCTTGGCGTTTACATCATTTGCAGTTAGAATTACCATTACAGAGGTTGATACATTTGGCACACAGTCCTATCTCCTACATTGAAATCGACGCGACGTGAGCATGCCAAGTTAAATAGTAAAACCGTGACTCATAATTCTTAATATCTCTTTTTTGTTAAGCAGTAATATCATAAGTTTATATCGTTACGTTCCGAGAATCACTCGTACACATTCCTGGCACCCAGCCATTCATTGGCTTTACTGTCTCTGTTTTCACATAACACATCCTTTTTGGATTATTCCAACATACAAATATTCATATTTTAATTTTAATGACTAGTGTGTGCCAACGATTTGCTAGGAGAGTTTCGAAGATGGCGCTCTTAATTCTTGTTCATTTGAGTGCCAGTGCCCTATATTTATTTTGTATTTTATGAAAAGTTCATTCAAAATCTACGTGACATACTGCCGTCTATAAAAATATATGTTGTATGTTAAATGATACATTTAATAATCATTATAATAATAGGCGATTTGGGTCTGATATCATAAAAAAATGTAATCTATTATAAGTTCATTTCACGAGATGTGCATCAATTCAAGTATTCACAAATAAAAGTTAGGCATTGAAAATAAATTGCTTTCTAAAGTTCTCTAGAAAAAAATGCATAAGTCAAACATTTTTCTTATTATTGATATTAACTAAAAAGATAATATTTAAATATGTTACGTATCGTATATAGTGAGTAGCTGCAATTCGCAACAAAGTGTGTTTGTGAAAGTGTACACGTCCGGCGCAACCTGACCCGACCACACGGGATCAGAATACCTACTAAGGGGTCGCCAGAGTCGAAATCAGGGAGTTTCGGGCCTCAGAATAAATTTAAAATCCTTCTACATTGCAATTGTCCTAGAGTCGAAGCACGACTGATATTTCGTACGTCACACTTTGCGGTTAGGTTATTATTTATAGACCTGCAAATGGATATGAACTATGAAGCCTCTCATAACAGAATACATCCCTGTATGTTTTATAAAAAGCACTATAGTAGATACAGCCACCGGACGTGTTGTACTTGTTTGTATACATACTTATAAAAACATCTGCATTCTGCATAGCAGCTTATTTGTCTAAAGAATTACTGCAGTGATTTTAATTATTTTTATTTCAAAAGACTGTATAAAAAGTGAATACTGAATACATATTATGCAGATTGTAGGTGCCGGCTGAAAACAATTATTTTTAGTATGTCGTACATTTATTAGTGTGGTTTGAATTGTGAGCATTAGGTATGTATAATGTATATTTGTGTTTTGTAGTACTTTTTTTAAAGCAAATTTTGTTTAGTTTACTGTTTTTTTGTAACAGGTGAAATATATAAAATATTTAGTCTAACCTTACTCGCACATATTAAGCGAGCATTTGGAAGATCGCAATCAACCAGTTTGAAGTTGACAATGTGACAAAATTCCACATGTATGACTTAATCAGTGCCTTAAATCGCTATATATTCGAAATAACTGGAAATCGACACATTTTATAATTAAACGTATTTAATATCTTGATAATGGCGAAATTATGTGGTTTGTGTGTTAGTATATTTTGCAACATTTGTTAAAAAATAAAATATTTTAAAGATTTCTATACAATTATCATACGAAAGTAGTGTCACTAGTTAGAGAAAGGCACAATTCAACATTATACAAAGTAAAACGTATACACAACGATATAGTTGTATATATGTATTTTTTTTTTTTTTTTTTTTTTATGTAATAGGAGGCAAACGGGCAGGAGGCTCACCTGATGTTAAGTGATACCGCCGCCCATGGATGATATGTATATCGTTAGGTAGTTGAATTAGCAATAGAGAAAACTTCTACACTTTGATCTCTTGAGAGAAAACTAGGCTTGCCGTCTGTGGTGCGGTCATCACGGTCGTACGCTGGACCAAACACTGCGCGACGTTGTCGCACCGCGTACACAATCATTACGAATTCTGATGGCGGGCGCGCGATGTTACGCCGCCAGTCTTAAAATAAAAACATTGTTTTTCCTTTAAACTGATAATAATGTGTTGCTAATGTAATCGGTAACGCTTCAATGCATTTTGTACACACGAACTTGAAAGGACGTTTAGTTGGAATATTTATGACTTTGGTAAATGTGTAATTAATTACTGAGAAATTATTTTTAGTAGACGCTAGTAAAATCCTCGCTTCTTATCAATCAATTTACAAGTTTGATATTATTATTCCTATTATTAAAGTATCATGTATAAGCGAAGTTAATTAATAACTAATCTGTAATAGTAGTTTCTTAGGGCGATTTGTAAACTTACTACTTTTTGATGTACTCTGGGCCACGTAAAAGACTAAAGCCAGTGAAACTAGATTATATATACCACTTCGAAAAGCAGTATAATTTGTAATACAACTTGGATATAGTTCCCTTAATAATAAAAATAGTTACCAATATTATGGAGAGTTTTTTCAACTGGCTTTTATTTGTCAGGACACGTTATATTCATTCTTTTTAATTTTATTACCTAATTTTTTAGTGGTATCGTCTGATTTGAGTTAGATAGTCCTTAAAAAATGTTAGAACCAAATATATTATCGTAGTGATGTAGCCATAAACCACGGGATTGTAGATTTTGAATTTTTATGTTAAATATTAACAGCCATAATATCAAATCTCCTATGGCCTATGCATATTTTGCTCAAATACCATACCAATAAGTATAGGACTAATAGTATTATTATGTATCAATATAGCTATATCAATAATGTATTCTTTTGATTATTTATCTATTACTTTTGTATGTGGTATTTACGTACCTGTCATGCTTATTGAAAAAGGCTAAAAAATTACTCATAATTCAATATGTTTCTTAAAAATAGCATTTAGAAAGTAAACAAATTATTGGCAGAGTGTTGTGCTGAAAAGATTATTATTACTATGAGTCTATGAAGGCATTTGAATTAGAGATCAGATCAACATATAAATTTACGGGTTTAGAGCTTTAAGAATTAAATTCACTGCTCTACATTGAGTACTTCAAGATATTTATTTTAATTAAGAATAATGGTTACAAGCGGAATTCAGCAGTTCAATTGTTAAGACAATATTTACATTCTAAGTTATACCATAATTGATTTTTTTATTGTCTTTGCAGGTAATTGCAACCCAACTAGATGTTAAGCCTAAGAGAAACATTTGGTAAGACTCGGTATATAATTTCCTCACTTTCACTTTTTACTAATATTAGTGCTTATTTTTATCTGTGCTATCTAAATATTATTTCCACACAAAACTATTTATAAGCATGATTTACGGCTCTATGTTAAGATGATCTTTACGTGTTTCTCGCTGGATGTCTCGAGCGCGACTAGCATGCGGTCCATTCAACAGGCGGAAATGGAGTGGGCGGGGCATGCGGGAAGCGACGTCATTGGGTGAACGGTTGCCGCGCAGCGATGGCCGCCGTCACACTCGGCCAATGAGCTGTGCGCGGACTGAACGCGCGTCCGTCCGGCTTTAAAGCGACGTTGCCAGCTCTCCAGAAAAAAAAATTACCAGATTCGACCTTCTTAGGACCCCAGGTTTTTTTGTTTGGCCGCGTTATCATTCGGGGACGCAGTACAATTTCTAAGTGATGGTGCTGCCCAGGTGGATTTTGTGTTGTGTAGTGATATAGTGTATTATGGTGTGGTCTGCGCCATCGGGGGAAGTCTTGATTGACATCATTTCAAGGTAGTTAAACTGGAATTTAACTTTAGAGAACAGGTGACGTGGCCACATGTGGGCATATAACTGATTGCTATATAATCATACCGGTTCATAATAATTTAAGTATGCGGAAGTATAAACTGTCATTCTAATTAAGCAACATTTAACAAGAAACGCTTAAATCGTGTCCTATATCCGTTATAGTAAATTAAAAGTCCATGTTAATAATAATACCCTTAAAATACATTAATAAAAAAAAGTGCAAACAACATTCAAACTAGTATAAGTATCATTTAGTGATTCCTAGCGATCTTATGATTGCTATTTCAAAAAAGTGTAGGTATCATTAATTAAAAAAATTAAACATACTTACATTATCTGGCAATAACATTTACCTATTACAATATCTCAAAACCTACTTATTTGCCTAAACAAAAATGACTGCTCATCGAAGAGGATCGCCTCGATATGACTTAGTTTCGTAAACATTTTTGGACAAACATTCACCTACAAAATTTGGCATGTGCTTGGAAACGTGAAAACTGTCCTCAAATCCAACAATATCACGTACATACAGGGAAACCTTCTCTTTGAAGTTGGTTAAAAGTTCTTATTCAACGATAATAATAACAGTTATGTCTTGGTATTACTGGAGTAAGTTTCACAGGTGTGGTGTAACATTCTATTTCATGTGTAACATAACCCCCCACTGGTTATGGAGAGGACACATCTGTGAACATAGTAACTATATTTAGCTTTCTGTGTCTGCGATCTAACAACAAGAGCTATGCTAATAAAAGGCATTAAACATTAAATATAACTAAGAAAGCTAACGGAAACAGGTATGAATGACTAAGTTGGTACATGGTATTATAGGGGTTTTCTTAACCTCGGATCATTTTCGTCAGTTTACATTCGTATAAAATAAAATATGTATGTTTATTATGGAACATAAGATACATGTATCACTTATTCCACGTCATTAAGTTTGAATTTGTAGGCATCCCTTCTCATCGGCAAAAAAAGAATCGTAAGTGTGTATATGTAAATATGTTACGAGAATCATATAAAAAATGTAGGTTTATGTAATATTGCCAAATTAGCTAATATAGAAACATTAATGATTAATGTTTCTTAATGAAATATATACAGTTTATATATATATGTTTTTTATTATCTGTACGCTTACAAGAAACCTAGACATTTTTGATGCCATAATTTAATTCAGAGATATTGTTTTATTTGTCAAGGTCAGTCATGTTGAGATAATCATTTTAATCGTAGTTTGAATCTCAAGAACAACTTTGAACGAACACGACGTTTCATTTATATAATACAATTTTAAAATATTAAACCGAACAATGCCTTTCAGCTAGCGACTCAAATTTCAATTATTGATTATAATAAAATAAAATTATTATTGTTTTTTTCTGGAATCGAAACTTCGTTAAAACAGCTGAGAAGTTAAATGAACCAGCCGAACCTAACCGAAATCCAGAAAGTCCTTGTAAATTACTTATTTGGAATCACGATAAAAACGCTTTTCTATCGAAAAGTATAGTTTATTTCACAACTTATAGCGAAGAATTTTATCATCAACCTTTTATCTAGTTATGACAGTAATGATAAAAATCCATGATAAGATTATGTCCGTCCCTGTATAATTGTAATAAATAATAATCATATAATATTCACATTGCTACGTGTCACGAGGTCATTGACCTGGATGACTTATAGGTCAACATTTTTGTCATTGTTTGTAAAGTTTTAATGTAAGAAATGAATGAGAAGCGCTTTTGGCAATATAGACTTATGACAGCTAACTCATGAATAATATTAATCTAGTTTTCTAATCGTTATAGATTCTGACATAGCCTGAAAATAAAACCACTGTGAAGATTGATCGGTCAAAGACTTTTAGTTGTATGGAAACGTACTTTGTACCTAGTATTAATATTAAATCAGACATCTACTCTAATATTCATAAGATCTTGTCTAAAACGTCTTAATCTATGATACAAAATACAACTACATATTTAACATACATATTATAATTGATATTTAAAGAACCTAACGCCAATATTTGTTCACAGCTTAGACAAGTCTCTGCTATCTAGTAGCTACTCTTAGGGGCAGCCTTTCTTTTGTTTTCTTTTTGTTTATGCATACAAATATATTTTCTACGCAGTCTAGAAACAAAGAAGTTTAGTTTAAAGCATCTGTAAGTGATTAAAGAGTAAGAGATAATTGGTTAAAATTCCTCCGTTACCACAAATTTTTTATGACAAGAATTGAATCGGAAAGTCCGCGTCGTCACCCTAATTCTAGAGATCTACCTGACGTTGAGAAGCCGTACATTGCTGAGATTAAATTGAACGATAAAAACGTAGGTCATTCGGGGCTTAGCATGTAGTACGCACGAGAATTAATCTTCGGACGACCTCATAAACGTTAATATATAAAAGTATGCACTCACCTACATACGCGGATGATGTAAATGTATTAATAATAAATAATGACAGAAAATTTGTTATGATACCTTTTTACAATTATTTACTTAAATACATTTGTTACAGTTACTTAGAATTTAATTGTTTTTTTAATTTACCAAGCAAAAACAAAAAATTACGCGGAAGCTCGAATAATGAAAATCTTGTTAAAGATCGTATCTCCGATAAAAATTTATTATGTTAGAAATAAAATACCTACTAAATACCTTTTTATCTTGACGCGGTCATTTACTTCTAAGGTTTCGGCTTAATTTTAAAATCTAATTGAAATATAATTGAAGTCATCGTTAGTAAATATTAATAAATAATTATAAACTAATGCTTTTAGATATCGGTTTAGTAAATTGAGTTAATTCATTTTTAAGCATGACTGCTGCTGCCTTTGCTAATTCAATTCGACGACTCATTTGACGACTCATTGGTCTAGTGGTTAGTACCCCTGACTGCGAATCCATGGGTCCCGGGTTCGTTCCCCGGCTGAGACGAACATCGATGTGATGAGCATTTGGTGTTGTGCTCTATAATAATTTGTATGCATATCCGTTGCCTAGTACCCATAACACAAGCTTCACCAGCTTACCATGGGACTAGGCCAATTGGTGTGAATTGTCTTTAAAAAAAAAATAGTGTAATTTTTCACTCCTGTGTTAATCGAAACTTTTTACTTGCCGATTATTAAGCTTCGTTACCGATTTTACTACTGTTGGTAAAGTTTTCCGATTTCTAGTAGAGGTTAGCCCTTCAAAAATTATGTATTATTATAGTTCGGCTACATTTCTACCATATATAAATGGGCTGCCTGATTCAAAACATAATATTATTAATGTAAAGTGATAAGTAATAGGCGAATGAGGCGCCACAACTCAATCAGACACGAACGAACAAACAGCGCTGTTTGCGCAATTAACGCTCGCTTATATGAGTGTGTGTATGTAGTAAGAATAATAGAGATGTATCTCCATAACTCTTACTAAACATATGATTTTCATTTATTAATAATATTCTCTACTTTTCCTGCCAAGTAAATGTAGGTTGGGGTTACATATTTCGTGCACTTGACCTTTGACCTGTATCAATAATGGTAGAAATATTATAAAGAAGGAATATTTGTACGTCTGTAATGGATTAACTCAGAACTACTGGACTAATCTATCATGGTTATATTGCTACCTGAGTAACGCAGGCTTTATTTATGTAAAAAAAAATGTCCAGCGTTAATGAAGTTTTGACGTTCCTAATAGAGTAGTTGTATTAAATTAGTCATACGTTTTATAATTAGACGAAAGTTATCTGTTCCATTCATATAATACTTTTAAAATCAATGGCGCTACAACCATTGTTGGTCTGGGCCTCAGATTTCTGTATCTGTTTCATGATCATTTCTCAATGTAATAGGCAAGTAGGTGATCAGCCTTCTGTGCTTGATCCACGCCGTCGACTTTTTAAGGCAAGCCGGTTTCCTCACTATGTTTTCCTTCACCGTTCGAGCGTATGTTAAATGCGCACATAGACACAAAGTCCATTGGTGCGCCGCCGGGGATCGAACCTACGACCTCAGGGGTGAGAATCGCACGCTCAAGCCCTGGTGGACAACACTGCTAGAATACTTTTAGTCTACAATATAATATTTTGCACCGCTTAAGATTGTTGTTATAAGAAAATATATATATCAAATTTGTAGATAAACCGATGCAGTTGACATTTCATGAGACATTCGTGAATCGTGAGTCACCTCACAAGAGGAGTGATTGCTAGTCCACAAATGGAATCTGTATCGTGACTCTATGCCCTAAAGTTATACTTGTAGGAATAATAATGTGTTATTAAGAATGTATAGTATCCTTCCTATGTCTAGTGCAAAATCAGTGGTACTATTAACTTGCAACTATATTAAGTTACAAATGTTCACTTGTTCCAATTAAAATAACCCAACAAACGTGTTTGTAACATTTCAAGGAGTTAGTCTGGCGTAGGAGATTATTTATAGAAGAATGTGCCGAGTACCACGGGAGTGTTAAAAACGTGTCTGAGTGACAGATTGAGCGAAGGACACTCTCAGTGGGTAACACGTTACCCCACACGAAACACTTCGATGCATCTGCACCGAAAGTCACGTCATTTTATTTGAATTTTAACTATTTAAACACAAAGTATGCGACATAAGTTTAGTATTTTCGTTGAATTTCTATATTGCCTAGTATTTTTATCTCTATCTTCGTCGTTCTAACAATTTTAAACAACACAGACACGAGCATCAAAGTAAATATTTAAAATGTTTGAATATGCATACATATTTTCTATGTAGGTAAGTGCTACCTACACAGTCCTTTCTAAAATTCCTTGTTGAATGGGTTCGGCCGACCCGTTGGAGGGTTAAATTAAATATCCGCTCTACCCTCGTACCCAAAAGACCGTAATTCGAGGATCTTTGTGCTCTTCGTTTGAGTTTCACGAATATCCTTAGCTATATTATTTTATATTTATTTAGACCTGATTTTATAATAAAACACTAAATTTCATTTTTGGACAAATTTTGAAAATAATATTCAAATTAAAAGTAATATAATGCTGATCGCTGCAAGTAGGTATATGTTTGTTTTACGTGAGTAATACACGTTTAAATAATACTTATTACACGCGAATAGAATTGGTTTACGTAACTTGAGAGAAGCGGCCACACCAAGTTGACAGATAAATATTAGTCAGTATTAAATTATCGTTTATATCCTTTAAAGATGTTTTATTCAAAAGATTACAATAATGTTTTTCAATTTTTTTCCAACGTCCATCTTACATTGGCTATGGTGAACATAATACGTATTCTAATTTGGCACGAAAACATTTTGGCCGTCTATAAATCTAGGTTAACGTGAATACAACTTGAATAGGACGATTTTAAGTATTCTACAATTCGGGTCACTTGTCTTTAAATCTGGAAATAACGCTAATATTCGTTGCCGAAACCCGAAGCATATAAACTAAATAAGAAGTATGGGTTCGCTTTGTTTTTGTTTAAGAGTAAAATTTGTATTTGATGGAATAAAATATAATTATGTTTTATCTATAGACATAAAAGACATTTTTCTGGGCGAGAGCACCCCAGTATTAGCTCTTTCCACTTGACCGTATTCAACGAAGAGTGGATCGAATCGTCGACGACCAATTCCTTTCCGAGCGGCTTGATTCCTTGGCGTTGCGTAGAGATGTGGGTTCAGTCTGCATCTTCTACCGCATTTACTATGGAGAGTGTACAGAGTAGTTGTTCGTATTAAAACCGGCAGCTGAGTTTCATCATTGGACGTCGAGGCAGAATACGAAATTCCACCCGTATCACCTCGCCGTTTTATTAGGGTGTTTTTGCCACGCACAACCACTATGTGGAACCAGCTGCCAATTAGCTGAAGTATTTCCGAACTTATTCGACTTAGGGTCCTTCAAGAAAAGAGCGTATAAATTCTTAAAAGGCCGGCAACTCACTCGCGAACCCTCTGGCATTGACAGTGTCCATGGGCGGCGGTATTATTTAACATCAGATAAGCCTCCCCCCTTGCCCCCTATTTTATAAAAAAGAAGAGAAGAAATTCCTTTAACTAAAATTTTTCCTATACATAACTATAACAAATACATATTTTGTTAATTCAATATTTAATCATTCTTTAATCGGAAATTTAACAGGCATCTTGACGTAAAATAATTTTTCAATTAAAATAGTAGGATAGACAGTCTCCATCATAAGAAAGAAACTGATAAAAAACAATATCAAAAATCCCAAGTACTCGCGCAGAAAATAAACACGTCAAGTTGAATGTGTACAAATCGAGAAACGAATCGTCACGAGAATTACGAAATCAAACCAGACTTCAACAAATGCCTCTCAAATACATCTATAACTATCGCGTCGAGTGAGTGACCTTCGAGCTCACTGGCAACAGAGTAAAACCTATATACTGTGTACATACAGTCAGTCAACAAAATCGCTATAGCTATACTGTGTATTGCGCTTAGCACGATGACCTGCTCCGCCATTCTGTGACGCATCAACGCACGACGGCAGAATGGCGTAAGTACATTTAAGGCCAGTCGACCCTCGACTGTATTGCATTAGAAAAGAATTGGTTTTTGAATAATTTATTATCCGTGCCGGCTGTAGTCAAATTATATGGGAAAGTGTTGATTGTATTTATTTTGGTACGACGCAAGTGCAGTGTTCCGAGAAGTAACGAGCAGATGCAGGGGCATCGGCTAGGTGAATTCGCTTTTGATTGCATGCGAATTATTGAAATTGATGGGGATTTTATTGGCGATTCAGACTTCCAAAAATTGCCAATTGCACAATGACCCTTCTATTGGTGTTGGTGTTTTAATGCGACATTTGATATTCCATAGAGATTTTGCTAAATACCGTTTTTACCTTTTACCGTAATTATATACGAGCAATAATTAGGCTCATTTGATAAAATTCTGAATATTATTACCAGTCTACACATATTTAATGAAAATAAAGTATCTAGTACAAAATTCTTTATTAGAGAATTCACTATAGGTAATATGTTGACAAAAACTCGATATCCTGGAAACGGAGGCATTTTCAATTCAAAAGTTGATCATTTTGGGGTCATAACGGTTCTGGCGTATGCATGAGAAAAACATTTTATTTGCATGTGTTGAAACTAAGCTTCGAACTGCCATAATATTTTATTATGTCCGCACTTACAACTACAATATTCATATTTACTATCGTGAACATAAGCGCAATAAAATAAAGATTATTTTTAATTTTGATGTGTAATTAAATAACGCATCTAATTTAAATCATGATAGCAATTCTGCAAAATGCATGTGATAGAATGGTTAAGGTTGTAAATTATGTAGAGGTTTAAACTGTCCGGCTTTAAGTTATACCAATTGGTGAAAAATTCCATATTTAGATAGTGGACTAGGTAAAACAGGATGATGCTTTTTCTGCTTAAAAGTGTATTTATAAATCTTATGGGAAGTGAAAAATATAGGCAGTGTTCGCAGATAATTCATTATCACTGGAAACAAAAGCACCCTTCAGTAAATTGCGACACCTGACAGAGCTAAGCAGAACAGTGGGACTTACATAAATAAATCCACAAGGCTGGTGAAAAAACAGATATAAGAATAGATAACGAAATTATGTAATATGTAGAAGCAGTCTATACTTAAGACAAGTATAAATACCTATAATACACAGAGCAAAAAGAGAGAGATAAACAGGTCTCAGGTCATGACAAGAGACGGTAATGTAACAGAATGCTAACCACGCGATGAGGATAAAATGAAAGAAAGATAGGCAAAAAGATGGACGAACTAAGAAAGCTGGAGACGCTACTTGGGTGTGGAAAACCAAAGACGAAAATAATAGTACAGAAGGAGAAGGCTGAGAGATAAGTGTAATAAAAGATGTGACGACTTTTCTTTCAGTATTTATTATGTAGTAAATTCTGTCTGTTTAGTTTTCACAAATAATACTTTCGTTAACCGTCAGGGTAGTCTAGTATTAGCGATCGATGTTGAAAGGTCTTGTAACACATGCTTAGGTTCCGCACGGAAAGGATAGTTTAATTAGTACTAAATTCATTTTTTTAGGCGAATTTGTGAAATCGAGCAGCGGACGGTTTTATTGTAAAAGTTAGCTAAAACTTCAGGGGCTTTTAGTATGTAATGGTGTCACGTAGCTTGTAACATTATTTTATGTATCGTTAAAAGTTTTCGTTACACTCTTAAAATATTTGCCTCTAAAAGCATTTTTGGTGTCTTGGGTTACATTTTAAAAATGAAACACGTATACGCCATGTTACGCTAGTATCTATCTAAAGGTGAATTTAATAAACATTTTTCTCTTCACTTATTAGGTTAGGACCATGTTAGATTTACGAGAAAACTTTTATATATATAATAATACACATAGCAGAAGGTTCTGTCGACTCTCGTTTTATACGCGTATTAATGATGCGAAAACGCAGTGAGAATAGGAACTAACGTTTGTTTTATGTTATAAATATGCATATAGTCGCTAGGATCAACGAACCGTGCGCTTAATTTAAATTTTTAATATTATTGTTGCAGATAAGATTAAAAAAAATATAGACAGATACAACATACATACATACAACTAGATAGTTTCTTAAAGTTATAATATACATAATTTTTAGACAAATGTTTAGTTTTAGGAACAAATAACTTTTAATACAATTCTAATAAAATTAAATGTTTGTATAAAATTTGTTAATTTGCATAAAGGATATTACTTCTTATTTAAACTGACCAAGTCTGTAGAATGAAAGTAGAGGTATTGTAACTTAACAAACTAGAAATTCTAACTCTACCTATTTTACCGAACAATAAAAGCCCAAAGATTGTACCTTCAAAAACAACAATCGAAGCTCGAAATAGCTGGCCATGGTTGCTATACGTCTTTTTAGTGTTTGGAAGTATTGGATCTGTATTTATCATTTTAATGTTCGTTTTTAAATTTCGTGTTCCCGGTTTTTTAATTTTACTAAAATAATTGTCATTTTTGCTTGGAATTTGTTCTGTAACCATATGTGAAATCTTTTTAAATAATGAAGTTTTGTAGCAGGTAAAAATGTGGAATAGGAAGTAATACGAACGCCTGTATGGGTTTTATTTTAGGACAATGAGCAGCTGTTACACAGCACAATGCTCATGTTCATACAAGCGGTGAGCAGGTATGATTTAATAATGATAAATGGCGCAGTTAGACTATTATAAAGAAAGTAGGACATATGCAGCAAAGTATAAATAGATACCGGTTATTGATTGTGTAAAATGGAGCTAGGTAAATGATAACTACTTTACTTTATAGAACCGCCTCTACTTACATTTTTCATTTACAATATGTTCAATAATTATTTATATTTAATTTTAAATTTATATAACATTATTAAACAATCGTAATCCATTCTTAGGGGGCTTTCAAGTATTACGTCACGAAATTTTTGGAGATTATTGACCCCCCCCATGTAACGCGCCGTAACGTTTTTCTGTACCCAAAAGTAATACGTCTGGACCACCCAGTGACTCTTTATACCTAAAAGTTACCATTTTGTGGTGTAAAGTACCGGAAAGTCGAAAATAATATTAACTATAACATTTTACAAAAGGACCCCCCTCCCCCCAAAATCCGTTACGTAGTACTTGCACGCAGGGAGCGTAGTACCTCGCGTCTACGAATTTTCTGCGTTATCACTTCGATATATGTATTATCAGTTCTAAATACATTAAGCTTATTTTTACAGCTGATATGGGGTGTTTTAATTTTAACAAATAGCATTATTTATAGTTTATGTATAGGTTTTTCTACTAGTTTCATTTTCTTTCTAAATAAACATACACGTCGTAGTTTTATCAGAATAAATTCGTAAATTCTTGTATGTTTAGAGGTGGTAAAGCCCAATCGTTAGAACGAAATTACAAACATTCTGAGTTAGAACCAGCGCTTCCAGATTCACTGTAATTACAGTAGATTTACTGTATTTTAGACTTTTCTACTGTATACTGTAATGATAAAATACAGTGTATGAAAATACTGTATTTAATTTCCGTTCATATAAATTATCAAATTAATCAAATTTAATACGTTTTACGTATTACAAAATACGAAATATAAATTTGCAACCTAATCTAGAACCCAGAACCACTGACCTCTATCTATAGACAATGTAGAGTAGGATTGTTACCTACATATTAGTTTACGTGCTGGGAATTCCCCAATGAATCAGAACTAACGCTTAGCAAAAACTAACCGTCTAGTATTATCTTTGCCTCACTCAAACGCTGAGTGCGAACGCAAGTTTAGTGAAATTAATAATATAAAAACCAAGCAGAGGAACTGTCTGATCACAAATACTATTAAAGAAAATATGTTAGCTCAGCAAGCCATTCGTCGAAATTCTGAAAACTGCGTCAAATTTAATCCCACTATTGAAATGATTTTGAAGATGAATGCAAAAATTTATCAAAATCATGAGGAAATTATTTTAGAATAACTTACAATGATATGTATTTACAAATAAATTAATACAGCAGCTTATTTTTCTTTTAATTTTTAAACAAACTTTTACTGTAATTTTACTGTAATCGAATTTGAAATCTGCTGTATTGTTTTAAGAAACTACGATATTTTTTAGCTGACAACACTGTAATTTTACTTTTGGGATCTGGAAGCACTGGTTAGAACTCAGTTTGTTATCTTTACAAACATACCAGCTGCTTTATAGTATCACCGCGTATTTAATTTATATAACCTTTTGCTCTCGCAGTCCTATAATAATTTGCATATTGTAGTTGCAGTTGTCTATTTTTTTTATATTCTTGAAGACTATGTAGTCTTATAAAAGGTAGAGAATAATTTCTTCATTCTCAAGAAGCACATACAAATCCATTTTCAGTATATTATTATTTCGGTATTGCCGCTATTTCCGCTACACATATTGATTTATTTATATTATCGGTATTGATTCAGCACTTGACGAGATCAAAGACTGTTCGATATATACGAAATAGTGCAGGGTGATGATTACAGATATCGTAAAGCACATAAGTGATGGAACTATAACTAACTCTCGTTATAATTTTGAAGATGCCCTCTGCCTCATCATTGGACTCGTCAAGTCAAAGTTATGATAGGTTGTCTTGCTTTATGTAATTTTCTTTCTTTAAATCATAAAAAAAGCTTCGATAGTCAACAAGAAAGTAGGTCACTGGATTAAATTATCGAAAAATGTTAACGAAAAATATGGCGACGTAAAATACCTCGCTACCAACAGGGGATACTAACATTTGCATTAAATTCATATAACTAAAGAAGTAAGTTTTATATTTAATAAACAACGATATGTATTCAAATTTAATATTTTATGAAAATTCCTAATCTGGGATTTGTGTGTAAGTTTGAAACTGCGATTTTCTTAAGACGTTTTTTATTCCTAGTATTTATAAACTAAATCTAATTTTATCCGATCGTCTCGTCCGGTTGTTCACACTATGTTTACAATTTAGTCCAGCGTGTTCTTACTCTGACGCTACTACTATTTTTAGATGTATATAAACCAAAGGTTGAACCGATAAAAGTTTGGTTTAGAATACTGCAATATACTGTTAGAATAATGCAAAAGATAATTGTAAGTCCAAGTACCTACCTTATATAAATATGTCTCTGACTAGTTTTTCTCTTCTGTTATAATACTAGCTGCGCCCGCGAACTTCGCTTCTCCTTAAAGTTTTTTACTTAGCCTACCTTTTTAGTTCATACCAACATGGAACATTTTGTTATGCTACCCCAGAGACTATTCGGTTTTCTGGAATGAAAACTTTTTTTGGTTTTTCAGTGAATTTTTCTCTCTATAAAGACTCAGACTTCAAGTCATAAGATTTTAACTAACAAATAAAAAATAGGGGTTGATCGTAGAGGGATGAAGATGTTGTATGTATTTTTGAATGCATACAGAATATGCAGCATAAAAAAATAAAAACAAAAAATGTTGTCTAAAAAATAAAATTTTCGGGGTGAACCACCCTTAACATTACTTACCTACTACATTACCTACCTTCTCAGACTTACTTACCTACTTACTTACGTTTCGGAGGAGTATGGGAAAGAACATTGTGACACGAGAATTTTTATATTAGATTACTATGATTTGAATTAGTCATTTTAAAACGCTAAGTTCTGTACGAGTTACATATGCCTACGGTCTAAATATATTGCAGTCTGGTTGTCCGCCGGAAATTGCTTCGCCTGAGATGCCCTTCTGCGAAACGTGAATGGCAAAGAGATACTTGTTTTTGTACATAATTATGTATTGCACATAAGGAGATCGTGCCTGTACTGACAACACTGAACCACTTGAAAGAATCATCGTCCTCAAAACTGAACACTGTAATAAGAGAGGAGGTGGTAGTCAAAAACCCGTGGAAACAGATTGTCCTCTCTAGATGATTCCACGACGCTGAGACATGAGTTACCAACTGAGAGAGAGAGAGAGAGAAGTCAACCATAAATTAATCTCTCTTATTACCCTATTAATTTATTGTTAAAAAATAGATAATTTAACACAAAGCGTGGCTTCTGTTGTCAAAAACCTATCGCCTGTTATTATTTTATTTTTTTATAGAATCGATAAACTTGTAACATTATGCATTTTGCTTATTGAAAGATCTCAAAGTTGAAATTTATATCTAAGTATATATTTTATCCATATACCAAAACCGTAGGATTAAAACATACAAAAATCATAAATGCTGTCTCAACTCTGAATCTGATTTTTCACGAAAATTTTCCTTACACTATACAGCCTTCTGCCTGCGCAATACTTGACTCCGGTTTGTGATAAAATCACTGATAAATGATTCGCATTATATGCAAATTTTATTAGTACAACGGAATTTATGACCTGAACAAAAATGATTATATAGGTACATAACCACGGTTGATCCCTGTCCATGGCACGATAATTAAGACAAGGTGACCTTACTACGTGCGTTTCAGTGCCATAATCGGCGGTAATTTTTCACAATCACAGCTCTAATGAGTGCTGAGTCAGCGTCCGGTTGTAAACTTCTAACAATAGAGTGACTCAATCCAAATGTCGCTTTGCTACAATATATACACGAATTCATGTTTTTTTTCTTCGATTTATTAAGACGACTTTCATTTGTTTTTTAGGGAACGGTTAAAACAATGTAGACGATCTACTTACTTAGGGAGCGTTCAAGTATTACGTAACGCAAATTTTTGGAGATTATTGACCCCCCCCATGTAGTACTGTACCCAAGTATAGTAAAATGTTTCGTGACAACCTAGTGACTCTTTAGTTACTATTATGTGGTGTAAGTCGAAAAAAATATTAACAATAACGCGTAATTTAATTCCCCCCCCGCAGCGTAACGTTTTACAAAAGGACTACCCCCCCCACCCAAATACGTTACGTAATACTTGAACGCTCCCTTAACTGCAGTGATATATCCAGTGAATGTTGAGTTTTTGCAACGCGTGATTCTAGGATTTCGACATCAGCGCCACGGATATTAAAAGAACTACACCCCAAATATATACAAATATGATGCTATAGCTATTGGCAGTTACACATGTACCTGCGCTAATAAAGTACCTGATTTACTAACATTTTAAAAGTGAGGTTATAAGTTATAACATATGACTATAAACCATATAATATTCAGATTATATACAATATAATACAAAGTCACCGGTTCCGTCCGTTACTGAGCATCTGTTGGCACAGCTGTGTGTCTAATGTTAACGAATACATAACATACTACACTATGTAGTATGTGGGTCAAATGATACTTATACTGTGTCGCCAAGTGAGTTTGCGATCGATAAGGGAAAAGGGGGGGGGGGGGGGGGGTTTTTGTAGAAAAGGGTAGGTAGCTTATTAAATTATTCTTACAATTTCGTAATAAATTTATATTTTATAATTCCATACTGATATAGTAAGCAATGGACAAGATTATTATCACTGTAAAATTTGGCAAGAAATTAAGGCTATGTAGGTAAAAGAGAACCAAACCATGTTGCCAACTAAAATATTTTCGCTATCGTGTCCGAACTACAACTGTTGAAGCTGCAGTTGTTGAGCGTCCTAAATGAAGCCATTGTGATTGTCAGTTTGTCGACTAATGGCGCGCTTTGTGTCAGTAATTTCTTTAGTGAACGCCGCCATAGACGCAATTGTTGTTTAGTTGAAGAAACTACCATGTATTTACAAATATATTTTTAAACGTTACGAATTCTTATCATGGTTCATCATATATCTAAGCCATGTTATCATAATAATGTTTACATGTTTAAACGGATGAAGTCTTCATAAAACACCAATTTCGGAAACGTAATTTTCTTTCAGGTTTTGTCTTGTTAATAATCTATGAAATTAAGTTGTTAGTTTCTTTTCTTGATAACTTATTGTCGCTTTTTTGGACAGGCCCGGGCAGAACGAGCACGGGCACGGTGCACTGGCGTACGGCGGCAAGCAGGTGGGCGTGGCGCAGGCGCGTCCCGCCGCCCCATACGCACCTAACTATGCGCCCGCGCAGCTGCGACTGCATCAGACCTCCTACGGCTCCGCTCCGCTATACAGGTATGAAATCATTCACAAAACATCACTCAAATGTCATTCAAGACATCTTTTATTCGGTGGAAATATGTTACCTGAGTCGATTACTAGGCTCTCTAGGTATTTGTGATTCCGACATCGCTGTTATGCTTTTCGGAGAGACGAGTAAGCTAATACGCACCCGGTTCTATAACTCTCACAATCGATATTTATAAGATGCGAATCTTATAAATATGTATGTTACTATGCATGTATATTGGAGCTGGATCTTGTCACTTAGACTTTAAAAAAATTAGCCTCAGATTTCTGTATCTGTTTTATGATCATTTGTTAATCTAATAGGCAAGTTGATCAGCCTCCTGTGCTTGACGCACGCCGCCGACATTTTGGTTCTATGGTATGCCGGTTTCCTCACGATGTTTTCCTTCATGTTAAATGCGCACATCGACATACATTGGTGCACTTAGACTTAAGTAATATTAATATATCTACCACATCACAAATGCTTTTAGTAATCTATATCAAAGAACGCAGACCTCTTAATTCATTACAGTACCTACCTTTATTTACAACTGGCCTATAAAAAGTTGCTTCCCTAGAGTGGTGAGTTGTGACGTAATGTGTGATCTTTTGATGCGATTCTGGACCGCGGCCAGGTTATAAAATATAAACACTTAGTGCTGGCACTGCCGCAGCCGCCTCCCGTATACGTTGGCACTGTTAACTGGCACCCGGACAGGAATAACCAACATTTATCTTACCAGAGGATAGGGAATGTGTGCGTGTGTGTGTGTAATAGCTTACCTATCATTTTTAAGTTATGAATCTGAGATGACCTGATCATTAATCCGCTGATTAGGCCAAACCTTGAAGAATGCATATTAAGACGAAATATATATTTTTACTCGTATTGCCATACTTTTTAATTATTTTGTGTTATAAAATGTTTCGACTTATGGTCCGTCAAGAAAAGAACGTATCAATTATTTAAAGGCCGGCGGCGCGCTTGCGATCCTTCTGGCAGTGCGAGTGTCCATGGGCGGCAGTAACACTTAACATCAGTTGAGCCTCCTGCCCGTCTGCTTCCTGTACCATAAAAAAAGTAAAAGGATCTTAGATCAGGTTCGATCGCATTTGAAAGAAGATAACACAACATGTTTGAAAGGTTAAGCAACTTCGAAAAATGTTTACAAAAGGTATTCGATGTTCTCGAGAATTGTGTCACCACCCAGTGTCGAATGACAAACGTATCAAATATAGATAACCCGTGTATCGAACTCATATTTCGCCGATTCTCTTGTTTTTTACATGCAAACTTTACAATACCAATAATTTTTACACATTCCTATGCCATACTGTGATATTTTACTCAAGCGTTTTCTCATTTTTATATATACCAACTCTTCATATTAAAGGTATACATAATATTTAGTTACATTTCATATAGTCAAACAGTGGTGACTATAATTTAATCAAATACCATTAGTGGGTTTTAGTAAGAAATAAAAAGTGCACGCAGATCGTGGTCAGAAGTGAAACTTCTTTGCCAACAAATTTTTAAGTCTTGTTCATATTTAGACAAATCTAAAACTTTAGATTTCCGAGACTTAGTGGGAGGGGAAAAGGAAGATATGTAAGAAATTTAATGAATTTAATTGTCATTAAAATATTAAGTTTAAAAAATTATAAATTTAATTTTTTGATAATAAAAACACGTGGCATATTAATTTACAATTCGTCATTTGAGATTACAATAAATGATTTTACATAAAATATAAAATGCTAAAATTCTCATTCATAAATTGTCTTTACGAAATTTTAATTTAAAAAAAGAAATTCTATAAGGTTATTCGCCCTTTACATACACTCTCTCATCGAATGGCAGTAGTTTCATCTGGATACGATCAGTGGTTTAGGCGTGAAGGAGCCTCAAAACGAAGACCATTTTTCTTATATATATATATATATGTATTATAGTTTTATCGTAAATAAATAATAATTTAATATTTCGCCAAGCTTGGCATAGATACATACTCCTACGTAAAGTGTACATGAACATGCATCAAGTGGTTTTAATGATGCGCAAAAATTAAAACGACAGTTAAAAGCTGTTATTTCTATAGAATCCGGTGAATATGTAATGTATCGAAGCTTTATAGAACGTATTTTATGTAAATTTGTTTCGATATTTTTGTAATGTAATTGCGCACTCACGAAATTTGTATAGCTAACAAGACTATAAAGAGGATGGTTAAACAAACCATTATGTAGACTATACATGTAAATAATAAAATAAATCTCGTACCAAACATCCAAGAAATTATTGTTATGATTTCATTACGACACGGGTCAAATGTCAATTCCACGAAGTATGTATCACTAAGAAGTTTCTATTGCTATTTTTTTCTTGGCGCCCCCCAAGTAGGAGATTTGTTATATTGATTTATTATCAGATCAAGCAAGATTTTATTTATACACAATTAGGTCCGAAAACTTCGCCTACGTCAATCTATAAGTTTTTACATGTAATAACGTAATATATAGAGATTCTTATTCATTGTAATGTTTACATTTTGTTAGATTCCTATTGAATTTGACCTATTCTAACTTAAATAACTGTAATACGTTTCTGTGTTAAAATCGATGAAGAAATTTGAGTAACGCTTTAATGGTAATAAAATCGCGAGGTAGTATAATATGAATATTTTTTCAGTTGTTTGCATCTTATTGATAGTACGACGCGTTAGGAAGCAGAAGCAAAAATGATCGGGAACGATTTCAGGAACATAAACCAATTAATGAAATATGTAATATAGTAAATTAGCAGTAATGCACGAAAGCAGAACCGCATTGCGTATCTGCGCCGGCAATGCTCCACGTTGCCAAGCACGTGTCCGCGACGCCCGATGAATAATAATAAAAAATAAACAGGCGAGCCGCGCCGCTACAGTTATATCTCCCCCGGCCCCCTCGCGCCGCAACCTTGGCCTTCCCGGCCCCACGCCGAGCCGCCTCAACCCACTGACGACGCGATTTCTCGAAACGCATACAAGGTTGGCAGCTTTCGAAAAGTTTTTATTCGCGATACGCAATATGTATACCGAGATAACTAAGAAAACAAGGCGCTTCGAGGCTGGCTCAACTCTCTAAGATGAAATGACGCTTTATTGTTTTCATCGTTTATAATCGCTACACGATTCATAAAATGGTCCAAGTCTTGTACCATAGTCAAATATTTGAAAGAAAAAATAATATATCATAATAGTGGTATTAGGAATTGCTTTAAATTTTAAAACATCTGAATTTTTAATTTGTCTTGTATATTCTATAAGAAATTGCTTACGTGGTATGTTATGATAATAGCACAAAGAACTAAGAAGAAATGCTTATGGGACTAGTTTTTATTGATAATATGTATTAACAAAATATATTTTTAAAAAAAATCCTGCGACATTGTCTAACAAATATGTTTTAAATTTTAACGAACGATTTTTGTTATTCTGATGCATGTTACGGGAAAAGTGCAGCAGCCCTACGTGTTTCGCATGCCACTTGTAATTAAAGCCCGCTATATTATGGGACAACGACCTCGATAACTTAAAACGATCATATGTCATGCGGGATCTATCTTGTGGCAGCCAGGACGGGTCTCCCGCGATCACCGCTTGCCTACTTTTAAATATACAAGGAAACATTTTCAACCTTTTCAACATTTTTCCAACCGCCAAACAGCATAATTAAACATATAAACGGTATTCCTAAACATATATTTACGCGTTTATATAAAGTATGTATATATAAGTATGTAGTATTACTTATATACTATATTTATATATTTTTTTATTTATTTAAACGTGTTGCGTTATGATTTGTGAACGTCACGTCCGTCTAAATAGCTATCAAGTATTTTAAGGTAGCTTCGATTGTTTTTAGAAGACAATACCTATCTGAGCAAACAAACACGAAAATGAGTCTGTCGTGGTCGTGTTTATGCACATCATGACTAAAGAAGGAATTCCTTTTATGTGTCACTGGTGTAATGTCGTGAGTGAAATCTGCGTGACGTCATCGGGCGATAGCGATACGAGGTCGTCGACCCCGTTGTTTAGTACATTCCAGTTTACTCTATAATTAGTTTACTTCATGTTTTATGTATCTAGGATGTTCATGTTTTGATCTATGCTCCGGTTTGATGCTTAATTTCGCTTACGTCATTTTTATTTTGATAACAATGTTTTTATTAAAAATACGTGCGTTATCTTTATAACTTATAAACAGCACTATAAGAACTTTTTAGTGTCTAAGTATGATCCAAGCGATGTGAATCAACATTGATTTGTAGTTTTTTTATTAATAAATTTTAACTTTGTCTTATTTTAACAGTTTAATATTTTTCAAATAGTATTATGATACTAAAATAACTCAATATTACATTAACTACACATAGGAAAGATAAATTTGCGAAGTGAAATAATAAAAAAACAAGATAAATCTTAACTCAGCACTGTTTGAAAGGAACAAAGGAAAATTAATGTTAATCTCTTGAAATATCGCGCACCTCTCCCACATTTAGATTTCAGGTATACAAAATTCATATTTTTTGTAAATAACTGCGCATGAGCTCTCTGGTTAACGTTAACAAAAATTAAAAATGATCTTTAAATACGTTTTTTATTACCGTTGTAGTTACGTTTGTTGTTTTGTACAATTTAAGACGCGAAAATACATGTTTTATTACGATGAAATAATTTGATTTGCAAATCAATTGAAAATTTAAACCCAGCTAAGATTAGGAGCTTTATTTGATTAAAACTCAAGGATACTCCTTTAGTTTTAGTAAAATATAGCTACGAAAGAGGTTTTGTTATATGGCCTAGCTATCATTCCGAATTTAGTGCTATATACAGCGAGGAAATGCTGCCAGCTACACTGCCACAGGGACCAAACTTTTAAAATTTGTTTTAATTTTATTATTATTTTTATTATTACTATGTAGGTTAAGAAAATTGTAAATACTGTATACATATTTGATTCTAAGGGTTACTTCATTTTTATGGTAGACCGTGGATGTTGTATTGTTAATTGTATGGTGCAATACGCCTACCGTGGTACTAAAATTGACAGTACTGGTCAAATTAACAAATTATCAACTTGCGAAATGCAACTAACTATTGAGCTGTGTGGTTCATCCTAACCCGTGGATTTTGCTGTTACAGCTATGGGCGAGCGTCTGGGGAGTACCGGGCGGGCGCGCGAATGTCGCTGCTGGGCTCGGCCTACCTGCCACCGCCGGCACCGCCTGCCCACCATCCACCGCCCGCTGATCCTCCACCATTCAAGAAGATCCGCCTCACCGCAGACCACCATCCTCAACAGCTTAGAGTCGATACGAGGGAGCCCGTTATGAACTCATATAGCACGGTGGAGGTGCTGTCGCCCAATCCGCCCTCGGAGCCAACCATCGAAGATCAGAACTTTCGTACCACCAAGGATGACTTGTTGCAGCAAATATCTAAGGTATCACTTAAATTACAAATATAATAATAAGGTATAACCAAGATGTATGCACTTAATAAATAAAGATGAAAATTTATTAAAGATTAGGGAATATTATTGTCTAACTATAACCATAATCCGTACGATCGTTATTATATGTAATTTATATAATTTTGAACATTTGATTAAGATTTGAAATACGAGATTTAACAAAATACGACAAAAAACTCTTCATGATTTAAAGAGTTTTTTGTGTTAAACCACAAAAACTGCTGAGTCAATAATATCGCATTAATATTAATTAGGTAAATGTTGTTGTTTAGTTTGAATTAAAAGTCATTTTTGGACAGGCTTTAAAATGATGTACGATGTGTCCTCAGGTGGATAGAGAGATGGCGCTGTCGGAAACGACACTAGCGAAGCTGAAGAAGAAACAAGAAGAGTTAGAGCAATCAGCTTCGAAACCGGCAGCCGCTGCGGAGCCCGAGGAAGCGCCGCCCCGACACCGTTCCCTCGCGCAGTGCATCTATGCCGATAATAGGAAACGGGTATGTACAATATATTATGGAATAACTGTCTTGAAAGTAATTATAATTAAATTAAAAAAATATAATAATTAATAAAATTAAAAAGGAATTTTTATGATATTTCAATAAATACAATTCTCTCGTCTATTTCACTTATATTTATTAACTCGGTATCTAAATTTGAGTTAAATTGACGTCTAAAGAGATATTTAAATATTCTGCATGAACAAGATAAGTCATTAAATACATTGTTTCAATGATAGATTTAATTTAGACACACTACTCAATAGACATCGTTGCTGTGTTCGTACTTGATAGGTGTTATGTACCTAGAATAGTATGTGGTAAATATTTACAGTTATTATCAACTCTTGTTTAGTAAATATAGTATTAATTACTATCAGTAGTTTGACCTGGACTTGAATAATGTTTGGAAATGTGTGTGCTTCCCACTTTGTACGTACATGATTGTACGTTTAAGTCATATCGAGATGATTCTGATCTAAATCAGGTGACTTAAGGGAAAAGTTGTAGATGTGGGTATCCACGAATTTCTAGACGGGACTTATATTGCAACTAGGTAAATAATATTTTTTGCAATTTAGTAACTTGAATTTAAACAAATTGCAATAATTAAAGACGGTTTATAAACTTACTAGTACTGAATGATGTATCTAACACATAAATTGTGTATTCCAGGCGGCGGCAGGTCACGCGGCATTGGCACACCTCGGTCCGGCGGTGACGTACCCTTTGTACAATCAGCCGCAGGACACGCTCGTCTATCATGAAAACATAAGGCGACATAAAACCTTCCGGAAACGATTATCTTTGCATCTGAATAATTTGAGAGTGGAGGCTGAGAAGGTGAGTAAATATCTACAAAGGTCACGTCTTGGTTTTCTAGAGGTCATTAATGTATCTTGCATCTACTAGTCTATTGATAATGCGACTTTAAAGCTTAATATGATAAGTAGTTATTAGTACTGCTTATGCCAGCGTGGCACACCCAAGGGGCTCATAATGTTAGTGATACAGTTCATAAAGTCCCCAACAAAAACTGAGTGGTTTGTTTTCTGATATCATGAGAGTTTTCTTTCTACAAATTAAAAATCTATCCGTGGTAAATTTATTCCCGAGATCATTGAATGTTATCTAATCTCACTTTCTCGATGTTAGCTTTATCGGTGGTTTCAAAGATTCTAAGATTTCAATATGATTGTATGACACCTACAAATCAAGACGCGCTAACAGAGTTATTCCGGCCGCTATATACCTACGACTTCTCGACCGCCATTGGGGTCTTGGCCGGTCAGTAGTTAAACGGGTCGAGGGTTCTCTCTCTATACTGGAGGAAGCGTACATCATCCTTCCTCTATACTCTATATATATCTCTATAACATCTATTATAATATAGTTCTTTGTTTACGTGAGTCCCATTTGAATAAAACTTTTTAAAAGGTTATAAGTGTAAATTTGCATTTGCTGACCATGACTGGGAAAGCATTAGAAACGTAGACAAATTAATATATCCGTGTTTGTATCGAAGTTTTGTTTCAATAACCATCCATACTTTCTCCTTTCGTTTCTTTCTAACAGAAAGTTATTGTTAGAATATTATAAGGATTAAGGAGTAGTGTTGCCTTAGTGCCTGAAGCGAGTGAAGCAACGCTCGTTCAAACCTTGGCTATGCACTAATGTATGTTTTTATGTGCACATTTAACATACGTACGGTTAACGCAAACATCGTGAGGAAATTAGAATTTATTATAAGCGATGATATTTGTCAAACATAGAAGATTGTTTTCCCTACTTGTCTATGAAGGATATAAATCAAAGAAACAGATCCAGTTGAGTTCACAACCCTCTAGATAATTATGTGTAATATAATATATTAATAGGTTCAAATATATATGTGTCTATAAGCAACATTATGTATATAAAAACATTGTTTACAGAGAGAAGATGCCTTAGCGGAAGTATATAGCCGCCGCGCAGCAGAATGGATGCGACGAGTAGAACGCATTGAACAAGGACAGAAGAGAAAAATTAAAGACGCAAGGAATAGGGAGTTCTTTGAAAAGGTAATTTTTTCTATAAATATTGGTGAACGCGCTAATGTCATGAACTACTGGTTTGAATTGGAATATTTTTGTATTGGATAATTCATTTGTCAAGGAAGGCTATATGCCATTATGTTTCCACCGAATTTAACTTACCACCAAGAATTTCCGTAGAAAAATCGAGTGTGTAGTTACCTCATTGGTATTAGAGCAGTTATACCAATATATAAAAATCGCGTCATTAAACTTTAATTTTCATTGCTAACTTATTTACCAGTATTTATATTTTGATGGTCTATTGAAGGTGTTCCCGGAGCTACGAAAACAGCGGGAAGAGCGCGAACGGTTGTTAAGACTGGGCGCCAGAGTCAAGTCTGAGGCGGAATTAGAAGAAATCGCGGACGGGCTACACGAGCAGGAGCATGAAGACAAGAAGATGCGGTCCTTAACCGTTGTACCGCCGTTATTACGAGATCCGAGCCTACCCCGGTTATCCCTTGACGTAAACCAGCGTAAAATCGATATGGAGATTGAACATAAAGAGCTGCAACTGCGAAATGTATGGTCCCCAGTCGAAAAGGACCTCTTCAGAGATAAATTTCTACAGCACCCTAAGAACTTTGGCCAGATCTCCTCCTTCCTACCCCGCAAGACCGTTCGGGATTGCGTTAGGTAAGACTTCTGTCTATATGCTTAACAAAATATGTTTAGGATATTATAATATATTTGTGTATGTAAATATCAAATTTAATAAGGAAATTCAAATTAATTCATAAATTGTGAGTACTTGCAAATGGAAGGATTTTGTTGTCTTTTACACTATTAATAAAAAAATATAATTTAATTAAATTTCAAGGAATTATGTCTTTAATCGGAGGTAACGATAACTTCGAAGAGACAATCGTATTGGAAGACAGATTACAGCATTACGCCTATCGGTTGAGCTCTATTTTATTATCACGGTAATTTAACTTTGTACTTTACACTTATATAAATCAAAGCTATTAATAATGTACAAAACACGTGTATTGGTCACATTGTGTCTGCATATTTACACGTGCCGTTTTCATATTAAATATAAGATAACTATAAATTTCATGTCGGGTGCTACATCATAACATTGTTGTAATACCAGTACGTTATAAGTACTTTAATGTAAATTCTATAGAAAACATTATTTAGCTTTAACCAATGATTCCTCTTCATACTATAATATGAAGTACTCATCTGATCAACGGTAAAAGCGTTAATCTGCCTTTTTGGTTGGAAAAATTTACAACCTACTTTAATAATATGTTACATAGTTTTTTACTCATTTAACAAAATATGTGTAGAAAATATATAATAGTATGATATAATGTCAAAGTTTAAGGATTCAAATAATAACTTAATTATTAGATCTCCTGATTCACACTTATTATTTTGTTTTATTACAACTTGTTGTACATTTCATTATTTTATTTAACTATTTGTTTAAGAGATAAGCTGGAGCAACTCTACAGTTTTTAAAGTGTTGTTTTAAAAAACCCGTATAACAAATACTCATACAATATTTAACAATGTGTTTGACAGATTCTACTACCTATCCAAGAAGGCAGAGAATTACAAGCAGTTACTCCGTAAGCCACGTCCAAGAAGACACGCGAGGCCTCGACCACCACCTGAGCCAGAACTGATCCATGCTTCCAGTGGGGTTACGACGCGTCTTCAACGATCGCAGGGGACTAGGGTAGCGGATAAGGACACCACCAGTCTGGAAGAAGCAGTTGTGGCCGATATCAATGGCATCCCTATGCCTCCCCAAGCACCTCCCTCTGCGCATCCCTCCAGGTACAGCAGAATTAATTATTATTCTAGACATTTTATCTTTCGGTCAACCCCCCCCCATGTAACGCGCCGTAACGTTTTTCTGTACCCAAGTACAGTACTGTACCTAAGTATAGTAAAACGTTTCGTGACCACCTAGTGACTCTTTATACCTAAAAGTTACCATTATGTGGTGTAAAGTACTGGAAAGTCGAAAATAATCATATAATAAGATATATAATCATAGATTACTAGTGGTTAAGTGTGTAATTCTCATCACTGATTCTCATACTTATTCGTATTGTAAAGTCTCTTTTGATATGCATTCTTAATATGTATTTTCATTTACTGTTACTTGTGAATGGCACAGATAAATAAACAATAGTCGTCCCCCTTTTTATCTCAGTCATACATATGGCCATTTTTAATTATTATTGTGAATAAAACTTTGACTTCTAACTTCATTTTAACTTTTGAATACGCGATAAAAGTTCAAACCTTTCCTTGCTTTACACGGTAGTTCAAAATGTATTCCGTAGAGGTCGTTATATAAATTATCCTTCCATAATCGAAAGTAACCCCTAGATGGCGCCGTTTTAAATTGACTTCTATTTTTGAACCACTATTTCACTAAGCGACATCTAACGCCTTGTGACCATTGCATTTCAATCCTTGCGGAATAGGGACCTTTTACAATCTGGTTTTATCATTGCAACCCGTATATAAGCGCCCTCTCAATAAAAATAATAATATGGACATAAGTCTTTGAAAATATATAAACAGTATTTTTTATAAGCAATACAGTTAATCGGCACGTTAAAAAAGTTATTCAATTTTTCAACAAACCTTTAATAATATTATCATTGCAAAAACATAAAGTTTTTAAATCTTAGGATAATTATTTCTAATTTGATAAACACAAAAGTGTTCATATTTTAATATACTTCAATACTTACGAACTCGCATTCTACATTATATTTTAACTGAATTTCTTGAACTTGGCATTGCAAATACCATTTGTCAGTCGCTTTTACAAATAAATAAATCAGACATTTTGCTATATTTTTTTCTATATCTACGTAAGAAAACTCATCTCTTAAAACAATTAATTGAATCGATTGTAATAATTACAGAGATGGAGAGCTCAAACAAAAAGCGGTCAAAATAAATAACATCAATAAACATACAATTCAATCAGTTGTTCAAACAGCGAGTATTGTACTGCACTCCTGCATCCGCAATACGTACGATTGACGAATTCATTGAATTCCATAAATTCCTTTCCTTGCTTTACGTTTCCGTACAATGTTTAGTATTGCAATAAAATATATAAAAGGTTCCCATTTTTATTATCAGGATATATATGGCGTATTATACAATCAATATGACGGTGGAACACAATTTCCATCCACCGAAGCGTCGGCATTAAGTACAATACTACATATAATAAAATGTGGTTGCCTGGAAGAGATCGCTCGTAAGCGATATGGCCGCCAGTTGCTCTCCTTTTTATTTAATTATGTCAATTGTAGTATATTAATGTATATGCAACGAAGTGTTAATAAATAAAATACATAAGAACAAAATTAACTTGAATTAATTACTTTACATAAATAATAAAACTATAACAAATTCAAACAAGGCATGATAATTGATTTACAATCTTAAAGTCTTAGGTACAAAGTGCGACAAGTGTCATAGTACACATGTCTCTTTAAAGTGACTTTATGTTTATTCAAGTAGGTAAATAAAAAATAAAAAAATTGATTGGCTTGGAAGCGTTGGCTCAAAAAAATCGGTAAAGTGACACAAAAATGTGTCTAGCTTATTCCCTATTCAGTGTTTACAAACAGGCTTTCACACACATATCATTGTTCTGTTATTGATTTCTAAAATATATTTTTTTGTGTCTTTTTAATCTCTGTATATTCTCAATATTTTAAAATTTAAAATGAATTTTCGAAATCTTCGTCAAAATTTGACATCAGCCAAAATCCCGTCATAAGAGAAAATGTAATTTGAATAAAAGGTGAAGAGCGAATGTTAACACACGCCGAGTGGTCGGTGTTTGCCCGCAGCCACTCGCTTCGAGTTCAGGATCCCTCATTTCATTAATCGTTTAAAATTCATATTTTTCTTCCAATCCACTTTGCTGGCCTTTTTTCTTATTCAATTTACCGTCTGCAAGTTTCATTCCGTTTTTAATATCGCTTATTTAATTAAATATGTATCGCTTTGACTATTAATAGGTCGATTGTAACACCTAATAGTTATATGTATTACTAATAAAGTCTATAAAGATGTTTTGTACTGTGTTGAAAGATTTAATAAATTAAAAGTCTATGACATTAATCGTCTTGGTCGTCTGTGATCGACTTTTTCTTTAGTTCCTAATAAGCCTACCGTATGCCACGCGCTTAGCCATTCGATAATATTGATAGCTATACTTGGTTACAGTAGCTCCTTGCTAGTCCATCATCAAGTGATGATGTTCTTGATCGTATTGTTGGGACGGATGTCCCAGGGGAAGGTGGGGTATTATAACCGCGCGATATTCGTGCGTATGTTGACAATCACTCCAGCTATTATTTGTCGAAATGTCCCCGGAGACTGAGCGGGGGCGACCACGGGTTGTGAAACGCATTTGTCGATAGTCGATTATTTCTAACGTTTAACGAACTATAACTTAAATATGTATGTATTTAGATAAACAAAATTTAATTAATTGTAAATTTATTATCATATAACATATGGTGAAGATCATATGTGAGTACAGAAAGATATTTTCATCCGTACATCGACACGTCTTGGTTGGCTCGTCACTAGTGGGCCCGTAGTACGCGGTTTGTTTAGATTTTTACGCAAACACGCGGCAACCCATCTTTCTAATTGCCTTAATTAAAGCGCTCGCCGATAGGGGTGGAGGGGGCCGCTAGCATCAACGAAAAAAACTTACTTTTTGCAATCCTGCTTCGCTATTGATATTTCATATCGGTTTGTTTTATTTTCTTTCATTTTAATATATAAAATGGCTTTTATTTAGAAAATATACTGTATTGATTGGGGTTCTAGGATATTTACACACTAAACAAAACAATCAAAAACATTAAATATTTTGTGAATTACAAAATTATGCGGTTAAAATGTCATACCTAGCCAAAATGATTTTATTAAATGAGAGTAAAGTAATGTAAGTTAGGATTAATTGAATACTGAGTTAACTCGAACAGTTTGCGTTCGCCCGGAGATTATTACCACCCACTGGCCGCTACTCTATTAATTGACGCTGTTTAATTGCGTTCAAATACACCGCATTCTCTGCTAATTCAATTTCATTATTTTTCAATCAACAATGCGTGTTTTCATTTTCATTTTTGTCTGTATTAGGTAAAGCTTTTTTTTTTAGAATAAATTTAAACTATCGAACTTTACATGAAATACTTAAAATACACACAATAAAGAGAAATGTAAATAAATAGTTTTACTCAAAATTATGAAAAATATATTAAAGTTAAGGTGTTCGGTCTCGAGTCTTATTTATTTACAGCTAATATAAATTATACTTAACATATATGTAGTCAAACATTTCCGAAAGGAAAAGATAAATAAAAATGATTAAATTCGTACGGCTGTGCTGTGTGATGGTGTGAAATGAGGGTATTTACGTGAGTGTGTGTAAGGTGTGCTCATTATGCAGGTACTTTAGCGCTCTAGATATTCTTATTAATTTAATTAAGCAATATAAAGGTAAAATATACGAAATTTTTTAATGTGTGCGAATCCATCGGATTTTAGGCACAAGATAAGCGGCAGGCACAGTAAACATAATTAGCTCAATTCGCTCTGTGCAGTCTCGTTTTGCCCGCGGCTCCCCGCGCAATCACCGCACTCAATAAACACGACGGCCGCGCTGCGATTGTTTAAATTACTCTTTTTAATTATAACCCCACCGTATTAACCTTCCGCTAACTTTGTTACGGCTTTAAAATATTATTTTTTCTCTTTACGGATGACATCTAGCTAATTGAATATCCAACACATAGTTACTTTTTAAAAGATGTATTGAATAAATAATTACTATGGATTTTTAAATATTTTATTCAAAACATGTTATACGTAATAAAGTGTATCAACCTGCCAAATAATTTAAAGGTTTTATTAATTTCTGACAATTGAACTATTTCTACTCAGGTCGGAACTTAGTCGAACGCCTCCCTTGCCACCGTCACCTCCGCTGGCATCGTCAGCACCACCTGCCGTCAGCATCGGGATGACGACGCCGTTGCCTTCGCTGGAGCAATCATCCACAACGCCGAGCCTGATGGGGGCTGACGGCGAGGCTGGACAAAGCGAGTCGGTGTGTGTCAGCGCCATCAGCTTGCCCCCAGGCAGTCCCACGGCTCCCGAACCCACGCCGCCACCCGTCGACGCCGTCCTACCAACGGGAGACACCACCTCTGTTATTACGGTGAGTTATACACCATTTATGGTGTCAATTAAAAACATTTTATATATTTCTTTGATTATTGTTATTTTGTGTGTGTTTTGTTAGTAATAAATGTTATGTCTTTGTCTAGATATAGAATTTTACTAAACATGGACTCTTTATATTGTGTTTAGACCACGTCGAGTCAAGTGGCAAGCATAAGCATGACTGGTGGCGCAAACGCAGGTGGCAGCCAACCGCCCACCCCGCAGCCCGCAACACCAACGCCACAACCAACACCGCCAACGTCACAGCCAAATCCGCCCACGCCGCAGCCCGCTGCGACACCGACGCATCCACCGCCCACGCCCGAGCCAGGTAAGGGCGTGTATTGTCTCCACACTCAAAAAATTCAACAGTTGGGAGAGTGCAATTTTTGAACATTTTTAGGTTCCCAATGAATATTTTCAACGTTATAAGTATATAATAGGAAAAAATAACAGTATTTTATGTGTGTATGTTACGTTTAAAATTATTTCACCTGAGTCGTAGTCGTAATGTGACCATTTAATAAAATAATAAAATATCTTTTTAATAATCGTTTCGTTAATCGTTTTAATTTGGATTTTGGTCTAATCAATGAAATGGTTTTAAACTCTTCAGTGAATGGTTCAGTGTACGAGGTTATTTGCGTTAAAGTTACAGTGAGCAAAAACCCGGGGTTGGAAACCCTATAAAGCATAAGTTAATTGTAATATTTATCCAATACCTTTAGTCAGTTATTTTATAACTACCAGAAATGGAATAATATTTCATCAATTTTCAAATATGGTTAATTAGTTTTTTAAACAATATATTGTACTTCAATAGTTAGGATACGAACTTATAAGTTTATATAATAATGATTTGTAATGTATGATTTCGGTTAGGAGTATAGTAAAAAAATAATTCGTAATTTCAGTGTTCTCACTAGTATTTATAATTTACCTTTACAAAAATTCAAATTTTCAAATTCAATCATAATTTTTATTTATATGTAATACCGGTTCTTAGGTTTGAGTAAACGTTGTTCTAAAATCCTGCTCTAAGCGTGTTTATTTGAGTATAGAAATAATCTTTATTTTATCTCTTAGAAATCACGTAAAAAATTCGATGTTGTTGAAAGATTTCCAAACAGAGCGAAAGTAAATGAAACACTCACTCATCTATTGAAATAATGAAAATATAATTAATAAAACAAACAACAACTTACAGTTTTGTAGGAATAACTTCATATTTTGCCAATTAAAACATTTTATTATTTTCAATAACTTTTAATATTGAGATCAATACAGTTAATGTACATTAGATGAATTAATTCCAATTTGGAAAGTTGGATTCTTAGTATTTCACCTCATATAACAACATTATAGATATAACATAATAGTTATGGGCAACTAAAATTAATGTCAAGAAGACTCCACTGCTTTAAAGACGTCATGAAAACCGAAGGAATTTTTATCACTGATCGGACAAGCACTTAAGTTACATAGTTAAATTTTAATATAGAGTTCTATAAGAAAGCGTTCTAAATGTCAACGCCGGGATCGTTCGGTTTTAACTAACAGTTCGAAGAAGAGTTTTAATCACATAGTTAACACACGCTCAGGCCGTGGAAGTGCAGGGCTCGGGCGAGTCCCGGTCTGCTTCCTCCGCGTGACACCTCTTGCGGTGCTTGTGAACGAAGTAGTAGGAAGGGAACTTGCAGCCACAAGTCTTGCACGGATAGTAGTGAAGCACGGAACGCTGTTTCCGGGGCCGGCCCCACTCACGTTCAGGGCTCGCTTCTCGCCAGGCCCCATTTAGCACACGGGTGAAGCGTACGGGTCCATCGCACGAGGCCACGTCAAGCACGGCCGTTTGTCGCTTAGGTGGCTCTGGGGCCTCTACACGCTCCACGTCCAATTCGCTGGACGTGGTGGATGACGGTGATGGGGGCGGCGGAGATGCTGGTGGCGAAGGAGCTTTGGCCCGTCTGGGGACAGGCCGATGCGCCCCGGGCGGGGGTACGGGACGTGCCACACACGGACTGGGCCCGAGCCACGCGCGGTATAGGGACAGCATCGGGAGGCTGGCGGCGGCGGACTGAGCGCAGACTTCCTCTCGCCTCGGTTTTATTCGCGACGGCCGCCAATTAGGGCTGCCCCTCGGTTTCGCGGCGTTTAAGCTTTTAATTACCCACTGTGCACGTGTTTACATTCAGCGACTGCGGGCTTAAATTGCGATTATGCTTATGATTTATTGTAATACGTCAGATTAAGTAAGTCCAAGAACTTTACTTATTAGTATTATACGAGTTCAAGAATTGTGGTTGTGTAGTAAAATAATTAAATCGATGATTTAGCGAATTAAAAAGTATGTAATTATATTAAGTGTTAATATTGTGTCAGTATTACTTTATGAAGTTACGTTAAACAACGGGAGAGCATTATTTAATTGAAATTGACACAAACGTTAAGATGGCTGCGGTTCTTCCAACTCATTAATAAAACATGGAGCTTGACAATTTTTCAAAAGATCTCGAACGCTATGAAATATTCGTGGAGTACAGTAGTCTCGGCAAACACTTAATTCACTTAGAGGTCCCTCGCCGCGGGCGCTCCGCTGCCTTTGGGACCCCATTCAAGCTTTGCCTTTATAACTTAGCATTTGTAACACGATGTACCGTATTATTATGGACGATTAATCATAAACAATAAATACATATAAACGGCGGAAGCATTTGTTTAGTTCACCGAAGCTAGATATCTTCGGCAGACGCACATAGATGATTGCTTTCAACACCGGACATCGCATCATCGCGTCGCTAACCTAATAATTTCTCCCTACATCTTTGTGAATTGGAACAAAATATGTGGATATCACATCAAAAAGCTAACAAAACAAGGTATCTATTATCGCGTAATCAGGTATGTGCGGCTTATACACAACAATCAATCCAATTACAATATGAGCGGCAGCGGGCGGCCGTGTGATCACGTATTCCGTGTGAAGCCGTCATGTCAGGCTTAGTGTCACAGCGCCCTTTGAACCCACCTCTCACGGCTCAATTGATTCACTGTTTTATTGTTACGTGATAATTATATTAAAAGTCGCAAGTTAAATTTAAATATCTCACACTAATAAGCTAGTAAATCCTAATTCCTACTAAGAAACACTAAGTCTAAAATTTCGAGTCAATTCTTCGCTTGCCTTAGACGAGCGCGATTTCGATTTCAAATCTTCTTATCCTAAGACTTATATAAAGCTATCTATAACTCATGCTTCCCCGCAACTATAAATATATTATTGTCAATATGTTTAGTACATATTCCCATAGCAATACCCCGCAGCATTGTTGTAAGACGATCATATATTGATATTATAACCACACATTTATTCAAAGGGACATTATTGTCCCTTTGAATAAATACAGCATTGGAATACTCAAATGAAATACACGTGCGTTTAATCTGCGAAATGTCTCTAGTGTTTGCATACAGAATAAACAGAATCTGAAGGCAGCTCGTTAAATTGTCACGCTTCATAGCACCAGCAAATAAACCACCATACCAATACGATATTCATGGAAATAGAACAATTTTTGATCCCTCGATTTACTTGTCAATGTGCCTTTCCTCAATATTATCTTCGAGTTGTGTGACAGAAAGGAATTAATGATACATTCTGTATTCGAGTCAATGAAAACCCTAATTAAAAATTAAGATCTTTTAAATCTCAAATCTTTTGACTAAATACAAGGACTACGTTGAATTGTATAATAAAGTTTAAGTTTGGAGAGCGCGCTAACAAGTGTTGAATAATGTGAAGTTTAATGAGCGCGGCCAAAGAGCTGGATCCAATTAGGTCTTGTTCAAACATCGGTAATTGAGGGATTAATTGAATTATCCCGGATTAATTACGCCGGGATGCGCAGCTCTTTATTATTCATTAATAATGTTTGATTTTCATCATTAATTATTAAAAGTGCTCATTAAAAATTTGCTGTCATCAAACTCGATGCCTTTGCAGTCTGCAAAAAGAATTCACATTTTAATTGAATACGTTTCGTTAATGATTTAAAACGATTTACCAGTTTTACTTAAAGGTAAGGTAAGAAATTTTAATTGTAATATTTATTTAAGATTATATAACTTTATAAAGTATTCACAATATTCTAAACCTATATATACTTAGCAATAATAATAATGATGAAAAATTAATAAATGGAAAATCAAACGAATTAAAAAAGTTTGGTCCCTATGGGAGTGTACCTTTAATGCTGGCAGTATTTCCTGGCTGTATTGCGATACTTTTTCGTTGAGCGTGGAAAGCACCAGCTCTGGGGTGACCGGTACTATCTACCAGGCGCCAACTTAAATCGTTAATTAGCGCCCGTGCGCTTGAACTCCACGGCGTCTTTTCTCCAAAGGGAACAAAATCAAAGTTGCATAAAGACTCTTATATCGAGCCGTTTATTATTTACCGCCTGCTCTGCGGCCACGGTAGCTTTTGCTTGTCAGAGGAAGGTGAGACTGGGCTAACGTGTCCACACAATTAGCATACCAAGATAAGGATTAAGGTACTTGTTTTCTGTACTTGACTAGATGTCCGTGTCTACACCGACGTTTATCTGGCTATTATAAATAAATGTACTCTTATAGAAAAATATTTTTTTCGATCGACCCAGTATTAGCCTGAGATAAGCGCTTTGATAATATTAGTATCGATTTGTCGTTAACAACTCCCAATATTCTTCATGTAGCTTTGTAATTTCAACGTGAAAATGTTAACACAAGACTCGAGTGCTAAATGTAGGAGAAGAGGGGGAACTGTTGAGAACGTTCAAGATAAACGGAACGTGTTTGCGGAGCGTTTTCCGCAGCTAATTAACTAAACACACCGAGATAGTACTGGATCGACTTGCGAATCGCTCCTCGCTGAATAAACACCGTTTAAAATAAGTCCAAACTAAGCATAATATATAACAGTGTTCTGAAGAAAAATATGTTTAATCTTTAAGAATTAAAAATACTGTTAATGAAATACAGATTATGTACAGCTTGCCAGCCAGTGTACTAATTAATGTGTATTTAAATATATGTAATAATAAGTGCTAGGAGTATCTGTATAGTATATGTGGTGTATTAGCAAACTACACTGGTAACTGAATATATGAGAGGATGAGAACTAACAGCTCTCACCCTGTACACTGTACAGCTTTGGCTCGTACAAAGTATTAATAATAAAAACCTAACCCTTAAACTGTTATAAAATAATATTATAGAATACTGTTTAGTATATAATTATATTTATTGTATTGTACATTAAAGGTATTTGATACTGTATATACGAAGTACATCGGTAAAACCAACAGAACAGTTTAACTATTAAAACTGCTACATCCGCTGTTCTGAGTTGCAGTTAATTGGCTCGAAACGGTTGCACTATTCATCATTTAACTGAAGGTATAAAAGATAGTAGATATTCGGATAAAGATTTCCTCGCTATACATAAATAAAATGTAAACGTATTAACCTCCAAAAGGGCATGAAAAGTACGTAGAACTCATGTGGACAATCGTAGTTACTACGTTTGAAGTGTTATTTCAAAATCTGTATTATTCTCATGGACCACAAAAGTCCAGGTGAAACAAGGAAATCGTAGTTTCAAGCGAATTAGTATGATAAAATAATGAACAGTGGCTCAGTCGGCTTAACTAAGTGAAACAGCGGGCCTGCCGGGGACGTTAATAATACACGCCTGTCTGTCTGATGCGCTCCGTTGCGCTATTACTGAAAATGTACTGGGATTGGTAGTGTTTTGATAGCATCTATCACATCTTTTAATTAATTATCCCTTTAAATTCTTAAAAACATATATATTTAAAGCAGGTTCAGGTATGTTTAAAATAAAATAGCAAAAATTAAATCAATAATTATTATTGTTACAGCAGTAACAGAACGAACCAGCAGTCCTGTTGGGACGGCGGGAAATGCAGGGCCGTGCGCCGTGTGTTCGACGGGCAGTGGTACGCGATCAGTACCGGCGAGCAATGCTGCGCAATATGGATTCGAGGCGGGTACAACGGGCCATCGGGTTTGTGAGGCCTGCCATTGTCGTGTTTTGCGAGCGAGTCGCTCCCGCTGTCCGGTGCGTTCCTGCGCTGGACCACGCGCCCAGCGCTTACGACATCTACCGCCAGCGTGGCACGATCTGCCGCTGAACGACAAGAAACCTATTATGGATGAGTTCAGTAAGTACACCGTCACTTGCTACTGGACTATTTTTTTCGGAATTCTGAAATAACATACATAATTAAGCCATAATCAGATAATGATAATGCTTTTACTTAGTCGATCGATTTTTGGGGATCAACCGCGCGTTTACCTAACTGTAACTAGTTTTTACAAATAAATCTAATGACAAAACTTATTGTTTCCAGAAATCCCAAGTACACTAAGCAAATGCTGCCTAACGTGCTTCAAGCGAATAACGCGGCGGCTAGAGGCGGCGGGAGTTACCTCTGGTGAACCGTCCGAAGAAGAGGCGTCTCGGTTTCGGGCCTTGCTGCGCGACTGCGGCACGGCCTGGGACCGGATGGCGGCCGCGAGCGGTCGCAGCGCCGCTAGCCTCAAGGCCTTCTACTTCACCTACCGCCGCCGTCTACGACTCGACGCCGGTTCACCTCGAGCGCGAAGCGGCTCTGACGATAGCGGCAGCTCGGGGGACACAGACACGGCCAGTGCGGGGTCCCCTCGGCCTCCGCCGTTGCCCGGTCCGCGGACCGACGCCGCCGCCCCGCGACGCCCCAAACGAGACGAGTATGACTCCTCCGCCACCGAGACGGCCGACGAAGAGAACGACGCGCCCAGCGCTAAGGTCCGCCCCACATCATGCATACCTATATCCCAAGAAAATACTAAACTCGATACTAATTTAGCGTTTCCTAATCAGACTGCTGCCAGCGGGGT
The DNA here is from genome assembly GCF_905475465.1 of Pieris napi. Taxonomy (NCBI): domain Eukaryota; kingdom Metazoa; phylum Arthropoda; class Insecta; order Lepidoptera; family Pieridae; genus Pieris; species Pieris napi. Next base: position 3,902,265 of record NC_062235.1, on the reverse strand, counting down.
GAGTGCGGTGAGCATCGCGACCGCAGTAAGCGGGGTCAACGCAGTTAGCGGCGTCAGCGTGGCTACCTCCAGCCCTTGTGTTAGTGCACAACTAACCGTACGTGATGTTGTGCTCAACATGATTGAGGTCAGCCTCATGAAAAACAGCAGGCCGCCGCAACATCCCCTCCCTCCTAAGGTATACAAATATTATATTTACGTTTAAGGCTACAAGTTAAAATAAAAATAATTTAAAAAACACCTTATATAGTTAAAAAAATATCTTTAAAATTATTTTATTTTTCAGCAACAGCAGCAGACGCAACAAAACCACGAGCTGGCGACTCTGACGGTGGTGAGCGGCGGTCAGCACTCTAGCGCGGTGTCCCCCCGGGGAGCCACGCCGCTACCCGCCGAAGGAGCGCCCGACCTCGTTCTGCTGCAGGTGGACAGGCCAGCTCCTTCCCAACCGGACTCCCTTCTAGACCTCACCGTCAAAAGGCCGCGACTAGACCGACATCCGCCGCCCTCGGTGAGTGTACTCTGGAACGCGAGGAATGTTGATCTAAGATTATAATTATGACAACAAAAATAACTGCTTGCGTCTTTCTAAATGAGCAAACTTTCTTTCAGCCTTACCGAACCGCAGAGTATGCGGCGGGATACCGGGCAGCGGAGCGACAATCGCCGACGCAGTATGCGGCGAACAAACCCAAGCCGGCGGCGTCCCCGCGGCCCGCCCTCAAACTTCCTAACCCCAAGGGGTCTATAACGCTAGGCACGCCAGTGGAGAGCCGCTTCGAGGCGCAACGTACTCCACCCGACCCCAAGACGGGTTCCATCACGGCCGGCACGCCGCTCGCCCCTCTACACCATCTCCCAGACAAACGCTACTTTGACCGCCGTCGCAGCCCGGGAGGCGGCTACTACGCCCGCCCGCAGTCGCCGCAGTCCTTTACAACGGTATATTTATTTATTAACACACATACATTCAGAAAAAAATTACTATACTAGAAAACACACACATGTTCCTCTGTTTGCATAACATATACAGAGGAACATTACAAAAACAGAAAAAACGTATGAACACGCGTTAGAAGTTATACTTCTTTGGCGTAACAAGATAAAAATCTTTTTAAATTTTTTATCTTTCGCCTTATTCAACGTTTGTAGAAAAAACCACACCAACAATAGAAAAAAGCTAGGAAAGTTTATTTAAATATCACAAAAGAATTATTTCTTCATAATTACAGAAATTGACATTTTTTATTTTAAAATGTTGACTATGCTAATTCAGGGTGTCGGTTTTTTGTGACGGTGTGCGAGCGCATCGTAAAAATTTACTCTGATAATTTTTCCCTAACGCGCCAAAAGAAGTATAACTTCAAAAATAGTTATAATATTCATAATAATTCTTAATACATTTTAATAAAGTAAAATATTAATAACTTAAATTAGTTAATATACAAATGACTTTCCCAACAGCCTCCTAACGCAGCCACCTCCCGTGGACCGTATGGGCTGGAGCGACGGCAGATAATGCTGACGGACTTCATCACCTCGCAGCAAATGCACCCAGCGGCTAGACGAGATCGTGACCAGCAGCAGCAGCACCAACAGCCTCAGCCGGCCCAGCAGCAACATCAGCAACATCAGCAACATCAACAGCACCAGCACCAGCCGATGCAGCAGCACCAGATACACCAGATCAGACGGGATCGCGACACGGTGTCCGTGATCCAGAGGCATTCGCACACCTACTCGCATCCCGTACCGCCACCCGGTCAGTGTACTGTAGTAATTTTTATCTTATATATCTTATATTATTATATATAAAATTCTCGTGTCACAATGTTAGTTACCATACTCCTCCGAAACGACTTGACCGATTTTTATCCAATTTTATATGCATATTCAGTAGGTCTGAGAATCGGCTACTATCTATTTTTCATACCCCTAAGCCTAAGTTTTCATACCGATAAGGGTTGTCCACCACTAACATTTTATTTATATTTTTTGGACGAAATTTTAAGTTTTATGTGCCATTAAAAAATACATACAACCCTAAATTTTCACCCCTCTACGATCAACCCCTATTTTTATTAAAGTAAAAAAATGTTTCCTAGAAAAATATACATGGCAAAACGACGTTTGCCGGGTCAGCTAGTGTATTTATAAATCTTTTTTTTTATTGTTCATTTACCGTTAAAATGTTCTTAGACTTTCTTACTTGTATTACAGTTTTTAGACATATTTTGTGAACGTATGTCATTGGTTTATTCAGGTCATGAGGCATTCACATCGCTGGTAAATGCGGCATCGGCAGCAGCGGCTCTGCCTGTGCCTCGGACACGAGAGCCTGATCCCGACAGCCACCACCATCACCATCCCCAACACCAGCAGCATCAACAACATCAGCAGCACTCACATCATGATATCAGGTAGCTTACTTTATCACCCACTCGATAAAAGTCTTATTTGTAAATATAATCGATTTACTTTCCAACACACAAATATAGACTATTTACAATATTCTTAACCTTACTTAGGTTTAACAACAGGTTAATAACAATAAATTTTACTTTTTATTAATTCTTTTTGATCATTTTTCTTCTGTCTCGTAATTAGTTACTACTTATATATTATATTAATTGTGACCCAATTAACCTTTGGATTAGCTTTTACATTTTTGTTTACACATATTATTATTTTTATTTTTTCTTTAGATTTTATTTTATTTTAGTAATAGGTAGTTACATGTTATTTTGAGTTTTTTTTTGTTAATTATCTATGCACGTCTTATACTTTACCTTGGAAGGCCTGGAAGAAATCGCTTGTTAGCGATAAGGCCGTTCGTTGCCTAATCACTTATGTAACCTGCTTTTTTACTTGTATGTTTTTGTATAAGGTAACGAAGTGTAAATAAATAATAATAAAAAATTAATAAATAAATTTTACAGAAGCAGTAGAGAGTTTCCGTTGAGTGGAAAGTACGCAAGTGGAGCCCCTGGGGGCCCCGCGACGGGCTACGACGAGCGCAGGCCGTACGACCGCGCCCCACCTGCCAGAGACAGGTAGGGTTTTATTATTTTGATGATAATTGTTTTAAATTTTAGAAAATTAAATTTTGAAGCATTTTCATAAAACAGCAGAAATTTTAATTTATTAAAATTTTTGAAATTTTTTAATAAGTGTAATATATATTACTTAAATGTTTTTGTACGGTTCCTGGGTCAATATACTTTAAATAATAGAGGATTTTTGTTTTACTCTATATTAACCACTCGCGTACAACAATAGAATATGAGCGAAATAATGAAATGTCAATTGCTATGTAACGAATGAATGCAATGCAATAGTCTACGTCTTGCTATACTCTCCGGGCGTAACTGCGACGATTTAGGAAAAGCATTAGTGAGCAAAATGTATAGCCATGGCTCGTACAGTTTTAATTATGAGAAGATATTAATTTCTGATGGTTTTACTGCTGAATGTGTTACAATAGCCACTTTAAATATATGTTTGTTCCCGTGTTAGTCGTGAACGGCTGGTGTCATTAGGCGGGAGACGCTACGTTGTCGACGATCGCCATCTACACGAGCATCATCACCAGGTAATTGTGGACCTTTTTTACCTCCTTTTTAAAGTCTTATCTCAATTATTATTATCTATTAACTTTTTATATACATTTAAAAACAATGGAATTATGAATTCGGATCAGGTTATGCATTCGTATTCAAAGTTGAAACAAGTTATTTAAAACTATAAACCATCAAAGCAGAGCATTGTTGGCCTAGTGGTTTCAGCGTGCCACTCATCTCTGAGGTCATAGGTTCTATCTATCTATGTGCGCATTTAACACTAGCTCGTACGGTGAAGGAAAACATCGTGAGGAAACCGGCTTGCTTTTGACCCAAAAAGTCGACGGCGTGTGTCAGGCACTGGAGGCTGATCACCTACCTAATGCTTATTAGATTTACAAATGATCATGAAACAGATAGAGAAATCTGGAGCCCAGACCTAAAAAAGTGGTAGCGCCACTAATCATTATATTATATATATATATATATATATATATAGGGTTATATGTATGAGTTTCTTTGCTTGCCTATGTCGATGTAACATACCTAAAGACGCCCTTTTATCAGCAGGTTGTATCGAGCCAGGAAGACAAGCGGTTCAACAACAACGCAGCCTACAGTATCGCTGGAAAACCGCGACCGCACGCACTCGAAAGGAAGGATGCGTGAGTGACATATTTATTTAGTAGATAAACCACTCCTTATATGGAAATTGTATTCGTTTTTACAACAAACTCCCAAGCGAAATTAGAGAATTATCGCTAAATAAATTCAAAGCCCTCGTTAAACGTAAATTAATCAATAAAGCTTTTTGTAAATTTGACGAAAATTTAAATGATTTTAATCCTTGGGATTGATTTGCTCCAGTTCAAACAATTTGTATGACAATACTTGGCGATTAAAAAAAGTGGCGGAAAGTTTCTTGCCAGTTCTTCTTGCCCGCTCTACGCCCTTGACTTGCGAACTGGTTGTAAATGTAAATTTACAATTAATATAACTTCTTTTTGACGATTCATAAGTGTACTTGTTTACCTATATGAATAAATGATTTTGACTTTGACTTCAGCAATGATGTTCTCCAAAGGCCACGGTGGCTTATATTGAGACTCACCATGTACGTTAGTTACATAGTTGTCCATATAGTTTCATAACTCTCATGCTCATACTATGTAGGAACAAATGTCCGATACGACCGCAATATCCTTTGATATTAAAATAACATATCGGACTATGTTGTGAATTTAAAAAAAATCTAAATTGCCTTATATTTAAACAAGGTAATAAATCTTTGAGTGACCGGTGAGTAGATAGGATTTTTTTCCGCAACAACAATACAAAATTAGTTTTTTCGGCACCATCGAGAAATCGAACCTGAGACCTTGTCATCTGCAGACATGCAACCAATTAGGCAGTAAATACGTCCTAAATTGTTAGGTTACGTTTCGTTTCGTGGTTCCAGCCGCGGTCCTGCAGTGAGTTGCCCGTCCACGGTGAGCAGTTCGAGCGGGCCCCCGGCGCTCCCAGCCCCTGCCCCGGGGGCCCAGGCCGCGGGGGACAGAGCGCGAGGCACGGACGGCACCCTGACAGCGGCTTCTCTCATCAACGCCATCATCACCCATCAGATTAGCCAGACTACGGATCAGAGGTTCCCGGTGAGTTACAACCTGCTAATGATTCTAAATGAGCTAAATTCAAAAGTGAATTAAAAAACACTTGTTAAATACGTTGTAGTACATTTATGTAAATTAATTGTATTAATATAACCTTATTTAATATATTTTTTTAAAGACAAAACACACCAATTCCTATGCTAAGCTGGTGAAGCTTGTGTTATGGGTACTAGGCAAAATATACATACATATTATAGATAGATGGACATAAATACATATTTAAAAACACCCAAGACCTAAGCACAACACCAAATGCTCATCACATCGATGTTCGTCTCAGCCGGGGATCGAACCCGGGACCCATGGATTCGCAGTCAGGGGTACTAACCACTAGACCAATGAGCCGTCAAATTATAAGCTATGTTTATATAAAGCGATTTACCTGCAGTCAAACTGCGTAAGCAGTTTTGCGGGGCATAGTATAAATTAAAGTGTAACTTTTTTTGAATAAATATATAACATACATACATCAGACATATGTTGAACTCGACTATTTTCAAATATTTATGAAAATCGAAGTTAAACATAAACCATACTGACGCCTAACAATGTCTCATACCTTATTGTCGTTGGTTCCAGACTTTAATTCGTGAAAATGATTCTGGACCTCAGGGAGAACGTGTCCCTGGCCCCGGGGAGCGGGTTGTCGTGGGTCAAGAGCGGGGCCCCGAACGGCGCGATGAACCGCCAGTCAGCGCTGCCCATACTACGAGCATTAAACTGGGAGATCTGGCCTCTAATATAATTGTCCGCGACTTCAGCAGTCCAAACCCCACCACCCTGATGCATCATAAGTGAGTTTCTATATATTGTAGCCATTATTTAAAAATACTTAATATATATGTAAACTTAAAGTACAGAAAACACCAAAATACTCCTAAAGGGCCGTTCATGTATTACTTAAAAGGGGGGAGGAGCTAGCTATATTTTCTAAAATATATAAATATAATATAGCCAGACCCAATTACAGGCTGATGCAGCTTGCGCTTATAAAATAAAAATAGCATTTATTCGAGTACACTATAACTACAGTAAGTCCATGTCTTTTAAGTTTTACACTTGTACTCGACCTCCGATGGAGTGAAGGCCTCCTCCAGATTCTTCCACTTATCCCTATCTGATGCGACAGTTTTCCAGTTTTTTCCCGCTATCCCTTTTATATCATCTTCACAAGTTTTCGGTGGGCATCCTCTCTTTCTTCTTCCCACTGGGCCCTTCCAAGTAAGGGTCTTTTTGACCCATCTGCCATCACAAATGCGGCCAATGTGACCGGCCCATTTCCATTTTAGCCTTTTTGTATAGGTTACAACATCTTTTATTTTTGTACGACTTCGTATGACCTTGTTTTTTATTGTCTTTAAGCTTCAATTGAAGAATGGAGCGCTCCATAGCCCTTTGGCATACTCCAATCTTTTTTATTAACGCCTTGTTAAAAAAGCAGCTTGCGCTTAATAAGCAACATTGAATCTTTTCTCCCACCCCGGCACCAAGCTAATCTCCAAATTTAAGAAATTATTAAAAACGAAGAAGAACACTAAAAAATTGTTAAAAACCACTGTAATTGTTTCCAAATAACCACAAATCAATTCAATATTTGGGATATTAGATACGATTTAAATTTCAATAGTGTTAATGTATTAATCATTTGTTTATTTAATTATTTCGTACTCCTATAGCTAACTTAAATTATATATAACAATAAATGTATTTCCAAAGATGGATTACATAATATATGTATATTATATATAGGTATTATACCTATAGTTTTACTTATATTTTTGTAACTAAGAAATATATATTTGTTTAGCAACAGGTTAGTTTCCAACGTGGAACCCTATCAGGGCGGCGGTGGAGCGAGCGTTTCGAGCGGAAGCGGGAGCGGAGCAGGTCCGGCCACCAGTGGACATTCTTACTTCGAACCCGTGTCACCGACGGATAATCAACCCACCAGGTAACTTCAGAATACGTTGATATATAATAATAATAAAAGCCCTTTATTCACTGAACTTCAAACTTATTTGCTATTCTTATTTAACATCTTAAATCTAATTTACATAGCAAAAATAATAATTTATTAGCAACCACTTTGGTCAGGTTGTCTGTCGACTGTCTGACGATTCTCTTTTAAAAGACTCTCTATCTCTTTTTTATGCAATTCATGTATTTTCTTATGCTTTTGTATTGCATTTGTAATTCAAAAACCGTTAGTTTAGCTTTTAGTTTTTATGGATAATTTTTCAGTGTTACTTGTAATTTTATTTTGTTGTTTTGGTTATCCTTGCAAGTAACTAAACTAAAAAATAAAAGTATTAAAGTAAACCTTAATAATTTTTTTTTAGTTTTTTCTTACTAGGGTTGTCCGAAGAATGTAATAACGTTTAAATAAATAAAATAGTTGTTATTAATATGAATTTTTGTTCAGCCGCAGTGATAACCGTTACACGAGTAGCGCGAGCAGCGTGAGCGGAGTGAGTGGCGTGAGTGGGGTGAGCGGGGTAAGCGGCGTGCGTTGCGGCGTTTTAACGGCGTATGACTATGTGACGGCGCGTATCGTGGACGTCATGAGAAACGACTCCGAGGCCAAGCTGCCCTTCACTGCCGAAACCAAGTTACCCTTCAACACGCCTTACACCTACCCTTACTCCGCGCTCAACGTCGCCACGCCCGCTGACCGTAAGTCTATGAAAACCTTCATTGCCGTACACATATATTATAAATTTGCTAAGATTTAGTTTCTATGAATAAATTACATTCGCCCGCCCCTAATGTATCTCATTCCTCTGCAGCGAGCGGGGGTCCAGGCGTGGTGTCGAGTGCGCCCCCTCCCGCGGGCCCCGCCCCTCCGGAGCCCGCGCCCCTTATGTCGGCGCAGTACGAGCCCCTCTCCGACGAGGACTGACGACCGCCGCGCGCCGCCGCCGCCGCCCGCGCCGCCTCCTAGCGACGTCTGCGGAGCTCCCTCCGCTACTTTACTGATTACGGGAAGCGCTCCGTTTTCGAGGAGCGTCTTCGACGTGTCCCGAATAGAATCGAGACGGCCCTCGCGACTCGTGGGGGCAAAGGAGAGAGCAGCGATTCAGTCAAAGAGACGGGCGTCGCTCGCGCGAGCGTGATCCGTTTCTCCAGCGACTGAGGGCGCCCGAGTAGGTTTCTTGCACGGGAGCGGCCCCGACGTACCGTGATAGAGACAATTTGTAAATTATTAAATTTAATTACTTCGTAAGCTCTTTGTTATTTTATATTTCGTTAAGTATATCGACCCGACTGTAAATATGTAGCCTGTGGCCCATTTGAAGGCGATATTTATTAATGAGGCGTGGACGAGCGAAGCGTGCAAGAAATCTATTGCAATCGGTTTATGATTATGTATCTCAACGAATTTCTACTATAAGACTATAGGTGAAGTGATATAATGTTCCGTAGAGTAGCGCTTGGGGGGATAGGGCGAGACGAGTGGGACACTTCTGGGCCGCTTTCCTACTCAAGACTTTAGAACATAACGAGTAACGAAAGCGAGCGATCACGAGGAATCTGCGCTTAGTGATAAAATGCAACGCGAATGCGCTTATGAGCATTGTGATAGGAATTTATATTTTATTTTTCACGTATTCACCGCTAAGCTGTATATTGATAGATTGTATATTGGTATGTTATACGGCCGCAGTCGGCGCGTAGTCTCGCTCTAGGCAGCGGCAACCGTTGGAAACATGTCTTCCATCCCGAGCACATTCGCAACTGTCGTCCATAATAGTAGGCCGAGTAGTGTGACGTCGGCAGATTCCTCTCGGCCTCCGTCGCCGGCTGCGCGTGCGCCGCGGCTCTATCTTAGTAAACGCGTAGCTTTTTATTTCTCGTTACCTGTAAATAGCGCATTTTTTTGTATTAAAGACGCCGCGGCGCGAGCCTCACTCGTATATAGTGTATATTGTGGTATATAACGGTTAACGAATATCGAGTAAATTATATACATATTGTAAAAGTGTATGGTTATTATGTAAACATACTGTGCATTTGTAATTATACAGGTTAGATATAAGTACGATAGAGATTTTTTCAGTTGTAGTTAGGTTGGCCGAGGCCGTCGGTGTGCGAGTGTGCGTGCGAGCGCGTGTGTGTGTGCGTCCGTCCCCGCGACACGCGATGTCGTAAATTGTGCCTACCCTCATATTATTTCACTGACTCTTGTTATTTATAACATGCAACAACACATCACTGCCATTAAATATTTTTTGTTACATATTGTTTAATTTCCTAAATCGCATTGCGTATTTAAATTATAACTCGACTGATCTGCTGCGAGGTGCGCGGGGAGCGGGTCGCGGCTAAACATTGTGATTTCTTATAAACTTGTAATGTAAGTAGACGAAGGAAAAGAATCCATGTATGTCCCATCTATGGAAACTACATAAAAGGACAAAACAATAAATAACATTCAGGTATTATGTGTTTTATTTAGACTCGGGCCCTTTGTATTTGTAGAGGCGCAAAACATTCTTTAGACGACCATATGCCTAATAAGTATAGGTAATCTTTTTCCGAAGAACTTTAAACAACGGAATGTTCCGTACCTGGGCCACCTACCTCCTTGAATCAATTGTAACGGGTAAAACCCAGGGTATACGGCGTATTAGTAGATAAAAAAATCATGGCTTGACAATGCTATGGAGTGTGGACGGGTATTGCGACTGCGGAAGACTTGCTGCATCTGGTACAGGACAAGACACGCTTCTAGAGACTGACGGCTAACTTCCGGTTATAGGGAGGGACTAGGGAACTTCCGGTTAGAGGGAGGGAAGATTTTTAGTCCCACTTTTTAGTAGAAAGGGTTGCAATTATTCATTTGCAAACTGTGCCAATCAAATAAAAAAAAAAACAGTTATGTTGCATAATATAATAAGTGCTGCTTTCCTCGCTCTACGAATAAGTATCGCAATACAGCCAGGAAATGATGCTAGCATTAAAGGTACACTGCCACAGGGACCAAACTTTTTAAATATATTAATTTTCTATTTATAAATTTTTAATTATTATTTTTATTATAATAAGTTAGGTATGAAGAGAAAATTTAAATTTAAAGGAAAATTTATTCTTTACTTAACACAAAAAGTAATGTGTAAAGGGATCGTAGAAAAACGTGGCCAACGTGGTTAGCCTACAACAAAATTGGGTCAGTATTTTTATGAAAAGCCTTGTTGGGTTTACATTTATTCGTAGAACAAACAGAATCGGCAGGTGTGTAAATTATTTATTATGTAATATTATGTATGTTTTACAAGTAACAATATTATTTTTATACACATAAATATTATAAAGAAAAAAGATTTAATGGTTGATTTGTTTGTACGACAATAGGCAAAACTACTAAATCGATTTGAAAAATACTTCCGTGATTAGAAACTTATATCTCATGAACATTGGCTGTTGAATATTTTCATAAAAGAAAAAATACCAATAAAAGCCCTATATTGCGCTACGCAATCCCTATATACGCTGTGGAAACAAGTATGTATGGACAATAGAGCAAAGTGATGTTAGGTACAGCGGCTCACAGGTTTATAGATGAAATAAATATCTACAAAAATGTCCGTGATAGCATGTGTCTCATTATTACATATTTGAGAAAATAAATGTCCAGTCGTGCGAAGCCGGGACTGAACGCTAGTATATTAATTATACAGCTGTTTTAATTCTACATTATCAAAATTATTCATGTAAAATTAATATAAGGTTTTGTTAATTGTAATATATATTTACGTGGGCGAACTCTTACATATTGTTACGAGCTGGGAATCGGATAGAAAACGCCGTAAATCTTTTTAATTTAATAAGAGTTTATTTGAAAATTTATAATTTCACATTACAATAATATTTTTTAAATACACTAACAAATACACAATCACTTGTCACAATATTTGCACTTAACTCATCGCTGTTTTTCACTCGGAATCGCACTCAAAACTGAATTAACTGGTCGCTTTTTGGTCCGCTTATATATGTAATACATATTCCCTGCGAATTATCGTGAACGACGTGGTAGGTACTCAGTAGTTGGCGTTCTATCCTTAACGAAACAATAAAACAATTCTACAAGGTTCTGATCCCTCTGTTTCGCGTATCATTGTCTAAAACCCAGAAAGTTATCTCTAAGTTCCTTCATCAAAAGGGTACCTATTTCATTTGACTACACGTGCTCTGAAACAGCCTTAAAAACATTTCAGCCTCTTGAAAAAAAGGATAACTTTATGTAAATTCCATTTTTCTTGTATGTGGTAGAGCCTCTTTGGGTCGGTCGTAAATCACATTTCAGCTTACTAAAAACGTCTCTAACTTTTATGAACACCGAGAAACATTTTATTCAACCTGTCTTCGTAACAATACAGTACAAACTATACTAAAAATTATATTAATAAATAAAATAAGTACCGTATTTATTTATCATCGCTACGATGTTATTTTCAAACATACAACCATGGTAACAAATACCGTTCTAACTTTAGTCTGAATTTTATAATAACCAAGATTCGTATATTCGTCTACAATGCTTGTGCGACATTCTCGCTACAGTTTGTATTTGACGATTAATTTCAATGAAGCCTACTACACGGCTGAATAGCCTTCATTATAAAATAAAATAAAATATGTTTATTATGGAACATAAGATACATGTATCACTTATTCCACGTCATTAAATTTGAATTTGTAGGCATCCCTACATCCATTCAAAATCATGAATATTAAACGGTTTTCAACTTATAGAGTGTATTTTGTTAATATGTTTATGAAAATCTGTTATAATAATATGATTATATGTTAAAATTCAAATGTCTTGTTAAATATATTTAAATTTTGGTATGCCAACCAGAACAACACTGTGAAGTGGTCTAACGCTTTCTCTACATCGTATCGGTCGGAGAGTGGTGTAAGACAGGGTGGCCTGTCATCACTTAAATGATTTAATCTGTACATTAACGACCTGATCGTAGAACTTAGCAGCATGTGTGTAGGTTGTAATATTTCTCTAAATAGTTTTGGCATCGAGAGAGTGAAGGAACTTAAATATCTCGGGTATATGCTATCTGAAAACCTAAAAGATAATATCGATGTTGAACGGGAACGCAGGGCAGTGGCGGCCAGAGGTAATAATATGTTGGCACTTGGCTCGTAGATTTTCTCGTTGTAGTAAACAAGTGAAAATCACCCTTTTCAAGGCGTGTTGTTAAAACTTTTACACGAGTAGTCTATGGATCAACTATACTGTCGGGTCGCTAACTGCCATGCGTGTTCAATACAATAATGCGTTTAGGATGCTCTTGGGACTGCCTCGTTTCTGCGGTGCTTCGGAGATGTTCGCCCAAGCCCGTACAAATGATTTCTGGGCTATTATTAGAATTTAAAAAAAGATCTCTGTTGATCCGGGTACGAGGCTGTCGGAACAACATCTTAAAGACTGTGGCAGATGACCTGTCTTCGCCTATCATGAGGCATTTGGTGTCGGTTCAGATCGACGAGTGTATGCATAGACTTTTTCATGAGTTTTATGTTTTTAATAATAATATACTAACACTAGTCTGTAAGTTTATACTAACATGATAGATTATTTTATCTGAACAAAAAAATAGATAATAATAAGGACTTTCTCTCTCTCTCTCTGTGTTACGCATTGCACTCAAGGATAACGAAATGGTAACAGTAAAAAAATTCAATGTTGCCCAAAATATTGAATATCCTCTAATATGAGGCGAACCTTTTCAAGAGCGTCTTTGAGTCTTAAGTATCTGATACTTGTAAAATGCTTCGATAGAATATTTTTCTTTGTGCTGAAAAGTTCTTTTGTTGGAGGTCTTTCGGGGTTTTTTACAATAGCAATATAAATTGTACCTATGAATTCCCTTTAAGTACTCCTATAAGTATAAAATATTAATTGCGAGTTGTTGCTCCTAGTAACTCCTTCATTAGTTCAACAACGATATCATCGTGGAATACAAAATGAAATACACAGGAATCAGTTAAACACACACACAGATATACACCCACACCCTACACGCATTTTCTCTCATAATATTGTTAAGTCGGTAAACCTTCTAATTGGCGTAATTATTTAACAATTACGGAAACCACTAAGCCTGTCGGAGTGTTCTGGTACTATATTCGTCCCTGATACAAGAAGTAAGCTTCTTTTTCTTATCTCCTTTCGAAGGTTGGCAATGATCATGGCTACTTTAATTTCGAATGCCACGCTACAGAACAATGACTTGGTGCTTTGATCAAACAATTGCCGAAGATTCTTTAACCAAGACGTATGTCTGCGGTCAGATCTACTTCCACCAGCCACATTGCCTTGAATGATTAGTTGAAGGAGATCATAAATTAGGACTTTTCTCTAAAATTGTGTCCTTTGACTCCAATCATTTAATTATAAATCACGAAACACGAAAGGTACATGTGGTGTGATTGATCATTAGTTAAGTTATAATTTTAATTAACATTTTACGTTTATCTTAGGTTACTGGTTATTTAAGAGTGTTAAGTCACTCTGTCTGTTACAGATACTACAATACGTATAACATATGTATATGTAAGTCGCGCCATACAGTTAAATATTGTGCAATGTTAATAATATCTTTCATCAAACATTTAACTCTACAAGTAGAGGAATTATTATAATTATGTTCTGATGTACTAAATTATTAGTTCTTGAAATAAGATACGAAATTTTGTGATAGTCTCAAGCAAAAACGTAGTTTACAAATTATAATATGAATAAAAGAGTGGTAGTATATTTTTCCCATCCCTGGGTGACCCTTGTCTTCGTCGTATTAAATAACTACGATATGTGTTAGAAATGTTATGTGACAGTTTCTTCCGTGTATTATATTTGCGACGCAGAAACTTTCATAAAAGTAATACTAAATGTGATAGGACGTTCATGTCTAGATCGTAAAAATTAACCATTTATTGGTTTGTTGTTTTTAGAAATACAACTAATTTGATGTTCATTTGAAGTCAATATAATAATATATAGTAATAGAAGTAAGAACTTGTCTTGAGAAAAAATTTCATAACGCAGCCCGGTCATATGACTCTTATTTTGAATGACAATTTTTTAAAGGTTATTCAAATAACAATTTACATTTCTACATTAAAGTATTCGAAGTTATAATTAAGATTGAATACATTGATATCGAACACAAATACACCGATGTTATTTGTTTTGGTTAGTTAAATTTGTTAAAGTAAACAAGAAATCCATTTAATATATCGTTAGCAATACAATATGGACTTATCCAAAACTAAACCGGCTCAAAAGGTTGCCTTTGTATGTTTAAATAAATAAACGATATTACACAAACGTCTAATCTCGATCTGTCAACTACATTGTCAGAAACCATTTTTCATAGAAAATCCAGTGAAAAGCAAGAAAATGAAGCATATTCAAAAGTCATACAACGTATCCTTGTCGTGATATCACAGTAAATATCGTAAATAACATTATATAAAGGTAGACGAAGTTTATTGCATTTCTCGAGTTACGACACGCCTTTAACGTGATATGAACTATTGACAATATCGAGAGCGATATCTTATTAAAAGCTTATATCGCGCCTTCGAGACAACTTGTTGAGCAACAGTTTCTAAATTACGTCTTCACCCTTCCTTTTAGAGTTAATTGTAAGTTTGTAATATTAAAAATTACAAACCATTCGAGTTATTTAAAGTCAGCTTAAAGTGTGAGGCTGACTCCACAAACGTCAAACACCTAACGTAATTTAATTTGAACGCACTTCTGTTGTGCATGAATCAACACCACTCGCGTTGATAATTAAGTATTTGTTAAAATTCTAACTTAATACAACTACAACGCACAACCTCAGATGAGCCTTTTATGTACTAGGATAAAAAAAATCCTTTTTGCTGCGTCTTCGTACTGTAGTGTAGTTGAGAATCGTACTCTTAATGGTTATTAAATAAGTACACTATAAAACTTGTGTTAAAACAAATATAACAAGGAGACGAAGACTAGCTCTCTTGTACATAAATCCAGTCCAGTCCGTACATTAAATGCATCGTTTTAATTACAGTACTCTTTCATTTCTTTTTCCATCTCAGCGTAAATACTTTTTGATAGAAAGAGATGAATGAGTACTTTACTTAAAAAAGTGCAATCAGGCTGATTTAATAAGGGGGTAGGACCATTTTCGTCATGTTTCACCTTCATTATTACTTCAAATCTTGGTTCCACTATCCTACAGTAGGTAATTGATTATGCAGTCCATTTCTCATACAGACGGTTGCTAAAGCAAATTTGCAGAGAGATAATGCCACGTTTATGTCTCTTCCACTCGATTGGCCTATGCGTCCGAGGATTCACTCCTTCTTTGTATCCTTAGTGAATTCAATAAAATTATTCAATTTTATTCATAAAAGTATTCAACATTTCATCAGTTTTCTTATGACGTTGTCACGTTAAACTATCGCCCGTTAACCGACTTTACAGAAAATCATTTTTCTATCAATCTTTATTTTGTATAAGTTTGTAAAGCCGAATTTACATTACGAAATTAGTTTTATGACATAAATTTCATCAACAATTTCACGTGTAAATTTACAGTTTCATAATGCATGCATCGGTTTCGCGACACTGGATAAATTTCGTGCCATGCGCATATTTTTTGTAAAACTAATGTCACGCAACTACTTTCACGATGAAAACGCGACACGAAACTAGTGTCGCGAAAGCATTTGCACAGGGCAGACGTGTGTGTTTGAGTGCATCGTGCACGTAAATCGTAAATGACCGCCAAAATGGCAAGCCAACGTTGGTCAGTTGATAAAAATATAAAATTCAACGAATACCAGCGTAACGAGTGTCTTTGGGATCCAAAACACCCTCAATATAAAAATAGAGATGCTAGAGAGGCTTTGATGTTGACAGAGCCATGTCGTTGGTGATACTGTTGATTTCACGACACTATTATTTTTTGTTAAAGTAGTTTCACACTGCTGCAACTATTTTCATGAAACTCATTCCAACATGCATAACACTAGTTTCGTAATGTAAATTCGGCTTTACTGTTTGACTTAACTCATGACGCAATTAAATCACTAAGTAGTTTCTATTAGGTATTTAATTCCGTCCGTAATTTCCAATTAAGACACATCAAACAATTGTAGTTATTACGGCATTCCTGGGACATCCTGGAATTCGCCTTGTAAGTACAAATACATATAACAAAGGGAACCACTGAAGCGCGAAAACCGCTTTTTTAAATAGTATTAACTGTGTGAGTTTCGTATAACATACCTACAAAGGCTAGGAATATACTATGTGAAAAAAATGAAAGCAAAAAGCTTACTAGTTTAAGCGAAATGAAAAAGTTGACAAATAGAGCCGTTTCAGCTTTATATCCGAGTTTTAACTTTGAGTTTAAATACTGGATAGTTCTGTAGTTAAAAATAAAATGAAAGAGCTACTGCAGGAAAATGAACTTTAGAAGTATCATATTATGTATGGAGAAATACTGTTTACTATTTACTAAATAATCATGTAAACGGCGTTTGGCGAATATAACAACTATCGACGCTTTACATTTAACGCATTAGCTACAATAAAAACAGAGGCCTTACAATTTACAATATTGTCGTGATGTTATGCTACGAAAGTCAATACAATAATACATTGTAAGTGTACTACGGTCAGTGTTCAGAAGAATTGTTTGGGTTGATCCCTCCTGCCTCGTTTCAACACCGTACGAGCCGTATGAATCCAAAATTTTATCAACATCACCCTGAGAGATCCGACCTCTAACTATTCAGAATTCGAGTTTACTCCTTCCTCAAAGGCCGGAAACGCACCCACTAAAATGGGTGTCAATGGGCTGCGATGACTGCAATTTTTGGGCGTCCCGCAGGCTCGTTTGCCCCTCTTTTTTACACGCTTTATATTATCTTCACCTGTATGTATGTATGTATGTATGTATGTAACCGACTCCTTCGGACTCGATTTTGACCCACTTTAAACGGACTGATTTTATTCAAATTTTGCGCACCTGTCAAAGATCGATGACAATGCAATAATCCGAAAAAAAAAATAAAAAAAATTTAACTAAAAAATAAAAATTAATAATAGTTAAAAAAAACTAAAAAACACGTTTGCAGTTTAAAAAAACTAAAAAACACGTTTGCTCTATAGACGAAAAATATGGCACAGAGCGCCCCACACTTTTTCACAATAATACCAGTATTTTTTGTTCATTACCATTTTCAGCCTAAATTAGGAATTATTTTTCACTTTTGAGTTTGATGTGCTTTAAAAGCGTGTTTTTTAGTTTTTTTTAACTATTATTTTTTAAATTATATATATAAAAAAAACTTATACGTTCTCAGTTCTCAGTATGGCCATACTATATTAGCTACAGATTAAATTTTAAAGGCAAGGTGCCTTTATAGCGTGGGCGAGTATTTAGACCATTTTTCATAACTTTGTAATTTATAAAGAATTGATAGTTAACTCAACTGTTATGAAAATTACTATGACATTTGCATGCCTACTTTTTAATCGATCTAAATGAACCACATTCAAATTCAAGTCATTTTTGCAAATATACGATTTATTTATATTTATTACTTATGACCCATTAATACTAAGGTGAGCTTTTATATTTTTATTGATTTTTTTTTTTAGATTTTAGTTCAATTTAGTTTTTTGTATTTTTCTAGTGTTACATGTAATTTTATGTTTTTGTGTTTATTATTCTTGTACTTTGCCCTGATAACTTAATATGTAACCTGTTTTTTTATAAGTATGTTTTAGATAACGAAATAAATTTATTCGAACGATGCATGTTCGTGCTTTATTTTAATTCCAAATACATTTTACGAATCGTAAGCGAAAGCCTCAAAAAATCTTTATATTCCAAGACACAGTTACTGATAACGATAAATTAACGCTTCAAAATTCAATAGGTCAATTAAAAGTTTATATCCCTTGTTAAATTAATTTAAACAAGGTGAAAAATGTTTCTCGAAGTTACTTTCTCAAAGTTAAATAAGAGCGAGGTGTTTCATTCTAAGTCCCCTCGGACCAAAGTGATTTATTAATATTTATTGTGTCGTAACTGGTTTCATCTTAAACCTTTTTCATTTTATATTTTCACTAGGAAACAATTTAGAGCGAATTATTGTATTCGTGTTGTAGTCTTCGTAAACCCTTGGTTTATCAAAGCCAATTCAGAAAACGCTGGTTCTACAAAGTGGTCGAGTGCGGAAAAATTACCTTAAAAAGCGCTCTCTTGTGGAACACCAGGCGAAAGGTGATACGGATGGCATTTCGCATTCTAGCCTCGGCCATATTATGACAAAATTAAATAAAACTGATTTTATGAAAAACGTAATTTTTTTCTGGAAATATTAAAAGA
Organism: Pieris napi; assembly: GCF_905475465.1. NCBI lineage: Eukaryota > Metazoa > Arthropoda > Insecta > Lepidoptera > Pieridae > Pieris > Pieris napi. The sequence goes on along the minus strand of NC_062235.1, from coordinate 3,883,620 downwards.
AAAACTTCCAAAAGTAGGTGTTCAGTCGAATGTGGTTCAGTCTATTTAAAAGTCTCAGCCAGCATTTCGCTGTTTTTATAATTTAATTATTACAAAAACGAGGTGGATTTGAATAAATTTTATCTCATCCAAGTCGACAGATTTATAAAAGTTCTCTATTTTAATCTAAGTAAAAAAATGGTTATTTTAAAGTATTCGGATCTCGGAGTGCTTTGTTAATGTGTGAATAACGTTAGCGTTATTTAGTGGATCACACAGGTTTATTGTATGTGCTTTACCAACATCCTTACATTCCGGAAAATATTACATTTTTGTTTAGATTTTAAAGGCAAAGATCGACCCCTACTTGGTAATGAACTATAACCTTCAAAGCCGACACAGAAATGTGTCATGTTATAATTAAGCGCACTCATGTTGCACTTTTGAATTTACTACCAAATAATAAAATACTGTAAACGTAGTTAATTATCCTTTGTTCCAACATTAATGACAGCACACAAAAGTTAAATCCGGTTACAAAAGACCCTAAACACTTAACCCTTTCCGAATATTAACTTTTACTATTTTCCAATTACTTAGACCACGCTCTTGTACCTACTATCATCACGTATTGAATAACTTGTTAAATATTTAGTATTTTATTGTACGATGAAATTTAGTAAATAGGTCGTAAACATCAATGTATCTCAATTCATATTTCCTTGAAATATCACTACCGCCGCCAATGTATTTGTAATGAGAATGGGCGGCTTTGAGGATTTTCATCTGGTTTTTATAACATCAACTTTTTGGGAGATGGAAAAATAGTCAGAGCTCATTAAAACATGCAAGACATTTCAGAGCAAGAGTAGTAATGTTTATCGTGCCTCTGCGTAAAAAGTACTCAAGCACAAGCGTGCAATAATTTGTCAAAATCTGTAAACTGATGACTGTAGATAGTTTGAAACTCTCGTAGTTAAAACCCCTGATATGTATCCTTGTCAACCTTAATGTCGTAGGATCATTTGATAAAAGGGATTTCGAATAAAATCTTGGTATTATTGTAAAACGTTGGAAGACTGAGAAATGTGATTTTTGCTATTTCTATCCCGAAAAGCGAATTATGAAAAGTGAAACGACTACTTATACAAGTCGCTAATAATAACTATTAAAATAAGATCTTATTAATTTGTATGAAAATCTTTGATAAGGTCTAATTAAAAGTGTTATTTCTGTGTTGTTGGCTGTTTCTCTATCGACCTATTTATTCTCGACTAATTAGTTTCTTATTCCTAAGAGTAATCTTTCACGTGTGCAAGGTGACCAATGTTATCTATTCCAAGTCAAGTCTATATTTATTGAGAATCAAGACTTACATATTTCTTTAATTAATTGAATATAGTTTAAATATTGTAACTAACCCGATACTATATAGAATTATGATTGTCTGCTTAAACAAATTATTACTATGTTTTTTAAATAAGATTTTGATAGAAAGACGTACGTACTCCTTAGTAACGCTTTGAAAGCGCAAAGCCCGCACTTCGTAACAGATTACATAATGGTAACAATATATATAGTTTATATTTAAGTACTGCAAAGCATGCTCAAAAATACACTTTTATCACAAATCACCATTATCGTTTATACTGAAATGGTAAACCATAAAATCCCTTTTCCCCACAAATTGATTAATTGCGCACAAATTACATAGAATTTGAGCCATCCGAATATCTGAAATGGCGCGCGTAACAAGTACGAATGTTTCTCAGTTCGTCACAGACTATCGGAGAGTGTGAAAGGGCGGGAAAATTTTTCATGTCCCGCGTTCTTCACATGTTTATTTTGGTGATGTGATTCAAAGCAAATGGATTTAAACAATAATGGTGAGTTTTTATGTGTTTATGAAAGAATTGTGATATCAAGTATCTTTTTAATTAAGAAGATATAAAGATATATATGTAAGCACATGATTTATACATTACATTATCTACTGATATCCTAAGTGGAAGCCTGATGATTTATATAAGTAATTAATTTATGTACACTAAAAGAGGATTTAATTTAACACGTGTAAATATGTATCGGGAGACTATGAATAAATGTTGTGTCAAAGCTTAGTATTTGAGCAAAGAAAATATTGAGTGATAATTGAAAAGGAAATATTGAATTTACAAAAGTTTGATTCGTATAAAATAAAATAATCTTTTTAATTATGCTTTTATACCAGCTAATTTCGACAATATCGTTTTATAATCAAATAATTGGCATTTCTTTCCAGGAATGCAGTTGATATTACAGATTTTTCGATGACTTTAAAATAAGAATTATGCGCTTGTACAAGATAAACCTTTCATTGTCAGTTGGATAAATAAGGCAGGAATAAATTGTATAATAACAATTTTGTTATGAATCGCTAGAGTAGTTAGTAGAGGCAATATTTTGACAGTAACTGTTAAGAAGCGTCGTCAGTTTTTGTAATAATTACGTTTAAATTTATCTATTTGTAATTTTATTTTGTTTTGTATCTGTTTAGTTTTCTAAATATAATAATGACTGGTAGTCTCATAAAACACCGCAATGCCTTGTACATACAATTTATAGAGATACAGGCAAGTGCATACAGTTTTGGGGCAAACTTTTAGTGTTAACTTCATAATTAAGATGTATAAGCACTACTTCTCTTAAGGGACATATAAAGGTTAGATTATCCGATCACAATTATGCTTTATATCAATGTAGATTATTACGTGATGAACCTATTCTCGCTAGTATCGAGTGCAATTGATGATTGCGCAATTTCCTTTATTTGACTATTTGCAGTTTGAAATATCTTTTATCATTTCACACTTTAATTGATTTAATTTACACCATTATTAATGAATGTTTGTAGACCACCAAGGTTGTAGTTTGTATAACAGAGATCCCTTCAAAGGGAAATGATTCTCATTTGGCATATAGAAGCTAATCGGCCTCTTGTGTCTCAACGAGAATTCAATTCAAACCCTCGGTACTTATTTATATCACAAAATGTCTTCTGTAGTTTGTGAATATAGCTTCTTAACAAAAAGAAAATATTTACGATATTTTCGGATAAGCAATATGATTTTCAATAGATACTTATTGAATAAGAATACGATACAAAAAAGCTATAGAAACCCTCGAGAAATACGATTTCTAAACAAGACAGCCGACAGGCAGTCTAGGTAATTTATCTGTGGTATTACAAGACGTAAAATATCGGAGCTAAGCATTAATAGTGTATAACAGTCAGTCCTTTAACGTATTGCGACATAATGATCTTTTGTTACTTTTATTAATATGCCAAGTCCCTTAAAATTAATAAGGAGAAAACATTCTATATATGTAATTTGGATAGAGTGAAGCTAAATAAACACTGTGTAGGTATTTCTTTATAATGTTTTTTTACATTAATGGTTGAATTTTTCATGAATTGTACATGTTTTTATATTTTTTGTGGTATACTTTATTCATTTTTTCAAAAAACATTCCGATTCTATACTTAAGATTTATTGTAAATTAAAGTACATATGTGCAATTGTTGATAGGGCCTCGTATACTTGGCGTGATAATTTAAATATTTTTGTAAAAGCGCTTGGGAGCTGTGAATAGTCTGTTTATTCATTCAGTTTGCGGTTACGGCAGTGTTTGAGTAATAAAAAGAAGTAATTTATCCGTTACGTGTAGTGGGCTGTGTACGCAAGGGCATGTCTATATATACAATAATTGAACGCAATTCAAGATATTTTGAATTTAGCAGAAAAATAACCAAAGACAAGCCAAAGGACCATAAAACTTAGTATTCATAATATGGATAAACAAAGAAGAAGTAAGAAATGGGAAGTAAACCTTGTGAATTTTTAATAAAAGAAAAATCAATCTTGAAAAATCGTTACAATAGATTTATTATCCAAAATGTAAAAAGCGCTGAGCCTATACGGAAGGAACTAAACGGAAATGTCTGTGTAATGTTAAATAATATTTGCCTTTGTAATCCTTGTCGAGCTTCTTAGCTTTGTGTCATAGTTTATTTCTGTGACATGGGACAGTCCCATTTTTATTCTGCTTTACTCCAGCATCTTTGCGTACGTTATTCAACTATTTTTATGTTTTTACTTTTTATATAAATATCCGTCATTATAGCAAGTATTATAAATCCAAAACTTAGGAGGGATGTCAATCATGTTAGCGTGAACCTTAATATTTCAGCAAAGATTATCACACGATTATTTTTAGAACACAATTTAGAAAAGTATATTTTTTATAAACTTATTCGAAAAAATAGAAAAATATATTCATCTTACATATAAAAGCGACATCGGTATCAATTATCCGTAAATCTTGTAAATTAAATTGACCACAGCGCTACCAAACTACTACTAGTAATTAAATCAGTCGTAATTAGAAGAAGAATTAAGCTCGGTACGCTAGAACAGATTAAATGAGCTTTAAATTTTCTGCTTACAGAACAATTGTTTACCTGTATATTCTGATTCAATGCTAAAGAGCAAGTCCTCGGGGCAATGTAGGATTATGTTTAGACAGCTTGATTAAATATTCAAACATGATGTGTTATTGTTCAAAAAACACTATTTAATATTTAGCAAATATTTTTGTACCGTTTATACGATTACTATTCAAATAACTAGATCGCAATTGCATACATGCACGTCGAATTCGCTATCTCTAATGAAGTTTCAGACCCGACCAGAAACATTTATACTATGTCGCAGCTAAGAATTACGTAGGAAATAAATGAAAATCAACAATAATTACTTAATGCAAACCGTATTGACTACTACTATTTAATTGCATACATATATTATATTAAGTATAAATGTGAACTCACGTGATATGTTCTAAACTTGGTGCATATTTGCGGTGTCTCCACATTTGCTTCAATCCCTATCTCACTCTATACTCGTGCGACAAATCTATTAACTAATTTCTAGCTTGTACGATATTAAATATTATATTTTCATTTATTTACATACAGAGTGTATGTAAATAAATGAGATCCAAAATGTGTCTTGTTCGACGGGAGAAACTTCCACCGCTTCCTGTCCTTCCAGTTTTTAATAAAAGTATAGGTATATAAACTTTAGCTACATGCTCAGAAAACCACTAAAGGGGTTTAAACTTAGTGCTTGGACATTGCAGTAAATTTTCAATTACTTCTACATTTATTGTTATTAAAAAAAGATTTTACAATAAAAAAAAAAGTTGGAGATGCAGCATCCAAACGTAGGTTAGTTGAATAGCGTACGAGTAAGTGATAGATTCTCAGTGTGCCCCTTTATGTGCTAGCTCTCTTCCCCTTACAAACTTTATGGGTCGGTAATTATTACTTTATAACCAACTATAATGTTTTATTGACTCATAAAAAATTAATAACACTTGATCAAGTCTAATTCTTAATCCTGATGATAATTAACTGATTGAGAGCACTGATAGAGTTTGTAATACATTTACTCGTTAGTTATTTTATTATTAATATTAATAGTACACATTTGTAGTAAATTAACGAAATTTTTAAAGTACTCGTATACCACTGACATTAAAAAGATGAAAAAATAATTCCAATATTATCTGATTTATCGTTCATTTTGACATGAGACATGAGAAATTACTGCTTCCGATGAAAAACTTTTACGCAACCTCCATTTACTCGGGTAGAAAAGCTTTGACATGACTGAACGAAGCCTTTATTTTTCACATTTTCAATTTGTTTACATTAACAAATATTATTTCAAATCAAATATTTGTAATTTAGAATATATTTAAAATATTTTACATATTACAATTATTGTTTCCAAGATCAATAATACATTCTTACGCATACACCAAAGTGAGCCTTGACTAAAGACTTGGTTGGACTGTTATCTGATTAATTATATATATATATTAAAATTTATTTTATAATATATATATAATTATATATTAATCATATTTATTTTAAATATACAAGATTGGTTTGTAAGCCTTAACAATCTAAACGTACTAAACAGAATTTACTTAATAAAGTACCCCGAGGCGGACAAACAACTTGTTTGTCAAAATCTCTTAAACAAGAAACTGAAGCAATTTTCCTTTGCAGCACTCAGGCGGGATCATTTTACGTAAGTGAGCCGAGCTCAAACATATTCTCCGAGCCAAAGCTATGAATACTTATTGAAGAAAAATGGCTTATGAAGAAAATAACACATCAAATATCACGCAGGCTTTGACGAATTTGTTCGAGGAAGTCTTGTTCGCGACTGAGAGCCCCGGTGGGAATAAAAGTTTAAATGTCTCTCAATTTTTATCAGCACTGAAGGAACGTTCCACGAGGCATAATCAGGAGATAGATTTTGGAACATTGGTGAAATTGGTAGACGGGTGGCGGACGAAATTAAACCTCACAAAGAACTCGGAGCCCTTGTGTAATTATTGCGATGGTAATTTCAGAGATCTTGTTCTCGCCTACAATAGCATACATGGATACATAAGCCTTATTGTAAGTATAATTACTTTTGTAGTCTATGTTTTAACTTATTTTATCATACACGATATTAAAAAGCTAACCCGCAGGCTTCCTTTTAAGTCTGAACTACATTTAGCTTAATCAATAGTTTACACAAACCACATTATAAAAGGGTTTTTTATGTAAATATTTTTCATTTTCCATGCGAAATTAAACACAAATAAGAACAACATCGCATTTGTACTAGTCCTACTCTTTATACTTAACATAGTACAATATCATTAGCTTAACATTATATAACGTCGCAATTTCAGACGCTTTTTACAACTTTGCTGTACTTTATGGCCCGGTTATGGTTAATAAAAATTAAATAATATGCATTGAAGCAGTCTTGTATTATGAAATTGAGATTAAAAGGATTTTCTTATTAGCCCAAGGATATTGCAGGGGGATGAGTTTAATATATAGAAAAATATATACTGATTATATTTGAATCCTTAAATTGTTTATATTAAACAAATATAATAAGCCATTAAAATAGTATTTTTTATTAAGAACTAACTACAAAGAGGGAGTTACGCTCGATGCAATACTGCTGAAAAAAAAATGAAATATTTAAAAGAAGAACACAGTTTTCAAAACGTTCTATCTATTGTCTCTATGTAAATGGCGTTCTACATAATATAAATAAATTTACCCATAAGTCAGTAAAAATACGCTTTAGCTATAAAAATGATTTATATATAATAAAGGCTCTCGTAGTAAAGTAGCGTTAGGCTATATTTTAACAATATCTTTAAGAGTCAATTTCTTAATGACCAGCTGTAAACATCGGCTTGTTTGTATATGCTCGTAACGAGTCTGACATATTGATGTCATATTGACATCGATTAGCCTGTTATTCGATTGTTTATCGATGACGAAATTTTTGACCTAATAAAGAGAGAATCTTTTGAAACAGAGCAATTATTTTAAACGAATGACAGATCATAGGTATGACATGTATAATATGGCTGATATGGTTGGAATAAAAGAGATTTGAAAACTCAAAATGAGTAGACTATAAAATATTTATAATTACTATTAAATATCAAATGATTTTTTAACTATTTCGACCGTGACATAATTCATGTTAACCTGACGTTGACAGGAATGACAGGTTGTCTTGGAGAATGTTACATATTCTGCCAATGGCAACAAACAAAACAAATATTACATAATGTGTTTAGTCGTCGACAAACACATCAATATGTAAGAAACACATACTGAACAGATTTTAGATCTGTTAATAGAGCAGCACTTTTGTATTATGTTTGACTGTTGTTTTGATTAATTGACGTTTTTAAACGCCGCTTGTTTTACTAAAATTAGATTTTTGTACGATTCGTGCTTACAGTAAACAAGGTCAGCATTTCGAATTAATATTGTGAATCATATTAGAGATAGGCGTTATTATTTTTTGATGAAAACGTATTATAATAATTACTTACTTGTAATTTATGATATTTGTTTTAATAATTCATTTCGATTCTTATAATATTCTTTTAGCTTATCCTTATCATATCCGAGATAATATTAATGCTATTAATATTTTACTGTCTTTAAATATAAACTTCTAGGACCAATAAAAAAACCTAAACCAGTCCAACACTGTACGTGCTACAACATACTAACTGAAGCTTAAATATTACATCTGCATTGTGTGACAATGCATTTATGTTTGAACCTTGTTCACGTTATAAATAGAATTCCCTATTTAAATTTGTTTATATTATATTTATTTCTGTAGGCACTTTATATTGTTCGTTTAAGTAAGTGTGCTTTCTGTAGGTCTACACATTTTTTTAAATACTTTTTGTTGGATATTTATTTATTTAAATAAGAAAGTCCACAGAAGTTGCCTTACAGGTTCCGAAACTGATTTACAAAAATATCAACATTAAGGACCAGTCACAGACAATCGGGATTCACAAATAGTAATTAAGCTATAAGATTTATAATAACTAAACATACAGGTTCCAAAAAAAAAATCAAAAACTAAGAATAATGTTAAATATGGGTTACGACAAGTTGGACCAGAAACTGGATAATGAGTCGTGGAATATGTCTGGCTATTCGAACTTGGACGACAAGACATGGCAGCTAATACTACTCTGTGTATTTGATGTATGTTTCTTGTATGATTAAATTATTTAGGGTTGGCAAATTAGAAATAACAATACTTTTTTAAAGCGTTAACTGGTAACTGTCGCAGAAACGGAGCCGCGTGTTGTATTTACTGAAAGTTGCAGAACGGGGCAAACCCTTAACTCATTACATATATATATCATCCATTATTAACCTCGTCACGTTTGCCAGAGTTTGGTTAGTGGGTTAAAGTTCTACGCAATGACTGGTCAATTCATTTACCAGGCACGAACATACGTATTCCTGGTAGTATTGGTTTATACGACGATACTTATCTCTTATTTAGTTACCAACGAGCGACTTACGTGACACTTTCAAGAAAATAAATCACCTAAGTGTTTGCCAATTCGCGACTAACGAACTCGTAAATAACTTTTCAGAAAAGGTGGCTTATATAATGATACAAATAAATGGAAACATCTACAAAAAATTATGCGAAAATTCTATAAAATAACTAATACTTAGGACCACTAAGTCCTAAAAGCGGGGCACAAATCTGCCAGATGTGACGAAGACATTGCGTTGTATGTGCGAGCGATAACCAACCGGCGAATCACGTGTTGGGCGCAAGAAATTGCAACCGTACTGTAAAGACTTGTAAGGCGATGTCAATGTAATGGAAGATGGTTGCTGTAGAAGCTAGTCATGGGGTCTCTTGGTAGAATGCTTACGCGACCCCAAGTTACCCCAACAGTGACGTGATTGGTGGGAGGGGTTTAGTAGGTTTTTAGAATGAGTTCCACTCTGTGCGGAAATGCATTCCCCTCATTAAAAAAAAGTACTACTAAGTCCAAAATACATTTATCTTTCGCTATCACAGTAAAGCGGTGTGCTTTGAGATATGATTTCCGTTTGCGAATATTACTTAATTTTTACCACCAAGCTACTGCGGCAGTAAGTTAAACCTTTAATGTCAAAGATGTACACATTTCTTACAACTACTTATAAGCGCTTAGGAGAAGAAATATACAATATTTCTCAGACACGGATTTTAAAATAGTGTTGAATACTTTGTAAAGCTTAAACAGAAAATTTTATACAACTCGCCAACTCAAGTCAACTCGAAGTTTCCTACTGTTTTCCTGAGGGAGTCTGTATTAACAAGTATAGAAAAGTGGAACAATGAAAACAAAACAAAGATATATTGGTTTCATAGGCTACATATCAAAAATGCAAGAAAACTTTCTGATTAATTTCAAAAGTTTGTATTTACGTTATATATATTTTCCAAATAAGGCTATGTAACAATCCAACAAATTTAAGACCATGATGATGGTTAACACGTTTATACTGAACATTTTTCTGGTTTATATAAAATGTTATGTAATTGGAAAAGCATCCTTAAACAATTTTCTTTAACTTTAGTCACGCCCTGCTCTTTTCTAGTAGCGGCCAAGAGTAACCTCAAATTTAACATTTGTGACCATTATTGATAAAGGCTTAACAAGTTCTCTAAAGACGTAGCCATCCAATAAGGTTAATTATGATTAATGTACTTTATCCTAAAGCCAATTTGTGAGTTGAAAGTTTCTCATAGTAAATTATTGTAGTTAAAGTTCAAGTTGCAAATTAGAATCCCACTCAAACTAAATTATGCAATCAACTTTAGTTTTGCGTCTCGCTATTGCTGTGGGACACGGGCGCAGATGTTTTATGGGTTTTTAAAATGGTTGGTTTTTTATCCCTTTTTGTACTGGCTCTCTTAAGACATAAAAATGAGCGTGTTTACAATCAGAGATATGGTTTGAATGTAATAATCATTTTGGGTTATTTGTCCAAAATAACATTGTGGATATTTATAAAAAAAACTTAGTAATAAAAATAACTAATAAAATAACAAATGTATTAATTTTTCTACCACCACCATCTTTTATGGTGCACCTTATTTAAGGGAATTTCCCGAAGCAAACAACTCAAATAAAGCTTCAAAATAAACTCTACATTAAAAATCAAACAAAACACTTCTTACAATGTTACGCAAATTCTAAAACTATAAAATTTTTATTTTATTTCACTAAGGAGATCCTACTACACAACGATCTCATATCCGGCAATCACCGTCCGTTTTTTTTAAATAAAATATTTACTATATTGTATTGACTTATTTCAAGGAATTGAAATTGGTCAAATTAGTGTACAGTTAGTTACACTGTACTAGTGAATATGAAAACTTATTCTTTGTCTGTGTGGCCACGATCGCGAATTCTAGATCCGCCCTTGGCCTATTTCAGTAATGTTACGAGGTCAGGTTGTTGGAAAAATTGCTATTTGGAGTTCGCGGACTCCTAGCATAAAACTTGATTTCTGTGCAGGTATGCGTTTTCGGTTCATTAGCAAATGCGCTGAATGTGGCTGTTCTGACAAGACGTGACCTCGCTGCGGCTCCAATCAACAGACTGCTCAAGTGGCTCGCCGTTGCTGATGTGTTTGTTATGATGGAGTATGTTCCCTTTGCAATTTATAGGTATTTGGTGAGTATGATCATATTTATAATACTGTGTAGATTTGTGTGTAAATGTTAAATTACTTCTATTATTCTTAATATTCTTTTATCTTGTTTTCTTTTTTTGTGTAGTGTTAATGGTTGGTGCAAATACATTAATTATAGGTATATAAATGAGCAGTGTTGGCCTAGTGGCTTCAGCGAGCGACTCTCATCTCTGGTGTCGTAGATTCAATTCTCAGCCACTCGCTCGTGTAGTGAAGGAAAACATCGTGAGAAAATCGGGTATGCATTAGACCTCAAAGTCGCCGGTGTGTCAGACAGAGAAGGTTGATCACCTATTAGAAATGATCACGAAACAGATAGAGAAATCTAATACCCAGACCTAAAAGGTTGTAGGGCCATTGGCTTGCAACGATTACAACTTTAAATAAAATCTGTGTAAATATTTTTTAAAATTGTAAATTAATTAATTAATCATAAAAATGTATACTATTGATCCCTCTTTACCCAGATGTTTTTATATATAAAAGATTATCGTACAATCTTATTTCATTTCGTTATTATATTTCATTAGATATTATTTTAAGTTTATTGGGTCTTTATGGTATCAATTTAGGTACAGATTTCCCCATAAAAACTATACCGAATCTGTTCTATTCTAAAGCACTACTCGCTTTACAGCGGCAGAAAAGAACTGGCCAGGTAAAAACATTGCTAATGAAAACTTGAATTTCAATTTTAGAACTCTTTGGTGTTACTAATGTAGTATATTGCATTCATTTGTCATTTGTTTTTGTGAATTGGCGGCAAATCTAAAAGTCTTGTTACACGTGAAAATGAACCTAACGCGAGAGAATCGCAAGGCTGGTTTCCAGATGACATTTTCCTTCATCGTATTGCATGATTTTCCATTAATGTCCTATAAACCCTAGATGGGGCAGAGGGCGTCATTCGCGTTCGTACTTGAATCTAAATTTTCGCAATCGCAAAAAGGGGTACAACGTTATAGCACTAGTCTACCACTGCTCACATTTAATTAACTATTATACATCTTAAACTTATAAAAGAACGGATGATCAATATTGTAATAAAACACCGTCTAGACATTTCTTCTAAGAACTTAAAATATGGACAATAAATCAACAGGTTCTTTATTGTTACACCTTAACGGAAACTATTTGTTACACGGCTCGCGTTGAAGAAATTGCTTTAGTTTGTGCTGAAGTTATATCCAGTGTTCAACATTTCAAGACAAGATTTTCAACCTTGCTTACCATAAGTTTGACAACTATTATAAATAACTTAACTTATTATTATGACATTATGTTAATATTCTTATTATATGACATTATTAAAATTAATATGACATTTGCATGCCAATTTTTATATGGCTGATTGTGCGGATTTGTATAATTCAGCGATCGAAATAAATGTACGACTTTCTTTGTAAATAAACGATTTATTTAAGAAATATGTATAGTCAATGTCGAAGTAAATTTGAATAATGTTGCATTTAACTTTTTGAAACTAGAAGATATATTTTATTCAATTATTCTTCTCCTCTTATTATAATTCGTACTGAGTAGTCGTCTGGTTTTGATTTGCTTTATTTCGTATAATATTCTTTGTAAAGGTCAGCGACTGAGAGGGAGTCGGAATCTATTTATTTTAGAATAACAGTCTGTAAAAGGCATATCACGTGATTTATATCAAATTTAGGAAAGCTTTCTAATCCTAGTATTTTGTTATATATATCGAATGTAATGTTTTAGAAAATAACCGAAAAGTACACACAAAAATAAATAAAGAATGTATACATAACTAACATTTTACAGATATTACCTGGACAACGTGAGATGCCATACAAGTGGGCAGCATATCTTCTATTCCACATGCACTTCGCGCAGATCTTCCACACAGCATCCATATGTCTCACACTATCGTTGGCTGTTTGGCGATATATAGCTATAAAGTGAGTTTTATTTATTTTTCCGACTACGCAAACCAGACAACACAAAACTAATTTAGCAGTGGTCTAGATTTAAACGTCTGACCTAAAATAGTTGACAAAATTACACTTAAAATAGAAGAACAAATGATTAAAACGAAGTTAAAAATGACTACTTTATTGCATTAATTAGCTACTATAAGATTAAGTTGGCACCTGGTAGACAGTACCGGTGATTCTAGAACTGGGAACTTTCCTCGCAAAGCTATTGCTGTCCTGTATTTAGCGATAAATTGCCAACATTGTAGGTACACTTCCACAGAGACCACTAAATTCATTTTATTGTTTTGTTAAATAAGTTCGGAAGTAAAAAAGGTGTAAAATCAATGTAGAGTAGAACTGAGTTCTTCACTTAAAAATAATCTCTCTACTCAGACTAACTCCTTATTCAATTTATAGTTTCAATTCAATAAGCATTTCTACATAAAGCTGGACCCTTGTTCTTGTCGTTAAAGCTTATTAATAGAATATGTATTGTGCTGTTACACGTGGGTTGATAAAAGCATTTCAAACGAATAAAAATAATCGACAAAATAAAGCCGAAGGTATACGATATTAAAAGGTGTAAATACTTATACTTTTGTTAGGAAAACAAAGTATAATATGTTAGCGCAATCTCTCCTGCTTCCTATCCTCGATTATGCGGCCTCATGCACCTCTGATATGGATTAAGAGCTGCTTGACAAGATCGATGGCCTGCAAAATTTCTGAATACCCTTTATATTTGGTCTTAGGAAATATGACCATGTGTCATTCCGCAGGCAGATCCGATGCTACCTGTTCGACTCAGACGTAATGTCCATACTCAATTCTTATCACACCACAACTCCCTCGTGTCTTAAAATGAATTCAAATTCTCAGGTCCTTATAACTATGTTACGCTCCTCTAATAGATTATTTTTGGAAATTAAAAAAATCAAATAATATTATTAAAAATTAATTAGAAGTAGCCTGTCCAGCACTAGTCCCAGGCCCTTTTATCAACTAGATAATCGTAAACTGTATAATATTTTTACACAGCTTTTCTTTAATACATTTCTTACATTTATTAAAAGGCCGAGATGAAAAAGCTTCTAGTAACCCTTGTATTTTTTGCACAAAATTTAATGCATTTTTTTGCATTAAGTTGAAGGTTATTCATACTAAACCAATGGACAATCGAAGAGAGAGCATTGTTCACATCGTCAAAATTTGTTATTTGTCGTTTGATTTTAAAAATCAAGGATGTATCATCAATAAACAAAACTATCTGATGTTTTTTCTCTACCATGAAAGGCAGATCATTTATATAAATAAGAAAGAGGAAAGGGCATATATTTTTGTTTAAAAAAATACTTTTTTCTACAGGTATTCAGATAGAAGTCACATATTGTGTACAGAACGGCGTTGCAGTACAGCGATTTTGAGCAGCTTTATACTACCACCTATCCTCTGTATTCCCACATATATGGTAAGTATTTGGGCTCTTTCTTAATTCTATATCAATATTTAAATTCAAATTCATTAAAGGAACATAAAATATTTGAATTTTTAAAGTAAAATATATAGCAAGATACCGCTTATCTTATTTAGACAAAGTTTTGACAGACGTACACATCGTGTATTGCTTCAAAAGGTACATTAATAATTATATAGCACACGTTTAACAATAAATCGAAATTTTAATATTCGATTACTTAAATTCATATAAGATATTTTATGTTTTGTCCCTTTTTGTTTCACTTTGGAAATAAATACCAACTTATTTATTCCACATCAAAAAATTTGTCAACAATCTGAAATCTCACAACAATAGAAGCTTTATATTGAAATACTTTTATAATGTCCGATATACAAAATAGGCGAATGGAGGTAGACTGGCATATTGTATTCAATAGTAAGTCAGCCACAGCTGTCTGAATACTTAGTGAATCACATAACTCGTTAGATGTAAAAAAACTCAGTGGCGCCACAACTTTTCTAGGTCTGGGCCTCAGAGCTGTTTCATGATCATTTATCAATCTAATAATCAAGTAGACGATCAGCCTACTGTGTTTCAGAATGTTAGAATGAGAGTCGCAAGCTGAAGCCACTAGGCCAACATAGCTTAGTTAACATTAATTTTAAACAAATTTTATTTAAAGAGAAAAACACGAATGTGAAATTAGGAAATTCTAAGCAATGTTTTATAAAAATAACGTTTTATCATAAAGATACACATTCGTCTTATACTGTCAAATTGTGTTAACGATGTTATGAAGTTAGTTATAAGATCCTGCGACAAGACTAATTTAGTATCTACAAAAGAGGAGGATATACGTCATAAAATACGACTATTAACTTACAAAAAACCTATTGAATTTCGCTAAAGCTTTACCGTCGAGCTCTCTCCCCTAAACATCAATCAAACGGAATCTTTCATTGATATTTCCTATTTTCTCTTATCAAATTATCTACGTTTTATCATTGAATGAAAATGAAAAATGACAAATTTCAATAAGAATCTTTTGAACGTTCTCACCACGGAATAACAATTTGCTTACATTGAGGAATTTGCAAAAATATTTATTGTTTAAATTGTTATTAAAATATTCGAGGTGTGTATCAGTTACTTGTATTTACTAGTATTTCTAAAGTGCACTCTCTTTTGTAACGGCTTAGTACTCTGACACTAATCGATCAACATGTTTCAGACTCTAATGGTTTATGACTTTCCTAGTCTGCTTTTGAAGAAAAAATATAAATGAGTAGAATCATTGTTAGGGCGTTACGGGGCAAATATTTAGGGCGACGATAGACGTCTCATTCTGAAATTCAATCGCTATTTCAGTTATCATTGAAAAAGAATCCTAAAGAAAGAAGTAATCTTACCACTAAATCCTACAGAGCCTACAATGTGTAAACGGGACTACAAAATTTTATCACAAGGTTCATTGTCGTAAATAGCTGTTAGTTGGGTATTTACTGTTTTAGGTTCTTAAACATGCTATAAACGGCATCCTTTTTATCTGTATAAGTAATTGAAAAGAAAAAAAATTATAGATAATTTATAAGATAATATTTATAATAACATGTACCTACCGTACATAAGTTGTAATTTATTTATTAATACGATCAAAACTTAGTGCCGCAAGCTTGCGTAATTTTATTGGAGATTTTCAGCAAGTTCATTAATAATCATATTCTTGTACTACTTATATTTTTCAATGTTTAACCATTTTGTTAACAGGTATTCGATATACACACAGCTGTGGTATTAGAGCCAAACGGACCAATGATTTTATACCACGTCGATTCAGATGAAGAAGGCCAATTATTTAAGTTAAATTTCTGGGTCCACGCCGTCCTAATAAAGTTACTACCTTGTTGTATCCTGACAGTTATCAGTCTCTGGCTAATCAAGGAAGTTTATAGCGCAAACGAGCATCAAAAGAGAATTCGAGTGAACAATGCCTGTGCAAATGACAAAACAAAGAAGCGACAGTGTAAAGGGGATAAGAGAACGAACAGAACTACAAAAATGCTCCTCGCCGTGTTGCTTTTGTTCCTCGTGACAGAATTGCCTCAAGGTATCTTGGGCCTTATGAGTGGAGCATTAGGGCGATGTTTCTTTAAACGTTGCTACGATCTATTTGGCGAATTGATGGACGCATTGGCGTTGTTGAATGGGGCCATTAACTTCGTTTTATATTGCTCTATGTCGAGGCAGTTCCGGATGACGTTTCGTCAGCTCATGTGGCGCGCTCAACTGCTTAGGTGGCCTCCACCGATACCCTCGCACTCTGATGGATTGCACTCGTATGTTTAATTCTTTTATTATATCTAACAAACCATGCCTTTGTGTCTTAATTCAAATCCTCATCTTCATTCCTATCTGCACTGTGCCACTCTCTGCCATGTACCATCTGTTTCCTTATGGTCCACCTTCTAAATTGACTTTCTCTTGCGTTTATTGTACCTTGGTACATGCAATTTAAATTTGGCTAAACGGTTGGGGCAATCAAGCTGATTATTAAATATCTTTAATGCAAATTGTATATTTATATTATTTATCTATAATAGATCTTATTAAATTAAATACTGATGTATTAATATTGCACGATTTATTTCAGATTTTAAGTATATCGCTTTCACATCAACATTTTTTTTTCAGGGCCAAAACTTCAGTGCCATGAGAAAAGTTCGTACAAGAGAAACACACATACGTCATGCAACAGTTTGTGTGACGCACACAGCGGTTGTTTATACACAGACGTCCTATTTTTAGACTAATTACTTCTAAATTATAAACATGTAGCTCGTTGTTACCAAAGACTTTTTAATTTTTTTCTCATAAAAATAAGTGTAAGATATAAGATTTTCCTAGAACAAGGTTCCTAGATTTCGATTCAATTATTTTCTGAATACCCACAAGGCTTGCTTTTTGAGGGTAGATTTTGATATTCAGAAACACACACGACAACTATGACATGTCAAAATCGAATAAATTTTCCACGTATGTGAGTTACACTAGCGGTAAGTGTCGACTCTAAATCTTACCCTAAGTTTTGAACTGAGATATGGTTGTTGGTTTTGAATATTGATAGTGCAGTTCGTACATAACTATATTTAATTGACGTAAAGTTTATCCAAATACACCAACGATAAATATATGAAAAGCATTTAACAGTTGGTGACTTAGAACTTTCTACATTTATGAGCTAATATACGCATGCTGCTGGGAAAACCCCAACTCATATCTAGGAATAGCAAATACTATCAAAACATAACTTGTAAATAACCAAGCCTCGCAACGCTATCGTCAAAAGTTGTGAGATAAATGTAAGTCAGCCAATTTATTCAGTCCCTCCTTAAGGGACCTTCTGTCTTCAGTTTTTACGTAATAAGCTAACCAAACAACATCTTATAATGACCATATCAATATTACAAATCATACCACAGACTTAACAAAATTTTGTTTTTAAAATATATTACTATTTCTTGTTAAAACGTTTAGTATTTGGGTAAATAAAAGACAATGCTACTTTTACTAAAACATTTCTTTTTAAAAACAGCTGTTAACATCGCCACTGGCTCTTTTTCGCTTCTTTTTGTGTGTAATGGAAATAATTGGATGTACTTCTCTCAATATCCGTAGCGCTGATAGAATCACGCGGCAGAAAATGTTTAAGTTCAGTAATCGCTATAACTATGGGGAGATACAGTTCAGTGTTGTTTGTTTTTACCGCGACAATTTTAGTTTTAAGTGATTATATGTCAGATTGTGTGAAATTAAAAAATATTTTTTTTGAGCATAATTTCACTAAATTTTTTTTAAGTATACTTAATATTAGAAATATTCCTCACTTCTATATAAAGTTGGTATGTTTGTGTCCGTGTTATTGAAATAAGTATTTAAGGTATTTGTTAAACTAGCTTAGTTCATAAGGAATATGTATGATATTTGTTTCTCTTGTACGCGATTCTTCACTAGTAAAGCACAAAAATGCTCATAGTAGTAATTACATTTAATGTAAAGACTACATAAATTGTTAATAAATGTATGTTGGAATTTTGTTATTATTTTTTACCTTTCTTTAACATTTAATAGATCAATCTAAGCTAGTATTAAAACGAGCAAAGATTTGTATTTTGTATGTTCATAACGAATAAACTCAAACATTACTGGACCGATTTCTAAAACTCTACCACTGTATAGTGTTGTCCAAGTTGATTCTGCGTGCGACTGTCATCCCTGAGGTCGTATGTGCGCATAACTTTCGACGGTTTCATCTCGTAAACTGGCTTGCCTTAGACCCAAAACGTTGACGGCGTGTATCAGGCATAGAAGGCTGTTACTTGTCTATTAAAAAAAACACAATCACAAACAGATTCAGAAATCTAAGACAGACTAAAAAGGTGGTAGGCTATTTTCTATAGTCAAGTGGGTGTCTGAGAAACATCGATTTTTGGGTCAAAGTGACGGTTTCCTCACGATGATTTCCTTTACCGTATACTCCTGTTAATTGCCCACATATTAAGAAGCATTGGTCCACAGCTAGGAATTGAACGAGCGATGTGGGATTTATATTGACGTGCTTAGTTTAGGTAATACTACACAAAAGTTTAGGTACAACTTAAAATTACAATGTGAAATCCTCTGAATCCTCTGAAATCTGAAATATCACCCTATTTTCTATTATTGAGTATATATGCAACATCTCGAAATCATGTAGCTAGTTAGCCTTAAGGTTGTTTACATATATATATATATATATATATTGTTTTATTTGTAACATATTTAGATTGATGAATTATAATTTTAAGAAGTTTATTTTATTGTAACACGTTATATGAGACAAACTCATGTAACGGAAGTGGTGCATATGATAATAATGTTATATGTTCTATAATATGTTCGCTTTTTTTCTTTTTGGCGATGGATGGATTGTCCTTTTCAATTTGTCAGCCATATTTTTTTCGGTAATCTGGCTTTATGATGTTGATTCGACTTGTATGAAACCGTACATAATCCATGCAAAACTCACATAAAATCAATTTCATTTTTATTCAAGACATAGAAACGATACTACCATCTAATAACGTAACCATGGCAACGCGAAGTTGGCGTCCATGTTTGAAATACGAGTATTCGCTGTTTTATATTATTATTGATATTTCCTTTTCCTTTGTTCCTTTAACAACTGATTTATTGAGAATATTTTCGAGTAAATTATATTCAACTTATATAATAAGTATCGTAACGTAGACGTATTGTAAGAGATTTAAGTTTTGCTACCGAAATGTAGGAAAACACTTCGCTCTCGCATAACGCATGGCAAGCATTTTCCTAGCTAAGAGCATTAGGGTGTCAGACTAGTGACCGTCTAGACAGGTGTTATTAAAATATTTCTTCAAAATTGTGTTTATTAAATGTTTTCATTCATTTGTTTCCTTCAATTCCTTAAACCCATTTTTGTTTGTAATAGAAATTAAGTATCAAAATCTAATTTAGTTATTTTACTGATTTAATTATTCTAAAACTATGAATTACTTTAATAATCTCGAGATGACATAGTTGACTTAATAAAGCTTTATATAAAGTGAATTTAATATTCCTAGCACTATTCGCTTTGAATGCGAAATTCTCGACATAGAAATCTTCATAGATTTCTGATTTAATCTCAGAGTATTATTGAATTATTTTTATTTCAGTATTGCTTATACAACAACAATTTTTAAAATACTGGTAAATAAATTTGAGACAATTTAAAATACTGGTAATCAGATTAATAGAATTACGAGTAGCTATATACTTATATTACGAAGAAACTATTATAATGGATACTTGGGTGTGTTTGACTCCTATTTCTCCTCGTTGGGAAATAGGACATACATATCTCTGCCACTGTCTCATTGATAAGTTTAAGGATAGTAGGATATCAATTCTGTGCCTATCTGAAATGTTATTCCCAAAATCGAACCCCCAGTGAAAACTGTGCGTTAGCCACAAGCCGGCAGAGGTGCAGACTATACCGGACCCTGCTGATCAGTTATAACGCAATTGTTTTAATAGTCTATTAAAAGGAAACAAAAGTAAAAGGTTTTCCTGTTTTAAAAAATAAAATCTCGAATATCGTAGAAGCTCTTGGAGTTTTTGGTAAATTCTTTAAACTTTAATTTCTCAAAGACAAGTGAGATACCTGTTACATAGAATTCCAACCCTCAGATTCAGAGTCGAGTTTAATAGTAATAAATCGTTTATTTGCAAAGAAAGTGCTACATTCAGATTAATTAATTGAAATTTATAAAAAAACACACTAGAAACCATATAAAAAAGGGAAGCAAATGTTATGTTAATTATCACAAACTCATAATAATAACATGTATAATTTGTAATTTGTTGTTGTCAAAACTTATGGTCAATACTTTCCACATTATAAATACACCTTGCCTTTAGTAATTTAATCACCTAAGCACAAGTGTGACCCCTGTATGTGAAAAACGCATTAAATTAACATGGAATTCATACTTATCATATACATACTCGTGAACGGGTGCTACTTGTGGTGACTGGTCGGACTTGAATTCGTGTATGCGGTGATGTTAATTATTTCGACTATGTATTTGCGTGTTGTTCACACGAGAATGTAAGTGCGTGCACCTATTTCACCATGCCTCCTGCTGATAGAGGACCAATCTTTGTTTTTAATTTATGATATTATTATTAATTAACTATTCATTATTTAAGATGTCATGTGGAACATGGTGTAACGGTTGCAGCTCTTTACAAACATTGTGTAAAACAATAAACTTGGCCATTTAAAAAGAGTGGCGGAGAGTTTGTTGCCAGTTCTTCTGTTCCGTTCTATGCCCTTGATGATTGGCAGTAAATGTAAAATTAGAAGCATTTAATATATATTTCTTTTTTACGTTCATAAGCGTACATTGTGTAACCTATATGAATAAATGATTTTGATTTAAGCGCTAGGTCTCGTCTCTGAACTTCAGTGAACTTGTCTAAATATGACATTTACATGTTAACTAAACAAACATACATGTTGTTGAAAAGAATTTATTCTATGTATGTGTGCCCACGTAACAGCTTAACAATAGGTGCCGCGTGTAACTGCTCCATTGAGAAGAATGAATTGATAAAAATAGACTTTTATTAACCTGAGAGTTTATGGACTCGCCGCGGAATTATCATTGAATAACGTGTTGGAACAAAACTTGACGTGATTTATATTAACTAGTGATTTTGCGACACTTAACAGGTCGTGTGTTCAAATTACAGATATATGCACCAATGGGTTTCCTCTATTAGTTAATATTCGCTCGTATGGTTAGAATAACCATTGTAACTTGAACCCGAAACAGTTGCATCTGTGTCCATAATTGTTATTATATTTTAAGAGCGTTGGTCTTGTGGCGATTTAGAACACTGAGTTCAAATAATAAGTAATTATATAACGAACTATTCACACTACTAATAGACTTTTATTTTATTGAAACGTTTAACATAGAAGTTAAAGTACTAATCTTAAGGGCTCACACCACGAGACGGTTTTAACACGGCCCGATTTTTTGCCGCCGCCGAGTACCGTCCTACCTTGCACACAAGACGGTTTGTACACGACCTGGTTTCATGGAGGTGCCGCCTACATTTGCTTTTTTCATTCAGTAAATTATGGACGTACAAAATGTTGAGTGTTAAAAAGAGAAAATGAAAATTAAAGAAATGGACATATTGTATTTTAAAATGTTGCCTATGCTAACTTGAGTGTGTCGGTTTTTTGTGACGGTGTGCGAGTGTCGGTTATTTGTGCGGGCATCGCAAAAGTTTACTCTCATAATTTTTCCGTAACGAGCCAAAAAAAGTATGACTTCAAAAATAAACCGCTAGCGCCGGCGTCGTGTGATTGGCGTCATGGTGTCCCATACAAGACTGACGACCGGACGGTTTTTACGTAAAACGGTCTCGTGCACATGACCCCTAAGTCTGTTTCTGAATTACTTTTATTATAAAAAAGCAGTGTCGGCTTAGTGGCTACTACGTGCGACTTTTGTCATTGTGCACCAATGGAGTTTGTCTGTGCGCATCGAACACCCGCTCATACGGTGCAGGAATAAAAATTGATGACATGTGTCAGACAGAAGGCTCACCTACTTGTCTATGAAATAAAAATGGTCACAGATACAGATGCAATCTGAGGCCAAAAGCCATGTATTTTATCGCCATTTGGTTATTATTACTTTTATTACAAATTTAACAATTGTACTGTACTTACACATTGATAGTTAATTTATTGAAGAAGAAATTTTCCTCACTATTGAATATAAAGTATCTTATAATATCAAGTGTACTGCTATTGTAATGCCTATCAGAGAATTGACAGCTATAAGGTTACGAAACAGGCATAGTGCTATCAATCTATTGGAACCCTGCCAGTGTCAGGGAGTTGCCACGGCGATAGGAGAGAAATCTATACTCTAATATTTCGTATTTTACTTACGTTCTATTCACAGTTTTTGTACGTTATATATATATATATATATATATTATATATCTTATTTTATATGGAATTAAAAATTTAAATAAACAATTGTGTTGCTCTGAAATATGAGATTTTTGTTTTAGTTCTAATTATAATATTTTAAATTTTTTTTTTTTTTTTTATAGAACAGGGGGCAAACGGGCAGGAGGCTCACCTGATGTTAAGTGATACCGCCGCCCATGGACACTCTAATAGACTTTTAATAACACTATTAAAAGTCTATTACTCTTTCTACTGCTATTTTAAAGTAAAAAGCCTGCCCCGTTACTCTGTAAACTTTTCTTACGATGTAACTCCCTAGCACTGATGTTGTAAAAAAAAAACTAGCACTCCGGGAGTGCCGGCAGAAGTGAAAACTTCAATATTAACGTTGTGTTTAATTATAAGTATAAAAGTACTATCATTTATGAGGTAGAATACAATGTTTATTTATTGCGCTATCGTACACAAATATGACAATTTATATGTTGTTATTTATAATATTATATCGTTACTTATATATTACATTAAATTTTATCTCTCAGAAAAATCAACTTCCATCCATAATTTCGACGACTTTTACACCATCGTTATTATCAGAATCATCATCGCAAATTTTTACAACTGATACAATTGGTTTATGATAACTGAAGTAAGAAACAAACTGTTTTGATTCGAACCTATTTAAGTGTCTAATAAAGACCGCATCAATAGTAGTTTTGTATTTCGTTGTGCTAAAATTGCGATCATTTGACATAGTTAAACCAAATTCATTATTTAAAAATTCAATTAATGATTGATTTTTATCGTCTGCAAAGTTTATATTGAAATCTCCACTTAAAATCATTGGCAATTTATCAAAGCTTTTTCCAATTTTTTTTGAAGCAATGCAGATGCGTCATGAGAATAAATAAATAAATTTTCGTACAAGTTTCATTAATAGATTCACTTTGTTCGATTTCCATAATTTAAACAATTCACATTTACGAATACACAACAGTGTATTTACTACACAACAGTCAAGCAATCAGCTGTCACCATCCTTGGATACGCGTGGGACGCTGTACATAAACACACACGGTCATTCGCGCAAGCGCCCTGTGCCGCCTAAACAGAGCAGCACACTCAGGCACGGTAGAAAGAGTGGGAGATACTAGTTCCTCTCCCTTCCCCTCGATCTTACGCTTTTTCGATCAGCATCACGTGACCCTGACGCGAGTTTGAAAGTTTTTACCCATACAAAAAAGTGCTCAGCGCCGCTAAAGAAGTTTTCACTTCAAAAAACATTTGATCACGCGTTAATAACTCACTTGAATTGGGTATCACAATCGCTATTATTATTTGGAGTACCGGTGCTGCGTCATGTTGTATTGAACTTAAAAATCTAAATAGGTATAATAAATACGCAATAAATAATCTGAAACAAAAGTAACAGCTATTGACAAATTCAAAGAAAAGCTTTACAATAATTATAGGTTATTGTTAGTCTATTATGATTTCAATTTGCCAATTAAAGTTATTGAGACGACCTTATTCATATTGGATTAAATAACAAAAGCTCAAAAAATAATGACAAACGAAATTGTGCGCGTATTGTGTAACTATATTTGTGATAAGTGGCAATTATTATGCTCCCACGTGGGGATTTACACAGTAATATTGAGATTGAAGTTTATTTTTGTAAACATTTCACGAGTAAGGATTATGGTAAGTAATTGATAAAAACGTTGCTCAGGTACAAAAAGCTTACCTTCATTTAAAATTAATATTTTTATTTTTGCTTTCAAATATCAGACATGTTACAAGGAGGATAATCAGATACTTATGAAAATATGTCATAGAAAGGATATACACGTGTGAAAATGACATGAGAACTGGCGCACGGCTAACCAGATCCATGCAACTTCCTCACGTAGCCCGCAATATCGCAGCACACAACTCACGATGGCACTCTTTGTATTGAAGAAGTCGCATGAGTTCGCCAAGCATCCCCGAATATACACTGTAAATACAAAATTATGTAGGAATAAGAAAATAATAGCAAATAATTTTATTTAATTAACGTGAAACAAAAGCCGAAATTTTATTAAGTAGCTTTCTGAGCAATTCTGGGCTCATATTGTTTCGCTCGAACGAACTCAGAAGATTAATGTATGTAAGTGCCTATCAGGTGTTTAAAAACGTTTATTTAATACTTACAAGGCTTTTAAGAAATCCTATACAAGCTTAAGTGGTATCGATCGATCTTATATGTAGGCGTAAAATACCTCCGTTGGTATATCCAGATGACACATAGTACATATATTTTCCTCAATTTCCACGAAGTACGAAATTGCTTCATAGTTTCTACTCTTGACAATTTCTGAAATGTAGGTATGTTTTAATATGTAGAAGTCTCACAACTTACAATATTTATACCTGAAAAGCTACATAACTTTTTAGGTACAAAAATAGTTTCGTCTTATTTTGACACTCTTACCGCTCTAGACAGCGACTAGCGAACATTCTTCGACTTTTCTTTATATAATTTTATATAATAATAATACCCGGATCTTACTATCAGAATGTTTTTGCTTCTCTGTTTATTTGCTTTTAGACAAGAAGGTCAGCATTCTGTGCCTGCTATACGTCGGTTTTTGAGATTAAGACCCTTGTTTTCCTATATTTTCCTTCAACGTACGAGAAAGTCTTGTTTACTTGTATAGAAAGAAAGGGTTTGCGAAGCGCACAATGCAGCCAGTAAGTTAGCGTTGCTGTATTATATAATATTTAGAACATTTTATCAGGTAAGAGCAGTGTTGGCCTAGTGGCCTCAGCGTGCGACTCTCATCCCTGAGGTCGTAGGTTCGATCCCCGGCTTTCTTTCTATGTGCGCATTTAACATTCGCTCGAACGGTGAAGGATAACATCGTGAGGAACCGACATGTCTAAAACCCAAAAAGTCGACGGCGAGGAGGCTGATCACCTACTTACCTATTAGATTGAAAAATTATCATGAAACAAATTCAGAAATCTGAGGCCCAGACCTAAAGAGGTTGTAACGCTACTGATTCATTTTACTAGTGCACTAAAGTATAGTTTGTGTTAAATTATATGCGCAATATTCATCATACAAACTTTGAATATGCATGATATTACGATGACACGCATATTTTTCACGGAATGCTTAATATTTATGGCACCGGAAGGCTTGTTCATTTTTCACTTGCTATAATATAATCAGGAGGCAAAATGTAAATCACGGTAAATAGCTAAGAATGTTATTACGCAAAATTTATTGTATAACATATATTTAAATACACTATATATACAACCTTTTTAAACGTAAAACACTTGATGGTTTCTAAAACAATATTTTCTTTTTGTTGCCTAGGTGCTGGCTGGTTTGATTGTAATAATAAAAAGTTACGGAACAGAAGATAAAGATAAATAACTGCAAAGAGTAGGGGCATCATAGCCTAGCGGTCTTATTAAGTGGCAGCTAGGTGAGGGGTACCGGGTTCGATTCCCGGTTCGAGGGCAAGTTTTAAATTAATTTAAATTTGTTCTCGGCCTTTGGGAGGGTTGTGCGGTACCGGGCGAGTGCCTAAACCGTACATGGAGAACACGGTCGAATTTCTAAAGACAAGCACGAATTATAAAAAATCCTATACTTGACGCTGGCTAATGCACAAATCGTGCCAGAGCCATTAAAAAAAAAACTGCAAAGAGTCGCACCTCAGTCCGAATATTAGTCACTATTGAATATCTTAAATTTTTTTAAGTCACATATCAGCCTTTAAGTCTATTCTTAATCTGGAGAAGTACTTAGTTATTTTCTGTCCTTACTGTATGAAAATACAGGGTGGCGCAATAGAACGTGCATTTATTAAGTATAGGCTAAAAAAATAAATACAAAAGGTATAGTTGAAATAAAATATAGGATGATTAGGTAATTAAATGAAGTTTATTTTTTAAAAATAACATCATCTAAATGACGACCCTCCCGAAGACGACACTCCTCTAAACAAGAACGCAGATTTGTGAAAACTCTTGTCAATAAATCTGAGGTGATAATAGCTGCCATCTCCCCACGGATATTTTCCTTTAGCCGACTGATGTTCCTCGGATTGTTCATGTAGACTTTTTGTTTGAGGTGTCGCCACAAACACATACCCAAAAAAAAAGTCAGGAGGCGTCAAGTCAGGGCTACGTGGGGGCCAAGGGATATCACCTCTTTTGGAAATTAGTCTTGCAGGAAACGTCTGTCTCACAACCGCCATAGAGACATTTGATGAGTGACAGGTCGCTAATTCTTGTTGGAACCAAGTCCTCATATTCGCTATTCTCGATCTCGCAAGTTCTGGAGTCAAATATCCCTCTAACATCGCAACATAGCGGTCTGTGTTAACGGTGATGTTTCGTCCTCATGAATCTTCAAAGAAGAAAGGGCCAATAATTCCTTTGCTTGAGATTGCTGCCGTTACTTTCGGACTATGCAGTGGTTTTTGATGTTTCATTTTGAGGCTTAAGCTGACTGAGGAACATCAGTTAGCTGAAGGAAAATATCCGTGGGGAGATGGCAGCTATTATCACCCCAGATTTATTGACAAGAGTTTTCACAAATCTGCGTTCTTGTTTAGAGGAGTGTCGTCTTCGGGAGGGCCGTCATTTAGATGATGTTATTTTTAAAAAATAAACTTCATTTAATTACCTAATCATCCTATATTTTATTTCAACTATACCTTTTGTATTTCTTTTTTTAGCCTATACTTAATAAATGCACGTTCTATTGCGCCACCCTGTACTTCATCTTCATCTAAGTCGAATAAAATTCATTGCACTTAAGGGGGTTGAACGCACGACTTACAGATTGAGAATCAAACGGTTAATCAAAGTAACAGTTCTATTACATGATTTTGTATTGAATGACTGATCAATTCTGTCTAAACCCTTTTAGGTATAGTTTATTAGTAATAAAATGCTCTGATGTAATTAATAGCCATAATCCC
The DNA here is from genome assembly GCF_905475465.1 of Pieris napi. Lineage (NCBI taxonomy): Eukaryota > Metazoa > Arthropoda > Insecta > Lepidoptera > Pieridae > Pieris > Pieris napi. The sequence continues at coordinate 3,855,530 of NC_062235.1, read as the reverse complement.
TTAATTATAAAATTACCTAATAAAACCTGAAATACGTATTGGGCCAACAGAAGTTATGGAGCGTATAAAAGCGGCGTTTTATTACTGAATCTATACAATAAGTAATCCGCGAATAGTTTGTTGGCTATAACTAGAGATAGTACAGTATGTTTGGGTTATTCCTAATTTTATAATTTTGTACAAATTAATTTTGTTCTTTATATATTTATTTGAGGCGATCTAACTAATAATATTGTTATTGTTATTAACCTAACAAAAGGATTTAAATGTAATTTTTATTTAATCAATACTTTTAAGGTCAAGACTACAGAACTGTTTCGTCAGGAATCGTACCCCGAAACTCCAGATACTAAGCTGCGTAAACATTTGGTACCATCGTCCGAAATCAGGTAGCACTACCATACCTTATCGAGAAGATGCCTTATCAATACCTATCTGTGTTATTATTGAATAATAATTCTAAAATGGTACAATTTATACTCACAGTTTTGAGGTCATACAAGTCTTAAAGGAAAATATCTCACAGCTCAAAGAAAATTACAAAGTTGTACTTCTTAACAAAGTTCGCAGTGATGTAGTGCGGTATTCTTTGACGTTTGTTTCCCTTTTTGAGATGAGCAATGAATATCACAGACACTTAATGTCGGAGAGAATTGTCTCTGACGGATACAAAATGTCGAAGCCAGGTTCTTTTTTGTTTGTTTATATAAAATATTAAATTCAATGCATGACTATACAAATATATTATGAATTGGTATAATGGCTAATGTATATTCTAAAATTATAAACTGTTATTATCAATAGTAATTGCGATTTAGCGATTGTATAAACCATAGTTTAGTAATGTAATCTGTCATAAACATCGAACATATTGATTGTTGCAATAAACTCTAAATTTCCACTGCCAGCTGATTGCAGATAATTTTATAAAATGCCTTCTAATCAGCCCAAGATCGGATTATAAGTAGTTTCTGTGGGCATATAACTTATAAAATATAGTACTTAATGCTTCGAATAAAACAATCTTAGTCTTGGCACTCAATTGTGCTGTTTTATTATTAAGTTGAAAGTTTGCAGGTTTTTTCTGGGTAGGTAATTCTTATTAACTCTAGCATTAACTTATCGTATCCTTTTAAATATTATGTATAATAATCTCAAGCGGTTATACTCGTAGTAGTATAATATTATGGTATTTAGGACAAGAGTAACATACGCAACATTTAAATGTTGTTTAGAGGAGAGCGGTTCACTTGATATGTGTTTTAATTAAAGAAGGCATTTTTATCGGTCTATTTATTGTTTCCGAAAATCAGTATGGTTGACGTAATAAAACAAAACACACTAGCTGAAAGGGTTTGGTTTTTTTTTAAATCTCCATCAGTGTAAGGTGGCGTCGTCGCCTTTCGACCTAAGGTACTTGATATTTATTAAGGATTGATTATGAATTAGTCACAATTGTTTGCGCAACATTATAAAGACCGTCCCGCGGCACGACAGCTTTAGTTTAGGGGTATGTGTGACTAGCTATTGTGCCCAACTAAAACCCCGCGGCACCATCAGCAATCTCCCAAGGCCGGACACGGTGGTCTGCATCCCGCTACGCAATCAACCGTTCAAGTAACAGCCCTCAGTGGCGATTAATGATGGATGACCACGGCACAGCATGAACCATACTCATATCAGCCCATTCGCCCTGGTTTGTTGAGGTGGGGCAGGTCGGGTCCAATGCATGCAGCTCTACCACCTAGCAATTAAAATTGCGAATAAGTTTCTAAGCTTTTAAGTTTCTTAACTCCTAACTCCCGTCAAATCCTATAACCATTTGATCGGAGTCTTAGATGGCACTTAAGGCTCTATAGGCTTTAAGCTTATTTCTATACCAAATCCAATTATCCAAAAATTACTTCTAGTGATAGTATTTCAGGATTGAAAACGCGAAAAGTTTTTTATTTACGGTATAACTTTAATAACAATTAATTTGGTATGAAATGATATCATATGTAATATGAAATATTTTATTTTGTACGACGAATTTGAATATAGAATTATAAGTTCAATTTATATAGACGTTCGCCACAGTAAGTTATAACAGATAGGTCCTTGCAACTATTACATAGGTTGTCAGCCGTGTTGGCCTAGTGGTTTCAATGTGCGACTCTCTTACCGAGGGTCAGAGGTTCGATCCCTGGTTGTGCATCAATGGCCTTTCTATGTGCCCATTAAACACTGGCCCTTAGACCCAAAATTTTATTGTGGTACAGAAGGTTGATCACCTACTTGCTTATTATGGAACAAAAATAGAAATTTTAAGCCCAGACTTAAAAGGTTGTAGCGTCATTGGCATAGGTAGGTGGTCATTCGCCTCATTTATTTTCGTTCTATAAGCAAAAAAGCTATTGATTATTACGTCCTTCAAGAATTTTCAAATATAAAAGAGATAAAACATTCTCCAATAGCTTTTACGTTAATGGATAATTAATTAAGTTTTAGATAAAAGGGGCAGAATAATAATTAATTTATAACACAAAAGAAAACAATGTTTTCCTGTTATTGAAAGCCAAGCTCAAGATCCTTTGGCAGAATTTTACACCTCGTATAGGTGATTCTTATTAAATGAATCAATAAGAAATTCCAGTTGGTGTTCACTAAATTGAAGAAAATGTAGATTGGCCCGTGCCCCGGGTGCCAATACGCTCCGTGAGAGGAATGTCCCTTTACAAATCACTTACTAATGGAACTCGAATTATAAAAAAAATCACAATGGATTTGTAACAAAAACATGTTAAGCTTGATTGATTTTATTACTCAATTTCTTATTTACATTTTAGTAGAATACTGTCGCAGCGTTACAAAATGATATAATTTATTTGGAAAGTGACAACTGTTTGCACTTAGTAAATAAACATGGAATATTATTATTAAAATTGTTTTAATACATGTAACAAAAAGCTATTATAATATCGATATAAATCTTCACTATCAGATATCATTATATCTGTCTACTCGAAACGACTTAAGTAAATATATTCCTGTATATCCGATATATATTGTAAAGATATACATAATAATAATAATAAAAAATGGATGAATAGAAAATTAAAACGAATTTAAAAAATTTGGTCCTCGTGGCAGCGCCTATAAAGCTGGCAGCATTTCCTCGCTGTATTGCGATACATATTCGTGGATCAAACGCAACTAGGGGTTAGGTGGGGTCATCAGCTGCAAAAAATTGTTCTAAGGAGGTCCTTAAGGCCCTATCCCAGCACGGATTGCTGTGTCAGTGTCTCGGGGTGGACTGCGGTACGCAGAGAGGCGCGTCGCGTCGGCCCGTAATAACAATTAGTTATGTAAAACATTAAATTAATGTAAAATTATCATTTTATTTTCTGAAATGGATTACTTGGCTTGCGATTAAATATATCGTGTAAATTTCAAAATTGTTTTCTATATACATTTTCGTCTTAAAATGAATTCAAAGTGTTAAAAATTGGCTATGTTTGGATTTTCTTTCTATCGAGCGAAGTTATTTAAATCGTGTATCGATCTTTCAAAATGGATACATAAACTACTCAACTCCACCATGTATTTTTTCCATTCGCCCTACTTCAAGAAACGATGACGAAAAATGGAAAGAAACAATGTACTTTTTTGGAGTTTAGCGATAGGACAGGTCCTTAAGCTCAACCCCTGCAGTGTTATACTTTTAAAAAAAATACTTTTTTTTACTAATTCTTATTACAATTCTAAAAAATCTACATCCTGTATCTTATTCATAATATCCACTAGATTGGTACTGACTGAGTCCTGGTTGTTTATTGGGTGTATTGAAGATAATATTAAGTTATACGATATAAAATTTTCTCAAATCATAACTTTTTGTGAAAAAAAATACTCTAACGAAATGTGACCCTGTATTTCAAGTTTTGGCGCATTTAATTAGGATTCTTAAATGAGTGGCTCTAATTTCTTTCTAGGACGAAAAAACAAAACAACGATGCGGACTCATGATAGATTACCTACCTGTGACCAGTTGTGTGTGAATCGGACTAGATTCAAACCTGGGTGTAGCTGCTGGAACAACAAGGAAGAAAAAAACAAATTCATAAGCAAAACAAATTATTACTTTTTATATTAATTTACTCAAAACGGATTTCAGCAAATTCAGAAATGCATAGAACGACGGCGCCTCGAGAATGTGCCTCGGCGTTTTATTCATGGAATGTTGGGCTTGACAGCTCTGCTTGGACTGTTTTGGCGAGTGTACCTCCGAAAATATTCCTCATTGCGACGACAGCCCGGCTATTTATTTCACATTCGGCCATCATTATTTGTCTCGGGCCTTTTGAGAATTTATTTATTAAAATTAAGTAGCTTAATATTGCTTTTCATTAAAGTTATTAAAAATAAATTAGCAGAATAAGCAATATAGCAGAATATGAAATATTAAATACGTTATCAGACATAATTCTTTTAGGTATTAGCCTTGCCAAAGTTATTGCTAGAAAAACAATTCATTTTGAATAGCATGTTTTTACAGTATTTTTTCCTCCTTTTTTTTTCGAGGTGTTATTAAACAATCTTTGTAATCATTATAATTCAACCTTATTATAAATTTCCTCTAATTTTTAAAAATGAAACTCGTAGTAGCATATTCTGGGCCTTTGTCGTGGCGATCTAATATTGCTCGGATTTTAACAATTTATTGAAATCATGACCCGCGAAACATAATACCGTTTATTACACATAATATATTCGGAAGAGGTTCGTATTCTTATCACAGTTTGTAACAGAAGATGCTACTACTTTATGGTCGACACAAGAGGGAATAAAGTACATATAACCCTGGTTTTGACTTCTAGTGAAACTATTCTTTCTATTAAGTAGCAATAGGCCATTCACCGATTACCATAATCTAATATATAAAATTCTCGTGTCACAGTGTTCGTTCCCATACTCCTCCGAAACGGCTCGATCGAATCTTATGAAATTTTTTATGCATATTCAGTAATTGCACAACATCTATTTTTTAGACAATTTTTTTTGTTTTTATTTTATTATGATACAGCACACAAAAATACACACAACCCTTAATTTTCGCCTCTTTACGATCAACACCTATTTTTTTATTTAATAGGAGATAGTTTATTCAACTAAAAAAAAATGTTTTCGTGAAATAATATACATGGCATAACAACGTTTGCCGGGCCAGCTATAATTGATATACTAGTCGCAGAAATAATATACCACTATTACAAACAAAATTAAATACAAAATTTACGTGTTTTTGTGTTAAGCAAACTCGGAAACAAAAGGATTGCTTCTGGATTTCTGTGTCGTAATGAATCTTCGAAAGACGAAACCTCAATCACAGTTAAGCTTAACGGGGTTATCTTGCCACCTTTGATGTCCAAAACCCTTTCTCAGACACCCCCACTTAATAGATTTGAGATTGCGACGCATTTGGGTGGAAAACACCTCCAACAATAGAGACATAATTTACTTGTTTGGTAGGATTTTCGATATCTATAAAATTAGTTAAAAATATGACGACTTGGATTTACTGAAAATATAGTGATTGCTAAAGCGTTGAAATAATAATAAAAAAAATCATGTGTCCAATTCACACGTGGTAGAAGTGAAACCTTCAAAAACAAAGTTTTTATAATTAAAATATGTAAATTAGACTATTTCTCTATCTAAATGAAGGATCTTTTCTTTAAAAAAAATTTTTTTAATGTTAAATTTTAATTTATAACTTTAATATCAATCTTTATTTGGTAAAAACTAATATAATAAAAGTTTGAAATAAATTCACAAGTCCCACGTGAGAGAAAATGAGATAGGAAGCATTATACAGTGTATAAACTTTAAATTAAGTAAACTTTAAATTAAGAAAATTTTAAATTAAGGTAGTAAGAAGTTTTCACTTCAAAAAGTTTCTATAATTAATGATATTATGTAAATAAAATTGATAAATTTCATCTAATTTTATAATTGAACTACTTACTTGACTTACTTATTTAATTTTTTGCACATCTGTTTTTTTATTTCAGAAAATGATCAAATACACACTAATTTAAAGTTTATACACTGTATAATGCCTCCTATCTCACTCTCTCCCACGCCAAATCCTATTAATTTATGTGTCTGTCTCTTTTTACTGTCGCTTTTTCCGTTGCATCCGGTTTGAAATCACAACGATTCTAAAGAAGTTTCACTTCAATAAAAATACATTGTAAAAAAATATTCGTAAAATTTAGATATATCTTATTAACACTTTTTTGTGCATCCCCCCTCGCCTTTACAAGTGTGTGTATAGTGATTCTAGATTTAATTTAAAAATAAACCGACCACTGCAAGGCACATGCGTGTTTTTGTCTTTATCGCCTCTGAGGACAAAAATGACTTCTGGACGTCTTATTAAAGTCATACTTAGCACTCTGAATGTTTCTGTAATACTCGTATCCACCGACTGACTTATTTTATGAACACATTCTGACGGACATTGCTTGTAATCTTTTCGCGATCATTTTTTAATCGAAAGATGATGTTACAAACTCGTCGCATTATAATTGGTATGTTTGAATACACCGCCTACAGCTACCAGAATGGATAATTATAATATTATATAAAATAATAATATTATCATTACTCGACGTTGTAAAAAAAGTTATTTGCTTTTATATTCGCCAAGCAATTAAATACCCTCACATATTTTAAACAAAATTATTATTAACTTAATAATAAAAGAATTTAATCATGAATTTAAATATATTCATTATAAAATATTAGGTAAGGAATATTCAAATGTTAAAAGAAACTTATGCATATAACAGATTTTTTTTTGATAGAGTTTGATTTAATTATTAATTTAGTTGCCTTCAAGAGCAAAGACTATAGCGTTAATACAAACCACTTTCTTTTGCGAATAAGCGAGCTGTGCAATCGACTCTTTTTAAAGAAAGAGTATACTCCTCTCCAAAGGCCGGCACCCACGATAGATAAGATAAAATGGATGTCCATGAGATGCGGTGACTCCCCTTTCTGGGCGATAAAAAAAATACAATATATCATTTTTATAGTACGATTTGTCTTTGGCCTCAAAATAGGCTTCAGTTTCGGCGATTAAAAAGTAAAAGTAAATCATTTAATCACCTAGGTAACATAAGGTAACATTATGACTTGTCAGTAAAGAAATACATATTAATGCTTCTAATTTTACATTTACTGCTAGTTCTCAAATCAAAGGCGTAGAACGGGAGAGAAGAACTGGCAATAAACTCTATTACCTCTTCATCAGCGCAAAATTTCTGTTTAGCGAACATTCTCTTGAGGTCTGAGAACAGTAAGTAGTCCCTGGGGACCAAATCTCGAGAATCCTGGATGGTTAATTTTTAATTCATGGTTTTTTTTCATTGATTTGTGACACGGTGCATCTTGATGTAAGAGCACTTTCTTCATTTTCAAACGGGGCCGTTTTTTTAAATCTGTTGATGGTTTTTTCCCTTTTTCAGATAGTCGATGATTATAATACTATACGGATCCCAAAACAAACCACTTTTCAACGTTTGATTGTCCTGGTACAGACTGCAGAGTCCGAATAATGTTTATCAAGCCAATGATTGGCTTCAATACTATTGAACAACTACTATACTACTGAAACTATTACTATTGCTATTACTATTGAAAAAAACATAGATACTATCTATGTTTATGTCCAAAAAGCAACGCGTTATTATAACACGAAACTCTTTAAATTACGAAATATTTTATGTATTTTACGAATACAATTGACAACAAATACAAAGTCTCGAGTCAAATAGAGTTATCAAGTTATAGGGACCCGCCCTCAATTAATTTTATCTAATGGCTTACAATTTCAATCGAATTATGTCCTTAGTCACCAATATAAATTAATTAACGCTTCCTTCGATTTTAGTACCGTTTATTAAAGTAAGTGTTTTAGGAGTATTAACGAAAACAGGTAGAATCTACCGATATTACTAAAGAGACGAAGGATTTGGTATGTTTTCCTTTACCCTAAGAGTTTGTTAAGAGTGATTTGGATCGACGACTGGACTGGAAAGACGACATCAGGCTGACTTTGGGACCTTATTGGACCAGAGTCGCAGAGGATAGAATACAATGGAGAGAGCTGCCCTGCGATTCTGTAACTCACTTTTCGAACTCACACAGCGGTTTTCGCATCGGCGGTCGCTCTCAAATCAGTCATGAAGCAGTCATTTTATGATTTGGCATTCTGGTAAACAATAAACTACAAGCTCTCACCTTTCCAGAATGCCAAATCATAAAATGACTGCTTCACGACTGATTTGAGAGCGACCGCCGATGCGAAAACCGCTGTGTGAGTTCGAAAAGTGAGTTACAGAATCGCAGGGCTGGAGGAGGCCTATGCCAAAAGGCACGCCGAATTGCGAGACATAATATAAAATGACACTACATACCCATACCTAATTGTTTACCTTAATCAAGTATATTATGTATCACTTTTCTGGAAATAAAAGGCTTTATTATTATTATAAGAGTGAGTCATTTCACGTGCACATAAAACGTAAAGTCCAGTGGTACTTGGTTATTGGTGTTTAATACTAATACATATAATTGTGATATCCAATTTCGATGTTCTCATTGGAGTAGAGAATGTGCTTTATGTGCACTATTTTTTCGTGGGGAAATGCGTTACGCATACCCTCCCGCGGCAAGGTTGCCTGGTGGTGAAGGGTTATGTAGGACTGGAGGGCACGGTCGAGTTTCTAAGACAAGCAGTGAGTAGGTATGCTACCTACGAAACGAGACTGTGTAGGTTTAGAACTTAGCAATACGTTCTAGGCCGAGAGTGGTGTTTTATATGCACTGGCGCTATTTAGAGATTTAAGTTGGGGCCTGGTTGATAGTACCGGTGACCCCAGAGCTGGTGCTTTCCTCGCTCAACGAATAAGTATCGCAATACACCTAGGAAATGCTGCCAGCGTTAAAGGTACACTGGCACAGGGACCAAACTTTAAATTTGTTTTAATTTACTATTTTTGAATTTTTAATTGCTGTAAATATTTTTATTGTGATATAGTCATTAATTGCAGTCAAAAGTCTTTCGTAGAACGTTGAGGCTTTGTTTTAAAAGTATTTTTTTTCAACAGATCAATAAATCCATGACTGGTTGTCTTTAGTGTTCCTGTACCAATTTAAGTAATTATAATTTCAAGTATTACGTAAGCAGATTTACAGCAATTTATCCCCCCTTCTCTTGTCAGCAAAACTAAACAAAGCTCTCAAAAATACCTAAACGTATTAATTTTTTGTAGGAATCCTCGAAAATGCATTTCATTTTTAAGCATAAACAATGTGTGGGTAATATGTGTAAAAAAGGAAATAATTACTGTTGACGTAATCACCAAATATGAAAATCAAAGATATAGTGCCTACGTAATACTTGAACAGCCCCTGATATTATAAAATGCTGATTAGACTAATTATGCTAGCTTAAGTCTACTATGAGGGAATCCATCAGGTTTCAATTAGGTCCATCATATGGTCTAAGGGTGAGATCTATAGTCCGCACTTGGACTTTGCTCAGACTTACCTTACGAAAAACTTTGCTTAGTGTACACTAAGGTTAAACTATGATTTCGTATTTATAGACATTTTAACGGTGAGATTAAGCTAAGCCCAAGCTAAGACAGCAAATGTCAAAATACAAATTGATGTTTCAGTTCATGCAATACTTTGTTTATTATCCTTTAAAAAAGTAAACAATAACAAATATTTAAACATCTAAAACGGTACACATATATCTTCAATTTATTGTTATTTATGTATTCATTTATTTTATTATTGCAATAAATAGAAATTTACGAGTAATCTTTAGAAAATGTATTAATTATTTAAAGATGACAATAATTTTGTTACGTAGAACGGATCGCATTGTTTTGACAACAGCAACAGAGCACTTGTATCAAATATCAACAATTGAAAATTTTGCCTAAAGTGTTGTATATGTTCGGAACGAATACAACCAAAATCCTTCCATCCTGTACGGTGAGAATGAATTCAAAAGAAGGAACCGTATTTTGAAACACACGGTATTAAATGTGATCCTGCCACTGATCATTACAAACTTGCAACCTTATAACAACAGAGGATCGCCAAACCTACCGCAATTGCAAATACTTTTTGCATTAAGGCATAAAAATGCAACTGGATGTTTTCAGGTAATATTGTGTTCATAAATATGTATGGTTTTTCGATTTGAATATTATAGGTACATATGTATTCTCAAATGATTTTAAATACATTATATGTTGAAGACATTTGTCTTCTGACTTTCAGAAACATAATATATGTAACTAATAATAATTCATTGACATTACAGATGGTGTGTGGTGATCTGAACAGAATAAGCCAATCTACAGTCTGTTTAATTATAAATAAAGTCTCTGCAGAGTTGAGTAAATTACTTCCTAGATTTGTAAATTTTCCAAGAAATATGAACACAGCCAAAAGGAAGTTTGAAGAATTAATAAGATCTAATACTCACCATGACCTAAACAGTATAATCAGAGCTATTGACTGCACCCATATAAAAATTAATAGACCCAAAGGTATCGCTCACTCTGAAGCATACAGAAATAAAAAAGGGTAATTTTCTGTAAATGTGCAAGCAATAATAGGGCCTGATATGGAAATATTTGATATAGTGACCAGGTGGCCTGGCAGTTCACACGACAGCAGGATATTTAGAAACTGCCAGGCGTATGCAAGGCTGCTAAATGGTGAACTAGAAGGAGTTTTAGTAGGTGACAGCGGTTATCCGGCACTTAACTTCATGTTAACAACACTTTTATATCCAACGACAAGAGCTGACAATAATTATAATTATTCTCAAATAAGAACTAGGCATATTGTTGAAAGGGTTTTCGGAGTGTAGAAAAGGAAATTTCCATGTTTACAGCTAGGACTACTGTCAAAATTGACAAAATATACTAGTTATATATAATTATAGCTTGTGCTGTATTGCATAATATAGGTATATAGAGTCATAAGCATCCCCTATGCTTATGATGATGGTGATCTTGCTGACAGCAGAAGTTGAGTAACACAGAAACAATGAAAGATCTCCTACAGGTCTAGCATTCCGGCAATCTGTGATTGCACAATATAACTAGGTAATTTGTTCGGTAATAAAGAATATCAAAACAAAACTTGTTTCATTTTAAACATTTATTTTCTGATTCTTTTTTTGAGTGTAATACATATTTCTAATACTAATTTATATTTTTGTTGAAGAAATTCTATTTCTAACAGATTTTTTAATTTTATATGTTCCACTCCTATCTCAAATTTTTTAGGGTAGTCAGGTAATAAATGGTAGAAGATTCAGGGTCATCGGTTAGGTTATAGTTTGAATTTCGTTGTCACTATAATATGCCAGGGCTGCCAGGTGACAGATACGATATCACACCAGTTATTTATAAGATCTCTCAAAAATGGGGTTGAACACTTATATAAATAATGTAAATAAACAACAATAGATACCATAATAATGTATAAATATTTTATTTCATGCATTTCATAGGTATTTATCAAGATCATTTAAAATTTCTTTGAATTCAAATTCTATTTTTCCCAAAGTCTATGGAACTCTGATACCAAATGGCAACACCGTTCATTAAAAACCGACAAAAATAAAAAGTCCAGTAAAAGATATGATGGTAGAGCAAATTTTAGGCCATTATTTTTGTTAGGCTTATAGTCAAAGTTTTTGGTAAGTCGTCGATTTCGTGGACTTGAGATTAAGCTAAGCCAACACTAGGGAGGGATTCGCAGTTTGCTCTATAAATACCGACTGTGTCTTAGCTCGATAGTTAAGTCAGAGTAAAGTCCAAGTGCGGACTATAGATCTCACCCTAAGATCCCGATATACAACGACCTTCCATGAGATGCTTATTTAATGAAACGTATTTTATATGTTAATAAATATAATCCATATGGGTTGCCCAGCAAATTTCAGTCTAGAGTATTTTAATTAAAATTAAAAAAAAATATTTTGTTAAACATTTCACCGGTATGCTTATTAGATAAATTCTATACCAATCGAAAGTATGAAGCATAGAATATGCAAACGTTAGGTTGTTTTTAATCAATTAATTATTTATGTTATTTTTTATGTGACACTAAAGTATATATACATCTTTAGTAAAAAAGAAAGTTATAGTGATACATATATAATTCTACCCTGATTAAAAATATTGATTGAATAAAATTAAATAAATTTACTATATGCAAATTATATTTTTTTTTTTAAATATTAATTAAACATACTCTGGACTGAAATTTGCCAGGCAACCCATATGGATTATATTTATTGACATATTAAATTAAATATAAAATACGTTTCATTAAATAAGCATCTCGGTGAAGGTAGTTGTATATCGGGATCTTATACTAATAGTCGAAACTGAACTGTTTAAAGTTACCAATACGACATTTTTAAGGCATCGCACTGGTAACGTTGCCTACATGTCATCGTATCCTCTGAGACAAATAACTACAAGGAATCTCAATTAATTATAACAATGTTTCGATGTATACAGGTCTATCCTAATTCCTCCAATTTGTATGTCGTCCAGTAATTTGCATAACAATTGCGCTAATAAAATTACAAATAATTCATTGATTATGCACCAATAATTATTTCCTTGTTGCCAATTACAACAATTAACATATAATACGAACAATTATGTATGACTGAATAGCGAATAAATCTACAGGACATATAGTAAATATTAAAAGCGACATATATTCCTTTCTGTATTTGTTAGCCTAGTAAGCGATATTTAAACGATTTAGATTTCTACTTAGTGTAGAGAAAGGCTTTTGCAAGTTATTGTCTATGAAAGTGATATATTGTGACATAGTGGTACTAGACTTTGATAACTAGATTCGCTTGGGCCGTAGATAGAGTATAGAACTAGATGAGCTTCTAAAATAACAATAATAACTAAAGAGAGAAGGCATTTACGTGAAATACTTAAGTGCGAGCGAAACAGAGTATCAGTTTTTCTGTCTCTATTTGCGTATCGGGTTTTATTTGTTTACCACCGAGCCCTTGGTGGTAAACTAGTTTTCACCACTTACTGATAAAACGCTGAAACCCAAGTCAAACCCATATTTTAAAACTTTATCCTTATAAGAGGAGTATTAAAAGTGTCAGTCATGGTAAATTGTTTCATAATTGGCTGTAAAAGCTATAGTGAACGTAAAGAACCAAATATAACCTTTCATCGGTAAGTAGCTTATTTTGTCACGTCCAGTAACTTTGTTCAAGAATTATTAATTCGAATGTGTATTTTGGTCAATAATAAGCAATCTTCAATGAATTAAAACTGTAAATATGACATACGTCGATTATTCGCTATCTCACACGCTGTACGCTGATGCCAGCCCTGCGATTCTGTAACTCACTTCACGAAGTCACACAGCGGTTTTCGCATCGGCGGTCGCTCTCAAATCAGTCGTGAAGCAGTCATTTTATGATTTGGCATTCTAAAAAGGTGGGATCTTGTAGTTTATTGTTTATCAGAATGCCAAATCATAAAATGACTGCTTCACGACTGATTTGAGAGCGACCGCCGATGCGAAAACCGCTGTGTGAGTTCGTGAAGTGAGTTACAGAATCGCAGGGCTGGTCTATACCATAGTCCGTCTACGGCTTGGGCGTTGGGTGAAGGCATAGTCTGCCAAAAACGTTCTTATATAATATATTCTTATTAAAGTTTATTAGAATTAATTCTCTTTCGCTATATAAATATAATCTAATGTTAATTTCCAGCGTACTTTTAATTGCACAATGTCGTTTAAACAAAAGAATCATTTAAACGTATGATTCCAGGCGCCGCTCAAGGTCCTTGTAGAAACAAATGCATATTTACGTCAAAGTTTTACGAAAGATTTAAATTAAAAGAAAAACGCTTTTTACCGGATTAAAGTTATGTATTATTATAAATTTACAACTATTTGACATAATTTTAAATTTATCCGACGTTTCGCGTGCTTTACAGCGTGCGTGGTCACGGTGACTGAAGACAAAAGATGTTGAATGTATCACAGCTGCAGAGAAAGTTGCATTATCTGTATTTATTTCCCCGGAGTTGGTATCGACTAAAAGATGGAGGATAGTTGTAAATTTATAATAATACATAACTTTAATCCGGTAAAAAGCGTTTTTCTTTTAATGTTATGAGTTATGTTAATCAAAGACAATACTAAGATTTAAATTGTCAATTAAATTTCATTGTCCACCAAAATCACTTCTTGGTGATATGTTTTTTTAAGTAACTCTTAAATAAGATTAACAGCAATGCGAAACTAACGAAATAAGCAAAACTTCGATTGTTATTTATTTTAATGACAATTTTTGTTTTTGAATGCAATTACTTTTTTTTAAGTAAAACCTAAAACCTTTATCCGACATTTTTGGTTGTGTAATATAATTATGAGACTCGGCGCGAACTTAGACTTTTATCACTATAAGAGTTTCATAGTGTTAGGCCAATTGGTAATTTGAATATCAACTAATCCTGAAATCTGATCATATTTACGTCAGAGCCCATATTACAGAAGTATCCAACAGCAAACATATGTTTATGTATACTTAGTATGTTTCATGTTAATCATGTTTTGTCCTTACCATTGGACCCAGGCCTGTGCCAACTATGTCACGAAGACTGACATTTATTAAACACAAACAATTTATAAGTAAGAAAGAATATACACAACAAAAATTTGCTTCCGAAACGTGAAATTGCGACATTTTCTCCATCAATCATATCGACTTTACTTTTTCTTTCGAGGCTCTATCTCCTTCAATCCTATGATATAATAATGTAATATTTTAGTTACAGATATTTTAACTTTGAACTAAGTTTTGTTCCTATCCAAACTATAGTACATACACTATATCTATGTAAACAGAACACAGAGACAACAATTTTCCTACAACCAGAGTTCAGTTACAGTCGCACCGCACCGAAGTTTTACTTTAATCCTATCATCTCTATTTAAATAAATTAAAAATTAAAAAATCCTTTATTAGGGTCACGTTCCTTTTCAAGTCATAGAACTAGTCTACAAAGCTACAAAGTTCTGACAAACGCCATCACTATCGTAGGTACTTAACGGGAACGAGATTAAATATGTCTAAGAAAACACACATGGGCCAGATCATGTACTAAGTTCTAAAGAAGTCAACACTAGAAGAGAAAACGCGTGGAAAAGATATTGGACATTAAAATAAATATATTAATTAATTATTCATAACGGGCAATTACCGTCTCATAATTGAGCCGTACTTAAATTTTAAGTAACTGCTCAACTTCCCCGGTAAAATGTGAATGCTCATATTAGTCAAAGGTCAAGTCTGTTTGCCGTGAATAGTTATAGCAACGTATATAATAAATATATAGTATATTAATTACAAACCAAATAGAAACATCTTTTATTTTCCTCCTTTTTAAATTTTAATTTGACATCATCTTCCTTAACTGACTTCGACAACGTCTTTGTAAACCTAATTGTATAAAGCATGAACAGAATGAAACAGCTGCAGAGAAAGTTGCATTATCTGTATTTATTTCCCCGGAGTTGGTATCGACTAAAAGATGGAGGATAGTTGTAAATTTATAATAATACATAACTTTAATCCGGTAAAAAGCGTTTTTCTTTTAATGTTATGAGTTATGTTAATCAAAGACAATACTAAGATTTAAATTGTCAATTAAATTTCATTGTCCACCAAAATCACTTCTTGGTGATATGTTTTTTTAAGTAACTCTTAAATAAGATTAACAGCAATGCGAAACTAACGAAATAAGCAAAACTTCGATTGTTATTTATTTTAATGACAATTTTTGTTTTTGAATGCAATTACTTTTTTTTAAGTAAAACCTAAAACCTTTATCCGACATTTTTGGTTGTGTAATATAATTATGAGACTCGGCGCGAACTTAGACTTTTATCACTATAAGAGTTTCATAGTGTTAGGCCAATTGGTAATTTGAATATCAACTAATCCTGAAATCTGATCATATTTACGTCAGAGCCCATATTACAGAAGTATCCAACAGCAAACATATGTTTATGTATACTTAGTATGTTTCATGTTAATCATGTTTTGTCCTTACCATTGGACCCAGGCCTGTGCCAACTATGTCACGAAGACTGACATTTATTAAACACAAACAATTTATAAGTAAGAAAGAATATACACAACAAAAATTTGCTTCCGAAACGTGAAATTGCGACATTTTCTCCATCAATCATATCGACTTTACTTTTTCTTTCGAGGCTCTATCTCCTTCAATCCTATGATATAATAATGTAATATTTTAGTTACAGATATTTTAACTTTGAACTAAGTTTTGTTCCTATCCAAACTATAGTACATACACTATATCTATGTAAACAGAACACAGAGACAACAATTTTCCTACAACCAGAGTTCAGTTACAGTCGCACCGCACCGAAGTTTTACTTTAATCCTATCATCTCTATTTAAATAAATTAAAAATTAAAAAATCCTTTATTAGGGTCACGTTCCTTTTCAAGTCATAGAACTAGTCTACAAAGCTACAAAGTTCTGACAAACGCCATCACTATCGTAGGTACTTAACGGGAACGAGATTAAATATGTCTAAGAAAACACACATGGGCCAGATCATGTACTAAGTTCTAAAGAAGTCAACACTAGAAGAGAAAACGCGTGGAAAAGATATTGGACATTAAAATAAATATATTAATTAATTATTCATAACGGGCAATTACCGTCTCATAATTGAGCCGTACTTAAATTTTAAGTAACTGCTCAACTTCCCCGGTAAAATGTGAATGCTCATATTAGTCAAAGGTCAAGTCTGTTTGCCGTGAATAGTTATAGCAACGTATATAATAAATATATAGTATATTAATTACAAACCAAATAGAAACATCTTTTATTTTCCTCCTTTTTAAATTTTAATTTGACATCATCTTCCTTAACTGACTTCGACAACGTCTTTGTAAACCTAATTGTATAAAGCATGAACAGAATGAAACAGCTGCAGAGAAAGTTGCATTATCTGTATTTATTTCCCCGGAGTTGGTATCGACTAAAAGATGGAGGATAGTTGTAAATTTATAATAATACATAACTTTAATCCGGTAAAAAGCGTTTTTCTTTTAATGTTATGAGTTATGTTAATCAAAGACAATACTAAGATTTAAATTGTCAATTAAATTTCATTGTCCACCAAAATCACTTCTTGGTGATATGTTTTTTTAAGTAACTCTTAAATAAGATTAACAGCAATGCGAAACTAACGAAATAAGCAAAACTTCGATTGTTATTTATTTTAATGACAATTTTTGTTTTTGAATGCAATTACTTTTTTTTAAGTAAAACCTAAAACCTTTATCCGACATTTTTGGTTGTGTAATATAATTATGAGACTCGGCGCGAACTTAGACTTTTATCACTATAAGAGTTTCATAGTGTTAGGCCAATTGGTAATTTGAATATCAACTAATCCTGAAATCTGATCATATTTACGTCAGAGCCCATATTACAGAAGTATCCAACAGCAAACATATGTTTATGTATACTTAGTATGTTTCATGTTAATCATGTTTTGTCCTTACCATTGGACCCAGGCCTGTGCCAACTATGTCACGAAGACTGACATTTATTAAACACAAACAATTTATAAGTAAGAAAGAATATACACAACAAAAATTTGCTTCCGAAACGTGAAATTGCGACATTTTCTCCATCAATCATATCGACTTTACTTTTTCTTTCGAGGCTCTATCTCCTTCAATCCTATGATATAATAATGTAATATTTTAGTTACAGATATTTTAACTTTGAACTAAGTTTTGTTCCTATCCAAACTATAGTACATACACTATATCTATGTAAACAGAACACAGAGACAACAATTTTCCTACAACCAGAGTTCAGTTACAGTCGCACCGCACCGAAGTTTTACTTTAATCCTATCATCTCTATTTAAATAAATTAAAAATTAAAAAATCCTTTATTAGGGTCACGTTCCTTTTCAAGTCATAGAACTAGTCTACAAAGCTACAAAGTTCTGACAAACGCCATCACTATCGTAGGTACTTAACGGGAACGAGATTAAATATGTCTAAGAAAACACACATGGGCCAGATCATGTACTAAGTTCTAAAGAAGTCAACACTAGAAGAGAAAACGCGTGGAAAAGATATTGGACATTAAAATAAATATATTAATTAATTATTCATAACGGGCAATTACCGTCTCATAATTGAGCCGTACTTAAATTTTAAGTAACTGCTCAACTTCCCCGGTAAAATGTGAATGCTCATATTAGTCAAAGGTCAAGTCTGTTTGCCGTGAATAGTTATAGCAACGTATATAATAAATATATAGTATATTAATTACAAACCAAATAGAAACATCTTTTATTTTCCTCCTTTTTAAATTTTAATTTGACATCATCTTCCTTAACTGACTTCGACAACGTCTTTGTAAACCTAATTGTATAAAGCATGAACAGAATGAAACAGCTGCAGAGAAAGTTGCATTATCTGTATTTATTTCCCCGGAGTTGGTATCGACTAAAAGATGGAGGATAGTTGTAAATTTATAATAATACATAACTTTAATCCGGTAAAAAGCGTTTTTCTTTTAATGTTATGAGTTATGTTAATCAAAGACAATACTAAGATTTAAATTGTCAATTAAATTTCATTGTCCACCAAAATCACTTCTTGGTGATATGTTTTTTTAAGTAACTCTTAAATAAGATTAACAGCAATGCGAAACTAACGAAATAAGCAAAACTTCGATTGTTATTTATTTTAATGACAATTTTTGTTTTTGAATGCAATTACTTTTTTTTAAGTAAAACCTAAAACCTTTATCCGACATTTTTGGTTGTGTAATATAATTATGAGACTCGGCGCGAACTTAGACTTTTATCACTATAAGAGTTTCATAGTGTTAGGCCAATTGGTAATTTGAATATCAACTAATCCTGAAATCTGATCATATTTACGTCAGAGCCCATATTACAGAAGTATCCAACAGCAAACATATGTTTATGTATACTTAGTATGTTTCATGTTAATCATGTTTTGTCCTTACCATTGGACCCAGGCCTGTGCCAACTATGTCACGAAGACTGACATTTATTAAACACAAACAATTTATAAGTAAGAAAGAATATACACAACAAAAATTTGCTTCCGAAACGTGAAATTGCGACATTTTCTCCATCAATCATATCGACTTTACTTTTTCTTTCGAGGCTCTATCTCCTTCAATCCTATGATATAATAATGTAATATTTTAGTTACAGATATTTTAACTTTGAACTAAGTTTTGTTCCTATCCAAACTATAGTACATACACTATATCTATGTAAACAGAACACAGAGACAACAATTTTCCTACAACCAGAGTTCAGTTACAGTCGCACCGCACCGAAGTTTTACTTTAATCCTATCATCTCTATTTAAATAAATTAAAAATTAAAAAATCCTTTATTAGGGTCACGTTCCTTTTCAAGTCATAGAACTAGTCTACAAAGCTACAAAGTTCTGACAAACGCCATCACTATCGTAGGTACTTAACGGGAACGAGATTAAATATGTCTAAGAAAACACACATGGGCCAGATCATGTACTAAGTTCTAAAGAAGTCAACACTAGAAGAGAAAACGCGTGGAAAAGATATTGGACATTAAAATAAATATATTAATTAATTATTCATAACGGGCAATTACCGTCTCATAATTGAGCCGTACTTAAATTTTAAGTAACTGCTCAACTTCCCCGGTAAAATGTGAATGCTCATATTAGTCAAAGGTCAAGTCTGTTTGCCGTGAATAGTTATAGCAACGTATATAATAAATATATAGTATATTAATTACAAACCAAATAGAAACATCTTTTATTTTCCTCCTTTTTAAATTTTAATTTGACATCATCTTCCTTAACTGACTTCGACAACGTCTTTGTAAACCTAATTGTATAAAGCATGAACAGAATGAAACAAATCTAAAAAATAAATGTCGAATTTATTTTTATCGACGATAGCTCGAACAGGCCGTTCGTGGCCCGCTTTCACTTGTTGAAGTGTTAAATAAATATATATTTTATTAGTAGTATAACAATAAATCCTTTTTTTTTGTTCAAGATATGTTTATGCTCTAATTGTAATCCCCAATTAAGGCTTCTTTTTCATTGAGTCAACATATCCCTTATCATGAGAGCCTTAATTAAGCAGCCCCGCGGGATTTCTCAGGCTAATTACGGCTCATCTAAGAGAGGCCGACATTACGCTGAGATTGCAATGATCACGAAAGCCAACCCGAACTGTAGTTGCGTCATCTTTCTTTATATATATATATTTATAAATCTATATTTTACTTATAGGTAATAGATACAGAAATGTGTCCACTTGAGGCTACGGTCGTGGTCTTTAGTCTTACATTGGAATTATGAGCATTATGTTTGGTCAGTCATTTGTAATGATTGATTATTTTGTATTGGTTCATATGTGTATGAAATGCGCATTATAGTACGTATTATTTGTTAAAATTAATTGATTACATCTTTAGTTAAAGATTAATTGACTTGAAAATTGAATCCTTTATTTCGATGCCACATATTTTCTGTCAAGAAGATACTTTTTATATATACAGAGACAATATAGAATGGTAGCTGAAAAGGTCGAACGAATCGTACTATCACATACACGGGTAACACTGAAAATTTTTAGAAAATGAAAAATGGCTTAAAGTAGAAAGTTGCCAATACTTATATAAGCAATATATCCAGCTTTCATCACCTGTGACGATGTCAAATATAGCATTTGAGTCACCGCCGTTGAACTTATCTAACATTTGGCGACACCAGTCCATGCGAAGGTGTTTCTGCTCGTCGGTTAAAGTATGGGGAATTCATCTGGTACAAAGCTTCCTGACGCCTAAATGTTCGTGTAATATTTTTTGAACTTGACTCATACCAATGCCTAGGCTTGCCCGTATCTACTGATAGGTTACTCTCTTATCTTCCTCTATCATGCGTCGCTCAGCACTGATGTTATCTTCAGTAGTCACTGTTAAAGGACGTCCCTCACGCGGATCATCATTGAGATTGCTACGTCCACGCTTAAACTCGTTAAACCAATTGTAAATAGTGGCACGAGATCGGGCTTCATTAAGATATGCTAATCGCAGCCTGTCATAGCTTTGTTGTTGAGAAGCCCACAACGAAAGTCATAATAAATCATTGACCGAAAATTTTCTCGCGTTAGGTTCATTTTCACGTGTATCAAGAGTTTTAGATTTGCTGGCAATTCACAAAAACAAATGACAAATGAATGCAATATACTATATTAGGTTACCAAAGTGTTCTAAAATTGAAATTCAAAAAAAGTTTTCATTAGCAATGTTTCTAACTGGCCAGCCCTGCGATTCTGTAACTCACTTCACGCACTCACACAGCGGTTTTCGCATCGGCGGTCTCTCTCAAATCAGTCGTGAAGCAGTCATTTTATGATTTGGCATTCTGAAAAGGTGGGAGCTTGTACTTTATTGTTTATCAACATTTTCAGTGTTACCCACGTACACTTATAAAAGCTTATCATACACTATTAATTATTCCACTGAGGAACTCAGAGGTCTGAGCTAGTTAAGTATAGTCCTCTATCATTATAGATTTTAATTCAAATTCATTTTAATTAAATTAATCAATATTCTACACCAGAATGAAATCCACCTAGGCCTGCTTTCTTTATACAGAGGTCGGGATATCCGTTTCAAGAATTATTATACAAAACGCTCTGTGTACACCATGTATAATCATACATGTAAATGATATCGTAAGTTGTGGAATCTGTAAAACATTATTAACCCGATTTCATACTTTGAAGACGCTGTTATATATAATTAATATTATGATGCACAAAACACAATGAGACAAAAGTTTACTTCATGAATAATTCATGAACGATTCTACAGTCAGTATCGAAACGCGGGAAGCTGGAAAGATGAGAAAAAGTAACCCTGTTCACTATAAATGATAGGTATCTTTGAACAATATTTATTTAATTACAATAATAAAAGAGGTTTTGTATTCGTAATACTTTGCAATTATGCCCACTGAGTACTTAAGTTTTCTATATAAATTTAATGTTCTATTTTCGTGATGCAAGTATTTTGTGTGCGCGGAAAAGAAAGAGGCAGGAAATAATTGGAAGAAATCCCGCTTTTGACAAAGACATTTTTTGTAACCGGTGGCTTTAATGGTACACTTCCGTATCATCAATCTGAAAACCGCTGAGTAATACTTTGTTGAAAATTCGATAATTTGGAGATAAACGCTCATCTAATACAAGCATATCATACACATGTTTATTTGTTGTACAATACTACTAACGAAGTCTTTACGAATATTAGCCTGTAGTTTACAGGCTTTTACTTGTGTAATAAAAACATTTTTTATGTTGGCTATAGGTTGATGTTAATTACAACAATAGTTCCCGTGACCTCTCCACGTATCGCAAGTTTATTATTCTATATTATTTACATGAAGATAGCGGAGAGTCTCTTTAGTGAATAACAAAAATGGCCTACATTCAGAATATCAATTATATTAACTAATATATATACAATTACTATTAACGCCTGACAGTAGTCACTTTTGGTTATTTTAAATAGAGTCTTACACTGAAACTACACAAGATAAGGATCCGAAACCTTCGTGTCATGAATATCAAAGAGGTCCAGCAAATTGGTTTTATAGCAATTCTATTTCAATATTGTGTTTAAATTGCATATACATTGAATATATTTAAATAAATCTCTTTTGATTATGGAAAATATTCGCATGTGTATGAAACTGATTGTACAAAAATTTGATATTTTTGCCGTGTTGCAAATATGTGATATTTGGGAAATTTTAATAAATTAAAAAGTTACCTAATGAATTGCTGTTTGTCTCGCTTAAACTCGAGAATGGTTCCACCGATTTGGCTAATTTTGATCTTGAAATATTTAGTTCAGGGAAGGATTAAACTGTGCGAAGTATGTATAAAAAAAATTAAAAAAAAAAAACGTAACCATAAATAATTTAATTTTCCAATACAATTCGTTGCTTCAAACATCTGATGCTTTTACTTAAATAGATATATAAATTTTATGTGCTTGGAATAAAACCTCCTAAAGGGCTGGACTAATTTTGATGAGTGATCAGGTGGATTCGAGAAGGGTTATGACAATTTGATATTTTTTGTTAAGTAGATATTCGTAGAATTATTTGCGGTTTAGAAGGTTTGGTCCAGAGGGTATAATTTGTATTCGTTAAAGCTAAGATATAATTTAATATATCTAAGAATGTTTCCATGAACTGTTTTTCAGGTTTTTCACTTTTATCAAGAAAGCAAAACGATTTATATACATAATATAAAACAGCAAAGATCCTGGTTTTGATTATTGGATATATAAAAATGTACAAAAGATCACGAAAGAAATATTATCAACAGATACACGTTACGTAAAAGATTACACGTTATGGTCACTTATTTTTAATTCCATGGAAAAACAAATTACTCGGAGATGCAAGATTTAAATTCGAATCTAAAATTATACATTTTCCTCCTGAGACTTGAGAGAATAATTATTTCGCAAACATCGCGTCGTGTTTCAGACACAAAAAGGCTGTTGAATCTTTATTAAAAACAATCATATATCACACAACAAAGTAAAATAATAATAGTTAATAATTTATTTATTCAATCAGACAATTATTATTGCTCGAACGGTTACGGTAAACATCGTGAGGAGACCGGCATGCTTAAACCCAAAAACTCGACGTACTGTGTCAGATACAGAAGGCACCTACTTGCCTTTTAGAAAAAACAAATGATCACGGAACAGACCTCAAAGGCTATTGGTTTCTTTTTCTTCACACACTCAATAATCTAAGAAAAAAAAACATTAATTTATTTTTATTATAACATAATTTAATATAGACATTCGCAGAATCATTAGAATTTCATTGTTATACGTTGATAATTAATAAAGATCTTATCTAGCACCTTAATATCATTATGTAATTAACATACTCACATAATTATGACTGGGTACATTACGTGGTCGGTATAATTGTCGAAAAGTCCTTCATAATACAAAAAGTATGAAAACAAATTTTAAAGTTAAATCTAGAAATAATTAATTAGCGGATCCACGTAAACGAGTAGAAAAAAAAGGTTTTTCGTGAATGTGTGGCTAAACATTTAAGTATAAAAGGCTGAATAGCGCTAACGTCAGATAGATGCAAATAATCTTTGCTTAGAGTAACATCAGTGTAGTGTGTGCTATTATAACAAGTAGGTATTTTTATTATAATATAATCTAATCTCTTGATATATTTCAATAAAGTTTTTATGTCCCCTTTTGAGTAATATATTTTGTTTTGCGTATACGAAAAGGTTCTATTGTGCTTTTATCACTACTTTTGCGTAACAGTTTCTACCCTTGACTAAATAAGACCCAATAAGGTAATAAAATAAGTTCCCAAATTTAAATGTTTGCGGGAAGGCCTGTTCTTTGTGAAAGACAAAACAAGCAAGACTAATATATGGGAGTAATTTTAACAATCAATATGATTTGTGAGTTTTTTATTACTAATTAATTTCCTACAAGAAAATTTATTTCCCTGGAATAACATTTTAATAATTTCAATCAACATATTTCTTTGACGCCTTCCAGAAATTACGTACTATAATTATATATATCAATTACTCACGAAATATCTAATATATAAAATTCTCGTGTCGCGGTGTTTGTGGTTAAACTCCTCCGAAACGGCACGACCGATTCTCATGAAATTTTGTGTGCATATTGGGTATGTCTGAGAATCGGAAAACATCTATTTTTCACCCCCCTAAATGTTAAGGGTAGTCCACCCCTAAAGTTTTTTATTTTTAGATTTTTTTCTGTTTTTATTTTTTTATGATACAGCATTAAAAAATACATACAACCCCTAACTTTCACCCCTCTACGATCAACCCCAATTTTTTTTTAATAAATGATATACATGGCAAAACGACGTTTGCCAGGTCAGCTAGTATTTTTATATAATTCATTCATTTGCTTCGAGTTAATTCGTGCTCCCTTATGTTAGTCATTTCCTTAGGATAACATTTTAATAATTTCAATTAACATATTCATCTGGATAATGTCTACCAGATACTACTATATTATTAAGATATAATTGATTTTAATATTTATAGAATCAGTTTCACATTCTGAAAAGGGTAAATATTACCATTTGAGCCAATAGGGCTAAAGCTGTTTAATTATTTTCCAATAATATGTTAAATAAGTGACTTTTTAAATAATTAAGTCTTCCATTATTATTATAAGGCAGAGTCAATCGAGGTTCAGATTTACATATCTATTAAACCTAAATCAACAGAAACGTTCTAATTCATAATTCATCGATCAAGTTCATATGCAAATAATACGAGTACATAGCCAATTTGCAATTAGTAACAAATTCAAATCCACTTCGAAGTCTAAGTAATGTAAAACTGTCAACCGCCGTAAGTCGTCACCACGCTGCTATTTTTTTGTTCAAGTAAAAAAAAACGAGCCTCACAAAATAGTGATATAATCCATTGAGAAAGGCTGTATAGTGTATAATGCACAAGCGAATTAACGCTGTTGAAAGGCATGTATAGAAAATACATTCGAACATACGAACATACTCGTATATACATAATTTCAATAAAACTTTCATAAAAGTTAATGTGATAAGCTTCAAAGGTCTTTTTTACAAAAACTCACGTTTAAATTGTTTTTAAAAGCTATCCTATTCAGAGAAATGTGTCTTTGTTATTTATTAGATAAAAGATATTTTGCTTCTTAATAATGGGAATACATAAAAGCTTCTAAAATGTTTCGATAAGTGTTTTAATACAAATTGTCATAGTAAATTCACAATGGCCGTTTAAGATGAAAAAAATGTATTTTCGGCAAAATAGTATTGGCAAATTTGGTATGTTTTGACTAATAAAATGATTTATTTTGTCATTTACGTGGCATTCCGACATATGCTGATAACAGACTGAAAACGAGATAAATAAATCGATAAATAAGATAGAGTTACAATCCAAGAAATTACTTATTTTCCATTTCCGAAATTCCCCGGCCGCAAAATACCAATCGTAATAGTGACCGCGGTATCTATAATGTATATGTTAATGTAAAATTGTAAACACCGTTAGATTGTAATCTATCTCGCGAGATTATAAACTGTCGAAAGATTGTGAACCTCAGCGTACTGCTTACAATTTAACGTATTATTATTCGGTAGATTGTACTACACTAACTTAGTTATCATTCAACCTTCTTTGGTCAATTGCAGATTAATTTTACTTCCCAACAATTTCATATAACTACCGAATAATAATACGTTAATTTGTAAGCAGCTCGTTGAGGATCACAATCTTTCGACAGTTTACAATCTCGCGAGATAGATTACAATCTAACGGTTTTTACAATTTTACGGTGACATATACATGATATAATAATAATTCGTGATTTCGTCGAGAATTCCCTTTAATTACGCGAAAACATTTCAGTTGCTTCTAGTAATAATAAGTACATAAATATTTTTAATAACAACTTAGAGAGATACTTCCTACTACGGGAAGCATTTGAAAAGGCACTTTCAGTGACAATTTAAAATGCTTTTTCAACAGGATTTTTGCTTATTTAAAATTATCTTGAACCAATCAGATGACAATGACACAAAGCCAATTATGGCTGCTGGAGATTACCAATGCAGACTAACACAAAAATACATCTTTTGTAGTCTTATTTATTTTTCTTTGTACTGATTTATTATACGCAAACAAAAAGAAAAGCGCTGTTTAGCTTTAGAATGATGTACGACTAGTATTGATTACTGCAGTGCCAAAAACAATTTCTAAGAATAATATTTCACAGACTACAACTTAAATGTACTTGGTGATCAAACGCAAACAGATTGGAAAATAGGTTTTGTTAGAATTTAATTGCGTATTGTTTATAGTCGCGACTTTGTGTAGCTGTCGAAGCAATTACGTATTAAAATGATAAAAGAGAAAGCGTTAAGGTTTTAGGTGGAGTGAATACGATATTATGTATACATATGCAGGCGAAAACTTTGTACACCATTTTAATTAATTATTAATATTGAAATATTATACAGCTAAAGCTTGTATGGAGAAGAAAGGTATAAAGACGTTTTTTATTCAAATGGATCAATTGGAATAATATACTTCTACTGGTTAACTGACACATTGATACCATCTCTTTTACATTTCAATAGACTTTTATCTTTATCAAAAAACTTTTCTTCATCGACAGAAGAACCAATGAATTGTGAATTAATTATCTCCCGGTGTATAATAGTAATATCTCTAGTTTTTATATACACTATAAGGAATATTGATTACGCTTGATACAGATAACGTGAAATAATCAAGCTCATAGCGATCACGAAAGATAAAAAGCTCGGACGTTTTTCATTCATTTAAGACATATAAATCGGATGCAGATACAGCATTATTATTGCTAATTCGATAGACAAACACTTACCAGGTCATGAGATTTAAAATGATGAAGGTCCTTTATACTTTGGGTTTGTTTGTGTAAGTGGTATCAAGTAATAACAAAATTGTCTTATTCTACATAGCTCTTATGATACAGTACTTTTTACGTGGTTTTAAAGTTGTATTTTAGTTACAGATGAAGCTGTTAATTCTTTTGGTCGTGGTCGCGGTGGCGACAGCCCGTCCAGATGAGCAATACAGCAGCCGATATGACGACTTTGACGTAGACCAGCTGAAGGAAAATCCTAGACTAATGAATGCTTATATAATGTGTTTCCTTGGAGAGGGAAAGTGCACACCAGAAGGAAATGAAATTAGCAGTATGTCTCTCTTTTTTCTTAACGCGATGTTCCTATATAAAAAATACAACCTTTTTAGGTCTGGGCCTCAGATTTCTGTATCTGTTTCATGATCATTTGGTAATCTAATAGGCAAGTAGGTGATCAGCCTTCTGTGCCTGACGCACGCCGTTGACTTTTTGGGTCTAAGGCAATCCGGTTTTCTCACGATGTTTTCCTTCACCGTTTGAGCGAATGTTAAATGCGCACATAGAAAGAAAGTCCATTGATGCGCGCCGGGGGGATCGAACCTACGACCTCAGGGATGAGAGTCGCACGCTGGAGCCACTAGGCCAACTCTGCTCATGTATATATTCTTCTATAAATGGACTATCCAACATAAAAATAATTCCTTAATTCTAAACTAGCTGTATGTGGTATACGTGAAGATCTATTCTTTATAGAATTACTAGCTGGGGCCCGCGACTTCGTCTGCGCAGGATTAAAATAATATTTGTCCAAATTATGTAGCGTGAAAGAAATATTTTATCTACTTTAATTAACAGAAGCGATAAAAGTATCTATTTTCATTTAGGAATCAATTTATTTCTACCGAATGTGCATTTGAAATAAATTATCACTATTTTGGTAAATTATTCAAATATATAAAAAAATAATCTAATTGCCCTCTTTTAATTGAAGTACATTATCTCTTTCACACACATTGTATTTGACAAATTATATTTTCGCAATGAAAAGAGACTGATGAACTTATTTCAAATAAGAAGGATCAGTCTATACGTGACCACTGATTTAATATTTATTACTTTAAAAAGAGTAAATTGTAATTATGTCCTTAACATACGGTGTGTTTTACAGTGTACGGAAAATGTATGTTACCTTCCATTACCTTTTCCAACCCAGTTATTTCCTAATTATTTCCAACCTAGCCGACTTGAACCAAGTATCTCCAGCCACTATATCTTTTTAACTTCACTACTCAAGATAATTGTTATAAGGCAACGTAAATAATATTGTATGTGTTTTTTTCAGCATGGATTCCAGATGCAATCAACAATACTTGTAAAAACTGTTCGGACAAGCAAAAAGTTCTCGTTGCCAAAATGATCAAGACCATGATGGACGACCATGCTGAGGGCTGGGAGAAGCTTAAGAACAAATATGACCCAGAGCATACCCATGAAGACGTACTGAAACAGTTCATTGGAGAACACCTCCAATAAACCACGTTTGAACTTTGATTTCTTCATAGTTTCTTGTAAAATAAATTTAGATTTCTAAAAAGCTTTTGTTTTTGTACTACTCGCGAAACGCTGACTCGACCTATAATAATTTGACAGATAAAATGTCAGAGAAAATGCATGGATTTTTTCAAATTCCAAAGAAATTTGTCATAGAACAATACGGGTTGCAGACCAAGAGCTAAGCTAAGTTAGTTTAGCTTACCCGCACACCATTTGCACATGCTTCGTCACACTGACTGAGCTTTGGCTTAGCTGTTGGTGTGCACGCTATTTATTTCTAGCTTAGCTTAGCCTAGCTTGCTTGGCATAGCTTAGTTTAGCCTTGGCATAGCTTAGTTTTCGGTCTGCAACCGGCTCAACACATCCGTGCAAAAATACGGAATTTTTTACGTCTTGTCATATTCAGAAACCATATACAATCGTACCTTTTTGGTATTTAGAAACCAAACTACAGTTTTGCTAACAAGATTTTTGCCTTTAAAATTAGTGAGTTACAAAGATAAAATATTTTGAAAGTAATTATGAATCCATGTTTAAATTCTTAGTTATACACAGTTTCATGTTGTGTATGTATTTTAAAAACTAAATCTCATACATTGAGATTTAAACCAATAAAGGTGCCATGTCAGCCAAATGATTGATGCCAGAACTTTAAGGAAGGCGAGGATAATGATATAATAAAATTGGAAAATGCTGATTAAACCATAAATGTATAACTGTATCAAAAATGCAACCAAAAAGCATATTTAATTGTCTTGCAACTGGGTTAAGTACAACCAAGAGCATTGTTCGCTATAACAAATTGTTTTTAAAGAAAAAACATATCTTGTGGAAATGAATTATGCAATGCTTTCTCTACTTTACTGAAATAGAACAAAAATTACAAACACTTATTAATGTTATATACAGCTACTTCCCTTACGTTTAGGTGTAATAACAACCCCACTCTACTCCATTTCGAGGGTAAAAACACACTTTGATATCATAAATATTAAGGATTTAATTGTACCACTGTCCCCACCTCCAAAAAGTTCATTTCACAACCATCTCAATACTAAATGCCCGCCTTCCACTGCGAGCGGAACGGACCCATTACGGATTCCGCTATGATTGATTTATGATTTTCATACATGTGCTTCCACCAAAGCGGAGACGAGCGGAGCGGAGTGAGCGAGTTGAAAGAGTCACATATGAGGTTAGCGAGTTGAGCGAGTTTCCCACGGAAATGAAAATGTATGAAAATCATAGTTACGAGTATAGCGGCAGTTCCGCTCGCAGTGGATGGCGGGCAAAAGAGTTAGCGCCATCTGAGTCTAAATCATTCATAAGTTAAATGGTTTTATAGTCACTGTAAAGGTACAGGCGTGTATAAAATATTGAGTCTTCATTTATCTCTAAAATTAATTTTATACAATAATGCTACAGCCAACTTAATTTTAATTCATAACACCGTTGAATAACGTCATTATAAGAATAACTTATCAAGTGCCTTTTCATAGCACAACGACGGTAGAATTAATTATGCCTGGGCGTGATCAAAAAATAATTCTGAGCTTACTTTTGAACATAGCCTGATACTGAATGGCGTCTTGGAAACGAACCGAGGTACTTGTCAAACTTGATGACGTCGCACTTCACTCTCGGTCGAGCCTCTTGAGGGCACGGCTTGTAATCAGATAATTTCAATTTTTCTTTTACGTTTCCTTAAACGCTAGAAATATTCAACAAGAACAAAGTGTTCAGCTGTAAGGACTATTTGTTTCTGTCTTAGAAGTAGTATAATGAAATTGTTATCTATTCCCAGATTACTCACCTAACGTGCGGTTTTATCATAACCCTTTAATATTGTACATTAATAAAACAAATTCGTGTTGACCCCCAAATACCCCATCCTCTAATGCAATCATATACATACATATAATTACTCATATAAGAGTATAAAGCCGTCGTTTAATATCTGCAAAGCAGTTATTAAGAGATAAATGACTTTCTAAAAATAACAAATTATAACAAGAACTGAGTTATTACTTGTATTAATATGAGGTTTGAAAACACCACTGACGAGGCCGTAATCTTTCATCTCCAGCATTTAATAGAAGTCACACGAGCGTACAAATTAGAGCAAATGAACATAGCATATTAATTTATCAAGTAACGGGTTATTCTCGTTATATATCTCTTATTTTTATTCGCGATACCTAGACTGGATATTAGGACTACAAAAAGAAATTATATACATAAAGAAAATCGGAGACAGTAAAATTAGGAATGTGATTTCCATGAAAAATGTCTCAGCATGTTTATTTGCTTGTATTCATTCAATTTCATACAATATACATAAACAAGTAACAGTTATTTATTATTATAAATAAATAATTGTCTATCTTCTATTGAGGGAAATGCTTGTTTGTGTGAGACTGATGCCTCCTAAAGGTAAGAGTACCTGTGTCACAGGTCACCACCACTTGCGATCGACAGAAGTTCTTTAAAAGTAGAGAAAATTTATGCTGAATATACAGATATTACGATAATAGGTTGCTATATTAACGAAGCAAAAGGATATATTATCAACGTACTAATTTCAAATACAAACAGAGCAAAGACAAATAAAATACTTATTGAAAGCTACCGGCTAATCCTAAATCGCAAAATAAAAGCACGAGTTTCAATTAAGTACAGTAAGTAGGTACACTTAAGAATGTATGCGCTTTGGTAAAACATTGGTTCACGTGTTAATAAATAACGAGATTTACCTCAAACACGAGATGTACCATAAACATACCACAGACCAGAGCTAATAAGTTTGCATTTGACCATCATAATCAAATCGAACGCGCGTTTCGTCTTTTTTTTAAATTTAAATATCTTATTGTACTACTTATTTGCTTTACTATTCGTGACGATCAGAAGGGTATTTAATTTGCATGAAAAATTAATACAAGATTATCTATCAGAAGTCCGGCGCGTCCGAATGGAAAATAAAGCATGTATGGTATTCAGCAGACAAAATCTCGACCCGCCAGAATGACAGTAGGCGACCTATTCTGCACGCCAATGTTCCGTCTTCAAATTTCCGTAAATTTCCCCTAAGGCTATATTATATAAACGTGCTTGTAGAAGGTTCTAGAAAAAAACATAGGCATCACTAGTCAAGCATTTATGTCATAACGTTGTGTACAGTCTCCTTCGGCATCTAGCACGTATAATGGCATCTTTTTACCTAATCTGTAAATATGCTAATGAAGTTTTATTTAATTTATTTGTCGTTCTTTTAACTCTCATAGGGTCGTATGTAAGAATGAAAATGTAAATGGTTACACATTTTATTATTTATTAGAGAATTTCGTAACACAATTTACGATTTAATTATAAAATCTATTTATAGATCTTTGAAATACAAGTCAAGCAAATTTGGATCAAAGAACTGAATCCTTGGATTACAATAAGGAATTGTTTAACTACAACAATAATGTTGCCAGTATAAAAATATTATTCTTATAATTATTAATTCCCACGATCTTTTATAGAAATATTATAAAAATGTCCAGACCCTTTGCAGAGTATTTTAACCTAGTGGTCACGGATTAATATTTAATGCCTGTAAAGTTTGTCTGAGAATTTTTCTCAAAATTGTGACTCAGCGTTACTTAGACATTGTAATGTTTTTTTTATGGTTTTATTGGCCAAAATCTTAAATAGACTAAAGTCGAATATTACAATTTGTTTTGCAGTATTAATAACTTGCGTACCTAAAGAAACTTACGCACTAAATAAAAACATGATTTTATCAAATTCAAATAAAAAGTTGTTCCACAAGTTAGTGGAACAACTAAATAAAGTTAAATGTAATAGGCAAGTAGGTGATCAGCCTCCTGTGCCTGACACACGCCGTCGACTTTTTGGATCTGAGACATGTCGGTTTCCTCACAATGTTTTCCTTCACCGTTCGAGCAAATGTTAAATGCGCACATAGAAAGAAAGTCCATTGGTGCACAGCCGGGGATCGAACCTACAACCTCAGGTATGAGAGTCGCACGCTGAAGCCACTAGGCCAACACTGCTCACTTTTGTAATCTATGAAATATTATTTTTATATAATCAGCGTAAAATTTGATAACGACCTGTAGGTAAGTCTTAAGTTAAACTAAATTGTTTCTTTTATTGCATACAAACTCAGGCATTGAATTCAGAGACGACCTTCCTTCCTACGTACTCCTTTATAATTCAGACTAGATAGCAACGTACATGATCGGCACTTAAACCATTCCGATCCATCTAAAATTCAAACGTCCATTTTAATTATTTTTTCGTGAGCTTTTGTCAAGTTTAATTTAAATTCAAATTTCGAACCTAAAAACGATTTCCTTTCCTTCACTAGGAACAATTGAATTGTTCGTCGAAATAGTTCCAAAAGGTTGATAGATAATTAAGACACACATAATATAACAAACACGTTTTTATAAGTCTGGTCATCATCTATATTAATTATTAAATTCCATTAAATATTATTAATTCCCAGATTGATTGTGTAGTCTTTAATATATTTTTACAGTTAGTGTTCTTATAAATAATATAATAATACTAGCTGACCGGGCAAGCGCCGTTTTGCCATGTATATCATTTATAATAAAAAATAGGGGTTGATCGTAGAGGGGTGAAAGTTAGGGGTTGTATGTATTTTTTAATTCTATATCATAAAATAATAAAAAATATCTAAAAAAAAATATATATTTAGGGGTGGACTACCCTTAACATTTAGGGGGATGAAAAATAGATGTTTTCCGATTCTCAGACATACCCAATATGCACACAAAATTTCATGAGAATCGGTCGAGCCGTTTCGGAGGAGTTTAACCACAAACACCGCGACACTAGAATTTTATATATTAGATTAATGTATTAGAAATACATAATTACGCAATATTAGCCTACGATTAAGCTCCAGCTCATGGTAACGTCTCGTGGAATATTGTTAGTATAAATAATAGTCTTAAGTCGTATAAATCGGTGAATTATGGAAAAGCATTAGTAATTGAACACACCGCTTTCCGGGCAGATATAATAGATTGCGAACATTTATTAAAAGTAAATATACCCTAAGCTAAGCCTAATCCTTCAGTAGTAGTAATAATTTCTGGCACAAAAACCCCCCTTCCCCAATCTGAATTCCCAACCTTTCATGGTATGTTATCATCCTTGGGCAGAACTTACCAACACCCATAACACACATTGCTTAAGAATCTAAATATAGGTAATCTGCTAATGCATGTTCGGCTTAGAACAAATTAAGTTTGTTGGCAGTTGTTAGCGGGATGTTCAAATATGGTCTAAGTTAAGGCCAACAGGCTTTAATCGTTTAAAACAAGGACTTATAAATTATTATTAGGGGAAGTGGGGTTGCGACGCTGAACTATCAAAAACTGTAACTTATTTATAGGTTCTTAAAACAAAGTGTCGCATCTGTTACATTTACCCTTTGTACATTTTCAGAATCGAGAATGTTATATTACAATTTATGAATGTACGAAAAGCTAGACTAAATTATCACAACCAAAACTGACATTTTACAAATTATTGGCTACAAGTGTAAGATGATCTTTAAAATTTCGTTTGCGCTTTTTATCATTAACTAATATATATATTACATATATTATATATATATATATATATATATATTCATATGTATTATGTATGTAACGTTAGTCAGTAGTAGTAATCAAATGTTAAAAGATTTTTAAATACAAAACTACAAATCTTTCCTCTTTGCAATACTAGTCAAATCAAATCATTGCGCCATAATGACCCCGGCCAGTTGACACTTAAGCCGCATTTATATTTATCTGACGTGTTGTGTTGTGATGCTCTCTGTCGTGATGGCTACTGTTCACATTGATATGACGTGTTATGATGCATTATGACGGTTTTTTGTATCAGTTCCGTCTTGACTCCCAGAGAGTTCACACATTTGCAATGTTTTTTCAAGAATCATCCGATTCAGATCCTATCTATCTCTTCCCAAATAGCTGCTCTCATAACTTGATCTTTATATTCTTTACATTTTGGATTATAAATCACTTTAAATTGTCTTATGTATTCAATTAGTTGCTCTTCGTCCATTTCTGACGCGTAATAACACAACACTGGCGCGTGCACACTAGTCTGATGCGGTATGACGTCTCTCGGCACCGCCCCCCGCACCTCACCCTTTCTGACGCGGACCGGGATCGCCTGTGACACGACACATCAGAAGCCGTCATAACACACCGCATTGAATAAATGTGAACGCTTCCATATTAAATGTATGAAACTGATACCGTTCTGATGCATCACAACACAACACGTCAGATAAATGTAAATGCGGCTTTACTGACACGGAATATTACAGACTTTCCCGATGTCATGTTTGAATTTAGACTCATTTGCAAGTTGAAATTCTAATCGTCATAAGAGAGATACAATATACAGATATGATGCGAACTTCAATAAATTACGCATTCTCACAGACACTACTTATTTATTCGTCTTTGGGGAAATTCACAGCTCGCAAACAAATCATTGCATATCTACTGCTAAGGTAGAAATCGCTTGAAACTCCTAAGATATTTATTCTTAATATACATATACATAATCGCGCTATTGTGGGGCAAGCTTTAAGATCTTATACTTATTAAATAGATCTAGAACTAGCCGCTTGTTCAAGTTTTCAACTTCACTACTACGGAATTAATAGATAGTTTGCTAGCCTATGTTTATTTACTTAATAAATAAAATGTATTTATTCAAGTTCTAAACCCTATAATGGAGCATGAGGGAAGACACCTTTTCGCTGTTCTGGTTTTTTAAGTAGGTAGGGTCTGTGATTTATCGATTCACGGTAAATCGAACTATGAAACCCGGTTAACACGCCATGTACGCTAACATGGTTAACAGGTTTACATTGCTATTGGTAACAAAGAATGTTACCAATAATAATTTGAACCCTATTCGTATACTGATATTCCCGTCCCGTCGTCGTGTGGCTGTGAAAACACTAATAAGTTTAAATAGACAATTTTATCTAAGAAAGCGTTCAAGTATTACGTAACGCAATTTTTGGAGATTATTGACACTCCCCCCCCCATGAACTCGCCGTAACGTTTTTCAGTACCCAAGTACAGTACTGTACCCAAGTCTAGTAAAACGTTTCGTGACCACCTAGTGACTCTTTAGTTACTATTATGTGGTGTAAGTAGAAAATAATATTAACAATAACGCGTTATTCAATCCCCGCCCCGCATCGTAACGATTTGCAAAAGACCCCCCCTCCCAAAATTCGTTGCGTAATACTTGAACGCTCCCTAATAAATCATAATATTAAATAGTTCTGTCAACATGACGTGGCAGTCTCTCATTGACCACGCTTGCTGAAAAGCACTCGAAACGAAGTAATCTTAGTAATGTAAAGAATTTGCATTACTAAGATTATTTTCATCCGTTACAGAATATAATTTAAATTTGTTCCTGCGAAGACCAAATACGGTATTATCTAGAATATTATTTTCAAACACCTAAACTATTCTAACTTATTTTTATAAGGTCCTTAGAGGTAGTATAATGCTAAAATGTTTGAGAGACTGGAGCTGTGTGTGCCAAATAATCACACTCGGTGTGGTAAGCGGTCGCAATTGCATGCAGTGCCTCGGGCGCGTACCGCACCCTGAATATTATCGCATGTGAGACGGATCTATTTGCACACTGGCTGAATTCACAATGTCATTATTTATAATTAGTTATAAAAATGTTTAGGTTTTATGTTTTTAGTTAAATTTTTATTTTTATAAGTTTTCTATTGTATTAGTATTAACTATTAAGTTGTATTGTCTTTTATTGCCATAACTTTTACACAACATTTAAAGGAACACGGTGTCCTCTATTTCTTCCATTTCTGCCAAAACCATCCATCTTTTAGTCGATACCAACTCCGGGGAAATAAATACAGATAATACAACTTTTTCTACAGCTGTGATACTTTTTGACATTCAACACCTTTTGTCTTCAGTCATCGTGACCACGCACGCTGTAAAGCACGCGAAACGTAGGTTAAATTTAAAATTATGTTAAATAATTGTAAATTTATAATAATACATAACTTCAATCCGATAAAAAATGGTTTCCTTTAGTATTAAGTTACTTTATAAACTAAAATAAACTTATTGATTTATGCAACCCACGCATCATCTATTTTGAAACAATAAGGCGTCCTCATAAAAGAAAAAGCGCGAGCTTTCAACCAGAGCTTACCTCGATATAATCCCAAAGTCGAAGTTGCAAGCTTTGGAAGTTTTACAACGATCAAGCCTGAAGGTCAATAGCGGTGGGCGCGTCGCCAACTCTAAACAATTGCTAAGTGCATTCGGACAATTTCTTTAATTGACCCCGCTGTTAGGGCAATTTCTACGTGATTGCGGTCGCACGGCAACTGTAAAATGGTAATGCAATGTTCTACTGTATTGTTATTACAATGCTCGGCATAAACTGTTGATAGCTCCAGGAACAAAAGTGCAAACTTTATATAATCTTTCTGCGTTAAAACAATAAATATACTGTTGAACAATTTGTAAACACGTATTTTAATTTTCAAACAAGATTCCCTACAACTTACCTTCAGAAATTGATCGATACAGATCCGGAGACCGGGCCTACGCGCCTCCATCTTATATTACCATAGCGACATCCCTGAGAAACTTTTACATTTCACCAAATTTCATGTGACTCATATATTTTTTATGAGGAAAAAAAGGCATATGTAACTTTGACAATGTTGGCGAGCAGTCTAGTGGTTGCAGCTGTAAATATATTTTTTTCTATACTTCAATGATTGAATAAAAATCATTCTTGCAAAAGCTCTCTACGTCGTAGCAGCTAAACTTTTAACAAGATGCTACGAGCCGTAGAACCCATGACAACAAGACATAATAACTTAACATAATAACAACTTAATAATATCCATCCAAGTATTTTCTTAATGTTTATGAGTTGATGAGGTCAATGCACTTCATTATACATTGTTCATGACTGAAGAATTCATTCAAATGAATTTAACTACGAGATTCATGAATATTTATTACAGTTTCAGAGCGGATGGGTTATGATCAAAAGTAACGAAATAAAATACGCTTCTGACGAATTAGCATAACGGGGTGGCTATTTTTTTCACTTTGACATCAAAGAGTGTTTCAACATGTGGATTTTTTCATCTAGAAGCATAATAGTACAAAATAAAATGCAAAAAACAAAATAAATGAACACCTCATAAGTATATTATATCGTAAGTATATTGTATATGTTATTTTAAGTATGCTTATAAAGTGTAGAGATTTGTTTTTATTTGACTATATTTTTATTTTGTTAATTAGGAAAGTTTTTAACATAATAGTAGTTATATTATGAACCAATTATCTTACATGTAAAATTGATTTAGGTAAATTGTAATAAATCACATTTTCTTTTCATATTACTCTTGATCATATTGAGATATAATTTAGTTAGAATCGCCTAAATGAAGAATTATTTTAGAATAATTTAGTCAAATGTAATTAAATTATTACTAATCATTGTTACAAAAGCCAATTAAAAAACCTTTATTGAAATACATTTATTAAATAATTTATACAATAAATTACGTATTCGTTGCATAATAAATATACATAAACTTATAAATAATGTTGACTAGAACATTATCAAGCAAAAATTTTACCCAAATTCTATACGTATAAAATTATTTATATAAGATTACACGTAAAGCATACTTTACAATATGACTTTATTACCTTAATTTTCTAACATCTTTTATCAAAGACAACAAAGTACCTTTATATTTTTATGAATTCAACTTTGTTGGAAAAAACAAATAGGTACTTAAGTTCTGTTACAGTTGTCTGAATATTCCTTATGTACTTATGCTATTATATACAAAGACTAGATTTAATATGAGTAATAAGCAAGTACATGATTGCTTATTATGTGATTAGTTTAACAATTCTCAATTTCACATTTCAAAACTTTATGTAATCTGTGACGCCTTTGTAGAAATCATAGTTATGATATTCGAGAATATACAATTTGTTAGACAATAGACAATAGAATCTTAAATTAATTAACAGGCTCTTAACACGTTCACTGCGTAACAGGCCGATATCAGCCTGCCGCGGTATTTCCGCTGGTGCGGACGAAGAAATCTATGTCCCTCTCGCTGGTGCGTAACGATTATCTCAGGTGTTTGTAAAAATTCGACAGGGACAAATATATATTTCATCTTGCGGTCAAAATTGTAGGTTTTCCCCATCAAAACATAACGGCAGGCTTTTATCGACCTACCACGCACTGACGCTGCTTTGCATCCGCTGAGTGCGGCAGTGGGCCTATTTCAGCCCGCCCACCCAACAGGCAGCTGGCGACCCGATACCGCACAGAGCGCGCGCCCGGCCAATTAGTGTCGTGCTATCTAACTGATCTAACGTAGCATTCGATAAAATCAACGATGGCAAGCAATATAATAAAAATACAAATTTTGGAAAATAGAGTAATTCTCCTTGCAGTTATTGACAGTGATAGTGACAGCAGTGAAGAAATATTTTCCACTAAGAAAAATAAAAAGTATTTCTGTTTCCAAGACAGGCATACATAAGTAAAAAAATACATTTTCAGTTCTTTTACGACAATTCTGTTTTATTTTCGATATCCCCTTATTTCTCTGTCCCATCACTACTAAAAATATAATCAAGTGCGGTTCAGGTCGACATCGGCCTGCCGCTTTTCCTGCTTTATTGCTCATTTCCTGTTTGCCAGATCCCGGGGCGAATCAAACCTAAGGAAGTTGGGTTCAAGGTCATTCTAACAATATAAAAAAATATATTATACATTATGTTTCCACAAGGTTATAGCAATTTAATCTATCCTAGTGCTGTTGGGTCTAGAAAGACCTGCCACGCACCGGCAGAAATATCATTGGGGGCGCATTTTGGCCCGCCGCCGCACCTGATTAAGAATTATGATTTTACTTGCCGCAGTGAACGTGTTAATAATACGTCGCAACTATTCAAGTTTGAGTCTGAATTTATAAAACAGAATTTAAGATTAAGCTAAATACCATATAACGTATACAAAGTGCAACATTTATAAACGATTGACAAACCTTCCAAATGCCGTGGTTCGGCGGTGCGGTGACGTCGCTATGAGCTGTCTTTTAGGCTATGTTCAGATGGAAAAAACTTGACGCGCGTTTTCAAATCGCGCGACTAGACATTGTGGTATTTTCATACAACTGTTCACATGAGCGCGCGTTAACGCGCGTCAACGCGGCGCTCAGAGAAAAAGTCTCTAGACGCAGGTGATCGCGCGTTGACGCGCGCTTTGATATTAATGTAATGTCCGTTTGCTGTTCAGATGAGCGCGCGCTTTCATCGCGATCGCATGTAATTTTCGTAATTATATTTTGTTCTCGCATTTAAAATGAGTGAAATTGAAGATATTGACATCGACTTACTAATCGATGAAGCAGAAAAAAGGCCAGCAAGTTGGAATATAGCAAATTTGTATAAAAAATATAATATAATTTGTATTTTTTTTTTCAAAATTGGATGAACCCAATGTGTACGTTTTCTTTTTCTATATTTTTCTTTATAATATAACCACAAAATAATAGCCTCTGCCACGTTCATTTTCTACGTTCTACCGAACTAGACTGACGAGTACTCTCGCAACGCGCGTTAGCGCTCATCATCTGAACGCTCTTCAAATTTGATCGCGCGTTGACGCGCGTTAACGCGCGTTACATGTGAACATAGCCTTAGTGTTTTGCCGTAATTATTATTGTAAATATACAGTAAAAATCTGTTATAACGACATTGAAGGGACTATTCTTATTTGGTCGTAACAGCCGATGACGTTGTTATAAGCTTCCTAATACTAATAATAATAAAGAATTCAGCCGGGACCTTTGATTTTGGTCAATATAACCGGTATGTTGTTCTAAACGATGTCGTAAACGGTTTTGACGGTATACTGGAATTATGTATGTCCCGTCTTAATAAAGTTATTTTAGGAACCACTGGTGTAAATAATGTTTTATAAATGTAGTTTTCTTGCTTTTTCTCTATGCGCAAGTGTATCATAAAATCTAGGTATCTGCTAACAGAAACTTCCCTATATTTTTGTCAAATTATCGTTAATTGAAGCATTAATTTTTAAAAACTTTGTTAGTTCATCTTTTTGTTTTACGCTTCTAATTCTATCGTATACATTATATTCAAGTATTATTTGTGCTATGGGTTTATGTCCGGTGACATCGATTTCATTAATGAAGTTTTGTACGACATCAAAGTTACGGATATTGAGAGAACTACTACGGTTTTAACGGTGATTCGTCATTCGCCACGGTAACATTCTTTTGTGCAAAATCTAGATGTCCATTACACCTAGCCATGACGTCAATGTCAAAATTCGGGGATTATATAAGTAATAATAAATAAAAAAATAATAAAAATCTTTATTCGTTATCTCAAAGATTTTACAATAGCTGATAAGTGATTGGGACCTCCTTTTAAGCGCATAAGCACTTGTGTTAGGAGAACCCGCTCTTCCATTACATAGGTGTACTAACTAATTATAATTTAATTTAACACGTATAGCTAAGCTAAGTATTACAATTTTACAATTTACTAAACATAATCTAAGGTTAAAATGTGAATAATGATATATGTGTGTATGTGTATGTGTGTGTGTGTGTTTGTGTGTTTATGAGAATGAATTTTCATGACTGATTGTAGAAGTTGACTATTTACTAGTGTATTATGATTCATGATTACCTACAAAGGCTTCAGTGTCTTCATAGCTAAATGTTTCTAGGATGT
Organism: Pieris napi; assembly: GCF_905475465.1. Lineage (NCBI taxonomy): Eukaryota > Metazoa > Arthropoda > Insecta > Lepidoptera > Pieridae > Pieris > Pieris napi. The sequence continues at coordinate 3,813,391 of NC_062235.1, read as the reverse complement.
TAAGTAGCGACGTTTTACATTCATGTTTATTCAATGTGTATATATTTAATATTTTATTTAATTTATTATAAAGTTTAGCAGCTTGGCATTGAAATTGTCTCATAGCAAAAACTGATTTAGATCTCTCAACAGGAGCAACAGTATATTTGCGTCTTTTGCTCAGTTTGCGACCATCATATTTAAGAGACTTGTGCAATCTTAAGGTAGTGCAAAAAATGTACAGTTGCCTGACCGATAAGACACCACAAGAGGCATAAAGATCAGAGGTGGAAAATCTATAAGGCTTAAACATCATTACTTTTAGTAAAATTCTTTGTGCCCTCTCCAGTTCCAGGAACTTCATCTTTGTAGCACCCCCCCAAACTGGGATACAGTACACTAAAATTGACTGAGCCAGCGATGTGTATATCTGTATTAGTAGATGTTTGTCAGCGATGTGCCTTAGAGTTTTAAATGTCCAAATAAGCTTTCGAATCCTACTTATAACTTGTTCTAGGTGCTCATGCCATGACATTCTTTGATCAACTACCACTCCTAGATATTTAGTGTGATGAACTTTATTTATAGTTTTACATGTACAGTTTACTCTGGTGCTACAGTTATGTATTTTTATTTCTAGATCTGTTTGAGGTTGGGCGCTATTGTATTTAGTGAAGAAAATGTAGTTAGTTTTACTTACGTTTAATGATAATAAGTTTTCTCTTAACCAGTTATCTATTTTGGAAAGCCCTATTTCTGTATGTCGACGCACCGAGTCAATAGTTTTCCCAGTGAAGACAACAGCAGTGTCATCCGCGTAGGAGTAGACTTTCCCACTATCAATTCTTAAATCGCATAAGCTGTTTATGTAGATTAAGAATAAGGTCGGCCCCAGAACACTACCTTGTGGGACCCCATATGTGACGTCAGATTGTTCGCTGATGTATTGACCTATTTTAACTGCTTGCTTTCGTTCACTGAGGTAATTAGCGAACAATGTGAGTGGAATACCCCTAATACCAATGTTCTCTAGTCTCTGCACCAGAATAGGGACAGAAACCGTATCAAATGCCTTTTTTAAGTCGATAAAAACTGTGATACATTTATTACCTTTATCAACTTCATTAACAATATGACAAGATAGTGAGGTAACTGCATCTTCGGTTGACAGACCCTGTCTAAAACCGAATTGTGAGTCTGAAAGTAGACTATACTTCTGGAGGTAGGTAATTAGTCTTTTATTAATTAATTTTTCAAGTACTTTTGATATGGCAGTGAGAACGGAGATTGGGCGATAATTTGAAACATCTTCTCTGTTCCCATTCTTGTACACAGGTGTAATAATTGCTTGTTTTAGCGCAGGTGGAAACACTCCCTGTCGGAAGCAGAGATTAACCAAATGAGTAATTATGGGCACAACTAGCTCCCTAGTATATTTAAGAAACTTGGTGCTTATACCATCCCAGCCAGGAGCACTGTCAGTTTTGAGACTCACAATAGTCAGGTATACTTCATGAGGGTCAGTTTCTAGAAGCACAAAAGACGAGACCTGGGAACAGTTGGGTCTAATCACATCTGTTCTATTATGTAACGTCGTAACTGGAATTATCTCTTTAGCTAAGTTTTTACCAATGTTTGAAAAATAATCGTTTACCAAATTAACCGAATTTTGAGGAGAAACATTTAAATTTAGTAATTCTAGATTTTGCGTTTTAGGTTGGTTACGATAAGTGAGGGTATTTATTTTCTTCCACAAAGTTTTCGGGTTTTTTATACTCTTAGCAAGGTCTTCATTTTCATATTTACGTTTGACTTTCTTTATTAAACTATTGCAGAAATTCCTATATCTCCTGTATGTAATTTTAAGAATTTCATTATGAGGATCAGCTCGGAGTTTTGCTTGCATAGCATTTCTATTACGAATACATCTAACAATTCCTAAGGTAATCCATGGTTTAATAAGGCGTTCCTTATTCGGGATAGCTCTAGTGATAGTATTGGATTGAATACACTGCTTTAAAATAGATATTAATTTATTAGTTAAGATTATAGGGTTATTATAGTAAATTAGATCATTTATGTTGCTGTTTTTTAAATAACTTAAAGCGCCTTCCATGTTGATTGAAGATTTAATTTTCGAGGTATTGTAATTCGACTTAGCGAGGTAGGATAGTTTTAAGAATAACATTTTGTGATCAGTAACTGTAGAATCAATAACGGTAATAGACGCACACGTACCTATGCACCTATCAAGTTTTAGTATGAAATGATCTATGCAATTGCTATCTCGAGTAGGCAGTGTATGACCCGGGAGCAGGCCATGCATGGCTAGCATATTGAGGTAATGTAATCGGTTCGAGCGCTCCTGAGATGTTTCACTGGATTTTTGTATTAGATTTATGTTGATGTCTCCTGTTATTATAATGTTATTCTGAGTTTGTAAAGTTACTAAGTGACTATTTAATGAATCTATAAAATTTTCAGCGTTAAGGTTAGACGGGGAGCGATAAATACACAACATGGTATAGTTACCTACTTTGACTTGTAAGCAAGATGCATGTTTTAAATTTATTTCTTGAACGATAGTTTTATGGTTGCATTTTATGTAGACAACTACGCCATCACTACGATTTAGATGGCGGCTTGTAACGAAGTGAGTGTAGTTATCCATTTGGGGTATAGGCTTGTGTGGATCGATCCATCCCTCGGTCAGTGTTATTACATCAGCTTGAAATTTGAACTCAGATAAAGTTATTAAAAGATCATCAAAATTATTGTAAATGCTTCTTATATTTTGTGATATTATCGTGAAATCAGATTTTTGTATGGTTGTCTGCCTTGAAAAGTCATTTATAGTATGGACATTAGATTGGGCTATTTGTATGTTATCTAATTCGTACATGATTGTAGTCTGACTATCCATAAATGAGTAACCAGATACTTTCCGTACACTTCGAGAAATTATAATTTACTTGGGATAAGAAATTCGCAGTAAAGCCGAGATTGAATAAATGTTTATAATCACTTGTGACGTGTTTGTAGCCATGAGCCATGAGATAAAGTGAGATCGCACTAGAATAGTGTTTAATATATGTGAGTGTATCAGTGCGTGAGTGTAAATAGTATATGTAGTGTAAAGGTTTGTGACTATTGTTTTTTAGAAAAAACTGTTTAATAATGGTATAACAAGAAAAAATTTTTACAAAAAAAGGACAATAGTTAAAGAGTCATGCCTGCATGAGGCTGTGTACCTGTGATTCGTTTTTGACCTTAATTACCGGGGTGTTTTCATTCTTTCTTAGGTAAACACGTCCGTAAGAAGTCCAACAGAACTTGTAGTCTTTTGATTTAGCTAGATCGCGAGCGAGAAAGTGTAGTCTAGCGCCTTTCGCAGTGAGCTGCTCGGAGATAAACACTGCAGTTTCTTCATTTTTAGTAGCTCCCAGATGCTTCGCTCGTAGCTTTTCTTTATTTTTGATGTTGTAGGTTTTACAAGATTTTAGTAAATCTGATTTAAGAATCGAGGATGATAACTCAACAATTATTGGAGTATTCGTTTTATTAGAATCTCTTTTCCCTTTTAGCCTGTATATGTCTTTGATATCATCTTTTTTAATACCGCTATTCAGGGATTTTGATAAGCTTACAACCATGTTTATTAAGTCTTCCTTTGATTCTGTGGGTAGTTTTGGCATATTTTTTATTTCAATATTAGCCTTACGTTGTTCCCGCTGCAATTCCTCAAGCTTGTCCTCTAAAATTATAATTTGTTCTCTGTCTTGCTTTAAACGTACTTCAAGCTGTTCTATTTTCTTCCTAAGGTCTTCATGTTGCGATGAGAGGAATGCAAGGCTACTTTCTATGTTGGTATTACTCTCTCTGATCTCTACTTGGGCAGACGTTATTTTTTTAAGCTCTTTTTGTTGTTCCGCAAACAATGACTTAATCATATCTTTCATCTCTTTTTTAAAACTTAATAATTCATCCTCAAATCCATGCTCTCTAGCCCTTTTTTGACGTTGTTGAACATAGCTCGGTGGTTCATTGTCACCGTAAAGGTCTGTGTGAAAAGTTTCCATTTTGTCGACGTTTGGCTCAGAAACACTTTGTGATTTATTGGCCATAGGAGAGCGTTGAACTTTTGGCATCTTATAAATTCACTAATTGGGAAAACACAAAATTGAATATGAATTTATACTTGGGCCAGACCCTTATTTTTTGCTCCGCTACCGCTTTCGCCTTTAAATTGCACTAAGCGATTAATTAATATGACTCACGCACAGCTTTATTCTAGCGTCGCATCGGCGCGTACGCAAAGTAAAGCGTAGCTCACGAAACTGTTTCGTTCACTGTTGTTGTCCTTCTCACCCGTAGTTAATTGACTTCTTGCGCGTTATGGGCGCCTGGTACTTCACCAAATTTGCGGACAAGATATTATATTTAATTTTTATAAAATATTTTACGTAAGCTTACACGTCTTAACGCTTTCGCGGTCCGAGGGGAAGGATAAGTATTAATTATTACCCGTCTATTTTATAGAACAAAAGCTTTCCTTTAAGATGATCAATACGATTCATCGTAGTCAACGCGGGCTTGATTATATTACCAGTATTCTGTAACACCCAATTGCGATAGCTATACCGTCTCCATTGTTGAGTGTTTGTAGCGCGCAATCTAAAGGCGACACTCACGCTACAGATATTGAATGTATATTGAAATTGCATTCAATGACCATACAGAAGTTACAGAGTATCGCAGACTTATTGAAGTTTAACTGCTGCGTGCTTTACAGCGTGCGTGGTCACGGTGACTGAAGACAAAAGATGTTGAATGTCAAAAAGTATCACAGCTGCAGAGAAAGTTGAATTATCTGTATTTATTTCCCCGGAGTTGGTATCGACTAAAAGATGGAGTCGTCTTTACACCGTGACCACGCACGCTGTAAAGCACGCGAAACGTCGGATAAATTTAAAATTATGTCAAATAGTTGTAAATTTATAATAATACATAACTTCAATCCGGTCAAAATTGTGTTTTATTAAATGAATAAAAGTTATGTCAATCAAAGACAATACTTATTGAAGTTATTACCGGTGATAACGAATTTCTCCCTTGAAAAGGCTTAGTCCTACCTATAGGCAAAATTGTCTCCGAATCTTAGGTATTACAAAACATTGGTAGGTCGTAAATGAAAAGTTTATGGTAGGGTAAGGTACACATAATTGCGAGATCATAGTCAAGTCACAAAGACTTATGTAACTTATAATAATATAGTTAACGATTAAAATGATTGGCGAGAATTTTTCCACTTCTCGTCCGTTCTAGGCTTTTAATTTAAGAAGTGGAAATGATGTACATATATAGTGGTATATTTTTGGTTCGCGGTCAAATGTTTACAATAGTAACGCGCGTATACATTTGCCCTTTTTATTTTTACTTGATATTTCAATATATAATTAGTTTAAATCGTCGACCGATTACGTGCTTATTTACACTATAAGTGTGTATATACTAGTCAACTTATACATCAAGAAACATTCCAGATACGCGACTTAATTCATTGTATCATAAAGTCTAGGTTTTAATAGCTTTTCGTATACTAGTTCTATTCTACACATTTAAAAATTTATCTAGCGCCCTCAATATGGCGTATTAAAATTTTATTATGCCATAAAAACATTTTAGATATACAATAGCGTGTTCCAAAGTCAATTTTAAATTGTAATGTTTAAATCTCAAAGATTACACAAAGCTCAATATTATCTGTACACTGAAAAACTATCTTACATATAAAATATATGAAAAATAAATGCACAAAACTTATATTATGTTCTCAAATAATTTCACATTTCACCTTGTCCGAGTATTTGATCCCAACTCACAGGTAATGTTCACAAACTAAGGGAACATTACCTTGTGCCGCCCGCCCTCAAGGCACGGATGTCTTGATACTGAAACAAGATAGAAGTTAATTTTATAAAAGGAAAACATCCTTTTGAAAACAGAGCCTGTTAATTATAATATATATAGAAACACATACATTTAATGCGTGTAAAATCTTAACGAATACTATAATATTATATATAGATAAATCCTTATATATTTTTTTTTGGTTCACGTTGCAGCCTATGTAATAATGATTATTTATTCACTCTAAAATTTTCTCTACTTTTTAAGACCTTCTGTCGATCCGAAGTGGTGGTGGCCTGATGACCTGTAACACAGGTACTCTTTAGCAGGCATCAGTCTCACACAAACAAGCTTTTGCCCTAAATAGAAGCAAGAAAATTATTTATTTATAATAATATATAACTGTCACTGGTTTATGTACGATGTTTTATGAGCAAATAAATAAATATTATTATTATTATTATTTTGGAATGATCTTTCCGTGGCGGGCAGAACTAGTAGACTAGTAGTTTATTCAATACTAACAAGTTTTTCTCTATTAAATAATCCTACTTTTATTGCCTAGGTGCCAATTGACAGAGTGGAGGAGAGCCGGCTACAGCTGAAAGCCAGGAAATTGGAAGTGGCACAGGACAGGACATATTTTGGCTTTGTTTTAGTGGTAATCTTTCCGTTTCATTTCCTATAGCCAATCTTCGGATTGTCTAGAAGAAACTTGTCTTAGTAGTTGGACCCCCTTTTACATCTTCTGGCTTCTTTATATGTTTGTGTTGTTAATAAAAACATTATTTTCATTATTAGAAAGAAAGAAAACTTTATTATACACAATATACAGGATATTTAGTAAAAGTGCACTGGCCCCCACACTAGGATTCCCTGTGTTGTGGGATTCCCAGTATTAAGATATTGTTTGAGATTTTTAGTAAGTGTATGTAATGTGAGTTTGAAATGTTAGTGATAATTTTGTTTTTAGGGAAGTGGTTAAAAATTAAAGGGCCTCGGTTCGCGTTTTTTGAGTTGCTTAATTGCTAGTGGCGGGTGTTTGTTTCCAAAAAAGTCTGCATTTGCTATTGCACGCCTCGCAGTGCTCTACTCTCGACATGTCAAAAAACCCAGTCTTTCGAAACTTGAATGACTTTTTTCTCACTAATATAACACTTACAGGATAATATGAGTGCACTAAAATCGAGTTAAATAATCTATCAAGCACATATAGTATTTTTTATGAACAATTATTTTGTTTAACATAGTAAATAATAACAATAAAATCAATCATTCTTGGACGTCCGTCAGTCTGTGTCTATGGATCCATGTACGTGGCAGAGAAATTGGTCGAAAAATTTATCGTACCAACTTTTTTTCTTATTATATAAAGTTATACCCTGGGCTGATTCCTAGTTAATATTAGCGTTCTAAGTACTGTCGTTTAATTATAATTTGTAAAAAACTAAAATACGACTGTGTATTTGTATATCTATATATACATTTATTTTAGTATATTTTTTTCCTCACCTTAGAGTTATGGCGCCACTATATATTTTTTATTATATTATTGTTTTTTTTCAATCATTCATTTTCATTTTTTTTTATTTTTTTTTTATTATTTTGTTTTAAAAAACTTGAGTTTTGTTAAGAATTTTTTTTAAAATGTGAATGACCGCTATGAGGCGTGCACTTTTGGATTTTTTAGTATAATTGTCTAACGTTAAAAGCTTTGTTTCGTTGAACAATTTTGAAGTTGAGTAGCGGAAAAGTTTTTATTAGTATTATTTAACTAATGTAGGGGAACATAAATCTTTTCATCGTTACCCATAACCTCTCATCGTCTCTCTCTCTCATTGATAAATCATTTTCAATCAAGAGCATAGAAAAAGTCGACATTAATCATATTATATCAAAACTGTCCAGAAGGCTTCGAGAAAAGTAATACTGTACATCCCCCTAATGATGTTAGTTAAACACGTTATTCGGCCACTTTCGGCATCTTATTCCTACTTTCTTTGTTAGAAATTTCATAACGTAACAAAAGGGACCCATAAACAAATGGCTGTTTGAGCTGCGCAATTTGGATCCTTTCTCATAAATTAGATTTAATGATTTATCCTTCTATTCTTATGGTAGTTATTACAACATAAGCTAGAAACTGTTATGCTTCTAGCGGTTTTCCATGGAAAGATAAAACAGATATAGTATTATATTATTACTGGCTGACCCGGCAAACGTTGTTTTGCCATGTATAATATTTCTAGGAAACATTTTCTATCTATCTACTACAATAAAAATAGGGGTTTCACGTAGAGGGGTTAAAATTAAGGGATGTATGTATTTTTGTATGGTGTGTCATGCAATGCATACATTATGCATACATAATTTCATAAGAATCGGTCTAGCCATTTCGGAGGAGTATGGGAACGAACATTGTGACACGAGAATTTTATATTTAGTTTCATAATCTTTACTACAATTTGTTCATAATCGATTCAGTGGTCTCCCAGATAACCCTATAAAAGTTCACAACCTTAGATTGTTGTTAGTTGTAGAAGATGTTTATTTCCCATTAGAAATAAATTTCACTTACACGAGAAAACATACTTAAATTACGGTTAGCTTTAATAAACAATTAACTTTATAATATTAGTATACAACATACATACTATGCATTAATTATATGTTTTATACTATTTTATATTGTATATATGTATTGTTTTAGCCAAGCTCATAAGACGAATAATAATTGTAAAAATATAAAACGATATTAATAAATTTTATTATTTCAGATACTTTATAACTAACTACTAATTTTATAACTTCAAGAATACATAATATATAATAACAATATAATGGTTTTTTAAAGATCCTTAGATCCTTACAAAAGTCAGTTGCGTATATTTTTACGAGTAATGTTGAACACAGTTGTTCTAACAGAACTCGGTGCTAATGTATTATACTAATTCAATCTTAATAAAGCTCGAGAAACTACGTAATAATATTATCTACTTTGTGAAACACGAAAACAACTAGGCAAGTTTACAAGCTTCTAAATAATTTGGACCATAAACCAAGATAGACACGCCTTTGTATTAAAGAAACAGTGCATTCTACTATTTGGAAAAAGAAATATAATATAATTTTAATTAATATAATAGTTAGGTTAGGTTAGGTTAATAAAAATTCTATACCTTTTATTAGTTAGCTTACATTTATTATTAGTTATTATTTTCCGAATATATTTTATTTAATTAGTGAACATTTTCTTTACCAAAAAGTTTGTATTACTATTCAAACTAACAGATTAAGCTTCTAACTATCTGTGGCGTATTGATATCACAGGGCAGCAGGTGTGGAAACGTTCAAGCAATTAGTAAACAATTAGTAATCGTTCTATCGTCTGTAACACACCAAGGCCCGTGGTTAAACTAGATGAAATTTATTTGGAATGGTGTGTCTATCTTGGTAAATGGGACTTAAAATTTACTCACATAGTTACTCAATATTAGTGTTGCTCGGCTGTAGTTACCTTTTTATCTTTACTGTGTACCTGTTGAGAGAAAAAATATCTCAAAACTACCTACACCCAACACCTGCTCTATATGATTAAAACAAAACTGATTTCTAATGTATTGATTATCAAAATTTTAACAGATTTTAATAAAATACCACAATTTTAGCTTAATATGACAAAACATATAACCGCAGAGCTATCTGTAAAAGCGATTCAGATTCTCAATAATTAACATTGAGTTTATCATTAGGAAGCCCTCTAAATTCAAAATCAATATCAAAACGAATTCGAATAAATATGACGTCACCAATAGATATAATTCCTTGAAAGTTTTGACGTGTATTGATTTTCTGTGTAGCCGTCAGAATGGGTTCAATAATTATAATTGAAAAACTCTCCCAAAGAGCCTCATGGGATCTCCATGCCGTATTATTTTTAGAGAATAGCTATTGTTTACTATATTAAGAAGTTATATTATTATTTCCAAAGAAATATTATTTGATATTTGCAATATGGAACAACATTAAAACTGAAATTGTAAATGAGCACGGAATCGGAATCGCGTTTGACAGCTACAGAGTACCACAGCTAACGATTCTGACAAATTGCGTTGACGCTGCACTGTGACACGTTTTTAACGGAAAGGAAATGTTACATCGTAATCATTAAGTGAATGTTGCTAGGAGATACATTTTCCTGATATACATATATACTGTTGGTCTAAGATCCCGATATACAACGACCTTCACCGAGATGCTTATTTAATGAAACGTATTTTGTATTTAATTTAATATGTCAATAAATATAATCCATATGGGTTGCCTAGCAAATTTCAGTGCAGAGTATTTTAATAAATATTTAAAAAAATTTTTTTTTTAAACATTTCACCGGTATGATTATTAGATAAATTCTATACCAATCGATAGTATGAAGCCCATAGAATATGCAAACGTTAGGTGGTTTTTAATCAATTAATTATTTATGTGTATATTTTTTATGTGACACTAAAGTGTATATATACATCTTTAGTAAAAAAGAAAGTTATAGTGATACATATATTATAATACTACTCTGATTAAAAATATTGATTGAAAAAAAATAAAAAAATGTACTACATGCAAATTATAAAAAAAAATTTTTTAAATATTAATTAAACATACTCTGGACTGAAATTTGCTAGGCAACCCATATGGATTATATTTATTGACATATTAAATCTATATATTTAAAAATGAAACCCGTTTTCCGTTGTCACGACATCACATGAAAACGGCTCGACCGATTTGTCGCGGAAAATTAGAAAATTCAAGAATACTTAACCACCATACAATTCGAACTTTTTGGTGTAACCTTATGGCGTTTGACATAACACAACATTGACAGAATGCGTGCTGCAAATATCGTCAGAGGATGTAAGAAAAATGAATATCGTTCAAAATAAATGCTTCGATCGGAGTTATTATATTGATAATATAATAATATGCGAGCCAGAAAAACAAACAAAGAATGTTGTATAACATAAAGCATTAGAATAATAAACACTTTGTTTCTGAAATATTTTTTAATTCATTATACCAATTTGAAATCAATATTCATAGTTAAGACAGGACAACGTCTGTCGGGTCCGCTAGTTAAATATAAAATACGTTTCATTAAATAAGCATCTCGGTGATGGTCGTTGTATATCGGGATCTTATACTATGTAAACAGCTTAGTTTTGTTGTAAAAGCTCATTTACATTCAATTTTAAATTATCTTAAAACAGGTATAATTAAACGCATTGTTATAATTTAAATTGCAAATTTTAAAAGACCCATGTAACGTGTTTTTATTACTTCGCATTAAGTTCCTAATTATATCCTATTAAGTTCTGCTTCATTCAAAAATGAAATTATGAATCATTCAAAGGTTAATGAAGATGTTATTCAAAGAAGAGCTAATTAAATTTCTTTAAAATGTGATTTATAGAATGCATAGTATGTTTCATAACTCAATATATAGTACGACTTAAAATATTTTACCACCGAAATTGACCTGACTTTTATTATATATTATATACATAAATACGCAATAAACGTGTTATTCAAACGGATTAATATGGTTTCTTTAAATTCGTAATAACAAAAAAATGGTGAAAATACATACGTGTTCTGGTTATGCGAATCCGAATGCGAGCCGGTGGCTGGCAGGAATCTTGCAAAGTGTTTCTGCAACAGTAGCTGTCGAAACGTCTGTCTGAACTGACGCGACATCGAGCAATACAAGATGAAGTTTATCGCTCCATTCAGTAATGCCAGGAAATCCATTAACTCTCCAAACAGTCCATAGCAACGTTTAAAGAAACATGACCCCAGCAAGCCGCTCATCAGCCCCAGAATCCCTTGCGGAAGCTCCGTCACTAGGAACAGAAGTAGGACAGCGAGCAGCATCTTCGTAGTTCTATCAGTCCTTTTGTCAGCTTTATGTTGCCGCTTTACCATTTTCTCGGCGGCGGGACATGAGCTATAGTTTCTCAAATTCTTTTGATGTTGATTCGCACTATACAAGGCCCGAATAAGCCATAGGCTTATAATTGTTAGAATCGAACAAGGTAACAGTTTGATTAACACGGAGTGAACCCAGAAGTTTAATTGGTAAAGGATTCCTTGGCTGTTCGAATCTACGTGATATGCTAATTCAGGGCGTCCCCGAGTGTCACTAACATTTTGTGTATGAATGTCAAATACCTGTAACAAAGAATGTACATTGTATTCAAAACAGGCGAGCATTTTGTGTAAATGATACCATGCAATTGTAGTTTATAAGCTTAATTATTCCAAATGAGTCATTAATATGATTTCTGCATACGCCGCCAATATAGAGAAATAATATATTTTGATATTTGAACAAGAGTACCACTCTAAGACGAGATTTTGTACAGTATTTGTTTTTTCTTTAAGGTAATTAAAAATGCACGTACGATGAAGGTGAGGAAATAGAAAAAAACACACATCAATGTGGTAGAAGTAAAACATACTACACCAGATAAAAGTTTGGGATCGATTTTGATTAGTAAAACAAACGTAATATCATGTCGCATGTCAACCCGTATTAGACTAAATATGCTGTCAACAGCTCAATCACAAAATAACGGAACGCAAAATTCGTTTCGTTTTTCGCTTTACGTTCTTTAGGTCGTGTTTTATAAACAAAATTGTATAAATATAAGTAAAAACAAACAAAATAAGAGCCTTTTGCGGTTCACTGCACGGTCGCCCATCTTAAAATGAGATTGCTCAAGTACTCGGAAGGCGCCTATATAAGTTCGTTCCTCAATACGACTCCAGAAAGTTCAAATAAAGCACTTAAACATTTACTTTTTGCCATCTATTTCCTCGCAACTTTTAAAACTACCATTATTTATTCAACATAAAATCATGTGTTTTAATATTTATATAGTTTTTGCGCAATCAATAGTTACGTGCTTGGTTAATATTATATAACTTTATGAAAATAATAAAAAAATAATTTGAATATTAATTTTTTTCCTTGCATTAACCTTGGTCAGCGTATTAAACAGACCAAGTGTCTTATGAACTGGGGAGCTCATGTGTGACGGATCTTATAAATAATATCAAATTTTATGTTATAGGAAGGTTTGAACAACATCAGATGGCGACGTGTTTTTATTTGATTCGCTAAGAATCAAACCCTAGACTTTTTTAATAGAACAGGTGGCCAATTAGCTGGAGGCACCTGATATTAAGTGGTACCGCTGCCTGTGGACACGTTCAATGCCAGAAGGATCGCGAATGCTGGGGGGGTTCCTCACAGAGGTGGTGCGCGGCAAACAGTGCCTTAAAAACGCTCAGTTGCGGAACGACGGACATTGATAGAGGTGTAATTAAAACTCATACCTCCTGATTATACGCCGTATACTTTAAGGACCAATCTGGTCGCCAAATTGCACAAAAGTACATTGTTTCTTTTCATTTTTTGAAAGGGATATAAATCATAAATCTATCTATCATAATACAACTATGCAACGTTAGTTATTAATTTAGAACAAGAGCCCTTGAGTAAACAGGAACTTTATCATCTTAATTGCAGCTATTTTAATTAAAACTTTCTCGCTTCAGCTGGCCTAGATCAAAGAAATGAAGATGGAGGCTCACCATGAATGTCGGTATGCATAATATTGGTGGGAGAATGAAACTGCTCAGTATTGCGATACTGCAGCGCCTCTCGGTGCATAGGATGTGACTTCGATCTGAGTATCTAGAAAAAAAAGTCATTATAGTTGAGATTTTTTACATCAATTATGTTTATGTAAAGTTTATTACTCTTGTTCAATTGTTTTCAGATTATGTTTTTTTGTTCTTTTGTTAGGGTATTTATTATTAAGCGAATTTGAAATGCTGGTAATTATTAATGGGGCAGACATATTTCTGCGTATTAAAATAATAATTTTTATAGTTTTTTATGTAATAAAGATACCCAGTTTGTTACTTGTTTCATTTACATTTAGTTCTCTTAAACGTTTTATCTACGTTTAAATAACCATAGGTTATAGGTGTTTAATCTCATTAATGTCTATTAATGGTAGCCCCGGCACTTACTTTATCGCAATATATCTCCATATCGCTAACGACAACGTGAGGCAAATCGAGGCTGTATGCAATATCTGCGCAAAATGCATATGGAACAGCAGATACATCGCCCAGGAATATGAAAAGTCCAGTGTTTCCGGAAGTAGCTGAAAGAATTTACGATTATTTAACGAGTTTCCACGTGACTTCTTATTCTAAAATACATTTTTACGCAAAAAGAATTCAGTTAATAAAATCACACAACACACACGAACAAGATAAGAACAAGAAAATTCTAATTTCGAAACAATAATGTACATTGTTAATTAAAGATTTAAATTGGCACGTAGTAGATAGTACCGGTGACCGCAGAGCTGCCTTGCTATTCTGTTACTCACTCTTCGAACTCACACAGCGGTTTTCACAGCGTTTATCAGAATGCCAAATCATAAAATGACTGCTTCACGATTGATTTGAGCGCGACCGCCGCTGCGAAAACCGCTGTGAGAGTTCGAAAAGTGAGTTACAGAATCGCAAGGCTGGTGCTTTCCTTCTACGAATAAGTATGGCAATATAGCGAGGAAATGCTGCTAATAAAAGTATACTGCCACAGGGAGGAAACTTTAAATTTGTTTTCATTTTCTATTTATCCATTTTATTTTTTTATTATTATTACTATGTAGGTTAAGAATATTATAAGTACTGTATATTTGTGTGTTAAAAATAAATGATAATGATTTTATAATTTACCTACATTATTATCGAATCTAAAATCCACCACGCCATGATAATTATTGTTTCGTTATCAGAATCAATGAAATAGACACAACTCTCCCTTATAAAAGTTACGAGAACTTCAACATCTAATTACCAGGTATTTATATATGGAGAACGGGACGTATTCCAGCATCACAAATACGTCAGCTACTGCCAGCCACTTCAATAGACGGTTGATAGGCGCTGCGGCCATATCGCGTCGGGTAAGAACTGCTACGTTCATAGTGTTTGCCAGCACGCCAATTGTACAAACCTATAAAAATAATTAATTTTATTCATATAAACAAAAACATAATTTCCGTATCATGACAATGCAGTGGCGCTACAAAATAGATTATAGCATCAGATTAGCTTCAATTCCTTGATAATATTTATTTTATAGACAAGTATGTGATCCTTTTGTGTCTGACACGTCATCGATTTTTGGATTTCGTGTCATTTCGTGTCGAAGCTCGTGTAAAATTATGCGTATTAGGTAATTATTAAATATAATTAATCTGTTTTAAAATAAGACTAAACAAAAGTTATAGATGTCATTTACGGCATACAACAAAAGTGGCCATGGGCGAGACGTATAGCAAGACGCACAGGTAAAAGTTGGTCTTTAAAAACAACTATATGGAAAGGACCAAGGGGTAGAAGAAGAAGAGGGTGACAGAAAAGTTGGGTAGAAGGTTATAGAAACGATCACAAGAAATGAATGGACAAAGAGGATGGATAGAGAGGTTTGGAAAGAGCTGAAGAGGCCTTTACCCGAGATAGAGTTCTGGTACAGAAGGAGTACGACGAAATAAACAGGCTTTATTATAAGCCCTTTGGAAACTTTCTAACATCGCAATAAATGCAAACCAATATACAGTATGTAATTAACCAGGCTTATTGGCTCTCATAATCCTACTTCAAAATGCTATAACATTATAATCCATTGATAAAATAATACCAATAATGTAATACGCTTTTCCATGAATATCTGATTTAAATTGCGTGTTTCATTGTACCTCATCTACGTTATGTAAAGCTCTTTTAACCACTGCCAACTAGGAAGGTTATATTACAAGAAGAAAACATATGTCATACACATACAGCATTAGAATTCCGTGTAAAAAGTCAATTTATTCAGTCCCTACTTTAGGGACCTCCTTTCTTAAGGTATTACGTGATAAGCTAACCTAACAACATCTTATACTGACTATATCAATATTACAAAACTTGTTTTAAATGAATACATAGAATTGTCTAATTTTATCCACAACGAAGTTAAAGGGGGTCGCCACCGCTTGCCGCTTTTTTATTCGACTTTGGCGTTGCGTAGAGATGTGTTACTCTGCTTCTTCTACAGCAATTACCACAGATTTTTACCTGTAGCTGAGTTTCATCATCGGACGTGGAGGCAGAATACGGAATTCCACACGTATCACCTCGACGTCCTATGTGGAACCAGCAACCCACCAATGTATTTCCGAACCAATTTTTAGGGTCCTTTAAGAAAATACCGTACAAATATTTAAAAGGACAGCAACGCACTCTCGAGCCCTCTGACATAGAGAGTTGCCATGGGCGGCGGGGCGGTATCACTTAACATCAGGTGAGCCTCCTGCCCGTTTGCCCCCTGTTCTATAAAAAATTGAGGGATTGAGCCTCAGGGATAAGTCGCTCTGATACTATAAGACGAAACCAAGGCTTTGAGTATAAATATTTATTAGTGGTTCTAAAAATAAATACAGTAAGCTCTAGGTAAGCTCGATAAAACAAGGTTAAAGTGAAACGTGCTTTAAAAGAAAATTTCATTTTAGAAAACATACGACGGATTTTTCATTTAAATTCGTAACTAAGCCTATTTTATTGGTTATTTCACGGGATTATCGGCACATTATCTATACTAATATTATAAAAGGAAAAGTTGATGAGTTTTTAGAGGGAAATAATCTCTGGATCTACTGAACCGATTTAGAAAATTATTTTACCAATAGAAAGCCACGTTACTTATAAACCTGACAAGTGAAAATACTTTTTCCCGTGATAGTCAGATTTGGAAGTCAGAGATAAAATTGTCGAACGTAAACGTTTCTCACGAACACTGCTTTTACAATGAAAGATTGAGCTTTATAGAGCTTGAGCTTACAAAAAATAAATAAAATAAGTCCTCCGATGTGTCGATCTGTCTGTTCAGAATTCAAAAGCTGCTGCACGGATTTGATTGCGGTTTTCACAACTATTCATATGGAAGCTTTAGGTCTATAATTTTTTAAGGTTTACGAGTCATGGATGCCCGTGCTTGCCCAGGCAGGACGCTAGTACAAAATAAAGAGATATATCAAGTGGTAATATGTAAAGGTTTAAAAAATATATATATATATATATACTTGCCAATAACACACATTCGGTTCTTGTAATAAATTGTATTTGGTTTATTCATCGACTATGCTGCCTCGGCTATTGTGTAACGTATATATATTATTTAGCTAATATGAATAGTAAAGAATTTATTGTAATAAAATTTGTTGGATATTTATTGGAGTTTTAAAAAACATTCTTACTGCTAAACCTAATAATATATTGCGAATAATAATTAATAATAAGTTTAGTTCTGATTGGAAACAGAATTTTGGAACAATCATTAAGGTCCGAAGAAGGAGAAATGCAGAAATCGACGACTCATTGGTCTAGTGGTTAGTGCCCCTGACTGCGAATCCATGGGTCCCGGGTTCGATCCCCGGCTGAGGCGAACATCGATGTGATGAGCATTTGGTGTTGTTCTTAGGTCTTGGTTGTTTAAATATGTATATCTATCTATAATATGTATGTATATCCGTTGCCTAGTACCCATAACACAAGCTTCACCAGCTTAGCATGGGACTACCAAAAGTATTGTTATTCAGGAAATCGGAGATAAATCCTTGATTTTATTTAAGAAAATGCTGTTGGCAAAAATTGTTGACTCTCTGTCAATTCTCATTAATTTTAATTACGTTCTTAGGCTTTTGAGACATTTTCCTCTTCGAACAGATATAAACAATGAAAACGTTGCGTAGGCTTCCACGCGCCATCACAAACACCTTACAGAACTAAATTATAATTGATTACATAGTGCTATTCAATTATATACTCATTTATATTTATATTATATAAATCCCTTTCTTAATAAGGAAACGAGACAAGGATTCACAGAGACAGAGTCTTCTGTTTTTGGTTGTAATTACTTACTACATTAAATTACTTAAAAAAAAGAGTGTGTGTACTTATGTACTCGCGTTAGAAGTTATACTTCTTTGGCGTATGGAAAAAAATAAGTAAAATGCAGTTGTGATTAACGATAAATATTAAAATTATTATTAGTAAATACTACCACCGTCGTATATGAAATTGATTTAATAAAAACACCAAAATAATATTTATTCATTCACACTGTTTAATTGTACTGTTACGAAACACGTGTTCTAAATATAAAAATACTAGAATATACAACTTGAACATAGTTATTATCGATTTTCATGCCACCTAGAACTAACTTCATTCTCTTAATTTTGTGTAACGGCGCGCGCATCGTAAAATTTCACTCTCATAAATTTTTCATAACGCGCCTAAAGAAGTATAACATCAAAAATATTGAATATAAAAATCTTAATAATATACCGAGACAATGATTCAGACAAGATGTTCCTAGGCTTCTGTAGATTAGATTACTTAAAAAAGTATTGAAATACGTCCTAAATTGAAACTTAATTCAAAGTTTGGAAATTTATGTCATCAGTTTTTCAAATATTTTATAAAACATACAATAGTTATATTACTATTAGCGCTCTACCAATTAAATCATTATTTACAGTCAGTCGAACCCCGAAAACTTTATTGCACCAACAATATATTGTACTCAATAATTATCAAACATTATTCTTAAACATTGCATATGCGAGACGCCAATACGACTAG
Source organism: Pieris napi (assembly GCF_905475465.1). Lineage (NCBI taxonomy): Eukaryota > Metazoa > Arthropoda > Insecta > Lepidoptera > Pieridae > Pieris > Pieris napi. The sequence goes on along the minus strand of NC_062235.1, from coordinate 3,794,725 downwards.
ACGCTGCGGTAGTAGAGCTTTTGTTGGTTGTATGGAAATTGAATGATTTAATAAAACATAAATCTACCGCATTCACAACCGCAATTAAAAAATCCAATAACTTTTTATTTTACAAAATGTAAAGGGGAATGACACATTAGTAAAATACTAGGTTTGTCATTGTTTGTATAGATGAAATAATATATGATAAAAACTATAATGCTGAAACATATAACATAGTAGACATTGCATTACCTAGTGATGAAGGACAAATATCCTTCAGATTCAGGTAACGAAGTTGTTTAATATTAAAAACAAAAGAAATATTATATGTTCGTTTATTAATATTTAAATACTATTCTGTAACACGTGATGCGTACAAGCGAACACAGAATAAAACGGTAGATATAAAAATGACAAATGAGACGCGACAAAGATCACGCCATGTATACAAAATAATGTTGGCGCGTAACTGAATATATGATAATATTGTTTAAATATATGGATTACATTATTTTACGAGTAAATTAATTTATAGAATGCATTTTTGTTTTATTAGTATTTGATCAAAAACCCATTTAATACTCGTACTCGTAGGTAAAATTATGCTTAGAAAATTACACTAAATAGATTGAATTCTTGATCTTACTGATACTTTCACACTATAAATATGCGTAAAGAAACCTGACAACAAAAAATATTATTATATATTATTAAACAATAGATAAAAATAGGGGCCTCATAGCCTAGCGGTCTTATTAAGTGGCAGCTAGGTGAGGGGTACCGCGTTCGATTCCCGGTTCGAGGGCAAGTTTTAATTTAATTTAAATTTGTTCTCGGCCTTTGGGAGGGTTGTGCGGTACCGGGCGAGTGCCTAAACCATACATGAAGGACACGGTCGAATTTCTAAAGACAAGCACGAATTATAAAAAAATCCTATACTTGACGCTGGCTAATGCACATCGTGCCAGAGCCAAAAAATAAAAAAAATAGATTAAAAAAATTTAGCAAGCAGGTAAAATGTTCACATATATGAAGTTAAACATATATCTCAAAATAGGCAATTTTTAGTAATACAGTAAATATATTGTAGGAAATATTAAATTTTATATCTGGAAAACTTGGAAATTTTATTCAATTTTCAAGATTCTTGATTTTGCTACAAGTTCTGTTCTCTTTCACTGGTTATATGCAATTTATTCAACGTTGAATTTTCCGCAAAGAAAATCCTGGGATTAAACTGTTTATATTAAAGCCTATAATGAAATGTTTATCGCGGTTTTTAATCTAGAAAAGACTTTTTAATCTAGTTTGTGACATTGTGTTGAGCGCGCATCATCAGAATTTTATGCAGCAAAATTAAACCTTAAAAGTACGTTTTAACTTTGTTGTCAATCTAACGTTTTGAAAGCAAATATAGTCGTAGTAGATACAAAATCGTATTTACACTTTAAATATAATTATAACGGAAATACATTAATTTTACTAAGTTTTATTAGCGGCCAATTCGCAGCAGTTTTCAGAATTTTTATTCTTGAGAAAAAATGCGATAGTCACGACTGATTATGAAAGGAATGTTTTTTTTTTCAAACTGAAAATCGTACGAACTTTGATATTATAAAAACATATATCAAATTCCTATAAGTACGCAGAGACATGGCAGTTCCACTGTTCGCTATACTTTTCTTTTGAGAACTGTGAAATCGGCTCCAAGTAGAAGTCTCCCTAGATCCAGGAGGATGGACCTGCAGGAAGACACAAAAAGAGCTTAACTCTGCCTCAAAGGCCGACAACGTATCCACTGTCAAATCTCACGAAAATAGAGGATACCGTGAGTAATTTCTGCAAAAACCCTTCATCTTTTAGTCGATATCAATATTCAACACCCTTTGTCTTCAGTCACCGTGACCACGCACGCTGTAAAGCACGCGAAACGTCGGGAAAAATTTAAAATTATGTAAAATAATTAAAAGTTTATAATTCAATCATACCGTTAAAAAAGTGTTTTCTTTAAATGTGTAAAAGTTATGTTAATAAAAGACAATACAACGTATCCACTAACTAATTGCACAATTGTCATTTTATAAAAAACTAAAGTGAACATATTATGATTTAAGTAATATTCCACCTTTATCTTCGTATTGTATTGATGTGACTCCGGAAGTCTCTTAATAAACCGCATTGTTAAATTGTATAGTATAAATAACACTGTTAATCATATGATCAATGCTTCATTACAAATTTGCAGTTTCATAAAAGTTATAAAATGCCTGAATATGTATATCACGTAAGTCATTAGGACATATATACATTGTCATATGTAAATTAGTAGATTTCAATACGTGCTTTAACCACAAAAGCTATCAGTATCCTCATCACGAATAATATGCGAAATTGATTATCTAATAGAAGAGTAATATAATAAAATAAATAAATAATAGAAGAGTACCATGTTATGGATGCTACGCGAAGCGCTCAGTGGGCGTAATTAGAACTAAGCAGTAGTAGAGTAGTAGTAGTAGTAGTAGTCCAACTTCGATTTTGTTCCCTTTGTAGAGATCCTTGGGCCGTGGGGTTCAAATGCATAGACGCTTATTAAAATTTAAGTTGGCGCCTGGTAGATAGTACTGGTGACCCCAGACCTGGTGCTTTCCTGGCTCAACGAATAATCGCAATACAGCGAGGAAATGCTGCCACAGGGACCAAACTTTGTTTTAATTTTTTGTTTAATAATTTTTATTATTACTTCGTAGGTTAAGAAAATTGGAAATACAAATTTCCATAAATGAAAAAGTTACAAATTATCAGAAAAACAGTAGACACACAAGTTATTATTCGTGTAAATGCAAATTGTGTCCGTCCAATGGGCAATTGACTTAGATTTTAAAACTTTTCAGATTATTTATTATTGTCATTGTAATTTTTGTAATGATTGCCTTTTTACAATAAACATTCTCTAGTCAAGATAGCGTCGCACCAGCCCTATGATGTATCATGTCTGTGAAAACGTAGATTTTTTTTTTACGTATCCTTAATAAATTACACATATATTATTTTTCGATCAAAATCAGTCGCTAACAAAAATAAACTCCAAGACTGTATTAGGGTAGCGAATATTATATACAAGAATGTTAAGACATGTCGATTAAACTAATCTGTGACCATTTTGTGTCACGTGACAGATATATGAAAAGCAACATTTTTATTATATTTCGATAAGTTAATGTTCGTTTTCCAGTAATTTTATTCTATCATGCTTGCTTAATATGGATTACTCTCATATATCTTATTGTCAAATAGCACGGTTAAAGTAAAGAACTCTGCCGTCCTGCCGAATTCTGTTTACGCTGTGATGAAAAGAGAGATGTGTGATGGCGGAAATGTTACGTTATAGGTACAGCAATAAAAAAAATTATGCTAAATAACTACAAAATACATATACATTCCGTAGGCAAATAAGAAACAAAGGGAAGAACGAACATGCATACAACACGTGTAGTACCTACTATACTATTTATATGGAAAGCTGATACTTTCGAGCTGTCAAAAACTTTATTATATTGAAACTAGTACTATTTATTAAATCTAGAAGCATTGTAATTAGAATTCATACCTCGCCGTAATAGTTAGGACATACGATATTACGATGTGCTTCACCATAACAGTATATTAAATGCCGCAACTAAATAAATTAAAGGACTTAATTAAAATAACCACTGGCGTGAAAAATTGTATCTAATAAAACCAACATCTTGTCCACCTACTTATTCCAAAGGGCGACTATTTATAGATAAAGAAAATAAAAGTACTTTGTTACGGGAATAACGGTTTAACAAATACAAAAATATCTGAAGAAAACGTTCATTATTATTTTTAGATTTCAGCTAAAGTCTTAGGAGTTATTTTTTGTACTTAAAGAAGTATTACGTCTTTTCTTAACCGACTAAAGATCACCACACTGTCAACTATCGGGTGCTTAGCTACTTTGGCCTTATTGCCAGGAGAGAGCCGAATAGTCTCGACAAATCTGGTAATGGTAGAAAGGAGTGATGGCAGGAGATGTCCGGCTAGATCGCCTTCCCGTTGGTCTGACCAAATAAAGACAATTATGGATCTCCTCCTGAGATAAGATCGGTAAGGGCTTTCCAAGACAGGCACGACCTTCAGTAATGAAGACTAAGACTAAAAGATAATAAACCTTTATAGCATACAGCCCTTAATACTTTAATGTACTTTAGTACTTATTTTATATGTAATACCGTAATGAAAAGCTTTCATCAACCTCCAAAATTATAAATATTTTTAAGTGTAAAAACATCCAATTACTCAAAACTCAATCCGTTGGGATAAAACCGGTTTTCAATGGAGCGTACAAGTCTTTCATCTTTAAAATCCCTAACATTAAGAGTAAAATTGGTAGTCATAAAAGGAAACCTGTCTTGTATAGATAACGACATGATGCCTTTATAGCGTGGGAGAGTATTTAGACCATAAGTTTTGACACCAATTATAAATAACTTACCCGTTATTATTATGACATCATGATAATTAATATGACATTTGCATGCCTATTTTGATATGGTAGGTTTCCATTAATGGTGCCACTTTCGTTGCAAATAAACTATTTATTATTATTTATATTTATATCTTGATCAACGGTATATTTATGAACCACATTTCTGTGTCTGTTAGTATTTTTATAGGCAAGTAGAAGCAAGGGACATGTGTTGACCTACTATCTAAACACTATGTCACAGCGTGGTTCACCTTACGGACGTTAATTGCGCATAAATAAAGTATCCATTGGTCCATGGCCTTTAAGATTAACAAGCGCACGCTCATACAGATTTAAGGTGAGAATCAGAAACAGAGACTCCTGCATTGCGATTCTGTAACTCACTTTTCGAACTCTCACAGCGGTTTTCGCAGCGGCGGTCGCGCTCAAATCAGTCGTGAAGCAGTCATTTTACGATTTGGCATTCTGATAAACAATAAACTACAAGCTCCCTGCTTGTCAAGACGTAATGTGAAATTGCTTAACAGAATACCATGAGATTCCAAAAATGACGTGAGTGACGAAGGGAGCGTTGCTAGAGCGACGTGAACTCACGGATTAACAGAATCGCACGGCTGTATATCAAAATCCAATATTGAAAAATGTTGACTACATTTTTTTACACTTAGCGCTACGTCTCGGCATCTGAGGGTTGTAGTGGTACAATACGTGCTACGCTATTATGGAAACTCGTAGAACAAATAAAATTGGTGATATATGAATCGTGCATGTATGAAAAAAAGCTAAAGTCCACATGTTACGTACAATGTGCCAATAGTACCTTTAAACAGGAAAAACAGTTCTTGTGTAGTCTCTTATATCGAATTAAAACTTTAGGACACAAAACTTACGTCTGGGAGAACTAAAATTGGTTCCAACGCTCCTCCATCAACAGATATCATAACAATTAACAATGCTTTGAGGACATGCTAGACGTTTTGCGTTTTTAAGAAGATACTGCAAGATTTTACGAGGGTAAAATTCTTATCAGATTGGCCGATAAATACGTTTTCATCCAAAAAATATTGTTTTTATCAAATGTATTAGTAATTGTCATTATTTTTACATCTTTAAATGTTTGTTTTTTTATGGTATTTTTTTCTCGTGTGCATGCTCTATATTTTTAGTGTAGTATTTTTTCTTTGAGAGAGAGTTTATTGTGTACACTCACTGATAGACGAAAAGATCAGGTTTGTAAATCGAAAGATAACCGAAACTGCAGCAAATTATGTTTGGCTGAAATTCATCCTTTGCATCTTTAAAAAAGATACCATTTGCAAACAGATTTTTTTGATCGTCTTTTCAATAAAAACCTAGAAAACCACGCAGAGGAAACACAACAAAATAAAACTCAAGGAATGATAATTTTGGCAATTAATATAATGAAATGTATCTTGAACGTTATCGAGTAGTACCAGCCTTTTAAATTGAAAAATAACGCACGATTGTTTGTGCGGTTTTGTACCCGCTTACAGAATTTTCAGGAACTCAGAGATTTCGTAGCATAAATCTTTGTAAAAACTTGTTTCATTTTAACTTTCTATTCAATCAACAAACTTTAATGAGATATTTTTTTAGCAAATTAATATTCTACACGGCGATAAATACTTTATTAAACAAAATTAGAACGTAGTTAACAAACCCAGAGCTTTGTTAGTAGATATTATTATAATTAAAATTATTGGAAACAACATATAATTTTAGGAGTAAAATTATGAATTATTATAATATTTGCTTAAGTTTTTTTTACCTTTTATAAATAATGTTTTGATTTAGACAAGTTAAAATGAGTGCCAAATCAACAAATATACAAAGAACAACAGGCTCTATCATGCTTACCACGTAACTTCACTAAAATAAATAAATAAGTGGTGCTACAAGCTTTTTAGGTATTGGACTCAGATTTCTGTATCTGTTTCTACCGTCTACTTTTGGGTCTAAGGCAAGCCGATTTCCTCACGATGTTTTCCTTCTGCGTTCGAGCGAATATTCAATGCGCACATATAAATAAATTCCATTGGGGCACAGCCGGGGATCGAACCTACGCCCTCATGGATGAGTGACGCACGCTGAAGCCACTAGACCAGTGATGGGCAAAGTACGGCCCGCGGGCCAACTCAGGCCCACGAAAGTATTTAATCCGGCCCGCCGAGGGTCCATCGACATAGATAGTATACGGCGCGTTATAATTACGTTTTGACGGTTCAGAAGAAAAAGTAGATTCTACTTGTAATGTTTTAATAATATTATGATTAAAAGCTTTAACACACAATGCATTTTCTATGATTCTGGCCCTCCTCTAGAATTTCTTAAAATTTGTGGCCCGCCATTAAAAAAGTTTGCCCACCACTGCACTAGACCAAGACTGCTCAACGTAACCTCTATAGTGATTTCAATCAAAAGTTTTGATAACAATTGGCAAGAAATTTCACTCCCTAAAACTCATTTTAGTTATTTAAATAGCTGTAACGCAGGAATTTAGTTATTGAAATGGCAAATGCTATTGAAGTTTCATGGTCAGCAGTGTTGCGTATATAGAAAGTTATTTCATATTTATGGTCAAATATAACAATGGTAATTAAAAAAAAACATTTTTAATCACCTCATAACCACATTTTGAAAAACACAAAAATATTTGTAATATCATACACTGGTATTACAAACAAATATTTTTGTTTATTAAGAAAAAAACATATCATTAGATTGTGCAACATACAGGTCTTTTATAAATTACATTTCTCCATTATTGTCTCAATAAAGTTGGGTAATGGCGGCAATAAGAAAGATTTATAAACACGATTTAGTGTACCGTCATGTCGTATTAGATACGGTGGGCAGGTATGCAAATATTGAAGTACAGATATTCGGAGCTGAAAATTAGAAGCAGTATTCGTATTAAAATGGAAGCAACTTTTACCGTCATTTTCTTCCTAAGATTATCTGAGGGTATTATCCGATGGCCGATGGGATACTAATCATATGCAATCGTAAGCGAAAAAGTAAAACAAAAATGGGAAGAGTGGTAAAATAAGAAAGACGGTTTCCCTTCTTTACTGATTTTTAAATATTTTTTTTCTATATAGAACGATGCAAAAAATGCAAAAGGCAAAATATGTTAAGTGATACCGCCGCCCATGGACACTCTCAATGCCAGAGGGCTCGCGAGTGTGTTGCCGGCCTTTTAATAATACGATATAATCGTACACACGTACGTTTGTTACAACCTATTGTAACAAATGATTCGATCTACTTTATGTTGCATGTACGACGATTATTTTGTTAAATAAAACGAAATTTTAAACGTCTTTAGAATAAAATGCACTCTAAATATTAAGGTTTTAGTAAAAAACTTCCGAGAAGGTTTTTACTCCTTTTTGCGGCACTTGACTATAACGGTTAGCTTTTAGTGATGTCTAAGAAAATTCTATTTGCTGTTAGCAAACATTATTTCCCATTTATTGTACGTATAGTTTATTGGTGTTTTTACCCCTAGTTTCTTAAGCTATTACCACTAGTAGGTATTTCATGACTTATTAATTTATATTGGGTTTTTACAAATCACAACTTCTTTACTCACAACATAAGGGATCGGCACCTGCGTATGCACAAATTATGCAACCAATTTCAGTCACAGCGACAAAACGACTGACATGTCAAAAGATATATAAGTATAGTAGTCCGTCTAACGCCCGAACCCAATAATTAATCCACAATCTCAGATTGAAAACAATCTGAGATCAGACCGTGGCAGTCGATCGATCTCCTATATGCATCCCAATAAACAAACCGTACGAAGACAATCCATTTTTGGCGACGGATAAAATGCTCTTTGTCGTTCCATTTTACCGAGTTTTCACTCACATTTGATAATCAATGTAACCCAAATAAAGTAAATAAAACCGTAGAAATAACATTGAAATATACATGTGTATGTTAAAACATAACAAACAGTTTTTTTAATTATTTACAAAAACTGGTGTAAATTAAAATCTGTTAAAATAATTAACTGTTAAAATGGAGCTTTCGTCAACTGTCATTTTCATACAAAGGTCTATCCGCAGACACTGATACGACCTCCCATGGATAGCGTGTATCGACAGATGGCTTTTACAATCCATCGATTGGTTATTAGCACACTTGTTACAACATTTGGATTAAGATTACTGCCTCAGGTGGTGGATTATGGATTGAGATAGGTTATTGGGGACGGGCGTTAGGGTCTAACTTTAACTTTTACCTTATTAGGTAACTTAGAGTTAATCCCTGGAACTGATCCTTTTGTTTTATTTTTTTTTCACCTATATTATTCGCTTTTTAGTTCAAATATTTATGGTTTGAAGGAAATCTGTTAGTTAATAATATTTATTAAGTATAAAGCATGCATTACGTAAAATCAGTTTTTATTGTTATATTTGTGAGTTCATTTTATTCAAGTTTCTTACTAATGGAACTAGAAAATTTCCAGTTCATAAATTATTTTTAGAATTGAGTCATTCTATATTGCATAAAAATCCTGTGAAACTAGCAAATGGGTCAATACGAAGGCGGCTTAAACGTTGTGGGTGGAAAATATTTAAAATGCCATCTTTGTTGTGTAGCTTTTATAAGATTTAGTTTAATTTACGACTCATCTAGCACGTTGGACTGCAGATCATGAAGTCTCGGGTTCGCTTACTTCGAAATACTTGATTCGAATGGGCCTGAATAAAAAAATCGCAACGTAGATTTTTCTTTAAAGAAAAAGATCCCATCGCAGTATGAGAGTTATGGAGTAGAGAGAGCCTTTGGACACTAAAATACCTTCGGGAATATTCTCATTAGAGATAAGCTGTGGCTGAGTCGACCCACTGATCATTATTATTAAAGGTTTTAAGATTAGTTGTGGAATAGAATAACCAGCATTTAAAAATGCAAAATTAAATATGTAACAACGTGCGTACGTTTAGTCAAGAAATCCCGTTCTTATTTTTAAAAGCTTTCTCTGCATGAATTTGATGCAAAATAGATGTTAAAGTTTTTTTTTTTTAATGGCTCTGGCACGATTTGTGCATTAGCCAGCGTCAAGTATAGAATTTTTTATAATTCGTGCTTATCTTTTTTAGAAATTCGACCGTGTCCTCCATGTACGGTACCGCACTACCCTCCCAAAGGCCGAGAACAAATTAAAATTAAATTAAAACTTGCCCTCGAACTGGGAATCGAACCCGTTACCCCTCACCTAGCTGATGTTAAAGTTTCAGTGCTAGTGAACGCTGTGACAATGTCATTACACATAGTCAATAATTATTATACGACAAATGAAAAGTCTTGCAAAATAAATACTTTGTCACCTTTATTTATTTGCAGAGTGACAAGGACGAAACATTAAGTAGCTTAAGCAGCGTAGCAGAAACATTAAAATTAAATTTCTAGAGAATTCAAAAAAAATGTTCTTCAGTTTTATAGATATTTTTTATTAAAACTTCCTTTGAAGGCACGAACACGAACTTTGAAGGTACGTTAGCTAAACCAGAAGTTCCAAGGCTGATTAACTATCTAGATTATAACGAATCAGTATCAAACTATGCAAACAATTAAGTTCAACATTCATTAGATAACTTATCACTTCCACGATGATATTGCATATCTAAAATGTATATGAACTCATTTACAGAAACGTTTTTTAATATAGCTTTAATGTTATTTATTCTGTGGAACTCCGAGAACCCCGTGGTTGATAGATTATTCTTGTCTACTTCTTTGTCACTTTTTAAGACGGGAAAATCTTTTAGCTATCTAAAAAAACAATTATTGTTCGCTGGTCGGTCCTCTGCTCTATGCCATGTTCAACTATGCCTCAGAGCTGATAAGTGCAGAGGCAACTTATTAAACAATTATTAAATACTAGCAGACCGGCCAAGCGTTGCTGTGGCTAAGGTTTTTGTTATATTACATAGTAGCAAACTATTCAAGGGAAACGGTAGGAGAACACCCGTCATAGGGACCATGCTTTTTTGGTGGTTATGCCATTATATTGTAGCTTATGTGAAACGTTGGTACTTTCAACACAGCGCCATCTGTTAGAATTGTGATTATCAAATAATAAACAGATATTTTGCAATAAAATAATATTGCGGGTATAAATTGAGATATAAGCTATCCTATCTTTTAAGTTGGATCAAACTTCACACGGTGTGCAAATTTGATTGATATCGGTTCGGTAATTTAGGAGGCCATAGCGGACAAACAACGTGACACGTAATTTATATATATTAAGATTACTCACTATTAAGCTGACATATCCATGAATGCCATTGTAAGCTTCCAAAACATCTCTGAAGTCACCATCACAGTAACCACAGGACTCCGGCTTCTTCGGCAGGTTAAATTTAGCATCATTCACGACTTTGGCCAACACAGAGCCAATATTCTCTTTTATACTATCTTTAGACGCTTGTTCCTTAAGTGCAGATATTATTTTTGTCTGATTGATAGTTATGTCCGATGAGTTCCCAGACGCAGCGAGTATCTCATTGAATATGTCGACTAGAGTCTGCGAGTTGTTCGCCATTTTGATGAAGACATGCGGCGAGTCAAACTGTAACAAATATTTCTGTTAATTTAATGTGAATACAATGGTTTGCCCAATTTAGGCGGATTGGTTTAATTTAATTAAAAAACAAATAAAACCTAAATAAAAACTATTCTAAGTAGTCTAAGTAAAACGGGTGATAAGGTGTTTACGATAGCATCTAATAAGAAACGTTTTTACTATAAATTAATTTAATGTGATAAACACACAAACTTGTGTTTTTAAACAAAAGCTTAAGCTTTTAAAAGTAAATACGAAATAGACTTTAAATTAAGTGAAAGACTTTCGTTTTTATATTAGATTTTAACTTTATATTAGGTTTAAAATGCTTAATTATAGTAATATTAATGTCTGTTTTCTTTAACTATTCTTTTTCTTTTTTCGCCAAGTATCGAAGTACTTCGTCTACTAAAACCAGTCAAGTAAAAAACTAAATGAGCAGAGTCACGGCAAGTTCTATGGAACCTATTAAATACCTAAATTTAATTTTTAGTCTATTCTGGTATGGTAAATTGAGCTGTAATTGTTGATCTGTATACCAAAAGACCTATTCAAAAAACCGAATATCTCTTACCCAAAAATTGTGAAGTCAGGCATAGAACATGTGAATGTATGAAACGAATTAGATCGCATTTGAGTTGTTATTCAACACAACAACATTGTTATTTATGAGTCACTTCTAGACTTAATCAATCAAGGTCACGTACTTTTATCTGATTCGAACTAAAGCTAGATATTTTCTACATGAAGAAATCTTCACGGAGGAAGATATACTTTTTGTTCAAAAGCTTCCTCTTCATTCTTACTGTTGCAGAGCATTTAAACACTTTTTATTGGATTAAACGAGAACCATAATACTCTCTAGTTCGGCGCACGTGAAGACAAAAAGCAATATTTAACACTTTCAACGTTATAAATTCTATTTTCATAGGAAAAGAGTTTGAGGTCGAGGTGAAGTTAATTCATACAAATTTTACAACCAAAAGTTAAGTTCGGCGGTTAGTGGCGTAGCTAGGCAACCAAGGGCCCTGGGGCAAATTGAAATTTGGGGCCCGCTGCTGTGTAAACTGATTCGGTTTTATCAAATATAAATATGAATATGCAAATACTTTAAGAATGCTAAGCTACTTAAGCTATTTTGTGCACTGCAGGGCACTCGAACAACTGTGTTGTTTAATTCTTTCTTATAAATGCTTCCAATCTCGAATTCCGAAATGCACATATCACTATCCGTGAAATTGACGACACTGCCAACCTACAGAAAGAATTTAGGGGAATTCCCTAAGCATAACTTTTGAATTTCTCTCAACTGAGTTGTCATGATTAAAGTGGGTTTGCAACCTGTCATATTTATTTTGAAAATGGGAGAAATTTCCAAAATTTCAATTCGATCGAGATTTCTGGTAAGGATTTGAGGCCCCCCTGAGCTTGAGGGCCCCGGGGCACTGCCCCGCCTAGCCCCTAGGTAGCTACGCCACTGTGACGGAGTTTTGCGGAGGTGTTTAAAATACATGAAGCTACTTCGCCGAGCGGTAGAAGTAATTTTAAGACAGCCAACTTAAAGTTTATTTATTTATGTATAGGAAGAGACTGGCTGTCCACAACACAGGGAGTCCTGTGCAATTTAACCTTAATATCCAGTATGTATAATAAAGATTTTTCGCTCTTTCTTTCTTTCAACAAAAAAACAGGAGAGAAGAAAGAAACAATAAAACTTATAAAATATTTAAGAAAGTGTATTTTTAGAATAGATTACAAACTTGGGACTAATAAAGGTCAACCCAATTGACATAAGATACTATGTTTTCATCACAAAAGGTGTTTTAAGTTTTCAACTAATCGTCAAATATTTATTTTTTGGTCTGGATTAAAACTGTGTCTCCATTAGTGTATATTTGATTGTTTGTATGTATAAAAAATATTCTTATCTATTCAAAAGTCCAGATAAAATAGGTGAAGTCAAATCAAATCAAATTCATTTATTCATATAGGACACAATATACACTTGTGAACGTCCAAAAAGAAATACAAAGTCTTCATAACGTTATTCGTTACAACGAAAACCTCTCTATAACGTAAAAATGACTCCACCCCATTAATATTGTTGTTGTGTCTTAAAAAAATTAGGAAATAATCAATAAATAAAAAACACGATTATTAACAATTGTTTAATTAAAAAAAATGATTTTTAAGTGAATGTCATATCTCTTATAACCAATAGAAAAGTAGAAAATGGCTGATTGTTTACAAATTTCAATACATTGCGCAAAACTTTTTTTTTTTAATACTTAGACGCGTTTCCGGCAGCAAAAATCACTTGTAGTTTTCCAATGAAAGTCCCTTAAGACTCCTGCGTAATCAGTATCATCAAATGCGTGTAACGAAATTCAAAACTATTACCCTCAAACGGATGTAACTTTTACTTTAACACATTTTTAATGCTTTGTTAATAAACAATACGACTCGGGACGACACGAAAGTATGTAGACTGTTAAAATACGGAAAGTCGATTGAACTTGTTGCAACTTATTCAAATTAAGGCCGATTTACATTATCTTAGTGTTTAGGAGAGTGCTTTAGGATAGTACTTTAGTTGAAACATGTAAACGCTACGCTCAAGAACTTGCCTTTCAAGTTGTACTAAAGCACTCTCCTAAACACTAAGATAATGTAAATCGGCCTTAAGAGACGGGCTGCGGAACGTACGGAAAAGAACCGGCATCACATCTGCCGAGGAGCTGTTTAGTACAATAAACCCTGCCATTTAAGCTCTTAACAGCCAAACTTTAGTAGTAAAGCGGCATCTGAAGAAGAAGAAATAATAGCCTTTGTTACTTAGGATGTACCTTTACATTATATTGGTCGAAGAACTTTTCAAATCGGTCTAGTAGTATTTCACTTTTTGCAACACGCAATAATACAAATCTCCGGTTTACAATATTACAAAGATCAGCTTGCTTGAACACACCCGTTTTGTAGACGGGAGTTTGTTGAGAAAAGGCTATAAGAGAGAGAGAGAGTCTTCTAGAACTCTTTAAATACGTTAGGTACGTATTTAAATAGTTCTAGAAGACCATACTCGTATATCAGTCTGTTATCGAAATCCCAAACAGAGACTATAATATTCAATAAAATCTCATTAAATTTATTTAATAAAAATGAGTGAAATATTTTTGCATCTGTTATGATTCTCATAATTGAAAATGTTGATTAAAAGCTTAGTATTAATATCCAATCTTTTAAAATATTGAATTTATAGAGAGAGTATTAAACGATGACAAAGGATAATTAACCACTAAATACTTGATAATAAAAAGAATTGAATTATGGCTTTTCATAAAACAGAAACATATATGACGGAGTGAGATCAAAGAGACAAAGAGCGAGAAATGAGGATAGGATTACGCGTGGAGAAAGGAAGGTAGAAAAAGACGGGGAAGGTAACTAACAATGAACAATAGGAATATCGTCGCTCCGACATATATGATAAAGTTTAGCGTTGGGTTTTGGGTTTCCCTTTTATAGATAAACTAGCTGCCCCCATGAACCGTGTGCCCCCTACCTTGGGGACACACCCACGGGGACCAAATGTTTTAAATTTGTTTTAATTTTCTGTTTATTATTTGTTTCATTATTATTACTAATATAATAAAATACATTTAATAAAAAGAGAAATAAGTACTAAGTACAATTGAATTTTCCAATTAAAACTGTGCCTAGCTAGGAAATATTTGATGTCTTTTGTCTTTTCAGAAATAAAAATTGTCATCTGGGGGTCTAGCCAAGATGGCTTAACAGTAGTGTATGTAGAAAGTCGAAAACTAAATTTGTATGAAAATGACAGCTCGTGTCGACAGTCGGTAGCCTAGGCCTTATAAGCGTGAGTCGGGATACAATAAGCGACGCCATGACAGTGCTACGAAAAGACACACATTAACGCTTACGCTATTCGGTAGCCAACGGCCAATTTATGTTTCGGCAGTGTAGAAAAAACGGCGTTTTTCCGCCATGTTTTAGCGTGATCTCAAAAGCTGCTGTTTGCAATAATTCAGTACAACTATTGCCATCTTTAATGGCTACCGTTTTAAAAACATGGTCATATTTTGGACGTTTTAACGAAATGGTTTTAATTTGTTATCTGTCTTTTTTTAACACTAATGAACATAATTTGTAGTTCTAAATATATTTTATTGTAATTATAATATAAGCTAATGATATAATATTGATTTAAATTAATCAAATAAAGTGGATTTATACTTTATGAACTTTGGAAATATAAAATCTAGTGAGCAATACTAAGTAATGGTAAACAGATATTTTCTTTAATTATTTACTAAGTTAATATACTAGAGAAGTTATTATAATATTGTTAATGAATGAGAAGTTTGAATTCAAGTCCCTTGGGAGTTACTGACATTGTTTGGTTATTAAAAACTTTAATTGAAAATAAGCAGCAAAGTGACAAATTGAGTATATTTTTAAGTTTAGAATTAAGTAAAGAGTTTTAATATTAAAGTTACCTATTGAACAAACCTTGGACCGATCTTACAGTTTAGTTTGTCAGTTTTCTATTTGATCAAAGTACTAACTAAAATATTTTCTTTTCAGAAATAGAGAAGCTAATAAGACAACTAAAAGTATTAAAAAAACCACAAATGGACAAGTTTTATCTTTTAATTAATTTAAGTGTTATATTATGTACCTGAAAATGAATTTGATAATGGGGAATGAAACACTTTATGAATAATGTAAAAAATAAGACAAGTGGAGTATGAAATAATGGTTGGTTAAGTAACATTACCTCAAGAACAGGAAACAGTAACTGAAACTATGTTCTTCCACATTTAATCTTAATAAGTTCAGCTGTTTGAATGTTAATGAGATATTATTATAAACAAACTGCATTTGTAGATTTTGGGAAGAATTATACAATAACTATTATTATTTACAATTGTTGTGTTAAGGAAACAATCACTATTTTTAGTTTTTTATTAGTTAATTATCTACATATTATATAAATATGAATACATGTACATTAGGTAGTAATGCATTTAATTTGGTGCACCTGTGTGTGTTCAGTAGTAATGTCTGTATTGTTTAATAAGTTGTTACATATGCTTATTTTTCTATGTAGACTGCATTATGTTAAGGAAGATATTTGGTGCCTTATTTTAATAAAAAATAACCATAACTGAAACATTTTTATTTTGCTACCCGTTTGTTTAATATTCCTAACTATTAGTAGGTACGGGTCATTCATATATGCATTATCTGTATATTCTTGT
Organism: Pieris napi; assembly: GCF_905475465.1. Classification (NCBI taxonomy): domain Eukaryota; kingdom Metazoa; phylum Arthropoda; class Insecta; order Lepidoptera; family Pieridae; genus Pieris; species Pieris napi. Next base: position 3,778,335 of record NC_062235.1, on the reverse strand, counting down.
AAAATAAACTAATATTGTGAACCACTTTAATGGCTTGTCCTACTAAAGAAGACATAGGTAAATAAATTACCAAAAATAAAACTGACAAATACATAACATACAATGTTTATTCATTTCTTACTTATAAAGATTTTGCATTTACATATTAACTAGTAGGAAATCACTGAGTTAATTGACAAAAATTTAACTTAAAATCAGCATCAAACTTTAATTTATATCAAAGATGTTGGAGCATCAATATGGAGTCAAATGTTGATTAAGGGTTATAATTTCATACCAGACTAAGTTTATATTTTATAATTTTTATTAATCCCTCTTTTCATTTCATTGAGTACTTGCTGCTTTTCAATTCTCACTTTCTAAAAGTATAAATTTATTATAAACAATCAACCTTTATGACTCCAACTTAAACTGAAATTGTTTGTTGGACATAAACAGAGATAATTCCAACTAGTAGCAGATCACTAATAAAATCTACACTTATATACAAAACTGCTTTCAAATTGACATTAAAAATGTTCAAGCACAAACACCAAACCTAATTAAAGCTTAAATCAAACTCTAATTTCAGTGTTCACACTAGTCTACGTTTTTTTTTCTATTGTTTTTTAATCTTTATTTATCAATCCACAGTACTATTTCTATTGTTTCTTCTAACCGGTAACAAAATATGTTGCTTCTTCATTTTACAGATTAGTTGTGAGGTCAAATCCTAAAAATATCAAAGTATGAGTACTACTAATTATATATCGCGATTATGCAATTTCAAAATATTGTATTTATTTGTTAAAACCTTAAATTTTTGACAAAACATGAAACAAACCATAATTAATTTAAACATGCAATTAAATTTATATACCTATTCACTTTGCACCTTCCGTAAATTCCACTTAAATCGAAAATTGTTCCGACCTTGCTAACATTCTAATGTCCCTTTTGCAGCTTCCAATTGCAAATTTACAATAATATTGTAAAGTTTTAACTTTTATTTGTTTATAAAAGTGACATTAGGAATACATTTAATCCAGAGACAATATGACGGAATAAGGTGCTACGAACAGCAGCTCGCATCTACGCTGTCGACTTTGCGGTAATGTATCGACATGCCTCTTGGCTACGAACGAAGCGTTTTCGACAGTACAATTACGCAAAAGCGGTAGTGTATGTAGAATACTTTTCGACACCAATATGGCTAGACCCCCTGGTTGTCATATATCTATAGATGCCTTCAGAAACTTGTGTTTCAAAGCTGCAGTATACAGTAGTTTCGATCTCTAAGGTCTGTTTAAGTTTTGTCAGACATATATTATGTAGGTAATACGAAGTTCACCGGTAGTCTCCAATGTCTTACTGATCGGCTTAATTCTCTCTCGCTACGCAGAGTGTTTGGAAGAATTGTTTGGGTTGATCTCTCCTGCCTCTTTTCAACACCGTACGAGCCGTACGACCTCTAAATTTCACCAACATCATCTTGATGGTTGGAGGTCTTCCACAGTCCGTTTCACAAGGCATTTTCTTTTGCGAACTAGCGAACTGTGGAATCGACTTCCGGTTAGGGTCTACCCTCAGAGATACGACCTCCAAATGTTTAAAAAGCGAGTGTACTCCTCCCTCAAAGGCCGGAAACGCACCCACTAAAAAATGGGTGTCTATGGGCTGCGAAGACTGCCCTTTTTGGTCGTCCCGCAAGCTCGTATTATATTTAAAAAAAAAAAGAATTAAAAACAAGTCCAAATGTATTAGGCAATCGAGTTCTATATAATGTGCTTGCAACTATAATTACGTAAGTAACCTTATAATAACTGAAACTTAATTACACAAAGGCTTTTAACAACAAAACTGGCATCACTTACATGTTATCTATGGGCACACGGCCAAGGCAAAGTTTCAGTTTACATTTTACTTATTAGTATAGGAAGCCTTAAATATAAACTACTCGAGATTTCGCAAAATTAAATCCAAGAGAAGTTAAAAGTATCTGGCCAAGATTCAGATTTTGATGTTTTTTATAAAAATAACTGAATATTCTCATCGGCGACACTATTCTAACTAAAACAGTAATTTCTTTTTTACAATTTGTACACAATATTTCAGAAAGACACTACAGTGCTATAAGGATTATATTTCTATAATCTTTGATGATGAGGATATATCTATAATATGTAGGAGATATTTTTGGAAATACAGTATGAGATTCAGAAACAAGAAGCGCGAACGATACAAATTATATTTAATAAATTCTATACATTATACGTTGAAATAAATAACTAACCTTAACATAAACTAAAATATATTATTAAAAAGAGTCCCTTTAGACAAGGTTCCGAAGATACTGGCAGCGTTCCCCCTTTGAATCGCTAGACTAATTCTTTGTCCGAGGTAGCTGCCAGATCTTCGGTCTCCTGTGATGTCAGCGCGAACTATAACTCCCGCATGTCACATACCAATAGATTTTTGACGTACAAGAGTCATACTTAGCTCAAACTCTCGTTTTTGAATCTCACCCTTAGAGCCTTTTACAACGTACTTTTAAACTGTTTTTTTTAAATTTAATTGGCTTCTACCCAGAAGAACTGGCCAAATTAATAAATATAATTTTAGTTTTATGCAAAACGGTAAAAGGTATTTCGATACTTTCAACACATTCATGTTTAATTTCGGATACCCTATGAATAAGTAATTTAATCATTATTCCCGTCGTACGGTAAATGCGTCAAGCGTCCGTAATTCAAGTTTCAGAATGCATCAATCATTCGATGACGAAAATCATAAATTATATTTATGAACCATCAATTTCACTTGCGTCTATAAATTCTCAATACGTTGATGGGTTTTTATGTTTTAATATCGTATATTAACTTGTTTTTCAGATATACTTTGGGGGAAAATCTTATACGGCATTTACAGAGAGTGTTCAGAGGAGTTTTTCGGTTTAATACCCCTTGCTGAGTTTCAGCATCGGACGCCAAGACAGAAAACTAAATACCATCCGTATCACCTCGACGTCCGTCGCGGTTCTTAAGGCAGTTTTTGCCGCGCATCACCACTATGTGGCACCAGCTGCCCACTGAAGTAGTTCCGAAGAAATTTGGGTTAGGGTCCTTTAAGAAAAGGACGTTCCAATTCTTAAAAGGCCGGCAACGCACTCGCGAGCCCTATGGCATTGAGATTGTCCATTTATTTCTTCGATAGTAAAAACACGTGGCATTTTAATTTACACTTCGTAATTTGAGATGTAAATAAATTATTTTGCATAAAATACTAATAATTCATAAATTCTCTTTACGAAATTTTAATTATAAAATACAATTTCTATAAGGCAAATCGCCCTTCTCACTCTCTCTCAATCGGTCTCAATTGCTCTCTCCCTTTCCTTCATCAAAAACGCTGCACATCTTCGAGACGCTAATATTATTATTATTGCGGTTCATCCGTAAAAATTTTACCCTTATGCGCCTAAGGAAGTTTCACTTCAAAAGCCACACCCGGTAATTATATTATATGGTTTTGGTTTGTTTATTCCTGGTGAACGATTAATTTAAAACCCCACAAACCAACACCCAAACAATTGAATGAGTAACTATCAATTTTCCAAAAGTTCAACAACGATTAACCCTCGTCGCAAACCCGTTTGGTGTACGAAATTAATGAAGGCACATTTAATTACAAAATACAAAATTTCCAAAGAAACTTTGCATGAATGATCAGAGCTATTTATGGAATGTCACCTCGTATTTATATCTCATAATATCGTCTTGAGTGCTGTCAAATCTGTCAAACTTCGTACAGGAGAAATGGTTTGACAGTTCTTGAAAATACTGAGCCTGTGTTTGAGAGACCCTTTCAAATGTTAATTTAATATCAAAGTAACCTATTCTTCTCCTGTTTTTTTAATATATAATTAAGATATAAAGAGCAGTGGCTTAGTGGCTTGATCGCGCCTTTCAATACGTCTTCGAATCACGGCTATACACCAATGGCAATTAACACGCGCTCGTTTAGTAAGGAGAATGTTGCTAATCCCATTGACTGAAAAAATAATCAATAACCTATTCTCAACCAACTAAAGATAACCACAAGACTGTCAACTATCTTTTACAGATACTTCGGCCATATTGTCAGGAGAAAACCGTATGGTCTCGACAAACTAGTAATGGTAAGGAGGATGTTGGTCTGATCAAATTACGATAAGCTGAGGATAGAGCGGTGTGGTGGCAGCAAGTCGATCGGTTAGGTTAGGTTAGTTAGGTTATTGCAAGGTTATTGCAAGACAAGCCCAACCTTCAGTAATGAAGACTACAAAGAAGAAGAGTGCAGTGAAGGAAGACACACGCCGTCACGCCTTAAGCTTAGGTTTCCTAGAAAAGCGGTGCCGTTATGCAACGGCCGTAACGTTGTCTATAAATAACATCGGAGTAGGTTTTCTAGAGAACGTTGAGTGTCACCGTAATGTCAAATAGTGGTGCTGTCACTTGCATGACGGCCGTCATTGCGGTAGACAGTAGTTCAACGTTTTTCGCGTGTAGCGTTGGGCATATTTAATTAATACAATGAGTGGAAACGAGACTTGGACGAGCTTAAGATGATTTTTTGCATTTTGTTAATAAGTAAAGATGCGCTTTTCTATTAAACCTAAGCTTTTTAACCGTAAAATGACGGCCGTTAGTTAACGGCACCGCTTTTCTAGGAAACCTAAGCTTAGACTTTAAATCGATGGCAACTGTCAGGCACAGAAGACCAGACCTGCCTATTAAGAAATATAATGTTAAAAAAAGAGGCTAAGAATCACTATCGGGAAATATACTGAATTCTAATTTACAATTATAAATTAATTTTAAATGTCATTCGGGTTTCCAGAAAATGCTTTAAACAAAACATTGTTCATTGAAATAAAAAATCCAATAAACAATATACTCTTTGTGGACAAGAAAACGTTTTGGTACGGTTGTGTACAAATAAGTAATGATTGAAACGGATATTACGACCCAATCGCAGAAGTACTAGCTGATATTATCTGATACGAGCAACCCTCAACATATCGTGTGTTTATGGATACATATACGTATATACTATTTAAACGTATAATAGTTTGTTTTCTCGATTGACTGGTAATCGTTTATTAAAACCTAAACATAACAATAAAACATAATAAGAAAATTTAAAAATTTGATTCCTGTGGCAGTGTACCTTTAAAGCTGGCAGAGTTTCCTCGCAGTATAGCGATACTTATTCGTTGAGCGAGGAAAACACCAGCTCTGGGGTCACCATTACTATATTTTAAACTAAAGTAATCTATTTCTATTTGCAGAAATTTGATTGAAAGAGAAGAAAGTTGACATAAGTTAAAATATTTAGATGGCTGTAGTATTTATGAATATATATAATATTTTTCGTTTATACTTGGCAGAATAAAGGCCAGGTTGTTATTGTTAATATTAACTATACAAAGAATATGAGCTTGTCTGAAAAAATATACTGAAACAGACGCACGCAAGAATATACTTACTTCATTTGGGTTTCAAACATATTTAAAAAAGATGAATATTTTTGTGTAATCCAAATTGATTCAGGTTATAAAAAAGTAATTCAAAACATGTTTATGTTACACGTCTAGAACATCTTCTAACATAAGTTGAGATTTACATTGAGATTTTCCATAAAAATGCGTTTTTATACTTTCCTATTTTTCTTTACCCATCCCCTCATACCTATTAGTATTTTAACAAAAAATACCCTTAGGATAGAATAACTAATCGAATTGAAAAACAATATATGCAGTTGCATATAAACGAAAATGAGAACGAAATAAAAAAATGAGTATTCACTTATTTTTGCCTTAATAGGAAAGAGGTAGGTAAAATAAGGTCTTTCTACCCTTTTCAAACCTCGTCTAAGCTAATATTCGGCAAAAGCGCTTTCAAATACTTATGAGCAGGTACAGGGTCACGTCCAGTCTGAACATTGAAAAGCTCTTTTCGATGGTGCACATTTTCAATTTAGGATCCGATATTTATCGCCACTGTAATTTCTAAACTTGGTGGCCGTCTAAACTTAGACCAGACAAATCACTTGTTCAAAAATGTGTACACAAATACGAGCAAATATTTCATATTGTGTAAAAGATTTTGGCCTTGGAGCTCACATACTACAATTTTATTATTGCGACTGAAAATCTTTTCAAAAACATTCATAAAGATGTTACATCTACATTTCAAGTCTTGGTTCAGAGAAATTGTAAACTTTCGCACTGTTTTCACATATACTACGTATACATTCCATTCTTAAAAGGCCGGCAACGAACTTGCGAATCCTCTGGTATTGAAAGTGTCCAAGCGCAGAGGTATCACTAAACAACAGGTAAGCCTCAGACCCATTTAGGGAGAAAATCTCTTTTCTATAAAAAAATATTATCTAGAACAAAAATTAAAAAAAAACAGTAAAGAAGGGAAACCCTCTTTCTCATTTTACCATTCTTCTCATTTTTTTTACCTTTTCTTTCAATTGGTAATTAATTCCATCGGAATCCATATTTAATTTGATTTGTGACTTGACTTGTAACAGTTTTCTTGTTGTTCGATTTTTGTATTATGTACCACTATCATGGCAAATAAAGGATTTATTATTAATTTTAAAGTTATTCCGAGCGGCTATCAACCTTGGCGTTGCGTAGAGACGTGGGGCCTCTTTGCACCTTCTACCGCATTTACTCTCATGAGTGTTCAGACGAGCTGGATTAAAACCATTTCTGAGCCTTTTTTTAAAGCAGTTTTTGTCACGTAGCACTGAGGAACCAGCTGACCGCTGAAGTATTTCCGAACCAATTCAACTTGGGTTTTTCAAGAAAGGAGCGTACCAATTAAAAGGCCGTGCACTTGCGAGCTTGGAAATGTGAGCGTCCACGGGCGGCGGGTATCACATAACATCAGATGAGCCCGCCCTCAATTAAAAAAAATGGCATCTGAAAGTAACGCTGTTGCTATATATATACAACCTATATAATGTAGTTAAAATCTCTTAAGAATTATTTTATAACAAATCATTAAAAATATAAATTTGCATTTTATTAATTGAAAACGACTCGAGTACTATTGAGTTGCAATGTCGTTAAGCGCAACACGAATTTTTATTGTCACGCTTCTGGCCGCAATGACGCGATATATCAATAGTGAATAAAGAATATGATAACTGATTAACATTTTCATCAACTTTATTAAACTTGGGTGACATTATGGGATGTAACAACAGGATTATTTTCACATTTTAATCCGGCGAACCGAACTTATTTTGCAGTTATTATTACTAATACTACTAAAGTAACCAGGTGAGTGAATTTTGGGTAATAATTATAAACATAATTTGTTGTCTATAAAAAAGAATAGAAAGAATCATTAGATAGATAGATGTTTATTGATTCGCAGAGCATTAAAGACACTTGGTATTTTTATGGATATTTTTGTTTTTAAATTTTGATGTGCCTTTTATGGGGTTTAACGAGAAAGGGTAGGTTAAACGAAAGAAACATATTGTCAAGAAACTGGGACGATGCATTGCATCATGCAACATATATCCAATCGAACAAGCGACAATATTATATATATATAATAATTCAAAGTACTAATTCTCAAAACTACCAGAAAATTTGGTAAAATTATAATTTCAGATTTAATCACACAAAATTTAAATTCATCCGTCACACTGTCACATCTACCATTTTTAAATAATACTTTCAGCAATTGTCAGTAAATCAATGGCAGGCCATCATTAAAGGAATATAATAAATTAATAATCCTTGAAACAGAATCCTCGGTAAACTGTCTCGTACACTTGTTTACGAAGAATTGGCTTGGAAAATATTCTATTGAGTTTATTCGCTTCAAAGAGTTTATTTGAATATCATTCTTATAGCTTCACATTATTTTGTTACGTGGCTCGACAATGTAATTTTTAGATTTTTGCTATTAAAAAGGCAAGGTGTTGGTTTGAAATTTATTTTATTTTTTTATTAAACAATATTTTTGTTTCTTTTTTAAGAATTTTGAATATTGTACTACGAGACAGCAGAATAGCAGTGTTAGCCCAAAGCCTAGAGCGCGACTCTCAAACCTGAGGTTCTGGGCTCACACCCGGGCTGTGGACGTTACTTACTTGATCTTATTATGATCACATACAGACAGCATATATATTAACTTTAATATAATATGGTGTCGAGTCCCAGCACGTTTTACACTCTGAAAACGATGGCAAGCTTCAAATACACACGGCTACTTAAATGTATAATCTATATATATATAATGAAAATGGTCTTCGTTTGAGGCTCAATCACGCCTAAACCACTGATCGTATCGACATGAAACTACCACCATTCGATGCGAAATTTTTCCTAGATGGTTTAAATTCCAACGTTCCTTCATTTTTTTATTTCTGTTTTACTTTTATGAAAATTTTTCCCGCTAATAAAAACAAAAGAGGCTTCCTAGAACCGCAAAACGTCAACATCTGTTAAAAACTCGATTTTCGAAATATTTCAATTTTCTTAGCGGGAAGTTAAAAAGAAGAATAATAAAAATATGAAAAAAAATAAAATAATGAAACATAAAATTTATTTTAATTCGTCCAGCAAAGCGGGCGCGAAACGGCTAGTCTATATATACAGGGTGTCCCAGAAAGAATGGATAATCCTTGAACCCCGCACGGAACAGCTCTCCAGCGCTCAGAAAAAAATATCAAAAAAAAAATTTCCAAGTGATACCCAAAATATGTTTTTTTTTAGAAAAACATACGTTATTTTTACTTTACTTCACATTCATGTGCACAACGGCCACAAAGTAATGAAATTTGTGGCGTTTTTGGTGTCATCTTATACCTGATAAACTATACTACTAGAAATACATTAAATAATATAAGTATCTATGATACTTTTTTCAAAAACAAAATAAGAACTTGAGTTTTTGACATGAAATTTGATAAAAAAATAATTTTGGCATAGTTTGAGAGTGTTTCATGTAAAAAAAAAGTATGAAAACGTAAGTGGCCAGCTATTTAAAAGGGACCCTTTTTTGGAACGCTATTGTCAATGTTACCGTTTAAGACAAGATAAAATATCATTTTACAATTTTCTGTCTTAAATCGTATTTACTCTTTTTGCATTTCAATAGCAATAACTTCGTAGTGGTATTAGATAAAATGATGTATTATACCATTTTGTAAACGGTATGAACTGCGCATTTTTTTTAAGAAAGATGGTCTTCGTTTGAGGCTCCTTCACGCCTAAACCACTGATTGTATCGACATTAAACTACTGCCATTCGATGCGAAATTTTTCCTAGATGGTTTATGGCTATTCATTTTTTAAATTCCATTTTTTTATTGCTGTTTTACTTTTATGAAAATTTATACATACGGACTTCATCGCGGAAACATTCGGGGAGGCTTCCTAGAACCTCGAACCGTCAACATCTGTTAAAAACTCGATTTTCGAAAATTTTCAATTTTCTTAGCGGGAAGTTACAAAGAAGAATAATAAAAATATGAAAAAAAAATAAAAATAATGAAACATAAAATTTTATTTATTTCCTTTTTTAATTCGCCCAGCAAAGCGGGCGGGAAACAGCTAGTTGTGTATATACATAAAAATTACACAAATGTGAATTAGTCCTTAGTCAAGGGTTGTAGGGCCGCTATTTTTTATTCGTATAGTTAATTGCTAATTCTCATCGTATTCAATTGACACAAAACTCAGCTGCTCCTTTTGAAGTCGATTTTTAATAATAGTATATTTTATACATTTGTAAATGTTACATTTACTTTGCAAGAACAAAACCTTTTACGATAATTTTAATATGCCTAAAAATAGAATTCAAATAGAAATATCGTACTGACAAATTTAATATCGACAAACATTCGACATCTCTTGATACTAGAATTTTGTTTGATCGTCGTATTATAACACGCTTAGTTTCCAATAGCAAGGAATGTTTTGTACTTTCATGTCTCGTTCAGAAATAAACGTGTAACAAAATATTATATACAAATATCTCTCTAAACGACCCTTTTACCGATACGATATATGAATAGGAAACTCACTTGACAATTGACAAATATTACGAGCAACAAAAAGCGTGTCAGACACATCTGAATTATAAGAGCTTTAATATAATTGATTTATTGAATTTTTTTTGGACAAAGTGGAAAGCGTCATAAGACCTTTGCAAACAGACGACGTTGTAGATGAGGCGGAAAGACTTGGAACGAGGTAAAATGCACAAGACTGTACGCAATGGAGGCTTTCTGAACTACCCAGTGCCCCATTTGGGGCTCATTAATCTAAGTCAAGTCACATTAGAAAAAATACACGCATTAAACATTATACATTATATAATGTTATATATGTATAAATAAAATAAGGGGAAAGGAAAGAACAGACACAAACATTGCGTGTTGTTCCCACGAGAATGTAAGTGCGTGCTCCTATTTCACCATGCCTACTGATGATAAAGGACAAATCTTTGTTTTTTTTATTAATTAACTATTAAAGATGTCATGTGGAACATATTGTAATGGTTGCAGCTCCTTACAAACATTTGTAAAACAAAAAACTTAACGATTAAAAAGAGAGGCAAAGAGTTTATTGATAATTGTTCTCGTCCGTTCTACGCCCTTGAATTGAGAACTGGCAGTAAATGTAAAATTAGAAGCATTAAGGTCGATTCACACGTATATCAGTGAGCCCACAGTTCCGGCACAGTACCGGTACAGTGCGAAATATTCTTTCATACATCCCCACTTGTCAGTGTCAGTGACGACACAGTGCTCTCAGTGTCAGTGCCGACACCGGCAATCACGGACGAATTCGTTGACAACGATATTTTTGTCAGATCACTGATGCCGCGTTATTATTTGTTACATTTTGTTTATTGCAGATGCATATTGAAGCAGCTCTTTGACATTTTAAAATATTTTCTTTCATCTTTAACTAATTCTTTGTATAATGTGATGAATTCTCCTTCCGTATTTCTTAATTGCCATGCTTTATGCATCCATTTTCTTTTTTTTTCCTTGATGCTGCTCTTCTTCTTCGTCTAAAGCAACAGCTATCATTGCTAGCTCCGTAGTATTGAACAGAGCCATAATCACGTTACTTGACGACAGACACGTTTTCACTGAAGCTCCGTAAACTGAATACTGATATGTGTGAATTGAATGACTGACGCAATACTGTATCACTGATACTGAACTGATGCGGTACTGTGCCGGAACTGTGGGTTCACTGATATGTGTGAATCGACCTTTTAGCATTTAATATGTATTTGTTTATTGACGTTCATAAGTGTATATTGTTTACCTAACTGAATGATTTTGACTTTTTAGACATCAGTAACAATAAATTCATAGTTTTCACCATTTAAAATTTTCTTATTAAATAATACATTATTTTATTGTATAACATATTACGCTATATGTGTGGTTAAAGGAAAACATAACAATAACTTATCTAGCACTGACTCCAATATACTCGTAATACAAAATATTTCATTATTTTATTTGCAATCTATAATTTGAATGTAATTCCGAAATTACTTTACCTTATTCCTTGCCAAAGCTGTTGTAGGTGTAAATATGTCACAAAATATTTATTCCCGACGAGAACTTCCCTCGAATTTTTCCGGGCAAATGGGTATTTATACATAAACACGTCTTCATTATACCCCCTACATCATAATTCACGCGGTGAAATTTGTTTTAAGAATAATCTAAACGCCTAAAATATTTGGAAGCTTTTATTAGTAAATGTCCTACAGTCAAGATTTAATTATAATTTGATATTATTGATGGAAGCAGCTTTTAACCGACTTAAAAATCGCCAAAGAATATTTTTTCGATCTTCATTAACTTATTTTTGCAATCGTATACACGTTCGTGGTCTATTGCTAAAGTACGAAGCTCGTTTGGACTATTCAAGATGGAAACAATAAAACTCCGACATGACGTCATTAACCTTATTTATTGGTATAAAAAATTTAACTATAATTCTTATACTGCTAAATTACCTACCATCTTGCTAAATGTTAGTTTTTTTGTAATCCTAGAGTTACTAGAACTAAAAGTATTCTATACGTACCTACGACTCGCTTATTTGCTACTTTTAATATCCAGTGAATAGGCTCGCTCTTACAATTTAATTACTAACATTGACGATAATATTAATATATTTTCCAACGATCTTCCTACTTACCGTAACTTTTTTTATCATGCTATTAATGAGGTTTAAGTTTCTCTTTAGTTTTTAATTTTTTTTTTGCTTTTTCTTGTTTAATTATCCCTTGGTTAGCCTACTTATGTTCTAATATAATTGATGTGTATGTGTGTAAAATTTGTGATGTCATATTTTCTTTTAAATTTTATGCACACACGTTAGTATAGTACGTATAAATAAATAAATTGAACTCTATACTAAAAACATAAGTAACCATTAACTCTTTGGAAGACTTTGTTCACAAGACATAAACGCAGATTCTAACAATTCTATGAAAGTGTATTCTATTAAAATAGTGATCTAAAAAAGAAAAAAACGGCCGAAGACGACAACCCCAGCGGATAATTTATTATTACATCCTATATATAGCCTTACAACCTCTCCAAAGTGTTAGTGACAATAGGTATGATTTACTGGTACTCTTCTGTGGTTTATACCAATGCCATAAACATTCGATCGACAAACCATAGGAAGGATTTTTTTTAAAATTATCCTCAACAATACAGTTTACTCATAAATTATATACCTCATACATATTGAATTAAAATAATTAAGTTAATTACAATGTTGTTCATAAGTGTACATAGTGTTACCTATATGAATAAATGATATTTTGGTTTTCTTTTTATTAAGTCAAATTGACAGAAGAGGATAGCTGATCAGAGGGTGACTAAGAAACTTTCTATGTCCAGCGTCATACGTCTGGTTTTTTTTTTTGAAAATTATATTTTATATAAATACTTTGAAATCAGTCCAATAGTTTTTGAGATTTTCGTTACATTGTTAGTTGTTTGCTACATTACATCATTACAGATAATTCAAAGACTACTAGGGCCGTGTAAAGTTCTTCTTATAAATGTATTATTAACACCAATTTAATAACTTCGTCAACATTTAAACCCTTGTTAATAACCGTGAATTGATTTTTATATGAAATAGCATTGAACGTGAGCCAACCTCATCTTGAAAGAAATGCTATATTGCACAATATCACATTTCACTTTGATATTACGTAACAGTTTTATGTTTGTCTAAATGCAATCCAGTTTAATATAAAAGTATGTATTAATTATGTTTTAATGTTTATAAGAATGGAGAATAAAAGAGAAATAAATAACTTCCCTTCTAACCGAGATTAGACACAGTGGCGCTACAACACCTAGGCCTCAGATTTCTGTATTTGTCTCGCAACTTATCTTTCTTAATTGGTAAGATGATCAGCCTTCTGTGCCCAATACGCAGTTGATATTTAGGTAAAAGGCATGTAACAAGTTTCCCCAAGATGTCTCCTTCACCGTACAAGGTAGTGTATTTTTTTTATGGCTCTGGCACGGTTTGTGCATTAGCCAGCGTCAAGTATAAGTTTTTTTTATAATTCGTGCTTGCCTTTAGAAATTCGACCGTGTCCTCCATGTACGGTTTAAGTACTCGCCCGGTATCGCACAACCTTCCCAAAGGCCGAGAACAAATTTTAAATTAAATTAAAACTTGCCCTCGAACCGGGAATCGAACCTGGTACCCCTCACCTAGCTGCCACTTAATAAGACTGCTAGGCTATGAAGCCCCCAAGGTAGTGTTAAACGCGCACACGGAAAGATAAATCCATTCAATCAATCACTCACTGAAATTCATTAATTCATAAAGGTAACACAATGTACATTTATGAACGTCAAAAAAGAAATATACATTAAAACTTTAAATTTTGCATTTACTGCCAGTTCTCAAATCAAGTAAGCGTGGCGGCGTCCATGCGTCGGGTTGTCTCTCTTCCTAAAATATGGCGAGGGGGAAGATGGCTGGCCATGCGTCATACTCGTGAACGAGTGCTACTTGTGGTGACTGGTCGTACTTGGATTCGTGTATGCGGTGATGTTAGTTGTTTAGACTGTAACGAGAATGTAAGTGCGTGCTGCTATTTCACCATGCCTCCTGCTGATAGAGGACAACACTTTGTTTTTAATTTATTTTATTATTCTTTATTACTTAAGATGTCATGTGGAACATGGTGTAATGGTTGCAGCTCCTTACAAACGTTGTGTAAAACAAAAACTTGGCGATTAAAAAGAGTGGCGGAGAGTTTATTTCCAGTTCTTCTTTTCCGTTCTACGCCCTTGATTTAAGTATTGGCAGTAAATGTAATATTAGAAGCATTTAATGTATTTTTTTTTTTGACGTTCATAAGTGTACATTGTGTTATCTACATGAAAAGATGATTTTTGATTTGATTTGATTCAATCAGAGAAATTGAGAGGCGCATATACTAGTCACTAGGCCAACACTGCCCTGCGATTCTGTAACTCACTTTTCGAACTCACACAGCGGTGAGTTACAGAATCGCAGGGCTGCTCTTGTAACCGTGAAAAGGAGACAAAAACAAATGAGTAAGATCTATTTAATAAACATTAAGCATTTATATAAAGACAGTATATAAACTCAATCATTTGTATTAATTGTTTTAGTGAGATCATTGGTAAATAATTACTTCACAAAATAAATACACTTTTGATTTTCAATGAAACGGATCTTGATGCGGTGAAGAAACAACATAAATTACACCGAGTTTATATAAGATGAAATTGTTTACTGGAACTGCAGAGTTTATATGAGATCTTAGAATATCTTTGTAACTATTATGAGAAGTATTTACTCATAAAAGTAGTGCTAGCTTAGTGGTTAAGCGGATGAACTCTAGTCTAAGGTTGTGACGACCTCTGACTTTGAAATGTTATCAAACACAAAAAGCTTTATATACATTGCTTATAAAGAAATAAATGCTGAACTCTAGGACTCAAAAAGAGTATCCCTCCTGTATTATTATGATTTGGGTTAACATTTTATATACTAGTAAGGCGATCATGGGGACAGAATCAACCATCCGACATCATATTCTACTAATTAACTTTTTAATCACTATTATTCAAATAGACCTAGTTGGCTTTCTGCAAACAAGGACTATACATATATTTTATCCTTTGAGATTAAAAGATATTTGAATTTAGAATTTGGATATTGTTTGTAAATAGTTCAATCACCAAAAAGATCCGTCAAGGACATCGTGAACACGTTACTGGCCGTCAAAACACACAGGCTATATTTAAAACAAAGAAGTTCTGTAAAAGTAAATCTTTGAAAAAGGGTAACATTATTTGAGGGGGCCTCATAGCCTAGCGGTCTTATTAAGTGGCAGCTAGGTGAGGGGTACCGGGTTCGATTCCCGGTTATAGGGCAAGTTTTAATTTAATTTAAATTTGTTCTCAGCCTTTGGGAGGGTTGTGCGGTACCGGGCGAGTGACTTAAACCGTACATGGAGGACACGGTCGAATTTCTAAAGACAAGCACGAATTATAAAAAATCCTATACTTGACGCTGGCTAATGCACAAAATGTGCCAGAGCCATTAAAAAAAAATTTGAACAAATTCGGATTTTGAATCATAAAAATGTTTGCCTCAAGCAGTGATAATTAAAAAAGAAAACGTAATTCTACTGCATGAGTTACACTTATATTTCATAGAGATCGTGAAAACTAAAGTGACCAACTCGGGACTGACACTATTTTACTCTTGCGATGAATTTTGTACCCCTCACTCCACCTACAATTCATAGCGGAGCTCTTCCTTGGTAAACAAGATACTATTAATGTGTAGTGGAGCATGAACTTTTTATTATTATTACTTACACATAGATATATGTATATGCTACCCCATAGACAAATATTTTTTTAAAGATGCTGAATATATTTTAAGTACAGCCGCGAAAGTTGAATTTCCAACCAATGAAACATGGTACAAAGAAATAAAAAGTTACAAGCGAGGAAGTTTGATGAATAAGACTGTCGATCAATATGCTGCCCTTGTAGCTTAGTTGCTTGTGTATTACCAGGTGATTCTGTATTCGATTCCCGGTGAAATAATAAATATTTATAGATTGAGAAGGGCAAATTGTGGGAAGATACACAAAGTTAAAATTAAGTAGTAATTCGTTATGTATAAGTTTGAAATACGAGTCATACTATGTATAATGAACGTATATAGCGCACATTATACATAGTAGTGTACGTATAAGCAGTTAAAATAAAACTAACAATATAATTCAAAGAATCTGCTCCTTTAAATCGTTCAAAGCATTAAGCTATTTGTGTAATAATAGTCTTTCATAAAACTCAGGGAGGGGTCTGTATTCACAATATAAAAGGTGTACATTTATAACTCTCGTATTTCTTATTTATAATATAACGGCTATTATGGAATAACTTCATTATTCAGTAACGAACACTAACTACTTTTACCCATAAAAATTGTTTTAAACTTGCACCATGTACCACGGAATAATACACACATACACAACACAGGGTCGCTAGTGTGGACACTAGCGTTAGATCAATTTTTATTGAATAAAAAAAATCTTAACAAATACGTCTAAATCGACATTTATTTCTAAGAACATATGAAATACGTACAATAAGCGACGAAAATTCGTCTAACTGTATTGGTAACTAAATATTTAGATTTAAAAATATTCAAAGTGCATGTGTAAAGCCTGAACATAAATATAATAATTGTGTATTAAATTATATAGTTATGCTTTTACTATACAGTTTAATGATATTATAAGTTTACAAAACATAACAACACACCACATACCTTTTCACTAAAAGTTGATCACAAGTCACTAAACTTAAAATAGCAAATACATTAGCACTTTGTCAGAGTTTGGCAAATGAGCGTAGCGAGCTTCAGAAGCGGCCCGCTGCTCTGGTATTGCGTTCACGACTGAAATATTACTGGCTGATACTAACGTCACTACGGACACTGATTGAATTCGAAATATACCTTAAGTTTGACATTTCTAAATTTTACAGAATTACTAGCTGACCCGGAAAACATTGTTTTGCCATGTATAATATTGCTAGGAAACATTTTTATAATTCAATAAAAATAACTATTTACAACAATAAAAAATAGGGGTTGATCGTAGAGTGGTGAAAATTAGCGGTTGTATGTATTTCTGTGTGCTGTATCATAAAAAAATTAAAACAAAAAGAAATCTGATAATTAAAACAAAAAATTGGGGTGGACACCCCTTATCACTTAGGGGTTTGAAAAATAGATAGTAGCCGATTCTCAGACTTAATGAATATGCATAAAAAAATTCATAAGAATCGGTGGAGCCGTTTCGGAGGAGTATGGGAGCGAACATTGTGACACGAGAATTTTATATATATAGAGATAGTCTGCTAGAAATAATATCGTTTGAATATTATTTTTGGATGTATTTGGAAAAATATATACTTTCTTCTTAATCGATAACAAAAAGTTTTTGGCTATCATTCATTTATTTATTCAAGCACACAGACAGTTAAGACAGAGTCCTAACTTCTGTGATTCTAAATATATCTTAGATATAATTTATGTTTAGCCCATAAAATAACCCTTATATTCATAAGTCCGTTACACCCTAACAACCTCATCTGTCTCTTTCCATCACAGCGTTATCAGCCTTTTAACAGAAAAAGACAAAGTTTTCGTTAATGCAAATTAGACTGTTTTACATTTTATGAATAAGGGACTTAACAATTTTATTTTCATTACAAAAATAAATTACACACCTGTAATTCTGTTTTTTTTTTATAAACTAAACCGATAATTTCGTGTGTAACAGCCGTTAACAATGTTATGGAGTTTATTGTGATATACACATGTGTAGCACCCTCAACACAATACCCACTCAAACCAATACGTCATAAGTGCTAATTTTTTATACGTATTATATATTCGCATGTTAAACAGGTACCATTGTACTCTAAATATATGTATCAATTTGATACATTATTATAAGCATGATAATTTCATATATAAGCTAACTAGGATTCTGTTTTTGTTTTTCTATTCGCGTCACGACTATATCAAATGAATTAAATCGAAGAGGCGTGGAGTAACATTTTAATACTTGAACCTCAGAGTGATTTATTGTAAAGTGTTTAGAGGCTATAAAGTTATATGTTACAGCCGGATGTCAAACCTTATTGAATTTAACGGGAGAATAATACAGAAGTTTTGACTTTGATTGTTAGACTACCTTGCACTATATATTACTTGCTTGTATCACCAAATAGTTAATCTTTTTTGCGAAATGTTTTTGAAAAACATAGTTCTTTTTTGGTAATACCTATCTATAATACAGCCTTTTCGTTTCGGTACATACCTCCCGTGGCACTTGGCTCTCCTCTGTTTTGCGTATTTCTTGGCCAGATGACTCCCGCTATTTTCTAAATGTCATCTTCCTACTTTTGATGCTGTCCCCTCTTTATTACGGTAATCCATCTTTAAATAACTATAATAAATATAAAATTTACATATTCAATCTGAGTATCACAGTTTTATGTGCTTTGATAAAACTACATAACAATATAAAATATATGGATATACCTACTATATCTAATGTAATAAAAAATAGCAATCAGACATTAAATTAATTATCTTTTAACCTCTCTACATAGTATTAATATATAACGTTTCTGTATGTAAAGGCCGATTAGCATACTCGTTAATTAAAACTATGTGGGGACCTCACTTTTTACCTTATTTACTAAACCCCAAGTTATATTTTATGACAGTTATCACTTTAAAAGGCCATGTGTTTTCCGCAGATTAATTATCTCTTGAGTCCGTTTCTTAATTATATTATGAAAACATACCCGAAGCTTAAATTACTGAGCGATTACACTAATAGATATAAGTTATCCAACGTTTTATAAATTTACATACATTACATACAGAGCAAATCGAGTTCTACATCTTTAAAATTGAAACTCAGGGTAACATTACTTAGTTCTAACAAAAGGGAATTCTTTGTGTTCCTTGTTATAAATTATTATTAAAGTATTATTTAAAAAAAAAACAGAATATTATATTGTTTTCTGGTTCTGTTTCGTGATGTGCCGCCGTCGACTTTTTGGGTGTAAGGCACGCCGGCTTCCTCACGATATTTTCCTTTACAGTACGAGCGAGTGTAAAAGGACACTTATGTTAAATAGTACTTGAGTATATGTCCAATGAGTACAAAAAACTATTACATAACTTTAGTATCAACTTTCCAATTGAAATTCTGTTAAATAAAAAAGTCTTACTACGTAATTCTAAAAAATCTTTTGATCCCAAAGTCACTGAATTACTAAGTGAGCTTTATTCACTTACTATAAATGTTCATAGTTTATCCGTAAAATACAATCTTTTATGTAAAGTTGATCAAGTGAGAGTTCTTTTGAAATTATTTTCAATTTCTCTGATAATTTTCAATCTCCGACACGTGCCGAAGCTTTTTAAAATAAGTTTTAGAAGCTTGCGAACCCACTTTAAGATTTACTTGAATAATTTTTTATGTTGTATAAGAATTGGATATTATAGAATAGTATCTACTTAGTAATAACTATTACTATCTTACCATTATTATATATTATTACTAATAGATATGTATACGATAGGCTACACAAATAAATACCAAATGGTCCAACCTTAAAAATGTGACCTATACTATATAATACTTAAAAAAAACTGAATATAGTTGCAATCTTATATGTATTACACTATAAACTATACTATTGTGTAATACATATTAGTATATAGTATTTACAATTTTTTTAACCTACATAGTAATAATTAAAAATTAAAAAAAGATCCCTGTGGCAGTGTACCTTTAACGCTGGCAGCATTTCCTCGCTGTATTGCGATACTTATTCGTTGAGCGAGGAAAGCACCAGCTCTGGGGTCACCGGTACTATCTACCAGGAGCAAACTTAAATCTTTAATTAGCACTTGAATCCCACGGCCAAAAGTCTCTACTCCAATGGAAACAAAAACGAAGTTGGACAAAAGACTGTTACATTTGAGCCAATCATTATTAGCCGCCGGCTCTGCGGCCGCCCCTGCTTTTTTGCTCGTCCAAAGGAGGTAAGACGGGGCCTAACGAAACTTACTTACCTACTTCAAAATATTTAATAATGCATTAAAATCTTGGTGTGAATTTTTGACACTTCGTCAATACAATTATCGGTTAAAATTTATTTACACGTTTATTTTGCGCGTTGAAGGCGCGAAGAAGAAGCCAAGAAAGGGAAGAAAGGGGGGGAGGGATGTAAACCTAAACGATAGTGCATTCCGTTTCTTTGTGATTGGTTAACAACAGATTGGTTATATTTATTTCTACTGACACGAACGATTTCTTTTAAGTATTATAAACAGCCCTGCGATTCTGAAAAGGTGGGAGCTTGTAGTTTATTGTTTATCAGAATGCCAAATCATAAAATGACTGCTTCACGACTGATTTGAGAGCGACCGCCGATGCAAAAACCGCTGTGTGAGTTCGTGAAGTGAGTAACAGAATCGCAGGGCTGTATCTTTAGCTATTAAAATACGTGGAAGAACAAAAACCGTACTCAACATTGTCTCATGGCTTCAAGTAAACAATTTGTTTTCTGTTATAAGGCCGAAGTAAACACTGCGAATATTAAACTTATCCATAAATAACATCTGAATATTGAATATCTTACGGTTGCTAACGAAAACATCACTTTTGTTTCTATGAGCGCTTGGTGTCAAACTTTATCGGATCATTAAATGCAGGAATCGCTTATAGAAGTGTTTTACTATAAATTACTTTGGTTTAGATGATAGGTCCCCGAAGCTATATTATCGCCTGACAGCTTTCCAGTATGAAATTACTTGCAAAATTTGAAAAGAGATTTTAATAAAACTCCATAACTTTGTTGTTTCTTCATTTTCGTTTGTTTTACCTACTAAAGTTTTTTTATAAAACCAATTTCTTTAATAGGTATCACAAGGGTGCTAAATCTTGTTTTTAATTCCGTCCTTAACTATTTTAAAGTCAGTGTGCTTTTCCAGACTTTGGGTAAGAAGGTAAACACATTTTATTACATTTTTACGGATGCATAGGATTGGTTTGTTGATGTTTTAAAACGATATCATAGTAAACTTTTAAGGTATCTCCCAATATTATAGATGTACGATTGATATTTAGTTACTAAAATATACCATAAAATGAAGATATTTATCCTGGAAACACGGACCAAACTGCTCTCAAACGAAATCGCTGGTAATAATATTTCATACTGTATTTTTGTTGCCAAATTTTTCCTCTGCTTAACATTATTAGCTTGGGAAAATAAAAGCGAGATCACACCTGTTTATATTCTAAACGCGACATATATACGTGACGCAGGGTTGAAAATTATTTATCGATCCATTTATAACTTTCCATTCCATTTATTCTATTTATGGAAATAAAAATTAAATCATGCCTGGAATAGAAATCAATCCTTGACACGTACAATATTATCTCTGGAATTGGCTGAAACAACAAAATATGGCCAGTAAATCTATTAGCATCTAAAAATTTACTAGGTATAAAATAAAAATGTGTTTATTCATTAAAATGAATGAAAGATTTGGGAACATTTTAAGTAAAAAATACCTACGTGTCAGGGTTCACAGCTCTTCCATAACAGGTATAATATATATTTTTTTTAATTACAATTTTATTTTTTTCTGAATACTCGACGCGTAACACGCGAGAGTGCATGAGTGAGTGTGTGTATGTGAGTGAATGAGTAAGTGTAAAGTGTATGCATGAGTTACCACATGTCAGGTCTCAGTAGCATCTCCGACTCTGCGTAAGGTGTGTTCATAACAAACAACAACAAGAAAGATTTCGGGATATTACCACATCACATGCTTAAAATTTTCGATTAAATCGAGTTGTTGGTTTAAACTAAAAGAACAAACATTCGTCCATTTAAAAATAGTCCCCTTATTTAACAAAATACAATTCTACATAGCTGATAAACGTGAGCCATCTTGTCTTTCATTAGGTAAAAACAGGGAATCTTTTACTTTAATATAAAAAAAAATATATTTTACTTTAGTTTAAACGCGTCTATGAACTTTATTATTATTATTAAAGCTTTATCAATTAATCCATACAATAATAATTTATTTTAAGTATTAGTTGTGTTAGTACGATGAATTAAAGTTAGTTTTGTTAGTGTTCTAGTATTTGTATGGCCCCTTTTAGGCTAAAAGCCTCCTCCATATTGATTAATTTCTCTTTGTCTTGAGCAATATTCATCCAGTTTTTCCCCGCTAGCTCTATTACGTCACCTGTCCATCTTTTCTTTTGTCCTACACATATATTTCCAGTAGGTCCAGTCCATTTTGTTATTTCAAATATAATAATTTTAACCCGCGCTCTAGAAATATAACCTGTCCATATCCATTTAAGCTTTTTAGCGTGTACAAGTGCACCTGTAAGTTTTTTTTTAATTTCAACATTTTTGTTTTGTTTATTCTAACTTTAAGACTTTTCTATTGCATGCTGTCAAAACATGATTTTTCTTGTTATTTTCTTGACGTGGGTTACGTTTGACTTCCATATTTGACAAGGTAGAATATTTGAATATTTGTGATATTTGTTATAAAATAAGTGCTGTTTCACATAGTCATTTTGTATGATGATTTGCTATTTTAAAAGAGTACCGAGAGTTTTTTACGACGGCATTTTCTGTCGGCCTACACCCTCTGTCTTCTTTGCCGATGAATAGATATGTCTACCGATTCAAATTTTATGCCGTGGAATAAGTGATACCTGTATCTTATATTCCATATTACACATATATTATGTTTAATACATTTTAACCCATTAAGCACTGATTGGGTCTTAAAGTTCACAGGTTACTTCTAAGGAAATTATTCGTTAATAGACATGGTAACCGCAACAATTTTTGTTTCTGGAATAAAATTGACCGAAATGCGTGATCAGCTGTGAAATACATGCCATAAAAGGTCAGTACAATGAAAAGAGGGAAAGCATTTTGGGTCAAGATCGTTCTAAAGTAACTCGAGTTGACATCTTAACACCCCTCATGTACCGACAAGTATTTGTGTAGACGTTTCTTAGATCATTATGAATTTGATTTACATTTTGTATAACAAATTGGAAGCGTGATAAATTAAGTCGTGGGTTCAAACCCCGGCTACACTACTGTCGTATACTTGCTTACGTTGAAAGCGTTTGCATATGGGCGACGTGTGTCGGGCACAGAAACATTTACTTGCCTATAATGTAAATGATTAATGAAACAAACGCAGATATGTATCTGTCCGATTGTCCGATTCATCATCGAACGTCGAGGCAGAATACAAAATTCCACTCGTATCACCTTGACGTCTGGCGTTCCACAACTGAGCGTAATGGCAGTTTTTGCCGCGCACCACCACTATGTGGACCAGCTGCCCACTGAAGTATTTCCGAACCAATTCGACTTAGGGTCCTTCAAGAAAAAAGCGTATCAATTCTTAAAAGGCTGGCAACGCACTCGCGAGGCTAGCATTGAGTCCATGGGCCCTTAACATCAGATGGGCCTCCTACTTGTTTAACCCCTGTTCTATATAAAAAATTGTCTCTTGTAGATTAAATGTTAAACGGGCACGAAGCCCGTTTAACTAACTGTACTACTTTATAGCGGTTTTAGTTTTTTATCACTTTTGCACCAGTTTACTATCATTTATGAGATTTCCATATTTTTATAGTCGAATCAACTACGCAATAAAAACGATCCCGAGATATGTATAAAACTTCAAGAAACCCAAGGAATAGGTTTACAATGTAGATTTTTTATAAGATACGAATTTTAGTTCGGATCCCAGAGGCCTAGTACAAAAATACTTATACTAAAAAGAGGATTTTTTAAGTCAAGTCAAAGTAAGTCATTAGAATTACATATTCCACATCATCCCTCAGTAAAATAAACATATTTATTTTTAAAATTTAAAAAATAAAAATAAAAATTTAAATATAAATATTAAATGTCCAGCCGTGCTAAGCCGGGACAGGTCATACATAATATACTAGGCACGATTTACATCTGAATATATAAAACAAAGTCGTAATGGGTTTCGAAACTGTCAAACATTTAATGTTCATTCCGTTGATACGGTAAACTCTCCTCTTAAATCAAAGAACGTATTTAAATAAAGGTTTCGAATCGACAAGATGTGTCCACAACATTCGGGTAATGGCGTATTTTAGATTTAAAAAATATAGAATAATGTCAGTAATGAAAAAGGAAATTGTCTAAGGCAAGCCGATTTCCTCACGATGTTTTCCTTCGCCATACGAGCGAATTTTAAATGCGCACATAGAAAGAAAGTCCATTAGAGCACAGCCGGGGATCAAACCTACGACCTCAGGGAGTCGCACGCTGCAGCTACACTGCTTCCAAAAGTAATGAACTTAATATTTGTTTTGTATTTATTGTATCACTTTCATAAAACAATAAATAAAGCTCACCTTATACACGAGATTCATTGACGTTTGTTGTTGGGCGGTAAGATTTTCGACGGGTCATCTAGTATTAGCATAAAAACTGATACGTAGTGGAACTAATCCAGAATGATGTCACAACTGTCATTGTCCTTATTATTGTCCTTAATACGTCCTCTTTCCTTTACGTATTTGGTTTCACCCATGAGTTAACTTTCCTGTCCCTAATTTCTGTGAGTAATTAATTGTATTATCTACACTCATTTTAATATATCAGAGAGTTCAATCTTCATCGTCAGTGGAATAAGAGTGAAAGAGAAAACGGACATAGTGAAGCAGAGCAAGAAATTCTCAGCGACTTCATGTACTTTGGTTACTGCAAATCGGCAGGTTATAGTTTTAGTTTCCTTCAAAACAAAAAAAAAACAGTTGAAGTTTTTTTTGCAACTTTATAACTGCCATTTCTTCTGTCATGCTGAAACTGTCAGATTATTGAAATTAACACTTTTCTGCGTGTACTTACCTTATCTTTTCTATCTGACGCGCTCAAGTATTTCTAACAATCCATTATTTTTACCAATCTGATCGGCTTTCCTAGATGTTTAAAAATATAGGACTCAGGTTTGGTGGTAGTACTTCACAAGGTCTAAGGTTGTCCCCTTATATTAATCGGCCGCGCTCGAGTAAAACCCGAAATCCCCGCTTGGGCTTCCCTATTATTACCTGTAAGGAAATTCGACCAAAATTATCAATGTAACCATAAAGTATATAATAATAAAAAAAAATTTATATGATTACTTATGCAACTTGTCATAAAAATAGTAGAGTTTTTCCGTATAACCTGGACGTCCGTTGTTCCACAACTGAGCAATTTCTAAGGCAGTTTTTGCCGCGCACCAGCGCTACAAGTGGTAACCAGCTGCCCACTGAAGTATTTCCGTACCAATCCGATTAAGAGTCCTTCAAGAAAGAGCGTACCCATTCTTGAAAGGCCGGCAAAGCACTTTCGAGCCTTCTGGCAATGTGAGTATCCATGGGCGGCGGTATCACTTAAAATCAGGTGAGCCTCCTATTACATAAGAAAAAGTATTTTTTTGCAACGATGTGATAAATGCTTAGCTCCATTTCCCCCTGTATTCGGCAAACCTTAGCGCTTGTGTGGACCTTAACTTAGTTGATCCAACGAGTAGGGTATAGGTATCAGGCTCTCAGTCACCACAAGCTTCTCCTTGTTGACCTCTGCATGCTATAAGTCTTAGGATGCTCATGTATCAATAAATACATTGAATATATTTAGCAGATATTGAGTTGGGAACGAAGTAAGTGGTGTGTATATCTCTCGTTCGTTAACGCTAATCACAAAAGCAATAAAGGATTGTCATACAATGGATATTTATGACTCAATTACGCCAGAATGTTTTAACGAATCTAGTTGAAATTTGGCACAGAACTGACTAACTGAGGCAAATGCCATTTTCTATCACGGAAATTACGGTTTACTCAAACTCAAACTCAAAATAACTTTATTCATACAGTGGGTTAGACGAAGTTTCCACATGAACAAATTCGTGGTCAACAAATAAAATGTAGAAAAATAACACCCCTACGCAATTGATATGTCACCGGAAACATCATCATATCTGTATATATATGTATGATCGTAAAATAGTGATTCTTTAAATGATACTCACACAATTTTTATTTTTCTAGACAGATTATATTCGGTCCATGACCTATCGTTAAATTGTGAAATGAAATATGACGGGACCCATCTCGCAACACCAAAGCAATTATCATTCTAATTGTAGAAAAATCGTATCTTCGTTGACTTAATACTAATATAAGAAATAGTAGCATGGTAAATGTTTTAAAATATCAACAAAAAAAATCTATGGCGGTACCACCTTTTTAGGTCTGGGCCTCAGATAGAAATCTCAGATAGTATCTGTTTCATGATCATTTGTTAATATAATAGGCAAGTAGGTGATCAGACTCACGATGTTTTCCTTCACCGTTCGAGCGAATGTTAAATGTGCACAAAGAAAGAAATTCCATAAGTGCACAGCCGGGGATCGAACCTACGACCTCAGGGATGAGGGTCGCACTCTGAAGCCACTAGGCCAACGCTGCTCTTAAAAATATCAAAAATAAAATAGTATTTGAGATTTGTAACCGATTTTCATTAATTTTCATTAAACCGTACTCTAAACAATTTTTATAACACCATAGATAAAATTGGACGTTAATAAAAACTTCTAACGAAATTAAAGTAATTTTTTATTCAGCATAACTATAAATAAAAATATTCTTTTAGGAAAAAAAATCTTTTGTGCTTCAAAAGCCAGTCGCTAACTCATTTGGGCACTTTTTGTCATAAGTTCTATATCATTTATTATTAATCTGTACGGCGACCACATAAATAGAAAAGTAAGTAATTTTCTAAAAGTACTTTGTTTCTATACGTCGGAAGTTACAAAAGCCGTAAGAGAAAATTACGGATGTATCCTGTCTTTAGCTTAGGATGTTGGGTGTAATTTGTACAGCAATTGAAGCTTCTATCCTCACTGATTCCAAGATTACTGAAAGCTTGATTATGTTTGTAAAGCGTACGTTTCTTACTCTTAACACAATCAATAAAATAAAATTTTCCATGGCTTTTCTTTTGACGTCTTTAAAAATGTACATTTATACGTTTACATTTTGCGAAATTTATGAATGTTTGCTTATTACTAAGTCTAATAAATGGAGATCAGACCATTCTTTACAAAAATATGAATTGTTATCGTCTATACCTTGTATGAAGGTAAACTTCTTTAACGGATATGACTTCGAATTTATTAGGTGCATTATTTATATAACTTTTAAGAGCTTTTTCAAGTAGCGAGACTAAAACGTGTAGTAGGTACTCGCGTAAATCAAAGACAGTAAAAGTAAGCTTACTCTCAATCTATTTTCGTTTATACATAATTAAGCAGTGAATATGTGTAATAAAGAATATTAATTCTAAATATTCAAAGACCGGCAACGCACTCGTGAGCCCTCTGAGCCACAAGAGTGTCCATGGGCGGCATCACTTAACATCAGATGAGCCTCCTGCCAGTTTGCACCCCGTTCTATAAAAAAAACACAGAACCGATTATGGTAATATCTTACAGGATCCGAAAAGTACTCGAAGCTTTTCTCGTATCTCTGTTCGTAGACCTGCTCGTTCCTCTGCTAGTAGCACTGCTCGTTCCTCTGCTAGTAGCACTGCTCGTACCTCTACTAGTAGCACTGCTCGTACCTCTGCTAGTAGCACTGCTCGTACCTCTACTAGTAGCACTGCTCGTACCTCTGCTAGTAGCACTGCTCGTACCTCTACTAGTAGCACTGCTCGTACCTCTGCTAGTAGCACTGCTAGTTCCTCTACTAGTAGCACTGCTCGTACCTCTACTAGTAGCACTGCTCGTACCTCTGCTAGTAGCACTGCTCGTACCTCTACTAGTAGCACTGCTCGTACCTCTACTAGTAGCACTGCTCGTTCCTCTGCTAGTAGCACTGCTCGTACCTCTACTAGTAGCACTGCTCGTACCTCTACTAGTAGCACTGCTCGTACCTCTACTAGTAGCACTGCTCGTACCTCTGCTAGTAGCACTGCTCGTACCTCTACTAGTAGCACTGCTCGTACCTCTGCTAGTAGCACTGCTAGTTCCTCTACTAGTAGCACTGTTCGTACCTCTACTAGTAGCACTGCTCGTACCTCTGCTAGTAGCACTGCTCGTACCTCTACTAGTAGCACTGCTCGTACCTCTACTAGTAGCACTGCTCGTACCTCTGCTAGTAGCACAGTTCGTACCTCTGCTAGTAGCACTGCTCGTACCTCTGCTAGAAGCACTGCTCTTTACCTCTACTAGTAGCACTGCTCGTACCTCTGCTAGTAGCACAGTTCGTACCTCTGCTAGTAGCACTGCTCGTACCTCTGCTAGAAGCACTGCTCTTTACCTCTGCTTGTAGCACTGCTCGTTACTCTGCTCATAGCTCGGTTCGTAGCTCTACTCGTAGGTCTGCTTATAGCTCTACGGACCCTAAGCGATATTCTATTATTTCAAAAAAATACCATTATTTTACAATACACAATACAATCTTTATTATGTCTCGACCAAAATTACTGAAAAGCACGTCGATTTATGTAAATATTACATTATAAAATATGTTATATTATTATCGCATTGGCTTAGTTCGTACTGTGTATGGATTTTTGATTTATATATTATTTTTCCAGTAAGGAACTTTCCTTAAACATTATTTGTTGAATAAGATGGGGTAGTGGTGATTATGACGATATTTTTTTATTTCATGTTCTTAGTGCTTTAAAAAGAATAAAAACCTCAAAGGGCTACAAAACTGTAACTGAGTACACATATATCAAACAACATTTTTCCTAATAAATATCTGATTCGCTTTGTTCAGGATAATTAAACTGTTACACAGAGGAAAATTCCATTTTTGTTAGAGAAAATTAACTTGTCATCGTGATAAATATATACAAGTAACATAATAAGATTTTATTATAGATTTGGAATTTTAGCGCTTTAGCCTGCCATATTTTCCTAACTGTCAAATGGACAATATTACAAAACTTTGTCAGTTTAAATCGGGATCAAGAGTCTCCAGAACTTTGTGAATGCTGGATACAGATTATTCTCAGATTTCTGTGTTTAACTTGTCGGTATGATGCTTCATAAATTATTCACAGGCATCGTTATTCATGCTTAAATCCTACACGTTTTGAACTAGATAGATAAATATAAGCCTGTATATTTTCACTATTATTTTTTTATTCACGGTTTGTTAAATTTTATACGTAACGCGACTTTTTGACACTGTATAAATTGTGCTGCTGAGTTTTTAATGTATTTATTGTTCTCCCAAGACATTGACGAGTTAAAACTTATTATATTATGACAGGTCAATTTTGATGTTCAGATTAATATGATTGAACATTATATTAGGTGAGCTGAAAAGTTCATAAAGGCTAACATAGAAAAAAATTTTGTTAATAGAATTTGATTTTATTAATCAATATAGTTGCTTTGAGAGCGATACAACAATTATAGCGGTCATACAAATGTTCGATACCATTTTTATAGTACGATTTGTCTTTAGCCTCAAAGTAGGCTTCAATTTCTGTCCAGCAAGCATTCTCTTAAGTTCTGAGAACAGGAAAAAGTTACATTTACTTGAACTATTGTTGAATGTCGATAACGCTTTGCGCATTTACCCAAGCTATACGATTTCTGATAACACAATTATTATGTTTGTAAGACAGAGAAACGTTTTCCTGAAAAAGAATTATCAATTAAATATATATGTTTAGCCATATATGTAACTGGAATATTTAACTTTCCATAACATTACTGGTTAACACCCACGTAGCTTTGGGATTACAAGCAAAATAATAATTAATCAAGGTTGTTACAAAATCAATTCGCACGACGCTAACGAATTAGATACTCACTTCAACACAAGTCTGGAATGTGATAGCGCGACTTCAAATGATAATTTAAATATTATATTACTTTACTGATATGAACATATTAATTAGCTAGGTTTCTATTGAATATTCTTTTAATAATAATACAAAAGTTAATATACGACGATGGTAAATTTGTTTGGACATTTGTTATATTAGTGAAATATGAAAGGGCTTTCCGAGGTTTTAGTCAAATACATAAAGAGCGTAGCAAATATAAACATTGCAGTATAATCTGTATTGCATAATGCATATCAATCTCTGTATATGCAGCATTGATTCGCCTTGGCCCGCATTCTTTGAAGAGCAAGTATGAAAATCGTAAACATTGGCTATTAATAAATCACTTGACATTTCGGTGGTAAACATTTTAAGTCACTATTATTAATTAACGTGAAGGTGGGTTGGCACAGGCCTTTGGTCAATATTTGTGACTGGCGGGCGCAGTGCTCTCTACCAATCTGTCTATAATTCATTGCGTTCCATACTTTATACCTCACCTGCCAAACATCGATTAATTATACCAATTTGGCAGTTTTGTAATTTGGCATATTTTTTACAGATAATATTTCTCTTTTACTTGGAAACCATGTTGTCTATATTACTTAAATATATAATATAACTAGCTGCCCCCGCGAACTTGGTTTCGCCTTAATATGTTTTTTTTTGACTTAGCCCACTTTTGCTAGCGACGTAGCTACATACATACATATGGAACATTTGTTCGTTTTTCTGGAATGAAAACTTTTTAGGGTTTTCTGTGAATTTTTCTCTATATAAACCTCATAAGTCATAAGATTTTAATTATCAAAAAAAAATAGTAGTTGATCGTAGAGGGGTGAAAATTAAGGGTTGTATGTATTTTTGTATTCTGTATCATAAAAAAATAAAAGTAAAAATGTAGGGGTGCGACAACCCACTTAGGAGTATGAAAAATAGATAGTAGCCGATTCTCAGACCTAATGAATGAATTGTACGATTTCTGATTATACAATTATTAGGTTTGCTAAATAGAGAAACGTTTTCCTGAAAAATAATTATCAACTAAATAAATATGTCTAGCCATATACTTAACTATACATATATATATATAATGGTATCAATCGCTTATATGTACTCGGGATAAATAAGGCACAACTGCGTTTCTCTGTGAATACAAAAGAATCAACATTTAAAGCCTTTATTCTAGGTTTATAAAATAAAATAATAAAATTAAAAAATTAAAACATCTTACATCTATTATGTCAAGTGACAAATAAAACATCGTCGATCACACGACAAAGAAGAAAAATAAAATATAAAAAGTTTGTATAGGAAAATATTAAATATTATTTTTTCCTTACATATTTACATAAAATTTGATACAAATCGGTCAAGCCGTTTCGGAAGAGTGTGGTAACTAACATTGTAACACGAGAATTTTATATATCAGATATTGTAAAGAGGTAAAGTTTGTTAGGTGGTAGGGATAATCTTTGTATCTACTGAACTGATTTTAATTTTATATATCTCCATATAAAGCCACAATTTATTAATCTACAAACAATTCCTGATGCCTGTATGGACTTATGGTTTCTGTGGTATCAGTAATAGCCGCATCCAAATAATCCAACGATTCCTGAACATAGTGCTCAGGGGAATAGTCAATGGTACATTCACAATAACGACCTCCATCGGACGTCGCCCAGTACTCAAAAAGATTGCTGGAGCCCACGAACAAAGGCTCCAATATCACGTGAATGTCGAGGCTATTCAACTTCTTGACACCACGGGCCTAGTGAGAAGATTGAAAAGGACAAAACCACTTGAATTAGTGTTAGTGCACGTTAGTCTTAAGTGCTAAACAATGGTAAGTGAAAAAATAAAACACAAGAACAGAGTTTATTCCCTTTAATAGACACTGTAAGTAATGTTCTTGGACAGTTTCTTATGTTAAATAATCCTGATTAGTAAATTAGGTTAGACTTCAATTACTTATTGGTCTTAAGTTAGGCTAGATCGTAATGTTCTATGATGCCTCAGTGAAGATACTTATTATAAAAATAGAAGCCACGTTTGCGAGTGTCAAAGGTTTATATTAACTGAAAGAATTATTAAAAGAACTTTCGGTTGACGGTTCAAAGTTTACGGGTCCCGGTTGTCCGTGAGAAGCCTGGACGGATAGTATATTATAATAAAATCATCTAAAGCCGGGTCCACATTTGTAGCATTTCGGTGTATCGTATCTCCGTTGCGTGGCTTCGGCGCGTATCATGATCGTTAGTTTGGACGCAAAATGATACTCGTTTATGATACATGCCGTATCGGATACGGCCCGATCCGCACTAAGCGCGTATCTTGATACACCTCGTATCCGATACGCGTATCACGATCGGTGGTATGGACGTATTTTGATACTGTATCACGATACTGTATCGCGATACGATACTTGATACACCGCGAACCATCCTGTGTCGGTTTTTTCGCGATCATCAAAGGGAATACACAACATCAACATGCGAGTGAAATTTTTGTATTTTCCGCTGGTATGCTGAAATTTTAAATCTCGCATCAATGGTATTCCACCACGTTTGTTTCGGTTTCTAAACACTTCCAGCGCCGTCTACGTCTAGATTTAACTTTTTTTGAAATACTATTAATGATAATATAACAGGCGCTAGTCACCGCCAAACTGTGAGCAATTGCTGACATGGCTAAACCGTTTGGGAACGAAGACATGACTGAACATTACGAGAAGGGAAAGGTGCACTGAAAGACACGCGCATCATGATACATCGGAAGAAAAGTGAAGCGTCTATATTTGTAAAGTTAAAGCCGATACACTGACATGATACAGCATTTGATAAGTATGGACGCGTTTTTTACAAGATGCGCCTTAAATATACGACATGGACAAAATGAGCGTCCATATTTATGATACAGATACTAGATACGATACGACGGATCGTGATACGTCAACATGCTACAAATGTGGACCCGGCTTTAAGCCGGGTCCACATTTGTAGCATTTCGGTGTATCGTATCTCTGTTGCGTGGCTTCGGCGCGTATCATGATCGTTAGTTTGGACGCAAAATGATACCCGTTTATGATACATGCCGTATCGGATACGGCCCGATCCGCACTAAGCGCGTATCTTGATACACCTCGTATCCGATACGCGTATCACGATCGGTGGTATGGACGTATTTTGATACTGTATCACGATACTGTATCGCGATACGATACTTGATACACCCCGAACCATCCTGTGTCGGTTTTTTCGCGATCATCAAAGGGAATACACAACGTCAATGGGTGACATGCGAGTGAAATTTTTGTATTTTCCACTGGTATGCTGAAATTTTAAGTCTCGAATCAATGGTATTCCACCATGTTTGTTTCGGTTTCTAAACACTTCAAGCTCCCACCAGCGCCGTCTACGTTTGGACTTAATTTTTTTTTGAAATACTATTAATGATAATATAACAGAGAGAAAAGATACATCGGAAGAAAAGTGAAGCGTCTATATTTGAAAAGTTAAAGCCGATACACTGTCATGATACAGCATTTGATAAGTATGGACGCGTTTTTTACAAGATACGCCTTAAAAATACGACATGTACAAAATGAGCGTCCATATTTATGATACAAATACTAGATACGATACGACTGATCGTGATACGCCAACATGCTACAAATGTGGACCCAGCTTTAAGCCGGGTCCACATTTGTAGCATTTCGGTGTATCGTATCTCCGTTGCGTGGCTTCGGCGCGTATCATGATCGTTAGTTTGGACGCAAAATGATACCCGTTTATGATACATGCCGTATCGGATACGGCCCGATCCGCACTAAGCGCGTATCTTGATACACCTCGTATCCGATACGCGTATCACGATCGGTGGTATGGACGTATTTTGATACTGTATCACGATACTGTATCGCGATACGATACTTGATACACCCGGAACCATCCTGTGTCGGTTTTTTCGCGATCATCAAAGGGAATACACAACATCAATGGGTGATATGCGAGTGAAATTTTTGTATTTTCCGCTGGTATGCTGAAATTTTAAATCTCGCATCAATAGTATTCCACCATGTCTGTTTCGGTTTCTAAACACTTCCAGCGCCGTCTACGTCTGGATTTAACTTTTTTTGAAATACTATTAATGATAATATAACAGGCGCTAGTCACCGCCAAACTGTGAGCAATTGCTGATATGGCTAAACCGTTTGGGAACGAAGACATGACTGAACCGTACGAGAAGGGAAAGGTGCACTGAAAGACACGCGCATCAGGATACATCGGAAGAAAAGTGAAGCGTCTATATTTGTAAAGTTAAAGCCGATACACTGACATGATACAGCATTTGATAAGTATGGACGCGTTTTTTACAAGATACGGCTTAAAAATACGACATGGACAAAATGAGCGTCCATATTTATGATACAAATACAAGATACGATACGACTGATCGTGATACGTCAACATGCTACAAATGTGGACCCGGCTTTAAGTATCTTTTTAGTGTTGATAATTTATAAGAGTTTACTTATTATTGCTTTCCAGACCGAAAATAGAATTGGGCCGGTACTAAAACTTCCTTTTATCTTATACTAATTTGTTGTCATGCAATAAACTTTAATTACTTCACATATAAAATTATGGACAAACCATTTTAAATATTAAGATATCCTCAGAAAGCATTCGTTTGATCTCATTTCTCAAACATTCTTACAAAATTGAAAGTAAACACAAAGACGACAAACGCGATCCATTTGGTTTATTCCAAGGTTGAAAAGATAAATATTTGAATAAGCTTAAAATATTTTGCAAATATGTATTGAAATATTATTAATAGAAATGGAACAGATAACTATGATTTGCGGGAAACGTAACTTAGCGGTTTCGTATCAGCCTTGCCATTCTGTAACTCACTTTTCGAACTCACATAGCGGTTTTCGTATCGGCGGTCGCTCTCAAATCAGTCGTGAAGCAGTCATTTTATGATTTGGCATTCTGATAAACAATAAACTACAAGCTCCCACCTTTTCACTTTTGTGGTGTAGTGGCTGCGGGAACTTGGGCCCCTTCTGCTAGACTCAGACCTCGACTAGGGCCTTCGCAGGGTAGTCAATCGCCGGAAGGGTAGGACGGAAGCTCATTGGAGTGAGGAAAGGACGAAGTTAGGGACCACGCCTCCCACGTTGAAAGCGGTTTTTTAGCCTAGCAGCGGGAACAGAGCTCTATTTCTAATAAATGAAGCGTTAATGATTACGGCTGTTCCTCTCCAGTTTTATCTTTATCTGGGTATTAACAAGTTTTAAATAATGATCAAAAAAATTTTTTTTTAGTAAAATATATTATGCATATAATAGATGCAAAACAACGTTAACACCATAGATTTTTAGACATAAACAACAAAAAACAGCTGTTTTATTATTCGATGCGTCACATACACAAAACAGGAAATACGTAGGTATACCAATTGTAATTTGGAGCTAATCGGTAAAGTTAAACTACAAACGCGTTAGTCGTCGATCT
Organism: Pieris napi; assembly: GCF_905475465.1. Taxonomy (NCBI): domain Eukaryota; kingdom Metazoa; phylum Arthropoda; class Insecta; order Lepidoptera; family Pieridae; genus Pieris; species Pieris napi. The sequence goes on along the minus strand of NC_062235.1, from coordinate 3,742,708 downwards.
AATAAGATCTCCCTTAACTTCGGAAGAGATTGCCAAACTTTACAATAGCATGTTCTTATTAAACTTTAACGGTCGGATAGACTTAATCGTGTATCAAATTGTATCGTCATTCGTCTTTGGTAGTCTGCGAAAATCACACACATGCAGTCCTTGCTGTTGTTTGCGGCAAGGACGTCGCCAAAGTCGAAAAAAAAATGTGTGTATACTTATGTACATGCGTTAGAAGTTATACTTCTTTGGCGTAACAAGATAAAAAGTTTATTCTACGTTTGTAGAAAAAACGACGCTAACAATAGATAAAAGGTATTTAATATATTGGAAGTTTTATTATAACGCATCATCTAGATAAATAAAGTTTATTTAAATATCACAAAATGAAATATTGACTATAGCTCTAAAATCAGGGTGTCGGTTTTTTGGCACGGTGTGCGCGCGCTTCGTAAAAATTTACTCTCATAATTTTTCACTAACGCGCCAAAAGAAGTGTAACTTCAAAAATAAAGAGATTATCGAAATTTTTTTTCATTTATCAAAATATATTATTAGTTACAAAGTTTTTATTTACGGCCGGGTTTAGGGGAAGGCAACGCCTCTACAACAATCTTTCAAATTCGATATTTCTTTCGATGCTTTTTACCTACAGCACATTGCACATTATATTGATTTGGACTGAAAAAAATTGTACTTGTTATATGGAAGTACCTATACCACCACGCCCCTTTATCCTACCCTGGCTTTATTTATTGCTCAGTCAAGACGTTAGTTTTCACTTGCTTTATACAACTCTATTTCCCATCCTCTGTTCTACTGGTGGATAGGACATAGAGGCGACTTTGATTATAACTCCTATTAAATCTCAAAATAACGTTATTCATATCGATAACTAAGTACACTTATGAAAGCAACAGACAAGATAAATTGATTGTAAATTTACATTTACCACCACTTCGCAAGTCAAGGGCGTAGAGCGGGCAAGAAACTCTACGCCACTCTTTTTGATCGCCAAGTTTTAAGTCATACAAATTGTTAGGTAGAGCAGCCATAAATATTTGAACTGGAGCAAATCAATCCCAAGGATAATAATCGTCAAATTATAAAAAGCTTTTTTGATAAATTTTCATTACACGAGAGTTTTGAATTTATTGAGTTATAAATCTCTACTTTCGCTTGGGAGTTGGTAGAAAAAACGAATAAAATTCCCATATAAGGAGAGGTTTATCTACTGGCGCCTGGTTGGTCGTACACTTAGATTTATTCTGTTTCGAGTATTATTCGGGTGAATGTCACCATTTGTTTTCAAAGCCCGGTTCTGCAGCACAAATATGGATTGAACCTCTGCAGCAGCACCCCACGGTAGAATAACGCTGTGAAAGTAGCTATGATTCACAATTTTAGCCGTGTCCGGATCAGTTAACTGTTGGATTTTCTTTACTGCATTATGCTGCAGAGCTCAGCCTATTTGAAATAGTCTCTAAGTGTGGCCCACACTTAGAGACTATTTCACCACTGGAGTTTTAGTGTTGCCCAAAATCGGTCTTGGTCTTGCAGTCTTGGTCTTGTTCTTGCGTTTTTGCAAGACCAAGACCAATACCAAGACCGCCTTATTATAGCAAGACCAATACCAAGACTGAACCCTGCAAGACTTGAGCAAGACAATACTTAAGCCTGCAAGACTCTTGCGTCTTGCAGTTAAGACAAACTGAGATTTGGGCGTTATTAAGTAGGTATTTGGTTTCAATCCCGATTTTGAGAAACGTTCCTCAGTATCAAAACCGTAGGTATCACAAATCATAACACTAAACTAAGGGCTGCAGTTGTATTTGTAATTGGCAACGTGCCGCTCGTCTGAAAGCACCCTGAAACGTATTGTATTGATTAGGTAGGTAAGTACTTATTATATTTCAACAATTTATTAAGTAGGTAGCGTGTTAATACTCACAAATCTGTTCCCTAATAACTTTCTAGCAAAGTTCATACCTTGTAGGTATCTACCTATAATAATATGTTATGCTTGTTAATGTCTAATGTGCAGATCTAACGTTAGTACTCGTAGGTTGGTATGTGCTTAAAATTATAGTTAACAAAATTATATAAACATCATGTAGGTGTGAAACTTATGTTTCAAAGTTTATATTATTCTTCTATTTAGCAAAATTTAAAACTAACAGCGAGTCGAGTAGGTCTAGTAACAGTTTCTACGGCAGCCAATACTATGGTACAGACGCCAGCACATCAAGGTACTACAATCTATCAAATTTCTTCAACAGATTTTCAAGTTTATCGCTAAAGAATTAAGGTTCAAAGTTGATTGGGGAAATGTGACGTTCTGCGAATAAACTGTTGGTCGGTCGGTGTATTAAATACCTACTTATTTGATAATTTACCGACAAAGACGCGGTTTGCAACAAGTGTAACACAGCATTTGACACTGAGCGCCGCATTCGCCGACAGAGGCACACAAATTTTTACCTATTTTGGTAGGGTTGGTATAGCAGTATAAAATTAAATGACCTTGAAGATGTCCCAGCAGTAGGTAGGTATAAATTGAATGCCCTGAGTTTTTTTTATTTAAATACATTCTCACACTGGCTTGAATTCGAACACTACAGCGTTAAAAGCTGTCGGGCGAGATGATAATTAATAACTAAGTAGGTATTGCATCTATTGAATTGCGAATATTTTGATTTCGAAATAATCATTGTTAATATCGGTAAATGGTAGATAGTGAGTGATACCTAGGTACTAAAATGTGAGCAGCAAGATTGAAAAGTGTATATGCCATGTCAGTGCTTTCAATAAGTTTATTTTAAAAAAGCTCTCTAGTAAGATTTAGAGTTTACCATACAATTACACACAACATATTATTGAAAAACAAAAATTATGAAAAAGATATTTAGACTGAGTACTTAGGGTCGATTCGACCAAACAAGAGTAAATCTTAATCTTAGAATAAATCGTCAGTTAATCGAGAGTAAATAAATTTTACGTTTTACCAACTACAAATTCTAAGAATAGTGGGCTTATTCGGGAATTGTAACTATACCGCCGTTTCGCACGGAATAACAGCTATTCCTAGAATAATTTAATGGCGTCAGTCAGTCCAATCAGCTGATTTCTGTCATTTCACAAATATGTGTTCTGTGTTTTAATTTCAAGTCAACGCAACGCACTACATTAATAGGCTGGCATTGTATAATGAAACGTTTAAACAATTTATTATTTATTTATTTATTTTTAGATTTTTTATTTTCTATAATATTAGAATGAAATTCTCTAAAAAAACTGGGCTCAACAGAAGTTCCTGTTTAGACGAAAGCCTCAAACAAACAAGAAATAAAAACTTTTTGTTGTCGTTTGACACCTGTTAAAAGCTACTTTTTCACACTATAATACGGCAAAATCGAGTTGACATGATGTATGCTCTTACACTGTCCCGTTGTAGAACAACATTTATTTGCCGAGTTTTATTTTCGTTCACCATTTTCTTGCTATTCGCGTATTGTTATTCCTAGCGCAATTATACTATCGATTACGTGGACAAACGACTATGGATTTACTCGAGATTAAAATCATGGAATAGATTATTCTTGGTATAGTTACTCGTGTATAAATTGAAGTTTGGTCGAATCGACCCTTAGGAAATTAGTAGAAAAAATATTCTATCGTGGATACCTAGTTATTAAAAAGTGGATAAACGTTGTGTTTACTTAATTTTATTTTTCTGTGCTAATGCCAACATCGACAACCCCACCAAAATAGGTAAAAATTTAGTCCGCTTCTAGACTTTGTGTTGCCGCCGTCGCTTTCATGTCAAAGGTCGCCGCCACTGCCCATGTTCTAAAGAATAAAATAAGTTTCCGGGTGCTCAGAACGGACGCAAATAGATTATGTTGTCCTCGCAAGGAAGAATGTAGTCGTAAGGATAGGTAGATTTTATAAAAATTGTTATAAGTAATAAAAATATACCTAGTTTATATTATTACTAGCTGGCCTGGCGAACATCGTACCGCCTAACAGTCGATTCTTTATATTTATACTTATTCTGCTATTCGGGACACCGGTCTAGCTAGTAAGATAAAAAAAGAAAATTGATAAGACAACAAATACATTATGTCAAAAAATAAAAATTTACCTTCCCGGAACCCCTCCACTAACACTTGAACTTTATGCTATGGTATTAAAGTTCAAATTCACTTTTAAGTATTATTACGAATATTTTGTATGGGAATATAGAAAAGTGTTGTTTTTAGACTGATTCACTCAATTTTATTTTAATTTTTCTCCGTAAGAACCATCTTCGTACTTCAAGGTATATTATTAAAAAAAATTAGACAAATCGGTCAAACTGTTTTCATGTTATGTCGTGACAACGGAAAACGGGTTTCATTTTTATATATATATAGATTACCTATTATACCTTTTTAAAGGACATTGCACTGCAAAATTGGAAGTGGGTGATTTTAACAAACTTGAAACGTGGAAAAGTTCCAAATATGAGCGACGTCATATTGCTTTACGCATTTTGTTTTAAAATCATCGAGAATTGCAGTGTCGGTTTATCAACTTCTATCGTACCTACTCTAGTAGCGACTATTGTCTTCAGCGATGATTTAATAAATAAATAAAAATAATCGTCGTGTATGTACGACGATTATTTTTCTAAGGAATACAATTTTGTTGTAGTAGGTACCTACATCGTTTCTTACTTAGGTACACATACTTTAACGACAGTACCTACGTAGCAAAGCGCGCCAGTCACGAGTACGACAAATTGCCTAAAAAATGTACCTACGCACACTGCAATGAAATCTGCTAATCTCAACACAATGCCTGTAGCCTGCCTGCTATTATTGGTTGATGAACATTGTACATTGGTGAATGCTCCAGGATAGCCCGCAAGCCCCCACAAATAGCAATAGGCAAATAGGTATTTGCAAGTCTTGCGAGACTTGCGAGACTCTTGCTGCAAGATCAAGACCAAGACCAAGACTGAGAGCGCAATACCAATACCAAGACCGAGACCAGGTGTATTGACGCAAGACAATACCAAGACTGGCCTAAGTCTCGTCTTGGTCTTGCATTTGGGCAACACTATGGAGTTTACTATTTATTGTTATGCCTAGGAATACAGTTTTATCAACAAAGTTTAGTTCAATAGTATATATATAACAGGAGAGAATCGGAAATTCCTAACATATTTATTCAGAATATTTGTTCCTTCGTCTTCAATATTTACAAAAGAATGATGAATACAAAAGACCCAGTATATTATAGGTATCGTAAGATTTGTAATATATCACCAGTATTGTATATTTTTTAGGCTTCCTTTAATACAATGTTTCTTAGCTTTAGTACATAATAGAAGTACGTATAGCAATCCTAGTTAAGGGACGCATCAAAACATAATAGGATTGTGTTTCCAACTAGTAATTCATCTCCCTAGCGTCAAATTATCTCAGTAACGTTGTTAGTATAGAATATAGATTGTATACAGACCTATCAGGTACATTCTATTCCATAGTACAAACCTCTTAAGTTTCAATAAGAGTCCTATATATCATAACTATAAATAGTATTGTCATCAGCATGGTACTGTTAGGATAGTTAGTGCTAGTGACTGGGTTTTTAACCAATATTAGACAGTATGCTAACAAATGTGTAAGCAGTGTTGGCTTAGTGGCTTCAGCGTGCGACTCTCATTCCTGAGGTCGTAGGTTCGATCCCGGCTGTGCACCAATGGACTTTCTGTCTATGTGCACGTTTAACATCCGCTCGAACGGTGAAGGAAAACATTGTGAGGAAACCGGCTTGCCTTAGACCCAAACATTCAACGACGTGTGTCAGGCACAGGAGGCTGATTACCTACATTTCTATTAGATTTACAAATAATCATGAAACAGATACAGCAATCTGAGGCCCAGACCTAAAAAGGTTGTAGCGCCACTGTTTTTTTTTATTCATATTTATTTATATTTTGTTGCTGAATTCTGTAATTTAAATTGGAATTAAAATGCAATAATATACTTCCCAACTATTTAATATTTATAAATTCATGGCAAAAAAACGTCAGATAATTTCGGGCAATACAAAATACGCTTAAACGAAACCTTAAATAAATACATATTTACATAAATTCTGATAATAAAAAAGTCAATTAAATATTTTATACTGCTCGAAACGCCGTCTATATTAAATGTATTCCTATAATTTGTATTATCTACTATACAATGATTAAAATTCATTAGCAACTATAAATTGACATATAATTGACAGTGAGTGTCACAACTATGTCATATGCGCTAAGCTTACGTGTGAGTAACACTTGCAAAAAGCAGTACTTTTAACGAATTATGTGGCACTATAGACTATCGAGACATTGCGTCAGACCCGAATCTTTATCCGAAAGTGATGCAAACATCACAATCTTTGAGCCAAACTAATATTCCTTGGTAACTATGTTAGATATTCAGCTAATTCGTTGTAGCATATACATGTCACCGTAAAATTGTAAAAACCGTTAGATTGTAATCTATCTCGCGAGATTGTAAACTGTCGAAAGATTGTGAACCTCAACGAACTGCTTACAAATTAACGTATTATTATTCGGTAGTTATATGAAATTCTTGGGAAGTAAAATTAATCTGTAATTGACCAAAGAAGTTTGAATGATAACTAAGTTAGTGTAGTACAATCTACCGAATAATAATACGTTAAATTGTAAGCAGTACGCTGAGGTTCACAATCTTTCGACAGTTTATAATCTCGCGAGATAGATTACAATCTAACGGTGTTTACAATTTTACGTTAACATACATATATCACACAATAAGTATTCATACATTTCATAAATTTCTAATAAAAACAGCATCAATATATGTTTATATATTCCACGGAATAGAGAAATAAGTTATGCCTTTCAAAAACAATACGACAGAACAACTTTCTACTGGTGGCTCACATTTTCCACTTTCCTCATCTATCAATTCGAGGGCTTTACCAAATAATTATTGATTTTAGTTAACAGAAAATTTGTTACTAATATTGTATAATTGACATCGATATAAAAATTAGTGCTTAAATTCGTATTTTAATGTTACGAAGAAAAAACAATTATTTGATGAAGAATTGTTTTAATATAAACTTGTGAATGTAGCGGAAAATGCAGTAGGTATCTATCTAATAATATAGACCATATTATTTTTATTATCAAATTATATTATTATTATCAAATATAAATAATGGACAACATACCCTAGAATATAGAATTGGAACTAATTTTTTTTTTATGATTGGAAAATTCACACCAATTGACCTAGTCCCATGCTAAGCTGGTGAAGCTTGTGTTATGGGTACTAGGCAACGGATATACATACATATTATACATAGATAGACCTAACACATATAAATACATATTTAAACACCCAAGATCTAAGCACAACACCAAATGCTCATCACATCGATTTTGGCTCAGCCGGGGATCGAACCCGGGACCCTTGGATTCGCAGTCAGGGACCAATGAGCCGTCGACATTAGTATTCCGCTGACATAGCAACTTGTAGATTTTCAGAGAACATCAGAGGAACAAAAATATTCCACATAAGTAAGACAGAACACGATAAAAAGACCCAAATGTATGAGAACGTAATAAGTTTAATAAACTGACATAAAGCAGTAACTCAAAAAAGAGTTCCCGCTTAGCATTACTCTGGGACTATCTAGTACTCAGATATTTCCTCCTACAATCACAAGTATCTTCAATTAAACATTTTAAAACTGAAACGATATATAAACTGATTTATAACTATATAAAATAAGGCCATTCGATTGCATAGCACCACGCCACATCAGTCTCTCCCTATTGGTATGTTATCTAAAGCTGGCGGCTTCAACACATTTACACTTTGTGCTTGTGTAGTGTCTGTGAATAAGCGCGAGGCGTAGTGTCACACTGAATATGCATCATGAAAAGACTGTCCGTCTCTCTCGCGCTCGGTCAAGCTTATGAGTATAAAAGAGACAGTTATTGTTTTGCTTTTGCTACTGTTTATGTTGATCTTTACTGTACAATGTACATGTTGATCTTTTTTCTCATTATTATTTTGTCTGTGATTGTTTACTTATTTGGTTGGTGGTTAGAAAACTTTGAAAAAAATGTCTTATGAAATATATTCCGTCTAAACATTACCAGGACAATCTCGTGAAATGGTGCACAATGTTTTTAATTATTTTAAGCATCTTAATAAAAACAGTTTAATGAAAAAATTTAATTCTTAATTTGACATCAGATGCGACTGGGGTTTCTAAGAGGAGTATTGAAAGAATTGTTAGTGAAGTAAAAATGAAGTGTGTTGAGCTAGATGGAGCTTATGTCGAAAAATGAAAAATTCTTTACACAAACTACTCTTTTATGTTCTTGGTCGGGCTTAGAACTTTTGGATCCACCCTCGTATTATAATATTTGTTTTTGTAGTTTATGTATTTGACACATTTTTATTTATTTACAACCCACCCAACCTTACTAAAACCAGAGTAGACTATAAAATATATAGCTTGACAAAAAAGTCATATTTTTAAACATACTGTATAGTGAAATTGCATTAGTGTGAGTACTGTGAACGCGCCAGCTTACGATAACCGACCTTATCACATTCAATTCATAACTTTCCATATTAAAAAAACATTTGTACGAATTCTGTAAAATAAAATCATTCTAGATTTAAAATTGCGATTTAAATTATAATATCAATAACAATAAAAATTATCTTTGGTTTAAAACTTACATCGTACATTGAAACTATTTACATAAAAGCTATATGATTTTCGTAATTCCGTTAGGTACCACTTAACATTAGACTAGCAATTAAACCTCAGATTTTTCTTAAAACTAAAAACTGCTTAAAATGTTATTAAAACTTCCTTTGATCGGCAAGTAAAGTCAACGGTCACCGCAAACATGATACTTTAAGCTACGTGTTAAAACATTTAATTATTATCATTTCACTTTTAGAACCATTGCCGTAAGATTAAGGGTGAGATCAATAGTGCGCACTTGGACTTTGCTCAGACTTTACTTACGAAAAACACTAAGGTTAAACTATGATTTAGTATATTGATAGACATTTTAACGGTGAGATTAAGCTAAGCTCAAGCTAAGACAGAAATTGATGTTTCATTTCATGCAATACCTTCTTTATTATCCTTTAAAAAAGTAAAGAATGGTTGTAGTTAAGTCTGAGCAAAGTCTAAGTGCGCACTATAGATCTCACCCTGAGTATTGGCTAAAAATCATGGCACAGTCCACGGTGGTTGTTAACTTTTTTTTTTAATTCTTGACCATTCTTTACAAAAATACTTGATTATGACACATTTGTTTCTTTTATTAAGAAAACAGCTATTAAGAGCGGATTGAATTGCAATTTTAAAGTTAAAACTACAAACATACACTCTACGTAAAATGTTCGATAGCTTTCAAATACCATAGGAACGAAAAAAAAATTGTAAGTTAAGAAAGTTTTAGCCAGAAGAAAACTTTTATGACTGAAATAGGCTAGATATTTTTCATTTTCCGTTTCCGAAGGCGTCAAGAATACGGATATTTTTTTTATTCAATTAAAAATACTTAAAATATCATGTGCGGGGTCCCCTAAAAACTATGATCCTTAATAATTGTAAAGAGGTATTTGCAGTTAAAATATTTACAACTTCAATACATTGAGGAACAAATATACAACCATTCCATAAAATTCGATTTCATATTAAAAAATATTTCATAAATTATTGTAGAAAAAATTAAATTTCCATATCTCTATTTTTAGTTTGTCGGTAGAACAACATAAAAAAATTATATCAAATAAATTTCCTCAATATAAAATCACAAAATCGGAGCAATAAGCCAATTAGGCATGTATTTCGATGTATTCCTTGTTCCCAATAATTGCAGAACATTCTAGTTACTTTTCTTATATATAATATTGCGAAAATTACAAATTGTATTACTATTCGAGGTTATCGTCAGTCGTGAACTTTACTAATGCGAGAGCAAGACAGCACGATCGATGCGCAAAAGAGACAAATGTATTTCTTGGCGCACGTTATAAAAGCGATTCTCAAAAGCAAATATATGCTTTATAGGAATGTTGTCAATGGTCTAATAATAGACACGTACAGTTACGTATACCTTAATACGTACGTATGTACGTACATAATTACGTCGCAATAATCGTTCGCTAGAAGCGAATTTGTCCGCGATTTCAAGCCAACTAAGCCTAATTAGTTCCTTCATTTATATTCGTCCATAAATCGCTTGCACATATGTACGAGGTCAATAAATTTTGGTCTCATATTGGGATCCAGCGCCCAGCAATCCTTCATCAAGTGACGAAATATTTCTGACGGGCACCCATCCGGTATTTGGAAACTGCAAGAAGATTTATTGCTATAATAGAAAATAGGGGTTGATCGTAGAGGGGTGAAAATTAAGGGTTGTATGTATTTTTGTATGTTGTATCATAAAAAAATAGAAACAAAAAAAATTGTCAAAAATTTTTAAAAACATTTTTGGGGTGCACACCCCTCATCACTTTAGGGTTTATAAGATAGATAGTAGCTGATTCTCAGACTTACTGAATTTTCATAAAAAACTTCATAAGAATCGGTCGGGCCGTTTCGGAGGAGTATGGGAACGAACATTGTGACACGAGAATTTTATATATTAGACTAGCTGATTCGGCAAACGTCGTTTTGCCATGTTTATCATTTATAATAAAAAAATAGGGGTTGATTGTAGAGGGGTGAAAATTAGGGGTTGTATGTATTTTTAATGCTGTATCATAAAAAAATAAAGAATATTTTTTTTATCTAAAATAAAATAAAAAATATATTAGGGGTGGACTACCCTTAACATTTAGAGGGATGAAAATAGATGTTGTCCTATTCTCAGACATAGCCAATATGCACACAAAATTTCATGAGAATCGGTCGAGCCGTTTCGGAGGAGTTTAACCACAAACACCGCGACACGAGAATTTTATATATTAGATTAGGTCAAGGAATGGTCACTAAGGGTGATATTGAAAGCCGAGACAACGCTCAGCATGAACTTTAATATGTCAAATATATATATTTTTTTATATTACATACCAAGACGCCCTCTCCCGTGGTCGTTCCACATCAAATTTGGGGACCTCAAGACGTGCACGTGTTAGGATCTCCCACGCGGTTACTCCGTATGACCATACGTCACTTTTCGTTGAAAAGTGCCACGGCTCAACGGCTGACTCTGGCGCGTACCTATAAAATTTTTTTTTATTAGAATCTGGCAACTGAATGCTAGTTTTTCCTCCTATCCCTTGACTATATTACATAGGAAACACAGTTCTATGAAGTATTACGTCACGCAATTTTTGGAGATTATTAAACGCCTCCCCCCATGTAACGCGCCGTAACGTTTTTCTGTACCCAAGTATAGTAAAACGTTTCTTGACCACCCAGTGACTCTACACCTAAAAGTTTCCATTTTGTGGTGTAAAGTACTGAAAATAATATTAACAATAACGCGTAATTTAATCCCCGCCCCGCATCGGAACGTTTTACAAGAGGAACCCTCCCCTCCCAAAATTCGTTACGTAATACTTGAACGCTCCCTAAAGCAAAATTTGACAGCAAGAGACAAAAGAGTAATTTTTGTTTGCTTATAATATATATCACTTTAAAAAAATGTCATAAAATACATACCAGTTTATAGGCAATAATCGCTCAGTCTTTATCCTATAAGCACTCTCCTCCTTGGGAATAATCCTCGCAAGGCCAAAATCAGAGATCTTGACGTGGTATTTGTTTACAACGAGAATATTTCGAGTGGCTAAATCCCGATGTACTACGTTTTTTGCGGACACGTGATCCATTCCCTAAAACAGAAAATGCCAACTTTTGATACACCCAAAACCTATCATAAAACTATTCATAATTTTTTTTTAAGTTATACTTCTTTTGGCGCGTTAGGGAAAAATGAGAGTAAATGTTAACGATGCGCGCACACACCGTCACAAAAAACCGACACCCTGAAGTTAGCTATAGTCATTATTTTAGTTTTTATGACATTATACTTTTGGCGCGTTAGAGGAGTTAGTTTCGTTTTTCTACAAACGTAGAATAAGGCGAAAGATACAATTTTGGAAAAGATTTTTATCTAGTTACGCCAAAGTATAACTTCTAACGCGAGTACATAAGTACACACACTCTTTTTTTTAGTTTACGTCGTAGCTTATGATGACTAGCACCATCTCTGTTATCGAAATAATGCTTAATATAATAAATATAATAACAAAATCTATAAATGAGCTTGTATAATATCTTCCCAGGCCTAAAATATTGTTCTGGTTTTAGAAGGTATTGGAGACTTCTTATTTTTTTAACAGAAACAATGCCGTAGGGTTGTAAAACTTCAAACAACAATAAGTAATAATTGTTGTTTATATTAACAATCTCGTTTTAAATTTTTAATAATTCCACAGATTATATAAATACTAATTACAGATTATACAACGATTACTCATAAATAAACTTACAGTAGCAATATCCTTGCAATACTTGAGCAGATGCGAGAGCCGCAATTTATCGCCTTGGAACTTGAGGTAGTAGTTGAGTGAACCCTCCTCAAGGTACTCCATCACTATTAGAACATCTGACCCATGGTCCCACGAATATCCGAGGATTTCCACTATATTTATATGTTGTAGGGACTGAAAGAGTAAATAGTTTAAGTTTAATAACAGAAAAGCACAAGAAAGGAAAAATTTTATGTTTATTGACAAGTTCGCGTTTACTTTTACGTAACGGGTAAACGGGTAGAAGGCTTTAATAAACAATCACATAGCTAGAGGGCTCGCAAGTGCGTTGCCGGCCTTTAAATTATAATATGTTGCGGGTCGTTAATAATAGATAGGGACGGACGGTGAATGCATTTTGACGTTCTGGGGTGTAAATTGTCTAGAACTAGCCTAGACCAAAGAGAATATAAATACATACAATTAATTAAAATCTTAATACAAAGGTATGCAAGGCAAAATATGATATAAGGTTAAGGTTGTATTTATAACATAAAAAGCTATGAAATCATTTTGATTAAAAAAATTGTCAACCTTGCATTTAATTAAATTTATGAAAAATGGATTGCTTTTAAAAATTAAATAAACTTTTGTCACAATAAAGTTTATCATGGTATGGGTCACGTGACAAATGAAGTTCATGACTTATCTGTGTTTATCTGGGGAATAATAAGTTATTCTTACCTTCATAATTTCTAATTCATTTTTGAAATCTTCATACAAACTACCATTTCTCTCAGACTCTTGTCTTGTTAACTTTTTAACTGCCACTTCCATCCTTTGAGATTCTTGATTATCACGCTCCATCCACCCCTTGAAGACGTGCCCATAATTTCCCTACAATATTTTATTAATAAAGGTTTATCTGTGGTTCCATTTCCACTTAGAACTTAGGAATTTTAACCTAACAACGATTTAAACTTATATAAGTCAGAATAAATTATTCCTAAGATATGTCATAGTATAAATGAACGAACACTTATTTTAACGCAATGATAATAATGATACAGAGAGACCAAATATTTACTTTATTGCAATCACTACCGGATCTAAATTTTGATATATTCTCGTCCACACGGAAAATAACAAAATCAATTTTTAAACTATAACCATTATACTCTCACATATGTAAGAGACAGTAGAGCAGGTAAATTGAACTTTGTCGTCAATTTCTTATCTGTACAAATACAGTTTATTTAAAAAAAATGTTTATTATGGAACATAAGATACAGGTATCACTTATTCCACGTCATTAAATAATTTGAATTTGTAGGCATCCCTACTCATCGGCAAAGAAGACAGAGGGTGTAGGCCGAGAGAAAAAGCCGGCGTAAAAAACTCTTTTAAAATAGCAAATCATCAAACAACACTTATTTTAAAACAAATATCGCAAATTAATTAGAAGTAGCCTGTCTAGCACTAGTCCCAGGCCCTTTTATCAACTAGATAATCGTTAACTTTATAGTAAGCCTTTTTACACAGCTTTTATTTAATACATTTCTTTATTGTCTATTATCCAAACGAAGAATGTCTATACTTACACTGCCGATCTTCTTAGTGATAGTCACGAGGTAGGTCTTTCCCTGAGATACAATGGACTCCATAAGCCGTGGAGCCGAGCAGGCAAACTCGTCCGCGGTCTCTAACCCAAGTCCCAAACCGAGCACGCTGCTACGGCTACTACGCCCGCACGATAACGTCTCGTTGCGTAACGCGTACGCCATCGCGTTTAAGTTATGCTCAAACGAGTTCGCGCTTTTGTTGTCTCCGAACTATTAGAAAGATATTATTTTTTAGTAGTGAAGATACACGAGTTTAAAAAAAGTAACATAAAAATCTGATCTATTGTTTAAATTCAATTTGATAATTTGAAAAAGATCTCTTAAAAGTGTTACCATACTTAAATTATGTACATACAGTGTAAATTCTTTATAACGAATTTCGAGAAACCGAGAATTTCTTTCGTTATAGAGAGTTTTTTTTATTCGGAGAACAAAAAACAAATTTAAACAATTACAATAATTTCTAATTTTATTACTATCAATAGGTAAATTATTCTAAACGCAACGCTTTTCTTTTACTGGCCATCTTGACAGTTTCAACGTTTGTTTACGACTGATAATACACGATAGGTGACGGTGGTGCGTTTAGTAACTGAGACCAAAATTTCCTACAATGCAAATTTTTGGCTATATAATCTATGTAATGTGAATTAATGTATGGGCTTTGTGTTAGCCAAATGTTACTTTATTTACGTTATAGAAAGTTTTTCGTTATAAGGAATGACGTTATAAAGCGTTTACACTGTATTTATATAAATTTGTATTATCTTTAAAAATTAACTACTGATGACTAAATAAAAAAAACTCTTGTCCCTTGCATTACATTAAAACATAGAATAAAGAAATTAAAAATCCCGGGGCGTATTTATGTAAATATTGTTTCCTTAAATATGTCCTTACCATATTATCGTAGTGATCGGACATTCCATTAATAGAATTAACACTACTTTCCACAGACAACAAGGACTTATTGCTGCCCGCATCGCTCAACTCACTAGGAATAAATCTGTCACCTGTAAACAATATTAATATTTATATCCGAAGATTTCAAAGCAATATCTCATTTTATCATACACGACATTGATACATTGACTTAAATTGCAGTCTTTAATAGTAGGGCCTATATATTTCTAACAGACTGGTGGCCATGAGGCACACGATCGAGAGGCCGGCGTTGGGCCAAACAGACAAAATTACGATGACGGCGGAGTAAAGATAAAGGACATAGTAGAAAATTGTGGAATTCTTTGGAGGAGGGTTTTACCCGTGGGGAGTCCAACCAAAAATACACCCACCTTGCCCTTACATATTATTTATGTACGAGCCAAGGTTTTACATTTTGCTCACTCAGGGTTTCTTAGTTTTATAAGCGTGGCGATTTCCTAAATCGTCGGAGTTACGCCCCGAAAGTATAGCCAGACCTCGGCACTCTATTGAACTGCTACGTTGTAGTCGTTAAATAGCAATTAACATTTCATTATTTTGCTTATATTCTATTGTTGTACGCGAGTGGTAAATATAGAGGAAAACTAAATCCTCTATTATTTAGAGCACCCCGATGATCCAGTCACCGTACATTTTGGTCCTTCGAGCCGAATTTGAACCATGGACCTATATATACAACTTTTTATGTTTATTGCTTCCTGTTAATGTCATGGATGGTATATGTGTTGTACTTTTTATGGTTTAAAAAGCTATATTAATATTATTATATGTTTTTAAATTTTTTTTTATTTAGCATTGCGGCTGTAAAAATGGTCTCACATCTCTTATACATCACAATTTTTCTGTATTATTAAGTATGGATACTGCAGCTAAATTGTTTGTGTCTATGATACAAAATTATTATATATTCTTATTGTCAATGTATTTTATTTTAATCCCTATTGTTCTGCTTTAATAATGTTTCTCAGTGAGTGACTGTATGTGATTAGGTAAGTAAAATATCAAATAATTTAAAAGTGAATTAGTTTTAGGCGTCCATAAATATTTCATTTAATTTTGTATAAACACTAATATAATATGTACGATATTATTATTTTTAATGTGCACACAATGTGAACTACAGATTACTTTTACTTTATCAAAATACAACATCATGTATGGTCGGTTAACTTACTTGAAACCGTATCGTGATGTTCTAGATGGTCGAGTGAAATCTTTGGTTCTTCATATTCGTGTATAGGTACGTATTCTGCAAAAAAATTGTCATAATAGGTAAAGTTATAGGAATTAAAAAGTTATAATAAAAGCGGCATTTTAATCAAATGTGATAAAAAACTCTACAACATTTTAGGGAGCGTTCAAGTATTACGTAACGTATTTTTTTGCTTTGTAGAACGTTACGATGCGGAGCGGGGATTGAATTACGCGTTATTGTTAGTATTATTTTCGACTTTCCGGTACTTTACTACACATAATGGTAACTTTTAGATATATAAAGATCACTGGGTGGTCACGAAACGTTTTACTATTGGGTACAGAAAAACGTTACGGCACGTAACATGAGGGGGGGGGTGTCAATACTCTCCAAAAACTGCGTGACGTAATACTTGAACGCTCCCTTAGGTCTGTGTTCCAGAATTCTGTATCTATTTCGGATAAATATTTTCAATCAAAAACCCTTTTAACCGACTTCAAAAAACTGAGATATTAGACAATCAAATAAAATTACACTTCACTCTAACAGATAAAGCATATTTTAACTAATACTCTGTAAATTATTTGATTGAAATATTTACCTCTGTGCAGCATATGATTCATATCTCGCATGATCTCTTGCGGTCTCAGAGGCTCACTTTGCCAACATTGCCTCATCAATGCCCACACTTCGCTGGGACACCTCGCCGGACGGAGTAACCGGTCGCCCATTTCGTAACTCTAAAATTCAGTAAACGTTTAAATCTAAAGGCAATTTCTTCTACAATACTCTGTTGCCCGAACTGTTTGTTTGAACTTGTTCTCAGATGGATTTTTCGTAACTGAAATACCCTCAATACTTTTTTCGAAACTAAACTCGCATACTAATGGTTATAGGTGCTGGGCTCATAACCAGTTAAATTAAACGAGTATTATAAAGTAATCAAAGTGTTAATTATTTATTGTAAACCAGACAATGGCGGAAAAAGTAGTTGGTACACAGAATAATAATACTGATCTGACTTGACATAGACAACTATAGAGCGATACATTCTATAATGACTGAAGGCGCCAAATTTAAATTTTATACAACCTAACACTGAATTTAAAATGCATTATTATAAAACGTGGATCATATTTTGTATAACAACAATGGTAACTATGATAACAAATGCCGTGGACATGTGTAGTCCATGTTTTATAATTAGGCCGTAAATTTTATGCTCCGTGTTTCCGGTTGTGTACTACTTCCGAAAATACAAAGGAAAATAAAACTTTCTTATCATTACATTATTTACATAACTCGACGCGACGTCTTATTTTTTATGTCTCTATATAATTAAAAAAGTTATAAAGTTTATTTATTTATTCACAATTTAGCAACTTTATATAATTGACTATGAGAAAGTGCAAACAACAAGGGGCAAACGGGCAGAAGGCTCACCACACCACAAGTGTGTTACCGGCCTTTTAAGATTGGGCACGCTCTTTTCTTGAAATATTTATGCCTTAGCACAACCCCATTATATGACTACAGTTTTAGGACACTAGTCAAAACACTTAAATACGGGCCCTAATATTTATAAAACCCGGACATTTGTTAGCCAGACTCATTGGGTGCGCAGGAGTCGATATCAGGTTTTCCCACTAAAAATACATGCCCAAATTCAGCTGTTTTTCTTATTATAATAGTTATTAAAACAACTCACCCTTGAAGTTAAAACAGGATTAGTATGAGTTGGCGATTGTCCGTATGAAAACACTTCCCAAAGAGTGGTCGCGAAGGCCCAAATATCGCCGGCAACCGACCTCTTTGCCAGGGCCATATCAGCAAAGAAGTCCACAGGAATCCAATGAACACTAAAATTGCCATATTAAAACTAAGCACCTTCTCAGTAAAGACGCTCTTTTAAATTTGGGGGGTACGCGTCATATTAATGTGCAAAATTGTTAGGAATTTTTCTTCTAGAGTACTTGGGTAAAATATTTTTTTTTGCCAGTGACCTTCACCGAGATGCTTATTTAATGAAACGTATTTTATATTTAATTTAATATGTCAATAAATATATTCCATATGGGTTGCCTAGCAAATTTCAGTCCAGAGTATGTTTATTAATATTTTTTTAAAAAATATTTTTTTAAATATTTCACCGGTATGATTATTAGATAAATTCTATACCTATCGAAAGTATGAAGCCCATAGAATATGCAAACGTTAGGTTGTTTTTAATCAATTAATTATTTATGTGTATATTTTTTATGTGACACTAAAGTATATATACATCTTTAGTAAAAAAGAAGGTTATAGTGATTCATATATAATACTACCCTGATTAAAAATATTGATTGAAAAAAATTAAAAAAATTTACTACATGCAAATTATAAAAAAAATATTTTTTTTTAAATATTAATTAAACATACTCTGGACTGAAATTTGCTAGGCAACCCATATGGATTATATTTATTGACATATTAAATTAAATATAAAATACGTTTCATTAAATAAGCATCTCGGTGAAGGTCGTTGTATATCGGGATCGTATACTAATACATCTTTTATATGTAAATAAATACTGAAAGGAACTTAAATTAATCTTCATATGCCTGTATTACATTAGATATACATGTTCCCATGAATGCGTAACGTTAATCTTTAAAAGTACTCAACCGATTTTGATGAAGACATTTCCGCGATATTTGTTAACGTAATAATAACATACATTTACGAATAGCACACATGAAAGCCCAAATAGATATATTCAAATATTGCCCAGTTCCAGCAGGTCAAATTGATAACTTCCTACTTTCGTAGTCAGTTAAAAATATAATGCCAATGTCAATCATTGATGCTACAACCTTTGTCTCTTCTGTATATGTTTCGTGATCATTGTTTTGCCTAGGCAAGTAGCCTTCCGTGCCTGACACACACCGATGACTTTTTAGGCTTAAGGCATTCCACACGATGTTTTTCTTCTTCTTACGAGCAAATATAGAATGCGCCTAGACAAAAGTACATTGTCATAGTCGGGGTTCGAACCTACGCCCTCAATAATAAGAGTCGCACACTGAAGCCACTAAAACTAAAAACCACTTTTTTAAACATTTCTGTTAACCCAGTTAAAAATACAGCCGAACCTTTTCTTGTGAGTAAATTAAATTCAATAAAATACTAACTCTTGTGGCGTATACTGCCTCAGCGTTGGTCCAGACAGCTTCACAAGTATCCTGTCAGCCTGATGAGAAGCAAGCAGCAATCGTCTGCATCTAATATCACCATGGACAACTCCAGCTTCCGATAAGTCCCATAGGGCTCTCGCGAGGCCGGCCGCTACCTTCTTGAGATGGAGCGGCTTAACTCTTTCTTCGTTTTCCCTGTGATTAGCCATTTATTTATATAATAAAAGTAGACAGGTGAAAAAGAACCCAAAAGCTATATTTACAATAATAAAAATATAAATTATATGTATTTTATTTTTACTCCCAAACATCACACATGGCAAAATTAGGACAATTAAACACGTGTGAAAATATGCTGGAAAATGGATATACACGTGTGAAAATGGCATGAGAAATTAAGAAGGCGCCAGACCAGTTCCAAGGAACTTCCTCACAACAAAACAACAAACCTCAAGGTGTAGCTGGTGTCCTATTTTACCTCCTGCCCCATAAAAAAAAGGGTGCGTGTACTTATGTACGCGCGTAAGAAGTTATACTTCTTTGGCATTATTATAAATAGTTTTTGATTGCATGCAAATAAATAATTACAATTAAATAATCAAAGACTGGAAAAGGACTAATTAAGTTCAGTTTACAGTTGAAAAATTAAATAAGTAAATATTTATTATTATTCTTTTACATTAAGTGTAACATAAATTCTATTATTATTCGAATGTTGTTTTTAAATTATGTCCAATGCCGTAGCATCTTCCGTGGGCAACTTCATTCTGTTAATTTTGTGTCACGGTGCGCGCGCATCGTAAAATTTCACTCTCATCAATTTTTCATAACGCGCCTAAAGAAGTATAACCTCAAAAAGTGGTTGTCTCTTGCCAACCTATGGCCAGATTCTAAAGCATGCTTTAGTGGAAACCAAGTTATCCAGTATATACCTTAAATAGACGTCAAAAGGTCCAAAGGGCAGGTACTCGAGAACTAGCGCTGTGGGAGAGCTCAAGGTGACACCGTACAATCGAACTATTGAGCTAGACTGTACGCACGCCCATTTACTTGCCAACTCGACAAAATCCTGAAAAATTATTTTATAACATGATTAATCAGATATAGATGAGGCAACACAAGATTGTTAAACCACTAGATTTTTAAACGCGTCCCAAACCGCACGTTGGGGTTACGTAAAATATATATTCAACCAAAAAGTCTTACGTATTTTCTACAAAATTTATTTTCTTTGTAGGCAAAGTTACTGAATTTACCTTCAAATAATCATTGGCTCTATCTCTTTGCAATGTTTTGAAGGCGACTTGCAGTTTCTTCGTTTCGTCGAGTCTCCAGAGCGCTTTGTATGTAGCGGTTATATTTTCGGAGCCTACTTTCTCAGATCCTGAAATTAAAATATTTAACATTATTAACAAATTTGAGGTCGTACGTTGAAACCCCGGCGGTCCACCATTCCATTCTTTCGCATTTCACACCTGTATATAGAAGAATAACATTGTGAAGAAACCGTGCCTTAGGGAGCGTTCAAGTATTACGTCACGCAATTTTTGGAGATTATTGACACACTCCCCACGCACTGTAACGTTTTTCTGTACCCAAATATAGTAAAACGTTTCGTGACCACCTAGTGACTCTTTATACCTAAAAGTTACCATTAGGTGGTGTAAAGTACTGGAAAGTCGAAAAAATATTAACAATAACGCGTAATTCAATCCCCGCCCCGCATCGTAACGTTTTACAAAACCCCCTCTCCCAAATTTGTTACGTAATACTTGAACGCTCCCAGCCCAAAAAGTCACCTGTGTCAGGCACAGACAGCCAAGACCAAATGTAGTCAATGGTTTTTTTATTCTACTATCTATTGCTTATAGAATAGACATTCAGAAGAAGTTAGAATAAGATATTTAGGACAACTATTTTTTTAAATGATATATAAAAATACAGAAATCATTATTCACTTGTTTTTTTAGACATTGTTAAACTTTTCTTAACATTTTAATTGCTATTATTCACATGGCTTTTTTAATTCAGATAACTATACTTTTTTAACTTTTAAACAAACCTGTATATAATAAAATATCCTTGTTTGGCAAGCATCTAGGACTTTTGTTATCTTTTAGAATATCCTGTAACTCGGCTTGGTCGATCCTCACTCCTTTCTTAACGGGCTCTCCACACAGCAGTAATTGTGATTTATCTAAAATATTTTTAAATAACTTCTTATAATCTTTATTTATAGTAATTAAATGGGGTGGGCATTTTTGAGTGATACATGATTCTTAATCTTAATTTGTGACGATTGCTTCTCGAACTCAGGATCATAAACTTAATTTGAGTAAGTTTAAGATTAAGTAAATACTTAACACATTTTTATAACAATAAAAAAAAACACTTTAAATAGATAAATACTTCATATTTTTGTAAGTCAGTTAAAAGTAGGATTATTTTTATTTTCTAACTAAAAGGAACTGATCTTTAGATAATAAATTAAATACCATATTCCGAAGGAGGTATACATTCGTTGAGAAATATCCTTCCTTCAGGGTTCTGATGGCAACTGATCAGCCTTTCGATACTAAAATATTTTTCCTGATTAAACACGTAGCCGTCGCCTTTGAAGTCAAGTAAATATGTTTCTGTTGTGCTGAAAGTTAATAAAAACAGTTCTTTTAATTGTCTGGTCTTCAACGACGTCTTATACAGGTCTCTCATAAATCAACGCCAAGCTATTTAATAGGAAATAGCGACTAACTTCAGAAGCAATATTTAAAAATTCTTTGAACTTTGGGCTAAATACGCTGTTTTTATATGCTACTAGCAGACCGGCCAAGCGTTGCTGTGGCTAAGGTTTTTGTTATATTACATAGTAGCAAACTATCAAAGGAAACGGTAGGAGAACACCAGTCATGGGGACCACCATGCCTTTTTGGTGGTCATGCCATTAAATTGTAGCTTATATGAAACGTTGGTACTTTCAACATAACGCCAACTGTTAGAATTGTGACTATAAAATAATAAACAAATATTTTGCAATAAAATAATATTACGGGTATAAATTGAGATGTAAGCTATCCTATCTTTTAAGTTGGATCAAACTACACACGGTGTGCAAATTTGAATGAAATCGGTTCGGTAGTTTAGGAGTCCATAGCGGACAAACAACGTGACACGTAATTTATATATATTAAGATTTGCCAACATTTCATAGTATTTTTTTCAAAGAGGCCGGAGTTGGATCGAAGAACGTCACATGGTGCATACAATTCATTTACTTATTTATAAAACACGTGACATAGTATTTTTTTATTAATTTTCTGGAGTCACTGGACCAATAGGATACATTTTAGTGCCACGGGTATTAAAAAAGGCTTAGATGGATCTGAGAGACTAAAGAGAAACTCTGATTAGCTTGCAAACAGATGTTTGCCAGCGGTGGGACACTACGGAGCGTTGTAGCCAATTCGCAATTCGGGTTAAATAGTTAACATTAAATCTGTGTTCAGTGATGCCAACTTGGAGTTTCCCCAAAATTAGGATTAATATTAGGAACCAAATGTCTAGGGAGGGGGTTTTTAAGGGGGTTGATTAATATAAACTCCAATGTGCTACATCTAATACCCCATCGAAATAATAGCTCAACAGTTAGAAAAGTAAAAAAAGTAAAGAATAAAAGAAAATCAGGAAAAGCAGAAAAGTTTATTGCAAGAAAAGTTAAGAAAAACTAAATATCAAGAAAAGTTAAGCAATGTTCGGAGAAAGGACAGCCAAGTTGGCAGTACCATATTTTTTAAATAAAGATTTTTTTTTAACACAGTCATAGAATGGCAAGATTCAAAATTCAAATACTAGGAATTAAAATTATAAACAGAAATTTATTGTTCACTTGAATACCCAGCAACTATTGGATTTTTGAAAATTATTTCAATAGAATGCTTTATTCCTGCAAAACTCAATTAACGAAAAACCAAAGAGAACCAAATAGTTACCTATTTTTTGTACAGACATCCAGGTAATATATATTATAATCATCCTGACATTGTCGAAGTATAAAACAACCATATTTTTTACTTCGCTTTTCCTCCAACTTCCGATACGAAAATGCACCTCTGTAACAAAAAAACGACGGCACTCGAAGTGAAAACTTGAATATTAACGTTGTGCATTTTTGATATTTTGGAATGGTTAGGGAATAATTTTGCACGAATTGTATTAATTATCAGTATAAAAGTACTATCATTTATGTGGTAGAATACAATATTTATTTATTGCGCTATCGTACACAAACATGACAATTTATATTACATTAAATACGCCGCGCCAGCTGTCTACTCTCCACCCATCTTACGAATTCTTCGATCAGGTCACGTGTCCTGACGCGAGTTTAAATTTTTTTTACCCATTCCAAAAAAAGTGTACAACGCCGCTTACGTACAAGTTTTCACTTCAAAAAAGTATAAGCCGGTTAGGTGAATCGGTGGAATAGTATTATCTATATAAACAAAGTCGTGTTAGTTACACTATTTATAACTCAAGAACGGCTGAACTGACTGGCTGAAATTTGGTGAGGAGGAAGCTTAGAACCAGGAGACGGACATAGGATACTTTTGATCCTATTTCTGAGGGACGTGACATAAAATGTGGTATAACAAAACTCAGGCCGGCCTTGTTTGTTGCGATCAGAAGTCCTAGGTTCGATTCCCGGCGAAAAAACATTTCAGCCCTGCGATTCTGTAACTCACACAGCGGTTTTCGCAGCGGCGGTCGCGCTCAAATCAGTCGTGAAGCAGTCATTTTATGATTTGGCATTCATATAAGGAGGGAGCTTGTAGTTTATTGTTTAGAAAAGTGAGTTACAGAATCGCAAGGCAGGACGTTGTTTAATATTTGTCTTATTTATGTTTAATATTTCTATTATATTAGGAATATTCATACCCGACAGGTCCGTGACATCTTATCCTATGCAACTCCTTGAGAGATGGTGTTTCGTCATCTTTAGAAAGATTAAAAGTCCATTTCACCATTAACCTATTATAACAATGTTAAAATCAAATTATTATGGCACTTTAAAACGTATGCAACATTTTTAAGTCTTAAGATATAAAACAAAGTCGTGTTAGTTAGACCACTTATAACTCAAGATCGGCTGGACCGATGTTAGCTATCTCTTTTTTGGTGGATTCTTCTCCACTCTAGCAGAATAAGTAATAAAATATCGGAAAGTTATCATATATATCGTAACAATAAATTAATTAATTATTTGTACGAATGCAAACAGCATGTGGTGCTATCTGTTGACGAAATAAGAAAGTCAAAGTCCATTAAATCATCAAATATCTGCAAATATGTCACGAAAGTGAGTGATATGGCGGTTTTTGGCATCCAAACCTCTTATACCAACGAAATAAAACATTTCTGTATTTGCAAAGAAGTTGTATTAATGTATAATAACATGTATTATACCTTGATGAAATCCTAAATTAAGTTTATCTAAAGTTAACACTATATCATTAGAATGTTAGGCGGAACGAAGTTCGCCGGGTCAGCTAGTTAAACATAAATGACAATTTTACAAGCGTTTAAAAGTTTGGTCCCTGTGGAAGGACCTTTAAAAATACATATACAAGAAAGAATTGTACTAAGAATAACAAAACTGGTATTACTATATTAAGAATGCACAATGCACATCGTTCGAGGTTGTGCAATCATTGGCAGTTAAAATATCTATGTGTCAGAGATACTTGAAATGGCATGGAAAATAATTAATAAAATAGATTGAAAAAATTGTATTGTAATTACCTATAGTACCCATCACAGATCGATATAAACGAAGTTAATTGTTCTTCAGACTTGAACTTAAGGAAAAGTGGTGTTCCTCGTCGAGACACTTCCAAGCTATGGTCACCATTTCTCGTCAGATATATCAACTCTTCAATAGCGCATGCGTGGAACCACTGCAATTTTGATTCATTTCATACAATATTCACATAAAATCGCCAAATACTTAATATTTACATAAAATATTAACTCTTTTGCAACAAAAAAAACGGGTAAGTACCTAAGATCGATTTTTAGTGGTTTATGCAACTGTCCTATAATAGAGGGTATTAAAACATGAGTGTAGTTTTCAAAATAATATTACACGAGTGTTTTAATACCTAATTATATGCAGTTGCATACACTACTTTATTTAATCTCATGGTTTCCAAGTCATAAAGTTGTTGGTAACATTTGTCGTACGCTTTTCTTGATTTTTCTGGCAAAAGACTATTCGTCAGTTTCGTAGCTGTTTCTAATGTCAGGTAGAATTAAATTTTCATCAGTATCGTCGGTGTTGCTTGACATTTTTGCTACTAGTTTTAACCAACAAAATATTACTCAAATTCGTATGTACGAAATAGCGCCAAAATGGAAAAAGTCTCGTTATTGGTATATTGGCTCGGAACCAGCGCGTTGCGCGCGCAGCCCGCTCACTACAGATTATGTGTACTTAAATTGAATTGAAACCTCCTTGGTCGGGACACATTGTACTTTAATAATTAAAAAAATATTTTAAAGCATTGTTTTGTTAAGTGTCCTGTAAACGATCAAATTGTTTGTCAAATTATTTGATAGCGTACTGCTGTGTTTGAGGCGTTTGTCAAACAATCTACGTGTTTGTCGTGTTTGATGGATTGATGTCGAGTTTGACAAACAGGTTTGAACGTGAACGGCGGTGTTTGTCAAACAAGATCTCACTCGTTGTATTGACATCATGGAGGACGGTACGCTCAGTGACGATATGAGTGGCAATATTACGAACAAAGAATTTACGTTGCATTTCATATCTGTGTATCGTGATATGCCGATGTTATGGAAAATAAAATCAAAAGATTATATGGACAAGAACAAGAGAATTTATCTCTTAATTTCAACCATTCTCGACTCCATCGTCTTCTTTTTTTTGTCTTGATACACAGTGCTAGAGTCAATGCCAAAAACGCGTCATCTGAAAGACTCATTGTAAGCGCTCGGCACGGCGACGTCACGTCACGAAAGGAGAAACCAGAATCTACTAGAAATTTAACAAATTTGTTTGATATTTGGTTTAAGCTATTGTTTGATGAAAACGTGAAGTTTGACAAACAAATTTGGCAAGCAAATTTCATCGTTTACAGGGCACTTTAGGAGAATAATGCTTTAATTTAATTTTTTAATTTTCTTAAAGTATGTAAATAAAATATGCCAATAAAAGTCTGTATTTCATTTCATAATTAGAATATTACCGAATGTAATTATATAAAGTTAATTAAATAACATTTAATAGTCTGTGTCTGTATACTTATAATCATGTAAATTAATTTGGGCAATATATTATGAATTCTTTAAAACCAATGTACATGGTCAAACAATAAGAAGTGTTTAGTAATAAAGATAAGATTTTTTTACTTTTTTTAATTAGTTGCCCGCAAAAGAGTATATATGAAGTGTAGAACCTCAATAGCAAGAATTGCCTGTAATTTAAATAGGCCAATAAGAAGCAGCATAAATAATATTGTCTTAGGTTCGTTACATACATCTCGCTTCAGTGTATTGTAGATCCGAATTCCAGGTTGATGTGGATGAAATGGGGCAACCACAACTTTTACAGGAGTGCTCTCTGCTCCATTTTGCCATACTACATCCTTATATTCCTCTGCTAAATAGTTTGGTGCAAGTCCATACAACTGTTGTAGATATAAATTTTTCACATAGCTGTAAAAGTTTAACCATTTAGTCCCAGAAGGTGCATGTATGTATAATAAGATGACTGGAAGACATATCTATAGTAATCTTCTATCTATATATATAAAAAGAAAATGGTGTTCGTTTGAGGCTCTTTCACGCTTAAACCACTGATCGTATCGACATGAAACTACCACCATTCGATGCGAAATTTTTCCTAGATGGTTTATGGCTATTTATTTATTAAATTCCAACGTTCCTTCATTTTTTTATTGCTGTTTTACTTTTATGAAAATTTATCCATACGGACTTCACCGCGGAAACATTCGGGGAGGCTTCCTAGAACCTCTAAACGTCAACATCTGTTAAACACTCGATTTTCGAAATATTTCAATTTTCTTAGCGGGAAGTTAAAAAGAAGAATAATAAAAATATGAAAAAAAATAAAATAATGAAACATAAAATTTATTTTAATTCGTCCAGCAAAGCGGGCGCGAAACGGCTAGTTAATAGATAGATTTATACTTTGATGGTTACTTATAACTAGGAGAAGTTAAAACTATTCCGCGGAAACATAATTGTATTGACTTAGAATAAAAAAAGTGGAACAAGAGACCATGGAATTACGTGATTTCACTCAATCTTTATCAAATTACATGTAATAAATTGGTTTTATCATCTATATTCCTCAAACAATTTGTTATCTATATAAAATAACTTAAAAAATTGCTCACTTCACACTATGACCAGCAGAGCACAACTTTGGTAAGCAATCATATGCATGCTTCTTTAGGAATGGCCCATGACTCTTTACAACAACTTTAGGTATGTACTTCTTATAATTTCTAACAACTTCGTTTAATTGTAGATTGTCTTCTAGTATGACACGCATCCTGAAAAAATAAGTAAAATAAAATAAATATCACATAGATATTTTAAGATTTGAGAATTATGGAATATAGAAATAATTAACAGTATACAGGCCAATAATTATGTTACGTATAACTGTATTGTTATTTAAAAGCTAGTGTTAGAATACTATAAAGACATCCAAAACCAAGTTTCATTTTTTGCAACTAATTTAAATTCAATTTCTAATAAATCATTGTTTATTGTAGTGGGGATGATACATAATACTAATAGTTCTAAGTTTGGAGAACACTTACATATCATTCTTGATAAAAAACACAGTTAATTCAAACTAATATTTAAAGACAAATATAACAATAAAATGGGAGGTCAATCAAATTTTTACATTAGTAAACTTATCTTGTAATCTAAGCTTATCCGTTTACAATTATTTAAAGATCCAATCAATTAACAATTTATGACAAATAAAAAATTGCCACTTACATGTCTGCTATACCTAGTCCAAGAAGTTCCCGTTTATGTTCAGGATATTTAATCTCTGGTATTTTATTCTCATTGACATCATTTCTTGCTTGTTGGAAATAATAATCATATGTTGTCATATCAATATTTATCAGAAGGCTCAGTTGGGGAACCTTAAAAAAGGAAAATACTGAATTAAATTTATTTTATTATTTTCATCAATTATAAATTCAAAATATTCTTCAGAAAACCGAAAATATATTTAAAGTTAATAGTACAATCTAAGCAATGTCACACTACCTTGAACCTGATTCTAAGTTCGTAATCTCTTGAACCGGAGAGAACTTTGCTGTTATCTTTGAGGAAATAGTCCGTGCCTTTAATCCGTAATGCAAATAGGGTACGGGTTAATGGAGGTATCCCATATTTCTTGCACAATAGTATACAAAGTTCCTCAGCTGTTAGAGAATTTGAACATGGCACAATATTGGCCACGGGATCGACAACTACGGCAACTTTGACTGTCTCGTGTGAAGCCATGGTTTATTTTGTATACTTGAACAACAAAAAAATTAGACGCCACCACTGATAAGGCTTAAATTAAAAATGTGTGCACCATATCGATGATATAATAATATCTCGTCCAAATGATAATCATTTTGGTAATAAGCATAACAAGTTATGTACGTAATGTATAAATCAATGAAATAACTAAAATGTTTATTTATAAACTAAGTAAGGTCACCACTTGCCACTGCCACCAATACACAGACTACGGACTACGAGATCACCAATTTTCATATATACAATGGTACTCTGTGCCACCGTGATAATTCCACAGTTTATATCTGTCTTCATTTGTTTATTGTCTTCATAAAATAAACGATTAGATATATTATATCAAAAAATATGTGATTATTCAATTTAAAATTCTGAATAGAAATAAGTTCAATTAATAAAAATAAATAAACCTAGTACCTATACTAATTCCATTAAGGTAAAATTAAATTTGTAATGTCACAACAAACTGTGAAGGAGGACATACCAATATATTTACCAGATTTTGGGTAAACAACACACCTAAACGTCCTTAATAATAAGATAATTATGATTCCGACTAATTCGATTCAACTGGAAAAAATCGCAAAGCGAGTAATTTATTCCATTGTATGTCCATAGAATGGTATTTTGTATAAATTCGTGTACTTTATTATCCAAAATATACTGTAAATAAATATTTGTAATGGTTTTCCTTGGTAATAGGGTAATGAATAAATTATTATCTTCAAATATTTTTATATTTTTACATCATTGTATAATAAACGTGATTTTTAAAAATCTATTTTGTAAGAATGTGGCACTGAGAATATCATAATACAATTGGAAAGTGTGAAAGAGAATTTATGGTAACACTACCTTTGTCTTCCGAACTGCGATTTGTGAACATCAAATTTTTTCTGTCGCCATTCTTTTTCAAATATTGCACGCTGGGGCAACAGACTGTTTTTTATAAAACCTAGTATTTGTAGTTACATTTTTTTTAAACTCTGAATGTAAGTATTGCAATAAGATTATACGTAGTTTTCGGATAATTGAGAGATAGTTATGTCAGAACTGCACGTGTATTAGAAGCCGGGTCTTTCGAACTTTTTTCAGTTTCTCAACAGTTATTATTACTTAATAAATTGTTTCTACCAACAATCATTTCACTGACATTGTTTGATATCTTTTGAACAAGTTAATGCTCCGTTTAATTAATATTATTCTAATCTTATATTATAACTAATCTTTATATCTTAAACTTTCTATTTAACTTTTAAATAGTTACCCTATAGTGTTGTGTTATACATTTATTTATATAATAAAATATATATTTAGAACATTGATATGAGTACATTCTCTATCACATTTATTTATTTGATTTATTTCCATTACAGATAATGGATGATGAATGGGATGATTCTTGTGATATGGTGAGTTATTATAACTTGAAATATGGATACACTTACAAATATTAGGTAGGTATGCTATCAGTATGAGGGGTACCTTCACCATTGCACAAAGTTTTATTATTTGATATGAAACCATTGCTGAGATCTCATTAGATAATTTTTATTGTGATTGTTTAACTAGAGTTTACAATATTTTAATATTGTGTTTGTATTAATGTTGATAAAAACTAACTACTATTTTATAATATTAAACATTTATGTACTATTACTACACCAGCACAAGATATGTGAAAGTATCATAAGTATTTGAATTTTTAGATTTAAATGTTTCAAGGTTTGTTATTAAAACTAATTAATAATAGAACCCTTTCACAAGTTTCATAGATTTTTTTACAGACCAAACATTTTTTGCCTTTATCGCCTCAACTTATTGAAACTATAAAACTAACATTCACACTTGAAATATGTACAAAAAAAAAACATAAATTAATTTCTGATTTTTATATTAATTTTTACACTGTTCATCTTAAATATGTATCAAATCATACCTACAGATTGTTCAGACTTTGTGATGATGTGTTACTACCAATTACATAGTTAAATTGGTAAATTACAATTTTTTCTTTAGGTGGTAGCTCCAGTTGTACCAGCATATAACCACAACAATGATGTGGATGAGGGCCATAGTGTGTCAGCCATGGGCAGGGGCTTCACAACTTTTATAGATGAACAAGAGGGAGGATGTGAGTCTTTATTTCATCTTAAAAAGTATATCCATCTTCCATATGGATGTCTTTTAACTAACTTTTCTGCACAGCATATTTTTCTTTTCGTTGTTTTATATATATAAAGTAAAAATTATATATAAATTTATATTTCGTTTGACTAGATTTTACTAAAGACAGTAATAATGGCTTTGGTGATCGGCGTGGACGCGGCGGGCGGGGAGGACGCGGGGGGCGCGGTGGAAGAGGCGGGAACCGAGATCGAGGCGATTATGAAAATGGCGACGGTAATTATTTTAATTTTCTACTTAATTACCATAATATAATAGAAATTTAACTCTATGACCTGTAATAAAAATCATAAATGCGTTGTGACTTTTAAGACATACTATATACTGACTTTTAAAACTTCTTAAAATTTATTTGCTTCATGCCTCACAATGACCTGCCATAATAAATATTTTTTACTTGGTAAACAGGTATTTTTTTTATTTTACATTGGTTATTGGTATTATACCACACTGATTTTAAAATATATTAAAAAAAATATTTCTAATATCTGAGTTATTAAACTTTAAGCTTTTAATAAAGAGCTTATAAATCTTATGAAAAATGTTAATTTTTTTATAATTGTTAAGGGAAATCATAAATTTAAAAAAAATATTAATATGTATTAAAAAACTCCAAAGATAAATCAATATGTTTGAGATTTATTTATTCTCATGTCAGTAGTCTGCCCTACACTTGAAAAATTGTTTAGGGTATTTATTTCAATGCTAGAGTTTTGGTTGAGGATCATGTTCAAAGACGTGTGTTTTAAGTGCTTCGTGAGAAATTTCAGATAAGGGTTATATGTTAAGTGTGATAACTTTAAAACTGTTTGATAAATATTTCATTTATCACTCTAGAAGTACCTCCTCTTTTGACGTATTAAAATTATCATGACTTGACTATTTGTGTAAAATTCGAAATCGGCCCTTACTGTCTTTAATATTCAATGCGTTAAAGAAGTGACTTTTTTTACTTATTATTATTTAAATTAAAACAATTGATCTGACAGCCAAATAATCGGCGCGAAGTTGAACTTTCGTTTTTATCATATTTTTATATCGCTTGTCTAACAAAGGCCTACAGAGTTTAAGCGGGTTCTGAGTGCCTACATGTTTTATCATCCTATGCACATGGCAATGAACTTAATTTCCACTATCTATTACCACAATTCGTATCTGTGGTTTCATTAAAATAGGAGATGTGTGGCAAAGGATACTTTAAGGGGCCTCATAGCCTAGCGGTCTTATTGAGTGGCATCTGGTGAGGGGTACCGGGTTCGATTCCCGGTTCGAGGGCAAGTTTTAATTTAATTTAAATTTGTTCTCGGCCTTTGGGAGGGTTGTGCGGTATCGGGCAAATGCCTAAACCGCACATGGAGGACACGGTCGAATTTCTATAGACTAGCATGAATTAGAGCCATACAA
The DNA here is from genome assembly GCF_905475465.1 of Pieris napi. Lineage (NCBI taxonomy): Eukaryota > Metazoa > Arthropoda > Insecta > Lepidoptera > Pieridae > Pieris > Pieris napi. The sequence goes on along the minus strand of NC_062235.1, from coordinate 3,710,039 downwards.
AAAAAAAGGATACTTTAACTTATGATATTCATAGCAGGTAATTACAACGGTGATAGAGAAGACAGAGGGGAGAGAGGTGAAAGAGGTCGTGGGCGTGGCAGGGGCAGAGGTGGGAGCCGCGGCGGTGGACGGATGGGCGGAGGTGATTCTCCAACTGAAGGTGATGGAGAAGTCAAAAAGCCTGAGCCTGTAACCTACATACCACCAGAGCCCACAGAGAATGTAGACGAAATGTTCGGCAGTTCCATTAGTTCAGGAATAAATTTTGACAAATTCGATCATATTGCTGTAAAGGTATGTTCAATTTTTGTGAAACGTAAGTCACGATCAGTACGCAATTTTTCATACAACATATTTCCCATAGTCTATTTTTCATAAAAAAAAAAACAATTTACTCGCTAAATATCAATAAAATACATTATGTAGCTTTTATTATCAATAAAATATATATTATAATATTTGTGCTGATAAAAACATAGTCATAGTATGAATAGATCTTCTGTCGATCCGAAGTAGTGGAGGCCTGATGACCTGTACCACAGGTACTCTTACATTTAGCAGGCATCAGTCTCACACAGACTAGCTTTTTCCATAAACAGAAGTAAGAATATAACTGTCACTTGCTTATGTCCTAAGTTTAAGTTTTTGTGAGAAAATAAATAAATAAATAAAAAATGATTGAAAGATTATTTTCTTTTAATATCTTTTTATTCATCAGGTTACCGGCGAGAATCCGCCCCAAGCAATCGATAGCTTCGAAAGGGCTAACCTTAGGAAATTCGTTGTGGAAAATGTATTAAAATCTGGATATAAAAAGCCCACGCCAATACAGAAACACGCCATACCAATCATCATGAATGGCCGGGACTTGATGGGATGCGCACAAACGGGATCAGGGAAGACTGTAAGTAATATTTTGTGTCTTTGTTTTACGCCAGTACTACGTTTTCAATAAAATTCATTTTCTTCATTTTCAATTTCATTGAATTTTTAACAGTTTTTACAATTTATGAGTGTGGTAAATACTTAAGGGCTCACATGGTTTCAAGTGTTCGATGATTGTTTACATTTTGTTTGCGCTTTTAATTACTAACTAAAAAAAAATATATGCAACTTAACTAACTAGTATAAATACTTTATTTTATTTTTTATATATTATCATAAATAGCACAGTTTTAATACTCCTTATTCCTGTCTCTCAAATGATATATGTTTTACGCAAATTATTATATAAGCTGTTATATCTATAAGTGTTATTAGCAGACTCAGCCTAGCGTTGTTGTGGCTAAGGGTTTTGTTATATTACATAGTAGTAAACTATTCAAGGGAAGGAGAACACCAGTCATGGGGACCACCATGCTTTATTGGTGGTTATGCCATTCAATTTTAGCTTATGTGAAACGTTGATACTTTCAACACAGCACCATCTGTTAGAATTGTTACTGTCAAATAATTTGCAATAAGATAATATTGCGGGTATAAATTAAGATGTAAGCTTTATCTTTTAAGTTAGATCAAACTGCACGCGGTGTGCAAATTTGATTCAAATCGATTAAGTACTTTAGGAGTCCTTAGCGGACAAACAACGTGACGCGTAATTTATATATATTAAGATGTATCAAATGTTATGGGATGTAAAATATCTATAACAGGACTATTATTCATAATTAAAAAGTATCTCACATGGTATGTCTTTCAGGCGGCGTTTCTCGTTCCCATCATCAACACATTGCTACAAGACAGTCGGGAACTAATTGTAGGAGAAAATGGTTGCGCTCAGCCACAGGTTTGTTATTATTTTTATACAGTGACTAGCCGTTTCGCGCCCGCTTTGCTGGACGAATTAAAATAAATTTTATGTTTCATTATTTTATTTTTTTTTCATATTTTTATTATTCTTCTTTTTAACTTCCCGCTAAGAAAATTGAAATATTTCGAAAATCGAGTTTTTAACAGATGTTGACGTTTAGAGGTTCTAGGAAGCCTCCCCGAATGTTTCCGCGGTGAAGTCCGTATGGATAAATTTTCATAAAAGTAAAACAGCAATAAAAAAATGAAGGAACGTTGGAATTTAATAAATAAATAGCCATAAACCATCTAGGAAAAATTTCGCATCGAATGGTGGTAGTTTCATACGATCAGTGATTGAGCCTCAAACGAAGACCATTTTCATTATATATATATAGATTAAGTAATATGAGTAAAATAAAATTATTTATGACTCATTATGTGGATAAAACCTTAAAAAAATCAAAAGTTTGAGTAAAAAAAATACATAACTTTAGAAATAATAGAAAATTTACATTTCATTTCATGAAATTATTAGTACCAGACTAGTAATTTGTATAAATATAATTTCTAAACTTTTACTCCAAGCGAACAAACTAAAAAGCTAATTAATGTTTTGACCTTATCCCTGTTGAGTCACACGCGTGCACAGAAGTAAAAATATGACTTTTTCATGTAATATAACATAAAAATTATGTAATTTTGCAGGTGATCATAGTTTCCCCCACCCGAGAGTTGACCTTGCAAATATTCAATGAGGCGAGGAAGTTTGCGTTCGGGACCGTACTGAAAGTGGCTACTGCGTACGGCGGCACCGCTGTACGCCATCAGAGCGACCAGATCTCGGTAAGTATTTCTAAATTAATTAAAGTGTATTTTTTTTTTAATAATAAAACTTTAGTCAATGAAATTTGTGATTTTTTATGTTGTGTGATATTACGCATTAAAAGTTATTTGAATTTCATTATATGCCAGAGTTTGGAAGAATTTTTTTTTATTTACATTATGATTCGTCAGACACTAAAAACATTTGTTTCTTTCTGTCACAACAACAGTTCTTTTTACCAATTGGATACTTCATGTTGTTGCTATAGTCAGATTCTAATAGCTTAAACTCATCATAAATTTGTATGATATCGGAATCATTTTCTCCACAAATGCAAGTGAAACAAACAATATTCTGGCTTTCTTTTAAATGCGCCCAGATAATGCTGCATAGGTTTTCCAAAGAAAATGTTATTACTATATTTTGTGTATTATGCGTTATACCATAAGAGGAACAGCCATAATAAATGAAGTAAAATTGTAACACTACCGCAACCAAGGGAACATAAAATAAACAGAGGTTGGCAATTTACAAGGTGGGTCGATAAAATCATTGAAATAGCTTGAAAGATCTGGACAAAATTGGTATACAATAAGAACAAATGGAGGACAATTGGGGAGGCCTTTACCTGTAGGCACAGAATCGGTTATCGACTTAGACTTGCAACGAATATTCGGTGACTATTCGGTATTCGGCTGCTTTTATTATATTCGACTGAATACTCAAATAATATATTTTGTCATAGATAAATAATTGGTAAACTGAAAAATTAAAATTGATTGATTACGTATATATTCATATTTTCATTTCTGTTATAATCATTTAAGTAGTCATTGGTATATAACACAGGTAGATAATCATCTTCTGAATTGGAAAAATGGAGGATTCTATGTATTTGAATAAATTTATTTTATTTTGTGGTAATAAAAATTTAGAAGGGTAATGTTCTCATTTCTTTTATAATCATTCATTAAGTAGTCATTGGTATATAAAACAGGTACATAATTTAATCATTTTCTGTATTAAACAAGTTAAAAAAAATTCTAAGCATTTGAATTATTTTCATAATCTAAATTTAGAAGGGGAAGGTTATGGTTCAGAAAGTCTAACTTTTCTGCATTTTTACAAGTACAAGTTTTTGGCGCTAAAATCCAGCCGAATATTCGGTATACTGCCGAATATACTATTAGTTGCAAGTCTAGTCACTTATCGTAGATTAAGATACATAATAACTATAATGTATTTATTTTGTATTTCTGATATATGGCTATAAATAAACAAATTAATTAAATTGTGATACAGAGGGTTTTCGAAAAGTATAACCTTGAAACTTTTTACCTTGCAGAGAGGTTGTCATATACTGGTAGCCACTCCGGGGCGATTACACGACTTTGTGGACCGAAATCGCATCTCGTTCGATAGCATACGCTTCATTGTGCTGGATGAGGCTGACCGAATGCTTGATATGGGTTTTATACCTTCGATTGACAAAATGATGCAGCATCCAACTATGGTGCAAGGTGTAAGTGATTCATTATCAATTATTTTGTGTTTAATTGCTTAAATACATGTAAAAAAATGACCAAATCGTAACATATATATTATTCATAATAATATGTTATATTTATGTGATACGGTTTCACGACTAAGCGTCTAAAAAAAGAAAAATATTTTTAAAATTGTTACATTTGTAACATATACCAGTAACATTTGTTTCTATAAGATTATTGGTCGCCTTTAAAAAACAAGACGTACTCATTAAGATATTGAATGTATCAAAATTCGTCATATCTTTTTTCAGAGTGATCGTCAAACTCTGATGTTTTCGGCAACGTTCCCTGAAGATATCCAGCACTTGGCTGGGCGTTTCCTCAACAACTATCTATTTGTGGCGGTCGGTATTGTGGGCGGGGCCAGCTCGGACGTCGAGCAAATCTTCTATGAGGTCTCCAAATATGAAAAAAAGACTAAATTGCAAGAACTTGTTTCAGATAATGGTATGAAAACAAAATTCTGTTACATCATCATTTATTTATTTATTATTAATATTATGATAATGGCACTTTCATACTTAAATAATTTTCTGTTCCTTGAGTAGTTCCAGAGCTTCTCTTAGTATGTATACAATATATATAATATACATATATATACTAAGTAATGTAGTTTTAACCGGCCATCAATAGGTATATGTATTCAGTACTCTAAAAATAATTTCAGTTAATAAACGCGTGTTGGTTTTCGTGGAGACCAAACGTAACGCAGACTTCATAGCTTCGTTACTATCTGAGCAACAGATGCTAACCACATCCATTCATGGAGACCGACTTCAGCGCGAAAGAGAAGAAGCTCTCGATAACTTCAAGAGTGGGCGGCACGTCATACTTGTTGCTACCGCTGTCGCGGCTAGGGGACTAGGTATGTTCTAACAATATTTGCAAGTTTTTTTTTTTAAATATCTAATTTTTTTATTTAACGTATCGCTTACTTAATAATATTTTTATTTATAAATTAAAAATATAGTTAACTAGTAGACTCGGCCAGCGTTGCTGTGGCTAAGATTGTTTTTATATTATATAGTAGTAAACTATTCAAAAGAAACGGCAGGAGAACACCAGTCATAGGGACCACCATGCTTTTTTGATGGTTATGCCATTAAATTGTAGCTTATGTGAAACGTTGGTACTTTCAACACAGCGCCATCTGTTAGAATTGTGACTATCAAATAATAAACAAATATTTTGCAATAAAATAATATTGCAGGCATTGATATACAAAAAACCCTAGATGCACAGTCTCGAATAAAAGTAACGCTCGAAAGTGTCCCGAAACACTATTTCTGTCCCTTTCTATAACAGTATGTCTATAACAGTATATGTTACAAGCATATATTATTGCAAAATCAACCTTACGCGAATTGCTTAAAGTTGTTATTACAACGCAGTGGAGTCGAACATGACTTTTTTATTTACAACTATTTAACATAATTTAGAATTTATCCGACTTTTCGGGTGCTTTACAGCGTGCGTGGTCACGGTGACTGAAGACAAAAGGTGTTGGATGTTAAATAGTTGTAAATTTATAATAATACATAACTTTAATCCGGTTAAAAAGTTTTTTCTTTAAATTAAAAAAAAAATCTTAAATTGGCTACCTCCTGACCTACACTTTATATAGCGTAAATATATTTGTCAAAAACTACACACAAAAAAGTTCAAAAGTACATAAATTTATTTATAAAAAAAAACACAAATAAATAACATCGACTCCACTTATTAGACGCGAGACTATTTGAAATGAGTGCACAATTTAGAATGTTGCGGTCATTTTTTGAAGACGTTTTTTAGACGTTGATTGTGCATCTTGGGTTTTTGTATATCAATGATTGCAGGTATAAATTGAGATGTAAGCTATCCTGTCTTTTAAGTTGGATCAAACTACACACGGTGTGTAAATTTGATTGATATCGGTTCGGTAATTTAGGAGTCCATAGCGGACAAACAACGTGACACGTAATTTATATATATTAAGATATAGCAATGACATTAAAGAAGACTCACCGTACAAATGAATAACCCTATTCTGTCTAATATATTAAACAAATAAATCTTCAATTCAGATATAAAGAACGTTGATATAGTTGTTAACTATGACCTGCCGAAGAGTATTGACGAGTATGTTCACCGTATCGGGCGAACTGGGCGAGTTGGTAATCGAGGGATGGCTGTCTCCTTCTATGACTCTGAACAGGTATTACTTATTAATGATAAGCAGCAAGATTACATATATGATGTAAACAATTTCAATGAATGAGAAAAATTTAAATAAGTTACTCCGTTCTTCTTATTTCTTAGGAGATGTATATGTTAATATTTGTTTGCAGGACTTGGCTCTGGCTGCTGACTTAGCCAAAATCCTTCGTCAGGCGGACCAAGTGGTCCCAGATTTCCTTCAAGGAGGAGGTGGCACTTCCACATACAGGAGTAACAAGTATGGAGGCAGTGATATCAGAGTAAGTCTTAAATATTTTTATCATGTATCATTAAGGATTTTTACTAGATTAAAAACATTTAGAGTTAAAGAAATAATTGTAAAAATATTTTAATACTTATCTTACTTTCCTTTGCCAACGACAGGGGACGGTTGATCGGGAGGTACATATGAATAACTACAAAAGCCTTTAGTTAGAACTTATTTTAATTTTCATTCATAATTTGCAGCATGATTAGTATTTTTTGCATTAATAACTTAATTCATATACTACAGATGTATGATAAAGTATTTTGTAGTTAGAGGCTTGTATAATATATCTATATTTACATACATATATGCAAAAAAGACAGTTATCACCCTATAAGGAACTAAAGTTAGCCATTGGACACATTATTATTATTAGAATGAATGAATGTTTAGTAAATATCCTGAAAACTATGTCTAAAATTAACTTTTAATTTTGTCTTTGATTTAACCGGATTGAAGTTATGTATATTATAATATGTATATAAATTTACAACTATTTAACATAACATAATGGTCAGCGTGACCACGCACGCTGTAAAGCACGCGAAACGTCGGATAAATTTAAAATTATGTTAAATAGTTGTAAATTTATAATAATACATAACTTCAATCCGGTTAAAAAGTTTTTTCTTTGAACTTTTAATTTGCTTTACAAATCATTATTCGAAAGTTATACAAAGCGATTAAGTAATCATAAATTTACATTATTTATATTTTCAGAACTTCAACAATGCCGTTGCAGCTGAACCTGGCCAGGAGCCAGATGAAGAGTGGTAATTAGTGATTGTGTCATTGATGCTTGAGTACACCGATTAATGTTTACAAAACTGGTGTCTCTTGTTTGCCCAGTGAATTTTCCAAGTGTTCTTTTTTTTATTTTCTAAAACTAATTACAAAGTAGTATTTAGCAATTTTGAATTCTCAGTGTTTACATCCAACGGTGGGCTCTAAAATAAGTGCATAAAGTGAAACATTATAATAAAAACTGCAACAAATTGTGACAAGTATTGTTAATTTAAGCTATTATTAAGTTCACACTAACCTACCATCATTCTTCTGAAACCATTTGTTGTACTTATATTTTCGTTAAGTAATTTAAGTTTTTCTTACTATATTACAGTAACTTTACGTGATGTTATGTTGCTCATTTGATGTTTATACTCGAGCTTGATGCTCAAAATTTAAAGTTTGAAAAGGTGTAATACTCAAAGACCACTCATTGTTATAAAAGAAATGGCAGTTGTGTACCCTCTTGGGTACATAAATAATTTTGTTATTTTTTTTTATTAAAGTTATCATAATCCATTTTGTTATAGTAAGTAGCTGTTACATATGAGTGGCCTTTAGTAACACTAGTGTGTTATTGTTAATATTTTTTTCAAATAGATGTTTATGAAAAACTAAGTGGAACTTCTTATGTTATTACTTTCATTACATTTACGTGAATCTCAGGGAATGCCTGTTAATTCTAACATTTGTACAAATGTAACAAATCATAGGTTTACATTAGACTGTGATGATTAATTTAAGTAGAATAGTCGAGCACCTAAGGTGTATTTTGACAAATACAACCAAAAACAGGGTTAACTTTCCCCATGGCTATTCAACGCGAATAAAGTCATAATTCCCATATAAAGATAGGTACAAAGTTGCTGTACTTTAAGATATACAGTAAATATAAGTCATTGTTCTAAAACTTTTCTGATTGGAACTTAATAAAAGTACAAAGAATAGATTGTTTTATTTCTAAAAACATAATTACACACGCCTAAAACTATTAGTCTTTATTTACTTCAGAAAAGCCTCTGATTATAAAACACATTTTGTACTAACGTTAACACTCATCGCATACTTAATTGCATATAAATTTCTTATCTTATCCTATTCACTCCGTCATATATAATTCTTTAAGTACTTCATTTATCAAAACTGTTGTGATGTCATCTTCAGCACTTAATCTGAAACATTAATGTATGATTTTGAAATAAAAAAACGTTCAAACTGACAAGTAATGTGATGTTTGATCTGTGGAGCCATCCTATACGAAAGAATAGAATCTGTTCGAAAAGAGTAGCGGCGTACCAGTTTTCGAGTAATTTGAGTCTTTTTCTACGCATCATTTTATTATTTATATTTAATTTCTTCATACTAATTATCAAGATGATTATCAACATACAACATTGACTTTGTCAACATAATAAGAAAGTATCATCCTGATATACTCGTTGGAAAGCTTCAACACTATGGCGTTGATGGCAAAGCTTCCAGCCTGATGAATTCATATTTAGAGGGAAGGATCCAAAGAGTTCATGTCAATGGAGTCACCTCTCCGGGTTCGCAGGTATCAATGGGCGTCCCCCAAGGATCGATTCTCGGGCCTTTCTTATTTCTGATTTACATAAATGACCTCCCATTCTTTGTCAACGAAGTTCATGAGATGGTATTGTTTGCTGATGACACTTCACTTCTATTTAAAGTGAATAGGAATAACGTATTATTGGACGATGTAAACAATTCTATCTCTCGTATAGTTAACTGGTTTAATGTAAATAACTTACTGCTTAATGAGAATAAAACAAAATGTATTAGATTTACAACTACTAGCGTAAAGCGAGATATTGGTAACCTGAAAATTAAGGACAGTGAACTAAACTTTGTTGACAAAACTGTTTTTCTAGACATAACAATAGATAGTAAACTCCAATGGGGCCCGCACATAGATACTCTTTCGAATAGGCTCAGCTTTGCAGCATATGCAGTAAAGAAAATCCGACAGTTTACTGATAAGGACACGGCAAAAATTGTTTATCATAGCTACTTTCACAGCGTAATGTCGTACGGTATTCTACTGTGGGGTGCTGCTGCAGAGGTTCAATCCATATTTGTGCTGCAGAAGCGGGCTGTTCGGGGTATTTGTTGTGTTTCTCCGAGGGAGTCGGTACGGAATAAGTTTAAGGAATTAAATATTATGACACTATCTGGTCAATATATTCTTGAAGCCTTGTTGTATGTCCAAAAAAATATAAACGATTTTAAAACAAATGGTGACTTTCACCAGTATAATACGCGAAATAGAACTAATTTGAGTGTACGACCAACCAGGCTCCAAAAGATAAACCACTCCTTATATGGAAATTGTATTCGTTTTTACAACAAACTCCCAAGCGAAATTAGAGTATTATCTATCACTAAATAAATTCAAAGCCTTCGTTAAACGGAAACTAATCAACAAAGCTTTTTATAAATTTGAGGACTACTTAAATGATCCTAATCCTTGGGATTGAATTGCTCCAGTTCAAAGAATTTGTATGACAATACCTGGCGATTAAAAAGAGTGGCGGAAAGTTTCTTGCCAGTTCTTTTTACCCGCTCTACGCCCTTGACTTGCGAACTGGTAGTAAATGTAAATTTACGATTAATTTAACTTGACGATTCAAAAGTGTACTTGGTTACCCACTTGAATAAACATATTTTGAGTTTGAGTACTTTCGGCACAGACACAAGATAACACTAACTCTGCCTGGATAATTTTAAAATTTATGGAAAGTGCTTAATTTTAATATAGCTTTATGGGTTAGGTAATTTAAATTGCAGGTAGGAAGCCAACGAGGCTACAACGCACCCGCGACTAAATAGTCGCCGATGCGTTGCTGGATGTTGTAGTTTATGTACCATACCAGAATTAATACGTTGATAATGTGCTCCCGATCCTCTCCAGTGATAGTATTGTACGAATCTGAAATATGAAAGAACTATTTAAAAGCAAGATCTAATATTGTTTTAAATTTACTCAAGAATAAAAATACCCGTTTACAGAATTAAAACACATGTAATTGTAAAAATAAAATTCTTTAACGAAAAGTTAAACGCTCAATAGCCTATATATGCACTGCAATCAATAATTCTACTAGCAACATGTTATCTTCTAGAAATTAAATCCGTTCTTTTTAATACCAGACATATCGTTGGTCATTTTGTTACTACATAAATACTTATTGCTAAATTGTTTTCTAGATAAACAGTTCAGGATTAAATAATCGAATGTACGAAATTTAATTTAAACCCTAGGTACTTCTTTCAATAACTTACCCCAACATTACGACACAGAATAACGCAAATATACTGCTTAGTATATAAATGGCGCCGGGCAGTGTTGCCAGAGTGGCGGCATATAAAGAGTTATAGATCAATGGCGCCAAAAGTGGTGCGAAACCTTCAAATCCACACACCAGTGCAAATATTTTTGCTACATCTTCTGATGGCAGGATTTTACTTATGTAAGAACGAGTTAATGCGCTTGCCAGCCCTTTAAATACGGATACTAGAGAACCTAAAACATGAAATAGTTATTAGGAATTACATATACATTAAAATTTAGATAAATTAAATAGTGTTCTGGATTTTACTGCTATCTGTAAAAAAAACTGTAAACGACCTGCTAAAATGTGGCAGACATGTTTGTGCGTCTACCCGTAACCCCATAGCCCCCAATAAAACGGCTTTCTTAGTCAAATATTTTAAGAATAGGTATATTAATACTCACCCAAATACATATACCACCACGATATAGCACAAATCTTTAGGACATATTCCGCTACAGTGCTAAGAATCGCAAATATAGCGAAGGAAATATCTCCTATTCCTAAGATTTTCTGAACAACCATTATACCGAAGAATCCTCCGACGAAAGATAACGACGTACTTAGAGCTGAGTATTTAGTAAAGTCTTGTAATGACCAATGCAATTGTGTTCTTGTGAATAAATATTCTAAAGAGCTTGTACCATACAACACAATTATTAGGAGAAATTTCGTTATTGAAATTAAAATAATTTGCGTTCTCTTGTGATCAGGACGATGTTTAAAGCATTCTCTAAACATGTCCTTAACTAATAGTAGGTCTAACACTCTCCACGATCCGTCCTGAAATATGAAATAGAGATATAGTATGGTTTTCTATGAAAATATATTTGCATAACCTAACAGTTAAATTTAATTTTATAAAATCGATATTGCTAAAATTAACAGCTATGGCGCAAACTCAATCCTAAGCTGTCAAATTACCAAAATATACTACCAATCACGAGATAAAACGTTTGCGCAATTGATTTTTAAAATTATTATAACTGCCCTAATGTTTAAATAACAGTTATATCTGTTCTATACTTATATTATACAGAGGAAAGAATTGTTGTTTGTATGTTTGTAACGAATAGGTAACACCAAAAACTACTGGAACGATTTAAAACATTCCATGACTATATTATCTTAATAGCTAATATTAGCGTTATATGAATGAGAAATTACAGACTAGTAATGGTATATTTATTTCTAAAATATTTAAAGTATAGGTTTAATGGTGCTTTAATTTAATAAGGCCGTTTGAAATCGGGACAGGCCGCTAGTTGGTTATATACTAATGTTAACAATACCTCTAAGGCACCATTTAAAGACTCCTTTATGTAGACGTTAGTAAATGCGTATGAGAATACGTTCAAAGTAGACGTCAAAAGTAGAAGGTACACGTTTCCAATGGATAGTATCAAATAAGAACTTAATATGGAACCAATCACACTGCCCGATGATGCAGTCGCGTCCACCATTGTCATCCTAAAATAAAAGTTTCGTTTAGCAACAGCAAACGTCGAAATAAATACATAATTACAAAATTGTGAGAATACGCAATTTAATTTGGTCGCTGTCACCTTAATGACGTGTTCTCCTTGGTACTGGTGTCACTGACGTAGCAATACGCCCCCGTGAAAAGAACCACATAACCACCGGTCAAAGAAAATGGTATTACTGTCGCAATATACCACCAAGGACCGAGGTTATCCATCAAGCCAAATATAACAAGTAGCATACTCGTTATTGCTGAACCTGAAAATATAAAAGTATTTATTCACTATCAAATAAAATTATTTAAAATTGTAAATTCAGCGCTGTGGCCTGGCTTCAGCGTGCTATTATTACAATTAATGGCGGGAATTAAAAACGTCTTAAAACCATAACTCTACAACAGTACGGAGTCTGATCACCTACTTGGACAAATCATTAATACACCAGGTTGCTTCCCATAGATGATAGAGGACGAGTAGGTCTTTGTAGCGCCACTGGATTCCACTATACCGTATTGTACCATAGAGTAAAAGATGTTAAATTGATCATAACGTAAACATGAAGAAGAAAGTTGCCAATTCAATTTTTTTGGGCATCGCGAACCTATAATGTATATAGATATTTAAGCCATATAATTTAAGAAGTTCAAGGACGACTTGGTCGAGTGGAATTGAGCGGTTTTTACTTTTAATTATTCGTAATAGACTTTTTATTATGATTCAGTTAAAAAAATTCACAAAAAAGTGTTTTATTCAACCGTGACATTTTGTAAACGAAGTTCCGATCTTGGATCCATTTGTGGTATCTTACAAATGGGTTATAAAAAATCGATTTTGTCAGAATTCGAAACAGTAAAATAAATATTGCGCATTTTGACTATATAATATTTATATTACATAAGGAGACTCGGCAAAAACGTGTCTAACTCGAAAAAGCTTTTAAATACAAAAAACACCATCATACATTTCCATTTTCCAACTTTACTCTATATACTTCTTCTTTTATGAAAGAAAAACACCTACATAATTGTCAAAAATGTTCGATCAAATAAAAAAAATCAGATGTTTAACATACTAAGATCTAGATTTTTTATGTGCATCTTTTATTATATGATAGAAGTATATTAAAAGAACCAGTAGCGCTACAACAATTTTAGGTCTGGGCCTCAGATTTCTGTATATGTTGGATGTTCATTTATCAATCTAATAGGCAAGTAGGTGATAAGCTTCCTTTGCTTGACACACGCCGTCGACTTTTTGGGTCCAAGACAATAAGTCGCTTTCCTTACGATGTTTTCTTTCACCGTAAGAGCGAATGTTAAATGCGCACATAGACAGAAAGTGCATTGTTGCACGGTCGGGTATCGAACCTACTACCCCAAGGATGAGAGTCGCACGCTGAAACCACTGGGCCAGCACTCTAGAAGTAAATATATTCAGACCTAAAAGTGACCAGACCATAAGAGGCTTCCTGCCATACGTGTCCGACCATGCACCAAGGAAGAACGAGAGGAAGGCCGGAACAACGGCTTCCAACACCATTTTCACAGTTGATACAAATGTGGCATATCTTTGAACATCGGCCTCTAAATGATTGGTCTCATTATTTTTTACCGGCGAAAGAAATGGCCGGCATTCCTCTTCCGGAAAATTTAGCGCGTGGACGCAGGATCGGTATAAAATTATGTTTCCTAATGCAGCTCCTGAAAATAATAACGAGCTAAGTAAGAAATTTTAGAACTATAAACTCAAAACTAATACTTATATTAAGAAATGTAAACAATTTTTGTATGGATTAATTAATAAAGCTTCAACAGTGGCGCAACTATACCATCTGTGATCTGGGGCCCGTGGCAAATTCTTTTGATGGGGCTCTTTCAGTAAAAATCGTCACATTGCACTCAGTTTAATTTTAATAAACTTCGAGACTTTCAGCGTACTCAATTACACGTTTATCCCACTAATGGCCATAGGCCTCCTCTCTTAGGCGAGAGGGAATGGTCTGTAGTCCCCACGCTACCCAAATGCGTATTGGAGACTTCACATTCATCCATAGAACATAATATCTCTTGGGCAGGGGCCCTCTTGGGTCGGGGGCCACTGACACCCTATTGTTACGCCACTGAGCTTTAATAATAATAAGTAAGGATTTTTTATTTCAGAACAAAAAAACAGCAACGCTATTGTAAATTTAGCCTTTTAAGTTTGCCTTTAGCCGCTGTTTATCTACAGTTCTTTATTTATTTTAGATAAAAATTGTAACATATTTTACACAAATTCGTTATGTTTTACTGATTGCTTTGAAATATGTATAATCAATTTGAATTATAAAATACGGTTTTACAACCATTTTTATAACGCCCGTATCCTGTATCCTACCCGTACCAGAGAGAATACATTTATAAGCATTAAAATAAATGTTCCTTTAATGACAAAACGGATGATGTTTTTGTTGCAAGTTATGTTTTAACACGCTACACGCGCACACATGACAATAACACGCACACTAGAAAACACAGAACAATAACAAAAGCCAACAGATGTGTCCTGAAACAAAGAGTAAACTAAACAAAGAATCTTACCGCTTAACGATATTGCGACCATGTTCAAAAACAGCGGCAACTCTATAGTGTTGCTTACTGCTCTCTTCGGCAAATTCACATTCACATCCAATGCTCCATATTCACTAGACATATTTGTTTTTTCGTACTACAATTTACAAGGAACATGAAACACTCAAACACATCGTCGAAACCTAACACATTGTATCACTTATACAATTAAAATTGAATTGCGGACAGTATAATTTTGTTACGGTCTAATCTATACAGATGCGGACAATGAGTAATTTAACAATCATTGGTTGAGCATGATTGTATTAAAATACAAGTAGGTTGGCAGTTATTATCGCAGAGAATATTATCCGTTAGATGGGGATAGAGATTACGTGATAATTTCGTGACGAAATCATTTTTAAATCCGCCAATGATTATTTAATGGCGCTGTACTAGAAACTGTGTAACAGGCTCATGCGGGCTACCTGCGCTCGTACTCTGAAAAATAAAACAAAAAGCGCCTCAGGGGTTGTGATAGTAAAACGATAGACGTGTTTAAAGACGTAATGATTGAGTCGCTTCATTGTTGTTCGCACAACGCTGTTTATCAGGAACGCAATTCACAATATAGATTTTAAGTGCAATCTAAACCCTTGCCCATTAATTTGTATGTATCATTTTAAAGCTAATCAAATTCTGTACTAGCGAATAGTATCACAACATGTGCAATGTGCAATGTTAATTGTAAGGTTTTTTCCTGCCATAATTACATGCACGAACATCTGCTACCACGCAAAATGTGAAGTTACGTCATCATGATCATTATTGAGGCCTTAACCTGGTCGGGGATCTCCAGCCTAGCCCGTTCCATTTCATGCTTTTTATTTATTTTCTACCATTACAGCAACTTACACTTTACAACTCGGTCGTAAATTAACCTTAACCCTTTCATATAATGCATAGTGCAACTCTGTCATTACATTTACCGCAATATGTATTATTAAGTGTGCATATTTCTTTCTTAATTAGTGCATCTTTGAGAAAAGCACGCTCGCGGCACAGCCAGCACTAGTTGCTGTTTGCAATTAGTCCAATTGCACAGTTAAATACTAATCTGTCACTTTTCATCACAGCATAAAATCTATTTGCCAGAAAGAGACGAAAGAATACAATAGTCAAAAAAGTGCAATTAGACCGATTTAATTTTTATAATATGCCTTTTAGTCTGTATGAATTTAATTATTTAAATTTAATAATGTTCATTCATATTCATCCAAAATGTCTAGTTTATGTAGCAGATATTGTAATGAATTTAAAATAAATTAAAAATATGTTTGATATATAGCATAGAACAATACAATTTGGACTTTGCTAACACATATTTACGGGTACGAATAGTGCGCTGATTTCTCAAAATTGGGTGTTAATCCTAAATGCCATTCAATACAAAACAATTAATTATTCCCACGTAATTAATGACAATAATTATGGACAGGTTTAATGCATTGGTTCATCAATAAAAAAGAATAAACACGTATAAACATAATAAAAGGATTATTTCACGATATATTTGTCTTTATTTCCTCCGACGGAAGTTATAAATTTGAAACTGATATCGATTCGTATATTTAAAAAAACAATATCGTCCATTAAGTGGAGATAACTTTTATTAATTAGATAAAAATACCAAAACACTTAATATAACACACAATATTTAAACATACCTTATATGCGTTATTCATTGCATTTTTAAATTTCGAATACACTTCCGGTTAAACAAGAAAATTATTCTTAACTATACGTGTATTACTTAGAACAAATACGTTCGTTTGAGATTACGTACAGATAACAATAAAACTAACTTGGAATTTCCATTTACCTTGGTGACCTAAGATGTATTAAGATCATTAGTTAAGTAATGAGGTTTAGAAAAGAAAAACCTTCCGGATCTTAACGTAACGCTTAGAACAGATTTATTAAAGCCGTTTAAACTAAGCCTTTCTACATCTTCCTGACTACGTATTTTCTTTCAAAAACAAGGTTCATCTTTTGTTATTATTACGTATTCTACTATCTATACTGGTAGGTAGGGAATTCAATCCTAAAGCTAAAGATGACGACATCTCGTGGAATTAATGAAGATCATGAGATTCGATGAACAAGCGTATCTCTGAGCGTTGGTATATTTGAAAATGTATGTCCAGTATTCCAGATATATTATTAGACCAGTCAAAGTCAAAGGCGACTTAATTTTCCATATGTCTATTAAATATAGGTATCTATCGTACGGAAAAAAATTAAAATATATTCAAACGATTATATCGTCAGATACTCTTTTAAACACCTCCACTGCTGTTAATGAGATTAACACCGCAAAATAAAACTAAGATATACTGCATTTATCAATGATTGCAGAGGATTTTACGTGATGCTGCTATAAAAATCCGATCTATGTCAGCTAAAATTGGATTGAGATTGCATATTAATTTTGGCCGTAAATCTGTTTTCGGTTTGGGTAGATTGACAAATAGGGTTCGAAATATCAAGGCCGATGATATATATGGGCATTTAATTAGCCATTAGGTTATAGAGATGATTGAAGATCACGAGCAAGCCTTATGCACTCGGAAAAACCGATTGGTGCACAGCCGGCATTTCAATGTACAAACATATTATACCCTTCTCCCTTCCCCCCTCGTTCTTAACCAGTATTGTTGTGAGACATCAGGGTTAAACAATTTCCTTGTACTTTTTGTTTTTGTGTTAATACTACCATAGCTTTATATTCTATGATAGCTTCCCCCTACCAACATATGGGACATTTTCCTATGCTACCCCATAGAGACTTCTGTTTTTCGGAATAAAATTTTTATTTTTCTCTCCATATAAACCTTCAGAGTTCAAGCAATTAATAAATTCTATAAATTATTTGTCTTTGGTCCAGCCATCTTCGAGCTTTGCGCTTACCTACATATTTTTATTTATCGGTATCTATGTACTGATAAGGAAAGTATGATTTATTAGTATTTGCTACTGTATACAGGTCCCCAAGGATGCGGTGAACAGATTAATGTAAAAATAAGAACTCTATGTGTAAGCGAGTCGAGTGGTAGACCTGGAGCGCAAGCTTGGCTTCCAATAAAGGAAAAATCGCACGATCTCAGGGCTAAATCGAACGCATTCCCTAAGCTAGAACTGTATAACGTATGAAATAATAAGCAAATAAATAAAATAATAATTTATTGGTAAAAAATCACAAATAATAAGCACCGATATTCTTATATTTTACAAAATCTAGTCTAGTATTATCAAGTAAAAGTTCCACATTTTACTGTAAAATTATACGCCTATAAATTTCAATTCATTCACTGTTTTTAACCGACTTCAAATATGGAGGTTACACATAGTTGTATGTGATATAGTTGAAATTCGATATTTGAGTATGATTAATGATATATTATTATACATACATATAATTATACGTATATTTTTTGGCTTCCGAAGCACGTGTGTTCACGCGCACGGCACATGATCTGCGCCGGCGGGAGTGGGGCGCGGGCGCCGCGGCTGCGACCGACCGGCAGTTATAATCACGGACGCACGGCGCGCGACACTAATAAGAATTTTATTTTAATACAAATTTAAATCCAGTCCAGGTTGTTTGTTTGTTTGCTGCAATTCATCAGCAAATCCATCTCCCGGACAAAATTTGGCGACCGTGACAGGACCATCGGTCTGCATCCAAGGGCCGGTGAAGTCCAGAAGACCATAAGAATATATTCAGAAGATTCATAAGGAAGTAAGCCCGTTCCTTACCTAATCACTTCCCTTGCACCGATTTGCATCGATTTCAATCAGTGTTAAATAGTGTCGTGAGTCAATCTAAAAAGTGCGTTAATTACTTGTTTTAAAGTCTATTTTCCAAGTAAATAGTCGATTAAAATTCCGAGTTACACGTATAGAATCATTCAACGGGTACTACGGAAATCTACCTACAAGTTTAAAAAAAGTAAAACTAACGTTTAGTTCTACATTTAACTGCCCAAACTAGGGGTACAATATTTAACTGCCCAAACTAGGGGTACAATATTTACTATTTCCTTTGTCTTTACGTTTGCATTAAGTAACTTTGCGCGTTATAGATATTTAACGGCCCAAACTAGGGGTCACAACTGTATATACATATACATATGTATACAGTACTATTTTCCTTTGAATTATAGTATAGCAAAATAGTGTTACATAAAGTAACGATCCTACGTAATTACCCAAACATAAAATCTTATTTTCTCCAATTGTTAAATAATAAATCTTTGAATTTAGAGTTCCGTAACTGTTAAACACTTATTATTTTCATTCGCTTTGCATGAAATTTGAATATTTTCAACTATAGCCTTTTCTTAGTTCACAAATTTCCCTATCACTTCACGCGCTTAAATACGCGCATCTATTGCACATCGCTTAGCCGAGTCGCCGAACATTCCAGGTTGGGCGCGATCATTCTCCGCTGCGCGCTTGTTGCTGCGCGAGACCTATACTCGCGGTCCGGCCGCTGTGCAGCGCTGGGTCTACCCGCTTCGCCTCAACGGATTTTGGTTTGATTGCACATTCTTGCCCACATCTTTTATATCATTTGCAAATTAATCATGGCTCAAAGTAAACTGTCGAACCGGGATGAACTGGCTTTGTTAGTTCGTAAACGTGGTACAATTAAAGCGCGATTAACCGTGTTCAAAGATTTTCTCGGGGTTATCGAACAAATTGAAATCGATAACATTACGTCAAAAAATATAAGTGATATTAATGTGAGACTAACCAAAATAAAGGAATTGTTTTCAGACTTTGAAAAGGTCCAATCTGAAATAGAAGAATTAGATCTAGAAAGTAATTTAGATAAACGGTTGAACGAGAGAATCGATATTGAAGGCCAGTTCTTCGCGGTCATGTCTAGTGCCCAGGAAATAGTGTCAAAACGAGATGAGCGAGTCGAGGCTGTCCAGCATAGACTTTCTCTTGTAAGTAATTCCAGTAATACCAATAATAATAGCCACTTAAATAATCAAATTCGATTGCCGACAATAAAATTACCAACTTTTGATGGAAACTACTTGAAATGGCTGGAATTTAGAGACACTTTTGACTCGCTCATCAATGCAAATGATACTTTACCTGACATTAGCAAATTTCATTACCTTAGGTCCTCACTAGAGGGTGGTGCCGTTGTCACGATAAAATCTATTGAGTTTACGAGTGAAAATTATCTGGTTGCATGGGAACTACTGTGTAACAGATATAATAACAAAAACGTACTGATTAATAACCACCTCAAATCGTTATTCAGCCTTGAATCTTTAAATAGGGAGTCGCATAGATCACTCAGGTACATTATAGATCATGTTTCAAAGAATTTGAGGGCTTTAAATACGCTTGGTGAGCACACTGATAAGTGGGATAGTCTCGTAATTTATATAGTAGTGCAAAAGCTAGATAGTGTAACTAGCATTAAGTGGGAAGAGTACAAATTGAACCTTGGTGGGTCGATAGAACTAGAAGATTTTTACCAATTTTTAAGACAACGTGCTGATATTTTAGAGACCGTCCAAGGCGGCTCTAGAGCAGTTCAGGTTAATAGAAATGAAAGGTTTGTTAGTAGTAAGGAACCAAGACACATTAAAACTTTTTTCTCATCTACGCCAAATGGATCATGTTTTATGTGTAATGAGAATCATCGTGTGTATAAATGTGATCAATTTAAGAATTTGAGTATCGAAGCCAGGGAAGCAGAAGTTTCCAAACGCAAGCTCTGCTCCAATTGTCTTCGTCCAGGGCATTCCACTTCCAACTGTCGTCTCAGCTCCTGCAGAGCCTGTAACAAAAAGCATAATAGTTTATTATGTCATAATAATAATAGTGTCAATAAAGTATTGCAAAACGAAAGTCACTTGAACTTACAAACTAACGAGGTAAAACAAAACACTAACCATGAAAAACAAAATTTGAATACTGTGGCTAGCACTAGCACTGTTCTGACCACACTTACCTCATACTCGAGTAACAGCGAAGTCCTCCTGGGCACTGCAGTGGTTGAAGTCGTCGTTGAGCGTGACAACAGTACTTACCTGGCACGCGTTCTTTTGGACTGTGGAAGTCAAAGTTCGTTTGTCACAGATAACCTGAAAAATAAACTTAAAATTAAAACTAATAGTACTAAGTCACGGTGTATAAGTGGACTGAACAATTCAATATCTACAGCCACTGAATATTGTACATTAAAATTAAAGTCAAGAATTAATGCCTACACTACGGATGTACATTGTATGATTATATCAAATATTTCAGAAAACTTACCTAGTGTAGAAATCGATCCCGAGGATTTAAACATACCCAACAATACTGCACTCGCCGATCCAAACTTCCATAAAAGTAACAAAGTTGATATATTAATTGGGTCCGATGTAATGTGGAATATTGTTAAGGGAGGTTGCCAGATATCATTAGGTGAAAATAAACCTAAGTTAATTTATTCGAAGTTTGGATGGTTGGTTTCAGGGCCCATGACTCTGGCCATGCCATCTGTGAAGTGTAACAAGAAATCTGTATGTCATTTTAGTCAGGAAATTAAAGACTCACTTTCTAAATTTTGGGACTTGGAAAATTTCATAATGCCAAAACGATCATTGTCAACAGATGAACAAATCTGTGAAGATTCCTTTAATGAAAATACAATTCGCTTACCGTCTGGTAGATTCCAAGTAAAAATGCCTTTGCGCGAGTCTCCTGAGGCTCTTGGAGACTCTTACTCACTTGCTAAGAGATGTTTTTTAAATTTGGAAAGGCGTTTTCAAAAGCAGCCGAAATTAAAGGAAATGTATAGTGATTTTATACATGAATATGCTACGTTAGGTCATTTGACAGAAATAGAGAAGCCGCCTATTGGAAATTATTTACCTCATCACGCGGTGCTGCGAGAGAAAAGCGAGACCACAAAACTTCGGGTCGTTTTTAACGGCTCTGCTCGCACAGCATCAGGTAAATCGTTAAATGATATCCAGTATGTGGGCCCAGTAGTACAAAATGATTTGATGTCAATTTTGTTGCGATTCCGCCAGCACAAGTATGTATTAACGGGGGACATTGAAAAAATGTTCCGCCAAGTAAAACTGGATGAATCGCAACGTCACTTACAGCTGATATTATGGCGAGACAATGAAGCTCAGCCTTTGCGAACATTGCAGCTCAATACTGTAACGTATGGGACAGCATCAGCCCCTTATCTGACCACCAGATGTTTAGTTCAGTTATCAACAGAGTGTTCAGACAAACGAGTAGCTAATACTATAAAAAACGATTTTTACTGTGACGATCTTATAACCGGTTGTGATAACAAAACAGAACTCAAATACTTACGTGATGCAGTCGTCGACAAGTTGGCTGAGGCTTGCCTCCCACTTAGAAAATTTAGAACTAACATTCCGAGTATATTTGCGAGTGAACCCATTTCAACCACATGTACTGAAAAGGATTTATCCCAGACAAATGATCAGTACTCTAACTTACAGAATCAATCATCAGTGCTGGGGTTGAATTGGTGTCCCTCACAGGATAAGCTGTATTTTTCAGTCGACTTTCAGATTGAACAGCCGTTCACAAAGAGAACTATTCTGGCAGCAACATGCAAGATTTTTGACCCCCTAGGGTTGCTAAGCGCTTGTACAATTGTTCCTAAAATGCTGTTACAAAGGTTGTGGGAGTCTAAACTGGACTGGGATGATTTGGTGTCCGCCGATGTATCGAAACAGTGGAGTGACTTTGTAAATAATTTAAATCAAATAAAAGCGATAAATATTCCACGCCACGTTTTGCATCCATCGTCGGACACTCCAGTGTCAGTGGAATTACACTGTTTTGTCGATAGTTCTCAGAGTGCATTTGCAGCATGTGTATTTATACGTTGTACTGATCAAGAGGACAACGTATCAGTCAAGTTATTATGCGCCAAGGCTAGGGTTGCCCCCTTGAAGCCCAGTACTATACCGCGGCTGGAACTGGCAGCGGCCCTGCTTGGTGCTCAGTTAAGTTCAAAGGTTTGTCAGTCACTCAGTCGTAAGTTTGATCAAAAATATTTCTGGAGTGATTCTACAATTGTGCTGGGATGGATTAAAAATACCAACCCTAGTAATCTAAAGCAATTTGTTTACAATCGAGTAAATGAAATTCATGAACTGACTGACAAATCTGCATGGCATCACATTTCTACAGAAATAAATCCGGCAGACATAGCTTCTCGAGGAGTCAGCCCTAGCAAGCTTCAAGATTTAGAATTATGGTGGAGTGGCCCACCCTTTTTAATGAAACCTAAAACGGAGTGGCCAAGCGCTCCTATAGAAAATGTTGAGCTTCCGGAGCTCAAAGTATATTCATGTTGTGTGTCTGCTGAGCATTCATTTGAGTTTGATAGGTTCTCGAAATTTAAACGAATGATCCGGGTGGTAGGATATATCTTAAGATTTATTCACAATTGTAAAACAAATAAGGATTCGCGGCTAAGTGGTGATCTGAGTAACGATGAAATAGATAGGTCTACTCAGACCCTAATCAAAACCTGCCAACAAGATTCCTTTCCAAATGAGGTGCAATCATTAAAAAACAATAAAAAGATACATCATAAATCGAGGATTTTGTCACTAAACCCTTACTTAGATGAGCATGATTTGATTAGGGTTGGAGGCAGAATCCAAAACTCAATCTGTGAGTATTCTAAAAAACATCCCATTTTATTATGTGCACGTCATAACTTTACGAAACTGTTGTTTAAGAAAGAACATGTGCGTCATAAACATTGTGGGCCTGAATTATTACTTAGCATTATACGAGATCAATATTGGCCCATCGGGGGACGTAATCTTGCACGCAGTACATTTAGGAAATGTATCGTGTGTGTTCGTATGCAGAGTAACTCAATACAGCCTATGATGGGTAACTTACCCCCTCCTCGAGTCACTCTTACCTATCCCTTCCTCGCGACAGGCGTAGACTTTGGCGGGCCCTTCTCAATCGTAGACCGCAAGGGCAGAGGATGTAAGATATCCAAATGTTGGCTTAGTCTTTTTGTGTGTTTAAGCACTAAGGCATTAACTTTGGAGGTGGTTAGTAGTCTGAGTACTGAAGCATTTTTAATGTGTTTGCGTAGATTTATATCACGTCGTGGCAAGCCTCATGATATTTATTGTGACAATGGCACCAACTTTGTGGGTGCAAATAATGAGCTAGGCAGAATGTTGCAGGCAAGCCAAAGTTCTGTTAGTGCGGCTGCCCACGACGAGGGCATTAAATTTCATTTTTCGCCCGCTTATTCCCCTCACTGGAGGGGGCTGAACGAGGCTGGAATCCGTTCAGCAAAGTTACTAATGAAACGTGTAATAGGAAATGCGAACCTGACGTTCGAGGAGCTCACGACGCTATTCACCCAGATTGAAGCAATTCTTAACTCCCGCCCGTTAACTCCCCTAACGTCAGACCCTTCCGATGTTACTCCTCTGACTCCAGGGCACTTCCTTATAGGCCGGCCGCTGACAGCTTTACCAGAACCACCTATTTTAACAAATTATCCAAACAGATACCAAAAATTGGAACAGCTTAAGCGGCATTTCTGGGACCGGTTTCATAGGGAATATTTAAGTGAGCTGCAGCAGCGGACTAAGTGGCGAGAGCAGAGGGGAACACTCAAAGAGGGCGATCTTGTTGTCATCAAGGACGACAACCTTCCCCCAATGCGATGGCGCTTGGGACGAGTTAAGAAACTGTATCCAGGGGCAGACGGCATCACTCGAGTAGCCGATTTCACGACCTCACGTGGCGTAATCCAGAGGGCCTTAGGCAGGGTCTGTCTGCTACCAGCTATCAACCCAGAGGACGAGTCTCTTGGTAACCAGGGTTCCCAAGGCGGGGAGCCTGTTCACGCGCACGGCACATGATCTGCGCCGGCGGGAGTGGGGCGCGGGCGCCGCGGCTGCGACCGACCGGCAGTTATAATCACGGACGCACGGCGCGCGACACTAATAAGAATTTTATTTTAATACAAATTTAAATCCAGTCCAGGTTGTTTGTTTGTTTGCTGCAATTCATCAGCAAATCCATCTCCCGGACAAAATTTGGCTGTGTCTTGTTTTTCTTAGTAGCCTGAGTGTGCTTATCTGTTTAAGTTTGTGTGGTGTTTTCAGGTGATGCCAGCCAAATTTTGTCCGGGAGATGGATTTGCTGATGAATTGCAGCAAACAAACAAACAACCTGGACTGGATTTAAATTTGTATTAAAATAAAATTCTTATTAGTGTCGCGCGCCGTGCGTCCGTGATTATAACTGCCGGTCGGTCGCAGCCGCGGCGCCCGCGCCCCACTCCCGCCGGCGCAGATCATGTGCCGTGCGCGTGAACAACGTGTTATAAACTTCAAAAGTGTTTGCATATTTCTCTTGTCAAATATCTCGAAACCAATTTTATATTCCAACTTTGTTTCATCAAAATCGATTCATTCGAAATGGATTCGTATAATATAGATAATAAGTAATTATAAATACATTTTAAGGCATTTCAAAATACAATCATTCGTATTAAAATATAATAATATTAAAATCACTTGGTATAACTAGAACAATGGTAACTTTGAGACATTTCGTTTAAAACAATTATTATTAATAGGTACCGATTAACCGAAGCGTAACATCGCAAGGTCAATGACCTTTGACCTTTTAAACTTAGATTTTTGAATGTCATACATTCACATTTTATACATAAATTGACAAATTACATCTTGGGATCACGAACAACGTAAATTAGGTAAATTTACAATTAATCTGTTATCATCGGACGTCGAGGCAGAATACAAAATGTCCATCCGTATCACCTTGACATTCGTCGTTCCACAATTGATCGTTTTTTGCCGCGTACCACCAAGCCAACTGAAATTTTCCGCACCTATTCGATTTAGGCTCCTTCAAGAAAAGAGCGTACCAATTCTTAAACGGCAACGCACTGCGATCCTTCTACCAATGAGACGGTCCATACGGCGATGTGACTTAACATCTGATGAGCCTCTTGTTCCCAATGTGCCCATGCTTGTACTCTTCAAATGGGGCACAAAAGCAACCGCTTTACCGATCCCGACGTTTTTGTATGCAAGTTGTTCTCTCAATATCCGTAGCGATGACGTCGTAACCTTGGGATCGCGCAAGAAACACAAAAACTCATTTGTACCTCTATTGGAAGTAGGGCATCGAGCCCGGGTTTACCCGGACCGAAAAAACCCGGGTTTTCCCGGTTCTGAGGCTTTCAAAAAAACCCGGGTTTAATTTTTAAAACTCGGGTTTTTCGGGTTTTTTTAATACTTTTGTTATTGCTATTTATTCACTTCGAATGCAATAATAAGTAAATTGAATAAAAAGACGCTTTGATAAATTATTATTTAAAACGTAAAAAGTGGCTTGGTTGCTACGTTCCTACCAATAAAACAAGCCTTGCAAGTTAAATTCGCGTTCCGCGCGTCCATCTCAAGACGTGATTCATAGAATGAAGTGTGGAGCAGTGGAGAGGTGAGGGTGTAGCGAAGCTCGTCGCGCGTTGTGCGGGGTGTTGCAGGTGATAATTTTTTTTAATTAAAAGCTTTAATTGATTTAAAAACAGATATTGTATTTACTGATGGTGACTGGAGAAATAAAGATGAGATCCAAAAAATATTGGATGTTATTAAAACTGTCGTCGAGGCGCTATGTCGACGCGATGCAACATTACTTATAGCTGATGTTTCCCTAAAATTTGCATTGAAGTAAATGGATGCAATGAAGACACCACTAAGTAAAAAAATGGCAACTGCATCGAACAAACGATACGCCAAAAAAATACTAACTCAAGCAACACTACAGTACTTGACAAATCCGGGTAAATATTTTGAGAACATTCAAAATGAAGATAAAACTGTTTTTATCGGCCTACAGGTAATTAAATGCTAAACGAAATTGTTAATCTGATTAGACGCACAACCAAAAAACAAAATATACCTCTTGAAAATTTACCAGCGCCAGACCAAGACCTGCGAGAAATTGACATTCAGTTGTCTACTTCGACAAATGAAGAGGAACTGAACACACAGTTAAGTCAAGCTGTTGCTACTGATAATAATGCTCCTGAAACTGGATCAGCTTGTCCATCAGACGATTAGCTTACTACTGTGAGGGTAGAAATAGCACTCTTCGAGAATGGCGGTACGCGACAGCGAGAGCGTTCTTCTCTTTTTTTCTAAAGTGGTCAGATTGTCAGAGGTTATGTCTTAGCTATGTTGTTTAAATAATGTGTCAAATGCATAACTACTTTTTACTTAGTATTTTAGTTAATTATATAAAGACCTAATTATTAAGCAAACGACTGCAATTTAAATTATACTAGAATAGAAGACTAGAATTATTCGTTACTTAATTGTTAATGCGAAGAAGAGCTTTATTAATATTAAAATTAATTGTGATACTACAAAAATGTCTTATGAAGAATTTATTTGTATTAGCTTTTAAATACAATAAGTGAATGTTACCAAAATAATTCATTTAATGTTTAAACTAATCTCTGCAAGTCTGTGGTTTAAAAAAGACTAGATTACTTACTAAGTTTTAAGATATTCTGAAGAAAAAAATAAATTTTATCACTTTTTTAAACATTAAAACTGTTTTTGTAATTTATTAAGTACTGTTTCATTTATTTAAATTCTTCCTCATCCTTTATATTTTGT
The DNA here is from genome assembly GCF_905475465.1 of Pieris napi. Classification (NCBI taxonomy): domain Eukaryota; kingdom Metazoa; phylum Arthropoda; class Insecta; order Lepidoptera; family Pieridae; genus Pieris; species Pieris napi. The sequence goes on along the minus strand of NC_062235.1, from coordinate 3,682,463 downwards.
ATTCATTGTAGGAAATCGATATATAAACGCAGATTAGTGCATTTTTTTTAAAAATCAATAAAAAGACCGAAATGCTTGAAAAAACCGGTCTACCCGGTTTTGATTACTCTTAGACCCGAAAACCCGGGTTTTCAAAATTGAACCGAGTTTCGATGCCCTAATTGGAAGTTTATAAGGGCTCAGGTTGGGATTATACGCCACTATGCAGTTTTAGACCGACCAATGTGTCTTCATTAACAAATTTCTCGTAGAAAAATACGCAAATTCCTTGCTATAAGTCAGACCTTGTGCTAATAACATCGCATTAATTAATGTTAATTAACGCATTTAAAGTCGCTATTTTAGCTCGTCACGTCAAATGAATAACAAAAATTAAATCCTACATTTCTATTGATTTGTGACATAAATGTGAGGTACTTTTTACTGCAATATCTTACGTACAGTAAATAGGCAGTACTAAGCTATATAAATCGTGTTGAATTTACAACCGAATATAAACACGATTTATGTGAACTAACTATAATAATTGATACCTTAAAAACTATATTAACTGTAATACAGTTAAAGGCGAACCTAATATGACAAACAAATTGAGATCGTATTTAAATATATATGCGTTGGCCAAACATTAGTTTTTTTTAATTCACGTTCACAAAAAGCTATGTTTAATACACAGAAAACAAAAATTGATTTCATCATACAGATTTCGCATTAAAATTTTATAAAAACAAATCAAAATTTAAATTAAGTCAAGTAATTTTAAGTAAATTAAAATTACTCGTTTGTCAGGTTTTGATACGTTATAGTTGTCGACTTCCACCTTAAGTATTGCACGATTCTGAAACACAAATTTATATTAATTATTAGTTACGGTTATACAAGTATATAAGTCATAGGGGCATGTTTTATAGTCTGGTCAATTTAGACAAAAATAGTGGTCAAATAACAAAAACTCCCGGAGAGCCAAATATTGGTGGAGAGCTGGGGTTTATCATTATAAATAAAGTTTTAAAAATCCCCATAAATCCTATATGTGCAATAAAAGTTATTCGGGGTCAAAGGTTAATTTGTTTTTCCTCAAAAACTTGCAAGTTTTATTTGTAGATCTTAAAATTCTCTACAAAAATGGTCTTCACGATGTTTTCCTAAGAGTTACCATTCCTGATATCACGATGCTAAGAGACATTCAGCCACAACAGCTCTCCACCAATATTTGGCTCTCCGGGAATTTTTGTTATTTCAAATGTCTTTATTAAAATAAAATAAAAAGGTGTTTATGGAACATAAGATACAGGTATCACTTATTCCACGTCATTAAACCGGACTATTAACAGAGAAAGGTGTATAAAGCGGACAGGCACTCAGTGGTTTTGGTATCCGTTCCTTATCTGAAGGGACACCAATCACGTATATGACAGTTGCAGGGGTATATGGGACACGACCCACATCAGAATCTTTGCTTTTCAGAGACTGGGTGAGCAACACCCACTTAAACCATGTCGGGTAATCCAACAAGGCCGCGTTACTGGGGCCTCAACGGCATAATTGTTACATGCCTACAGATGTCCTTTAAAATAGAAGTTTTAAAAATGTAAAACCAATTTTTAATACTAAATGTGGCACATTTTTCTGTACTGAATCGCACTATCTCGAATTTTTTGAATATTACACATATTATTATTACCATAATGTATTTAACAAGCAAGATCACAAAAAAATTAAAAGTTACAATACGTGCGTACAAAATAATTATGATTGTATTATCAATGACAACGACCTATGTCCGCTTCAAGATAAATCAGAATATTGCATGTTTTGTAATTTTTTCATACGTCGAACAACGTTTAAAATAAGTATTAAATAATTCAATTAGAAAAATTCACTATTTTTTAAGTTGCCATTTTTTATTCGCGTCAGTCTGACCAAATTGTTAATAATAAAGCTTTAGACGTTTCGCAAAATTAAACCTTGATGTATTGACTTAAGGTCCAATTCCACATGCATCAATGTATCTGAGGAAAGAGACAAATGAAGTAAAACAAACCGTAACAATATAGCACGAAGGTTTAAAAAAACATCCGTCTTACGAATTTGTCCTGACGCGAGTTTAATATTTTTTACCCATTCCATTTTTGGAAAGTGTACAACGCCGCTAAACAAGTTTTCACTACAAAAATATTTTTCATTAGTCGTAGATAAACCATTTATCAGATGTTCTTCACCGTAAAAGCGATTGTTAAATGCTCACATGGACAGAAAAGTCCATTGGTACACTGCCTTGATTCGAACCTACGACCACAGGGATGATAAAAGCACGTTCAAGCCACTAACAAGGAAGCCTAAAAAACTATATATTTGAGATATCATGGCATTATATATATATATATGAATATGTACAACTATACAGAAAACTGGTTTAAAAGGTTAGATTAGTCACGGTTATGACCATTCCAGTACGCTGATCGCATTATATAAATTGCTCTTGAAGAATTCTTACTTAACGGATTTAATCACTAGACATTGGCAGAGGCCTTACATAGAGCGGGCGTACACGGTCTGCTCGAGCAGTTAACGGCTGACCGACGTACATGGACCGCTCGAGCGGTCGGCGTTGACTGCTTGAGCAGTCGGTTGTTGACTGCTCGAGCTGTCTCTACCAACCGCTCGAGCAGTTAAATTTCTACCGCAGTCTAGTCATGGATTCAGACAGAGAGACACTAGACGCCGCGAGGCCAGAAGGGAAGCGAGGGGGAGGTCGTAGAGCTGTCGACTGCTCTAGAGCCGCCGACGGCTCGAGCAGTCAGTGTATGCCTTGCGACTGCTCGCGAGCGGTCGACAGCACGATGGAATTTCATCATGTAGTTGACGGCTTGAAGCGGTCGCGACTGCTCGAGCAGTCGTGTGTACGGCAGCGAATGAATGGCTATAGTTCACCGCGCGGTCGCGGCTTCAAGCAGTCGGTCATAACTGCTTGAAGCAGTCCGTGTACGGCTGGCCTTAGTTCATTGTTTTATTTCATTGAACATCTCTAGAAATATTATGTAACGTACTTATTACAATTTAAATTGAAATATATTATTATATATGTGATGATTATAGGTTTATTCTTTGTCATGCTGTCTGCACAATTGTACATGCATTATATATCAACATTGATATTATCACAATTCACAGTAGCAGAACAGCGGAAATACATTAAAAACCATGAAAATGTCCTATTTACCTTACAAATGACGTATAGTTCAGTTCAGTACTGAAAAGTATTCTAGAATAAACATACAGTTGCGGAATTCATGATTATTTATAAGTGTTTACCTTTCATTGTACCAAGGCTACTACGTATATTGGCATGAACCGCTCCAAAAACTAACACAGACATAGCGCACGCTTTTAACAACTCTGAAATACATGCGCATACGCACCCACCATTCACACTCACGCATTCACGCATACTTAATGTCTTAAAAGACTTATGTTTGATTAGTATTTAGTTGTAACACTAAAACTACTTTTTCTCAAAAAAAAAACTCTTTTAAACATGTATGTTTTATGTATGTATGAATAATTCTTATTTAGTTACCCACAACACAGGGACTCTAATGTGGGGACTAGCGATAGATGAATTTTGTCACCACCTATTTGTCATGAAAGAAGATTTTATTATTATTATTGTCTGACGATGTCTGTCACCATACTAACAAGTTTTAATGAAGCATATGAATAAAAAATCATTGGTGCAATCCCGGGGTTTTGAAAGCCTTAGGGTTTAAAAAGTGCTTACTAGTTGTTAAGTTCTGCTAGCGGCCTTTTTCTATATCCTCCTCGGATAATAATTAATGCCCTTTTAAAGTGGGGTCAATTAATTTAATACGTAATGACACAGGAAACACAATAACATGGCAACCTTAAACTTCCGATTGCCATATATAAATACACAAATCCAAAAGAAATGTCGTCAACCTCAGTTAAAAATAAAACAAAGGACGAGATGTAAATAGACATCATTGAATGATAATGTCGAAAATTTTAAACACGTGCTCGCCAACTTTATGAACCGCGTACGCTTACAGACGTACTGTATAATTCTAAAGACCATAAAGGAGATCAATGTTAGCACTTGCTTTAAGCAAATATAGAGAGACATGCTGATTGCGATCAACATCTAAATTATCTAATAAAATCCCGTTAGAGAATTTTGTGTTGTACCTACTCAACTAATCTTCTTACAAAAATTTCGTTATTTCTATATCTTTGTAATTTTTGTTATCCTATAATAATACAAGTATAGAGTAATATACGACTCTGTGTTGAAAAAGCTTAAAGGAAATGATTTCGCAATATTTAAGTTCTCAGGTTTGAAAGGAGCATTAGGTCGATAATTGTGGTTTGGAATTTGTCTAATTTAAATCCTTTCAAACAATAACAAATTATTTTATTTTAGACTTTATCTAGAATTATTTTGTTAGCATGGTTTTATTTAACATTATGTTTACCTTTTAACTATTATATACGTATATATTCTAATGTTTTGTATATTATCTAGTGCTGTACCTATATTTTTCGTAATAAAAATTATTATTGCATAAATTTGAATGCTGTATTTTGCTACGAAATATATGACCGTGTTTCTTTTTTATTATTACCTCTCACTACTTGGGGACATATAAATACTTCTTTCTCTAAACAATCGAATACCTTTGTAATCAAAACAGAATTTCATACAAAAACTCACCCCAAAAATGTCACACAGATTCCAGTAATAGCTGTGCACAATAAATAAAAGGCTCCAGGGAAGGTTGATATAGTATATGCGTATAACGAATTATACACAGCTGGTGATATAAGCGGTGCCACTCCCTCTATAGCGCACATCAACGCAAACACCTTAGCTATATCCTGGGCTGGCAGTATCTTTGTAATCATAGAACGGATAAGTGGCGATGATAAATCCCGGAACAATGATATTCCAGCAGCTGAAATAAAAAATAGATTGTTTTTTAAAGTTCTCTAAGCAGTACTTCAAAGGCCCGTTGAATCGCCGACGATTCTCGGAGCTCAAATTATAATTAAAGTTCGTTCGGAGAACAAATTAAGTTGAGTTTTTGCAATGTCACCCAACCGAATTGTAAATTATCATATATGGCAATGGCAATTGTATTGCCGTAAATGAAATGAAACGAAAATGGTTTGTCAGAGGCTATAGAAGGAAACTGGAATTAGGCCGTTAAGGGAAAATGCCTTAAGCGTGCCCGTGGGCCTCAAGCATTCACGCGAGTTGACACAACTTTAAAGCTCACTTTGAGATTTAAAAAAAAAGGGTGCGTGTACTCATGTACGCGCGTAAGAAGTTATACTTCTTTGGCATTATTAAAAATCGTTTTTGATTGCATGCAAATAATTAATTACAATTAAGTAATCAAATACTGGAAAAGGAGTCATTATAGTCAATCAAAGTTCATTTTACATTTGAAAAATTAAATAAATAAATATTTATTATTATTCTCTTACATTAAGTGTAACATAAATTCTATTATAATTCGAATGTTGTTTTTAAATTATGTCCAATGCCGTAGCATCTTCCGTGGACAACTTCAATCTGTTAATTTTGTGTCATCGGAAAATTTCACTGTCATCAATTTTTCATTACGCGCCTAAAGAAGTATAACTTCAAAAATGCCTTCTGCAAATGTTATTTGGCGAGGAATTTGTTCCAGGGCACTAGAATATTCAAACTTATCTCTTAATTGCTTTAGAGACTCCACTACCAGCATCATCAAATACAGCAAGAACATCAATCTTTATTAGAACATAACTTATTTAATAATAACTAACGTATAAATTTAATCTAAGTTCATTGATGGTCATTATATTGGGAATTGCAAAAAGGATTCTGCGGTGTCAAATTGTCAATAAATCAGCCAACAATTAGATACTTAATGGTAATATGTACTTATAAACATAGAATCTATTTAAAGTATTAATAAGCCAAGCCAGCCAATTGATGTTGGATATTCTATCTATCTGTATATAATATATAAACAATAGATCAATCAAAATGTATTTTGAGAAATTATGGATAGAGATAAACATTATAGATAATAATTAATATTGTACGGACAATAACGGCGTTAGGGTAGATCGCTCTTTACTTTTACAGGATTAAATGTCCCTCAACTTTGGGTATTTTCGTTATGGACAATTTGTATGTACAACTTCCTATATAATTTAACGTAAATTTACTACCTTAATTAGAATGCAAAAAATTAACTGCAATGTTCTAATTCCCGGCAAATTTGGGCGAAAAAACGTTGTTGGGATTTCAAACCCAAATAAATAATCAAATCCTAATTTGGTATGTAGGAACGAAGACAACGGTAGTGGAGTCTCTGTGTGACAAGTCGGAACAGACTATTGTTGATTGTTTTTTAATTATTGCTGATTTGATTTTTTATTTTTTTTAAATGAATGGTTGGTTTATTATACTATATCCTTAGCAGTTTGCCTTTGTCTATGAAATCCTACTATTTTGAGATTTAGGAATTATTAGAATTAAGAACTCATTTGTTAATTAAGTTAATACAGATTAGACGTAGAAAGCAGACACATACAAACAACAATAAAAATTGGTAATTCCAAAAAAACATCTAATTGCCAGAGTTGATACGCGTTTTCGATTCAACCGACAGAAAACTGGTTTTATAGAATTGTGTTAGACTGACCTTGGAAAAGATTATATACTTTTCATTATATCAGCTAGTCATTAGACGAAATAAATATATTTTAATAATTTAAAGTACTTTCGTGGAGGTTTTGGGTTTAGGTAATTTCGATTTGGTTAGCTACAAAATTTAAATAAAATATTTACGAATAACGCTTAATATAATTCTGTGGTCATAGGTCAGAATATGATAAATGCAATTTCATTACTTTACAGGACAAGCAATAAAATTATTCAGAAATCTTGAAGGTACTTTTAAAACATGAAACACTCGATATATGAATGAATGTACTTATCATTGTCTGATCTATGACCACAAAATTATCTTAAACTATTTTTGTGAAAGACGAGCGCAGAGTCATTCTAAAAATAACAAAGGACAATGCTTTTAAGATCGGATTAAATTTTTTTAAATTAACATATTTTTTACAATAGTCGTATTTTTAATTAGACGAAGTCAACTGACGTTTACGGTGTTGTCAGTTTTTAATGAAAAAAAAAATGGTGTTGAAACAAAGTGAATGATTGAAAAAACTCTTGAATTAATGATCGGTGATGGCACTAACTGATTGTAGTTACATACTTCTAGTACCTAACTTATCTCAGAGCACTTTTATACAATTTTAAAATAGAAATAATATTATTTTATAGTTTGAAATGATTAACTATTCACACTCATTGTTCAATTATCTGATTGAACAAGATCTGAACGTATCACTGTTACTTTAAATATGGCAACATTATTTTACAAAGTGACATTAGCTACTGTCAGTTGGCTTCGTCTAATTAAAAATACGACTATAAAGGTTTTCGCTTTTATTTTTATCACTTGAACGATTATTTTTTTGTATAAACAACAAAATGACTTACCTAAATACATATGCCACGTCGTGAATGCAAAAGCTTTAATAATATATTCAGCTGCTGTCGATATTAAGGCGATCATCGAAAACGTCAAGTCCGATACTTTGAATATCTTTTGTATGAAAACAACACCAAAGAAGGATCCAAAGAAGGTAATAGTCGTATGCGCCGCCGAATATATTGTATACTGTTTTATAGCCCAGTGCAATTTCTGTCGCGTGTACAAATAGCCCAAGCTCATAACTCCATACATTATAAAGATAGACAAACTATTTGCAACTGTGAGCAACAATATTTGTGCTCTGGTGTAATTTGGACGCTCTTTAAAACATTCAGCTATCATTTCCTTTATTAACTTGAAGTCCAATAAAGATTTAATGCCACCCTGAAAAGTTTTATTTCTTTAGACGGGACAATTTAGGTGATTTACGCCCGAACCCAATAATTAATCCACAATCTCAGATTGAAAACAACCTGAGATCAGACCGTGACAGTCGATCGATCTCCTATATGCATCCCAATAACCAAACCCTACGAAGACAATCCATTTTAGGCGGATAAAATTTTCTTTGTCGTTCCATTTTACCGAGTTTTCACTCATATTTGATAATCAATGTAAACCAAATAAAGTAAATAAAATCGTACAAATAACATTTGTTTGTTATGTATTAAACATACATGAGTATGTATACTGTACAAAAAGTTTTTTTAATTATTTAAAAAACTGGTATAAGTTAAAATAATTAACTGTTGAAATCGAGCTTTGGTCAAGTGTCATTTTCATACAAAGGTCTATCCACAGACACCGATACGACCTCCCATGGATATCTTGTATCGACAGATGGCTATTACAATCCGTCGATTGGTTATTGGCACACTCGTTACAACATTTGGATTAAGATAGGTTATTGGGTTCGGGCGTAAGTGTGAGGCGGTTTTATTTTTTTAGCCTAGAAGAGGCAATTACTACTTATTTCTGAACCAAGACCATACGATTAATATTTTTGATAAACGAAAAATTATCTTTTTCAAAGTCCACTTTTAGGGTCTTATTATTATGACTTCCGTATGACAAACCCAATACGTCATACACATATAGTTCGTGCTTCGTATCATGTAATATGACTGAATAAGCTATGAAACTTTTAAAATAGATCACTGTTGCATCCTAGATATGGTCATATTAATAAATTCCACAGCCGTTAGCTAAATACTATTATTCTGCAAAAATACTATTTTATACCTTTTGAGCACCCGGCAATGATTCGTCGAGACAGCAATTCGTGAATACATAGGCAATTACGCAGAGGAAGGCCGTAATCAATAGTAAATACACATTTCCCACTGCTCTTAGTAGGTACGAGCTTGCTAGGGAACCTATAACACTGCCTGCGGAAACAGATGCCTCGACTATTGTCATCCTAAAAAAGTTTTTTAATAAATACAAGTGAAGGTTTCATGTACAAGTGCGTTAGATTAATTTAATACTTCATACTCATAAGATTAACATCTTCAAACAAACTGAAAAAAATAGTATAAAGAGCTTTTTGTATTTCATCCTAACTTAATTACCTAAGTGACCGATTTTCTTTGGATGTGACATCGCTCAAATAACAAAATGCACCAGTGAATAACGATGTGAATCCGCCAGATAGTGACATAGGAATAACTGTGGCTATGAACCACCACGGACCGAGATTGTCCATCATACTGTATATGACAGTCAATCCGCTACTAATCGACATACCTGAAACCAATTTTATGTTATATGGACTGAAAGGGAATCTGTCGCTGACTACTATTGTTCAAAAGCAATAAAACATCATATAATTTGTGGTTTTATTTAAACCCGTAGTACAGTATTACAATGACAATATAAACCAATTCTATGAACATTAAGACAATAGCTTTTTTAATCCTGACTCCTATTCATGCAGCTGTTCCGTTAGTAAGTTACTTTATTTGTTATTACTATTGTTTTTATTACTAAGTTCACAATATAAATCACACAGAATTCAGCAACACTGAAAATATATAAGTATAGCTATTTGTATGTATACATTGAAAAGCATTTAAATAATAATGGAGTAATCAGCCCCACGGAAACCAAATTTATACATATAAATTGCACATCTGACTTAAATAAAATTACTACAATTTAAGACTCTCCTTTTTACTAATATATACAATACCATATATATATATATATACCACATATAGTATATAAACAATTTTTTTAATCAGCTTTAATATTAACAAATGTAAAAAGCTTACCTAGTAAAGGCCAAACAACTAATGGTTTTCTCCCATATGTGTCTGACCATACTCCAAGGAACAAAGATAATAGAGCTGGAGCTAGGGACTCTATTATTGTTCTAACCATTGATACAAAAGCTGCATACTTCTGTACTTCTTCCTCTAATTCCTGAGATCCATTGTTCTTTACGGGGGATAAAAATACTTGACACTCAGTTTCATTATGGCTACATGAGTGCAAACAAGTTCGATATAATAATATATTGCTTATTGCTGCACCTAAAACAATTTTATGGTTTTGGCTAAACCAGAACTAAAAGTAAACTAAAACTAAAAATTAGTAAACTAAAAGTACAAGTTATTTGTAGAAAACCTATTTTATTAAAAATAAATCATATCACTTATATTTTGTATTAATATTTTTTGTCTTAACATAGGTACAAAACCTTCTCAAAGGGCAATTTATTTCAGATAAAAGACTTACCAGAGAGTGATACAGACAATATTGTAAAAAAGAGAGGAAATTCCATTGTCACTCTATAAGGCTTGCTGGTGACTTCACTTAAATCATTTATATTTGGATTACTTTCCGATACACTTTCATTTTCTTGAACCATTTTGAAAATATAACAAATTCTTTTTTATGAACGGGTTCACAGTACGACAGAAATATAGAATTTAAATGATGATTAAATTAATTTCATAAATTAAAAAGACATTTTACTGAATTCTTTCGCGTTGGCATAACATTTAAAAACGCGTGATAGCTGAGACACAATCGCTTGCGCTTGGACTGTAGCTTAAAATAATTCATTTCAAGATTACAGATTTCCGTCATTGTTTATGTAAATATTTATTAAATAAAATATAGACACCTAATCAGTAATCAGTGATTTCGCCGCGTTCAGCGCAAATCCCAATGCCAATTGCCATTTGCCAAGGAACAAGTCATCAATGTCTATTGTCTAGTAACGACTCAATGTCATTCTTCGCGTTTGGCTTATATCAATGTCTAAAGTTTAAATAGAAAATGTTTTGTTGATATTTATAATTTTGTTAAGCCTGCAACCTAAAATAGTATACATTAATAATATCCATGATGTGTGAATCTTTAATTAAAATAATATGAACTCTCCATAATCCACATAGACTGTCATTTCTGTTTATGGGAGTGTATAATAAGTAATGTCGTAAGACTGTGGAGTCATAAAATACATTTAATCTTTATTCTAAAGTATTTAGTCTGTGTACTTACTGTAGCGAACGCGACATAGATCGGGATTAAAAAGCTTTTTGGTTAAAACATTGAAGAAGATAAACGTTTTCAATAAACTGCTAAAATTGTTGATGATATATATTAAAACAACATTATCGAAATAAAACCAATACAGGTAAGCGTTATATTGACTATGAATTAGGAAAGCATCAATGATTTTTGTTGAAGTAGTGCAATTTTGATGAGTCGCCTACTGTCATTACATCCGCCGTTAGGTAAAATGACTCTGTAAAAAGAAAAATAACTCCTTGCTACTAATTCCCTATGTGTAGATATTATGTACAGTTATTACATTTTATAAAATGGTTTCATATAATGTCATCCAGCCCTTAAAATTATCACGACCTATTTATAGATCGACTTTCTTTTTTGTGAGCAAGCAGCCGGTGTTTAAGAACATCAGGCATAGATGGTAATCCTTAGTTAAATAGTAACAATATGGTTTCTTACGATTTTAGAGAAGAAGTTACTAGCACAATGGCAGTAAATGTATACTCAACCAATGTTACATTGGAAAATTTATCGCGTCATGATATGTTGGCGTGGGTGAATGATGCTCTGCAGTCGAATTTTTGCAAAATCGAGGAACTTTGTACTGGAGCTGCATATTGCCAATTTATGGATATGTTATTTCCTGGCAGTGTACCCATGAAACGCATTAAGTTTAAGACTAACTTAGAACACGAATATATACAGAACTTTAAAATATTGCAAGCAGCTTTCAAAAAAATGGCTGTTGACAAGGTAACTATTTATTATCTTTTCTGTTTATTTTAATGGATGATACGAAACTATTACAAGTAATATCGATATCGAGTGAAAAAAAAAGGTTCTTATTGTATTTAATATTAGTAAAATAGAAATAATATTTCTATATATAGGTGAGATATGAAAGTCGAGTCAAAATTGTGACACCATAGGAATATGTTATTTTATAAGCTGCAAATTCTAAAATGTTATTTATAGGTAATACCAGTGGATAAGCTGATTAAGGGGAGATTTCAAGACAATTTTGAGTTTTTACAGTGGTTTAAAAAGTTTTTTGATGCTAATTATGATGGAAGAGAATATGATGCGTTTGAAGCTCGTGGCGGGATAACGATTGGGTCAGGAGCATGTGATAGTGGCCTTCCACTCTGTAGTGCCGCGCCAACACCGCGCATTCGCAGAGTGGCTCCTCCGCACCAATCGGGCAGTACGCATCAATAGCTCTCCTCAACTATTCGCTTAGATGCATTTTGGACTGTACATTATTCTTCTTAACATTGGTCAATATAAATGCATCTAGGTTTTTCATATGCATATCCTTGCCCACCAAAGTCCCCAACATTTCAAGTCCAATTCCTTTTACTTTGAATTTTTATTTTGTAGATAGTACCCATTGACAGACTGGTGAAGGGTCGATTCCAAGATAACTTTGAGTTCTTGCAATGGTTCAAGAAATTTTACGATGCCAACTACAGTGGCTCGCCATATGACGCGGTGGCGCAGCGTGAAGGGCTGCCAATGGGGCACGGAACGGCGGGCGCGGCGCCCCGACAGATGCCGTCTGTAAAGAAGCCGGCTGCGCCCATTGCTAAAGTCGCCGCTAGACCCCAATCCAGTACTATTTCTTTTCTTTACAGTTTGATTTTTTCATATTGCTGACAACAGTATATTTTTAGATTGATTTTTATCTATTTATAATGTCTATATTTTACTAATATCATCTGTAGGGTTAAGTAATCCTATTCCTTTTTTGTTATATGTTAGATTTATGTGAAACTATTTATTGCCATGATTTCATTTACCTTATTTCCATTTTCCTACATCCTTTACATTGTTTATTAGTAACTGTAGTTATTATAATTAATATATCATTTTACCTTGCAATATAATTATTAATTAGCTGAAATTTAATATGATTTATATTCATTTAGTAGCTTTTTACTCTAACACTGACTAAATTTTTTAAAAGTATTAAGCTTATATTATAAGCTTTGTTTTCAATGTTATTAATGTGAAGAAATTTCCATCAGTCGTGAAAGCAAACAACACTGCAATCCGATCGCCTCCATCCAATTTAAGGCTAAATCAAAATGCAAAGGGGGACTCCAGGGTTATTGAAGAACTCAATCTTCAGGTAATTAAATCACATTTTATATGAAAATATATGTGTAGTCTTTGTACATGAAATTATCTATGAAAATATTCTAGTATGTGGTCTTAGTGCGTTTAATATTTCATAAATTTTTCACACTGTTAGAAATAAAACTCAGCCAAAGTATTTAAAACCAATCCTTAAAATAATAATTATTTATTTTACAATTTTTTTTGTGTTTCCAGGTAAATGACCTGAAAGCATCATTGGAAGGTCTTGAGAAAGAGAGAGATTTTTACTTTGGTAAGCTGAGGGAAGTTGAATTAATTTGTCAAGAAATGGCAGGACAGCCCAATGTTGACCTTGTAAAGCAAATTTTGGATATTTTATATGCAACTGAGGTGAGCATAACATAAGTAAATGTATAAGATAGGATAAGTGTGTGTTGTTTCTGCCATTAGAAAAATATAGAATATACAACATTATTATTTGTAACATAACTTAGTATAGCATATAAATATTTTAGGCAAATTAATTTCTCAAAGCACTATTACGGGTCGGCAAAAATTTTACATAGAAATATTTAATTAGAAAGTGTTATTACAATAGAATTATTATAAAAACGATGAAGAAATTATAAAAAAAATTATTGCAAAAATAATATCATTACTGATAGAAAGAAAATGTTGTATATATGTATCTATATCAAGCAGTGTTGGCCTAGTGCCTTCAACATGTAACTTACATGCCTGAGGTCAAAGTTCGAACCCCGGCTGTAGACCAATGTGGCTTTCTATTAATTGCTTGTATAGAAACCAACATGTCTGACATATGTCAGACAGAAGGCAGACTGATCATCTATTTGTCTATGAAATAAAAATGATTACAGAAACAAATGCAATCTGGTAAATGTTGTAAAGATACTGGATTATTATTATGTTTCTATATTTAAAAAGGTGTCTCCCCAAAATGACTTTCGACAGATAGGGTATTAATATTCCTCACTCCTCCATTTTGAATTTTTCAACTTAAAAACCAACCACCATTGGTGATCAATTTGAGTATCCATTTTTTTATACATATCTCATGGGAGCTTGTCAAGTGAAAAGCTTAAGTGCATTTCACAATAACAACCAACTAAAACATTTTACTTTTGGGTTCATCAAACTTAAATTTGTTTGGTTTGCCTTGTTGTCCATTCAATTGTTTCTTTTCATACAATGATATGCATGTATAATGCTAGAAAATATGCAGCTCCTTCGGCGTCGCTGTATAGAGTTTACAATTGTATTGCATTTGTTCTATCAAAATATTTCAGGACGGATTTGCACCACCAGAGGACTTGGATGGTGACAACCCTCACCCACCAGAGGAGGATGAGTATTGAAGGAGTTCATCCGTGCTCACTGTACATAAATATATCAAAATTTAATAGCTTCACTATCGACAGCACTCTGTGCTTAGTATTTCACAGCCAATAAGTCGTAACCCTTAGACTTTGCTAATTGATTTGTTACATTTATGTATGTGTAAAGGATTTAAATAATTAAGAACCTTATTCAAGAAACTTAGATTTATTTCTGTTTTAACTAAACTCGATCAGCCTCTGCATAATAACTAGCACATTTTCACAATGGACAAGTGTTTAGTTAAACAGTAAAAATTTAGTTTTAATAAGCGACCAGTTGCCAGAGAATTAATTGAAGTGCAGGAGTCATACTTAGTGCAGTTCAATTCTGAATCTTACACAAAGTCAAGAACAAAATAGGTTGATTAAAATAACTGTCAACTAATAACCATTTCCAAATTATTAGACCTTGAAGTTTGACCTTGTAAATGTAGGTACTACAGTTTCTTGAACCTTATTTAGACGTCAGTTTAATTATATGCGTATAATTTTAATTATATATAACCGTTTCATGATAACAAACTCCGTGAGAATTAGGACTGAGAACGTAACATAATTTATTCCTTTTAACTGGTTTTTAATTGATACATAATATAAATGTAACATCTCACAAGCAAATATATTATATTAGAACAATGGTAAAGCAGTGGCCCAAAATGGCTAATAAAGTTCCTATTCTCAATTCCTTAAATGCCTACTCAATACAAATCGTTGACAATTCGATATACTATAATACTGTTATGGCTGTGGTAACTAAGTGCGGATTATATTGAGCCTGTATTTTTTAATGACTCTTTTTTTCGGTTTAATGACTTCACTCTTCGTTCATAGCTTTCGCGTATTAAGTGACAATCGGATATCTAATGCCGTTGCTATGGTATAGAAAATTGTCTACAGTATTTAAATAACGTTGTAAATACTCATCATGTAGAAGTGAAATTATTTTTTAAATCATATTTACTATCTAATTTTTGAATGCAATTGTCATGTATCCTCATTTCCTACATTATACCAATAAGGTGTGCTCGACAAATATAGACCTGAAATAAGGTGTTTATGTACATACTCAAGTTGTGTCATAAGTACTAGTTTTGCATATAACATGACTAACATAAATATTTGTCTTGCTCAAGACAATTTGGTAAGTGCAATGAGTTGTTTTAACCTTCAATTTGAACCAAAAGTAACCACCTGCTGAGGATCTGATATGGTGCAGATGACTGGCATTCATTTTTGGGCCACTGGCTGTAATAACGTGCATTTAATAGGTTGTTATGATATGGAAGAGATTTAATGTTAATTGTTACATTGGTTCGGCTGAATGTACTTGGTAACTTCATAAATTAATATGTATTTGATTGGGTTTTATTAATTGGTTGCCTGTTGAAATAAAACTTACATGGGAAGATACAACAGAACTATGTTTATTAAACAATTATATGTTTATTGTATCCCATTAAAATAAGAACGAAAATAAATGCAACTATTTTATTAAGTAAATTTATTTGGATATTGGTTAATGAAAAACAAGTAATTTATCTAGATCTGAATGCTTAGAATTGAGATAAACAATTATTGAACATTGTGATGGAATTAATAATCGAAATTAGTATATAGAGTAGGGCCTTATTTAACACATAGACGTCTGAAGTTTGCACCAAGATTAACAATAAAATTATAATTCAATTGGTTAAATAATTTTAGTTGTGATGTTTATAACATATAAAGTACCGAACGACTTGTTGGCGATTTAATTTGCATATGACAACTTTTAAAAGTCTTCGTTGGCATACTGTAATGCCAACTAGGACTTGACATTGTGAAATCCTTAAAAATAAAATTACTTCATTTAAATATCATTGTTTTATTTATGACACTAATTGAATTTAGCTACAAGATAACATAACGTTATAAAAGCAGTCTACCTAGATAATCCTATGATGGTCAATTGAGGTCATTATCTACACACTGGTTCGTAAATACTCAGGTACGTTACTTAAAAGTAAATTACTACATATTCAATATGAAATGACCTTATTAAATCATAATAAGTTAACGTAATTAACTACTGCTGCAAAAAATACAACATCCCAAGCAAATATTGTAACTACTAATGAATGGTTAACAAATTTGGGAATAAATGAAAATTAATATACAACTAGCATTTATTACTTCAAATAATCATAAGTATGTCAAATGGAAAGACTAGCCCATGACACGGAAATCCAAGTGTGGTATCTTTTAAATTGTGTTTTTCTTATTTTTACAAGAGAAACTTTGTTTCCTAAGTTCGAGCTTCTCCTAAAAAATTATGGTCAGACGAAAATATACATGATTATAATAATAAATAACTAACACAATTCTTCTACTAGTACTATACCTACTCTCCGTGATGAAAGTAAATGAGAAAAATACAAAGCGTAGGAAAAGAAAGCAAAATAACCGTTAATATTTTTTCTACAAAAATTCAATTAATTTATACAGTTAGCAATTCACAAATGCGTACCATAGAAAAATACTTGTAAAGTGTGAATAAAATTCACTTCATTTTAATAAGGCTTATAGAAGGCCTATATTGAATTATTATTATAATTTAGCCTAATAATGCCATGATAGATCGATAGAAATGATAGTAATGAATAAGAACATAAATAATGGTTCAACTAAAAACATTTTTTAGATGTATTAAGGCATGCATTTAGTTTAATGCCGTAGAACGAGGCCCAATTACATACTTTTATGGACATATTCTGTAGTTTGGCATTTCTGTTATGCTTATCTTCGACCAATTAAAAGATGCGGGGATTACAAATCTCGTTGCAAGAAGCATATATCGATTGAGTATAGCATTTCATCTACCAACTCGGCTAGCGGAGATTTCGATAGCATGATGACTTATTTAGTAACTATATCAAAACGTGTCGTTTTTCTTTTTTCTTGGTCTTAAACTTTTTCGAGAAATATTGTGAATATCGTCACTAAGTTGAGAACTATTTTCTTTTGATGTTCTTCTTTCGTCACTTTCACTTCGTTTGGATCTCGTCCTACTTGATACATTTAAATTATCGCTAGTATCAAGTGAGCTATTTGCGTCGTTTGCATTATCTTTTAAGGTCTTGCTACTTTCTTCTGTTTTACTTTCTTTTGCTTTAGTTGTCTCATCTTCACATTCAGAATATTTTTTGTTAGGCCTTCTTATCCTTTTACTTTGTTGAATGTTTGAAACTTCTGGCTTCTTATTTTTATTACTTGAAGCAATAGTTTTCTTCTTTTCTTTGGCAGGCTTTTCAAACTGAATTTGATTTGTGTTTTCGATTACTTTCGGAATTACTTTTTTTATAGTTTGTTCTTGGTCATATGGCTCCTCAACTTCAGTGGCCGTATTCAATCTTTTCTTAGAATTAGCGATTTTGTTTTTAAAATCTTGCACAGTTAATATTTTAGCTCTATTTTTACCTACTTGGTGTGTAGTATTTAAAGCTGATACGGTGACATCTTTTAAGTGATCTGTAAGAGACACCCTTAATTATATACACTTTATTTAATTACGTTAATTTTTTTTATGAATAAGACTATGTACAAGGCATTTTTTTAAATAATATAATAGTTAAATAACCTATTTGGATTCATCCCCTCCAGGATGGAGAAATGAATCCAGCCATATGAATAGTTCTCATAGTGTATCCCTGTAGCATATTTGATGTTTTACTATGTGATTCATTTAGAAATAATTTTATTAATTATAAATGATCTTAATAATTTTCATCAAAGTGAATACATGAGGAAAAGATATATTTTACTTAAAATATAATTTCTGAGTAAATACATCATTACGCTAAAACCACGGCTGATAGAGTACTGTCTTATTAATATTTTTGGTCAACTGATGCCTTTTATATACCAACATGTTTCACCTCACCACGCCAATCCACTAGTACACGTTATATTAATGTGATAAATTGCTCTTAAAACTTTTTAACATAAACTTACCCCTATTCGCAGTGGGTCGAGTTATTTTCCAAACAGGTATATTTTCAGATTCCATTTCACTTTCTATATCAGTTTCCCAGAAGGTTTTCATACGATTTGATCCTGAAATTTTATTTATACCAAACATTAAAAGCAGCGTGTTTGATAATATCTAGGCAAAGAATCATACTGACAATTATTTACAGTTAAGTTAGAGGCAGAATAGTTTTATTACTCAAGCTGCTTTTGTATAAGTCACACAAAACAACTAACAATAATTTAATTATCATCAAGTAACAAATACTATTATTCAATAGACAACTCTTTCTTTTCTCTAGCCTGACGGTAACAAAATAAAAAACATGACTTGATATTGTCTAATACATTTTTTACATGTAATATAAGTAGTTTTATGATGATTAAGACAATGGTTAATTATTACTATATATTTTTATTTATTTATTTTATATTTATATAATTTTTATTTATTGATTTTATATTTATATAATTTTTATTTATTTATTTTATTTTATATTATATTACATTTATTAGTGAATTTAATCAAGTTATTATGGTTATACTAGGAATAAAACTTGCTGAATTGTTAATTACATATTTATGAAAAGGCCTCCATAAATATGTAATAAATAAAATAAGATTAATTTTAAGCATAAAGCAGTACTTACTTTGAGACACAGTCTTAGAAGATCCTGAATTCTGGCAAAGAACATTCTGTCTTGTAACTCTACAATCTTTTGCTTTGGATGAGCTTGCCAATTTACCATTTTTATCCTTGTCAATGTTTGTTTGTTCAAAAACTGTGCCATTGAGTGTTTCATCAGTAAATGTACCACTAACATCACTATCAAACTTGTCATCCGTGACAGTATTTGTTTTACTAGATGTTGCATATATTTGATCAGCGGGTACTATTTTGTGAATTAAATCCAATACATTGTCATCCTCATCAGAAACATTTCTATTTAGACAAGACTGTGTCGTCACTAGTTTTCTAGTTTTATTCCGTTCTTTATTGTCAACTTTAGTTTGGGGACTTGGTCCAGCGGTATCAGCTAATCCTTTAGAGTTTAAAAAATCTACTTTCTGTGTGAATAACTTTCGCTTTGAAAAACTAGATTTCATAGAAACTTCAGCTAATTTTGATTCCTCACATTCATTTCGTATATCTCCAGGTACTTCATTGTTATTAACCAAAATTATGGGTGGTACTGACTCAGAAATAGCTATTTCTTTTGCATTACTAGTGTCTTTAAGTTTAGGTACTAAAGGTTTTTTAAAAGTATCTTTTAAAGAATTTAATTCAGAATTTGTAACATTATTTGCAAGTTTTATTCTCTTTGCATTGTTATTGAATTGATGATCAAATGATCGTTTTCTATTTTCGCTGTCAGAAAATATTTCTTCATTTTCACTGCTAAGACTTTCTTGGCTAACTACTAATTTTGGTATATCATTAGAATGTTTTTCACTTTCTGTTGTATTATTGAACCTTTGAGAAGGAAACATATATTCACTTGAAAAATAATCTTTTAAAGTTCGCCCTTCATTACATGTTTGAGTGGAGTCTGGCTTGGCTACTTCAGCAAAATTGTTAGATGCTTTTTGATTAATTGAAAATATATTTTTTTTAAGAGCAATTGTATGGTTTGTGTATTGATCTTTACTATTGATCGAATTCATCAGTAAAGATTTGTCTACTTGACTTATATGTGGTCTTCTAAGTAACTGGTCATCTTCATTGCCACTTATAGGCGAATCACTACTATCTCTATCTGAATATTTCATACTTCTAATGTGTCTTATAATATTACTTCGGTTACTTTTGAGCACCATAGATTTATGTCTATTTTTTTCATACCTTCTTCTTTGTTTAAGTTTTAATTTCCGGCAAACTATTTCTTTAATAATCTGTAATTCATGTGTATTAAATGTTTCAAACTTAAGAGCATTTGTTATGTCAATAGCAGTTCTTGTTGTATCTGAAAAAAAAAATTGTTAAATATTGTAGGTGCCTGGTAATAAAACAATTCATTAATCATATTTTAAAAGTGTGAAATTGTGTTATTAACAATTTACTAACCCACACTACGGATTGACATTGGAGATCTACTCCTGCCATCAATAACAGATCTATGAGAACTTGCATATTGTCCAGGATGAAATCTAGGAGGTCCAACATCACTTCTTAAAGAAAATGGAGATATTGCTCGTTCACGGTACATGCTCCGGACATCGTGTTGTGGAAGATCCAGCTTGTAGCGATTGGAATTGAATTGATCAATATTGTTCATTGACATCATTTTTGAGTTTGAGTTCCTGCTAAATCCACCTACAGATATTTCCTAAAATGTAATAACAATATATGTTTACAAAACAAACTTAGATGATAGATGACACAACTACAAATTTATATTTTATTTCGTACAGTTCAAATTAAAACAATACTAAACACAATAACTTGACGACTACCAAAAATAAAAAATACTATACAAACCCCAATTCCAGTACGAAATGTCACCATATTCTCTTCTTCGATGTCCGACATACTGTAGCATTTACCACAATTCACAATATTTTGATTTTTCAGTTAGCGTGCATTTTGTTTTTAACGTTTATTTTACAAATTTGAAATCCCTAAATACAAACTGTCATTTGTCAAGACTGACACTGCTTCTTTTTTATGGCTCTGGCACGGTTTGTGCATTAGCCAGCGTCAAGTACAAGATTTTTATAATTCGTGCTTTTTGCCTTAGAAATTCGACCATGTCCTCCATGTACGGTTTAGGCACTCGCCTGGTACCGCATAACGCTCCCAAAGGCCGAGAACAAATTTAAATTAAAACGTGCCCTCGAACCCGGTACCCCTCACCTAGCTGCCACTTAATAAGACCGCTAGAACAATGCTTTTAGGCAGTAGGCACCACAAATTAGTAATAGTTACATAAATACTATATACTGAAGGGTGACCAACTCCGAAAAATTTTTTGGCAATACAGGTAGAAAGTCTTTACTACTATCGGTGTAAGCGTACTTTACCTAATGTTTTTTTTTTGTTGGTATTTCCATCTTATATGATTTCTATAACAGTGATACCTAAATGTTGTGCCGAATTTTAACCACATATTCACGTTGAAGGCAATCTAAATAAAACGTAGTATAAAAAAAAAATTGGTAACAATAGGCGTTTATTGTTTTTACAGTGTAAATTCTTATTAAAATATGTAAACATGGTATGTAGCTAAATTGAATCTACCTTACAAGCATATTAAGCAACATATTGACTATTATACAAAAACTTAATACAAAAAATTCTATGTACTGCATCAGAATTATTAAATTTCAATTAGATTCTATGTTTGCATTTACTTCAAAGGTAGGAGATTTTGAGTCCAGTGATTGTCTGAAGAGTTGTGAATGTTGCCAGGATACATCCCCTTGTCCGCCACTAAGGTGTGCTGTTATTATAACCTTTTTAAATCGGTTGCTAAATTCTGTAGTAGTTTCTGAGAACAACAACGTTATTGTGATAAAATTAATAAAAAACTGATATAAAAGTCTACAACGTACACGGTATAAAATTACTATTGATAAAGCTACAATTTATTAAATAATGCCTTTAAAAAAGAACATAAAACTAATACTAAAAATATTTAGAACTATTTCAACTATAACAAAGTTCCCGGTTGCAAATTAGACAAAATAATAACCATTGAAATCAGCAACGCTTGGATTACTGTCATCAAATTGCACCTGCCATTCGATGTTGCCGTTTTCAAAAATAGCGGAAGTTGCTCGAACAGTAAGTGACGTAAATATTAAACCATCTTTCACGGATAATTTCCAAGATACCCTTCCAGACATTTCTCCTTCTAAAATCAAAATGGAGTATTTAACCAGATGTTAAAAACTATTTCAGAAAATTTATTAGTGACTATAGACTATAAATCTATACAAATTGTTGTTTATAATTTTGTTAAGTTTTTAATCATTTAAATTAAACGTTAATAATTTCAAGAATCGGCAACGCTTCTATAGGTAAGATGGCGTCGGACCATGCTTACAAGAAGGCAATCGTCAAGTTTTCGATATTTTGATCAAAAAGTCTTCAACAAAATTAAACTCTGGCTAAAATTATTTACAAGTAACAATCTACGTTATCTTCGATAAGTGACCCTTTTGTGTCTCATGACTGTCAAAAGAGAAAATAAATAAATAAATTTATTTTTTTAAATTCAATATTTTTAATTATGTATTTTTTTATTTTTATTAATAAAAATATACTTGTTATTTATAGAACTCTCTTTTTAGCTATGTCTTATATAGATTTCTCTCAATACTACCTTATTTTTCATATGGTCAAATAGCCTATTGTAATTTATAAACCTAAAAAAATATGTTATGAAAATCCAAAGGATCGTTTCATCAACTATTATTTAGCGTATATTTTAAATTAAGAACCTATAGAGCCAATAAAAAAGTTTTAATTATGTAACATGAAAAATATATAATGGAGAAAAAATATAAGAACCTTCTCTTGCTATATAAACCTGCCGCCAGTCTTTTTCCACATTTCTAAAGACATGTTCACCTTCATACACCCCCGAGCCCCACCCATCTAATGTTGATAGTTGCTCTCCATTTCTACTAATCTGGTACTTATCCGGGCTACAGTAATATTTTATACTGACTTCCCCTGGTTGGTCAAATTCAAAGCCATGCCCAAATTGGGAACCTATTTCACCACGTTGCGTTTTCCATTCTTTAGAGCCGGATATCCGTCCTCGGGATTCGAAATCACTTGGTTTTCTAAAAACGTTGTAAGTACCATTCAATTACCGTTCCAATAATAAAAAATTCGTAGACAAGTACTAGCATGAGTCGAGCGAATTGTCACAATAATTTAAAAATTAAATTTTGACATTTTAAAGCAGTGTTGCCCGCTGAAAGATATTATAAGGTACCACACTATTATAAAAAGTCATCATACTATCGCAACAACCATATTTTATGGTATTATTATTTTTAAGTTCGAATGAATAAAAAGTATTTTTATCACCTCTCCAACATCATCTGTGCAAGTTCATGTATAGTACGAGCGGTTAGCCACTTCCGCCTTGCAGGTGAAACCTGCGCTAGTCTATGTTCACGTAGAGTTAGCAACGTTGATATTAATTCTTGTTCTGTGCATTGATTTCGACGCAAAAGAACCTTTAACATACATTAGACGTTTTTTAAATATGGGCTTATTGGAATGACCTTTATAATAATAGACTACAGTATGATTAAGATATTAAAATTTTAGTTGTGGTAAAAAAAAATGTTTTTTATTAACATTGAGTTTTAGTTGCCCATACCTCCTTATGTTTAGTTGTATAACGCCAAGTGACGTCCTGGACATCGTTACAAGAGACAGCTATCACATAAGTAAGCTTTTTGCCCCAGCCATGGTCATACATCAGCGGTGTGTCCAATGCCCCCTCGCAAGGGTCAACATGCAACCAGTTATTTGTTACATAATCATATACCTTAAAAGGCAAAATGTATCCATTTCTAAGGGTTTTAAGTGGGGCCGATGTTAAATCAATATTTATTTAGTAATATTCATAGGTAAAATGGAACAAAATACTTAATGAATAAGTTCAAAAAACGTTCATATTATCATAAAAATAATTATAATAATAGACTTATGCCGGCCATACACACTACGGTCTACCGGAGAGGTAATATGTGCAGGTATGCCTGCGCAGGTCAACCGAACAATGGTAGCGTGTATGGGGACGTTCCGGTGTATCGGAGCGGTCTTCAGTTCCCTTTGCATTTGGCATCGAATTTGGACGATGACACGCTGGCGTTGCTAGGTCTTGCTTTAATTTTGAAGAAAAATGATACGAAAAACAAGCGAAGAAAGTGGTGTAAGCATTGGTTATTGAAAAGGAAAACATATAGTCATGTTAATTTATTAAATGAATTGAAATTTGAACCAGAAGATTTTAAAAACTATCTTCGAATGGACGAGAAAACATACCTTGAATTATTTAATTACATAACAAATCAAACTTAAAACAAAAGCAATAAATGTAGATACATTTCCGATTACTATCTTAACAACCTGCGCAGGCGACCGGAGTACACACACACACGCACAGGTACACCGTACGGTGTCACTCGAAAGAATCGATTTTCGATCTTGCGCCGGTTTAAAAACCTGCACAGGTCTATTCCCACACACATTCCGGTCTACCTGCGCAGGCATACCTGCACAGGTGGACCTCTCCGGTAGACCGTAGTGTGTATGGCCGGCATTAGCAACGTTGAAAAACAATTTTCTTTGTAATTCTTAAAAGATACTTTTTTACAAAGAATACGCGATATTTGACATACCTCACACCAGACGTGATCAGTAGAATCATAGATATAGCGTGTGTCATAACCAAGAGCTCGGCAGAACATAGCAAAACAATTCGCCCATTCGCCACACCTACCGCGGCGCGTACGCATTAACGCGCGTATATCATTATATCGCGGAAATTTTGTATAATTTCCACAATGCGCGCAACTGTACACCTAAAATATAATACTTTAATATATAGACTTTGACTAGCTCTGCGGCTTAGTGATTAACAAACATAGGAGTGGAATTCTTAGGTTTCAATTCCAGTCAAATAAATAATTAATTATTTCATGTCGGTATAGTGTTACTTGTTGAAAAATATTTTCAATTAAATTAGCGCTATGTTTAAAAATGAGACCAAAACATTTTACCTCAGCATTGCATGTTTCTGTCGCAGTTTTCATAGTAGTGCTGTGATAAAATTTTGTAGGTCCTCCACAAGTCTCACATTGTGGTGCATCGACCCATGAAAAGTATTTGTGTTTGAACCATCCTATTAGCTCCATTAACAATGCAATGTCATATGATAAGTCTTCTTCTTTTGTATCACCTGCAATTTATATCTACTCATAGGTTACCTGTACCGTGAATAATTGTTTTAAACAAAAATTATCAATAAAAGAGATGCAGAATGACAGGTCTCATGATTGCTTTATTATAATATCTATTTTCCTGTAAAAAAGTGAGGTGATCTACTTCCTCACCTTTTGAGGTGTTTTCCATAATATGGAAAAACTTTATTATACACAATATACAGGATATTTAGGTAAAGTAAAGTGCACTAGCCCCCATACTAGGATTCCCTATGTTGTGGGCAGCCAGTCTCTTCCTTTTAACATGTAAATTGTATTTTACTCTACGATTTCTTCATAACACAAATTTATATTTAAACTATTTTTGCACAATAAGAATATTTTCTGTATCAGCATAGGACACCATTAACATATTACATTCTGTACATCTGAGTTATATGCTTTTAATGTAGAAATGTTTGTTATGTTATACTATGGTGCATATATTGTTATATACCACCAATATTTGGTCACCAGATAAATTTTTTAGAGATATTTAAATACCTATAAAATATAAAAACCTGTCTTAATTTTTTTCTGAACTTCTCTCATTCTTTTCAATGCTCTTAATTCTAGTGTAACCATTGGTATCTCATTCCTTGCAGCTTGTTGTAATTCTTCATCCTCATAGTCCAAAACCCTATTGAATAATATCTGTATTGTTAGTAATAGATTATTGGTTGTCATCTGTAAGTAACACTTTTGTTATTGTTTTTACCAACATTGGACAAGTAAGAAACCTCAAGTTAAGTCAATGACCCCAGTCATGTATAGCATGTAAAGATATTTATCATAGAATAACTACACTTAGCAAGCTATTATGAAAGCCATTAATGTAAATTTAATTCAAAGTATATACCAGAACATTAATAGGTGTCAATTTGTATTTTTTTATAGGAACTTTTTCAATTTTAGATAAAGTTTTTGTGTCAATACACAAACTCAGTTTCCTTTCAATCGCTGTCTTAGCCAACCTTAGTTTATCAATGGCTTTATCTATAGGGTAGATAAATTTATTTTGTTCCTGAAAATGAGAAAATCATATAACTGAATCTGTTAAAATATACATAATGTAAAAATTTATATCATAACTATTATTGCTTATTTAAAATTCCGCAACAATTGTTGTAACTTGTACATGGTTTCGATGTTTATCAAGCTAGCACACTTTCGTATTGGTTAAGATAACTTTTAATAGTAATAAGAAATAAAAATTAAGAAAAAGATCGCTACATTTACTAGATCTTTTTATAAAACTTACCCATCGGAAACCAATATATAAAAGATAATCGTTTAACTCTTTAAAAACACGAATATTTTCCACGACTTCTGTTTTTATATGCCTACTATTAAAAGGATGGTCTAAAATATAATTAATATTTTGTAGTAGTTCGTATAAGATTTTTCGAAATTTATTGACATCTTTAACACTTTGCTCTACAACTGCTAAACGTGCCATATCTTCCATTGTTTTATTAATGATTGCAGCCCCTTATTTACGAAATGTTTTTTAAGTTAAATAAATAGTTTAAAATGCAGTCCTGAAGCCAGGTTTTTTTTTGTTTACGTATTATCACAATTTTGACGATATCATCGCTCGCTCTGCAATCCCATCCCACAGACCAAATAGCTCTACTTAATCCATAGAGTAAGTTTTATATGTGGTAATTTGATATATATGCCAAGTAGAGACCACACGGTCGGTGGTCCACACTATAATTTATATATTATATAGAATAGTAGTTAGATAGTAAACACTAAACTGTACAACATTATACAAACATGGTAGCAAATGCAACTAATAAAACAGCAGTACAGAGTAAGATGGTAATTTATCTCTATTTATCTCAAATTGCTAATGTGGACATTTGGTTTCTCAATCTAATTTTTAAGTAACACTCCGTATTAGTCTGGCTAATGAAAGAAGATAATTGAATTATTTGAAAACTTTCGGATGGCAACACAGAATGTCATTGAATTTCTTAGGTTAGTATGATTCATTGTCTTGATACTTCATGCAATTACTCATTTTTATTTCTATTATATGTTTTTTCCGAATAGTGAACAGGTATATTGAAATTAATTATATTTTGTTAAATTATTTGCCCAAATTTTGTTTTATTTGATAGAATATTTCGTTTCATTCGCAGGAAATCTG
Organism: Pieris napi; assembly: GCF_905475465.1. Classification (NCBI taxonomy): domain Eukaryota; kingdom Metazoa; phylum Arthropoda; class Insecta; order Lepidoptera; family Pieridae; genus Pieris; species Pieris napi. Next base: position 3,654,750 of record NC_062235.1, on the reverse strand, counting down.
AAGGGTGTAGAAGGAGTCGATACAATAGTGAGAACTATCGCTAAGCTCACTGATTTAGAGCAGAAAGATAGAATAAAATCCCAGTACTTTATAGAAATCGATTTTTTTTGGATTCTGATTTTGATTATTCCGAATAAAGTTGTGTTTTATAATGAATATAGTTTTAATTTTCTATGCAATGCTAGTCATTAAAGTGTCAATAGTAAAAGACTAAATACGTATAGTATTTAATTACATAGAAATACAGTTAACTATCAATATAAAAAAAAAAAAAAAATCAAGTATCAAGTAAGTTTAATCCACAGACTATATCAAACTTTAAGGGATACCATACTATTTTTTTTTTAATTTGCCGCGCTTTTTCGTTATCTTCTTTCATTAGCCAGACTCTAACTTTCATATCGATCACACGATTGATATAGAGATAAGATTATATTACAAAAAACAGGAAATCTACTGATCTACCATCAGGATTCGCACACATTGGTGCCCTGCGGGGCAAGTCAGAACACAGACTAGAAATACTAATATGTACCTACTAACATAAGAGGAAATGAAAGACCTGTTTTGTTAAAAAATATAGTTTTATTTTAATTTTAAACAATTATTATATTATTATAATCCAGTTTTACATTACCTGTAATAAAACTAATAAGTGACCTTTAGAAGAAGTTCTGAAATCCTTTGTTTAAGATAAAGGTAACCATGGTAATATTTACAGTTTAAAATATTATTAGTGATAAAACCTATGATAGTTACGATATAATTGATAAACATGAAAAAACACAAATTTACTGAGAACTTTCTTACTAATGAAGGTAGGTATTTAGTAGTAAGATATATACATATATCCAGTTATGGTGTGAATATATAATATAATTTTTGTGTTCTAGTGTTTTATTGCAGCTAACATCGGGTATACTTTTAAAGATTCAGTATTACTTTTTTCCTATCTTGATTTCTATTAAAAATCGTTTTAGATTTTACGCGGGGTTCTCGTAATTGGCTTTTGCATACACGGTATGTCAGAGGAGAATATGATAAATGCTTGGAACTGGCTGACCACTTGCAAAAATATGCATTTAATTCACATAGATTTGCGCATTATGTAAAGGTAGGTCTCCTAAATAGTTTAACCACTACAAATATTTGTCGATCATTTTTTTTAATAGCAGATGATAGCTGTATTATTAATGCACCTTATTTTAATAGTTCTTTTTGGTACTTACGTATTAACACCACTGCGGAAAAATTTATCGATTAGATTATTTCCTAATTTTTGAATTTTAAAGTTTTAGAATAATAACCCCTTATCATTTTTATGCACCGGAAACAGTTATTTAAATAAATTATTAATATACTAACCTAACCAAACAATAAATAATAATAATAAAATCGTTACCAGATTTTTTGCAGCGGTGGCGTTAATATGATATTTTATATCCATATAATTTCTTACTTATAAGACGCCTTCGTCAGATGTGTTCCTTCTGGTGTCAAAATCAATTTTTTTAATCGAAAGATCGCTACTTAAAACTGATCAGTGAAGCAGGCAGAAATGTCCCACTGTGACCCTTTGGGGCTTCGGTAATTTGATGGGGCATTTTCTATGGCAGGCTTTAATCTTTTCTCAAACTGGCCGACTTCAAGAAGCTTTAGATAAATTTCACACTTCTATAAAGATACAACCTCAAGACCCTGAAGCTTTAAAAGAAGTCGGAAACTGTCTGTAAGTAAAATAAAATGATTTTCACAAAATTATTATTATCTTGTATAATACAAAGAAGTTTTTAAATATTACAATTTTTGCACTAGTTAATTCAAACTATTTTTTTAATCAAAATAAAATACATATATGAGCTTATATCACTAATTAAATTCTTAAAATGCAAGAATGAAAAAGAAAACAAAAAGGGAAAGAGCGATTGAGACCGATTGAGAGAGAGTGAGACAGGGCGAACGTAGCATGAAGCAAATAGCCATGGGGCGAGAGTAAGGAGCAAGCAAGTGAGAAAGATTGAGAGAGAGAGTAAGGGAGACCGAGAAAAAATACAGGCCATTGGTTTTTTTTTTTTTATATTCGTTTAGTAGTTACATATTAACAGTCTTACTAATAAAGATTTATGCACATCGTATAAGCCTGTTATAAGAAAAATGTTACTAATAATTCCTGAATAGGCAAATCTGATGTATACGGCTGTTATAACAAGTGTATTGTTTGTATGAAGACTTGTACAATGCTTATACAACGCAGAGGCCTAGTTTAACGGGTGTATAAGACAAAAATGGCGTAATTTGATCTGATTTTGCGTTTGACAGCATATTTTTTAACTGTTCAGTTCAAGGAAAAATTTAAGTTAGTAGGTATTTGTGTTTGCTGAAAATGGATTTTCTAGATCAAATGGAAGATTTAGATAATATTGATATGCAGCTAATACATACGATTGAAGATTTGCCGCCTCCAAGGAAAGTCTAAACATACCAAACTCGGTGCAATCCGTTATTACTTTCGGATGGCGATTTCAAAACAAAATACCGCTTTTCAAAGAAGTTTGTTATGAAGATCTGTGACATAGTGCGAGCTGATGTCGAAAACAGTAATAGAGGTTGAGGGTTTTCGATTTAGGTGTCTTCTTCATGGCTTCTCAGTGCCATTAGAAAATGCTAAATTATATATAGTACAGCACTAGCAATCCTCTACAATATTGCTATTGATATGAAAGAAGACCTGGATGTTACGGATGACGCCCCCAAGCAATCAGGCTGGACAAGCTGCTACAGCTGCTTTTATTGAAACATATTTTTAAGGCTGTTTTATTTACATAGGTGTGGATAGTTAAGGACGTGAAATAAATAAAAAGTTATATTTCATTTAAAACAGAGGTTTTATTTTTTTTATAAGTAAATATAATTATTCATTTAATTGCTGCTGTAATAATTTGAGCCTTAGAAGATGCTCCTGTCTAGCCCATTCGTGAGCTTCGGCAAGTTGCTTCTGTTTGAGCTCATGTGTTTCAGCCATCTGCCTTAGCAAACACTGGATCACTGCCGTGTTGCTGAGATTGGCACTTTCCACTATTTGAGATGCCTAAAAAATTCAATTATGATCGTTGAGGGCTTTTGAATGAAATAGTCCTTTTTTCCATCACATTAATACCAACCTCGCCCAACTTTTGCACTGCAGAACGTAGAATTCTATTCCTCTTTGTCTGAGGTTTTGAAGTTTCTATTAGCTGCAAATAATAAAATGTTATTAGTATATTAAGTAAATGTGTATATTATTGTTTTGGTTGATAAAATAAATACAAACTTACATTTGAATTATGAGTAGTATTATTAGAATCCAAGTTACTATAGTCGTATTTTTAATTAGACGAAGCCAACTGACAGTAGCTAATGTCACTTTGTAAAATAATGTTGCCATATTTAAAGTAATAGTGATGCGTTCAGTTCTTGTTCAATCAGATGAATGAACAATGAGTGTGAATAGTTTATCATTTCAATCAATAAAAGAATATTATTTCTATTTCAAAATTGTATAAAAGTGCTCTGATATAAGTAAGGTACTAATACTATGTAACTACAATCAGTTTTTTGACGTCTTATTACAAAGCGCGGCGCGGCTACTAGTGCCATCACCAATCATTAATTTAGGGGTTTTTACTTTGTCACAACACTATTTTTATTTCATTAAAAACTGACAACACCGTAAACGTTGTTGGGTTATAAGTGTGCAGCGGTAGTCGCGTGCAGCAGTTCAGTTTATTAATAAGTGACAATATAAAAACATAACAAGACCATAGCAACGCCAACTTTAAATAACGAACTATGACGATATAATATGTATGCAAATTACCAAAGAGTTTCCTCTAATACACCCCCTTGATTTGCATACACATTTAACAACAAATATGTACTAAATAGTCATTACAAAAATATACAGACATGCAATCTTAATCTACACCTAACATTGAGATGCAGCGGTAATGTTTCTGTCTTTGTAAAGCTTTTGTTAGCACATCCGCCGCCATCTCCTCGGTAGACACATACGATAATTGTATGTCAGTATTCTCCCTTAAAACACTTCTTATAAAATAATATTGAATATCGAAATGTTTAGTTCGGGCGTGGAAGACTGGATCCTCCGATAGAAATAAGGCACCTTGATTATCGCAGTACAACACTATGTTCCCGAAATCGCGCAACCCTATCTCTTTCATAAGACTATTCAGGTAAACTGCCTCTTTTATCGCCAAATTTAAACTAATATATTCGGCTTCGCACGTTGAAGTTGCTACGCATTTCTGTTTCTGGGATTTCCATGAAATCGCAGCCCCTCCTAACAAAAAAGCATACCCGGAGTATGACTTCCTATCTATAGGACAATTTGCCCAGTCAGCATCCGAATAACCAATTAAGCTCTTACCTGTTTTTCGATAAATCAGTCCATAATCGGCTGTCCTCTTAAGATAACGAAGTAATCTTTTCACCGCATTCCACTGTATCTGTCCAGGATTATCACAAAACGCTGCTAATCTTGTCACGGCGTGTGTGATATCCGGACGAGTTCCTGCTGAAAGATAAATCAAGCTTCCGATTAATTCTCTATATGGACATTCCTTCTCCAGCGGAATTTGTGAACCATCGGGTCTAAAATTCACCTCCATCGGCGTGGTCACTGTTTCTTTACAATTCTCCATGCCGAATTTTATCATCAAATCATTAATATATTTTTGTTGTGACAGTTTCGTGGCATACTCATTTTTGACAATGTCAATGCCTAAAATATATTTCGCCAGTCCATAGTCTTTTAAATCAAACTCTTTGGAAAGTTCATCTTTGAAAGATTGTATGAGACCTTTATTGCGTGAAACTATCAGTAAATCATCAACATAAACCGCTAAGTATATAGACGTATCAATGGAGTTACCGTCCAAATAGTAGAGACACGGTTCCTTCAAAGACTGTTTAAAATGCATTGACTTCAATTTATTGTCAAGTCTTTTGTTCCATTGACGTCCAGCTTGTTTCAAGCCATACAGTGATTTCTTCAATCGACATACATCTCCACCTGTCTTCAGATCATTTAACATCTTACGAGCCTGCTCTTTTAAGCTTTCGTCTCTTTCTTCTTTAATAATTCTACCTAAGCACTCTGTCAACAATTCTGGAACCTCCATATAAATTTCCTCGTCAAGATATCCATTCAGATATGCAGTATTGATATCCAACTGGTGTATCTCCATGTCTAATTCAACCGCGAGCGCTGTAAGCAGTCTTACCGTGTCTAGTCGGACGACAGGTGAAAAAGTGTTTCGGTAATCGATGCCATATCGTTGACTGTAGCCCTTGGCTACCAACCGTGCTTTCTTCTTCTCGGTTTTGTCAACGTTAAGCTTCGTTGTCAATACATATCGGCATCCTACCGCTTTTCGATTTCTCGGCTTTTGAACAATTTCCCATGTTTCATTTTTTACAAGACTTTTGACCTCAGACAATATTGCTTCCTCCCATAGAGCACGTTCAGCGCTACTTAGGGCATCCCCTAAGGAAGTTTCCACAGTCAACGCAACATCCTCAGGTAAAGTTTCTTCTGCACGGCCATTATTATCATTGGGTATCATTTTATAGACCTTCTTAGGTCGGCCAACTTGGCCTTTCTGAAGTTTTGGTCTTCCGGGACCTCTCTTATACGTTACCTCTGTATCAGCTTGCGCTATTTCACTATCTTCCTCATGACATAGAGAAGGTGAACCAAGGGGTGAATCAGTCGTCTCCACGATCATTTCTCGAGTTCCTGAATAAGATGTACTTGGTATTACGTCCACCTCTACATATTTCGGCTTCGGTGTATCAACATCAGCAGAAAATTGATCTAGCTGAAAAGGATCATGAGTAATTGCCGATTTCCTGTCATCATTAGTATCGAGCCTCGTCTTGCAGAATTTCACATCCCTAGCTATAATGGTTTTATGGTCTACTGGTATCCATACCTTATATCCCTTTTGGTTCATTGGATATCCAATAAATATTCCATTGACACTTCTGGCAGCAAATTTGTCCTTGGTTGGACTCTTGTCTAGAACATAAACTTCAGCTCCAAACTTTTGAAGATACTCAATCTTCACTGGAGAGCCAAACCACTTCTCGTACGGAATTGTACCACCCAAACTACTCGTGGGACAACGATTCCTAATATGACATGCCACCAATACAGCATCTCCCCAAAAACCTGCTGAGAGATTAGATGAAAGTAACATACACCTAGCCATTTCAACTAATGTCCTGTTCATTCGTTCTGCTACGCCATTCTGCTGTGGGGTTTGAGGTATAGTCAGTCTTCTTATTATCCCCTCTTGTTTCAGGAATTGATCAAACTTATTATTACAGTATTCTCCACCGTTATCAGTTTGTAAATACTTTATTTTCTTAGCGGTAAGGTTCTCAACATAGCTCTTGTATTCTTTGAAACATTCCAGAACACCACTCTTACTCTTCAGTAAGTAAACTTCGCACCATCTAGTACAATCGTCAATAAACGTGACAAAATATTTTGCACCACCGACAGTTTCATTTCGAATTGGCCCAACTACATCGGAATGGATGATGGACAGTTTTTCGTCACATGGTCCACTCGACTTGGAAAATGGGAAAGAAGTCATCTTACCCTGCACACAATACTTACAGTCGTATAAAATATTTATATTTGACATATCAACTTTAATGCCCACATGACCTAATACTTTTATTAAATCCTTCACATTTAAGTGACCTAAACGTTCGTGCCAGGATAGTAAATCGTTCTTAGTTTCGGAAATCGCAGAAACAGAAGCATGGCCCTCCCGCATATAATAAAGGTTGTTTTTTCGATCTGCTATGAACTTAATATTCCCTTCAGAATCGGTTACATAAGCTGAATCTTTCTTAAAAGTTACATTAAAACCTTTGCTTGTAATTTTAGATACGGAAATTAAGTTGCATCGCAAATCGGGAACATATAAAGTGTCTGATAGTTTTATCGGAACCTCCCCATTCAAACTCACAGTTCCTTTACCTTTTGCAAATGTACTCACATTGGTGGCCAAACTTAACTTACTACTGCAATTTGTCAAGGTGTCAAATTTTCCTTTCGATCTACAAAGGTGCGATGTACACCCACTATCTATGAGCCAGTTTCCTCCACATCCCGAACCAATCACTCCGTTACACTCTGAAACAGATAGAACACATGAGTTAAAATTCTCACTAGCACCTAACTCACTAACACATTTTGAGTCCTGCCTTGTTCCTTTACACGGGCATTCCGAAGCTTTATGCCCAAATTTATGACATCTGTAACATTTAAATTTAAACGCTTGATCCGGTTTATAATTCTGCGGATTTTTAGATGTAGAACTCTTCGTGGTTTTTCTCCTAGCGAACATTGCTGACGACCCCCTCTCTGTCTCCTTCCTTTGCTGTCGCCTAGAGGCATCTTCTTCAAGAATTTTAACTTTCAAAGAATTCGGGTCTGGCAATGAATCTCTAGTCTCCATCGCACATCTAAAGTTCTCATAACTTGGGGGCAGACTATAGAGTAAAATAATAGATGCAAGATCATTATTTATATTTATGTCCATGTCTAGTAACTTTTCTTTGGCTTCAAAGAAGCTTAACAGATATTCACGCATGTCGTCCTCCTCACACATCTTGTGTAATATGAGCTGCTTTAACAGTGTCGCTTTCTTAGCGGGACCCGAAGACGCGAAGATGCTTTCTAATTTGAACCAACATTCTCGCGACGTACTCGTCCCCTTAATGTGTCGTAGCTCACCTGGACTAATTGAGAGAATAATCTCCGCTCTCGCCTTTGCATCCGCCGCTTCCCAAAGCAACGCCTCTGCTGGCTCAGCTGGCTTCTTAATGCTACCATCCACATAGCCCCACACATCGCTCTTGATCAATAGAGCATGGGCCTGGATTCGCCATGAGTCGTAATTATCACGGCTTAGTAATTCTATCCGCACACTCGCCATCGTTACTAGGTTAAGCACTCTAGTTCCCCCTTTTTTTTTTTATTAATTTACTAGACTATGACTGGGCCCATAACCTTTTGTTGGGTTATAAGTGTGCAGCGGTAGTCGCGTGCAGCAGTCCAGTTTATTAATAAGTGACAATATAAAAACATAACAAGACCATAGCAACGCCAACTTTAAATAACGAACTATGACGATATAATATGTATGCAAATTACCAAAGAGTTTCCTCTAATAAACGTCAGTTGACTTCGTCTAATTAAAAATACGACTATAGGTATTATTATTTTCTGAAAATAATAATTATGTAAATAAGATACTCGAAATAATTATTCTAAGCAGATACATTGGATATAATATTTTCATTGCAAAGTCACCCCTATTGCAACTGAATAGAGTGGACGTGTGTATCCACTGCTGTGACGTAGACTGTATTAACAGTGGCACTTACTTTTTGCGATGCATCACTATCAAATTGGTTATAGTCCACCAGTGGCAGCAGTTTTACCAAGTTAATGGTGTCTTCACCTGGTGGTCCGCCACCACCAATTTTGTTTTTGGCAATGCGGTGTTCACTCTTTAATTTTTTGGCATCTACTTTGTTCATTCGCCACTGTTGTTTAAGCTCCACTAATGCCCGTTGTCTTAGGTTGAGCTCATTGAACCTGAAAGCATAGTTTTTGAAGTGAAACTTCTTTATCGTGGTTGGAAAAAAATTTAGTGTAACATTTTTCGGTTACGCGTCACATGTTTCGGTTACGCGTCACATTTGACCGTTACGCGCGACTTTTTCTCGTCCCTACCACGGTTGATTCGAAGAGATTCTAAACCATTAATAACAAAAATTTATAATAACTATAACAATGATACTAAAAATTATATTACAATTTATGAAATTCTGTAATAATCTTAGTGGTAATAAGGTAAAATGAAATAATTGTATTATTTGTATTCAAGTCTGTGATATTAAAAGCCTTTTGTTAAACTTTATCTAATTTAACTTTATTTAACCAATTTCTGTAAAGTTAGTTGCATATAGATAATTTTTCGAAAAATAAGGTCATAAAGAAGTTTCACTTCTAACGTGTGTACACTAGTACACGCACATTTTTTTTAAAAATATAACTAGTTTAATACCTACATTATAAAGTAAATATTAATAATTAACTCTGTTACAAACCTTTCAAATACCTTCTGCCAAGCATGATATTTCCGTTTATTAGTATTTGTGTCTGTACATTTGTCTTCGATTATATCGACGTAGTCCGCCAATACCTCCCTCAACAGCTTCTGTAGCGCAAAAATACTATTTAGTAAAGTAAGTAGGGTACATAGATGGGTGGTAAAAAGACAGCACAAAATATAATGTAAGTACCTATAGTAATATGCACATTGGACAATATCAATAACAAGTATACATAACATAACTTGACCTACCTTTTCCACAGTTTCCCAGTTAGGGGCTCGCACCCTTTTTACTTTATTTTCTGTACTCATTTAATAATTTGAGGTTTCGACAATACAAAAAAACACGAAAACCAAACGTCAAACAAACACGGCCGCGACGGTTGCCAGGGTAACAATAAATAAGGGTCGTTTAGTTATACACATCGATTATTGGTCAGAGAGGTGTTTATGCGCTGTACAAACTCTATTCACTGGATAACTATCACCTTGTTATAACGCATGTATATTGATTTTTTATTAGTAAGGCTGTGTGAATATAGATATACAAGTACATGGAGTGATAATATACTGGTACTTGATCATCTATTGGGGTCTTTACCTTAGTAATAATTAATTTACAAAGAAGTTTCACTTCTGACATGTGTATTGTGTACTTTGTACGCACGCCCTTTTTTTAAATTATATTCCTATCAAAGCCTTTATTATTTAGCTTCCTACTAAATACCTACGTTTCGGAAATAAGTGTGAAATATATTGTTGCAGTTATCGACAAGGACGCTACCAGCTTGCCCGTGATGCATACTTGGAAGCTGACAAATTATCAAAACATCCAGACCCTGAAATTTATTCTGGTTTAGGTATTAATAATCCTTTCTTAAATTTTTCACGCGGCTTAGTATACATGGAGTACCCGAATGTTGTTTTGACTATTTTGTATTGTTTTTCCAAATCTGATCACTTAACGGGTCTTATAAACTACAAGAGACACATGCTATTATTGTGTGTGTGACATTTTTATGTTCTTTAATATAATTGTGGAACATTTTTTTTGTTCTATCATTAATAGTTTTCACAGTGCATGCAAGGAAAGATATTTTATAGGCATTTTCTTTACACCTTTATTTAATTAAAATACTAATCAGTGATAATGTAGCATTCGAATGATGAAAGAATGATTAAAATCATAATATTAGTATAGGTTAAAAGAAAATCGAGTTATACACACGCAAGTTATGTAAGTAGATTAGTTAGGCTTAGTTAATTTACAAAAGTAGGTAGGTATTTTAGGTAAGAATAAAGAGCAATTCATACCAAGTTTTAACAATTAAGTTTACTTTATTTTTATTCAATAAATTCTACAATGTGTTGATGGTAATTATTTTTTATGTTCGTAGGCAATAGTTGTCACTTAGCTTCAAACGTGCTTCATTTTTTAAACATCCCTCTAACAACCACCACCGAACTTAACTTGCATTAGGTTTTTTATCCTTGTTAGATCACAACTCGAAGCTCGACAAAATTTGAAAATGTGGGGACTTTTATTACTTTTTATAAATGCTAATTATTTTTCTAAATCGCACAAATAATGTTTTACAGCGATGTGTGCAGAAAATCTCGACGACGTAAGTCATGGTATAGAATGGGCGAAGGCCTCTGTGCAGGCTGGAGGGGGAGAACGAGCTGGTGCTCTTCTGGCTAAGCTGCTTAAAGAAAATGGCAATGAAGATGATGCTTTAGCGGTCTACGATGACGTATTAGCGTAAGAGAAACGACGAGAGTTTCGTCTTGTTTATTTAATTTTTTGTAATTTAACAATTACCCACTTAAGCTTTGTCCTACAAAAATATGTTTTATATATTTGATTCAATAATTTAAGATGCTAAAATTCGAACATAGACGGAACATAAAGGAAACTTTTACAGTGAATCGGTACGTGACGTCTACTGTGTTTCACTTAGGTTTAAACTGTGAATTTATGTTTTATCTATATTTCTTGAAGAATTTATTCAGTAATTATTTCATTTAAAATGTTGTATTTGTATTTTTACTTATTGAAGTTATACTTCTTTAGGCGCGTTATGAAAAATTGATGAGAGTGAAATTTTACGATGCGCGCGCACCGTGACACAAAATTATCAGTATGAAGTTGCCCACTAACGAATTCTTTTTAATCCAGCCGGGCGCCGAGCATGCGCGAGCGAGATGGGAATAAGACAATCTACAAGTAAAAAGAAACACAATATGCGTGAAGTTAGCAGCTATGCCAAGAATTTTGAATGACCATAATGACCTTTTAAACAAATAAAGGAGTTTTAATTATTTTTTCAAAGAAATTTAGCTATGCTTTTTCACAAACACCTATTGTTACTTAGTTAAAAGGTTATGAAACATACCTAGTTATTAAATTGAATGAATAATATAATAAAATAATAAATAATAATTAATATTAATTAATAATTGAATAATATACTAAATATTAAATATTATTAAATTATTAACGTTAAATATTTATTATTAATTATTTAATATTTAAAAAAAATAAAGAAAGCCAAAGAAGTATAACTTCTTACGCGCGTACGTAAGTACACGCATCCTTTTTTTTAACTAAGTTAGGTGACCAATTAATAAAAGAACTATTTTCGACATCTGTCTTGCAGGTTAAACGCATGCGGAGCTGATACGCTCGCTGCAGCCGGAGCATTGCGACTACGTTGTGGGGATCCACGACGAGCGTTTCAATTGCTTGGTGAAGCACTATCTCAACAGCCAACGCAGCACGCAGCCGCTCTTGCATTGGCTGCTATGATGTTGCAACATAAGGATGTCGATGCGTCCTTAGCAAGATTAAAAGCTGCCTTAACTGCTCATCCTACATGTGTGGCAGCTCACACCGATCTGGGACTAGCATTGTTGACCAAAAAGAAATATGTTGCGGTAAGCATCTACTTTTGAATGAAATAAAGACGGTTGCATTGGCGCGATTTGTTTGATTGTGATTGGTCAAATGGCTAGTCGGCGCAACGCGTCTTTATTTCCTCTCATGTTTTCCTTCCCAGGAAATAATTTTATTTAACTGATAACTTTACCTTAAATATATCTACTAATTCCAGGCATTAACGTGCCTTCAACGGGCAGTGTGGGCAGCTCCGCTTAGTGCTCGAGCTGCTCACGATCTTGGACTAGTGCTTCTGATATGCAAGCGACCAGCGTCGGCATTTAATAGACTTGCTGCTGCTGCTGCTTTGCAACCATCACAGCCATACACTGTAATATTTTGCCCATATTATTAATTGGTTTTAATATATGTACTTCGAAATTATTTTACTTTTGAGACGCTTTAGGAAACTAAGTCTCGGGGATCAGCCAATAAATTAGTTGTATAATCTGTAATATCTGTGTATAATCTGATTATAATGTTTATTGATTTAAGAATAATCAAGATTGAGATAAGGTTCCGAAACGAGACTTAGCGCTAAGTATGACTTTCGTATGTCAAAAACTCAGTTCCTGCTAAGTCTGAACTCTGATGTTGTCATACAAAAAAATTCATTAAAATTAGTTTCCTGTTTTCGATACATTTTAATATGCCAACCAAAAGCTTGAATATATTACCATAATAGTGTTAATTGGTGTCTTTCAAATAATAATAATAAAATAATATTTATAGGTTCTCCTTATTGCTATAGCGTTAGAGCGTCTTGAAGATCCAAGAGCAGATGCTGCCTACGCCAAGGCAGTATCCCTTGACCCTGAAGATGCTCTCATTCGGATAAATAACGCTGCAAGACACGCTCGGGCGGGTCGATGTACTGAAGCTGCCCAAGAAGCAGTTTTAACGGCTCAATTATTAAGACGAGAGAATAATCTACAGGTATGAAGAATGCCGTTTCATACCCAATGGATATTCATTTAGGCATATTTCTGCATCTTTCCATGTGCCATTTTTACATATTTTTCTCCGGAAATACCTAGAACTGTGGGATACTTCACCTGCGTGAGTTACGCAGATAATTCGTGTTCGTACGCGGCAAATGGAAAAATTGTGAATATCTTGTCGCATACTGGGGACGAATTCTGAAAGAATTAAATGATAGCAAGTAGGGGTAATTAATTCATTAATAGCATGCAAAAACAATAAATCTTTGCTTATAAATTCGAAAATATTTTATTCTTCAATATCCTTTAGCCAGTGGCGTAACAATAGGGTGGCAGGGCTGGCAAAATGCCACGGGCCCCCTACCCAAGAGGGCCCCTGCCCAAGTGATATTATGTTCTATGGATGAAGTCTCCAATACGCATTGGGCTAGCGTGGGGACTACAAACCATCCCCTCTCGCCTAAGAATGGCCTATGGCCATTAGTGGGACATATACAACGTGTGATTGAGTACGCTGAAAATCTCGAAGTTTATTTAAATTAAACTGAGTTCAACGTGACGATTTTTACTGATAGAGCCCCATCATAAGAATTTGCCACGAGCACCAGATGGTATAGCTACGCCACTGCCTTTAGCAAAAGGATTAAAGTGCTCAAATTGGAGTATAACATTACCATTTAAAAACTAAGAAAGAACAGTGTCTCAAAGCCTACGATAAATCAAGTCCGATGATGGTCACATAAGCTCAGATAGTTTTTTTTTTAGTTGGCGGCATCCTTAGCTCTGCTGATGTCACTGCTTCGGGAAGCAGGAGTTGAGCTTTCCACGGACGCTATCGAAAACACACCAAACCCCACTACTACTACCACCAGCTCTCCAGATAACGAAGATTTTGCGGCTGATGAAGTTTAAGCAAAGCACAACAAAAAATAACATATGCGTCGAAATGTAATGTCCTCGTTCGTTTTAAAATCGTTTAAAATATACATTTTATAGTAAAAAGTAATCGAATTTTATTTTTATGTCATGAGTAAGAGATAAGCACAGTAGGTACACAATGGCGTCCATTTATTACAAATTTTCAAACACTTTGTATCTACTGGTACACTATCACTAAGGCCTATTCTTTAAGTAGGAATACCGATAACCACGCTCTTTATGAACATATTGCATACTCTTTCGAAATTTTATAAACTGCCAGTTGTAATTTTTATTCAGTTTACACTGTTTATGTTATGGAATATTGCTCCATATTGTAAATGTTTTACGTAAGAGAAATATTATGTTTTTTATTTTCATCGAAAATACTTTTTGGTTTGGTAAGTCACATTCTAGCAATTTCATTATTATTTTTTACTATCATTAACTACTTTAAATTTAATTTAGGCCAATAATCAAGTCGCCCAACAACGCGAAGCTAGTCTTATTGTACTTCCTCCGATTATATTGGGATATGATGAGTTCTACGATGACGGAACAAAAGATAAATCCAGTAGAGAAAACGATAAATCAAGTCACGAAAAAGAAAAATCTGTAGCCAGTAGTGAAGATAAAAATGACAAAAGTCAAAATACCCAAGATCATCATGGTAATAACAATCATAATGGCCATAACCATAATTCTCAGGAAAAAAATGATAAAGATCGTTCCGATGATGGTCATCGTCCTAAGAGTAAGGAAAACGGTGATAAAAATGTTGGAGAACGATCTCATAAGTTATCACATAAAATTAAATGTCGTGCTAGAAATGGTAAATTCAATGGAAAATCTTGCCCCTTTAAGAAAAAAGAATAATTAAGAATTAATATTCATTATGAGTTCTGCATTTGTGGATAGACTGTGCGGAAAGAGAACCGTCGTAGGATTGGAGGTTGCAGCAGTTTCCAACCCAATTACTTTTCTGTTATGTTGACCACACCGTTATATATATATAGTTCGACACTAAACATACCTATTATATAGTTCGCGTAACCTCTACTTTCTACTACTACTTCTTTTCTCATAGACTCTATTCAGATATACAAAATTCTAATCCTAATTAAAATGCGAAAAGTTGGCATCACTGAACACAGTCTGTAGTCTGATGAACTCTGAAGCATGATTTGATTTTATTTGTCAACATCAAATGTCTATATTTAGATTTGTCAGTTGTCACTTGGTTTGTTAGTTTGAAAGATTTTGAAAGTCACATTTAGGTATACAATTTTGTTGTTACTTGTGTCTTGTACATCTTGAATTTTGTTATTTATAATATTTTTATTCCAATGTTTCGATAAGAAAACTGACGAGATTTGAAATAGTAATATATAATTGGAAACGAGATATTATGAGTATTCTATCAATATTTCTGGGTGAATTTATTAATATTATGTTTAAATAATCATGTAAAAATGAATTAAAAGTTTGATCTCTAAATTTAACCTAAAGCCGGCTACAAGTAGTTTTGCATTTTGTCATCATGACTACAATTAAGTGTAAGTACATACTTAAATTTTTAATGATTTTGATTTACATGTTAAGTTAAGTTAAAAAAAGTGTTGTATAATTTTAATTCCTTTAGCAAACCTTGAATGTTTACTTTGCATGCAAACTGCTAATTGTGTAACAAATAACTTAGGTGCTTGTGTAAAATAACCTTGCCATTATATTTGGTAGGATATAAACATTATTTTTAAACCTAAAAGTATTCTTTTAATACAACTATTCTCCATACTGTTTTAAAGAAGAACCTGTAATTCTTTATATTACCACAATACATATAGTTTATTGTAAACTTTTTTTAATTATATTTGAATTGTGTGTTACTATTGTAATGTAAATAGGTATGTAAAAACAAGACTTACTAGGCTTAAAAAATCTAAATCTTAAAATGTTATATATATTACATATTTCCTTTAACAATTTTCCTGATTATAATTTCTTATTGGAAAAATAATTTTCAAACAAATCTATCCAACACTCTTTCATTTTTTTTGAACATCAAGGTGAGTCAGGCAATTGTGTCTACTTTTTTATCCTACATTTAGTTAGCATTTTATCAAAAGGCACTTGTATGTAATTTGTTCATATCGTATTGTCTTAAGAAATTAAATTGAGTACACTACTTTACTGCTTTGTATGTATTATTGTATGTTTAACAAAATCATTCTATTGGATTACTCAAGAATCAATTTTTTCACTCAAAAAAATTTAAAATATTCTGAATATTTATTTTGGATATCATAATAGGTAAACTTTTAGTTAGAGATACTAGAAATCACGAAATTATCACTTTGTTCACCTTATTTTATTTAACTGATATGTCAGTCAATTTTGTATTTACAATTGATCAAGAGTAAGAATACTCTATTTAGGCTTATACAGCCCAGTGACATATCACTAGAAATATAGAATCAAAAACATTAGTGTAGATAATCCTGTAATACACAATTACCTTTGGTTATACAAGTACACCATCGTAGCTGATGGTGTACTTTTATCAGATACTGATATCCATTTTTATTTATTTATTATATACACATTTTATGGTAATAAATAATCTGTGGCCTGTATGTGTGTGAGTTTAATAACCATTATAATTAATATAAAAAAAATATTACAATAATTAGCAAAACAAAGGCCTGAAACCCCTACAGTTTTTTTTTTTAAATTACGAGAAATTTTAAAAACTAATTAGTTAAGAATAATAATAATTCCGGAATATTCTAAATCATCCCTTAAGTAAAAATCCCAGAACATTACAAAACTATGAACTTTTGTTTTATCACGTATTCATTGAGTAACATAAAACTTGTACGATTGAAATCGGGGGCGAATATTGATCAGGGGTTGTAGTGCGCTTGTGTGCGCGCACCCCTCTCACTGACATAGACTTGCGCGCCAATGTGCGTGCCGGCACCGTCCATGTGCGGAACACCCAAATTGTTTTCACATTACTATTACGAACATAAATGCCCTTTAGTCGTATAATAGTATTTATCTCTCTCACCGCGGTCTAAATGTAGTAACGGAACGTAATCTACATCATTTGTGTGACTTGTAGGAAGATACAAGTGCCGCCGGCCGCGATGGCACCGCAAAAATCAATATAGTTCTCGCGTATTGCATTAAATGTCTTCAGTCAATGTTGCTAATGTATACCGTGCAGTGATCGCCAGTGTACTTGCATTTCAGTGGGTCCCAAGGGTCGCTAAGGATCCTGATGTTTAATCACAAGTTACCAACTGACTTTCCAATGCAAACCCTCCGTAAGAAAACCAGCCCTTGCAAATGTGAGTCTTTGCTGTGTTAATACTTTTTCGGTATTAAAGATTGCGGTGTTTAGATAGAGCTGTGTACATTAAAGCATCCCCGGCTTTGTGATTTGTATATTTTGCGTATTTATTAATTTCGACTGCATGGTTCGATTATGACATTCACCATACTAACCGTGTCAAGTCACTCGTGCTGTTTGCTAGACCCATATCATAATTAGTGAACCCTGGTTTTGAACAGAGGGTGTGTTTGGGCCCAGCGGTGCAGAGCAGAAGCAAGCTACCTTAACTTTAGAATTTCGGAATAATGCAGGTGTGTCATTTCCAGCACCTCTTACGCCAATTCGGTGAGTATCGCGACATTTTGCACTTCACGCTTATAGTAGTTAGTTATTTCCTTTTCCCCTTCAATTAATACATACTTTATAAATAGTGATGAAGCGATACGGTTCGTAATGTTTGGACAAAGAGTATTCTTTATCTGATAATGTCAATGTTAGTCAAAGAACAACGCATATATATTATTGCTACTTCAGTTACTGTTTTGTTCTTTAAATTTGAATACATATCTTAAATAAACATAATTAGATTAGCGCCTATTTAGCACCGAGATCTTCAACCGTAAGAAAGTTATAAAATTTGGTGCAGGTTTAAAGCGTAATTAGTTATTTTTATACATTAATAATTATATTTTATGACATAAAAAACCTTGTAAGCGTTAATTAATGTCTTACTTGTATGATTAATTTATTATATTTATCAATTTGTCCTTCCTTGGTCAGTCACACATACGAAGGTTCAAAACAAAGCAACACCCAAAGTCCCACACATACTATATTTTTACAGTCCTTCCAAAAAAAAAAAAAGGTATTCTTATATAAGCAATTTAACATACTGTTATATTTTATTTTTATGACCAAAGTCGTGTTTTTAAAAGATGTGTTAAAACACATGAATATAGCAAAAAATCTACAAGTTTAATTAGCGTTTTTAATTTTAATAATGGTTATTCCAACATTTTTGGGATGATATTTTTGCGTATATTGTATTCTATAAATTTTCTGTTCACCTGATTTTAATCCTAACATTGGCTCTTAGGCATGCCGGTTTGCTCAGGGAATAATCGGTGCGCTGGATTTAAACTTCTAACCCACGACTTCATCTAGTCGCACCACTTAACAAGAGGTTAAAGTTAATGCTGTTTATATAAATAAATGTTGATTGCCTTTATCATATGTTTAAAATTATTTGATAATGATTCCGTCAAAAGACGCGATAAGATCCAACAAGAGTGATAGTGATCCAAAATGAGACTAAGGTATCTTAATAATATAATTATAAAATTTGCCTTTAAAATACACACCTTTTATTTGAAAACGCTGCAAATTATGTTATTTTATTCAATAAAACGAGACATGTAATATTGCTTATAAATCACACGTCATTGCGTGGAGAGCAATTGTTTTGTTTTAGTTTATAGAAAAAAAAGTTAGATGAAAGGATTTCTGTTTAATATACTAAATATAATCGTATTTTGAAGCGTTTTTAAATTGTCTGTTTGGTTGCTAAGATCTATTTATCTCCACAAGTTTTTAAAATTCAGTATTTCATTTATTTAATGGTCGGAATACTCGGCGAGGCGGTGATAATAATTATTTATAGAACCAGTTCAAGTTTACCCTCGTGTTAGGTTAGCACTATACATTATACTAATGAAGACATTAAACTTGCGTCTTAAGTTTAATTATGTACATTTCTAAGGCTTTACTGCATACTACAGAAAATGTGGGAAGGGGAATAAATAATCGTGGGTTCGGTTTCATTCGCTAATACTAAACTTATGGCGACGGGGTTATTGATGTTAAGCTTATAATAAAAAAAAACAATAAAGAAAACATTTGCCTGCATTTTTCATCTCTCACATCTTAGTCAATGTATCATATCATTATCACGTTGGAAGCCACAACCATAAGGAAATTGTATTATCTTCTAATATATAAAATTCTTGTGTCACAATGTTCGTTCCCATACTCCGAAACGGTATGGGATATTCTTATGATATTTTTAATGCATATTCAGTAAGTCTGATAATCGGCTACTATCTATCTTTCAAACCCCTAAGTGATAAGGAGTGTCCACCCCAAAAAGAATGTTTTTATTTTTTGGGTAATTTTTTTTTTGTTTTATTATTTTATTATGTGGCATTAAAAAATACATACAACCCTAAATTTTCATCTATCATCAATTTTTATATAGAGAAAAATTCACTGAAAACCTACAAAGTTTTCATTCCGGAAAACCGAACAGTCTCTGGGGTATCATAGCAAAATGTTCCATATTGGTATGTACTTTAAAGGTTGCCTAAGTAAAATCACATTAAGGTGTATCAAAGTTCGCGGGGGCAGCTAGTAATATTATTAAAAAAAAACAGCGTTCAATGGCAACACTTTCCATTGGTGCAGCCGTTCGAACGCTCATCCTGAGCTTTGAGGGCCATAAACTCAAGCCACTAGACCGACACTGCTCTGTGTATTCGTTACATAATATGGAAATAATCTACTGTAGAATTTAAATATTATAAAAATGTATTTAATGTTCTGTAAATATTTAACGTTTTTGCTTGTTTGTTTCCTGTTATCTCAATTTCCATTTTAATCTTATAAGAATGTCAGTTTCTTGATGTTTATCAACTCAACTATTATCTATGGACTTATTATTAAATATTATTTTGTGTCTGTTTCACTGAAAGCTTATAAATGAATGAAAAGAGGATTGTGTGGTTTTATGAAACCACGGTAAAAGTGAAACTTTTTTTCACATTATAGACATTTAACTAAAAAAAATTGGAATAATATTCCATTAAGGGCATAAAAATCTCTTGAACTCTGGTCTTAGAGAGTACGATATACATAATACTTAACAATTATTTAGATTATATACACATATTAAATAATAGTCTATACACTACACGGTCAGCTGCTGCGAACTATAGGCGCTGCCATATTGGCCTTGGCTGTTATGACGACCGCCTTTCACTTTATCCCTACTCCGCGGCCGACCGTCACGCGACATGCAACACACAGACGAAAAAGTTTGAGACGATGTAATAAAAATTTCACTTTAATAATTACTAAGATCTTCTAACTCAGACTCAAAACTATTTTGAATTCGGAAAAGTCAAGGTCTAAATTCATCGCGTTGAATAAAACAATTTATTGATTATCTGTCTCAAAAAAGTCATGTATAAAGAGTAAAATATACAAGTCGAATAGTGTCAAAGTAATTTGAGTTGGTGGGCCTAAATTTAAAACAGGAAATTTAATTAAGGTGCTCCGATACTCATAGGGACCGAAATAGGATCACACGCTCTTATAGCCTTATAGAAATTATTCCTAGAATATACGTATATTATAATATATGTATACATATTGTATATGTATATGAATCCGATGACTGCGATAAACATTTTATTATTATTGCAAAAAAAAAAAACAATTTTTTATCGCTAAATTCTAATTTCAATTTTTCTTTTAAATCTGTCTAAATATCTATACGTAATAGAACTAAATATTTACATTAGGATAATAAAAGTCTAAAACATTTTTTAAAAAACAACGTTTTTTACGTTCAAACAAACAAAGAAACAAAAATCATTTATTCATGTAGGTATAACACAATGTACACTTATGAACGTCAAAAAAAGAAATATACAATAAATGCTTCTAATTTTACATTTCCTGCCAGTTCTCAAATCGTAGAACGGAAGAGAAGAACTGGCAATAAACTCTCCGCCACTCTTTTTAACTCTACAAAAACCTCTCGTTAAGAACTCTCGATAAAAACCTGATGAAACGTTTCTTAAATCATATATTCTGATATGTTTAAAGGAAGTTACTTATTTCCATAAGAGCATTTTCGGGTATTAAATTGTCTAGACTAGACAAATGTAATGTTATGAAAACGATTTCGTCGCCAAGTAGTAGAATCAAGTTATCGCGTTTTTGTGCCAAAGAATGAAAAACAAAATAGTTATTTGCCGCCTCATTTTTTGAAGTTATACTTCTTTAGGCGCGTTATGAAAAATTTATGAGAGTGAAATTTTTCGATGCTCGCGCACTTTGACACAAAATTAACAGAATGAAGGTGCCCACGGAAGATGCTACGGCATTGGACATAATTTAAAAACAACATTCGAATAATAATAGAATTTATGTTACACTTAATGTAAGAGAATAATAATAAATATTTATTTATGTATTTAATTTTTCAAATGTAAACTGAACTTTATTGACTATAATGACTCCTTTTCCAGTCTTTGATTATTTAATTGTAATTAATTATTTGCATGCCATCAAAAACTATTTTTAATAATACCAAAGAAGTATAACTTCTTATGCGCGTACATAAGTACTTAGTACACGCACAATTTTTTTAATTTTTAATTATGTATAGCAGATTTATATAGGTACTTAATACAATAAAATACTTTTTTCCGATCATAACGATTTCATACACACGTCTAGCTTACATTAAAGGGAAACAATTGTTTTCATATAACAGGTACAAACGGGCAGGAGGTTCACTTTTTATCCCATGGACATTCAGTGTCAGAGGGCTCGGGAGTGCGTTGCCGGCCTTTAAAAAACATCAGAGGCAACCTCAATTCTGATAATCCAGGACCACCTTATTCTTTAGCATTGCTCTCTTCATCTGTGCACGTTTCTATTAACAATCGAATGTTATAGTATGAGGACATACATATAATATAACCTATAGTTTTTTATGCTCCTCTCACAGACAAGAACGAGCCGGGTCGATTTCTCGGGGAGGGTGTACCTTTTCGCGCCAAATTAATAGGCGTATTGGAGGTACCTGAGGCTCGTGGTGACAAGATGTGTCAAGAGGCACTCAGTGATCTCAAGATGGCAATACGAGCTGCTGGCGAACACAAGCAGAGGATACAGGTGCATGTAGCGATTGATGGACTGCGGTTGCGGGATGATAAGACCGGGGTAAGTTATATCGATATTGTAAGTCCTCCGGGCTGGTGAAATTATCTCCTTGTTTTTTCCAATAATTAACTGAAATTATAATAACAATATCGTTTTGTCTACCACCGGAATAATGCCAGTTACACGAATATATCAATTTGTTTGACCTCCCAAAATCCATTTCCTGCATGGTCCCAAAATCCAAAATCCATTTCAAGCAGGATCCATAAAAAACTGTGTTTACTTGGCTTAGGTACAGTGTACCAGGATCATGAACCAATCCTGAGCCAAAATATACAGTTACGAAACATAATAATAAAACTTTATTCATGCTAGAAATATGGTTGTGACAAAATTTATCTATCGTTCCTACGCACGTTACAATTATTCCGTGCCGGTTTAAAACAATTTTAAAAAAATGTCTTAGTGTTACGTCTAATCAAATAAAAGTTGTGTAAAAACTTTAGTATACGTAAGTGTATGCGTATGTGAATGGGTGTGTGTTTGAGTCTGTATTTGAGAGTGTGTGCGTTGTCTGTGTTAGTTTTTGGAACATCAGTTATGTCAAAATATGTAGTAAGGCCTCTGCAGAATCGAATTACAATTAAGATGATTTGTATGCGTTTTGTGAGTTTACATCTGGAGACTTTGACTAGGGTAGAGCGGGGCTAGTTGAGCATAGGGGCAAGTTGGGCAATCGAAATATCTCGGAAACTATTCACCTTACGCGGGAGTATCAAATAGCGAAAAGTAGGAGTCGTAGGAGAGGTAATCATCGCACGATAGCTAGTGGCAGCTCGACGAGTGAGTGAAGTGTCACGGCGTTTTTTTTATTTTGTGACCAAAAAGTAAAAACATTGTTTATCGCAAGTTTTCGTCTGTCTTTGTCAAATGTTCTCTGTTTTCAATCAGGAGAGTGTTAATCTTTGAGAAGATTATTGTATTTTTGATTTATAAATAGGTTTTGGGTCTAATTCTAGGCATTTATTTACAATCCTACTTTTCTTTTAAAATTCCGGGTTGGGGTAAGTTGAGCAACTATAGCTTAACTAACTATACGACTTAAATGATGAATAATGAATCTTTTATTTTTTGTTTGGATGCGGACTTACAAGAGGAAGACTACAAGATGTTCTTACACTACTGAATACTTAAATAATGCTGCAAAGGCTGTCCACGATGAGGGAAAAAGTGTGAATACCGCTGCTAAAGAATTCGGTATTGGTTGACTTTTAAATAATTAAATGAAGGTGATGATTCATTTATGGGCTATACAACACCGAGGGAAGTATATCCTCTCTCACAAGAACTGTTGAAAAAATTCTACAAAGCTACAAATGGCATTTTTCTCCAAAAGACGTCCGTCGCCTTGCCTAAGAGTGTGCTGAAATTCCACCAAGCTGAATTGCAAAAAAGAATTCCGGAAAAGAATGGTTGATGATGTTTTAAAAACAAAAAAATCGTAGCTATCCATACAGAAACCAGAACCCACCAGCCTTGGTAATCTTTTTTAGAAATTATCGGAAGTAATGGATAGATATGGATGCTCATGTTTTGTTGATTCTAGTTTCGGTTAATTATACAAAGAAAATTTCTTTAAATTTTGTTGTTCTGTCAATAAAAGACTATAAACAAAAAGCTGATTGTCAAACACATATTTTATTTCATTTCAAGTTAACATAGAACCCATGGTTTGGCCTAGACATTCTTAGTGCTCAACTTGCCCCATACCCTTGCTCAACTTACCCCACCTATGGGGTACATTGAGCATACTTGACTTTCTGCATTTAAACATCTGTAGCTATTATATTTGACTTGTTACAAAAAAATACTATGGACACTTTGGTTAAGGGATAAATTACTAATCCATCAGGACACATAACAACTCATTGAGACTTATCATTGAGGAGCTATATCCAAGCAAGTGAAAAATTGCTCAACTAGCCCCGCCCTACCCTATCTCAGAAACCATAGAATTGCAATCAAGTGCTAACTTCCTTACATATGTCATAAAACAGAAGTGGAAATGGGCGGGGCATTTGGTGTATAGCATGATGCACAGATAAATGGACTTTAAAGACTACTACATATAGTCCCAATTCTCCAAATTAAAATAATAGAAAAATAGAAGATATAGAATCGTCAGTAGGAAGCGAATAAGAAAGCGAGCGAGAAAGAAAGTCATGGATAGATAGATAGATAGATTTGGAATAATCTGGTAGAGGTTACTACTGGTGAAAGGGTTCTAATCAATTGTACTGAAGGAATATGGATAATGACTTTATCGACAAGATAAAAAAAATGTATATTACACTTAACATTTATATAAAGATTGGAAACAAACGTGCTTTATTATTATTATAAAGTGTTAATTTCAAATTATTTGTATTACACAAGTTTTCTATTGCATTAGTATTAAGTTACTATAAGAATAGAAAGTAAGGAAGTGATATACGTAGGTCAGTTATAAATTTGTACTAAAACCTATTCCAATTTGATTGGCTATTAAAGATAGATTATGTCGTTAGATGATAAGCGTTTTTAACTTAGAAAGTAAGGACTTAGTTTTTGTAATAACTAATAGTAAACACGTACACACTATTTATATTTAATTAAATATAATATAAAAAAGCTATTCAAAGGTTAATTTTATAAAGATTTTTGCTGATCATTGAGCACTGTTGGCCTAGATTTAGCATGTGACTCTCATCCCTGAGGTCATAGTTTCGATCCCCGGCTGTGCACCAATGGACTTTCTATCTATGTTTGATGATAATTACTGTGTCTTTGTTATAGTTGAGTTGTTGATTGTCTTAAAGTCTGAACAAAGATAGAACCACACAAATGTTTAAATAACGCATTATAATGCAGATGAACCTAAATATACTTCGCACGCACATCTCGGTGTGTCACGACTTGTTTTCCAGAACATATAAGAATTGTATGCTATGTTTGTATGTCTTAATAGGACTTAAAATGCGCTATTATACTTTGATAAGATAATTTGACTTACCATGTTTTATGTTGTTGTATTATTTTATGTACAGAATAGTGTAATTACAATAACGAATGAAGTGTCGAAATAATAATGTTTCTAAAATACAGTTTAACCTTTATCCCATTTGTGAGGAAGGTTTTTTCAGAACGCGTTTTGGCCAAAACTCACCGATATCAGAATTGAGCATTCTGATAAATGAGCTAGGTCTGGATGTATATAGTTACTCTCCTAACAGTTTGAATTCGATTTTCGTTTGTTTTTTTTATTATCTCTTCGTGTTTGTTTTAAGTTTAAACATTAAATCTTATATGTTTAAATATGTAGCCCGGGCCAGATTTAGAGGTATGGAGGTCCCAAATTATTTTCCAAATAAAATAAAATAAAATTTTCAGTCGAGTTTGTCAACCTATAATTTATTCTTAAACGAAGTAGATTCTTTTATTTTTTACCAATCATTAAAAGATATATAATACAAAATAAAAGTTGTTTAATAGTGTTTACCAGTCGGAATTTAAAATATTTTGTTTCGAAGTCTTTATTATTCCTTTATTTGTGGAGGCCCCGAGGCTGTAGCCCCGGTTGCCCTCCCCTAAATCCAACCCTGTATGTAGCAATATGTGCCGAGCGTTAGCAGGATTTTGTAAAAAAATATAAAATATAATTTAACAGCCATTTTAGCTAATGTTTGTGCCTCTTATTATAGCGTAAACAAAAATTGGAAGAAAGAGAACTAAAGTTAATTGACTGATTTGTTTTTTTTAAATGTAATCTATATATATATAATGAAAATGGTCTTCGTTTGAGGCTCAATCACGCCTAAACCACTGAACTTTATTAAATTCCAACGTTCCTTCATTTTTTTATTGCTGTTTTACTTTTATGAAAATTTATCCATACGGACTTCACCGCGGAAACATTCGGGGAGGCTTCCTAGAACCTCTAAACGTCAACATCTGTTAAAAACTCGATTTTCGAAATATTTCAATTTTCTTAGCGGGAAGTTAAAAAGAAGAATAATAAAAATATGAAAAAAAATAAAATAATGAAACATAAAATTTATTTTAATTCGTCCAGCAAAGCGGGCGCGAAACGGCTAGTATAAATAATATGTATCACACATATTAGGTGAGATTTAGTTGAACAAGTTCTTTATCTAAACTACATAAGATTTGTCACATCCTTAATCTGCTTGAGAGTATTTTAATTTAATAAAAACTTTTAAAAAGCAAAAAGTTATCATCAGCGTTTTTAGTTACCGCCGGCTCGGGCTTTCGCCAAATTAAATAGAGCGAGCAAAATGAACTGGAAAGACGCCGCCGTTCTTTTTAATCACCAAGTTTGGTTAACAAGAAAATTGTACAAACGCGTTCATGTTAATGTACGAGCCATGGCTGTAATTTTTTCTCACTCATCTTAGTTATATAAGCGTGGCAACCACTTAAATCGTCGAAGCTACGCCCCGAGAGTATAGCCAGAGAGAGAAAAAAAAAGTTGCGCTACAACCTCTTTTAGGTCTGAATCTGTTTCATAATCATTTTTTTTAAATCTCATAGGCAAGTAGCTGATCAGCCTCCAGTGCCTGACACACGCCGTCGACTTTTTGGGTCTAAGACGTGTCGGTTTCCTCACGATGTTTTTCTTCACCGAGCTAATGTTAAATGCGCACATAGAAAGAAAGTCTATTGGTGCACAGCCGGGGATCGAACCTACGACCTCAGGTATGAGAGGCGCACGCTGAAGCCACTAGGCCAACACTGCTCAAAGCAATAATAAGCATTAATTAGTTTTAGTAAATAAAGAGTGAAAATATATCTCTATTATTTAAAGCATCCTGACGAACCATGAATCGTAGTTTATATATTTTAACCAGGTACACTTTAGTATTGCGTAAAGTAGGAGCCAAGAAAATAATGGAATGTATAATTTTTACAGGATTCTCTTTACCACCATCCAGTTCACAAGATCTCGTTTATCGCGCAAGATATGACCGACTCCCGCGCATTTGGTTACATATTCGGCTCACCAGACACCGGTCATCGTTTCTTTGGTATTAAGACTGATAAAGCTGCTAGTCAGGTTAGTTAAAATATTATAAGACCCTTTTAATTAAAAGATACCTGTGTCAGACTTTCCAGCTCTTCGATAATTAAAATACAGTGTAAATAATTATGTAACTCTTTATAACGAATTTCAAGGGACAGAATTTTTCAGACAGAATGTTTCGTTATACAGAGGTTTCGTCATAGGGAATGTAATAATTTATTTATTAACACTTCGTTGCATATACAGTAATATATCACAATTGACATAATTAAATAAAAATGAGAGCAACTGGCGGCCTTATCGCTTTCGACCGATCTCTTCCAAGCAACCACTGTGAGAAAAGAAAAAAAAGAAAATTACATAAGGTAGGCAAGAAGTGCAAAAATACATGTATTACATATAGTTGTTGAGAAAAAGTAACTAAACAGGAACAAAAAAACAAACTAATAAGGGACACATGAAAAAAAATTAATACCTAATAATAAAAAGTGCACATGAATCTGATGATTTATTTAATTTAAGATCAGTCTCACGTCAGTTAGTGGGTATTATTAAAGTTAGGGATACGATGTGGACAGGTAATTTTTGTACAGAAGAAATTTAAAGGAATATAGAGAAGGAGCTAAGCGAATAGGGACTGGAAGTGAATTCCATTGCCTAACTGAAGAGACCTTAAAGGACTCGCCAAGAAAGGAGGAGTTAGTTATTTTATGGGTATTGGGTTAAACCAAATAAATTTAACTAATTTTTACGTTATACAGAGTTTATCGTCATAACGAATGACGTTATAAAGACTTAAACTGTAATATATAAATAATATAGTTTAAATTAAATGTTAATTAGGACCGAGGTGGAGAATTTAAAACGCGTTTAGTAAGTTTTATAAAAATGATACGTGTTCGGAAAGTAACCGAACACCTTGTAAAATAGCATAAGTACATATAGTTAGATCGCCGCCTGCGCGCGACGCTTTTCTATAACATCAGTGTATCATCAACCATCACCGCGATCACTCATTAAATTAGTTTTTAAGAGCAAAGCAATCTTTTATTTAAATATCATTAAAGTGTTTTGGCAGCAGCCCGAACATTTTTGGTCCTTCGAGCCTCCGTACAGGCGGGACCTGGAACGCGAGTTTTCGTGAAAGTTTCGTGTGTACGAAGTGCTAGCACCATTGCATTAAATCATCCAGTGCGGTGAGCTACACCAGCTCCCACACATCATACATCATAGCATACATCAGTTCTGGTTCGGCAAGCTAGCAGGCTTGCTACCAGGGATAGCATCAGCATCAGCATTCGTGAGGTGGCCAGGCAGGCTAACCACACAACAGCATCATTACCTGTGGGCGAGCCAGGCAGGCTTGCTACGCAGCAGCATACAGCAGCAGCATACAGCATCGACAGCACCGCGCGGGTTCGAGCAACAGCACAACAGTAACAGCATATCAAGTGAGATCTTTCCATATTACTGCTTAATCCAGTATGTATCTCGATAATCTTATTGAAAAACAAAAAACAACCTTTGAGGCTCTCGAGTCGCTACAAAGAAATATTAAAAAAGACCCCGCGGAAAGAAAGTCGCGACCGGACTATGCTAGGCGTAAGTTAGCTAATCTGGAAGACCTGTGGTCTGACTTTCAACAAAATCACATACAGTTGTGTACCTACGATGAAATTAAACAGCATCCGTACATTATCAATTCCGAATATCAATTGGCAACAACTTTGTATGAATCTACAAAGGAATTAATCAAGCAGATACAAGCAAGAGGTTCTGTCCAACAGCCTATATTAGAAAAGGCATCTATTTCTGGTGTAAGGGAACGGGCAGCCTCTCCACTGTCAGCTAATAAGCCAGCGGCAACCATCGTGACTCCAGACGCAGCAGCACAGCATAATCAAGGTAATCAGCCTAGTCAACAGCAAACATCGTCTAATGTCACCTTTGAATCAGTACAGCAAGCAGAACCCCCGAAATTCAATGGAAAACTTCGGGAGTTACTTAGAAAGCAGATATCAAACTTCAAAGCATTCGAGAGAACAGTCAGCAACATATATTTAAGTAGCATGTCCGAAAAATGGGAGTTTGAATATACCCTAAAATCAATACAGCAGCGCTGGTCAGCTATAGACTCTCTTCACTGGGAGGTCGACATGTACCAAGAAGGTGAGGATGAGGTATATCAAAGCATATTTTCTAAGCATGAACGAACATACAACGAGTACATCAAATCAATCAACAGCAAATTATGGTCCGTTGCACATCGCGAGTATTCTACGCCCAAAATGGATATTCCAGTTTCTACGGGTAACTACCAACACTGGACCTCATTCAAGGACCTTTTCCTAGAAACAATCGACCGCAACCCGTCCTTATCAAATGCACAAAAAATGCAGTTTTTGAAGAGCAAGGTAAAAGGTGAAGCTGAAAATTTAATTCGTCACCTACAAATCAGTTCCGAAAACTACTCTATATGTTGGGAAATTCTAAATAACAGATATAATAATCAAAGATTAATATTCACATCACACATGAATATTCTGTTCAGTCTCCCAACCATGCAGCAGCAGTCATTGATCCAGATCAAGAGGATGCATGACACAGCAGTCGAGGTACTTAATGCTATAAAGAACCTAGGTGTCAACATAAGCACCTGGGACCCCATCATAGTTCATATCTTATCACAAAAACTCGACACAGAGACCCATGCAGATTACATTGAATCAGTTAAAAATCCCCGGGAATTGCCTATTTTACGAGAGTTTATCGACTTCTTAGAATTGAAATTCACTACCCTAGAATCGTCTCGTAGAAAACAAGACTTTTCGACTCAAAAGACAAATCAAGGGACTCAACAAACTTATTATCAAAATCGAAAACAGCATTTTGAACACCAACCATCAAACAAAACTTTCCCACCGCGTCCCATCATGAAAGCGCTTCACGTATCTACGGGTATCATATGTCCATTATGTTCCCAGGCACACGGCATATTCCAATGCAATAATTTCTTGCAAATGCCGTGCGAATTGAAACTTAAAACCGTGCAAAAGTTACAACTCTGTGCAAACTGTTTGTATTCTCATAAAAATAATAAATGTTATTCAATAAAACGATGTCGTACGTGTAATGAAAATCATAACAGCCTGTTACATGACGCCTTTAGCAAGCAAAAACCAACCATATCAACCGCAAGTACTTCGAAGTCTCACGTTCAACCAAATAGCAACGCAGCAACTACGCCCCATGCAGCCGTGGGAAAGGCAACCGAAGTTCTCTTAGCAACCGCAGAAGTCAAAATCACGGCAATCGATGGTTCACAGCAAATAATGAGGGTCCTGATTGACCAAGGATCCCAGATATCATTAATTTCGGAAAAGGCTGCTCAATCATTAGGTTTACAACGGCAAAAATGCAACGGCTCTATCTTTGGAGTTGGTCAAAAGCAGAATAATTGCAAAGGCATGCTCACTATCAAGTGCGCGTCTGTCAACGATGATTACTCATTCGAAACCGAAGTTTTAATAATCAACAACTTAATCAAAAGCTTGCCGAATCACAGCTTCGATAGACCGCTTCTACCGTATTTAGATAACATAATATTAGCGGACCCTAATTACAATATTAGCAGACCAATCGATCTACTATTCGGAGCGGATGTCTACGCATCTATAATCTTAAGCGGGATAGTCAAGGGCGAAAATCAATCACAACCAATAGCACAACAAACGCGCCTTGGCTGGATTCTCTGCGGAAACATGCCCCAAACATTTCACTGCAACGTTGTACTCAGCAACTTCGAAGACCTGAAACAATTTCGGGAGATCGAGGGTATAACGGAGGAGTATTCAATGTCCACAGATGATCAACATTGTATTGACTTTTACAAGCAAACAACAAAAAGACTCGAAGACGGACGGTACCAGGTCAGGTTACCAATGACAGAAAATTTTGAAGAGAAACTAGGAGAGTCTAAACACATAGCAATAGCACAATATCGAAACATCGAAAAGAAACTAGCAAAGGATCCTAATTTGGCAAAAAGTTACAAACAATTTATGCAGGAATATTTAGACTTAGGTCATATGACACCTTGTATATATAACGAAAGGGCTTCCCTGGAATGTTATCTCCCGCACCACGGAGTGCAGCGCGCCGACGCGAGCAAATTCCTACGCTATGTTTACAGTAGGTTAGCAAAGACGTCGTCTGGGTTCAGTCTTAATGATTTAAGGTACAAAGGTCCGAATTTACAGAAAGACTTGCAATCACTTATTTTATCATGGAGACAATATAAAGTCGACTTCAGCGCCGACATAGAAAAAATGTTTCGGAAAATCTTGATAGATGAAACCGATCAAAATCTTCAAAAAATTGTATGGAGGAATTCACTAGAGGAACCTATCTATTTAACGCCGCACGAGCTACAAAATGCAAGTCGGTTGATCATTATCAATGAGCAAAGATCCGCATTCGCAAGCGATATAGAGCATTATCGCGAACATAAACGTGTGCAAAGTAAAAACAAATTATTACCTTTGACACCGCACCTGGACAAGTCAGGAATCCTTAGAGTTGGCGGAAGATTATCAAAAGCAAACATAGATCCTGAGATGAAGCACCCAGCAATCATACCCCACGAAGGGCGTCTCACGACCCTACTGATAGCAAAAGCACATGAACTAACTTATCATGGTTTATTAAGGAGACCGATCATCAAATTGTCAGCATTACCTCTCGCCGACACGTCGTCTGAAAGCAAGCAAGAACAAGAACAAGAGCAAGAACAAAATAGAAAAAAAACATCAAGCAAGCAAACTAATGAATCATGTAAAGGTCAATCATCAGCCGGAAAGAAGACACGACCAGTTAAGAAGAAATTCGACTTTATATCAATGGCGATAGCGCTTCTTTCATTCATGAGCATTATGTCTACGTCTAGATCGGAGTATAATATTACTGAGATGAGCGCCAGCCAATAGTTGTATTTCGACCCCATAACAAAGATGCAACTTATCAGAGACAAATAACCCTTAGTTGTGTACCACAATATGGCCCCGTACTGGCAAGGTAAACTAGCATACAAAAAATTATCAAATCACTTGAACAAACTATGTACTAACATCGAGAATAATCAACAATGCCATATGATTTTACTACAAATGAATGACGACTACTCAGAATTACAACACAACAATCAACTTTTACTGACACAGCATCTTACCGAGCACTCCAGACAGCGTCGCGGTCTTATCAACGGCGTAGGCTACCTTGAGAACACATTGTTTGGTGTGCTAGATCAGCATTTTGCAGATAAATACTCTGAGAACATTGAACTGATTAGAAATAATCAACAACACATGGTAAATCTATGGCGTAACCAAACTTCTATAGTAGAGACAGAATTTAACTTGCTAAAAAGAACAGAAGCATCGATGGAAAGGCAGTATAACATTATAAGTAGTCGGTTAAACTCTCTCGATAAGGCAACAAACGATTTTAATAAACAAATACAGAGCATGTCGGCGTCGGCGACGTCTGGTGCTCTCACCGGGCGCGCAACGCAGTGATAATAGTGAAATACAATCAGTGGTTCACAATGAAAGTGAAAGTGTTAGTGCGCGAAAGGCATTCTCGATAATCGAAGATAGTGTCGTGTAACATAAACACTCATTTTTTTATTATTTTTTTATCAGTAAATTTTTTTCTATGATTATTATGTATAATTTTAAGCATTTTGTTTTTTTTTCTCCCGCCCGGGAGCATGTTCGGAAAGTAACCGAACACCTTGTAAAATAGCATAAGTACATATAGTTAGATCGCCGCCTGCGCGCGACGCTTTTCTATAACATCAGTGTATCATCAACCATCACCGCGATCACTCATTAAATTAGTTTTTAAGAGCAAAGCAATCTTTTATTTAAATATCATTAAAGTGTTTTGGCAGCAGCCCGAACAATACGAATTTTACAGATACATGTTAATCGACTAAGTAATGTATGAGATAGCTTGGGAAATTATCAGATTTTTGCCTTTACATAAAATTAAAAAAATATATATATTAAAGTAAACATTCTTGTCGTAATTTTGATGTTAGGTGAAACCGCGGCCAATGACAAACACTGCCAGAAGGCTCGCAAGTGCGTTGACGGTTTTTTTTAAGATAACGTGATACATTTGTTCCTGACTTGTGTTAAAATAATTTGTTTTATCAGTAACACTATAAAATCCAACTAAATTTACATTTACTACTTTCAATTACGCTTGGTATATCCAAAAATACGAGATAAGTATCTATGCTAAGTACAGCAGGAATGATCACATCGTATTCACGAAAAGGATGCATTCAATTGAGTGAATACTTTGCCAATTAAAACGGTCGTTTCGAACTAGTTCATTATCTTATATAATATCTATTTTAAATGGTTTTGTTAACATATTTTATATCTAGAGTAAACAACGTTTAGGGGCCTTATTCGTATTATCATAAATTGTATAAAGTTTAATGGATATTAACGCGAAATGTATTGAGAGTATATATCTCTCTCTTCAGTCGGTAGCTCGTGTCTGAGCGTCGTGGTCTGCAAAGAATAATATGGAGCGGATATTCTGTTTCCACCGTTGAAGACGATAATTCTTTCACTTGATCGGTCCATCTGGTTGGTTTATCTCTATATAAACCTCAAAGTTCAAGTCATAAGATTTTCATTAACAAATAAAGAATAGGGGTTGATCGTAGAGAGCTGAAAATTATGGGTTGTATTTCTGTATGCTGTATTATAAAAAAAACTTAGGGGTGGACCACCCTTAAACCCCTCAGGTTTAAAAAATAGACGCCGATTCTCAGACTTACTTTGCATAAAAAAATTCATAAGAATCGGTCGAGCAGTTTCGGAGGAGTATGGGAACGAACATTGTGACACGAGAATTTTATATATTAGATAATATAGATATGTAATTCTTACATTTACCTAATTTATTTACAGGTAGTTATAGCAATGAGGGACCTATTTCAAGTAGTGTTCGAGTTGAAGAAGAAAGAAATCGAGATGGCCAAACAAAATCTTGAAGAGAACAAACAAACACATCCCAGCAGTTTGTTAAAGCAAATAAACCTTTTCGAGAATAAGTCCAAGGTACTTTTTATTTACGTGAATAAGATGTCTTTAAAAATAGGTATACCCTATAATAAGAGAATTCAAACTATAAAAAATATCGTCACTGTAGTATGATAACCTCGTATGTCGCTTTTTAAAGTCTAAGAATAAAAAAGCATTTATTTTTTATTCTTATGTCATTAAACTGGTTAAATCATGAAGTAAATACTTATTTATGTTATTAATAAATAAGTCCTTTTGACCAACCAAAAATATGGACAAAAACACAACATTTTAACGAACATTGACGAAATGTTTTTTTTTTCTTTTTCTGTAATGTTTGGTTCTCTGGACATACGAGGTTATCATTCTACAGCGACGATATTATATAATTTCACACACAAAAGATGGCGCGGCCGCAGAGCAGGCGGAAAATAATAAACGGCTCAAATATAAGTCTTTCCTCCAAATTTGCTTTTGTTCCCTTTGGAGTAGACTCTTGAGCCGCTTAACAAAGATTTAAGTGCTCGCTTGGTAGATAGTACCGGTGACCACAGAGCTGTTGCTTTTCGCTCTAAGGGTGAGATCTTTAGTGCGCACTTGGACTTTACTTACGAAAAACACTAAGGTTAAACTATGATTTAGTATATTTATAGACATTTTAACGGTGAGATTAAGCTAAGCTCAAGCTAAGACAGAAATTGATGTTTCATTTCATGCAATACCTTCTTTATTATCCTTTAAAAAAGTAAAGAATGGTTATAGTTAAGTCTGAGCAAAGTCTAAGTGCGCTCTATAGATCTCACCCTAAGAATAAGTATCGCAATACAGCCAGCGTTAAAGGTACACTGCCACAGGGACCAAAACTTTTAAATTTGTTTTAATTTTCTTGTTACAAATTTTTATTTATTATTATTACTATGTAGGTTAAGAGTGTTGCACAATTTGTATATGTGTGTGTTGGCAATAAATTAACTATTATTAAAATACCATATACGCATAAAAATGAAAATAATAATCAATCTTCCTAATAATGGTAAATAAATAGGTCCTTTTGATATTAACTCAGCTGTAAATCACAAGATGAATTCAATTTCTATCTTGAATGTCTTGAAGTCTCAAACTGAATTTTGTTTTAAAATATGTTAAAAGTGTTATTCTAGTGGCTTCAGCGTGCGACTCTCAACCGTCTCTGAGGTTGTAGGTTCGATCCCCGGCGGTGCACTGATGGAATTTCTTTCTATGTGCGCATTTAGCATTCGCTCGAACGGTGAAGGAAAACATCGCGAGGAAACCGGCTTAGCTTGAAAACCAAAAAGTCGACGGCGTGTGTCAGGCACAGGAAGCTGATCACCTACTTGCCTATTAGATTGAAAAATGATCATAACTTAACATGAAACTGATACAGAAATCTGAGGGCCAGAAATAAAAAGATTGTAGCTCCACTGATTTTTCAAATATGTGAAAAGTCGAGGGATTTTTATAATTGTAATTTAAATCAATGTGATAATAAAACAGATTTTAGTTCGATAAAACTATCTTTCATACAAAATATTTACCAAAACGAAAATCTGTAAAATTAACATTACGCAAATTGAAATAAATTGGAATCGATTGCTGGAAATAATTTGGAAAACATATAAAAATAAATAAGTTAATACGGCGAACAATGTTGTTTATACATACCGCATTGAGAAGCAATGAGCAGTCGTAAACAATATATTGTTCATAGAATTCTCGCAATTCAGTATTGTGATAATGCGTGACAGAACGGCTTTGTCGCGCTTCATACAAAAAATTCCGTGTTGTTTCAAAAATTACGTGCGTATACGCAACCCGTGCGCGCAATGCGATGTGAGTTTTTAGTTTGTTATTATTTGTTTTGGTTTAGGGTTTCTTCGTCTTTTGCATCGTTTTAACACTTATAAAATTATAATGTTTGTGTGTGTAGTAGAAAATAAAGTTTATTTCTACCTCCTCTGTGTGTGTCCTACATTTAATACCATTTTTATTATAAACTTTCTATACTTTGATTTTTCATTCCGTAGAATTCTGACATTTCATAAGTGTTGCTACTAAAAAAGTTCTCCATCAAAAACAAATTTGACCCATTTGAGGGCAATAAAATAAAATGATATTTATGTTTTACCTACATAAAGGTAAATAATCTCTTACTCAAGTGACTAGAAAAATAACAAATATTTCAATATCACGAAAAATATATCGTTATTTTTTTTTTTTTTTTTTGGAAGGGATCTCGCTGTTGGCCTTTAGGGCCTTGACAGCTCAGCTCGGGCTGTTTTGGCGAGCGTAGCTCGACCAGAATGAGCGTTTTTCCCGCGACTAGCGCAAGGGCGTCTCCTGTGAGACTCGAACCTCGGCTTGGGCCGTCACGGGGTGGTCAATCGCCTGAAGGGCAGGACGGAAACTCACTGGAGTG
Organism: Pieris napi; assembly: GCF_905475465.1. Lineage (NCBI taxonomy): Eukaryota > Metazoa > Arthropoda > Insecta > Lepidoptera > Pieridae > Pieris > Pieris napi. Next base: position 3,617,846 of record NC_062235.1, on the reverse strand, counting down.
AGCGAAGTGCGAAATAAAGGTCCTCGCCTTCCCCGGTGAAGGCGGTTTTTAACCCTAATCTGTGTCTGAATACTTTGATTGTTATTATTTGCCGCGCGGGCGGCTTTTAATTTATTGTTTGCTACAGTAATTGGATCATCCGGATCCGTTAGTGTGTGTCGGGGCCTCCTATGACATTTTTTAGCCGGCGGGAAAGGATAATAGTTGATGCTTTTACGCACCAAAGGGTTGGGATGGTGTTTAGCCTTGTCGAACTGGCGTGCGGACGCCAACTTCATCCATTGGGCTATGGTAGGGAGCTCCAGGTCGTGGTGGAGATCGACGTTTCTCACATAGAGGGGCGCCCCGGTCGCAACTCTCATGAATCGCATCTGAAGCGCCTGTAGCCGATGGATGTAGGAGGGGGCACAATGCGCAAATACTACGCTAGCGTATGTCATGCACGGTCGGATGCAGGCCTTGTACAAAGTCACCTTGTGTCTAAGGGACATATATATCGTTAACTTTAATTACTTGATTTTATTCTTTAGCTGGCATCACTGCCTACCAAATCCAGGTTTAGTAAACCTTTTAAAAAAAATCAAATGTTATCTTTACTTGTGCGTTGTTTACTGTTTGTGATGAAATGTCATGTCAAAAAATGATAACTGTCAGAATTCTACGGAACTAAAAATCAGAGTATAGTCTGTAATTTAAAGTGTTTACAGTATAAAATCAATATTATCAAATGAATATAGGTACTTGTTGAGATGTTGTCATAGACTGTTGCACTTACCATTAGTTTCGTATGTAATGTAATTAGTAAGTTCTGATTACAGAATTCCACAAGCGAAAGTCCAGCTAAGGCAGTGGAGGGTGCGGAGGGGGGTGTGGCAGAATTGGTTGACTTGGAACAGGAGTTATGCTCTCTGCGAAGAGGTCTCTCACAAGTGGAGGGTCTGACACCTTCTAGTGATCCATTCGGGGACTCTTTCATAACACCCCCACAGGTATTTTTTGGATTTTTTGTCCGCAATGATGCCTACATTATCTGTGGTTACCAAAATTGCGTTCCTTTGCATATCCTATACATACTAGACCTTTCTTGTGCCATTAAGCAGCTTATCCGATAATAAAATACACAAGGTTCCGTTTAGTATAAAAGTAGGGATAAAAATAGATACAACATTTTTTATTATCAACTTGTCAATAGGATAATGTTATTCATAGATCTCGTGAGCCCTCATTTTAGTCAAATTCCTGTATCCATACTACTATTCGTAATTGCTACGTGTCGTTGATATTGTCACGTGTCAATCCTCCAATCAAATTAAACTTGATTAAATCAGTGGTTTATCTTAAAATTTCCAGAAAGGATTACTTCCGCCTCCACCAGGCGCTGGTCGGGGCCGAACCACACCTGGAAGAAGTTCTGCAAGTCCTAGCAAACCATTGTCTTTTGACGTCCCTTCCGGACAGAGCCCGTCTTTGGGAGCCCCGGGGCCATCCGTGGGGCTTTCCGGACCCTCGGTGCAAGGCCTTGGGGGACCCGTGGCCTCTTTTGGATCAGACTTCGAACAATCCTCGCTAGTCGATAATGTTCCTGAACCATTGGTAAGTTTTTTTAGAGTTTGATACAGTTGTCTATGGTAGTAAAACCAAATAACCACAAACTATGGTTGTCTATTAATTACTTATACAATAAAATATCTTTGAAAATTTTGAGAATTACTACTAAAATAAGTTTAAATTTTCATAGCAAAATGAGGAATGATATATTGTTTCAGTATTAAATATATGAGTTATTTGGATAAAATGAATTTATGATGATAGTAATCAAAAGAGCATGCTTCATGTATAGTCCTTTTCACGAAAGAAGTCCCCCAGACGCGGCGCTGCAATCGCATGATGTAATGTTGCCATTTATGAGTAAAAAATTTACCTATTTTATTTACATTTAGCAGATGTAATTTATCAAGTAATATTATTTTCTGCATACTTCGATGAAACAATATTTCTGTTATGTAAAAAGTATATATTTATTTACTTATATTAGCGGTGTTCTACCTACTTACAGGGAAAAGTTGAGAAAATAGGGTAAAGAAAAGCAATACAATTTTTTATTCAGAGTTTTATTGCATAATTGTTGGGTTACAATTTTTTTCGATGTACACACCGCTGTTATACCTTCGTTTGTAATTCTTGTTACAGTTATTTCTGACACACCTGCAATTAAATTATGAACAATTAAAAATAATAATAACTTTAAGTTTATAATGCTTATGTAATATATGTTTTAATTTCAGTTACCTAGTTTCATCACGTTATGTATTTGTTGAATTTTGTCGCAAAAACGAATTTATATCATAAAAGTCCCATCAATACAGCAAAAAAATATTAAATGGCAACTCTAAAAAGTACCTGTTATGGCGGCAATTCTCTTCCGAACATTGTTTAGTTGTATTAAAACACCTTGATTCTTATGTTCCGCTTCACAGAACTCTTTCACCTTTAATATCATTTCTCGAGCCGAACTTTTTACAACTTTTGGCATTGTAATCAATCTTTAAAATGCACTAAGCTAGTTAAAAATTCACAAAAATCTACCACAACAAACGAACTTGATAACATCGACGAATGACAACATTGCCGACCTGTCAAATTTAGTTCCAAAAATATCCGCGGGACTTCTTTCATGAAAAGCACTATACTAAAAATGTTTGACGCTAACGTCTTCACGCTTGTCACGAACTATTGATAATTTTAAGAAACCAAACAATTCTAAACCAAATGCATGAATTTTTTTTTACTGAAGATGTTTTCATACTTCTCTCACGTTTAAGTCACGAAGGTGCTAGCTGTGTGGCTGGTTAGTTTGACAAGCGTATGGACCCGGCATAACTTAAATGCGATTTTTTAAGTTTTGCGTATTTGTTTAGTAATAAATGCTTATGAAAAACGTCTCGAAATTACATACCTGCACACCTTGCACTGTTTTTCCTGGAGCTTTTTATTTTATTTGTCTTTGTGTTCTAGGTACAGGTTGGCCATAATACTTGAAAATACAATTCCGTATTAATTTTGCTAGGAAAACCTAAGCCCAAAGCGATTGCCCGGCCATCCTGTACTTAGCCGTATCGGAATGCATGTCGTAGGCGAACAATGTATCGTGGCTGTCGCCGTACTAATGAAGCGCAATAGAATCGTGATGGGTGTTGCAGGTTGGCTCGGTCGCCGGCAGCCGCCCGGCGCCCTACGACGTATTCACCGAACTAGACCCTCTCGGCACCGGCCGGAGTAAACCTTACGTTGACAAAAAACTCTTCTTTCAGGAGCTCAAAAACCCACCAAAGAAAGTACTCAAAGACCTCGTCCCGACGACCTCCATACTAAACGATATATTACCGGTGACAGAACCCACGGACTCCTACGGTCCCACTACCACCATGACGTCCCTCTCTCGTCACTCGGGCGGAACGGTGTCGATAGTGAAAAACAATCAGAGTACGGGGTACACGGGCTTCTTTTCCAGCGATCCGTTCGCGGAGACCGATCCTTTCGATAATACCGACCCGTTCTCGGATACGTTCAAGGAAGACCCTTTTACGAGTATGCAAGAGTTTTCAAAGTCGAGTTTTTTGAGAGCCGAGGACTCGAAGAGCAAATTGAGCAAAGATCCTCTAGATAAGGAGATCGGCCTGGAAAATAGAACCGAAAAGAATGTGTTTAATGGTCCGCTACACGTGTCCTTACCTCCCGAACCAGTTCCTAAATCGCCGAGACTACAAAGGCAGGTGAGATTTTAGATTATAGAGCTGGTTGGCATTAACACCTAAAACACGTGGCTTTTTCGTAGAAGCTAATACACGAGGGAGCAGTGTTGGCCTAGTGGCTTCAGCGTGTGACTCTCATCCCTGAGGTCGTAGGTTCGATCCCCGGCATGGATCTATAGACTTTCTTTCTGTGAGCGCATTTCACCTTTGCTCGAACGGTGAAGGAAAACATCGTGAGAAAACCGGCTTACCTTACCCAAAAAGTCGACGGTGTGCGTCATGCACTGATCACCTGCTTGCCTATTAACAAATGATCATGAAACAGATACAGAAATCTGAGGCCCAGACCGAAAAAGGTTGAACACCACTGATTTTTTAAATACACAAAGGTCTATACATACAATTGTGTACTGACTAAAACAATAAATTATAGTTGAATTAATTTATTAATTATTAATAAAGAGTAGTTACTTATAATGTGAACAAAAAACTACATGTCTTCAATCTTCATAGCAATTTTTTGTTTAATTCCATAAAACTACTGAATTAAAAGCTTTAACTGATCAACGGCCGATGCGTAACTATACAATCTGGGGCCCGTGGTCAATTCTTTAAATGGGGCCCTTTTAGTAAAAATCGTTTCGTACTCAGTTTAATTTTAATAAACTTCGAGATTTTCAGCGTACTCAATTACATGTTGTATATGTCCCACTAATGGCCATAGGCCTCCTCTCTTAGGCGAGAAGGAATGGTCTGTAGTCCCCACGCTAGCCTAATGCGTATTGGAGACTTCACATTCATCCATAGAACATAATATCTCTTGAGCAGGGGCCCTCTTGGGTAGGGGGCCCGTGGCATTTTGCCAGCCCTGCCAGTCTATTGTTATGCCACTGTCAACGGCTATAGACAAATATGCTACGATCCCATACCGTTGAGGCGCTGTCGTTGGAGACTTATTTATTATATACGTAATATTCATAATGTGTATTTGTTTAATAGATGACAGACACAACCACTATCCGCCAGCGTCCACAGCCCAGTTCTAAGATGCCAGATAATGCGTCACCTCCTCCACCCTTACCCCCTAAGAAGGTTTTAGAACCGGGTTTGCCCCCGCCCAGACCGCCGCACGAGTATGAACCGGATGTGGAAGATTTGGAAACCGGACCGCCCTTACCGAAACCGGTTCGGAAGAAAGAGCCTGTGGTAAGATTTATAATAATTATTGCCTTTTTTTGAAATGTACAGTTTTTAAAACACAAAAAACATCATTCATCATTTGGGAGTCAAGCCTAGTTATACTCTTTTTGTTATGATATAATTCATTCCATGCACGAAGAGCTTGTAATGGTTGTAGCTCCTTACCAGCATCTTCTAAAACAAACTATGGCGATTACAAAGAGTGGTAGGCCAGCTCTTCTCATGAGAGTTTATTGTGGTACTTTCAAAGAGTACCTAGAGTTTTTACGCCGACTTTTTCTCTCGGCTTATACCCTGTCTTTTTTGCCGATGAGTAGGTTTGTCTACCTACAAATTGAATGACGTGGAATAAGTGATACCTGTATCTTATATTCCATAATAAACATATTTTATGTTACCCAAATGAATATATTATATTTTTTAAATAGCTATGAGAGCTATGCAATACACCTGTGTCAGCGCAAACGCTGCTCTATAATATCCGCATAAACAGTCTGTCTCGCTTTGTCGATTCTGTCTAGTTTTTAATATAATTTTGCAGGCGGACCGCAGTATGAAACCGCGTATGTCGTCAGTAACGACCAACAGTAGCGAGGACGAATACCTTGCGCCTGCGCCGCCGCCTTTGCCGGCCGCAAAGCGATTTGATATCACACTCTGTCAATTACTCACGCTGACTATGGACGAATTGGCCATTAGGTAATATTACCGATTGCATAACTTTTTAATTATTTATTTATTGAGTAATAGGGGAATGCGGAAAACACATTTCAGAGTTCTTAAGGGTAATCAAAATAATAGAACTGGACACATGCGTTAGGGGCATGTGTATTTAAAAACAAAAGAAATTTTAATTTAAATCGATAATAATTTTTAATCATTTTTAGTTTAAAGCATATTTGAATACCATAAAATTCTAGTAAAAGCCAGCTTTGCTGGTTGCTTTTGATGATTTATTACGGTAAAATAGCTTTATATCCAAAAAAATATAAACGATTTTAAAATAAATGGTGACTTTCACCAGTATTATACGCGAAATAGAACTAATTTGAGTGTACGACCAACCAGGCTCCAAAAGATAAACCACTCCTTATATGGAAATTGTATTCGTTTTTACAAGAAACTAATCAATAAAGCTTTTTATAAATTTGAGGAATACTTAAATGATCCTAATCGTTGGGATTGATTTGCTGCAGTTCAAAAAATTTGACAATACTTGGCGATTAAAAAGAGTGGCGGAAAGTTTCTTGCCAGTTCTTCTTACCCGCTCTACGCCCTTGACTTGCGAACTGGTAGTAAATGTAAATTTACAATTAATTTAACTTCTTTCTGAAAATTCATAAGTGTACTTGTTATCGTACATGAATAAAGATATTTTGAGTTTGAGTTTATAATTTTTAGACGAATATTTTTTAAAGGAACTTGTTTGATTTAAAACATGTTTCTTGTGCAGATTGCGTGTACCGGCGACGACACTATCTTCAATGACGTTGCCACAACTGACTGAGTACTTGCGTTCTTATTTAGCGGCCGATGTCGAACGGGCGGTAAGTTATTACTGTTTTGTTTAATTTGTAGCACGAAATAAATAAGTTTAAAAATTCTACAAGAATCAGACCTAGATCTAGTATCACTTTTTATTCCACGATTCCATTTTTACGTATTTAATCCGTGAGTTAGCTTGGTTAAATAACACAACTCCCGAGAAATTAATGTTTACGGTGGATATTCTTTATTATTATTCATTACTAAACCTTTACAGCATATACACGTTGAGCCATCAAAAGCCAAAGAGAAAGAAAATCTAACACCTATACTCTCTAATACAAGAATGCCTGAAAAGATTACTCCCTTACCATCGCTCGCAAATGACTTCAAACCACAGTTCGAAGACAACTTCGCTCCAACCGACTCTGCAGACACATTCGTTGCTAACTTCGATGACTTTGACCAAAAGGCAAATAGCTCTTATGACAGATATGCGGCGTTTAGAGAAATACAAGAGCAAGAATTAAAAGCTAAATCAATACTTGATCCAAAAGAGCCCGCAAAAGAAGACAAAGAACTCACACACATTCAAGAATTAGTAAAGACTGAAGACAAAAGTCCACTTAAATCGTTAGACGAGTTGACGCTCAATACGTTCAATATGTTCAGAAATTCAGTCAGTCCGAAACCAGTTGACGCTAAAATAGAAGATGTTAAGAATGTTATGATGAATCTACAGTTAGAAAAATCGAGACGTAGCGTATCGCCGCGAGAGGAGAAACTGGACGAGACCGATAGATATGCTGCATTACGGGAAATCACAATAACAGAGCCACAAGATGACTTCGAATCTATTCCCCCCGAAGTTCCTAAAGAACGAAAGAAGTCCGACGAGAAATCAGATGGCTTCGACAATTCGGATTTCTTCGACTGTATTGACAACAGTTCGTTGTCGTTTACGCATGTTGAAGACGCTTTTAGGAAGAGTCCGGCTGTGAAAGAAAGAGAAGAGGAGAAGATAATTGAAAAAAGTGAGACGCCCATAGATATTCTACCGGTTAGTTTGCAGCCGCCTCAAAGGCTTTCGGCTGGGTCTATCAGCGATGTTGCTAGTGGATCTTCACCTGATACTAAAGGTACTTAAGCTTTTCACCTACTCTAAATAATAACGATCTTAACATTTAAACTGAAATATTTCTGAACCAATTTGACTTAGGGTCCTACAAGACAAAAGAGTACCAATTCTTAAAAGGGCGGCAACGCACTTACGAGCCTTTTGCCAATGTGAGTGTGTATCACGGGCGCCGGTATCACTTGATATCAGTTTCCACCCCAGTTGCCCCCTATTAAATTAAATATCAATAAGATGGCTATTACTTTGTTTATAAAGTAAATTCTCACCTACTCAATCTCACACACTGTTTTATTGTGTATTTTTATATTATTTTTATTGCTCTTAAATGTGTAGTATTCTACGGATTGGATATTTGTAAATATGTGAGGAACATGTATACTAACTTTTTTTAGTATAGTAGTTTTATTCTAAGAGTACATTGTCTTCACATATAATTATTTAACTAATGTAAACAAAATATCTTGCCCATTCTTCTCCACACGAAACTACCTTTTGGAAGGGGCAACTAGAATCTTCTTTATATTTTATTTGACGTTCAAAGGTGCCATTTTAGGTGGTCTAATTGAAATAAATGATTTGACTTTGATTTTGACTCAATTTATTCGTTTTAACGTTGAAGAAAAGACAATATTAAAAATGATAAATGTCCATGGATAAATTAATTAACGTGCTAGTTTTGTGTGTCGCATGCGCAGAGCGGTGTGTGGGCAGCGGTGGGCTGAGGCGTCTGGCCTGGAATGAGGGCTGGTCTTCAGACTCGAGGGACTCAGAGCCGCGGAGGAGAAGGAAGACGCATTTTGGACAAATAGGTACACCATAACCGCATTACCAATGTTGGGAGCTCTTTAGCAGACTTCATTTGTACTGAATGGCCTTGTTGCAATGAAATTTATCGGAGATATTTTTTTACTGGACTTTATTCGGGACTTATTTAGATATTTCTGGGACTTTTCATTGATCTTCTTTAAGGCAAGTAAGGGTTTTGTCTACCGACCCGAAACCATATATCACATATTCAAAACAATTTATCTATTTAGCCGATAGTTATACCATTTTTTATAGAACAGGGGGCAAACGGGCAGGAACCTCAACTGATGTTAAGTGCCCAGTCAGTATGAATGAATCACTTCGAATATTTTTTTTTTTGGCTTTTGCGCTAATGGCTAAGTGCGCATTTAATATTAGCTCGAACGGTAAAGAAAAACATCGTAAGGAAACCGGCTTGCCTAAACCCAAAAAGTCCTATTTGTAGTGCTACTGATTTATTTTTTATAATATGAATTAGCTTGTGAAAGTTGTTCTAATGAAAAAGAAATTAAGTCGTTCCCCTAGACATTATTATCGAACCCCCTTTAGAAATCAATGTTTTTATGTAACAGTTCAAACATCATCGTCTTCCCGCGATGCGTCCCCGTGGGAGGAAGAAAGGTCGATTCGACACACTACACGACGCGACAGAGAGTCACGGTATTCTATTATACTTTTTACTTTATAAGCCACAATAAATTTTATATATAATTCTAGAGTTCCCAAAAAGGCCAGTTGTATATCTATCTTAAACAATTTTAAAATAAATATGTCCCATTACATTCCAAAGTTGTTTTAGAACTCTTTAGTAAAGCAAAATATTAGGAAAAACAAAAATTTATTTCATTATAAAAAATAATTTTCAATTTTTGTTCAAACAGCCACAACTCATCAGGTTCGCGGGAATGCTTGGACTCCGGCAGTGGACGTGAGAAGGAGAAAATAAGAGACAAAAGAGAGAGTAGAGATCAACGCGATTCGGGAAGTGGAAGGGATCGAAGGGATCTCAGTAGGGAAAAGAGAGATAGACGTAGTCGTGATCGCGATGATTGGGATAGAGATAGACCATACCGGGAAAGAGATTACAGGGATTCAAGAAGCCGCGAAAGATCTAAAGATTACAGGGAAATGGAGCGACATAGGAAATCACGGCACTCGTATGATGATGATGAAGAGTTAGTATTATAATTTATATGCATCAATTGGAACCATTTTCTATACTCGTGAACGGGTGCTACTTGTGGTGACTGGTCGTACTTGAATTCGTGTATGCGGTGATGTTAATTATTTCGACTTTGTGTTTGCGTATTGTTTCCACGAGAATGTAAGTGCGTGCTCCTATTTCACCATGCCTCCTGCTGATAGAGGACTTGTCCTCTATCTTTGTTTTTAATTTATGTTATTATTATTAATTACTTAAGATGTCATGTGAAACATGGCGTCATGGTTGCAACTCCTTACAAACGTTCTGTAATAAAAAACATGGCGATTAAAAAGGTTGGCGGAGAGTTTATTGCCAGTTCTTCTCTTCCGTTCTACGCCCTTGATTTGAGAAGTGGTACTAAATGTAAAATTAGAAGCATTTCATATACATTTCTTTTTTTTGACGATCATAAATGTATATTGTGTTACCTATATGAATAAATGATTTTTGACTTTGATTTTATAGTCTTTGTTTGGTTTTGGAAAGTCTCGTGGAAAAGTTTTAAAATTCTATTATTGTAAGAAATTTCAATTTTTTCCATTTTAAAGATCCACAACGCTGACATCTTGTCAAAACTTTATAACAATATAATAAATAATAATAACATTGCGTCCAATAGGACATATATTGCGTCGTCAATATTTATAAGACAAACTCAAACTCAAAAACTTAATATTCATATAGATAAACAAGTACACGTTATGAACGTCAACAGAAGAGATGTTAAATTGATTCTCAATTTACTACCAGTTCGCATGTCAAGGGCGTAGAGCGAGCAAGACAATTCAACTTGTCCAAAAGAATCTTTTGGCTGTCGTAAGACAGTAACTATTCTAATATATAAATAACAATACAAGGCCACGAATTATTGTTTATTTTATAATATAACTTTCAGCTACAGCGACGGCTGTGGATCAGGCAGATCTTCACCCAGAAAAAGATGGCCAGAACAGAGGTGGAGAAGAGACGGTAAGTTATTACTATAAATACTTATAAACTTCAATTTTATTTCAATTTTTTTTAAATAACGAAAGATTATTTAGTAAGGATTTCTATTCGTCACGCTAAGAAGTTATTAAAATGATCTAGACGATTTAGAAAGAAGTAGTTTAGTCAACTGGAAATTACAAATGAAAAATAATACGTGCGTACAAAGTACACATGAAACTTCTTTGGCTAACTAATTTATAAGTCTTGTTCTCTTGATTTCCTAGACTTAGAGGGAGGGAAAAAGGAAGATATGTTAGGAATTTAATTGCCATTAAAATACAAGTGGCATTTTAATTTACAATGCGATTGAGATGTCAATAAATTATTTTGCTTAAAATATAAAATACTCATATTTCATAAATTCTCTTTTCAACATTTTAAATTAGAATTTCATAAGGTAATTCACCCTTCTCACTATCTTTCAATCGGTCTCAAACGCTCTCTAGCTTTCGACAAAAAGGCTGCACATCTTCGTGACGTTCCGTAAAAATTATACCTTATGCGCCTAAAGAAGTTTCACTTCAAAAATATAAAGTACGTAAACTACAAAAGGTGTTAATGTGTGTGTTTTCTTTAATAATTTTTTTAAATTTATTTAAAGGCAAAGATAAAAGAGCCTCTGGGATTTTATTAAATAAAAGTATCCCTTTTCCCAAAAAAGAATTATTAAGAAGAAACTTTCGATAGTCTAGTACGGGGAAATTGCAGCCTGCGTTTGTTCCGAGTATTAACATTATGCGTATGTTCTATTCTAGTCAACTTATCACTATTTTTTTTTCAATATTAAGGTAATATAAATTATTACAGAAAGGCATTATGGATCTCTGGGCTGGAGAGAAACAAGGCGTCGTCATGAGTTAAGGCAAGCTGAAGACTCTAATGAACGAAGGTGAGTTGTATCAGTTCATCAATTCTTTGCATTCAACATAATTTTTTCAAAATGAAATTTGAATATATAGAAAACTTACACTACTTAATTTTCTTTAGATTCTTATTTTTCGTGTCGATTTTTCCACCATTTCTTTCTCTAACCATAGAATGCCATCAACATATACCCTGGGTTGGCCTGGCCGTCGTTCTGGCAGCCACCGCGAATCTAACAGAGACCTTCGGGACTCAGGACGCGAGCATTCGGGACGGGACTCCCGAGAACATCGAGAATCGGGTCGGGACTCCGGCCGGGACTCAAGGGATCCGCGGGATTCAGGACGAGAATCAGGTCGAGATTCCCGGGACCCCAGAGATTCTGGACGGGAGTCGGCGACTTCAAATCGGGACTCCATACGAGATTCCCGCGATCCTCGAAGGAGGAGGCGTGAAGAAGCCAGAGTCCGCCCCAACTATAGGTTCTCCAATGATTTCTCGCCTCGAGAAAAGGAGCATTCTCCGTTCGATAATGACTATCAAGAATCGCCCGCTGTTATCAAGAAACGTGCGCCGTATTCGAGTCTAGAAGGAACGAGGTTCGTGCCCATTTTAAATAACTTCACAAATTCTAGATTCTCTTAAAATATAGGGATACTTTTCTTAATACCCATAAATATTTTGAGATTTTATTATATTTTTAATGTAGTCTAGTAGTAGCCTTTAGGCTTGCTTTCTTGCCATTAATTATCCAACACTCAGAGATTTATATATGTATTTAACTAAAGCGATTTAAAAAATATGTTCTAACTTGGATTATATATGTCCGGACCAATGGCGGGCGGTACTGTCAGCTGCCATTGTCATTATATGTCATAGACATTAACAACGCCAAAGTAGAATCAGTTTGAAACCGTTAAATGCTTATGGTATAATCGATTTGCTAATATTAATTGATCTACAAATTCACTTTATCCATGGTACTAATAATTCCATAGTCATTATTATTATTAAATGTAATTCATTGTATACCAGCTGACAGTAACGCCACAGCTCCAACATTTATATATCTTACGTATATATAAAAATTATTTGGTGTATGTCTTGCCTTGGTCTCAGCTCGAGAATGGCTGGATCAATTTGGCTAATTATGATCTTGAAATAATTGTGGAAGTTCAGGGAAGGTTAAAACGGTGAGAAACTTAATAGGTAAAGAAAAATATTAAAAACGATAGTTGAATTTCACAATAAAAACTGTTAATGGGTAACATTTGATGTCTTTTGTCTTTTTATAAATAAAGAATCTATTGGTCATATATTTAAAGATGCCTTTAGAAATTTGTGTTTCATAGCTAGTAGTCATAGCATGATTTCCGATGTCTTTGGTCTGTTTTGAAAATGTTGTATTAAGTTTTGATACAAATATGTAGGTGAGACGAAGTTCACAAACAATTCTTTTTTTTAGATTTGCCTTCGAAGAGGATACAACAGCGTCCCCTATGAGCGGCAGTTCGGCTCGTGCCAGAGACGGTGACTCGCCAGCCGCGCGTTTCCGATTCGACTCTGACTCGATCTCGCCTCGCTCCATGTTTGAGGACGACTTTACGTTGCCCCACGTGCCCCATATTCGTCCTCGCACTGCATCTATCGCTGAAGAGGAGGAAGGGGACATTCCCCCTCTTAGAACCAAACCGCCCCCCCATAAAGACATTAAAAAGTCAGATTCCGTCAATATTTTCACACGCGAGATCGACCCGTTTGAGAATGACGCGTTTTTCGCGTGCACTGGGTCAGATAAAGTCGCAAAAAGGGAGAATTGGCCTGGGGACTTTGTCGCGTTCGAAGATATATGAAATTTATAGTATGAACTCTTTAAAGGGACAATTACTTAACCTTGATCTGGGTGGTTAGAATGTAAAATGAAAGACAACCGCGTTTCGCTTGATTGTCGAAAGGAACGATGTCTTGTGTAGTCTGTGATTGATATAGACTATAGAGACTGACCTATCAAAATCAAGCAAAATGTTGAGTTTTTTACATTAAAATCGCCCAGGACAAATTTTTAAGTTTATGGATAATTTTTTATTCATGAGATTTTGACACACTTAGCTCGTATGTGTCCCAAGCAAAAGATCGTTTAAAACTGCAAGTACCGCAATAATTATAGATACAACATGAATTTACTGTACCAAACTATGGCTATTATGTGACAGCTATAAGTATGATCTCAAAAGGATAAGTTTCAGTGTTTTTTAAGCTTTATACTTTAGTTAATTATCTACACAACTACAAAAAAAATACACTGTACCACAGACTATTTTCATGTCATTTATAATAAAAAACAATGTTTTGTCTGATTTCAATTATTGTATACCGTGTACCGTAATACTGTTTTTTCATGGTATATTAAAAAATATATATTTTACCTATTGTCACTAACGTCTCAGTTTTCCTGTGATATAGTGTAAAACTTATAGGGGTCACATTGCGATTTTATATATAGTATATAATAATAAGGGTAAATAGCTTGCCATAAATTTTTTTGTATATGTTGAATTTAATAATTTAATATAATTAACAAATTTTAGGCGTTGTATATCAGCGGATTCCAGAGAATTGATTGCAATGATTTGGCTTGCCATACAAATCAAATGTTACCATTCTAGAAAAATATTACATAGTGGACTAAAGATAGTAAACTATGTAAAGAATATGTCTTTAGTACACGATTTATAAGGCCGTTTAATAATTATTGAATATGTATGTAATTATTTAATTGAATTTGTGTAGTGGAGAGTCTGCAATGTTACGCTTCGAAAAAAATCTATTAGTTTAATTATTATGGTAGTATTATTAAATTATACTATAATTGAATTTATTTTCGCCAGATTGCACTTCAATGTTAACTGTTAAGGCACAAAAGTGTGAATTCGAGTCAATTTGTAAATATTTTGCTATTTTTATGACGCTTTGTATATAGGTAATATATACTCACGTTTTTATTGTTTGAACATTGAATTCTTTAACTCTATGATATAATTTGCCAATATCATATCACGTAGGCAGCCTTCCTGTATATTAACAACATGAGGATCTGTACTCTTAGCACAAACTTAAAAATGTTAACGTTAAAGAATAGTAGAAAATGTATGAAAATTTTGCATATTACCGTAGACGTATTTAAAACTATAAGGAGGGGGTATTCTTATTTTCATACTAAATATATGGAAAGCCTCATCTTGGTGTTGCCAACCTACAATACTTATTATTGTTACTCGTGTATTACATTTAAATAAATCGGATAAATACGATGATTTATATTATAACTTAAAATAAATAAAGTTAAAGAAAGAAGCGTTGAAAAATGTGTAGTTTATCTATATATATAAAAAGTCGTAATAGTTACACTATTTATAACTCAAGACCGGCTGAACCGATTTGGCTGAAAATTGCTGGGTAGGTAGAATAGAATACTTTTTATCCTGTTTCCGTAGGACGTGACATAAACGTGGTATAACAAAACGCAACTCACAAAAAACTAAACATTTATCAGTCTAGCCGTTTATTTCATAAAAATGGTAAGTAACGTTATGTTATCTACGATTAATGATGATTGAAAATTTGACAATCAAAAGTTTGAAGTTCATCGGTCATATGTATTAGTGTATCGATATTATCAGTAACAATGCCATACCAAGAAGTTCGAATCTATGACAATAAAGCCATAATGCAATAAATGGGTGGACTGATTTTGATGAGTGTTTAAGTGGACTCGTGAATAGTTCAGATTAATTACAATCAGATGTGTGTACAGCACAACGTCTGTCGGGTCCGCTAGTATGTAAATAAAAGAAACTTTACAGCCTATACGAATGAATCGCAGTTTGTGCTAAAGGTACAATTCGAAGTAATTTAATCGCTATTTATCTTTGAAATAGGTTATGTCTTCAAATAATTGTTAGACCCTGATTTGAAATTAATCACTTTTTTATATTAATTAAAAGGGACTTAAGTTCCCTTATTTAAAGTTTAAAAGACATTAATGTCTTTGAATTCTTTATACTTTCGTTAAAATTGTGGGTAAAAGCATTTAAAATATTTAATTTAATGTATTAATTACCTAATCATTTGATTTTGTATTATTTAATTTAAAATTAAACTATGCTGTTTTTTTAACAATATCAAAACCTAAATACTCTTCTCAATGTATTTACTATTTAATTATTTAAGAGTTTTGTTTATCATAATTACTCTTTTTCTTCAGTTGTTAAATCTGAAACTCATTTTTTTTATTATAACCAATGAATCTAAAGTCATATAATATTGTAATTTATTTCTGTGATATTTTTATTACTATAAGATTTCGTTGTGCGTATTATTTTTTTCTTAATAAATGTTTTAGTAAGTTTTACGGACAATCTAGTATTCTTTTTAATGTGTTTAATTATTGTGCCTACTTGTAGATTATCATTGAATCTACCGTAAATTACTAGTGCATGCGACCTCGGTGACGTTACCAAAACTTAAAATAACATTTTTTATCTGAGATCACGTCTATCTGTGTTTAAATGTGTCGGCGGTTAGCGTCAAACCATACTAAACTTATATTGATACATACAATTATATTACATTAGTAATTATAAGATAATGATATAACATATTAGTAAATTTTGATAGACAAACAATTTATAAACTTATCCAAATCGTCGCTTTACACTAGAGCAATAATTATTGTCAAATTATTGCTATTTTATTAATAAGCAATTAATGTTATTTAAGTATTTATTTCCCAATATTTCAAACTGTATGTAGTTTTTAGTTTAATTATTAACAACATTGACAAAAAAGGACTTGGAAGATAAGGTTTCGTCTTTTATTAGCTTATTCCTAATAAGTAATAAATAATATAAGAAGTATATTAGTATATAATATAATAGTATGTGGTAGAGGGCAGATTGAAGAGGCTAGCCGGCGCAACGTCAATAATCTAGGCTTTATTTTAAAAAAGTCAGTCCTCACTCGTTTTCAATACCTACGTGGAACTATTTATCAATAAAAAAAGCTTTTCAAAGCTTGTGTTATGGGTACTAGGCAACGGATATACATACATTTTATAGATAGACAGACATATAAATACATATTTAAACACCCAAGACCTAAGCACAACACTAAATGCTCATCACATCGATGTTCGTCTCAGCCGGGGATCGAACCCGGGACCCATGGATTCGCAGTCAGGGGTACTAACCATTAGACCAATGAGTCGTCAAATTATAATTATTGTTAATATTATTTTCGACTTTTCAGTACTTTACACCTCATGATGGTAACTTTTAGCTATAAAAAGTCACTAGGTGGTCGCGAAACGTTTTACTATACTTGGGTACAGAAAAACGTTACGGCGCGTTACATGGGGAGGGGTGTCAATAATCTCCAAAAATTGCGTGACGTAATACTTGAACGCTCCCAAGAAAGTTAAGGACCAACAACATTTCATTATTTTAACGCAGTTTCTATCCTCAAGTTGTTACTCTTTAGCATAGAGAAATAATATATACTGGGAAATGGGAATAGAGATTAGAGAACCATCTTACAGCTTTTTGTCATATCATAAACTATACGTCATTGTGAACGCCATCTCTTATCGATATCGAAAACTAACTGTATGTATGTGTGTGTGTACCAATACATAGATATGCACTTTATAAGGTATAGAGAATTAGGTGCAAGTACTACAATGGTATAGATTATATTGGGCTAAACTTTCCAAAATCTACCATCGATTTGAATGCCCATATTATTATTGTGTTATTTTCCCATTTGTATGGAAAGTAAAAATAAATGCATCTCATGAACCGTAAGTTTCCTCAACTTAAAATTTGAAAACGAATTTTTTTTCGAAAACGCTTTCTTTTAGCGAGTACTATCTACAAAAAAATATGGGCATTCAAATCGATGGTCCATATTGGGAAATGGGAAGTTTAACCGTAGAATCTAGGAAATCGTCTATAAAGGGCGCCATGGTCGAACGAAAAATCACGTTGTATGAGACTGTCCCCCCCCTGGTCTTGTGCACTATGGTGTTGCGTCAACGGCCATTCACATGACAGATATACATCTAAAGTCAAATAACAAGAGCACGAATAATTCTAGTCTGTGTTGAGAATTTATCTATATTCTGTGTCCTATGTTTGAGAAATGTAAATTCAAACAAATGACGTGAAATAATAACGTCTTACTAATTTGAATTGTTTAATAAAGTGTATGAACGAATTAAATGTAGGACATAGTAGAATGGCGGACATTGAAGAAGAAAATATGCTTTCGTTTCATACCGAAATTGGGGTTGGTTTAATGTTATTTTTGTAATATATTGTAATTTTATTTATCGGCGCTTGTCCTTTACTGACGCCACACGGCAATCACAACTCAAATCGTTCTTTAGTTTTGGTTGTAAATATTATACTTTAATTTAGTGCTTATTTGATGAATTGTTTTGTGACGATGTTAATAAACAACATATGTTAATAAAAAAACCATTTAAATTAACTGCCATGTTTTTGTAGTATTTTTATTTACCACGATATTTCAGGAGGAAAGTTCTGTTGGTGGTAGCTCAAAAATGATGATGCTCATGAACAATATTCACTCCAATTTAAATCACTACAGACAGGATCTCACACAACATACTCGGAGTTTGTATCATTGTGAAAGACAGCCATCTCCTATGTCATTCAGATGTGGTTTTGAGGCCAACAGATTTAATTCTAACAAATATCCAAGTTCCCACAGATCTGTTTTAGAGTGTAGGAGTAGATCTCCACTTTCATTGCGTAGTGGGGGTGAGTACTACTTTATATATTATGTTATTAGAATAAAAGCTACTGTCAGTCTGGGCCTTACTGCCTAATGTTGATCTAAGTCTATCTTGAAATTTACATATCTAAAGAATAAATATATTTTTTTAGATTTTTTAACAGCCTTAACATGCTCTTTTATTTGCTAATATATAATTAAATATCTAGTATGATAAGTTACTTGATGACTTTCCTTTTGTTTTAGACAGTGTAAGGAGTGCCATTGACATAACAAATGCCCTTAAGTGTGAATCATTTAATACACATGAATTACAAATGATTAAAAATGTGGTTTGTCGAAAATTAAAACAACAATTAAGAAAAAGATATGAAAAAAATAGAAATAGGTTTATGTTACTAAACACAAATAATAATAAAATTAAAAACATTCATAGAAAAATTGTTTCAAGTGGAGAAACTAGTGATTCTCCCATAAGTAGCAATGAAGATGGTGAAAACCAATCAAATAAAATGGCCACAGTGTTTACAGGACCACAAATCAGTCAAGTTAATAAATCTTTAGTAACAACTACAAAAAATAATATTCATCTGCTAACAGATCTTAGAATGCCTGTTCAAAAAAACATGTTATTGAATTCCCACAAAAACAATAACCATTTAGGGGAAGTAATGAAACCAGACTCAACTCTAGTATGCAATGAAGAAAGAACACTTAAAGAAATAACAACTAAAGAATGTCCACTTCAATCACAAAGATTTACAGAAACAGCAACAACCACTAAGAGGAATAATTTGATTGAGCAACATAAGAAAACAGAAGAACAGAATTGTTGCAGCAGTGAAAATGAAGGTAACTTTTCTGCTTATGATAAAAGAAAACGGTCCCTAAAAGATCAATGTTACAACAATGAAAAAAAAATAAACCTTTCAAGCCCAATATCACCATTTAAACATTTGACAAAAGACGTGTTTAAGAAACCGTTAATGCCTATGACAAAGGCTGCAGGAAAACATGTGAATATAAAAGATGTGATTTCCGAGGCTACAATGCAGCCTTTGAGTGGATCCAATCAGAAAGATAAAAAAAAATCATTAAGACAAATGGAGGATTTAAAAATAAATGAAGTTTCATTGAAATCTAGTTTTTCAAAGAGAAAATTATTTACTCAAAAAGATCTCTTAAGTGTTAAAGTAGCAAGTGATGCTGCCGGAGGAAGTCCTCAAGCAAAAGTTGACAATAAAGAAAAGAATAAAGCAAGAAAACTTGTGACATCACAGTCTTGTCTAAATAGAAATGTTTCTGATGAGGAAGACGATGTATTGGGCTTAATTAAAAAAATAATTCCTGCTGAACAAATTAATTCAACATCTAGTAAAATTATTAAAACAAACTCTGCTTGTGATGACAAATGTAACAGTGATGTCAGTGATACGTTTACAGATGAAACACTTAATAGCACAGCTTTTGAAACAGATTCTAGAAAGGATAATATTCAAAAGAGTAGCTGCCAGCAATGGCACAATGGCCGCTCTATACTTAGAGATTGCAGTGTTATTATAAACAAACATGCAACCGCAAATATGGTTCAAAGTAAGTTAAACAATTTTATATGAATATAGACCAAAAGACTGAAAATTGTATTAGGTTCAAAGAATTGAAAAAAACTATAAGATACTATTGACTCAGTTTTACTAGAATTATTAAAAACATTGTTTTTTACAGTTTTAGGAAGGCTATTCTGCAATATCTACATAAACTCTCTTTTTCAGGGTCCAAATGTGTGAAATCTTTTTGGGATACTGATATTGAAAGTGAAAAAGAATCTGAAACTGTTCCCGCCTGCAAATTATTCAATGCCGAAATAAAAGGTACATTTCAAAAATACTATCATTTTGAAACTAAGAATAAAATTATGTTTTCGAGATTAGTGTATGTACTGCAGACAAACAAAAGTAAAAACTTATTGTGCTCTTTCTTTTGCATATATTTATTGAATATAACTAGTCTAGTTAATTACATTTGTGAAAGACTCAAATTTGTTTTGTTCAGAGCAATGCCATACAAAAAATGAAATTTGAACACTGAAATTTTGCAGGTCAATTAAATGATGCGACTTCATCAACTCTTAATACCACAAAACATCAAATAAGTAAGAATGTAGGTAAAGTTTTAACAGTGCAAGATTTGATAAATAAAAGGAATGCTAAGAAGAAAACATTGAACATGGATATAAAAGTCTCAAATGATAAAGAAAAAAAAATGAGGGAAAACATTAAAAAAGCCAGCAGTGAAATTCCACAAAATGATAAAGAAAATATAAATACAAAACAGAATGAACAAAATAAAGTAGAATCTATAATAAATAAAAAGAAGAAGGAAACTTTAGGTCAGTCTAGCCCTGTCAAAAAAAATGCTTTTAAGAAGAAACAAACTGGCACTAAAGAAAATTCAGAATTGAAGAGGAAAGAATGTAAGAGATCAAAAAGTTCTAACAGAAACTGCTCTGGATGTTATAGTACCACAAATAACATGAAAAATGGTATTAAGAAACAAAGATATTTAAGGACAAAACCTGTTCTAAATAGCTCCCTTAATACTAGTGATAGTTTAAACATTTCAAGAACAAGGTCCAAAAAACAAAATGCAAATGTTGATTCTTCAAAGGAAAATATTTCTCAACTTTCTGAAAATGTCAACATTACTTTGCTAAGTTTAAGGCCACGAAAACTAATCAAACCTTCAAGGACTAAACCTAATCTAAATAGCTGCCTTAATACTAGTGATAGTTTAAACATTTCAAGTTGGACAAGGTCCAAACAACATAATGCAAATCTTCATTCTTCAAAGGAAGATATTTCTCAACTTTCTGAAAATGTCAACATTACTTTGCTAAGTTTAAGGCCACGAAAACTAATCAAACCTTCAAGGACTAAACCTAATCTAAATAGCTGCCTTAATACTAGTGATAGTTTAAACATTTCAAGTTGGACAAGGTCCAAACAACATAATGCAAATCTTCATTCTTCAAAGGAAGATATTTCTCAACTTTCTGAAAATGTCAACATTACTTTGCTAAGTTTAAGGCCACGAAAACTAATCAAACCTTCAAGGACTAAACCTAATCTAAATAGCTGCCTTAATACTAGTGATAGTTTAAACATTTCAAGTTGGACAAGGTCCAAACAACATAATGCAAATCTTCATTCTTCAAAGGAAGATATTTCTCAACTTTCTGAAAATGTCAACATTACTTTGCTAAGTTTAAGGCCACGAAAACTAATAAAAAGTAAAAAAATTGCCTAAAACTAAACCAAGATTTAAAAATCTTGATGAAACCTAATTGAATTTCATTATCATTATGTTATAATAATTATATAAATGCATTTATTTAGTGTAAGTAAATAACTAGTTATACTTTTATAGAAATTGGAATTTTATTATATATTATACTTAAATCTTATTATATATTATACTTAAATTTTATGGACCTTTAACTATTATTTTAATACACAAATTTTTATAAATTTGTAGCATTTATACCTTATGATAATATATGAGTTTGATTTAATTATTGTTTTTTCGTGTTTCTAATGAATACCTAATTAAATAAAGGCCATTTAGCAATCTCCATCCACATTTGCACATCATCTTTTAATATATGAAAATCTCAGCATATGTTTCTAACAATAAATATTGTGATAACATAACCTGATACACTGGATTGCATCGCTTACGGCTTCATAAATATCATAAAATTAAAAATTGCTCGTGACTCGTGAGTCGTGCATGTGCACGTATTGATACCCTAATTTAAATATGTATTATGTAATAGATTTAATAAAATATAGAATCTTACGCCTGTGGTAAATGCATAGTATTGACACGTCAATGACACGCACAGTATCCAGCTAACGTTTTTTTATTTGACAGTGGAAATACTTATTCAATGTAGCTTTCAAGAAACTGTTTAAAAAGAATTAGATGGGTTTTTGACATTTGTTGTATGCTTGTAGTTTTGTGATTTGTCAAAATAATGATGAGTAAATACTAAATAGCTAACAGCTGTTTTTCTTTTGATTTAACTAAAAGTGTCTACGTTTATAAAAGGTAGATATTTTTGTAGTGTAGGTCATGCTAGTTACTATTAGTTTTAATATTAATCTTGAAAATGAAACAAAGGTAAGGGCTAGGCATTGTCCGTTTGCTAATTAAAAGTTAATGTTTATGTTATTTTGTAAATAATTAGTTAGTATTTTTATCAGGACGCGTCTATTTCAAAACGGGGATGAAATTGTTAGTGGTATGAATAGCACTATGGACAATGCTTTAAACTACAATGGAAATATACAGTTGCATAGAATAAAGCCACAAGATCATTTCATTGAAGCACAGGTTCAAGAAGGAGACACTTTGCAAGCCATTGCCCTTCGATTCCATTGTTCTGTAAGTATCGTAATCGTGACTTGTTCTAAACTAATTACTTCCCACGTGAGTAATTATTCAATTGATTTGTAATGAAATACAAATCTTAATAACTACTTAACTACTCAATTTTTTTATATAGAACTACACTAACATCTAAGTTATATATGTATATGCAGTGTAAACTACATATCACTCCATTTTACATCAAACTACATAAAATGTGAAAATAACTTGACTTTGGTGGGTTTGCCATGTTTTGCATGTCTAATGTAACATTTCTTTTTGTATGACTTTCCTTAATGCCAGAAAATAGGTTTCTTTATGAGATTGAACTGTGTACAAATATATTCTTTTCAGTGAAGCATGCTGTATTATAAAATATTCTTATTTTTTGCAGATATCAGAATTAAAAAGAATTAATCATATACATAAAGATAATGAAATTTTTGCCAGACATACAATCAAGGTACCCGTTACACCATATTCTGTTCTTACTGAAATAGTACCTAACTCAAAAGGTCCAGAATCAATTCCTTCAACATCTAAACATGCCCCTACTTTACTTACAATGGAAAATTTATTGGAAAGTCCTTTGCAAAACAGGCTACAACCGAAAGATAAAGACGGAAAAGATGCTGATTTCGAAATAGATTGTAATGCTGTTGTATTAAACAGCACACTTACACCATCTGTTGTTCCATATACAGATATAGATACTAATGAATCGGTTTCTGAAGATACACAGCTATTACCAAATAAAGAGAGAGAATCTGTAGAGACGGTAGTAGTTAAACAGTTGACATCACAAGGAGCTGATTTTGGCTTGAAGTGGTTCCATCTTTTATGTTTTATACTTTTACTAGGAGTAATTGCACCCATTGTATATGTACTGTTCATTTTAGGTAAACATGAACATTCAGATATTCCACCATTACATCCAACATGATTGGAGACTTTCTAAGATTGCAGAGCTTTAAAACATTTTGACCTTTTTTACTATTTATAAGAAAATGACGTGATTTTATAATAAATTGTATTGTAAGTAACTTCTTTGTTTACTTGATACTTAGAAAAATTATCATTGAAAAGATAAGGAAGATTGATAACCAATATAATGTGAATTAATCATATGATGTTTAGAATTCATTTTGATCTGATTTCATTAAAACTATGTCTGAAAATATTGTGTAATAACCTGCCTATTAACTGTGTTGTTGTGACCAATAAAAATAAGGAAATAAAACAAATTTTTACAAAATAAATTTATTATACTTCTATATTACTCTAACAATTGATGTTATTGCTAGAATTATAAATCAATCTTTTGCATGTTGACACAGTATGTAAAAAAATTGTGATAAATGCTCAACATTATAAAAAATTATAAGAACATTACAACCCGTAGCAATATTTTAAGACTTCATACAATGAAGAATCTATGATCTATGTAAAATATTTAGAATAGGTACACAATGAGCCTCAGAGTTGCCAGTTAAGGCAACATTATGAAATCAATAATTCCCACCGCGGCCTCCCAGAGATGGGTTGCTTTCATGGACACTGAAAAAAAAAGACACTGACTTAATAGAGTGCTAAAAGTATAAAATAATACAATTAATCTTGAATAAATAACTAAAAAGTCGAGAAAATAAATTATTTTTAAGTTAACACATTGCAACCCCTTATATTTAAGATAATACTGGGTAGCGCGCAAAAGTACTGGCACTAAAGAAAATTTGTTTATTTTTTTTATGACATTTCCTGTCATTCTGTTGTTGAAAATGTGTAGTGAACAAATGTAAAATACATTGAAAATAAACATGGACCGTTTTACTCCCCAAGAACGTAGAATAATCGTGTCCATGTTACGGAATAATTCATCAGTGATAAAAACACAACGTGAATGTCGTCGACGATTTCCCCACCGTACACAATTTTCAACAACAGAATGACAGGAAATGTCATATAAAAAAAATAAACAAATTTTCTTTAGTGCCAGTACTTTTGCGCCACCCAGTATAAAAGTTTTAAAAGTCAACACAAGAAAACAAAAAACTAAATTAAAACAAGAATCAAAACACTGATGAAACCTAGAAGAGAAAAGATATGAAAGATGAATGTTACTTGTGCGATCTTCTTCGATGAGTTAGCCGACGCAATGTAAGGAGACTTGTGATTCCTTGTTATATAATATCAAACAACAAAATCACTAGTCTTCCATACAATGTGTGGCGTTCCTGTTAATGACGATCACAACCTATAAAAAATGTTATTTAGAAAAATGTTACATTACATAGTTTATTTTACACATAAAACGAAAATTAAAAAGTGCCCATCATAGTTAAAATATTGTAAAATTTAACTTTAAGAATACTAAATTATAACCCATTACATATATACTACAAACCAGAGTCACAAAATACCCTCAAACTACTTAAAATGTTTAATATGTTTTACCTTAACCATTATGTGGATATATTCAAGCTGTACATTTACTTAATCTTAGTTTTGTTTGGAGCCAAATCGGGAAATTCTTGGAACATTCTATTATAAAACAAAGCCAGTTAATTTAGATAGGTTAATTAAATGTCATTAATATAATATACACTACTAATTTCTAATGACATTTTGAGTAATTTAAAAGAGCTCTACTGACAACTTGATTTAATTTACACAAACATGAATATGGAATAGATTTTGTCTCCTTGTTCCTTGTTGTTACACAAAAATATCGGTGAAAACTATATAAGTAAGCTAGCTGTAACATCAGCAGTTGTATGAACAAGGGCGAATCTAGGCCTTTACCCTTGACTGTTACAAATTGAATAAAATCCTTATCTCTTCGACATGAGTTTTTTTCTTAGATAATCTTTGAATAATTACATAAATGGATGAAACATGATTGTAGGTGACACCAACTAGACCCACCCTTGTGTATGAACAATATTTTTATAACCATGCTATAAAGCTTCAAGGCTTATTTCTGAATATTTTTTTAGATGTGAATATCAACAAAATGTCACAGAAATTTTGACAACTAGAAAAAATGCTCCATTTTAGCCTTTATTATACACATGCTAATAAATGATTATGATATCCTTACACAACTTTATAACTGGTCCAAAATAATTAAAATCTCTTCAAACGTATATTTTGTACATATGCAAATTACACAGGCAAATACTTACAACCTATTTTTATATCTACTAAAATGATATGTTATAAAATGAAATAGCTTTTACATATTTTATATATTAAAGTTACATTGATTTTAAATTAATCGCATGTGAGAATGAAGACTGTCCGCATTTTATTCCCACAATTTTCAAGTTCATTGCATTTTAAAGTATAAAAAAAAATAATATATACCTCTGTTGCAGTAAGTACTGCGCCATCTGTATGCGATGCGGTGTACCACTAATAGTGATAACGCGGTCAGGGGCGCCAGGCAATGGTTCCGCTATCTCGATGGAGGCGCCACTGTCCGCACGTATTTTACGTATACGCGAACCCGCCTTGCCGATTATCGCACCGGCCAGCTAAAATTGAAAAATAAATAAATTTCTTAGGCTCTAATATAACTACTGAGGATATGCTTTAGAAGTACATGCACAATAATTTATATTCTTCAGAGCCGGGTATAACCTCCAATTAAATTATTACAACATAGTATTTTGTTTTAGAGAATATTGCAAGTAAAACAGATTTTAAATTACAAAAAAAATCATGTTTTTATTTCTATATAACTAAAATGGTTATAAAACCATACAATATGATCAACTTACATCTTTAGGTATTGTCACTTGTGTGGTGGTCTCTTGTTGACTGTTGTTATTGCCAAAATTAGGACTTCCTCTGTTAAAGCCACTTCCACCACTGAAATTTCCCCGCGGCGGCCCGAAATTTCCACGAGGCCCTGCCCCGTCATTGAAGGGTCTCTGTGGGGGTCCGTTCCGGGACATTGGGGGTCCACGGGGCGGGGGGCCTCTGTTACCAGGAGGCATTCGGGGGCCACGCGAAGGCGGCCCGCGGCTTGGGGGGCCCCGACCATTATCCTGCCCGTTTCCAAAACCTCCGTATTCTTCCGCATAGAAATCATCATAATTGTGAGGATCGTAGTTCTGTACAGCACCTCGAATGGGGACCTGAAATTTGTATTCGGAAATTAAGTTCCAATTGCCTTGTAAATTAAATTAAATTCTTATTTTTCCGGTACCCAGTCCCTGGAATATTACAAATGCAGTATTTGTTTCTTAGCTACGGAGGTCAATACTACCTGATGGTCTCAGTATATTCTAGAGGAAGCCATTTGTTTTGAATCAGGCAAGGCAAGTACGTGATTCCATTTCCACCACTTGGTAACATTATACGTATAACCTGGAATTCTAGATTCAATTCTCGGCTAGTCTATATTTGCTTCAGATTAAAAGACACGAAAAGCTGATCACCTAAGAAGACTAAAGAAAGATAAGTGAAATAGGGAAATGCAAATTCACAAAAACCCAACTGAGAACAAATGAAATTCTTTTGTATGCGCCTAAAGATAGATCTAGGAATGAAACAAAGTCGACTTCGGTTATAGATGATCTCACCTGTCGTATAAGTTCAAGCACTTCACGAATGCCAGCTGCGATGGCATCACTACTCCCAACAAGCTGTACTACACGCTCTGTGCTCTGCGGCGCTGGACTAGAGAATATCTTCAGACGTGCACCAGTTTTCTATACAATCAGAACAGTATACATTAAGTTTTAGTTGCTACGACTGTTTTAAATGTATGTCTAAAATATAAGACGAGTTTTAAAACATTCAAGATCGGAAAATTTTAATGATTTAGCTTCACTCGTTTACTCTATCGGGGCACTGTTCATATTGAAATACAAAAGTCTAACACCGCAATATATTATACGTATTTTGAAAGGCGTTTCTAGAAGCCGAGAAAATAATTATGTTATTTACACGGTGTCATTTTAATATGCGCGAATTATAAAAACACAGAAAGAACGTCTTAAGACTTCACACGTTGAAGGTCGGCTAGACGAGGTATTCTCGAAAGGGGCCAACCCTTTATTCAAAATTAAAATGATTAACAATCCTATACCCATGAGAATTGAAGTGAACACCCCTTCATACAATCTATTCAATTTCGGTTGCGACCTGCTACGTTCTTATGCCAAATAAAATTTCTGCCACGGTGAATAAAGCGAAAAATAATTTTTGCCTCATGATTATTCATTTAATGTTAATTATTTATATAATAAATAAAGTCATTTTTTATGACAGTAGTATGAATATAAGAAAAAAAACATACACTATTTTTTATAGACAATTTATGTTGCATATAATATGAATTTAATAATACTGTATGAATTTAACACTTCGGACTCAGCTCTGGAGCATGAATAAATAATTACTAGTCTTTGTCTAATCCGTTTAAGATTTCAAGTCAAACAGACCTTATATCACTTTATCTGTGACCTAAATCAATTCGTCACATTGATTGATGTTTTTCCTGATGAATACATTTTCCACTATTTTAATTGTCGAGTGACGTTTTCCTGTCGCAGAGCGCACGCGCGTTGAGATCGACCGCCGCACGTGGGCCACCCATGTCACGCACAAACACTAGATAACACACACTCGGCTAATACTTCGATATAAAAAAATCACCAACCTAATTCAATCAATCACGTTTCATTTTATAACCGGCACTCGCGCATGACTTTCGCTCGTAACACAAGCTTCACAAGAAGACACGACCATCTTGGCAGACGGCT
The DNA here is from genome assembly GCF_905475465.1 of Pieris napi. Taxonomy (NCBI): domain Eukaryota; kingdom Metazoa; phylum Arthropoda; class Insecta; order Lepidoptera; family Pieridae; genus Pieris; species Pieris napi. The sequence goes on along the minus strand of NC_062235.1, from coordinate 3,589,385 downwards.
GAGTACGGAATGAGGCAGGGTGCTTCGCTTCGTGCAACACCTGACTACCCCTCCCCGCGGAAAGGTGCACTTGTAGGGCTCCCGCACGCGCCACGCCTACGCTCTAACGACTACTTCAACTGTTTATGAAACTTTATTTGCGACAAAGACTAGTTAAGCTTTGTGAAGCTCAGTTCTTTGAATACTAATTAAACAACGTCTGTTTCTCTTTTCCGTTAAGAACAAAATCTAATTACTAAAGTAATAAGTTTATTCTCCATTATTTTTTTAAGATAAAGTCTGAAATATACCACGAAAGCCGATTCTTAATTCATTTTCTAACAGTTTAGTAACATATTTGATGATGCTATGATTTATGAGGCAGCGTTCTGGCGACAACAAGCTTTCATGTGAACTCATTTGAAGATCGATAGCTAGGGCTAAGTATCTAATGGCATCTAGCCAGCGGAAACAAAAGAATGGTACGTTTTGGGTCGATATATATGGGGTAGGATGGTACGAAGCCGTAGTAACGCGCGATCCGATCGGAAACGGAAGTTCGCGTGTCCCGCAGGTAATTGCCATTGTCACCACGGCTATAATTACTGGACAACATATGCATTGCTCAAATTACAGCTTGCGACAAATGTCATTGTTATTACATGTCAATTTAATGTATATTTTTTAGCGCAACACAGTTTGGAACTGAGCCAACTCGAAAATGGTATACAAGGGAATTGGTAGACATATAACACTGTTATTTCTGCCTAATTAATTGCTCCATCAAAAATACTACTATGCAGGCGGTGATATACTATGTTATGGCAGAGATAATAATGTATTTTATTGAAACTTGGTCATAGCGACTGTTAGATTTAATTCCAATACTAATTGTTTTTCACATCCGCTTATAAAAAAGCTTGGATCTAGGATGTGAGGGAGGGAACAAAACGTCACGTGCGTCGAGGTAACTCGACCTCGGCGCCGGTACTTCCTCCGGATAGAAACCCCTCACTAACACGTGTTCCCACCCTTCTGACACAATCAACCAAAGTTTAAAGTTCACAATTCGAACAATTAATGTCGAAAATCGAAAATCGAAAATCGAAATACCTAAAAGCATGTTTCGTACTTACATACGATACCTCGAAAGGTGACTGCGTGACCAGATTAAAATAATTTGCCACGAACTACCAGTTAACACCCTTAACGGTTTAGGGTAAAACATTGTGACGCATCAAGATGTTAGTCATATTTATACTGTAGAGGTACATAACCAAACAACGTAGACGCTATTGAGTAATATGATTTAGTAATTATATATTTTTAGAAGTTTGACGCGAAGCAATTATGAATAATTAATTCATTAATACGATTTTGCTGGGATAACGTAACAACGACGCGATAATTTTTTTGGTGTAAGGGCTTTAAGTTCAGTACAATTTACCTGAAAAATTTTGTACGGGATGCGTATTTGAATGAAATGTGAGGGAAGGTCTAAGCATTGTGCAAGTAGGTAGGCGTTGGCCAGGTGCGCGAGCGGTTTTTGTGCGGCCTTCCGGCGCGGCTGCGGCATCACCTGCCGTGACAGCTGCCCATGCGCACGCGTCCTACCACGCCATCTTATAACACACTTTATATTTTTACTATGATTACTAACGCTCACAGACGGGAACAAGGCATGATTAAGCGTATAAAATATTTTTAACATATAGTATCCAGTGTTTTCGGGAGAGAATTTTCAACAAGTTATACGAACGATATCAGCTCGACATATAAAAATCTACAGTCTAGACATATAAAAATTGTAACTTATGGACGGAAAGCGTCATAAATTTGTCACGTAAGCACACCTTAGACAATAAAATAGGATAACTCGCTGTTATACACGTGAAAAAGTACGAAAATAACATTCGTTATGTAACGAAAATTACGACAAAGAATCAAGGTCGGTAAATTTCATATACTTTATACCTGGAAAGGTAAAAGTATAATAAAAACAGCTGATCGATACAAAAACTGCAAGAAAACCATTCATCCGGTGATTTTTCGAAACGTCCAACGTAAATTGTCGTACATGTTTTTGGAATGAAATTTTGTTTTTATGCCATTTACAAAGCAATACAATACAACATTCCGAGACGAATTAATTGTGATCATAAAATACCCACTTACATTCTTACCTCTCAGGCAAACGCAACTGAAAAAAAAAGTGCCTTTGTTTATCCATAGATGTGTGGGAAACATTTATATAGATAAAAATTTATCGCAGAATATAAACTCGAAGATGGCTGGGTCAGTTCGAATATTTTTATTTATCTACTAGCTGGCCTGGCGAACATCGTACCGCCTGCCTAACAGTCGATTCTTTTTTTTTTTTTAAATACTTATTCTGCTATTCGGGACACCGGTCTAACTAGTAAGATAAAAAAAAGTAAGTTGATAATACAACAAATACATTATGTCAAAAAATAAAATTTTACCTTCCCGGAAACTTTAACACTTGAACTTTATGATATGGTATTAAAGTTCAAATTGTCTTTAAATATTATTACGAATATTTTGTATGGGAATATAGAAAAGTGTTGTTTTTAGACTTTTCCACTCAATTTTTTTTAATTTTTCTCTCCGTAAGAACCATCCTCGTACTTCAAGGAATATTATAAAAAAAGAATCAGACAAATCAGTCAAGCCGTTTTCATGTTATGTCGTGGCAACGGAAAACGGGTTTCATTTTTATATATATAGATAGAGAAAAATTGGGAAAAAATTGGGTTTTGTTTAGTACTTCGGTGTTTATTCTGCAAAAGCGAACATTCTCTATGGGGTAGCATAGAAAAACGTTCCATATATATGTACTAAACTGTAGGGTATGTAAAAAATCATATTAGGTACGGCGTAACGAAGTTCGCGGGGGCAGCTAGTGGGGAAACTAAAACATATTACGATGTACCAATCAAGTCGTCAGAGAACACGTATTTTCCTTTATAGTTTAAAAAAAAATTGCACAGAATATGGGACCGCAAGCGTTTACTAACTCGTTCAAGTGAAGTTATGAAACATTGTCCGTGGCTGATAGAGATGGTGAAGTTCTAAAGCCCATTTGAAAGTTTTAAACGTATACCGGCAGTTAGTGATCGGAACGTGCACTATTAGGCTGTATCCTCACCAACACCCTTGACAGGCATACTTTAGCGTAAGATAGTTTATGAAGTACAGTGTAAACTCTATATAACGCAACTCTAGGGTCTGTGCTTATTTTGACGTTACAAAGAGTTGCCGTTAAATGGAAAGAAAAATATGTATTAGAAACGGAAAGTTTATTTCAGACTAGTGTTAGTAATTACTTAAAACCAGCGTATTTGGACGCTATTGCATTGTCTGTTATTTTTGTCCTGTACCAGTAGTTAGGTTGTATTTTTTTACAAATTAATTTAATATCTTGCGACATTAAGACAGCTTCGTGATAAAGCACATGCAAGCATGCGCAATTTATAAAAAAAAATCGGATTTCTTGGAAAGTTCGGTACATACGTACCGATCATACGATGAGCACCGACAGTCGAGTTTATTTCTAGCTTGAACAATAAAGCGACAAAAAAACTAATTTCGGCTATTTTAAAAGTACTTTTTAGTATTTAATTGTTGTCGTTATTGAGAATGAGTGTAATGCTATGTAGAATGTATCATTGTATGGAAGACAAGCTAAACCAACCAAAGCCGCGTGATTTCGACGATTTTTGCTAGTTTGTCGTTAAATCAATGGAGGTTACATTGAGTTTACACTGTATATAAAATTTTGCTCTACAGTGTATACGGGCAAAACATAGAATATATATATATATATATATATATATATATATATATATATTCGGTTCGCATTATTTTAGCGAATGTCGGGGGGTTCTTAGCTGTTTAGTTATTAAGTATCCACCACTATATTATGTGTAGTATGTGAGTATTTTAATTTAAGTAACAGCATTCCTTGACCCAGGAATATAAACATATACAACATAGGAAAAATGACCTTTAGCTAAAGCTGAATAAAAATGGTGAAAATATAGTGTCAAAGTGTGTGGCGAGCTTTAATACCGTTTGTGTAGACACGATGACAAATTGGCCGGGCTTTTAAACTTGATTAAGTCGCGTGCACAATAGGATATTGATCATACACAATGAAACATACCGCACATTGTTTCCGCTATATGGTGGCAAATTCCCTTATACATAACCAAAGTATGATATTTAACCATAGAGGTAAACCAAAGCTCTTTAATCATAGATAATAAAGTAGTATATCACTACCGTCCGAGAAAAAAATTACTATTTATGAAAAAGAAAAGGTTTTAAGGGTAAAGATTGAATCAAGACCCGGAGTGTAAAATTTTTGTAGTGATACGCTAATTATAACGCTTTTCATTAAAATTTCTAATACACCTAATATGATGTTCGGTAATTTCAATAAAATGTAGGTAAATCTAAACGTGGTACAGATAAGACGGGATACAGGCGGCAGCTGCAACGACATCTGCCCTTCATCTGACAGCACACCGGTGATCAATAGGGTTGCCTAGTAATAGCACCAAAAAAATTTACAAGACTTTTAGATAATGTAAAGAAAGTGTATATTGTATTTCTTGTCTTGATTCTATTTTAAAGAATATGAGATAAAAACCGCGATACTTTTTATATAATTTAAATATTAGCTTATTTCTTTTGTCATTGTCAGAATAAAGATTTACGGTTCTTAGTTTTCGATGTATTAGATATGAAATCTATTTTTGTTAAAATTTAATTTACAAATTGACTTAAAATAACCTTCCTTCCTTAAAATGACAGTTTTAGATTTACGATTGTGTAACAGAGGCCTGAATTTAATTAATTTTTGACAACCCTACGCCCTAAGCCCACGGAATTGAGTGCCGGCCGAAATTCCAGTAAAAAATCTACTCATGATTGCTCGCGAGTCGCGCCAAGAATGGCAGATGATCGCTAAGACATCTGCTATACACCTTTAATTACTTTCGATAAGAATTATCATATTTTCACTTTAGATATTATAATAGATAATTAGAAAGGAAAGCTCAATGTTCAAGCGTTATTACCTAACGCGTTTAGACTCGTAATATCGTAGAAGTTTTATGAATTCGCATTTAAACCAAACAGAAATATGGAGAAATGGTTTTAGCAGGTCAAAGACGCAAGCACTTCTGGACATTTTGTGTAATCTTTCAAGAAACATACTTCATTATAAGTTTTTGGAAAATTCGTATAAATAAATATCTTGATGATGATTTTCTTCAGAGCTGCTACAGGAATTACGTACGAGACAGAATATCCGTTCTCCTTAGCAAACTCTACGGAATTGTAATTTTCCTGAAAATGTCGATTACTTTCTTATGTTATTTACTCACCTCACGTAACTCCTTTATTTTGGATCCAGCTTTGCCGATCACACACCCAGCTCGACTCTGGTGAATGAGCAGACGAATATCGAGTTCCTCGGCATTTCCTCTTTGATTCTAGGAATGTAATTTAAAAGTTATGATATGCTTATGAAAGTCACCTAGATAGCCAAGTAGACATTAATGGTACACGCAAACTGTAAAGGGTATACTAACAATTAGTTTTTATTATATTCCCTTGTTTATTTTTACAACGCTTGCGCCAATTTCAAGTTATCGCCGGTTGGTACATTAATAGCAATAATGAATTAGCGATTTGTTTTTTTATAACCAAATAACGATATACGATAAGGCGCGAAGGGTTAAAATATATCTAATCAATATTGTTCCCTTTGGAGTCGAATCTTGGGCAGTGGGGTTTAAGTGAAAAGGACCTAATTAAAGATTTAAGTGGGCGCCTAGTAGTTAGTACCGATCGAAAGAACTAACGAACCGACGAAAAAGCATCCCAATAGAGCTAGGAAATCCTGCCAGCTAGTGGAAGCAACTTTTTTTTTAGTTTTCTATTTATTCATTTTTAATTATTATTATAACTATGTAAGGATATTGTTAATATTCTATATTTGTTATTAAAATAATTTTATTTTATTAAATTTTGTGTATCTGTGAGATTAAATTTTAATTTCGTTACCCTGTTACGTTGGACATTATTTTCCACCATGTAAATATTGCAACAAAACTTACATCAGCCAAATTCGGCAAGATCTCCTTCACGATATCCATAATGAGCTCCATATCCGCCGCCGTTATTGTCAGTACGCTGAAAAACGTAAACATTTCAGCATACACTCCAAGCGCTCCTTCAGATAAAAGACAGCACAATAATTATGGAGTCTAAGAAATACGTATCAACGGTCAGGGGATTCTATTTTGGGACATAATGAAGCGTGGCAATCGTAGCATCCGTGGTTATATAGGACGATGGGATGTCGATAAGGGATCGTCCTTTCTGGGGACAATTTCGACACTTCGGTCTCGAAAGGGGGAAAGGTGGTGCTTCCATTGAGGTGGTGATAAGGAATCGGGAGTAAAGCGCCTAAACACCTGACTGTTGACGTTAAAAAGATCCAATTTGAGAGTAGTTTGGGGATTTACCGTTCGGGGCCGAGGCAATCGGGGACTGTTATAGAGGCTTTAAACTGCGTGGCGGGGCGGCGAGTGCGGGTTCGGCGGCGTCCGGCGGGGCGGGACCGACAACCAAGAGCGTTGTAGCGGCGCCCCACGCGCTTCCATCTTACCACCGCACACCATCAATTGTCTAAGACCTTGGTGCCACTGTATCTTATCGATAACTGAATTGGGTAAGACTGGTTTTCGGTTGGAGTATGGACGAAAACAGTGTTAAATGCTCTGAAGTTCATAGAATGGTGTACGGTGATAGACAGGGGTGGAGGCGCGTGGAGCGTCGCGCTACTACATGTGCTTCTCAGGGGCAGTAAAGACCTGTAACTGGCTGCCGGGGGATTATTCTGTATGGACCAGCCGCTTTCTTGTTCCAGGGCACGATGGGACCAATACTCTTCTTAATAATTTATAGCTATGCAAAGACAAGTATTAAAGAGACAAGAGTAGATAATTAGATATTTGTATGGAATAACTAATGCAGGTGGTAAGTCATGAGGCCTGTATTAACTGAAATACTAGAAACCTAAAAAATACTATGAGTAGACTATTTCTTAATGAATCGATAGTAATACCACAAACCTAAAAAACTACAAAAAGAATTAAAATGCGTGACACAAACCTTCTATGTTTATTTAATACTGACCTGACTTCTGAGCTTTGATATGTTTGATCCCCCTTTCCCAATTATCGAACCCGCCACCTGTTAAATTAGAAATTTCATATAACAAACCCATAATACACATCTCTTTGAAGTTGATTGGAGATTTGAAGGAAATTTCGACAGCTTACAACAGATTAACGATTACTTACGATTATTTTTTCAATTTACGAAACCTTCGAATGGAAAAGTGAAATGAAAACTTCGGAATTGAAATTTACTCATCGAATTTATAAATAAGATTTGTATTAATCAAAGAGCTTTAGTAATATCGATATTTGAGCTTGAAAACTCGGTTGATATTTAAAATTATATTACAGTTCTCGTCGACTGGTACCGAAGAAGTACACATAAGATAGATAATATTGTTTTTATAAAAATTAAAATCCGCTTTGGTTTAATTTAAATATCTTTACGTTTCCTTACCTTACTCGGTATAAGGAAGGTGATTTCCTCATCAGTATGCCGGTGACGTTTCTGCATCGGGCCGTCATCTCCATACGCCTCACGTTTCATCTTGATTTTCTTTTAACCTAATGAATTTCAAAAAAAATTATTCCAATCGAAGATCAAAAGGCCAAATGTTACCAGCTGTTATTTTAATTACATTACAAAATTTGGAGCGCGCACGTAATTATTGGGTAAAATGTAGACGCATTTTACAGTTTCTTCTAGAGTTCTTTCCGTGTAGGTGAGAGCAGCAACCCCGAGGTCATGCTTTCACCAGTGGATAATGCTGTCTATATGCGCGATTAAAACTAAGTCTTACGGTGAAGAAAAATATCGTAAGGACATAGGTCCTTATCTGAATACATACATATCATACCTATATAAAAATAAACATATGAAATCTAAGGTCAAAACTAGAGAGTTGTAACGCCGCTGGAATATTATCATACAAAATATATGCTTTTTGCTAAAATATGGCGTATATATAATGTAAATATATAAAATTCTTGTTATATAAATTCATAACTAAGCTCAGTTTTCCAATGTATTCGAAAAACTGTCGTGAAAATATATTGCGAAGCGATAAATTTCTGAATGCCTTGATAAGAGTCGTATAAATCGCATTCTCCAACTGAGAATTATGCCTATTTCTCAGAATTCATAGAGGCTAACTTAAATATTTTGAATTTCTTCTTTTTTCCTACAATAAAGTTCACAAAAGAAAAGTGCGATACATGAATTACAATCAAGCCTACAATAATTATGGCTAATAAGTCATATTTCTTTTTCTTTTTTTTAAAGAGAAAGAGAGGTAGACCAAAAAAAAGGTTGGACGACGACATTATACAAGTCGCGGGAACAACATGGGGTAGAGTGGCCATAGAAAGGCCAGAATGGAGAAGATTGGAGGAGGTCTTTGCCACCTGGCAAACGGACACGCAAAAATGGAACAAAAGAACAATCTACGAAAAATAAAGTAAAAATACTGTCATGTCCGAAAAAAGGCTATAATAATAATAAGTAATATTATGTTGACTTAGTGTTCTATAATGTTTTGATACTATGTTTTAATTTCATAATGTAATAATTTCCTGATAATTAAGAATGACTTAAATTCCAATAGTGTTAGTTATTAAAGATCACAATTTAAATTGCTTCCAGATATATTAAACTTTATTAATTTTTATTTTTTCATTCATAGAAGTACTTCTAGCTACAGCTACATACATACGAAGGGACTACCAATGAGACATAGGACCGACACATCCTTGGGCCTGTTACACCGATCACTTTCTTTATCGTGAAGGATTCAATCCCTTCAATCTAATATCAATTGTTTCGTCGGAAGTAAAAGTTGTATAAATCTTTTTGCCTATTTGATTTCATTGCAGTCTTTTTAATTTTTTCTTTATGTATTTAATAGAAATACCTCAGTATAACATAGGTGCATTATCTCGAGTTGCTACCCTAAAATGTTAATTCTACATTCAGAAGGACAGGTGAACAAGATCATTGACACTAATACTTTACGTTTGCACTATTAACCACAATATATTGATGTTCAAACTGTAGAGCTAATATCTCATATTTTTTTATAGCACAAACCAAAAGATCGTCTATTAGAAATTTGTAAATATGAAGATTTTGATTTCATAAAAATATAAATCGAATTGCAGCATAGAATCAGTAAAATAAATGCAAAACCAATAGAACCGTATGAAGTATTATTTAAAATCTTAAAATGTTTTAGTTAAATTAAGCTAAAATAGATATTGTGCAGCTTATCAAACTAGTGATTTGGAAGTCACAACGATAAAGCATATGTGTATAAAGCAGGCAGGTGTTCGCGCCACAAAGAGGTACCCAGGGACCGCGCAAAAAATGTTAAGTAAAAAACAACGCTCCAAATGTCACTAACAGCTGTCTCACCTGCTACCATTTCTTACATAGGCGGGTTAGGGATAAATCGTGGCTCATACTAAGCTTGACGGATCAGCAAATAATAGGACATAAAAATAAACTCACCACAATTATGCCGCAAACGTGAACCTAGAAAAAAGAAAAAATTAATCTGCGAACCCTCTTCACTATTACGAACATTATAAGGTTTTCGCGTAAGTTCTAAGAGCGTTCGATTTGGTTGTTGTCGACGAGTGAACTGACACCGGTCGGGCTCCGCACGGGTGTTAATAGGGCCTCGCGAGACATCAGGGCGCCAGTGCTGCACATGCGCGGTACCCTGTCGATAACCCTGCCTGCCTCTCATTGTGTCCCGGAAACGGCGACTTACTGAGACAACAACCAAGACCCTCGTTCCCGCGACTATATATTCCGTTAAAATGTTTCTAACACAGTCCTTTGAAATATTCATAAAAGATGTTACCTTTGAATTCAATTTGAATGGTTTAAGGGCCTGATCGACGGGCGAGTAAGACCGTGGTTTTAAATACCGACGAACCTGGCTCGCGGCTCGTTGGTGCTGATCGATTAGCAAGCAAAACAGTCGCAAACATGTCTTGTTCCGAGTCTGAAGCCTTGTGTTATCTCGCCATGGGATAAATAAATTTTGTTTTTATTTTTTTTTTGTTTTATTTTTTATTATTTTAATTTTTAATGATTTTTTTTCTTAATATCGGTTATATCCGAGTTTGGTTCATATTTTTTTGCAATATCCACGAGTTGAGTTTATTATATGCTGCAAGCCTATTTGCTTTGTTTTTATACTCGCTTGATTTAGTTTGCCATAAACAGGGACAGTCTCGAAAGGCATTTATAAATTGTATTACAAAATCGTGGCTGCAAGTACGTAGATCCATTATTGTGACACGGACTGAGCACGCACGCGAAGTTTGTAGTAGGTAGGTAGGTACACAGCTCTTCTGGCGCACATCCGTCCTCTAGCGCTGTCGCCGAAAAGTGACGGCTCGGCTCGCCGGCCGTGATCGACACGCGGTTTTGCATGGCGAGCCGAGTAAAAAATATAACACGACGACGAGCCGCGAGCCAGGCTCGGCGGTATTTAAAACCGTGGTTTTGCAATGATACACCGGCGAGCTTTACCGACGAGCCATAAAACCGCGGTCTTACTCGTCCGTCGATCAGGCCCTTTAGTCGGCTTTGTGAAGTTTAAAATAACTTTTATATCCTATTAATACATAACGTAAAACATTATTTAGAATGTACACATCAAAATTTAGCTACCATTGAATAATTTATCCTGAATATAATGACAATAAACGATCATTATGATTTTAAGACATTTAAACCATACCTCAAGATAGTTTTAAAGTTAATAGAATTGTTACGTTCCTTTTATCAATTCTATTGATTTCCTGTATTAGTAATTAGTGTAGGTTTTACTATCGTCCTTGATCATTCATTATTGAAAATACTCAGCAATAATTCTACCAAATATACCGTATAAATAATTCAAATAATAACGTCTTTTAACCACGCATTACCAAAGATAAGCGCTAATGAAACTGAGGTGTTCTAATTCAATTAAACAATTAAAAATTAAGTAAATATGGAAGGGTAACATGCAATAATGTCGTTAACCGATGTACCTATAAACTTCACTTAACAAATTGACCATAGCAAGCATAATAGATGCAGTGTTTGCGTAACTTTTTATTGTACCACCTTATTACACCTATTTATTAGATTTCTTTTTTAAAATGATGTGATCGGCCTTCCTATCATTGTTACTGATACAGTTAAGCCAAGTATCGAACCCTGGACCTCCGATGGTTATTCGCAATGCAGGCACCAGATAAAGAAAAATAAATGCAAAAGCTTGCTTTCGGAAAATGCAGAGACCAAATTCAAAAGCTTTGGTACTCAGACAATCGCTTTTTTAATTTGAATAGATACTTCTAAAATCTGACATTACTTTCTTAATTACAATAATTACGCACAAGTCTTAACGTCGTGCTGAATTATTATCGTCTCATCAATCAAAGACGAACACTGAATACCTCTGGGCAAACCGTTTGTAATGGTCGTACCAAATTGCTTTCAAACTTTTGCTGTCACAGCAATCAATACAACCAAATAATCATTACGATCAAATACATCAACCTCGATTTATTTGTTGGGCCATACTAAATATGTAAACATATACAAACAAATATCTATTTGTCAATAGCTAATAGTAGAATGAAGACAATGGTTGCCTAGGTTACGCGACACCAACAAAACTATAGACTATTTAGGTTACATTTCGTATTTAATACTTAATTATCACATACGACCCTATTTTGCCTCATAAGAGAACCAATAACGACCGTAGATGAATCATTTTTGTTTGTAACTGACAAAAAAAGTTCATACACTTTCAATCCCAAATCAACGTTGGTTTTTTGTTATAAAACATAGTAGTAAACCATTCAAGGGAAACGGTAGGAGAACATCAGTCATGGGGACCATGCTTTTTTGGTGGTTATGCCATTAAATTGTATGTGAAACGTTGGTACTTTCAACACAGCGTCATCTGTTAGAATTGTGACTATCAAATAATAAACAAATATTTTGCAGTAAAATAATTTTGCGGGTATAAATTGACACGTAAGCTATCCTATCTTTTAAGTTGGATCAAACTACACACGGTGTGCAAATTTGATTGATATCGGTTCGGTAGTTTAAGAGTCCATAGCCGCCAAACAACGTGACACGTAATTTATATATATTAAGGAGATATACAAAAAAACTTATAATCTGTAGAAGATAAACCCAAACATAGAAACCATTTTATAAGCGACATCAAAAACCATCATACGGCATCAAAAAATACCGTAAATTTTACAAATTAATAGCCACAACTTTTTATATGAGATAATTAAACGAACCCATTAATTACGTAGTACAGAATTTAATACATGTAGAGATTTTAATATTAGCGTGAGATCGCGGCAGGTGGATCTACTGCAACGTAAACATGAGAAATCGTCAGCTGACAAAGCAATCATGCGGAGGTGACCCAATTAAGGTGGACGTCCTTTTGAAAACTTCGCCATATCTATTACAGCCAAAGTCGAGCTGTAGTCTGTAATTTACTCTTGTACTATTAAAATATTCAATAGCCCGTGAGAATAGCAACAACCAGTACGAGGCTACCATTATATTAATAAGCAATTGCAAATGCATTTTTTAAAGGTTTCCAATTGGTAAAAATAAAATTTCAAAAATTTCATCATTTATATGGGAAAACCTTAAATAAAAGAATGCTTGCAATGTAATTAAACTCTAAATTCTTAATGTAGATATGAATCTGTATAAATAAAAATGAATCGCAAAATATGTTGCTAAACGCAAAACTCGAAAATTAATTCTATTTTTTTTTTAATTTATTCCTTGAACTGTGGTTTTATGAAGAGAAAAATTTGAAAAAAGACTAAGAAAATAATCATATTAAGAACAGTGTTATCCTAGTAGCTTCAGCGTGCGACTCTCATCCCTGAGGTCGTAGGTTCAATCCCCGGCTGTGCACCAATGGACTTGCTTTCTATGCGCATTTAACATTCGCTCGAACGGTGACGGAAAACATCGTGAGGAAACCGACATGTATTAGACACAAAAAGTGGACGGCGTGTGTCAGGCACTGGAGGCTGATCACCTACTTGCCTATTAGATTGAAAAATGATCATGAAACAGATTCAGAAATCTGAGGCCCAGACCTAAAGAGGTTGTAGCGCCATTGATTTATTTATTTTTTTAAATAAAGATATTAAAGGGAAATTACGTATAAAGTGTAGTTTTTAAATGATTATATTTACTTATTTATCTTTGTTGTTTATATTCTGCCCCGTTAATTATAATTTCAAAAACACTCAATATAATATATATATATAAATAATAAAAGTTAGGCTAGGTATTACCATTAATATGTATAAATTTTATTTTGTATTAATTACTGTAGAATTATTACGATGCAACCGTCATTTTTGGTATTATATATGTGTTTTAGCACACGTAAAGCTATTAACGTTATTATATACCTATAATGTATACCTATAAGGTATACCTATGTACCTTGAGACTATTAAAAAATTATTATTATTCTCTAAATAATAACGAAATCATCATCCAATTTAATATTCTTGTAATTTGTTTACAAACGTCTAGCAGAATTGATGTCTCGTGACAAGTCTCCCCCAAAGGGAATTATTTATTCGAAAATTACAAAATGAATAGACTATTTTACCGATCTTTCTAGAACACTTTATAATAAGCTAAGGATACGCTTTGAATCTATATCTTTGAGTATAACTACTGAATTGAATATCTTTTGGAGTTATTCAGTTAAAGTCTGGTATCTCAATAAAATGTAACTGTATTTTTCCTTGCAAGATTTTTTCTACATGACTCCTTCCTTTGAAGAAGGCATAACATAACAATTATCTTTTGAAAGCATTTATTTAATATAGTTTATACTGTTTGCCCTAGCGACCTTTCAGAAAACAGTTATCTATTACGTTTCCTCATGGGTCGGCGCCGTTTGAATATTTGATGATATATCGATCATAACTTTGCGCCGCTCCACCGGCTTCATCGGTTTGAAGAAGGGTCGTTTTATCCAACTTCATATTGAAGTCTTAACATTGTAAATAAGATTACAAAGTTAACGTACACATAAATACGAATAGCGAACGCCCCACCTACTTTCGGCATAACCAGAGAAACAAAATGTTTTTTTTAATTATTTAATTAAGAAATACGAATAAAAGTTAAACTCCTGTCATATGTATAGTAATCACAACTTTCACAAGAATGTTATGATCATAAATAAATTCAGTGTCCATTATAAGTAAACGCTTCATTAAACTTATTTATTTAAAATGGTAAGGGGTACAGAATAGTGTCGCCTAAAGAAAATTGAACCCCCATGCAATTACGCGAAGTGCCTACTACTGAGTAACAAGTAGCATTCGCGTGCAAGTCAAAGGCAAAAAGAATTCAAAATGATGCTTTCAAGCGTACAACGGATTGTCTCATCACTTATGAACAAGAGGTGGTGGTTATACGGTAAAAATAGCCGTAAATAGTAAGAATCGTTGGACGTTTCGTGAGGGTAATTGGAAAAGCTTGAGGAGTCTTGGGCGTGCCGCACGCCATCGCAAGTCGAGGAGACATCTTATATTTGCCTCTAGTAATTTCCTCAGTCGCATATTAAAGCGCCAGTGTCCATGCCAGCCTCATGCATATATCATGAACAGTAGCTTAGCAACCGTTTGTTGACGGTTACGACGGGAAAGTAACCACTGGCCGTCCCACCACCACAGATAATTATTACGTTCGACATTTCATGGGGGCTATTGATGCTTTACTACCCACCACCCCATAGAAATAAGGTGATGATTAAGCTCCCGTGTCTACCACAAAACCATAATGACCATGTGGTGTGTATTGCATGCAGCCTTGTTTTAAATGATATATACCTACCGTAAAAGCTATAATAAGGACGCAATGCACGCAAACAGTAGTAGTTTTTAAGTACATATAACATTTTTGTTATACTTAAAAAATTTAATTCTCATGCTTTGATAGGGGTTAGTAAAAGATTTTAACTACGTGGTTTGAAGTTACAATTTAAAATATATTATTATTATTGATTATATTAAGAATAGTTTTAACTTTCTTTAGGTTTTCAGCCTAAAATATCTTTAAATAACTCATGTAAATAATGTTATCAATTCGCGTTTATATGAGTTATTAATGCTATATTTATTGGTCTAAAATCTAAACAAATATTTTTATCTAAGTTATTGCCAACAATTCTTAAGATAATTATACTTTTCATATTAATTTCATAACTAAAATCTCTATTTCTAATCTAGATGTTTCTGTTATAATCGGGAGCATGCATATAAATTCTTTTATTCTATTGTTGTTTGTTTCTGAAATATGTAATAATTTTAGTGGTTAGTTACTAGGACCTTCAGCTTTGTTGTAATTATTTCACACATTGCTTCACTTGGTAAATAACAATTGCTATTTACAGGTTTGTTAATGTGTATTATACATACTCCTATTTGTTTATATCAATGAAACGGTGTGTGCACTACTCAGACTGTTACAGCAATTATGATATAATATCAAAATATATTGAAGTAGATATTTAAATGAGGAAAGGGTAATCTTAACAGGGGAATAATCAATATTACTAGAACAATGTTAATTAAAGCTATCTGACAGTCTAGTTTTAGGCAAAATAAACCTACAAATTCACTTATACAAACACACAATAATTAATAATACAATATGAGTGTTGCGTTTTTAAATAAATTCTTTAATGAGACAAACAATTGTGTATTATTAAAATAATATTAATCTTAAAACTTGCAAATTAGACTGAATCACAACTTCAACATTTGATTATGATTAGCAAAGATTGTTCTGAATGTTATTAAAAATTTAGAAATTAATAAAGGGGAGATGAATTTTACTTTACTCTTTTGGTCAGAAATGAGCTCACAAGTCACAACCAGTTACTTTAGAGCAAAAGTTAATGTTGAAGTAGCTTAATTAGTATTGCTATAATATATAAAAGAGAACTGACAACATATGAATATTAATTAGTCTTTTAGTTCTTGTATTATGCAAATTTTTTACAATAACGAATTTTGACAAAGCCTAGCTTTATGTTAATTTAGCATAGCGCATTGTAAATAAAAGACACACTAGGGCCTACGTAACCTCTAAGGTAAAATTATGTACTTATTATTTTCACATTGGTTATAAAGATAACACTGGTACTTAAAATTAAATATAAGCCAGCGATTATAAATGTACATGTTTCGGAAAACTCTATACTTTAATAACCGGTGGAAAAGAAATCGATAAAATGTATCTTTGTTTCCCTTCTGTTTTGTTCAAAAAAATACTGGAATTGTGTATATAATCTTACCTTTAATTCCTATTACTGTTGTGATCACGTTTTAAAGAGTTAGATTTATATTATTTTATTAAATTCCCAACAATTGTTATAAAAATTAACAATCAATTCAATGACAAAACAATACAAATGGCGGCATTTTTGTTGCAACTTGGATGTTGTTATTTCTAGCAACTCTAAGGGTCTAGAGTCTATACCAATTTTTCAATTGTAATGGGAGTTCGAGTCTAAAGTCGTTATTATCCAAATAATACATTTCAATAGATTATAGTTTGAATATTTGTGAAAGAAATTTCAAACTTACTCGATTGTTTTATTTATTAATTCAATAAAAATATGTACGAACATTTTATTTTATCTGGAATAAACAAATAGTCAATGTCAAATTCGTTAATCAAAATTGTCAATTTTCAAAAATTATGAAACTATGTATTTTGAATTTCGGAGAAAAATACAGAAAATTGTTAGTTTTTACTTTTTACAGAATGTGAATTGTGCCATACTGATATATATATATTGTTAAAAATTTGTATAGCCCATTATTTTTTTATATTTCACACAATACTTTCTCGCAATCTTTGCGTAACGTATATTAAAAGTGTAATGATATAAAAGCGCAGTCTTGTCTGATGTGTTTTGTGAAACGTAGAAATGAAAAATGAATGATAGCTCGGATACTATTCACTGGTCTGAGCCCCATTGCTCAAAGGATGCTTTAACTGATACATATGGATGGTTTTTGCAATTTCTACTTGCTGTATTGGCGTTTACGTGCCTAATAGGTATGTTTCTTCAAGGTTTGAGGTGAAGGTTGACACTAACATAATTATGAAATTGTATGAAAGAAAAAACAACGAGATTCAATCTACTAAATTTCTAAAGTTAAAATTTAGGCTCCCATAAATATGTTTTGGCCAGATTATTAAGACAAATTTTAATATCTAAATTACTTCCTAAATATATATACATGGTTAGCATATACAGTCAAAACCGGTTATAACGACATTGAAGGGACCGTATAGTTGCCGACGTTATATCCGATAGTCGTTATAAGCAATGTCATATACACAAGTACAGTACATATGTATGTACATTGTACATAGTTATATTATCATAGTTATCGATCTAGAATAGGTAGGTATGGGTTATAATATGGTATGTTAATATTATAATATGTAAACGAGTCAAAAAAGAAACAAAAATATTTATTACGAGATAATTAGGTACAAAAGTAATCAGTCATTTTGGTCTGTTTTTTTTTTTTAGCCCAGTCTCAAATATTTTTTGCATTTTACTTTTCATACTCCTCAAGGTATGAGTATCACCAGTATCAAACTGTTCGTTAAAGGCAACAAATTTTTTTAAGAGCCTCGGAAATCGTTGTTGGCTGAAACTGTTCGTTGGGAGAAAGTGCGTAGGTAATAATATGCCTAAATATTCATTCAATGCTTATAAATAAGATTTAAAATCGTTTGTTTTGCTGAGATAAGAAGCGGTTGGTCGTTATAGCCGATGAATATCGATAAAATTTCGTCGTTGTAAGCGATATGTCGCTGTATCCGATGTTGTTATAAGCGGTTTGTTTACTGAATAGTTTAATAGGGATTCGGACGGGACCATACAATCTGGTTGTAATAACCGATAGGTCGTTGTAAACGATGTCGTTATAAACGGTTTTGACTGTATATGCCTCTTTTAAGCTCTCTTTACCTTGTTTGTACATCTACTATGTTGTTTCAGGTAAAAGATTTTGTGAGCCAAAATATGCAAGAAGACCGTGGCTTATTTGGTTTTATGACACATCAAAACAAGGTTTAGGTGCATTAATTATACATGCTGCTAATGTTTGGTTGTCACCATATCAGACAGGAAACCCTTGCACTTGGTAAGAATTAAAATATTTGTATAAAATGTATAAGGGAGTTGTTTGATGAATAGTAGGTAGAGATGTTTAGTTATCTTTTCTTTGACAATATGTGGTATTGTGAGTTGTGACTTATTATATTCATATAGGTTAATTTTTATAACCAGCTATTGAGAATGTCTAGCCCATTACCACGAGCTATTAAAATAATTGTATTATAATAATGAAGCGTAACTAACTATAATCTATTACACATTGTTAGTCAATGCAACAATTAAAAAAGGTTTAAAACCTGATACCTGGACCCACAGACAGCAAAACAGGTGATAGTTTGCAAGAGTCTCAAAGTATATTTCTTTATATTCACAAGAAAAAAATTAATATAAAAAAAACTTAATGACAGTTGTTTTGGTTGCTTTTACTTATATATAAATGCACATAATGCATTGTCAACAAAATATATTTGTGTATACAAATTTTATTAATATAACCATTTATACAGTTAACAAAAATTTATTTGTCTTTGTTTCCAAGGTAACCATAAAAATTATCAACTAATAATCATTTTTTGTTGTAGGTACATAGTAAATTTTATGTTAGATTCAACCCTTGGACTGTTAATAATATGGGCTGGGATAAGACTTGCCCAATACTATGCTAGAGTTTATGATATTCCACTTATAAATTTTGGTGAATATGGTAAGTCAAATAATGAATGCATTATAGTATAAAACACATGAATGGGTTTCCAAGATGTTGGTGTATATCTCATATAACTTTTTCACTTCACAGAGATATTTTTGTTATTTCTTTGGGATTTCAACTGGAATCTTGAAAGTGCTTTTAAATTAAGAAATTTTACTTACTTTATAGGTAAACCACCAATGTGTTCTGCATGGTTATGCCAGGGTGTATTATATGCTGCACTGGCGACTTTTGCTAAGTCAATGCTAGCATTAGTTCTTCAGCTGCCACTAGTTCAGGCTGTTTTATCTACTCTACGGCTATCTCCAGTCTCTGACCCAAGACTGGAATTGGCTATTGTTATGCTCATTATACCATTTTTTGTTAATGTAAGTATATACATATTATATTTATTTAATTTCGTTTTATTGACACAAGTATCACAAATAGAAACACTGAAATTATACCTCATTTTATTATCACATTAATTTAAATCTCATCTGTGAACTAATGAATTTTTTCTGTGCCATTAAAATTGTAATTATATTTAATATCATAATAATTTTATATTAACGTTTTTTTTTATTACAGATTTTAATATTTTGGGTGACAGACAATTTCCTCATGTACCATCCTCGAGGAGTTAGCTCCAAGTTAAAGACGAAGGTAAATAACATTTCGTTGAATTACAAGGCTAGTAAAAGAGAACACTTAAATAATTTGGGTAGCCTTTTCACTTCTAAACAAATAGGGAAAATTTATTATTTAAATAGTTTTAATTCAATTATTTTGTAATAGCGCAAGAAGTACAAATCTACACATAATACCACATAAATAAGAATAAACTAACAACTAACATTTTTTTTATATATATTCTAGGACGGAAAAAAATAAGGTAAATTTGACTTATATGTAGTACTCCAAGTAATATTAAGGATGTCCATGGCTTTGGACCCCTTACGAAAATTAAAAAAGATTGATAATATTACATGATGTAAATGATATTGTCTCAGTTCCCAGTGAATTACATTAGGTTAGGTTAAAGCTAAAAGTTTGTACTTTCTTCGAATCATTTCACAAATCAATGTTTTAATTAGTTTCTGTGGTTAAAGAGCATGCGCCACCACATTGGATGGTGCACCATTGCCGAGTGATGAAAATATGTAAAAAACCTTGGAGCCGCGATTCGACAAATTTACCAAAAATAAAATAGATATTAGATATGAACGTCAGTAAAAAAATATCCTTAATTAAAATTTACTGTCAGTTCTCAAATCAAGTACTTAGAACGACAGTAGATTTTATCATGATCATCACATGGCATCATATAGCAGTTAGTGATTGTAATTAAATAAAAATCGTCAAAGTCGTAGAATAGTGACGGATCTGACAAATACATAGTAAACTTTACAGGGCAGCCATTTTAAAATAATATCATCATGTTAGTTTTTTTGTCATAACTTTTTTAATTCATATTCTGTTATTATGAAAATTGGCATACAAGCAAACAAAAGAGGTTGTTTTAAAACAAAATAAAAAATAATAACATTAAATTACACAGTTTTCTAGAAAAATGCTTCTATGAGCGTCTATCTAATCCGTCACTTTACCGACTGTATGTTATTAATTTGAAATTTTGATGGATTTTTTAATGTAGTAGTCAATGTAGTATCCAAATATGATAAAAAGTGGATTTTGGTTATTTTTCAAATCCGACATTATTCTACAATCATGACGAAATTATGAATAAATAAACAAGACAGCAGTTAGTTATTGTATTTAAATAAAAACACAAGAAAACAGCGTTTCACATACTTTTATTAGTAAAGAAAATAGCGATAATAATAATTATTTAGTGGAGTAATAATTATTGTAACATTTAATAAAACAGAACATGTAAACAGTCTTATCAGAGGTTAGTTCATTATCTCGTCTTTATTATTATTCACTGGACAAATGTACTGAATTGTGTATGTTATAGTTTAACACAATATGCACGCTTTTGAATATATACTCGTCTATTATAGAGCACCTTCGTATATAAATAATAATAAAAAAAATTACATCACGAAACAGATAAAATTAAGAGTAGACAATGTATGTAAATAAGCGGTCTCACTGCTAAAAGCAATTTCTTCCAGACGTTAATAAGCTAAGAAATATTTAAAATAATAAATATACCTATACTTTAATATTAACAATGTGATAAAGATATTGACTATCATGAACTGTAATTTGTATGTATATGGTTATTAGCAAAAATGGCAAGTGGGTAAGATAAAAGTAAAAATCTGCTGATAGTCAGAACGTACGTAAACGATATTATCTATACTAAAACTGGCAACACTGGTTGTTGCTTTCAATACATTTAGGTACTAGATAAATTACATTTTTTCTAATATCAGAACGTCGAACACACGTTCTGCAGGGTAAGGACTAACATCAACCGATCTGCCAAGGTGTATGCCGTAGAACCATTCGATTTTTATTTTCACAGAATCCATTGAAATACTGCGAAATTACCGCTTAAATCTTAATAATGCCAAAATTTAACCATTTCTTAAATTTCCATATTTCACAAATTTGTGATCAAATTCAAATCTGCGTAATTGTTGTAGCGACTTAAATAAATACCTTAAATAGATAAAGAATTAATAACCCATGAATTATTTCTATCTATCTAATTATATTCTACTATTAAAATTAAAAAAAATTGTAATCTTCTCCGGTGTACTACGCACTATAAGTAGGTATGGTAGATTAGCCGATTTGCACTCTCTCGACAGTATGTTTTAGATTCGCGAGAATTGCATAAAATAATCGAGAAACCCTGACCATGACTACTGTAAAGCACACAAAACAAAAGAAGATGTCTTCTTCTTTTTTAAAAGCGATGTATCTTTTGACGTATTAATAGTTGACGAACTATTAACACGTTATACGTTAATATATAATATATTATACGATAATTATTTAAATGTCTTATGTAAATTCCTACGTTATATATACAATAATTTTTCATGTCAGGTGCGGTACCAGTCGATAAAGAAAGATAAGAGCTGTTCCGATGAAGAAGAACAGTCGGCAGACGAGAGACTCCTCGGCGCCAGTGTATGACCCAACACCAAGCCTAGATTGTTACGGGCCTAAGTAGATAAGTCTTTATCTGTTTAATAAAAAAAATATCACTCTACTCGATAGTTAAGGTCTATATTTTATACTGTAACAAATACTGAAGAGTCCAAAATTTAACACAAATTTGACCTTGACCCAAGGCTGTCTCAGCCAGAAAAGTCACTACCAAATTAAATTAAATAACCAAACTAGGAAAAAGGTGACATAAATCCCAAAGAGGTTTCGCTGTACTCGTAGTTCTAGAAAAATGAAAAAATTTACACAATTCCAAGTGTCTATGACACTTGTCTTTGTATAATTTGTGTCTATGGTATGCTCTACGCTTCGAGGCAATAATTTTCTTTGAAATATTTTGTGATTACTTAATGTATAATTTAATTTCGCTCTTGATCAAGATTGTATATACAATTTACAATTAATATTTTAGCGAGAGCGTAATATGTAAATGCAATTATTGTTCCTTAGATATTTTCCGTTTTCATTCGTGTTAAAACTTGATATATTGAAACTTCAACTTTAAACACGATATTTTATCTCATTTTGCTAGGAACCATAGAGCTTGATTTTAGTCTGTGGTAAATGAAACATTCTGCATAACTATTTTTGTAATTGAGTATTTGTCGCAAATTGTAAATTTTTACTCGAAGTTTAATGCTTTTATGCATTTAAATATTCTTAGCAGTCTTAATTGGATTTAAATTCATTAATTGAATCATATCATATCATTCTTCAATTTGATTCAGACAATTCCGATTATATTTACGGTACCATGCGCGCCATAAAAGAGAAGACCCTGTAGTCGAAATGTAAAGGTATCTCATCTCGAATAATATAGTCCAGGCTAAAATGGTCTGAAAATCAACTGCGACGCAAGTTTACCCACACAATGTACGGAGTCTTATCTATCGTGGCGCGTGTTATACTTTAATTAATAGTTACCCCCTTACCGATAAAACTGAGGCTGACTCAAAACAATATTTAATTATTTTTAATGATAAAATCGTGGTATTTTTAAATAACGAACAATTTTTTCAACTGGCTACATTCTCCATTAACATAATAAAAGACACTTTTTTGTCTATCAATTTATAAAACAAGGTTTTGAAGTTGTAATTTTAACGTTTGTTTAAACCTCTGTCAACGCTTTTTCGTTTTATCAATAAATAAAAATACGGTTTAATACTCTTAAAGTTGAGATTTTATAGTTGTTGTTTATCGGTAAGGGGGTTTCAGCGAAGAGTAATTGTAGCCGGTTAATCATTGTATCAGGTATAACACTGTAAATATTAAATGTTTTAACTCACGCGTCCCACTATTTATCAGAATATTAGCGAACTATTTTCATCGATATTCTATCAAATTAGATTTTATAAATATACAGTAATGCTTAAATAAATAAAAATATTTTTTATATTTTTCGATTTTTGAAAAACGTTCCTAATAAGTACTTATAGCCCTGTAGTGCCATTTTTATTGATGACATAACTATAACATCGAATAAAGACTGAGGAAGTCGATAAAATTATTCCTAGAAAACGGTCATAAATTATAGCTTACTGAAAAACATTCCATGTTTGAAATTCCATTTCTAAATATTTGATTTACCTTATTTATGTTTTAATGTTTGTAACGTTTAAAATATATTTATGCAAACAATTTAAAAATAGAATTATAACTGTATCGTATTGTAACTTTCGAAATATCATCTGTCGATGATCGATTTTAGTATCTTGATTTATTCTGTGTCATAAATAAACATGATATGATGTTGATTGGCCTAAAGGTCTAGATACCAGGCCGTAAACTCAAAAAAAAAAAGATATGATGTTGACTATGAAATTCGTTAAGTTTGTTAAAGGTTTTAATCCGATCCGATTTGCCATTAATTGTAAAAAATATAACAATTAAGTTTTATAATTTGTATAATCATTGCTGTAAATATAATATCAATTATATTTTACATACGAAAATATAATAAATTATTGTAATACGTTGCAAATACTGGAATAGAAAGTAAAGGAATTTCGCTTTATTATAAAGAGTAGCGCTAAGTATGGCTTCTGTATGTCAAATCCAATAGGTTTCTGACAAACAGGAGTCGCATGTGCCAAGTCTCGATTTTAAGACATTCAGAACGTGATTACATAATGTATTTCTACTTATATAGATTGGATTAATTATTTTATTTTTGGACATATACTTCATGTATACAAAATATGTATATTTAAAGACAGTGAACACATTCTGTATACAAACAGAGAGTACAGTTTTCTTTTGAGTGACTAGGTTTTTTGACCAGTACTTATTTGAATAGCAGACCAACGTGCCAAATTATAGATCGCGTAAATATTTGTAATACCTGAGTTTTATGTATGGTTTTATTTTTTTTGTCTTGTTTTTTTGTTTACTTTTAGTAATAGGGTGACAATTTTATAAAACTTGACTCGACTTAATTACAAGCAAAGTTTACTACCATATCTCTAACGTGTAAAATTTCTTTTAAATTGTGACAAACAAAATTTCCGAAATTAAACACGATTCAAATTACATATCAACGTTATGACAAGTCTGTGGTTATAGAGAAACATTGACGTTGGGATACTTTTATGATGACCCGAGGGGACCGAGACAAAAATTTGTCATGACACCAAACGTGAGCTAATGTCGTTTGTGGGTCGCGTATCTTTGTCTAAGGCACTTGGTGCTTACTTTTGACGTCCCATAGATATTTTAGTTTGTTACCGATATTATTTTGTCGAAAGTTTTGTCTCCTATAAGCCCCAAATAGCTATGTAATGTATGACGTTAATTTGTGCCGTTATATAAAATTTCTTTACCGGATGAATGTAAATTTGTTACAAAATAAACATAACTCGACCATGTGAGTGGTTTACAGACGAGGTCAGCAAAGGGCTGCTGTATATTCTTGTTGATATCAAGTTCATCATATTACAATATTTGTTAGAAAATCGAGTTTTTAACAGATGTTGACGTTTTGAGGTTCTAGGAAGCCTCCCCGAATGTTTCCGCGGTGAAGTCCGTATGTATAAATTTTCATAAAAGTTAAACAGCAATAAAAAAATGAAGGAACGTAAAAAAATAAAATAATAAAAAATAAACAATTTATAAACACAATACTTTGGTATTTACATAAACGATTTTATAAGGATTATATTTATTCAGATCCTAAAGTGGCGTGTGCGGTGTGGCTCAGCGTCTGTAAAATAATGCAACAATGGACTAAGGTTTAATTAACAAAGTTTGTCATTATTTAGGCTGAGCGCGCACGGGTTACTTTTGTCACCGTTACATTAAAGTTTTTGTCATTGTCACGTCATGTTTCTAAAGTGGAGTGCGCTCACGAAGGGTGGCAGTGACATAACTTTTTTGATATCGTAGTGTCATTTGCTGATATGGATTTCGAAGAGACGGTAGCTAGCTATGATCTCATCAAACCCAGAATAAAGCGAAAAGAATACTGGGTACACCCCCTTTGGAGTCACAACCTACTAGTGGAAAGTTCTACATTATGTTCTCTTCCCATGCTTTAATTTTCAAATTAATGTCAAAGTAGTCTTTAAATTTTTTTTATCATAGACTATAGAGTGCTGGTCTATTTTCCACTTCTTAAATAATGATGTCATTATCAATATCGTCTTCTCCAATATTGACTTTTTGTGTTGAAGTCGAAAATCGGCAATGCGAACAAACGATGCTCATAGTGACAATTTTGTCACTCGTACGCACTGCTATAATAACCCAACGGCGCGTTGACAGTTTCGTCATGAGCTTGTTCGCCGGTCGGCGTATATAGTGACATTCACACACATGCGCGTATCCCCATACAAATCCACAGACTTGTTATGAGTGAGGAAACAGTGACAAAAGTCACCCGTGCGCGCTGGCACTTTTTATTACGAAAAAGGTTTGCTAACTAAAAATATCAATACCATAGACCAACGATATTTAATTAATTGAAGAAGTTTTATTTAAAGCTTTTAAATGTGTCGTTATTCTTATTCTTGTGTCATTTCGTATATGAATAAAAGTGTTGTTATACTAATTGAAGCTTATAGCGCGTTGACGAAGTTTTAATATTTGTATATTTTTTTAGTGATCTGAGTCATTTTGAATTTATTGTTCATGCATATGGATTTGTAATTGAAACATGTGATGTAAATAATATTTTAAGGGAATTATTGTGAATACATTTACATATGAGTGTATTATATCATATAAGTATTTATATCATATATTGAAACATGCGTGTGCAGTTGTTTATTGTTTATGCGAATAAATTCACGTCATGTGTTCAGTATTGTTTTATTTAGTATCGTAAGGTGTAAAACGAGTTAGGTATACAACCTCTGTAGCATTATTTTAAATTGATATTTAGTTTCTCTTTGGAAAAAGTAGGAAAATATTTGTGAAACAGAAGCAGGAATTTCTTAGCTCTCTATCGCATTTTTTAAACACTTTTATTAGTGTTTTGAGTAAAAATCAAATTTAAAAATGTTCTAGAAAAATTAAATATTTATGACTCAATGCATAAGGTATTTGGGGCCATTAAAGTATTACGTAAGCAGTATAGGGGGAGGGGGTCTTTGATTTTCTCATTTGGTAATAACGTCAACAGTAATTATTTCCTTTTTTACACACATTACCCACACATTGTCTATGCTTGAAAACGAAATTCACCATCGAGGATTCCTACAAAAAATTAATATGTTTATGTACTATTCTTTTTGAGAGCTTTGCTTACAAGAGGAAGCGCGGGGGGGGGGATGAATTGCAGTAAATCTGCTCACGTAATACTTGAACGGCCCCTAAGGAAATTAAACGAATTTGCCTCAAACTGCACTGTCCTGTTAGAAGTGCATCACTTCTACTTCTTTAATACTAAAGGTAAAGTAGTAATTATTGGTTTATCAGTTACATTTATTATGAGAGTGAAGGATGCGAGCGATCTATTAAAGCGCCGCGCAGTAGCCAATAGAGGTCTGTGTCTAATACATATAATAAATAAATTCATTACGTACTGACGCCTGCGCGCTAATAACGGTGTAGTTTCTGTAATAGAGTATTCTATAATTTTTGGACCAAATAAAACCTCTTTTTATAATCGTTGTCGTTACTAAGCAACTTGTTATGACAACGAGTTTATCAATATTTGTAATTTTGAAGATGAATTATTTCGTTTTTTATTCTATTTCTTTGTAGGTTAATTTGTAACGCCAGTCTAAAGTTATTCTAAGAGCCATGGAGGAAAGTGATCTACGTAAGTTATTGACGACCAAAAATGGATGTCGTATTCCTAAGATGTTACCGATACCAGATGTGCATAAGATCGACAAGCTGCCGTTTGTGCCTTTGCCTCCATACAATCGGATTAAGGTATTATTATGAGATATGAGTAGCCTAGTAGCTACGCGCGGGTCTATTAACCCCGGAATCCCATGTATATATCTATGTGTGCAATAAATACTTGCTTTTACGGTATATTTTAAAATATCCGGGTCGCAGTTCCAATTATGTGATTGGGTTTGTAAAGTACGAAAACGTACGTAAATCCAAAATTCCAGCGTAATAGACACGATCCATGTCAGATTTAAATAATAATAATTTAGTTTTTTATCTGATCTGATTTTCACTTTTGATAATTATATGAACAGATTTTGTATTAAATTCACTAAAAAGGTTACTTGAAATTTTCAGGATAAGCAAGCTAAATATCGGAAAATTCTTAAAGAGAGCGCCACCTATAGGAAAATAAGGATTGCTCAACCGCCGCTAGAAAGATGCGAATTAGACAACCTAGAAATTTCCCAAGATCGACATGTTGCAGTACTAAAACAATGTGCTAATAAGATTCAACCACCACCAATGCTCAAATCATGGGAGAGAAAAATTATCGGGTTAATTCCATCTAAATTGCGAAATGCCTTTCCTGCTATTACTGAAGAACTGATCCAGGAAAGTAAAGAATCCTGGAATGAGAATCTTCATGATTTAGCCGTGAAAACTGTAATTCGCGAAGTACCTGGGGTGTCCAGAAAGCGATATGAAGAGCCGCTGTTCAAATTTAGCGGCGTAACTGCAAATTATGACAGAATGGTTAAGTTTCGGAAAAAACTACAGGATGGATCCCTATTATTACATCCGTTTATTAGACTAGTTCTAGAATCGTCTGAAAAATCATTTCCGCCCCACATTATAAGTTTAGCTAAATATCGCGCTCGGGGTCCTATGGACTTAGAAGATTTCAAAACGAAGGTTTTAGAAGAAATTAAACGTGCTGATTATCTCGTCTCCAGTACCTGGTATTCAATACTAGTAGCATGGCTAAAAAACCCGCGTTGCTTAAAAGGCATGCGACCCAAGCGTGTACCGGTATTTGTAAAATGTGCCACCAAAATGATATCTATGCAAATCCAAGAACTAATGCGTCGTTCTATTGAGGCTTTGATCACAGCATTAAAGGATCCGGACTCTGTGCCTATCTTAAACCTTGATTTAGATTTTGATGGTGAATTTTTTTATGACTCTTCTCTGGAAACCGTTTATGAGGTTTTTCATAGTATCGCAAATGCAATTTCGCATATATCGCAACGTCTTATGCCCATTGAGCAATATTTAAAAATTCCATACAATTATGATGCATTGCCCGTCCAATACAACGAGTGGTTACACAAAGATGGACATGAAAGGTTACAAAAGGTACTAACGGCTGTTTATTCTCCTTTGGTGCAATATGTAGAAAGACTGAAGAAGGAGTACAGTATGCTATATGGTGCCCCTGCCAAGGCAGCACTTAAGAAATTTATTAATGAAGCTGGAGAGTTTGAAGAATCTCGGGATAAAATCAAATATTTTCAAGGTATTGATTCGGAAATAACGGCTATTTTAGAAAATGAATATTTCAACTGCGCTGTTGTATGTCAATTACGTATGGTCGATGGATTAAAACTAAAAGCAATGGAATTTATCAATGACATTATTGCTGGTATAGTTAAGAACCATATGGAAGAAAATGATTCAATTTGTCATGAATTTGAAATAATAGCCAGAAAGGCCCTGAAAGAACCAGAAAATGCAGCTGAACTGATTGAACAGGGTGTATATATCTTAGAAGCAAAAACTGTTTTGGTTGAAGTTTTGAAGGAAAGAATATTGAGACAACTTAATATTATTTCTAACCTGTTAGAGATGACTTCGTTAAGTCCAGAACACGTTGCCTCTAATACTAAAACAGTTAACTGGTTAACTGATATTAAACCAATATTTGAGAAGAATGCCGCCGCCTATGAAACCTTTAAAGGTGAAATGGAAGACAATTTACAACGCAAAATTGCAAAATTAAATAAAGAGGTTTTAGATATGATACCGTACCTACAACTTCTGGATAATATGGATGACATTAATCACACACTTGAATATTTAGAACATTTACGTAAGCTTGTACATAGACTTGATGCTTGTGACAAATTGGTCATATGGATAAACAATGAGGAAAAAACGTTTAAATTTCCCGTAACACAGTACCCAGATTTAGAAGAGTTAAAAGACTTTATTTTGCCGTTTCATAGTTTAGTTCACCTCGTTCATCGGTGGAAACGGAGTTACTATACCTGGATGGACGGACCATTTGAATATTTAGACCACAATCAGATTGAACAAGACCATGATTTTTATTACAAAGAATTTTTAAAGCTTTCTAAAAACTATAGGACCAAAATAAAACAACAAATAGCTGAAGGAGTTGAAAAGAGATTTCAAGGCCTTGTTGATGACCCCGATATTAATAATTTGCCTGCGCCTATGAAATTATGTGCACAAGCAGTGGTAGAAATAAAAGATTGGCGACCAAATGTTCAAATGGGTCATATCATGTGCAACCCCGCTCTAGTGCAGAGACATTGGGATGAAATGTCATCTATCGCCGGATTTGAATTGACGCCAACAGCAGGAACCACATTGAGAAAAATAATTAATTTCAATTTATGGGACGATATTGATCAATATGAAATTGTAAGTGTTGCGGCGACGAAGGAATTAGCTCTGATTACTAGTTTAAATAAAATGATGGCAGAATGGACCGATATATGTTTTAAAACAAGCCCTTATAAAGATACTGGAATCTTCATTCTTTCTGGCTTAGATGATATTCAAAGTGTCTTGGATGATCATATAGTTAAAACTGTTGGTATGCGAGGATCTGCTTTTGTAAAACCATTTGAAGCGCAAGTGAGGACCTGGTATGATAAAATAATGCGAGTGAATTCTACAATCGATGAGTGGGGTAAGGTTCAAAGTCAATGGCTCTATTTGTTACCAATTTTTTCATCTAAAGATATTGTTGCACAAATGCAAGAAGAAGGGGTTATGTTTGTTGAAGTAAATAACATTTATCGACGTTACATGGGATCAGTAGAGAAAGATCCCCATGTACTTGATGTTGCCGGTGGGGCCGGAGTGTTAGAGTCTTTTAGAATAGCATCAGGCCTACTCGAAAAAATTAATGACGGTGTCAATAATTATCTTGAGAAAAAAAGATTGTACTTTTCACGTTTCTTCTTTTTATCGAATGACGAAATGCTGGAAATTTTATCAGAAACCAAAAATCCATTAAAAGTCCAGCCACATCTAAAAAAATGTTTTGAGGGCATAAACAGATTGGTTTTCGATCCAGAATTTAACATATTAGCTATGATATCAATGGAAGGTGAACAAATTGAATTTATTGAAACGATAAGTGTTGCAGCGGCGAGAGGTTCCGTCGAAAAGTGGTTGTTACAAGTTGAGGATCAAATGCTAAGAGCAGTTAAATCAGAAACAGAATTATCATATTACGACTATCCGAATATGGGTCGAGTCGAATGGATATTATCGTGGGAAGGTATGGTTGTATTAGCAATATCACAAATTTACTGGGCCGTTGATGTTCATGAGTGCTTAAATACCCACAAACTCAGCCAACTTCAAGAATTTCACGTAGGTTTAACAAAACAACTAAACGAAACTGTTGCTGTCATTAGAAGATCCGACTTGACTAAACTGAATAGTATAACTGTGAAAGCATTAATTGTAATTGATGTACACGCTAAAGATGTAATATACGAGTTAGTAGGAAAAAATGTAACTGAAGTTACCGATTTTCAATGGCTAGCACAACTACGCTACTATTGGGAAGAAGAAAAAGTTTTTGTAAAAATCATTAATGCCGTTGTTAACTATGCCTATGAATATCTGGGAAATTCAGATCGCTTAGTTATAACGCCATTGACAGATCGTTGTTATCGTACTTTAATAGGAGCTTACTATCTTCATCTAAACGGTGCTCCTGAAGGTCCAGCTGGTACGGGTAAAACTGAAACCACCAAGGACTTAGCGAAAGCGTTGGCCGTGCAATGTGTCGTATTCAATTGTTCTGATGGCTTAGATTACAAAGCTATGGGTAAATTCTTTAAAGGCTTAGCGTCTTGTGGCGCGTGGGTGTGCTTTGATGAGTTTAACCGAATTGAAGTAGAGGTTTTGTCAGTGATAGCTCAACAGATTTTATGTATTGTACAAGCAGTAAGGCAGCACCTAGAAACTTTTGATTTTGAAGGTACTACTTTGACATTAAATCCGGCTTGTTATGTTTGTATCACTATGAATCCTGGTTACGCTGGTCGATCTGAACTTCCAGACAATTTGAAGGTCTTGTTTAGAACAGTGGCCATGATGGTGCCTGACTATGCTATGATTGGTGAGATATCGTTGTATTCGTTTGGATTTATTGATGCTAGAAACTTATCAGTTAAAATTGTCACAACATATCGACTTTGTTCGGAACAATTATCGTCTCAAAACCATTATGACTATGGAATGCGTGCTGTAAAAACAGTTTTATCAGCGGCTGGTAATTTAAAAAGAAGTTTCCCGAATGAAAGTGAAAGTATTTTATTACTAAGATCCATTACAGATGTCAATTTACCTAAGTTTTTATCGTTTGACGTACCTTTATTTGAAGGAATTATATCAGATTTGTTTCCGGGAATTTTTTTACCTAAACCAGATTATGAAAATTTTTTAAACGCATGTCACGATGTTTGTTCTGTTAATAATTTGCAGCCTATGGAATGTGCTCTCATTAAAATTATACAAACTTATGAAATGATGATTGTAAGACATGGATTTATGCTTGTTGGTGACCCGTTTTCTGGGAAATCTATGACATTAAAAGTCTTATCAGAAGCATTGACTTTAATGCATGAAAGAAACCAACCAGGTGGCTGTCCTTCAACTTACAAAGTTCTGAATCCTAAAGCTGTAACGATGGGTCAACTATATGGAGCATTTGACCCTGTATCTTATGAATGGACGGATGGGATTGTTGCAACTATGTTTCGGAATTTTGCGTCTGAAGATACTCCTGAACTGAAATGGATAGTATTTGACGGTCCCGTTGACGCAGTTTGGATAGAAAATATGAATACAGTTTTGGATGATAATAAAAAGCTATGCCTTACTTCAGGTGAGGTGATGGCGATGTCTAGCGTGATGTCTATGATTTTTGAAGTTATGGATCTATCACAAGCCTCGCCTGCTACCGTATCTCGATGTGGTATGATATATATGGAATCAGCCTCGTTAGGGTTTATGCCCTTTTATAAGTCATGGTTAAACACTTTAAATCCAATATGGCTAGAAGAAAATGAGGAATTTATTTTTGCATTATGTGAATGGCTTTTTGATCCTTTAGTTTATTTTGTCAGGCGACAATGTATTCAACTGGTCACGGCTGGCGAAGTGAATTTAATTGTCAGTACCCTCCGACTAATAGAAATGTTGATGGATAATGCTATTGAAGGGGAAGAGGATACAAAATATATAAGAACTTGGATACTAGCTTCATTTATGACTGCAATAGTTTGGGGTATTGGTGGAATATTACATACAGACTCTCGTGAAAAATTTGATGAATTAGTAAAAGATTATTTTAAAGGTGAATTTGGTATTCCCGCTAACTTGGACAGACTTGACGTCTCCATTCCTTCTGAAGGTATGATTATTGATCATTATTATATGTTCAAAACTAAAGGTTGCTGGAAACCATGGCCTGAAGCTGTGAAAGCAGCTCAAGTCAAAGAACAAATAAATTTATTGCAGACTGTTATTCCTACTCTTGAGACGGAAAAATATATTTATCTTTTAAAACTTCATACAAAGTTTTTAAAGCCTATCCTACTTATTGGCCCGACTGGCACTGGAAAAAGTTTTTACGTGCAAAATTTTCTTATGAATTGTATTGACATGGAAAAGTACACACCCGGTTTTATAACTTTTACAACAACTACTTCAGCTAACCAAACACAGGATCTTGTTCTGTCGAAGCTGGTAAAAAGAAGAAAGAACAATTACGGACCAGTTAGAGGAAAACAGGCTATCATTTTTATAGATGATATGAATATGCCAGCAAAAGAAGTATATGGTGCTCAACCTGCTATAGAATTATTAAGATTGTATTTTGACATTAAACATTGGTATGACTTAAAAACTACCGATAATTTATACTTATACGATACAACGTTCTACGGTGCTATTGGACCAGTGGGAGGAAGTAGACAGCTCATTTATCCCAGAATGTTGAGACACTACAATATTTACTCAATTAACGAATTTTCGAAGGAAAGTATGTCGAAAATATTTACATCATTGTTACAACTTGGATGGAGAAGAAATGGTTTCGGACAAGATACTCAACCTGTTATAGTTAATATTATTGCCGCCACCATGGAAATATACGACCAAGCTACTGAAGGTCTAAGGCCAACACCTGCAAAATCTCATTATATATTTAATTTACGAGATTTTTCGAGGGTTATACAAGGTTGTGCTTTATTGCGAAAAGAATCAGCAGATAGTAAAAAAACTTTTACCAGGGTATGGGTTCATGAAATATTAAGAGTATTTTATGATAGGCTTGTAGATGAGCCAGACCGGTTATGGTTTTTTAATATATTGAAAAAAGCTACGCGAGATTTTATGAAGGACACATTTGAGTCTGCTTTAGATACCTATCAAGATGAAAAGGGCGATGTCACTCAAGAGAATATTAAAAATTTAATGTTCGGTTGCTATTTAGATACTGACAGTGTTGAAGGTGAACGTAGATATGATGAAATGCCTTCTAAAGAAGTGGTCCTTAATGTGGCAATTCAAATGTTGGCTGAATATAATACGATGCATAAAGCTAAAATGAATATAGTCTTATTCGATTACGCTTTAGAGCATTTATCTAAAATATGTCGACTACTTTCAATGCCATCTGGCAATGCATTACTTGTTGGTGTTGGAGGTTCAGGTCGTCAATCTCTTACCCGCTTAGCAAGTACAGTTTTGGGTCAACAAACTTTTCAACCTGAAATCACGAAAGCTTACAGCGTTAAAGATTGGCATGATGATCTTAAGTTAGTTTTACGAGAATCCGGAGGATTAAACAAAGATACAACTTTCTTATTTACTGAAAGTCAAATAAAAGAAGAAACTTTCATACAAAACTTAGATAGTTTATTAAATTCTGGTGAAGTACCTAATTTATACGGCTTAGATGAAAAGCAAGAAATTCTTGAATTAGTACGTCTTGCAGCACAGGGAGGTAATCGAAATTTGGATATAAGCCCTTTGCAAATATTTTCATTCTTTGTAGGTCGATGTAAAGCGAAACTTCATATTGTTTTATGCTTTAGTCCAATTGGCAGCTCCTTTCGAACTAGACTGAGGCTATATCCTTCTTTAGTAAATTGCTGTACAATTGATTGGTATGACAGCTGGCCTGAAGAAGCTTTAGAAATGGTAGCAAATCATTATATGGGTAAAGTTAATGTAGCAGACGTTGTAAAGCAAGCCGCTGTTATTGCTTGTAAACAATTTCACGTAGATGCACGTAAAGTCTCAACAGATTTTTATAATGATTTTGGACGTAAAACTTATATAACATCAGCTTCGTATTTGGATTTAATAAAATCTTTTACTACATTAACGAATCGCAAACAAAGGGAGTTACGAGCAGCCAAATTAAGATATACCAATGGTCTTGATAAACTTATGCAAGCAGCAGATGCAGTGGCAATAATGCAACGTGATTTGAATGCGTTAAAACCACAACTTATTATAATGGCCGCGAAATCAACCAAAATGATGGAAGAAATTGCAGTAGAAACTGCAATAGCAGATAAAGCTGCAGCACAGGTAAGAGAAGACCAAAAGGTTGCAAATGTACAGGCAGCAGCAGCACAAGAACTTAAGAAAGACTGTGAAGCAGATCTAGCTCTAGCTTTACCTATATTAGAAGACGCTATCGCAGCTTTAAACACGCTAAAGCCGGCTGATATTACTATCGTAAAATCTATGAAAAATCCCCCTGCTACAGTAAAGCTGGTAATGGCAGCAGTTTGCGTTATGAAAGGTTTGCCTCCCGACAAAATACCTGATCCTGACAATCCAGGTAAAAAAATCTTTGATTTTTGGGGTCCAAGTAAAAGAATCTTAGGTGATATGAGTTTCTTAGAATCCTTAAAAAATTTTGATAAGGATAATATACCAGTAGCAACGATGCAAAAGATTAGAAAAGAATATCTGTCTAATAAAGACTTTAAGCCACATATAATTGCAAAGGCGTCAACGGCTGCTGAAGGTCTTTGTAAATGGATAATTGCTATGGATATGTATGACGCGGTAGCAAAAGTCGTAGCGCCTAAAAAGGCGAAATTGGAGGCGGCCGAAAGAGAATTTGCTCAGACTATGGCTATTCTAGAAGAAAAAAAGGCAACTGTCGCCCGATTAGAAGCAAAATTGGCGGAATTAAACGAGGCCTTGGAGGAAGCCAATCTAAAGAAGAAAGCTTTAGAAGATGAAGTGCAATTGTGTATAGACAAATTGTATCGTGCTGAAAAATTGATTGGTGGACTAGGTGGCGAAAGAGTCAGGTGGACAGCTGCTGCAGAAAACCTTCAAAAATTGTACGATAATTTGGCAGGAGACATATTAGTATCTTGCGGTATTATTGCCTACTTATCACCGTATACACTACCTGTTCGCACAGCTATTACTGAAACATGGCGAAAGCTAGTAATTGATTTAAAAATGCCTCATTCAGATCAATTTGTTTTTAAAGACATTTTGGGTACTGATATCAAAATACAAAATTGGTGTATTGCTGGGTTACCCAGAGATTCGTTTTCGATCGATAATGCAATTATACAAGACAATTCAATGAGATGGTCCCTCCTAGTGGATCCTCAGGGGCAGGCTAATAAATGGATAAAAACTATGGAAAAATTGAATGATCTACAAGTAATGAAGTTTACAGATGGCAATTATATGAAAGTGATTGAAACTTGTTTAGAATATGGTAAACCGGCACTGATTGATTGCATACTAGAGGATGTAGAAGCTCCTTTAGATCCCGTTCTACTTAAGAATACTTATATGCAAGCTGGTAAAGAGTTTATAGCTCTCGGTGATAATGTCATTGAATATCACCCACATTTCAGGCTTTACATGACTACAAAACTTAGAAACCCACATTATTTACCAGAAGTGTTTAATAAAGTTACTCTTATCAACTTTGCTTTAACTAAGGATGGACTAGAAGATCAACTTCTAGGAATAGTGGTTGCAAAAGAAAGACCTGATTTACAGGAAAAGCGGGAAAAGTTGATTGTACAAGGAGCGGCTAATCGAGCTGCTTTAAAGCAAGTTGAAGATGACATTTTACGAACTTTACAGGAATCTAAAGGGGATATTTTAGAAGATGAGAGCGCTATAGAAGTTTTAGACTCATCTAAATTGCTGGCCATTGACATTATGAAAAAACAAGAGGCTAGCTTAGAAACCGAAGAAATCATAGAAAAATTTAGATTGGGTTATCGACCTATAGCTTCGCATTCAGCTGTTTTATACTACTGTGTTACCGAATTACCAAATGTGGACCCAATGTATCAATATTCACTAACATGGTTCATTAATTTGTATATTATATCCATTGAAAACGCCAACAAATCAAAGGATTTAGACAAACGTTTAAAGTTTCTAAAAGACACTTTCACATACAATTTATACAGTAATGTTTGTAGATCTCTCTTTGATAAAGATAAACTGATGTTTTCTTTTATAATGTGCTCTAAGATGATGTTATCAACTGGTGAAATGAATCATGACGAATATAAATTTTTAATCACTGGAGGTATAGCTATTGAGAATCCACATAAAAAACCTTTTGACTGGTTGCCGGATAAAAGTTGGGATGAAATATGTAGAATTGACGATTTACCTGCATACAAAGGCTTTAAAAACAACTTCCTTAATACTGTTGCAAAATGGAAGGAGGTTTATGATGATCTTGAACCGCATACTAAACCTTTACCTGCTCCTTGGCACGATAAATTAACAGCTTTTCAAAAACTCTTGGTAGTAAGACTTTTAAGGCCAGATAAATTAACAATTGCTTTGTCTAACTTTGTAGAAAATCAAATGGGAGTAAAATACATTACACCACCACCATTCGATATAGGAAAGTCTTTCGGGGATTCAAATTGCTTAGCACCTTTAATATTTATTTTATCACCTGGCTCAGATCCTATGGGTGCACTGATAAAATACTGTGAGAAAATGGGTTATGCACATAGATTTAATTCTATATCATTAGGACAAGGCCAGGGGCCTATAGCTAGAGCAATGATTGAAAGGGCTCAGTTAGAAGGTGGATGGGTTTGCTTACAAAACTGTCACTTAGCAGTTTCCTGGCTACCTGTATTAGAGAAAATTGTAGAAGGCTTCGATCTAACTAACACTGATTTAAGCTTTAGGTTATGGTTGACAAGCTACCCATCTGATAAATTCCCGCAGTCTGTATTACAAGTAGGAGTGAAAATGACGAACGAACCACCCACAGGGCTACAACATAATCTAAACCGATCTTACTTATCGGAACCATTAAAAGAACCAGAGTTTTACGAAGGCTGTCCCGGAAAAGATAAAGCTTTTAGTAAACTGTTGTATGGAATAAGTTTCTTTCATGCAGTTGTTCAAGAAAGGAAAAAGTTTGGACCTTTGGGATGGAATATACAGTATGGTTTCAATGATTCAGATTTTCATATTTCGGTTATGCAGTTACAGATGTTTCTAAACCAATATGAAGAAATACAATACGTAGCTATTAAATATTTGACAGGTGAGTGTAATTATGGTGGTCGAGTAACCGATGATTGGGATAGACGACTGATTATTACGATTTTAGATAATTATGTCAATTCTGGTGTTGTTCATGATCCCAATCACTTATTTTGTGATCTTGGTACTCAGTATGGTTTACCACGTAGGTGTGAATATCAGGACTATCTCAAGCACATTGAATCTGTACCTGTAAATCCTCCCCCTGAGGTTTTCGGATTGCATATGAACGCAGGAATAACACGAGACTATACTATTTCAATGGAACTTACAGCAGCTTTAGTTCTAGTTGAAGGATCAGGTTCTGGTGGTGAGGGTGGAAACACTGAAGTTATCCTCATGCAAATGGCAACAGAAATTCTTTCGAAATTGCCACCGGCATTCGATGTAGAGACTGCCCAAAAGAAATATCCCGTTGATTACAATGAATCTATGAATACAGTACTTATACAAGAAATGGAAAGATTTAATAAACTTCTCCGTGAGATAAAAACTTCACTTTTAGATTTACAAAAAGCTGTCAAAGGGTTTATTGTGATGTCTCCAGCCTTAGATCTACAGTCTAACGCTATGCTTCTCGGTCGAATTCCAAGTAACTGGTCAAAAGTGTCTTATCCTAGTTTAAAACCTCTACCGAGTTATGTTGCGGACTTCATTGATCGGCTCGCTATGTTAGAAGACTGGTATCAAAATGGGAAGCCACCTACATTTTGGTTATCAGGATTTTTCTTTACACAAGCATTTTTAACTGGCTCTGTACAAAACTTTGCTCGAGCAAAGAAAATTCCAATAGATTTACTGATTTTCGATTTTGAAGTGAGAAAAGTTGATTATG
Organism: Pieris napi; assembly: GCF_905475465.1. Classification (NCBI taxonomy): domain Eukaryota; kingdom Metazoa; phylum Arthropoda; class Insecta; order Lepidoptera; family Pieridae; genus Pieris; species Pieris napi. Next base: position 3,550,082 of record NC_062235.1, on the reverse strand, counting down.
AAACTACACCACCTGAATGGGGTGTTTATGTACAAGGACTTTTTATGGATGGCGGTCGTTGGGATAGGAGTAAACATGTAATAGGTGAACAGTTGCCTAAAATATTAAACGATAACATGCCAGTAGTATGGCTATATCCAACATTAAAGAATGAATTTGCTGAAGGTTCTAGGTATAGGTGTCCTCTTTATAAGACGCTCGAGAGAAAAGGAGTTCTTGCAACTACAGGTCATTCTTCGAATTTCGTTCTTGCTTTTTATTTGCCTTCAGATATGCCAGCAGCTCATTGGGTAAAACGGAGTGTTGCCTTACTACTTCAGCTAGATAACTAATGTAAACATTATTAACTACTAAAATGTAATTCTAACGAGATTTTATTGATCCTAACAATTTATGCTACTCTATTGGTGAACTATAGTAATAATGTAGTTTTAATATTTTGCGATTAATTAAACATGTCTTTGAAGTTATAATAAATAATAAAACAGTTTTTGGGTGTTTCAAAAAGTTTTATTCGACATCTCAAATTACTAGTTTATCTATTATTAGTGGGTGAATTTTCTAATTGTCACTGAATCTATTCTTTGTTAATTCCCGCCGCGTATCTTCAGTTTCAATAAGTTTACGTCGCAACCTTTTCATTATAGCTTTGTTTCTATTCTGTAAAAAAAACATTTGTATATTTAAATTAGTAGACAAAATACTCCGCTGATGGAGACTCAAAGCGAACAGAGAAAATAAATAGATATGCATTGTAAAAATATTTAGGTCGCATGACAAGGTGCGGAAAAATACGCTTCAATCTTCAAACAGTATTGATCGAAATCACCACAAGATTTGAAGAATATAATGTGCAAAGGACGACCAATGTTCGTTTAATCATATATTGGAGAAGGCTCTTTGCCTACTCCAATATTAAGTTTTGGGAATTTACGAATGAGGGACTTGTAGGAGATTTATTTTATATACCATTAGAGAGCTACACTCTCTTTCTATAGCGACACATTCATCTTCTATGGCTGCCGCGGCTTTCGTTTGCTGTTCGTTTTTTTCTAAAATCTTTACCATTTTCTGACGCACTATTTCTTTTTCTTCTACTTCTTTCTGTTTCAAGTGTTCTCTTTTTACGGCTGACATTGCTCTTTCTGTGGTGTATATTACCAATTAAAAAATCCATTGGGTTTTATTACGTATGAAAGTTCTTGTGTGCTTTACAACAATTTTTTTTTTCTACAAATGGAATTTTGTGAAACAATTGCAGGCATTTGAACTTTGAATCTAATTGAATTTAGAATTTCTAGTATATTAGCTCAAAATGCTTTTTTTTAGGTAGGTACAAAGTTGAATACAAACCTTTGTTGAATAAAATATCATAAGATTTTTTATGTTTATCTAAATTAGATAGGTGAACTTCAATCTTCGCCTCTTCGGACTTCGCACACACGTTGATTATTGCTTTCTGATACTTCAGTTGAGATAGTTCACTACTCAATTCCTGTTTTATGTTTCAATTTAATTGTTATAAAAAAATATATATTTTGAAATTGAAAAATTAAGTTTAGGGTGAGTTAGCGATTACTCAAGTTAGCTTACAGTTATTTGGGAATGAGAAAATTCGTATGTAATTTTCAAATTTGCCAATTCTTCTGTTAAAATATGCTCTCTCGTCCGTAAAGAGTTTACCTTTCTCTCCAGTTTAAAATTTTGTTGACTAACTAAAACATTTATATACTTGTTCAAAACATTAACGTTGCAAAAATAATAACCAAATAAAATCATAATAATTAAAATTATAAATAAACTTTTATAATTATAAGCGTACCAGAATGCAGCTGCAGTTTTAATTCTATTATTTTATCATCCAGTGCCATTATTGTTTGATTATTTGTTATTTCTAAGATGAGATGTTATTAACGAAATCTATTACGTTCAAAGTCCTATGTCAAATGAACTAGAATAACGTAATATAATTACAATATTGGCAGTACTTTGCCGAAATTTTAAAATATTAAATTTTTCACTATCTTTTTTTTTAGTGTCGAATTGCCGCCAATTGTTGCTTTTTTTTAAGATTTTATGGTCTGGTATAGTGTAGTCGTAGGGCTAAAATAGTTGATAGGTGTGTAATATTATTTCTATACTCTATAGCATAGTCCATAGACGTTCACTTACTTAACATTCTGTTGTCGTACGTCACTGTCAATTTTGTACTGGCTTCCGAATTTCGGCCATCAATCAAGTAAATCGACGCGAGCGTGTTGCGTGCATTTTTCATCTTAATTCTTAACCCATATAACTTAAAGAAAGTTCTTGATCTTTGGCCAAGAAGTATATTGCCGCAAATATAAATATTCAACAACCATGTAGAAGTGATATCAAAGAAGCGTAGATAAACTCTGTACAGTTCCAATGTGTAAGTCTGCCAAAATGGTTTCAAACAGCACACGGGTGATTCAAGTCACCAATATAGCGCCACAAGCTACTAAAGACCAGATGCAAACTTTGTTTGGCTACTTAGGGAAGATCGATGACATACGGCTGTATCCAACAATAAGAGACGTGTCGTGTCCAGTGCAATCGCGAATATGTTACGTCAAATATTACGATGCGACAACCGTGAACGTTGCTCAGCACATGACCAACACCGTGTTCATCGACAGGGCTCTGATCGTTATACCCTTGCCATCAGGGGAAATTCCAGACGAACATAAAGCTTTAGAAATGTCAAGTAATGGTACACTTGTGCCTGGCTTGAATACTGTAGAACCTCGCCTACCAGCACATGTAGTAAATTCTCTGGAAGGAGTACCACCAAATCAAGTAATACAAACTTATGATCCAAAAATTGCTGAAGCAGGTTTGCCACCTTATCCTCCTATACCGGCTCTTTATGATTCTAGAAGGATTGAAGAGATACGGAGAACAATTATGGTAGCATTTGTAGGGGAGTTAACTAGTCAGCAGTTAATTGACTATTTCGGTCAGGCGGGAGAAGTTTCTTACCTGCGTTTCTGCGAAAGAGAAAATGATCCAACTAAGTTTGCATTGATTGAAATGGCTGAGCAAGAAAGTATAATAAAAGCATTACAATATAATGATACTACGATAGAAGGTCAGATGATAAAGGTAAGAAAAATTTAATCTTTTTTTTTAAACTATTATTGTACACATTAATAGTTTTAAAAACATAAAGTGTAATTTATTATATGCTTTTGTGTAAAAGATAATAACATTTAAATTCTATAAGGTTCATCATTCAACACAAGCTATTTGTAAACCTCAAACAAAGAGCAATGAAGCAGCGCAACGGGAGATAGAGGAAGCCATGTGCAGAGTTAAGGAAGCTCAGAATTTTATTTCAGCAGCCATTGATCCAGTCATAGGATTACTGTCTAAGGATAAAAGAAGGTACCCCTTGTTTATTTTTAGACTTTCTGCATATCAAAGTTTTATAATGCTGCTGTTATAACCAGAATCAAGTCAATAAACCTCAAGCATATGGTAAAGGCCCTATTATTTTTTAACTTAGAACAACGAGAATTAACTATATTGCACAATAAATTACTGCAATTTCATATATCATGTTTTATTGTTTGTCCCTTGTTTAGATTCTTCATGAGTAAATTTGGCTTGGTTTTGTTTGGGCGGCTAATTTTTCATATCCAACGGCAATATTGCCTAAATTGCAAGGAAATAAGGATAACAATAGGAGTAATTTATCAGTAAAGGTAGCAACAGACTTGCAACACAATATGTAATATGTTTGTGGCGATCTTGTTACATTGCAGAGTAGCATAAGATGCAGCGAATGCGTGTTAGCTCAGCTCAATCGTGCTCCACATTTATTCTCGAAATGTACAGCATAGAGGTAATGTCTGCCCTTCCTTTTTAATTTATTTTTAATCCTGTCCTTAGCAATAAGACAAGTTAATAGAGTTATTAGTCCTACATTTGCCTATAATTACTTGTCTCATTGCACTAGATCATTGCGAGTCAGTTGCTGTCTTTATTCGTTTGCATTTATAATCTACAAAAAGGGTTAGTAGTAAACTCAATTTAGTTTTATAAAATCTTACCCAATCTCCTATGTACAATATCAACATCACTCAGGTTTGTACTATCAATTATTATTTTCATTAACAGTATCAACTAATGTAATAAGGTAAGTAACTAGCAGCAAAATAAGATCTGCAGAGTTTGGTGTTGCAAGTAAAGGATAGTAAAGTACTAAAACTTATACAACAATGATCTTCACTCATAATGTATGGATTTAAAAAAAAACTATTGTTACCAGACCATAAAATCTTCAAAAAAAACTATTTTCAATTGTTTTCTCAAAGTAATCTTAAATGTACCGGTTTTGATAGGCTATGTTCACTTTATACAGTGCCATTTCTATATTTTTACTTTGCTAATAAGATAAAAGTGTTAGTTTTGTTTAAGATAAAGAAAAAGGAGATAAAGGTGATCAGTTACATTCATAATGGACATCTGGTAAATTTGAATAAAAATTATGCATTTGATGTGAGATAATTTCTATTATTGGTGTCCATGAACAGTAATCACTTAACATGCAGTAGCTCTATGGGCTATATATTTAAAATCTATAAAAAAATATTTATGACAAGTTCGAGGTTCTACTCGTACAATCACTATTTATTATATAAGGGAGTTTGTAACAGGACTCGGTCTCGTTCTCGATCCCGCCGCCGTTCCCGGTCCCGGTCCCGGAGATCCCGGTCTCGACACCGCGGGAAGAGGTCTCGCTCGCGATCCAGACATCGTTCCCGCCGATCGCGATCAAGAAATAGGCATCGTTCTAGGTATATTAAGTATTATTAGTCTAATACTGTTCAGTATTTATAAACAGTGATCTATTATATGAATCACGATGATTTATATCTGTATCTATAATTCTGTAAATGTCATATTAGATGGGGCAAAAATGCTAATAACATACAAATAATTATATTTATTTCCACCATACATACTCGGGTCCTAAACGGACTAATAGATAATTTTCGATATTTTGAGCCACAAGTCATAATTTGTCCCCAAATTTATGGAAAGTTCTTCTACAAAGATACACAGACACTTATACAAATCTTATTTTAACTATTTCCAGGTCTCGTTCTCATCGTCGAAGTTCCAGACGCTCACGATCGCGGTCGCGGCATCGCAGCTCTAAATCGAAACGTGATCGTTCTCGTGAACGTGACCGTGATCGCAAAGACAAGAAAGATTCTGACAAAGATAAGGAAAAGCGGGAAGAATCTAAATCAATACCAAAGGAAGAGACAAAAGAACCAGAGACAAAGGTTGTAACCATTGAGCCTGAAACTAACGGAACTTCCGAATCCAAATCAAAGGCTTCTACGCCGGTCGAAGAGAAAACTAAGCCGGAACCGGAACCAGATAAAAAAGTTAAAGAGAGGTCTCCTTCAAAAAAGAGGGAAAGATCTCGATCCAGAGATAGAAAACGTGAACGTTCCCGTTCAAAGCGACGGTCTCGTTCGAAGTCTCGAAGAAAGCGCTCCAGATCCCGCAGGAGATCACGATCCAAAGATAAAAAGAGATCGCGCTCGAGAGAACGGAAAAGGTCTAGGTCGCGTAAACGATCCCGATCTAGGGATAGGAAAAGGACTCGATCCAGAGATAGGAAGAGAACTAGGTCCAGAGATCGAAAAAAATCTAAGTCCAGGGATAGGAAACGCTCGATTTCTCGCAGTTGTCGATCTAAGAGTCGCTCAGTCAGAGACTCGAAGACATCGCACGACAGAAAATCTAGAGATAAGACTCCCAATCTCACCCCGGTGATTGAGGAGACGAATGCTTCCATGGCCGAACGGTCGCCAGATTTAGGGGATGAAAAGAATTCACCAGATAACATGGACATTTCCAATTCGCCTTAGATATTAAGTTACCGATGACAAAGTTGAAGAAAGTCTTGTTTTTTACCTGCTGTTTGTATAATTTGCTTTCATTTTTCCAACTGTACATGAATGGTGATTTGTCATGTATTTTAACAAATAAATCAAATTTTAAAAAGTGTTAGTTTTACCAAATTTTAAAAACGATTTTGTCTAAGAAATCATTTCTAATCTAGTAAAAAAGTTAAACAGAATTCGCTTATTTATGTAATTACAATATATTATCTTCATTGTCACAGATCTAGACATCTATTTTTTTAATTTGTTTAATAACAAGGTCAACTAACAGATTTGCACTTCAACTTACATATTTAAATAGATTTTGCATGATAAGGAATAGGTTCAGACCTAATTACAGGTTTGTTTTGGGTTGCTATCGAAATGCCCTTGAGATTTCTTGATTTACTTAAATTTTAACTAAAAGTCGTTTTACATTCACTTCGACATCAACTATTGTTTTCAATTCAATATTTAATTTCACGCTGTGAAATCCAAATTCATTATACTGAACTACAAAGATAAAATGATATCGGGAGAATTCGAGGTAAGCGTTTTCATAATAATGATTTAGATTCGATTATATACATTTGCATTACGTGCAATTTTCAGCTAAATATCTTAAAAATTGTTTTAGAATATTCATCGCATTATAGCAGTATACTATCACTTCTTAAAGCCTGTTAGTTTAAAACCACACATACAATATAAAGTTGAGTTATCCAAGTTAAAAGATATTTTAGACGCAGTCAATTATAAGGAGTGGCTTTTGAAAGGCTCCCGAAGATGGTTGCCAAACGGGGAAGCACCTTTCCCCGGTTACTGCAGGGCTCCGGGAAATGAAAAATGTCTACCAGTTTTATGTAATTGTGAGAAATTGACTGAAATATGGAAGAAAATGAAAAAGGAAGGCGGAATAAAACCCAAGCATAAATAATATTTCTTTACAGAGGTCATAAATAAGTATAAGTTGTTTTGATACTACAAAAACTTTATGATATTTATTGTAGAGAGTAAAATACACAGACACTTATACAAATCTTAATTTTAGACAATTCAAAACGGCAACACATCAAGCATAGCATACTTCCAGGTCCATTGTCTCGCGAGGGCTTCGAACTTTGGTCGATCTTGTACGTACATCTCCCCTAGTTCCGGCTCCATACAAACCTAAAATAAAATAATTAATAAAACTATGTATAAATTTGTTATAAACTAGATTAACAAAGAGAATGAAATTACACCAAATAACAGTAACACATCTGCTATGACTTCAAATAGATACATCATAGTATATATAACATCCACTCCAAATCTACTATTACTTCAGTAATCCTACTTTTGCATCATCATTACATATTAAATCAAAATTTCAAATTTAATTTATTATAAGGTTGGATTTCTGTATCTGTTTCGTGATATTTTTTTTGTATCATGATGAAACCGACATGCCCTTAGAGTTGAGGAGATGCTCACATGGATGTAAAGTGCACAGCCGAGCTTCGAACCTACGACCACAAGGAGGGCAGTTACACGGTGAAGCATTCAGCCCAATTTTTTCAACAACTGATCCTACTTTAAGATAAACTTTGTTTGTTTGTTGTTGATTACTACCTACTAATAAAAAAAATGTCTTTATTCATTATAATTGTACATTACAATGTGTAAGATTGGGGAATCCTTTTAAGTAAATAATACCCGATCCCCAGGGTCCCCAGTTCTTCTATGAAAAAGTTAACATATGAATAAACATTCTTTTAAATTAAATTTGGATTTTTTTAAAACTGTTTATAATAAATTCTTCAATACGCGACGCGTAACACACGTGATTGCACGAGTGAGTTTGTGGGTGTATGTAAATTAATGAGTGAGTTTAATTAATAATATAATAATAAAACGAGTGTGTATGTTTTGTGTGTGTGTGTTTTTTTTTAAATTGTGAACGGGTAACTTTTTGTAGATGTAGTCTGCCTGCATATTGCGTCAACTAATAAAGTTCTTATTACAAACATTTTTCTTAATAATAAAAGTGTCAACTCACATTAGTATAAGGGTCTGTAAGTAAGCTCTGTATGGAGATGAGGACTTTGCTGATAGTCAAGGCCAACGACCAATTGTGGTGGACAGAGTCGATGCCCACATCACCATGACGAGACACATTTGGGTGAAGGATACGAGTTAGGAATCTCACCACTGGTGGACTCATTGGGTATCTATAAAATATTTTAACACAGTATTTAAAAAATGTATGCGTGTACTAGTGTACACACGAAAGAAGTGAAACTTCTTTATGACCTTATTTTACGGAAAATGATGTACTATATGCAACTTTACAGAAATTGGTTAGATAAAGTTTAAAAAAAGGCTTTTATTATCATAGATAGAATAGATTACAAATAATACAATTATTTCATTCTAACTTATTACTACTAAGATTATTACAGAATTTCATTCATCATTGTTATGGTTATTAATATAAACTTATACATTTTATGAACGCACTACACGGTTTTTGACATAAATAATAAATATATAAACATAATACTGCAATATTAATTAAATATAACGTGAAAAAGTTATTAAATTTTTTTCCAACGCCGATAAAGAAGTTTCACTTCAATAAGTAATTTTTTTACATTTAAGTCGGTTCTATTCCCAGATGAGGGCAAGTAATTTTTGAAAATCTTTGAATGATGAATTAATAGTGATAAAAATAACATAAAGTCTCTATCTACGATATTAAAGGTACTTTCCCTTCATGTCTCATAACTATCGGACGCCCTGTGTACAATAGCAAAAAAACTGTATTTTGCGTGTTTTTTAAATTTCCCCTAAAAAAAAACCCCAAATATTCTTTCCCCCTATTCTGCCCCTAAGTCGGTTGAGAAACCCCTAAATCTATGGCTAAATCCTCTGATCTGGCAACATGTTTCATAACTTATGTTTATTATGGAACATAAGTGATACATGTATCTTATGTTCCATAATAAACATATTTAACACTAATTATTTTACGAAATTACTTTCGCATATATCTTTCATATACAGTAGAACCTCGTTAAGTCGAACCTCGATAAGTCAAAAACCTCCAAATCTCGAAAAAATGTTTTGTTCCCTTCCCTTAAAACACCAAAACCTCCATTACTTGAAATCTTGACCCTCTGTTAATCGAAATAATCACCGAGTCCCTCCAAGCCATTTTGGTACATATTTTCACTCTATAACTCGAAAAATTAAATTTGACCTCTGTATCTCGAACATAGGAACGTTTTATTTTACAACCTTTACAACTTGATCATTTGGAATTTATTATCTCTATTGTTCGAACAAAAATAAGTTACCGACTTTAAGAACTTGCCGACAATGTGAGTACACTATTGTTTCTTAGAAAACATTTTAGGAGTATACAATAATAAATTTATGACTCATGGAAACACGTGTTTGCTTGCTTTGTGTCAAGTGTTCAATTTTGATTCCCTTTGAAATTTAGCTAAGTTTATAAGAATAAACCTCAAACTCTTTATGTCGAATCAAAATCCGCCTAAGTCGAAATCCTCCATAAGTTGAAAACTCTATAACTCGAATTTTTTGGCGTCTCCCTTGATATTCGACTTATAGAGGTTCTACTGTACATATACTTATATTATATATGAAAGATATATGCGAATACATATACTTATATAAAGTACTAGCTGGCCTGGCGAACATCGTACCGCCTAACAGTCGTTTTTTTTTTTTAATACTTATTCAGCTATTCGGGACACCGGTCTAGCTAGTAAGATAAAAAAAAAGTTTATAATACAACAAAATATACATTATGTCAAAAAATTAAAATTTACCTTCCCGGAACCCCTCCACTAACAATTGAACTTTATGATATGGTATTAAAGTTCAAATTGCCTTTAAATATTATTACGAATATTTTGTATGGGAATACAGAAAAGTGTTGTTTTTAGACTTTTTCACTAAATTTTTCTCTCCGTAAGAACCATCCTCGTACTTCAAGGAATATTATAAAAAAAGAATCAGACAAATCGGTCAAGCCGTTTTCATGTTATGTCGTGACAATGGAAAACGGGTTTCATTTTTATATATATAGATATATATACTTTCGTACTACGTGAAACTGATTTCACATACATGCCACTAATTTCGTAATGTAATTCCGGCTTTTTTGAAGGTTAGAGAGTACGGACAAAGAGACATAAATAATGAAATACTCACGAATAGGGTACTTGTACGTATAGAAAGAAGACGCCCCCCTCGTAAGGCGATCCAGCCGGTCCGGTGACGCTGGCCTGCCAGTGGCAGCACTTCATGTCCAAGGGCGTGGCTGCGATGCCTTCGGGAGAGTCGTTGCGTAACATCTAAGTAATTAAGAATTTTATTTTTGAAGTTATTCTTCTTTAGGCGCGTTATGAAAAATTGATGAGAGTGAAATTTTACGATGCGCGCACCGTTACACAAAATTATCAGAATGAAGTTGCCCACGGAAGATGCTACGGCATTGGACATAATTTAAAAACAACATTCGAATAATAATATAATTTATGTTACACTTAATGTAAGAGAATAATAATAAATATTTATTTATTTAATTTTTCAAATGTAAACTGAACTTTATTGACTATAATGACTGCTTTTCCAGTCTTTGATTATAAATTTGTATTGTAATTAATTATTTGCATGCAATCAAAAACTATTTTTAATAATGCCAAAGAAGTACATAACTTCTTACGCGCGTACATAGTACACGCACCCTTTTTTTTAAAATTAAGCTTGTGCCCTAAGTAGGAATATACCTATTCAAATCAAGATCATATCGATAGGACTTTTAGTTTACATTGCATTTAAGAAATTTTGCTGACGTGGTTAGAATAAATAGACCATCATTCCAATACTATCCAATTATATCATAATTTAAAGTCGGTTAAAAATGTTTAACGTAATAAACACGCCAAATGGCTAGAATTTCTGAGCTGAACAAATATAGAGTTTAAATTTCAGTTTTCTTGAAATCGAATATCGAATCGTAGATGGTTTAATTATTATTTACGTGCAGTAATTATTTTCATATTTGTTATATTACATGTGCCAATACCCAATTAAAAAGTCGCATAAATACCTTTATTTATCAATAAATTTTTCGAGTTTACACAATTAAAATTAATTTTAATGTGAACTAACACAAAATATGTAGATAAACAATTTTCTATAAATTTAAGTTCGACGTACTAATTGTGGGCGCCTTTGGTAAAAAATATATTTGACAACACATTCAAACTGAAAACTCAGTGGTCTAGTGGTTAGTACCCCTGACTACGAATCCATGGGTCCCGGGTTCGATCCCCGGCTGAGACGAACATCGATGTGATGAGCATTTGGTGTTATGCTTAGGTCTTGGGTGTTTAAATATGTATTTATATGTCTATCTATCTATAATATGTATGTATATCCGTTGCCTACTACCCATAACACAAGCTTCACTTAGCATGGGACTAGGCCAATTGGTGTGAATTATCTTTATAAAAAAAATAAAAAAAAACCCATAAACTAAAGAGTAAACTATATACTCTAAAGTCGATATACCTTTAATTCGCTGCGTAGTCTGTTCCACCTCCAAGCATTTTCTTCACCGCTAGGTGCGGCTTGGACACACATTTGCACTAAACAATTGCGGCAGAAACAAGACTCCACCAAAGATTGGTATTTCTGAAATAAAAATATAACAATTTCTTTGTGGTTTGTTTGCTACCAATCAATGACAATATTATTTATATTATGCTAAATTTAAATCAATAAAGTATGCATGTTTTAGTTTTAGATATAACACATACGTGAGTGCTACACATAAACGGGAATTAATTAATTTGAATCCTTCAATCATTCGTTAAATTTGTTTAATTGAAGAATAATTCGTGGCGCGGGGACTGCGGGCCGCAAAGGAGAGCTGGAGCACTGAGGCGCGCCGGCCCGTTATAACAATTAGTTATATAAAACATTAATTTAATGTAATTTTATCAATTTTTTTTCTGAAATGGATTACTTAGCTTGCGATTAAATATATCGTGTAAATTTCAAAATCATGTTATATATACATTTTCGTCATAAAATGAATTCCAAGTGTCATAAGTTAGCTATGTTTGGATTTTTTTTCTATCGAGCCAAGTTATTTAAATCGTGTATCGACCATTCACTACCATTCACACTCAACTACACCATATATTTTTTCTATTCGCCCTACTTCAAGAAACGATGACGAAAAATGGAAAGAAACAATGTACTTTTTTAGAGTTTGGCGACCGATAGGTCCTTAATATATTTTAAGCGCGCGCCTTCAATTTACGCAATAAAAACTTGCTCATTATACCAAGAAATCCACGGCGTGACTCATCCACAGAAGGCTGATCACCTACTAAAAAAAAGAATAAAAAAAGTGATTTCGAAACAGATGCAGAAATCTGTTTTAGAAGGCTCAATGATAGTAGCGCCACTGGTTTTTTAGATCTATTAATGTAATATTCGCACCCGTTGCCAATCGAAGTCAGTAAACATGGGTCTAAACAGCGGCCATCTTGCAGCTGTGAATGTGGCCCATCGTGGAAGTGGAACACGAGCACGGACCAACCTCTGCCAACGCGTACAAACACATGCGCAGGCGCAGAGCGACATGTCGTCAAGATATCGGAATATACATAGTAGCACTGTAAAGATGGTTTATTAAACTTAAAATATTTCATAAAAACATACTAAATCAAATGTTTATCAATATTAATTATTAATAAATAATACTATATTATAATAAATATCTTTTTCGTCTACAAAAATAGCAAAAATTCAAATTAGGAGCTTTCTGACAGACAAAAAATATAGAAAACATAAGTGTCAAAACTAATATGTAAATTTACCTTCTGATGGCAAATGTTCAACAATTCCCAAAGGCAAATTGTCTGGAAGACGAGGAGTACTCAAGGCTTGGAGAGTGTGAGGAAGATTAGGTGGTTGTGGTGGAGGGGCATATCCAGGGATGAATGGGTCTTTTACTGCTGACCCGGAACCGCAGCTGCCACTGCCACTGGGTCCAGAATTACTGGCTCTGCTGGCATCATCTTCTGGGCTCGTTTCACTGTCTAGTGATGTCTGAAAGATGTTTATATAAATAAACATTAGGTACTATGAGGTCTTATTTAAACTAAAACCATGGTCAAATGATTACTTTATATCTTTAACCAAGAGATTCTAAGTTAGACTACAGGTCAAATGGTATTGCATAATAAGTAAATAATAATTTTGTTTGTCCGTCCCAAACCTTCTAGTGTATTTACAAACAAACCCTCAATGATTAAATATAGATTTTAGAATTTGTAAATAAAGTTTTTAGAAAGATAGAGTTTAAAATTTTTATTATACATATTACCATGTCCATAAAATTAAGCTCAAATACATAACGGGCACAACAGAAGCACAATAAATTTAAAATTTATCACTCAACTTGAATTTAAACAATAACTCATATAAACTAAGGAAAATAATAGTAACAGTTTGAAAACAGTAGTGAACTGGACTGTGAAATTTCCAACAAGTTTACTGAAAGCTTAACAATTTTTATTATAATTACCCTGATACGCCACCAAGCTGGAATTGAGAAAGTTCTGTTGGATTTTTTCTCTGAGCTAAAAATTAAGTCAGAAGGTTCATCATTTCCAGAGTCTCCATCGTCTGTCTTTTCAGTGCAAAAGTATGAACAAGGCAAATAGGATTGGAATTCAGGAAACAAAAAAGTATGGCATGTAACACATACAGGTTCTCCAAAACTTGGCCCATAATATCCATTGCAAACAGAGCATATTGAGTTCTGAAATCAATTTAAACACTGAAAATGATTTTAGACATAAATAGTGAACTATAGAATCAGAAAAAAATATTTAAATAATATAGTGAAAATAATCTTGGGAAATATCTTAGGTATTAAAGTATACACTTACATTAAATTCAAATTCTGGTGTTCTTTCAATTGGGGAGATAGATGTTAATTTGTCATCATTCTCTTCCAGTTTTTTAACGAAACTAAGAAATTCCGCTGTAATTAGTGACATTCTGTAATTAAAGCCTATGCAATAACAAGAGCAGGGAATTAGGAGCTTCTAGTGAAATATGATTATTGTGTGTCCACAGCTAACAGTTAAAACTTCACATTTAGAGCCTAGTTTGTTTATTAGTATTTAGGTAATCGATTTTTGCTTGATTTTGCAAATTATTAAAAAAAAATTACGAGACGATACTTTTATCTCAAAATATTTACTTTTTGAGTCTGTGGTTTTAATATTTACATATATATTTAATAAACGTAAAACCACAGGCTGTCTTATAAAATAACTCTCAAAGAGTACTATACCACAGAAAAAAATGTTATACCGGGACATAAATCTACAAACACAAATTCTATTTCTTGTTCGCGAGGGACACTGTTAGTTTATTTGTGACTATTACGGTTTGCACTTTTAAATCCTTAGGCCTTAGACTTCAGAGTTCAGATGCAACTGCCAACCGGGATTCCTGATAATTAGGAATTCCTGAGGATTAGTTATAGACCAGACAGATTATAATTAAATGCAGTAGTCGTTTGACTTCAGCAAATATTTATTTGGGGGCCTCATAGCCTAGCGGTCTTATTAAGTGACAGCTAGGTGAAGGGTACCGGGTTCGAGGGCAAGTTTTAATTTAATTCTCGGCCTTTGGGAGGGTGGTGCGGTACCGGGCGAGTGCCTAAAACCGTACATGGAGGACACGGTCGAATTTCTAAAGACAAGCACGAATTTGCACAAATCGTGCCAGAGCCATAAAAAAAATATTTGTTGTTACAACTTACAGCAAGTACTAAATTAATAGTTGTACTAAATTTATTCAGAGAGGATCCCGAAATTATATTAAGTGGTGTGTGATCTTTATATCATATTTGGTTCAAATAACAGACATTAACTAAACATATTATCATCAGTAACTTATAAATTGATTAATGCAAATTAATGAGTAGAAATTATGATTTTTGTCAGTATACATCTTTTGAAGTTGAACGAACACACATAGACACAATTATACTTCTTAGTGCACAGCAGTGCAGTGTAGGGAAATAGTTACGTAACCGGGCACCGGCACCAATAATAATCGTACTTACTACTTATCACGTTTAGCAGTTCGCACTTGGCTGTGACAGTTACATCAGATAGCAGATTCTATTAAAAATACGCGCGAAATTTTCTAAATGTCAAACATTCTGAATAGTATCTTCTAATATTACTTGTTATGTACTTAACAAGTAATATTAGATGTAATGATTGAGTAAGGGTAAAAAAAACAACACATCAGTTACTTAAAGTTATGACATTTTTTTTCAATTGTCTTTGTAATATAATTCAGTAACTATTTTTCACAAATCAATTTAAATTATGTCATTGCATCAGTTATACAAAAAATATGCCATGGAGAAAAAAATATATACAATTAAATCTACCCTCACAATGAGGCTACTTTGTCAGTATCTCACCAAAGTTTCTTTGTTTTTGCCATATCAAGACCGAACTTGGTAGCATGATAAAATTATGGCATTCATATTTTTAATAACTAAAAATATGCTCCTAAATATACATAAAGTCCAATATGTTTAAAATGTGATGATACCATGTATCATTTTTATTTTCAGAACATTACAGATAAAACTTACAAAATACTGTGCACAAAAACTTAACTATTACAAAGTGTGTAAGGTGGTTTAAATCGTCACAGAAAAATTGAAATGAAAAAAATATTCATGACACTTTTACCATATTAAAAAATTGATTTGTCAGTTTCAATCAGTAGGGTAAAATTTGTTTATTTGTTGTTGTTGTGTAAATAATTAATTTCTTAAAAAGTGATAGTGATATATTAAATAGTACGCTAATATTGGGTTCTGCTATCAAATGCATCCTTCCTTATTCTAATTTCATTATCTCAAATTGCTTCCTCAAATTTTTATTGCAACTATTATTCAAACATGTTAAGTGTCTCGCTGATTGCAGGTACACAATATCTATGTATGTTCACATTATCCATAATACAAATCGGTGAAAATTACTACTTGTTTGAATTAGAATAGAAATCCGACAGTGTGTTCAAATTAAAAAAAAAAAGCAATAATTACACTGATTGTAAATTGTTACTATGATTTTTCACATTCACATTCTCAAATATAAATAAATACAAAACATTACCTCATTAAAGCTAAAGCTACTATTGATCTTCATGTTGACTCTGCATTTAAATTCAAAAATAGATGAAGGTATGATAATAATATAGTGTAACCTTTTAAAATAAAAATTAGTGGATTTATTGAAACCCTTTGAGAAATTAAAATAACAGTTCATAGTACACTCACTAAACCACTGTTAACTTAACCGGACAAGGTCCTCTAACTTATCACTAATTGGCGGGGGCGGATGCCCCTCTACCATACTCAGTACGGATTGTAGTATGATCCCCGCCTTATACCCCTGCGAACAAGCCACATAATTAGTAAGCTTATTTTTCGCAATTAGGGTACTTGACTTTGGACATTTTTGCATACCATCTATTTTGTTATAGGTAGTTCTTGACAAATAAGTTTTGTGTTCCTACTTTCTTTAATTTTGTACCAATCCTCTAGCGATTATCAAAATCTATATTTCTCTGAGGTCAAATACCCTTTAATTAAATTATACAATTGAAATAATCATGCACAAATAAGAACTTTAAATAAATAGTGCAGACCAAATTTTTTGTGAAGCCAGAACATAAGTGCCAACATATTACAGAGCAAGAAAAATAAGTAACTAGACACACTACAAGTATTCTATTCTACAATACATAAACTTATTATATACATCAATGTTTTTCACTAAATTCCCTGCAATGTTTTTTATTCTTTGACCATATGAACCCTGTTATAAGAACTTACAAATTAAAATATGGAACAATAATATTTTTTTGGATAAGATTTTGATGTAAATTCATACATTCAACAAGAACTGTTGTTGTGAAATCAATAAAGCCAATCATTAAACACTTTTAATAAGAACAATATACCTGACATACATAAGGTTTTATAGAAAATGTAAAGTAGAGTCTTGAACTTAATTTTTTAAGCATGTCCTTATGGTAGACCTTAACCTTAACCTCTCCTTACTATTCTTAACCTCATGCACAAGAGGGAAGGATGCATTATTAAAATACATATTATATATTGTCATAAAATTTATTTTGTATAAATATATTCCTCATTTAACATTTCAAACAAGACTAAGCTCCAAACAAATTTTCATGCAATTTGCATACTAGATACATGACTGATAAAAAAAAAATTGAAACATTGCTAATATACTCAACAAGCACTACACCGGGATATACCTCAAGACGAAAACCGAAAATTCCAATTGCGAAACAATTTTTTAATGAAATATGAACTTAATTTAAATAGAAAATTGTTTTGCAATGTAATACGAAAAGGTACGGCGCAAGAGTACATGTTTATATCAATATTATAACAACAATAGCTACATAACAACCAAATAAGCTCACATGGATCTCCCTAACAATTAAGTGCTAAGTATAATTTATCAAAAGTAATAAGTTATAAATTTTACTTATTATTGTAATAACTTATTACTGTTGCATGATATAAATAAATGGAAATAAAAAACTTAAGAATTTGATTTGGTTTATCTAGTAAACTTAATACTTCAAGGAAAAGGTTTAGTTCAGTATCTCTGCAATTACATGTATGACAAATAAAATCAAAATCAAGTAGATTCTAGACAAATACAGCATTAAGAAAATGTTTATTATCTTGCAACAGCTTCTGAATTAAATCTTATTTTGAATAATAAACAAATATTATCTTAATTATGTAACTTTTAGGCTTGTTGCAATTATCCTGATCTAACTAAAGACTTATTAATTCAATTAACAAAACCTCACAACATTGATATAAACATATATCTTATCAATACGGATTGTACCTGCCGCGGCGGATCGCGGGTCTGAGGCTGGCGTAGTAGGGCGAGTAGCCGCCGCGGTAGGAGCGGCCTCGCCCGCGCGCCCCTCTCGGTGGCCGGTTGGTTGAGGACAGCCCTGGCTTATTTGTGCGCTTTGGCATCACCTGGAATATTGTTATCAAATGACATAGAACATATATTAAACATTTATTACTGTCAGCCCTTACACACTCAGTTAAGATGAATAAATGAAAATACAAACACGTTTTACATTATTTAACTAAGGTCAAACAACATATGTTTAATGAATTGCTTACCTTAATTTGTCTGCCTCTAAATAATGATTCATCCATAGCCATTGCAGTTTGTACACTGTCTTTGTCTCCAAATTCAATATAAGCAAAGCCTTTGGGGTGACCATCAAATTTATTACATAAAATAGTAACCCTGTAAGAAGCAAGGATTGAGAAAATGAGGCATTGAAGTTAAAAATTTAATAATGTAACCATATTTTTCTGTTACTAAATTAAACACTTAACATAGATTGTATACAAAGATAATCAAGTTTCTATTAAAATAATTGTTTACCTATTAATGGACCCACAACCATGAAAATGCTGTTCCAACTCCTCAGCTGTTGCTCCATAATCCACATTACCAACATACACTGACCTATTGTCGGCTTCTATTTTCTCTTCCAATGACATATTCAATGGGCTTGCTATTAAACAGAAGAATAAATGTAAAATATATACTTATAAATTTAATTATTAGTTAAAAATGATTTGTACATACTAATTCCAGGGGGGCTTCCCATACTCATCTGTTTATCGACTTCAGTTTGCATCTGTTTTAATTTTTCTGCTTCCTCTTCCATCTCCTGCACTCGGGCTTTGATAGCTGCTATGTCAGGTAAACCTGTACCTGATGCCTCATCACCTCCCTTAATAATAAAACACAGTATTAAAAAACATTATCTTACACAAACAAATTAATACATTAAATACATATTTACAATCTTATCACTTTCAATATAATATGACTAGGGTAGTCATACCCTTATAACACACAGCTATGGTCTCCTTAATTAGAAAGCAAGTCATTGTATTTATTATAGTCTATTATATATATTCCTATAATTATTGATTACACCATTAGAACAAATCAATTACCTTATTAGGCCTCATAATGAAGGATAATAATTACCAATTAAGGTTTACTTGAGCCAAATTACTCAAATATTTGAGCTTTACCCAGAGTTCCAATATGTTGCCATCCATTACATTGAACACAAATGATAGGTGATATTTAAGACATATTACATACTGCACTTTTAATTAGAAATGCAATAAAATTCGTTAAATATAGACTACGCCTTTACAGCGCGTCTGTTTGGTTTCCCATAGATAGCATCGCGTCTGCGTGTTATTTTTATTATGTCAAAAACTATAGGTATCCTAGGTTTTGATTTTTACCGCTTCTACTTAAATAAGTTGCAAACTTCTGGATATAATTTATAATTTATATCATACTTACACCCGAACTATTATCGGTCATGTTAAGAGAACCGTTGGCTCCATCTAAGTGATTGTTCTCCATTGAATCTAAATAATCGTGTTCTGCCATATTTCACTTAGAACTTCGAATAATAAACTTATAAACACAAGTAACTGAAACACTTAATAGAACACGTATTTCACTTTTAAAATTGATATTGTTATTTACTCATAAACAAGTTTGTTTTCAATTTAACTTCTCGAATGAATATCTTCTGACGTACCGGTAACCAAATTGGCAAAACTTTTTAATCGACTGACCTAATTATTTACTCAAAAATATACTTGTACTTTTATTTTCAAAATTTAAAAGGTTTATTTTATTTTAAAAACTTTAACAAACATTATGTTATTAATGTAATATTTGTGGATTTTAGTTTATATTTTTATTAAACGCCAAAACAAAAATTGTCATTGATCTATGACATATCACAGAAGTGGTTTGGCAATTGACTCTACTTGAATTCTTTTTTTTTTTTTTTGGACTTGAATTCTAAGTTGAATCCATAGAACAAAATCTGTTCTAGACTGAGTGTCATGCAATAGATACATAAGTAAAACAACTTTGGATTTGTCTATATGTGAATTTCGAAAACACCTAGGAACACAATACAAATACATTTTGTAGTGATTAAATTTTGTAAAACCGATTTCTTCTTGCTTTTTTGTGCGTGCAGCCGACGTTCATCGATTAGACGTTGTCACGTCAAAAAGGCTGCCCTAATGCATAAAAAAATTATAAAAAGTTATTTATTATCAGTCTCGCACACTATATTTTTAGTAGTTCAGTTTACGTACTTGAATACTAACTATGCAACTAATGTCTTACATATTAGTAAGATTTAAAAACGCTCATCAAATAAGTTTTTAAATCCTATGATTTTTTTGGTCATATATATCAACACCAAAATTTAAAAGAAGGCATACATAAATACAATATAAATTAAAATAAAAGGAATGTATTTGTCTAATATGCTTGGTTGTTTTATTTAAAAGTACTTTATTTATATTTAACTCCTAATCAAAAAACGTAAGTACCATATTTTTATAGATATAATACTACAACGTCGATAAAAACAACATACTGACTAATGTCAATACTACTACCTAGTGGAGGCACCCATTCAGATGCGAATTATAGACTTCAAAAGTAGCTAATATGAGCATACACATATTATGTGTATGTACTAGACGCTAGTCTATATAATTTGTGAGTATTAAAAACTCGTATACTTTTTTTAACATTAAACACATTTTTTTTGTTTTTAAATTTTATCGCCAAAGGAATTTTTATCAAAATGGTCCCGTGATAAAGCGTGAGTAATGTCCACTGCCCAGTGATGATAACTTGGGGGTTTTCCTGTCAAATGTAGGGGGAATCATGATGTCTATTTAATATTTTTTATATAAAAACGGATGATACTATACAATTTATATGAAGCCTTTATACCAACTAACAAACTAAAACAAAATATATATACCAAATATGGGATAACTATTTTTAATTAATATTTGAAACTATCTGACTCCGGGAACTTGGTTTCGCTTTTTTTACATAGCCTTCCCTTTTAGAAGCTACCAACATATTATAGAACATTTTTCTGTTTTACCCCATAGAGACTGTTCGCTTATCCTATATAAAAACTAAATTTTTCCATCTTTGTTATATTATTCCAATTTTCAGAAAATAAATAACTCGAATTGGTCCAACCAACTTCGATTTTTGCCCTTAGTGTTATATTTTGCGATTCATTTATATTTATATACATTACCTTTCGAACCGAGGTTACAACTAACTTGAGGGGTTCTTCATATTTAGGGAATTTGAAGTTGATCTAGAGGAGACATTCCTTATGAATTGGCATCACTAGTGCTAATGTCATTCACATACAAATTTGTTTAATGCGTCACGCCTGTCGAAAAGTGATTTTGTCTCAAATCTTTATTCAATAATGCCAAATGACAAATCTCAACTCTCAAGTAACAAAATTTTGAACATTGTAATTTGTTATGCTTGATATAGTTGTTCTCCGAGCAGCTGTCTTTGTAAGTGGAGGAAATATCCATGGTGTTTATTTAACAAATTAGCCGTGTTCTTTTTTGTAAATGATTATTATTGAGAGCCGGTTCCGAAGTTTTGAATTGATTTAAGAAAAAAATGCCAAAAATAAATATCGTAAGAACGTCAAGAGAGTACTCGAACTTTATGTTTTTATATTTGTAATTTTTAGGTTTTTGTTTGTATCAGCTGGGTGCATGTAGTTTATCTCAGTTGGAAATTATCAGAATTGTCAGATCTTGAACAGTAAAATGCCTCTAACGGCTGATGTAGCGGCACAACAAGTGCAGGTAAGCATCTTTTTCAACTATGATAATATTGAGCAAGTATTTATTAACATTTATATAATATCATCAACAAATAAATTTTTACTGTCACAAGTTCATACAGTGAGTAAAGTGTAGTTTGTTTGTTTTGCACATTAATAATAAGTATACAATATAATCTAGAACAGATTGAACTACAAGTCTTAAAATTCTTATTTCTATTATTTCTAAATATATAATTATTTCTATATTCTTAGCCAACATGTAGTTAATGCATATATGGTATGGTAATGGTGACTACACTATGAAAAGAAGGTTACAGGAAGCCGTAACAATACATTTGATGTTTAACCAAGAATTTCCTTAAAGCTTAACAGGCATGGTGATTAAACCTTTTAATTTGTCGAAGAGTTAATAATCAAAAATCTTTATGATTGTAACACTGCTACTTAAAGGTTTTAAGTTTAAAAAGATGAAATGATTGTTGTTGAAAATGCATTCAGTTTAATTTTGCTCCTGGAAAACCACTAATGAAACACATGACAATTTTATATCAAAAGAGTACTTACTTGAGTATTACCTAAAATGTAATTGTTGTTTTTACTCTAAAAATTAAATTGACTATGCATTTATTATTTAATATGGTGGATAAACAATGGTTTGTTACTTTTAGGAGAGACTGAGATCTATGCATAGATTAATATATGATATAGAAGCAGAAAGAGGTCGTAACGAACAATGTATTGAGAGTATACTCAGAGCTGAAAAGACAGCAGAAAACTCACCAACTGCTGAAGATTCTGGTTCATCACAACAGGTATGTTTTGCTTACTTGTAATTATCGTTGTAGTTTAAACCAAGAACAGTGGTACTTGTATTGTACGGTAGTTGATAAATTTACTAACCAGTGCATCAGTAAAGACTAACCTTACTTACCACTAGAAATAAAATCCCATTAATATGTGCTATTTGTGAAAAAAGTCTTCTATCCAACCTTTACTATGTTGCATAAAATAAAACACTTGTATCATTACTATTACTGAAGGTAAGAATGGGATATAATTTAAATGAAATGGCAATGTGAGAACTAGCTTTCAAAGAATAATAATAAATTATTTTCTAAATGTTTTCATCTTCCAAACATTTTCCTACTTAAAAAGGTGGTCTATTGTTTTCTCAATAACTCTACTAGTAAGTGGAATTTATTTTAAACATAAGATATCATCACTAATGTTGTAATGGTGAAGGTGATTTGTGTTCGTAACAAATAAAAACAAAAATTTACTGGGTAAATTACAAAATTTAATTTACCATTAGAATGCTACAATATTCAAAGTGACTTTGGGTACATGTATTCCCAAAATTCCACATTGTGTCTATCTTATATTAAATGTTACAGCAAATGCAGTTAAAGAACCTATACAAAAATGGTTTGAATGCAGCAGAACAGGAAGAAAGGGTTCTGCGAGCAGCGTTATCAAGGATTTATGAAATTCGGGCCATCAAGAATGAAAGAAGAATTCAGGTACACAATTGTGCTGCAGAGATATATATATAGTGATATACAATCTATATTTATGCTTATATATATTTATCCACAATTATACTATTAAAAAAATCTCAGAATTGGCTAAGGGTGCGTCTGCAGCTCGCGAGCTGCACATTCGCGGCCCATTCTCCAGATGTGGATGCACCCTTATACAATACAACTTAAAATAGAAGATAAGAAATAATAGCAACCTATCATTAGATTAGAGGGCCCTATAAGTTTTTTAATTTGTAATAAAATAGTTTAGGTTAGACTTTTGTATAAACATACTTACGGTTTCAATAAAGTAAATAATGTTTTGACACATTTTTTAAAGCTAATTTATTACTTGACCAATGACCATGGATACAAGTTCTTCAGTCGGACATTTATTTATTTGTGCCCATGATTCCTCATCTGTGCTAAGATGAAAGAAAATGTTGATTAAAGTTAGTACTGTGGTTGTTACCAAGGCTACAATTTTCTTTCCATAACTATTTTTGTGAATGATTTATACTTCATTTATGTTTGTTGTTTTTTTGTACAAACTCAAACTCCAAATAACTTTATTCATATAGGTAAACAAGTACACTTATGAACGTCAGAAAAGAAGTTAAATTTATTTACTACCAATTCGCAATCACTCTTTTTAATCGCTAAGTTTTGAGTCATATAAATTGTTTGAAGTGGAGCAAATCAATCCCTTATTTTTGTATTAGATTGATTTATCATTTAAATATTCGTCAAATTTATAAAAAGCTTTATTGTTTAATTTACGTTTAACGAGCTTTACAGAACAGAACTCTTCACTCCCTTTTACACTTAGATTTTAGTATTCTACCGTGTTTTGTTTCTTGTGTGCTATAATGTGTAAATAAATAATCCACATTATTCGTTAGGCCAGGCACGCGGGTAATAAAGAAACGATAGGTTGTGGAGCCCTTATGAAAATGCTGCTAAGCGCAGCGCAAACTTTGCCCCTGCATGTGGGCAGAGTGGGTGAGCGTGCGCCTCCCTTGTGCGGGGCTGTTCCAGCTGATGGAGGTCACGTGGCACGTGCCGGAGACGCTGTTGCAGCTTTAGTTCGAGTCTCCGACAAAGAGGAGAATTGGATATTGGCTGAGGCAATTATTTATTAAATAATGTATATACCTAAGAACCTTAAAGATTAAAAATACAAATTTTACATTCATGCACATGAACAAAAATATGTGAAAAATATTAATCATTGAAAATTAAATTACTAGTATGTAGTATGCCTGTTGAAGAGGCATTGTAAAATAAATCATAGTACAAAGAAATTAACGAGGATGTGATACTACTATAGATTTTTGGATTAAAAATTCAGTATTTTTGCTAATTGAAATATTTACAGAAAATGAAAGTTTCTTTACTTACATAGTAAATATTTTTTTAAAAAGTTTTTTTTCACTTTATTATAAATGTAAAATTATTATTTAATATATGTTTTTTAAATTCGTGTGAAAACTATTTGTAATTGCCAGGTGGTGAGCTGGCTCCCAGCACAAGGGAAGTATGAAGTTGACGATATTGATGAAGAGCAGAAGAATCGTCATGTGCTCAGTAAACGTCGGGTGGTGCCCCTACCCCTGATGAGAGCTGATCCCAGGACTGATGAGCACGCGCTTTTCCCCAAGGGTGCAGTGGTTATGGCACTTTACCCTCAAACTACGTGTTTTTACCGGGCTGTTGTGAACAGGCTCCCGGCTTCAGCTGCTGATCCTTATGAAGTTTTGTTTGAGGTTTGTTGATATTATCGTTTTTACTAATTTTTTTAAGACTTTTTGATTTTCAGTTTATATCTTTACAAATTCTGTGCGAATCCTCAAATATGTACTCGATTCATATAAAAATGAAAGAAGGGAAGTTTTAAACACTGTAAAATATTAGAAAAAGTTAATAAATGTCTTCTAGACTAGTCTTCGTACTTCGCTCACTCCAGTGAGCTTCCGACCTGCCTTTCAGGCGATTGACCACCCCGAGACGGCCCAAGCTGAGGTCCGACTCTCGTAGGAGACGTCGATGCGCTAGACGCGGAAAAACGCCCATTCCGGCCCTTAAGGCCAACAACGAGATTCCATTAACAAAAAATATAGTCAGCTTTTTTTGAGATGACTAAAAAACTATCTGAACATCACGAGCTGTAAGTCAAGTTCGGCTCTGTACATCGAGAGCAAACAACGTATATGGCGAGAGAACGTTGAGGTGTTTGCTACCGCGGCTAATAAATTGACTACCCGGTCATTTATTATATAGCCTTAACGTTTACATAAAAAACAAGATGAGATCTATATTTATACTATATTTTTAAATACCTTTGTCCCGCTCCTAAGTTATTATAATAATTTGAAAAAAAAAAAGAACGGCGTCTTAATTTCCTGTAGTTGCTTTTGTCGAAGATTATGATATTTCTGCATCTTATCCTTATTAGGTACTTAAAGTATTCGACACAAAAACAGTGTAATAAGACGGGCTTATTTATAAAAGGAAAGGAAAAGGTCTAATCTATATATAAATAAACTTTGTGAAATATATAAACGCGAAATTATTACACAATTTACATAACGTCGTCAGCGAAAAGCTAAGTTATAGCTGGAGAGCTAGTGAACCCTGGGAGTAACGGTCTCCCTGTGAGGTTAGAAATTTGTATACTTACGATTTATGACATGCTAAGAGCAATAGCCATGACCTGGCAGGCGTCAGCCCTGCACGTCATCAGCCCCTTTATTTTTTGGACTGTTAAGTAAATTGAGTTTCAAAACTTGTTTCTGTAAATTTGAAAATTTAATAGGATAAAGTTTATTTATTGTACATCTTAAAAAAAAATTGACAGGCGAGAACAATAAGCAGAAGTATATGACAGATCAATTAGAAAACGTACAGTTGATGAGGTAAAATAAACTTTATCCTGTATACTTAAAATTTTTATATGTTTTCAAGTAAACGTCTCAGAGTAAATATGTACAATGCCAGGCGGTTTTGAACAGCATAAGACCTTGACAGGCGAGGGTACAGCTGCTAATATAAGGGCGTGCAAATAAGAAATGTTACATGAACGCATACAGTAAATGCAATGTATTTTATTGGGTTTTATGCAATCTACATTATTTTTAACATTCATTTTCTTCAGCATCATCCGAAATTTCTCTATCACTGTTTTCATCATCATCTGATTCTTTAACAATGTTTTCCTCATCTGAAAATAGTAAAAAAAATATATTTTAATGAATCAATAAGGTTGTTAAGAATTAAATATCAAGCTCAATTACATAGGACTGCGTATTAAATGTTACGGAATAAAATAGTTGTATGTTACCTGAAATGCATTCCTCAGTTTCAGTCGATTGTGTTGTGGCAGTATCAGCAGGTCCTTGTAAAAGTATGTCGTATATAGAAGATGGAACCGTATTCCCCTCAAACCAATTAAATTCGTAACGACTTTCAATTAAGTTCCAACCGTTATTTTCAGGTGTAAGAATTGTTGGTTCTTTTAAATTACAATTTCGCTATATATTTGTAATGTAGGCAGTTCTCAATAATTGTTGATGTAGTTCACGTTTGCAGGGTGGTAAATTCGATGAATCATAGCTTACTACTTTGATTTACTTTTATTCCACGTAGTCTCTGTAAATCGTACAGTTTTTTCGTCAGTGTCTTCGTTACAAATCACACAAACCACGTGTTCCAATTTCATCTTGCACACTATTTACTGAAATGTTAATATTAAGTACAACAATACACAATATCACTGCACAATTGATAATAATATTTAATTTAAAAAAAATCAAACTTTAGTTTGATTTTTAAAAAATTCGAAATCACTCAACATAAGAAATGTTATAGCTTAAAGCATCTTCACAAGTAAAAATCATTGGCACAACTGACGAAATTCTTCTCTGTACATTGTTGCTCGAGAGCAGGTATACGTCCCTTCGTATTAGATAAACGGTCTCACTCGCACTATAGGCATTCACGCAACACCTCTCACTCGCACGCCCTTAACGCCTGACGCCTGTCAAGGTCTTATGCTGTTCAAAACCGCCTGGCATTGTACATATTTACTCTGAGACGTTTACTTGAAAACATATAAAAATTTTAAGTATACAGGATAAAGTTTATTTTACCTCATCAACTGTACGTTTTCTAATTGATCTGTCATATACTTCTGCTTATTGTAATCGCCTGTCAATTTTTTTTTAAGATGTACAATAAATAAACTTTATCCTATTAAATTTTCAAATTTACAGAAACAAGTTTTGAAACTCAATTTACTTAACAGTCCAAAAAATAAAGGGGCTGATGACGTGCAGGGCTGACGCCTGCCAGGTCATGGCTATTGCTCTTAGCATGTCATAAATCGTAAGTATACAAATTTCTAACCTTACAGGGAGACCGTTACTCCCAGGGTTCACTACCTCTTGGACTATTATGTGAAATGAAATTATATATAAATATATCTTGTGCGTTATGTATAACAAAAGCCCATTTTCAGGATTCGTCGTACGCGGATGGATTCTCCCCCCCGGAGCGCGTAGCTCAGCGATACGTGATCGCTATCAAGGAGGGCAAAGGCCGAGCCACCTGACCCCGCGCCTCCTCTGCCCCTTCTCCCCCTTCACCGCCCTCGCCCCCTTCGCCTCCCAACGACTCACGTACCCTTACGCCCACCGACTCTGAATAAGCAGCCCCCATTTGCACCATTCACATTTTTATACAATTGATTGACTCTGAACTCAGAATAGTTTATCTATTTAAGATTGACGATGTTTATCTATAAAAGAACTGACTGATTAATAAACTTGGAGAAGAGATAACTAGAACTGAACTGAGATTTTGTAAATATTTCTAATACGTTTTAGTAATTGTAAATAAAGGTGTATTCATAATTTTAAGTTAGTTACGCGCAAATCCTAATACTAAGGAGATCTTATGTTTTGATTTTTACGAATATCCATGAAAACTAAAAACATATTTGTGCTTTAAAAAGCATACTCATGGATCATTTCCACGTCTTAGTTTTATAATTATAAAATTGTATAGACTTCAATGTGTGAGTTGCGTCAATATGAATTATATATATTTAGTTAAGATTGTGAATATTCCCAAATATGTTATTAACTCAATTATAATCTGATTAATGTAGTTATATACATTAATAATTAAGATGTATTTTATCCTAAATCTTCTCGATAACATAGCAATTATATTTGCAAATTATTTTTGCAGGTTGCGTCAAATGTAAGTTAATTAATGACAAGTAGAAGTTACTATAAGAAAAGTACGTTTTGTCGTATTTAGATTATGTGAATAAAACCTATGAAATATGTATATTGAATTTTTATTTCTGATTTCCATAATTAATCAACATGTAAAAATACTATATTAGACTCGTGTTCTAGAACTGAATTCTGTTTCAAATGCCTTGAAATCGTTTTTCTCATGTTTTTTTGAACTGTCAGTGCTCAAGTGGAAATAGTTAATCAGCTACAGATACCGGCAAACATCATGAATATCCTTGACTGCGCAGAAGCGATTTTTAGATATCTCTGGGCGGCGAGCGGTGGTGCGCGGCGGCGGGAGAGTGACGTGTCGATCGCGTAATTGGTAAATCAGTTGACGTTTTCCCCACTCCCCTGTTTAATGTTCAAGATGTTTGCTGGTATCTGTACCTATTAGAATGTACAACCAAGATTTGTGCAAAAGTAATTTGATGAATGCTTATCAATATTTTCTGTAAACTAGTTGATACTTTTAGAAGATTTAGGATTTATCTCAGCGGCTTTACCGGCAGGCTGAGTAGGCTAGCGCCTTGTCGTGCAAATTTAGCTCAATAACTTTTTCTTGCCTTATAGAAATAGTAACTTTAAGTAGTACATGTTTAGCTTTTCTTTAAATCATGAGTTTTAAGTATAAAATCTAGTTCTCCTTATTTCATTTCATTGCTTGCGGAATAGAGATAAAAAAAAAATATGTTTATTGCGCAAACAATATATCTGTCGAGGACAACTAGCTTAACTAGCCGTTCAATTAACAGCCTAGCCTACATTTAATGAACTGGCTGGCTTATGCTTATGCCATTCGTACAATGGTCATTATTTGGCAGAAATAAAGGTTAAACATTTGACTTAAAAAATATTTCTTTTAAACTATTTCATTTCACTGTCTAATACAAATTATTTACGTAACTCAGTCATGTATCGTATACCTTCTTTAAAACACAAAATACCAGCAAATAGATATATTAAATGTAACTAAAAATTATTAAAAAATAATTCAAAAAACTCTGGCATCTTTTATTAATAAAGGCTTTGTTATTCGTCCTTTATATTAAATATATAATATTATAATGATCTATATTGTATTCCGTTTTTAGCTTTTGTGTACAATGTAATTGTTTAGATATTGTTTAGTGAGTAGGAATACTGTTGAGCAAATATATAAATTAAATTATTATTTTTTTTTAATTAAGAACAATTCTATAAGTAACTGGGTTCGGGGTTTTGACAATAAGACACAGCTAATAACTTTACACTTTATTTTAAGACCTTATAAATAAATGGTAAATCCGAAATATACATTTTAAATTTGGAATTTCCGTAATTGATTTAAATCTGTGTCAATGATCAACTTACATACTACATACAAATATAATTAGATGGAAGCAAATAAAAGACTGATTAACACCATTCAGTCGAAAGGAACTTAAAAATAGGTAGACATACCTAAAAGAAACTTGTGATTAATGAGTTACAATAATAGTCACAATAAACTTATTTTAAAATGATTTTGTTTACACGTTTCAATATTTAACTAATATTTTCCTTCAGTGGAAAAGCCTTAAAATACATTAAACCCAACGCACACATGGAATTACTCGACGCGTTGTTAAAAATACACTCGATTAAGCCGGAAATTTCAAAAGGCGTAAATTTCGATTAGTTATACTACGCGCAATATTGTTTTGAAGTGTGCGTAAAGGGCGGGTCATAGCGAATTTTTCGGGTAGATTTTATGTTTTTATTTTTAAAACCTTTTTACAAATAATGATATATTTAAAAACATGTGTGCGATGGTCTTGTGAGCAACGTTTAAATATGGCATACTTAATACTCACGCTCGACATAAATAAATGAGATCAATATACTTCATTTTTATATTCCATTGTTTTACGAATATTACGTAATTTTTCAACGATATTTTGCTGGGCGTATAGAGTCGAACGGTTTCTCAAATTCCAGACACAGCTAGTATGATTCCCGTATGTCAGTGTCCAAGTATATGTATGTACATACATGTTTAGTTATCTATTGACTAACATTATCATACTTTTTGAAGTTATACTTCTTTAGGCGCGTTATGAAAAATTGATGAGTGAAATTTTACGCTGCGCGCGCACCGTGACACAAAATTAACAGAATGAAGTTGCCCACCGAAGATGCTACGGCATTGGACATAATTTAAAAACAACATTCGAATAATAATAGAATTTATGTTACACTTAATGTAAGAGAATAATAATAAATATTTATTTATTTAATTTTTCAAATGTAAACTGAAATTTATTGACTATAATAATCACTCCATTTCCAGTCTTTGACTATTTAATTATAATTAATTATTTGCATGCAATCAAAAACTATTTTTAATAATGCCAAAGTAGTATAACTTCTTACGCGCGTACATAAGTACACGCACCCTTTTGTATTTAATTGAACTGTAATTCAGATAAAAAAAATTGTACATTCAGTTACGTTCAACATACTTTATCTTACATTTTCTTTTCAAATAGCAAAATATTGTTTGACAGACATTGACTGAAATGGATCACATTAAAATACCTAGTGTACGGTTGTCGCTTTCATTCTGTATCTAATCTACCATGAGTTCGAATTTTTTACATTATTAATTTTTAATAAATTGACAATATACATAAATTGTAGACTACAGATGTGTTACTATGGTTACGGCCTTTCCAGCGGTAACCATAGTAACAAAAATGATAAATACATGCCCAGTTATAGTCCGCGCCACTACTCATTGCCGACGGGAACCCTGGAACTAAATTTGTCGTTACAGTGAAATATTATTTTATTCGTTTTAAGATAAAACATTAGAAGCAAATCTTGGAGACTACTTCGCGAATTTCATATTAATTTATGTTACGTTGGGGTAAAATAGCCTTGCATCTAGCACTAGCAACATATTATTACTACGCCGCGCTACTCGCTAGCGCCGCGTCTATCGGCAATCAGTAGTGGCGCGGACTATAGGCACATAATATAAAATCGCATTTAAAAATCGAAATATATGAAACCGTCGTGGGATTTGAGATTTGATCCCTGCAGTTACGTTTTTTGTTAACGAGATTTTTTACCTACTAAAACTGTGTTCATGTTGTATGGAAATTGTTTTAAACTAATTCTGAGCGTCACTACGAGTCAAGTAAAATATTTAAAAAACAAAAAGAAACTTGCTGTTAGCTAGCATTCAAGTATTACGCAACGAATTTTGGGGGGAGGGGGGTCCTTTTGTAAAACGTTACGATGCGGGGCGGGGATTGAAAACGTCGAGACAATGTCAAAGTTATATGAAATACATAGACGGTAAGCTTGATAGTATTGGAAAATCTAATACATAAAATTTTCGTGTCACAATGCTCCCATACTCCTCCGAAACGGCTCGACAATTCTTATGAAATTTTTATGCATATACAGTAAGTCTGAGCATCGGCTATCTATCATTCAAAACCCTGAATGTTAAGGGTGGTCCACCCCAAAATTTTTATTTTATAGACAATTTTTTTTGTTTTAATTTTTTAATGATACAGTATTGAAAAATACATACAATTTGTATAAAAATGGTCAAGTGACAAAGAGGTTGCTTATCTCATTGCCATACCTATAAATAAGTGTTAGTGCTTAGTCAAAAATATAAATGTTCTCAATCACCTTATATAATCTTTATTCAAGTATTTAAAGAATCAATTAAACCAGTTAGGAAAATATTTTAATTATATTTTTTTAATATATGAAATTCCGTTACAGGATTGTCAAATTACATCGCTACAATTTTTTTACATAATACATATATATGGACACCGTGTCTTTGTCAATTACACGTCTCATTGATAACCTCCTTTTTAAAGCCGGTTAAAACTAATGCTGACGCAGAATTGTATTAAAATTAACGATGACTATATTTTTTTACTATATTTCTTTGATTTACTTACATTAAACGTCACTTAATTCGTCAAATAGTTTGCAAGAGCAAATTTGTGACATATATATTGATTTGATGTTAAATATTTCGTCAAATTTAGCGCCTAGAGAGCTATGATTATCATTTCAAAGTTGGAAAAATTAAAATGTCATCTGAAACAAATGTTAGTTTCATATTAACAAAATAGCATAGAAAGTTTTTTTAAATAAACACAAAACTTGTGAGTGATTGAATAAAAATCAGTGGCACTACAACCTTTTTAGGTCTGGGCCTCAGATTTCTGTATCTGTTTCATGATCATTTGTCCATTTAATAGGAAAGTAGGTGATCAGCCTTCTGTGCCTGACGCACGCCGTCGACTTTTAGGTCTAAGTTAAGCCGGTTTCCTCACGATGTTTTCCTTTACCGTTCGAGCGAATGTTAAATGCGCACATAAAAAGAAAGTCCATTGGTGCACCTCCGGGGATCGAACCTACGACTTCAGGGATGCGAATTGCACGCCGAAGCCAACAGACCAACACGGCTCAAAGCGATTTAATAATAAAAGTTACATCTTTTTTCTCTTTAATCTATAAATTTGTAAATATTTTTTTTTCGTATAATAAAATCTAATATATAAAATTCTCGTGTCGCGGTGTTTGTAGTAAAACTCCTCCGAAACGGCTTGACCGATTCTCATGAAATTTTGTGAGCATATTGGGTATGTCTGAGAATCGGACACCATCTATTTTTCATCCCCCTAAATGTTAAGGGTAGTCCACCCCTAAATGATTTTTTTTTTAATTTCTAGATAAATTTAATTTTTTTATGATACAGCATTAAAAAATACATTCAACCACTAATTTTCAGCCCTCTACGATCAACCCCTATTTTTTATTATAAATGATATACATGGCAAATCGACGTTTGCCAGGTCAGCTAGTATTCTATAAATACCTCACAAAGCCTGTCTATCGCTGACAAGTCCCTGAAGCTTCCGGGCTACTCCAGCACTTCCGCAGCGAGCTCGCTTCACCACTTCCTCCGTTTCCGACACTCGCTTCAGCCCGCCCACTTCGCACGACACGAGCGTGTTTATTGCGTGTAGGTCCTGAAAGAATTAAGACTACCTATAGTCACTGCGATGACGTCACAAAGTTTTTTCCACCAACTTCTCGAACTCTTTTTAAGTCAGAGGAAGAGCAGCCTTCTTTCTTCAGAAAAAGACAAGCCTTAACAATTGTTTGGGATTATCACCAGACACAAAAATATACACATTTCCGCGGTAACGGCTTTTCAAACAACAAGACTAAGGGTCCCCGCACATGGGCCACCGGCCACAACCACAAATCGCCGCCACTGGCATATTTCCTGTAATTTTTATACATTTTATATGGACTCGCCGCACACGGTGCCGCCGGTGGCGGCCACACGCTACAAAGCTTGCTTCTTGTGGCTCACACCGGCCACTAAACGCCGACACAAAAAGCCGCCACACGACACTCGCGCGATTCCGCGCCCCTCTCTCCCTTGCCTCAGTTAACCTGAAGTCGACGGTGAAGGCCTGGGTAGAAATATGCGAATTGTTTGTGGGAATTTTTTCGAATAAAACTGCCAAAGAAAAGAACATTGAAGGTAAGTTTAATAAAATAATATAAAACCATATATTTATATTCTATTTTCTTGCCACGGTATTGCTCCTTCATTCATAAAATAATCTTTTAACGTATCTCTTGCAGTAGACGCTCGTGATACTGGCCAGCCTGTATTTTGTATATTTTCGAGTCCCACTATTTTCAAAGTGTGACGAAAATGGAAGGGATGATTTCACCTTTTGCGAATAAAGTTGTGCAAAATTCAACAAGATTTCACAATGTCTTCTGAGAAATGAACAGAAGTGTTTAATGGGCGATGTAATATTTTCCATTTGTTTGCAAGTACGCCGAAGGTACACTCAATGCAACGTCTGGCACGGCTTAACCTATAATTGAAAACTTTTTTGTCTAAGTCCAAATATTTTCCAGAATATGGCCTCATCATATTTTCATAGAGGCCAAATGCTTCATCATGTATAGTTCAATGGTTGTCGATTACCGACCTGTCATGGTGAGGGGATATTTAATGTCTTTCTGTGTATCCAATAACTACGGTTTCGACTTCTACGACGACGTCTTTTTATCAAAAGTAGCGCAATTAAACCTTCTTCGTCCGAGTCCATTATGATACTGCAGGCAAGGGTTAAAAAAAGTAGCAGCCCCCGACCGCAAGTGTCGACCACCGACCACAAGTGGCTGTCGCGCGCTTCAGCTACCTTTGTAGCCGCTTCTAGCTTCTCGTGGCGGCGTTTGTGGCTGTGGCGTGTGGCCCGTGTGCGGCGACAATAAAGCTGACTAATTTAAATATATTATAATACTAAAAAAATCATCTACAATGAAGAAGTTTAATAAAAAAAAAAGCTGGGTTGCACTCCGAGAGTGCCGGCAGAAGTGAAAACTTAAATATGTTTTATGATATTTTGGAATGGTTAGGGAATAATTTTGCACGAATTGCTTTAATAAGCAGTATAAAAGTACTATCATTTATGTGGTAGAATACAATATTTATTTATTGCGCTATCGTACAAAAACATGACAATTTAAATACGCCGCGCCAGCTGTCTACTCCATCCGTCTTACGAATTTTCGATCAAGTCACTTGTCCTGACGCGAGTTTTACATTTTTTACCCATTCCAAAAAAAGTGTTCAACGGCGCTAAAGAAGTTTTCACTTCAAAAATTTCTAAAGAAATAGTTCCGTCTTTCCCAACCTTTCTTGTGCCATGTCCCACCTTAGCCTTTCTAAAATTCTTACTGTTTCTATGTACATAATTTACACATACATAATTTTTAATATTAAAAAATTTTGAATTATTCACTTAAGAAAGAAATTACTAGGAAATTGTTAACGAAACACGAACTAAATTTTCGAATACGCCACGCCACGACACGTAAGTGTGTTTCCGACTTTATAGTTGATTCTATGTATTACATCTTTTACACTTAAGCTTAGTGGGAATAGACTTACCTTA
Source organism: Pieris napi (assembly GCF_905475465.1). Taxonomy (NCBI): domain Eukaryota; kingdom Metazoa; phylum Arthropoda; class Insecta; order Lepidoptera; family Pieridae; genus Pieris; species Pieris napi. The sequence goes on along the minus strand of NC_062235.1, from coordinate 3,514,452 downwards.
GCGGGACTCCGGCTAAACCGATAAGTGAGATGGTGTTTGTGAGGCGGGGGAGGTGGCGGGGAGGCGGTGAGGGTCTTGACGGAGAGCTGAGGGGCTCCAGACACGCGTTGTCCGCCGGGGGAGTAGGTCGCGTCGCCACGCGCTGCTGGCAATGGCGAAAGGCTGCTCTCCTGAAACATAACGTAACTTTGTTTACCAAGCTCTTAATGAGTTTTCATTTAATAGCATGTTTAATTTTTTCCCTTGATAGCTTGCTTATGTTCTAATATAATTGATGTGTATGTGTGTAAAATTTGTGATGTCATATTTTCTTGTATAATTTTATACGTACACAAAAACGTATGTAATTTATACACATTTTATAATTAAAAGAAAAATCAAACTTACTCACAATATTTAGCTAAATACACTGTAGACCCATACATTAATTCCGTCTTTTTCTTTTTTCTTTCTATTACGAAGAAATATTTTCATATTAAGACATATGTGTTTAGAATAATTTACCTATTGATTGCAATAAAATTAGGAATTATTATAAATACTCTCTATTATGAAAAAAAAATGTTCGGTTCATTGAAATTCGTTATAAAGTACACTGTATGTATTTAGATTAACGTGAACGTCGGCGGAATCAGGAAAATTTATTATTGTTGGACACTACGCGCAACAATGTAATCTGTTATGGCTTTGTATATTGTCAAAGTGTTTTCTTTTATAATATGTAAATGTGTAGCTGTAAGATTACTTATAAATAAATACCTAATAACCCAATACTCTTCTCTAAGTTAGAATACACTTGAATTACCTTGATTATTATTTCCACATAATTATTCTAACGTTCTTGTGAACTCATCCATACATACTAGGAGCCCGTAGACCATTCAGTCAGTTCATAAAGTAAGAATCCTAAGTAGGTATATTGATAAAGCCAAGCTCTTTTGAGAGTCACGGGGTCAAGAAAAAGGGTGGAATATGGCCATTAGTTTCCGAGAAATTAGTTACGAAATTTAGCACACATACTCCTTTTTTGAAGTAGGTTAAAAATCCTTAAAAGTCATAACTCACATCTCGATTTCTTCCAGTGAACCGCAGCGCAAAGTTCTGCATACATTGGACATAAACTCTATTGTAGAAGTTGATTAGGTCTCCTCTCTCTGGTGAACCTAAAAATTTAATGTTTGTAGTTAAACTCCTCCGAAACGGCTTCACCGTTTCTCATGAAATTTTGCGTGCATTTGTTTTTCGAAAAACATGATTCATTTCATTTTCCTGCTTTAATTTTTTCTTTGCGTCACTATTATATTACATCGCGCGTATTAAGAGAATTGGGCTTTACCTTCCTTGGTGCTAATGAGCACCGATCTATAGACGTGATTATCAGCGAGGGGCCTCGCTCTGTAACATCTCATTATATCTGTGAACGTTCGCTCTACTTGATTGCTAGGGCTATTCGATACCTGGAAATATAGATAATATAGATTTTAGAATATTATAGGGAGCGTTCAAGTATTATGTAACGCAATTTTTGGAGATTATTGACCCCCCCCCATGTAACTCGTCATAACGTTTTTCAGTACTCAAGTACAGTACTGTACCCAAGTATAGTAAAACGTTTCGTGACCACCGAGTGACTCTTTAGTTACTATTATGTGGTGTAAGTCGACAAAAATATTAACAATAACGCATAATTTAACCCCCGCCCCGCATCGTAACGTTTTACAAAAGGAAAATACGTTACGTAATACTTGAACGCTCCCATTGAAAAAAATATTTATTAATTTATACTGAAAAGCCGTAAATGGAAATAAGAACGTTCTAGATAGACATGAAGCTATTTTCTATAGATTTTTCAAGATTTCTATAAACGTAAATCGGTACAGCGTATTTGGATTACGTTGGGTCTAATTGCAACCAAGAATTATAAGCGTTTATCGTGGTGGGCAGTGTTATTTTGTAAGTTAATCCAAAACAAAATAGAATTGATTCATATATGTAACTTAATGTACACTTAGAACGTCAAAAAAAATTATATTAACTACCAGTATTCAAATCTATGGCGTAGAAACGACGAGAACTGGCAATATACTCTCCGTCAACATACAACACTCAAATACGTAGTAGCTTGGTCATTTATTAAATAAATAAGTGTTGTCTCAATAAGATAGTTCTTTAAAGATCCTAGTGGATTTTAAATAAACACTATTTATGTTTCCTATAACGTTTTATTAGCTTTAATAATAGATTTTTAGTAACAAAAACATTTATATGTATATATTTGTATTCTTTTTAATATGCCTCTTTTTCAAAGTTTATAAGTACTAATTTTTTTTTGTAAAAAAAGGGTTTTCATTTCGGCACAATCACAATCTAAAATATTAAAATGAAGTGAACATGTAATATAAGGAATCTTGTTCTCCGATACCAATTCCATTGCTAAGGAACTTTGTGTTCTTAGAAATTAAAGAAATAATTACAATGTTTTTATTATAAAGCCGTTTTAGTTAAATTAAAACCAAACCTTACCATGTTAACTATAACTCACCTTACAAATAACATAAACAGCGCACATCAAGATCTGATCTAGATGCCTGTCCATCATCAGCTGCGTCTGATGCATGATAGAGTACTCCAAACAGGTCCAAATCTTTCTTTTCAACTCGTCATCGGTGAGACGAAGCCGCATGCAAAGGTCGTTCATACGAACCACAGCTAGGCTATAGAACTGAAATTGAAAAAAAAATCAGATTTTTTTGTCTTAAAATTGTATTGAAAACTAAACTGAAAGAAAATTTCTGAAAAATGTATTAAAAACTAAACTGAAAGAAAAATTCTGAATACTATATTGATATTTTTCTTTTAAAAATTGTATTGAAAACTAAACTGAAAGAAAATTTCTGAAAAATGTATTTAATTTTTTCCTGAAAATATATTAAACTCTAAATTGAAAGAAACCTTATGTAAAATGTATTTAATTTTTTTTCCTGAAGATTATATTAAAAACTAAGTTGAACGATAAATTCTGAATACTGTATTGAAAATTTTTTTCTGAAAACTACCAAGTAATACTTATTTTATACGTTTTAAGAGAGTTTAACGTTTCATACGTTTATTAACGCTACATAGTTTGTTGCAATGTTTGCTAAAAAGTAATATTTTACCTTTCTAAAGAACAACATGAGCGAATTATTATTCTTCTTAGGCGTAGTGTTTGGGGTCTTTGGAGTGATTTCACCATTTGAGGATGTTGGACTAGATTCATTCTTTGTATTTGTTTGTACTGAAAAAAAAGTTAACAACTATATAATACATACATATATTATATAGTACATATTACATATTTGATTTTCTAACCACGTTTAAATCCAGTATAATATTATACTAATAACACTACATACTATATAGAGAATGTGTTTAAATACCTAATAACGATTGGCCTGGCTTAACATTATCTTTGAACAATTGCTTCTTCGCCTGGTCCGCCATCAACGGAGGGTATCGGTCAACCGTCGACATTGGTGAATGGATACCTAAAAAAAAAATTTTTAAACAATTGACAAATCATTTAAATAATAGTTTTAATGAAGGTGTGTCCGGTTGATCACCTACTTGATTATAAAAATGATCACGGAACAGATAGAGAAACCTGAGGCCCAGAACTAAATGGTTGTAGCCCCATTAGTATACAGGGCGTCCCAAAGATATAGGACATGAAGGGAAAGTACCTTCAATATCGTAAGATAGGGTATTTTACTAAAAGAAGACTATGTTATTTTTAAAAGTTAGTAATTCTGCATTCAAAGATTATCTAAAAATTACTTGCCTCGTCTGGGAATCGAACCGGCTTAAATGTAAAAAAAAGGGTGCGTGTACTTATGTACGCGCGTAAGAAGTTATACTTCTTTGGCCTTCTTTATTTTTTTAAATATAATTAATTAATAATTAATATTTAACGTAAACAATTTAATAATATTTAATATTTAGTATATTATTCAATTATTAATTAATATTAATAACAATTATTATTATTATTTATTATATTATTAATTAATTTAATAACTTGGTATGTTTCATAACCTTTTAACTAAGTAACAATAGGTCTTTGTGAAAAAGCATGGCTAAATTTCTTTGAAAAAATAATTAAAACTCCTTTATTTGTTTAAAAGGTAAATGTCATTATGGTCATTCAAAATTCTTTGCTAACTTCACGCATATTCTATTTCTTTTTACTTGTAGATTGTCTTATTCCCATCTCGCTCGCGCACGCTATAATCACACTGACAACTTTGTGTCACGGTGCGCGCGCAATCGTAAAATTTCACTCTCATCAATTTTTCATAACGCGCCTAAAGAAGTATAACTTCAAAAAACATTATAATATGTATAAAGTCAAAATATTATGTTTTTTTAATAATTAAAAGTTTACTATATAATATTGTATACTGAGTGACCGTACTAGTATTTCTTCTCTACAATTTTTTTTTAAAGATAGATATTAGATAGCTTTTAGATATTTTTTATAATCTTTTGTTGCGTTACATATTTGGCTCTACATTTAGATAAAATAAATGAAAAAGCAACGGATAGTCTTATCGCTAACAAGCGATCATTTCCAGGCAACCCTAGTAAGAAAAATATTACAGATAACAATGTAGACTTTACACAATTTCAAAACCAAAACAAAAATCAAATTTCCCCATTTGAAGTCTCTTTTCACCACAGCATAAACACATTTGTCAGAAAGAGACAAAAACTATGGTAGACGAAAAATACTGACGAAGTGGGTCCGTCTTTCTCTTACCTCTCCTTAACGGTGACTCAGGTATCGTGACCTTAGCGGAGGGCGGAACAGATGTATTATCCAGCTGGTCCCACAACGGACTATCTGCGGTCCAGACTAGTGACTCCAGGACTTGCTCTTCGACCTAAACACATTTGAAGAGTTAGATTAACAAAAAAACTCTTTAGGAAAAATTTATAATAATGATCTTTATTCATTTCTCACAAAAACTTAGTACATAAACAAGACAGTTATATACTATGTATTATAAATAAATAATTGTCTTACTTCTGTTTAGGGAAAATGCTAAAGGGTAGTTAGAAAACAATAATTCTCTCTAACATAAAATTCTCGTGTCACAATGTTTGTTCCCATACTCCTCCGAAACAGCTCGACCGATTCTTATAATTTTTTTTATGCATATTCAGTAAGTCTGAGGATCGGTTACTATCTTTCAAACCCCTAAGTGATAAGGGATGTCCACCCCAAAAATTTATTTTTTACTTTTTAGACCTTTTTTTTTGTTTTTATTTATTTATACAAAAATACATACAACCCCTAATTTTCACCCCTCTACCACCAACCCATATTTTTTATTATTGTAAATACTTATTTTTATTAAACTAAACAAATATTTTCTAGAAATAATATACATGGCAAAACAACGTTTGCCGGGTCAGCTAGTTAATAAATATAAATATCACGAAACATATACAGGAATCTGTGGGTTGTAGCGCCACTGTTTCTTATTGTTCCAATGAAATGTAAAATACTTACAGCATTTAAATGTTTGATGACATCTCTACTTAGCTTCTCCACCACAGCCTTAACAACCAGCTCAATAATCTTGTAGAAGTGGAAAGCGCTAAGGTTGTATATTTGCAAGACCCGTGGGAACCTTAGCGAATGGACCCCATACGAGTGTAGCACCACCTCAGTACAACACGCGTAAACTGTCAACTGATATGTCTCTTGTGATAATAGAACCTGAAAAAATATAATTATACAAATTTGACTCATGACGTCACTTAGCGGTAAGTATGACTCCTGAACTCCTGAACATTTCTACTAAGGGCGACGTGATTTTTAATACCGCAAAACCTCACAAAAATTCGCGATCATTTCTACGACAAAATGGCGGTACATACAGACGCAGCTGTCAAACTGAGGTAATTGTTTGTGCGCTTTAAAACGCTTAACATGTTTCTGTGTGAGTATAGCTCGTAGTGCATAAGCTAGATTTTTTCTTAATTACCAACGACTCGATATTTATTTTCTGTACATTGTTATCGCGTAAGTATGTCTCTGTGGTGTAGCATATATATATATATTATCTAAAAGTAAACTGTCTAAAAATATATTGGAAATGAAAAAAATGATTTCGAATATATTTTTATTGTAACATTATCGACACCCACACGCAACAACAAAAACTGGTCTTGCTTGTTTCGCGTATGCGTGCGTGCACGTAGGGAACCTGGAAGTAGTGCGTGCGCCAGTGCACTTTGTGACTTATTGTTGGATGCCCATACGCTCTTTATATTAACATAAATTTTTGTATATAGTATTCTTGGCTATATCTTTGGCTATATTTTACTTTGTTTTTTTTATTAAAGATGTAGCTGTAGGAGCACGAAATAGATTTGTTTATCTATTTCGAAGGCTCTGGAAATAAATTTTGTTACTAACCTGCAAAGAAACCTGTGGCTTCTTTCGATGCTCGTCGCGTAATATATGTTCGAAGACCTTGTAATATAAACACGTGACCATATTGCATCTGTAGGCTATGGTTTCTGAACTACATTGGTTCTCTAAAAGGCTTTCAGCAAATTGTTCCATCCAAGTGTTGCAGGGTTCTATCACTTTCTTCGTTATTGTTTCGTCGCTTACGCCGCATTCGCTGTTGAACGTATAGTATTGCTATTTTAAAAGAGTACCGAGAGTTTTTTACGCCGGCTTTTTCTCTCGGCCTACACCCTCCGTCTTCTTTGGCGATGAGTAGGGATTAATAATTTACTAACGTGGAATAAGTGATACCTGTATCTTATGTTCGATAATAAACATATTTTTTTTTTATCTTATGGTGAGATAGATAGACATCCGTATGTCAACTTTGACTTAAGAAGGAGTCTCGCTTGGGGTCCGGGAATCAGATTTAGCGCTGTCTCGTTTCTGAATCATACACTTAAACTCTTCTTCATATAAAAACGTTACGAATCGTTAGTTATTAAGGTGCTATCAGAAAGTGTGCAAGGAAGGTGCCGTAAGAAGTAATATGGCTATGGTAACCATGGTAACAAATATCGTACAAACTTTAGTCTACGTTTTATAATAAAACTATATTATTTATTATAATTTTTAACAATGCTCAAGAAATTGACCCTGTGGTAGTGAAGAGAGTAAAAAGCCGTATTTCTCAACATTTAAAGATTATATACTCAGGAGTTTTATCAATTAGTTCACTAGTTTTTGATAAATATGAATATGCTCGTACCTTATACGTGTATATAATGCGCATACGCATTTCTGTAGGGAACATTTATAATAACTACCAAGGTTAATTATTAAAAGGTGAACGAAGTTTTTAAATCACAAAGTAATATTTATACGGTCTTGAAAACCTTTCTTGTTTAAATCAAATACTCTCCTAAACATTGATATACAAAAAACCCAAGATGCACAGTCTCGAATAAAAGTAACGCTCGAAAGTGTCCCGAAACACTATTTCTGTCCCTTTCTATAACAGTATGTCTATAACAGTATATGTTACAAGCATATATTATTGCAAAATCAACTTTACGCGAATTGCTTAAAGTTGTTATTACAACGCAGTGTATACGTACTTAAAGCAATAACATTTTACGACCGACCGTGGTCGGTAGGACAAGGTATTGAGTGGAGTCGAACATGACTTTTTTATTTACAACTATTTAACATAATTTTAAATTTATCCGACTTTTCGGGTGCTTTACAGCGTGCGTGGTCACGGTGACTGAAGACAAAAGGTGTTGGATTTTAAATAGTTGTGAATTTATAATAATACATAACTTTAATCCGGTTAAAAAGTTTTTCTTTAAATTAAAAAATAATTTGTTAGTAAATAATATATTTGTCAAAAACTATACACAAAAAAGTTCAAAAGTACATAAATTTATTTATAAAAAAAAACACAAATAAGTAACATCGACTCCACTTATTAGACGCGAGACTATTTGACATGAGCGCACAATTTAGAATGTTGCGCTCATTTTTTGAGGACGTTTTCTAGACGTTGAGTGTGCATCTTGGGTTTTTTGTATATCAATGCTCCTAAATTAGAATTTTAAAATATTAAATAAAAACTTTAAAGAAAATTTAGTACTCACGCAAATAGTTTCATAAGACAAGCGGAGGGTTGCGGCTTCGATTGCCTGAGGAAAGACGCCAGTCGGGCTAAACTGTTGTTTGCTTCCGACACTGGGGTAAGCTCTTCAGCTCTTCGTCCGAGGTACCTCCGCCCCGTTAGAGGCGTGTCCGGGCAGCCTTTGTTACTCTAGATAAGAAATGAAAAATTAAGGCACCGCAAGTATGGTGCAAGTATAAAAAGTAAATATGACAGATTTTTAATGTAGCGAAACGGCTCTGGTGTTAGTACAAATTCCTTTTAATTCCCTTTTTCCTAGAACTCTTTAATGTCATGGAAATTTTATTATTATTATTTTTTATTAATCAATATATAAAAATGAAACCCGTTTTCCGTTGTCACGACATAACATGAAAACGGCTAGACCGATTTGTCTGATTTTTTTTTTATAATATTCCTTGAAGTACGATGATGGTTCTTAAGTCTAAAAACAACACTTTTCTATAATCCTATACAAAATATTCGTAATAATACTTAAAAGTCAATTTGAACTTTAATACCATAACATAAAGTTCAAATGTTAGTGGAGGGGTTCCGGGAAGGTAAATTTTTATTTTTTGACATAATGTATTTGTTGTCTTATCAACTTTTTTTTATCTTACTAGCTAGACCAGTGTCCCGAATAGCAGAATAAGTATTTAAAAAAAATAAAGAATAGACTGTTAGGCGGTACGATGTTCGCCAGGCCAGCTAGTATATCAATAAGTAACAGTATAAATAAGAGTGTCTTGTCAGCCTTGGTCAAAAAGAATTGGTTCCAAATAGTCATGCATGAAAAACTTCGTTATTTGACCATAATATACTTAATATTTATTCATTAACTTATTTATGTGACATTTCGCAAACTTACCGGTCCAAAATTGGCTATAACTTGTGATATTTCAGTATCGGACACTTTCTTGATAGTACCGATGTGTTCTTGAGCGTGGTCACCTGCAATAGAAAATATCTTATAAGGGGCCGTTCAAGTATTACGTATTACTGCAATTTATCCCCCCCCCCCCCCCCCCCCCCTCCTCTTGTCAACAAAAGTAAGCAAAGATCTCAAAAATAAAAAGTAAAAGTACATAGGTAAACATATTATTTTTTTTGTAGGAATTCTCGAAAATGCATTTCGTTTACAACCATAGACAATGTGTGTGTAATATGTGTAAAAAAGTAAACGATAACTGTTGACGTAATCACCAAATAAGAAAATCAAAGCGAGTCCAAGCGCTTCTGACAATTTGTCAAATATGCTTAGCGCTAAGTATCGTCACATCTAATCTATAGTCAACCATCGATAACGTCTCATTGTAAATTAAAGCCATACGGGCTTTTAGATATTATATCGAACGTAGATGTAATTTTATGAGCTGTCAAACCATTTTTTCTATATGAAGCTAGACACGTGATAATCAAGACGAGATTGCGATTTGATATATTAGAATGACCTAAGAGCCATAATAATAGTAAATAGAATATTAACAATAAATGTCTTTACTACGAAATGAAAAACAATTTTTCGTGTCTATACTTTTTAGGATAGCCGATTTCTAGGAACATACTAATTTAAGTAAAATACACATTCATAATAGCGATTTAACCAAATTATGAAAACATTTCGTACGTGATTCACAATTTGTAAAACACTGCCATACAATTTACGCAACGCGTATTACCCCGGACATACATTTGACAGCAAAAAACAAAAATTGAATTGTTAGGCTCAAGAACTCTAATATACTATATATAATATATAGAACTAAAATTTATTATATAGTATATACCTTCACCATTCCATTCATCAATAACATTGAGTGTATTTTGTAGAACATATGAAAATATAGAACTCAACCAGTCCGAAATATCTGACATTTTGTTTTTAACTGACAATTTCTGTCGTTTTACTTTTTTGTGATATTATGGCCAGTATTTTTATATGAAGACAGTTTATATACTCTGGGTGTATTATTGAAACTAGCTAATAAATAGTACTTAGATCAATTGTACGATGCGAAAATTTGCGTGTCGTTAACGTGTAATATTAATCAAGACACGACGAATAATAATCTACTACGGTTTTGAAATTTGAAAATAAAAGCAAATTTCGTTAGAAAAAAAACTGCAAAACATTTTTACATACCTAAAAATATTCTTTCGTCAAATTCTCCAACACTAAGCACATATGTCTCATATAAATTGTTTAGTGATTTCACATTTACGTCAAAGTTTCCAATATCTAAAATTCCTAAATGATCCTCACTGTCGCCATTTAAAATCTGTAAATAAACAATATCTTTCAGTCATTTAATATAATGATTATTTCTTTATTAGTGGCGGCATCTATGCTTAACGAGAGTCGGCCTAGTGGCTTCAGCGTGCGACTTTTATCTCAGAGGTCGTAGGTTCGATTCCCGGCTGTGCATAAATTTACTTTTTTTTCATGGTGCCCTTCATGCATTACGTAAGCAGATTTACTGCAATTCCCTCCTCTTGTAAGCAAAAGTAAGCAAAGCTCTTCAAAATAATAATGCATAAACGTATTCATTTTTGTAGGATTCCTCGGAAATGCATTTCGTTTTCAAGCAAAGACAATGTGTTGGTAAAATGTGTAAAACAGTAAATAATTACTGTTGACGTAATCACCAAATAAGAAAATCAAAGATAGTGCTATATATATATATATATATATATATATATATATATATATATGCCCCTATAGTGCTTACGTAATACTTGAACAGCCCTATGTGCGCATTTAAATTTCGCTAGAACGGTGAAGGAGAACATAGTATCGAATGCTTTAGACTCAAATAGTCAACGCTGTGTTTTTACCCACTTGCCTATTAGATTGACCAATGATCATGAAACAGATATGAGCCCAAGACCTGAAGAGGCTGTAGAGCCACTGATTTATTTTATCTATGCAGTAGCTAACTGGATACATAGTTAAAAATTAAACGCAAGGCCATGTTTGGCAATATTAAATTTAATTAAGTTTTAAATTGGCCATTGTGCAACTCGGAACATGCCTTATAAACTTAGTTAAGTGAGGTTCACAAATGATGAACATTTCTATTTTAAACTTATAAGAATTTAATTTGTACTTAACAGTTCTGCAATTTAATCATTATGGAAAAGTCTAATTTTAACTTTGTTGCTATTACTATTTAGGGAGCGTTCAAGTATTACGTCAAGCAATTTTTGGAGATTATTGACCCCCCCCCCCATGTAACGCACAGTAACGTTTTTCTGTACCCTAGTATAGTGAAACGTTTCGTGACCTACTAGTAACTCTTTAAACCTAAAAGTTACCATTATGTGGTGTAAAGTACTGAAAAGTCTAAAATAATATTAACAATAACGCGTAATGCAATCCCCGGGATCCCCGCCCCGCATCGAAACGTTTTACAAAAGGACACCCCCCCCCAAAAATACGTTACGTAATACTTGAACACTCCCTTACTGACATGTCAACATAATAGTAGTAATAGTAGTAATAGAAAAAAAACACTTACTCCTTTTTCAAAGAATGATTTGATAACTCTATTCCAGCTGTAGTCCTTCATAGTCCTGGCCTGCACTGCAAGTCCATCTTTAAGTTCGCACAGTACTGATATTATACAGGGTGGATGATTTGGTTGTTCATAGTCATCTTCTGACCAGTCACTTGGGAGACCTGTTTTGATATAAAAAAAACGAAAATAATAAGAATGTGAATGGTATTTTGTGTGTTGGATAAAAACCGGCAGGGTTACTTCTGTAAAGTGCTGCATTACAATAATTATCTTAAGAAAGTGGGTTTGGCCCTCTCTAACTGTGATGGAAGCAATATTCATTTATTTAACAATGAATTAGATAAATAATAATTATTCTAATTCATTGTTATTATTAACAGTGATGGAAGCAATATTCATTTATTTAACAATGAATTAGATAAATAATAATTATTCTAATTCATTGTTATAATTAACAGTGATGGAAGTAATATTCATTTATTTAACAATGAATTAGATAAATAATAATTATTCTAATTCATTGTTATTATTAACAGTGATGGAAGCAATATTCATTTATTTAACAATGAATTAGATAAATAATAATTATTCTAATTCATTGTTATTATTAACAGTGGTGGAAGCAATATTCATTTATTTAACAATGAATTAGATAAATAATAATTATTCTAATTCATTTTTATTACTAACAGTGATGGAAGCAATATTCATTTATTTAACAATGAATTAGATAAATAATAATTATTGTAATTCATTGTTATTATTAACAGTGATGGAAGCAATATTCATTTATTTAACAATGAATTAGAAGAGAATGATTAATTTCTTTAGAAAAGATTTTAAAAATAGTTCATAAAACATCAATCAAACTAAATTATGTACTGTACCAGTTTTTTTGGAGTATTTCTTTTAATGCAAAAAATTGTCAATAAAAAGCCAAATCAAAATCAATATTAAAGTGGGAATCAGGATCAGATATACATGGTAAGGTTTAGTTTACAGAGAATTATTAATTTCTTGTTGCCAATAAAAACAAATCCCAGCTTATAAGGAAGTTTTAGGTCTTAATAACAAGGTTTATTAAACGCAGAAATTTTAATCAAATAAAAACTTATGCACATACCTCTAAAATTGGGATTCAATATATCCCTTCGGTCTGCCATAAATGCATTAGCATACATAAAGTCTAAACAAGACAAAAGCAAATGGTACATGTCGACAAGATCATCAGCTGAATTGTGGAACTCTCCTTTTACACTTATGTAGAGGCACCATGTGAAGTTAAATAATGCATTGGTACTGCAAGGTTGAAGTCTGGAACAGAGTTAAGAAATAGATTTAAAGATAGTAGTAGTTACTTCTGTATTATTATGGGCTGATATCTTCAAAGCATTAGAAAAAACTTGGGCTGTTAACCTATCATTATAAAAACTACATTCTTAGAAATAGATTATTAATTTCACCAAGTATAAATAAACATTATTAGAATTAATTTGTTAACTGTGAGAGTACTAAATGATTATTATTATTTGATTTTTGTAATTGTAATGTACAATGCTAGAAGGGAATGTTTACTTCATGCTATAGTTAGATCTAAGATTCATTCACAATGATTATATTAAAATTACAGTTTATTTACTATTATATTTATATTTGTAACCTATGTTTATTATGAATACTGTTTGTATATTATTATTAATAAAACTTACTTATGTTTTTTGCTACTTTTTGTTTTTACTGGTTCATTTGTTAAGCCCATGAAGATTTCTTGAAAAAGTGGTTGGAATTTTCTAAATAAAATTGTTGATACAGCAAATTTGTGCTCTAATCTACTGATTTTGTCTTTAAAATCAGATGGCATTAAAGTCATATCCATCCAGTTCTTAATTTTAGTGAAAAATTGAATGAGACTGTAAGACAAAAAATACAACTGTTAAACATTTGTATAATATCCATTATATACTTTTTAAACATGGGTTTAATTAATTAACATAATACAAAACTAGAACTTTTAATGTTATGTTCCAAGAAAGAACAGTTTGGCATTATCTGCAAAATTTTCAAATATTTGAAATTTACAATAAACATAAAACTTACCTTATATTACATAATCTAAGTAATCTTGTTAAACTAACACAGTTCCCTTTTACTGCCTTCCCTGATTCAACTGTAGGTGTGATGGATGTTCTGCATGCAACATAGAGAGCACATGCCATCCAATGTAGTGAATCACCCTGCAACAAAAATATAACTGTTTATTGAATTATTCGCGACCAATAATAATATAAAAGTAGAATATTTAGGTTAAAGAGCCAATGAAAAGTAAAAAAGTAAGAACACGATATGCATGTGTAATATAACTATCATGAAAACAAAGTCTTTTGAAGTTTATTTTAAAGAAAATTAATTTGTAATACTCACCTCTAAAGAAAAGTTTCGCTTTATTTCAGCAAATGAATCCTTTGATTTTTTTGTAGCCCCTGGATCTACATTTAATTGCGAACATAGATTGTCCATAGCAGCAATCCAATTTTCGTCACTTTCTTCTTGATTAGACATTTTTCTTGATTAAAGTATGAATGATTAACAACCAATAATGTACCATTAAATAAAATAAAATCAATATGATACAGCCGTAAACTTATCCCGATTTTAGCTTTTTTGACAGATACTTGGCGGGAATAATACACATTACATTACACTCCCTGTTTAGCACTCGCGCGGGACACTTTAGTGACAACTGACATTAGTTTTGACATTTTCGATACAAGACTGACAGTGAGACTTTGTGATATGGTGACAGTTAAGATATTTTTATTTTGAATTAGAAAAACAATGGCTTTAGTGCCAAATACGAATTCAATTTGGATAAATTTGAATTTTGAAGATAGTAGCTTGAATTTTAGCATTTTTCATACTAATTTATGTGCTTAAAACGTGACAAAATTATCTGAATTTTGTATTTAGTTGTTAATTTTAGTATATGTTGCAATAATGATTCTCCGATTTTACAGTAGTTCTTGTGTGTTATACAGCATGAAGAAACAAGGAATGAAGTTACATAAAATGTTAAATCCCAAAAATAAACGGTAAATGTATGATGCAAACAGTGGTACACTACTAAAACAGCAAAATTTATTTATAGGTTATCTTTGTTTTAGGCAGTGGTATCCCTCACAGACCACAGATTTAAATATACTTCCCACTCTCAATACATTGACAAAAATTCAAAGAATTCCCGATAATCAGGGAATACGCAGAGTAGCTGTTTTAAATAAACTATTTATGAAACACATAACAGATATTATGTCCACTGGCACTGTGTCAATGGATATTATTGGACGAGGAATAGAAATATCTAAGGTGATATATATATAGATTTTCAATATATACCTTAACATAAACTCACATTATGTATGCAATCATTTAGAGACATATATAGACAAATAATATATCTATAAAAAGTCAACAGAACTGAAATAGAAAAACTTTTAAACATTATTTTCTCCAATGGTTCTTTGGATAATTATTTTTGAGTTAAAAGAGGGAACTAAATATCTTATTTGAATTTAACTTAGAAATATTTTGCAGGTCAATGTTGCAAAAGACTTCAAAACCATCAATATTTTCTGGATATGTAAAGGTGACGCAAGTGATGAAGATACAGATAAACTATTGCAGACAATTGCAGGGCCCTTGAGACATGAGCTATCTACCCTCAGACTTATGGGAGAAGTGCCTTACATATATTTTGTAAAAGGTGTTTGAATTATCTACTTATTTTGAATGTTGATCAAATAGTATTTAAAAATATGTATTTTATGACTACTGTTGTTTTCAGATAAGCACGAATCTCAGATTGTTGATATTGACAAACGGTTACTGCAAGCTGATTATGGTGAGGACTACACTCCAACTGATTTGGGGGAGCTATTAAAATCTGAATTTACATTAAATCTGAAGTTATCACCAGAAATAAAAGTAAGAAATGCGAGTCTCTAGGAACTATAAAATATGGGCTTATTTAAAAAATTTGAAGATATTTGTGTTGTCCTGATCTTCGGCCTATATAAATACAATTTTAAAGACGTTTAAACTTATTGTATTAAAATAGAAGTGTTGATATTTATATAAACAAAATTGGTTACAGGCAAAAATAAAGCAATTAGAAGATAGTCAAGAAATAATTGAGGACCCTATACCAGAGATGACAAATTCTGTGTACGGTTTAGATCATACAAAAATTATGAATAGGTAGTTTAAATTATTATCTTTTTTTTTAGTTTGTGGAATAAAATTGCTACCGGAATCGAATCTAATCAATACCATACAATAGCGGCCTTCACACGTACAGTTCGAACCGTAGGAAACAGCCCGCGCCATTCCGATCTGCCGTCCAATCCGTCCGTGTAGACGCGACAAGCGCGTGGTGGTTTGACAGTTCGATGCGGCGCATTGGTGTGTTCGAACGTTTGTACAGTTTTATGCGGGTACCTCGTGTGGATGACAATTATTTCAAAATGGCAGTTTGGAGCGTGGAAGCAGTGACAGGTTTTATAAGGATATATCGGGAACATCCATGTTTATGGCAAGTTAAAAATAAGTCGGCTTATACAAACCGTAATATAAATCTTCAAATGAACGTCCAGTTGCCAGATATCTTAATGTTGCGGAAAGACGTTCTTCTGGTGTTATGCATTTTCTCATAACTGTATCTTGCTTAGTAATTCTGTGACGGATAAGTTCCAATAAGCAATCAAAATTATCGCCGTCCATCCTTAGGTAATTTTTAAAATCTTCTGGATAGTTTTCTCGTATTTCTTTTAACATGGGTAAATGTCCAAATTTTCGTCTATATTTCTTAACCCATACACGTCTCCTTTTTAGATTATTAAAACCAACCACGAAACCAGCTAACGCGATCACTAGACGTGTATCCATTTCTACTGTACCGGTTAAAACTGAAAGAAAACTTTTCAAATTGGTCGACATTCCACGCGCCATTCCATACTGCGATCTAAACTCTCGAAAAGCATTTATACGTACAGTTTTATCTGCAGGAAAGCGAAATAGACAGTTTGAACCGCAATTAAAACTGTTATTACAATTTAAGCGTAAAGTAGAAGCACAGATCAGCGCGCGGTCTAGTCTGCACAGATTTATCTGCAGAATGGTGCGCAGTTCCAGAAATGCCATTCCGAACTGCACGTGTGAAGGCCGCTATTGCAAATTAACACAATTAGTGTGCCTTGCTCTATGGCTAACATGTACTTTTGAGAATGGAATTTGTTAATTTTATTGCAAATATTTCAACACATCTTAGTTTTATTAAGTCAATATCTCAATCACATTCAATGATATTCTTGTTTAATTTCACAGTTTCAATTTACCGATACCAATATTTTTAATTTTACAGTTTTTTTTTACCAACCTTTAATTAATATTTCTTAGCATTGCTAAAACTAAACTATTGAAAAAGTAACGTTTTTAGTGATTGAAAACCATAGTTTTATATAATTTAAATTATTAACTAAAGATATGATATGGCTAGTTTTAGTACGCCATTTCATTAAATGATCAATTCAGTGCCACGGCAAAATGTGATTCAAATATTCTTTGTAGATTGTTAGCAGCAAGAAAGAGAAGTAAAGAAGCCTGGGAGAACCTGCAATCAGAGTCACCTGTAATATCTTACCGTACTACAAACACATCTCCCTCTAACATTAATCTCAAGGAGCAAAAGAAGGAAATAGCCGAGTTCCTGATAAAGCGACAGGTATTTTTATATTAATATTTTTAAATTTATAATCGGTTATATATTTAAGTAATTATTATATACCTCCTCAATTTTAAGTTTTATCTATTAAAATTAAAATGTCTCTTTCTATTACCATGGGAGGTACCCAATGTCGTCTATGTATTTTTTCTCGACTTTTTTAGCTTTTTGTACATGTACCACGGAATAATACATTTCCTCTTTTTAACACTCGGTTTCTACCCGGCACCGGCAAAAAACCGGGCCGCTTTGAAACCGTCTCGTGGGCATGAGCCCTTAGGCCCTTTTCACATGTATCCGGTCACGTACGCGGTCGCCGTGCCGTGAAACCGTGCTAGCTCTTTCTCATGTATACGGTTTACACACGGACGCCGGCTATGGTAGTCGCAGTATTATCGACAATTTTGAGGAACGACAACGTCTTTTATCATGGAACAAAAATCGGTTGTCTGTAAAGTCGGTTTACTGACGATAGTTGAACGTGACAACGTCATAAGAAAATACCGATGGAATGGTTGAAAAGAAAATTTTAATTTTATTTGTTTAATATATATTTAAATGGAAATCACATTTGAATTGATCTAGTTACATTTATTTGTACGCATAAATACAATTATGTCGATTTTTAACGAACGAACGCTGCTGAACGCGGAGGCCGATTGTGCCTCTTTGTCGCTCGTTCCCCGCTCTCGCTTGCACTTCAAGCCTTAAATGGAACGCCTCAGAGCGATGTAACGCCGCATGAGTCATGTTTTTTCGTGCGTGCAGCCGGCTCCATCGAATTATAAGACGTTGTCACGTCAAAAAAGATAGCCTTACTCCTATTGTATCGTCGTCGTCAGCGTCGACTTCATTACATACGAATGGCATTTGCGCTCGCAATGCCGTACCGCGCCCGTGTTCATGTGAACGCGTCTATACAAGTCCATACAAGACTATAAAGACGGCTGACACGCGGTCACGTTCAAGTTCTCATTGTTGGTCATATATTACTACTTTACACGACACTGAAAAAGAGCGTTACTGTGTAACCTCCAACCTCGTAGCGCTTATGACGCGAGCTTAGGATCGCAAGAGTTAGTTACGGAGTACTGGCGTAGGATATCTTCAAGAGTTATTTATAAGGTCGCTTATACGTCTTGTTTTGTTAAGTTCAAGGGTAAATAAATAAAACAATAAATCTTTTTATTATCTTACCAACATTCTCCCTGTTGTTGCCAAGTATAAACATTGTTATCTTTCAATAAATTAATTTAAAATGAATTTTATTAACAAATTGGCCTTGATGTTCATTATGACAACAACACGATCTTTTCTATATAGATGTTTAAATTGTTCGTCATGAGTTTTACAAAAATTACGTCTAAAATTAATCCTAATTTTTGACGGACCTAACCAATGGACTTTCTGTCTATGTGCGGATTTAACATTCGCTCGTACGGTGAGGGTACACGAGGTGAAGAAGCCCCATCATTGACCCAAAAGGTACAGAAAGCTATCACCTACTTGCCTAGGAAAAACAAATTATCAGGATATAGATACAGAAAAGTGAGGCCCAGACCTAAACGGATGTAGCTGGTTTTTTTACATCAACGATCTACAATATTTACTTTATACATAAAATACACAATATTTTAATAATATCACAATTTCTTTATCGTCTTTTAAATCCAAATCTAAAATAATTTCTAAGTTAACATCTGAGCGATTGTCCTTTTCTGTCATATCTTACGAACTTTAAATAATGCATAGATGTCTGTTAAAGATAATGTAATGTTAACAAGGAAAAAGATTAGATACCGGAAGTTCATATAATCACAGACAATAAATGCATAAACCAAAGAGAAATTACTCATAAATGATTCATAGTGCAAATTTGTTTTGAATTCGTGAAATGACTCGTTTGAAAATATCTTTATAACCTTTTTAAATTAAATGTTAATTAAACATTTAGTGGATAGAAATTTCTTTTAAATGATAGCTGAATGTGCATTCGAAGTTTTTTATTTTATTTCTCATAAAGGAGGTTGTCCATTGAATTGCCGTTTCGATGAGGTCAGCTTATTTGAAACTTACTGAATGTAGTTTTAAGAGATTTGCCCTATATAACTTGATATTTACACTTTCGCAGAAAGTACTTAACAACCGTACTTAGAATCTATTAAATAATCTTTAATCATGGATTAGTAACAATTTAATTAGTTAACGACTCATTTAAGACGTCGTCAGACGGCAGCGTCTGTGTTCTTCCGATCTATTGTGAAGTTTTATCTTGCTAATGATCGACTCTGTGTATCACTGATAGTGATTATTTAGTTAATAGTCAAGCTATTTTAATATGTTGTATATCCTTATGTTTATGTTGTTCGTTATCAATCTCTATAATCTATATCAGTCAGAAGAATGTACGAACCATTACTCGTGTGATGTAAGTCAACTTTGGGACAAAGTGACAATTTACTTTCCGTTAAAAAAGTGTTTTTCTATGTCTAAAACATTGATATACAAAAAACCCAAGATGCACACTCAACGTCAAAAAATGAGCGCAACATTCTAAATTGTGCGCTCATTTCAAATAGTCCCGCGTCTAATAAGTGGAGTCGATGTTATTTATTTGTGTTTTTTTTATAAATAAAATTATGTACTTTTGAACTTTTTTGTGTGTAGTTTTTGACAAATATATTTACGCTATATAAAGTGTAGGTCAGTCAGGAGGTAGCCAATTTAAAAAATTTTTGTTAATTTAAAGAAAAAACTTTTTAACCGGATTAAAGTTATGTATTACTATAAATTTACAAATATTTAACATCCAACACCTTTTGTCTTCAGTCACCGTGGCCACGCACGCTGTAAAGCACCCAAAGTCGGATAAATTTAAAATTATGTTAAATATGTAGTTGTAAATAAAAAAGTCATGTTCGACTCCACTCAATACCTTGTCCTACCGACCACGGTCGGTCGTAAAATTTTATTCTCTAAGTACGTATACACTGCGTTGTAATAACAACTTTAAGCAATGCGCGTAAGGTTGATTTTGCAATAATATATGCTTGTAACATATACTGTTATAGACATACTGTTATAGAAAGGGACAGAAATAGTGTTTCGGGACACTTTCGAGCGTTACTTTTATTCGAGACTGTGCATTTTGGATTTTTTGTATATCAATGGTCTAAAAGTTATGTCAATAAAAGACAATACTATGACAATTTACTATTATTTTAGTCATTTTTTACCCATTAAAAGAGTTTGTGTATATTATGTCATTGACAAAACCGTTCACTCTCGGAACGATAATTGCGTATGTAAATTTCCTTTTAGGTGTAATTATTTTTTTTTATATTCGAATGATAGACCTTTAATTTGTTCCAGATCCTTCACAACAAGTTACAGAGGGAAAGACGAAAGCAAGACGATACACACGTTGAATATGAAAAAATTGAGGAAAGAAATGAGGATATATACGAATTTTGCGATGATTATGATGATAATTACGATATAGAGTATAGTTCTGTAGAGAAATGAATTGTGAAAATATTAAAAGAATTTTAAATGTGTAAAGTAGGATTTTTTTTCAGACTGGTCTTATAAGCGTGCTATGCCTCAATACAAACATGTTTTCTCACGTTTATTTTACTAAAGTGATAAGGACAAAACATTGCTAATTTAGGCTTATAGTACGTTTATAGACAATACTTAATTTGTATATAAATGTAAAATTGTTAGAGAATATTTAATATTTAGTAAAAAAGATATGAACTTAGCGGGTTAACGAGTTAATTCAAGATCCTGGATTTGATTCTTTACTTAACGGGCAAACGCACTTTTGTACTATCAATACAAAAGTACGTTTGCCCGTTCTGCCATTGTGAGATTTCAGGGTGATCCGGTTCATCTTCGGAGTAATACAAATATTTTGCGTAGAGGAATTGTAAGTCATGATAGAACTTCAAAATATTAATTCAGCGTTGCGTAAGTTAAAAAGAAAAGATTTTTATAGAATCGATGCTATCTGGTTAATTTTGACATAGTCATAGTTCGTGCTAAGTCTGAGTTCGCGAACGAAGAAACTCAGGCAATAGTCTGTTTTAATTAGCCAATCGAAAATATGGATAAAATCTTCAATATAGGTAATTTTAGTAGTAATATTTATTTTATTTGTTCAAATAAAGTATTATCAATACAAAATTATCTTTCTGTCTGCCTTCTGCGAAATCGATTGTTTTTGGACTGCGAATTTTCAAAGTATTTCGATGGTCACTTCAAAAACTGATTAAATGCTAATAGACGAAGTTTGTTTTATTATTTTGCACTTCCCTAAAACTTAGTAACTTACTAATCAATAAGTTTATTGTAAACTAACAAAACAGCACAGGTACAACTCAAGTAATTAAAAGTTAGAAAATTCCACTTGTTTTCTGTATCCTGGGAACCTCTAATGGCGACCTAATTAATCTGTAAGCATTCTCGACCCACTTAACCGTTAAAAGCGCAAATAGAAATGAGTTTTTGCCTACAATGTGCCTCTGTGAAGAAAGAAAATTATAAATACATATGTCGTCCGATTTTGTGGTGTTTTTTGCAATTACTTTTCTCAAGACATAATTTTTTTTATATTAAGAAAATTCAGATACGGGTTCGTCGTTCGTAGTACTTGATTTAGACTTAGTTGACGTAGTGACTTAATTAAATTTGGTTTAGATTGTTAATTTCTATTGGTATGTTGTTTTTATAGCTTTTGATTTATTAAATGTTCTGTTTTACGCGCCTTAATGTTAGGTCAGTTCGTTTGATCACACATTTTTACTTTATTTTTTACATTCACTCTCACTTAAATAGTAATCTTGAACAAAAACTTGGAATTATCAATTTTACGCCCTATTGTTTATTTAGAAGTGTTTTGTTTAATGTTTATATAATTAACTGTAACATGACTCTTAATATTATAGTGATTTAGTGGCCATGTTCATTAAAAAGTATAAAATATTCGTAGTAGTTTGCTTTAATTCTTTGGGGCAGATACGTCTGTGATCTATTATCATTTTATAGGAAACTAGGAGATTAGTTTTCTTGCCTACTTCTTTCAACTAACGTGAATATAACCCAGGATGGATTCAACTTTATTGAAGTATCCAATATACTAATCTTAAATAATTAAAAATATGTTTGTTATCATAAATTTTATTTATTCACCTTTATTCGTGTGTGATGTTTCATATCCAGTCATATTTTATTTATCATTTTATTCATAGGTGATCAGCCTACATTAACTATGCTTTATAATACACGTGATTTTATTCGCTCACAGTGTCTTGTGCGCGCACTCTGCGTTACCAACTAATTTAGTTTCATTTCAATTCTTTCAACGGGCAGCATTAATGTCTAAAATCTATGAACTTACAAATCAAAGATATAAAGATTATACGTCTGTCCTATCATATGGTGTACAGATATCTATGATCTAGACAAGTCTGCGGAGTACTAAGTGCACGCATTAAGAACTATTATCTGGGATAAAGGGTTCATAAGAGTGGTAATAAGCGTTCCACGCATTAGAGGTACTTACTTATATATAGAATTCAATGTATAGACATTCTGAATGATTTAGAAGATTATTTCAATATTATCCACGATATAATATTATATTAATTATTAATTCGTGATGATTCATATGCTCTCTGCAATGAATAATCTAATTTAATAATTTTGAATAAATCTTTGAATATAATATAAAATAAATATTTGAATTATCGTCGAAAATAACGAAAACCACGATTGCTGAAAA
This sequence comes from Pieris napi, assembly GCF_905475465.1. NCBI lineage: Eukaryota > Metazoa > Arthropoda > Insecta > Lepidoptera > Pieridae > Pieris > Pieris napi. The sequence continues at coordinate 3,491,211 of NC_062235.1, read as the reverse complement.
TCCCTCGAAATATCGAGTATGTTAATCACGTAATAATTTTATTTTTATGACCGTTACGGAATCTTTATTCAATTATTTAAATAGTACATGCGTAAACAAAGACAATTTTAATGGGTAGTACCCTGATTTCCTAAAAATAATATTGAATCTATCAAATAAAGCTTCATAGTCTCAATTAAAATACAAAATCTAGCTCACAAAATAACTAGTGAGCGAGGGTTATATGTTGTTAACAGTGGATTTCCCAGGCGATCAATAGCAATCTGGGTCTACGACGGGACTAGGTTTTTTATTATTGATTTTGCCACGTCTCGATGTGAGCTTTAAACGCTCTTAGGAAACGAACCCTATGTTTGAATTTAAGATATATCTGCAGAGTACAAGCTAAGGGTGTTTCGAACAATACGGATACATGTTAAATTCTGTACATAGATTTCATACAAGTATCTACCAGTACTGTTACTATCTAACGATCAAGGTAGCACAAAAATATTAAATTAATATATGTATGTATATCCTTTTATGTATATCGATTTTATTTATTTATACTTTATTAACTTATACAAAATATATAGGTTACATTAGTAATAAGGCAACGGGCGGCCTTATCGCTAACAAGCGATTTCTTCCATGCAATCGTAATGTGAAAGAATAAAAAAGAAACACCTACAGAGGGCTAAGTACAAGAACTGCATATAGAATTAACAAAATAACACGTAACTATAAATAAAATAAAATAAAGTATAATCTAAAGAAAAAATAAATAAAAAAATATGTACAAACAAATTATCCTACTGAGTAGACGAGAAGATACATTACGTCAGTAAAACCGTGTATTACTTAATTATTTATTTAATTTTTATTTTGTTATTAATTATGTTTATTGTAAACTAATCAAATTGATTCTTTAACGAACTGTTTAATTGTTTTAATATATTTGTAGTATACACTCTTATTAAACATAAAATTAATCAAAGAAACGGATCCAACGTGAAAATCGAGCGCTACTAGATTGTTATTATTCTGTCTTAAAATATATTCATATTTAAAGTTATCACAACTATCAAGTATTTTATAAACATTACGATGTTTTAACTTTATTTTCTGCATTCATTATGAAATTAATAACTCGACTATATCATGTCATGTATTTAAGAAAATATAGCTGCATATACTGTAGATATAGTATTATATATTATGATGTGGTGAATCTTAATATATCAATATATGATTGGTTGGCTACATAAAAGAGATAAGGATTACAAATTGCACTATTATAACTAGAATACTTTTCCGTCTCTGTCAAGTTGTGTTTACACTATAATAGAAGGTTAGTTACATAGACAGATATATGTTATGATTTAATTAAAAAGTATGTAATAATAATAATTATCTATAAGACCTACATAGAAATACGAAATCATACCTTTATCGGAAGATGAAATTTCACTCCGACTAATCGAATTCACTCACTAATTTATTTAGAGTACGCCATCATGGCTTTTTTCCGTCGACTTAATAAGCAAAAAGCCTCTGTAGAGGCGCCTTTAGCGGGGAAAATGTTTTTTCTGGTAACAATTAAAAGGTTTTCGCGCGGAAGAAATAATAAGTTTTTTGTAATTATTACAATTTAAGAAGTATTATTGTTGAATTTGATATTAAAAACTGACTCACTGACTGAGTCATTCAGTCAAAAAAAGAGCAGAAGAGATAAGATCAGCGTTCAAAGTATAGGAGATTATAAAGAAAATAAGGCAATTGAAATGGCGCAGGACCGGGCACATGACGAGAGATAGCAGGATGGTATCTTTCACGCGATGGAAAAAGGAAAAGAGGAAGACAGAGCAAGATATGGGCAGACGATATAAAGAGAATAGGAGGCACAACTTGGACAAGAAGAGCTAACATCAGAAAAGAATTGAAGCAGCTGGAAGAGGCCTATGTGTCACAGGACACGCTGATTACCTAAAACATTATGTGATGTATTAGTTATTAGGTGATGTATTAGAATTAAGTTTTTTTTATGTAACTTAAATAAGTGTTAATATATTTTACTGGGTGTCAGCAATAAAGTCTTGATAAATAAATAAACGTTTCGTTTACAGCTCATAAACAACGAAAGATAAACCTGTGAACCTGTTTTCGCGTTATAGAAAAATACAATTTCCACTCAACATCACCATCGGTTTCTTTTAGGTCGGTGAACAGCCAATTTCTCTATCCAAATACGTTATTTTCCCGTACCTTTATATAGAGGTTTTTAAAGAGTTAAACTATACTCACTGACTTTTTTGCACACTGTACTGTTTATATACGCTCTAATTGTTGGTCCGAAAAGTACTGATTCCAAGAAGGAGATTACAAAACTCACGAGAGTATTCGGCCCTGAATTAATTAGGACAAGGGCACGATCCCTTGAAATGTTATATCAAGGCAGATACTCCAATGGTCTAAGATCCCGATATACAACGACCTTCACCGAGATGCTTATTTAATGAAACTTATTTTATATTTAATTTAATATGTCAATAAATATAATCCATATGGGTTGCCTAGTAAATTTCAGTCCAGAGTATTTTATTTAATATTAAAAAAAAAATATTTCTTTAAACATTTCACCGGTATGATTATTAGATAAATTCTATACCAATCGAAAGTATGAAGCCCATAGAATATGCAAATGTTAGGTTGTTTTTAATCAATTAATTATTTATGTGTATATTTTTTATGTGACACTAAAGTATATATATATCTTTAGTAAAAAAGAAAGTTATAGTGATACATATATAATACTACCCTGATTAAAAGTATTGATTGAAAAAAATTAAAAATGTTTACTACATGCAGATTATAAAAAAATATTTTTTTTTTTAAATATTAATTAAACATACTCTGGACTGAAATTTGCTAGGCAACCCATATGGATTATATTTATTGACATATTAAATTAAATATAAAAAAACGTTTCATTAAATAAGCATCTCGGTGAAGGTCGTTGTATATCGGGATCTTATACTACAACCCTTTAGTTCCAACATTCGTTAAGTCGTGTCTTGTCGGATTATCAGTCAATTACCACTTAATCCTTGAAGGGTAAAGGACTATTTTCAAGACACATGTAATCTCTTACAAGTACTAATGTAACCTAACCTAACATTGCTATAAGTCAATTAAACTATGGATTCTATTTAATTGAAGTCTTTCCAGGGTCTTATGTGTCAAACAATTTGGAAATTACAGATTTAAATTATGTTTTTCAATAGTTAGAAATGTTTTATTTAATAGTTTTATAAGAAATCTCTTCTACGAAATGAGTTACAGAGACAAAAAATAGAGTTCCCTATAATAATCACAATGTTTAACATAAATGCATTAATTACTAATAAAAATTATGTCATAATCGTTTTTAGTACAACTAAAAAAAAAGTACGTGCGTACAAAGTACACATGTCAGAAGTGAAACTTCTTTGGCAAACTAATTTTTAACTCTTGCTCATATTTATACTAATCTAAAACTTTAGATTTCCGAGACTTAGAGGGAAGGAAAAAGGCAGATATTTTAGGAATTTGATTAAATTCATAAAATATCTTCCTTTTTCCTTGTCATGAAATTGTTAAAAGTGTCGAAAATTAATACAAATTATAAATTTATTTCATGGATAAGTACTAAAAACAAGTGGCATTTTAATTTATAATTCGTCATTTGAGATTTCAATAAATTATGTTGCATAAAATATAAAATACTAATATTTCATATTTACGAAATTTTAATTTTAAAAATAGAATTTCTGAAATAAGGAATTCGCCCCTCAATTCAAGTTAGAGGATATATCCTCTAACTTGAAACATGATCATAGAAAAAAAGCGTACATTCTTAAAAGGCCGGCAACGCACTTGCGATCCCTCTGACAGTGTCCTGTTTATCGGCGGTATCACTTAACATCAGATGAGCCTCCTGCTCATTTGCCCTAAACTAAAATTCTATTACAATACTGGTTTTGTCCCCGCATGAAATCCGCCGCTATATTTCGACATTATCGAAATGATATGTTTAATAAATCACTTTCTTTATCAATTAACTAAAAATTGAAGAAATACAAAGAGCCCGTATAGACTTAGGTGACGAATGAAGACAAATTGGCTTAAGTAACGAAAGAGAAATGAGGGGCAGACGAATGCTCAATCGAATGAAACTAATCTCGTAATGGCTACTGCCGTGATTGATAATAAATTGTATGAGATACGCTTGTACAATCCAATGAATAGACTCCTATTAGCCTGTAAGTTTCTCTTTGTTATATTTTTGGACTTGTTTCCTGCTTATTCTTAAGAAAGTGTTTGTAAAGTTAAAAACGTTTAATTAAGGCCACGTTTATACTTAACCCACTATCTCATCGTACAAACAATGCTGCAATGTTATCGACGAGGGAAGGTCACGCGGCGATGCACAACAAATGCATCATCGTGTTTAATCAAGCGCTGCATTACGTCTTGTAAATAGGAAATTCGGTAAAAATAACAATCGCCTCAGCTCGCCATTGCAAAACCTGTTGTTTTATTCAACAAGTCGCAACTTTGTCAGAAATTGGAATAAACTCGATCGCTCCGCTGAAATTAATCATACGTTTTGGGTCTAGGTTTCACGACTAGGCCGTTAACATAACAAATCATATTGTTAAAATATCAGATCAAATTATATATTCACGCACTTACACCATCGATCCCGTTGCCAAGTCACGTTCGCGTTGAATTACGCAGTTCTTTGAGTTTCGGGGCTAGGGTTTGCGGCTATGGTTTTTATGTTGGCCACGGTGTAATAAAGTTAATCCAGGTCCTGTGTAGTGCATTAGAGAGGGGCGAGAGAGGCGCGGGGTTCGCAGGCGGCCACCTGTTCGGCGAGCGCCCGTCGCCCCCACGGCCCTGCGCCCGCCGCTGCCTCTGCCGCCCCCCGCCGCCGCCCGGCACCCTCGATGCGCGCGCTTCGCCCTTCCCTCCAGTCATTCGTTTTGCGACGCGTTGTCTCGCCGGCCGGCTTCCGCTTCATTCGCCCGGGCTCATTCGTACCGCGTACGCTCCCCGTAGCACCCGATAGCACATTTTAACTACAGTCATGACAGAAAGCACGGACACACCCGCGGCCGCAGCGGCAGAAAAGACCCCAACTGAGAATGGAACCACTGAAACGCCACCAGAAGAGACGCCAGAAAAGGCCACAGAAGAAAAAGAAAAGGAGACCCCTCCGCCGAAGGAGATGCGCGCCGTGGTCTTAACCGGATTCGGTGGTCTTAAAACTGTCAAAATTCTTAAGAAGCCAGAACCCACACCGGCCGAAGGCGAAGTTGTCATTCGTGTAAAAGCTTGGTAAGTATTTTTTAATTCTTTTACCAATTTCTTAAAATACGCAATGAATACGGTCTAATCTACATTGGCGTTTTCTCCTCGTTAATTTTAATTTGAAATTGTTTTCCGTTCTAAATGAATTATCACCACGTTAATTAAATTGGCGCTCAATATTTCGTGCGTTAGGCGCACGGTATCTGTAAAACAAGTCCCGCTTCAAGCCGGCATGCAGCTTCATTAACATCTGCCGAGTGCCGAGGCGTGTTTCAAAGCTAATGTGCCCGATTGAAAATTCTGCACACACTTGCATCGACTTCGTCCGCCAGTTGCCGCCGGGTGACGCGCCCTAAGCGGATTTACACTCTAACGACCATAGGCAAAAGCATAATCGACGATTTAATATTTTCATTGTTGTTCATAGCTTTTAGAATTCATTCCAAGAACCTTATTTGCTTACAATGTATAAAATACGCCCATATACGGAGTATGATTTAAAATATAAGAACATAAAAATGGAAGTCAATAGGTAGTTGAAACGCACCGACATTGTTCTTTGTTCGTTTTTATCGTTTCAGTACAGATAATGCATCGTGCCGATTGCGGACCGGCTACTTACGACGACTCATGACTTATCTTCCACTTTTCTTGTTAATGTTAACTGCTTTCAAGCTTAACAAAGCGGCCACTTAACTGTGAAAGATGGCTTCTTTACGACTGTTGGTTTTAATAAAATTAACGAGTATTGTTCACATGTGGGGTTTGTTTCGTTTTGTTGATAGATTTGATGAGTTCTGTTGTAGCGTTGATGTCTATGAGTAGGGCGTAATGGCGCGTTTCCTGTAAGTAATGTTAGCCGGGTGTATTTGATGGGATTGTTGAAGGTAGCAGGGGCTGGACGTGCGTAGGTGTGAACGAGGTGAGAGGCGCATCCCCGCCGGGCTAAATATAGCTCGCTTATCGACGACTTACTATGTAAATGACCGCACAACTCTCGGTACATCTGCCGCAAAAATATTATCTCCTTGAACTATCACTAACCGTTTGAACCTAAACCTAAAAAATCCGACATAACTTTAACGTAATCAGTTGCCTAGTAATGGAATTTATTATCAATTCCATAACATATGAAATCGCTTTTCAAAGAAACATTTCACAAATCTTTATTTTAATCGAATACTGAAAAGCAATGATTCACAGTTTTACGGTAATTTTATCAGTTGATAAATATTTTAAAAAGAAGATAGGGTTAAAATAAATGTTACCTGAGCCGATTATTGCATCGGTTGTTTTAAAACTGTCATTTTGTCTTTAGACACTTTTAGTAGAAATTGACAAAAAGTGTTTTAAATTAGCCTAGTTCTACAAATTGCAGGAAATACTTAAATTGATTGGTTTGAACTAAATTGATATGAATATAATTTTATTTCAATATTCAAGTATAGAACGGATTTTAACATCAATAGTTTCTTGTAGTGTATTCAATAAATCCGAGATAAAATTTATTCAGAACAAAACAGCTCAACACGCTTTGAAATTAAAGACTTACTTATAATGCCTGCTTCAAATCGTAGGTTGAAGACCGTCTGTATCTCGTCATATTTCACGATGGGATCGAACTAAATAACACCATTATATTCAATTAGGTCAAGACAGTGTCAGAAATACGTGTTCCGAGAACAATTGACGTGCTCACGCCCTTGTATGAGTGGCTTTCTCTTAATACTTAATTATACGAATCTATCTTTTTGTGATATAACTTTAGATTAATCAATATTAAATGTTACTTTGGAACAAGGTAAATGTTTAATTACTCGAAATGATTATTGCGGATACTTCAAGCCGGGAGAATAATTAACTGTCGCGTCAATCTAGTACAATTTGTTTGTGGGTTTTGTAAATTAGGCGTGACAAAGTTAAGTATCGATAATTTCCTTTTCTTTAAAGCGGCTTACATACCACGTAGACTATGGATGAAGTGCAGCATTGTGCATTTTAATGGGCGTCGAAGCCACATAAGATGGGAGAGATGAATTTGTTTATTACCCTCTTCCTTATTGAGAACGTCTGCGCGTGATAGCTCTCTTCCTATGAGTCACTGGAAAGTAATGTCCAGCGATCAAGTTTGTCCACTATGAACTACACGATTAAGTGTAGGTGGAGACTCTTGGATCTATGATTGATTCTCGATTGCGCATGCCTCAGAGTTCATAAGAATTCTGTAGAAATTGAACATCTGCTGTTTCAGTTAAAACTTAAAATTATTGATTTATAAGTTGGTTTAATCAAACCAATATAGTTTTATTATGAACAATTTCATTGATTAATGTAATGGCTTAATCGGGTCAATTAACATAATTCCCCTGCATAGAATGTGACAGAAATTTATTTGTACCCCTATCAATAATAAAGTGTATAAATTAATTGTGTATTTCGTGTTATTTATAACTTTGTTCTCTTTTGTAAATGTATGGAATTAATGACGAATTATTGTTTTTTATATATTGATATACTTGTGTGTGTGCAGTGTGTCACTTGAATATTCTTGCAACCAAGTCAGGGTTTGATGAGTCAGCACTATACATTGACTCACAAATGCAAAGCGATAACAATTGTTAACTAATAATACCCTACTGATATAATCTACTGAAATATGGGGGATGACTGTTATTAAAATGGATTGGGGTTGTGTTTCGAAGAATTGTAATAATGTGTTGTTAGTTGTTACTACGAGCCGTTATGAATCAGGTGGAGTACACTAGACGGGGTCTGGCTACGTTTGGCCCTGTGCCATGTTTCTGAAATAAAATTCGCGCACAGATGCTGCCGACGTGGGCTTAACAGTCCCCGGGCACATTGTTCCCAAAGTCAACGAACTTACGAAAACCTCCTCGCATATTGTGTCCTTAATAATCGAAGTTCTCTTCTCTATATGGTATGAAACATGTCGCATATTCTTAATCTTTTTTTCTCCAATACGTGCGGGAGAAATCCGCGGCGCGCTTGCATTTCTCCGAACTTCAGTATTTCGTTTGTTCTCATGTAGGTACAAATATCGGTATGGGTCAAATTGTTAGGTTTAAATCGCGCAGATATTGATTGCTGCGTAAATTGAATTGGAAAATCCCGTGACTCGATGTTCGCATGAAAAAGGGGTGTGGTTGAGTTGCGCCGGGGTGTTAGTCGGTGGTGCGGCGGTGAGGTGGGGTCGAAAGTGCTTCGGCGATGTCTGGCGGGGGTGAGGAAGGTTGGGGAAGGAGGAAAGGGGGGTGAGTGTTGCTGGCAGATCAATACCGCGCGTCCCCTACCGCCTCGCGCCCGACCAATCTACGCAGGCCTAACGTCTTTCGACGCTGGCTGTTTTTTATAGCGCCCATCACCTACACTTCTCGTATAAAGGATTATGTTATATTCCGAGTCTCGAATTGTCTGAACCCTAATCCCCGGGCCAGACGTTAAATCTTTATTCACATTAAACAATAGATTCTAACATTGCGTGCTTCTTTGGGTTTGTTCGAATTTGTAATGCACCTGTTGAATAGAACCGCATGGATTGAATATTGTTGTATTCTTTAACGAATGGTTATATCTTAATTGAACTGAGTTTTGGTTAACAAAAACAGACCGAAATCCGGGAACCGGATTTGGGATTGCCTCCAAATATTTGAACACGTGTTGCGAACAGGGGATAGAAAAAATTACCCACATGTACAACAATATTATAACAGTGTGAAAGCATTAGGAAGTGTCTGACACCTATCCAGGATATGAACAAAGTTCTATACGAATCGTGATTTGAATAAAACATGCTGTCGGTAATCCGGTGACAACTTTTTAATCTCGACAAACGATTCACCGTTGCTAAATAATTATTTTTTAAGCCAATTACTACGCATTAACAAATACTATTTTAAAGTGGCGTTTTATTAACATGATTTTGCCAGAAATGGACTAAATCGTAAACTAGGAGTCTGATTCTTACATTATTCGATTCATGGTAAATCTTCTAATATATAAAATTCTCGTGTCACAGTTTTCGTTGCCATACTCCTCCGAAACGGCTTGACCGATTTTGATGAAATTTTTTGTGCTTATCCGGTATTTATGAGAATCGGCCAACATCTATTTTTCATCCCCCTAAATGTTAGGGGTTAGTCCACCCCAAAATTTTTATTTTTTATTTTTAGACAACATTTTTAATTTCTATTTTTTTATGATACAACATACAAAAATACATACAACCCTTAATTGTCACCCTTCTACGATCAACCCTTATTTTTTTATTATAGTTGATAATTATTTTTATTGAACTAAAAAGTGTTTCCTAGAAATAATATACATGGCAAAACGACGTTTGCCGGGTCAGCTAGTACTTTATAGAATTTTGTCCCATAGTATTTGTCAGAAGAACATCGGAAAACGCTGTCTACTAGATTCACATAATACATTTATTTTAAGCACCGTTAAAAGACCATTAAACGTTAGTAGTAATAATTCTTGTCTAAAGATTTTTCGCTAATGTGCCGTACATTTATGACATAGGCCTATAAAATATGGTTTATGGCCGCGAATCAGACGGGAAATAACTTTTAATGAACCATCCTCCACCTATGTCTGTTAAATACGTTTATATTGAAGAATGGTGAGAAATAACGTTTATTATAAACCCACTTTACAGACTCTTTAGAGTCTCAAGTATCTTTCATATTAAGGTGAAGTTACGTTTGATAAATCAAACCTATTTCCAAGAATTGTATAATCATCTTTAATGTTAAGAAATATATTATGTCTAGTATGAATATGAGTCTATGCGTGGTATTAATCATATTTTTTCAGATCTAATTTAACTGTGGATTTGAATGAATAAGTAATCTTACTTCATCATGACACATACCACCCCACATGACTTTTTAATTTAATACATACATATATATATATATATATATATATATCTAATCTTAATATATATATTTCTTGTGTGCGTGTGTATGTGACTAAACTCCTCCTAAACGACTGGACCAATTTTGATGAAATTTTTTGTGTGTCTTCAAGGGGATCTGGGAATGGTTTAGATTCACAAATCAGCCCGCCAGATGTTAAGGGTAGTCCACCCCTAAATTTTTATTTTTATTTTTTAGACAAAATTTTTAATTTCTATTTTTTTATGATACAGCATTAAAAAATACATACAACCCCTAATTTTCACCCCTGTATGATCAAACCCTATTTTTTTATTATAAATGATATACATGGCAAAACGACGTTTGCCGGATCAGCTAGTATGTATATATAAAACTGTTATGTTGGTTTGTGTACGCTTCAAAAACTCAAAAAGTTCTGCATCGTTCGAGCTGAAATTTTAGCATGATATATAATCCGCATCAAGGATTGTTTTTTTCCATTTTTTTTGTTTTTTTTTTATTTTTTTTTCACAAGCATTGCAAAATTAAACTCATATTAAATGTATTCTTTGTTTTGTTTCTCATTTCTCAACCATTCAATCACTATGTGCCACAGCGAAGCGTGGCAGGGAACAGCTAATAGAAAATAATCTTTTTAAATAAGTGTATAAGTACCCTGTAAAATAATTTAGGTCCATTGAATCGTAAGCTAATAAAACCGTAGGGTGTAATATCAGAATTTTCGGCACGTGCTCAATACTCATTCAAAATAGGGTCAAGAAGGGTAAAATTTGTTGGGGCAATACTCATTGCGTGAGTACGAATTTAATATAATTTATTACTTAACCTCAAATTTCTGTATGCGATCATGATCATTTGGCAATGTAATAGGCAAGTAGGTGATCAGCCTTCTGTGCCTCATGCGCCTAAAGAAGTTTCATTTCAAAATCCTTTGCGTAATTTTTGTACGCTGAATAAAACAGTTTAAACTCTTATTAGCATCTTTCATCTGAAACTGGTTTGACGATGTGCTCGAATGCCGAAGCTACCGGTCCTTTTTAGGAATTAAAAATTAATATTGCGGCCGGATCATGTTACTTTCTTCAAGGATTTAATCCCTCCAACGTTGGTTTAAGGATCTACAATTTTATATATTTTCGTTATCAACATTCACTCTACAAAACATTACAACAGCAATACATATACATATAGCAATACAACTTTTTTCATCAGAGGTTAGACTTTTAGTAATATACTAGATACCTAGTCGAAAAGAGTAAAAGTGGAGTTTATAATTAAACTGAAACGCCCTTATAAATAAATAAATAAACACCTATTTATTCATTTATTTGCTCAACAGTATTCCTACAGCTACTCACTAAACAATATCCAAACAATTACATTGTACATAAAAGCCAAATACACACACATTCAAACATAAACAAAGCACAGTTTTACCTAATTATACAAAAATGTAACAAAGTATATATTTATATATATAATAAATTCTAAGTTCTAAGATTCATTGATCATTATAATATATATTTAATATAAAGGAAGAATAACAAAGCCATTATTAATAAATGATACCAGAGTCTTTTAAACATTTTTTAGTTACATTAAATATTTCTATTTTCTGGTAATTTGTGTTATAATCTGAAGGTATACGATACTTGACTGAGTTACATAAATAGTTTGTAGACCGAGGAATTTGAAATGGTTGGGTTTGCCTTCTGTTGTATAAGTCAGTGGTGTAAAATAGTAAATTAAATTAAAATCTTTGTAAAAATATACGTATATTTTTACTCGTTCCTAGATAGTCTGGACACGTGCGTCCTAGTCATGAATTCCAATATTTCGGGTTACCCTTATAATGGACTAGAATCCATTAGAATTGGTTACCAAGCCGTACGTGCTGAAAAGTCCTTGTCTACTGGATATTCTTCATTCGAAAAAGGTTTTGTTATATTGTTAAGCTTAGGTTTCCTAGAAAAGCGGTGCCGTTATCTAACGGCCGTAATGTAGCCTTGTCTATAAATAACAACGGAGTAGGTTTCCTAGATAACGTTGAGTGTCACCGTAACGTCAAATAGCAGTGCTGTCATTTGCATGACGGCCGTCATAGCGGTGATAAACATTAGTTCAACGTTTTTCGCGTGTAGCGGTGCCCATATTTAATTACTGAGTGGAAACGTGACTTGGACGAGCAAAAATGATGTTTTTTTGCCTTATGTTAAAAAGTAAAGACAGCCGTTATTAACAACCGTAAAATGACGGCCGTTAGTTAACGGCACCGCTTTTCTAGGAAAACTAAGCTTTACTAAACTCACTGGTCTTGCCCTCAGATTACTGAAGCTGCTTTAATCATTTATCTTTTAAGGCAGGGGATCAGCCTTATAACTAGGCGTTATAGGTGATTACAATGGACCGTCAGTAATATAATGATAGCTATACAACTATGAACATACCCGAAAACATTTTAAATGATCACAAATGATTACTTAAGCGATTTTATGTGAGAAATATTCCGGTTGGTTATCTTTAAAAGGCAATTTTAATACAATTTGTGTTTGAACTCGTGATACAGTTGATGGGACCCTATCGATTTATACCCTAATGATCCTCGTTCCCCAAAATGAGGGTATGGGTCATATTATGATTTCTGTTTATAACTTTGTAGCCAATGCGTTGTCATTTTTTCCGCCCGCATGTTCCGAAATGAGGGGTCCCTTCATTGACTGTCGGTTTCGAATAGATTCCTGTGTCATGAATTATAAAAGTATTTTTTGTTGCTTTGGGATCTGTTGAGTTTGTATTTCTGTTCAATAATACTTGAGATCATTCAGAAGCTGCTAGAGGTGTTAAGAAAGTTTATTACTCAATAAAAATACAAGGGTATCAATTACAGCAAATAAAATAGACAATAATGACTTGTGTTTGACTAGCTAGTGTGACGTTTCTGTAATGCTTATAAATTTCTTGAATAAACATGGCAACCCCAAAATAAATGATGGAATGTAGGACACTATATGTCTATAATAGACAAATTTCGGCTATCACTACTGCATTTAACCCTAATATGTCATATTCAATAGGTTCTCAAAATCCCGACACCATTTCTTCTTTTAGACTTCTATGATTAACGCATGTCGAAATAAAGCATTAAATAGACAGTGTTTACGTTTTTCATCTTTGCTTCATCAAATGTAGGTTATAAAATCGCTCTTCAATTATTGGTTCATGTTTATAAACTAGAATTATTTGTAGAGGCAAGAGCTTTGAGCGTAATCGGCCTATTAAAATATTTATACACGTGATCCCGAGCTATGCACTAACAAGCAGGCCTATCAGATTACCCGAGCATTAGTTGTTACATTACGCATACAACTTAAATTACACGCCTAGCGATTTCTGTCCGTTGACCACATCTTGGATTTCGTTATCTTTTGTTCTGAGAAGATCGATAGCTTTGGAACGCAAGATAACATTTGAAACAAGTGATAAGTATTGTGTGAGTTTATTTGTAGTCGCATTCAACATTATCGAATAGAAATAAACAAAACGCATGATTGGTTAATGATAAAGTTTTCCATTGTTCGAAATCTTTTTATGAACAAATATTACAAAAATACAAATGTTTTTATTCCGCAAATACAAAATACCATCCGTATCACCTCGACGTCCGTCGTTCTACAACAGAGCGTTTTCTAAGGTAGTTTTTGCCGCGCACCACCACTATGTGGAACCAGCTGCCCACAGAAGTATTTCCGAACCAATTCTTGAAAGGCCGGCAACGCACTTGCGAGCCTTCTGGCATTGTGAGTGTCCATGGGCGGCGGTATCACTTAACATCAGGTGAGCCTCCTGCCCGTTTGCCTCCTATTACATAAAAAAAAAAAAAAAGGGCCGGACACATGACCCGCGTTTGTGATGACAGATGGGTCAAAAAGACCCTTACTTGGAATGACCCAGTGGGAAGAAAAACAAGAGGACGCCTGCCAAAAACATGGGGGATGAAATAAAAGAGATAGCGGAAATTAGTAGGAAGAATTTGGAGGAGGCCTTTCTTCGGCGGGCGTGTAATAATAATTACTTAATGTAATCCTTATTATAGTACTCGAATATAGGAATTTTTTTTAGTTATAAAAGGTAATTTATATAGTTATAAATTACCTTTTCCTACCTTTACCTTCATGTAGTCATGAAGTTGTTTCACACAATTTTTGATCAAGTTAAAAGACATTTTTGATATTTTAGATGAATTATTCTATCATATGAGAAAAGGGCAATAGAAATTTGTTCTTTTTACTTTGTAATAATAACTTCATATATTGCGTACACGTTTCACATTAGTATTCGCTACACATGACGCAGGAAGTTTGGCTAATTTGATATATTCGTCACAAAATTGCCACCTTGTCGAAAACAAAGTAATGTTCGCGAAAATCGTTAAGCATACAAATTAGTTACAAATCCTTATTGCATATATATTACAAATTATATCACCAATATATTTAAACCAAAATATATTAGGTTTTAGATTAAAGATAAAATAGGGATTAGCTATTTAGGTTTATCTAGGCATCATTTTTAGATTTTGGCGCAAATATGATTTATTGATTATAACATAAGCCGTACATAACTTCGTATGATTTTATTATATGACTTTGTTACAAATGCCTTTACAGTGGAGCAATAAAAATGTTGTAATAAAACAACAAATGTTAGAACACGGAGAAAGGTCATCGGTTTTTATATGAGTGAGACAAAGGGACAATTTTTAACCCGCTTTTGAGAGTTTTAGATTCTAATTTGAGTTTCGGTAAAACCTTGATACTTCTTTAAACTTTTGTGTTTCATAATTATACGTAACGTGAAAAAGTTTAGTGAATGAATACTTAACGATTTTCTTAACTTTTGTTGCCAAATCTACGTAATCATGTTACAGACTGACAGAATATAGGAAGGGCTACTTTTGCTCTCTAAAAATGCTCTCTCTCTTCAGTCGGTAGCTCAGGTAGCTCATGGTCAGCAAGAAAACATCTGGTGCTGACTATCTGTTTCCACCGGTTTGTATCCAGCGTTCTTATTACAGTTTTGAGAACGATGAGTCTTTCTGTTAATCCATCTGGTTGGTGAACGGCAACGTGATCCTTTGTTACCAACATCAGTTTCTCCAAGTATAAGCGTTGCTTTCAAATTTTTCGCTCCGGTTAACCTTTTAAACCTCTTTATGTCAAGTTTATGGTTGTTTAGTCACCCTAAAATATATTGCCATCTGTGGAGCGAAACGAGCTTCCTGTGACAATTAAAACGTACTGTGGTGACCGATCCGTTGTATTCAATGAGGGTGAGTAATGCCCACATTAACTGATGTATTAAGTATATTAAGTTTAACTTATTAAGAACAACGGAATTTTTAATACTCGTATCTCGTTGGCTTATCTTGCCGAAGCCGCGTAGAAATTATTTGAAGAAGTCTATTATGTATGAGGGTGTGCAATTATTTAATCAAATATCTAAAATTCGTAATATTAGCGCGTTTAACCAATTCAAAAGGGCATTAAAGGTAACAGAATGAAACTAAAATTGGGACGGCTGATGGCGACTTGTATCTCGTTCGTATATACGTATTAAGTTTCTCATGTAAATTAAAATACATGCTTTTTGTAATAAAGTTTTTTTAACATTATAAAAAAGGTTTTCATATTAATTCGGCCATTGATGACATACCAACTTTGTGTATGACTATTTTAGTGCATAAGCTGTTGGTAAGATTCAGTAACATTATATTGCCAGCTTTCAAAATCCAGTACATTTAGGCTCTTAATCCCAACCTCGTTCGTCAAAAACTCAAATATCCTAAGCGTAAAATTGCTTCAAAACAAACGCATCGCAATAGAATTGTGACAATGGATTAATTAATATAATTATTACATACAATATTCTTAGGAATTTATTAGTAATGACTGAGCAGCACGTGGTCAATATCGGAAGTAAAGCCTCAAGCGACATTCCATATCATGCAAATTAAATACGTTTCTTACTATTCATAGCACACACCTAATAAATACCTAACACATTACAGTTAGTGTGTGAGTCGCACGTGGTCAGGGTTGTCTATTTTAGGTATAATTACTTATTAATTATATATATATATATTTCTAGGAAAAAAATTTAGTTCAATACCATACTATAATAAAAAATAGGGGTTAATCGTAGAGGGTTGAAAATTAAGGGTTGTATGTATTTTTTAATGCCACATAATAAAAAATAAAAATTTATCCAAAAAATCAAAAATGATTTATGGGGTGGACCCCTTATCACTTGAAAGATAGCTAGTAGCCGATTCTCAGACTTACTAAATATAAAAAATTTATAAGAATCGGTCGAGCCGTTTCGGAGGAGTATGGGAACGAACGATAATTTTATATATTAGATATAACACAGACTTTACAGCTCTATATTGCGCATTAACTTAGTTCCGATGTTAAGTACAACTAACCTATCATTATTTTATATTGTCACTCATAATTAACTAATACTTAGAGCGGAGACTTGTGCCTTGGGGTTCAAGTGCACAGGCGCTAATTAAAGATTTAGGTTGGCGCCTGGTAATACCGGTGACCCCAGAGCTGGTGCTTTCCTCGCTCATCGAATATCGCAATACAGCGAGGAAATGCTGCCAGCGTTAAAGGTACACTGCTAGAGGGACCAAACTTTTGAAATTAGTTTTGATTTTCTTTTTATTATTTCTATATCGGTATATTATTACATATTAATATTACAATTATTTACACAAATCATAAGCGGAATGAGTTGAAGCTAACACAAATAATATAAACATATTTGCTAGAAATGTTAGCTGGTCCTTACCATAGTTTCAATAAATAATATAGTTTTTCGGACAGATGATTTATCCGATTACAACACAGAAGTAAAATGCGTATTTATAGTCTATATAAGAATCGATTGTCCAGATCTTACTTTCTTTCTGTGTACCCTGAGGATATAAAATGGGAAACTATCCAGTAGTTAACCAAATAGTATCAAATTACCGCTACCCGGACGTAGAATATCCGAACTCCATAAGTGGCTACTTAGCTTTACTAGGATAAAAGCTGCCGCGTCGTTTCCTTTCATTTTATTACTGATCGATATCTAATCAAACCTTAATGAACTCATCAAGCATTTACGTCACAGTACCAATATTGTTGACAATGCACCGCTGCATGACATTTGTGGTTAGTTCCTGTGCGGGGACTGTTAAAGCACTGTTCATAATACATATATAATATGTTACTAGCTGACCCGGCATTATTTTTCCATGTATATTATTTCTAGGAAACATTTTTTAGTTCAATAAAAATAACTATCTGCTATAATAAAAAATAGGAGTTGATCGTAGAGGCTTTAAAATTAAAGGTTGTATGTAGTCTTGTATGCTGTATCATAAAAAAATAAAAACACGAATTTTGTCAAAAAAATTATAAATAAAAATTAGGGGTGGACCACCCATAACCAGTCCTAACCGATATGCACACAAAATCGGTCGAGCCATTTCAGAGGAGTTTAATTACAATCACCGTGACACGAGAATTTTATATATTAGATTTACCACGTGCTGTGTTGAACCTTTACTCTTTACGTTTTGTATTTTTATATATATAATAGACAATAAATATCTAAATTATCTGCGACAGTAATTTTTATGTAACACAAAATAACAGTATTTTTTATATATTTTAAGGACATAAATAAAATTATGATATTATTCTAAGTAAAATACATCCGTTATTTAAATAAAATACTTTGATACAGCGTGGCCGAGTTAAGTGTTTTTTGGATTCCATACAATTACTGCCCCAGTTAGTTTTTGTAATGGGTTACCTAAATTCTTTAGTTAAATGGTCTAGTCACGCCACACGAATCGACTTGTACTTAACATAAAAAGTACTCACGCTACATATTTCTAGTAAATATTTTTCCGTTTTATATATAGTCCTTTTCATGAAAGAAGTCCCCCAGACGCGGCGCTGCAATCGCATGACATAAAGTTGCCATTTATGAGTAAAAAATTTACCTATTTTATTTACATTTAGCAGATGTAATTTATCAAATAATACTATTTTCTGCATACTTCGATGAAACAATATTTATGTTATGTACAAATTATATTTTTATTTACTTATATTAGCAGTGTTCTACCTACTTACAGGGAAAAGATGAGAAAATAGGGTAAAGAAAAGCAATACAATTTTCATTCAGAGTTTTAATGCATAATTGTTGGGTTACAATTTTTTTCGAAATACACGCCGCTGTTATACCTTCGTTTGTAATTCTTGTTACAGTTTTCTCTGACACACCTGCAATTAAATTATGAACAATTAAAAATAATAGTAACTTTAAGTTTATAATGCTTATGTCATTTGTAATATATGTTTTAATTTCAGTTACCTAGTTTCATCACGTTATGTATTTGTTCAATTTTGTCGCAAAAACGAATTTATATCATAAAAGTCCCATCAATACAGCAAAAAATTATTAAATGGCAACTCTAAAAAGTACCTGTTATGGCGGCAACTCTTTCCGAACATTGTTTAGTGGTATTAAAACACCTTGATTCTTATGTTCCGCTTCACAGAACTCTTTCACCTTTAATATAATTTCTCGAGACGAACTTTTTACAACTTTTGGCATTGTAATCAATCTTCAAAATGCACTAAGCTAGTTAAAAATTCACAAAATTCTACCACAACAAACGAACTTGATAACATCGACGAATGACAACATTGCCGACCTGTCAAATTTAGTTCCAAAAATCACCGCGGGACTTCTTTCATGAAAAGCACTATAGATTGACATCCCTTTAAAGGGACTGTATTCAGGCCATGATAGTAGATAAGCGTTCTACTTTTCCTAACAATCTTTTTAACACAATGTCTCTTCTCTGAGACGTCATGAATTCTACGATTATTTAACATAAGAAACTGTCCAAGAACACTACGTACAGTCTCTATTAAAGGGAAGACACTCTGTTCTTGTGTTTTATGTTTTCACTTACCATTGTTTAGCACTTAAGACTAACGTGCACTAACACAAATTCAAATGGTTTTGTCCTTTTCAATCTTCTCACTAGGCCGTTCAAGAAGTGGAATAGAATAGCCTTGACATTCACGTGTTGGTGGAGCCTTTGTTTGTGTGCTCCATCATTTTTTTTAATCGACGTCCTCTGCAGGACCGATCTGGTCGTAAAACTCTAAAAAAGTACATTGTTTCTACCTTTTCGTCATCGTTTCTTGAAGAAGGGCGAATGGAAAATTAAAAAATATATGGTGGAGTTGAGTATCCATTTTGAAAGATCGATACACGATTTAAATAACTTCGCTTGATAGAAAAAAATCCAAACAGCCAATTTTTGACACTAATTTATTTTATGACGAAAATGTATATAGAACATGATCTTGATATTTACACGGTATATTCAATCGCAAGCCAAGTAATCCATTTCAGAAAAAAAATGATAAAATTACATTTATTTAATGTTTTACATAACTAATTGTTATAACGGGCCGGCGCGCCTCAGTGCTCCAGCTCTCCACTGCGCCCCGCAGTCCACCCCGAGACACTGACACAGCAATTCGTGCTGGGATAGGGCCTTAAGGTTGGAGGTCGTCATTGCGAATGTACCAGGGAGCATTGTCTATTCCCCTGAGCACTTTTTTTGGAATCCTTGGATTATTTGGATGTAGCTTTTGCTGGTACATCACCAGCTGGCAACCATAAGTCCATACAGGCGTTTATAGATTAATAATTTATATTGCACTGATAACGAATAATGCCTTCCGAGCAACTAGTACAATTTACTGTAACAAAGATCCAACTCTTCGCGCTTCTTTATAACATAAAGGCTATCGCATCAGCGCACGAGAGAAATGTTAAATTGCAATTCACTACAAAGTTGTAACACTAATTCCTTGAAAACCAAGTACACAATCCACTGTTTTCAAATAATTTATCGACAGGAAACTAAGTGTATTCGTGATAAACTGATATAGTTAGTACGTTAACTCGTCAGTGCATACCTTGTGAATGGCGAGAATTTAAATGAGTCAGCCAACACGCAAAGTAGGAAATTCCATTCGGTACGCTTGTACCGACCACACGCCAAACTTAATCATCCTAAATGGTCTTGTTTAGACATTTTGTTCGATTATCTAATGACTGATTCACACACATCTTGGAGAATTGCGTGAAAACAATTATCCAGATTCTCCAGACTCCAATTGGCAGATATGAAATAACGGGAAATAATACACAATTGTATGGAAATTCACCGTTTCAATACGTTTTTATTGTGAAAATATTCGCAATATTGACTAGAATAATATATGTATTTAAAATAGTAGTAGTTCGTTTTCCGTTTCTTCGTTACTAAGAATCGGTCAAGCCGTTTCGGAGGAGTATGGAAACGACAGTGATGCGAGAATTTTATATAATAGATATAATATTTTTTTAATTTCGTTTAAATTTTAATTTAACCAAAAACCTTTTAATTTAGTGGACGAACTGTAAATCTTTGTCAGTTATATTTCTCTAAGAAGACAAATAACCAATGTGTTTTTCAAAGGAATTGTTTTGGAATCGAACCCAGTAAGCCGGGTTAAGGCATTGAATAAGCACTACACACAAGGTGGTTCAGTCACATCTAGCACGATCCATAAATCATAACATTTCCATAAAAATGTCTAAGACCTAGTCCGTGGAACGAATACAGATCTCGCATTATTATTCTTCTAAAGACTTCATTGAGTTCCATTAGTTGAATGAGTCCTCGCATGGTATTTTAGTCATAGCGGTAGTGACTCTTGAGGAAGTTATTCCTCGTACCGGCTTAAAGCTCAAAGTTGACATCTAAATTGATGCCAATTAACTGGATTAAAAACGACAGACAGTCGCCGAGAATTTTATTCCTAAGGCTATGTATACGAATATGCTTGGGGCTAGATTTATAATATTTGCAGCGTACCAATTCTTAAAAGGCCAGCAACTCACTCGCGAGCCCTCTAGCATTGAGATTTTCCATGGGCGGCATCACTTAACATCAGGTGAGCCCCCTGCCCGTTTGCCCCCCGTTCTATAAAAAAATATATATAAGCCAAGTTTTTCACAAAACTTTCGATCATATTTCTTTAGTTGCTTTTGAAATGTCGTTCCAAACTTAGCCACTTTGAAAGTCAATGCTATTAGCAAGTTTTCATCGATCATATTTCTTTAGTTGCTTTTGAAATGTTCCAAACTTAGCCACTTAGTTTGAAAGTCAATGCTATTAGCAAGTTTTCATAAGTTTACCGTCATTTCTCCTTGCTTTCCGGTTAGCTGATTTTAAATACTATATAATATAAATGAATGTATATCTACACAAATGACGGTCACGATACGTCGCGACAACTGACGCCAAGCCGACGGACGCCATTACAACCCCGATGCAATTTCAAATTATCCTGAACTGGGGTGGTAATTCACATTTATACATTATTGATGGTGATACGCAATATTTCAAGTGTTTGTCGATGTTGCTTAATAAACTGGAAAGTTATTCGAATTGCGTGATTGGAATTATATCGTATTAATTAATAACATTATCTGCCTTTGTTACGTATTCAGATCATGCATTCACATCTCTATTTACATGTAATAAAACTATAAATAGGTGTTTTAAAATATACTACTAAGTTCGGCTTTTCATAGATAATAAGAGGAATCGATTGGAGTAATAAATAGCCGGTACTATCTTTTAATTTTTTTATAAATAAATAAACATTTTATCAGTAATCATATAGCGTTTTAAAGACGCCAGCGTCCTTAATAAAATGTAACAGGCTCAATTCAGTCCTTACTGAACTCACAACTTGGTGGCAAGAGAAAACCCGGTAGACCGGGGCTGCGTTGGTGGGATGGAGTTGTCAAGGACCTCGAAACAATAGATGTTCGAAATTGGACGCCAGAAGCACGAAATACATTGCGATGGCGAATGGCGAAATATACTTGAGGACAAGGGGCTTTATAGACATTGATGATGATGATACAGCATTTAATTCATTATTTAATATTTTGTTCTTTGTGATAGGGTGGAAAATTCTGTGCTTTGGAGGCCGTACTACTACGTACATGACTAAATATAGAAATTTTACTCTTGTGCGCTTCACGCAAACTACGCGGCATTTATGACATACCTACGGGAGTAGGTACTTAGCGCAAGTCTCGACTCGTCTTATCTTACTCTGTAATTTGGTTTTAGTTAGACCTACTAACTATAATTTAGTTCGGTTTGATTGTAATACTTGTAAAAGGGGCCTCATAGCCTAGCGGTCTTATTAAGTGAAAGCTAGGTGAGGGGTACCGGGTTCGATTCGCGGTTCGAGGGCAAGTTTTAATTTAATTTAAATTTGTTCTCGGCATTTGGGAGGGTTGTGCGGTACCGGGCGAGTGCCTAAACCGTACATGGAGGACACGGTCGAATTTCTAAAGACAAGCACGAATTATAAAAAATCCTATACTTGACGCTGGCTAATGCACAAATCGTGCCAGAGCCATAAAAAAAATACCTGTAAAGCTCATTTTCACATTGTATGCAGTGAGTAATACGTTACTACTAAATCCTTTCAAATTTTTGCTATATTACGACTCTAGATATTGTAAATTGTGTTGATTAACGTCTAGTGTTGCCATTAATTCGTAGAGAGGGAAATTTATTAGAAAGGTTCACGGCAGTATTGCCGGTTTAGTGGCTGGGGGATACGAGGTTATATTGACCCCAAGGCCAATTTAATCCAAGGATATTTAGACACGCAAACAGACGGCTCAAAGTACGAACTGCCTATTGACTTTAAACACGAAACGTCTAACAAATTTAAGTAAGGGTTGAATGCTCACATCGTCGTTTACGTACATTTTGTAAAACAATCATAAATATATCGCACTTGTAATGCTAATTTAATTAAAATATTTATCGGAGATAAGTACGCACTTATAATTATTGTTAGGCATACAACGGTATGGTTCAAAGTCGAGACTTAGTGTGACTATATGTTAAAAAGGAAAAGGATTTAACATGCGAAGGTTATTTTTTTTTAGTTATTAAGCTTACGACATCACACACAGTACTTAATCTACTAATTATTTTACAAAATCTTACATCTAAAATGTGTGACAAGTAACGTAAACATTCTTTCACAAAAAGAATAGAAATTTAAAAAAAAAACAACAATCTTGTATATGACAAGATAATACAAGCACACATCAAAATAGAATAAAATTATAGAAATTTGTTGGCACTTAAAGCAGAAAAAAAATAAAAATCATCAGCAAAACAGCGAATTAGGTTCGAGGTTAGTTTATTACCTTAGACCTAATTTTTTTCTGAACCTGAGTATGAGAGGCAAGAACTTTGCGCCCGTTTTTTCTATTTTCTTAATTCCTACTTATTTTTACTATAAGTCAAATAGTGTTGACACTTTTCATAAATGGGTCTATTATGGTATAAGAATTTAAGAAAAATAGACATAAACGAAAAACCTTTGCAATTGCATTAATAGTCACAGATTCGAACAATACCTACCTAGTAATAATAAAAATAAATGTAAAAGTTATCGTCCTTAATCGGGATTAAACGACTTTTAATACCCAGTCTTTACCTGCCTGTCCATAAAGTGGTTAGAAATCGAACATTGCCAGGTAGCGTTTATACACTGTGAATAAAAAGGTTTGAACGGGCTTAACTGGGATGAAATTCCAAACATCAATTATTCCATGGATTCCTGTTATTGTCCAACGAAGCATTACCATATTGGTAATATACGAGTTTCATATTTTAGCAGCGTGAAGTATCTAGTTCATGTAAGTAATGTGTTTACTTTTAAGACTGACAGATATAAATGCGATGTTATTAATTTATTTACGTCGAGGCAGAATACGAAGTTTCATCCGTATCGCCTCGACGTTTCCTTGTGGGTTCCAATCAAGCGCCTGCTTGGGAACATGATTGGCATCCATTTGGAGTGTATGGCCTATCCGATTTTATACATAATACATACATACATAATTTAAATAAATTATGTATTATGTATAAAGAATGATACATTTGATATCTAGTGTTCAAATGCTTATTATTTTCCCATTTATTTGACTGGATCTACATACGTATAACGTATAACGTATACGTAACTTGATGTTCAGTCACAGTAGCGTACAAAAATCGTTAATTTTGTAAATACAAAATCAAGGGGCTTGTACTATGTTACGAGGGGAAAGCCAACCACACCCCAAGTTCATAAAGAAATGTGTAAACATTGTAACAATGTCGACGAAAAGAATGAGTGACTCACAGGATTAAGGTCATATTAATACAAAGATAACATTCTGTTCATGATTCACATTTTCATTGAATTATGAGCTTCAAATGTGTTTTTTATTCGCAATGATGTTTCATATTATTTATCACAAACTATATCATAAACAGATCAGCGTGCGACTCTAATCCCCTGTGGTGCTTCAATGAACTTTCTTCCTATGTGCGCATTTAACAATCGCTCGAACGGTGAAGGAATAGATCGTGAGGAAACCGGCTTAGACCCCAAAAATCGACAGCGTGTGCCAGGCTGATCACCTATTTGACTATTGACAGAAATGATTGATGTCTTTTATATCATAAATATTGTGTAAAACTTAATATAAATCTAGACTTATAGAAATAAAAGATAACTTATATTCAACGAATCGGAATTCTTTGGAAAAAAACTTCCTTAGAATTCAATACTTGTAACAATTGATATCGAGTTATTAGAACTTTCCATTGTTATTTTGCCACTCATATTATTTGCGCTTAAATAGCAGATACCGTCATGTTAACTTGTATCATGTAAAACATGTAAACAATGTCATACGTCAGAGCCATTGTTTCTCGAATAAGTTCACGATGCGTTGACTGGACACAGATAAAACAGTAGGACGTAAAATAATAATCGTTACTCGAGTATTAATTGAGATTATATCTTGATCTTATTATTATTAATTAAGTCATGTGGAACATGGTGTAATGGTTGTAGCTCTTTACAAACGTTGTGTAAAACAAAAGGCGGAGAGTTTATTCCCAGTTCTTCTCTTCCATTCTACGTTTTGAGAACTGGCAGCTAATGTAAAATTAGACGCAATTAATATGTATTTCTTTTTTAACGTTCATAAGTCTACATTGTGTTACCTATATGAATAAATGATTTTGACTTTGATCAAAACTTACAGCGCAAATAATAACCCATTACTACGATACAATTAAAACTTGTCTGACTATCATTCGGGTATCGAAGAGTCGTGCTTATTCCACACCCAAACTTTAGTCCAAAATTTTGGTGCTTGTACCATGGTTTGTATGTAAATTATTTGCACATACATTAAGAGAGGGCGTGTCAATCATTGAACTGTCAAAACCAGAGTATCATTTAAATGTGATATTTCAGTCGTTCATTGACCTGTCTACTTGCGTTTTTGATAACACTGTGCCGACGGTAGACAATCGCAAAATCGATCGGTGGTCGGGTGTCATTATTAACCCCCTCACGTATTCGTAAACAATTACACTTATTTGCGAGTAACACGCAGATACAATCGACGTGAATCATTAGCCTACTATTATTATAAGGGCATGTGTTTAAATGCACTTTATATGTAAAGTACTGCATACGCAGCATGTAATAGGAAAATCGATTGACTTATGTTTGTTTAACCACATACATATGTAGATAGACCGACTGGTCTCCTACCGGTATTCTTATATATACAATCTATTACTTCTTCTTAGCATTTCAATTGTAATTTTTGTTTGAATCGGCCAATTAGTTTTTGAGTTTATTCACTACAAATCTACTGTTATAAAAAGGATTCTCAAACTTTATAAATACGTATTTAAGTAGATACAAGTGTTCGAACTTGCTTTAAAATAACACTGAAGGTTAAAGTTCTTCATATATTGCATAGTATAGGAGTTCCACATATGTATTTTTATGTATTTTGCAACGCAAGACATCTGGTCTTAATATTATGACTGCTTAAACCATCGTTATCTTAATAGCGCATTTCGTAAAACTTTTATGTTCCAAATGAAATAGTTTTGTTGTACCGTTTTAGTTTTTTATAACGGGAAATGAATAGAATTGGCTTTTATATGTTTGTAGACAAAGAATAGAGTAATTGTAGGCTTCATTCTATAATTTGTCTGTCTTAGTATCGATTATGTGTGTATTTGAAATCCAATAGACAACTGTATGCGCCATTGATAACTTTTCAGTATAGGCAAGTAAATGTCATCAATTTTTCAGCAAGATTTCAAACTCAAACTGAAAATATCTTTTTTTAGGTAAACAAGTACACTTATGAACGTCAAAAAGAAGTTAAATTAATTGTAAATTTACTACCAGTTCCCAAGTCAAAGGCGTAGAGCGGGTAAGAAGAACTGGCAAGAAACTTTCCGCCAGTCTTTTTAATCGCCAAGTATTGAGTCATACAAATTGTTTGAACTGGAGCAAATCAATCCCAAGGATCAGGATCAGGTTATACGCTATGTCCGTTATCAGGCATATACTTGGTATATAGGCTTGATAAGCACAGGCAATAAACAGTTTCAAGGTTTCAGTGGAATATTACAAATGATGACACGTACGAGTGTATGACTACTGCAAAGTTCTCGCCTTCAAGTGCATGGACGTGAGACGATTTTAATTAACCCAATTATTAATTCAAATATTTAGCACGCATCTATGGAAGTTGACATATACATCCTTTATACAACTCGTGCACACAAATGAAATGGCTACCGCATTCCAAGCATTCAATTAGACGCTTGTGATAACGGATCCATAACTTCACTGTGATAAATTAAAATAACTGGACACCATCTGTTGCGTCTTGCGAAAACCTTTACATTGAAATCGAATCCTTTGTAAGATGAGCGAGATAATTAAATTATGTTTAATTAACTCTCAGTCAATCTACAACTTGAAATTAATTTCGTTGGTTAAGGGGAAATAATTAGTGTGTCCCAAATAAAGCGGAATACAAAGATTTAGGTATAATTATAATTTTGATTAAGTCTTTTTTTACGAATAAATATATAAATCGGTAGCGCAACCTCATTAAGTATTGGCCTCCGATTTCTGAATCTGTTTCATGATCATTTTTTAAATCTATAACAGGCAAGTAGGTGATCAGCCTCTTGTGCCTGACACACGCCGTCGACTTTTTGGGTCTAAGACATGTCAGTTTCCTCACGGTGTTTTCCTTCACCGTTCGGGCAAATGATAAATGCGCACATAGAAAAAAAGTCCATTGGTGCACAGCCGGGGATCGAATCTGCGACCTCAGGTATGAGAGTCGCACGCTGAAGCCACTAGGCCAACACTGCTCCCAATAAAACGCTTACGAATAAAAGCGCTTAAAGTCTTAGTGACTGAACCTACTATTTTCTCATTACGAGCCGTTTTGTATGTATATTTTTGCTGGTGGTTTATACGTTTAGCGAGAGCAGAAGTCGATTACCGGAGATTAATAAAAAAATGATTCCCGTGTTGCGGTCAACGCATTCGTTGCTTGTGCATTGAGTCGTAGATTAAGTAAAAGCAACGCAAAATACCTTCTAACTTCTAACCCTCTAAATCTTGTTACAGTGGCCTGAACTTCCAAGACCTGATTGTGCGACAGGGTGCCATCGACTCTCCGCCAAAAACCCCATTCATCCTTGGTTTTGAATGTGCTGGAGAAGTCGAGCAGGTTGGCGAAGGCGTCACCAACTTCAAGGTAAAAAGTTTAAAAGATGAGCTTAGCATTAATATAGATAGGTTATTAGTAGTAGTAGTGTTTTGTTTAAGAACTGGTATCACGTTCAGCATAGATTGAGTTTTTCCTTACTTAAAATCACCCGAACAAGTAAGCGGTGATAGATTAAATTTGTCTCAATCATAATCATTTCACACTCACTCACACAAACACATACATGCACCCATACAAGTATATTTCTGTAGGAATCTAGTTGACTGTTTTGATTAGTTTTTTTTAGAAACTTTAAATTTTGTTGCCTACTTATATATGTACTTTTTTTTGTTATGACTCAGTATGAGTTTGCTGTGGAATGGAAACCGAGTTATCAGGTTCTTACCTAGCCTGGAAACCAGTCCCCCAATACCTTCTTAACTGTAATCGTAATTACTACTGGTATTACAATTGATTATTTTCCTTCAATCATTAATCATTTCTGTCACACAAAACGCACCAATGTGCTGCACAGATAGAAAGAGACAACCTGAGGGTTGAGAGTCCCACGTTTGACCACTGAACAAAGCGACAACCTATACTTATCTCAGACATCATAATTTTTTTCGTGGGTCCATTACCAGGTCATATTCAAATCACGTTTTTTGGTCTCAGCCGTTAACAATGAACAATGGGTCGGTTTTTGTACCTAAACCGACTTAGTTCCACTAAATTGTCTAGTTTCTAGAAGGAATAATAATAATTAAGCTGTGGTTGAAATAAACTAGTTATAAGTAACAGATCTTGTTAATTTGAGTGACTCAAAGCAATTTATAGTAATAACAGGTTTCTCAGTTTCTAATTAACTAATATTAGATTTTCCAATAATTTGTTACCAATTAACCTTGTTGAAAGGAAGCAATTTCTATTTGAGGCTGAAAGATATACTAATTACCTTATAAAAACATAATACGTCGGAATAAATTAGGTTCAATTAACATTAATAAGGTTTAAAATACATTTAAATTTGGTACTTTGGAGGTTAATTAAATATAGTTTTATGGTTAACGCTTACGATATTTAACTGTAAAACTTGAAACATAGCCTCGTACCCTAACTTATTTTAAGGCTATTCATGCGCATGCGCTAATGCCCGTGACGTATAAACAGCAGCCTTCCGATTCTGTAACTCACTTTTCGAACTCTCAGAGCGGTTTTCGCAGCGGTGGTCGCCCTCAAATCAGTCGTGAAGCAGTCATTTAAGCGCTGTGTAAGTTCGAAAAGTGAGTTACAGAATCGCAGGGCAGGTCATTTATGGCGTCAACCTGTAGCCACAGAAAACGGATCTAACTTACTTAAACATCAAACAGATGCCGAAACTTGATTTGTTTCGGAATTTAGGCAAATTTTGTTAGATACTATGATTTATTTATTTTTGAAATATAAATTTGTTAAATCAGTACACATATCCTCGTTATGTAGGTTGGTGACCAAGTAGTCGCTCTTCCGGAGTACCGTGCCTGGGCAGAGCTGGTGGCTGTACCAGCACAGTATGTGTACGCTCTGCCCTCGGGCATGTCGGCCTTGGACGCCGTGGCCATCACAACCAACTACGTGGTGGCTTATCTGCTCCTCTTCGAGATGGCCAACTTGACGCCTGGCAAGAGTCTTCTTGTCCACTCCGCTGGTGGTGGCGTGGTGAGTATTTTAATATTGTCGTGGTATATCTATAGGTATTGAAGTAAAATGTTCTCTCTACTTCGCAACCAATATTTCTTAAGGATAAAAGAAAAAACTTGTTATAAACGTTTAATAAAGATAATTAGGTCCAATTCCAATTTACGAAATTCTGTAGAGAAACAGGTATATTCTTACATAATGTTTAATGATTAAATAACTTTATTTCTCATTACAAAAAGCATGTATTTTATTTAAATGAGAAACTTAATATGAATATACGAACGAGATGCACGTCGCCATCAGCCGTCCCAATTTTAGTCTTTTAGGCTCATTCTGATATATCTTTAATGCCCATTTGAATTGGTTAAATGCGCTAATATTACGAATTTTAGACGGTAATTGATTAAATAATTGCACACCCTCATACTTAATTGACTTCTTCAAATAATTTGTACGCGTTTTTTACATAGGGAACAATTCAGTATCATAATAATCTGCTCAGTAGTTTTTGAGACATGGTACGCACAATTACCCATGCATAATATATAGACTATTGTTTTTCTCTTATAACTTTACTTTATCTATTCCAATAAAGATAAAGAGCATAATTACTGGATATATTACGTTTTAATATTCAGTGAGGCCTTCATTTCGAAGCCCTTTAATGTCTAAATATCTGTTGTATGCATCAATGGGTCCTTTGTGTTTTAATCGTGTTATGAAAGATGAATCAATCTAAGCTTCATACTTCATTAAACGCATGATATACGCGTCGGAACAGAGGCTTACTTGTAGTGTTTAAATAGTGAATCACTGTAGTATTAATTTACACCAATATTTTGAAACTTACGCAAGAAACGATGAAGAAATATAAAAACAATTCAAACATTGAGTAAGTAAATAATATAAAAGTCGTTTTCTCAAAAGTTTGATTCAATGGTGATGAAATACTGAATATGATAATCAATTAACATTTCCTATTTTTTTCCAAGTGAAAGTCTGGCTTCCTATAATTTGAAGCTTTTATTTGAATTTCTTATTATCGCGATCATTATCTAGTTATAAATAAGTTTAATCAGAGAACTGTGGCTCTTCTAAACGGCTGGACCGATGAATTTTTTTGCGAGTTTTTGCGAATCATATTCTAAATACGATTTCTTAAAACTATGAAAACCAATGTTTATAATGTTTTCAATGTAAAAAATGACAGCAAAATTAATGAGATTATCACCTCCCAAGTTTTGATTTTTTATTGGATTTGGATTTTTTATAATAAAAAAAAAAACAATTGCGTGAAGGATTAATTATTTATTTATTTGACGTCATAAAGTAAGAACTAGTTCAAATAACAGTGTCGTTATTTCAATAAAAACACGTTTAACGATTGAGACTATTGAAAATCGCCAAAGGTTTTTGCAACAACTTAGATACGTGTAATATATTACTTCCTGTTGAATTACATTATTTTTTCAAATATAAAATAAACAAGTATATTTCTATAAATATAAATTATTAAATCGTTGAACCCAATTGTCTACAATGTATGTGTGTATGTATTGTGTTTCTCGGGCTAACAATAATTGTGTTATATTGCCAATTACCTAGCCTACTTTCCTAGGAAACCGGCGCTCTTATATGTATTATTTCCACAAATATTGGTTCTAACCACTGATGTTATTAACGGAGAAAAGAAAACAAAATGCAGTTGCTATAGGAATACTGACCCTTTAATATAATATACATATATTATGTACAAGGGAGTGTTATGTACATAAGAATATTCGAAAAACCAAGATAAGGTTACGCATAAATGATTCACAAAAACCTTCACATATATAGAAGCTCCTAGTAACCCATTTTACATAATATATTTAAAATTAACTCTCGCATGTACTTCGTATACCAGAGTCGAGTATAAACAAATGTTTCTATAAAAATAAACTCGTAACATTGACCCTGAACGGTGAATGTTTGCGCTAACAGGTGAACTATATAAAGCAATGTGGGAACTTGGACCTACCGACATGTTCAAGCGAACGAAAGTTATTCTTTAGTGTTTATATGTATTCTACATTAATACAACTATTTAGGTAATTAATTACATAGGTTTTTCATTGTCAGTGTGGTGAACTGTCAAAAGGTCTATTATTTGTTAGTGCCTATAGTAGTTATTTAATTTCTTGTATTTTTTATTATGTAATTTTGTTTTTACTAATTAATTTCTTGTTTATTTTTTTTGTTTCGTCTGTAAATTTTATAAACTTATTGCGCACTATTGTCAATTTAGGTTCGCCTGTTGGGGCAGGAGTGTTTTTATAAATAAATAAAATACTTTTCTTTCAAGGTGATTCATAAGAAAAAATATTTAATTGCTTTTATTTGACAGACACTTATACACTGTTTCTGTTTGTTAGTTTGACAGTTACTTTAGTTATATTTCTATGATCTGTAGTATTTTTGATAAAAGTGTCGCTATACCGGCCGGTATACGATTTGACATAAGCGTTTACTACCAAGATGTTCAGAAGTTCCTCTTAGAGATGTTCTGAAGGGATAAAGTGTGTAAACATAACTGTTAATTTAAACTGTATTTTTTTTATATAATTATGTCAATGTCTCTTACAAACCGAAAAAATGTTTCGCTGAAAACCGAACCATTCAATCCTGTATTATACCAAGTTATTGTACCAAGCCACGAGGCTAATTAAGCGAAGTGCACAATCAATTAACAGTCTAATGCTCTGGATTAGGTGAGAAATATTTGTGTGGAATGCTCTTCCGTCAATTACATCATTCATTATCCTCAAAGTCAATGAACTGTTGGTAATTCGAGACGATTGCCCCAAGCGTGTATGGGTGGGGTCCAATTATACGGGTTTTGAAAATATTCAGTCAAGGGCGAAATAACTATTATTACTGTTCTATGTTAGATCACCACTCGACTATATTTATGTATCTACTTAGACACGAAAAGCTTTGATGTAATTTATGCTTTCGAGTGTAATATTAGATGAGAAAGGCATGAGTAACATGATTTAAAGTCTATTTTAACACGACGTGCTGAGCTTTGCAAAACTTTCAGGCCTCTTTATATGTAAGAAGTTTAAAAAACGCTATATATATTATTCTTAATATTACGACACACTTGATGATTTAGCCCCATGCTAAGTTAATCCAGAAAAATAAAAACTTTGTTATGAAAGCATTAGCATTTATTTCTGGGCCTGGGCCTCGATATTAAATTTTATGATTTTCTGGGGCCCACTCTAGATATTGGTGTCGAGTTGTCACATACGGTTAACCCTTAAAAATTATAGACAGTAATGTGTACCGATATGTATTGATTCTTGATATCATCGTGTACTCTTTCTTCAACAGGGTCAAGCTGTAGCTCAACTGGCCAAGACCGTTGAAGATGTTACCGTATTTGGAGTTTGCTCAAAGAGCAAGCACGAAGCCCTCAAAGCGAACAACAACAACATCGATCATTTACTTGAGAGAGGCAGCGACTACACCAGCGAAGTCAGGAAGTAAGTAGCTGTAGCTGGCAGAGAGTTTCTTGCCAGTTCTTCTCGCCTGCTTTCTGCATCCAATAGCGTCATCAGCTCGCTGACACTATTGGAAGTTACAGAAGGGTTTTTAATGTAAATTTAGACCTTTAATTTTTTAAATATTGATTTTATAAGTTTGAATAGTTACCAATATGAATAGATAAATGTTTATTTGATTTGTAATTTAAATGAGTTGATTATACTATTGATATAAGTTTATTGAGGAGGCCGTGAACCCGTGATGGGGTTTCGATGGCACTGAAGGATGGCGAGTAACGAGAGAAAAATGTATATATAACAAATTTAAACTATGTATTGTATATTGGAAATAAACGGGCTTTATTATTAATAATATAACTTTACTGTGCGATGAGAATTTAATACGATCCGTTTTGTTGTAACACTTAAAAACTTATTAAACTTATAACCTGATTAAGGTCCGAGTAATTTAAAAAAATCATAATATCACAAGTGTATAATTTTGTTTTGATGAGATGTAGATAAAAAATAATTATTGCACTTGTTGTTTTGTTTTGGCATCAAAAAATATTGGCCAGGCATTTTAATCTCTTTGTGATTCATATTTCATACCGCGTCTAATTTCAAAATTGTAATGCGAACCAAATGAAGGGAGCTGAAATCACCGCTAAAAATAACCCCCGGCCCTTGCCACCTTAGTGCATATTTCTGAAATCTTTACAACTATAAATATTGACTTCTCTGTCATGTGTTCATGTTAATTAAGAGAGCGTGAAATTCTCAGTTCTCACGTTATACTTTCGATTTCAAGACGCCCTCGATATTATTGTCTGTTCCCCTCGCGTAACGCGTCGCCTATTTCATTTATTTCGTATTTTCTAACCCTATACCAGCATTGTTTACATAACACCGAGCGCTCTTTGTTTTCAATAATTAATAACGGCGTGTAAGCCAAATATTTAATGCACGTTCCCATAAATTCCAAAGGCAAATAAACCAATTGTTCTACATCCCATGCTTTCTTAATTGGACGTTATTAGTGTTACATATTTCTGTCCCACCCATATCGTCTCGTGAGCGACCAATTTAGTTAGATCCCTAATGATCATCATCTCTAAACAAGTTATTATCCGAGGGGAACGTCTCATAGTAAAGTCAAGGTCCAAATACGTCTGGTACTGAATTAATTGTAGCAGATATAACTCGTTCCTTAGGGCAGCTGCTTTGTAACAGCCGCGCGGCATTTAATTCTTGTAAATAGATAAACATATTTTTATATCTGGATCTTTATAAACAATCCAAACATAAACAAACGTTTTCAATACTTAGATATGTTGGACGTGGTTTGGGAACTTAATCGGTGCAATTATAACGATAAGTCTCACTGATTGAATTTGAAATTGTCTTAAGGAATTTTAAACACGTGTTGACGCGATAAATGGCCTTGGTTCTTAATAAAGATATCTATTAAGTGTCAGTGTATTGTATATTATATTGTTTTGTTTTAATCCTAGGATTTGCCCTGATGGTGTGGATATTGTTTTGGACTGCCTTTGCGGTGAAGAGTGCAACCGTGGTTACTCGCTTCTCAAGTCCATGGGACGGTATATCTTATACGGTGAGTAGTTGAATACTTTCTGCCAGTGGTGTAACAATAGGGTGGCAGGGCTAGAGATATTATGTTCTATGGATGAATGTGAAGTCTCCAATAAGCATTGGGCTAGCGTGGGGACTACAGACCATTCCTTCTCGCCTAAGAGAGGAGGCCTATGGCCATTAGTGGGACATATACAACGTGTAATTGAGTACGCTGAAAATCTCGAAGTTTATTAAAATTAAACTGAGTACAACGTGACCATTACTGATAGGGCCCCATCAAAAGAATTTGCCATGGGCCCTAGATGGTACAGTTACGCCACTGCTTTCTGCTATTTTTGTATAATGATAAAAGATATATGAAATCAAAATTGATGGTTAATGTTATATGGGAGTTCCTAATTACAATAGACGAAGTTATAGGTAAACGATCCTTTTTTGTAAGAAAAAGTCATTCCCAATAGTCCTGACATAAAAATGCCCAATCCTTTTGAAGCGCAGAGCCTGGGATCTACTTCGTATTTCACTTTCTGAAACCCGGTTTCTAGTCGTAACTTAGCAGTAACCATCTAAACTATCAAACCTGTAATAATTTATAGATAATTAAAGAATTTTGATCCAAAGCGTTGTACTTAAAAATCTTAAACATGAAGTTTAAAGTATTTTATCAATTGTGTAATAAGTTTAATCTTAGGCCCAGTACTAATATAAATAAGGTATAAAATGTCCCTTTATCGCAGGCTCATCTAACATCGTGACCGGCGAAACCAAGAGTTTCTTCAGTGCTGCGCGTGCGGTGAGTGGCTAATTTAATCTGATTATTGACAATACAAATAAAACTATCGCTTTAATCAAATTCTTCCTTTGTTATTAAAACATTATTACGGAGTACAGTGGGGTATAAGATTTAGTTGGACAAAAAATAAGACGTTTCGTTCACGATAATTTTAATAACAGTTAATTTTCGGCAAAAAGCCACAAATAAAATTGTAGCTATACGTCTTATCAAATGGTTCGAGTTTTAATTATTTTAAAAGTGACAAAGCAATAGCTATTTGAGACTTATAGTATATTAATGAATAGGGGTGTATTTAAACTAACCGTTAGTAATTATTTAGATAATATTGTTTATTTACCAATAGCGCTCACCATTTGTAGGTATGGGCCTCAGATTTCTGTATCTATTCCCATCATTTCTAATAGGCAAGTAGGTGAACAACTTTCTGTGCCTGACACACACCGTCGACTTTTTGGGTCTGAGACATGCCCGGTTTTTTCACGATGTTTTTCTTTATCGAACGAACAAGTGTTATAATAAACAGAAAGTCCATTGGTGCACAGCCGTTGATCGAACCTTCGAACCCAGGGATGAGAGTCGCACGTTGAAGCCACTACCAACCACTAGGCCAACACTATTATCCTGCTCTGATCTGACTGCTATTGTTTAATATATCCGAGTTTTATTACCAACCAACAATTAGCTACCAATAATACTTTTTTTTTATAAAGACAATTCACACCAATTGACCTATTGTTATGGGTACTAGGCAACGGATATACATACATATTATACATATAAATACATATTTAAACACCCAAGACCTAAGCACAACACCAAATGCTCATCACATCGATGTTCGTCTCAGCCGGGGATCGAACCCGGGACCCATGGATTCGCAGTCAGGGTTACTAACCACTAGACCAATGAGTCGTCTAAATACTTACATACTTATTATAGAATTTGAAATGCCCTACATTGCGAAATATAACAGTGTTAATACGAATTGGTTAACAATGAGCGGACGCTGGTAACAATATTCCCTTGAAACCATATTAGTACGGAAATGGCAACATAATCCAACTCGTAACTGATAGAAATGCGTTTATTACGTCAACGTTTTTGCAACAGTTGCGTTGCGGGTGAAATTGTGGTGAATGCTTACATGACTGAGGTTACAGGATTAGTAATGTTATTAAGCTAGGATTTGTCGCGTGTTCTATTTGTAATACCCGCTTTTCCCACAATTGCAGGACACGTAGTAATGGACGTAGAAAGGTCACGGAAGGTCCTTTTTTCTTATAAATCTGGCAGTAATGTAATTTAGTTAGATAACTCGAGCGAAAACATAACTTCGTCCTTCCCTACATCTTATATATTGTCTATTTTTATTTGCTATGAAGTTTTTGAGCAGTGTTGGCCTAGTGGCTTTAGCGAGCGACTCTCATCCCTGAGGTCGTAGGTTCGATCCCCAGGTGTGCACCAATGGCCTTTCTTTCTATGTGCGCATTTAAAATTTGCTCGAACGGTGAAGGAAAACATCGTGAGGAAACCGACATGTCTTAGACCCAAAAAGTCGACGGCGCACAGTGGGCTGGGATTTCAAAGTTTGGTCTTAAGAGATAAAATGTATATTTTTGGTATCTAGACATATATTTAAAACGTTTTTATTCTTTGAGTTTTTTTTAATTAACTAGTAGTTTCGGAGATATAGCAATTTCAAATTTGTATGAAGTCATGACTTTTTAATTTAGAAATCCATAATAAAAGAAACTTACATATTATGTATAATAAATTGACTAAAGCAAGTATGTATACTTGTAAAAGATCTCTACAAATGTGTAATCAATATTTGACATTTTTCATCACGGACCACCCTATGACGTCATTTGTTTTGATACTTTTTTTTTCTGAGAATCAAGTGATAAGAGCGCAACAACAAGTGACGTGTCGTTACCTGATTGGTGCATCGATACTGCACAAATTGTTCTTTAGTGTTCTCTTACCCACCATAATAGATGGACTACCCCATACATATTATTATTTGTTATCATAACGTTTGTAAAAATGTTTCAAGATTTAATGACAAACCTTGATCTCTTCGTTATTTTAAAAGTCAGTGGTAGTATTAAAAATAATGATATATTATATAGTGAGATAAAGTCCAAACTCTTAATCAATTTAAGTGATGAACACGAAAAGTCTTTAAAATAGTTTTTTGCAAAATTTTGTTTTAATTTAAATAGAAGATGGCAAAATGCTCATTGTAAAGGCGATATTTTCAGAACTAAAAATAGCGAATGGTTACAAACAAACGTCATATGACCAGACTTTATGAATGGTTTAATAAGCAATAATGATGATCGTGCAGAACCAAGTACATCAACTCAAGTGTCCCAAGCAAAAGTTTCTATCGGTGTATCTACTGAACAAAGTCCTAGAATGATGAATGATGGAATGCATTTTGCATATAGCTTACAGATTAACGATAAAGACATGGGCTGTGAAGGGAGACACCAAGTGTATCCTGGAAAGCAAAAAGAAAAACATACAGGATGCTTTTAAAAATAGAATGGGCCTTCTGATTGATGTTGTCAAACAAGGTCATGGCACCACCAATGATGAAAATACCGCTAGAAGATTTTTTGCAAATCCAAACATTACTGCTGAGATAACAGGTGTTAGCGAGAACTTAATAAGGCGGTTTGCAATCATTTTAGAGGCAATTTCATCGGGCTACCACATTGATGTAGTCAAATTTCATGATTATGCTCAAGCCACTATGCAACTGTATGTAGACTTATATAGTTGGTATTATATGCCTTCAAGTGTTCATAAAGTTCTAATGCATGGTGCAGCTATAATTGAAAGTTTTAGTCTACTACCAACTGGACAGCTATCTGAAGAAGCTGCTGAAGCTAGAAATAAAGACTTTCGTAGGTACCTACCGCCAACACCATTCTAGAAAATGCAGCAGAAAAGCTACAAATGAAGATATTTTAAACAATTTATTGATCAGCTCTGATCCACTCA
The DNA here is from genome assembly GCF_905475465.1 of Pieris napi. Taxonomy (NCBI): domain Eukaryota; kingdom Metazoa; phylum Arthropoda; class Insecta; order Lepidoptera; family Pieridae; genus Pieris; species Pieris napi. The sequence goes on along the minus strand of NC_062235.1, from coordinate 3,452,557 downwards.
TTTCAACGAAACGAGACAAATTTGGCAGAAAACATAAAACCTTGTCAAAAGAAGCACAAAGTTTGATCATTGAACGGGCAGAGACCTTTGATGATGACGATCAGGAAAATTTTGAAAAAGCTAATGTTGATATCCTGGACACTGATTAAAAAAAACTGCTAGTTTGTATTTTTTTTACGTATTTTGTTAGGCTTTAAGGCCTAAGGGGGATACCACTTAGGGTGGTGAGGAATCGAGAACAAATGTTGAAATTGCGACCAAATCGGGGAAAATCGAGACTCGAGAGTTAGCGTAAAAATAGGACAAATATACGTGTTATGCTCATGTAAAGTCAATTACATGAGAAAATTTGAGAATTACGAGATTTTCACTGTTTTTTGTTTTTTTCCATACAAAATTAACTTTGAAAATGAATAACTCCGAAAATACTAAGTTATCTGAAAAGTCGTAATAGTAATAGTTTCTTATAATCAATAGAAAAATCCAACTGAATGATAAAAAATTAAAAAAAATAAACTATTTTTTTTCAAATGCTAAGTTCACTACCGGCCCGTTTCGTTCCACTGTGCGGCGTGTGTCAGGCTGATCACCTACTTGCCTATTAGATTTAAAAATGATCATGCAACAGATTCAGAAAACTGAGGCTATTAGTCAAAATGCTAACAAAGAAAAGGGCTGATTAAACTTTCCAAATACGTACATAATAGTTAACTAACTGTTAGTTAACTACTAAAAATTCCCTTCTAAAACAATTCCTGTTTCTCTAATGTTTAATCAATTTAAGCTAATATACTATCCATATTTTCAGTGGTGGCAAGTGGACAAGGTGTCGCCAATCAAGCTGTTTGATGAGAACAAGAGCTTGGCGGGTTTGAACCTCCGACACCTGCTATTCCAGCACGGCCGTGCTGACTACGTTCGTCGTGCTGTTGACCGTGTGTTCACACTCTGGGGAGAAGGAAAAGTCAAGCCATTGGTTGACTCCACCTGGGCATTGGAAGATGTAAGTACAGTTAGCTGTCAGTTAGAAGAAGAAGGACTCTTGCCAATGTACGTGCCGACGGTACTCTATACTAAAATGGTAGGAACTAATTCTTTGTGTATTTTAAAGGTTGGTGAAGCGATGCAAAAGATGCACGACCGCAAGAACATTGGCAAGCTTGTACTAGACCCGTCGCTTGAGCCCAAGCCGAAACCCGCTACTCCCGCTAAGGGCAAGTCCGGCAAGGAAAAGAAGCCAGCCAAAGAAAGCTCCGAGGAGAAGAAAGAAAAAGAGACTAAAGAGGAGGAGAAGAAGCCAGCGGAGAATGGAGAAAAGAATGGTGAGGAGGCCCTCACTAACGGTAACAGCGACGAAGGTCAGTGCCGAATTGTGACCAGGCATGCGTAGACGCATAGACGCTTCGATTTTGATATTGGCGCTTTCTTTCTTACATATACATTCTAGGTATAAAGAGTTATATTTTACTCAATTGGAGAATAATGTATGTGTATGAAACTGCCAATTAATATTTGCAAAGTTAATTTATAATCGAGCGCATTTTTTACCTCTTACACATTTGTTGAATGCATATACTACACTTATTGAAATATCATTCGTATTTATTCGGTATTCTCATTCGGTTTTTTTTTAAACTCGGTTTATATTGAGTTCGATTTCGCTTAAGAATCGTTCGCGCTTATGTTATAAGACGCTTAAAACAAAGCTGTTTATCCTAACACTTGCATTTTAAACTTTAACACATTACTTAAGGCGTATTAAGTCACTTATGTGTAAGAGGTTTACGCTACGCACAGGCTAAGCGCACATAAATGGCTTCCAGCGAGAAGCCTCATTGCAGCTTTTAGATTTGCTTATGCGGAAATTAAAACTAATGCATTAGTTTATATCAAGATCGAAGAAGATAGAAGGACCAAAATATCCTCCCAAATATACGCCAAAATTGGTTTAGGCGACAAAACAATTTCTATGCGCATTTTTGTATTTATTTTTTCAATTGGCTTGATCTTCACAAGTTTATTTAGTCTCATCTACATTTAGCTATTAAAAGGATAATTATGCATTTGGGCTAAAACAAAAATTCTCTGATAACCACGGCTAAATCTAAAGGTTGCAGTGTTTGTACGTTTAGCTAGCTTGGTCGAATCGGTTACCTTTAGTGAGGTTTTTTTATATTTTAAGTACGGCGTGCACCGTTTCAAGATGATGCTTTTGCTGCAATTAGGTGCATAGCTTTATAATTATGCATATCCATTATTTAAGTTTCGGAATTCTGTTGGTATTTTTATGATCACTTTTCTAAGAGTTTGTCCATATACCTAAGTAATACTAATAACATGTAAGGGGCCATCCATAAAGTACGTCACACGAATTTTAGGACTTTTGAACCCCTCCCCCCGTCCTTGTCACAGGTTGTCACATTTTTATAAGGGGGGGGGGGCCTCTTGATGTGACGTCACACATTTTTTAAATTTATGTATGTATTTAAAAATAGTCGTTGTAATAACAACTTTAAACAATTCGCGTAAGGTTGATTTTGCAATAATATATGCTTGTAACTTATAGAAAGAGACAGAAATAGTGTTTCGGGACACTTTCGAGCGTTACTTTTATTCGAGACTGTGCATCTTGGGTTTTTTGTATATCAATGGTTTTAGTATTTAAAATTTTAACATGTGACGTCACAAAAGTATTGACCCCCCATGCCCCTTGTCACACGATGTCACATTTCGGTGATACCCTCCCTCCCCATTAACGTGTGACGTACTTTATGGATGGCCCCTAATTAGTGTTACGCAATTTTTTTATGATTGCCAGAAATTGAATGTATTTTGTGATTCCAGAGTCCAAGGATAAGGAGAAGGAATCCAGCTGAATTGTTTCCCCAGAAACCTGGACCAGATAAACCACCGCCAATTAATTATTTTAGTGTTGCTCGTTTTAGCGATGCGCTTGCACACCGGCGCCACAATATTATGTTGCCTTTTCATTTTGAAGTCTGAGTATATACTATCTTGCAACATAATCTGTGACTACGAGATTTTCTTTAACTGACAAAGATTTTTTTCTTCGATATAAAAAAAAATGTGAAAAAAAAACAAATTTTATCATTTATTTTGTCACATTATGTTGCAAGAAGTCACTGACGTACAATTTAAGTTTATTTTTACACGTTTTTATTATTACGTAATAATTAACGGTACAGCGAAATCAATCGATTTTCTAATTTAAATCAAATTTATTTTTATATTTCGTTTTAACTCTGGCCTACGTTATTCGTTTTCATCTCATAGTTTTAACGTTAATTTTAGGAGTTTCGTCAGCGGTTATTTTGAAAGGCTATTGTATAAGATGCAGAGATGCTTAATCTTTATGTATGTTAAGCTTTAATATTTTATTAGTAAATGTTTAAAATTTGGCCCTGGTCCCTCTCGCCGGCCGCCCCTTCGTCGCGCTCTCGCTACTCTAGCTTTAGAAAATCTCTTTAGAGCTTGTCTCCTCCCAGATCAAAAACAAACCGTGAGTGATATTTTCTAATAGGTCTAGTTTTGAGAGGCACACTGCCTAGCATTTCCACTTTAATAACAAAACAAACTTGGACAATTATATTTTTATACTGACTTTTGTATATTATTTTCTAAATATTCATTTTAGAGAGCATAATCATACGACTACGGCTAGCGAGATTACGACGAATTTTCGTGTCTATGTGTAATGTAAAATTCAATGTACTCGGTGGCATCATTACTCATACCTAAATTATATTTTTATAGACAAAGAGTCTAAAACTTCTAAGGCTTTCTATGTAACACAAATATCACATATCTACACCCTCTCACGATGTATATTAATGTTTTGATAACAATATTACTCTGCATTTTTCGATATAACTAGTGTTTAAAACATATATCTGGGATAAGGTTAACCGGCAACATGTACAGTATAGAATCGTACGCAGTACTATATCTTCGGTGTGACATATCAGATGCATTATGAGAAAGGCTGAAAAGTAGTGTCCGGTCTCCGGAATAAAACGTGGCTATTCTATTGCATACTACTGGAACTGCTCAATGTAACCTGCCATCGCACTGACTAGGAATTTTATAAATTTTTTACCCTTTTTGAAAATTTATGCGAGCCTATTCGACCACGGTTTTAACTAATCGTCACGGCGCCATTGAATAATTTTATTTGCATCCAATCCCATGCCGTCGGTCGTAGAAGCTCGTGAGATGGAAAGCATCAGTAGCAAAACGTAGATAGCTTTTATATTGTACGGTGGCTTGGTGCTAGTTTCGTATGCGGATACGACTCGCTTGTTTTTCGGACCAAATCCTTAAAGCTATAGTATTCTTGTCACTTTGTCGCTTTATGTGTCAAATTCGTGCGAATTTTTAATGTAAACATTATAAAAGTTTGTGTATATCGACCTCTATAATGGTTTTCTAGAATTATCTTCTATAAGAATATTTGTAACTCCACGCTTCTGGGGCGACCGCGTCTTTGTGATTGTGTCCAAATTGTTGTAGGTTAGTATCTAATTTGATGCCAATATTAATTGTAAAGAGCCGGTTCGGGTTGATGCGGTCGCTCCAGACAATAGGCTGGGTCTTTATGTATTACACATTTATTTTTGTAAGGGCGGGCCAGTGTGATATCTAATATGAAATGGATAAATAAATATGTATGATCTGTAAAAATGCTTAGAATGGTGTTTTATTTCATACCTAATACCGTGGATACTGTAATATCCAGGATTCCCTTAATTAATTTTTCAGTGGACCGCTATTAGTGGTAAATAAATTTAATATATCAATATTTATTCTATACATTTTCACTGCTAAACATGAGCATGTTTGTAAAATATAAATTTAAGCTATATCTGTATAGAAATACATGAGATTTTCAATACCTCAAATCTTATATAATAGTTGGTTTTTGTTGGAACACGTCTCTAGTATGTTCAAAACTAACACACTTACTTATGGAAGTAGTAAAATTTTAAGACGCCTTTTACACAAAGATTTTATTTGAACCATACAATGGAACGGAATTTGACCATAAAAGTTAAAATAAAAACACCTAATTGTTTTACTGAGATTTCTCTTAGCAGGCAAGTCCTTATTACACGAGTGCTAAATAAAACTTCAACGGTTATAAACTCTACCCAACCACGACACCTATCTGTTAACCACTTGAAACTTGGATATACCCTAAAAATATAAATTTTCAGAGAATCTAACTTTAAAAGTACACATACAATAAACGTTGCGGAACAGGAAATAACGAAGTTTTAAAGAAAACAATAAATATACCTCCAGTTTATTAAATTTTCTTCACAACCAATTTAGTCCAAGTATATTCCATACACCACGACATTAGCATAGAGGTGACAGTTTTCATAATTGTATGAGGAAAAAGCATCTCGCTCATGATCCCACAAGAATGAATGGAACATGTGGACACTTTGTTGTCGGCGTTGACCAATTGTTACCAGCACTAATATACGGTATCTGCAAATTAAAGTTTATGCAATTTTTTTGCTTGACAATACCATGTGAACAACTATAATCTACGGCTATATCTATAATCTGTGAGATGACGTCATACTCTGAATAGCACTAACGAAATCTTTCGGAACGCTGAATTTATATGTATTTATGCAACATCTCGACTTCAGCCACAGGATCTTCGAGCCACCCAGCCGTTGATTACTGGTTAGACTGATCGAGGATCCTCCATTTAGATTGGAGGCAATAGCAATAGGCAGACACGTTACGGTGTGTTGCAGTTATAATTTTTCTTCATAGGCTAGTATACGACCAACCAAATAGCTACTTAATTAAAAGACCTCTCTACTCCAAGTCCTAAGACCAGTGGCATTCCGCAAATTGCAAGTTTACTAGACGTATTCAATGCGAACGATTCATCTTTGTGCTTCAAATTAGTTCCACATGCGCATGGAGCACTTAAGTAAATTAAAATCCTTACCTTTCTACAAGGATAGGCTATTCAACTTTATGAATTGTTTGTGATGGTGCATATAGTCATTTATCGCTTATTTCTATAGGATTTTACATGTATAAGCGAATATTTACATAATAATACAATGATTAGGTAGTGCTTAGGCACAATTTGGATTTTGATTTGTCATTGAATATTACTCACATCTTAAATTTATCTTTTGCAACAGAAGCAGTAGATACAAGAAGTGAACGATGCCCCAGCTAGCATTGGTAATATTATGTATATCATTTTTTAAAGCTTTATTTTAACGGTTTTCGTTTAAACTTTTTAAATACATTTCAATCATTTGACATTTGTATTTTGTGTTGAAGTTTCACACTAAGGTATACATATACCTTTACCATGTCATATAGGTGACATCACCTATATTTTACAGACACATCGCATAATCTGTCTAAAGCTCTTAATATCTGCTACTTAAATAAGTTGTTATTAAATTTGCAAAGCATTTTGTACAACACCTGTCATAACTTTCTTCTTTAACCGCAGTGCGTATATTTTCGGCTAGGCTAGAGCAGAGGTCAGGAACCGCCTTTTCACTATACTCAATCTCCTCCAATTCCGAATCAACTATACGTTTTAATATTTTCCCAACCACTTCGGTGCTGAAATGTTTTCTTGGTTTCAACTGGTACGTTGGTTGGTAGGTTCTTACCTGTTTAACAGGTTTTGAAATAGACATGTTTGCTTGTTTAATCAATATATTTTCATGTATTCAATTGGTTCAGTGTTGCATTACCAATTATTCCCAGTTCAGATCTAAGTAGTAGCAATGGGTAGTATTTAAAAACGTATTCATTCTATAGGGAAATCATATTTAGCTTTAACGATTAGATTCTATCTTTCTAATTTAGCGTAAAAATACATACAATTTTTTGTTTGACGCTTGGTCGACGCCCAAAGCCCAAACTCATACGCAAAGATTCCTTTGTATTTTTTCTGCTTCCCATTGTAAAATATTAAATGCAATATTCAAACTTAATTAAATTAATTTCTTTTACTCTGGCTCATTTCACGAGTTAAAAATCGTAACCATCCTGATTTTACAAAATAAACTATATTGTACTGAAGGGGTAGTTTGTTAATCTTTGTTGTTGTTTAGAAAATTATCCGTTGTCTTTCTGCGGATCATACTTTCTATAATAGTTGCCCGCAGTCTTCATGACTCATCTGTGCTTTTGTCACTACTCGTAATCTGTGGAATTCGGCCGCGTTATTCCCGCGATTAAAGTAAATGTCAAATAATATTTTATTTTATATGTGTTAAACTTTTTACGACAATCAACGATTCGCATTGTGATTTGTGAATAATGAATATTTAACATTAGTTTTGTGTTGACTTTTATACTTATCAATTCAATGTAGACCTATTTTATTTAGTAATTTACGTGAGTATAATTATTATTTGTAAGTTATTGGACATATTTGACATAATTTGTTTTAAATCTAATATTAGCAGTATTGTGATTATATTGTATACATACAAGTAAACATAGTATTAGGGTATTTGAATTCACGAGTTTGAAAAAGGTTTAAAATAACTGAAGTCATGTTTTCAAGCAAAATCACACCTATTTTGTTAAACAAATCTAACAATTGGTAGAGTGGACTAATGATCTTTTTATTGATACAATCAGTGATAACTTAATTGGGTCTTTTTTGTTAAAGATTATTTCAATAAACTTCTGATTACAGTAGCATGTTAATTAAAATAAAACTGCACTGTAAATTATACTCAAACCAATATCAATAATGAAGCATCAGATGAAAATTGATAAATTTTACCCATTCAAAGCATCTAAATCATTGAAATTTGAGAAAAATGATTACTATGGTAATAGCAATATAAAGATTGAAATGGAAACTCCAAAGAAGAGGTCTAATACAAGTCTTCAAATACCTTCTCCTTCTAAGACACCAAAATTAGAAGAACCAGATATAATTACTTTAAGCAGTGATGAAGAAGAAAGTCCATTATCAGATACTACTGTTGCTTATACTCCAGAAGCACAATCACCTATAACGCCTAGCTCTTCAGAAGGCTTTTTAAACACAAGAACATTTAATATTAAAAAGGACCCTTACCAAGATACCACTCAATACACAGGACACATTGAAAGTATAGATGACCAAGCTAAATCACCCACAAGTACTTCTCGAAAAACTAAAAAGTATTTCTCACCAAATAAAAAACGAATTATTACTATTAGATCACCTGGAAAAGCACGGAAAAATTTAAACAAAATAATTTCTGAAACTGATGATAATGATCTAATAGAAGCTTGTAGTGGTTATGATGATAAAAGTAAGCAGGATTTTTATTTTAATATTAATAGTAAAATGTGTAGAAAACAATTTATCTTAAATTTTCATCTACATAACTTATTATTTTTGTTATTAAAATTATTTTTTGTTTATATGTTGATTTTAGGTATCGTATCTTTTAGGTTTTTTATTCATCATATAGCTAGTTATAATTATTAAGCAATAAGAAAATAATTCCTAAAGCCTTTTCTAAATAATAAAAGAAATAATAAGCATTGAAATTTGTTAAAGAGAGTTTAATAATTTATTATATATTATCCTTAGAGTTCTTCACTTATAGCTAATATGGTTTTTTCAGCAATATTTGTCATTAAAATAATCCACCAATGTTTGAACAACCAAAATTTAAGGTCATTATTGGATGAAAAATCGCAAAAGTTGCTTCAAAACTGTATGAGTGTTCTTAAGCCAGGATTACATTTAGTATGTAAACTTTATTGGAGAAAAGAGGCTTGGTATAGGCCAGAGAAAATTGAGGATGTTTTTAACAAAGGCAACTACTCATGTAATTTGAAACAAATATTGGACAATTTAATCCAAAATGGATTACTTCAGACAAATGAAGCTAATCGTAAGTAACCAGTAATTTCGTTTGATTGGAGATAAACAATATTAATTATTTGTCATAGAACTAAATATTACATTTACTTTTCGTAACTTGCCTATTGCAAATCCAGACTTGTACTAATCAACTATACGTGTTTGATATTGAAGCAATATTTGAACTCTTTTATTAAGTTACAGGTGCAAATGCATTGAATTTAAATTTTTACATTGATACATTAAAAGTGAATGAAGTAAAAGCAATATGTAAGGAATTCAATATAAAATTTAAAAACAAGGAAGCGGCCAAAGTGTCATTGGAAAAATTTTGTAATCAAAAAAGTATTGGTCATTATTTTGCCACAACATCACAACCTAATAATCAAAGAGTTTTGGAATCGTAAGTATTTTTAAATAAAGCAATATTATGTAGAGATCACTTCAATTAGTAAAATGTCTTTTTTTATTAATGAACAAACTACTAATTTCTCTTTTTATTATAACCCTGAAGAGTTGGTTTTCTAAATGTTAATGTATGTACTAGTTGTAGTAAATTGATTAATTATTTCAAATAATCACAGGTTCACACACTATCTACTGTCTATCACACAATATTTTTCCTCCACATTTAGATTCATTAATTAGATGTGATCCTTATGTGCCTTCTATTGAAATGGTTATTGTAAAATGAATTATTCTAGATTTAAAAATCTTTCAGACTTCGCTTAAAGTGTGGTCAATGCTTCAAACTAACAGAACATACTCGCAGAACACTTGACGAATTATATATTTTAATGTATTTGGGGATCGACTGGAGTATTTTAAGAGAAAAGAATGTAGAACTGATGCTCTTTAACATTAAAAGCAAAAGTGAAACATATCCCGCTCAAGACATAAACTTGATTGATAATGCTAGTATTGTTTTTAAGAATAGGCGTGAGTTCCAAAGGTAAGTTAAATTTATTAAAGAATTCATTTCTAAAAATAAAATTATAAAATACACAAAATTTAATCACAACTTTCCATATTTTTCTGGTCTGATTTAATATTTAATATATAAAAATCTAATATGTTATTAAGGGAGCGTTCAAGAATTACGTCACGCAATTTTTGACCCCCCCCCCCCATTTAACGCGCTGTAACGTTTTCTGTACCCAATAGCAATTGGCTGGTCATAAAATGTTTCGTGACCACCCAGTTGACTCTTTATACATAAAAGTTACCATTATACGGAGTAAAGTACTGGAAAGTCGAAAATAATATTAACAAACTATTATTATTACTATTACTAATGTTAAATATATTTTTTGTAGCTATATCAAAGCAAGCGAAATTTATGAGGAATTTCTGAATACAAGTGATACTTTAATTCGCCGTAGTATTATTGAAAAGGTGTATAAACAATATTTGGAAATAAGGACTGAAGAAATGACAAGGTAAATAAAATTCAGCATGTTTATAATGTCTTGGCCCAATCGTAGAATTCATAATGAAATGGTTTTCCCTATTGTTTGGACGACTCAATGTGTAACTAAATCTCTAATAAAACTAAACTAAATAAACAATTATTTTATAAAATTACTAGCCGTTTCGCGCCCGCTTTGCTGGACGAATTAAAATATATTTTATGTTTCATTATTTTATTTTTTTTCATATTTTTATTATTCTTCTTTTTAACTTCCCGCTAAGAAAATTGAAATATTTCGAAAATCGAGTTTTTAACAGATGTTGACGTTTAGAGGTTCTAGGAAGCCTCCCCGAATGTTTCCGCGGTGAAGTCCGTATGGATAAATTTTCATAAAAGTAAAACAGCAATAAAAAAATGAAGGAACGTTGGAATTTAATAAATAATAATAGCCATAAACCATCTAGGAAAAATTTCGCATCGAATGGTGGTAGTTTCATGTCGATACGATCAGTGGTTTAGGCGTGATTGAGCCTCAAACGAAGACCATTTTCATTATATATATATAGATTAATTCTACAATCAGGCCATGTACACTTTTAAGTTAACAAAGTTAAGGGGGGAATGTCATTTACCTAGAAAAGCCTGCCAATTGACGACTGACGAATGACGACTCATTGGTCTAGTGGTTAGTACCCCTGACTGCGAATCCATGGGTCCCGGGTTCGATCCCCGGCTGAGACGAACATCGATGTGATGAGCATTTGGTGTTGTGCTTAGGTCTTGGGTGTTTAAATATGTATTCATATGTATATCTATCTATAATATGTATGTATATCCGTTGCCTAGTATCCATAACACCAGCTTAGCATGGGACTAGGTCAATTGGTGTGAATTGTCTTTAAAAAAAAAATATATATATATACAGTTTCACTGTATATTATTGAATTTTATTGTAAAAAGTACTAAGTATTACCTATGCTATAAATAAAACCACTGATTACTATTTCAGTTACATGTCCTTACCAGTGTGGCTTCGTAAATTCACACCTCCATACCTCTATATAAAAATTCTAGAAAATGGGTTGCCCGATTTAAAAAAGCCGCTAGAAAAAGAAAAATACTGCCACTTAGCACTGGAAATATTGAGAGTGATGGTATCACAGGATGCTTTTAGATCGCAGAAGAAACCGAAGTGGTACGCTGAGATGGCATTGATTTATGATAAATGTCTAAATAATGCTGACAAGGTATGATGTTTTTTATATTATTTAAATAAAAAACTAGTAAAACTAACCTAGCAAGTTAAAGAATTAAAAAGAAACAACATGACATATTTATTTTAATTTTGAAACATCAAAAATTATAAATAATCAAAAGCTGTCACTGGTCCTTCGAGCCGGACTTCAATTATTTATGTACGCCACGTAATATTTGCTTTTGAAAATACCGGCTTACCGTACGTAAGCAATATCAAAATGTGGTTATTTATTAAGATGTAGTAAGTCATCTAAGTAAAGCAAGCAAAAAAATAAAAAGCAAATGAAATAAAAAAATCTCTGTAATTCCCTTTAATTGCCAACTATTATATTATACTTATAAAGAGCTGCGAGCGACAGAGTTTATCACATTAGTGCCATGTCCTCCATATAGGCAACAGGATATTGACTTCTCGGCTTAAATATTTTTATTATCTTGATTGAATAATTATTGACTTATAACGCAGACATCTTAAACTAACACTTAAAAATACCTAATATCAGCACCACTTGTTGAAAAGTGCTAATACTAGCTAGTTCAATGCAAAATAACAAAAAAAACTAGCACAGACTTTTGAGGCGTACTCTTGTGGATGATAAGACACGAAAATATCTGCGTAATGTAAGAGTAGTTTAAAAAAATAAGTAAATAAAAAACAACTTCAAATCCGGTATTTGAGTTTCAACTGAAAGAAAATAATATATACTATTTACTAAAGTACCTTTATTAAACTCGTTTTAAACCTCGAAAACTGTTTAACCGATTTTGACCAAACCTGGACTACTCTATGGAAATATATATTTATGAACTTGTAATATGTTAATGGTTGTTTCCAAATACTTGAGGACAAACTTACAAACTCAAAATATCACATTCCAACAATACCACATATATACATATATGTTACATATTTTTTTATGTCGGTATCGATGTTTCTATAAATCCGAAAATGCCTTTTTAGTCAGCAGAGATTGTATTGGAGGGCTTCAGTAAGTTAGATGTACGGGATTATGAAAAGGATTGTTTACGTGTACGTGCACGTATGCTAACGAACAGAGTAACGAACAAGCCCGTCGATAATCTGGTCATCGCGTTAACGGGGCACGCACTTCAGGAACCCGTGGAGAAGGATATTAAAGCGACACATATAAATAAACAAGCTATGGAGTAAGCATTTTTTGCCTTTTACCGGATTGAAAAATGACACCATTTTAGGAAAGCCTTATTATCCACTTACATCTATTTTGGCTTTTGAAGATGGAGGTGCCTGTAAGAGATCGCTTAGTCACGATAAGGCTGCTTTATTATTTAATTCTCATGTAAAAAAGTGTAAATACATTTAAAAATATTCTTAGATGCGTAAAATCTATAGGTCTGTGAAAAAAATTACAGCACCCCGTGACAACCACGAACCCTATTATTCGTATTATAATTTGCGATTTGGGGCAAATCTAATCTAAATTCCAATTATATTACAATCTCCTCTGACAATAAAGAAAATTAATTGAACCTATACTCTGATTTTTAATTTCGTAGAATTCTGACATTTCGTAAGTGTTGCTACTAAAAAAGTTCTCCACCGAAAAAGGGACAAATTTGACCCATTTGAGGGTATTGCCCTAAATAAAATGATATTTATGTTTTACGTACAAAAAGGTAAATCTTAATATTTACTTACTCGCACTCGAGTAAGGTCACTACCTTATACAAAAATAACGAGTATATTTAAATATCACGAAAAATATATCGAATTAACTTTAATTACTTTAATTTATTCTTTAGCCTTTAGCATCACTGCCTACCAATTCCAGGTTTCGTAAACCTTTAAAAAAAATGTTATCTTTACTTGTGCGTTTTTTACTGTTTGTGATGAAAAGGGACGTAATTACCACTCGCCGTTAAACCACTTTTAATGTGGAGCACCGCACTTAATAAAATGGGTACATTCACTAACAATAAAATGTATATTGAAATTAAAAAATGTGTCCGGCCAAAAAGGTTTGCCATCACTGACATGTCAAAAAATGATAGCTGTCAGAATTCTACGGAATTAAAAATCAGAGTATAAATAGATATATACAATAGTTTCCAGTCACTGTGTTACGTACGATCTTGTTACAATGAAAATTCAAAGCTAAGCTCACATTTGACGGAGTTTTTTTTATTAAATGTAAAAAAAGGTTATAACTTTAATATATTTTTCAGAACTTTTGATAAAGGAAAGAAAAAGTTTCATTGCCGTCTGCCTGATAGCACTATAGTAATGGAAGCAGAGGAATACTGCAGAAGATATTATATTGAACAAGGGGAATATACGCATGGTATATAAAAATTTTCAAATAATTGTTTCTTTCGTATCTTGTTCTTCAGAGACTGTTATATTTTTTTTTATTTTGAATGCACTTCAAAATAAAAAATTATAATTATATTCTCAAGACGATACCGAATTTTACTTTAAAACAATTTATTGAATATAAAAATGATTTTAGAAGTATCGCGTTTAAGGTATTGAGATACCCACGATAGAATTTGTCCTGACAATTTCTGTAATGCTGTGAGCTGTGTTACTTACAAACATTGTGTAAAACAAAAAACTTGGCTATTAAAAAGAGTGGCGGAGAGTTTATTCCCATATCTTCTCTTCCGTTCTACGCCCTTGATTTGAGAACTGGCAGCAAATGTAAAATTAGAAGAAGATATATATTTATTTTTTGACATTCATAAGGCTAAGTTCAGATGACCGCGCGTAGCCGCGCGTCGCCACGCGGTTGGAGCATTCACATGACGGTATATGTACGCGCTAGTGTGGCTACAACATTGATTGACAATGGAAGTGGAGGAGGCAATTTTGCTTATGGATTTTATATTGAAGACTGAGACGTCGCAGAAGAAGACAAAGACGATACTGGGTGCATCCAATTTTAAGTGACAGACTTTCTTCCAGCCTGTTTGTCACTTTGTATCCCGACTTGAGGTTACACGAAGATACATTTTTTAACTATTTTCGGATGTCAGTTGCATCCTTTGATTTTTTACGATTCTATTGAAAATGATTTAAAATCCAGTGAAGATGCTATAAGATATTGCATATCACCAAATACTTAATACCGTATCTTCGGTACTCATTTTGCATCGATCTATGGGTCTTTCCGTCTCAAGCCGAGCGGATCAACTGAACAGGTCGATACAGAACAGGTGGAAGCGCGCGGTTCAAGATCTTGCGCGCGGGTCGGAGCGCGCCGCGCTTTGGCGTGCGGTACCGCGCGTTAATGTAGACGATAATTACCGTTTATATTGATCTTGTACCGCGCGGTCATCTGAACTTAGCCTAAGTGTACATTGTGTTACCTATATGAATAAAGTTATTTTGAGTTTGACTTAATTGACAGCAATAATCTTTTATAGAGAGATAAATATAAAATCGATCCCCAAATAGTCGGGGTTCGTAAGCAGTAATACTTCCAACGTAGGGCCCCCAGAGGGGGGAAATTTGATTGTTAAGAGGCTATTCGGAAATTTATTAAAGTTATTTGTAATTTTAATTTCCGTTTTCCATTTACTTACTGTGTTTCGTTAACAATTTCCTAGTAATTTCTTCCTAAGTGAACAATTCATTTTTTTGATATAAAAAATAATGTATAATACATAGTCATAATTTTAGAAAGGCTCATGAGACTTGGTACAATAGAGGTACACGCTGTCTTAGACACAAAAATATTTTTTTAACTATATTTTTGTTTCATTTTACAGTTGCATTTCCATTTTTTTCAGTAGTAAGGGAGAGTTCAAGTATTACGTAACGCAATTTTTGGAGATTATTAACCCCCCCCCTCATGTAACGTGCCGTAACGTTTTTCTGTACCCAATAATAAAACGTTTCGTGACCACCAAAGTGACTCTTTATACCTAAAAGTTACCATTATGTGGTGTAAAGTACTGGAAAGTCGATTAACTTTAACGCGTAATTTAATCCCCGCCCCGCATCGTAATGATTTACAAATAGATCCCCCCCCCTCCCAAAATTCGTTACGTAATACTTGAATGCTCCCTATACGAAAAAAGAAGATTGCATCGTATTTCTTGGGATTAAGGAATTACAGTTTATTTTACTTAAAATAAAATATACATTACAGGTGAACACTGGGAAGGATCTATAATAACTACCATATTCACATTGCTATTTTGGGACATAATATATGCGGAATTGCGTGGGGTAAGGGGTATTTTCATCACGCCCTACCAAAAGTATCCATTGGATTTGTTCACCGAAAGCTTTTATTGGAACCGACAATGTTTGATTGAAGACAGGCTCAATAATATGGAGAAATTAAGTGTTGAGGATCTGATTACTTCTATGAAGAAAGTCTGGGATACGAGGCCTGAATGTAAGTAATTTTTATATTCTCCTAATGGGGTATGGGCCAGACAGTTCCTTCGTTTATTTCAAACTATTGTTTAGCTGGAAATCGGACTCGGTGACGTCATACGAGTGCGATAAAAATCGGCGCCAGTTGTCAAGTTAATCATATAGTATTGTCTTTTATTGACATAACCTTTACACATTTAAAGAAAAAACTTTTTAATCGGATTAAAGTTATGTTTTATTATAAATTTACAATAATTTAACATAATTTTAAATTAAACCGACGTTTCGCGTGCTGAAAGAAACTAAACTTCAAAAAAAAAGAAACTGAAAATGTTTGAAATTTTCTAGCAAATTTAGGAATTTTTGCAATTATGACGTCTCTATGTCAAAAATAATTTTTTTCATACTGGACGTTATCCTTTTTAGTAAATTAGGTTAGACTTAAATTACTCATTAGTCTTAATTTAGGCTTGATCCATGATGTCTTAGTAAAGACATGAATACATAAAATTAAAAAAAAAAACACGAGAGGTTATAAAGTTCTCGCAGTATGAATGTGAATATCTTAGGGTAAGATTCAAAAACGAGGCAGCACCAACTATATTAAAATCCACTCGATTATTGATTCTTCTAGTTCCTGAAGTTTACCCTTAGAAACTTAAGTAAGCTTTGAAAGTTTGTATGTCCGGTTTTAATTAACAGAAAGCATCGTTTCAGGTGAACTTTCCGATATACAGCGTAAAAAAATGAATTGGGACAAAATAGAGGCTGTTTGCAGTTGTCTGGGAAATAGGTCTTTGGCAATCATTTGTCGGAGGCTTGCCTTGGACTATAGATACAATCACAGCGGATTCCCAGATCTCACCATGTGGAATCCGCTCACTAAGCAGGTAAGAAACCGGTATAAATGAGCTATTTTTACCGACTTCAAAAAAAGAACAGTTTTACGTGTACATATTCTCAGTATTGGATAAGGGAGCGTTTAAGTATTACGTAACGAATTTGGGGGGGGGGGGGGATCCTTTTGTAAAACGTTACGATGCGGGGCGGGGATTGAATTACGCGTTATTGTTAATATTATTTTCGACTTTCCAGTACTTTACACCACATAATGGTAACTTTTAGGTATAAAGAGTCACCAGGTGGTCACGAAACGTTTTACTATACTTGGCTACAGAAAAACGTTACGGCGCGTTACATGGACGGGGGGGTCAGTAATCTCCAAAAATTGCGTGACGTATTACTTGAACGTTCCCTAATAGACTAAATGCTAAATTCATGTTTCCATGGCACGCTTGTTAAATTAAATTAAGTATGTTTCAGTGGTTTTTGAGATATACCTACCTAGCAGTGTTGGTATATAAAGTTTGTTTTATTTTGTAGTATATTTAGTAACACAGTTTTTGACAGAATAATAATTTATTTTTGGAAATGATAGCTATTGCAATTACCGCTATTACAATCTACTACAATTATTGAATTACCTCTAGTCGAGACTCGTATATTTATTTCGTAGTCCTACAGCGAACTTAAATTATATACAGCCCAATGATACATAATATGTATATATAAAAAGGTTCTAACATTTAGTTAAGATTAAAATATTATGTACAGATTCCAAATTCCTTATAAACGCATAAACTGTATTCGGTCCTTTTCACAAAATAACTCTGGGATCTACATTTTGGATCCGCCCTTCACAACTACATCTGAAAATAATTTACAGATAACCTTTGTGGAAGTCAAGACAGATTCGGACAAACCGTCAATAAAGCAAATTCAATGGATGAGATATCTTCAATGTAACAATATTAATACGGAATTTTGTTATATCGGTACGAACACCACGAAATCTAAAGCGCGAAATGTGAATAATTGATTTTAATGCCTTAATTTGTTTTAATTATCTTGAATTATGTTTTTTTGACTCTTATACAATAATCCCCCTTATAACAGGGTACTATTATAACGCGTTTTCAGTACCTATAACGCTAATATCGCGGGGATTTCCCCATATAACGAGGATTTCACACGTTATAATTTTGTACTGTAAAATTTAAAAAAAATATAATTTATAATTTTATGTAAAAGTTAAACGTGCATTATTTCTGCGAGAATACTCCTACAACACGTTTCGTTATAGGGGGGATGGTACTAGTTTCTTACAAATAGATATTAATTTTCGATTCTACTATTAGTTATAAGTTTTTACTTAGTTGAGAAGTACTTTTCGTGTGAGAAGTGATAGAGGCTTTGGTTTTTTTAATAAATATAATGCCAACAGAAACTCACTCATATTTTTATTCTGTAAATTAAAATTGAATTTAAAAACTTCTTTTTTAAGCAACGCAAATTTATTATGCAATGGTGGCTCAATCGCGGTGAGAAGCAAATCAATTACTCCTTCAAGAGATTCACAGATTACAACTAGTTTCATGTTAGAATTGTATCTTTATTCTATTGAAATGTTGCCAACGTCGAATTATGTAATAAATTTACGTGTAGATATGAATTTTATTTTTAATTTTATCTTTTCTTTCATCTCATAAAATTCATTTCAATAAAAGCATTTTATTATTTTTTATGAAAGAAAACCATTTTATTTCATATTAAATTTATCTTAAGAGTTTTTTTGGTTTTGGCTGTGTTTTAAATTATCTAGTCTTAAAATATTTTACGTTTCGTTATTAAAAAATAATGGTTTTAGCAATTTAAGTAAAAATTACAAATATATTGACATATTGTAAGGTGCTATTATATTTAATTATTCGGTTTTAAGTACAATTAACGTAAGCACAAAAATTATGCTACACTATTATTTGACAGAGTATTAAATGCTATTAAAATATGCCTGCATCATTTGTATGAAAGTTTTTCACTTAAGCGCCAAAAGCAGTGTATATTACGATCGCATTCAATACTTTGTCAAAGTCATGAGCTACTGTGCTACTACTACTATTAACATTACTATAGAAACGTTATCTATGGAAATAAATCACCACATAACGTGTCCTAATAAGGTTTATTGGATCTATTTAGACTTATTAAGAGTAAACACATTTCTATAGATTTGTTATTAGTAGTTAATTTTCTTATAAATAAGCGTGTATTTTATTAAGTTGAATAAATTTTATTTTATCTACATATTTTGTTTTTTTTATCACCATAAAATCTGTGAACTTGCAAGTGTCCTTTCTAGTAATCGTATGTAATTCTAGGCTAATATTCTAACAAATTCAGTGGCGCTACAACCTTTTTAGGTCTGGGCCTCAGATTCATGATCATTTGTCAATATAATAGGCAACTAGGTAATCAACCTCCTCTGCCTGACACCAGCCGTCGACTATTTGGGTCTCGCCCTTTCATAACCCAGGCAATAGAACGAATTAAAAGAAGCATAAAACCGAGAGAGATTATTTTTTTTGTCATTGGCATACGGGAACAGCTTTATATTATATTAAATATGCCAGAAAGTTGTCTAATATACAATTTAGTGAATGAATTTTTTTAGAATATGCAAAAAATTCATCGAACTGGGCGAGCAATGTGTGTTATTTTATTTTGTTTATGTATTGTTTTGTATATGTCACCGTAAAATTGTAAACACCGTTAGATTGTAATTTATATCGAAAGATTGTTAACCTCAACGTACTGCTTACAATTTTAAAGTATTATTATTAGGTAGATTGTAATCTATCGAAGTGAAACCGTTTACAATTTTAGTGACATATATACATAATTGTAAATAGTTACTGCATTGGAATAATGGTAGCTTATTTTGTTAAAGAAAGTACACAGACTCATTTACATGAGAATGAGATGATACAAAATGCCATAGATTATTTTAATTTCTAATCCACTAGCATTGTCTTTGATTTAGTCATTTTTATCAGATTGACAATTCAACTGTCATTTATTACGAAATTACAATTTATAAAGTTATTTAAGTATTTTTTAAAACGAATTATTTATCTTTTGGAAATGTTTTCTGTTTATTTGCCTTTATTGGCGATGTCGACAGTTTCTGCCATATCCGTCATATATTTATATTGCAAAAGCAGGATAGGAAGAAAAGGTTACGTGGATGTGAAAGAGAAACCCTAAAGTTTAGAAAGAAAACTGCCAAAATTTCAACAAATATTTATTGATTTACGTCATAACATTGTAGATATATACAATACACCTTGGAAGAAAATAAGGCACCTATTAAGGCAAACACGAGATATATCGTATTGGACCCTACGAATGAAGACTTGCACCATCTTAAAGTAACCAATTCCAACGATTAAATTGAGCATAATATTAAAAACTAAGCAACATGTCAGTCTACTTTCTATTCACCTAAATATTTGTTACGTTTAGTAATATTGCAGGACATAATCAAAGCTATAATTCGGGATTAACCTTAAAAATATATAAGGCAGCGTTCAAGTATTACGTAACGAATTTTGGGAGGGGGGGAGACCTCTTGTAAAACGTAACGATGCGGGACGGGAATTAAACTACGCATAATGCGTAATGTTAATATTATTTTCGACTTTCCAGTAAATTACACCACATAATGGTAGGTAACTTTTAGGTATAAAGAGTCACTGGGTCACGAAACGTTTTACTATTGTGTAGACAAAAACGTTACGGCGCGTTACATGGGGGGGGGGGGGGGTCAATAATCTCCAAAAATTGCGTGACGTAATACTTGAACGCTCCCTAACGCAAGAATTAAAACTTTTGCGTTATTGAAGCAGACTTTCTATAAATATGGCCTCGAAGAAATGTTCAAAAACACAAATTTAGCTCAACTCATTTATTGTAACGATATAAAAATATAGCACCTATGTATATGGACATATATTGTATAATTTAAAACTCTGATATATACAATGCTGCACCAAAGTTATGAAAGAGATCTTTACAAAATAACATTTAAAAGTTTACTTTGGTGTCAGAATGTAAATAACTAAAGGCACTTCTGATTTGAGATTTTGTATACAAATATAAAATGTTGTATACTGGAAATATATCTGAAAATGGCAATATTTGCGGAACTCACAAAGAAATGGATATAAAATATTTTTCGAGATCTTTCGTTTTGCCATTGCTGACAATTGGTAAAAAATTATTTGCATTAATTTCTTGGTTTTAACTCTTGAAATTATTTTTAGTTTATTATATTTTATATCCAAGCCTTTTACATCTACATGGTGGGTTCTTGTTTGAAGGCTGCGTCCATGAAGGGTTCTGCTATAGGAATCTGAGGCACGAGGGGGGGAGACGCAGCTGAAGAAAGGGGGGAAGCAGCCTGACCTTGCCCCTCCACGGCGCTCTCTGTTGACGCACCTAAAAAATAGCAAAGTATTTTCAAGAACGGTAAAAATCCAAATTACGATAAAGGATACCAAACATAGTTTTAGTAAATTATTGTTAAAATTGTTTTGAATAAAGGAAATTAAAGTAAATTCGTTTTTTTGAAGTTATACTTCTTTAGGCGCGTTATAAAACATTGATGAGAGTGAAATTTTACGATGCGCGCGCACCGTGACACAAAATTAACAGAATGAAATTGCCCACGGAAGATGCTATTGGACATAATTTAAAAACAACATTCGAATAATAAAAGAATTTATGTTACACTTAATGTAAGAGAATAATAATAAATATTTATCTATTTAATTTTTCAAATGTAAACTGAACTTTATTGACTATAACGACTCCTTTTCCAGTCTTTGATTATTTAATTGTAATTAATTATTTGCATGCAATCAAAAACTATTTTTAATAATGCCAAAGAAGTATAACTTCTTACGCGCGTACATAAGTACACGAATCCTTTTTTTTTTACCGACTTAGATACCCGAATGTTAAGGGGTGCGATTTTCTATATCACGATACCGACCTCCTAACAACATTTCCTGTAACAAGCTGTCAACGTGGGCCACACCAAACAGTTTGGCGAATTGTATCTGCTCAATCATCTGCCAGGTGATGCTCTGGAGGGGTGGAAGACAAAGGAGGAGTTCGCCGAACCGACCACGCCCCTCATACTGCCTGTCACTTATATAATCCTCCAGATTTATCTGGATCTGATACCTGAGCTGCTTTATTTTCTGCGGTTGGGAGAGGCCTTTTGCGTCTGAAAAGATATTTTTTTATAAAACAAATATAAAATGATTCCGGGTGGCAAATTAGTTTATTTAGAAGCTTACAGCTTACTTATCTACTACGAAATATTTTTTTAATCGAAACTCCAAATAAAAGGTTTATAGACTAAACAATTATATATATGTATGTATATGTGTGTGTAACCTTATATTACTTATAAAATATTAACCAAAAATTTTTAATAATTTTACGTTCGTAAACTTACGTAATTTGTAAAAATACATAACGTATGTATTTAGTTCTCGTAACTTTTCAACAAAGCGATTGCCTTTCAAAGGCTGTGAATAATTGGCATATATCTTTTTTATAGTTTATTTATAAGAAAAAGTATACTCACTGGGATCAAAAAAGACGATAGCTTTGAGGCAAGCGAACTCCGTGTCATCGATGTCAATCTCTCGAAGCGGCGTCACGATCTCATCCATCACTCTCATTCCGATCATACTGATGTCCACATCCATCCGGCCATCTGTAAATCCATTTCATTATCTTTATCTTACCCACAGACTATATACGACAAAGAATAGAAAGACACAACAAAGAATGACATATATATATATATATATATATATATATATATAAAATAAATAACATGCAAAGCCCTGCTGAATTCCCTACGTATTTTGAGTAACACGACTGCTAATCTTTTTTCTATTGGTATAGTTATTAATTTAATAGACCTTCAAAAATCCTAACATTTCTTTTATAAATTTAAAAGGGCTTTAAAATAACACACTGAGCCCAAAAGATTAAAAAATTAAAATGCGCCGGCGACGCGCAATTCACGTTACAATTAACTTATCATGAAAACGTAATTGCCAATTGAATATACTTCATAATACATCTCTATATGAGAACACGTTTTGAAGAAATGTTGATTTCTCCCAATTATCCTTAGAAAGTCTTGAATAGTCCTCTAAATACTTTTGTTGGTTTGTACTTACAAAAACAAAATATATATTGTATATTTAATTGTGAAACACTAATAAAATTCGTTACCGTTCCTTTTATGAGAACCTATTTGTGATTGCTATCAAAGGCATTTAAATATTTTTTTAAATAAATCTAATACAATCTGTACGTACTATGACAGTTCTGATAAACCAAGAGCAAAATTAGTATAATATCTCTCTCTCTATAATGCTTTTCTTAAACGTAGTATTAAAAATATTTATAATACAAAACAGAAAGTTGATCTTAGTTTGCTTTTTTTGTCACTTATTTCTAACTCTAGGCCACACTTCCAGATCCGTTTCAGGTCAAGAGATAATTTTCATTAAAACGTAATACTTTTACATTATGTATCAAGTGATTTGATTTTCAATATAAATTGAACATACCTATATTGTGTTTGGTGATAATGCAATTGTTCCCCAAGAGCAGGACATCTTTAAGGTGTATGGACCGCCTCGCACAACCCAACAACAGATGTTCACCCGCGTGTGCCCTCAGCAATGCAACCTTAAATTTTTAATAACGCTGCAGGCTGTTTTCTCACCATTTATTGTTATATTCAGAGAATCTTTGTATGGGGGTGATGTCGAGTAATTTCGACGTTTTAGGGAATTTAACAATGAGTCATATATATTTTTAATTGACGGTTTTTCCTGTTTTGGAATTACAATACTGGCGCGGTAGTTGGATGCACTCGATAGTACTTGTTCGTAAAAAAACGTTGCGCTGGCGCCGCGTACGTCCGGGCGTTCGGCACGCGGCCAGCGCTAGCGTCACGTCGCCGAAGCGTCGACGCTGACACGACGACGACGCTTGAAAGACGCTAGTGTGGGGTCTCTAAGTTTACAATTGGGGCCGTGTTTGTCTATATCCAATGTATGACGAACTTTGGGGAACATTTTTTATTTCCTACATATCTTATATTAAGTAACATTCATAGCTTTCTTTAAACGACACCATATCCTTAGTATTAAAAATTTACTAAATTCTACAGAATGTGTTTGTGGTAAAGTGTAAATTTTAAATACCTATGTAGAATTTTTCTGCAACTATTACACGATTAAGTTTCACCTTCTAGTAATGATTTCCAAATGAGTTATGTAACAACATTTTAAGCTTATCAAAAATTTTTGCTCATAAATTATATTTTATCTACAAGTTAAAAAGATCCATGTTCTTTCGTGATACATGAACGCGTCAACTTAAACGTGAAATAAAAAATCGTTTTCTAGTATTTTAAAAGATTACCTGGTCATCGATATGTAACTCTGTGAAGGCGGGAATATATTTAGCCCATTCAACCAGAATCAAAAGTTGTTGTTTGATTGAATCACACACATCGTTAATCTTCGCCAAATTGCGGTTACTGATCTCTGCATCTGTTGTGTTATGTGTCTGGAAGAATAAATTGTCGTAAATTTCATGATTTACATTAATATGGAGAATAAAAGGGACGCTTAAAATGTACGTTAGAATTGCTA
This sequence comes from Pieris napi, assembly GCF_905475465.1. Lineage (NCBI taxonomy): Eukaryota > Metazoa > Arthropoda > Insecta > Lepidoptera > Pieridae > Pieris > Pieris napi. The sequence goes on along the minus strand of NC_062235.1, from coordinate 3,428,036 downwards.
TTAATTTTCGCCCAAAAATAATTGACTTTACATTATATGACAAGACCACGAAGCGAATAAAAAAATCAACTGTCAAACATCAACAGAACTATTGAAACTACAAGTGCTCGTCACAGACTAGTTTTATTCGATCTTACATAGACCCATAAAGCAGTCCTTTCTTAATATACAACTAGATGTCGCTAGTAGAACAAAAGCATTATTTTGATAGATATTTAACAAGAACAGTAACATGTCATCTGTCATGGATATTGTTTGAAGTGTATTTATCCTAATAGTCATCACACATGAAAATATGAATAAAAATTCTGTATCACCCCATTGATTGATTGCTTCTAATATTTAAATGAATAAGTTATCTATTATAACCTAGATATCGGAGGTTAATTTAGTGCCATAAATTTTCAGGTAAACATATTTTGGATTTGATTTATTCATAAATTGCAATGTAAAATAGTATTTTTTTGGCCACGTAACGTCAGATTAGTAGGTTTTATCCACACCCAGCTGTTTTGCTTCAAATTACTGTATATTATCTAAAACGGCCATAGTGTGGACCTTTGAACGAGATAGTGGTTTGCAATCTGAGGCACCTTCGTGAACAATTTATCGATAACCGTTTTGCGACACTTAGAAACACTTAATGTCGCATTTAATTCATTAAAATTTTGTTAAACGGAACGAAATTTGTTAAATCTAATTAACTTTTTGAACCCATTTTTTTCTATCCTGTTTTTATTTCATAATGACTTAAGAGAGACAGCTACTACTAATTTAATGTTTACGAAAATAATACATACACTCTGAAACATAGACAATTTTTCTACTCTATGATATATGAACTGAACAAAAATTCCTAAACTTTTGTTGGTCTGAAGACGTCATACGGCCAGTTTTAAACTGTATATCAAAGTTCACAAAAATTTACTATGTAAAATATTATTATTAAAATATATTTATTATTTTAAGTGGTTGCATTATTAGTTTACTGTACCGTACGAGCGAGTGTTAAGCGCGCACATAGTAAGTCGATTCATGCACAACCGGATTTTTTTTCAATATACAGGGACCCCTACAGACTATCAGACACGCAATCAGGCAGATATAACCGAGTGGCTAAGCAGCAGGGGAGTGTCGAGATCTCCCTTTTCTTAAAAAGGGACATTATTATCTTAAAGGGTTGGCGTCTCCCGCCGGGCCTGGGCGACTACTACTCCGGAAATATCGTCATAATATGTATGGGGGAGTCGGGGCCCTTTGCCCGGCGCTACCCGCGTTACCTCTTGTGCTATTTTTGCGATCTGTGCTCAAGCAACATGTCGGATAGCCTACCCCGGGCCCTAAAAGAATTAAAAAAAAAACACGGTGTGATTAATTTTTATAAGGTACCTCATCAGTCACTTTTCTGCTGAGCAATTCTGCATTGAGTAGCGACGTGACAGACAGTCCGTTCGCCTGTGTCGGCTCCTCGTATGACGGCCTTCTGCAGTTGATTCTGTCTCTTTCGTTCTGAACCGCTGAAAAGAGATGTCAATACATTATATATTTGAACAAAATAATATTGTCGTTTCATACTTTACACAATGACCGGTGACGGTTAATTCCGATTCCGTCTTCTTTAAGTTTCGGGAAATTTATTAGATTAAATGGCGGGAAAGACTCACTGAAAATTGTTAGTAATATGCCAGTAACAACGGCGATAGTAGATTATCTACGACTCGTAGAAATTACGTTAAATATTCTGGATAAAGGTAGGTACCGTTGAATAAACAAATAATTAATATTCATTAACTTCACATAACTCTAATTAACACTAGTACAAACATATTGATAATTAGTAATTAAATCGATAAATATTGATTTAGTTTGTTTATAGGGTATATAAATAAACGTGATTTTCCATGAAAAGGATTTCGTCTAACAATAGAAAATGTAAATATTCCTAGATTTAATTTTTGATCAATGTAAGAAATTAACGAAATATTAAATTTTAAAAGAATAATTTCGCAGTATTATCATGACTGATAGCATTTTTTTGATACGGATAATTAATATGAAAATACAAAAAAAGTTAAAATATTTATTCATACAGGTAACATATTATAGTAGGTAAATGAAAATGTATGATTTATACTTATTATAAAGAGGTGAATTTTGTCAGGTTGTAGGGGGTAATTTCTGCGTCGATACGATTGTAAAATATTTTTTACCTATAGAAAGCCACGTGTGTGCGTATATTAAAAAAATATATATTACTATGACGTAGTCGGATTTGCAAAGTTAAAACAAGTCCCCGACATATATCTGTCACTTGGTTCGCGGTAAACTCAAAAATTAAATATCTTAATATCTAGAATAATTGAGGAGGTACATACATTTTCAAAATTCACGGTTCACGGTTGCAAAAACGGGGCGGGTTGGGTAGCTAAGTACATAATAAAACTATTTATTTTACATTTGTACAATTATCCGCAAATCAATCGCGAGTATACGGTAATAAACAATTCCAGAGATTTGTTTTAGAAAAGCATCCTATGTTATCCCGGGATAGAACAAACGCTTTTATGAATCTAATATAATATTTGTTGAATTCTACAAAGATAGGCGGTGATTGCCTCCACTTGATAGTAACAAATTTGGTCATAAACATGCGTAAGCTGAAACGTAATCTTAGTTAGATAAAAGTATGTAATAATATCATTCTTTGGCGTGTTCATATTAAAATAATATCGTAAGTGTTATGGATTTGTAAGATAATCTTTATTGTATAAATAATTTAGATTATTTTGTATTATTATGTGAACTATAACGTAACGATAGAAATAATCTGGCCTGTAAAAGCGGAGAACTCGTTGTTATATGGATAAATTTAATAGTTCGAGACATACCCCAAATGTGGTCGCTTATCAAATGTATCTTTCGTTATCTATGACGAAAAGTGGCGTGATTTTTATGTTTATCAATATTAAGACTTACAAAAATACTTTGGTACAGATAAACATTTTATTAACAAGTTCTAACTGTTAAGAAGCTAAAATGATAAAAATTTCGTACGTAATATTGTCTTCGAGCGTACTCGTTCAATAGAATGTGCCCATTAGTGATAGTGGTATCAAGTCGGTTACTATGGTGACCATTCCTTCTACAGAAATAACATCGAAACCATGGCAACAAATCCGCACTAACATTAACCGTACGAGTGCAACATTGAGATTTCTCTACGAATAACGCACTGTCAACTTCGATTTGACCATCTGTCAAAATCCGTTACAGATTACATACATTTAATTAATTTGTGCACAGCACACCCATGTTATATTACGCCATAATACACGTAGAATTATTTAACAAAGACTTCAGATAATGATTAATATGGATATACAGCGATAGTCATAATTTCATTACTATTTATCATCGTTCACAAAGTAAAAATATGTTTTTAAATGACTCATGTTTATATAGACGTATATATCTTTAATTTTGTGTTATCAATAGATATGTTCCTCACATGTTTGTACGCTTGTATATAGATAGATTTTTGGTGCATTAATTTTACGCGAAGATATCTAGACCAGTTTAAACCGCCTTGAACATGAGCAGTTCATATAGGAATCGAAAAAAATTCCATGTTACAAAATTGAGGGCAAAAATTTAATTAAAGACGGCTCAACAAAATGAATATGAATCAAAGTAATTTAGTTACAAAACTATTCTAATATTGCAAATCGTTTATAAGAAGGTCATTAATATTTATCTTTTTAATATTATCTTACACATTGGTTATATAAGTATACAGTATGTTAGTAGAGCAAATTTTAAAGGTGCAAATAAATTATGTTGCATGTATTTAAATATAGTGATTTGAAATGGGGTGAGTCAATGAGGCGACGGTGAAATTACTAGATGTTACAGCCCATTGTTATTATTACCTGTATAGCTTTTATGCTATAAGATTATACCCCCGTTATGATTTAAAAAAGCACGATAAAATGTGTGCATTGTCTTAATTCTTAGTTCCTCTACTGGGATCTGGGGACGTTTTGAAAAAATATTTCAATGGAAATGTATAGGCATAATAATAGCGCCATCGCTTGTTGTACCGGGTAAAACTTAGCCACTTGATCCATTCAAAAGAACTGCTTACATATTATTTAGCGTTTCTTGGTCAACGTAGTTAACTTAAAAAATTAGAAAATCTTTATTTATTGACATTAATTTTACATTGAAAATTTACAAGCTTTAGTCGAGAATTGCTTAGTATTTTTGGTGTATAGTCCCGTAAAACCTTCACGGAATGCATAATTCCAAATTTAGTTTATAACTTAAGGCAAAATCAGTTTGTCTGACACACGTGGCTTTCCTAGTAACATATATTAAATAGCGCACTCGGTGACGTACGCATACACTTATAATTTATACACTGACCTTGAGGTCATACGAATATATTAAAAGAAATTAACGATTTAAGACGTTTACCTTCCTTTTTCATTCCGGCTTTGAAGCACTTCCTTAAACGGCAATATCGGCACTGATTCCTCTTGTCTTTGTCCACGACACAGTTTCGGCTAAATCTGTAAAATATATCGTGTTCAGAATCAACGATTGAAAGATCCAAAAGTTTTTTCCCAAACCAACCTCGTTTTTCGTTGTTTATTCGCATCCCCCTCCCCTAAGGAGTCCCCCCCACCCGAGGCCGACTCCTTAAGAGTAAGAGTGACATGACTTTAAAGCAATGGTACAGCATAAATTACAATTCAAAAAGAAAACAGGATAATAGACGCCTATATAATTCGTTGCTGGACTTACCAAGTACCTAGAGAATTATTACTTGATAATTACAAAGTGATATCCATAATATTCCTGACGATAATTTCTGTTTTCCTTTACCAAAGCTGCTTTAAACCTTGTTAGGATATATACATTTTGCAATTAATTTTATTTATTTATTTATTTATTATAGAAATACATACATTTATAGTGGAATAATTGTTAGGTTTGAATAATGATTCTCAAGGTTTAAAAAAATTACATGAATAAGCTGACGTAGAAATATCGTACCATTTCTAATAATGCATAAAGCCGATTCAACGATATTACCGTAAATTACAAAATGTTACCATTTGAAATCTCAAAGTGCAAAGTATGAAAGTGTGAATTCAGGAATTCGAATAAATTAATTAAATGTCAACTCTAATCTTTACACTAAGGTGTATATTCTTTGAAGGTTATTTCTATTTCACACGGGTTATTAACGCTTTAGCTGCAATAAATTAAAATGCTTACAGATTAATAGATACCCCAGATTTTTCCTCAAAATTCAAAACACGATATCGCTATAGAGAGTTAGAGAGAAACGATGCAGTTACCACAAATTTATTCGAGACCTTTTATAGGCACTTAAAAGTAGATAATAGCCGTACAATATACACTATGTTTTAGCCACAAATGAGGTTTGTAAAGGAGTTTTATTAGTTCCACCAGAACGAAGGACATTGAGTCTCAACAATCACCGCTTACCGGCAAGTATATAGATGATTCTTTCTAACACTACGTCTGAAGAAGCCCTTGCAACCGTCGCATGAGGACGCCCCATAGTGTTTGCCAGTGGCACGATCGCCACAGATAGCACAGTGCTGGGATAGCGAGGTACTACTCGTACCGCTCGCCTCACTACTGCTGGTCTCAAGTTGCATGTCAGTATCTGTAATACAAAAAAACATTTACAATTGATGGATATTAGTCAACATCAAAGGACAAGAAACAATAATTACGTAACGATGCTAGAGATAATTTTTAAGATATCAGAAAACTATAAGTTGCAATAGTTTTATAGTTAAATACTTATATGTATTGTAATGTAATAAAAATTAACTAGTAATATATACTATATAATAGTAGATTAAAAATTCAAGGAAGAAAACAATTGAATTAACGCATAATTATGACTCTTCCTGCCCTTTTCGGCCGAACAACGCCGGTAAGTAAAAATTAATGATTTTAGAAGAAATTCCTTATTTTTTTCGAGATCAAAAACGCATATTGTGCATTACATAATAAATGCTAAATATTTTATAATTATAAACAAACTTAGTTTAGAGGAAATAAGCCTATACATATATGACTTTATTAAATATGTTTTGTACGCGAATCTTGTTTATTACTTTGTATATTAAATGATTAAAAAGTGGGGAATTTTTTTGAACTGGTTATTTCGTAGTCAATTTTATAGAATGAGATAAACATTATATTGTTTATTACGTTTTAAATAGTACACATATACATATAATATACAGATAATAATAATATCTAAATTAAACATAGCAATCTAAGCTAAACGACTACCGTAAGTTGCTTACGTAAGTTTTCAGAGTTTAAACTTTTGTTTGGCTCAAATATGTAGAATAATCAACAAAAAATTGATCACATATAATTATATCCTTTTATTAATTTTGTTAATATAAACTTAAGGATCAATACTTGTACATTATTCACGATGCCATATTATTCATAACAAACACATTAATCATCATAATTTTAACTAAAATTGTTATTTCCACAATTAAAACCATACAAGACTTCCTCAAAATTTGGGAAAACTTTTCCGTGTCGTTTGCACATTTAATTAACTCTTGATAGCCTACACATGATCACAAAAACCTAAATGATCTATCACAATAAGACCTTGCCATACTGTTTAAACTTAAATTTGCTATCTTGAATTTCATTTCCTACTCTTGGCTCTTGGTTCGTTATGTATATTTAGTGTATCTAGCTTTTATTGTATTATAATTGAACACTAGTTTCTACACATCAAGCTCTGATAACGTCGCGATAATATAATCCCAATGATTGATATCGGACTTGCCTTAGCATGCATTCAAGCGGTAATAATAAAAAAATTGAACATGTACTGTAAAACATAGCAGCTTCGACGCGAGGCTGGCTTTCCGGTACACCTCTATACATGTATGTGGAGTAGGGACTCGGCACTTGCTTGTCCCACAACTGAGGCATCATGTACTCCTCATTCACCACGTACCGCGTCGAACACATTTCATATGACGTCGTCATTTCGTAGCCAAGCGCTGGCATTTCTCACTAAACCGTGTCACCACACTCGATCGCTGTCGGCAACTGACTCCGCTCAGACCGCGGAGCCCCGATAAGCGCGATTAGCTAACAGGTGATTTAAATTGTTTACATCACTGAATACGAATATTGTCAACACAACCTCGTGGCGATCGCGTGCTCTTAATTTCTCCCGTTGGTTTTGTCTGATGATCAAAACGACCTCCCGCGCACGCGACTAACTATCGACTAGTATAACTCATCACCTAATAGACTGAATGGAATCAAATTTGCTGACTGCGCTACGCGTATGGGTCAATATGTCCGATCGGCAGCGCTGAGTCACAATGTTATCGGAAATGCAGCGGATGTAAAGCCAAACGTACTGGGAACTAGTCACTGCAGCTGATGAAGCTTTATCCATACAGAGAATGTCATCGGGACCGGATGAGTAATTGATTGTATGCTTTTGTTCCTTTGTCGCCATCGACACTTATCTAACACATTTGTTAAATATTGTTTACATTAGATTATACCAATATATAAATTTCTCGTGACACAATGTTCGTTCCTATACTCCTCTGAATTGGCTCGACCGATTCTTATGAATTTTTATTTGCATATTCAGTAAGTCTGAGAATCGGCTACTATCAATCTTTCAAACCCCTAAGTGATCTTTTTTGTTTTTATTTTTTTTATGATACAGCATACAAAAATACATACAACCCCCTAACTTTCACACCTGTACAATCAACCCCAATTTTTATTATAGTAGATAGTTATTTTTATTGAACTAAAAAAATGTTTCCTAGATATGTATTTTCTTTATGAATTCTTATGATGAAAAATGATCCAAAGTACTTGGAGGAAATTTGTCGTTCTTTAGACAAAATAATGACGCAGTCTCGTGTTTAATATTCTCATATTCAAGTAAACAGTTTCATTATCAACAAAAGGGTCGCAAAGTCGAGGCAATCTCCCAGACTGGTCCACTTTACCTAGAGATAGCTGGACTTTAATTTTTATAGCAATTTACAAGTTATACTGTTTTTGCAGAGCGGATATGAAACTTATACTAAGTTTATGTTTAAGATTTGCTATTGCTAAAGTTAAGTGATCGTACTTGAATTCGTGTATTATGCGGTGATGTTAGTTGTTTCGACTATGTATTTGCGTGTTGTTCCCACGAGAAAGTAAATGCGTGCTCCCATTTCACCATGCCTAATAGACGACAAATCTTTGTTTTTAATTTATTTATTTAGTATTCATTACTTAAAATGTCATGTGGAACATGGTAATGGTTGCAACTCCTTACAAACGCTGTGTAAAACAAAAAACTTGGCGATTAAAAAGAGTGGCGGAGAGTTTATTGCCAGTTCTTCTCTTCCGTTCTACGCCCAGGATTTGAGAACTGGCAGTGAATGTAAAATTAGAAGCATTTAATGTATATTTCTTTTTTGACGTTCATAAGTGTACATTGTGTTACCTACATGAATAAATGATTTTTGACTTGACTTGACTTAACTAAGATCATATTTGGACTTGTCACAAATTTGGCATTATTATAATTCCCGTTTAAAGCATTGTTCTTCACTTAGGCCAGGTAATCTTCTAGTGACTGCGCAAAGAATTTGTATCTCGCTAATTTTGGCAGGAACCGCACTGATTAATTCATACCACCATAGATAAGGGACTAAAGCAATAATAAGCCTTCTAATATTGACATAATTTCTAATATACACACTTAAATAAACAAATTGCTAGAACTTTTACGCGAGGCGTTAATTAATCGAAATTTTAATCAACAGATCGTTAACTATTTGAGTTTGCTTTTTGTGGGACTCCATCTTTGTTAATGTTATCTTAAACATTTCATTAGCTTCCTGGTAACGGGTTTATATAATTAAACAATATAATGCGAGACATGGCGCGACATTACAAGATATATGGATCATTTGATATACAACGTAAGTAAAAACAAATGAAGTCTAATATTTCCGGGTATTGTGACTGCAGAGTTGCTGCATCTGCCACAACCTCCAATAATGAAGAGGTACCAAAAGAAGAACGTTGGAATTTGGACTTGATTTAACATACCCCGTTACATACGAAAGGAACTTTCTACATCTGCGTGGTTTCAACACAAACAATACTATGAGAAAATAATTTTCTGGTAACCATTTATTTAAAATTCTGTAGATAAAACTCTGCCCATGTTTGATACAACTCGTTGCGTGCATCAAATACAGCAGTTGCTACTTTCTTGTCTTTGAGACATACATCAGAGGCTCTTTCCAGTAGAGTCACTTCAATTTCGAGTTTGGTTCTACACTACGAGTCAGATACCATAAGTCAGAAACATCGTTAAACAAATCAATTACGAATGAAGATTTATTATGACGACTCATTGGTCTAGTGTACCCCTGACTGCGAATCCATGAGTCCCGGGTTCGATCCCCGGCTGAGACAAACATCGATGTGATGAGCATTTGGTGTTGGCGCTTAGGTCTTGGGTGTTTAAATATGTATTTATATGTCTATCTATCAATAATATGTATGTATATCCGTTGCCTAGTACCCATAACACAAGCTTAACCAGCTTAGCATGGGAGCTTAGGTCAATTTGTGTGAATTGTCTTTAAAAAAAAAAATAAAAAAAATATGCCAACCCATTGTTCCCTTACACTTATGACCACATCGTATCTTACGTTACGGAATTTTTAAGTGAAGGTCTGTTTTTGTTTTTGAATTAAATTAATTGATTAATTATTCATTAAATAAATATGAAGGGCTTCCTCTTGTCTCATTTCGACATCTATGCTTATCTTAGTGCCCTTCTAAAGATTTATGTTATACAAACTACCCGCCTGCCTTCGCCGCAATGATTTGATGACCGCTATTATGTATTTTTATTATATATTTCCTTCTAATTGTTATACTTCGATTAAATCGGCTATACCTTAAATTATATTTGCTAACGGAACATAAACATATCATAGAAAACTACAGATCTAGTTACTAGTCTACGGGGGCAGAAGTAGTAATATAGTAATAGAAAGTAAACATTCGGGTTACCAATACAATTTATGTAAGCTTTTAAACACCTCCGACGACTACATAGTCGGGGAATTATCTGATATTTATTTTTAAAAAAAAGTCTACGGGGGCAGACCCCGTAACTTAAGACACCCATTAAATAGCATTTTAGAGTTAAACAAGATTTTAATAGTCAAAATTTTAAACCTATTGAGAGACAAGATAGCATTAATTGTTTTAGTAAAATATTTTTTTTATAAATATCTAAATTGTATGGCTGCCTAAACATAATTAATATTATTTTTGTAAGGTTTAATTAGGAGTTTAATGACACGATAAGTAAGAAACGTTTAAACAACGTGTAAAAGTTTATAGCGGTTCAATAAAAAAAAAATAAAAAAAAAGCCTTTATTGTTGTCAACAAGTTTTACACAGAGTAGTTTCTTGTCCCTAAAATTAATTTACTTATGACTAAAAAACACATTTTGACTATTAACTACAGTTAAACTAATATACTAATAATAACTATATAATTTTAATATGCGGTGCAATTAAGAGATGTATAAATATAGACGTTTTTTATCAGTAAGGGCATAAATAACAAGATTTTACAACAGACAGATTGTATCAAATTATATGTACATATTATGATTTAAATTTTTGTTGCGTTTTAATTTCGAAGCCCTTTATAAAACACGGAAACGCATAAGGTTAAAACTATGACAATATTAAATCAAGGCGACCGACAGTCAAAAATGTGTTTAATTAACGACTCGAGAGAAAACAATTTGAAATAAACTGTTAAATTGAAGAGATCGCCTGTTAGTGATAAGGACTCCCGAATCCCGATACCTCCTTCATTAACGTTATTTGAATGTATGTATACCAAATAAATAATATTACTAGCAGATTCGGCCAAGCGTTGCTGTGGCTATAAGGTTTCTGTTATATTACATAGTAGTATACTATTCAAGGGAAACGGTTGGAGAACACCAGTCATGGGGAACACCATGCTTTTTGGTGGTTATGCCATTAAATTGTAGCTTATGTGAAACGTTGGTACTTTCGACACAGCGCCATCTGTTAGAATTGTGACTGTCAAATATCCTATTTTTTAAGTTAGATCAAACTGCACACGGTGTGCAAATTTGATTGAAATTCGTTTAGTAGTAGGAGTCCATAGCGGACAAACAACGTGACGCGTAATTTATATATATGTATTAAGATTATAATACAAGCTGACCCGGCAAACGTCGTTTTGCCATGTATATTATTTCTAGGAAACATATTTAGTTCAATAAAAATAACTATCTACTATAATAGGTTGATTATAGAGGGTTGGCAATTAAGGGCTGTATGTATTTTTGAATGTTGTATAAAAAAAAAGTTTTGTCAATAAATAAAAATTACATTTAAAAACATTTAGGGTGATGAAAAAAAAGATGATGTCCGATTCTCAGATTTACTGAATATGCATAAAATATGTCATAAGAATCGCTCAAGGTGTTTCGGAGGAGTATGGGAACGAGCATTGTGGCAAGAGAATTTTACATATTAGATAATAATGCAACAAAGTGGTAAAAAATAAATACATTTTTAGATTTAGAAAACTATTTTAGAAACCTAAGTTTGTGTCATATTGACTAGATGCTGGGCATCTAATCCTCCACCTGCAAATTGTATGGGATGGAAGACACCACCCGATAAAGACAAAAGTGTTCAAAGAATCATTATGAATGGGGATCATTTCCGCATAGAACCTGTATGATTTCTTTTTTCGATTTTCATAATAAATATTAATTAATAATTTTTGAAGTTATACTTCTTTAGGCGCGTTATGAAAAATTGATGATAGTGAAATTTTACGATGCGCGCGCACCGTGATACAAAATTAACAGAATGAAGTTGTCCACGGAAGATGCTACGGCATTGGACATAATTTAAAAACAACATTCGAATAATAATAGAATTTATGTTACAGTTAATGTAAGAGAATAATAATAAATATTTATTTATTTAATTTTTCAAATGTAAACTGAACTTTATTGACTATAATGACTTCTTTTCCAGTCTTTGATTATTTAATTGTAATTAATTGTTTCCATGCAATCAAAAACTATTTTTAATAATGCCAAAGAAGTATAACTTCTTACGCGCGTAGATAAGTACACGCACCCTTTTTTGTTATTATGTATCAATCAAATAAATTAAACAGCTGTAATATGATCTTCGAAGTTGCAAATAAATTTGTTGTAACTAGAATAACAATCATGTAATTTTCCATAGTATAGGAATTATATCGCACACAAGGCATTGACCTAGGACCTTATCATGCACAACGATTTATCGATTGCACAATATATTTTACACGGTATTTTTATTTTCACATCCTTAAGTTATTTAAAATAAAGAGGAAACTTTATTGAAAGCACATACTAAACAAAATTATTGCAAGTTTTAAAGCTTTTGTCATTTTTCCTTATTAAACATGTCGGATGTTTGATTTGATGATATCATATAACAAATAATTACGGATGCTATTAGCACCAGTAGGGGGCAAATCCCATACAACATACTTGATGTTTTCAAAACGTAACCTGCCAATCAAACATTTTATTATTGATGACGATTTTTTATTTTTTTCTCTTTTGTTTCACCCCTTAATTTTTTTTTTGCATCTCAAAATGACATACGGTTCGTAACGCTTATTTAAACGCAGACTTAGGCGCAAACAATGACCCCTTACGTCAAAATCCAATACGTTTTTGAGATACGGAACCACAATTTACTTTCAGGTCTGATTATCATAAAGGTGGCTGGTGCGAGATAAATCATTAAAAACATCGTAATATCTATTTATTTCTCAAACAACCCTAAAGTTTTAGTTATATATATATAGGGATGCATCCGATACCGATACCGATACCGATATATCGGCGATACTTTGGGTTTGCTGATATATCGGTATCGGCGATATTTCGATTGCCGATACAACGATACTTTTCAAATTTCGCGCTTTAAAGAAAGTAATGTAAACGCGCATCTTGTTTGATCCGGGGCGTGGGAAACGAGGCACGGACTATCTATGCCCCTCACACCCCCTTAGTCTCCGCGTATTCCATTTCGCTAGACACTTTAGTTGGTTTTTAAGTGCTATCGCGCGTAGTATTTTTTCAATACCAAATTAAATAAAATACAGAATTACAAAAATCTTATCAATGTTAATTTTAATTATGAACAGTTATTTATTTTATTTTAATTTAACTATTACTCTTAATTCTTAATTGTATTTACTAAACCTTTAATCTTATTCAAAGTTTGTGACTGTTTATATTTTATAATTAAAAAAAAATTAAAAACTTTAATCAAACTTGATATATTTTACCTTAATTTAATTTGAATTCAATAAGCATTAGTATCGGTATCGGTATCGGAATCGGCGATATTTCTATAAGAGTATCGGTATCGGTATCGTATCGGCAAAAAGGCGTATCGATGCATCCCTATATATATATATATATATACACACACATATCTACCTGAATATATTAAGCTCTAACTAAAACGCGGCGTTTACGTAAATTGTCTAGTTTTTCACACTTCGTTCAAATGTGGTAGTTTTTACTTAAATTTCTTGCTCTGAAACATGACCTTGTTCATAAGAATTACTAATTTTGTATGTAATACTTTTATTGTTAGAGTATACTATATTTTTAAGTAATAACTAATATGACACGTTACGTGAACACTGGAAAATACTAATTAGGTATTTCCATTCAATGATATTTTTTATAGTTATATTTTATTTTACCTATAGTTATTATTTTTAGTGATTTCTTTAACATTTTTGATCAACGTGAGCACTAATTGCCGCGATTATTCTATGCTTCAAAAGGCCAAGATTTACGGAGGACTCGTAAAATTGTTTTGTGATGTCTTCATTGATGTTCAGAGTTCTACCATTACAGTCCTTAAAAAAATCGCGTATACCGACGCTTAATCAAATATTTTCTTTACTCCGAACATATTATTTAGTTATGATATATGATATTAATTATACCATAGGCCAGAACTAATATAAGGTTATTACGTAGATGACGTTTTGACCTCAACCTTCACGAATATGTAATTGAGGAAGACTGCGAGAATCTTATATTAACATTAAGGAGTTTTAAATTTTTAGCGGTTATAAGACATAAGGTGAAAGAAAACATGAGGATACCGGCATGCTTTAAACCCAAAAAGTCGACGGCGTGTCAGCAGTCAAGCACAGACCGGTGATCACCTTCTTGCCTATAAGAAAAATCTTAACGAAACAGATATGGAAAATTGGGGTCCAAAATTTAAAGGTTGTATAGGACCACATTTAAAAAAAATTATTTATCAGTTAAGAAAAATAACTTTTATTAGAGGTTATCTTCAACATTTTCAATCTTTACAATACTTTATTTCATGTAATTGGAAAAAAACTTTCAGGTAATATCAAACATATGCAAGTAATGTAGTTTTATCTTTAATATAGTTTATTTTATATAGCTAAGTTTCTTTATAATTGAATCAGTAATAATTTGCACTTTGTAATATTTTTCATTACTAGAGCAAAATCATCATGATTTGCAATTTCTTTTAAAAAAACTTGTGGACTTTGGACTATGTTATTTGCTATGAGGAAACAATGTATTATTGTATGACGAACCAGATCTAGTTACCATTACTATTGTAAGAACAAAGTGTATTAAAATTGAGTGAGAACTTTGATATAGTACTGTCACTACTTTTATTTGATCTACACTGTGTCTGTGTATAAAATTGGACTGAAACATCAACAGAAAAATATGGTAAAATTTGTTTTTTCCTCAGGCATAGGAACACAAGTATATTTTTGCATTATCATATCTAAAGGATATTCTTATCAAAGCAGAAAATCTAGTCACAATGACTTGCAAGATTAAAATTAAAACCAGCATTCTACCTATAACATGTTTATGTCATAAGGCACTGTGATTTCTCGAATAGCTTGTGTTAAGGCTATATGGTTGTAATACATAATTGTTAACTCTACATTGTTGTTAAAACAAATACCCCAAAGAAATGAGTAGTAAAAAATTAAATAGATGCAATAATATATCTGCTATTAAAGTAGGTACTACCGATCTTTAAAACGGAATACATTTAACAATCCCCTCATGGTAACATATATCATATATGGTCCAAAGTATACATATAAAACTTGAATTGATTTAATAAAACACGTACAATTGTTTTAAATATTAAAGTGTTTTAAATAAATATAAGATTGTTTTAAATTTAATATTTATTAATATAAACTTCTTGCCTATCTTATGTAATTTAATACTTTTTTTTTTCTCACAGTGGTTGCCTGGAAGAGATCGCTCGAGAGCGATAAGGCCGCCAATTGCTCTCCTTTTTATTTAATTATGTCAATTGTACTATATTAATGTATATGCAACGAAGTGTTAATAAATAAATAAATAAAAATAATGCTACATTACAATCATTAAACAGAAATCAAAAATTTATAATTATAATATTGTTGGAAAGTAAGGAATGGTGTTAATAAAGTAAAGTTGGAAATAATATTATATAATAATGGTTATTTTTACTCCCTAAATATACCAATGTAAGTTTATGACTCACTATAATATATGAGTGAGAAACGCAAATGGAATTTGTGGTTATACTGTTTAGTAAGAATTCTAAGTATATAAATCCCTATATTACTTAGTTGATTAATAACTGTGAGGAAAATTACCAATAATAGAATTTTATTACTTTATGTCATCTAAAGTACATTTTAAGTTGGAAAATAAAGGTTCACACAGTATAAGTACCCAGTAAGATAAGAGTATATACTTCAGAATGGCCTTAGCTACTTTTGTATACTGCTATAATATATGTAGATTTTTAACTCAGTTAGATTTTTATATCTCTATACCAAAAACTTTTGTTTCAAACTTTAATAATTATATAAGGAAACATTAGTAATCATTTGAATATAATGATAGTCATATCTTAATGACATTGATTTTTATCTGTATGATTTTATTATTAACCTAAATTATAACAAGTATATTTTGTCCAATTTTTGAATATTTTAAGCTAATTATTACATATTAAATTTTATTGCAGCCTTTTATGTTGATTTTAAATAACAGTTGATCAGTTTGCAATTCTTATTTTGCTTTGCAATTGATACTAATTGCCTTCTTAAATAGCACAGCCATGACAGCAATTACGGAGCTGCGACACTGCTTATTACATGTAATTTTATATCACCGAGTGGTTTATTAATAAGAATATATATTACTATATGTTGCTTGAAACTACTGATTACAATCAAAAAAGAAATAAACTTACTGAGGTATAAACATTTAATTTAAGTCACACAATGAGGGAAACCTTCAAACAAGTTTCTTTTGTTTGTTTCTTTTGATAAAAGATATGTTAATCTGCAGTCCTTATGGTTATAATTTGATAACCATTTTACAAATATGGTATACAGTTATAGAAAAGTTGAAATCATTAAAGTGAATTGAATTAAAGAAAATTATGTCATAAATGTTATTAAAGCTTAATCCAAATAATTTTTTGAAATATTATAAACTAACAAATGCTATTTGAGGTCACCCATGTGTAAGTTCCGCATTGGAGCTCGTAGTGTCATTAACCAATAACTCCTCAGTATATATACTCCTTATAATATTATCATCCTACAAAATTGGCACATTATTGATGTCAACCATTTCCAGTAATTTTATAGTAATTTATTAAAAAATTGCATTCTCACAAGGTACATAAAGTTGAAAATCTTCCACAAAATTTACGTAAAGGAAATGCAACAGCTTTAATTATGTCGAGATAATAGACTTGTTTACGAGTGGACAATGACGTAGTTAACCATTCAACATACCTTCGTCGCACAATCCCATATTTTTACACTAAAACACTTTACTTTAATGTAATTTTATAATAGATAAAATTGAAACACAATAAAACAACATTCTGAACTTTCAAAATAATTGGAAGTTAAAAAATCGTATACAAGTTGAAAGGACTTTGAAGAATATTAAAAATAATAGATATCTGTCACTTTCATTCAACTTTGACAGTTTTTATGACATCACATGTGTCAATGTCACCTAGCGACGGTTACTTTTAACTTTGGGTATGTTCCGATATACACTGCGACCACTGTACAGAGTACCGTCAATTTAGTATACTGTGAAACCGTTTCTCTATAGCCAGCTATACTGGTTACAATTTAAAACGGAACGCAGTCCAGTATACTAGTCAGCTTCGTTTTTCGACACAGTTTTCAAATGAGTGCATCAAAGTTTTTCAATTCAACAAGAAAAACTATTATTGGAGTATTATCGCATTAAAAAAATCTATATTAATATTAACTGTCAATTGAATTAATACTACAAAGAAAGTAAGTTAGAATTTTAAATGTTTGTTATTAAACTGTAAGTTATATCAGCCGTTAGGCATTCAAGTGGTTTTGATTGATCACGTGATCAAAGCACTGCGAGTATCTTACCTCGAAAACGCCAGTGCTCGCAGTAGAAGTATAGCGGGGATTTGTGACGTCATATATTTCCCTAGGACGCTGCGGCTGTATACTGGCAGTCCATAGCGGAACGAATTTTTGAACAGTGGGAGCACTATACAGTACTCGCAGTGTATATCGGAACATACCCTATAACATGAATCGTGCTCGAAAGATAATTATATTAACGCCATCTATCATAAGTTTATAATAAAACAATACTATAGAATATAATATTATACAGTATACAAACGACCTATCGCCAATAGATGGCAAAGTTATCAATCATGAATAAGCCACTATACACATTATAATGTTCGATTTTATTCACTGTTCGAACTTCGAATGAGGAATTGTATTTTAAAAAGTAGAAAAAGTCAATTCAGCCAGATCATAACAAGTATGGCTTCTAAAAATGTCTTAAAAGTATAATGATTTTCAAGATTAATTGGTTATAATTTTCAGAATTGTATTAATTATATAGAATCAGGCGTAAGTAGGTGTACAGCAGCGTTGCCAGACGTCCCGATTTTTAAATCAAAATGAAATGTCCCGCGCGGGACAGGCTTAGTCCCGCTTTTCGGGAATAACTCGATGGCAATAAGAAGAGTGTACTATCACCACCGCTGACCTATTGTGCGGTCCATGGTCCATGGTACCAACTCTTTCAACAGTATCCAAAACAAATACCAGGATTATCTTCAAACTTTATATTAAGTATCCTACCATCAAACTGCTTACCAAAACGCCTTCTTTTCGAAATGCTTCGTAAATTTAATGAAATCAGAGTTACGCATCAAGTTTAATCTGCAGCTATCCTGTGAAGAGTTCTTTGTCTTTTTTAAAGAGAAAAATGACACTTTAAAAGAAGATATATCTTCATAGAAATATTATGAAATAGAAATTCTTATAAATAATTACTGTCTTAATGTAAGTTGCAATTTGAAACACTCACTCTTCAGAGTATTGTTTGAAACGCTATTTTATTCTAATAAATAAAAAAAAATTATTTTGATTTTTTTTGTTTTTAATCAGAAAATGAATAAGAACTATTAAACGATAGGTTTAATCTGATTTAATTACATTTTCTGTGACTATTTTCACTGTCTATTGTCACGCAAACGTGATTTGAACTCAATTAAAAACATAAATATTTAAAAACTTCTGATTATTATTATTATTTTAATATGTCCCGCTTTCGACAAATGAATCCCGCTTTTTTCACTTTAAAAGTGCCTATATCCCGACTTGACTAAAAATAAATCTGGCAACGCTGGTGTACAGTAACATTCTAATATTTAGAACTGAAAAAAATGTGAACTTTTGCAATATGTGGTGAGTTAATAACATGAACGTCCAAGTGCGGTACATCTAATTATTAAAATTTTACTTTTATTTAAGTTACTAGGTGCAAAGGTGTTTATTTAATCCTAATGTCTCGACCATTCTCGTGCTTTATATAGATACTGCAAAGGTAATCAATAATAATTAATATAATACGTAATATGTAGATCTATACTGGTATGTCAATACACAAAATGGATACTGGAAGACATCCAGAATCTATTTATTGGTCTGACGGATTTATCATTCAGTTTTGATTTATGACCTAGTTTTGACCATGGAATACCTAGGCGTTAGAATACTTATTAGATTATTCACCGCCTTTACACTTGTAGTGTGTCATATCCGTAAAGCGCTGAAAAATTCCTGGTAACGCGTATTAGGTGAGCTACAATCCGGTAGAACCACGTGCCTTCGAAACGATACCACAGAATAAAAAAAGTTTGAAGTAACCATTGAGTTTTTAACCATATTCTCTTATATTTGGAATAGGATATATATAAGATAGTCTCTGTTCATTATATTTAAGAAAGATAGCAAAGCTATAGTTTACTACTAATACTTTATAACTTATTTAATTCTAATATTGCAATGATATGAAACCATTTCGTTCTAAATTTGTCCACCGAGCGCTGTTCAACGTTTTATGCAAAAATATACAATTTAATGAAATTGTATATTTTTGCTTGCTGGCACTATTACATAATAGGGATTTTGCATAATCGCGCTAAGGATTCAATTTATTGATGTGTTCGGTCCAGAACATAGTGACAGTTTAAAAACATAGTGACAGTTGAGAAAAAAAAACAGCTAAATCACGATCGTCATGCTAATTGTAATTACTAGATACATGACTCTGCTCTTTGGGCTAAATAAAATTGTTGTAATGTGAAAGATAAATGATAAAGTCAACTATGGGACGTTTTTCAAGTGTTTTTTTGCCCTAATTCTTGTGAATAACCGATAAAAAATTCTATTTCAAATTGTATCTAATCTTAATGATTATTAGTGTTTACTTAAGTAATTAATACAAAATTTCATATTATTTATTAATTCTTAGTTGCTATAAAAGAAAATGAATAAAATTAGTTATTATTTAGTTTAGTTTTAGTTAGGTATTATAATAATTGCTGAGTTTTCCTAAATTATTATATCGTCAGATTTTTCTTTAGAAAATTATGGTGACATTCCCATACAGTTTAAGGTATATTTTATATGTCCCTAGTGGTTATGATTGCGACTCTCAATCTTGAGGTCGTGACATTGAGTTACCCAAAGCTACACAAATGTGCTACAGAAATAAGAAAAAACTTAAGTTAATTTAAAAGTAAGGCCGACCGTCTACCTTGAATTATTAAACGGAAAAACCTAGGGTTAATTTTTGGTTTATATTTTCTTAAGATATCTAGCCTAGAGTTCTGAATCGATAACCCTACATCCTGGGGTGGGCACTATGCCTAACTGATACAAGTACAGCATACTGGCCTCTTAATACGATGTGATGTAATATGTCGATTAAAGTAATGAAAACATTGTGGCGCGCTAAAACCATACATGGCTTGGTTTCAGTTTGCATCTCATTCTTTAATCTTAATAGACAAGTAGATGATCACTTCGGTGCCTGACATGAATGTCATACAAGTGTAAGTCTATGTTATCTCTTTCCATGAGCTTGACGATTCTACTCTACTGGTATGTTATCCGGACCTGGGTTTCTGCCTAAATTAGCTAATTTTAACGCATGTAAAATTTCTGCTTTTATTAGATATGGGTAGGGCCGTGTCATTATCAATAAAGTATTAATTTTTAATTAAACAACAAGGCGTCTTTGTCATCAATGAATTATATAATGATGCATGATCTGCAACATTGTGGTTGCACATCTAGTGCACACATTGTATCTCGCTACGTCACTTGGCAAAGATGTCTTGGCAGAGCCAAAACGCTGTCGTTCAATGACACTAACATAATTTAAACTAGGTGACGTTGCATTGACGCGATCCATTCATACCTTCCACATATTGTGCACCTGTGATAGGCTGATAACTTAGGGAATTAAACAGTAAAGTTATTGACAAAGTTAAACAACCAGATTGCCAGAACAGAAGAGTTAACCTACTTAATGTGAAACAAATGTAAAAATTTGTTTAAAGTTCGAGCTGGAAACATTCTAGTTTTGCCGCTATTTAAAACAGTTTAGTATGACTCACGATAAAGTCACACATTTTAAATCGCGTTTGACCAGAAACTCTGTATCAATTCTGATCTGAATAATAATATGATAATATAAAGATGCCTCCAGCATCACAAAGGTGAGAAGGATATTTGAGTGGGATTTGAGCTTTAAAAGTCAATATTGAGATTTAGAACCGCGTCTACGAGTGTATCCAGTACCGTATTTATTTGACATACGTAATTTTAAACGCAATCGAGCAGGAGGCTCACCTGATGTTAAGTAATACCGGCGCCCATGGACCCTCTCAATGCCAGAGGGCTCGCGAGTGCGTTGCCGGCCTTTTAAGAATTGGTACGCTCTTTTCTTGAAGGGACCCATATTTATATGTGATCCTAGCAATTTATAGGGAAGTTGATTTCCAGTAATTTATTGAAAATCTGTATCAATTGTAGAGTGCTTTAACTGACGGAAAGTCAAGAAGGAAAAACAGTATTAAGTGCTCGTACTGAAATCTCTTGAAGATATAAAGTAAAAGCAAAACGCGAGTATATTATATATTTTACTTCAAAAATATGTACTAAGAATAATTCAATTGTCAAGTACCAATTATGTTTTAAGTTACCTATTACGTCATCTAATCTATATATATATATATATATATATATATATATATATATATATATATTAGATGACATAATATACCCACCTAGTATATAAGATATATTATTGAGAATTTTAACAAACATACACCACAAATTGTGATATACGTATAGGTAGGACAAAGATAGATATATCATAGGTATAGCAAAACGCAACAAACAGAAAAACGAAAAATGTATTAGTCTAGCTGTTAATTTGTTAAAAATGGTATTACAAAGTTACAGTTGGGTAACTGATCCGCTAGTTACAAATAAATATGGTATTAGTCAGGGTCGAGTTAGGGCTCATGCCCACGAGCCGGTTTCAACACGGCCCGGTTTTTGGCCGGCGCCGGCGCCGCAGAAACCGTCCGAGCTTGCACACAAGACGGTTTGTACACGATCCGGTTTCATCGAGGTGCCGCCTTCATACGCTCTTTTCATTCAATGAATTATTATTGCATGTACCACATGTATAAAAAGCTAAAAAAGACGAGAAAAAATACATAGACGACATTGGGTACCTCCCATGTTAACAGAAAGAGAAGATCATGGTGCATTTCATACGCTCATTCAGAAGCAACTATGACGAGAAATTTGAGAAGTACTTTCGAATGAAAAAAGAAACATTATAAAAATGTTACATATTTTGGAACCCAAAACTTAAACATGAAGATACAAATATGCGCAGTAGTATGTCTCCAATTAATAATTCCTGGTCGACTTCAATAATTACATAATATAATATAATATTGCGTTGTGCGTACTGCGTAGGTAGTCGGCACGCGCCGGGTGTAGGCCCGGTCTCGTGTGCATGCGCTCATACACTGCCATACTCCACAGTCCACTGCGCGCCGGGCGTAGACACGGCGAGCACCGTGCCCGGCTGCGCGGAGAGCCGGCGCTAGCCCCGGCGTCGTGTGCATGGCGTCATAGTGTCCCATACATGACTGTCGACCGGACATAGACCCGGTTTTTCGCCGGAGCTAGGCCCGGCGAAAAACCGGCTCGTGGGTATGAGCCGTTATAGCGCGAAGGGAAACGTGGGTCAAAAAATTCTACCCTACATATCCAGTACAACTATTTCCCCCCGCTCTGCATTCACCCTCACCGGGTCATTTGTCTGCCTAGGGGGAGGCAGTCCAAAGCTTCGCCGAGTAATCAGTGTAGTAGTGTAGTCTTCAATACAGTGACAATTCAAATCCGATACGTTATTGTAAAACGGGAGCCTCGACTCTTAATGTTATCGTACCGTTTTTTGATTGCTTTTAGTTACTAAGTTAAGGTAACAAATAATAATCAAAATTTTAAACATTATAATATATTTTATAGTAATTTTCCGTTCACTCATTGTCTTTGTCTTTAGTACATTATGTTTCATTTAAGTAAATCATGATTTTAACATATTCAAACCGAAAAAATTTGGCACGCTGTATATTGATAGACAAATTGCTTAGCGCAAAATTTAACCACTTCGAGTAATTTTTTATTTATTCTTTCCTTGACCTCTGAGGAAGGTTTCTATGGAGAGAAAAATTGATATACATTTATATACCGGAAAACCAAACAGGCTCTATGGGGAGCATAGCAAAATATTCAATATTTGGGTATGTTACTACTAAAAAAGTAAAATATATTGAAGCGAAACGTAGGGTGCGGGAGCTAGTAGTTTATAAATAAAAGGTATTATTTAACCTATACTATTTACTTAAAAACATTTATTAGAGCAATGCTTAACGATAAATAATCTGATTATCATTGACCTTCGAAGGTTAATAAATTCGGATTATGTTAAATACTTGAATGAAATAATAGTATGCATTTCATATTCCTGACTTGCTTTTCTTATCCATAAATATTATATAATGAAGTCTTCCGAGTTCCGGCCGCGACTGTTTGTATGACAAACTCAAAAACTAACATACTCAGATAGTGTGATTCCTGTGGAAGGTTTAGGTGTATAATTTGTTATGATCTTATTTAAATAGACCGAAATATAATGGTTATTGTTGAACATCCCAACAAATCTTGTCAATACACGAAATCAACGAGCGACGCTGAGAGCGGAAGCTACCTGACATAAAACGATGAGAACAATGTCTTAAAAATTTGGGATAATATACCTAAAGTGACCATTTATTCTTTGACGCAAATCGGGACAATGGTTTAATTTTGGTCAACTAATACGTAGTCAATGAAAAAAAAACACTGTTCAAGTTATTTATTTGGAAAAAGTTATATTTATCCGAAGAACAAATTTGTTTTAATATAGCTGGTGATAGTTTCACATAAGAAAGAAACTCTTGGCACGTTTTTTTATATTCTTATTTCCCACTTTCGGGGACACCGGCACTCGTAATTTAAAAAAGGGACAGTCCTGTTCAAAACGGGACGTCTGGTCATATATCTGATATACCCCATGCCTTAAAAATAATAAGTATAAATCTTGCTTTAACAGTTTTTAATAAGTAAAACTTACGTACCGCGACCAACCTCTCCCTAACAATTATACTTTAAACATAATACATGTGTATATAATATTGTTAAAGATTACCTGGGAAGTGGAAGAGAATTGGGCTTGCAGTTTATTATAAGTTTCAATCTGACACCCGTATGTAACAATTTAATAGGATTTTACGGGAGTCATAGGTACTTCGTTCTAAGTCACACCCTTAGTTTATCTTAGAATACTCTTTAAATTTGGATACATACTTAATAATCTCCTCTTTAATACAAATGTTCCGCAATTTTTTTTAATGGCTCTGGCACGATTTGTACATTAGCCAGCGTCAAGTATAGGATTTTTTTATAATTCGTGCTTGTCTTTAGAAATTCGACCGTGTACCGCACAACCCTCCCAAAGGCCGAGAACTAATTTAAATTAAATTAAAACTTGCCCTCGAACCGGGAATCGAACTCGGTACCCCTCACCTAGCTGCCACTTAATAAGACCGCTAGGCTATGAGGCCCCCAGTTCCGCAATTATAGCGTAAATAATTTTGGCTTAATAGCGAACAAATATCGACAAAAATTCTAACCTTTCACAGATAAAATATAATCCTTGGATTCATTGTTACAACTGTATATATGACATAATGATTTTATATACCACAGTGAAAATACCACAATTATTTAGATTTTTGCATTTTGAAGGCATTAATGTTATAACACAGATCTACAGCAAAGAATTGAAACAGTGGTTTATCTATTTAGTTACTATGTTAACACTTATTTATTTAAACAATCTTACATCTAGAAACAAACAAGATAACAATAAAAACTAATTTTACTACCTATAAAAGTACTATCAACAGTTCTTACAAACTGTAAATATGAGATAAAAAGGCGGGAAATATAAATGATAACTTATGCAAAATTTAAAGACAGCTCAGAGAAACTGCGAATATGAGAAGTCAGTTTCGGTGGAAAATGTATTAGCTAACTTAACTCACACATAGGACGGTTTTATGAAAGAGAATCGCTAACGGTTTAATAGGAAAACGAGAAAGAAATAATTATCGTAGGTATTGTCAAATATGACCATAGACATGTGACGGTGATGGCTTCCATTCCTTTTTTTTTTTTTTTGAATGGGATCTCGCTGTTGGCCTTTAGGGCCTTGACAGCTCAGCTCGGGCTGTTTTGGCGAGCGTAGCTCGACCAGAAAGGCTTCCATTCCGATGGTCCGAGCGCATTTTATATAACAGCTCCTGGGGCCTTAGTCAAGATGCCTTAACAGTAGTGTATGTAGAATGTCATAGACTAAATTTGTATGAAAACTTTTCGACACGAACTGTCAATTCCATACAAATTTACTGTTAAGGCATCTTGACTAAGGCCCCTAATCCGGCAATCATAGTTTTGCCATATTTCAAGTTATCGGCCTGTGAGAGTTGAAAACTATTATAGTCTAAGATCGCTATTAAAGGGTGTTGGTTCAAGAAAATTAAGTATTTTTAAATGCCAAGTTATAAAAAATGCCAAAACAAATTAAACAATGTTGTCAAATAATAAATACGAGTACATTAAAAATTACACGTCGAATTAAAAAAAATAAGTTATAAAATTCGTTTGCGACCTATTCCCAGTATTATTTACAGATCTATCGGTCAAGCCAGAAGAGTAAGGTTACAAACATTTTTAATTGTATATATTTCTTTAGATTTATAATTCGTTTTCTTCGAATGTCGGACCTAAACCAGTTTTGACACATGTCGTCGAGATCTAGAACATGGCGGTTTCCACACGAAGTTACGCTTAGCATTTTTCAAGTTTTAGATCTATCATGTCATGTTTTAAATCTAGCAAACAAATAATATATCCATAACAATAAAATATACAGTATTTACAATGTTCTTAACCTACATAGTAATAATAAAAATAATTAAAAAGAAAATTAAAACAAAGATAAAAAGTTTGGTCCCTGTGGCAGTGTACTTTTAACGCTGGCATTTTCTGACTCAATTTGAAGAAAATTGTAAATACTGTATTTCATAGTTATGTTTAGGTTTTAATATTAGATAACCTGATAAAAAAAATATTTCCATAGGAAGGAGTATTGAAACCCGTATACGAAAAGTCGTGATACAACGCACAGAAGGCTGATCACCTACTTGCCTATTAGTAAAAAACAAATGAGCACAAAACAGTTACAGATATCTGTGGCCCAGAAAAGTTTGTAGCGCCGCAGGAGTTTATTATGGAAGGAAATATGGCAATATTTTGTTTGTTATGAGCTGTGTAGTGGACACCCCTTATCACCTAGGGGTTGAAAGATAGATAGTAGTCAGACCTACTGAATATGCGTATAAAACTTTATAAAAATCGGTCAAGCCGTTTCGGAGGAGTATGGTAACTAACATTGTGACACGAGAATTTTATAAGATTTAATGTGACGGGTTGCAAGAAACACCTTGAGAAATTGTCGTAAACATACAAGAACCTGCTAGATATACGTAATCATAACTGCAAATAAAGTTAGTTATTTTATCTCGTATTATTAAACACCGAATATTTTTGTTTTACTAAAATCTAACTTGGACCTGCTTGAATAAGTTTGCGATTGCATTATAATTAACGTGGGAAAAAGATTTGACAATAGTCCTAAAATTTGACATTAACAAAAACTTGTTGATTATGAATAAAAATGTTGACAGTGTATAAATGCAGTAAAAATATTACGCATTATAAAAAAATATGATAGCGTTTGTTGCCTGTCATCAAGTTATTCGTTTTCCAAATTAAATTACATAATCCGAAATTGATACTAATAATTCACATATGAAACGACTAAACTACTAGGAGAGGTCATACATCGCAACAAGGTCATGAATAACTACATATTTATCGTGTTAACGAAAACTATCACGTTTATAGTGTTGACCCGGTTACCCTGGTAAACACATTATTTTCTTGGGTCTATGTTTCGTATTTCTCATAATACACTCTATTGCCATAGCAAGAGTTAATTGAGGTTCATTTACTTGATGCATAGCCGTGGCGATTGGGCCACGATTTCATCAGAAAAAAAATAAACCTTATTACAATGGATTAAGATATATTAAACGGTAACATCTGACATTGCAAGAGAACTAAAAAAATTATATAATTAATCTTTGAAGTCAAATATCGATAATTATGTTAAATATTTCAAGGTTTATATATATATAAACGCAAGTTATCGTATTATACAACTGCTTAATATTTATATACCCAGTGCTTGACAGTTTAACAAATATAATTTTGTTATTCAACTTCAACTTGAGTTTACTTTTAGTGTAAGATAATATTGATTCAGCATTCTATTTTAGTCTAATACATATTTACTAATCTAAATAATACATTTAAATTGCTACAAAGTGATTGGTTGTTACTGTTTTATTATTAAATGAGAATGCAAGCATGTGGCAATGCTGCCAATCGATCATACATAACCTATGCCAACGAACACCATGGTAAAATTTCATTTGTAGAGTGCTAATTTTAGTACTATTCACACACTACACACTGTCCAGCCCAAAAAAAATTTTTTATTCTTTACAAATTTTTATTTTTTATGCTGTATGCATACAAAAATAGATACAACCCCTAATTTTCACCCCCCTACGATCGACCCTTTTTTTATTATTGTAGATAGTTATTTTTATTGAAATAAAATAATATTTCCTAGAAATAATATACATGGGAACACAAATGTTTGCCGGGTCAGCTAGTAACACTTTATAAACAGGTCACAAGATTACCACAGACATGTATCGCCGGAAGACTAATTTGAAGGGGATCCCTTGGGAAATAGCGCAGAGGCCGCTTGTTGGATGCTACTTGTGTTTGCCGCCATTACCGACAGCAGTTTTTTTCTGTTGTCTATTACTATTGATAAATTTAAACTTATTTGAAATTAAATAGGCTTAAAACTCGAACTTAAAATAAAAGCATAAAAATATAAAATAGACTACGAAATTTAAAAATTAATACATGATTTTAAATTTAATCTAATCGGCCCGAAAAAGGCGTGAAATCAGTCGTTACACAATAGTTTTTTAGATATTATATATGAAAATGATACAATTTATCAAAAGATAATTAAATAGATCACTTTCAGTCTTTCGACTTAGCAACTAGACTTCGTTGATATAAATTAAAACCTGATGGAAGGATAGATTTATAGGATGCGTATGCGACCCTGTACCTTCTTAAATTTCTTGTGCCATAGGAATTATCGACACCGTTATCATGTAAAGAACACGCCCATGCGATGACACCATTATTAATGTACACATTTTTATAAATGAAGAAAATAAATATTATTTAAAAAAATCATACTACCTAAACAGCGACATCTTCAATTTGGTAGTATTTAATCTTTACGTTTACGTAAGAAAATTTTCGAAGGAAGATATACTTTCAAAAACCCAAGCGATTCAAAACCTTATGACTCAAACATAGATAACAGAAAGCTACAGATAACGTCGCACGATGACCCGGATTTAATTATGTTCTATACACAATGTCAATAATAAACAAAGACCTATATACTAGGTATAATTTTTATGAATCTGGAGGTTATATTACCTCCAATTCTTTTAACTAAAGTACTCTTTGTCTTCAGTCATATGTTCATTTATTTAACCAAATAAGTAGCCATTACGTCACCCCAATGCAGCATGTTTTTACACTTATAATACATACATACACACACTTACATACAGAAAAAGCAACACGACATTTATTAAAAGATAGAAAGATTAAAAATATAAAATACCTAACTATTACTACCACTATAGGAACTGACATAAGCAAACCTTTTGTCAGTTCACTGAACGGATATATATGAAGTTCGTTAAGTATTTTTCGAAAGGTTAGTTTTGGTTGAGGAATAGTAATGTTACTCTCTGGTGTAATATTTGTACATAGTTTGATTAAAAAAAACGACGGGTTGCCGGCAGAAGTGAAAACTTGAATATTAACGTTGTGCATTTTTGATATTTTGGAATGGTTAGGAAATAATTTTGCACGAATTGCTTTAATTATCTGTATATTAAAGTACTATTATTTATTTGATAGAATGCAATATTTATTTATTGCGCTATGGTTCACAAACATGACATTTTATATTACATTAAATACGCCGCGCCAGCTGTCTACTCTCCATCCGTCTTACGAATTTTCGATCAGGTCACGTGTCCTGACGCGAGTTTAACATTTTTACCCATTCCAAAAAAGTGTACAACGCCGCTAAAGTAGTTTTCACTTCAAAAAGGCAGACTACCTCCCTTAGTTAAAACGGTGCGACTATTCATTTCTTATGTCTCCCATATATCAAAATCTTTTTTGACATTCGTCGTTACTTGTCAAGTCTGAATAATCAAACACTAAATACACACTTATAGAGTGCGAATGCCTAACTCTAATTGTTAATCGTCCTGTTGATACACTTTTTGTTGCTACCATTTTTGCTCGGGAACTTTCTGTGTTACCGTAACGCCTTTCTAGTACCGATGTTATTAAAATAATTTTAATATTCTGAAGCTAACATTTATCTAATAATTTGGTTATTCGTAGTTCGAGTATTAACTCTATTTAATTTAAATAAGTATAAAATTATATCAATAAAACGGGCTTATTAGTGAATCGAAATACATAGATATAATTAATTAACAACATTGAAATTACCAATCTGTGATAAAAAAACAAGTTTCTTAGTGCAACTTTTATATCAAGTACCTTACTGATAATTTTGTTCTCTGTCATTTATTTAAAAAGGGGGCGTCCATAAATTACGTGAGGTGTTTAAGGGGGGGAGGGGGTCTCGGCAAATATCACGCAATTTTTTTCTGAAAAAAAAAAAATTTAGGACAACGGTTGACCCTAAAGGCCATCTCTGCAACTTCCCGCTAACTCCATATCTAAACGCTCAACATTTCACTTATTTTGTTTTAGTCGTATTTTTTCTTTTTTCAATAACAATCCAACGCGTTTACGTAAGAAACCCACATTTTGAAAAATCTCACGTGAGATTGGGGGTTGGGGGAGGGGGTTGAATAAAATCTCACGACATCTCACCAGGGGGGAGGGAGGTACAGAAAATTTAAAAAAACACCTCACGTAATTTATGGACGCCCCCAAACGAAAGTACCTATGGTAATGAATTCAAAACGAAATTAAAAATGAAACACTGCACTGGTGATAGATGATATAGATAGTCGTAAATAGATAGTCTCGCTATTTATACAGGTACGAGTACATTTATGTAGTTGTGAAGTTAAAAGCTTGAATTAAAGTCTTGTACATTCAGGATAATAAATCAACAACAACATAATGAAGAAAACATGGGGCAGAGTGGCCATAGAAAGGCCAGAATGGAGAAGATTGGAGGACACGCAAAAGTGGAACAAAAGAACAATCTACGAAAAATGAAGAAAATACTGTCATGTCCGAAAAGTTATAATAATAAAAAACATCCAGGGTACATGTTTTAATTTTACTATATCTGTTAAGTAATAATACGTTTTTTACATCACAATAACACGTAACATGAGAAAAATAATATAAAAGTAGAATAAGAAAGTAAATGGGCGGTCTTACTGCTGAAAAAATCCTCAAGACAATTTTTCATTATTAAAGACAATTCACCCCGAGACCCATGGGTACTAACCACTAGACCAATATGAGTCGTCAGAAAATTAAATAGTACTAGACCGAAGACGACGTAATTTTAAAAAATATAGGTTTATTCTATACCTAATTAAAGTTATAATAACTTGTATTAGAAGTAAACAAGTTGACACATTAATAGGTATTATATGAGTACCTCGCTAATGATAGTTATCTAAAATATCTTATTTTTTTTAAAGCGTAATTTAGATAACATATAATAATTAGATAGTTAATTCTGATATGAATACTGAAATCTTAAGCCTAGATAAATAATAAACATTGACTTGTAAATATTAAGTTGTATTGATTTCCATTGCGTCGAATATTTATTAATATTTTTTTTATGGGACAGGAGGCAAATGAGCAGGCACTTTGCATAAAGGGATTACCGCCGCCCATAGACACCTAAAACGCCGAGGACTACCAGATGTGTTGCTCTTGACTTTTCAGGGATTGGTACGCTCATATCATGAAGGCCCCGAAGTCGTATCGGTTTGGAAATACGTCTCTTGGAAGCTGACTCCACATAGTGGCCTAATACTACAACACTTATGGACTTGCATCTGCCCGCGTGGTTTTCAACTTAGGCATTCTAACAAGATTTCGAGCCCTTCAACATTAATCGTTACATATCAGAAATGTTGCGACTGCGACTGGTAAGCGGTCGCAATTGCTGGCAGTGCCTCGGGCGCGTACGAATTTACTCAGAGAAGCACCATTTAGGTACGCGTGTCTTGCGCACCCTAAACACTATTGCTTGTGAGACGGATATATTTAGTTGTACACTGGGTTAATTCACAAGATTTGCATTATTTATAAGTTATTAAAAGGTTTTTTATGTTTATATTATGTTTTTAGTAAGTATAGTTTTCTATTGTATTAGTTTTTTGTAAAAATAGGAAATAAGGAAAATAAATAAATTTACCAAAACCATAATAAATTATACATTTGAACCTACCTTAATCACATATCCTAATCGATTAAAATATCACGCAGACAACGTCAGTCGGATCCGCTTGTAATATAATATATTAAAAAAATTGTAGTGTGATATGGGTTAGTGATTCTACAAAAATAAGTTGTAAAAACTAGGTTTTGATTTAAACGTGGCCGTAAAAAGTGCGTACCTATCTTAAAAGATTGCGAGTCCTCTGGCAATGTGATCTATGGTCTATGGTTGGCGGTATTACCTAACACAAGGTGAGCATTCTGCCCGTTTGCGTTTGTTCTAATAAAACTAATATGTAAGTTTCTAGTCCCATAGATACAGTTTTTTTTACAATTGAAATGGGCAGGTCATATTGCTAAGTCTACAGACCTATGTAACTCTATAGCGTTGACGGGAATATATAGTAGCAATAAGGCCGCCGCGCCAGTTGCCCCATGTTTATCTTTTTTTAAAGGTCATTAATATAATGTAAATAAATAACTAAGCCACTCATTTGAAGGGATCTCAAGGTAAGAGAAATGTGGGAAGACTTCAAAAGCGATTGGCTAACGACATAATAAAATTGAGGAAAAGCAAAATAGATCTAAATAGAAAGTTCAGGAGAAGGCCTTTACCGAAAAGGGGTCAATGCTAAACAACAATAAAAATAACATAATCAAGTTTTTTTTTAAAGTGGCTCTTCACGAACATCATATTTTAACATTACGATCTAGCGTAATTTAAGAATAATTTATTTATTAGTAATCTTACAGCTAAAATGTAAATAAGCTTTTCATTGTTTAAAATTAATAATAATAAAATGTCTAAATATAGACTAAAGTAGACGGAAGTAACTATTGATCAACTCAACTAAGTAACGACGTAACATAATACGCGAGTAGTGCAATAATGTCTTATTTATTTTGGTCTTGAAGATGGGTTATTTATAAACAAGATAATACATAAGAATAAAAAGTTATGCAAAGACAAAGATAACAAAGTTTTTTAAATACGCACCCGTTATATTTGGGTGTGAAAATAAATGATTTACTTATTTATTTTATTCATGCTCTCAAACATCATACATGTTAAAACGAGGAAAATCAAAGACTATCAAAATCTAATTGAGGAAATAATATGTTAGAAATATGATATACACGTGTAAAATGACATGAGAGCTACTACACCCCTAACGCCCTCCTCCCCTACCCCGCAACCCCCAATTCGGGTTACCGCTTTCTAAATTGTTACCCCAAATCCATGCAACTTCCTTGCAATCAAGTAGCCCGCGATATCGCAGCATAGCAGCGATGGGACGTTTGTATCCAAAAAGTTGCATTGTAAATACATACAGTCAAAACCGTTTACGACGACATCGTTTAGAACAACATACCGGTTATTTTGACCGAAATCAAAGGTCCCGGCTGAATTCTATTAGAATAAAAACATTTGGTACTTACATTCTAAAGGTTATAAACATACAATATGCAACGAATCGTTGTGTTTTCACTATTAATTTTGGTGAACCTCGTACATAAAATAATTCTATGTGCACTAGCGATTAAACTAGGCCTAGCCTGTATCTTAAACGCTAGTTCCGTCCAGTGTCTTTAACAAGTTGGTTAGGTTGTTTGTCATTAGATATTTATACGGGTTATATTTTTATTGTTTATAAAACTAAATGAGGGTAGAATCTAAAAAAAAATGTTGCAATTGGTTAGACTATAGTAAACTTCGACAAATATTTTTTAAATCTTGTGGATGAGAAACTTGAATTTGAGATATGAATTTATTGTCGTTATAATTTATATAATTACGGAATCTAAAATTTAGTATTAAGATTTTATATTTAATTTACATTTCAGCACACTCTTAGGACTGAAGTTAGATATTTTAAAAAGGAAAATTTTATTATTTTACATTAGTAAACAAGTTTTCTATTTAGGTTACGGTTACATATTAGGTTACGACTATCGGTTTTTATGACCAATGAATAGTTCCTTCGATATCGTTATAACAGATTTTAACTGTATTTATACTTCCTAGATAATCATGAAAAGCAACGTGTACTTAATTCAGGTAATTGCTCTACGGGTACTTCATGCAACGTTGACTATAAAAATTGTTCCATATCAAATCCGGATCTTTTCGTTGTTCCGATTGACATTGAAGAAAAGACAACAAAATAAGCCAAGACTATTTTAATTAACTCTGCAATTATTTGAGGTAAATATAAGTAAGTTTTTGTCAGTTACTAAGTAATATTATTTTAATTTTTAACAACACAGTTCGTGGTAGAATAAGAATGTGTTTAATAACTTTAATATTGTTATGCTTACCGCAGCTTCACCTGCGTGGATACTGTATTTTCGGAAAGTTTTTGTGCGACCTCTTCAACAATCATCATTAAATTTTAGTAATTTACATAAAACGATACTAAATTATACACCTAAACTTGCTCATGAATCACACTAGGCATTGGTTGAAATGGTACAAAAATCCGTTTGATTTTTTTTTAAATATACCGATACTCGATTTCCTATTAAACGTTTGTAACTCTGCTATTCCTAGGATGAATGTTAGCTCAAAAAATATTGGAATAATTTGATTGCTTTAAATAATAGAATAAAAATGTGTTTATTCATTTGACAACAATTCATTATAATGTGTTAGATTTGGGAACCCTTTTGAGTAAAAAATTGTGTCAAATACCTGTGTATGTGTAATCACATATTTATAGTTTGTAAGAATTCTATTAGCAATAGAATATATGTATTAATTATTAGCAATAGTTATTATCTAAGCATAAAGCACGCTATGTTTGCCTGTTAATTAGTTTTTTTTTGCTTTCATTGTCATACACGTTAGCAAACGTTTAATCATAAAAAAAAATTATGTAAAAACGAGTATATCGCATATTTTTGAAAGTTGGAATATGAAAAAAAAAACGTGTTTACTAAATATAATATAGTAACATGGCCTACCAAGGGTATATATAAAAAAATACCTAATTGAAATTTATATTACTCATTTTGTACGTATTCAATGACCTAATTAATTGCCTTAAACATTATATTTTTTGACTCATTGGTCTAGTGGTTAGTACCCCTGACTGCGAATCCATGGGTCCCGGGTTCGATCCCCGGGTGAGACGAACATCGATGTAATGAGCATTTGGTGTTGTGCTTAGGTCTTGGGTGTTTATATATGTATTTATTTGTCTATCTATCTATAATATGTATATACGTTGCCATAAAACAAGCTTCACCAGCTTAGCATGGGACTAGGTCAATTGGTGTGAATTGTCTTTAAAAAAAAATATATATATTCATTTTTACGTCAACTGATATTCATATTTTTATGTTTTAGTAAAAAACATTGAATCTTGTTTACCTTCAAATGCGTGGGTAGTACGAGCACTTAGCTCAGTGAACAAGTTATTCAATGGTGAAAATTACGAAAAACCTTTTAACTAGCATTCTTCAAAGCGATTTGTAGGATACTATTTGTGTATATACTTTGTATGGTTTTGTATAATCATTGAACATAGTAAACCTATCCGTAGCATAAATGATTCTAGCGTCGTTTGGGTTAATAGCTATCTATTAGACAGGGTCAGATAGCAGACAATAATACGGCATGTCAGTAAACGTAGTACCTACCTAGATAAGCTAATTACTCTTAGAACTCAGTACTTAAATAATTGCTTATTCAAATTTCAGTGATCACAATATGTTAAAAGCAAATAACCTTGGGTTCAAACTTAAATGACCGCCGTGACTCTGCCGTTTTAGTAAATATTCATATCCTAATTAAATATGTATATCAAGTGTACTTACCCAGTATTTGCAGAAAGCTGTCCTCCAGCCGGATTGTTGAGGAGAGGAGGTAGTCGGTCCCCTCCAGCTCCGTGGGTGAGAGAAGTTCGCTCCGCATTTTGCCACTTATTCACTTAACTATCAGTTCAGTTTAGAAACACATACTAGGTGTTGTATATAACTAATTACACTAAACAACTTAAACTTTATCATAAAAAATAAAGGCGCGTAGGAGCGGCGTGCGCGCCGTTCGTAAACTCGATTCGACTCGCGCACAGCTGATTCCGTAGTCTTCACTATAAATAAGCCATTGCAATTCAACACACAGTTTACTTATTACACAGTGGTACAATTTGATAAAGATAAGAACTGTGTTCGTTGTATAACTATATAATAATCTGTGAAATCTACTCTAATCTAACTTTAAAGGCTTATCACACGCGGTACTTTTAATCTATAAATTCGTGCTTGTGTACGATAATCATTTGTATGTGTAGATAAAAGTTTCGAATACTTAAGTCTTATTAATTTAGAGATTTTGAAATTGTTGACAAGATATATTTTTATAAAGAGTCAGTTACCAACCCAATTATTATTAAATATTTTATCCAATTTAATATTTATTATTGTACGCGTTGAGTTCCATGACGAGAGTCGAACCTTCGATACCCTTCCATATTGACCAAGAAACGGCATTGGCTCAATTCCAATATAAAAATGTATCGCAATAATAACATTCAATGTAGCGTATTAAATTATATTAATCCAGAATTCTTTTCATTACAATAATGGCCATGCTTCAGAAATTTGAACAAACATGATGATTAACTATTGTTACATCTTCATAACACTAGTATTATGAAAGTGGAACACG
Source organism: Pieris napi (assembly GCF_905475465.1). Classification (NCBI taxonomy): domain Eukaryota; kingdom Metazoa; phylum Arthropoda; class Insecta; order Lepidoptera; family Pieridae; genus Pieris; species Pieris napi. The sequence goes on along the minus strand of NC_062235.1, from coordinate 3,391,428 downwards.
TAAACTAACATTTGTCACTCCTATTATAATCGTGGTGATATGAACCCTATGTATTTTCTTTTACGCTCTTGTGTAAATAATTGATAAAATTTCTAATTCTATAAATTATAATTATCAATATATTCTTATAAAATAATGTCAATTCGAGGCTAAATTTGTTTAGAATCGTATCTATTTGAATAGCCAAATGATATAGATCTTATCGTAGCTAAAAATTGGGACAAAAATATTTCTTAATCACACGTAATCACACAGCTACGTCAATAAAATTAAGGTCGTTTTTAAGTTTTGATAATATAATCCTATGTTAGAATACTAAACTTAGAAACAATACGATTTCGTATGGAAATATTTTAATATAACTAATGAAATGATTATTAAATGTAGTAATGCAGCCATCGCAATTCACGTTTTATGTTTTGCCTACTGTATAAAGTTACATTATTCGAGTTATCCAAAATCTTTTACAGATTTTTTACAATAATATTTTTTTATAAAGTATAAACCTGGGAAACCTGTTAGTGTAGATACTATTGTAATTTATTTTATTGACCTTTTATATTGTTTGAATAAAATTTATCACGTAATAAAGATTTAATAAGTATTTTTTTTAGTATTTTGTTATATGGTTTCCTGCTTCAAAATATTTTAAAAATCTGTAACCTGTAGGTATACTCGTACGTAGTTATAGTATAGTACTATAATCAATAGCACTATACCATACTATACTGCATACCAATGACTTGTAGAACATCGACAAGATTCATTGCTATGCCGACATAATGAAGACAGAATATTTCGCTAAGTGTACTAGTGTAGTGGAGAGTGTTCTGAAGAAGTGTTTGAGCTGATCCCTGCTGCCTCGTATCATTCCCACACCGAAATAATTTCTAAGTTTCATGTGCATCACCTGGAAGTCCACAGTCCGATTATCTAGGCATTTCCTTTCCATTTTTGGAACCAGAACCTGTGGCTGTGGAATGGTCTTCAAATGGAGGTTTTTCCTGGGAGATACGATATAAAAACTTAAAAAAGGGCATACACCTCTCTTATAGACCAGCAACGCACTCTCTTACATGGGTTGCACTTGTCTTTTATGGTATCTCCGTGATTCGTTTGACCCCATTAAAAAATTGGAGTAATGTATTTAAATCTGTCTTTAATACTACTTTCGGACGTAAGCAAAGGCCAATTTATTGATAAGTAAGTAAACATTTTTAGCAAATTATCGATACATTGGAATTTCCAATTTGTGATATGATTATACAAAGATCAAAGTCCTGTCTATATAAAACCATAGATTAAGGTGGCATAATTTTAGGTTATGTCTACTTTATGCTCTATAAGCATACTTAAACACACAAATACTGTGTTTATGAATTTGATAAATCAAAGCAAACATCTGAACACACAGTAGCAACTTGACGACGCCAGTAGCGAGTGCATTGACCCTTAAAATGTCTATGACGTATAGTCTTCTAGTTTAGGCTTTAAAATCAAACATTATTGCTAATTCAAGTTCATCAGCATTTTATTGAGTTTCTTTTAGGTTAGGACACCCACTAGAAACCTGGGAAGATTGGAAAATAGTAGCAAAAATGAGAGACAGGTGGTTTTTGGAAGGTACCTTGACTCCTTTGGAGGTCGTGTAATCTACATTAATATCATTATAAAGATGATTGCATGTTAATCTGTTGCTGTCTGTTTGGATTACACTATCGTAAGTTACAGACCCTAACGAAAGGTGGGAAAGATCAATAAAAATTCCTAAATATATATAGGAATTTTTATTGCTGCGGAATCTTTTAAAAAAATAACAAAGAGTTGAGCTACAGTTTTATAGAAGACATCAAGATCTACAAAAGTCGGTGTTACCAAATGTCTAAAAAAAAAAAACCATTTAAGTCGAGTAAAGCTGGAACCGTAGAGTACAGCTAGTACGTAATCTAATAACATTAACATAAATTCATGTTACTTAAATTATACTCCTTGATACGTGAGAAAATGCCTAAAGCGTCTCAGATCATACATTTATTAAACAATAAAGATTTAGCGTACTTATAACAATTTTTATTATACAAAAACTTCAAGGTAACTCCGGTGACCTTCAAAGATTTTCGATGTTTAGACGTTAATTAACATGGACGACAGGTTTGGAGGTACACAAAAAATAAAACAAAAAATGATTATAAACGATTTATTACGTCATACACATAGGTAAACTAATAAGGCACTTATTGCATATTGCAACTTTAATGATTTTTAAATGGCAATAATTTGTACATGACAATTGGCACTTGGAGATTAGAATCTCGATATAAAAATATATTACTAAACACTAAGATTAATTCACGGACGGAAATTTGCTAACTTAATGATAAATTTAAAATCATTTAAATTTGATTTATCAAATTACATCAATTGTAGAAATACACATGACTAAAACATCGTAAAAAACTTATTTCATAATAATTACGTTTCGTATTATAACCGATGTAACAGATACATTCTTTATTTTATATTAGTAGAAGTAATATTTTCTTTTTACATACAAAATATTATAATAGTAAATCTGTTATCGTGGGATATTGAACATGATTTTTGCCTTTTAAATTTCAGGTTTCAAGAAGGATCATTTATTTTTTTATGGGACAGGAGGCAAAATAATGCCGACCTTTTTAAGGAATGGTACGCGGATTTGATGGTGCAAAGTAAAAAATTCTTACTTTCTACATGTAATGTTATAATAAATATTAATAACATTCCTGAATTTTTAAATTAAATTCATAGATTGAGATTCAATGTTTAAAGGTTAAAAATCAATAATAAGTTACGTTAAAATATCTCATATTCATAAAAAATTAATTCGCCGTATTGCATCATTAAAAGTAAAGAACTCAAATCTCTTCTTCACACAGTAAACACAATAACAGAATGAGAAAGAATGCTTGATTTAAGCGTGCAATGAGTCTGAATAAGCTTTTATGAATAGTGGCTATTCAAAAAAAATTGCCGTAAATTGTACTGTGTTTAGTCTAAACTCTTTAATCAAACTCTTTCAAACGGTGTAAAGTTCTCACCTTTAGTTGGTTTGCCGATATGATTTTACACTATATTTACGGAAACGATAGCAACAAAACTTTAAATAGATATTCGAGGTTTATAGTATTTTTAAGAATAATACGTAAATGTGGATAGCTTAGACTAAAAAAAATGATGTTTTAATTAAGAACACTATTCATTGTGGATTATGGGAAAGGGCTATTTGACAGAAAAATAATTATTGGAAGTATTCCAAGTTTAAGTAGTCCATAGTTTAAAATAGTGATTTTATACGTCAGTCACGTGACACAAAACGGTCACAGATTAGTCGACGGCGTATCATGCCAGTAAATAATGTCTTCACTTGTCTAAAATTCCATTGGAGTTATAATTCGGAGACTGTTATATCGAAATATAAGTGTGTTCGTTTAATATAAGAATGACAATTAACACGTAAAAAACTTGACGTTTGTTTGGTGCGACGCCATCTTGTTTTGGCGGGTTATTCAAATTATGTATATTTGACATTTTAAAGCAAACTTAACAAAATGAATATATGTATAATGAAGGTTACATAAACGCTAATGAATAATTTGAAATAGTTTTTAAATCTTGTCAAATAGCCCCTTGTAAAATGTAACATAGATTCTCAAAAAGGGTAAGTCCAGATGGACGGGTAATGGAGATAAATTTTATACATGATAATGCAATCATACTTTATGTATTTGTCATGTGTATTAAATTTTGTGAGTTAAATCGACACATTAGACAAAAGTCCTATACAATTTTATCTATTCTATGCTTCGAAGTTCTTATTAAAAGTTAAATATTAATAATACAAGTTAAGAGTTTGTTTCGAATCTCTTGATTTTTACTTAAATCTATAAATTAACATAATAACTGGATTTGTGAATATTGAGTATAAAAAACGTAATTTAAAAAAATCCAATAGAAATTGTTGTTGGAACCTAATTAGGATCTTATCCGAAATTATAATCTCATCTTGAATATAAATTACAGTTGAAAAAAAAATATTTTACACTAACACTTTCAATTTGATTTACGATTTCTAGAGCCTTATTCATAAACACTTCGGCCAGTGTTTTAAATCGTATCTCCAGTCACAATCTCGTTTTGAGTACTGGTAAATATGTCAAAGTTTATATATAAAAGAGCGATTGACAGCTAATGAAACTGGTTAGAATTTTTAGAGATGGGCAATTCATTATCAAATATGTCTTCGTACAGAAAATTCAGTCCCTCAGTAATCTTTCGTCTCTTTCTATCAAATAGTGTATAAACTGTGATGAGAGAGAGAAACGGTACAATTACACTATTTTCTAGGCATTTCAGATTCCAGTATTAGCGCCAACTAATTTTTACATCCTATAACGATTATTTTTATAGAACGGGGTAAATGGGCAGGACACAGCCGCCCATGGACACGTACATTGACAAAAGGCTCGCAGTGCGTTGCCATTTAAGAATTCGTACGAATATAATTCTTGAACGATATAACTATTAGCTCGCACAAAAACATTGCTCATTTTACATTGTAATTAATAATCAAAAATATTATCAAGAAATTATTTTTTTTTGTCTCATTATCGTTATTAATACGTAAGTATATCTTGTGAATGGCTAAATAGGTCACAGTAAAATTAAAGCTTTCTACTTATTAAAACTTAATTGATACTTCAAACAGATTGGGCGTCTACTTCCTCTCCATAGTCGAGATCGTCGTAACTGAGGTCGTCATCTACCGCAGTTTCCGCAGTCTCTATACCACCTGGACATGCCAGACATCTAGAAAAAAATATATTAGAATTAGATTTTGCCCTGATAAATTCCTATTCATATTTTTTTATACAGAACTGGACAGACTCCAAACAATGTTGAGTGAGATCCGGTCACGCCTGTCGGAGATGCCTAATTAACCGCCGCTTAAATGAACCTATGCTAAATGATAAAGGGAAGATGAAAGAAGTCAAGGAGTTCCACATCTTTGCTGTGTTTACAAACACGATAGCTTCAATGTGCACAAAAATATTAAAGAAATATTGGGACTTAAGTGCAGCAATTTAACTAGCTTAGCCGATACAAACGGGCAGCTACTTTTTAGTATTGAGGCCAAGAAGGATAGATGGTTGGAATACATATCAAAAATGTTTGAAGACCCAACAAGACACCTCGCAATGTCCTTAACTGGTAAAGATACTGGCCCACCCATAATAAAAGCAGAAATTTTATATGCGTTAAAATCGGCTAAATTGGGCAGAACCCCAGGCCCAGATAACATCCCAGTAAAGGTCGTTTAACTCTTGGAAGGGGAGAACATAAACTTACTGAAACGATTATTCAATCACATTTACGACACAGGTGACCTCCCAACCGAGTGGCTAAGATCTATATATACTAACATAAAAAAATAGAATATAAACTTACATGCAAAGGTTGTATCAATACAATTATTCATAATTTATTATTGTTAATTTTAAAATGTATATTTAGCCTGTATGGTCTGCACGGCTACAGGTACTAGTGGATTTTATTTATTAACTAGCTGACCTGGCTAACTTCGTTCCGCCCTACAACCTTATAATATCGTTGTTACTTTAATTTAACTTATTTTAGGATTTCATTAATGTTAAATATTACATTAATACAACTTTTTTGCAAATACAGAAATGTTTTATTGCTTGCCATTGCGAAAGAAGAATGGCAGTTTTACACATTAGGCATCTTCTCTCTAGCGTCAATATGGCGATACTGCATGTTAAGCACTTTCTGATATCCAACATCTTTTGATCAGGATCAAAGCATGGTTATGCATCTCCTCATTCACCTCAAGATCGGAATTTCTTGAACTGACACGAATTCGACGTAAAATGATGTGTAGTTTTGTCAACAGATGGCACCATATGGTTTTTGCATTCGTAAAATTAATTAATTTATTTATTGTTTTTCGATAACTTATCCGATATTTTATTGCTTATTCTGCTATTCGGGACGGAAACCAATCCAACAAATCAAAAACCATGGCAATCGGTCCAGCCGTTCTCGAGTTATAAGTGTTGTAACAAACACGACTTTCTTTTATATAGGTATATAGATTAATTAACGTACACCACCTTATATACTATACAGTGTGACAATTACAGAAAACATAAAATTTACAAAACATAATAAAAATATTAAGTATAAATTTTAGTAATTACGTATTTAAGGAGCTTATTCGCCTAATGCGGTATTCATAAATGTTTAATAAGTCTTATGTGTTACACATTTGGACGCCATATTTTTAAATATTTTCTTTAATAAATTTGTTTCAAAAGTCAAGCGCCTATAAATATTATTTATATTTAAAGATTAATAATTAGTTTAGCGACACCTGCGCATGTAATATAATATGTTATGTACGTCAGCGTATGTTAATGCAGGAGTGGCCTTGTGGCGCAGGTGTCTGCTTTGTATTCCATATTACGGAGATAAACACGATATATTTGAATACCTAATTTATAAGATTTTAAAAGAAAATGCACTTCATAAAACGCTTTTTAGTTGGATTATAAAAACTGTCTATTACCTTTCTTGACTTATATATTGTAAATGTCACAAGTTCTTGTTCTTATTATTTTTTTGTTTATGAAATTAAGTATTTTTTTTATATCAGCAGGCCTTATTGAATTTAGTCACAGTTTTCAATGATCACCGAAACATTGAATTAAATTTTTTTGTTTTAGCAATATTTTATAAACATATTTTTTTTTTAAATGACAACTACACTGTCAAAACGATAAAAATAAGGTGATTGTAGGAATGTTGCTGAATTATATGGCTATTAAACAAATATAATTATTATTTTTAGCAGGAATTGTTTAATTCGCTTAGCTTCGTAGTGAACACAATAAGGTGTCCCATAGAAACCATATTACGCAACAAATATAGTGATCATTTTATTAATTGACTTATCAAACTAAAATAATAATTATTTTTTTAAGTAATCAAACCAAGCTGGGCCATAAATGTTCTATATTACGTTAATTAGAAAGTCTAACATACATTTGTTTTATTATTTATACAGAATTTTTCTATAACCTAAACCATCATTTTATCAGCTAAGCTTCCAGTATAAAAAGCCTCTAGAATGTTCTACATGCCCTACAAATATTCCGTATTGTTTCCACTTGCGTATTAATAGAGTGGCCTTACGATTTCGCGTAATCTATTAACATCGATTGTTTATAATACCGCGAATTGTGAAATCTTACCTGCTCTCCTTTATCCCGTAATTTATACATTTATCACCCACGCACTCGCAGCATCCATCGTGGAACCATCTGGAATTCATAACAATAGCGTTACAACATATTCAACCTTGTTTTCTGTTGACTAAAACACTAATTTATTTAGTATTTATGTTAACGTAAAATTGTAAAAACCGTTAGATTGTAATCTATCGGTTATCGGTTATCGGTATTCGGTAGATTGTACTACACTAACTTAGTTATCATTCAAACTTCTTTGGTCAATTACAGATTAATTTTACTTCCCAACAAGTTCATATAACTACCGAATAATAATACGTTAAATTGCAAGCAGTATGTTGAGTTGACAATCTTTCGACAGTTTACAATCTCGCGAGATAGATTACAATCTAACGGTTTTTACAATTTTACGGTGACATTTATACATTATAAATATTAAATCAGTTTTAACAAAATCTCATCTCTCTCTTTTAATTGCACCGTAAACACAATTGTATAGAAGGAGACGAAGAAGTGCATTATTTAAAAGACTGTAATTAAACTGTTTTAGTCTTAATATTGTCTTCGATTGACATAACCTTTACACATTTCATGAAAAAACTGTTTTTAATGGATTAAAGTTATGTATTATTATAAATTTACAATTATTTAACATAATTTTAAATAATTGTAAATTTATAATAATACATAACTTTAATCCGTTAAAAACAGTTTTTTGATTTAGTCTTTATAAGGGAGTAGAAGTCATTATAACAGTTTAAAAAATATAACAGAATAAAAATATTAAATTTATACTCATAACTTTTATATTATTAAAACCAAGACATATTAATAATGGGTGTAATTGCATTTAAGCACAACTTATGGAATAGAATTTGTAATATTTTTAATTAAATAAATGTGGAGAAATTAAATTCTTTCAACTGTTAACCAGTAAGTAAAGAGTGTCAGTAAGTTTTTTATCTACAAACAACATAGACAAGACAACACATTTAATCAAGTTTTGTACATTTTTTCAATATGTTTCTGACATATAAGGGCTATTTATCTAAATCTTATTTTTTTAATTTAATTGTTTAATTCAGAAAACAAGGTTCCATAACAATGTTAGTAAAATTACAGCTTAATACCTTAAATCTAAGTGTTAGTATGTTTACATTAATTCATTATTATTGATACTGGTTTTTATTTTTACCTATTTCATAGAATACATTACCTAAAGCTATTGGAGCCCATTGATCTGCAAGAGGCCTTACACTTGGAACAGGACATGCATTGGGACATATATGCCACAGTACAGTTAAAAGTGAGAATATCACGACTAACTGGCTCCGAATCTTGTTCCACACTTTCTGTAATTTAACAACAATGGAAATGTATACAAATAATAATTTTAAGCTTTAAAAATAATGTTGAACATTATACATTGTTCTTATTCACATGTGATTTTCTAATGAACATTTCATAATAAGTAAATAATAGTACTTGAATAAGTAAATAAACATAAGAATAAGAAGATAAAATATGTAAAGAAGAATGAAAAAAAAACTAATCCCTAAACAATATTGTAGAATGTTAAAATGGTTGGCTATGCCACATATTATCTTTTTATAATTTCCTGGAAAAGTATTATAGTATTTCTCAGAAAGCTTTATCAAAAATTGTCAACTGTAAAAGTTTTAGATAACATTCAATATAACTGTATGGCGTAACAAAAAAAAACTGTAAAAATTGGACCTTTAGCAGGTAGTTTAAGCATTCCTTAATGAAATGACTCATCAAAGGTAACTCAGCAGGGGATTTCTGAGAACTATTAAACATGGGAAAATGATAATTACTGTTTAGGCAAGATAAAACTATTAAAATTTGATACCTATTTTACATGTTTTTAAATAAAATTAGCATAAATTAGTTTTTCAAGTCAATTTCTCAAGTAGCTTTTTTAAGCACAAGATTGTCACAAAATTTCTGAATAAGTTAATACATAAATTTTAAACAGTTTACATCTGTAAACTTATTAAAGTAAATGTTAATCAACGGATATCATAAAACACAATTTTGTAAGAATTGTGTGTGCCCTTTAAATATATCTAAATAAGTCCATTCCCCTTTAAATAAATGTCAAAGGTAAACAATACTACACACCATCACATCACATCTCTCTATGCATTAGCTAAATGTAATTATAGAAATAGAACTATAAAAGAAGAGTTAATATGATTAGTACTTCTAGTAATAATAAATTACTTACGGAGATGATACACCAACTGCCTCTCTGCAGCTGGTTGGAATGCAGAAATATCAAGGTCTACAGGGTATGTTATGGACAACCATCTTTGCTGAGGGTCAGATTCACCAGTTAGGGCTGCAAACAAGCCTGGTACATTGTCTGGTAACTCCTCAACATATGATGCTTTTGAAAGCTCAGTTTGAGTGTCATTTGGTTTAGGACACATATCTGTAACAAAAGAAATAAATGAGTCTCATTAACACATTGAACATGTACATTTGGAAAACTATTGACATTACTATTGCAAGTGTTTCACAATTATAACTATAATTACTGTTTAAAAAATCAATTCAAGACATAATATTATTACAACAGAAGTTATTTAGATAACATATACATTATTTTATACACTTAATGTAACATAAACTTACCAACACAGCTGCAGCACTCATAGTACAATGTGCTGAGGCAATTGAAGCACTCTTTACAGCAAGTACAATCTTTGAGATCACATTTGCAAGATTGAGTAAGCATACACTTGGAAACAACACTTGCACATATTGCTTCGTTACAAGCGTATATTATGGGCACAATACATAAAAATGCAAAAATAACATAAAACTTTAATGCCATTTTTAGGAACACTTAATAACTTTGTATTATAAATATTAGTCAATTTTAATGTAACGATTTGTACTGTTTTTAAACTTACACCCTTTGGTGTAGGAATAACTAAGTTACGTATTCTATAAAAACAAAGTAGCTATTAACTAATATTTATAAATTCATCAACGTAAAAGTTTTGACGACCTTCCAGCTTCGCGTTGCTACAGAAATGTGAATTGTCAAGTAAACTATAAAACTTGACGCACGGGCGGCGCACCCCAGTCCCCACGCACTAGAATAACTCTATAATACAGTAATACACAGACTCCACAGTTGGCTGCTACCGATTGTGGACAGACTACTGATTTCTTATAATTTGTTAAGTGTGATCTCGCAAATGTCATTTGAAAATGAACAGTTTGTCAATTACGAATGCCTTCGCGCACGGCGGTCCAAATGGTAAATTTAAAATTTTTCAAACTCTCTGTATATCATAATTAAAAATGATATTTGAGTTATCAGTTAACTCGTATAGTAGTGCTATATGAGTTAACTGATAAATTATTCTATATTAAAAATTAATAAGCGTACGTCTATGTAATGAATAAAGAATCGCGAGTTAACGTATATTTTAGCAGAATATGGTACATATTAAGTATATATTTATATTGAATAGTTTGTCAGTTTGAAGAAATGTTCGATATGTATTTTGAATGTTTGTTATTATTTGTATTGTAAATACTCACATTGTAAAACTTACGATGTGAGTATTTTCCTATTAAAATCATTTTTTATTTTAATCATTGTTTAAAAAATGCATCTTTTTTCATTTTTTTCTATGAAGCCTGAGCTAAATGATAAACCACTTTTAATCCATATTATCTTTATTATTTACTTTATCAAAATATTATTATTTTGTGTTGCGTTGCGATATTCACATGTTTGCGTAACTTTCTACTATCATTAATACAATTGTTTGGAAGCAAGATGGTAAGACAAAGTTAAATTTACAAGTATATTATTTTTTATTATATCATACAAATTTTTAATTATATTTTTTTAGGAAAAGTTATTTACCTTAATAACTTTTGCTACATGTTTAATAGTAACTAGTGCTTACAAAAATCCGTACTTTGCGGAAAGAAGGTCGGTGATAGTTCACCTCTTTGAATGGAAATGGGATGATATAGCTTTAGAGTGCGAACGATTTTTAGGTCCTCGTGGGTTCGGAGGCATTCAGGTATGTAGATAAAGGTATAATATAGAATCATAACTACTATTAAAATAATATTGATAATTAAGATTATTTTTTCAAGAGATGTATTTTGGAACGAGAAACATATTTACATCAATAACCATGCTTTCACCGTCATATATTCCGGATACTCCAAAATCCAGTCCCTCTAGTATACGGCATCTACGTAAAAATACTTAGAGTCCATAGAAACTTTATTAACTATAAAGTTATACTTCCTCGACACTTAATCGGCGTCGACTTTACGAAATTTTCAACAAACTTGCCTAGCCAACATTCAGTGGCGTAGCAATAGGGCAGGGCTGGCAAAATGCCACGGGCCCGCAACCCAAAAGGGCAACCCAAGAGATAGTGTTCTATGGATGAATGTGAAGTCTCCAATACGCATTGGGCTAGCGTGGGGACTACATACCATTCCCTTTCGCCTAAGACAGGAGGCCTATGGCCATTAGTGGGACATATACAACGTGTAATTGAGTACGCTGAAAATGTCGAAGTTTATTAAAATAAAACTAAGTAGGGACGATTTTGACTGGTAGGGCCCCATCAAAAAAATTGCCATGAAAGAAGATTTGCCACGGGCCCCAGATGGTATAGTATACGCTCCTGCGGCAACATTATAAATCAAATACAGTACCTACTCTGAAGGATATTTATGTCTTAGGCCCAGCACACATGGTGAAACGCAACTGCAACGAAACCCTTTTGAAATAATAGGTTTGAAACCAGTTTCAAACGTTTTCTACACATGCCGCAACCTAAATATGATGAAATTAGTCACAATCATTCCGATTTTGAGACCAGACAGAACCAAATCCGACACGAGTTTCCTGCACGCTGGTTTCAAAGCAACTGATCTGCAACGCGTTTCAAACCGGTTTCAAACTATGTAGTTGCGACGTGTGTTGTCCACAGAGGTATCTATGGCATAAACTCAAATGAAACTCAAAAGTACCTAGTAGTTGCAGTTTTGTTGCAGTTGCGTTTCACCATGTGTGCTGGGCCTTAGACTTTGTTTTAATTTTAGATATCACCCCCAAATGAAAATGTAATAATTGGGGCAAGTAACCGTCCATGGTGGGAAAGATACCAGCCGCTTTCTTATGTACTAGTCACTAGATCTGGAGACGAGCGTCAGTTCGCTGAAATGGTTCGTCGATGTAATAATGTTGGAGTCAGGTAAGCCAGATATAAACAAAATACACGGCAATTTTTCGCTCTTTTATGTTTCGAGTTTCTTATGAAAAAAAAAAAAAGGTTGCGTGTACTTATGTACGCGCGTAAGAAGTTATACTTCTTTGGCTTTCTTTATTTTTTTTAAATATTAAAGCGCCCGGCTGGTTTAAAAACTTCATACTGATAATTTTGTGTCACGGTGCGCGCGCATCGTAAAATTTCACTCTCACCAATTTTTCATAACGCGCCTAAAGAAGTATAACTTCAAAAAATTTATTTTACTAAATATTATTTTATTAAATCGCCAAGTTTTTTTTTTTTACACAACGTTTGTAAGGAGCTGCAACTATTTCACCATGTTCCACATGACATCTTAAGTATGAAATCTTAATATATATAAATTACGTGTCACGTTGTTTGTCCGCGATGGACTCCTAAACTACTGAACCGATTTCAAATTAAATTTGCACTCCGTGTGCAGTTTCATCCAACTTAAAAGATAGGATAGCTTACATCTCAATTTATACCCGCAATATTATTTTATTGCAAATATTTGTTTATTATTTGATACAATTCTAACAGGTGGCGCTGTGTTAAAAGAACCAAGGTTTCACATAACCTATCTACCTTTCACACAAGTTCTCCTACCGTTTCCCTTGAATAGTTTATGTATGTAATATAACATAAACCTTAGCCACTGCAACGCTTGGCCGAGTCTACTAGTAAATAATAAAACAAAGAGCAAGAATCTCGCCTAATTTTAATGTATTATTTATAATGACGTTGCGTTTTACTGTGATCCAGAATCTACGTGGATGCCGTAATCAACCACATGACTGGTGAGCCTCGCGATAACGTTGGTACAGCGGGGAACACAGCTGAATTTAGGGAGTGGTATTATCCAGCTGTGCCTTTTACTAGAGAACACTTCAACTGGCCACCGTGCGGCATTGAAGGTTCCGATTATAATAACAATGCTTGGAGAGTAAGTAATTTCTTATGATACTTATGAACTTTTCTTATACTTAGACTGCACTTTGCGTTTAGAGAAGTACATTTATTTAATATCTTGTAAATAATACTCAGGGATGGAGCATTGGAACGGTGAAATAATTTTAAAATCCATCTAGCAATTTTTGTGTTTATAATATTAGTATTAAGTACTAGTTGACCCGGCAAACGTTTTGCCATGTATATTATTTATAGGAAACATTATTTAAGTTCAATAAAAATTATTATCTACTATGTATAAGAAAAATTGGGGTTGATCGTAGAGGGGTGAAAATTTAGGAGTGTATGTATTTTTGTATGTTGTATCATACAAAACACAAAAAATTAGGGGGGGTAACCTTAACATTTAGGGGGATGAAAAATAGATGTTGTCCGATTCACAGACCTAACCGATATGCACAAATAATTCACGAAAATCGGTCGAGCCATTTCGGAATATAATTACAAACACCATGACACGAGAATTTGATATATTAGATTAGGGTTTTGAAGATTCATATTTGTCAAGTGAGCAAGTCAAGTTCCGCGAATCTAAACAATACATAAAAAAATACATTTTTAATTTTCAGTTATTATAAAACAATTTTGATTAGGTAATTATAATGTTTGTTACTCGAAACATGTTACCTTATCGTAATTAATAATGTTATCAAGAAATCAGTGTCTTATCTGTTGTTTTTCCACTGCAGGTCCGGAACTGTGAATTAGTTGGATTAAAAGATTTAGACCAATCCAAGGAACATGTACGGAGAATGATTGTCGAATTTATGAATAAACTTATTCACTTAGGAGTTGCAGGGTTTAGGTAAAACATATGATTTCCTACTTGTTTCTATAGAACAGAGGACAAACGGGCAGTAGTCTCACCTAATGTTCACACATACTGCCGCTCATGGATACTCTCAATTCCAGAGAATTGGTACGTTCTTTTCTTAACCCTTATACTCCAGTCAAATTACGAAATAAATAAACATGAGCGAACACAGTTTGGGGATTTTGAGGATCGATAGGGGGGTGTATTCTGAGCATAAATTCCAATTTGAGGGGTTGTACTGAGGTCAGCTCAAGGTCATTTCGATGGAAACGCGTTTAATTCGATATCTCGAGAATGGTTAGTGTTAGGCGAAAAATTGTAGAGACCTTTTCTTTTCCTAACTAAATTTACTAACTTTTTTATTTGAAACTTTTTTTTATAACATTAATATTTTTCAAGTTATTACTCCCGCAAGGCAGAAATTTTACTTTTTTTTCAATTTTTCGTCGTTTTCTCCCCAACCATTCAATTAAATTAAATTTTACCGATCATCGAAGTGTAGATCTTTTAATTATGAACAATTTTGTTCTCAAACTTTTTTCCGTAATGCCAATACTTTCGGAGTTATAGATTACTTTACCGAGCGAAATCCGCGCCACTGTCGCAATATAAAAAGGTCAATCGTTTAAACTATTTAAAAATTTGGTATTTAATATTCATGGGTTAATTTGGGTAAGAAGTAAATTAAAAATTAAAACTGTTTCACACATTTATTGATAGAAAAATAGGTTATAAAATTCGGAATATTAAGCACCCGAGGTCGATGGAAGTGATTCGTGAATATTCGTGGTCCTGACGGTATCGGGACATACGTCGTCCTCGTCCATTGCGTCAAGATCATCATCGTCGATAACGTTAGCGACATTCGAACAATAGTTCTCTTTGCAATTGGTGCAAATCACTGAGCAAAAGAGGCCGGCCTTTCTGCATCCGCACGCTTTGCCGCACGTAAATTATCCGGAGCTGGTTTCAATGACATCGCTATCGGCTAATAATTACTGATTAATTATCATTATTAATCATATATTATGATTAATAATTTACTGAGATCGATTGCGTGCAAATGCAAAACCAAATGCGGCAAAGCGTGCGGATGCAGAAAGGCCGGCCTCTTTTGCTCAGTGATTTGCACCAATTGCCAAGAGAACTATTGTTCGAATGATGATCTTGACGCAATGGACGAGGACGACGTATGCCCCGATACCGTCAGGACCACGAATATTCACGAATCACTTCCATCGACCTCGGGTGCTTAATATTCCGAATTTTATAACCTATTTTTCTATCAATAAATGTGTGAAACAGTTTTAATTTTTAATTTACTTCTTACCCAAATTAACCCATGAATATTAAATACCAAATTTTTAAATAGTTTAATCGATTGACCTTTTTATATTGCGACAGTGGCGCGGATTTCGCTCGGTAAAGTAATCTATAACTCCGAAAGTATTGGCATTACGGAAAAAAGTTTGAAAACAAAATTGTTCATAATTAAAAGATCTACACTTCGATGATCGGTAAAATTTAATTAAATTGAATGGTTGGGGAGAAAACGACGAAAAATTGAAAAAAAAGTAAAATTTCTGCCTTGCGGGAGTAATAACTTGAAAAATATTAATGTTATAAAAAAAAGTTTCAAATAAAAAAGTTAGTAAATTTAGTTAGGAAAAGAAAAGGTCTCTACAATTTTTCGCCTAACACTAACCATTCTCGAGATATCGAATTAAACGCGTTTCCATCGAAATGACCTTGAGCTGACCTCAGTACAACCCCTCAAATTGGAATTTATGCTCAGAATACACCCCCCTATCGATCCTCAAAATCCCCAAACTGTGTTCGCTCATGTTTATTTAACCCGTTTTTAGCCATAATTTGACTGGACTATTAGTCGACTTGGTTCGGAAATACTTCAGTGGGTAGCTGGTTTCACATAGTGGTGGTGCGTGACAAGAACTGCCTTGGTATCATAATGCCTGTAGAATGCCCAGAGAATCCATAAATGTTTCGGGTCGGAATTTTAAAAGATTGAACAATGAATCGGATGCACTTTTATCAGCGCTATACGCCTACATATATTAGAGTTGTGACGAAGACTATTAATTTACTTTGTCATAGCTACATTGAATAGCACGTTTTTCGAAAAATTAACCCTAGTTTAAGACACTACGGATGCCAGTACTAGAAAGTTCTATGTAAAGATGTAGTAATCTTACCAATGGCAATACTCACTTTTTCGCCTTACAAAATGTTATAGCAATTAATGTTTTTAGGGCGTTGGAATGTCAAAAGAAAAAAAAAACAGTAATTAATATTACTTACAAAATATATCTTAATAATTTTTTTATTACTGTAATTGTATTAAAGACTCCGAGAAAATATTTGTATTAGTTAAAAAGTCTTTATTCTAGAGACTGTACGGAAAGAATCAGCGTGGCGGTTTGTGAACCACGATAATTCTTATTCATTCCTTCACAAACATATTTTTTATTGTTCCATATTATAAGATTGGTAGAAGTTTTTCGAATTAGTTTGCAGCTGAGTTTCATCATCGGACGTCAAGGCAGAATACGAAATACCACCCGTATCACCTCGACGTCCGTCGTTCCACAATTGAGGAATTTAGGCCAGTTTTTGCCGCGTAACACCACTATATGCAACTAGTTGCCCCACTAAAGTATTTTCGAAGCAATTTGACTGAGGGTCCTTCAAGAAAAGAGCATATACTTAAACGGCCGGCAACGCACTTGCGAGCCTTCTGGCAATGTAAGTGTCCCTGTGCGGTATCACTTAACATCACGTGAGGATCCTGCCCGCTGCCCTATTGATAACTGTCAAACTATAATGACGTAACAGTGTTGCCAACGTAACAAAAAAGATAACAACTGCTGCGACCTCCACGTCAGTCCTCTTTCGGACTGTAATGTTATGCTTTATTGCCGTTTCATAGAATCGACGCAGCAAAACACATGTGGCCTGAAGACCTCCGCATTATATACGACAGACTTGACAACTTGAATA
Source organism: Pieris napi (assembly GCF_905475465.1). Classification (NCBI taxonomy): domain Eukaryota; kingdom Metazoa; phylum Arthropoda; class Insecta; order Lepidoptera; family Pieridae; genus Pieris; species Pieris napi. The sequence continues at coordinate 3,374,008 of NC_062235.1, read as the reverse complement.
CAGCCCATGGCTTCCCACCGAACGCGGGCCCATATATCTACCAAGAAGTCATAGACTATGGTGGCGAAGCTGTCAGTAGGGACGAATATACACCTCTCGGAGCTGTCACAGAGTTTAAAGCCGGCATGGATTTGAGCAATGCCTTCAGGGGGAATAACCAGCTCAGATGGTTTAGATCTTGGGGTCCAACCTGGGGTTTGTTAGCTCATGGGGATGCCTTGACCTTCATTGATAATCATGATAATGAAAGAGGTCACGGTGGTGGAGGGGGCGTGTTGACATACAAGCAATCTAGACTTTATAAGGGCGCTGTAGCATTTCTTTTGGCCCACCCGTATGGCGAGCCGCAAATTATGAGTAGCTTCGACTTTGTTGACTCCGAAATTGGACCACCGATGGATAGATTCGAAAATATCATTTCGCCTTCTATTAATTCCGTGAGTATACTTTTTATTTAAAAAAATTACGACGTATCTGTCTCATTTTCTTTTGAACGCATTTTTTTTATAGAACAGGGTATAAACGGGCAGGAGGCTCATCTGATGTTAAGTGATATCGCCGCCCATAGACACTCTCATTGGCCGCGCATAGATAGACACTCTCATTGCTAGAAGGCTCCCGAGTTGCCGGCCTTTTAAGACTTGGTATTATTACTTATTTTCGTCGAATTAGTTCGGATATATTTCAGTGGGCATACATAATATGCTTTAATGTTTACATAATGTTATAAAATTTTAAATTTATGTATCAAATTTAATCCGATATTAATTTTTTACCCATTATAAGGCCGGCAACTCACTTACAAGTCTTCTTTTCGTTGCATTGGCGGCCATCCAAGATCGGGTGAGCCTCCGGCCCATTTGTCTACCGTACTTAAAATAACATCTAAAAAACGTTTTGTGATAATTTTGGCTATCTTTTGTTCTTGAAGCTATTAGAGATCCAATAGGAAGCTAAGAACTATATTTTCTAGGATGGTTCATGCGGGAATGGGTGGATTTGCCAACATCGCTGGCGTCAGATCTATGGCATGGTGGCATTTAGAAATGCTGCTGGTGACACAGCTTTGAACAATTGGTGGGATAATGGCAGCAATCAAATCGCATTTAGCAGAGGAGACAGAGCATTCATTGCGTTTAACAACGATGGGTGGAGCTTAAATCAACATTTGCAGGTTGATATAAAATACGTTGAATAAAACGTAGAAAGCGTTACGTAATTGTTCTCACATATCTTAAGTCACAGTTCTCGAACTGTTTTTTTTATGAATAGTGTTATAATATAATTACTAAAATTATAAATAGTACTACAACAAGTTGACGGTCCTCCGGTTTAAAAGAAAAAAAAGCGCGTGCGTACAAAGTACACATGTCAGAAGTGAAACTTCTTTGGCAGACTAATTTTTAAGTCTTGTTCATATCTATACGAGGGAAAAAGGAAGCTATATATGTTAGGAATTTAATTGTCATTATAATATTAAAAGTGTCGAAAATTAATACAAATTATATTTTTTGTTAAGTTATATTTTCGATAGTAAAAACATGTGGCATTTTAATTTACAATTCGTCCGTCATAGTTAGTGGTGAGGGACGGGCACACCTATTGGACCCCAAGATTACGACCTTATGTTGGCCATACACGTTGGCCCTGAATAATAAGATATTGATATATTATATAATTTCGGCTACAGACAGGTCTTCCAGCTGGTACCTACTGTGACGTCATATCCGGGGATAAAGTAAATAACTCCTGTAGAGGAAAGACCATCATAGTTGGCGGTGATGGACGGGCACACATCTCTATTGGACCCCAAGAGTACGACCTTATGTTGGCCATACACGTTGGCCCTGAGGTAATAAAGATATTTATATAATAAACTATTAATGTTTCCTATAGCATGCTAAAGAACATGCCTCCGAAGAACGTACAAAGAATCTCATCCTAGTTTCATAATTGTATGTCATAAATAGATATTGTTTTTTAACCTCTTAATTATGTACTAACTTAATAATGAATATAATTCATTACTTTTATTTGTCATACCATGAAAAAGCGTGGCGCTTACTAGCTTGACAGATATCGGAATCATCTTACTGACAGTTATCGCAATTGTCTATTTCCATAACCATAGACAATGGGCGATGTTAAATTTTGCTAATTAATAACTTATTAACATTTCCTTATCGAATAGAGTAAGCAACTATAAATAGCAATACTTCGCAATGATTTAATCTTGATTTTATCCTTAAATATAAAAATATCAAGGATTTCTGCTTATCACTAGCGCTTTTCCACTATCGGCCAAAACCAATATGCAATCTCAATCCAATTTTAGCTGTCATAGACTGACAATTCAATCCATTTCTAAAGAAAAGCATGCCAATATTCAATACATGGACTGAGATACCAATCTAATTATTCAACCAATCGTTCAGAGGGCGGATAAGAGATTGAAGATTGCCCTCTGTATGAAAATGAATGTTTACTCATGCCAACAACCTATCTGTCCATTTTGACAGTGCTTCGATTGGCCAAATCAATCTCGGATTGCTATCGGTGAAACTCGTATGATTTGGGTTTGGGATTGCGACCTAACTTAATATTCATTGGGAAAATTTATTCATCTTCGTCATCTTCCAGTTCTAGTGATAGTGATTTGGAAGTTTAAATGCAATTATCCGATTGGGATAGTAATTCTGAAGCTGGAAGAAGACAACGTACTTCTGTGCGAAGACATAAGAAGACAAGAATTTATTATATCCAGAGCCTGAATGACGCCGAATTCACATTTAGATTTAGGTTAACAAAAGAAGCTTTGGAGACACTTTTACACAAAGTGATGTCTATATATGACTTCTAGCAGGTTTCATCTTGTCATCAACTTTTGTAAAAAAAAATTAAATATTAGCTACAACCAAAAATATTTGTTACTATAGATACTACCTACTAACTCCACTTCAAAACCTCAAGACTCCAGCAGAACATCTTTATAACGAATCTCAAATACGAAGCAGAAATGTGGTGGAAAGGACATAATATGGTGTTTGGAAAAAATCGGTTTGTCAAAAAAGGTTTTGCTTCAATTATCTCGTGTACAAGCCGTGATAGTGGCATGTGCTGTGTTGCACAATATTGCTATTGATATGCGAGATGAACATTTTGAACTACTGCAACAAGTAGATGAACAAGCTGATGATATTGATCAAAGCGCAATTGACAACGTGGGAAATGCAAGTGTGCGAAGTAATCTTATAAGTGATTATTTTGCTTTATTACTATAATATTTTATAAATTACAACATTTTTGAGATAAATTAAATAAAAATTCAATGCTTTTATTTAAATAAAAATACAAATTTTTAATACAATACATCCTCGCTCCAGGCACAAAATCTATTATTTTTCTAATTTATTTAACAATATATGTTTTTCTATGGCCCATAATTCTCTTTTATGCTCTCTTTCTTCCTCTTCAAATGCCCATTGCTTTCTCTTATTTAGCTGCTCTTCCTTTCAATTGACTTTCATTTCCTTCGACAGACAACAATATCATGTCTTTGACTTTTTCCTCGATAGGGGGTAAGACGAGTAGCAGCACTAGGGCCACCTCATGTACGATATGTTTCAGCATGTATCAAGGCAGACTTTTTTCTTGTAGCCCTCTTTAAGCTTTAGCACTGCGAAAGTTTACCCCACTTGTGCTATTAAACAGCGCCTCCAGCGTCTTCCAGCACCGCTCTTTCTCCTGCCAGGTGACTGAGTCACTCTTTTTATTTTCTAATATATTTTTATGGTCAGCAACAAGCGAAGTTAGAAGGTCAACTTCTTCCCGGCTGAAATTGACGCTTCTTTCACGTTTTTGCGTAGACATTTTTTTAAGTTAAAGAACCAACCTCGAATCACAAAAACAACATACACAAACTACTCAGAGAAAATATATATTTGTAATAATATGTACTAAAATACTCAATAACCTAACAAACAATAATGCCATATGACAATGACAGCCCGTTTCATTACAAGTAATATTAAATGACCAACAAAAAGGTAAAGGTTCTATGTTTTTCTATAGAATTTATTTGTTCGTAACAAAAAAACAAACAAAACGTTGCATAGCTATTTGCTACTTTATCCATACATTGTGAAACAGACATTAAGTCTTACTTATTTTATTTCGTTCCAAAAACAGCAAACTTTTGGTATGCTTGAACACAACATATTGCATTGAACGAAACGCGGTCGAGAGGCAAGGATCACGCAAAAGATTGCTGTCAATCTTTTGTCAAATAAACAATCGGATAGCAGAAATGTTTATTGGCATGCAGATTGGAGATCGGTCTTTAGATATGAATCAGTCCAAGATTGGTTATAATCATAGATTGAGGATACATTATTAATTTTGGCCGTATAACAATCCGATATATTTATTTTTAATACCAACATTCTGGTTTAATTAATTGTATTATCTTTCAAAGTTATGTTTGAGTGACACTCCTATCCATCATAATTATCATAGACAATTTGGCGGTGACAATAATTAAATAAAATAATAATATAGATTAATTTTCTTTTTCAGAGTCGTCTGTAATCGATAAATAATGAACGCGCTATTTCAATCAAAATATTAAATATGTATTAAGCCAACTGTTTATTGTATTTTATTTCATCGTATAACACGTTTAAATTACTCAATTATACGTTAACCCGACAACCAATGATGTTTTAAATAACCTTTTTTAAGGAAAACACTTTTTTACCGGATTGAAGTTATGTATTATTATAAATTTACAATTATTTTACATCAATCATCAATTATTTTAATCAATCATTTATAAGTCTCTTCACTATGATTTACATACAACTAACTGATAAAACTAATTTCTTGTGATTATTCAATTCAAGCTGTTTAAAATATAGCTTTGACAATGCGTATTTGATCCCCCAACAGGCCCTTTACCTCATAATGCAAAAATTCTGCATCGATAATTTCCTAGACAGGAAGGCAAAAAGGGTACAAATAAGTGTATCTTTAACCTGGACCAACACTCAACAGCATCACAAAAGGTGCAATAATCATTTTCACTAATACTTCGACTGAGATTAAGATCGTTATACCACACCACGAAGGTCGGTGAAAATATGACATACGGTATTGTCTTCATAAACACATTACTTGAACCAAATTTTGTTTCGTTTATTGAGACGAGAATGATAGGGACAAAACATTTTATATCTTGCTTGTACGATTATGAATAAGGACACTAGCTTGGATTCGTTTAAAATAATCCTTTTCAGTTTTCACTATAAGCCTTACATGCTTTAGTAAGGGGAAAAAGTATAAAGCGGGCCATAGACGGACCGCATGTTGCAGTCAAGACCGACTGCAACATGCGGCGCCGCACGGCGATCTGCAGTTTCCATTCTAAATTCATATTCGCAATACACGGACCGCTCGAGCAGTTCCTGAGGAAACCGCATGTTGCAGTCGGTCTTGACTGCAACATGCGGTCCGTCTATGGTCCGATTATGCGTCACAACTCGAACGCTAACAATCTGTAGAGTGTAAGCGATCTCATCATACATCTCTGACTAAAAAAAGACATATTAGTATTATTAAATAACAAAATAAACATAATATGTTCGCTTGTGACCTCGCGTCCGTGGAAAATCATACTGATAGGTATATAAACCTGCGTGACTACTCAACAAAACAGCACAGTTGCAACAACGCTTTCAGTTGTGAAACAAGGAGATTTCATTGCGAGGAATTTTTATAGTTTTTTTATTAATTTTTATAGTAAATCTGTGATTTCTATTCCATTTACATAAAGTACTTTAATACGCAATTATTTTATTGAAGGGTCAACTACGGTATATGCAGTGGTCTACAAACCTTGGTCAAAACGACCACAGATTTCGGATAATTATTGTTAATATCAAAGTCGTTTGTCTGCCTTATGTACTTGTGGCATGTTGTCATCTTTGGGTCTAAGATATGCTACAGATTTTTGAAGTCGGTTTAAAATAGTAGTAATAATTAACACAGTCGCAGATCAAAAGCACGACCTCCAAGTAACGAACGTTTAATCATTAACCTAAGTGTAGTTTGACAAATAAATTTGTCGGTATTTGTACGGCCTGTAGTATTATTTTTGTAGGCTCTTTAGCTAGTTAGCAATCGGTATCGGTATTTTAGTAGTGTTGATTTGATGCATTATCCAAAACAATTATAATCCAACAAGAGGAATGAGTGTAAACACTGTTTTGAGCGGCATTTATCTCTTGTTGGATTCGCCAATATCTCTACTAAATTGTTATATACTGTAACGCCACACCCGCGCGCGGCAAGTGTTTCTGTCGGCATTTGACGCGATGGCTTTACGCTCACAACTCCTGCGCATCGGTATGTAATTTCACTTTTAATTGTAAACGATTAGGTGTTCTAGTAATTAGTGTTATAAATGTGCAATATAGTGTCCAGTTTAATTGCTAAATGAAAATGTCTTACTTGATCCGGGCAACCGATCTACCTTAATATGTGTACATTAGTATTGCCTCATTGCAAATATAAAAACAATATTTTGAATACCTCAAGGGCAAAAGTGACACGAAGAGTTTTTCATAAGGATTTTGCAGTGTCCTTTTAGCGTGTACAAGTCATTGACATTTCGATGTTGAAACCACAAAGTCACATTTAAGATAAACCGGTCCAGGTAATATTTTATTAACGCTTTGAACGAAAGGATTCAAACAGAAGGACTAGTATCTAATCTACGAAACATCTACCATCTTACACGACACTCTTTATACCAATAATTATCAAAACAAGAATTTCGAGTTATTTAATTGAATTCTATATGTAACCACACATTACGTGAGTAAATAGCATTGTGTAAGACTTGCTTAGCCGTTGTTATGTGTTATTACCGTTTGATAACTGATAATGAGTCGTCTCAGAGAAGTGGTACACTTTTTTGTTTACACATATAAGATATCGTTTAGAATAGTACTTTATCCTACCACCAGTGATGCCAACTCTTATTACGTTGCCCCTAGAAACAACTTAAAATATTCCTAAATATCGATTTAAAACCCCTAAAGTTTTTGTTGTTGTACTCGGTTGTGTTTGTTTTTTTTGATCTAGCATAGATAAAGGTGTTGGTTGGGTTAGAGGCTTAATATTGATTGTATCGAAACGTGCGTTTTTCTTAGAATTCTTTTTCTTAAATAATGTATCCCTTAAAATACCTCTAGACATCTTGATTTCCCCTAAATTTGTGGGAAAAACCCACAGTTTGAATTATTGCCCAACAGTGACGTCGATTGGTAAGAAAGGGGAGTATCCCTCCATAACCAATTAACGGATTGTTTGCTGTTTTAACAAAGATTATGATTCGGTGCATTCAGGCTGTTTCACTGAAATCGTAATCAGGAAATCTGAAATCGTAATATATGACTTTTGAGTATTATGAGTAGTATTTTATAAATGGAGTAGTGTTCTTACCTCTTGGCGGGAGCTCCCCAGCTCCTTACACATGACCGTATTCAACGAAGAGCGATTCGAATCGTCGACGACCAGTCACTTTCCGAGCGGCTTGATCCCTTGGAGTTGCGTAGAGATGTGGGGTCTCTCTTAATCTTCAACCGCATTCACCATGGAGAGTGTTCAAAGGAGTTGTTCGGATTAATACCTGCTGCTGAGTTTCATCATCAGCAGAATACGATGTTCCACCCGTGTCACCTCGACGCGGACGTCCGTCTTTGTCAACTGAGCGTTTTTGAACTACCACTATGTGGAACCAGGTGGCCACTGAGGTATTTCCGGACCAATTCGCCTTAGGGACAAGAAAAGAGCGTACACATTCTTAAAAGGCTGGCAACGCACGAGCAATGTAAGTGTCCATAGGCGGCGGTATCACTTAACCTCAGAGCCTCCTTTGCACCCTGTTACCCTGTATATAAAAGAACTATGTGCATTTGATAAGGTTTTATTTTATTCCTTCCTTATACCTATGGCTAATAAGTTATAGCATGGATGCTATTCGTGTCAAAATATTTTGTTTCGGACTGAGAGGGATCGGTTCACCAAGTAAGAAGATAGGTTTTTTTAGTAGTACCAACTCAGAAATAGCAGATTAGATCCATAAAACCTACATCCAACCCAATGGCACGTTGCCACAATAACTGACTTAATTTGGCAATCTGAACCTACCAAAAATATGACGTCAACCAAAACATTTTGATGTACATATATCTTTATCAATATCCACGTAGTCTGTGTTTCATATAGGTAGATAAATATGGATATAGAATTATTTATATCAGAGATACAATCCCGTCCTGCGATTTGGGATTCAAAAAGTGATAGTTTTAGTAATAGAGGAGAAAAATTGTGGGCCTGGGAAGCAATCTGCTAATTGTTTGTGGGAATTTTTTCGAATACAACTGCCAAAGAAAAGAACATTGAAGTTAAGTTTAATAAAATAATATAAAACCATATATTTATATTCTATTTTCTTGCCACGCTATTGCTACTTTATTCATAAAATAATCTTTTAACGTATCTCTTGCTCGCTCGTGTTACTGGCCAGCCTGTATTTTGTATATTTTCGAGTCCCACTATTTTCAAAGTGTGACGAAAATTTAAACCATCCCTTTTGCGAATAAAGTTGTGCAAAATGCAACAAGATTTCACAAATCACAATGTCTTCTGAGAAATGAACAGAAGTGTTTAATAGGCGATGTAATATTCTCCATTTGTTTGCTAGTACGCCGAAGGTACACTCAATGCAACGTCTGGCACGGCTTAACCTATTATTGAAAACTTTTTTGTCTAAGTCCGAATATTTTCAAGAATATGGCGTCATCATATTTTCACTGAGGCCAAATGCTTCATCATGTATAGTTCAATGGTTGTCGATTACCGACCTGTCGTGGTGAGGGGATATTTAATGTCTTTCTGTGTATCCAATAACTACGGTTTCGTCTTCTACGACGACGTCTTTTTATCAAAAGTAGCGCAATTAAACCTTCTTCGTCAGAGTCCATTATGATACTGCAGGCAAGGGTTAAAAAAAGTAGCAGCCACCGACCGCAAGTGTCGACCACCGGCCACAAGTGGCTGTCGCGCGCTTCAGCTACCTTTGTAGCCGCTTCTAGCTTCTCGTGGCGGCGTTTGTGGCTGTGGCGTGTGGCCCGTGTGCGGCGACAGTAAGTCACACTTTGAATGAAGAGTATGTATACGTTCAAATCCGAAATATGAATCTATATAGAAGTTACACAGTTCACATTGTATAAGCTTTTTAAAAATACATATAATTAATTAATAATTAATAATCCCCTTATTTTTATTACATATTAGTCGAAATTTCGGGTATTTGTAGCTTTCGTGGTCAGTAATATTTTATACCTACTTATATATAATTCAGCATGATATGCTTACTGATCAAACTGAATTCTACTTAAAATTCAAGATAAATTGTGTTCCAAATTGTCTCGACGACCTTGGCTTCGTTCATTTGCACAAGGTTCAGTCTCGCTGTTTAGTATTTCATATTTACACAACTTATCTACTGTTTTTGTATTATTTCCTATAATAATTGATAACAGAATGGGTTCATGAGTTTTCAGTTTGACAGATGTTTGTACGACTAATGTAAAATAATTAGGTATTATTGGAACTTCATGATTAATCGATTTACTCATTAAAATCATTGTAGATTACCAAACGTCCTTTTTAACATTAAATAAATCATTAGAAATCACGATTCTACCGGACGCACTAGCAAAATATCATTGATACGTTTAAATTATCTACACTTGCATGACACTTCTACAAGGCTTGATTACAGTATTTCGAGTTGGATATCCTAAAACTTAGATGTTTATGTTTATTTGTATAAACCCTTCTTCTTCAGGTGCTACTTAATAAAGGTGTGCTGTTAAGAACTTGAACTGGTTAAATGGAATTCGTGAATGCGGTGATGTTAGTTATTTGGACATGTATTTGCGTGTTGTTCCCACGAGAATGTAAGTGCGTGCTCCTATTGCACCATGAATCCTGCTGAAATATATAATATTTGTTTTTAATTTTTTATTATAACTTAACTATCAACTATCAATTACTTAACTTAACTATCAATCACTTAAGATGTTATGCGGAACATGGTATAATGGTTGCAGCTCCTTCCAATATTGTTTAAAACAAAAAACATGGCGATTAAAAAGAGTACCGGAAAGTTTCTTGCCACTTCTTCGCGTCCGTTCTACGCCCTTGATTTGAGAACTGGCAGTAAATGTAAAATTAGAAGCATTTAGGATTAAGTATGTATTTCTTTATTGACATTCATAAGTGTACATTGTGTTACCTAAATGGATAAATGATTCTGACTTTTGACTTTGACTATTGAATTGCCGGGAATCTTGCGCTAGTCTAGCTCTTCGGCGGATGTGATGTCGGTACACTTCCATACCCACCGCAACCACGACTTCTTCCTTCAACAGCCTTGAATTTTGCCCGACATTATAAGCTGCGACAAGTCGTATCGATGATGAGGCAAACATGTCCGAGATATATGACTTTCCATTTTTAACAGTCTGCACAAACTTTCGTATTATCTCGAATCGTTGAAGGACTCTTTCATTCGTCACTCTTTGGATCCAGCTGAAGCGAAGCATGCCGTGGTAACGCCAGATCTCAAAAGCTTCGAGGCACCTTCTTGTGTCTTCTTTATTAGTCCAATCCTCCAGCCTATAGTGCTACTGGCCAGATGTAACAGAGTTAAATTCGAATTCCAAGTTGATACTAATGTTGCGACAACATAGTACTTTTTCAGTTTAGAAACCCGGGTCATTTTGATTCGGGATTTCATTTTTTTACTGGTATCCCATGCTGTTGCTGCATGCTGTATGCTGCGGTGCACCTGCTTGTATAAAAAAATAACTTTGATACCCATACTGATCTTCTTGCTAAATTAAGATAATTTATTTATTTGTAATACTAGAGCTACTAAAAATAATTACACGCATCTACGGCTCGCTTACATGCTATTTAAATGATCCTATGTATTGAAGGCTACGAGTATGTCTCTCTTACAACTGAATTACTAACATTAATGATAATAATTGATATTTTTCACAACAATCTTGCTACTTACCGTAATTATCTTTATTACGTTCTTAATGCGGTTTAATTTTTACGATATTACCTGTATTTTTTCCTTGCTAATTTGTTATTTCTATGTTCTAATAAATGTGTTTAAAATTTTGACGTCACATTTTTAGTAGGTATTTCTTAAGCATGTTGTTTTAGAACTTATTTAAACAAAAATAAATTGAACCCCTCACAGAAACTTACCTACCTACCCAGACCAGCCCTGCGATTCTGTAACTCACTTTTCGAACTCACACAGCGGTTTTCGCATCGGCGGTCGCTCTGAAATCAGTCGTGAAGCAGTCATTTTATGATTTGGCATTCTGATAAGGAGGGAGCTTGTAGTTTGTTGTGTATCAGTGAGGGTTGTAGACTGTCTGTAATGGTATTATGTTATTAACTTTGACAAGGCATATAAAATACCTTTTGATTTCCAGTAAACAATGGACAACAAATACGCTACCTTCACGAGTTGAATTCAAAGGAGCGCGCAGGAGTGGAAAAACTTCGTGATGTGTTAGGAGATAGACTGAAAGAGATCAAACGAGCAAAGACGTGGAAGCATGAACGGATCATTACCTCTCCCCAAGACAGAACGGTAAATTAATATGGATGTTAACTAATATTTCTTTTATTATTTAACTGTCGATATATAATTCATTCACCGACTAACCGACATTTAAAGCATCTAAAAAAGTTTAGGAAGAAATAACTCAAATCAGAAATTGTTAACGAAACAATATATAAATGTACAAAATAAAATGATTTTTTTTTCATATTAATTAAGTGAGCTCCTTGCGCTTGGTGCTTGTTGCACAGTGATTTTACTAAAATAAAATTCCAATTAGGTTAGCTTCAGTCTCAAGTCTCCACTTCATCTTATATTGATTGCCCCCTTAACAATCAAATTGCCCCTCTGTGGGGTGTGGGCCCCACGGTGGGAAACAATCCCCTAACCTGTTGCTAACATACAAAAAAAGACGGAAGTTCGAAAGTAGTAAAGACCACTTGTTTTAAAAAAACTATATCAAAGAAATTTGTAAGTCCAATTTTATCCGGGTTTATTCCAGGTGACAGTTAAAGGTGCTGAAGGAGAATTCCTGAACTTCTGCGCAAATAATTACTTAGGTTTATCGGTAAGTTTTAGTTATTCATTAGTTTAAATATAATTATTATTATTATATTTGACGAAGAGTGCCTTAAGCACTTGGATTTGCTCTTCGTGTGAAAAGGACTTTTCTGTACGGTAAAGAAAAATGTTGTGATTACACTATCATCAGATGCAAAAGTCGACATGCACGAGTCAGGCATCAAGGGTTGATCACCTACTTTTCTATTAAGAAAAATATTAAGAAACAGCCACAGAAATCTGAGATCAAGGGCTGAAGCGCCACTGTCTCTTTATGATGAGTTTCACGTTTTTTAGTATCTATAGTAGTCCATAGTTAATCTTTTAAGCATTCGGTAAATATTATTGAAGCGAAACAAGCCCGTTATTCTAATTTCTACGATATTCCGTATAATGCGATGTATGTAGTGTGGGCCGTTCAAGTATTACGTAATTACTAGGGGGTGGGGGTCTTTGATTTTCTTATTTTGTGATTACGTCAACAGTAATTATTTACCCACACATTGTCTTTGATTGAAAACGAAATGCATTTTCGAGGATTTCTATGTACTTTATGTACTATTATTTTTGAGAGCTTTGCTTCCTTTTCCTGACAAGAGGAAGGGGCGGGGGATAAATTGCGGCCCCTGTGGCCTCAGATTCTGCACTTAGACGCCCGTTTTGTCCGTTGTGCGTAAATCCATATAATGCTATCAAAAACATGTTATATTGTTGTAGTAAAATAATGCTCCTCTTTCAGAATCACCCTGAAGTGGTAACAGCTGCTCAAGAAAGTTTGAGCAAGTATGGAGCTGGCCTTAGTTCGGTGCGTTTTATTTGTGGAACGCAAAGTTTACATAAGGTATGGAAAATAATACCTACAAGAGGGTTTGGTCTTTGGTTATTGATTCAAATATTGAGATACACGGTTTGAATGTTTGCAATTTCATAATTCATGAATGTGTTTAGCGCAAACATAGATTTGCTGGATGTATCAGTTTACTGCAGCAATGCGCATTTAACATTTACTCGCACGGTGAAGGAAAACTTCGTGAGGAAACCGACATGTCTTAGACCCAAAAAGTCGACGTCGTGTGTCAGGCACTGGAGGCAGAACACCTACTTGCCTATTAGATTGAAAAATTATCATAAAACAGATTCAGAAATTTGAGGATTAATAATTTTTTATCAGTTTACTGGGAAGCAAATATTCAATAGGCGTCACCTTATTGCTTAGATGATTAACTAGATAATTAATTATCAATGAAACGCAGAAATTGCTCTACCCAGTGCTTCATTTGGATTACCATATTTAGAACACGTATAATCCTTGTTAGTTGTTTTACATTGTACAATCTAGTTCACGAGAAAGCTTTGTCAAGAATCTTATTTATTTATTAACAGTTAATGTATGGCCAAATTTCAACTACAAATATTATAAAACTATTATACAATTAAGTGATCTTAAAAATGAAATAAAGCATTAAAACTCCAGAACTTTCCTACACCTTTACGTGGTAACGATTATTTCAGGAATTAGAAGACCGGTTGACTAAATTCCATCAACGCGAAGACACGATCTTATATGGGTCCTGTTTTGATGCAAACGCTGGGCTATTTGAGGCGATGTTAACCCCCGAAGATGCAGTATTTTCAGATGCATTGAACCATGCCTCTATCATCGACGGCATTCGACTTTGTAAGGCCCAGAAGTTCCGGTACCCACATCGGGATCTCAGTGGTAAGTTGTTGTGCTGTAACTTGCTTTTATATAGAAAACTAGCTGATTCGGCAAACGTCGTTTTGCCATGTTTACCATTTATAATAAAAAATAGGGGTTGGTCGTAGAGGGGTGAAAATTAGGGGTTGTATGTATTTTTTAATGCTGTATCATAAAAAAAAATCTAATAATTAAAAAAAAAAGATTGGGGGGGGGACTACCCTTAAAATTTATGGGGATGAAAAATAGATGTTGTCCGATTCTCAGTTATACCCAATATGCACACAAAATTTCATGAGAATCGGTCAAGCCATTTCGGAGGAGTTTAACCACAAACACCGCGACACGAGAATTTTATATATTAGATTAATATTTGTATTTTCCATCGGTTATTATTGTCAACTAGCCAACCTGGATATTTAATACGTTAAACATCTTTAACAATTAGGTACTTAAAAAAAAAAAATTGGAATTAAGTGCAACAGCCAAAATTTAATGAACCAAGATGATTTGTTACCAACTACGATATCTTAGAGACAGATATTGAACTTAAAATAGTTTAAATAGAACTGGTTATTAATAAAAGTGGAAGGTGCACTACCAGCCTGTAATATTATAAAGTGCCGGCAGAATGCTGTATAGGAATTAACTTACCATTTAACAACATCAACAATAAGAGTTTAAACACTGAATGTTCAAAACTACGGAATAATCTAAATCCTATCTATATTTCGCAGCCAACAAGCTTATTTAGCCGTTCAATTAACATCCTAGCATTTTAACTAAACGGCGCTGCTTAACTAACGGCCTTCAAAGATATTCAGCCGTAGCGTTTGTTACAACATTTAATAAACTGGCTGGCTAATGCTCAGGCCATTCGTATAAAGTCATTATTTGGCAGAAATAAAAAAGATGAAACATATGATATAAAAAATATTTCTTTTAAAATTTAATTGCTTAAGTCAAATTCACTCAATTATTGTCACTACACTCTTCCAGTGTACTTGTTGTTTTTCATGAAATTTTGGTAAACACCATCAAAGTTGTGGTTTGCCGACGCCATATTGACAGTCTGAAGAGTTTCGTTTCAAGTTTGAGAGTGGCAGAAAGTGGAATTAAATTTAAATTAACACTCAACAGGCTAGGCAAGTAATGAAGCGTGATCGGTCCAAGTCATTTGCCTAGCTGTTTAATAAACTGGCTGAACATCTTTCAGGCCGCTAGTTAAACGGCGAAGCTGTTAATTAAACGGCTAATTAAGCTAGTTGGCTGCGACATATATAAATCCATAGACATAGTGAAGTTTTTTTGACACCATGTTTTTAGAATTGGAACATTTGCTCGCGCACTCCGAAGCTCGTATAAAGCTGATAGTGACTGATGGAGTGTTTTCGATGGACGGGAACGTGGCACCGGTGAAGGGTCTGAGGGATTTGGCAGACCGGTACCGAGCCCTCTTAGCTATTGATGATAGTCATGCTACGGGATTCTTTGGAGCTACTGGCAGGTACTAGGCGTTAGATCAATCTTTGTAGAGGAGATATTGATAAAGTCAGATGTGTCACATTTATTGTTGTGAACTTTAAAGACATTTTAACAATGAATACTACATATATCATACACATAATATACTGTATGTTTAACATATATACTACATGTTTCATCATCGGACGTCGAGGTAGAATACGAAATTCCACCCATATTACCTCGACATCCGCCGTTCCACAACTGAGCGTTTTATAAGGCAGTTTCTGCCAGTTGCCCTTTTCAAGAAAAGAGCGTACAAATTCTTAAAAGGACGCAACGCACTCACGAGCCCTCTGTCATTTCTCTGGCCTTTGGCTCAGTGTCCAAAGGCGGCGGTATCACTAAACATCAGGTGAGTCCCCTATCCGTTTGCTCGCTGATCTATAAAAATTAATTTAAAACATCTGTCTACGTAAAGTTAAAAGTGCAGTCAATTAACCGCACCTATATCTTATCAGGGGAACAGAAGAGTTCTGTGGTCTTATGGGTGCTGCTGACATCATCTGTTCAACCCTGGGTAAAGCCGTGAGTGGAGCTGCAGGGGGCTACACCACCGGTCCCAAAGAACTCATCACTTTACTGAGAAATGTTTCGAGACCATATCTGTTCTCCAATGCACCGCCGCCACCTGTCGTTGGGGCTTCTTTGAAGGTAATATGATATTTGATGAGTGGAACCCCACATCCTAGGCTTTTAGACTCGGATGACAGCTTTTTAATCAAAAGATTTAGATATTAAGTAATACTTGGCCTTATTGTGACCGACAAAATAGTCAACCATTTCATAAATCACTTTTATGATCGACTCACGACTCACGATATACCTACAGACGTTTCTCTTATCAATATCACTTTGCAAGTGAGCGTGAAACTTTGTGAGTATAGAAAGTAGCCGTGTCTAATAGGACGCTAAAAATATGAACCTATTGTAAACACCTAAAGTCAACAATTACAGAGTGAACAGCTTAATGCAGTTTAACAATTTTACTGTTGATATTGAGCTGTTCGCCTCAATTGTGATGTCAAGGAGAGCTCTGGCCTCTGACATCTGAGTTCATTAATGAAATAAATAGTGTACCGTAAGTTACCTAACTAACCTAAGTGTGCCACAAATAATTTAGTTTGTTTATTGTTTTCTTTAATAGTTACCAGTTAGCCTGGATTAAAATTATTTTAATTTTACCAATCCATCTAATTATTTAGTTCTTAAATATAATTATGTCAAGATTTGTTTATTAGTAAGACGTTTCAATTTAGTTATAAGCAGTATTACTGTCTTAATAAATAAAATTTAAAAAAATATATTATGTAATCGGTGCGGCGATTATATAGTCGCATAGAAAATGACATTAATATATTTTTTAGTTTGAAATATCTTAGAAATCTTGAAAAATTAGGACAACCCTATTCATTACAAACGATCAAATTTTTTTTAGGCTCTTGACATAGTAGAACGTAGCAACGAACTCCGTGAGCGGCTGCATCAGAACACCAAGGCCTTCCGCGAGGGTATGCAGGCTGCGGGTCTGACGGTAGCTGGTGATGGCCATCCCATCTGCCCCGTTATGGTTGGAGAAGCTCCGTTGGCTGTAGAGCTCGCTTCTGGGATGTTAGGTAAGTGTACTTATTAAGTCATAAATTTATGGAAATTAACCAAGGATTTGATTAAAATAGTTTTCCGGTTGAAACGATTAATTACTTAATCTGTCCCGGCATTTAACGTGCTAAGCACCTTTGCTTTGCGTTATCTGTATTCAATAATTGTAAAATTGGTGGCGTTATTTTTTCAATTATGTAGTTAATTTTGGGTTTCATTAGGCTATGTTCAGATGGCAAAAATTTGACGCGCGACTAGACATTGTGGTATTTTCATACAACTGTTCACATGAGCGCACGTTAACGCGCGTCAGCGAGCGTTAACGCGGCGCTCAGAGAAAAAGTCTCTAGACGCAGGTGATCGCGCTTTGACATGTATGTAACGTCCGAAGACTGTTCAGTTGAGCGCGCGCTTTCATTGCGATTGCACGATTTTTATTTGTGACTTGCTTTCGTATTCAGTTCAAAATGAGTGAAACTCAAGATATTGAAATTGATTTACTAATTGATTAAGTCCGGAAAAGGCCAGCGATTTGGGATATAACTTCAGAATCCTATAAAAATGAAATTATAAAACGACGTGCTAGGGAAGAATTGGTTTTAATTTTCTGTAATGACACCGACGAAGACTTTTTTGTAATATAACCACAAAATAATAGCTTCTTCCACGTCTATTTTTTAAGCTCTATCTAAACAGACTGACGAGCTCCCATAATTCGAATCGCGCGTTAGCGCTTGTCATCTGAACTCTTTATAAAATTGATCGCGCGTTGACCTGCGTTAAATGTGAACTTAGCCTTATTCAAATGAATATCGAGATAACATAGCACCGGTATGGGATTGGAATTGCTGTTGCGGTATTTTCGTAGTATCGTGCAGTTATCACAGGTTTTGAAATACTAACAATAACGAAACAGATGACATACTTATACTTTGTTGGATAAATAAAAAAACGATTTTACTAACCCGGCACGATTATTCAATGAAACAATTTTTACAGTTAAAGGTGTCTACGTGGTAGCATTCAGTTACCCAGTAGTACCGAAAGGGCAGGCGCGAGTACGGGTGCAAATAAGCGCTGCCCACACTGAAGAAGACATTAAAAAGGCAGTTGACGCATTCGCGGAGGTCGGAACTAAGATCGGGCTTATCAAGAAATAATTACGTTCAAGACTGGATCCACTGCCTTTTAAGGGTCAATTTATGTTTACTAAACGGAAAACGAAAATACAACAAATTGTTGAAATATACTTAAAAAACTTCAAACTTAGCCCTTGTGTCAAACACAAACAAAAGATTCTATGTTAGAGCAGGATTTCAAGATTGCACGAGAATTTATAATATCCTAGTAAATTTGGAGGGTATTTTGTTTATATTTTTCATTCCGTTAGTTAATGTAAGTTGAGCCTTATGTATACAATGCTTATTCTAATATTCTATTGTAGTAAAATTATTGCCGTCGAAAATACAACTGATAAAATTGTTATTTGATCTAATAGTATAATCAAATATATAACCGCCATAATATATTGTACGTCAAAATACAAAAAATATAGTACATGACAAGATAGATTTTCAAATCAATTTTATGTTTACGTCAGAGTCTTAAGGTAACTTAGCGCGAACTATGTGTCCTTTATGTCATAATTCATTTTGACGTGCTAGAGTACTGCCATATGTTAACTATCATTGGGTTTGACATACGGTAGTTATAATTAGGTTACTTAGCGCTAAGTTGAGATGGCTCTGGGAACTTGGAGTTATATGCCTTTAAAGTAACCAAGTACGTGCGAATATTATTTCGACGCTAATAAAATGTCGCCATTTTGGCAAGACAGATAAGAAAATATTTTCAGAATTAGCATTGTTGTAACACGTATAACTATGGAGATAAATACTTAACTGCTATGTAAATAAATGTTATTTTTACGTTTTGTTTAATTTGGGTAATAAAATCCTCCTCTCACACATTCTTTCGTTCGAGGATTACATAGGTATGTATCTCCAAGTAGACTGTGGTGTCTAGGTATGTTTTATCCAATACGCGTTGTCACGCAACATGATAGGTCATATTTCGTTCATTTGCCTAATCAAAAACGAACGCAAGGTTTCGTCTTCTTTTCTTTTAAATTCCTGACCTCTAGCAGGCTTCCGAGCTTCTGGTAGGTACTCAGAAGTTCTAGAATAACCGATTACTATAATTATTGAAGAAAGATGGATTGCTTATTAAGAAAATCAATCAATATAACAGACGCAGCAATATGTTAGTCCCATGCACCATTATGGGATATATGCAACTCAAATCTTACATCATATTTTAAAAATTAAAGTTGCCAGTTAACATACAAATGGCAACCGTTTCTGCAATTACTTTATCTCGAATCTCTCTCTACCTCTCTCTACCAAAGAGAATTTGTTAAGAATTGATTAATAGAAAAATATAAATAAAACAAAGTTTATAATAATTATTGATCTATTAACAATAATTTAATACAATAAAATTCACGCTCTCATGACACGCAGTGCGTCACTCCTCACTACAAACACAACTAATTCCGATTCCCATTTTAACTAACGAATCTTTGTAAGTCTATCTGTTAGTTAAAAATGGGAATTGATACATTTATATTTACATCATTCAATCTCTCACTCAGTGTTATTGCAAGTTGCACTTATATTATAAGCCGTCTCACTCTTAGGTATGTACTATGAGTGAGATGGCAATAGAAATCTTATTGGTGTGATTATGTCAGTGTCCATACAACATTTGTCCGGGTTTTATATTCAAAAGTAGTAATTATTACGTCAAAGATTTTGAATACTACGACACACAATAATTACAACTGTTTGACGGACATTTACAGCGCCAAGACAAATACACAAAAAAATTACTCAAACAAATATGTGTGTAAACGACTCTTGTGGCATACATATTAAAATAAATACAAAAATACAATAAGCTTACAACTAAATTCATGTCAATTGACTAATAACGACTTCTAGATAGTGCCTAATGAAAGAATATAATTGAATTATTTGAAAACTTTCGGATGGCAACACAGAATGTTATTGAATTTCTTAGGTTAGTATGATTTATTGTCTTGATACTTCATGCAATTACTCATTTGTATTTCTATTATATATTTTTTCCGAATAGTTAACAGGTATAATAGCCTTAATTTTGTTTTATTGATTTTTTGGATTCTGATTTTGATTATTCCGAATAAAGTTGTGTTTTATAATAAATATAGTTTTAGTTTTCCATGCAATTTAAGTATCAATAGTAAACGTATAATATTTAATTTCATAGAAATACAGTTACTATCAATGTAAAAAATAATAAAATAAAATCAAGTATTAAGTAAGTTTAATCCACAAAATAAATCAAACTTTTAGGGATACCATTGATTTTGCCGCGTTTTTTTGTTATCTTCTTTCATTAGCCAGACTCTAGACACATAATAGCGAGTTGTTTTCCTTGTTTCAAAGTTTGGAACTTAGTAAGCGCTAAGTGTGACTTTCGTTTGTCAAAAACTTATTTCTTAAGTCTCGTGTCTGAATCTCACCCTTAGCGCCTCGACTTTGAATCTTCAATCATAAATTGATTAAACAGACATTAATATCTTATGGTCTTTGTTGAAATCGAAGTATTTTCATCATTTTGAAATGCACCTTAAATCAAAGAAATTAAGTCAATATTTTAATTCAAGTAATATATCTTAGAAGAATCGCTTTTTCTTTAATATTACGTGTTGAGATCTATTTCGTTGGCTGGATAATGAATATTTTTCGTCCTTTAATACATTTTTATTCAATTAAAACCATCAATTTATTTAATGAATTTGCCAAATCATTATAATTACCAACACTTTGACCATATGACAGCAATCATATAATTACAAATAATATCACGTACGTTCGTTTGTGTGCGTTCCTTACGTACATAAACGAATACGTAAGGGCCTCACAGGATAAAAGGAAAAATATTTTAGAAATTTTTATAGATTCAATATTATATGTTTCCTTCTTTAAGGGAATGTATATCCTCAATAAGTTAAGTCCATTTTGACACATTTGCAACGTGACATGTCGAGTCTATAGAACGAATAACAGACGGTATTTTTATTAAGAAACGTCCAAAATGTAGAAAAGTTTTTTTTTATTGTAAGGCAAGTAAATAACTTAAAAAAATAATAATAAATGGGGTTAACTTAAATATTTTCAGACTAGAAGTAGTACGCGACAGTTTTTGTTATGTTATACGTGAAACAAGCGTCTACGCTATATTCTGGATATACGGACGGGATATCAGTAGTGTTCAGTAGTTAAAGAGTTATTCATCTCATCAACAGACGTCTGTGGTTGGGCTTGAATCTTTTTTCTTAGATTATGTTTGAGGAAAATACGATCAACACAATTCTAACGCATATTTAACAATATTCGATGGATATAAAAAAATAAATGGCATACAAATTTCGCTGGAACATTAGGAACTAGGAAATTTAAGGTTACATCTCACTGGATTTCCGGTTCCTATAAACAAAAACCTTTCGTAACTACGTTTTCTATACATTAATTTTTCGAATACGCTGTCAATAAACATGTTTTTGGACGGGTCTGATGAAGATCCCAGTTCCAAGTTTATCGCTGGTACTCTGTAACTTGTATGCAGTTTCGTTCTGATATAATTCTATCAAAATCGCGATTGGGAGTTACGGAATACCGGTCCTGTTTTTACACATTCAAATGTATATTTAATGTATTTCATGTATCATCATCAATGTATCAAATGTAATTTCACTCCATGCAATCAAATTTTATATTTATTAGCGTATATAGCATCAAATAGCTTTCAAATGTTCCGTCCTCATCACTCTTAACGTAAATAAACGGGACAACAAACCATTTGTGGTAATACGTTTACAAATACCCTTTATAAAAAAATAACTTCTAACTAAAGCACTGGTCTCTCATTACAATTTGACATAGAGACAAACCCAATTTAATTTTAAATTTTAACAATATTTTTGACCTTTGAGCCCAAACATTTCCGCTTCACCAATATACAAAAATATCTCGTATGTAGCGTGGACGCAACTGTACTTGTGACAACTGAGCAATTACTTAACTCGACGCCGGCTCGTTCATTTCCAGAACTCTGGGTTTCACAGGGCCTGAAAGAAACATTTTAAGATAATAAAACGAAATACAAACAAATTTGCACGTGATAGATAAAATTCATAATTATTTATTCATACAGGTAACACAATGTACACTTATGAACGTCAAAAAAAAATGAAATGCTTCTAATTTTACATATACTGCCAGTTCTCAAATCAAGGGCGTAGAACGGAAGAGAAGAACTGCCAATAAACTCTCCGCCACTCTTTTTAATCGCCAAATTTTTCGATTTAAACAACGTTTGTAAGGAGCTGCAACCATTACACCATGTTCCACATGACATCTTTACATTATTACAATTACAATCGAACGGAACGTATGCGTGAAAGACGCACGCGCGTTTTACGTACTTACATCGGAGGTCTACGATATGTGTTGAGCGAGAGTGTGGGTGTTATTGATTTTACTCTGAAGTATTTATACTGCTATTCATGGGAATATAGAGTTTATAATATTTTGTTAAAGCGTAAAAATTGTGTAGTTCGAAAGAAATCCTTTAAAAGATTTTTCTATTCTAATGAAACAATGGGTTTCGTCAATGTGTGAGTAAGGAAGTTAACTATAATAAAATAATTGATATTTTTAAAACAAGAAAAGCATAGACAAACAGAAACTTCAATAATATAAATATAGACTGACGAAGTACTTATCAAGATTCATGTCAATACAAAGTCCATTAATTTTATGTCTAAGCAAATATTCTTAACAAGGTTAGCAATGTTTATCTAATAAAAAATAAAACTCTATTACGAGTTTGCATGAAATAATCACGTGAAATACTATCACACAGTCATGTGCAACATTTGTATGCAGAATTTCTCATATTGTGTCAAAGAGAATATATAGAAAATAGATTCTATACCAGAGGTCCAGGGTTCGATTCAAGAAAGCGATAACTGTTTAGATACAGAATTAATTAGACCGGTCATGTCAGGCTTATACTATATAGACTCTCTTGCATTAATTCGTGACTTTTGTAATTATCTTTCTTATTCTTTTGTATTGCATTGCAATTCATGAAACATGATTAGTTT
Organism: Pieris napi; assembly: GCF_905475465.1. Classification (NCBI taxonomy): domain Eukaryota; kingdom Metazoa; phylum Arthropoda; class Insecta; order Lepidoptera; family Pieridae; genus Pieris; species Pieris napi. The sequence continues at coordinate 3,350,692 of NC_062235.1, read as the reverse complement.
TTAGTTTATTTTTTATTTTAGATTAAGTTTGTGAGCATAATTTTAAAGTTTTACTTGTAATTTTAGTTTTGTTGATTTGTTTATGTGCACTTCTACTTTAGCCTCAGTATTAGTTTATGTAAAATTGCTTCAAAAGCTGCAGATGTTATTGATTTTCCCATACAGAAACAGGATATTAAGGATATTTATCGTACAAAAAGTAAAACTGGACATGGAGCAATTATTGTGGAATTGGGCAGCGTTATATTGAAAGATGGTATTATTGAAAAGGCACGCAAATTTAACAAAATGAATTCTGCTAACAAATTGAACACGGCACACTTAAGTTTGGAAGGACCAGCAAAGCCATTTTTTATTTCAGAATGTCTATCACCCTGCGGAAAACGATTAAATTATCTGGCTCGTGCATTTGCTCAGGAAAATGGATATAAATTCTGCTGGACCTCATTTGGAAGAACCTACCTGAGACAAGATGAAGGTAAACGGCATATTAGAATTGATAGTGAGGGTGATTTAAATAAACTTCGTCTAAAACAATGACTTTTTGAGGCCCCCAGGAAACTCCGCCGGCCTACGATAACTTTCCTGTTTGTGAAAATCCGGCACTTAATTATTGTTTTTATAGATATTATTTTATTTTTTTATATATTATATTATTGTTTTACTTTATATACATACTTATACTCTGTTCATTGTATTGTATTTTACATGACTAAAAAATTATACATTCTTAGTCTAGTGATCATGTTGAAATCGAGATCTTATCTTTGTAAAAATGTCAGCATTTCTCAGACACGAGTAGCTGCGACAAAAAGCTTAATATTTTACAAATGGCTAGATTTATTGATAATATAAATAATGATATTGATAATATAACAGTGGCAACTGCCTACAGTTGTGATATAAATAATTGTAATGATTTAGTAAAAAAATCAGGAAACTCCCTAAAAATTATAACACAAAATATCCGTAGCGTTTACAAAAATATTGATGCATTCTTGGCCCATATAGCTCGTCTGTACTTTGATCCAGATATAATAATTTTAACTGAATGCTGGTTAAACGATAATAAACCCATACCCAGTCTCAAGGATTATAATTCTTATTTCACAAAAAAGTGCTTAAATCAAAATGACGGTATTATAATTTATGCTAAACAAAATATAAATTGCGAAATTGAAGAACCTAATCCTAAAGATGCTAACTTTCTGCTAGCTAAAATAGTACCAGATATTGTACTTTTAGCTATTTATAGATCACCATCCTTTTACTACACTGAGCGCTTTTTGAATGCTTTGAATGATATTGTTAAATCTATAAAATCTAAGAATATATTTTTAATAGGTGATATAAATATCGATATAAAACCTGGAAACGGTGACAGAAACAGTAACTCTTACTTAAATTTAACCAGCGAATTGGGTTTTCTGCCAGGCCACACATATCCAACACGATTAAGCAATTGTCTCGATCATGTAATGGTTAAAACTGTTTTACAAACTAGTGTTATAGTTATAAATTCCACCGTAACTGATCACGACTCTATTCTAATAAATCTATCCCTTAACAGTAAACGGACTAATACTCAGTGCCCTTCCATTGTTGAAAGAGTAAATTTTAGTGAAGCTATAAAATATGTTGAATTGGCTGATTTTACTTTTATGACTAACAAGCAAGACGCCGAGTCTGCTGCGACTCGATTTGTTGAAATTCTGTCATCTGCTATTAAAGCTAACACTGAAAAAGTCCGTGTACCCAGGCGCAAAAAATCTCTTAAGCCCTGGATGACTCCGGGCCTACTTCGCTGTATCCGTCACCGGGATAAACTGCATCTTAATTTAAAAAGGGACCCCCAAAATGAAATTCTTAAAATAACCTATAAAAGGTACAGGAATTTTTGTTGCTCATTACTTAGAAAATTGAAGCGCGAACACGATAAATTCTTATTAAAAAGTGCAAAATCAAATAAAGAAACCTGGGCTGCAATAAAATATGTCACCGATAGTTCAAGTAAAAAATCTTCTGCCGATGAGTTAATTAGGAATTGTAACGCATTGGATGCGGTTGAGGACATAAATAGTTATTTTTCTAATGTTGGTAGAGAGCTAGCTGAAAAACTTACAGGGTGTAAGTATAACTACATATGTACAAGATCTAATTGCTTGACTAACTCCTTCGTACTAATGCCACCAGATGAGGTTGAGGTGGAATCTCTCATCTTAAGCTTAAAAAATGATTGTGCCACTGGTTGGGACTCTATACCAGCTCGATTTCTAAAAATGGTAAGACATGTCATTGTATCGCCGCTTACTATCTTGTTTCAGACATGTTTTAGGGAAGGCTGCTTTCCAAAAGTCTTTAAAAGGTCTCTCATTACTCCTGTTCACAAGGGTGGGGCACGGGATTGTGTTGCAAACTACAGACCGATTTCTGTGCTTACAGCACTATCAAAAATCCTAGAAAAGATGCTTAACGTGAGGTTAATACAGTTTTTAAATCGGTACAATATTCTGTCCAGCTCACAATTTGGTTTCAGAATGGGTATGTCAACAGAAGACGCTGTGGGTAGCTTGATTGAGTTTGTCACAGAAAAACTTGACAGGAAACAAAAGTGCCTTGGTGTCTTCCTCGATCTTGCCAAGGCATTTGATACCGTCTCAATACCTATACTTGTGGACAAATTGGAGCGAATTGGAATAAGAGACTCAGCCCTGCTTATTTTTAAAGATTTCCTTAGTGGTCGGGTGCAAAGGGTTAAGATTAATAATTATATTAGTTCCGACGCAAATGTAACTTTTGGAGTTCCGCAAGGCAGTATTCTTGGTCCAAGTCTTTTTCTTATTTACATAAACGACCTATGTAATATGTCCCTAACTAGTTGCAGGTTGTTTACCTATGCCGATGATACGGCTATAGTTTTTTATGGGGACACCTGGACCGAGATACAAAATATTGCCGAAAGCGGACTGCAGAAGGTGGCTAGATGGCTCAGGGAAAATTTACTTACTTTAAATATTTCTAAAACTTCGTATATTCAGTTCCAAACTATTAATTCCCATATGACTGATATTAATCTTAAAATACACATATGTGTCTCTGAGCGCAATTGTACTTGCATTAATATAACAAAATCCAATACCATTAAATACCTCGGTATCGAATTAGATAATAAATTGAGTTGGCTTCCTCACATTGAGATTATAACGGCACGCACGCGAAAACTAATCTGGACATTCAAAAAATTACGTTATGCCGCGGAATTTGAACTACTCCGCACTGTTTACTTTGCCTTAGTAAAATCGGTTATTGGATACTGCGTGAGCGTGTGGGGTGGAGCGTGCAAGTCACATCTAATTCAGCTTGAAAGAGCCCACAGATCTTTACTAAAAGTAATGACTTTCAAACCCTACAGATTTTCAACCACACTTTTATATAAACAGTGTGAGCTCCTCAGTGTTAGACAGTTATTCGTCTTTAATATAATAGCCAAACAACATGTCCATACCCCTTATAACCCAGAGGTTTGCAGTAACAAACGCTGTATACCAAATGTACTCCCCACAGCAAAATTCCGTACTACCTTCGCAAGGCGACAACGAGCATTTCTCTCAGTCTTTCTATATAATAAAATAAACAAAAAATTAAATTTCTACCCTCTTTCACTACATGACTGCAAATCAATTGTTAAGACTTGGCTTTTGTCCTTAAATTATGAGGAAACAGAAGATCTATTTAACTAACATGCTACAATAATATTTTAGTTATTTTGATTCATTAATTGTGTGTATAATTTATATATTTATACTAGTGTTACATATACCCATATGTAAAATGTATAATTATGTATATTTATGTATTATGTATATTTATGTATTTTAGTATTTTATGTGTATGTACCTATTTTATTACCTATTATATTCATTGTAATTTATACTGAAACATTTTTTTTAATATATGTTATTTTTGTTTAAGTATATTATGTGTAAGAAGATAATTAGATGTAATATCTGGAATTTACAAATGTCTATAAAAAGTATTGTCTTGTAAAATTTTGAATAAGCTCTCTTGACACTTGTTACGAATTATATTGGGAGAAGCCACTGACTCCTGAGATACAGGCACTAAAGCCTAGTTTAGGTGTCAGAGTCTTCATAGGATTTCTGTAATTACAAATATGTCAATAAAGATTATTATTATTATATTATTATTATTATATAGTATTTCTTTTCTTTTCCTTTCTAGGGTTGCCTGGAAGTGATCGCTTGTTAAGGTAGTCAGTTGCATACCTAATAATTTATGTTATTAGTAAAAAAACTAATCTTATTGTGCAAAATTAGTTTAAATATAAATTTGTGTTGTGTAGAAATCATAAACTATAAAGTATACATGTCAAAAGAGACTGGCTGCCCACAAGACAGGGAATACTAGTGTGGTACTATGTACTTTACCTAAATATACTGTACATTGTGTATAATAAAGTTTTCTTTCTTTCTTTAATGTAATGAAGTTTAAATAAATAAATACAGTGTAAACTCTTTTTAACGAATTCCAAGGGACCGCATTTTTCTTCGTTATAGAGCGTTTTCGTTTTCGGGAGGGAAGAGAAAAAACACCAAATTTAACTAATTACAATCAGTGACAATGGTGCGTTTAGTAACTGAGACATAAATTTCCTACAGGCAATGTAATCTAAAAATAATGGCACACGTGTTAATGTAATTAACAATAACAAAGGCGAGAAGGTTGTTTATAACCTAAGGTGTCTTTCTTTGAAATTTCGGCACCTCAAAAGGTTTTGAGGTTTTGTAAGCTGATTATTAAAACTATTACACTTAAGTATGTTGTTGATGTCTAAATATGAAAATATTTCTTCGTTATAGAGGATGGCTGTTGCGTTATAAAGGGTAAATTAATGTATGGGTTTTGTGTTAAACCAAACAAATCTACCTCATGTTTACGTTACAGAGGCGTTTTCGTTATGACGTAATCTATATATATAAAAATGAAACCCGTTTTCCGTTGTCACGACATAACATGAAAACGGCTTGACCGATTTGTCTAATTCTTTTTTTATAATATTACTTGAAGTACGAGGATGGTTCTTACGGAGATAAAAATTAAAAAAAATTGAGTGAAAAAGTCTAAAAACAACACTTTACTATATTCCCATACAAAATATTCGTAATAATATTTAAAGGCAATTTGAACTTTAATACCATATCATAAAGTTCAAGTGTTAGTGGAGGAGTTCCGGGAAGGTTAATTTTTATTTTTTGACATAATGTATTTGTTGTCTTATCAATTTTCTTTTTTTTATAGACCGTAGTCCCGAATAGCAGAATAAGTATTTTAAACGAATAAAGAATCGACTGTTAGGCGGTACGATGTTCGCCAGGCCAGCTAGTGACCTTATAAAGAGTTTACACTGTAAATAAAGTTAATTCAAATTAACCCGGTATTGTATTAAGAGTTTTTTAACCTCGACTTCTAAATTATTTTTTTAATATGGTAATTACACTTCCGATACACATCAAAATAAATATCATAAAAAATAACATACTTCGTAGTTTCAGAAGGTCAATTATAGACTTGAATAATCAAGTTGACGACCTTATGCGAGCCCTACCGGAAGAGCTCAGTTGTTCTTCCTTATTTTGAAATAATGAAGGGCCTAATTATACGTAGTTTGTAATTTAAATTTTTAATTTGTAATTTGAATTATTCAATTAAAATGTATGTTTCTTCCCTATTTAGTTTCTTTTTTAGACGGACGATATATTTACATTCCGTTTACGACGACATCGTTTAGACTTTAGAACAACATACCGGTTATATTGACCAAAATCAAAGGTCCCGGCTGAATTCTATTGTATAAGGTACTTAATAATAACGCTATCGGCTGTTACGACTATCGGTTTTTACGACCAAATATGAGTAGTCTCTTCGATGTCGTTATATCAGATTTTTACTGTACATATTTATTTATAAAAGCTTGCCAACTCTCGGCACACTAATACATTGGTACAAGCAAACATAACAAAAATGAATAGATAAAACAATTTGTTAAACTACAGCAAAATCGATTTCAAAGTGCCTATCTCGTATATCAAAATGCTAAAACAATATATGAAATTAATGGGTGAACATTATTTTTAAAGTATAAAGAAATGTTTGCTTACCCGCTATCGTTGTGGTAGATGTAAGACCGGGTACAGCACTCGGTGGGGCCGTTGGAATAACTGAAACCTCTTTTGGCCTCTGAAACATCAATTTACGAATTCAAAATTTAGCTATCTCTATCTATCGAGTTTTGCTTTAATATCAACGGTCCTCTCGTAGTGGCCTCATGGATGTACCTCAAGGAGAAGGTATAGGGCCTTTATTTTGAAAACGATAAATGTTTATTCCATGTAATGGAATAAACATCGTTACCATGGTAACAGTACTAGTACCGATTTTGATAGGAATTCCATGTTGTATAACCGTCACTGACCAAAAAATTTATAGTACTGGAAACATGTGCAACTGCTGTGCATCAATGGACCTTCTAGACCTTCTGTGCAACACTCGCTCATACGGTGAAGGTAAACATCGTGTCAGGCTCAGGCAGGACACTTGTCTTTTTAAACAAAAACAAAGAGATATAGAAATCTGAGGCCCTGACATAAAACTATTCGTAGCCAGTTAACGTCTACTGTTGGACATAGCGATTGCATCCAATGCCTTCCCTCCACCCTCACCAGGTCACCAGTGCGAGGCCGTCCAACGCTTCGCAGACTGGCCTCCATTCCAGGACTTTTTTTAAAATTTATTTATTTGTTTTTATAAATAAATAAATTTAAAAAAAAGTCCTGCCCTAACAGGCGACCCTAAATTGACATGAGTGCACAATAAGTGAATAAAACTTACAGACTAAACAAAAAAAAACAAACAAGAAACTGAGGCACTAACAAATAATAGAACTTTTGACAGTTCACTCAACGGACAATGAAAAAGGTCCGTTAACCTATGTCCGTTAACTAAATTAATACTTACTGTTTATATTAATATTTGTTTAAACTCACATTAATTTCTTCAATTACGCTTTGCAATCCATCCAATCGACTCATAAGCGTTGTATTCAAGACAGCGATCTGTTCTTTAAGGCTTTCGTCCAATTTGACGTTTTCCGACACGTTAGCTATCGTATCGTTGGTTCTCTCGTCCAGGTGTACTAAGTAGCTCTTCAGCTCCTCAACACCTGAGGTTGCTGTAAGAGCCTGCTTATGAGCTGATGATATTGAGCTGTCGAATCCCTTGATCTGTTGAAGAATAATAAGACGTGTAACGAGAAAACTACTGGAGCTATTTCAAAAATCCTTTAGAAAGTAATATATACTATATTATTTTCCCAAAAAAGGTGAACCGTGCGAGGCAGGGACAGGCCGTTGTGTCACCGTTAAATTATAAACACCGTTAGATTGTAATCTATCTCGCGAGATTGTGAACTGTCGAAAGATTGTGAACCTCAACGTACTGTTTACAATTTAACGTATTATTTGGTAGATTGTAATCTATCGAAGTAAAACCGTCAAATTACAATCTTAAAATTGTCAACTGTCCGAAGGCTGTTCCGGATTGGTCGGCTTTATTGTAGACCGTTCTATGTCCATAGAATTAGGAATGAAACACGGGTATCAGTCAAATAAACTGAATGCACTTAAAGAATTGTGACATCAAGTATGTTTTCATTACTTAGTAGGTAAACAATAATTCTGACATAAATACACATTTCGACAGTTCACAATCTCGCGAGATAGATTACAATCTAACGGTGTTTACAATTTTACGGTGACAGTTATATTAGCTTAACTCAACAAGTTTATATTTCAACCGTCTTCGAGACAGGAAAGCCATACAATCGCTAATCCTCGTCTTGTCACTCAAATGTCCTTGTTGTGAATATAATAGCTAACATATATCAGTGATGAATTTACTAGTGGGATTGTATATGGAGTGTGCCTTCAAATTGACGCAATACAATGCGAATTGCGTCACTTAGGCGGCACCTATAAAATAATAAACGACACCAATGCAAATATAAATTACGGTCGTCAATTTCTTAAATCGAATTTGATTGAAAATTCCTCTATATTATATGTATAGATTATTTTTTTGCCACTTAAATAGCAGTCGCTAAGTCTGAAGTACGTCATAAATGTATTGAATTTTGACTAGGAAGCCTCGTTTCTGAACGTCACCCTAAGATACTTTATGATAATTTTCTTAAAGTATTCGATAATTTCATACATTTGTTATACTAGGCAATATTATTGAACATTCTGTTTTTAAATTTCCCATAAAAAATAACTATTATATTATTACAAATATTCAATTGTGTTGCTAAAATTTATTTTAGCTACGACATCTGTCCCTATCTCGTCAAAGCTTAAACAAAACACAAACAAAAACTCCTACAAATGCACAACTATAAGTATTTGGAAAACGAATGATCATATCCTGGATGGTGATTGGTTTACGCTGTTGACAAATGACAGTCGTTATATTTCAAATCCCCAATTTAATAATCACCTGTGAACCAAAGTCAGCGACAGTTCTCTGCAACTCTGCTATCCTCCGGGGAGTATCGACCAGCTTCGGCGCCGCCGACAGCTGTTCCGACACAGACATGAGTTCACTTGATGTCTTATTCATTTGTAATATCAGCGCCTGATGCGCCGTCTCCAGCTTTTCGAGTCTCTCTTGCAAGGCACTCGCGTTTTTCTTCAGCTCCTTGAAGCTTGTGTGACAGAGTTGTAAGTCATCGTTCACATTACCGCCTATCGTTGATACTGAGGACAAATGTGATTGTTAAAAATTTGTAGTTACGACGTAAGAATTTGATGAATACCTGTCAAATGCACTTTCAAATTTGGCAATTTGAATACAAAAGTGACGCACAAAATCACATTTCACATAGTTTGGGTCCTCTGATTGATACATTTTTGTGAAAAACTAAAGATATTTTTATTATTAAGATTTTATTTAAATAACACTATAGGGAAAAAAGCTCAAAAGCTTTACCTGTTGAACGTTAACGTATTAACATTATTTTCAATTATGCATTATGACATTTATACCAAAAGCAATGAAGACATTATTTTTCATAGTACTAACTTTTCTTGAGAGACAATTCAAGTATAATTTAGAATCGTGAGCTGTCGAACTGTTTTCAGTATGAAGTAGTATTTAACTTGATTAAGCTTTGAGATCAGATACAGGCATCAATATTAATCATAGGGGTGGTAAGTGAAATAAAGATTTATTGTTGAATTGTCTTCGTTTTAGCCTAATCTTATCTGTCAGACAGATATAATTTTTAAAGAAAATACTTTTTAACCGGATTGAAGTTATGTATTATTATAAATTTACAATTATTTTACATAATTTTAAATTTAACCGACGTTTAGCTATATATATATATATATATATATATATTTAAGTTGTTGTTAGAATATTTTTCACAAGTATTCCACAAAACAAACGCCACAGCATACATAGTTTTATAATCATTAAAAAAAATATTTTCCAGTGAACTAGAATAATGAAACAATAGTTTAATATATGTTGCGTTGTATTTTGCTTTTAATGAATTTCTTTTACAACTATATTTAATAAACCTTACAAAAATGGTTTTTAGTCTGTTTTACTTCATTCAAATTTGACAATAGGGAAAAATACCAGTAATCATTATTCGTAATAAGCTATCATTGTATATGCCACTATTCTAACGTGTACCAGCAGTACAAAGCTAACTGAAAAAGTAACTTTATTAAACAAGTGTTAACACTTCAGTAGTTTTTGGAGTTTGTGGCAATTTTCAGACATAGATAAAAAAAAAAAATTTACGTCGTAAAAGGTGCGAGCACATCTTATAAATCTATAGCGCACATTTATATACAAGTAAACTACTCAATATAATTTATATAAACTAGATAATGTTATTTATAAATTAAATTTAGAAAATTTAGATAGTTTCGTGAATTATCTTGAATATTAAAAGATATATACCAAAATTAATCTCTTTTAAAAAAAAAACATATTTGGCCCTTAGCCATTTAGTTTCTCACCCCTAGTATATACCCCTAGTGTATAGTTGTATGTACGTGTGTTTAAGTAGTACACTCTGTTTAAGTCATAAGGTAAAAAACTTTTATGTATACTATCTGACAATGTCAAAATGTTCCAGTGATTTTTTCTTTACCCCTTTATACGTTACACTAAATATTTTTATTATCAAGTCATCGTATATGTTAGTATATGTAACTATTATAGGATACTTGAAGAATAACAAAGGTTAATCTTACTCTTACATTAAGTACATAAAACACTCTTCATAATCTTATCTAAGGTAAATATCCTCTTAGTTACATCACACGAAAATAAAATCCCCAAGATGGTGTGATACCCACCTCTGTCCATTTCCACTCTCAGCGACACAATCTGCTTCCGAACATCTACAAACAGCCATAGAACTGTAGCAGCTGATACGACACACACACACAGTGCTAATGCAGCTGCTAAGCGAACAAAAGGTCGCGATCTTCGTGTACGGGATGTCCTTCTACCCCAGGGTTCTCCTTCATCGCTGGACGCTGATAACAACCGCCCACCCCTTGAACCCACACCGCCCACTAACGCATCCAGCTCTCGCCTTTTCCTCATTTTCTTCCCGCCACGCAACGGCACCGTCGCGTGCACACCACTCTCCATATTATCGCTACCGTAAACACATTCACACCGACTTATCAAGGCGAGCGCACAACACGACGACCGTTTATCGAATGAAGTCGTAAATAAAGTTCAGGAAAGGATTATTGATGTCAATGGCTAGCTTAATTGCGGATCGGTCTGGGTCTGATATTTGCATATAACCTTTTCGAATTTCGGAAATTATTTTTTTATTAGCGGCCAGATATAAACCATACAAAGTAATGAGGTTAATTAATTGCGAAGCAGCGCGCCATATGCGATATCGCGATTTTAATAGTGTAGTAAAATAAGTGAACCAATGAGTGTAGCAAATCTAAACAAACGACCATTATATTGTTAATTGAACCTGAAGTGAACAAGTAGCATTAGAAAGGCGTCATTAAATATAGCCTTGATCTTGAACGCGAAATTATTATTAAGAGCCATGATTAGCGCAGCAATTTCAAACTTTGCTGTTATATTTCTAGTTTATACTATCTCTCGTTTATTATTTAGCAAAGTATGACAAATGGACATAATAATAAAAGAAGGGAAGAGAAGGTTTATAATAGTTGCCGTGGTGTTTAACAACAGAAAAAAACTGAATTATATTCATTAAATATTTTACTTTCAAACATAGTAAAACACTAGCTTTTGTTATTGTATACTGATTCACATCTACGATACAACTCGGAAATCTCTCCCTTATATGATAACCACATTACGACCACCGCTCTTATATATAGAACATTTTTGGAAATATATGCCGCGCGTGAGTGTTAAACAAAAGATAAATATACGAGGATAGATATAACCAATTGTATATAAGGACAAAATGTACGGATGCGGTCCGAGAAGGTTTTCCTATAATGAGGAAAGTGGAACGCGGAACGTCATTGGGTATGATAAGGAAATGCATTGTTATGCAGAAACATATGAATAATCTGTTATAGCTATTAATCGATATGATTTTAAATCAATACTCAGTGTATGGTGAATGTTTTTATAATGCCTTTTACATTTATTTATTTACACTTCGTTGAATTTAACATATACCTAAAAAGAGGTTACATAAGTTATTAGGCAACGGCCTTGTCGCTATAAAGCGATTTGCTGGCAACCCTAGTTTGGAAAAATAGAAGAAAAAACAATACCACCGAAGGTGCATAAATCATTTATAAAAAACAAATAAAATTCCATGTAACATTAGAATTATACAATACTAAACTAAAATATATAATAGTGGCTCTAGCGTTCGACTCTCATCCCTGAGGTCATAGGTTCATTCACTGGCTGTGAACCAATGGACTTTCTATGTGCGCATTAAACGTTCGAACGGAGAAAGAAAACCTGAGAAAGCCTTAGACTTAAAAAGTTGACGGCGCATGTCACGCACAGGAGGCTGATCACCTACTTGTCTATTGACAATTGATCATGAAACAGATACAGAAATCTGAGTCCTAGACCTAAAAAGGTTGTAGCGCCACTGATTCATTATTATTTTAAACTAAAATATAAAAAAATAATATTAAAGAAAGTAAAAGCCTAATTAGGTTTATAATTCAAAACTCTCGTCAAACGTAAATTAGTCAATGAAGATTTTTATACATTTGTCGATTATTTAAATTTTAAATGATCCTAATCCTTGGGATTGATTTGCTACAGTTCAAACAATTTGTATGACTCAAAACTTAACGATTAAAAAGAGTGGCGGAGAGCTTCTTGCCCTTGACTTGCTAACTGGTAGTAAGTGTAATTTAGAATCAATTTAAAATCTTGTCCGTTGACGTTCATAAGTGTACTTGGCTACCTATATGAATAAAGTTATTTTGAGTTTCAGTAGGGTTAATAATACGTTAAAAACTAGGCTCGCATACTAAAGGTAGTTACATTGTCACACATATACCCAGAACGCACCATAAGCGTTAATGCAACTACTACGACGAATGCTTAGTTATATTATTTTATCATGTAAGGGTTTTAGCAGTAAGAATAGAATTATATTCAGATCAGTCTAACATCGACCACCGTTTAAATAGGAGTCTAATATTGACTACCGTTTAAAATAACACTTGTATTTTTTAATCAATAAAGTTTCTTTTATATTTTAAAAAAAATCTATTAAATACCGTCGCGATTTCACTAGGTACCATACATCAATAGTACGTAAATAATAATAGTTATCGTAGTATTTAACTTATATGTATAAGCAATCATAAAGGTACAGTCTTTATTACAAAATCCGGAACAACACAATGACAATCTCGAAGACTAGACGACGAATGATTTAAATATGCGTACTAAACGTACACGAATACGTACTAAAAAGAAATGGTTCGCATAATTCAGAGCTACATCAGAAATGGTTGACCTCTATACAAGCACCTATTACGTTTTTAACCCGGATTCAGGCGTACTTTGAAAGCTTTGTTTCTGCAACTAGAACGATGTTGAACATGGTAAAGCTCTGTAGAGTCACCTTCGAGCCACCTTCTTATACACTGAATGGTATGTATGAATATAGAATACCGCCCATGGACACTGAATACTAGAGGGCTCTCGTGTCGCCACCTTTTAAGAATTGGTACGCTCTTTTCTTGAAGGACCCTAAGTCGAATTGGTTAGGGAATACCTCAGGGCAGTGTTCTTACACACACTGGCCACATAGTGGTGGTAAGGTCTTAAGGTTTTTCTCACATATTAAATACAACTAAGCTGTTTGAATAGTTAGTTATTCCAACTCAAGGCAAGGGTCACATTCACAGGTCATAGAAACGTAACCGCACTAAATATTTTAACCAAAATTAGTACAAAATTCAGTGGCGTGTAAACATCAACCTTCAAGGTCACACAAACAAACTAACCCTATTAATATTTTCAGTTCCACGTCGGTATACTTAAACGCATTTTTATTGTGAATTATGAATGAAAATAATTTCCACGAAAATATTTCAATCTCGACCGTTTATAAACTTCATTAATAATTTTGACTAAGGCAGGACATTTTGAAACCATGTCAAGGTCGTCGAGGCTAACCAACCTATGTATTGAGCGTGTGTTTCAGGAGCGTGTAACATATTTATTACTTGATTGGTGTTACACAAACTTAGTACAAATTATAATTGCAACATGATACTGATATTCTTCCGTCTGATTTAGTGGACATTTAATATTGCGAACTGTCAGATTCAGCCTTAACAGCTGTGGTGGGTCTGTTTTGGCGAGAGTAGTTCAGGCGGATAAACATTTTATGAGTGGCGGTAGCTGGCCATAGCCACAGGCTTTTTTGTCTTTATCCTAATTATATTTATGCAATACCTTTTGATATTATTTTCATACCTTTATTACACATTGGAATACATTAATAACGCAGTTATGCAGTAGTATAATGAATGACGGAATTGAAATTGAGGAATACTTAAATGATCCTAATCTTTGGGATTGATTTGCTCCAGTTCAAACAATTTGTATGACAATACTTGGCGATTAAAAAGAGTGGCGGAAAGTTTCTTGCCAGTACTTCTTACCCGCTCTACGCCCTTGACTTGCGAACTGGTAGTAAATGTAAATTTATAATTAATTTAACTTGACAATTCATAAGTGTACTTGTTTACCTACATGAATCGAACGAAATCGCAATCGCACCTTTCATAAAAATAATTATTTGAACCAAATAACCAACTACTCAGTAACAGTCTATGTAAATCGATATAATAGATTATACATAATTAATTTGTTTATCAAACCAATAAGCTCAATTACTTTGATGACGACGACATTAAAACGTGAAGATGAGTTTTAATTCCAATTGTTTCAAGTATCACTGACTCCAACAGTGGTATAATAATTCCAGTACAATAACTGAACAATGTTGTTTTGTTTAGAAAACCGATTTATATATAAACAATTAAAACGGTAATAAACAATACAAAGTAGATTAAATATCGTTGTTCTTTAGGATTATTGTTTGTTTATTTATCTATGTATCAAAAAACTATTGTGATTTGTGGTCGGTTTTAAGTAAGTTCGTAACGGAACTTACTTAAAACCGACCACAAATCACAATAGTTTTACCAATTTAATAATTAACAAAACAATTATATAACAGAGCAAATTACACATAACATTTTCCTTACGTTGAAATATTTACAAAAATCAGAATTTAAATCTATGTAGTTATAATACAGCACAGAAGCATATAAAACGAGAAAGATAAGATAAAGACACGTTATATCGACCTATGTTTCCTAGACGCAGTGAATGGACGTAACGCATGCGCGTATCTCCTTACGCCACACTAATAATTCCATACTTAATAAATAAACACTTAAATAGATTTTATTTAAAACGCCACTAAAATCTGAGATATATGAAGACAGACCGAACCGCAATCAAAGACACACCTTTAATCTCAACATGAAATAGCTATAGCTTATCACTTGCACTAACAGATAAAAACGTCGAGGTATGGTAAAACACAACGCTTTTAGAAGACTGACTTCTGGGACTCGGGGTAGCGTATTGTATGACGTCACAATATGACGCATGCGTGCGAGAAATTCGCGTCTAGTATAGGACATGGGGTTACCCAATTGAATAGTGGATGACGCTATTATTTTTCTGGACATTAAAAATATCATTTTATCTTGATGACGTTAGAATTTACCACGAGGATACAAAAAAACAAGTGATATAAATTGATTAAAATTGATCTTTTATACTCATGCCAGTCTTAGGTAAAGCAGTGCCTAAAATGTTTAAAATTAAGTCAAACATTCGACAGTTGCAAATGAATTTAAGTTTAACATCCTTCAGAGTGTTAATCCTACTCTACTCGCATCAATTAGGATATGCAAGTAGAAGAGAGTTTTTATGTTGTATTTAAACTGTTTTTATTTTTATGCCAATGAATGTGTAAATTAAGTTTTATATAATCTGTATTTTTTTGTAAATGGTGATTTGTTCAATACTGAACTTAGCTATGACTAATTAAAATTCTATTGGTTGAGCAGACTCATTCCTATTTTCTGAGGGCACTGCTATGAACATTTCACATCAGAGCAATGCATCTGAACAGCTCATTGTTTTTCAATAACTTAACAAGGGCTTTTTACATTATCATGAACAAATCATATAGAAATGTGTATAGATTCTGTTGTTAAAAATACATATTTTTATTGAAATACTTTAGATAATTCTTGAAATACTGAACAAAAGTTAGCTTTATATCTATATATATTATTATTGTTGGCTTAATTTTACACAATGCACTATCAAAATTGTAATCACCAAAATTTAATGAATTACCTTAGTAACCTAGTGAAACTTACCTTTAGCTATGTCAACTTTCATAGTAGTGACTTGGTCATACAGCGATGCACAAATCCATGTTAGCATAAGTAGCCATAAAACCAATGTTCCTCTTGTTGCCCAGCACAAAACGCAATGAACCTCATTACCTAAGCTTGGTTCAACAATTCTAGGTTGACCAACCCTGTTTCGCTCCTTTCTAAAAAATAATTCATAATTTAAACTTAATTCTCCACTCTAATATAGATTACAAATGGACAAGCATACCTTGACATTTTCTTTTTCCTATTAGGTATTATTTCTAATTGTAAATCCTCAGAATCTTCGTCACTAGATAAGTCCAAGAGACGAAAGTTTTCTTTGTTAACTTTTGACATTGTTCGTCAAACATAAACATTCCTTGAACATTGAGATGCGAATTTTCTAGTATTTTGTTATAAGTTTATAACCTATCATTACCTACCATTTATAGAGTAGGTATAAATTTATAAAGTAGGTATAAATTTCTGGTACATATTTTAGCTTTATAAATACACGCAATAATGAAATGTATGATAACCAATTATAAGCATCTCAAGTTGAATAAAAACTATCTAAATCTAAATCCAAACTCAAAACTCAACGGGGAAAAGTTAAAAACTGAAGTTGAAAATTGAAATCCAAATTGAAATTCGCGTTTTCATATTTTCAGGCTGTCATAATGCAAGTATAAACAGATAACAGCTGACATAATGCCGACGCTGATACATTGCTTCTAGATACATAGTGCGTTTTCCAATTACAGCACTAGAGCGCATTATGCGGCATAATGCTCAACGTTGAATGTTCCAACTACAGCAACGCTTCGCACAATTGAGCTCTCTCAAAACGAATGCTCTCGCGTGCTTCTCGCAATCAATACCAACACAGTGACTGAAAATTGACCAGTGTTTTTCTTTAAGTTGGCATTTATCGAAATTTTCGTTAGTAAATATTATTTATTGTTGAAAAATTTGTAAAGCTGCGTATAAATTAAGCGCGGCAGCCGCGCCAGCCAATGTTCGACCAGAGTTGACCTTCATTTGCCGCGCGAGCCAATATGAAGATGTAAATTTAGTTGGACGTGTCTGCCGCGCGCGGCAGGCGATCGATCACAAACAGACCGCGGCAGATAGTCAGACCAGTTCACTCTTGTAAACCTGCGAGTATGGACGCCCGTGGTCGGGCGGCTGCCGCTTCCATTGTGATTCACCATCTTATTTGTAAAAAAAAAAAAATAAAAATAAATATTTATTTATTTAATTTTTCAAATGTAAACTGAACTCTATTGACCTTTTCCAGTCTTTGATTATTTAATTGCATGTAATTAATTATTTGCATGCAAAAACTATTTTTAATAATGCCAGAGAAGTATAACTTCTTACGCGCGTACATAAGTACACGCACCCATTTTTTTGTATGTAATTAATATATAATTGTTATATTAGTTACTTTATAAGTTATAGCTTTGTCATCAATATTTAAATCCAACTTTATATATGTACAACTGTATATGTACGCACCCTTTTTTACGTATTCGCCGCGCGAGCCAAATCACCAAAACTATAACCGTCCCAACTGCGCGCGAGCCAACGACTGAAGCTCCTTTGATGCGGTCTCAAAAACCGACATCGAGCGGATCGACCCGCGGCACGTTCGAGCGCGGCAATGTTCGATGGTTTGCCGCGCTTAATTTATACGCAGCTTAAGGCTTTCGTTTCGTCGTAGATTTTGAAAATAATTGAAGTTATTTCAAACTGCTAAAAAAAATAAATATAAGAATTGATGAAGGTATAAATAGTTACTTTTTTATATTCCACATTTAAAATATGAATACAATTTTATTTTAAAATTCGGATCTGTAAACAAATTTATTTTACAGGATTATACTTTTGTAAACATTGCAATGGTTTTGAAAAAGTATATATTTTTTTTAGAAATCATTTAAAAAAAATTACTCAAAACGTAAATGATGTAAACTTCTTACATGAAACTATATATTTTACTGTTAATTTAGCTTGTTATAACCTTATATTCTTTAAAGGTTTTCTCTTATTTCAGTAAAAAAATGTTAATGAAATAATTTGATTATTAAAATAAGCGTAAAAAGTTTTCAACCAATTATTATTGTTAATCACATTATTTATACATTAATGAGGTTGCTATCTCTATTCAGAACATTTTTTTTTCAACACTGACTTAGCGCACTCTGCTGATGCATTTGAAAACTAATTCACGTTTCAATTAAGCTTCAGCATTATGCGGCTTTGTGCGGCACTGAGTCGCATTATGCTCTGTAATTGGAAAACGCACTAGAATGAGAAACAGCATAGAAACCACTTACTTTTATGTGATTTCTGCGTTTATTCCAAGACAAATACAGACATGAGTCAAAAAAGTTAATAAATTTAATCTGTCAGCCCAATGTCGAAATGTCGAATGCTAATTTTGACAGTTTATTCATTATAAATTAAATTTACTAAAATCGTAATTTTTATGGTGCGGACTGCGGTTTAGAATAATGAAATTACTATTAATTATCGTTTAATCTATTAAAAATATTTTTTTTAAATATAGTATGAATATCCATCTCTATTGTTAATTTACTTTATTGTTTTAATACCAATTTTTCATCGATCAATGGTTTATTTTCAAAATTACAAAAGATGAAAGAAAAATGGAACTTTATTTTATATCTTATTTGGTTTTCCTATTTGATAATGTCAGCGACATTAATGTTTGGACACGGTTTCTTGCTATCTCGTAAAACCCTAAGTGATGTATCTGAATGTGTCGGACAAGATTTAATTCAATGTGACAAAAAGTCTGGTGCTTCGACAGTTTGCAGTGAATCCGAAAGAATTGAGCGTATATTGAATAATCCTGGGTCACCTTTAATTTGTCCACTGGTGTCAAGGAGGGTTGTACTTATATTGGTTGATGCACTTCGTTATGATTTCACCGAGTACAATCCTAATTTAGAAAACCCTTTACACTATCAAAACCGACTGCCCGTGATTTACAAAACTTTAAAAAAATGGCCAGAAAAAACACGTATATTCCGCTTTATGGCAGATCCACCAACTACAACTTTTCAGAGAGTAAAGGCCTTAGTGACAGGATCTCTGCCCACTTTTGTAGATGCTAGCTCAAATTTTGCAGCAATGGAGTTACACGAAGATAACATAATTGATCAGGTAAACAAATCCTGAGGTAGTATTTATTATACTTATAAATTTTACTTAAAATAAAACCAGTTCTTTTGTAATTATATATATTATGTACATTGTCAACTTTAAAAATATTAATTATATGAAATCTTTGATAAAATTAGGTAACCAAAAGTGGTGGTCATGCAGTATTATTAGGAGATGACACCTGGGCACGCTTGTTGCCTCAGAGATGGCTAAGATCTCATGCCCTTTACTCGTTTCATACTTGGGACTTGGATACTGTTGATACTGGTAATGGATTTGACGTATTCTGCTTATTAAAACTTAGTAAATGATGGTTATTATATTACCAAAAAATCTTATCAAAATATATCAGCTCCTTGACAGTTATATAATTTGATAGTCATTTATTCAGATTATAAGTTCAATCTAGGGTTTTTATTTTCTAAACAGATAAACATAATAAACATATAGCGTTTAGTTAATTTTCTATAGAAAAATCTACAACGCTAAATACACAAACATTTATAAATTTTACATGAAACAAATTTATTTTAGAAGTGGATTCCAAAATTTATGATGAACTGAAAAAGAATGATTGGAACATATTGTTAGCTCACTACTTGGGTGTAGATCATGCAGGTCATAGATACGGGCCTAATCATGCAGAAATGGCTCGGAAACTTAATGAAACAAATTCAAGACTTGAGAAAATTATAGATGTTTTGCCTTCTGATGCAATAATGTATGTTATTGGTGATCATGGAATGACTGAGACAGGTATATAGGATAGTATATTCATTACTTAAAGTATACAGTCCCCGCATTAATTACTTATAATCCTTAATAAGTTCTGTAGATTATGTTAAAGTATTTATAAAAATTATAAAATCTTTTTAAAATTTCAAATTATACTTGTTGCATGCAGACACAGGGACAGGTAAAGACTTATTATTTTTTTTTTAACTATTTTTATATCCCTGGCTCAAAATAATTTTGTTCAGGTGACCATGGTGGGGAGACTAAGGCAGAAAGAACGGCTGCAATGTTTGCCTACTATAAGGGTGGGTTAGCTGGCGATGGAGAGGAAACCACTCCAGGGAGGGAAATACAACAAACTGATTTGGCACCTACTGTGTGTGCTGCTTTAGCACTGCCACCGCCAGCACCATCTTTAGGGAATGTGTTGTTGCCATTACTACCTCATATGAAGCCATCAAACACCTTGTTGCATCTAACTAACAATTTAAAACAGGTAGGATTTACTCATTATTTATGTCACCGTAAAATTGTAAATACCGTTAGATTGTATTCTATCTCGCGAGATTGTGAACTGTCGAAAGATTGTGAACCTCAACGAAATGTTTACAATTTAACGTATTATTATTCGGTAGATTGTAATCTATCGAAGTGAAACCGTCAAATTGTGAAACGGAATGCACCTCGCGCGCTGATTGGTTGAACGGAATATGCCCCGCGCCACCATATTTCTTTGTTATTTTGTTTGTTGTCGAATGTAAACAAACAGTGTTTTGGTGAATGTAAATTGATGTCGTGTTGAAAGTAACTCACAGCTTTAGAATTAGTTATATGAAATTGTTGGGAAGTAAAATTAATCTGTGTTTGACCAAAGAAGTGCAGCTTGAATGATAACCAAGTTAGTGTTGGAAATGAAATGAAAGAACATTTCATAACTTACAATCTTTCGACAGTTCACAATCTCGCGAGATAGATTACAATTTAACAGTATTTACAATTTTAATTTTAACCATACCACATTTTACTGATTAGAGAAGTTTCTAATAATTTCGTCAAGTAGTAGTATACATCGATATGATTATTTCAGTGTTTGACAGCTCAATGTGAGATATTATTTATTTTTACTACATGTATTCTATTCAAACGATGCATTTTCCAGCTTCTTTATAGTACCAAATACATACTTTGTTTAGTTTTTGATACTATGTTTTGTTACTTAGGGGGCGTCCATTAAAATTACGTGAGGTGTTTAAGGGGGGGAGGGGGTCGAGTCAAATCTCATTTAATCTTACGTTGGAGAGAGGGGGGGTCTTGGCAAATATCACGCAATTTTTTTTTAATTGAAAAAACAAATTAGGATAACGGTTAACCCTAAAGGCCATCTCTGCAACTTCCCGCTAACTCTATACCTTAACGCTCAACATTTCACTTATTTTGTTTTTGAGCTCTTCGAGCTCAATAGTACAAATTCTGTGTTATTTTGAGTTCTTCGAGCTAAAAAAGATAGCTTCTTACGCGTTTACGTAAGAAACCCATATTTTTAAAAATCTCACTTGAGATTGGGTGATGGGGGAGGGGGTTGAATAAAATCTCACCACATCTCACCAGTGGGGGAGGGAGGGACAGAAAATTAAAAAAAACACCTCACATAATTTATGGACGCCCCCTTATCTATATCTAATTGATATTACATATTATTAATTCTACGGCCTCTGTTAGCTTTGATATGCAAGCAATATTAAATTTTAGGTGACTCAATACTTGGTGAGATATGGAGAAGAGTCTCAACAAGTATCTCTTGATAGATTGGCTGAGTTAATTAATTCTACAAGAGATCAAATTGAAAAGGCGTCGAATATAGTTTCGGAAGAGGATCTCAAAACATATGTTGCAGATGTTAGGTAAATCAGATTTAAAATAAATTTTTGGTCTAAGTAAATAAATCTTAATAAATGGGTAGCAAATCTGGTTAAGAGCGCCCTTCCCCGTCCGAAGAACGGCAACGCGAACTTGTTGTTTCATCCAGCTCAATGTCAGAACAAGAGGTAAAGCGAAAAGAGATAGCATAGATAGATAGCGAGCCATTCATAAAAATGGCTAACAAGCAATTGAGAACGCGATAACATTGAAAGAAAAAAAGATGTGCGGAAATTTCATAAAACTTGTTCCAAGAAATACGTGTTTTTTCGTAAGCCTTACAAGATTATGAAAAAAAAGTTTTACATTTAGAAACTCCATTACATTTGTAAGGTTTCTATGCCAATATTTCTTTCCGGTTACAATTAATGAGTATATTATAAACGCCCAAACTTCATATACAATTTGTGCAAAAAGGCTGATTTTTGAAAGGTTTCTACAGAATTTGTTTCTTAAAATTTTGGTTTCGCGTTTTAATAGAAACCTAAATATAGTGCACAAGATGCCTATTAGTTCAAAAGTTTCAAAGAAATATCTGTTACAACGCCATAATCACGTACGAGCGTTTGTATGAAAAGTTAGACGGGTTGGCCGCTCTAAAGCTAAGCTTTAATTTGCTTTTAACTGTGACTTTGACATGACATGATACTTGCTTACTTGCGTCAAAACTTATTTAGATAATTCTTGAAACATGTCTTTTGTTTCAGAACACTCATGGATAATATTCGCGCCATCTTTCGTGAAGTGTGGGTCGAGTTTGACTCGTTGGCCATGTTGAGGGCTCTTCTATTACTGTTACTAGCCATATTTTTCAATTGGATTATTGCTGACGGCATTTCTATAGATCGCATTCCTCATGTATTCTCAAGTTCATTTGTGCCTACCGGGTTAATATCCATGGCGATATGTATATCTTTATGCTACATGGGCCATTATTGGCAGCTATTCACAGACTTAGAGAGTGCAATAATTTTAACGACTGGTTTAATATCTGGTGCGGTCACTGGTGCTCTTGTTATATTGCACTGGGATGGAATTTCGCAGAAATGGTATGAGAACCGCACGCCGTTCTATGAGCGCTTCGCTCGTACTGTTTTATTCGGTTCAGCTGCGGTTTTGGCATCAAATAGTTATATCATAGAGGAGGGTGCCGTTTTATCGTATTTATCGTTGAGCGTTATAGGACTTATAGCGTGGAATATTGGTAGCTTAAAAGCTTTAGGGTTGTGGGCTGGTTGTGGGTTAGTTTTCGCGTTAACGAGGCCTTATAGGGGTTGCAGAGAGGAGCAAGGGGACTGTTGGACAGCGGGCGATAATTTGAACAGTGGACAAGCGTCTAGGGCGGCGTTGGTGATTGCGTTGGGTTCGGTGGCAACTGTAGTTGCGGTTGCTAGGCGACAGGTTTCTTGGAGGGGGTACGGGATAGTGATTGCGGGTATCTTCACGTGTGCGCATTGGGCGGTTGGCTGGGGTTCTTTAGGATCGCCTAATAGATCTAGGCTGCTTGCACGTGTTGCATGGCTCTTCATCGCTGCTATGTTCGGTCTGTTATTGAAAAAAGACCGCAATGGACCGGTGACTCCACTCATAGTCTGTGGCTTGTTGTTCTATTTAGCCAATTGTTTGGTCCTGGGAGCGTCTTACGCGCCTACGGCTGCGCTGGCGTTGCTATCCGGCTTTTTGATACTTAACATGGTGTCATTGATGAAGAACGATGGATCGTCAAAATCCTGTAAGTATATAAACAACAATTTATTTATCATTAAATTTGCATTATATTGTTACATTGTTCACAACTAGTTCCGAACTTTGGCCTGAGGGGTTTTTCTGTAACATTTTAGATATTACATAGGGAACACCCCTATTTCGCGTTTTCTTACCGGGCTTCTAAATTACTCAAAAGAATTCTCAAGGAACTGTTCTGCGCTATGTAGCTTTTGTGTCTGCATTATATATTATTAAGATATCATACTCTTTATTCTTATAACAAATATGTATTGGTGATTTTTTGCCACCAGAAAACACATGAAAACGTAAAAATATAGTAAAATTATGCTGGGACAATTTTATTTCGGCTCTATGGAAATTACCCATAGCGTAATACATAACTAATGTATTAGTCGGAATATAAAAAGAACATTAAACTTAGTTTTATTTATCTTTTTTTTCGGTTTTGTGTTAAGCAAATATTCACCATGTAGTCACGTAATGTGTGCCTAGTGTCATTAGGGACACTACTATACAGTATGTTGAAGATTGTAATCCAAGGAATGCCCTATTTTCAGCTTTATCGTCCCGAAGTAGTTCTACTTTGGCGTGTTTATGGGCGCTGGTAGCTTCATACAATTTCTATGGTTCGGGACACCACCCAACCTTAAGCCATATCAGCTGGACGCCGGTGTTTCACGCTGGTGACCCCAACTACAGCGCATTTGGCCCAGTCATCTCCTTCATACTACTGATATTGAATTTGTTTGGTAAGTTACGAACGTGCGCCGAATGCGCGAACAACGGCCGGGTTCTGCCCTGCGATTCTGTAACTCACTTTTCGAACTCACACAGCGGTTTTCGCATCGGCGGTCGCTCTCAAATCAGTCGTGAAGGAGTCATTTTATGATTTGGCATTCTGAAAAGGTGGGAGCTTGTAGTTTATTCTTTATCAGAAAAGTGAGTTACAGAATCGCAGGGCAGAATTGTAATACCATTCGTAGCAACGATTGTACCACTTCTATGGAACGGATTAGATGAATAAAATTAATTATTTATGCGCAAGTTTGAGATCCTAGAATATTTTCTGGTGATTTTGTGGGTTCAAGTATTACGTCACGCAATTTTTGTAGATTATTGACCTCCCCTCCATGTAACGCGCCGTAACGTTTTTCTGTACCCAATAGTAAAACGTTTCGTGACCACCCATTGACTCTTTATACCTAAAAGTTACCATTATGTGGTGTAAAGTACTGGAAAGTCGAAAATAATATTAACAATAACGCGTAATTCAATCCCCGCCCCGCATCGTAATGTTTTACAAAAGGAAACCCGCCCCCCCCCCCTAATTCTAAAAAATAAATTGCAGTAAATCTGCTTATACTTGAACGCCCCAAAGTTGTAACACTACTTTTTGATCCCAATATGTCCCTTAAACAAGACAATTTTTACAGGAATGCCGATGATGTTTGGTGCAACAGTTCCACTTTTGGCGTTGTGGGGAAAGAATGGAGCGATGGGACCGAGATCACAATTAGCTTCCGTCTTCTCGCTGTGCCTCAAATATTCATTGTGTTTTGCTATACGAGTAAGTTTATCTATCATAATCTTGACGTATACATGTTCCAATCTTAGATTCTAAGTTTGCGAATTAAACTTTTATTTTAGTTTTAGTAATAACTAAAGTTAAACTACAGTTAAACTGATGTCTCCAAGAATTTTGAGTTTTGTTTGGCTTCATATTACATACTAGGGGTGTTCTATATAAAAATATATAAGTATAACGAAATTATCTTAATGTTATTATTGACGTGATAACGTCTTTAAAATCGTTTTAGTCGGGTGACATGTTCAGAAACTTGTGTCACACAAAAACCTCACGAGCGCGATCGCAGGTATAACGAGAGAGAGACGGACCGATCTCCCGTCTCATCTCGAGCGCTGCCAGTCATTCCGTGAATGTATGAAGAAAAATGTATATCATAGTCGAATAAGTAAACTTGTCCTTTTACACCCGAAATTTATCATCAAAAGTGTGAATAAAACGATAGATGTAATTTAAAATTTGAAAAAATTGTTATCTTCATTAATTCCTTACTTCCCAAAAACTTATATCACCAATAAGACGTTATCACGTAAACATCTCGATCGTAAACCTACTTTACAAACAACCAATATTTTTTTTTTTTCGACGTAGTCTTAGTTTCGGGGTAAACTTAGTATCTTTAGACTAAAGCTAAAATTCCCTTTTTAAAAAATATTCCTGATCTAATAAAAATCGTGTACCGCGGCGACTATTAAAATTTACTATATGATCTTCAAATTTATGGGCCCTGAGATGTTTCTTTACCCGCGAAAATAGGTGGGAAACAATTCGAAAAACAAAAGAGAATTAATTGCTTTGATTATATCTAATTACTGCAAGTATTATAGTTTTCAAGGAAAATGTATCGTCATTATTAATATTTATTGAACACCCATCTTACATAATATTTTTTATTTTGATGAAAAATAACGAAAAACTTTAAATATCACGATCTTGTGAAACTAGATGTTAAAATACTTCATAGAGCCGAATAAATACCGTCGTCGCCTTATCTATAAAAATAAGAAAATTGTGCAAATAGCCCTAGCAATAAAACGTAATAATGTTAAGTAAATAAAAGATAATGAAATAGTGACACGCCAAGGCTGACGTCACAATGACTTAGAATTTGTTTTACGAATCTTAGTACATTAAATATCATACTCATACTGATAAACAGTATTTAAATATTTAATCTGATAAATCGAATTCGAAGACGTGTTCAAACAAATCTCAAAATTTTAAACAACCTATTGACAGATGATAGCGGATTTTTGTGATCAGCTGTGTAGTTTTATTTATTAAAATAGCATTACTTTAAATGAAAAAATATTATTTAAATAAAATGACGTGATATAAAATATGTTGGAGCTCTATATGTATACTATATAATCTATCATGTGATAACATTGTAAAACTGTCAACTGCTTTATCGTAACATAAGATAAAAAATAATGCTTAAATTATTTCGACCATTTAGGCCCAGCACACATGGTGAAACGCAACTGCAACGAAACTGCAACTACTAGTTACTTTTGAGTTTCATTTGAGTTTATGCCATAGATACCTTTGAGAGACAACACACGTCGCAACTAGTTTGAAACCGGTTTGAAACGCGTTGCAGATCAGTTGCTTTGAAACTAGCGTGTAGGAAACTCGTGTCGGATTTGGTTCTGTCTGGTCTCAAAATCGGAATGATTGTGACTAATTTCATCATATTTAGGTTGCGGCGTGTGTGGAAAACGTTTGAAACTGGTTTCAAACCTATAATTTCAAAAGGGTTTCGTTGCAGTTGCGTTTCACCGTGTTTGCTGGGCCTTATAGTATCGCGGGACAGATTATACAATATACAGAAACATACGTTCGTGGTCCATTTCGTAGCTGAGCCATTTGACGCCTTATAATAATCCTAATTACATTTTGGGTTTTTTAAGTTATATCATTGTTTGGTCTGACATGTTTTTACCATTACATTTCCAGGTATTAGCGTGTGCTTTATCAGCAACGATACACTGCCGACATCTCATGATATGGGGCGTATTTACACCCAAGCTTATTTTTGAATATGGCGCCTGTGGTGCTGCCCTTTTTGGCTCACTTATCGGCGCCGCGCTCACGGCCTGGCATCTATCACCAAATAAATCTAGTTGACACAAATCATAGACTGATTTTAGTTATTATTTTGTTACGAATTTATCTGGTTCAAAATTTTTATCAAATGTAGACTTTTTGTTGGGTTTTAAGTAGAAATTAAATTCTGGAATGGTTATTTGTGGCGCATGTCATGTCTAAATTATGAATGTAACTCCAATCTTATTTCACATCACTAATGAAAGTACTGAGATTATAACTAACTATAGATGTGTTTCTGAATAAGGGTCCATTTAATTTATGGATAACGTTTCAAGATTGTTTAATATTCATATTAATATAAATTTTTAGAAAAAGCACAATAATAGATATATCTAAACATGGATGTTGCTTTCAAGTAAGTTCGCATTTATTACACGACTTCTATATCTTTTACTCATAACTATTTCTGGCCTGAAAATTCAGTAAACTTCGTACGAATTCTCAGTTTGTGTTTCAAAGAATGGGCCGTTAGAATAAATAGAAGTCAATCGCCAAAGTATTAGTGTGTAGATGAACAAGTTGTGAGATTATGTTTGGAATTTGTTAGAGATTATCGGAATGTTTATTAAAGTCTAGTAGGTACTAGTTATGAAAGGGTAGTATTTTGCAATAGAATTTTTTATGTATCAGGGAGCGTTCAAGTATTACGTCACGCAATTTTTACAGATTATTGACCCTCCCCCCCATGTAATGCGCCGTAACGTTTTTTTGTACCCAATAGTAAAACGTTTCGTGACCATCTAGTGACTCTTTATGCCTAAAAGTTACCATTGTGCATTGTGGTGAAAAGTACTGGAAAGTCGAAAAAATATTAACAATAACGCGTAATTCAATCTCGCCCCGCATCGTAACGTTTTACAAAAGGACCCCCCCCCCAAATTAGTTACGTTATACTTGAACGCTCTCTTATGAAGAATTATTGAAACTGATACCAGTTTGTGTAAATAATTTATAGTTCAGAATTTTCACTTTATATAAAAGCTATGTACCGCCCTATTAACACTGCCATAATACAAAGATAAAGACAGTATTGCTATTTTACATTTAAATAATAATTGTTAATTTAATGGTGTTTAATAAATATTTAGATGAAAGCTTTGTTTCATTTATGAGGAATGACTGACATGCAAGTCGGACTTGAATTCGTGTATGCGGTGATGTTAGTTATTTCGACTATGTATTTGCGTGTTGTTCCCACGAGAATATAAGTGCGTGTTCCTATTTCACCATGCCTCCTGCTGATAGAGGACAAATCTTAGTTTTTAATTTATTTTATTACTATTCATTAACTATTAATGACTTAAGATGTCATGTGGAATGTGGTCTAATGGTTGCAGCTCCTTACAAATATTGTGTAAAACAAAAAACTTGGCGATTAAAAACAGTGGCGGAGAGTTTATTGCCAGTTCTTCTCTTCCGTTCTACGCCCTTGATTTTAGAACTGGCAGTAAATGTAAAATTCTTTTTTGACGTTCAATGTGTTACCTATAAGAATAAATGATTTTTTTATTTTGACTTGTACGATAAGATATTATACAAGTCTGTATGACGTTTGACATAACTGACAGCGCTCAAAATGATATTGTGACTTGAGAGAATATGGACCTTAATAATTTAGGGCTCAGGCGAAGTGTCAAGCAAACCCAATGTTGTATGTAACTTTGATAATTTCTTTATACACACCCAAAAGACAGTCGGCACGAGAAATTCGCAATTTTTTCCTAAAAGAATATTTTATCCCGAGTAACCTAATTAACATTTTATTAATTTTAACTCCTGTTAGGATTATGTTCTCTTTATATAAAACAATGTGGGTTTACATTGCTCCAGATGGCGCTATATTATACTGACCCATGCCTTCAATGCTGCATATAAATATTTCAGTGTTTTAGTCTAGCTGTCAATCACACCTAATCAACCGATTACCCGACACTATTTGTATTCTAAAAAATATATTTTTCCGTTATAAATGTTCTCTTAATATAAGGCAATTTAACAAAATTTAATCTCTAGATGGCGTCATGACGTATTGACCCAACTACGCAAGCATAATCACCGTAAATAAAATAAACCTTGCTTAGGAATTTACAAGAGTATTTACATGACTACTAATTTGCATATAGAAAAGAGAATTGGGAGTTCCTTGCTATGGGAGACGTAAGGTATTAAAAAATAAGTATATTCAACAATATTTTAATTATACAAATATAAATTACGTTTTCATAATAAATACAGCAAAAAAACGCCAGAAATAATATGGGATTGTATTACGAAGTCAGTATTCCTATTTCCTAGTATCGACATATGAATCTTCTAATTCTAGCAATCATCTAAGTTCAATTAATATTTAAAACTAATAAAAAATTATGTGTGTATTTAATATAGCTGTCAGGCACTGGAATTTAATTTCTTGACATTAGATTTAACCTACAATATACATATTATGTAGAAAAAAAAATACTGCCTATTTCTTTTGAAAACTATTAATGTTTAAAAAAAATTATAGAATTGAAATTTATCTATCTCCCATGATGTCAATCATTATAAAATGCAGTTCAGAAGCCTGCAGTCTTTTGTTTAAATTATTACAATATATTGTTTTTGTTACATACTATTCAATATAGAGTATTTAAAACATTTTGCAATAAAGGATTTTATTATGGAGATGACGGCTTATAAGGGTTAAGCAAATATTCCGAGAAAGAATTAACAGCATCAGCACCCCTGACCTCTTTATCTAAAAGTGGTAATTTTGTGACGTGAAAGTCTTCATACAAATCTGCTATTTGTTCAAGATATTTCTCTTGCACTTTATGCCTCGCTGCACATAGTTCACATGGCGCAGAAGCCTTCAATAAAAGTTGATTAACAATAATATTGTGTGTATCAATGCCACACCTAGTAAGTTCCTGAACAAGTCTCTCTGTTTCATACAAAGACAGAAATTCAGCTATACAAACACACACAAAAGTTGTCTGATTGGGATCTTTGAACTGAGTGTTCACTTGTCGTATGATAGATAGCATTTCATCCATTTTATTGCTAAACATGTCTGAATTAAAGTCTGCCATGCCAAATAGAGATGCAACTTGGTTGATGAATGGTGCTACCTGGAAATTACAGAAATAATAATAGATTTAGGATATAAATGACAAGATTAGATTGTCTTAGTGATAAAATTATCTTAGAAGAAAAACATTACTAACCCATAATGATAAGAAAAATAGGCACAGAATTATGCTTCATATTGTATCAACTATATCTTCATATTATGTGTTTGGTCATTAAGATCCCAGTCAATAAAATAATTATAATGGTATAGTATTTTAATGATGGACTGTATATACAGTCAAATCTGTTTATGACAACATCATTGTATTGACCAAAATCAAAGGTCCCAGCTGAATTCTATGTACATGTATGTATATTAAGTACCCAATAATAACCAAATATGAGTATAGTCCCTTCGTTGGCATTGTAACAGATTTTGACTGTATATACATACAAAATTAGGTCACTTCTACAAATCAATGAGATAACATTTATATAATTTACCTTGGATTTCAAGAGCATTAGTTTACCAAGCCCTTTCTCTACAACTTGAGGGAATGACAGTAAACGTAAAGTGTGTCCTGTTGGTGCAGTGTCAAACACCACAGCACTGAAGTTCATGCCTTTTACTAATTTCATAACCTGGAAATGTTACATTGTTACTGATATGAAACATTTATTTATTTTACATTTGTTCATAGATATTTATAATTTTATTTTAGTAACCTATTTTAAAATTTTCAAATTTATGTCTTAACTTCAAATTAAGTATAATACCAAAACATTTAGGGTAAAGCAGTCCTTAGACGGCGCATGGTGATCTGCAGTTTCCATACTAAATATATATTTGCAATACACGGACCGCCCGATCAGTTCCTGAGCAAAAGCATCTATGGCCCGCTTAAGATTAAACATTGGAATCATACTTAGCGCTGTCTCAACCAAATGTTGCTATTAAGGCAAGTATGATTTCCATAATATGACAAAAACATTTTGGATTTGACATAAATCCAACATCAATCAGACTTAGGGCTACTAGGTCTCAAATTTGAATCTAATTCTTAGACCTACTACAATGGCCTAAAAAAATATTGGTGCAATATTGCAAAAAATATAAATACCTCAGCATAACTCATAGCCTCATCTATTCCTGGGAATGCCCCAACAATTTCCTGCATCACACCTTTACCCAATCTCATTGCCTCTGCTTCTCCTTCGAAATATTCTTCAGGTAATTCGGTTAATCCAACATTTGGATCAATTTCCATAGCAAAAAGATTTTCAAAGCCCTTTACTTTAGTTGGTACCTGATTTATGTGTCATTTAATTATAACTCCTTTTTTAAATTATGACTATAATTGTAAAGTTTATAGCAAAATCAATGATCTTAAAAAGCAACAAATTACACAAAGTAAAAAAAAACAAAAAAGGTATTCTGTCATTCTGCTGATATCTTACCTTTGAAAACTTTTGATCAAAGGCATCAGAAATGTTGTGTGCTGGATCTGTAGATATTATGAGAACTGATTCTCGCACTTTGGAAAGCTGTACTGCCAAACTACAACTGTAATAATAATTGGGAATAATAAATTCGATGTTTTATTATAACTTCTTATTACGCGGTGGCTTAATACCTAATATTTTACCTGCACGTAGTTTTACCAACACCTCCTTTACCACCAACAAAAATCCAACGCAATGATTTTTGTTCGATGACATTCTTCAAAGAAGGCTCTAGTGGTTCAAAATCAGTATTATCGCCCATATTTAGAAATAATTTTATTAACTGGAATAAGAATTCGTAGTATAAAAATTAATTAACCGTAACCACAAAAAGTTAGGGCATAGAGACACACAGATTTAGTAGAGTACACAAGTAAATGACGAGTAATCAGTAAACAGTTGGAATTTGGAAAATAGGAAATCGAGTGACAACTGACAACTGATAAATGACAATAGGATGAGGATTTTCTATTTTAACTCGTATTGTCAATGTCATTAATTGTCACTTTGAAATAAAAATTACATTCAAACTAAATGACAAGCCAACAAGCCAACTGCTTTCTTCCGCGCAATCACCCTTAAGTGGCGCTGGGAACCCCGTTACGCCCATGGGCTTGCGGGGGGTTGCGGGGTACGCGTCCCGCTCAACGGCGGGACGGTCGTTGGAGCGGGCCTGGAGCAGCCCTGAACCTCGTTTGCGCTGCGGAGCGTCTTCGCTCACGCAGCGCCTCTCGTTTCATGTCAGTGGGGCTGGTGACGCCCCCCCGTGGCGGCAACGGGCGCGCGTGGGCGCGGTCGTACTGCACCGGGTGAGACCCACGGTTACCCGAGGGAAGCCTAGCGAGGCAGACCAGCGGACGAATCCTCTGCGCGCTCCGAGACGCCGACGGGAGGGGTCCAGCCCATTAGTCTTGGATGTTGTTGATGTTGTCATAAATGTTGTTGGGATTCATCAGACTCCGGAAGGCTCGCCTGTGGTCTGGAGGTCGTGTATGATGCGGGGCGAGGCGCTGGAGGTGCTCGAAGCCGGAGGCGTCCGCACGCTCGAACATGCGCCTCGCCAGCTCGCCAATAAAGTCGTCCAGACCTTGCTGCCTCAGGTCTCTCGAAATAGTCGCGTTCCTCACGTAACGCGGCGCGTCGACGATACGTCGAAGGGACGATACGTCGAAGGGCCAAACTAAATGACAATATCGTAATGTTAAGTTCAATGTCAGTTGTCAATTGTCAGTCTACTATAGTACTATTTATTTAGTAATCTCTATTCTCTGATCATTGATCATATTTATAGACAAAATATTAAATAAAAAGACGCCGGAAATTTAAATTGAATAGGCAGCTAAAGAATTATGAATAAGTTAATAGTATGATTATAAGCGCTATAAAGGAATCTGGAATACTAAAGATTCAGTATGAAAATAATTTTACATCGATTACTCCGAGGTCGTCTTTCTTTAAAAGTTTATGTGTTTATAATTTCCTTCATTGTATTATGTGGTTATATTTTACCACATTATAAATTTTATCCGATAGCTCCTGTAACTGTAGCTCCAGCGCTGAACAGTCATACAAGGGTCACTAAACACTTATCAAAATTAGTAACTCTTGTTTTTCGTCAGTTTGAGGAATTTGAAAACGATGTCGCCGAAAGTGTTGCATCTTTTGTGGGGGCATATCCTAATATGCAAATTTTGATTCTAAATCAAAGTCCACAATATCCACCTTATCAATTTTCGACATCAAACAATACCTTACGTAATGTGAAAATAGTATCGTTAGATCTTAAACTCGATTCTTCTCCTAACGAGTTAAAGCCTCTATCCCACATTTCTACTGAGTACGTGCTTTTTGTACCTGACTCGACACGTGTAACGCGTCGTGTACTTCAGCAATTACTATTGGCTGCTACAAGCGCTCCAACTCAAGGCACAGCTGTAGGTGTTGGTGGTTCCCGATTAGTTTGTCAGCAAGTGAAATGGAACTTTGTAGATTGGACACTGCAGTACAGCAAAGATGCTTCAGGAAAGATATGTGATGCAGTGCAAGGACAGCATGCTGTTATATTTAAGACTTCAATATTACACACACTCCCTGATCCATTTTTGTTTCCTTTTCCTGAGTCACTGTATCTCCAGACTGCAGTGAGAAAAATAAAAGTAAGTATATTAATATAAGAAAACTGTGCCTTTATTTTATTTATTATATAAAACGCATTTGTGTCTTTTGATCATGTTTAACATTTTATTGACTTTTAAAAGACATATTTCTGTGTTATGAAAAAGTGAAAATTAACAATCTTTTTCAGATACAAATAATTGATGGCAAATTTAGTTCTGGTAGGAGCGTATTAAAGACTCCTATATCAAAGCAGAAAGCATCAAGACGGCAACGAGAATATAGAATAGCACTATATAAACAGCTGGGTGTAAAAGCTGTTGTACGAGATGATGGCAGAGTCCAGTGGTATGGTTGCAAAAGAGAAACTCAGGTATTTTATAGTAAATTAATAAAATGTAATTTAAATATCCTTTCAACATAAAGCTGTTAACAAAGTCAAGGTCCCTAAAATGTAATTAGAAAATTTGATGTTGTGTTAGGGCTAAAAGATCAGGTTATTGGAATTTCTGTATTGTAATTTTTTAGTATTCAATAATTGGTTTTTTTCTTTAATGGGTTGCATATTTGTAATTCTATTTTTGCAGCGATGTTTTCCGCCTGTACAAGGTACACCATCCTATATACTTTCTGGCCGAAATATTCCTCCTTGTTGTAGGAGAAATATACGCAGAACAGCAGCTCATGTTCTAAGAGCATTATTACAAGCCGGAGCTAGATGTTGGCTTGAGACCACTTCACTACTTGGTGCAGTAGTACGGTAACTTTCAAATTTATTTTATTATTACTTTGGCTTTATGTGTTAAGATGATGCTAAACTTTTAAGATTTTGTAAATATCAGTATTGCGTTTACAAATTCAAATCTAAAAATCATTTAATCATATAGGTAACACATTGTACACTTATGATCGTCAAAAGAAATATGAAATGCTTCTAACTTTACATTTAGTGCCAGTTCTCAAATCAAGGGCGTAGAACGGAAGAGAAGAACTGGCAATAAACTCTCCGCCACTCGTCTTAAACGCCTTTTTTTTTACACAACGTTTGTAAGAAGCTGCAACCATTACACCATGTTCCACATGACATCTTAAGTAATTAATAATTATAACATAAATTAAAAACAAAGAGTTGTCCTCTATCAGCAGGAGGCATGGTGAAATAGGAGCACGCACTTACATTCTCGTCGGAACAACACGCATACACATAGTCGAAATAACTAACATCACCACATACACGAATCCAAGTCCGACCAGTCACCACAAGTAGCACCCGTTCACGAGTATGACGCATGGCCAGCCATCGGCCTCGTTACAGTCTTCTAGTTAAAAATTGTTTTTAGGGGCGATCTCTTACCTTGGGCGGAATATGCAGAAATCGGCATACACTCGGCCGACTTGCCAAGAGTTTCTTGGCTCCAACGTGGAGGTGCAGACAATGATGGCTTTGTATGGGAACGTGCAACGAAAGGACATTACTATAGAGTGGCTTATTCGGCTACAAATAGAGTTTATGTTCTGATACTTCCCTTTACACCAAAGAATGGTACTATGTGGCCAGCTGACTGGGTAATGGCTCATCAGAGAGAGTTCCCTGAAAGACACTTGCACCCGCTTGCTCAGGTATATATCTTAAAATTTGTACTTATTGGCTAAAAAGAAACAATAAAATTTCATACCGTGTATGTGTAAATTGTGATCAATTCTACTATCCGATCGCTTTATATCTATTCTATTATTATATATATATATAATGAAAATGGTCTTCGTTTGAGGCTCAATCACGCCTAAACCACGAAATTTTTCCTAGATGGTTTATGGCTATTTATTTTTCGAATTCTAACGTTCCTTCATTTTTTTATTGCTGTTTTACTTTTATGAAAATTTTACATACGGACTTCACCGCGGCAACATTCGGGGAGGCTTCCTAGAACCTCAAAACGTTAACATCTGTTAAAAACTGGATTTCCGAAAATTTTCAATTTTCCTAGCGAGAAGTTAAAATGAAGAATAATAAAAATATGAAAAAAAAATTATAATGAGACATAAAATTTTATTTATTTCCTATTTGAATTCGACCAGCGAAGCGGGCGGGAAACGGCTAGTCTTTATTTATAATGATATTCATGGTTGTAACCAGTAATAAACGCAGTCCACGTTTTATAATAAATATGATTTAATTTAGAATTAAGAATCACCATGAGTCACAACCGTAAAACAATGTTGCCTTTCAGATTCAGTTCGCAGGTCGACAAGCTCCAGCACCAAATGACGCACGCGCATTTCTTGATCTCAAATTAGGTGCCAATTCTCTGGAGAGATGCCAGAAAATTGGCCCTAAACTTATTTATCCGTAAGTTTGATGGTAAAATTATGCTTTATAACTTAAGTTATTTTTGCTTCGCAATACACGATACCAAAAATGTCCAAATTGAGATGTATGCTTTCGAGCACGGTTATTTACTATGTGATATTATTTAAGTTAGAAACAAGACGGTCAATGATAATACTAATACAGGTGATTAATTACTAGCCCTCATACTCTGTAACACCAATACAAAGTTCATACAATAATTACTTAATCTTATCTTGTGTTGATACTCTGTAAACAAACTTGATCACATCAAGCAATAGAAGGTACGTAATAAGGTTGCTGTTGGAGACAAGACGTACAATTAGAAAATTATACTAAAAATAAAACTTTATACAAACACAAAATTGCATTGCATACAAAAAGCCACTATCAACTGTATTAATAATACTTATCTTAAAGGCAATGTAGCCATTTAAACGTTATATGATATGACGTATGTTTTTTTTATTATATTTTAATGATTGAGGTATCAAAAATCTAATAATATTTTATTATCATTAAATTTTGGAAAATTATTTAATATGTCCTTTAGGTAACCTAAAGTTTATATTTCATTAGGTAGGTATAAGTTAACTGAACATTACATTTAAGATTTAACTGATATAATAAGAATTGTGTTTTTGTTTGAAATGTGGGATTATATTTATAATTATTTATTATTTAGATAATATTATCGTTCAAGGTTGTAAAGATCTCTATCTAGTCAGAGTTTAAATTTATATTTAAGCCATTTAATGGTGATGTTTTGTTTGTTAGAGTTTAATAATTTAAAAATAACGCACAATTATGTCATAGACAACAGTACTGGCATATACCTAGTGATAGGTGTCAACTAGAATAGAATCCTGGTCATTACTACGCAGAAATAATCACTGATTTATAAAAAATCTGGTACATCAGTATTTTTATTCGATTCTGTAACCGTAATATATTTACTAATAGTTGTATTTATCGTAAATAATATGACACAAAGCGCTAGCATTGTTTTAGTTACAATCTCTTATAATCGAAAACAAAATGTTTTCAAATGTTAAAAAAATTATGTAAAATTTATAAATTTTTTTACGTGTTGCACATGTAATCCGATAGTAAGAATAAGAACTCAAGTCCGTTTTCACTACCGGGTCATATGAGTTTGTGGCACTCTTGACAATAAATAGAAGGCTCTTTCATTCAATAGCAACCTGTAAGCAATACTTTTGTGATTTACCAATTGTATAAATAACTTTAAAATGCTTCGCTTAATGGCTTGATAGCAAAAATAAAAATTACCATATTTTTGATGTTTTATTTTGTATATAATAAGTCAATATTAAAAACTAAATAACAATAAAACACTAATAAATTCAATCATCTTCAAATTTCTCATCGACTACTCCAGTTTGGAATGGCGGATCACGGACTAAGCTTAACAATTTGTCCAACTTCATGATCTAAAAAAGATAAAATATTGTTTAACAACAAATATTTCGTAACATACAACCTAGTATAATGATTGAGAAATGAATTATAAGTATGACGGCTCATTGGTCTAGTGGTTAGTACCCCTGACTGCGAATCCATGGGTCCCGGGTTCGATCCCCGGCTGAGACGAACATCGATGTGATGAGCATTTGGTGTTGTGCTTAGGTCTTGTGTGTTTAAATACGTATTTGTATGTCTATATATCTATAATATGTATGTATATCCGTTGCCTAGTACCCATAACACAAGCTTCACCAGCTTAGCATGGGACTAGGTCAATCGGTGTGAATTGTCCAATCATATAAAAAATAAAATACAAATAAAGCTTACTATAATTTTTCACTGGATTTTATATTAACTTAAAACAACACTAGAATTTGTAGAAAAAATCACTGTGAATTTCTAAATGCTGGTGATTTTATATAACGAATCTATAAATATAAAGTTTTAAATATGTGAGATTTTAGAGAGAAACTTCCTAATCATCGACCTACGTCATATTTTAACGACAAAAACCAAATACGATGCAAGTTATCTCATATCTATTCGTCTTGGCAAGTACTGATGTCGATACTTGAAATTATGTAGAAAATCGTTTCAGAATAGAGTCGGAAACGCCATTGAAGTTAGAGGGTTAACCTTGTAACGGCTATAAATTAAGTAATTTAATACTGTTAATAGCATTTATTAATCTTAGAAAAAACCTTTCAATGTGTTCAAAGATACAATATTATTATACGTACATTAACCCCAAATATTTCTACATTATATAGATAAGAAAACGATTAATACTTTATTATCAGCATAGGAATCGTACCTGTAAAGTTCGTTGATCTACGTTCTGGGCCTTCTTAGGTGGTTTGCACATTACTCTTAGGTTAGGGGATAATTTCACAACGTGGCACGTACCTCTGGAAATGTATCAAAATTGATTGTTATGAATGCGTAAATGTTTTTGTAAGCATTTAAGCCTAAGAGTAGGTCATGTCACATTTAGAAAATAACTAAAACTACTATCCATACATACAAAAATCTCAGGTTTTTTTAGCCGTTTTTTTACTTTTTAGACATGCACAAAGCTGTGCGCTGTTTTGGTAATCTCTTATGTTATATATATAGGATCACGTACTTACCTACTACCCTAACTAAAATCTTATGCGTTATTTTAAAATGTTATAATTAAATTAGTACGTTAAGCACTACTAGGGTACCTAGTGGCATTTCTGAGTCTGTTTTATAGCTCAGGTATAGGAGGAGGTCGTACTCAAAGTTGTGCATTATTTGTATGCTAGATTAAACAAATGGAATTGAACTCTGAAGTCAATATCTACGTACAACTGATCACGACACAATTTTATCCATTAATTTCGAAAAATAATTCATATTTTCTAAATACAATATTATATTATCACTAAAATTGACTAATTATCTATTTAGTCATTTTTCAGATCGAATTACTAAAGAAAAAAAATAAAAAAGGTCATAATGCCCCCAGAGAGATTTGAACTCTCGACCCCTGGTTTACAAGACCAGTGCTCTAACCCCTGAGCTATGGAGGCGATACTGTCTTGGTCGAAATATTATTATAATATCTATCACCTGCTTTTACATTCAGCTGATATATTAATAACATTAACTTTTTGTGCATATATCATTGCATTATATTATCGACATGTCTTTCAAAGCGATGCTGGTACATTATTCATTTAATATTCCCAAGATTCTAAAGAACTGCACACTTTTTGTCTTTATTATTGTAAGAAATATACATCTAATATAAAAATATTTATAAGAAAACTGAAGACAATCATAAAAACCACAATTTGATAAATGATTAGATCAAATAATCTTTCTAGTAAAAAAAGACAAATAATTTGTAAGAGCCGCCGTGGCTTAGTGGCATGTAATTATTATTTAAGTATTAAAATAATACCTCGAGTCCTGTAAAATACTTTTATATAACGGTGATTAATAAGCATTCACGTTTACTATATATTTATTTATCTAAATCCCATATTGGGATTAAATAAAAGCTAAGAACCCTTTGTCGCTCCTCGAAGACACTCTCCTTAAAGTCACAATCAGCATCGGAATACTGGGCGTTGACATAACGAATGACGTTCAGTTTCGTCATTTGGAAGGATACGCTGAATTATCTTCCAAGAAGCTTGGTGTGCTCAGTAAGGCGAAACGGTACTTTACTCCGTGTCAGCGGTTGCAACTGACGGGAGCGGGAGGTCCTGAGTACCAGGTCCTTCCACTTGACCTTATTCAGCTAAAGAGTGAACTTCTTGACCAAAGAGCGATTCGAAACGTCGACAAGCAGTCAAGCGTTGGGTAGAGACGAGGTCTCTCTGCATCTTCTACCGCATTTATTAGGAGAGTTTTCTGATGTGTTGTTCGGATTAATACCTGCAGCTGAGTTGTTCCACAACTGAGCGTTTTTTAAGACAGTTTAAGCAGCTCACAGCCATTATATGGCACCCAGCAGCTGTAGTATTTCCGAACCATTTCGACTTAGGGTCCTTCAAGAAAAGAGTGTCCAATTCTTAAAATGCCGAGCCATCTGGCATTGCCAGTGTCCATGGGCAGCGGTGTCACTAAACATCAGATGAGCCTACTGCTCGTTTGCCCCCTGTTCTTTAAAAAAAACGATACCTATAAGCCTATAATGCCCATAAGGACATTAACATATTACATTCCAAGTTTTTTTTAATAATTGTTAAGATACACAACTGTCGTTCTGGTGGTATTAACAGTTGTACATTTGTAGCCTAGTGGCTTCAGCGTGCAACTCTCATGCCTGAGGTCGTAGGTTCGATCCCCGGCTGTGCACCAATGGACTTTCTTTCTATGTGCGCATTTAACATTTGCACGAACGGTGAAGGAAAACATCGTGAGAAAACCGACATGTCTTAGACCCAAAAAGTCGACGGCATGTGTCAGGCACTGGAGGCTGATCACCTACTTGCCTATTACATTTAAAAATGATTATGAAACAGATTCAGAAATCTGAGGCCAAGACCTAAAGAGGTTGTAGCGCCACTGAT
The DNA here is from genome assembly GCF_905475465.1 of Pieris napi. NCBI lineage: Eukaryota > Metazoa > Arthropoda > Insecta > Lepidoptera > Pieridae > Pieris > Pieris napi. Next base: position 3,309,805 of record NC_062235.1, on the reverse strand, counting down.
TTTTTTTTTTATAGTTGTAAATATTAATGGCGCTACAACCTTTTAGGTCTGGGTCTCAGATTTCTGTATCTGTTCCGTGATCATTTCAAATAGGCAAGTAGGTGATGAACCTGAGCCTTACACACACTGTCGTCTTTTTGGGTCTAAGGCAAACCGGTTTCCTCACGATGTTTACCATCACCGTACGAGTGTTAAATGCGCACATAGACAGAAAGTCAATTCGTGGACAGCATCTACGACCCACCTACGGGTGCTCATGCTCAAGATACTTGGTAATAAATAAATGAATGTATGCAAGGGCCGTGCTATTAGGATTTTTGTACTTTTTCGTCTTCTATTGTTTTTTTTAATTCCATTCACTTGGTCGTAACTATATCCTTTAGTCTTTTATGGTATCTGTGAACCATCTCATATGGATGTGTTCTTTTTTAAATCTTTTATGTTTTCCCTATGCCTTAACTATGTAGGCTTATAATAGATAATAAAAAAAACATCTACGTACTTGGTGTCCCCACAAACGACGATTGGTAGTCGAGAGTTGAAATCGATCCTGGTTAATTTCTTAGTTTTCTTGGAGACCACAGCTTGCACACAAATCGGCCGATATTTGTTCACATTCAGGTCATAAACGTAGACCTGTATAATGGTTATGACGTAACAAAAATTAATTATAAGTACGTAGATTATTATAGCTAAAATTGTATTTTTTGTTCCCGTTTAATACTTCATACTTAGAGATCAAATATTGTATACAATCTGCTCGATATTTATTCACATTCGGGTCGTAAATTTAGATTTGAATAAATTGTATTACGTAATAGAAACAATTATTGTCTAATTACATTGCGTCATTTGCTTTTTTAACCCCCATGACGCGTGTATCTTTGGCATCGTAGCTCTCAAACGAATGGACCAATTATGATGCGGTATTCTTTGTTAGAAAGCTCACGTTATCGAGTGGTTTTTACAATATTTGAAGATCCGTTCAGGCGTTTTCAGTTCATCAGCTTTAAGTTTGCGGCGGCAGAAATCTTACACATACTTATCATATAAATATAGATACAAGAGTCGCTTACAATGATTTTGGTACGCGAAAAAGGGTACAAAGAGTAACCTAACGTATAACTTTGAAGCAGTTAATTTTTATAAAGTACATATAATTATTTTATAGTACCCTTCCATCAGCCGTACAAGCTGCAAAGACTGTGCTAGAATAAGGTGCCCACTTCACGTCTCCCACAGGCGAGCCGAGCTCAAACATGAATAGTGGTTCGCTGAAATTTCACAAATTTTATAAATACTGAAAGATAAAAATCTTTGGTTATAGCCACGTCATTCATCAGGGGCCATTCAAGAATAACGTAAGAAGATTTACTGAAATTTTCCCCCTCTCCTCTTGTCAGCAAAGTAAGCAAAGCTCTCAAAACTTACCTAATACTTGAAAGGCCCCTGACACGACTATGGTAATAACGTAAATATAAAGAGTAAATTATTTATTTTGAACTAGAATTCAGACTAGTCTTAGGGGGCGGCAATAAATTACGTGAGGTGTTTTTTTTAATTTTCTGTACCTCCCTCCCCCCCTGGTGAGATGTCGTGAGATTTTATTCAACCCCCTCCCCCATCCCCCAATCTCACGTGAGATTTTTCAAAATTTGGGTTTCTTACGTAAACTCGTTGGATTGTTATTGTAAAAAGAAAAAAGAAATTGCTTCGTGCTTTTATTTACGACTAAAACAAAATAAGTGAAATGTTGAGAGTTTAGGTATGGAGTTAGCGGGAAGTTGCAGAGATGGCCTTTAGGGTCAACCGTTTTCCTAATTTTTTTTTTCAATCAGAAAAAGATTGGCGTGATATTTGCCGAGACCCCCCCTTTCTCCATCGTAAGATTAAATTACACCTCACGTAATTTATGGACGCCCCCTTACTTACAATATTGAACTAGTACCAGCCTAGGCTGCTAGCTAGCCTTTATCCTTAATAAATATTCACGAAATATTACACAAAATCTATACGTTCACCCTATTCCTAATTATAAATTCCGTAGAAGATAAAGCCACTCACTCGCGTCCATCTTCCCATATCTTAACTCTCCAGTCACCAGAGCATGACGCGTAAATACTGTTATTAAAGTAATTGTAATGAATTCTATAAACGGGCATATGATGCCCTTGTACTGATCGGACATAATTCCTGTTATATTTCAAGGAGCAAGTGTGAATCATCCCATCTTCTGTTCCCACCATGAAAATATCCGATTTCTCTGGGTGAAAGCATATACAGCTACCACAACCTTAAAAAATCGGATACATTATTTCGACGTCCATACAAAATAGTAATTAATTATATATTTATAGTGGGTTATGTGTGTTATGACCTTCAAGTATATTCTGAATGTACCAGCCTCACCTTCGTAGACGTAGAATACTTGAGATTATAAAACTTATTATGTATAATAATTGATAGTTTTTCACGGACGCTGGAGTAATAACGACACAATGTTTATTGTCGAACTTTACTACTCTTTATAAAGTGTTTTTATAAAAAAATATATATTGCACGAGTGATATATCCAAAATTCAGGCATCGTTGGTTTTATAGACGAATTAATGAATTTTTAACAAATTATTTTGTATATTAAAAATAATAAGTAATACTAACGTAACGCTGTCATTAATATTTAAATGTGGAAAGTAATTTAGTTTGAAGCGAACTATCGCAGCGGCAAACGTTCGATAATTTCGTTACGAATATTTAAATTATTATGCATATTTAATCAAAATAATATGGCTAAGATACTGACAAAAGTGATTTTACCTAATAAGGGCCAATATACTAAACCTTTATTTCTATTTTTAGGAAAGTCTCTACGAAATGGATTACATTCAGATGTAAGTAAATTTTAAAAATTTTAAATATAAAATACAAATGCAGATCTCATGGTAAAGCGTTTTTGTTAAGAAAACTAATGGGTCTATGTTTCTACATGTTCGTTTGTTTTGGTTTGATTTCTGATCGTGTAAATTTATTCTTCGGTTTTGGTGGGCGATTGACATGATCGACTTTGTCATAGAATTATATGGTTATCTCTGCCTTTTAATAAATTTAAGAAATGTATTAAAGAAAAGCTGTGTAAAAAGGCTTACTATAAAGTTAACGATTATCTAGTTGATAAAAGGGCCTGGGACTAGTGCTAGACAGGCTACTTCTCATTAATTTGCGATATTTGTTTTAAAATAAGTGTTGTTTGATGATTTGCTATTTTAAAAGAGTACCGAGAGTTTTTTACGCCGGCTTTTTCTCTCGGCCTACACCCTCTGTCTTCTTTGCCGATGCGTAGGGATGCCTACAAACTCAAATTTAATGACGTGGAATAAGTGATACATGTGTCTTATGTTCCATAATAAACATATATTATTTTCTTTCAGGTAGCTGTAAAAGAAATCAAAATACCGATACCCGGGGGCTATATAGCAGGTAAACTGTGGGGTAACGATCAGCAACAACCAATTCTTGCTTTACATGGATGGCAGGATAACTGCGGGGTATGGGACCCTTTAGCGGCTATGCTCTGTGATAAAAAGCCTCTACTGGCAATCGATCTACCAGGCCACGGTCTTTCATCATGGCAACCACCAGGTACCTTATCGTTAACGCAGTCATAAATAATTAACTTCGTTTTTGTATTGGCGCTTCAATAGGCCAAGATAATTGATCATTTTTAAATAGTACTACTGACAATTTTAACCTGGTTGTTTTCACAGGTGCCTACCAAGACACCTGGGACGTTGTACAATATATTATAGAGTTAAAGAATTATTTCAAATGGGACAAGTTGTCTATGCTGGGTCACTCATTAGGATCGGTTGGAGGTCTGCGATATGCTGGTTTGTACCCTAAAAACGTCGAATTTTTTATAGCCGTTGAAAATCTTGTATATGAAGATCTTGATACTGACTTCGTTCTGAAATATCTTCCTAAGGAGTTAGAGAAATATCAAATGTGTCAACATCTTCACAACAAAGACCCACCGGAAGGTACGATGGAGGATCTAACTTATAAATTATATACTGCGATGAATAAATCTGTAGATAAGCAAAATATGCACTATTTAACACAACGAGCCATAAGGCCTTCAAACAGGGATCCAACCAAATTTTGTTATACAAGAGATATTCGTTTAAAATGTATGTCCATGAAGCCGTCAAAAAAAGAGTTCCTAGAAAGGTTATTTAGCCGTGTCTCGTGTCCGTTGTTGTATATTAAGGCAGCTAACTCGTCTTATAAATTATCTGACGAACACTGTTTAAGGGTGAGAGAAATACTAGAAAAAAATAACCCGAATTATGAAAGCCACACCGTTGAGGGTAGCCATCATGTCCATGTAAATAACCCAGAGAGACTGGCGCCGATAATCATAGATTTCTTCAGAAAACATAAGATTCACTAAATATATGGAATGAATATATTTTAGACTATTAACTTGATGTTAGGAAATTAAATTATTTACAGCGAAATGATAAAAATTTACTACGTTTGCACGAAATATCGTTAAAATGTATATTATATCGCAATATATTTATTTAATAGAAAACGTGGGATTTTAATTATGAAAATTTTATTATGGGTGTGATTTTAATGGATTTTAATTATGAAACTTTTGTTTTTCGTATAAGTTTATCTGATGTCCAGTATATAATTGTTCTTATAACAAATTCACGATTTTTTTTGTTAAATAACACGAAATACAACTATGCATGCAAATTTTCTTTTTTTACCGGATTTATCTTCCCTCATACATTAAAAATTCCTACAGCAAATAATAAAATAATTTAAGATTACTCACTGTTTACTGTGAGCAAAGTTCCATCAGGGCCAGGTATTGGTGGAATATCGGATCTAAGCGTGATGATGGTGGTGGCTTGCAATTCTCCCGGCATCACTGCCCATTGGACTACTCGTCCGTCCCCAGAAATAGAGAAGAAAGAGGCTTCACCATCTATTAAACGGGCTCCCCAACGAATCTAAATATCATCGCAGTCTTTAATAAAATTACCTATATCTTTTATATTGCTTTAAGGATTTACGATCCGATGTTACAATTTTATTTTTTAATTTATATTTACAATTTTCTGCGACAATTCTACTGTCTTCTTTCTAATATGCATATTTATTTGACGAAAACTCACCTCCCACACAATATTGCTATGTTTGTCTCTCACAGAATCGGACTTGTACTGGTACGAAGACTCCAGAGTAAGTTGTGCGTTGTACACGCAAACGTTACCATCGTATTGGCCTGAATAGTTTTATAATTAATAATAAAACAAATAAACCAGTAGCGCTACAACTTTTTTAGGTCTTGGTCTCAGGTTTCAGTTACATGATCATTTGTCAAACTAATATGCAAGTAGGTGATCAGCCTCCTGTGCCTAATACACGCCATCGAGTTTTTGGGTCTAAGGCAAGCCGGTTTCATTACAATTTTTTTTCGAATGTTAAATGCGCATATAGAAAGAAAGTCCATTGGAGAAGTAGCAGTGTTGGCCTGGTGGCTTCAGGGTGCGACTCTCATCCCTGTGGACTTTATTTTCTATGTGCGCATTTAACATTCGCTCAAACAGTGGACGGAAACATCGTAAGGAAACCGGCTTGCAGTAGACTCAAAAAGTCCGCATGTGTCAGGCACAAAAGGCTGATCATCTACTTACTTATTTGATTGACAAATAATCATGAAACAGATACAGAAATCTGAGAAACCTAAAATGGTTGTAGCGCCATGGATTTAGTTATAAAGTAACCTTTACCAGAAGGAGACTATACGTATCATTTGTAAATCTAAATAATATTTTATTTTACAATGAATTATATTATAAATCCTTTTATTTATTGACATTCAAATGAGGTAAAAATGTGAAAGCGAAAGCAACACCAGTTTTCACTTTAGATATATTTTCTAATGAACTTTAATAATAAACTTTATTAATAAAAAAGTATAAAATGGTAGTTTCTAGTAATGTTATACATATAAACGACTACGTACCAACACATATAAGGTAAGGTGTTTCCGTATAGACATCGAGGCATATGATCGGAGACTCGGTGATTACCGAGTATTCCGGATAAGCAGGATTCTTAATGCTGAACAGGCAAAGGCAACCATTCTTTTGCTGGTTTGTGAAATCCACTGTAATAATATTGTTTACTATACTTTTAAATAAAACTTCATTAGCAAATATTTTTTTCAGCTAAAGTCAGCGAGAGATGTTATTATTATTATAAAGCCTTTATTGCTGACACCCAGTATCTCTAATATATAAAATTCTCGTGTCACAATGTTCGTTCCCATACTCCTCCGAAACGGCTCGACCGATTCTTATGAAATTTTTATCCATATTCAGTAAGTCTGAGAATCGGCTACTATATATTTCAAACCCCTAAGTGAGTGGGGTGTATTGTTTTTTTTATTTTTTGGATAATTTTTTTTATTAGACATTAACCCTTAATTTTCACCCTTCTACGATTAACCCCTACTTTTTATTATAGTTGATAGTTATTTTTATTGAACTTAAAAATGTTTCCTAGAAATAATATACATTTGCCGGGTCAGCTAGTAATATATATAAACATGTTTTAGCTACATAACCTAACTAAATCTAATACATCAGATGTGCCAGTTTTGGTCACCAGTGTATCCTGTGACACTTAGCCCTCTTTCAGCTGGTTCCATTCTTTTCTGTTAGTTTTTCTTGTCAAAGTTGTGCCCATTCTGTAAGTTCTTATCGCCAGAATGTCTACATCATATTCTTCCATTAAAATCACCCATAACTATGAGGTTTTTGCACGTCTTTTGTAAAACTGTAGTCAATTATTATTGTTAGGTTGTAAAACTTATCTTTGACATGTACTTCATGATTTTCAGTAGGTGCATACATTTGTATAATGTCTTCATAAATTTATGTAAATATCGTTGAACAAATTTTATTTAAATCCAGTGTAATGTTAACATTTTATCCTTGAAAATATTACGTACGTGAAGAAGTATTTGATCGTTTAGCAATCCACATTAGAGCATTGGGCATATGTGATATGGAAATATCTACTTCACTAGTATATATATCTTACTTACAAGATCCATAAGCAACAGCGAAAAGATCTTGATAATGTGGATTCCACTGTACTTCGCACACCGCATGACTCCGCATTGGCTCAAACTGAAACTTCCATAGCGGAAGCAGCGACCCCATACCTTCACGGAAATCGTCTGATGGGTCGTCCCAGTAGCGATAGTCTTGGGCTGTTAATATTGTATGCGTAAATAGGTAATATATAATATATATAGGAATATATACTTAAAGGTTTGATACCCATCATCCGGAACCCGATAAATTAGATATTTTTAATGAAATTAGACTCGTCGCTTGATACATAAATTCGTAGGAAATGGCGTAAACTAGCTTTAGAAGATCAAGATTAGAACGTAGATTTTACTATTTACTAGGAAAATATCAATCAATAGACAATATATAAATTGCCAGAAAGAGTTTGCGTAATAGCCGTCCATTGTGTCATCCTTATTTGTTTTATTTAAATTTGTACATAACAAATAAATAAATCAAAGTTGTCGGGTGTTTAAGTTTAAATTCGCCTAGTAGAAACCATGTAAAAAACGAAAATAGGAATGCTAAACTAAATGGCATTTTAATCAAATTTTTTCACATTGCCCGTAAATGTGTAATGCCCGTATATATAATCATAAATGAGGTATTGAAATTAATTGCTTAAAAAGTCTTATGACTAGTGACTTTATCTATATGGGTGAATTAAAAAAAAATATCCTTACCGATATCATCAAAAATATTTTGATTGACCAGCCTCTCCAGAACGGTCCAAGCTTCGCGAATGCGCTGAGCAAGTTTCTCGTCGTGAATTTGTTGCTCAGATTTCGCGTGTTTCGCTGCTTTCTTGCGCAACTGAATACGAAAATGGTCTAGTTTTAGACCTCAATTATCATTTTATTGTAATTAATGGGAAATAATTAAATATGAATTATTAACACGGGTCAACACAAAATTTGACATCTACTTTAAATCATAATTTTCGATATTTTAGGTTGTAATTAGATGAAAGTTTTCTTTTGTATTGAGGTCGGTCAGTCTGATTGAACGGTATTTTTCAAAAATGATAATTCTCACAAATGCAAACTTTATACCAAAAAACTAAAAAGGTCGTAATGGTTGCTATTGATATGATGGTTTTGATAAACGAATTGTTTTATTATATGTTATAATAAGATATAACTTCATTATTTTACTTTTAATGGAATCATAAATCATTCAAGTCGTGAAACAATGTAATAACTACTAGAGTGTAAGAAAGTTTCTTAGCAGTTCTCGTCGCTACGACCTTGATTTTAAGGACGGGCGGTTAATGTAAATTTAGTTACATTAATTGTTTATAAGTATACAAAAGTTACCTTCATGAATAAATTAACTTTGATATAAATAGGAATGAATACTCACTCTTTTAGGTTTCTCATCCTCTTTCTCTCGCAGTTTCTTCGCATAATCCTCTTGATAGAAGTCAAATATAATGGACTGAAGGCAGGTTGAGCCGTAGTTCGCTCGCGGTGGTGGAATTGTTTGGGTATCAACAGACTAAAGAAATATAACATTACATTCGAACACATAATTTTTGAAACAAGACACTGAGCGTTTTTGCCGCGCACAACCACTACGTGGAACCAACTACCCACTGAAGTATTTCCGAACCAATTCGACTTAGGGTCCTTCAATAAAAGAGCATACCAATTTTTAAAGCACCGGCAGCGCACTTGCGAGCCTTGTGGTAATGTGAGTCCATTAACGGCGGTATCACTTAACATTAGATGTGCCCCCTGCCCATTTGCCCCCAGTTCTATAAGTATTTTTCGTCCCCATGATTCATGTATCACTTGTTTTTGTTAGACTAACTTCCTCAATACTTGTTTCTGATACTTCCAATTAGGCTATTTCAAATTCAATTTGGTTTTCCAAGTTAACGCGCCTGTATGGTATATGTATTGTTTATGCGTATTAGGAAAATATAGTAGTGAAAGCCAAGAAAATATATCTATGTAATGTTTATAGTCAGAGCAGTGTTGGCCTAGTGGCTTCAGCGTGCGACTCTCATCCCTGAGGTCGTAGGTTCGATACCCGGCGGTGCACTAATGGACTTTCTTTCTATGTGCACATTTAACATTCGCTCGAACGGTGAAGGAAAACATCGTGAGGAAACCGTCATGTCTTAGACCCAAAGGCGTGTGTCAGGCACTGGAGGCTGATCACCTACTTGCCTATTAGATTGAAAAATGATCATGCAACAGATTCAGAAATCTGAGGCCTAGACGTAAAGAGGTTGTAGGTTGTTTATAGACTAACCTAGTAGTCTAGTAATACTTAAGTATTACTTATTAATAATAATTAAGTATTACTTATTTTCCCTATCCAACTGAGACTTGATACTTATGTGTTTAAATCTTTGAAAGGATTAGGACTTTTATCAGTGCAAGGACGTATCGGGGCCTGTGCTCATGGCATAATAGTTATTTTTAAAAAAGACCACCATACCTTGTACTCCTACATACATACTTATTTTTTTGCAATTTTAAATTCGATCAGCAAGACACTTACTCGTCTAGGATTATTGTAGGTGAGCGCTGCCCTTTCACAAAAGTTGAATTGATTCGCAAGTTTTTTGACTCTGGGTTTGATTTCGATAACATCTTCCACAATTGGCTCTCCGCCTCCCACTTCCTCCTCTGCAAAAGAGAAAATCACAATATATGTTGAATAAGAAAAATATAGACAAATATGAAATATTACAAAAACCAAATTCGCGGTAATAGATGATGTTAATATGGCTTCATAATAGGCTGTATACCACGAGTACCGAAACGTAATACGTAAAACGTAAACGTAATAACGATAACTCGAACCAAGTTGAAAAAATTGCTATTCCCTTCCGCGGAACCCCTAAATACGCGGTATCTCGAATTATTTAGACTTTTCAACTCGAAGAAAATGTTATTTCCCTACGAAGTATTTATCCTCTATAACTCGAATTTAAAAAAGAAGACTAAGTCGTAGTTAACGACGTCTTATTTGGAATTCCCTAAAATAATAGCAATAAAATCCAAAATTTATGTTCGGGGTCGGGGCTTCTAATATATTGTTTTTGTCTTGTACACGTGCAATTAATGAATACAGAAAGACATACCACAAAACTTTAGTTGAATTGTTATTCAAATTCGACTCACAAATCGAAAAATAAACGTAGAAATCGCGCCTCTGTAGAAATTTTAGCAGTTTAATCATATGTATCTCGAAAGTCGAAAACTCGTTAACTCGAATTTTTTTCCGGTCTCTTGACATTCGAGTTATAGAGATTCCACTGTATAAACATCAGATTATGTGAATAATTAAATAAAAATATTCTCTTAACACGGTATAAATAAATCTAAACCAGGTCTTAAGTATTTATTAACATTAAACCCACAGTGTGGGTCTGTGGCAGTTTGATTTTTTATTTCTAGTATAATAAACCAGAGGCGCTTTGACCGCTGCAAGTTATAATATGTTTAATGTACTTGGAATTAAAACTATATTTAAGTTCATCATAAAAGTGTCTTAATATTAATCGAACTGAAATCAGAATCGTTAAAAATACGCTTCTTTATATTAAAAACTCTTACTTTCTTCAGCGGCAGCCTCTTCTCCAACCATTTCAGCCTCCTCATCAGCGGCTTCTGTTTGTGCTTGAACATCTTCTGGTGGAGCTTCCGGCTTTTCCTCCTCTTGAACCACATCCTCTAAAAAATTATTATATTTTTTAACTAGAAGTCCAAAATCATCAGATGGAAAGAGTTATGTGCCTCCTAACTCATGACGCAAACATTTTTCAAACAAAAACTTATGTTTTAAGTGCGTACCCTCTGCTTTTGCTTCTTCTGGTGGTGGTTGAGGTTCGGGTTCTGGTTCCTCCTCTTCTTCTTCCGCAGCTGCTGATTTCTTCACCTTAGCACGCTTAGGACCAGCATCATCGAAACCGACCATGCCTTGAATTAATTGAAACTAATCTTAAATGATTGAAGCTATAAGCAAAATTTGTATTGTAAAATCCCGAAACCGAAAATGGAAAATATTTCGCTACTGCTAGGTTTTTGAAGTACTATTGATTAAAGAATTGTACTAATTAACATTTAATTAGTGCTAAATAAGTCTAGAGGTAATCTTACCATAACCAGCTGCAATTTGAGCTTTTGCTTCATCAGAATCTTTGCGTATTGCTGTTCCTTGATATATGTATAAAGGGTATGCCTTTCCAAACGTTGGTTTAGGTTTCAAAACAAATTTGTTTTGTCCGTAATGATATGCTACTTCATCAATTACCCATTGAGGATTAATAGTCGTTAGAACTCTTCCAACCTCTTCGTCAAGATCCTGCGATAAACAAATTCTTATTAATTATTAAACGATTCATGTTGGTGTTAAAAATATTTGTATCGTATCACACTTTTGAATGATACGGTCTCCCATCTAAAAATACAGGTTATTATTTTTTACTTCTATTTTATATTCACCATATACCCCTAGCCGAAGAACAGTGTAAATTGTGTTGAGGTGTTAATACTCGAATAAACTTGGATAAAGTTGCTAACTAACCGCATCTGGTACTTCTTCTTGATCATCGGGTTTTATCAAGCTGCGTGGTTTTAGCCAGTCCAAAGCTCCGTCATCTTCAGCTATGTTAGCGCGAGACTTAGTAGCTTCCTTCTGCTAGATATAAAAAAAATTAACATAATTTCAAAACACTATTTCAAGAACTATTTTAAAAAATTCACGCCCACATCAAATTTCTGCAACGCTCTAGTTAAAAGCACTGTTTCATCATCCAACTTCAAAGCACGTTTGACCATAGCTTTCAACATTATTAAGCAGAGTTTATCGACCAATACAAATACGTAGGACCGCTGATAAAGACTGCTGTGTTCTAAAGGTAAAAGCACCTCTTTGATTTACGAGTAAACTCTGTATTTGCATATTATTTTATGTTACATGTTTATTGGTTGTGATCATGTAATCCGATTGTAAATATAACTGCCATTTTTAGCTTAGTGAAAGCAAGCGTAAACAAACTATTAAGAACGATTGCGTGCTTTAAGCATTTCAAATGGGTTAATAACTTTTAAATTCGTGGAAGCATTGTTATTCATGAGCACGCAACAAAGTGCGATACAGCGCTACTCACGTCACTGTCTTCGTCAGACAGCATTTTGACTGAAAAAAAGGTTTAGATATCCGCAATACACAAGGACATGGGTATAACTGCAGTCTTCTTGGTAATAATTAAAGCTGAAGTAAACTGCACTGCATTGATTTCGACTCGCAGATGTTAGTTCATTATCAGACACTCCAAGATTTCTAGTAAAAATTATTATTCGCGACTTTCTTGTTAACTAATTAAATGTACGTACGTGAAAAGAATACCACGAAATTTAATTAAAAATAACAAAAAATTAAATGGGAATAATAAGTCTAGAATGAGATAACTAACGAAATTCAGTAATACAGGGTGGGCCTCGGAGTTTTGCGATTTTGAAAAATTTAAAAAAAAAGAACCAAAAGTAATACCTAAGCAAATTTATTTTTAAATTAAAGTGTATAACAATCATAATAAAAATTATGTGTAGTTATTATATTTTAAATCTGTAAGTCATATAATCGGTATGTTGTTAAAAGCAGTTCCGGTGAGCGTGTCACCGAATTCTAATTAGCGCCGGTGTCTGGCATTAGCTTGTACAGACGACAAGACCGATTTATGCCAGTACTATTTACCACCCCCTTGTAGGTTTGTTACCCACCAAAGCCTCCTTTTTTATGGAACAGGAGGCACACAGCGGGTATCTAAATCCAAGGACTCATTCATAAAGATACAACGTTTGTTTATAATAATATGATGAGTGCAATGATGGTAATGATTGCTATTAACATTTTTTTTAAAACTTGGCGTTTAGTGACGGATAGATCCAGCTAGAAAGTCAGTTCCCCCGTTCTACGCGCTTGATTTGAGATTTGTAAATGTAAATTTAATTTAGCTAAGCCCCATACATTTAATCGTTATTAAGATATATTAGAATTAACGTTATTAAGAATGTGGTAGATACTCGATAGCTTTAATGTAAAAACTATTATTAGACCAGTGCAGATAGCCTTCAAAATAAATAAAAAGTGAAAAAAATTACAGTAGGATGAAACCCATTAGAAAAGCAGGGGAATATGATCAAAATGAAAGGAAAAATAAATTACGGTCGATCTGAGGTCGGGAAGGGGTAGGGGGGGGAGGTTTAAGGGTAAAAAACGGTTTATCTCGATTTCCAGCAAAACTAAAAGTCCTATCGAATAAAGTTAAATGGAAAAGTTGTAGGTAATAAAAATATCTAAAACTTTTGTATTCACACATTTTTCACATAACCTCAAAATTGGTGTGAAAAATTCAAAAAACCAAGTTTTTGGTTTTTTATTTTTATCTTTTACAAAAATTTATTTTTTTAAACGAAATTTGGTGAAAACTTACCTTATTATGTCCCAAATATACTGTAATTTATTTGATTAAAAATATTATTTTTTTTTACCTTATTTTGAATTAATATCGAAAAAACACCCTAATTTTCAATCGAAAATTCTGACGTCAAAATTTCAGCTTTTTTCAAAAAGTTGGTGTGCTTTCAGTTCGTTGAAATCTCTACTTTCCTATGGTAAAAAAATATATATATATTACCATAGTAAATCTTCTCAGAAAATGCAAAACATCGTATGCAGTAACGCCCAGACCCGTCATACCCTTCCCTACTTCTCTATGAATCTTCTTTAAATTATAATTAGATGCCTATTTATTAATATTTTAAGATAACTTATATATACCTGAGTGACCTAAAAAAAATTTTTAGCCTTTAGATGAGCTAAAATTTTCGTATTTCATAGAGAAGTAGGGAAGGGTATGACGGGTCTGGGCGTTACTGCATACGATGTTTTGCATTTTCTGAGAAGATTTACTATGGTAATATATATATATTTTTTACCATAGGAAAGTAGAGATTTCAACGAACTGAAAGCACACCAACTTTTTGAAAAAAGCTGAAATTTTGACGTCAGAATTTTCGATTGAAAATTAGGGTGTTTTTTCGATATTAATTCAAAATAAGGTGAAAAAATAAATATTTTTAATCAAATAAATTACAGTATATTTGGGACATAATAAGGTAAGTTTTCACCAAATTTCGTTTAAAAAAATAAATTTTTGTAAAAGATAAAAATAAAAAACCAAAAACTTGGTTTTTTGAATTTTTCACACCAATTTTGAGGTTATGTGAAAAATGTGTGAATACAAAAGTTTTAGATCTTTTTATTACCTACAACTTTGCCATTTAACTTTCTTCGATAGGACTTTTAGTTTTGCCGGAAATCGAGATAAATCGTTTTTTACCCTTAAACCTAACCCCCCCTACCCCTTCCCGACCTCAGATCGACCGTAATTTATTTTTCCTTTAATTTTGATCATATTCCCCTGCTTTTCTAATGGGTTTCATCCTACTGTAATTTTTTTTGGATTCAAAAATTATCGGCACTGGTCTATATATCTTTCCATGTAAAAAATAAATCGCTTTCGCTGAAGAACAAACTTTACAAGACTGTATTAGCTGCGCACCATTTGACTTTTGAAACGACTTGCATTTGAAATTTTGTGGTATTCGGATAACAGCGAGTTTCAAAGAAAAAAGTTCTTGTACTGTCTAAAGAAATAACATTTTGTTGGTAGTATTTTTTATTATGTTCATTTATGTCTAATAATTAATTTAAAGCAGATTTTAGCTGGCCTTGAAAATCATCTAAACATTACTGTGGAAATCTTGTTAAATGATAAACACTCAAATGGCCATAGACTTCTTAAGAAAATGAGGATAAAAGCCTGTTGAGGCCTGTTGTGGTGGCTGATGCAACGTGGGCTTGATGACCGAGAAGGGATTCATAGTACTGTGGACAGCTTGTAACAGAAGATAATAAGACAAGTAAGTCAGATAGCGACGTCTAAAGAGGAGAGCCTATTTATTATCCAATTAAAATTGCTATCTTGGATAAAAAATAATTTTATTTAATATAGAGAATCAAGCGGGCTCTTCACAAAAAACTCCTACACGATTTGTTCTAGTATAAGAAGGGAATCTTATAAATGATAATACTGGATACCAAATCTGTGGTATGACGATTTTTCTAATGCTCTAAAATATACAAAACAAGTGGTGCTACAACCCTTGGTCACATTTATATGTTTAGTGCTTGATTTTGGTGATCAGTCTGTGCCACGCCATCGACTTTTTGTTTTTTGTTTCCTCAAGATGAAAAGCATATTGGTGCACAGCCGGGGTTCCAACCCACGACGAAAGGCATTAGAGTTCAATCCACAAGGCCGACACTGGTCTATTTATAATCTCGATCGTATTTTTGGACAGATATCGAATTTTCCATACAGATTAGAATGAATGTTTTTGTGATATAAAAAGACGAAATATGATTCAGGTTATAAATTTTTTACGATCGCCTTTTTCTTTAGCTGTTTTCATACATTTTACGTAACCCACATTGATATAATATTATGTCACAATTCACAAACCATCACCAATAATTTTAAATGGGTGAATTTATATACATTTTAATAAAAAAGCAAATGAGACATGAAATAACTGCTTAAAGATAATGGTCACACACAATATTGAACTTGCGTTAAGCAGCGTAGAAACTTCATGCCAAGACGAAAACACAAGACTTGTATATCCATATTGGTTTATACGAATTACTAATTACTAAATATATTTAACATAGTATTTTGATTTCATATAAGAAACTTGATTGTCATTAAACAGGAATCACGGATCTAAAGCTGACACGGCAAGTTATCATTTGTTTAAAGATTTAAGTTGACGCCTAGTAGATAGTAGGGTGACCCCAGAGCTGCCCTGCGATTCTGTAACTCACTTCACGAACTCACACAGCGGTTTTCGCATCGGCGGTCTCTCTCAAATCAGTCGTGAAGCAGTCATTTTATGATTTGGCATTCTGATAAACAATAAAGTACAAGCTCCCACCTTTTCCGAATGCCAAATCATAAAATGACTGCTTCACGACTGATTTGAGAGCGACCGCCGATGCGAAAACCGCTGTGTGAGTTCGTGAAGTGAGTTACAGAATGACAGGGCTGGTACTTTCCTGGCTCAACGAATAAGTATCGCAATACAGCGAGGAAATGCTGCCAGCGTTAAAGGTACAGGACTAAACTTTTTAAATTTGTTTTGATTTTCTTTTCTTTTTAATAATTTTTTTTAATTCCGTATACTTTGTAGGTTAAGAAAATTGTAAATTGATTGTAAATACGAAATATACAACTGCGACATTACATAATTAAATTACATCGTTCTGTATAATATAAATTTGGACCGATGGATAATATAATTTTTTTTTTATTATAATTTATGTTATGATAATATTTTTTGACCAAATGATATTCGTATCAATAATCATAATAATTATGTATATGTATATATAGTTCCTATGACAGCTTTTTTTACAGGTAACAAGTATTTATTCACCAGTGGGATAAAATCATTTTAAAGTTTAACTATTTTTGTAAGTTTTTATATTAAGATACGTATACGGCAATACTTTTCACTTCTTATGTCAAACTACTCTCACTTCTATGTATTTTGACATTGACATTTTATTTACATCACTATAACGTAAAATACAAGAAAAAATATGAAGACAAAGAATGTAAATAAGCAGTCTTACTGATAAAAGTTTCTTCCAGACAACTGAAATATATAAAAAAAATACAGAACTTAAAATTCATGCAACAAGAGGTAAAAAAAGGGCTAAAAAAAGCCCCAGGCAAGTTTTAAACTCCGACTAATAAACAACTTTTCTTTTGATTTATTTTTATATGTTTGTTAAATACAAAAAGAATCTAATTGGTTTCACAATAAATTATTGATTGAAAAACTCGACTGAAAAAAATTGTTCATTTTATTTCGAAAATAATTTGCCTCCACTCCTTTGTTGCCTCGAGGCCGCCAGACCTCTAAATACGGCCCTGGTTAAAAATTTCAAAGGTTTATTGGTACAATGTTGTTAGTTCTTAAATGTTTAATTTAGGCTACGAGGTATGCACAGTGCGACACAATCTCACTTATCTATACTTATATTATAAAGAGGAAAGATTTGATTTTTTGTTTGTTTGAATAAGCTCTGAAACTACTGGACCGATTTCATAAAAATCTTTAAAATACGACAGCATGTCTCTATCTTTTATAGTTACGTCACAATTAGCGTCCTTTTATTAATTTTTTTTAATTAAAATACCACCGCTAGAAAAGGCTCTTTATTCGTACCTAGGTATTGATCCTTATCAAAATATGTAAATACCAACGTTTCACATAAGCTACAATTTAATGGCATAACCACCAAAAAAGCATGGTGGATTGGTGTTCTCCTGCCGTTTCTTTTGAAAAGTTTACTACTATGTAATACAACAAAAATCTTAGCCACAGCAACGCTTGGCCGAGTCTACTAGTAATTGTTAAATTTATCATTAGTACAACGGTTAAACCAATATGAATACACAAAGCCACAACCCAGGACATCAGACAGACACAGCTTGCCAAGGTTATATACAGCGTAGCCTTCGACTTACTGTACTCACACGCAGCCTTTTTATAATCATTCCCAAAGATTTCTCTGAAGACTTACTCCGCCAAATGTCTGGCAGTCGTGGTTTTGACATTTTCAAAACACAAATCTTCTCTGAAGTCGGCTAGTACAATCCTAGAATTACTAGGTAAAAAAATATTGAAAACTATTTTATTTTAACATTGTGTTTTACTTGTGTTAGGAATTTAACATTCGGGTACATCGTACAATGTATCTGTGTGTGTGACCATTGTACAGTTTGGAAAGGTTCTGATATGTATCTGATATAGCGCCATCTTGTGCTAATTTAAAAAAACCGTGTCGAAACAAATACAGTGTAAACTCTTTATTACGAATTTCAAGGGACCGAGCATTTAGTTTTCTATTGTATTAGTATTAAGTTACTGTAAAAATAGGAAATAATGAAAACAAATAAATATTTTTGTCGTTATAGAGAGGTTTCGTTATAGGAATGGAAGAAGTACGTTATAAAGTCTCTACAGTATATTTTATGCTTTCAGAGAATTTTATCAACATTTCTTTATTTGCTATAAATCAAGTTATAATTGCAACACATAGTATTTAAATTTTACTTGAAGCTCCTCAGTTTGTCTCTGAAAAAATCTATCTAATCTTACGTACAAAGATTATATATATATATAGATATATAGATAGATAGATTATAATTATCAGTGGAACGTAAGACAATACCCTGTTAGGGTAAACGCGATATTCAGTTTAGAATAATCCTATTTATACGTGATTAAATAAAAAAAAATAGTAATACGTAGGAATTAAGATGTAGTGGACTATGATATATAGTCTTATATTATTGTTAGATTTTATAATAGTGACTTCTACTTTATATGGGTCTGTAAATAGGTCTTATTTTAAATATTGTGGGCTATGATTATAAATAGTAGGATGAAAGTTATTGTAATTTGTATGTACGTAAAGGATATGATTTTGTAATGCGTAACTAGTTAGCAACGCGAGTTAAATCAATAAATTTTATAATTAGCCTACCAAATGTTATATAAAATTTATATTGCAATTGTCCTTCAACATTAAAAAAAACGTGCATTGAAACAATAATTAAGGGTTTTTAAGAATCCCAGTAACTGTTCAATTTTACAATGATTAATAATTTGTATTTAAATGTACCATGGAAATTTCGTACCTTTTTTGGAGCCATACCAAGACGCAATCAAATCAGCACATTAACATTATTTTAACTTAAAATATATTTTTCGTCCTTTAAAACGTCCGACTTTTAAATTGTCAATTGGAGGATTTCGTTTGCGCGCGCAGTAGCCGGTTGCCATGGCAACGCGGAGGGCGCCCGCTCCCGGATCTTTGTAAACTGCGTGAAGGTTTGACGTGTGCCCATATTTCATAGCTCGCAGTGTTATTAATACATCGTGTGTCCAAGGACCTGCATCAGTGCATCTAGGTATTCTAAAAATAGACATTTGAATATGCTTTATTGATTTTTTTAATATCAGTGCTATTTCATATTCGCCGAACTTATTTGTGGTTGAGTAAGATTTAATTAGCCGATAATATTTAGCATCAAAGCGCGATTAAATGTATCTATGCTTTAACTACGTCACACTTTTCATTCGTTTTTTTTATTTTTCTTTGCTTAGATTATCAGTGTTTTTCTTCTTCGCTCAGCTTGACAATTGACTACATTAACTTTAAATATCATAATATAGGAGAAAATGGGGAACAAGGCTTTGATACCTCGTATTAGCGATCTATACGACAGTGGCATTGATAGTGATGAGGGGAAGCAGTCCAGTATGGTAAGTTTTTTTTTAAAATGATAACACAAAACAAGAGACATCTTAACTCTACTCTTACTCTTACGAGCTAGAGTACGTACGTACGTACATTAAGAAAAAAAATATTGCAAAGTTTAGGATCGAACCTACAACATTAGGGTCGCTCAAATGATAGGTACTTTTATATGAGGGGTACAAAAGTTATTAAATATAACATTTAAAATGTATGAATATATGATTCTTACTCAATTTCAGAACGCTGTCTTTATTAAGGACCATGAGGAGGTAAAAATCAAGAGCAAGAATATTTTTAACAAGAGCAACATTCCATATGAAAAACTGGATGAAAACTTTAAAGAAGTAGAAAAAGTAAGTTTGGATCGCCTTGGAGGATATCCTTCAAACAATTTTGTAATCGGTCCAGTAGTTTTTGACTTTATACGTAATGAACATACAACAATACAAATATATTTTCCTCTTTTAATTAATCAACATTAATGGGTTTTACAAGAGTTAGTTAGTCTTAGAACTTACCGTAACTTTGTTTATCATGGTCTTAATGAGGTTTTTAATTAGTTTTGGTTATTATTGATATTGTAATTTTTTATCTTTTTAGTTATTTTTTTTGTGGTGATTTGTTTCATTTTTTTTATGGCTCTGGCACGATTTGTGCATTAGCCAGCGTCAAGTATAGGATTTTTTATAATTCGTGCTTGTCTTTAGAAATTCGACCGTGTCCTCCATATACGGTTTAGGCACTCGCCCGGTACCGCACAACCCTCCCAAAGGCCGAGAACAAATTTAAATTAAATAAAAGCTTGCCCTCGAACCGGGAATCGAACCCGGTACCCCTCATCTAGCTGCCACTTAATAAGACCCCTAGGCTATGAGGCCCCTCTTCATTTTTTCCTTTGATACATTGCTTATGTTATAATTGATGTGTACATGTGTTAAATTTGTGATGTCATATTTTCTTGTATTTTTTAGACATACACATTGTTTTAGAACGTATAAGTATATAAAAAAATAAAAACTAGACCTAAATAGTGTATGACTCGAAATCTTGAACAATGTCAAAATTCTGACAATTTTTTTGTATTCATCGTTTTATTTCCAGAAGACGTTTCTATCCAAACAGAAGAGCGTTGCTAATGGCGGAAAGAATTACCGCGATGGAGTTGAAGGAAGCGACTTGAATCGTCCTCTGTTGGACTCATTCAAGGCCCATGAGCAAATGGTAAGATTACGAAATGCTCATTTTATAATTATAATAAAACTTAGCTGTAACAAAACAAGCAAGCGTAGTGGTTTAAGCTTGTGATCTTCATCCCTGTAGTCGTGCATTCAAATCACGGCTGTGTACCAATGGAATTGTCTATTCTATAAATTAAATATCTATGTGCGCAATTTGAACTTGCTCCTACGTAAAACAACATCGCGAGGAAAGCGGCATGTCTGACACAAAGAGGCCTGACCATCTACTTATCTATAATATACAAATTATCAAAGAAACGAATGCTATCTTAAACTAAGATCTATATATGTAGCGCCACTTAAGTATTATTATCTGACGAAACAATTGATTTGCTATGCCTACTTTGCATTTAATAACCAATTCGAACCAATTCGACTTAGGGTCCTTCAAGAAAAGAGCGTACCAATTCTTAAAAGGCCGGCAATGTACTTGCGAGCCTTCTGGCAATGCGAGTGTGTATGGGCGGCGGTATCACTTAACATCAGGTGAGCCTCCTGTCCGTTTGCCTCCTATTACTTATGAAAACTCATAAAGCCTTTAGTGGTTATATCTAAAGAAAAAAAAATTCAGACCACACTTCACGCTGTTGGTTTTAATAATCCTTCCTCGTCCTTAATATGTAGCTAGTCATCAAATTTAAGGTTTCTGGTTAGATAATGTGACGTCAGTATTCTTTGTCATTTATAATACATAAGGTCGTAGGTTCGATCTCCAGCTGTGAAAATAGACCATCTATGTGCGCATTTAACACTCGCTCGGATGAAAAAAACATCGCGAGGAAACCGGTAAGCCTTAAAAATAAAAAAGTCGGCGCGTGTCAGGCACAGAAGGCGAATGACCTACATTCCTATGAAATAAAAACATAGGGTCACAAAACACACAATGAGACAACTAAATTCCCACCCTAAGTTTTCTAATTCTATTTTGAAAAACGATTTGTACTCAATAAATCTGACGCTCGTGGAATTTTAAATATATTAAATGTAACGCATAATAAAATTAAACGTAACCGATTTCAGAGAATGACAAATGTTAACCCGTCAGACGAAAAATGGATTGCGTACGAGTCTGACGGGCGCGACTCGCCGCAGCTTTACGAGGTGGAACTGACAGCTTCGGACGAGGATGACAGCTCAGTTCTGGAACTCGTCATCCCGATGCAATCTAAGATAAAGCGACACCATTGGCTGTTAGAGTTCCTTTGCTTCGGCTGCTTGTATCGTTATGAATAAGTTACAAATTGTATTTTATGGTTATCTTTTTTACAATTTTTTTTATATTTTATGGAATAGAACTGATATAAACCTCATTATAATTAAGTTTAAATATTCCATTGATGATCTTTCTTACTTTATATAATGTTTATGAGCCTACTGTATGAGTGATATGAGATTTTTATAAGTTCGAAATATACTTGAAATTTAACAGGTTTACTAACAATAATACGGTGAGTATAACGAAATAGATAAATAAAGTTTGGGGATAGGACAGCCATTGCACAGAACGGAATTGGATTTATCCGCTGAGGGATTTTAAAACATCGAGTTGAGAAAGAAAATAGCGAACCATTTGAAAAAGCCGACGAGCTTCTTGTAACTTCTGAATCCTTATTCTTTTCCTAATAATATGAATATCTTGGAACATTCATAGATACATGTTCAGGTAGGTGTATTTTTCAGTGTTCAATGTTAGTATAGTTAAATCTTATTAAATGTTAAATGAACACTTAAAGTGTGACTTAGTATTTATATATATGAAATTCTGGTCTATTAAATGGTTGTTGTAGTTTTAATATCTTTATATTAGTTGATGTAAGTCGCAATTTCTTCATTCACTATCAAAGAAAAATAAAAACACGCAATGTGTTATAACTTGTTTTTACTTAAGATGGTCAATTATTTTAGAACAATTTATACCTCGTTTAGTTTAAGGAAAATGCTTGCTACTAGCTATTATTGTTTGCGTAATTTATGCAATTGAATGTGAGACTGATTTAGCCAAAACTCTATGATTACTTTCTGAAAGTGTATATTTCTGAAAATAAATAAAAGTTGAGAAATCTATTTCGTTTTAACAGAAACAAGTTGGTATCCTGTTGTATTATATATATTCAAGAGAGAACAGAATTTGACTAGTACCAAGTAGTTTGGTCATATACACGCTACAACACACATTCATGCTTTTGAACTTTTGCTTTACTTCAAAGCCCAGTGAATAAAAATCCAGTGGAGCTACGACCCTCTCTTAGATTCTTGGCAACATCAACTGTGGTACAGTAATTAAATCCAATATTTACGTAGTCGGTCCCAAAGTTCTGTCATAAATGGAAATAATGATAAAAACAAAAGTACTTATCAGTTTTAAATGAGTGATATATCAATTTATAGTACATTAATTAAGGAATAGAAATAGCATAAAATTATTCGAAATGACCTCCCTTATTTTTAATACAGACCCTTAAGCGCCGCGGCCAGTCGTCTATCGCAGCACGCACCATATTCATGTCGATTTCAGTGACTGCATTATTTAAAGATGACTTCAGACTCTCAAATTTTTTGTGTTGTATAGCACAGACCTTCCTCTCTAAGACCTGCCAAATTTTATAGTCCAAAGGATTAAGGTCCCGACTGGAGAAAGGCCAATCCTCATGTCTAATTGAGTCGATGTTTTGACACTCAAACCAGGCTTGAGTGGTCTTGGCTGTGTGTGAAGGCACAGAGTCCTGCTGGAACACGAAGTGATGTCCCACAAATAGCGTGCTGGGCAGGTCTTTGACAAGCCGGTCCAAAACCGTCTCTTGGTATACTTTTGCACTGGTTTTGACCCACTTTTCGCAAAAATGAACCTCAGTTGGCCCGTAATAGGACACTTCCAATCAGACTATTACTGATGATGGATGATTCCATGTTGCACTCTTGGAACTTTATTTCCAGCTTCTTCAGAACTCTTGGCGTACACTCTATCATTCTGTTTATTGTACTTCTCTTCAATATCGAAATTTTTTTCGTCCGTAAAGAAGATATCACGGTGTCGGTTTTTCGCGTACCGCTTTAACAACACCTGCGATCTCTTAAGCCTTATTCCTTTTAGACGAGCATTAAGTAAGTGCCCACTCTTTTTTTGTATGCTCGCAGACCAAGATCTTCATTTAAAAGCTTTTTTACTATTTTCCTATTAATACCCATCTGCCAAGCCATCAATTTCTGTTTTCGGACAGGATTTCTTGCTATCCGCGCCTTGATAGCTTTGATTACTGCTGGTGTTCTTGCGGAGCGTGGCCGGCCAGTTCTTTTCTTGTACTGAACACTGGAGACTTCATTGTACCTATCAATAGTACGGTACACAAACCTAAGCGTTATATTCAAACTTTTGAGCAACTTGAAAATGGTACTCGGCGAGTGCCCACAGCGGTGCAACGCAATAACAGCTATTCGGTTTTCTTTCAATGTCCACTCCATCGTGAAAAATAACGGAAAGCGATTGTTTTTTGTTTTAAAACAATAGTCAAACATTCAAAAATATAATGCAATTTTTTTTTTATAAAATCATGTTCGAAATTTAAAAATAATGTGACATTGACAGAACTTTGGGACCAACTACGTATATTTATTTATGGGTCTACCTCTCGGCCTTTTTTGTTGTGTCGCCTACTGGGTCATGGTTTTTGGTGCTCTGGTCTCTGGCATTCGCTCCAAGTGGCCAAGTCAAGAGAATGAGATATAGATGTTCCTTCAAACAAAATATATTATGTTGCCTTTAAATAACGACATAGAATGAACCTAAACCTAAAGAAGAAGAAAAGACAAAACCATAAACATTCATATTAACGTGTTTCAATATTTTGAAATTCAGAGTAATATTGTGGTATATACGAAAGTTGCCGTGTAAAATGGTGGAAACAGAAATTATAAAAGCTTTTTGTGAATATCTTTGCCGAAACATATAACCATGGGTATGTTCCGATATACACTGCGACCACTGTACAGAGTACCGTCAATTTAGTATACTGTGAAACCGTTTCTCTATAGCCAGCTATACTGGTTACAATTTAAAACGGAACGCAGTCCAGTATACTAGTCAGCTTCGTTTTTCGACACAGTTTTCAAATGAGTGCATCAAAGTTTTTCAATTCAACAAGAAAAACTATTATTGGAGTATTATCGCATTAAAAAAATCTATATTAATATTAACTGTCAATTGAATTAATACTACAAAGAAAGTAAGTTAGAATTTTAAATGTTTGTTATTAAACTGTAAGTTATATCAGCCGTTAGGCATTCAAGTGGTTTTGATTGATCACGTGATCAAAGCACTGCGAATACCTTACCTCGAAAACGCCAGTGCTCGCAGTAGAAGTATAGCGGGGATTTGTGACGTCATATATTTCCCTAGGACGCTGCGGCTGTATACTGGCAGTCCATAGCGGAACGAATTTTTGAACAGTGGGAGCACTATACAGTACTCGCAGTGTATATCGGAACATACCCCATATTCTTAAGAGAACACTAGTTTCTACACATATCGCTACTCAACAAAAGAGGGCGTAATTCAAAATCTAACATAAAATATCTCATGCTCCGTCTAGATGTCATCTATCTCAAAGACAAAGACGCGAAGAGGTACGCTGTAATTTTCAACGTAATCTCAGAGTATGTAGACAACTGCTTTTGATTTGGATTAGTTAAAACACAAATAACTCACTGTTAGAAGAATTCTTGTTGATTTTTCAAAAGTATTGTTCATGCATTTTACGATGTTACTGTTTTTTCTTTGGTTTTGAAATCTGTGAATAACGTCCATCACGATGATATTCGTTAATGATACATGACATCATGATAGTCACGCAATACATTGATACTCCTAATAGTAGTTATTTAGGAAGTAACTAATAGGAAAAATTTAGACGTACCGGCTGACAGGTGGTATCAGTTACACGGTTGTAATAAGGTAACGCTGACAGGTAGGACTTCAAAGAACTTAGTAATGTGTATGGCGCACATGAGCACCCGAGATTTACCGTTGCGTTATGGCCTGAATCAGCCTGTAACCTTCAGCATACGAATAGATTTTTGGACAAAAGAAGGTCATATTCTTTCTGTAAGTAGACTCCATATTGCATGATTCGGATTCTATCGACTATGGAATCTTTAAGTTAGGTTATATATAGATACGTATACCGCTATCTCGCTCATGTAGCGGTTTAATGAATGGAAATTCGAAGAATGTAATGCGATGAAGCGATAATATTGTTATGTATGTTGGTTGTGTTTGGGTCACACAATCCCGGTTGTATTGGAGGCTTACGTCCAGAAATGAACCTGAAAATGCCTGATATTTTAAGTAAATTAGGCGAAACACATTAAACACAGGCATATTAACTAACCATTTATTTTACTCAAAGCTTTTACTTGGGGAATAAAATAAATAAATAAATCAGTGGCGCTACAACCTCTTTAGGTCTTGGCCTCAGATTTCTTAATCTGTTTCATGATCATTTTTAAGTGTAATAGGCAAGTAGGTGATCAGCCTCCAGTGCCTGATACACGCCGTCGACTTTTTGGGTCTAAGACATGTCGGTTTCCTCACGATGTTTTCATTCACCGTTCGAGCAAATGTTAAATGCGCACATAGAAATAAAGTCCATTGGTGTACAGCCGGGGATCGAACCCACGACCTCAGGTATGAGAATCGTACGCTGAGGCCCTAGTCCAACACTGCTCTATCTTGGAGAATGTATTAGGAAATTCTAAAGCTAATTCTATAATCCGCCTTTTGCGTTAAAATTGATTACAAATTGATAAAATATTTTTCAACAATAAAAAATGTCTTAGGTTCGCTCCATATCGTATTTACATGTGAGCTTTAATGAATATTGATGCACACAACCATCCATTAACTTAATGACTCGATTCGGTTTCAAATTATGCCACAACATGCATTACATTCATGTTGAACAAATACACGTAATTTAATTAAACCATGCTGATTACTTTTAGATAAGTTTCAACGCTTTGTATGACGAACCTGAGTACGCAAATGAGTCATAAATTAACTAGGTTGTACTCTATAAATATCTTACAGAATTTATTGAAAGAGCCAGTTTGAAAAATATTATACATTAATAAGAAGAATCCTTACATAAGGGTATAGCTTTATTGTTAGAAACTTTGTATTAGTGCAAACTTGTAGCAAAGCATCTATAAAAAGTGTTAACAAAGTTTGTCGTGCCGGACGTGAAAATAAATTTCAAAAGCTCTGAGAGACACGTTTTGTCATGCCCTACTCGCGAGATAAGAAGTGCGTGTAAAGGATGCATTAAAATCCCTCAATCGGCGTGTCGTTAAGGTTTATTAGCCTCGTATTCTAAAGCATTCGCATACGTGAAGGCTATTTAATCGTCTGGGTGGTATCGCCCGGCGAGGTTCAATGGGCGGCGGCACCCGAGCGGCCTCCACGCCAGTCGCGCCTCATGCCCCGGAGGGGCTGCACGTATCCACGCTCCGCTCGCGACTTATATAATCATCCGCACGGTGAGTCCGCAGCCTCCGAGCCACCCCTCCCCTTCTACCCTCTCGTTCCCATCGACCCCGCGAGCTCCGACCCACGCTAATTCACAGCGCGACGCGCGAACACCCGCGGTACCGGTACCGACTTACTTAAAATTCGCCTGAACCTTACGCTCCTTGCCAGCTGAGTGGTGACATAATCGATGCAGTAAGTACCCGTGTTCCTATGATTGCGAATGACCGTAAGTTATATAACGGGACAGTGTTTGATCAAGCATGGAAGAATAGTGCTAATTATCACTCACAATAGTAGCAAATAACAACTGTTAATCTTGTAAACATTTCTATATATAGATTTGTAAGAACCCTATCTGAATCCCACATAGCATACATTTACTCTTTTCCGACTAAACAGCTGTTACCTAAGACTAGAAAATTTTGGTTCAGCGATAAGAACGTAATTTTTAGATTTGAAACAAAAGGTCAAAACAGTTATATAATGTCCAAAAGAGTGCTTCATTCAAAATGCTTAATTGGAAGGTTCAACTCAAAAAGCCCATTCGGGAAGAACTGACTGTGCAACTTTTCAACATTAAAAACTGGAATAATAAGAAAGAGTGAACTCATTCAACATTCACAACTGTTTTTGTTATTAAGTGGCTTATGGTTTCCATTGTTCTTTCTTTTGTTTTTTTAGACAATCGATGTTCCGATTTGATCATGTGCACGACGTTTCATATGAATGTGATACCATTGAGTGGGGTAATGACTCTACTATAATCCTTTTATTAGTATATTTACTGTTACTATTTGCATTTTCTAAGTACATATATTAACTTAAACTATTTTTATCTGTACGTTCGCGCCCAAAATTCTTAATTAACAATAAAACTTTTAGAATTAATAAATTGTTCAGCAGTGTTTATTATTTTTTATTCGTAAGACAATAACTTTCGACGTTACAAAAAGCTCATAGCGCACGAACACATATATAATATTACTGTAAACCTCTTGTAGATTTAGTATAGCCATTTTCACCTTTAACAATATTTCAAGACATTTTATGATAACGTTCATTCATATATAGCCTTCAAGGCGTGGGCTAATCGAATTGTTTGAATTCGCCTTCCTACGGCATTGTCATTATACGGGATAACTCGTTTTACGTTATAGGACAACGAACTTATACTTGTAATGTTAAAAATTGATTTATTTTTGTGTGTGATAGTTGCAAGAAAATGCGCTTCAAATTAACCATACTCATCTATTATACTAAGCTAATTACGATGTTAGTATTGTTTGGTTTTCACGTCGAAATAAATGACCAATCATTCACTCTGTGATGAAATACTCATAATAGGACTTATTATAGAGCTATACGTAACTTTCGTTCTTTAGCTACCACTAGTGGCCGCTAGAATATTTTAGAGCGTTTACTGGTTAATTTCTTTTGGGAATTCAGTATCCCTTCAAAACCTGATTCATATCTATCAGCACTGACACGAAACGAACACTCGGATAAGTGTTTAATGTAACTTGTTATATAAAGTGAAATTTATTTTAAAAATTTAGAGATGCTGAAAGCGGAATGGCTCATATTTAGGAAATAGCTTATTTTGTATGCAATTCTTTTTACGTGCATTTTAATATTATTGCGTAATTAAAGACTATTTTCATTAATAAGGCTACTATTTTTTATTTCTGTTATAATTAGCTGGAGTTAACAAAAATACGTGTATACATAAATACGCGATGTCATCGATCCAACATATAGTTTAATTATTTATCAATAAGGAAACATGACAGACCACAAATACAAGATATGTAAAAAAACACATATTATGTGTACAGATTATATTTACAGAAGTGTCCTGTCCTGAAATTGTTTAAAACAGAGAAGATTTAGTTAGAAAATTGAAGAACAATATAATTTTATACTTTGCCCATATAATTTGTTTATTGTTTTGCATATTTTAAGCAAAATAATGCTTTTGTTTTGTTTTAGATTGGTATTAAAGTTATTTCAATGCGTTTATGTCAATTTTATTACTAACTAGGTGACCAGGCGAACTTTGTACCGCCTAACAGTCAATGAACGTCGTGTTACATATTAGCTGAACTTAATTTATGATTTTATGAAAGTTATACAATGAAAACAAAATGAGTATTAAGTTCACTAGTATCAGCAACATTACGATGTGCTTCATTTGTTGTATTTTTAAATTGGTATATTTGCCTTAGTTCACATAAAATAAATTTCTGAACGCACAGGTTTGACAATATAAATGTCAATCCTTTTTCATAACTGACATTTATTCTACATTTTTTAAATCGCCAATCCGAATATTGTTTTAATTCTTTATTTAAATACGTTCTTTAATTTGAGAGAAGAGTTAAAATATCGGATTAACATGAAATGTTTGAGAGTTACAAAACTCATGAAAATTTCGTTTAGTTTTATTTTTTCTTAAAATTGCCATAAGTTGCAAGACGGTTGCAAATACAACAAGATTAATATTTAATAATAATTATATAGTTTATTAAAACCTAAACATAACAATCAAATATACAGTATTTCCAATTTTCTTAACCTACATAGTAAAAGTAATTAAAATTAATAAAAATAAAATTAATACAAATTTTAAAAGTTTGGTCCCTTTGGCAGAATTTCCTCGCTGTATTACGATACCTATTCTTTGAACGAGGAAAGCACCAGACCGGCCCAAGAGTCTCTACTCCAAAGGGAACAAAATCGAAGTTGGAGGAAAGACTTACTTATGACTTATATTTAAGCCGTTTATTATTTCCGGCTGCTCTGTGGCTTTTTTGCTTGTTTGAGGCGGGTGAGACGGGTCTAACGTGTCTACACAAGTAGAATCTCATACCGAAGCCCATCCTATCCTCCTTAATGTTTTAATATAAAATGTATGTTTTTTTATAATTTATATTTGATTTACTTCCTTAAAGTTATAATGATTCGTAAACAATCATGGCTAAAGATAATTTAGCCACTTATTGTCAAAGCTCATATATAATCCTTTTATAATTGGATGTTTGTAACATCGGCTATTTTATATATAAATGTAGTCTCTTCATACTTAGACGCCCATTTAGTCTGTTGTGCGTTAATATAATGTATATCAAGCTAAGTTTAATTACCGCACATTGGTAAATATATCTTTTTCATAATTTCTTGCACATATTACTAGAAAATTGATAGTTTTGTGTGATCCTCAATCCGGGTCGCTTGTCGGAACCTAGGCTGTGCACTAATGGATGAACTGTCTCTGAGTGACATTACTAGTTTCATAAATATCGTGAGAATACCCGTAGATCAGACACAAAAATCTAATCAGGCACAGAAGGGTTTAGGATTAGGGTAAGAGGGTAGAGAATTAGGTCTAAGTAAGAATCGTGTGTGTCAAATCAAATAAGTGTAATTTATTATTGAATTGTCTTTTCACATCGAAAATATATTATATTGAAATATTTCTAAACAGTATTACTATGCGTTTCATATGCTCTCAGTGTATGATTCTTCTTTTAGAAACACAGTCCTCATTATACCAGATTTCGAGAGTCGCAGATGGGCGCCATTCGTAAATATTATTATCAATGAACACGATCTTTGTAATAATTGCATCTCGCTTGCAGGTAGTATTTTAAATAAAGAACGTTCGAATATTAAAAAAAAATTAATTTAACTGACAGCTCATTTTATTTAATTACAGAACGAGAGATGAATGGTATTTTTGCAATGCTACGTCAAGTCGGGAGAGCTATTTGTGATTTTTATTGCACATTTATTGAGCGGATACTATTCTTAGTCGAGATATTTTATTTCTCGGTGTGCTTTTAAGAGCTTTATGGCAAATAAATTTAAAGATATCTGTCGTTATTTGTCGTTAATGGGTTTGATATAATATTTGCCTAATCGGATAAATTTGAGATGATATTTGAAATTTCACGAAAATCGGTAGAGCCGTTTCGAAGGAGTTAAATTACAAACACCGTGACACACGAATTTTATATATTAGATTTAAGGAGTCGTTTTTTGTGCTCCGTCGCTTGAAATAGGGCCTAGAGCATTTCTTCTTTTGACCATTGACGACATTTTAGACAAATAAAAAAAAAACGGCGTTACTCACATTTCCAAGAGGCTCGCAAGTGCACTGCCAGTCTTTTTAATTGGTCACTTCTTTCGCTCATTTCTTGACGGACCCTTAATATTCCTTATGCCAATAAATACATATCTAATTCTAACAGACATACATAAACAACGCGTTAAGACTCAAAACGGGTTTCATATGGAGCTTAAACCACATTTACATGACGTATTCATTTATACTTTATACTATTACTGTAATTAATAGTTACATTTCTGTTTCTAAATCTAATTTAAAAGACAATTACACTAAAAATATAGCCAAAAATGAATTACAAAGCAATTTCAAACATTGAAAAAAAAATACTGTTGGTGTTGGGTGTTTATGTGACTGGTTTTGATATGATTCTTTTTAATAAAAAATAAAATGAAATTAATCGGTGGTGCTACCGTTTTAGGTCTGGCCTCATATTTCTGCATCTGTTTCAGTATCATTTGCCAATCCATTAGGCAAGTAGGTGATCATCCTCTGCGCCTGACACACACCGTCGACTTTTTGTGTCTAAGGCAAGCCGATTTCTTCACGATGTTTTCTTTCACCGTTCAAGCGAATGTTAAATGCGCACATAGAAACAAAGTGCATTAGTGCACAGCCGTGGATCGAACCCACGACCTCAGGGATAAGAGTCGCGCGCGGAAGCCACTAGGCTCAACACGGCTCGATTATTTTTAATAGTCTTTTTATATTTTAAACCTGTAACTTTCATATCTAACATCTATTTTGTTTAAGTTACAGTAGTATTAAGTTATTGATAACATTATGTTACATTGATCGTTTTCAGATATGTGTCATAGTTGTCAAAGCATGAATAGGTGTTATAACATGCCTATTTTGGGGTCCTTTTGTGCCCAAATGGGTGTGTTGTAGCCGTCAAAAATGACACGATGAGATTGAAAATGATTTATTACAGGAAAATATCTTATATTATGTAAAGTGAACTGCGAGAAAGGGATTGCAGTAAAAACGTTTACTACTAATAATAAATGTAATTTTCACGATAATTCAGAATTAATTTGAGAATTAAAAATACAAACCGTTAGCAATGAATAATCAAGTGAATCAAGACGGTATTGATTCCATTTGAACATTCACCAATTACTGATAAAGCTCACGTGGAGGTTCTAAACTTAAATTTTCTTATTAGGTTCATAGGGCACACCCTATATTTAGTTATCTAGTGCAGCTTGCTAATACATTTATATAAAACATAAAAATCGTGGTATCTTCGGATAGAACAATATTGTATACAAGTATGTTACTTTCAAACCTTAAAAAAGAAGTTTTGTAAAGTTTTGGTCTACACTCGTTTAGACACAAATTACACTAGTTTATAAAAATACATACATTACCCACAAGAAAATCTTAAACACAGGGATAAAAAACACAGTTTGTGAAACCTTAATTTTGATTCGTATTTTACGAAGTAAACATCGTTGGCCTTATATAGTGTTGAAAAAGTAATGTTCACGTGTATAAGTTAACGATTTCATAACGGTGAAGCGTACGTGCGTTGAGTTTTATCTCTCGATATCACGATATTGGTTTGTTGAGAGCCACATATACATATTTCATAATTTTTATCGTTTACAAGTGTGCTGGTTATAAGTGGTATGTGAATAATTATTATGTGAAAGTAATATTATTTATTAAATGATTATTTATGTATACCGACCTTCGTTGGAGCATGGACTTGCTTGCTTCACGACAGATTTTTATTTCTATCTAAATCTATAATAAAAATGTGATTTTTTCATGATAAGCCGCCCTGACATCGTCATTTATATCAACAACGCATTTTGAGCTTATTAGCACTGTTTATAGTCGCCTCATGTACCCAAGCGTATAACTTAACCGTTCTGAGTTTGACTAAATACTGTTTCAGGTTGCGAGGTAAAAAGAGTTACCTCCAAAGAAATTATTATAAAAGAATAAATATAGTTTAAAAACTATAAAACACGCTTTTAAAGCACATCAAACTAAAAAGTGAAAAATAATTCCTAATTTAGGCTGAAAATGGTAATGAATTATTTTTCACTTTTTAGTTTGATGTGCTTTAAAAGCGTGTTTTATAGTTTTTTTTTAACTATATTTATTTTCCACTTTTTAGTCCTAGCAGCAATACGTGTTGTTTCAATTTAATCGTATTGCTTTGTGGACTTAAAAAAAATTTCATTGTTTATTCGAGATAAACCTATGAAAATATTATATTGTCGCTGATTCTTTATAAGTGTACAAAGTTGGAATAAAATCTGTCCGTTTAAAGTGGGTCAAAATCGAGTCCGAAGGAGTCGGTTACATACATACATACAGGTGAAGCTAATATAAAGCGTGTAAAAACAACAAATAACAGATTGTGCCCCATTCCACACAGTGATATTATTGAAGTGGTTTCATCTGAAAATAACTATCGAGTGAAAATCTCGTTGCAACGACTAGAATATCATAAATCAATAATTTATTATATTGGAATGTCGCCTTCACTTGATATATTTTAATGCTATTTTTACGTAACATTTTTAACATAGATATTGCTTTTTTAACTTCACATTATTATTGATTCTAAAGAAATATTCCTGTACCTTAACTTTACTAATAATAATAAATTATTATGATTCATGTGCGCTTTTTACTTTTTATTTTTCATGTATCCTTTATTAGTTTAGTTTGTTCCTGTTTAGTTTTTTTTCTTCTTAATAACTATATGTTGTATGTATTTTAGCACTTCTTGCCTACCTTATCTAATTTAATAAAAAAAAAAATTCTTTTCTTACAGTGGTTGCCTGGAAGCGATCGCTCGAAAGCGATAAGGCCGCCATAATTGATGCCCTCCTTTACATTTAACTATGTTAAATTTTTATATTGTAATGCAACGAAGTGTAAATAAATAAAAATAATATGAGGGCAACTGGGGCTACACTAAAAATAAATAAATTAACGCAAATAAAATAACGATACATTTACGAAGTCAGGAACTCATACATTAGTAATATTATTCATGTACCAAAAGTACGGCAAATCTTTGTCAAAAGATGTATTATCGATTTGATTAAACACTTGATTTTTTAAATTTAAATCCGAAATTTCTCCTAAAACTAACGCAAATATATACATAAACTCTTCACCTATGATGTACAATATAAACCTATGTAACTGTAAAATGCGACTGTTTATGTTTGGTATACGAATAACGAATATTTTGCATACAATTTGATTATTTGTCTTCTATACCAGCTAGCAAACTATGTTGTGACTATTACAACATTAAATATGATAGAATAACAACATTTATTCATTATAATAAATCGTTGTAATTTCCACGTAATAAAAATAAAAGTCAATTTAGCAAAGCCTATGTTTAATGGCACGTAACAAGCAGATAAAGTACGAAAAAAAATAGAAATCTTTCTGCAGTGAAGTATTATGATTTGTGGCACTCAACAAAGAATCGCACGGCAAAATGAGTGAAGAACGAAGCATCGTTGTACTGTAGAGTTCTAGACTTGTGTAATTACTGTACACAGTCGGGGCGGATTATTAAAGAACTTTTCTCATATGATTTTTTCTCTATGACAAATCACAGACGAGTCTAATAAAATGCAGAAATTATTCTTTTACATTTTACATAAAAGCAATCTCTAGGAAATAGGTTACTTGGTTTGTTTAACGAAGACCTAGTTGTTTATGTACAAATAAGAATATGTTAATTTATATGTATATAGGGCTAGTGGCTTCAGCCTGCGACCCTCATCCCCGAGGTCGTAGGTTCGAACCCGGCTGTGCACCAATGGACGTTCTATGTGCGAATTTAAGACTGACTCGAAAAGGAGAACATCATGAGGAAAACGGGGCATAATTTAGACATAAATATTCGTGTGTCAGGCACAAAAGGCTGATCATTACCCTATTGAATAAAAAACAAATGATTACGAAACATAAAATCCGAGCCCCAGACCTAAAAGGTCTTAACGGCATAAGATTTCGTTTTAAACTTCATTTGATGAGATTGCGATATATATGACGTGCCTATACACAACATACATAAAAATGTATTATTTTAGTATTCAGTGCAACGCTTGTTATTCTTAAGTACCTGGCTGGTTATTATATTGACTCCATGTTTGCGCTAACGGTGCGCAATCTCAAATATTAAAACGGGTTTCTTTTTATAGAATAGGGGGGCAAACGAGCCTTTGGGACGCCTAAAAGGGGCAGTCACCGCAGCCCATAGACACCCATTTAGTGGGTGCGTTGTCGGCCTTGAAAAGGCCAGTGTAAAGGCCATTAAAGAGTGTTTCTACACTTAATTAATTGCTAAGTTATCAGTGTTCTGTTCCCATATAACATTTGATTACTGATTCCGAGTTCGGAACGAGGGCAAATTGTTTGAAAATTGGCAAATACAACCGTGTACTAACTCGGACCCCGATTATTATAAAAAATATACATTTCGCGAACTTATAAAGACCATTAGTGATCGTTCCAGGCCTAACCATTAAATGGTCGTCAACAAGTTTGAGTGAGGTCCGAATCTGAAATGATTGATGGATCTATACATGTATTATGTTTTTATGCATTTTGCTAATGATCACAGTTTTACTCACACATATACATACATTACTCGCGCATACACATACATATCTCACATATATACATATGAGTCCTTCTTGCAGCCCGCTAGCTAGCTATATATAGCTGCAAGCTAAAACGACCATCTAAATAGGTATTAAAATTTATATAAATAAATGTATACTATCTTTACTTCAGAGCAGTGTTTTCACTCTCATCCATAGAGATAAAACCATTAATCCTGTGAATTCCTGTTCTTTCCTGTCAGTATATTTCTAACGTGTAAATTTTTTTGTGAACTTTTTATTTTAGTTCTGCTAACAGAACATTAGGGTAAGGTTTCAATATTATATTTGGCGAAGAAAAACCTTACCATTTTTGTTTGAAGTAGCTTTAAGCGTAGAGTAAATAATTGTTCGTGGAACAAGAGATAGATGCTTACTATGTAGGGAACAATGCCGCAAGCTTTGTTGGCGACCATTGAACTTTGAACAGTGCAAATAATACGACGTTGTCTCCACTTTGTACAACAAATACCTGAGTACTACGATTTTCAACACTGTATATCTAAATCTATATCCACTAAGAAAAAGGGCTCAAATATAAGTCTTTTCTCCAACTTCGATTTTGTTCCCTTTGGAGTAGAGACTCTTGGCCCGTTCAAGTTAACAGTCGCTAATTAAATATTTAAGTTGACGCCTGGTAGATAGTACCGGTGCCCCCGAGCTAGTGCTTTTCCCGCTCAACGAATAAGTATCGCAATACAGCGAGGAAATGCTACCAGCGTTAAAGGTACACTGCCACAGGGACCAAACTTTTTTTTATTTGTTTTATTTATAAATATTTTTATTATTATTACGTAGGTTAAGATAATTATTGTAATAACTGTATTAGTATTAGTAACTGTGTTATATTTAGAATTTAATAAACGAAATATATAGTATCCACTTAAATATATTTTTTTAGGTATAGTCAAAGCTTTATATTCATTCAGTATTTTAGCAGTGTGGGTTAAAGGATGACGTAATGACTAGGATACGCTTAGGTAGATGAGAACTGATGAATGAGAAGCGGTTAGTACGACAAGGCAACCGTGGGTACCTTACCGAACATACCTGGACCAAATCTGGTACAAGAGAAGGGATAAGTTTAAAGTACCCACTTCCGACGAGCATACATGGTGAATGTCCTGAAAGTGAATGAAACGGGAAAGCTATATCAGGACCATAGCAAGTGGTGATACGCGGTCTCTGCCTACCCATTTGGGAACGATTAAAAGTTGTATTTTAATACCCTATCTGTAAACTTATAGATTTAATTTTCTATGGGTGGACACTCCCCATAGTGAAGGATATCAGCACATCTCAGATCCAAAAATTTTAGACGTTTAGGTACAGAGAACACACCTTAAGAAGAGTTTTAATGGAAACGAACACAGAAATTCGAGGCTTGACATATATGAGTAGGACTTTGACGTGGTAACTCCGTAATTCGTGCTTGCGTAGAAATTATTTTTTTATTTTTTATTTGAAATAGTAAATACTGGAAAGTTCACTTCGAGAGACATCGCTTGGTAGGGAGTGGAAGCCATTACAATTGATTAACCGACTTATAAGTATCGGAACACCGCCCCGTAGATAATTTCCGTTTCTCGTCTTAACGACTATCAGTTTCTTGATTATATGTAGCGTCAGCAAAATAGACGATTACAAGGTTACTACTACTGGGTTTAGAGAATATTTGGATTCCATTATGAAGAAGACAGATCTTTTGTTTTTAGGCTTTGATTTTATTTACTTTTATTATTTACGCTTCGTTACATTTAAAGAAAAACAAATAACATTATACATATAAATTGTAAGGGATGCAACGTGCGGCCTTATCGCCAGCAAGTGATTTGTTCCAGGCAACCCTAGGAAGGAAAAAAACTTAAAATGAAGTATGATGGGTAAAGTGAAAGAAATGCATAACCAAGCCTAAAAAGGATGAACTGTGAGATGGAATTTCCAAAAAGCATCTATTACAGAAGCGTAACATATATTTTTATAACCTGAGAATTTGAACTCATTTTAACGATATGAGGGAGTTTTGGGATGGAAAAGAATTGAGTATAGAAGTTGAAGGAGATGAGCGTCACATCAGAGTCGAATAGACTGTACTTTATACTTTATTTACTTATTAAATTTTCTTATGATTTTATGGTCTTTCAAAAACATTTGAGCGTAATTGATTAATTTGCTGATTGTACATGCGTAGGGTAGTCGATACGTGATAAGATGGGCGTCTATTCGTCTGTGAACATTTTGATGTTAGATAAAAACTACTTAGATACTTCAATTAATTTCACTTATATTTAAGTGGCCCCTGTTTAATGTATTTTGAAACTTAAACTAATATCTTTATATTATTTAACATATTGTACTGTATACATGTGCATATTGTATGTGTATTATATAACGTATTATTGTGTGTAATTAATGCTATTAATCTAATTATTGGAATTCTTGATCTATAAACTCCAGTTTTAACATGGTTTTTACACTATTAATTCATTGAAAACTAGTTTATAAAGGTTCTTAGTAAACTAAAAAAAGATCGACTTGTGATTTATTCATTACAGTAATGCAATCTATATTATATATATAATGAATTGTATACTATTGATTGTACTAGATTTTAGTATAAAATTACAAGATGTTTTTGAGTTCCAACATTTAAACCAGCACCTACAAGCATTGGGCAGATATTTAAGCTAATTTAAGACAACTATTTCTTAACGCCGAATAAACGAAATGAATGCTACGTAAATCCAATGAACGCTTAAAGATATCGTAGATTACAAATAAAATGCTCAATCCACTGAAAAACTTTAGTTATGAATACGTACAAAGTTTGCGATTCATTTTACATACCGCATTGTACTAAGCTCTTTGCGGAACTAACTCCTTCAAGAGCTGGCAATTTTTATACATTTAATAAAACTTGCTTGGTTTGAATTTTTAATTTGATTTAACGTACATTTTGCTTCGAAATATTAATTGCATGTTCAAAATGAAACGAATATGAGTTTGTCTTCCAACTATTTCACATTAAGTGTTGGAAAATTTTCTAGATTTTGGTGACATCAAGCCAAGTCAAGGCAACTTGCTGCCGCAAGACGGTTGCTTCAAAAATTTTCAGTCAATAAAACCATATTGAATTCAACCTGTAAATATACCTCGAGAATATCGTAAGGGACAACAATACACAAATTGTTCGGTATTTTTTTCTGTTTATCGGCCTGGCTATTAGAGAATTAGCTTCGATAAATGAAACAATTTTTTAACGGATTGAAGTTATGTATTAATGTATTATAAATTTACAATTACATATTTTTAATAATTTTAAATTTAACCGACGTTTCGCTTGCTTTACAGCGTGCGTGGTCACGGTGACTTAAGACAAAAGGTGTTGGATGTCAAAAAGTATCACAGCTGTAGAAAAAGTTGTATTATCTGTATTTATTTCCGCGGAGTTGGTATCGACTAAAAGATGGAGGGTTTTGGCAGAAATGGCTCACGGTGTCCTCTATTTTCGCGGATTGTATTGAATACATAACTTAAATCCGTTAAAAAATTGTTTCCTTTAAATGAGTAAAAGTTATGTCAATAAAAGACAATACTAAATAATAATATTATTACTTCGATAAATTATTTTTGTCTAGAACTAAAACCTTCCTTCATTCTATTTATATACAATTGTATATAATAATAAAATACGTTAATGTTCATATTTTTTTTAAATCCGGCGGTGAGTACCATATCAACTAATACCAAGTCAAGGTACTTATCTTTCTAAATAATTGAATTGAAATTTTTGAGCGAATAAATGAACGAAATGAAAAATTAGAATTTCAAATATTAAGTTTGTGGTTAGTGATGTATGCTTTTACGATATGAATTAGTAATTAATGTTTCATTAGGATTAATAAAGCTTGAACATGCTCATTTTGCTATCAATTTCAAGTATAATTTGGCGTAATTTTCATTTAACGGGTAATAATGTTATTATGTAGTATGTTTTTCGTTTCGATACACTTAATTGCTTTTTCCATTTCGGTAGAGCATTTTCTTTATTTACACATATTGTTAAAGCAAGTAGGTTATCTGCCTGTGGCTTCCAATCCGGAAATCAATTAAGAATTGAACTCTGGGGTACGCCATGTATGGTGCCACCAACAAACCTCGGAAGTATTTTTGCCTACATTAAGTTTTTTGGATTAAACGATTTCGTTAAGACATCTTAGGATAGGCAAATACTATAATAGAAAAATATTATACTAGTCAAATTAATATGTATATATATCAAGTGGCATCCCCTCTGTCTTGACCTTAGATTACTGTTCTTATAATTGAAACACGTCATCAATTTCCTTTAGGCGGTTTCCTTGCTTTCGCACATACCAAAAAAAATGTATCTATAAATAGCTGTGGTTCAAAGACTGAAGAACGGGATGAAAGTGCTTATGTTATTAATAAAATAAACCAAAAAACTACAACCTTTTTAGGTCTGGGCCTCAGATTTCTGTATCTGTTTCATGATTATTAGTCAATCTAATAGGCAAGTAGGTGATCAGCCTTCTGTGCCTGACACACGCCGTCGACTTTGGGGTCTAAGCCATGCCCGTTTCCTCATGATATTTTGCATTTCCGTTCGAGCGAGTGTTAAATGCGCACATAGAACGAAATTCCATTGGTGCACAGCCGGGGATCGAACCTACGACTTCAGGGATGCGACTCGCACGGTAAATCCAAAACTGGTCTGCGCCCTTATTATTAATGGCGTAAAATTAATCCATAAGATAATATAATCACAAAATTTGATCTCTTGGTAGCTCATTTGATGACGGAATCAAGAAAAAGACCTCTATGAAACTTTAATTTTGCAAATACATGCTAAAATATGTTTTGAGATAATTAAGAGTATCTTCTGAATATTAACGACTATGTATCAAGGTGATAGAGATATTAGATCAATCATGTCTAAAAGTTATAAGAAACGATAGTCTGTAGTACGGTAGGCAATGAGTATTGATCGTTAGTCTTTGGATAGAGCTGTGGGAATATGGCTTCAATGCGTCTAGAAACTGATGTTCGAAATTTAAAAATTGTGTTTCGACTAGATTATACTGCGTTTTTTTTTAAATTCTAGAAGACAATAGTATTTATCATTCAAATACTAGATAGAATGTTAAAAACTATATATATAAACAATAACTTTATTTAATTTAATTTTTCTGTTAAATATTCAACATATATAGTATATACATATAGAAATTGTTATTCCGATTTTAATGCTGTTATTACAACTATTTCGTAATATATAAAAAAAACTCATTTACTATATTAATGTGGTTAATTCATATTTTATCAATTAATCATATTTAGGTTATAACACTGAATATAAGGCAAAATAAAACCTTCTTAAGTTGGTTGTTGAAACAATCAACCCAATTTTATTAACCAAGTCTTAAACTTACTGTCTGTATTAAGTTATTTTACAATACATATTGTTTAAAAATAATTGTGCAGTCTTGTGTCTAGTTCATACCAAATAGGCATGTAGGTGATAAGTTTGTGTCTATTAGTAGAAAAACTTCTTAATTTAATTACATACTATAGGTCAATGCAGATATAGCAAAAGTTGAAGCACTCGTTGGAATTCTCTAACGTCTTCAAATTCACGCTGTATAAAAGCGCTAGACAGGCAAAAAATTTAAGCAAACCTAATTTTCAAACTTTAGCTAAAAGCGTATGCGAATTGCATAGAACGTTGTTTCTAACTCCACATATTTTTTTGTTTCAGAACCGTTTATTCACAAAGCGCCTTCTAATTAAATAGTAATAAGCAGAAGCACAAACGCGACTTAGTGTAGTGGTAGTGAAGTGATCGTCAAGATTGAGGTGGTCGGGTGCGGTTGGGGCAGGCGAGCGCGCGTGCGTCCGCTGGGCGGCGGCCGGGCGGGCATGTTGCCCACGCAGCGGTCGCAGTCCTGTAACGAGGAGGGCGCATTTTTCGGCGCCCGCGCACTACGCCGGCCGCGAGGCAAAGGCAGCGGAAGTCCGCCCTGCTAGGGGTACGCCATGTCGCTGCGCAGCCTGCATCGGAGGTTGTCCTCCGCCAATAACACGTGAGTAATCAGTTGCATTTCAGATACTTCAGTTCTTATGATTGGTGTGGTCACGCAAAATGATTAAGTACAGATTATACTATATCTTATAAATGTTAATGAGCTGTGTTGTTAATTTTATATATTTATATTATCACGGCTTTTTGCCGAAGGGGTCGGATCTACACTTGCTATGCTCCTGACATACCTATAAAATATGCATTAATCTTACTTAAAGTAACCATTATATGTATATATAGTAGATATATTAAACTGTACTTCAATACGTCGGTTATGTTTCAAGTCATAATATAAATCAATTAACTAAATTTAAAAATAATAATAAATTCTAAATCCATCTACTTCCACTCTTTTATCTTAAGTACTCTTTCGTCACTTTCTTTCGAATTGTGTTAACGCTAAGATGAGAAGAGACTTAGATATTCGTACTGCAAATTACACTCAG
The DNA here is from genome assembly GCF_905475465.1 of Pieris napi. NCBI lineage: Eukaryota > Metazoa > Arthropoda > Insecta > Lepidoptera > Pieridae > Pieris > Pieris napi. The sequence goes on along the minus strand of NC_062235.1, from coordinate 3,267,134 downwards.
TAAATTTTTCTTTAGTTTTGTATAATGTACCAATGTATGCTGGTTGTAGCTTAATGAATAAAAAATGGTGATTTATTTTTTATAAAAGTAACAGAAGCAAAAATTCTGTTCTGTTCAAGTTTCTCTATTTACAAACTATGCTTGGTGTGAAGCACTAACGCTCATATTCAAGTAGAGGAAAATGCGTGAATAATATAGGCATAGCCCCGATCGTTTTCTCGGAAGTGGGTCCCGATCAATTTGATGTTCCAATCTAAATGCACCCCACCGATATAGGATAAGTCTCTATCTACAAGTGATCAAACGGACGATCCGTTGGGATGTGAATATTCAATTGGCTTAAACAGAGTAAAAACCCAAACCATAGGCATTTTACGATACAAGAGCAATATAATTATAACGAGATAATAATATTAATAATTTTTATTATTTCCAGAAAAACAGGTTACTTAACAGAACTGTACTTCAGGAGCCTTAATAATTTAAATAAATATAAAATTAAATAACGATATAAAATAATACTTGCACTAACATGTAGTATGTGAATGTAGTTGGAACAATTTTTCATTTTATTTTATTTATGCTCTCAAATGTTAAAAAGAGGATTACCAAACATTTATGAAATCTATATATATAAAAGAAAGTCGTGTTTGTTACAACACTTATAACTCGAGAACGGCTGGACCGATTGCAATGGTTTTTGAATTGTTGGATTTGTTTCCGTCCCGAATAGCAGAATAAGCAATAAAATATCGGATAAGTTATCGAATAACAATAAATAAATAAATTAATTTTACGAATGCAAAAACCATATGGTGCCATCTGTTGACAAAACTACGCATCATTTTACGTCGAATTCGTGTCAGTTCAAAAAATTCCGATCTTGAGGTGAATGAGGAGATGCATAACCATGCTTTGATCCTGATCAAAAGATGTTGGATATCAGAAAGTGCTTAACATGCAGTATCGCCATATTGACGCTAGAGAGAAGATGCCTAATGTGTAAAACTGCCATTCTTCTTTCGCAATGGCAAGCAATAAAACATTTCTGTATTTGCAAAAAAGTTGTATTAATGTAATACTTAACATTAATGAAATCCTAAAATAAGTTAAATTAAAGTAACAACGATATTATAAGGTTGTAGGGCGGAACGAAGTTAGCCAGGTCAGCTAGTATGTTATAAATGAAAATGAGAACTTACGAAATCAGGCGCAGCGCAGCGCATGCAACTTCTTCGCAATCGCGATATCGCGGCACACAAATACCCGATGGGAAGTTTTGTATAGAAGATGCATGGAGCCAAGCATCCACGTATATATAAAAACAATGTAAATTTATCCAGTAGATATTCATGCTTTGGATATAGCTACACTTAAAACATTTTCTTTTACTTTGAGTTTCAAGGCCAGTTTGGAGTTGAAATATTCTTTTCATCGGTTAATGGCTCACAGAACAGAAATATCCTAGTAAAGAAATGTTAAGAGCATAATTAGAGAAGAAAAGTAGTACCAAAAGACTTACTTCGCTAACATTGATTTTGAGATGAAATTGATTCTCGCATATGTAAGACCTTTTTATATACAAAATTCATATTAACACTATATATTATGATCTATTGGGTTAACTAAACATAGGAAGGTCACCTCAAAGTGATTTAACTGCTTCCAGAGGCGACTCAAGCATGCCGGTTTAGACCGTCCCTGGTTCCGATTTCCATAGGGTACAAAGATTAAACTATAGTTGTATAGATATTTTATTTATTACAGTTTAGAGATATTAGATAATACTAATAACCAATTCGCGCTCATAAGCCTTCTAACAGTGTATTGTATTTAATAACTTAAGATATTGATATCACTTAACACCAGGTGAGCTGTTTGGGGGCAAACAAAATGTATGTTGTATACAAAAATACAAAATTCGAGCGAAGACCAATTTCAATCTTATTTATTTCGTTAGCATGGTCATGTTGGTATATTTATATAAATATAGATTGGAAAAACATAAACATTTTTTTTTTATATCTATACAAAAAAGCTGTAATCAATAGGAAATTCTTTCTATTTCAAAATATCTTTCGGAAAATGGGACCGAAAATCCACCTAACATTTGAAATGAACACCTCAAATTTATGACTGAACTGAGGTCTCCTCTGAGGTTGCTATCACTTCGATACATGCAAATTACTAACTATAAAGTGTTGATAATTGGCAACGGAAATGGAACAAACGCTGTCCATAATCATTGGGGATTCATAAGCCTGTTATGTAGATTATGCGATTCCAGAAATAGACCGGAATAAAGCTATTTCTAGATTTAAAGCTTACAGATTTGGCTGAATACAAAACTCCAATAGTGAACGTTGTTTATGATCCTATTCAGCGTTTCGGCCCCTTAGGTAAGCAATCGTGTATAACTTTATCTTAAAGTTAGTAAATTACGAATAAATAAACAGTGAAATCTATATATACTCGGCTGCATTTCCAGACTCCGGGGCGATCGTCAACATCCACGACTGTTTTAATGTAAAGTGGGAACAAACCGTGATCCATGTGGTATCCTATTATTTCAGTATTATTATTATTTTCTTATGTAGCTAAGTCCACATTTCAAGGATCGTCATGGTCGCTTAAATGTCATTGCTTGTGGTGGCGTCCATGCGTCGGGTTGTCTCTCTCCCTAAAATATGGCGAGGGGGCCGATGGCTGGCCATGCGTCATACTCGTGAACGGGTGCTACTTGTGGTGACTGGTCGTACTTGAATTCGTGTATGCGGTGATGTTAATTATTTCGACTATGTGTTTGCGTGTTGTTCCCACGAAAATGTAAGTGCGTGCTCCTATTTCACCATGCCTCCTGCTGATAGGGGACAAGTCTTTGTTTTTATTTATGTTATTATTATTAATTACTTAAAATGTCATGTGGAACATGGTGTAATGGTTGCAGCTCCTTACAAGCGTTGTGTAAAAAAAAACATGGCGATTAAAAAGAGTGGCGGAGAGTTTATTGCCAGTTCTTCTCTTCCGTTCTACGCCCTTGATTTGAGAACTGGCAGTAAATGTAAAATTAGAAGCATTAATATTTATTTCTTTAATGACGAATCACAAGTGTACATTGTGTTACCTACGTGAATAAATGATTTTTGAATTTGAATTTGATATAATTTAAATTACTAGAATTATATTTTTTGAATATCAATTTAAAATTCTATTACAAGAGTATGGCTTTTCATTTCTCAAGTAAAATTACCCGTTTACTTACCCGTTAATTACCCGTAATCCTCCAAAGAGCCCCAATTCAAGGTAGCTTTCGTTGACATTTATGTAATTAGTGTTACACCGTTCATCAAGGAACATTAACCACTTTATCATGGAGACGATGAACTACAGTATTCTATAATTTATGTATTTGCACAGCACACTTCTCAATATATTTTGTAAAGAAATCTTATAGTTCCGCATATACGAATTAAGTAAATAACAAGTCCGACATAAGACGCGAACGTATTAAAGTACGATACATTATCCTTATTCCTAATCTACTGAACTTTTCTGTAACTCGTCGAACTTCTTAGAAGACTTACGAGTTTTAACGCGAAAGGTTCAATTGAATTCAGGTCAATCTTATCTTTGAGTCATCTCATTGATATCGCATTTGCTATGTGGAAAAACAACCATTTTTGCTTGAGCTTTGTTGAGTATTGGATTCGGTAGTTTAGATAGCTAAAAAAATAAAAAAATCGGTGATGCTAAAACGATGTTTCGAGATCATTTCTAGAATTTCTTTATAATGTAATGTTGATTATTACATAATAAATAAAACTAATAATAAAATAATAAATTATTATTTATAATTGAAATAAATAACTAAACTTAACATAAACTAAAATATATCATTAAAAGGAGTCCCTTTAGGCAAGGTTCCGAAGATACTGGCAGCGTTCCCCCTTTGAATTGCTAGACTAATTCTTTGTCCAAGGTAGCTGCCAGATCTTCGGTCTCCTGTGATGTCGACTAACCTTTTTGAAATTTCTTTAAAAAGCCTTAAAGCGCTAGGACCCCACGGACCAAGGGTCTCGACACCGAATGGGACAAAATCATATTCTGAGCCCAGACCCCTGTATTTGCATGCTTTATTTTTTTCAGCCGCTTCACAAGCCGCACCAGCTCTGTAGTTGGTTCCATGTAGATGGGAAGGGGCCAGCGTGTCTGAACAGGTTCCCATACCAGTACCCGACCCATCTTCCATGGAACCAAACTCATACCGTCCGGTCTCTTGCCATCGTCCCTTGCAATACCAATTTCTAGAATATTTTAGCACGTATATTCAATGTTTATAAACACAATTAGTGTGAAATATAAAAGATTATTTTAATTGAAAGCTAAAAAAATTGTTGATAACAATTTAGGTTTTTTCTATTCGATAAAAAAGGTTGTGTCTTGAAACCCATGTTTTTCTTAAGCTAACCTTTACTAATCAAAATAAACACAGCCGTTGAATGGTTATAAATTACAAAAGTACCATTTAATGGTAGCTGTACACACTCGGCGAGACACCCCGAGACAGGCCGAGGGCGAGAGTGTAAAGTAGAGCTCTCGTCTCGCCTCGCTTCCTCGCAGTCGGTCTCGCCTCTCTCGGTCGCCTGTCGGTTTTTTGCGCACGAGTCAAAGGGTCTCGCGAGTAAAATGAGAGCGACCTGTACACACTCGTTCAATCACTTGCTCGATGACTGTGGTTGTGACGGGACGTATCGCACAATGTGGTCTAACGAACGCGAATTAGAGTTTTTGGAGTGTTACCAAAGGGAATCGTTGTTATGGAATCCGAAGGATGTAGGACACAAAAATAAACAATCTCTACATGATGCTTGGATGCGAATAAGCCGGCCGATGGATATCCCAATTGAGGAACTAAAGAAAAAGCGAGATTCACTCATGGCTACGTACCGTGGACGTAACTTTATGAACCTAATTACCTATTTCTGTTGCGGTGCATAGTAACCATCCACCATCTTCTTCTTCGCCATGGCTTCGTAATTTTTTTTTTATGGTAAACGTGAAGAAAATTATAATAACTTATTGCACAAAGACAAACAGCAGCAGCGGTTTCCACGTCCATTATTAACGGTGTTTTAAATACAAATAACGTAACGAGTGTGTACAGGCTGCGCTCTTCTCTCGGTCCTCTCGGTCGAGACTCTCGGCGAGAGGCTCTCGCCGAGTGTGTACAGCCACCATCAGATATTTATCGTGTGCGTCGTTAGTGTTTAAAGTACATATTTTTATGTCTAATCTAAATAAATTTATCAACATTTAATACATGTCTTTGTTATTTAATACTTAATAATGTTTTAGGCACACATTTAAATAAAACTCCTTTAAATTATTGTAACGCGTAAGATGTACTTAACAACAATCTTGGCCAGGTGGAAACTGCCACAGCAAGTTGATCTATCTATTTAAAATCTTCTATTTTTTTACATGATGATAAAGTTTTTCGATAATGTCATCTAGTTTCGAAATGTTGCCTGTTGATGTGGGGTTAACGCTTTTTGTTCGCATAAACCTGCAGCTAAGTTTCATCATAGGACGAAACGTCGTTCCTCAACTGAGCGTTATTTAACGTTCTTTAAATTTTTCCGCGCACCACCACTATGTAGAACCAGCTGCCCACTGAAGTATTTTTGAACCAATTCGGCTCTGGGTCCTTCAAGAGCGTAGTAATTCTTAATAGGCCGGCAACGCACTTCTGGCAAAGTGAGTGTCCTTGGGCGGCGATACCACTTAACATCCGGTTGGCGTCATGCATGACGGGCATGAGCCCGTTTGTCCTTAAAAAACAAACCAAACACTAAAAAATCCATCAATTTGAAAGATTATGCTTTTTATTGCAATTTGGAGTGGTTATATTTAAAGGTATGTATTAAATTGAATTTACTACCGCGAATACATGTTAAGTTAATAGCACGTCTAGATGGTAGTAATGATTGATGGAACACGAGACAAGGTCAGGTCTGATTGTTGATATTGAAACTTCATTTCAATGGTGCGCCGTCACGCAATGATACAGCCTTCTTCATGATTTGATTCACAGCTTTGCGGACTGTTATGGAGTTTCGGCACGTTAACTTATTGCTGTTTGAATTCCTCCAAAGGATCAGTTCTATATGAACTGATCTATGAACATTTCAATATTTCTTTTTTACTTACTATATACTTTTCTACTTACTATGTACACAAGACTTCTTTACTTTACTATTATTGATTTTTCTACTAAGTATTATTATTAATACATTATTTTTCTTTTTTGCGACTGACTGCAATCTAGCTGTTGTGGTCTCTGGCAGAATTACCAGCGCTGTGGAACAGTCTGCTCCTCAGCATAATGCTGAGCCAGGGCCAGTTACAACCACAACGCATTACACACTTAAAACGTACCTTGATCTTTAAAAGAAAATTGTTTTTATTCTTATTATTTTGCTTGTTTCTGTGTGTGTGTTTCGATAGTAATAAATTTTATGTCTATGTATATTTCTTATCCTGGAGTCGATGGAGAGCGTCCCGGTGTCACTAGAATAATATTATATATCTAAAACACTATTAAATAAATGTTTTTATTACTAACTATGAAAATTGCCGCATGATTACTAAACAGATTTAATAGTATGTGGGTAACTTAAATCTTCACTAAATACATAACTGAATCATGGACACTAAGAATAGCGTACTAACTTCATTAACTTCGTAACGTACATTACTTGTGAGACAGTTTGAACAATACATATACTTGAATACAATATAATACGCAATTTCCGCTCAAGCCGCTTCATAATAATATGTTGCAATTCCCCATTCTCATGTCACGTGTACGAATATGTTTTATATGCAAATCACTAATTTAGACTTTAACCTATTTCTTGCATAGGTCAGACGACGTATCACAGACCATGTGATACTGACATTTTTAAACTTGCATTGTAAATATTAGACATCGTAACATCAAAAAAATTGGATGGAATTGTATTTTTTATGACATAACATTATAAAATAAACATTCATTTCTGTTTCTAGATTATTATTCTCTTAATAGATTATAGAAACGAAACAAAATATAGTTTATTGTTTATCTATTAGTTCTATAAAAATAAAAATATAACCATTGCGTGGACTTAATAGTTATTATGCCTTGGGTAAGGTGTTTTCTTGTCTATTAATACATTAATGCTTTGAATATTATGTACGTTTAAATAAATGTAAAATGAATGATTTCGTAATTAATAAAGCGAATAAGTTTCTTGATGTACTCGGAATTATTTTATTGTTTTATCTGTATATATTACGTAAATTAATTTAAAAATTACTGCGTCGATAATCGATTGGTCTGGATCTTAGATTTTATGACGAAAAAAACACTTACGCTATAAGCTGTTTTAATAAAACTATTTTTTTGCTTTCAGGCTACCAAAAATACGTATTTTTGATTCATTAATTCGTTATTGCAAACAGAAGCTTAAACAAGGCAGGATAAGATTTTTTCGATAATTCCACGGTTTTTATGAGTTCTATCTGTGGCATCTAAGCTGAATGATTCGAAATTAGTTTAGATTTGGGCGTCAAAAGCCAGATTTATATAGAATTAAATAGCTTACTTTAAAAAACATGATATAGTAATTCCTTAGAGAGTAGGTATTATTTTTTATTAAATAAAAAATCGTTTACTGTAAGTGTGCAATCCTTACAAAGAATTAACTTAAAAAGACATTTTTAAAGCTAATATGTACAAGAAAAAAAAATAAGAGATACATTTTTAAAATCATGGTCCCGGCATGTTTAGTTTTAGTTATGATCTTTGAAAATTTTATCTATTCTGACAAACATTTATTCTTTTATGGCTAACTTTTTCTTACGTAGATATTTTGTACACTGTCATAACTGTCAACTGTCACATTTAACAAATGGTTTGACATATCTTGATATTCCATTGCACTAAATCATGCTTTGCTTGTCAGTACCCATAGTGAAGCTTTAAAAAGTTAAAAAAAATTGGAATCCTGCCAAGATTAAACAGAAATCTATACACTGATTAAATTGATTGCGGTGGAAAACTAGTGCCCTTGTGAAAATTACGAAAATGTTTTTCCGAATGGAAACGCTGATAATGCGATGTTTTAATAAATGCGAAATGCAGAAAGATATTCGATATTTTACTGCACTCCATAACGAATATGTTAAAATATTGAGTACGAAACGTAAAATGATTTATGCCGCCATTTTTTAAATCATGTTACTGATTCATCGTATTCCTATTTTACACGCTTTATATTAGCTTCACCTGTATGTATGTATGTATGTAACCGACTTCTTCGGACTCGATTTTGACCCACTTTAAACGGACAGATTTTATTCAAATTTTGCGCACCTGTCAAAGATCGACAATGCAATAATCCGAAAAAAAAATAAGCTCTGTGCCATATTGTTCGTTTATGGAGCAACCCACGCTTTTTCACAATAATACCAGTATTTTTTGTTCATTACCATTTTCAGCCTAAATTAGGAATTATTTTTCACTTTTTAGTTTGATGCGCTTTAAAAGCGTGTTTTATAGTTTTTTTTAACTATTATTTATTTGATTTCCATTATTACGTGTTACGTGTGATTGAAATTAGTTAAGTCACGAATGTCCAAAGAAATAAACAAAAGAAAGTCCTTACATACACATTACACAATTACAAATTCTTGCACTTAAAAACATGCTCATGAACGTCACGCCGTACCAATTCCTTCTACCATGGACCGTCCATATGACTTATCAAATTTTTCGGGTTTATAGCGAATTGTTCCTATAGGTGTTTTTAAAATCAGATTGATATTTTTCAGAATATTAACTGAATTGTCTCGTGAAAAATCTAAAGCCTGCATCGCATTTATTAACAACCTATATCACATTCAATCTCCGTGTATAAATAAATTATGGTGTTATACATTTAATTTTTTTGATAATAGAACACCATTCAATCCAAATTAGATATAGAAATGCATTGCAGGTTTAGTGACGCAAAACATTCTGGTTTGAGTCTTTGAATACTTAAAAGCTATAAATAAATACGACTAATTACAAATTTATATCATTTTCGACATGAAATATTACGAAAATTAAGTCTTCAAATTTATGAAAGACTTTAAAATTGTTTAGAAAAAACGCGATTATAGAAACATTAACTTATATTTTAAGCAGCTAAATCAAAAGGACCATTCACTGTTACTTTTTGTTATTATTAGTAATGAATCCATACAAAATTAGGTTAGCTAACATTTCTTAAAATTATTATTATTATTATTAGTTGTAGTAGTATAAGTTTAAGTAATAATTTAAGTTAGGTTTTTGTGGTCTCGTATTGTATCCGTTTAGGGTAAAAGCCTACTAAATATTTTTCCATTTCTGGTTTTTTTTCTCAATGCATTGTTCAGATCTAATTGACTTATTTTGGATGAAAGTACATAATTTTAATTGTTGCGACGTGCAGCGTCTTTTTTTATTATTTTCCTGTTCTTCGTTTTTTACATGTAATGTATGCCGCACACCTAACAACCTTTAAACATATTTTCTATAATTGTTCAGCTAATAGATTTCATTCAAGAGACAAAAAAATGAGCAATAAAAGTTGCGTGGTCCAGAAATTTTTGCATTTATATTTACGTACATACGATGTACAAAATAACAAAAACCCAACTCTGAGAACGGCAGAAGTTGCAGTTTTGTGGCATCGCTTCTAGGAACTTGCATTCAGGGAATAATGTAATTTAAACCATAGGGATAAGGTTACATTTCGCATATGCTTATTAGCTACAGGATTCAGAGGTCACACCGCAAAGTGGATTTCAAACCACATAGAATGTATTTCCGGTTACAAGCGTTACAATAGACATTCCTGGATAAAGTTTTTAGTAACGGAATCCTGTATCTATGTATAAACTAAATGGCATCTACATGTTGTATCTATTTCATTTATTTTTTGAAGTGAAACTTCTTTATCGGGGTTGGAAAAAAATTTAGTGTATCATTTTTTCGTTACGCGTCACATTTTTCCGTTACGTGCCATCTTTTAAAGTGAAACTTCTTTATCGACGTATGGGAGAAATTTTGTAGCAGTTTACGCGCCATGTTGCTTTTTGAAGTCAAACTTCTTTATCGGCGTTGGAAAAAAATTACACACATTTGTCACATTTTTCGGTTACGCGCCATCTTTTTCTTGTCCCTACCACGGTTGATCCGAAGAGATTCGAAGCCATTAGTAACAAAAATATATAATAACGATTACAATGATAGTAATACTAATAATTCTATTACAGTTAATGAAATTCTGTAATAATCTTAGTACTACATAGTCGTACAGTAATAAGTTAAAATGAAATAATTGTATTTGTATTCATGTCTATGATAATAAAAGCATTTTTGTTAAAATTTATCTAATTTAACTTTATTTAACCAATTTCTGTAAAGTTGCACATAGTAGATCATTTTTCGAAAAATAAGGTCATAAAGAAGTTTCACTTCTTACGTGTGTATTCGCACAGATTTTTTTATAGTCAAGTAGCTGAGTAATTCTGATTTTCTCGTAATTTTCCTTCACCTACAATAAAATACTCGTACATTTGTTGGGCAGGAGGCTCAAATATAATTGCCAATGTAATTTCACGATACCAGAAAACTAGTACGTTGCCAGCTGTTCGCGCTACATTGGTGTCAGTTAAAGAAGGATGACACTTGTCCATTTTGACTTTGACACACGAACCGGAAATGGTAGGTGCTGTAATGGCGCAAGGATGAGTTAGAAAATTAATCGCTGTCACTTGCGCAGTAACTATAGACCGCATACCGTACCGCATTTTCTTATTACCATTATCCAGTGCTTGGAGTGGGACACGCTACCGTTGATGATAAGTGCTAGTCTTAGTCTGAACGATTATTGGATTCCTGTTTTATTATACTGACACGCGACAGCCAAACCAGCGCATTGTTTTACCGAGGGAAGGGAGCATCCTAGATATAGCTTCTGGATACACAGGCTCACACACCAGCCTTTTACGTTTATATGAGACACACTTCTCAAAAATTATCTTACCATTAGAATGCTTATCTCAGAGTAGAGCTATATTTTCCAAATAAATTCCCAGCCTTGTGAGGCCGGGATTGAGTGAGAGATATAATAAATGTAAAATTCATTAATAATAATCAAAAATTCATTATTAATAATCAAATATATTAGCGTATTCAAGAGCGCAACTTTTACACGTTTAGTAATAAGGTCAAGGTCTATCTTTACCCAACACTGTCTGGAACTCAGGTACATCTTAACAATAGCCGAAGGTTGTAATTAATTCTATTCTTTGTGCCCAGAATGAATTATTTATAAGGTGATATAAAGTGTAGATTTATTTACGCTATTATATAATCTAGTTTTTTAATAACTTTATTCATATTGGTAACCAAGTACACTTATAACGTCAACAGAAAAGATGTTCAATTGATTTTAAATAATACATTTACTACCAGCTCGCAAATCAAGGACATAGAGCGGGCAAGAAGAACTGGCAAGACACTCTCCGCCACTCTTTTTAATCGCCATGTTTTGATTCCTACAAATTGTTTGAACTGGAGCAAATCAATCCTAAGGATTAGGATCATTTAAATATTCGTCAAATTTATAAAAAGCTTTATTGATTAATATACCTTTAACGAGAGTTTTGAATTTATTCAGTGATAATTCTCTAATTTCGCTAGGGAGTTTGTTGTAAAAACGAAAACAATTTCCATATAAGGCGTGGTTTGTCTTCTGGAGCAGTGTTGGCCTCGTGGCTTTAGCGTGAGACTCTCATACCTGAGGTCGTAGGTTCGATCCCCGGCCGGCATTTAACATTTTCTCGAACTGTGAAGGAAAATATCGTGAGAAAACCGACATGTCTTAGACCCATAAAGTCGACAGCGTGTGTCAGGCCGATTTAAAACGATCATGAAACAGATTCATAAATCTGAGGTCAAGACCTAAAGAGGCCACTGATTTTGTCTTCTGGAGCCTGTTGGTCGTACGCTTAGATAAGTTCTCTTTCGAGTATTATATATATATTATCCTGGTGGAAATCACCATTTGTTTTAAAATCGCTTATATTATATAGTTGCATTGATGAATGGAATTTTAGTCTAAGTTACCCGGCAAGGGAATATGCCGTGGCGTGGGAGTATACGTTAGCGGGAATCCGACAACGTCCCGCTATTACCGCATCTAACTTAGGGCGATTGTTGATTTGGGGTTTTAGTGAGTATGCACAGTACACCTGAAGTAAGCAAAAGGGTATGCAAAGCGCATTATTCGAAGTAAATATAGTAGGTATACGTTTTAGGACCAACCTGCTACTCTGTACATAATCTGACTCTTATGTACAGAGGCCATGGCAAGGCTCTTATGGCATTCCCTAACAAATTATCATGATGACGTCACCAGATGAGTGATGATGATGACGTAATAACCCAGTTGATGAAGCTATGTGAATATCCGTCGAAATGGTGTTACGATAGCGTCCATAACTGAGCGTTGTTAAAGGCACTTTTAGCCGCACAACCAGTTGCTCACATAATTATTTCTGTATCAATTTGACTTAGGGTCTTTCAAGATACGAGCCTATCGATTCATAGAAGGCCGGCAACGCACTTGCGAGCCTTCTGGTAGTGTAAGTGTCCATGGGTATCATTTAACAACAGGTTAGCTTTCTGGCCTTTTGCGCAGTGTCCTACAAGAAAATGGCACGAAAACTTTATACTAATCTATCTATCTATCTATCCCAATCGCTACGAAGGTTACGTGGTGGCATTAGTGATCTACGACGTTTTAAAAAAGAATAGGTAAATTACCCATATCTGATGAGCGTGTGCAAAATTATCATGATATTGAATAGAATTGTTATGATTGAATAAGTTATGAGAATGGATGAAGCAAAGTATGTGCCTTTCATTACATGTGTATAAAAATATATAATTTCGCTTAACTTAGGATTTATTTATTACATATTAAATTAAGACAATTACAAAAGTAACTTGATAAATGCGGGTCGTACTTTCGTTACTAACATATGTTAATATGCGAAATACATATGTTAATATTAAAATCGCGACAACATCGTCATGGTTCGTATTACATATGATATCTATAAATAAAAATAAATCAGTGGCGCTACAACCTCTTTAAGTCTTGGGCTCAGATTCCTGAATCTGTTTCATGATCTTTTTTCTAAATATAGGTAAGTGGTGATCAGCCTCCAGTGCCTGACACACGCCGTCGACTTTTTGGGTCTCAGACATGTCGGTTTCCTCACGATGTTTTCCTTCACCGTTCGAGCAAATATTAAATGCGCACATAGAAAGAAAGTCCATTGGTGTACAGTCGGGGATCGAACCTACGACCTCACGTACGAGAGTTGCACGCTGAAGCCACTAGGCCAACACAGCTCCTGTATAATATGATATCTATATCAAAACAATATATTCAGTCCTAATTTAACTCGCGTCTCTAGTCTCACTTATTTGAAAAAAGGAAATTACGCCTGAACACAGAATTGCCCGAAGGTATTGTTTGGTGACAAGGATGCAAATTCCCAGGTAACTGGGTCAGCCTTTAAAGAATAATTGAAACCAAATTGAAAAGAAATTTATTAAGTGGAACAAAGGTTGAGGCGCGTGACTTTTCACGTTGCAGCTAAGTAGGTTAATGATATAATTAAATCATACTTTATCCTAATGAGATTTGGATTATTATTGCCAAATTATTTTTGAAGTTAAACTTCTTTAGGCGCATGAGGGTAATTTTTTACGGATGAAACGCAATAAGAATAATATTAGCGTCACGAAGATGTGCAGCGTTTTTTTATAACTATGGGAGTATTTTAAAAATACTCCCATATGTCAAAAACATATTGAATTTGAACATACAAGAGTCGTAATTCTCTACTTGGAATCTTACCCTAAGAGTAATTATTTTTTGTTTTATAATAATTCAAAAGACCAATCACATATTAACAAATACGGGTTGTAGATCAGATCCATCACATACGGCAATGATAGATTTCCAAGAGACAGCGTAACTCTAGTGTATATACTTTTCATATGACCATACTTCTGTGCCTGTTTTGTATGATTGTAAAATATAAATACTGTTCTGAAAATAATCTACGATTTCCTAGATATATTATTTTATTATTATCTACCATAGACTACGTTTAGTATTCACTAGTTACTAATAATTAGAGAATTATCACTAAATAAATTCAAAGCCCTCGTTAAACGAAAATTAATCAACAAAGCTTTTTATAAATTTGAGGACTACTTAAATGATCCTAATCCTTGGGATTGAATTGCTCCAGTTCAAACAATTTGTATGACAATACTTGGCGATTAAAAAGAGTGGCGGAAAGTTTCTTGCCAGTTCTTCTTACCCGCTCTACGCCCTTGACTTGCGAACTGGTAGTAAATGTAAATTTACGATTAATTTAACTTGACGATTCAAAAGTGTACTTGGTTACCCACTTGAATAAAGATATTTTGAGTTTGAGTTTGAGTTACTTACAAATGCATTCAATATTTTTACCAAATCACAATTTAACGAATCGCGCAAAATTTGCGAGTGATAATATTTCCACAGACCACAATTTAAATCAGCGAAACATAAATCAAACGAAATCCCTTTTTTACTCGAAATAAAATATTCTGATCGATTGGATTCGAAGTATTATTCATAACAATACAATAAGCACAGAATTTTATTTTTCATCGTTTGAAAGAGTTCAGTTGTGGAGTATACCTAAATATTTATAGCCTGGTCGAAAGCTGTATTTGGCTTGCGTCAGACAGAAAGCGAACAGGCGTTCATAGTTATAAATATATAGAATAGAAACCATACAGTATCCAAATTATTACAATAGGTACGTAGCAAAATATTACGTATGGAGATTATATATTTAAAAAAATATATATCTCTTTTAAGCGTAGGTTTCATTAACTTATTAAGTTAGCCTGCATGACTTCATATTATTCCCCTTATAGTGGTTAATTTTTATTTACTGGCAATACTAATATGTCAGCGGCTTTCTTACCAGCCAAGAACAGTATATGGCACTGTAGTAACTTATTTTGAACAGAACTGTTGAAAATTCATAAAGCGTATTCGTTTACTTAAGCGTAAGACATCAGAACATCACTCATCAGATCATCGGACGTCAAGTGGTCTTTCGTATACTTCATATAAAATACCACCCGTGTCACCTCAACGTCCGTTGTTCCAGAACTGAAAGTGTTTAAAGGCAGTATTTGCCGCGCACCACCACTATATGGAAACAGCTCCCCATTGAAGTATTTCTGAACCAATTCGACTTAGGGTCCTTCAAGAAATGAGCGTACCAATTTCTAAAAGGCCGACAACGCACATGCGAGCCTTCTGGCAATGTGAGTTAAGATCTGATGAGAGTCCTGCCCGTTTGCTCCCTGTTGTCTTAAAAAAAACCAAAACCAGTTATAAATTTTAGCCACATTACTTATGGAAGAAAGGAGAATCACTTCCTTAAAAGTCGGTAACGCATTTTCAAGTCCCCCTGCGGTTTATTCATTTCATTAATTTCCCATATAAAATGATAAGTTTGTTGTATATTGAGATATAAAATAACATTACGTTTTAAATTAAAAATATATTTTAAGTATCGCTAACTGTCAGACAATGTTTATAATTCTGGTTAAATGAATTTGCAGAGGATTTTCATATTTCATTTGACTTAATTATATTTATTTAACAGGTTTTTCACGTATGTATTTTTGTTTATGTACGAAAGTAATTTTATATCAGTGCAGTTAGTACTTTTTTATGTCTTAGTGAATGGTCTAGAAGTTTTATAGTGATAAGATACCATATAAGGCTGACTGGATATTTGCCAAATGTTAATAAATCAATACCAACTTGTGTTGCCAGTTCCGCCACATGTTATGTCTTCATAACATTGCTATTAACATTTTCAATATACCACAGATTATAAAAGCTGCAATTATAATCAAACCAGTGAATAAACTTTATTGATAAAAACTCTCAATTCGATAACACCAACGTAAATTCGGATTTCAATAATGTCCAAACCAAAAATTTAAATCGCGATGAATAATCGCAATGAAAAATGTTTCGAATGTAACGGTAACGAAACAATAAGCCTTATAAATGATTCTATATTTAAAAATATGTGCTATCATGCCTCCAGATGGCATCACTTGGCCAAGTGCCAAAATGTATCAACCGACCCTCGAGTGTTATAATAGCATTTCCAATTTTCGCTTTTTTAATTATAGTGACTTTGAAACGGGACTGCATTCGTTATTCCCTGATGCCCTTGACATGTTTGCATTAACCACAACAAATGTTTTCGATATACAAGGCCGCGTTTTACATGATTGGAGTACTTTCACCTGGCGTTTTGCAGAGGCGTTAGAAATCAGCCGGTCTATTATGTCGAATCAAACGATAGCGTACAAAACGGTTGTGTCAAATATTTGCTTTAAAATTGTATTGCGTGTATTTCTCATACCATTAGTTGATATAGTTTTTCCTCGTTTTTATTGAAAAGTGAAAATTTGTGAACGTGATTTGTAGAGTTCCAAATTGTCGCTCGCATTTTTCCTACATTTATTCAATTTAGAAATGAACAAAAGTAAAACGCCGGCAACGCACCCGTGAGGCAAATGGAATTATTTTAGTTTAGTTTGTTTTCTTTACTTGATGTGCTGTTATTTGCGATTCGCCGGATGTTGGGGCGAATTTGATATTTCCGAGAACTACTCGTATTTATCTCGAGAATATCTTTCTGAAAAAAAATTGAAAGAAAAGTAAAATTTCTTAAATTCTGTCAATTTTCTATATTTTTATTTTCAACCAGCCGTTTGGAATGCGCAGTTGTTTCCTACTAAAAATAGACATACATCCTTTTGCACCCAAAATCTATCGAAGTTGATAGTAAAGAGTAAAAGTAAACGTAATAATAGCAACACCTGTCGTAAAAATAGATAAATATATAGCTGTCTAATAAATATAAATAACAATAATTTGTGTGTCTAAGCAAATCTCTTCACTGTGTGCGATTGGACTTTTCTATTAAAACGGATTTTGGGTTTTTAAAGACTGTTAAAAACAATCTCAATAGTAATAAAACAAACAATTACACTACACTAAGACCATGTCATTATGTTTCACACTAGTAGGTACTCGATCTCCGATGGAGGCATCTACCCAATTCTTCCACTTATCTCTATTCCTCGCGACATATTTCCAATTCTGCCCCGCTATCCCTTTTATTCAATCTTCCCAAGTTTCTGGTGGGCGTACTCTCTTTTTTCTTCCAATTCCAAGTAAGGTCTCCACACATCTGCCATAAAAATGCGGGCAACGGGACGGTCCCATTTCACTGTAACTCTTTTGTATGTGTTTTATGTTCGACGACGTCTTTTATGTTCTTAATCTCAGTAGAGTCTGGCTAATGAAAGAAGATAATTGAATTATTTGAAAACTTTCTATATTTTATTACTTATAATTTTTTTCCGAATACTTAACAAGTATAATAGCGCCTAAACTTTGTTTTATTTGATAGAATATTTCGTTTCTTTTGCAGGATTTGATTATTCCGAATAAAGTTGTGTTTTATAATAAATATAGTTTTAGTTTTCCATGCAATAGTCATTTTAAGTATCAATAGTAAAAGACTAAATACGTAGTAAAATTGTAATTTCATAGAAATCCAGTTACTATCAATGTAAAAAATAATAAAATAAAATCAAGTATCAAGTAAGTTTAATCCACAAAAAATATCAAACTTTTAGGGATACCATACTATTTTTTTTTAATTTGCCGCGCTTTTTCGTTATCTTCTTTCATTAGCCAGACTCTAGTATCTTATATAAATTATTTCACGTTATCTAAGACTAAGGGTGAGAAAAGCTTCAGTGAACTTACTAAGTTGGAGTCTTGGTCAAGTAATTATTTAACGTCGCAGTGACGTGAGGCTGCTCGACTTCTAACTTGCAGCAAGTTTGTGTAGCTTCGAAATCAAATATCGATGTATTTTGCTCGAGTGCTTTCTAAACTATTAAATAATGGTTAGGCAATTTCATAGACTTTGCGATTAGCCCCGTTTAACCGTTGCCTGGACATAAAAGGGAGATGTTTTTGTATTGAAATTTGTCGTTTTGGGGCTTTGTACTGACATTACATTAATCTATGCTTTGTGACGTGACCATTTTCTTACAAATTCGTTTGGCGTTAATGGGTTACGCCTGTCGAAAAGTGATTTTGTCTCAAGCCCCTGATTTGCATATCTTACTGTCAACGCTGTGAAGCGTAGTACGATTCCTATTAGACTCTCGTTTTTGCGGTTGTTTTTATGTACATTAGTTGCGACTGGGTTTCGTTTATCATATTTAGAGACTGCAGGTTTTTCATTCTAGAGATGCTTTTGCAAATTTTGTGTATAACAGCGCGTACGCAACCAGAGGTTTTAGTTTATTTGATAAGTCATAGCTTATATTATTTATTAGTAGTGTGATTCGATTAATCAATGAATTTTAAAATTTAATCAGTATTAACTTTATTCCATAAACCCCAGCTGTGTCTAGCTTCTTATTATTCTCTTATTGAAGGAGAGTTGTACCCCAAAAATCGACGACACCTGTAGGTCACAGAAGTACCCTATTTGTCTCTAAAAATTATTAAATAGACAAATGCAATATTTGGGTAATAGCCATATTAAGTTGTAATAATAATAGTATAGCTTTATTTTATTTCTTAAAAACACAAACACATATATGAGACAACAGATTAACAGTAAGTTATAAAAATAAAAATGTGGTGTTTATATTTATATAGGGTCTACGGGTAAAAGCCTCCTCCAAGGCAGTCCACATTTTTATATTTTTTTTCTGTCTCCAGCTAGATTCCCGCGGTCATCGCAATTTAGATACTGTCCATCTGTAGATATGTCTATAAAAGTACTAATCTATCGTTTAATATAGAAGTGTAGAAAAGTGAATTTTCTATTAGCTCGTGCGTTTTCACTTCGTAGAACAGTTGTATGATAGTTAATCCGTTCAGTGGTGGATTTACCAGCAGGCTGGAGCCTGGGGCGGTAGATTTTTGGGGCGGAATTTGGGTACCAATTTTTGTTGTTATGTCATAGAAATCAAAAAGATTTCTGTATGATGGTGTTTTTATGTTTTACAGATACTGTTGTCTGTCCCTCTCACTTGTCATTGTACATTCGGAGTAGGAAACTTCCATATTTCTAGAGTGCTAGTGCGCCTTCCACCCAGTAATCGACGCCTGCGCCCTCAGCTCACACTTTGTATGACTGAAAAGAGCGAAATTGCAGAAAGTGTATTTCCCTCTTTCCCTTCCCCCTATCAACCCATACACGTCAGTCCTACTACTGGTTGGAAGCTGCGAACTGGATGGTTTGTGTATAATTTTGTGCTCTAATATCAAACTTAAAATTATGTTACGTGCAATTTCAACTAAATTGTTGAATTGTACAGGCTTACGTCACAGCCTATATCTTGAAAATTTGTAAATCCGCCACTGAATTTCTTTAATTATTGATCGTGTTAAATGTTGCTAAACAAAGCTTAACTTTTAATTAAAACTGCTAAATTGGTAACATAATAGTTATGAAACGAGCTTCGCTCTAAATGTTTCTCTTTATCCTGAATTTCTCGTAGTTTCGGAAAGCTTCTTGACCTGGCTGTACTTGTAAACGGCAGAGTTTAATAAAACGAATTTTGTCGACAACATCGAATTTGCCACTGGAGTTATAACCAGAATCAGACAATTTCTGAAACTGGAACTTACATTTGACATTTTATAGCCAATATTGTAGGTTAATCTAACTTACTCTAAAATACCTAGATCGTAAATAACTATGTTTAAATATATAATTCTACTGTACGTTTGTATGTCACTGAACTCCTCTTAAACGGTTTGACCAATTTGAATGAATTTTTTGTATGCGTTTGGGTGGCGCCCTGGATGGTTTAGATTCACAAATCAGCCCGACAGATGGCGCTGCTCTCGGTATCTATGTATACTGTATATTATTTATGTATACTATAATTAATAATAATAAAATAAATTAAAAACAAAGATTTGTCCTCTATCAGCAGGAGGCATGGAGAATTAGGAGCACGCACTTACATTCTCGCGGGAACGACACGCTAATACATAGTACATTAACCATTATGTCATTAATTTGAACAGTGTTGGCCTAGTGGCTCCAATGTGCGAATCTCGTCCCTGAGGTCGTAGGTTCTATCCCCGGCTATGCACCAATAGATAACATCGTGAGGAAACCGGCTTGCCTTAGATCCAAAAAGTCGACGGCGTGTGTCAGGCACAGGAGGCTGAGCTTGCCTATTAGATTGACAAACGATCATGAACCAGATACAAAAATCTGAGGCCGAGACCTAAAAAGGTTGTACCGATTTATTTTTTATTATGCCATTAAATAGCCTACCTTTATGGATAAGATCCCTCTGGACTCCAAATGCTTATTGCAAGCTTCTGGACTTATATCTGAAAGTTTTGTAAAAAAACTCCATTTTAAAGCGCTTAAATGTGAAGTACTAAAACAACAACCACGACATCCCAAATTTAAACAAATTAGTCCCTTTTGGCATTACCATTACCATTAAACAAAAAAGCTCTGACAAGAAGGATCAGAGTCACGTAATGAAGTGAAATAATTGATTAATTGACCCGGCGTCGCAGAATGGGATACGTTGGGGTCAGATTATTATTAGTATTTTCGTTGCCTTATGTCTAGACTGTAAGTTTTGAATCCTGAGAGTCGTGTATTAGCTAAACACACGACTTTGATTCAGAGTTTGCGCGAACTAAGTCCAATACGGGAGTCGTACTTGTATCGAACTCGAATTTGTATGCAATTTATATTTGCTCGTATTGGATATATGAATAGGAAACCAGACTAAGGTTGGGGATTCGGAAACGTGAATTAGGGGGAGCTATGATCCCGCGAATCAATACATTTTATAGGGAGATTTAGCGTTAAGTATCGTACCTATTCGTAAATTGTACCCTAAAAATCGGATAGTTTGTCAGGCTAATTAGCTGAAAGGAAACATGATAAATGAAACAGATTCATAAACCATAGATAGAAGGTTTGTACCGCTGATGTTGTTTACTTTGTTTGCCAAAATGTTACATAAAAAAATTATAAATAAGCTTATATACGCGAGTCAAAAGTCACACATTGACCACATTAAGCGTATTTTATTATTTTATTAATAAACATTTCGTTGCAGTAACACAGTACAATTTAAATAATTAAATAAAAAGGATAACTGGCGATCTCTTCTAGACAACCACTATTTATAGTAGTGATTGCTGTCAAGCATGCGAATCATCAAATACAATTTACAATTTTAGTCAATTATTTCTGTTTATGTTTCTAAAACTGCGTAAAGTCAGCTGGGATTAAGTCGGGATATCTGGGTGGCCACAATATGTCTTCCTTCAGATTTCTGTATCATATATTTATATACAGAAATATATAATAATACTGTATTTTTTCTAATATTGGCTACGTAAGTGATCAGCCTACTGTGACTTACACAGTACACACGCCATCGACTTTTTGGGTCTAAGACAGTGTCCTTACGAAGTTTTTACCATACAAGCGAGCGTTCATATACATAGTCCTACCTACAACCTCGGAGGCGCCCGCTTAAGCCTCTATAAAGCCAATATTGACAAAAATAGTAATCGTTAAACCAATTAAAATAAACACACTATAAAGTATCATTGAAGCACAACTGTTAACAATAATTAAAACGATACAATTAATTGCGTGGCGTATGTCGGGAGTGATTAGCGTAAATTAACAAATATTGTATCGCTATCATTCGCCCCAATAACGTTGACAAATAATTTGAATAGGTTCAACGAACCGTTATTGTCAAATATCGAGTTTCTATAAGCTTAATGGCGGGGTTTATTTAACAATGATGCTGATGTTTCACGCGTTACGAAAATTCGGCGTATATTAGGAGTTACACGTTATTTATAGAAAAAAATATACAGTCTCAGCAAGAAAGAGTTAAAGAAAAAAAAGGGTGCGTGTACTTATGTACGCGTGTAAGAAGTTATACTTCTTTGGCATTATTAAAAATAGTTTTTGATTGCATGCAAATAATTAATTACAATTAAATAATCAAAGACTGGAAAAGGAGTCGTTATAGTCAATAAAGTTCAGTTTACATTTGAAAAATTTCATAAATAAATATTTATTATTATTCTCTTACATTAAGTGTAACATAAATTCTATTATTATTCGAATGTTGTTTTTAAATTATGTCCAATGCCGTAGCATCTTCCGTGGGCAACTTCATTCTGTTAATTTTGTGTAACGGTGCGCGCGCATCGTAAAATTTCACTCTCATCAATTTTTCATAACGCGCCTAAAGAAGTATCACTTCAAAAATTGTGTTTATAATATCAGCTTTGTTTCAGTCTATCTCCTTTCATCGTAACATATAATAAACTTCCAAAACATATATCTCTTAAAAATTTACTACATGAGGAATTAAAGGCTTTATTAACAAATAAGATGACCATGTGTTGATTAAAAAAAATCTGTTACGCTGGATTTAGCAGCGCCCGGTACAGATTATTCTATTATATTTGTCACACAGCACCTTATCGACTTAAAAAAAGAGCATACTATTCTAAGGCCAGCAAAGCTCCGGCGTTGCAAGTGTCCATGAGCGGCTACTAGCACTTTATTCAAGACCCTTATGCCAAGCCAACCAAAGACAAAAGAGACACTGCTTTCAGTCAAATCAAAGTCAAAGTACACAACCATTGATATATAAAAAACCCAAGATGCACAGTCTCGAATAAAAGTAACGCTCGAAAGTGTCCCGAAACACTATTTCTGTCATTTTCTATAACAGTATGTCTATAACAGTATATGTTACAAGCATATATTATTGCAAAATCAACCTTACGCGAATTGCTTAAAGTTGTTATTACAACGCAGTGTATACGTACTTAAAGCAATAAAATTTTACGACCGACCGTGGTCGGTAGGACAAGGTATTGAGTGGAGTCGAACATTACTTTTTTATTTAAAACTATTTAACATAATTTTAAATTTATCCGACTTTTCGGGTGCTTTACAGCGTGCGTGGTCACGGTGACTAAAGACAAAAGGTGTTGGATGTTAAATAGTTGGAAATTTATAATAATACATAACTTTAATCCGGATAAAAAGTTTTTTCTTTAAATTAAAAATAATTTGTTAGTAAATATATTTGTCAAAAACTACACACAAAAAAGTTCAAAAGTACATAAATTTATTTATATAAAGAAACACAAATAAATAACATCGACTCCACTTATTAGACGCGAGACTATTTGAAATGAGTGCACAATTTAGAATGTTGCGCTCATTTTTTGAGGACGTTTTTTAGACGTTGATTGTGCATCTTGGGTTTTTTATATATCAATGTACACAACTTTAAAAGCGTACAAAGAGGTTTTATCAATGAGAAATAAACCAGATATAATACCATAGATTCTAAATAAATGTTGAAACGACTTAACTGCGTTCTGTATACACACGCAAGAATGGTTTGACCTACTTTTGAATTCCTTTTGCCTCCACATGTTACCGCATTCTATATTATGCTTTGTTTTGGACAGGTATAAAAACGTTTTAGAGGAAAAAAGCAAATCATTGTTCCGGATAAGTCGAGTTTTAACTGCAATTTTTAAAGCGAATTTATTTTCTTAGTGATTACTTTTTGTGGGACCGATGCCTATTTAGGTTTAGGTTCTAGTGTTAGTTCTAGGAATAGATAAATTTACTAATTAATTAATTAATTTAATGCCTTTAGTTTACAGGTCATGAATACATAAAACTTCCTAAACATTGATTTCTTCTTTACGTAATTTTCCTTTACACACGTATAAAAAACCTCTTATTGCCAGTGACACTACAACGCTCTGTGATATTTGCTTAAATAGGCAAGTCCTTCCTTTAAGATCCTTTTCTACCTCACACATGCCGTGGACTGAGTCAAAGCAAGCTGGTTTCCTTACGATGTTATTCTAATCGTACGAACGAGTATATGCGCACTTAGATATTAAAGATCATTGGTGCACGACCGGGGTTCGAACTTACGACCTCAGGTATGAGGCAACGCTAGCTACTAGGCCAATAATGCTGCTATTTCACTTACATAATAAAAAAATTGTATGAAACAGCTCTCCTTAAAAAATATAGATACTAATTTCGATAATATTTATAAGCAATTTAAGCAAAAGGAAAATATTGTAAATTCGAAAACGCATACATGATCATTACAAGCAAAACTTACGGTTATATGAATTGCCGTGCAAATGTTGTCGTAATAATAAAAATATTCAGATTTAGCTCACATTAGGCTGCAAATATTTATACAGGCTTTAAAGAAATTCTGCATTTTAGAATGTAGTTCTTGTCACGGTAAACACATTTTACTTCCAACCTGCAAAATTCCCTTGTTTTATAACAAGGAACTTTATAGCCTTTATAATGTAAGAATTTACGTGAAACATTCCGTTTAATGTTAGGTAATCAGGGTTTACCACGATATAACATTTTGCATAAAATATATGCGTTATACTTGTGTAATCGGTACTAAACCAGCGAATCTCTTGAGCTGTAAATTTTGACTGTTAACTTTGTAGGTATTCGATTAAATATATATTTATTAATGTGTATATGGCGTGGCCCGATCTTTTAGTTACAACTCAAAACATTATTTATTCATCTAGAGTCTTAATGTACACGTATGAACGTCAAAACAAATGCTTCTAAATTTACATTTAGTGCCAGTTCTCACATCAAGAACGTAGAACGGAATAGAACTGGCAGTAAACTCTCTGTTACTCCTTTGAATGTAGTATATTGCAATTAAATAAAAAATAGTGAATAAATATGAAAACCAAAAGTTTGACCTCTATCAGCAAGGCGTGGTGTTGTGGGAACAACATGCAAACGGGCAATAACAAAATATGTAATTAATACGTTTCCGTCCGATCCGTCCCAACTCCGATCAAACACCACAAGTAGCACTCTTTACGATGACGTCAGGTCTCGCCATATTTTAGGAAAAGAGACAATCCGACGCATGGACGACGCCAAAAACAGTGATATTTAGCATGACAGTCTGTCAACTGTTAAATTCAAGATAATTTCAAAAAACAAGGCCTTACATTCGTTATTTGAGTAGATGTGGACGATCGTCCCCGAGTCGAGTGACGAGTCTCTTAGGGCGTCCACATATGGCGAATGATATACGAGCCTTGCATGAGTTGCGCTAAAGAGGCGCACATTACCATTGCCGTGACTGCACGCGCGCAGCTCGCAAACGGCTCGCGAGCTGCATATTCGCGGCGCATTCGCCAGATGTGGACGCACCTTTAGATTTGTTGATACTTCAAGACCCAATTCCATATCACTCACGAAGTTATTTCCGACTAGTTCTTACATTCAAGCACAATTTACATAACATTCTACATAAAATAGAATCAATGGCGCTACCTTTTAGGCCTAAAATTTCTGTATCTGTTTCATGATCATATGAAAATCTAATCGTAAGTCTCCTGTGCCTGACACACGCCGTAGATTTTGGGTCTTAGGCAAACTGGTTTCTTCACAATTTTTTCCTCCACCGTTTGTGCGATTGTTAAATGCGCACGTAGAAAGAAAGACCATTGATGCAGCCGGGGATCGAACCTACGACCCCAGGGATGAGAGTCACACGCTGAAGCTACTAGGCCAACATTGCTCTTGCCACATTCAACATTATCAAATGTAATATTCCATCATTTACTACCGACTATCATTTACTACCAGCAATATATAATTATGGTTTTATGTAAATCGACTGATGATGGATGTACAAAAGTCTTCATATAAAACAGAACATTGGTGAAATCAAATCAACGGTTTTAATAACATGTTGTGTTAAAGAATAAATGTTAATGCCTGCAGCGGCTGCCAAAATTCGATGCAAATTGTACTAATGAGAAATCGATTCACCAATTTCAATTCGTATTGCATATATTAATCCTATATCTACCGCTCAATCACCTTTATGCTTTCACCTCGATGTTTCGATTAAATTATTTACAATTGAGTGACTGTGGAGAAGGAAGCCTGAATAGAGAGAGAGAGAATCTAATACTATGTAATTGGTAACTTTTATATATTACTAAGACTTTTATATAAATTGATGTGCTTAGAACAGGAAAATAGCACAATATAGAAAGTAGCAACAATTAATACCATCCGTATCACCTCGACGTCCGTTGTTCCACAAATGAGCGTTTTCTAAGGCAGTTTTTGCCGCACACCACCACTATGTGGAACCAGTTGCCCACTGAAGTATTTCCGAACCAATTCGACTTAGGGTCCTTCAAGAAAAAAGCGTACCAATTCTTGAAAGGCCGGCAACGCACTTGCGAGATATTAAAATATTAAGCTATAATAAAAAATAATTTATCAAAAAGGCACCGTTAAAGAATCTTACACGTCATATATGAAGAAGAAAATATACATGTTATATACAGTGTAAACTCTTTATAACGAATTGCAAGGGACCGAGCCTTTTCTTTCGTTAAAGAGAGTTTGCGTTATAGGGACTGAATAGAAAAAAAAAACAAATTTAACCAATTACAAAAATTTCTAATTTTATTACTATCAATAGGTAAATTATTCTAAACACATAACGCTTTTCTTTTGACAGTTAATTAACAAATTTAATTGTATTTTTAAACTGATTCTACTTCCTATACTAATAGGTATGCTGAAGAGCAAATGTCCAGGCTATTTTTTAAATATGTAGCAATTAAATCCAAAATTATTTCACCATTAAAATGCATCATCCGTATCAAAGGTTATATATTCTATTTGCAAGATATAATTTTCGATAGCAACACATTTATAGATATTGAAACAACTGCATAGACAATTTAAAAGTTATAATTAATACCTGATAATCAAGATTATACAAAATAACAAGAGAATTTTTAACAAAGTTCCTTAAAGTTTTTAACTCTGAAAAAGATTACTTTTTGCGCAAATTAAAACATGATTTCATTATAGCAGACTCGCTTAATTTTAAGCTGAAATTAAGAATTTCTGTTGAGTTTTTAAATATAACAATTTTGTTACACAATAGCTTTAACTATACTGTTTATGATGTATGTGTTCCTTTTGAATTAATTAAATATGTAATATATATAACTAAGAATATATATAACACGCTGAAGGCAGTTCATAAGACAAAATAATATACTTCCGCGTTCTTTGTAAATTATTATATTACATTACAATATTCTACAAGAAGATCAATTTTTTTTTGTTATCCATACAATATAAAATAGATGTCTTAAAGTATCAGATCCACAGCGGGAGACGTGATTAAAAAATCGTATTTTTATATTATTAATATGCGCAGTATAGTACATACGAGTATTTACGAGTTTTGGGCCCCTTTTGCGCCGCCTATTTATGTATGATAATTCGCTGTCTATTTAAATTCACGTTAATTTTTAAGCCATTAAAATGCTCTTTGAATCTAAATTTTACGAACCGCTTTAATTCGTGTAATCCGTTTATATACATACGAATGCGTTGCCTACGTCATGAAACATGCATGGCCATGTGCAATCTCTTTGCTATGTTGCATTAGGCAAATAGGGGCAGACAAATACTAGAAATTCGTACTAGAATAGAGGGACTGATAAATTTAGTTTCAAATGAAATGAAAACGAAAACTAGCGAAATAGCATCGCTCGTTGTTGTTTATTGAGTTCTATGAAAGGGTAGTTTTACGTAAAGCACATATAGACTTAAATACCTTTTAATGTTGGTCGCTTATTATTTTTGTTTCTAAGCAGATGATTAGTTCATCTCCAATTAAAATTGTGTATTAACAACAGGTCACGTGACAAGCGTGAAATAGTGAAGTTCATATTTCGACATCAATTCCGAACGAGATTTTGAAGACACTGCTAATAACATAGGTAAATAATCTTTTGTTCACTCGCTCATTATATATTATATGCCCAGATATTATAGTTCTTCATCCTATCTCATTTGCCGACAGATTTTAAACGTTAGCAAGGGCTTTTCAAAGTTCTGTTAGAGCCGTTATAATACGATTTTTGAGCGCTCAAAAATCGTATTATAACGCCTCATGTATATCGTATATAAGCCTCATGGCTTATTATTATTTGTATAAATTAGTATAGTATAATGGTTGGTTGATGATTGATAATTTTTAAATACGTTTTTAAAGAAAATCTTTATAGTTCTTAGTGAATATATTTTATTAGAAGCACAGAAAACTTTTTTAATAATTAAAAGGTTTGGTCAATTTGGCAGTGTACCTTTAATGCTGACAGCATTTCTTCGCTGTACGCGATACTTAGGTAGTTTTTTGGTAATTATTTTATTAATGTTCTAACGCCTTATACAGATTTCTGTCTGTTTTAAAGTTATTTCATTTAAAATCATTATTCATTTGATAATTTTAGCTCGTGAAACCGTAGGAATTTTTCCAATGGAAACCAATCTCATTTCCTATGTACAGTATGAATGTAGCTCTTTACCAATGTTAATCCACTGTGCATAGTTTAATTATTACTAGGTCAGTAGAGCAGCGAATGTTTAACTTTCGATTTGCATATGGGAATTGTCTGTTACAGGTAAATGGAAGAATTAAATCTCGCTAAAGAAAATGCTAGTTACAGGAAAATGGTATATTATATTAAGTCGTCCTCTTTTCTTGGTTGAAGATCATCGAATCACTGATGAATTCTTTGTATATATATGGATACATACAAGATCCTAGCTAGCGTGCTCCTGCGTGGTTTAATTATAGATATAATAATAATAATAATAGAATCGGTACACTTTCGTTTAATTTATATAATTTGTTGTTAAGGACCTATCCGGTCGCCAAACTCCAGTACATTGTTTATTTCCATTTTTTGTCATCGTTTCTTGAAGTAGGGCGAATCGAAAAAATATATGGTGGAGTTCAGTAGTTTATGTATCCATTTTGAAAGATCGATACACGATATAAATAACTTCGCTCTATAGAAAAAAAACCAAACAATTTTTTACACTTTGAAATATATTACGAAAATGTATACCGAATATGATTTTGAAATTCATTTCAGTAAAAAAAGTGATAAAATTACATTAATTTAATGTTTTACATAACTTATTGTTATTATGGGCCAGCGCGCCTCAGTGCCCCGCAGTACACTCCGAGACACTGACAAAGCAATTCGTGTTGGGATAGGGCCTTATGCAAGGTATATAAAAAATATTGAAATACATAAAGACGTTTATTCCACTTTGGTATCTTTATTATTGGTTTTTAAATTATTACTAATAGACTTACTAGTCGAAAATCTTATTTTGGTCCAATCCTAAGATCAATTCCAATCAACAAAAAAAAAGTTGGGTTCGAGGGAATTATATATAGACCAACAGATAAGACAGTCCAAATAGGTCATAAATCAAAATCCTCTTTTTTAGGCAGTGGAATTAACAAGTTTTAATGAGATGATTTTGTGCAAGTCAGCGAGATTAATAAGGTTAACGAGTTTATAAAAACAGCTCCAACCTGCAAATTTAATATCTTTAATTAGGTCAACCAAATCAGAAGAGACAGCCGTCGGAGTACAATTAAGATTCAAATCGCTTTATTCCGTGTGCTTGAATGTTTTTGGAAATATTTTTGGTATCAGTTTTTGAAACGTTTTGCTCATTACGCTTCATTTTATTGTTCTTTAATGGTTTTTATGTATGTGTGACGAAAAGCAAGCTAACATAATAGACTTTTGGGCTACGGTTTTAACAGTTTATGGCACTTCTACCGGGATTTTTTTGGGTCCTTTTTTTTGTATTGCGCATATTGCGGCGTGACTTTTTAGCGCGGTAGGGTTATGTAGGACTCGCAATTGTATATTCCCACTAAAACCCCAAGACACCACCAACAATCGCCTTGGGCGGGATGCAGCAGAGCCTATACTATTTTCCAAATATCAGCTGTAAAAAAAAGTACCTAACCAATTCGAATTGAGCTCTTTCAAGAAGAAAATGTAGCAATCTTTCATAGGTCGAAATCATGGTTGACTTCTATAAATAAGACACTTCTAAGAAAAAGCCATATTGATCACGATATAATGTAATTTTATTAATGAAATTACTGACTGATCACTTAAAGCTTTGTGATTTTATACCTCTCTAAACCTCCTTACATTCGCCGAAAGCGTAATAGAGATGGCGGGCGTAAGATAAATGAGCTAAAAGGCGTGTTGGAATGAAGAAAAATAGCTGGGTCGCGTAGTGGAATGAACCGTACCGTTATTATAGGTATTTTTTGATTATCGTACACCTGGTATTCCAGTTTGTCCGAAATTCTCGCAATTTTATTCAATCGACCAGAAATAGACATAGTGGATGACCGCCGATCATTAAGCTTATATTTTGGAAGAACTATAAGTCATTTCTATTTTTATTTTACGTAAAATTCCACCGGTATCACCGCGACGTCCATCGTTCCACAACTGAGTTTTTTTAAGGCAGTTTTTGCCGCCCACCATCACTACGTGGAACTTACTCGCTTAAGTATTTCCAAACCAACTTGACTTTAAGAAAAGAGCATACCAATTCTTAAAATGCCGGCAACGCAGTCACAAGCCTTCTGGTATTGAGTGTCCATGGGCGGCGGTATCACTTGACATCAGGTAAAACTTTAATGCAATATTTAAGTATCTAGAAGAGAGGAATGACGAGAAGAGAAAAGAAAGAGAATTCCAATTCGTCTATACCCACAATTATATTGCTCTGTGTTATTATGTCTCTTAAAACATACATTAAATAATTAATAATTTAATAAAACAATTTTTAACTGGATTGAAGTTATGTATTAACATTTATTTTTCATAATTTTAAATTTAACCGACGTTTCGCGTGCTTTACAGCGTGTGTGGTCACGGTGACTGAAGACAAAAGGTATCACAGCTGTAGAAAAAGTTGTATTATCTGTATTTGTTTCCCCGGAGTTGGTATCGACTAAAAGATGGAGGGTTTTTCCAGAAAATAATACATAACTTCAATCCGGTTAAAAATTGTTTTATTAAATGTTTAAAAGTTATGTCAATAAAAGACAATTATTAATAATTGTTTTCCTTTCATGTTATTGTACACTTTCCAGACTATATACGATGACAAAAATATCACGTTTAATCCGCATAAGCTGTTTTATCTGGCGATTTCATAAAATACTAAAGTATACACTTAATAGTGAATTTAATAATAACAAGATAGTACCGTCTCCTCAGCTGGTGCTTTCCTCGCTCAGCTAATAAGTATCGTAATACAGCGAAGAAGCGTTAAAGGTATACTGCCACAAGGACCAAACTATTTATCAGTTTTAATTATTATTATGTAGGTTAATAATATTGTAAATACTATTATAAACCTACATATTAATTATATCTATATATATAAAAATGAAACCCGTTTTCCGTTGTCACGACATAACATGAAAACGGCTTGACCGATTTGTCTGATTTTTTTTTTATAATATACCTTGAAGTACGAGGATGATTCTTGCGGAAAAATTAAAAAAAAATTGAGTGAAAAAGTCTAAAAACAACACTTTTCTATATTCCCATACAAAATATACGCAATAATACTTAAAAGTCAATTTAAACTTTTATACCATAGCATAAAGTTCAAGTGTGAGTGGAGGGGTTCCGGGAAGGTAATTTTTTATTTTTTGACATAATGTATTTGTTGTCTTATCAATTTTCTTTTTTTTATCTTACTAGCAAGACCGGTGTCCCGAATAGCAGAATAAGTATTTTAAACAAATAAAGAATCGACTGTTAGGCGGTACGATGTTCGCCAGGCCAGCTAGTTAAAAATAAAACTAAAGTGCTTAGTATGTATATTCGCTGTCATATGAGACATTTATTTAAATCAGTGTCATTCGTATACCTAATACATATAGTTTTTAAGAATGGCTTTATTAACACCGATTTGGTGTGAGATAAATGACAAGTTTTTAACAAAAGATGTACGGTCTTACCCAAGTATTCAATATTAAGTAGCCTTAAATCGATAATTCACAGCGTAACGTAATATCCGATTCAGCTAGCAATTTCGTATAATTTTAATAAGCTCGCAAATTGGTTTATATCAAATTATCCAGTGTCAATGAACTCGTAATTTATTTTATAATTTATCACCTTGTCTTTTCGACCAAAATTTAGCACATTATAGATATTACTTTCCATAAAAATTAATTATTTAATATATTCTCAATTCGGGATGGCACAAAGTTCCTGTTGTTCAGAACAATCGTTACACGTCACTAAAATCGCTAGATACAAATAATTCAAAACCGTAAAATTATTTGGTACACTTCTATCAATTACGTCATCTGAATTTCAATTTTATTAAATACTTTTCCTTAGTGTAATGCATCTAAGTTGACGCAACGATGGACATAAATATTGTAGTAAATTTACGGTGTACCGTCACATGCCATAAAATAAGAATAAAATAATAGTTGCCAGGATTGTTTATGGTCGCATTTCCTTTATTCCCGAGGAGTGCAATGTACTGCGTCCTATTCATCTCCACTTGCCCGTATATCGCGTTAGAATTTCGCTTATGGCTTATGGCTTCTAATTCCTATTGGATAAAAGAAGGTAAACAATAGAAATATCTGTCTTAATATTTTATATTGTGTTGACTTGTAGGTAGTAATTTCAATGTATCTTAAGGTTTTCGTTATCTGTATTTCTAAAACCTAATATGTAGCACAGTATTGGATAAAGTAAGACAATATTTACGTATATTCTGTAGTATTTGCAGCTGTCACATCGATGTGGCATAAACGAGTCTGAAGACGCGTTCTTTACGTGCTTTGAATAAAGTAGTAAGAGAACTAGCGAGTTGTGAATCCAATAAATAGTTCAAAATACAGATTTATACTATTTATGGGGCAATCGTAATGTTGTATTATCAGGTCATGACTTAAACTATTTTGAATTACAAAATTACACGTATATAGGACGTATACGTCACAATCTGATGTCACTGAAACTACCCCTTAGATACGGTTAAGGGTTCTTCAAATATCAGCTATAGCCAGCCAGCCCATGGGCACCTGCACCGCCGGGGTTGCATGTGTCATTGGCAGTGGTTATCACTTTATTTAAAGTCACCCACCTGCTGATTACATCCTGTCCGTCTAAGTCTCTGAATCTTCACCATACCGTAACTGTTTCTGAATCATACTTTAAATGTTAGACATCCAAAACGATCGGATCCAATTACGTTAAACTGCCAAAACGAAGCTTAGCATTTGTGTTTTCATTTCTAAATTTAATTTTTATTTATAAAAGCCAGTTTTCACGTTGAAACACAAATAACATTAATTTAATTATTGTTTATAACGACAACATTTATCTAATATACAATTGTAGCACTACAAAATGAAATGAAGATTTCTTCGTGAGCATTGAAACATTTATAGATTTTTTTATTAATAAAGACTTGCTTGACTATATCTATGTATCATAAATAAAAAATACTTCAGTCGAACATGAAGGACAAAACAACACATCAAGAACATCATTTGTTTCAACAATGTTCTGTTTTTATTCAATATTCTATGTAAAAAGGTCTTTGGGACAATTAAAAAACGACATTAAATACGGCCTAAAATAAAGTCAAAGTTAAATCATTTATTTCAATTAGACCATCTAAAATGGCACTTTTGAACGTCAAAAAAATATATATATTTAAAGAAGATTCTAGTTGCCCCTTCCAAAAGGTAGTTTCGTGTGGAGAAGAATGGGCAAGAAACTCCACACTTACTCTTTTAAAATAGGTTTACAATATTTTGTTACATTTGTTAAATAATTATATGTGAAGACAATGTACTCTTAGCATAAACTACTATACTAAAAAAGTTAGTGTAGTAAACAAAATGTGTTTTACTTTTGTCTAAAATGAAACTTAAAGGAAATTGTAGTTGAGATATTATGCAAGCGGGAATTTGAAGTACGAAGTTGTTCATCTAAAATTGTGCAATATAGCACACTTGGCACTGAAATGTGAGAGCGTGGTAGAATAATGACATGGATGGAAAATGCGATCGCTATAAAATCTAAATTATTGCTTTTAGTTTTTAAATATTATGTTACTTATGAACATCTAGTAAATAAAGTAAGTAAATTTTAAGTATACGTAAAATTTAAATAAGACTTTTACAAAGTAATTATAATTGAATTCTTGATAATAATTTTAAAATAATAACAAGTTTAATCTTTAATCAGAGTCACTACAACCTTTTTTTTTTGTGTCTGGGCCTCAGACTTCTGTATCTGATTCGTTATTATTTGTCAATTATAGGTGGTAAATAGGTGATCAGCCTCATGTGCCTGACACACGCTGTCAACATTTTTTAGTCTAAGGCAAGCTGGTTTTCTCACGATGTTTTCCTTCACCGTTCGAGCGAATGTTAAATGCGCACATAGACAGAAAGTCCATTGGTGTATAGCCTAGGATCGAACCTACGACCTGAGAGTTTAGAGTCGCACGTTGAAGCCACTAGGCCAACACTGCTCAAGTGTTAGGTGTTAGTTATCTTAGTTTAGGTTATTATTGCATTAAAACAGTTATAAATGATCAGTATAAAGCACTTTTGCATCTGCACTTTTTACAAAGTTTAGTAAGTGATTTATTAAAGATATATGTCCTGTTGACATTTCAAACGTGTAGGCGTAATATACGCAAAATATATCATCTTACCCCTACGAATAACAATTTGTATTCGCCTACGCTTGCTCTATAAGAACCAAATATCGGCTAAAATTAGTTCATATATTATGTTGTATCTACAAACTTATTTCATTAATTAAACTTTTACTTCTTATGAAACCTTCAAAAATCTCAGTTTAACTGTCCTCAGTCGGCAGCTCATGTATAAACATCGTGGTCAGCTAGGCCATATCTGAATCACATTATAATCATAATAATTTAAAGGCCGGCAACGCACTTGCGAGGTTTCTGGCAGAGTGAGTGTCCATGGGCGGTGGTTTCACTTAACATCAGGTTGGCCTTCCTAAAAACCTCAACCAAAAGTTGGTTACCTCGAGGAAAACAAATTATTAAAAAATGAAGGAATGTAGACGTACTCGTATTTATCTGAATTACAACTTCATTTATCTGAAAGACAAAAACGCCGTAATTAATATTAATTCACGTTTTCTCGTATTCATTGTTGTAATAATTACCCTCACCACAGAATATATAACGTAAAGTGCCCTCAATGACAACTTGCTAGGGTTGTTACCACCTGCCTTATCGTGTATAAGAGACAATTATAATCCCTGTATTGTATCTATATTCTTTGGTAGAAGAATTTCCAAGCCCTTTTCCTTTAAGCCGAGTCAAAATGCGCTTACGCAAGTCATATGTCGGTCTTGACGCTCTTGAACTATGGCGCTGGGTGCATTTAGAGCCCTGCTATTCAGAGGGATAGCGGGGCTCTGTTCAGTTTCCTTTAATCTCAGCCCTCGGCATTTTAACCCTGCGGGGTTCACCAAGGCATTCAACTCAATTTAGACGTAAATCCGACATAGGGTCCAATCAAAACCTACGGTTATAGCAATTCCTAACTGGGCATGCCAAAGTTAGGATAATTTTGGGTTGGATATAGACAGAAGGCTCAAAGGGACACTTAGCCTTAATATGATCGCTGGACGCAGACATATTACGGAGTTTAAACTAACTTCTTTTGATAAAACAGCAAAAATAACAATATAGATATGACCTATTGTGAGCCGATTGACAAGCGTAAATGATTTTTTTATGGCTCTGGCACGGTTTGTGCATTAGCCAGCGTCAAGTATATGATTTTTATAATTCGTGCTTTGCCTTAGAAATTCGACCGTGTCCTCCATGTACGGTTTAAGCACTCGCCCGGTACCGCACAACCCTCCCAAAGGCCGAGAACAAATTTAAATTAAATTAAAACTTGCCCTCGAACCGGGGATCGAACCCGGTACCCCTCACCTAGCTGCCACTTAATAAGACCGCTAGGCTATGAGGCCCCCCGTAAATGATTTTATCTTTGTTTTTTAACATATGTGACGTTCCTTAAGACATAGAAGAACCGGGGATCGAACCCGGTACCCCTCACCTAGCTGCCACTTAATAAGACCGCTAGGCTATGAGGCCCCCCGTAAATGATTTTATCTTTGTTTTTTAACATATGTGACGTTCCTTAAGACATAGAAGAAGCCACGATGACATATTTCACAGACAGGTGAAGGACGTCATGGGCAGGAAAGAATGGGGAAAGATAGGGGAGCACTTTTGCGATTCGATGCATGCCTAACATTACAATTTTTTTTAATAATAATAATGATGATAATTAACAATAAATTATGATTATTATTATGATGTAGCTAATTCACAGGCATATTCATAAGCAAGTTTTATGGTGTATTGCGATATTCGTTGAGCAAGGATGCACCATGATATGCTAAATTAAATCCTTAATAAGCTGTACACTTGAACCCCACGGCCTAAGAATCTCTACAAAGGGAATACGATTAATATCCTTTTGTCTTTAAATTACTTAACAAATAGCATATCTGTTCTAATATACGTATATAGTTTAGAATGAACAATAAAAACAGTAACTAACCTTAAAATATAATAACTAAAATAATATACATTGAAAAAAAAATAAGAACTAACATAAACTAAAATATATTATTAGTCCCTTTAGGCAAGGTTCCGAAGATACTGGCAGCGTTCCCCCTTTGAACCGCTAGACTAATTCTGTGTCCGAGGTAGCTGCCAGATCTTCGGTCTCCTGTGATGTCGACTTACCTTTTTGATATGTCTTTAAAAAGCCTTAAAGCACTATGACCCCACGGACCAAGGGTCTCGACACCGAATGGGACAAAATCATATTCTGAGCCTAGACCCCTGTATTTGCATGCTTTAGTTTTTTTAGCCGCTTCACAATCCGCACCATCTCTGTAGTTGGTTCCATGTAGATGGGAAGGGGCCAGCGTGTCTGAACAGGTTAAAATGTATGTGATAAAGGCTTTATTATTATGTTTCACACGACAATGTACGTCATTTTACATGAAAGTAAATGAATCAAATCAGTTGTTAATTCGTAGCAACCCTAGCTGCTCTGAATGTTACTTTCACGTCTGAAATTCGCATTTTTATTCCGTTTGCTACACGTTTCTGGCCATTAATTAATTGCATTTTAAGCTATTCAATGTTTTGAGAGTGTCTTTTTCTACTGAATTTAAATTTAATAAATGCTAACATGACATGTGCAAAATTTATTACGTTTATTTTGTTTGGGAATACTTTTTAAGAGTTGAAAAGATATAAAAACGTTATGCTATCATTTAATTCATATGTTTATGTCTATACTTAAACTATAGTTATTTTAAGTGTTTGCAAGACTGTAAAATTGAATACAAATTAGCATCTTGTTTACTGCGTTAAGGAAAGAAAAATTTATTAGGTCAACCTGTAATCGATTTCCAAGGAAAAATTCTAAACAATTTATCGAGTTAAGCTCCTCCTACCCTCCTAGCAATACACGTGAAACTTTGCCTGAAGGCTAATAAATTAGTTTATCAATTTTCCTAGAAATATTGTTAGTATTTACCTATTGTTCGTGAACAATCTACTATATAAAAATAAGTCGGGTTTTCCTTCCTGACGCTATAACTCCAGAACGCACGAACCGACTTCCACGGTTTGCATTCGTTGGAAAGATCTCGGGCTCCGTGAGGTTTATAGCAAAGAAAATTCAGGAAAAATTTCAACAGAAAAGCGGGATCACCAAACGAAATGTTACATAAAACGAAGCCATCTGGTGGCGAAACGGAGTTCGCCGAGTTTGCTAGTTATGACATAAAACTGAACAGAGAAATATACATTATTTCATTATAAATTAGATAACTGATATAGCAATCGTTTCCACTTACAATTAACGGTTTACGTTAAGACAAAGTGCATCCGACTGCTTTTGCGGAACAATAAAGCAATGAGTCAAGTGAAGAAAAGATTTAGAACAACTACAGAAAGTATTTAAGACTCAAATTTCATTATATGTATTTTAAGACAAAAAAATAGAATCTTAAAAGGAAAATTCTGTTTATTTAAAAAAAACAATTTAATTATTTAAAAGCTTCTAACAGATTACATAATAATTACAAAAATGTACTTATAAATTGGTGTGTGTTTGCGTATGTATGTATTTCGGAAATACTTCAGTAGATAGCTGGTTCCACATAGTGGTGGCGCAAAAACAGCCCTAAGAAACGCTCAGTTGTGGAACGACGGACGCCGAGGTGATGCGGATGGTATTTTTTTATCTGCCTTGTCGTCCGATGATGAAACTCAGCTGCAGGTATTAGGTCCGAACTACTCCTCTGAGCACTCTCCATGGTAAATGCGGTAGAAGATGCAGAGCCCATATCTCTACGCAACGCCAACTGATCAAGCCGCTCAGAAAATGACTGGTCGTTGACGATTCAAATCGCTCTTTGTTGAATACGGTCAAGCGCAAGATAGTTAGATAGCTAACTTAACTTTTCCTTCTAAATGACCGCGAAACTGAACGTCATTCGATATGTCAACGCCGAGTATTCCGATGCTAGCTGAGGCTTTAAGGAGAGTGTCTTCAAAGACAGGAGAGTGGCTACTTGGCTTAGAGTTATCTAACAATTATGAATTTCAGCTTTAGAGTTAAATATTTATGTCCGCTTTAACAAGTATACGATATTGAGTTTCACTCATTATCTCAGTCCTAAAATATACCTTTTGTTCATCCAACTGAAGTAGTATTTCGTCTTGTTCTCTTTAATTGTGTTTACGCTGTGATAAAAAGAGACAGAAGTTTAGTTTAAGCGAAGCTATTCTAATCCGTTAGAATTGGACCAATTATATTTTTTTGCATAGTGAAAGTATATTTGTACCCGTTGCCTGTGTAAGGAAAAATTTTATGGGTTCATTATTGTTCCCACAGGCTTCAAAGTGTACATTTGTAATTCCCAAATGCTTTAAGTATATTTTGATGATCAAATAAGCTACGTAAACTATGCCACATGCGTGTTTTTCATGGAAGCCAGCCTGCATATATTATTAACAGTTGTATAATGTGTCGCTATTAGGCCCACCATTTGCACTACGTAATTTATTAATGATAAACTCTTGATAGAACCAGAAATATGCACGCAGGTTTCGTGTGAAAAGGTCGTATATATTTACAAAATACACGCTTATAGTCAATACTAGCTGATCCGGCAAACGTCGTTTTGTCATGTTTATCATTTATAATAAAAATAGGGGTTGCTCGTAGAGGGGAGAAAATTAGGGGTTGTATGTATTTTTGCTGTATCATTAAAAAATTTAAATTTAAAAAATTTATCTAAAATATAAAAAAAAAATAGGGATGGACTACCCTTAACATTTAGGGGGATGAAAAATAGATGTTGACCGATTCTCAGACCTACCCAATATGCACACAAAACTTCATGAGAATCGGTCAAGCCGTTTCGGAGAAGTTTAACCACAAACACCGCGACACGAGAATTTTATATATTAGATAAACGCCGTGGACATTTTATTCGATGGATATCAGGATAATACATTTATAGTATTTGACTATTGTCAATACGATTTGAATAGTTTTCGACATGTATTCCAACGATGCAATAACTTATAAATACGCACATTCCACGTATTTCTATGCAATTGCGTTGGCTTCTATTCCATTTTACGTATTGTTCGTGTCCCTGGTTTCCTATCGAGTATGAGTGAATCAAATCGAAATAAAGTGAGATGTCATGATAAGTCCCTTACTATTGGCTGAAATGGTTTGTGTATGTTATTTTTTAGATATTTGTAAATTGTATAGAACTGTTTTATCAAAATGTTGTCGTGTCAACCGAAGGCTGATTCTACTTATCTATAAAATAAACATTATCAAAGAAACTGATGCTGTCTGAGACCCATAAGGGTTGCCATCAGATTGTTATAAAAATGTTTTATATAACTATAAATTCCCTTTTTACAAAACAAAATTTACAACAAAAGTCCCGCTGTTATCATTATAATTAATGGATGTATAGCGTTCTTTTATAAATGGACTATCCAACATAAAATAGTAAATCAATCAAAAGCTATTTGTTTTGATTAACGCGTTAAACCAAATCTACACACATATACACATTTTAAGAAATTCTTATTTGACTTTTTGTGTAGTAATTATTTTTTTCCTACATATTGGACATGATAGGCTAACACATAACCCACATTTTCACATACCCACAAAAGGCTTAATTGTCTCTCCCTTACATAAAACCGTAGTCAATCAGTCTAAATTAAAATTGCCCGGAAAACCCCCCGGATTAAACACTCCTGTCACTGGGTACTTAATTAGACGATTTATGACTGCAACGTAACGAATCAGTGAATGTAGGACAAATAAGGGTCAAAGGGAAGCCATCAATAGAAACAGGTGGATGGAACGCTTTTTGGCATTAAATTCGGAAGGTTAATGACCCATTTTTGAGTGTTGGGGATTCATGGTGTGTATTGAACTCGTAATAAAATGGGGGAGATTTTGTAAGATGATTGATCGGTGACTTTGAGTCACTTACTGTAAACTGTGTCAAGTTTTGGTCCGAAAGATTCTGTCCAAGATACCTCCTCTTTCTCCTGATACAGAAAGATTTCTTCCCGTTTGTCTTCATGAGCCTTTATTGACTATGAACTTTCGTAGCGAATAGAAGAGATGTGTATAAAAAATTGTTTCTCATTTAACTTAATCTTTCGAGGGCTTTTCAGCCACATCAAAAGAACAGATAACTATTTAATATAATGACTAGAACTTATTGAAATGTTGCCATACAAACACCATCTATTGTCCTGAACTAGTGTTTTTCTTCCAAAACTTAGTATCAATTTTCTAATGTCAATTTATGTTCTCCTGTGGTCATATGTGCGGGGTTCTAATATTTACCGTATAACGTACTCGTAAGAAAGGTATTTAGTCAAAAATTGCATCGATTTTGAAACAATTATCTCCGTTAAAAAGTTTGTTTTAAAATTGATTGGAACAATTATTTTGTGACTTAACACGCCTTTCAAAGATCAATACAAAAAGGTTATATTATTTAAATATTCACGAAGTTTGTCTAAGTTATATATATCAAGTTGTACTCAGTGAAAGAGGTTAAATGCATCAAGATTATTGACTTAGCGCCTTAAGGGATCTCGGTCTTAGGCAACTTTGTTTTCAATCAAAACGTGATTTTCCTCACGTAAAGCGACTCAAGCGGAGAAACTATGAACTATATAGTAATGATTCATTAATTTCAAAATAAATAATAACTAACTTGCAAAGAAGATATTCTAAGGAAAGCGGCTTGCCTTAGACCTAAAAAGTCGATGGCGTATGTCAGGCACTGATCACCTACTTGAGTATTAGATTGACTAATGATCATGAAACAGATATCTGAGGCTAAAATGATTGTAACGCCACTGATGTATTTTATTTTAATGAACTACTTTATAATAACCATAGAAAATAT
Source organism: Pieris napi (assembly GCF_905475465.1). NCBI lineage: Eukaryota > Metazoa > Arthropoda > Insecta > Lepidoptera > Pieridae > Pieris > Pieris napi. Next base: position 3,225,321 of record NC_062235.1, on the reverse strand, counting down.
AAACATACACGAAACATGTAAAAAGTTCTGTGGTTTAAGCTTCGTTTGAGGTAAGGTTATGTTCAAATATTACATGTTAGTCTTGTGTAGACACACAACCTTTCAGCTATGGCCTAGCACGTTTTACGCATAATATGTAATATAATCTATAGCTACATCGTAGCTTAAAACTGAATACACGGCATATATTATTGTGATTAATATATTCAGTAATTTCAACGCTCATTTCGGCTTCCAATTAGTCACGAGTATTATTTCTATTGATAGACTGATACATACATTACATAAAAAAAAGAAATTTTAGTTAAACTAAAGTTCGCTGACAACGATTACAAGTTCACGAAACGTAGATTTATGCAGTAAATTTGCACACTTAATAAATAAAAAATTAAATAAAAATGTCTTTATTTTGAACAATGCATTATAATATGTAAGAATACCTTTTTTAGTTAAAAGCACTTGTGTCAGAGTTCCCGGCTTTTCCATAACAAATTGAATAAATTCCAATAAAATGCATAAGTGTGTGGATGCATGTGAGTGAATGGGTGAGGGTAATGTGTACGAGTTAGGTCTCAGGAGTAACTCTGTGTAAAGCCAGTCCTTTAACTATATTTTTTAGATTGTGGACGGTGAGCGAGTGGGTAGATATTAAGCAGCCTATTTAATTTATTATAGATATATTCTGGCGTCTGGCGAAGACATTTATTTATTTTTATTTACTTTGTATTTATCTAAATCCGCATGTATATCTTATTTAATATGTTAATAGTAAAAAGACAATTAATTTATATTTTCCCAACTGGTTGTGTCAACGCAAACCGTACCACTAAAAGTACAAGTATATACTACTCAACTGATTCCCGGCAAACACACCGACGCACTGAGACCACTATAGAAACCACATATGCAAGTACTGCCATCAGTGACTTCGGGGTTTACCTTAACTTCAATCTAACGCAATTTTTGATTCCGTATTACGCAATATACTTGGATAGACCAATTTACCAACACGAACGGTACCGACTTCTTCAAGTCATCATGACGGGCAAGGTTGAGGAGAAAAAACGCGCTGGCAGAAGGAGGAAGTCGTGGGTCCGCAATATCAGATAATGGACTGGAGTGTCCAGCGTAGAACAGCTGATGCGCTTGGCGAAGAATAAGAAGTATGACGAGCTGACCGCCAACCTGCAGTAGAGGCACTACAAGAAGAAGAAGACCAATTTACTCAGACAGTCAATATTACTTATTTGAATGTCTTTGTTACAACGATGCAATACTTCTGAGGTTCTCTACAACTTGGCATCTATTGTTGTAGAAATCGGCCGCTTACTCTCTCGACTCTGAAATGTAAAGACCTATTGTTCCACATTGTCTGTGAAATTAAAAAGTGCGCAAAATCAGCCGGCGCTCTTGAGAATACACCTCACCTGCCACTCGACCTTCTGGTGAGTGCATTTTAATTAAGATGCCGAGCAACCGTTTGAAAAATTCTATGAAACTGGTTTTTGTGATGAATATAGGTAGTATTCTTCAGTCACGAGTGAGTGAATTTCCTAAATTTTTTATGCGATTCGACAGTTTTCTTTGTTTCTTTGGAGTCCTTTATCGTCCGACTGATGAAAAAAATAGAGATAACGTTTCCCATTGGCTCTCATTCTTAAGGTTGCGCGTTCGAATCACGGTTTTGCACCAATGGAATTTTCCTATGTGCGGAATTAGCACTTCCTCAACGATGGAGGCAAAGGTCGTGAGGAAACTGACATGTCTTAAATCTGATGACATGATGAGATACAGAAGGCTGATCACTTACTTGTCTATAAAATAAAATGGATTTAGGAAATGGGTGCAATTGAAAACCAAGACCCATATAAGGTAGCGCCACTAGGCTTTTTTTGACAATTTAATAGTTGATATTTCACAAAATACGTTCACTGAAATATGACTTGCATATTATAGAGCTTTAGGCCTTTGTCGGAAGACAAGTTGTAATCGAACTACCGTTTGCCGATAATTAATCAATAGATAGTAAAATTGTTAGTATATTAGTTAAACTCTAGTTAATAGTCAAAATGTGTTTTTTAGTCATAAGTAAATTAATTTAAGGCACACGAAACTACTCTATGTAAAACTTGACAATAATAAAGGCTTTATTTATTTATTTTTATTTTATTATAGAACTTGGAGGTTTGTATAACTTAAACTCCATGGATTATTGTTATAGGAATTCAAAAGTTTAAAGAGTCTTGTAAATCTATGACTAAATTTTTACATTGCTTCCGTGAAGCATTAAGTTTTTAATTATCTGCTTGCCGGTCTTTTGTTCTTTGTTGTTAAAACTGTGACATGCGCTGAAGCCTTTTGTCGCCAAAACGAATGTGGCATTATGTGCAGCCTTTGATGTTCTTTACATTAATGTAACCTAACCTAATCTTTATCATAGTTAAACGCCTTTATAAAGTTGATACAGTGTTATCAGAGAACCTACGACTGTTCACTTGAAAGTAAAGAAATAATAAATAAAATAAAAAGCCTTTTTATTTCTTGCAAAAGAACAAAGTAAAACTTAATACTATTTTTACACATACATTTTTTAAGAAAGTAAATTACACAATTATTAAGTATTATTATTTTTTCCTAATTTTTGTATCTATTTCCCAATTATTGTTTTGCAAGAACCCTTCCGCAGGTGTAGGCCTATTCCAGGGATCTCCAGGTATCTTGATTTTGGGTGAGCTGCATCCAGCTCGAGCCAGCCGTTTGAGCAATGTCGTCCGCCCATCTCGTGAGTGGTCTTTCTCTGTTTCGTTTCCCAATAGGGCCACTCCACCTGGTCAACCTGATGGTCCATCGATCGTCAGAGAGTCTTGCTACACGACCTGCCCATCTCCATTTAAGCTAAAGAAATAACAGTCATGTATTATTAAGAACGATAAAAAAGCTAGTTGGTAGGTTGTATATTTACAATTTTTAGTTTCTTTTATATATTTAACACGAATGACGCAAATATAATGAAACAGTGTCTGGCACTTATAAGAATAAAGAAAGAAAGATCTTTGATATCTTTTATTACGTCAATAATTTCGTTTCATTTATAAAATGTTTTTGTACTAAGAAATCTTCTGACATTGTTAAGCTGGTGGAGTGAATTGTCTTAAGGCTGGAAGTGACGTCTTCAAGCACTCAAAGTGGCCTTTAATTACAGCACAGTGTTTTAAGGCGACTCTTGACTACATTTAAACGAGTATAGAACATTGGAAAATAAAGACAATAAATAATATTCATGTATCAAAACTCATGTATCAAAAGTCATGTTTCAATTTTTCAACCACACTACTATATCATACACGCCCAAGTAGCTTTCTTCAGATCAGTGGCGCTACAACCTCTTTAGGTCTTGGCCTCAGATGTCTGAATCTAATTCATGATCATTTTTAAATTTAATAGGCAAGTAGGCGATCAGCCTCCAGTGCCTGACACACGCCATCGACCTTTTGGGTCTAAGGCATGTCGATTTCCTCACGATGTTTTCCTTCACCGTTCGAGCAAATGTAAAATGCGCACATAGAAAGAAAGTCCATGGGTGCACAGCCGGGGTCGAACCTACGACCTCAAGTATGAGATTCGCACGCTGAAGCCACTAGGCCAACATTGCTCAACACTGCTTTCTTCAGATCACTGGTGATTTTTAAATAGTATGCCGGACAAAGATTTGTGTCTTAGGAAGGCGTTTCAAACCCCGCGTGTGTCTTATCCTTGAGGTCTTCATATTTCGAGTTGTGTACACTTAACCAGCTTGCTTAAACTTTTACACTGGAAACACCTATCAAGTGTATATATACTTAATAAAATTTCTTAGATTATAGACAAATACACATATTATGAGAAACTATATATACAATGTCGTGTCGTTGTGTTTTGTTTGGCCATTTTTTTGTATATTTAAATTTGAAAAAATAACTTAATAGCGATATTAGTACTGTAATTAGTATTTCCGAACCAAAGTCTTTCGCCTTGGAGTCCTTCAAGAAAAGAGCGTACCAATTCTTAAAATGCCGGCAACGCACTCGCGAGCCCTCTGGGATTGTTTGTCTATGTCCATATCACTTAACATCAGATGAGCCTCCTGCCCGTTTGCCCCCTGTTCTATAAAAAAACAATCTCTATATGTTTGCCGAGTCAGCTATTAATAGTATATAATAATAGTTGCGCTTCGTATCAATTTAAGACCAGCAGGGATGCTGCTTAATTGACTTAAATTGTTAAATGGAAATCTCTCAAATTATTCTCTGTTTGTTCGTACTGGTGAAACCGAATCGGGGGCACGTTTCGGCTTTAGGGGGAGACCGGTAACTTAAACTTAAAATATTTCCATAACAATAATACGTAGGTAATTGTATAGAGAAAGTTAGTAGTAAAGTAGTGGTGAAAAATAACCAATGCAAAATTTGAGGTTAAAAGTTGAAGGTGCTAATTGATTAAGAGAAAGCAATATATAAATTCTATTACCCAAATACAATAATCAATATGGAAAAAAACATTATACTATCTTATTCCAAATTTTAAACTCCCTACCAGCTGCACTTCTTACTGATATAACAAGAAAAGAAGATATTCAGTCAAAATCTATTATAACGACATAGGGACTATTCATATTTCGAAAGAAAGAAGTTTCACTTCTGACAAGTGTACTTTGTACGCACGCACTTTTTGAAGTGAAACTTCTTTATCGGGGTTGGTAAAAAATTTTGTGTAACATTTTTTCGTTACGCGTCACATTTTTCGGTTACGCGCCATCTTTTTCTTGTCCCTACCACGGTTGATCCGAAGAGATCGAAGCCATTAGTAACAAAAATATATAATAACGATAACAATGATAGTAATACTAATAATTCTATTACAATTAATGAAATTCTGTAATAATCTTAGTACTACATGGTAGCACAGTAATAAGTTAAAATGAAATAATTGTATTTGTATTCATATCTATGATAATAAAAGCCTTTTGTTAAACTTTATCTAATTTAACTTAATTTAACCAATTTCTGTAAAGTTGCATATAGTAGATCATTTTTCGAAAAATAAGGTCGTAAAGAAGTTTCACTTCTTACGTGGGTACACCTAGTACACGCACACATTTTTTTTTATTTCAGATTATGTATACAATAATTAAATGAATAAATAATATTCATCCCCTTTCAAACAACGCTGTTCTAGGAGTTTCATCCCTTCGTTGTTGACATCCCCAGATGCCGCAGTACACGATTTGGATCGTCGTTTCTTATAAAAATAGCAAACTCATTGCCCCCTCCCATCTTCCCTGGATAGTTTAATATCCGTTCATATCAGCGGCGGTTAAATAGACATCTCCTGGCATGTCCTCCAATAGGCCGCATCTCACTTCAGGTGGAATTGTGGACAAACGTTAATTCAGTTCTGTAATAAAAAATACTCACAGGAAATTCACTAAGTTTTGTTAGCTACAGATAAAACAACTTTTATTTTGTCTGCGCTATAGATTTCTGTATCTAGCTACGCATACGTTGTAACCAAAAGTTGTCCGGGGTTTGTTTTCCAGCAAGAAAATATTTATCACACATAGCGCTTATCACTTCCTTGTTACGAAAAATTATCAATGATACGTGAGAGTGTGAACGGTACATCAGTTCAGCCTGTTTAGAGCTTTATAAAATCACTAGCTGATCCGGCAAACGTCGTTTTGCCATGCTTATCATTTATAATAAAAAATAGGGGTTGAAATAGTAGAGGGGTGAAAAGTAGGGGATGTATGTATTTTTTAATGCTGTATCATTAAAAAATTTATCCAAAAATTAAAAAAAAAATTAGGGGTGGACTACCCTTAACATTTAGGGGCATGAAAATTAGATGTTGTCCGATTCTCAGTTATACCCAATATGCACACAAAATTTCATGAGAATCGGTCAAGCCGTTTCGGAGGAGTTTAACCACATACACCGCGACACGAGAATTTTATATATTAGATTAACAAAAATAAGGAAAATCTCATAAAGTTTACTATTCCTTTATTATCTAATAATGTTCTTTAATAATGTGTATTTTACCTTTTGATTAAATACAGAAGATATTTTATGAATCGACAATTAATATCTGCAACCAATACTAAAACTAGACTAGATTAAAAATATAGGTCACAAAACTTTCCTTCACATAATTTCTTTAATATACAATGTAAGCCAAGGTGAAATTGAAATTTGGGCTGCATTGGTGCCAAGTTTCAGTCCCAAATAACAAGTTTAAGTGGTAGAAAAATATCCATGTCAGTACGAAACACAAGTCTTTTGCCAAAATAAATAATAGATTGCTATAGATCGCTGCACTTCACCTATTTTGGGCTATTGCATCAAATGGCCTTGAAATATATATTCTTTTGAAATAGAATTTTTTAGTAAATTTGCAACTTATTTAAATTTCCTCTTAAAATGTGTTATTTTATCTATATATAAATAAAAATGAATCGCAAAATATTTTTCTAAGCGCAAATTTTGGCCAAGCTGGATTAATTCGAGTATTTTTTTCTTATTCATCAAAAAACAATTGAGAAAAAATAAAAATTTCGTTTTGTTTAGTACTTAAATTTATATTCGGAAAATCGATAGTATGGGGTTAATAGCAAAGCTACTAAAAAGGTAGGCTAAGTAACATCATATTAAAGCGAAACGAAATTCTTGGGCTGGTCCCGAGTGTAAAATAAAACAAATGAGTAAAGGATATTTATAAAAATATTAGTAATGAAAAGAACAACAAATGCAAGTCTACAACTATAATAATATCTTAAATAAAGCTAAACTAAATCTTAACATTAACTTAAACAAATGAAGGCATTTGGACTATACTACCAAATCTTTTTATGTGGTAATTTCTACCACATAAATATAATCTGTCACCATATAGATGGTGCACCTATTCTAGGACGTTTCACAAAGTTACACAAACTCCAAAATTATGAAATTTTTTTAACCCAGAATCTTTCTTTCTTTTAATTTTCTAAGAATTGAAAAGATAATAAAAACAATAGTTCATTTCTTAAATTGGCTTTCTTATTGCTATGGCTACGTGGCGGTCAGGCTGCTGCTGGTATTCTGCATATAAAAAGGCCTGAAAGGTTGTGTCTCTTCCTGTTGGATACAATTAACAAACATCAAACATAGTATTGAGTTGGTGTTATGCTCGCATGAAACAGACATTAACCCTAGTCATTTCGGTCACCATTTCTTAAACAAACAAGTTAAGAAATATTACAGATGGAAATGCCCTTTTAAAATATTTTTTTAAAGACTGAATTGATAAAGACTATACTTTTTGCTAAATATCACCAAAGTGTACATCTTTGTATAACGGTAATGTTAGAATGTTAAACGGTTACGGTAACAAACGTGTTACGATGTTTTGTCTATGTTTAATTAGTAACCATGACAACCATTTATGACCATTCGTGTTATATTAGCTCAAATAATTAGAATTCTTATTTTCGTACAGGCCCGAAACATCGCTCTAGGCGTGTATTGCTATTAATTATTCCAGCGGGTCAGAAAGCGGCTTACCACATCATATATATAACTGTATGAAGGATATATTACTTCATGTAGTATGAAGCTTACCGTGGAATATATAATTCCAAGACATCTCTAAACAAGATAATCTGAAACAGAATCTGTTTGTGACACAAGAGGAGGGAATACATCATTATAATTTTATACACTGAAAAATCCTTATAGCAAATCCATAAAAAGCCAAAAAATTATGAAAAATCTAATAATTATAAATTAAAATCTAATAATAATAGTGTTAAATTCGTACATTTAAAGGGAGGTTCTAGGTAAATGTATCAAGTATCTATACTAGAAGTTACTTATATACCTAGGTAAAACCCTTCTTTTGATCTTAAAACGGAGTTATTTCATAGAACTGTCAAACTTAGAGTTAATTTTATTACGTTATAATAAGGATTTGGGATGTTTATACGTAATTTTCACTTAGTGAGCTTAGGGATCACGTGTAAAGTTTGCGTCAAAGCCTTTGTACCCATTTCACGTTGATATATAACGCTGTTTTTGCATTTGTAATAAACTTGCCTCATACGAGTCACGTAGTACAGTAGACTTAACACGAAATCCGACAGAGTCTGACAGTGAGTTTGTCCGCACGTCAGGTCCGCGTGGCCATTACACACCAAAGCTTATCTATTTATGTATAAATCATTGGATATATCCACAAAAACTGTTGTCGATATAACATATTAAGTTTTGTAATAATTTCGTTTAATTTATTTTAATTATTTTTCTACAATTGTTAATTGATAAATGTTGTCGATTTTGAACCATTAATAGTAAAAGTATTTTACTCTGTACTAAATGAAATTCAATCCAATGACCCGATCAAGGGTTCAAGTTAATAACATAAATATGTTATATTCGAGATAAATAATGTATAATGTAAATAAATACATACGTAAAAATATTACAAGTTTAATAAATATAATGGTATTACAGTGTCGCTGAAACCGTTATGGGTCTTGGCTCCGATTACATCCTTTGATCAGCCTCCTATACTCGTATCTGACACATGTCATTGCCTTTTGACATGTTGGTTTCCTCACAATGTTTGCCTCCACCGTTGGAGCAAGTGCTAATTGCGCAGATAGAAAAAAAAAATTGTACAGCACTCTCAGGGACCTTAGGAATGAGAGTCACACGCTTAAGTCGAACAATGTATAATTTTAAATAAAAGGTAACAATAACATTAGCAAAAACATTTAAACGTTTTAACTAATTCTCTCTAATGCTGCGCTCAGCGTAATCGTTTATTATTCAACACATACCGCTTAGCAGGATTGTAATTATTATAACATAGATAAATTACGTTTCATGTTAACATATATCATTAAATTTACACAGTATCGTAAACAATATCATTATATTATTACGGAAATAGCAAAGAACATCACCATCTTTTTGCCATTATTCATCAAAGTCGTTTAAGTTTAACGCTTGAAGCAAATACAAAGCAAAAACTAGATCAATCTAATTACGTTATAATTTCTTTATATAAAAAAGGTTTGTCAACGGGAATTACAAAAAATCTTAAAAGCAATAAATACTAATTATACACTCTTGAACAATCAAACATTGTATGCTTTATACTAATAATGTTGGTTGCAGCTCCAAGCTCCAAAAACCGAGTTCAATAAACTATATTAATTAAAATAAAACTTATAATTGAATTACAAAATATGGCAGCTCGATGCTGCGCTTGTTTTGTTTCTTACTGTAATGTTTCTTTCATAAAGTAGACAACATTATATTTACTCTTACTAAAGTGTCCCAAACTCTTTTTTACACCGAAAACAATTTAACACTATGGAACCACTGGTAGGTACTCAGTATAACTATCGATATATATATATATATATATATATATATATATATATATTTATTTACACTTCGTTGCAAAAATTACATAATTAAATGTAAAGGAGGACAACTGTGAGAAAAAAAAAAGAAAATGTTTTAAATGAGATAAGGTAGGCAAGAAGTGCAAAAATACATATTAAGAAGAAAAGAAACGAAACAGGAACAAAAAATAAACTAAACTAATAAAGGATACATGTAAAATAAAAAGTAAAAAGCGCACATGAATCATAATAATTTTATTTAAGATCAGTCTCACCTCATACGAAAAATATATGATTTAACAAAACAAAAAATATAAATGGTAACTTACTGCAAAAATCTAACTAAGAGAGCTGATAGCTGGGTCAATTTCAGGGGAATTTATTGGCAAACTTATACATCATAAAAATAGCAGAGGTATTTGTCTCTTTGTCAGAGGAAACACAATTTTCCAAAAAATTATGGATTTGACGTATACGTAGTTTCGTTTATCATTAACAGCTGCATATTAGTAAAGCATTTCGTAAGACAATGTGTGAATAACCTCATTAATAAAACATTTACCTACTTACATCCAAAAAAACTTTCTGAGTATTTAAATCGCCAGTAAAACTTAACATATAAAACAGTTGAAAACTTGTCATATTTATCACTTAGTGCGCAGTCATACGGACAAAGCGAAAATAGAAATCTCCGGAGTCCGGAGTATACATAACTTTTCACTTTCCACGACAGAACAAAACTTGACGCTTTGAAACAAATACATTTTAAAATACAGTTCTGTCGAAATGTAACAGTTTCATTTTAATGAATGTTCGTGTTAAGAGTTCACAGGTATTTTTATCTTCTGCGGGTTTTGATGCAATTTATAATTAACCTTCATGTATTTATAGTGTCAATTTATAATTAACCTTCATGTATTTACACTGGTGAAAGTTATTAGAATTTTGGTAATCTATTGTAAATTTAATGTATATTTTATTTACATCTGCGATTCTGTAACTCACTTTTCGAACTCACACAGCGGTTTTCGCATCGGCGGTCGCTCTGAAATCAGTCGTGAAGCAGTCATTTTATGATTTGGCATTCTGATAAACAATAAACTACAAGCTCCCACCTTTTCAGGACTTCGGAATGATGCAACTTAATGGCTATTCCACGTTCTTCTAATAATAATAATTAATAACAAAAACAGCGTCAACTTTTTTAGTGCATATCTTCATCAAATGCTTCATTGTATTTGATGGTCCAAACTTTTACTTTTACTTTGAAATTTACAAATATAAAACCAAATTCGCATTTGTAGTAAATGCAAGTCATATTACTTAAGGCAAACATCATCAATTTAAGTAAAACAATAGGAAAGAGTCGAAGAAAGGGTTAAATGATGGATGATCGCTCGGAGATAGGTTACCAATATCAACTATTTATTGCAAGATTAGCGGGATCAATTCATCTTTGGAAGGAAGTGATGACATAGAAAAATATATAACGCCAGTTTGGCAACCCTCTAAGAATAAACCTGTATTATAAAAAATAATAAATCAGTGGCGCTACAACCTCTTTAGGTTTGGGCCTCAGATTTCTGAATCTGTTTCATGATCATTTTTAAATCTAAAAGACAAGTATGATCAGCCTCCCTTGCCTGACACACGCCGTCGACTTTTTGGGTCTAGGACATGTCCGTTTCCTCACGATGTTTTCCTTCACCGTTTAATGCGCACATAGAAAGAAAGTTCATTGGTGCACAGCCGGGGATCGATCCTACGACCCCAGGGATGAGAGTCGCACGCTGAAGCCACTAGGCCAACACTGCTCAGAAACTGTATTATATCTTGTATGTAAATTTTTTTCTCATAGCGATAGCTAATTTTTTCAAAGAAAATAGTTTAACTACCATAAAACTTCCTTAACATTCCCCTAATTAGTAGTTGGGTAGTTGTTATGTATCCCTAGGCAGTGTATACCCAAAAGTTATTTAATTCGATGCTTGTTTAGTCTAGTATCGGTAAACTCTTACATAATACAAATATAAGAAATACTGAAGTTCACTATATGAGCTTAGTACTTGTTATTACTTCTCCCGTCCTGAGGGACTGAGACTATTCGTGCGTAAATCTTTACGTTTAAATGGCCCTTACTTATAATAACTATTTTAATTAGATTGAATTTAGTACAGTTATTTAAAATCAAAATTAATAAATATTTACTTTAATAAAAGAATCTTGATGAAGGCAATGTTGTACAAGACAACTAGCGCCGCAACGCGGAATAAATCGTAACTATTCTTGATTGAATTCCAAACCAGATATGGAATAAAAATGAAAGGGGAAGGAAGGCTAGATACTATGCCGTAGAAAATAGGTCGGCCCACTTTCGATCGAGTTGAAGGAGAAATTGGCGACGGTGCAACGCCTTGTTTACGAGAGCTTAATTTTAAGGAAATTAAGTTAGACGTCGACTAGCTTTGCCGTTTTTGTTTCATCGGGGGTCAGTTTTTGCTACTTCATAGGGACTAGTAATATAATATTTACGTTTTAAATACTATGATAAAATTTTACGCCAACTTTTATGTACTTTTATTAGATTTGTTGACATTTAAATTTATTGGTGTATATTTTAAATTCAAAATTTATTTATTCATATAGGTTACAAAATGTACACGAATGTATATGAAATGCTTCTAATTTTACATTTACTGCCAGTTCTCAAATCGGGGGCGTAGAATGGAAGAGAAGAACTGGCAATAAACTCTCTGCCTTTTTTTTAACGTACAGGTTGTGTACGTTTAAAAGTATTATATTACTAAGATAGTCCATAGAATATTTACAATTATTTATAATATATTATATTACGAAATTAAAAGGGAACACATATACTAAACTATTTGTATTTCATAACAATGAATTTGCTGGTATTGACTGAGTTCTGTCAGTACTCGCCCTCTACAATTCACACGTAGCAAGACTGTAGCTTTCGTAGCAGACCGCTTGGCACCTGTTAGTTTTGCCGCTTGACACTAGATGTCACTATCACGCATAAAAAATAGTTATCGGCTGAGCGTATTGTTTATATTATTATAAACCATAATGAATACGTTAACACTGTATAAACCGATTTAAAATTCTCGATATTCTTATTTTTGATTGAAGTCAAGACTTTATAGGTCTAAAGAGGATCGCACTGATCCAATTAATAAAATTAACTATGCAATCATACAATCAGTTAACCACTAGAAATAATATAAATCTTTTGACAATGATCTAAATTTAAAATTGCAATTTTAATGTAAAACGAAAGAGGGCACAAGACGTCCTTTCACCTACTGAAACCTAGAAATCCAGTTGGCTGTTTCCCAGGAAAAATGAAAAGCCGTTACGTCTGCGTAATATATCTGACTAGACCTGGCTAGAATGGAGCGCGGTTGGGGGGTAAACGAAAGCGGGGGAAGGGGGTGCGAGAGCCGAACGCGAGCCGCACTTTCCTTCCAGTGCTCGCCTAGCTCCTATCTTACGCGCATGTCCTTTGCGCCCGCCCTTCAATTCCAAACTCCATTACATAACCCCACGGGCACGATAGTGTTAAGGCTTATTTCTGTGATCGATAGTTTTTTGCACGTTTACAAGTAGTTAAGTTTAGCGTTACGTAAGCCGCCGTCCACTTAGTTGCGCTTGCCACCGCTTTTGTGATATCCGGTTGTGATTAAGCAAGCTTTTTGATATTAAGTGCCTCGTGGGGTGTTCCCGTCACCTGTTGATCCATTCCTGAGTCCTGGTGTTGGGCGAAGCTCGAAAGACTTGTTGATCGCGGTGGAATGCGCGTGTAGCGCTCTCTAGCGTGGCTCGTCACGGCTTCGCGCGCTTGGTGGCCGCGCGCCACGCCATCTGGCGGCTGCGAAGATCCGGCTCCCAGCCGACACACAGCAATGACCACGAACAAACCAACCATCTGTATGTCTCTTCTCTCTATCCACTGTCTTGCAAGCTTACCTCATTTTCATTTCATATCACACACTGGATATCATGTGTACTGCAATGTCAGAAAGGTCAAAGTTAACGAGTGTAAAGCTTTCCAGTGCAGTGTATTCGTATGCCCTTATTAAGCTTTTCTTTGCGAATAAACCTTTTTTCCATTTCCACTTACAATTTCTGTGTAGGCTGATTAAAGTGTCATTAATAAATGTTATCCTGCAAATGTGTTTTATTTTGCGCTTCCATCACCCGTTCGTTGAATCAAACGCCGCTTTCATAACCAACGGGTGAGGATCAACTGGTTATATAAAACGGCTGTCAGTGCTCAGTAAACGTAGATCGATGTTTAGAGTATGATATTGCTGTTTGTGTATGCTTGGTGTCGTAGGTGCTTAATCACCATGCGTGATTGTTGTCTATATAATAATGATAAGGAAATAGCTTTATTTGTAATTTACATGAGTGAAAAGTTTCTTTTTAGGTTTAATCAATATATTTCACTGAAGAAAATAAACTCTTTCTGTCTATACCAAACAAATATACAGTATTCTTAACCTACATAGAAAAAAAAATAACAAATTGAATAGAAATTAAAACAAATTTAAAAATTTTGATCCGTGTGGCTGTGTGACCTTTAACGCTGGCAGCATTACCTCGCTGTAATGCGATACTTATTCGTTTAGCGAGGAAAGCACCAGCCCTGGGGTCACCGGTACTACCCACCAGGCACAAACTTAAATCTTTAATTAATGCCTGTGCACTTGAAGCCTAAGATTCTCTACTCTAAAGGGAACAAGATCGAAGTTAATGGAAAGCTGGAGAAAAACTCTTATATTTGAGCCGTTTATTATACTCAGCGACCGCGGCAGCTTTTTTGCTTTACCAAATTTTTTCGGTAAACTATAAATGAACGTAAAACTACCCGTGTATATTAAATTTATATAGAATTAAATCATTATTCAGCTAGAGTAAGAAAGACTGAAAATTGCCGAGTGCGGAAGTCGTTAAACCTCTTTTGTTCATTTATAAGAAATGCGGTCAAGCGTTATCGAAAGGGAATTTTATTGGACCTTTAATTGGAAAGGTATTTATAGAAAATACGTGCTCTCACGGAATTCAAAGCAGACTTATAATTAATTTTGTTTAAATAACCATCCTTATAATATGGTTCGTTTATATTATTTATCAACTTTATATATTATATCTCTACTGTACGTGTGTATGTAGACTCCTATTAAACGGCTGGACCGATTCGAATGAATTTTTTGCATGCTTTTGGGTGCAGCGCCATCAGCTCAGCAGATGGCGCTGCACCAAGATGTTGAAGATGATGGATTCAAATATTGCTGAATCTTAATTTTTTATTGAATCTTTATGAAATTCATGAAATATGAGTTTGTGTCGCAATCACAAAACTGATTTCGCAGGACTGTCAAAACTGTGAAACATAGTTTGATAGTTTGAACTGAATTTGAATCTCGAATATCGATCTTTCACTTCAGAATATTAATGGCGGGTTCAGAATTTAAACAAACCTTTTTGAACATTTGTTGTACAAAAATGCATAAAAAATTTATTGCTTTTTTATGTAACCACCAATGTATGACATAAATTCATGTATTCAGGCCAAGGAAGGCAGTTTGTCCCTATACAGTTTCGTTATTGAAATGTTCCTGAATGTATAATGAATATTTCAATCCCAATTCGTCGTTCATTCAACGAATATATAACCGGATGAAAGTTTTACATTGAGCTTTATATATTTACATATGTGCTACTATATAGGGCTCAAACAGCTCTTTAATGTGTTGTTCTTATTACTCTCGACTCGTTTTGCAAATGCATAAACGTGACGGAATACTCTCTTACTAATAGCCACGATTCAATTCAATTCGAAATGGACGCTAAATTAAAAACAGTGTGATACAACCAGTCTAATTATAAATTAATTAATATTATGCTACTGGGCAATGGTATAAACATTGTCTTAATATTTAAAAAGCAAACTGACGTAGAGGGCGCACATAATGGCTGATTTACACAGGGTCAGTAGACAAGTCAGTCGCAGCGCCAATGTCGGCGCCGCGACTGATTTTAACTGTTTACATGAAGTAAGTAGTAGTGGTGCGTTTCTCACGATGAGCACACGTTTGTGAAGTCAGTGGGAAAAATGAATTCGCGAAAACAACTAAAACGACGATTTAATTATTTGTTGAAAAATTTATTTATTTATTTACAATAGCATTTTTTATAAAGCCGTCCAGTTCTTGAAACCACTTGACTTTTGGGACATATACGTTCCCACTAGCGCCACATCTGGTGGATTTTTGTATCTTGTCAAGCTCTAAATAATATGTAGCCCTTATGGCTTTAATTTTATTTTTTACTTCAGTAGAAGTGAGCCCTTCGATTTGCATTTGTTGAGCCATATTTTGCAACGCTGTTGACCGCATTTCTTTATTGCGGTAATTTAGGGATTTAATATCCCAAAGGCACTCGTTTTCGCCATATAATTGCACCAATTTTAAGGTTTGGTCTTCGCTAAGCTTATTTTTTATCGCCAGCGAAAAAAACGTGGTCACTCTACAACGCAGCGGCAGTGACTTACCACGCACTGACTTGTCTGTTTACACGGAGTTTATTTGGCTGGCGTGGGGGTGCGCGGGTGGCGGGGGGCGCCAACTGACTTTAAAATATTCGTGTCCGAATATTCAAGTCAGCGCTGACTTCAAGCCACTGTACTGACTTCAAATCAGTTTACACAGGGTTTTTTTCGGGTCAGCACAGACTTGCCTCGAATTTGTAGTCAGTTACTGACCCTGTGTAAATCAGCTCTAACATATCACATATCATATGTTAGAATTCATCAAAAGTGGGTATCGTTGCTAAGGGTAATAAAAAAGCAATTAGGGTGATTATAGGTGACTGTTTCTGTACATTGGAGATAATTATGCAGGAGATTGGCTACGTTCTAATGAATATTTATTTAATTTTAATGAAAGTTTGAATAAATTTAATGGAATTACTTTGTTTGCTGAATACTTGGTAAATTAAGTGTGGGTATGGTGTGGTAATAACAAAATTGTATCATGAAAAAGTTGTATGCAGAATAAATGTTCCATTCGGAAAGTATTTTTGTAAGGAAGGATATCGAGTCGATATATCGGGTCGAGAAAATATTTTTATTTTCAATTTGTCTATCTACCACAAATTTTTGATGCAGGAAAATATTGTTAGGATATTATCACGTCTGCAGATGTATTTAAATATAAAATAAAATATTCAAAAGGCAAAAAAGACCTGTGTATATCCATTAACGAAGTCTTATTAAATGTCATATATCTCCAACACTCAAAGTGATTTTGACAATTATTTAGATTTTGTTTATAGGCAAGTCCATCAGACTTCTGTCAACCCAACATATTCTGTGGACTTTATTCCGGTTCTTCACATTTAGAGCATGTCACACATAGAAAGAAAAAATAATTATCGCTCACACGTACTTTAGAAATGAGAGTAGCACACATTAACCAGATCAAGAAATCGTGTACTAATTTAAACGTTTAAATCCTTAGATCCACATATCTGTATTCTAGTCACATTCTAATTTGAACGTCAGCAACGAATTTATTATGAGGTTATATATAACTAATCTAAATATGGTCTGGAATATCTAAAACATTATTCTTAGCACGTGCAAGCCTTGATCACGTAGACTTCGGCGCTCATGAAAACAGATCTATTTTAGCTGAAGTAATAATTCGAATTCCACTATTAATAAAATTAAATATTGTCAATATTGACGACTTTTTAGAATGAATGTGTTAAATATTAAATATATTACAGAATGCTATATAATAATTTCAATAAATATGCTCTGTTTATTATTGCTTTTAATTGTTAAGAACTATTTAATTTTATGAGTTGAACAAGATTTTGACTTCCTTTAATAGTTGGAAAACATTCAACCATAAATATTGTAGAACTTGCTACGGTTCGTAGCACATTTGGCTCTACGACATAAACTTTCACGTGTAGCTCACTCTCAACAAGTATATTTTTATTAGTTGCTAAATCAAATTGTATTTCCTAAGAAATAGGTTTCCAATTATTTCCTTGAACAATACATAAATAGTATTAGGTAGAGATATGTAATATTGCATAATGACTGTTAGTCGGGGTTGGAGGTTTGAATCACTAATGACACTACGCTCGTAGAAAAAGGAAATGCCGGAAAAGTTTGGATCCAAAAATAGACATGTGTGAGTTTAATTGCCAAAAAAGTTTAAACGATTGGTGGTAACTTATCTACCTTCATACATGTAAAAATATTTGTTGTTGTGCTTATCTAACTTAGTTGTGCTTAGTGTAGGTGTTGTCTAAAAAAAAATGGTGCGTGTACTTATGTACGCGCGTAAGAAGTTATACTTCTTTGGCTTTCTTTATTTTTTTTAAATATTAAATAATTAATAATAAATATTTAGCGTTAATAATTTAACAATATTAAATATTTAGTATATATTATATATTATTCAATTATAGTATATATTATTCAATTATTAATTAATATTAATAATAATTGTTATTTTATTATATTATTAATTCAATTTAATAACTAGGTATGTTTCAAAACATTTTAACTAAGTAACAATAGGTCTTTGTGAAAAAGTATTGCTAAATTTCTTTGAAAAAATAATTAAAACTGCCTCAATTCGTTTAAAAGGTACTACAATTAATGTCATTATAGTCATTCAAAATTCTTGGCATACGAACTTCACGCATATTCTATTTCTTTTTACTTGTAGATTGTCTTATTCCTATCTCGCTCGTGTACGCTATATTCACACTAACAATTTTGTGTCACAGATGCGCGCGCATCGTAATATTTCACTCTCATAGATTTTTCATAACGCGCCTAAAGAAGTATAACTTCAAAAATTAATAGCCTGCCGTTGAAAGACTCATTGATTGAACAGTAATTTTAAATTTTGTAAATGTTCGGAGAATGTATTTGCTTTGTTACAATATGAAGGTGAGCAATTCGATTTTATTATGCTGCCCGAATATTGTCGACGCTAAAGGTCGGCTATGACATTTTCAAAGATTGCAATCAGTCTAGAAATCGATGATATTTAACCTACGTTTTTATGTAGAGACTATATTTTATCGGCTATTAATATAAAGATTATTATATAACCTAACCTCCACCTTCAGGGTTTTTGATGGCATACTTAATACCTATCCTGAATGATGCCTGTCTTTCTATTAACTTTAGTACTAAAAAATGTATCTTATATAAGTTTGAATGTTACATAATATAGGCAACATATTCTGTAGTATATAAAATAAGTAGTTCTATAGTCAAGCGTTTTCCTCATAAAAGAAGAACTTCTGACGTTTCTTATAAACGCCATGTATCTTACGTCGCAAAAAATACTTGTTTAATGAATTCTTATTATTATATATTTAATTAGTTTACTTGAAAAAATAAATCATAACCTCAAAATTTAAGATATCACATGTGAACTTAATATATATTACGATTACATCAAATTAATGATGATGATTTGGGGAAGTAGAATAAGAAATACATATTTTCATTGTTTTAATATGCTTAAATTAAGTACTTATCAACAAATAATTAATATGGTTGTAGACACTAACAGGTTAATGTTACAATCTTATCACCTATAGAGAACATATATTTACAATTTTAAACCTTTTAATGCATTCACAGACAAAACACTATATAACTAAGTTAACGTAATAACAGAAACTAAAATAGGATCTACTACAACTTCATAAACTTTGCTTAAAGGAAGGTCTCAATAACTAACGTTAAGTTGCATTTTATTTCTTTTATGTAAGTTCTTTTGTTTAATCAAGTAATTTAGTATAATTGCGTTTTGTTGGCGTTTAGAAGGCGTCAAAACGCAAGTGTGCGGGAGAACTTAGAATTTGCGATTCGGTAGACGCGGCGCCGCCGGCGAATACCTTATTGACCCGTCTATATTTAGAACTGATTCTGTTTGTGAATTTTATCACCCGAGTATCAATCGATATACCTACTTGACATTTTGCATAATTTTGCAATTTTAATAAATATTTTGTGGCGAATTTTGAAATAGTAACGCTAGTTGAGAAGTGATGAATGACCATGTACCAAAAGAGATTCAAATCTTGTGAATACTACATCTTTTTATTTTCGAAATGAGTGCTTACCTATAGACAGATTTTCATGTCGGTTCAGTCTGTGAGAAATTTTATATATTTCATTTAGTACAACCAGCGCCTTCGAGTAGTAGTAGTTCTTGATTTTTGCACAGATGGCGCGCAAAACAAGCAGATTTGCAAGACAATTTTTCGTTGCAGCTATTCCCCGATAGGTGGTGCTGTACCAAATTTGGTTGAAATTGGATATCAAGTTTATTTTTTTATTAAAAACATTATTAATGTACTAATTAGGCCATTAATTGTCAATTTAAACTCCTACTCATCTATTATTACAATATTAGATCATAGTACTGATTTTTGTAATCCAATATGTATTAACTGAACTACCTCACTATTCTCCTTATATGTTAGAACTTAGAACCAGCAATCTTGCAGGAGCTATGTCCTTGAAGGCGCCACGCGATCGCGTGACCTGCCCTCCATGCCAGGGTTAGATAGCCTAACAATAACCTCTGGGTGCAAGTTAATTCATTGTGTAGATTAACACCGAGCTTTTAATAGACCAGAGCCGCTATTTTAAAAGCTTTTGTTAAACGAAGGGCGAACTAGGCATTTCCCAGGTGTTCTCGACCTTAGTTTAAAAATGTAGATGTTTAGTCACATTTTGCATCTGAGTTTATACATAAACCAAATCGCTTACAGCTCTTAATTATTTAAGCGGTTCCTTGTACTGGTTTCGTAATTCAATAGTGTTAAATAATAACTATTATCGTTCTGAGCTTTTCTTTACGTCAACCATTATAGGTAGGTTGTTAAACTGACATGCTTTAACCTATTCCAATGTTTTAATTAGTTGCAATTATATACAATTATATTAATACATAAATTCAGAACATTTTGACTTTAATGGGCCATTAACTGACTATCGCGTAGCAGGATAAGGGAGTTGAAAAATCAATTGCCATCAATGAAATATAAATATGATAATACAGATTTATGAATTACCGTAGATTTGGAGAAATATTTGCATCAAGAGTTACAGATATTAGCCACTTACTTTTTATGACGTTTAAAATTCTCTTTAGCATATATTTTATATAATATAGTCTACGTTTTACATACGTCGGTTCTAATTCGGTGAATATTTAATCATAATTTCCCAATTATGGTTAAATAATTGAAAAAGTTCATTTAAATGAATTCCAATACATATCTTAACTATCACAACTTGTATGATAACTTTTTCGAACTATAAAATTCCCAATATTTTATTGTTAACTAGCTGGCCTGCCGAACATCGTACCGCCTAACAGTCGATTCTTTATTTGTTTAAAATACTTATTCTGCTATTCGGGACACCGGTCTAGCTAGTAAGATAAAAAAAAAGAAAATTGATAAGATAACAAATACATTATGTCAAAAAATAAAAATTTACCTTCCCGGAACCCCTCCACTAACACTTGAACTTTATGCTATGGTATTAAAGTTCAAATTGACTTTTAAGTATTGTTACGAATATTTTGTATGGGAATATAGAAAAGTGTTGTTTTTAGACTTTTTCACTAATTTTTTTTTAATTTTTCTCCGTAAGAACCATCCTCGTACCTCAAGGTATATTATAAAAAAAAATCAGACAAATCGGTCAAGCCGTTTTCATGTTATGTCGTGACAACGGAAAACGGGTTTCATTTTTATATATATAGATATGAAGCTCATTATTTTAAAAAAGTAAGATAACAATTCTGGTCCGAAATACCCTTGTCGCGTCATCGTACATAACCCAATCTGTCATATGTCTATTGTCTATGCGACATGTAATGAACACTTGACACTTTCCGACATTGAGAAGGATTTACGATGTTATACTGTTGAATGGCGAAAGAGCATGTTTGTGTAGCTTTAAGGTTAGAATCAGAGTCGAGACTTAGTGCTATGTATCACTGCCGTATCTCTAATACAATTCTATCCTGTCTATTACTGTGTGTCACATTTTTATTCGTATTTAAGGAATAATGTTTAACATTGTATAATATTAATAGTTTCAGCAATGGATGATAAAAAAATTGTGGAAGGCAACTAACAAATATATTAACAACGTAATAATATGCTCTTTCCTTTATTTTAATCGGAGAAATTTAATTATACTTTTAGATTTAAATTACAAATCTTAATCCAATAATTATCATAATTATAATAATTTGTTATTCTTTCTATCCAATGTCCGTTGTAAACATTTAAATCTCTATGATACTGTTATTTTTATTTCATGTATTTAAAAACTATTACCTTGTCTTAAATATTTGATAAAATTTAATTTCAAATTAAAAGAAGTATTCACCAATGAGTATGATAAAATAATTTTTAATTAATATTTATAACAAAACATTAGTGAATTATTCCACGAGCACTTTTGAGATTAAAATCGCACAGAGAATGTATTTTAACTTTAGTTTTAACAATTCCTAACGATTAGAACTTTCGAGGAAGTTTTTAATTGACTTTTCGGATTGGCAGTCAGCCATTTCTTTGCGGCCGCTCGTATGTAGAAACTGGCTTTACGTTAGAATTCCATGCTATTGATGCAAGAGCGGGAAAAATATATGTCATAGCTATTCCAGCCACACGAATTTAGCAGTAATTATCAAATTGTTGACATTAACATATAAAAAGGTTCCATCCATTTAGGGATGAAATTAAAATATAAATAAATATAATTAAAATATTACTGCACTTAAGAAAAGTGACAATTTACGCGTGACTGGTACATCTGTCAAATGATGAAAGATGTCATTAACTGTCATTGTCAAATCTATACTTCTCTCTGTTTGATTCGCAAATTCAATTATGATGTAATGCAACGATTTCCATGATTAAAATAAGTTATAAACCAGGAAGGATGTCTGATTCGTCATCTACATAAACAGAATTATATGATTACCTTGTTTTTGGTAATTTTTATTAATTTATTTTCTATTATTACAGTAACTGAACGATGATATGTACTGTACGAGCCAAGGCTGTACATTTTGCTCACTCAGGCTTTCTTAGTTTTATAAACGTGGCGATTTCCTCGGAGTCGGAGTTACACCCAGACGTAGGCACTCTCTTCGACTGTTACACTGCAATTAACATTTCATTATTTCGCTTATATTCTATTGTTGTACGCGAGTGGTTAATACAGAATAAAACTAAAATCCTCTAATATTTAAAGCACCCCGATGACCTAGAAACAATAGAAAACTATACAAAATTTAAAATAAGAACATAATTGTGCATATAACGAAGAAAACATAAAACCTAAACCTTATTATAATAATAAATTATTAATAATATGATCCTTGTGAATTCATTCTGTGTGCAATTCAATATCAGTCTCACATGGTCCTCCCTAAGAAAATGAGCAGTGTTGGCCTAGTGGCTTCAGCGTGCAACTCTCATACCTGAGGTCGTAAGTTCGATCCCCTGTGCACCAATTAACTTTCCTTCTTTGTGCAGACTTAAACGGTGGAGGAAAACATCGTAAGGAAACCGGCATACCTTAGATCCAAAGAGTCGACTTACTTGCCTATTAGATTAACAAATGATCATGGAACAGATACAGAAATCTGAGGCCCAGACCTAAAAAATTATTGTGCCACTGATTTATTTTTATTTAAATAAATTTTAACGCTGAAATTTATTTATTGTAATTCTTGTATCTCATAACTTTTTTTTACACAGTTTAAGCTTTAAAATTGTAAGGCATTTGTTAACCATACTATGAATACAGCCCATTAAAACCACGCTGGTAGACTTCCTTCCCATACAAGAGCGGTCCAAAGTAATTTGTGAGCCGAACAAAGCTTAAAATATAAAGTCATGTTCACATTGTCACGAATACAACGCCAGAGTAAATTAGCGCCCGTTCGCGTTCCCCAACTTAATTTAACTGCATGTTACGAACTTTTTCCAATTAAAATTTTAAAAAATACCACAGGTTACAACGAAATTGTAAACTTTGGCCGGTAGTTTTATGGAAAGGAATTTATGATACGCAAGGTGTAGATTTTTATTTTTCTTTGTATGCAAATAAAAGAATATATATATATATATGTGGATAAATATATAGTTGTAACGATTAGATCTGTGCGAAAAATCTGCTGCGACCAGTGCTCACTTATGGTTCTGAAACCTGGCCCTTTAGCAAGAAAGATGAGATTCTTGTCACTACTTTCGAGCGGAAGATTTTTCGAAGAATCTTTGGTCCTATTTGCGACGATTATTAATTGTGCACATACACCGTAGTAAAAATCTGTTTATGCCAGGATTCAAACACACGACCGTCGACATCAGAGTTTTCAAACTCGCGCGTCTATGCACTAGGCTAACACTGCTCTTGATGGAACTATATAGGCTTTTAAGGACATATTTCTTCAATTATAGAATATTTTTTTTGATTACAATCAAGTATAGAGTATTTACAATTTTGTTAACCTACCTAACCTAAGTAATAATAAAAATAAAATCAAAACAAATTGAAATTAAATGCATAATGCCTTACTTTCTTTATGATTAAAAAAACAAAAGACTAGCACTAAAATAAATCTCCTTAAAAATCTTGAGACAAAATATCTCCAGATACCGTAAAATTCTTGACACTTTACAGATTACTTGTACGTGTTAAATTTTTTAGGTTCTTTTGTACGAAGAACAAAGAAACAAAAATATCTTGTATAACGTCAGCACAATTGACGCCCTCAGCCCGCGTCCGCCACTCGGAGATGAGGTCAAGTTGGAACGGTTTACTGGAGTGAACCTGTATCGACTCGCCTTAGATCTTAGACATAGGCTGTTTGCGTATAGACACAACATATTTCCACTGGGCTTGGAATTAATAATAATAAAAACTTTATTTATGACAAAAGGGTTTGTGACAGAATTCATATATCGCTAGTCCCCCCAGGCCCTGTGTTGTGTGTAACTAGAAAAACAAATTACGTGGTACATTTTTACATTATTTGAACAAAAAGATGATAATAAAAAAAAAATAAAAAAAAAAATTGCCTTAACTGTTCTCAGACCTCAAGAGAATGCTCGCTGAACAGAAATTTTGCGCTCATCAAGAGGTAATCGCCGAAACTGAAGCCTATTTCGATGCTAAAGACAAATCGTACTATAAAAATGGTATCGATAAATTGTATGACCGCTATAATCGTTGTATCGCTCTCGAAGGCAACTATACTGAATAATCAAATCAAACTTTTTATGCTGGGAGCATTTCCTCGCTGTATTGCAATATTTATTCGTTGAGCGAATAATGTTGTACTAATGTTAGTAATACTTTTTCAATTGAAATAGCTTTTCAATTACTATAATTTACTCAGCATTTACTTATATATATTTTTTTAATAAAACAAATCACAATGAATAAATATATAAATAGATATTGGAGCCCATGGACTCTCTCAATGCCAGAGGGTTCGCGAGTGCGTTTACGGCGTTTTAAGAATTGATAAGCTCTTTTCTTGAAGGACATTAAATCGAAATGGTTCGGAATTCTTCAGTGGGCAGCTGATTTCTCATACTCAATCTCATACATCTCATACTGACTTAAAAAAACGGTCAGTTGTGTAACGACGGGCGTCAAGGTGATACTGGTGAAATTTCCTATTCCGCCCGTTAGTACATAAAAAAAACATTATGAAAAGTTGATTCAACATGGTAACAGGGTAGACAAATATTAAAAAAGTTATACCGGCGAATTATGGAAGACTAGGACAGAGTTAGTACAAAAACATTCGTAGTAGTTTTGCTAACATCTGTTCATATTGTGACTTGCAATTTATATTATTAGATCTGTTACGAATGTACAAGGATGATTATTTTTAACCAACTTCCAAAAGGATTTGACCTGCATATAATGTTGTTGGAATTAGATATTTACGGTTCAAGCACGTGCTAAATTTGTGTACATACATTAGTATGTTAAAATGTCTCGGATCTCATATCGAGATGGTCATGATATCGTTTAAGAAAAAATTATTTGACATTTGAACTTTTTCAATTTTGATGCTACTACTACCACTCATATTAATATTTTGTACCTCTATTAAAGTACCATGATTATTAAATTACACAACGAAAACATTTTTGTAAAAAATATTGTACATATTGTTAGAAACTAATATTTTTATTTTATATAGTTTATTTTCAAATCATTTCATAACACGATGTACATAACTAACTTACTCTAAATTTTCTCGCTAAGAGAATGTAATTCTTTGAGAAATAAAGTATATTTAAACCGAAACATTATTATAATTTAATAAAAGAGCGATTGGATGTTGTTTCGCGTAATAGCTATTTTTAAATCCCTGTTTGTAGCCGCAGACGGAAATGCAAATATAAAAGATTTATTGCTATCCCAATGTCTAATATTTTTCTGAACTCCGAAGTTATTTCAACGTTTATTTGTTGACAGTGTCTTTTGTTTACGCGAGTAACATTAAAATACTATTATGTTATCAAAAGTCAGATATTAAGGTTATAAATTTGGTCATTGAAGTAAGGAGGTATACAATTTGACAGATGTAGCACCACAGACGATACAAATTTAAGAGTATACACACACAGAAGAGATCAAACAATAAATTTAAAACAAAATTCGAATTGTTTTAGCAGTCTTCGAGTTTTGCGCTTAGCAACTTTAATTATTTATATAGACTTGGTATATCCAGGTACAGATGTTAATGTAATACCCACGTTTTATGAGAATGAGGTAAACAGTAATGAATACTCCTTAGTCATTGGTTAAACGTTTCCCGCCTCAGACTACATCCGTTGATACCTCTCATGTCCTGATTCACTATGACACGTTAGCCTATACCAAAATCGTTCTGAATGAATTAGTATAACTACTATTTATTTGTTCTCTATTAAATAATGTATATTCTGTAATGACAGCAGACACCTTTGGTGCCTTAGCCAAAGTTTTTAAACTAACAACTCTAAATGTCAGTTCTCAAATCAAGGTCGTAGATCGGACGAAAAGAACTGGCAGACTCTTAGCTCAAACCAGTTCTCAAACGAATTTATTTAGAATAAAGGGGTATGATACACAAATAAAAAAGTATAAAATGAACATCATTAATTGACAATAATTATTCAAATAAGTAAATCAGTGGCGCTACAACCTCTTTACCTCAGATTTCTGTATCTGTTTCATGATCATTTGTAAATCTAATAGGTAGTAGTAGCCTGACACACGCCGTCGAATTTTTGGTTCTAAGGCAAGACAGTTTCCTCATGGTGTTTTCCTTCACCGTTCGAGCACATGTTAAATGCGCATATAGAAAGAAAGTCGATTGGTGCACTGCCGGGAACCGAACCTACGACATCAGGGATGAGAGTCGCACGCCGAAGCCACTAGGCCAACACTGCTGACAATAATTATTATTTGATTTAATATAAATCTCAAATAGCCATTGAATTTATACTGACGATAGACTAAACAATATTAACAAAAGTTAAATTAGAGGCATTTAATTTGATCTATTCTCAAGAGGCGTTTAGTTCTAAGAATGTATTATAAAATAGCGTACTCGAGTATCATACTCTGAATTCTAGGAACTTATTATTCATCGCACGATTTCATTGTAATCGAATCCGCCCGCCCTAAGACGCTTGTATTCTATCAAACATATTCAATATATTAGTAGTAATTGCTAGTTTAACGAGTTATATTGTAAAAGTATAATAAAATCGAACATATTCACCCTACGTTGAGAAGTGGTTTCCTCCTTAGACAATTTCAGTCCATATTATTATTATTAAAGCTTTATTAATCCATACAACAATTGGTTAGTTTGCATTCCTTAATATTAGTATGAGTTTAAAAAAAAATATGTTAGATTTCTTTTTTTCTTTTTCAGTGGTCTAGTTCTTGTAGCCCCTTTTAGGGTATAAGCCTCCTCCATATTTTCTCTTTGTCTTGATCAACATTCATCTAATTTTTCCCCGCAAATTCTATAATGTCATCTGTCCATCTTTTCTTTTGTCGTCCTATACATCTTTTTCCAGTAGGTCCAGTCCATTCTGTTATTTCCAGCGACCATCTTCTATCCCGCGCTCTAGCAATATGATTGATGAAGCCCATTTCCATTTTAGCCTTAGAGCGTGTACAAGTGCACCTATAAGCTTTGTTTTTTTGCGTATGTCAACATTTCTTATTTTGTTAATTCTCCTCAACTTCAAGATGCTTCTTTCCATCGCATGCTGGCAAGACAGGATTTTTCTAGTTGTTTTCTTGATGAAAACCCACGTCTGACTTGCGTATATTCGTATTACGTATTTTATTTAGTCCTTAAGTACTATTTAATTAATTAAATGTTACAACAACATTGAAATTCTAAGTACCTTAGAAGCTTTTATAGAAAAGTCTACGAATTCCTAGAAATGACACACTCCCCAAGTCCTCCAAAATATACGCCAGGTGCGTTGCTAAGCAACGAAAACGGTTGGGATACCTATAATTTATTTCTAAATAATTCGTACACACACATTGGCAGTGAGTTTAAAACAGTATACAAGGGCGAGCAGCTTCAAGAATGAATGAATTGACCTCATTTTCCTGTAGGCGTTCAATATTTAATTCACCTTTCTTTTCTTCTGGCCACTTTATTTCTTTGAAATTGTAGTACAAAAGGAGTTCTTGGTATAGTTTGTAGATTATAATTGAGCATATTATGACGTTTTGTGTTCCTTTTGTTGATATAATTTTCATTTCACGACTTTAAATGTCGAATTAGTATAATAAATTCCTACTATTATTTTCTACTTACGCCTCGCACTAAAATATTAATTCTAACCTCAACACACACGTCTTACACACTTAAAACGTAACTTGTTCTTTAAAAGAAAAAAAAGTTAAATATTTTTTGGCTATTATTATTTTATGTGTATCTGTGTGTGTTTACTGTGTTAGTAATAAATGTTATGTCTATGTCTAAATAAGACTGACAAATCATTATTCTTATCTGAGACTTCTATGTAGTGTTCTCTTGAAGTAGACATATGGTATGCTCCATTGACAATTTAAAGCATCAAACAATAATTGTCACAGGAATTGAACCCAAGACTGGAGTTGTATGGAAATGCGTGAACAATTTGGCGTTCCTATGATAAGTTTGTGAATAAGACCGTAATTAATCTTAGCAATTACGAATAGTATTTTGTGTATAGCATCATTACTTTAACTTTATTTTTAAAACGCCATAAGACCTCCCATATAGTGAACAATTAGAATTATTTCTACTCCTCTACCCGTAATGGTTTAAATCCTTATTAAGGCCGGCCTTTAATAAGGAATTGTGTGGGGAAATAGGTTGCCTCTGTACACTCATGTTAAATGCAGAAGTAGCTCTACCGATTTTAGGTTAGCATCAATTATAGGTCATGACTATTGAAAGGGTCTTTTTGGATACGTTCGTGAGTATTTGGTCATATTTAAAAATAAATGACATTTGTTTAAATAATACTTTCTTGGGACTGTAATACGTTTTTTGTTCTACGATTTACATGGTACAAAAATTTAGTTCTTGATTTATGAGAACTGCTGAGGTGAAACTTTGACCAGCTTAAGAATGAATACTAAGACATAGACTTAGGCTGTTTTATGTTAAATATTATAACAAATTGAAGTAGAATAAAGTCTTTCGTCTGATTGGTCAAAAACATTTCTAGTTTTATAACTGAAAGAACAATTCTTTCGGTTTGACTTATCACAATGAATTCTTTCGATAAATACCTCTTTAAAAAACCATACAATTATAATTGATGGGAATTATAGGATTCGATAGTAATTGAAATATAAAAGCGGTTTATATCATATATTCCAGTGATGCTTTTTTGTGTTTTGCCCCAACATATCCTTTTTAAAATTCTTATGTCCCCTATGTAATACATAATTTTTAATATAAAAAAATTGAATTGTTTTCTAAAGAAACTTAAATGATAGGTTTTAGGATGAAATTTCTGAGAAATCGTAATCGAAGCACAGTAAAATTTCAAAACATCTATTTTTTATATAATAGGGGGGCAAACGAGCCTGCGGGACGCCCAAAAAGCAAAAAGGCAGTCATCGTAGCCTATAAACTTGGCGATTAAAAAGAGTGGCGGAAAGTTTCTTGCCAGTTCTTCTTACCCGCTCTACGCCCTTGACTTGCGAACTGGTAGTAAATGTAAATTTACGATTAATTTAACTTGACGATTCAAAAGTGTACTTGGTTACCTACTTGAATAAAGATATTTTGAGTTTGAGTTTGAGTTTATAGACACCCATTTTTAGTGGGTGCGTTGCCGGCCTTTGAGTGAGAAGTACACTCAAATTTTGAACAGTTGGAGGTCGTATCTCTCATTGAAGACCCCCTCCGGGAGTCGATCCACAGTTCGCTAGTTCGCAAAAGAAAATGCCTTGTGAAACGGACTGTGGAAGACTTCCAGCCATCAAGGTGATGTTGGTGAAAAAAAAGAAAAAATTAATATTCAAATTCCAAATAAATTTCCAAACAGCCCCTTAACAAACAAATTGCCCACCTGTATGGCGTGGCCCCACGTTGGGAATCATTAATATAGTTTATAAAGTTAAAGCCATACTTTACTCTTCCTTTCTTCTCCAGATGCGAGGATGGTGGAGGCGGCGCGGCGACAGGCACGGGAGGGCGAACGGCGTCGCTGCGACTGGCGAACGGGCGAGTCGCGGCGCAGTCGGCGGAACATCTACCGCACTCGCCCGACTGCGCCTCCGTGCGGATATCCATGGACAACACAAACACATGCTGCACGGATTCCCTCGTCACCGCCTTAGATGATGAGACGCTGTTACTCGGTAAGTCTTTGCTCTCTATCACATGATCAACACCTGGAGAAATTTAAATGTACAAAACGAGTATATAATATTGATAAATTCCCCCAGCTACCCAAGTAACTAAAGCATTTCTGAACCAATTCGACTTAGGGTCGAAGAAAAGAGCGTACCAATTCTTAAAAGGCCGGCAACGCACTCGTGAGCCCTCTGGTATTGAGTGTCCATGGGCGGTGGTATCACATAACATCAGGTGAGCCTCCTGCCCGTTTGCCCCCAGTTATATTATCTTAGAATCGGAAATACTTCTAATACAATAATCATCTAGTTAGTTACTTTTTTTCATGTGTTCTTATTAACTTATACTAAAATAATACATAGGAGATACTGTCAAGATATTTCTGGTTTAGAATAGTATAGACCATACAAATACAGCAGTAAGCAATACTACAGTCCGCAACTTTGTATTTAACGATAAAATCTTAAGATTTAAATTTTGATACGAAAAACTTTTGATATATTTTTTAGATTTTATGATTATACCTTTACCCAACACAACATTGCAGATCAACGTTTACCTACATTTTGTAACAAAAGATTTCCTGTAGTGACTCAAGGTGCTATAATCGTGGTGTAACCTGACCGATATAGAACCATATGCAATTGAGCATTTATTTGCAAGTATAATAAAACAGTATTAAATTCTTTATCACACCTCACAATAAATTTCATATTATTTATAAATCATATATGGTATGTCAACAGAATTATCAGATAGAATATTTATATCATAAAAAGTCTTGCTATACAAATGATTTATTATATCCCATTATTAAGTAAAGAGAAAAAAAGAGCTAACAATTCTAAAAGGCCGGCAACGCACTTGCGAGTCTTCTGGCAATGTCAGTGTCCATGGGCGGGGGTGTCACTTATCAGGTGAACCTCCTGCCCGTTTGCCTCCTATTATATTTAAAAAAATAGCATATTTATGGGGGAAATCAGGAATCTTGTTAAATTTGGATCGAATACAAACAGGTAGGATGTTTCCGGTTTAAATTCTACAATGATGCGCTGTCAGAGTATTTTGATGATCCATTCATGATTTTAATTCTGTAATAAATTTGTAAAACTTTTTCGTCTCTTTTTTTCAAATTGGGTTTACGCTGCAATAAAAAGAGATGTGTGCAATGAAATGAAACAATATATTTATATATAACAGCCACGTTTAAAGTATCACACAATCGTTGGTTTAGACGCTTGCAAGCATAGACATAACATTATAAATTAATTTTCTTAATATTTTTCTTGATCCGCAATACCTTTCATATTCACATAATAACTCAATCATTGTATTAATACTACGTCATAATACTTTTTATAGTCATAAATATCGTGTTATCGTACAATAATATACCTATAACCTTTCGCATTAAGATTCGATTAAGACCAAATGCTTTCGTGTTCAATTACTACCGAGCTTTTTGGTGTAGGGTTTTATCCTACATAATAGTAATTAAAGATGAATAAATAGATAACTAAATAAAATTTAAAAGTTTGGTCCCCGTGGCAGTGTACCTTTAACGCTGGCAGCATTTCCTTGCTGTATTGTGATACTTATTCTTTGACCGAGCACAGCACCAGTTCTGTGTCAGCGGTACTGTCAACCTGACCAAGTTAAATCTTAAATTAGCACCTGTGCACTTGAACCGCGCGGCTAGAGTCTGCAATCCACAAGGAACAAAATCAAAATTTAAGTTTTCCCGTTAAAAATATCTAAACATATCCCTTGCAGCTTGCAGAGTTTAATGAGATGTTTACAAACTATACAATAATATAAAATAGATTCCTCTACGTTTAATATGGCAAAAAAGGCTGACACGAAAATTTTCCCAGGATTCAATGGCCCGAGAATTGTCGAAGCGCCATGATGACGTCATGGCGTCATGGCATAGTCATATTAATTGATAATTTCTACTAAGTGCTTTGTCTTGTTAACTCTCCTACACTTTCGTCAATAATTTATGAATGTACAGTACATCATATATAAATATATTACTAGCAGACCGGCCAAGCGTTGCTGTGGCTAAGGTTTTAGTTATATTACACAGTAGTAACCTATTCAAGGGAAACGGTAGGAGAACACCACTCATGGGGACCACCATGCTTTATTGGTGGTAATGCCATTAAATTGTAGTGTATGTGAAACGTTGGTACTTTCAACACAGCGCCATCTGTTAGAATTGTTACTAAGATAAACAAATATTTTGCAATAAAATAATATTGCGGGTATAAATTGAGATGTAAGTAAGTTAAATCAAACTGCACACGGTGTGCAAATTTGAATGAAATCGGTTCGGTAGTTTAGGAGCCCATAGCGGACAAACAACGTGACACGTAATTTATATATTATATTAAGATTAGGAAAGACTGCAAAAGATTTATTTATCAAGTATTCAAGTGTCTTATGTTATTTTCTAAAGCTTTACATATCCACGTAATCCATCTTAAATTACACAAAAGAATGACGTTAACATTGTGAATAAAGAATAACCTAGAAATACTGGAAAATACCAAACCCTGAACATAATCCTTCCAGTAATCTCGTGAGAGCTAGGCCATTTTGTCATTACTTATAAATTTAATATCTCATACATCTTGGTCGTTGGCTTAGTATTCATCACATATCTTTAATTAGTGGACTAATTCTACTAAATAATAATAAAAAATATGTATGTTTCTTTACAATGAACTGATTAAAAATATATGAATAAGACACGCAAGGACCTTATAATTAGGATTTTAAAGGTGCGTATTATATCTATCTAGTAGTGTATTTTAGGTAACTCTAGGCAATTCTAGAAAAATATCATATATTTTGTTCTCAAAAAAAATTGCAAGATGAAAGCAAGCAAAATACCTACTATCTCATATACTTTTCCAAATTCATGATAAAAACCTTTTAAAAGTTTGGGTCGCAGATATCAGAATTTATTTCATGATCATTTTTTTTAATAGACTTACCTTACTTAGCCTTCTGTGCCTGACACACGACGTCCATTTTGGGTCTAAGGCATGCCGATAGAGCGAGTGTTCAATGTTCATAGAAAGAAAGTCCATTCGTGGACAGCCGAGAATTGAAACTACGACCTCAGAGATAACAGTCCTTGACACAACTAGGCCAACTCTGCAAATTCATTATAATATTAATAATAATAACACCTTTTCAAAGTATACAAAAAGCATAGCAATTAGAGTATTGAAGTGAAAACATCATCAACAAACTTCGTTATATTTAAACCTTTTCCAAACTAAATTTTCATCCACAAAGCCATCACAAGATTTCCTTAACTCGGCAATTACTTCTATAAAATGTGGCTTTAGAGTTTGTTTTATTCTTTTTTTATGTTAAGAGTCATTCTGTTGTAGAAGACTCCTTAAATTTAAATAGCAGATTTCTCGACTCGCTCGACTTAGCCCTGACCTATTATGTAACGACGTCATTATATTATATTTACTACTTGCTGCATCATTTTCTTTAGCCTTAACAATTTACGTAAAAATACTGATAGTTAGAAGTTTAAAGAGTGTCATCTATTTTTATCCGACTCCAAAAACCCGACGCAAAATCGATACACTATGTTTTATATTGAATGTTGAAGATGCTTGTTATATTTTTGATATTATCCACAAAGGTTGATTGATACGTTATTTATGAAGAGATATTCATTTATATTCTTAATTAGTTATTAGTAATCTTACAGCTACACATACATATTATAAAAAAGAAAACACTTAGACAATATACAAAGCCAAAACAGATTACATTATATAACAAAATATACGAAACACAAAACCTAAGTCATACATAGATAGATTTAATAAATGTACAACTTAATATTTTAATTCAAAAGAAAATGTTAATACTGCTATATAAAGTCAAAATCACCCCACATCCTAAAATATTTCCACCTACCCTCTTTGGTAAGGTGGAAAATGTAAATCTTCATAAATTGTATTGTAGTTAGCTAAAACCTGAAACATTGGTTTCGCTTTATTACTCTGTCTATGGATGAAAACATACACTTACATAATATACAAAATATATTAAATGGTCATAGCAAACAGAAAATGTAACAGCAAGACCCGGCGGGAAGCTAAATACGACCTTCAAACAACGTCGGAGGCTGAGACGCATCAAAAATTTATAGAATTTGTATAGTCTTGACTGTCCTACACTAATCAATAAAAAAAGGAAAACTTAATTACTTCAACAATAAAAACTCATTATAAACTATGGCAAGAAACTATTTTCG
This sequence comes from Pieris napi, assembly GCF_905475465.1. Taxonomy (NCBI): domain Eukaryota; kingdom Metazoa; phylum Arthropoda; class Insecta; order Lepidoptera; family Pieridae; genus Pieris; species Pieris napi. The sequence continues at coordinate 3,190,595 of NC_062235.1, read as the reverse complement.
TTAGCATTTTTAAAATAATTCGTAACGTAACGTAAAATATGTAATGTACCGAAATTACACATTACACACTTTAAATGTTATCCCTTTTTTTTCTTTCCATAATTTTTGGTATTTTTCTTTTTGATTATTATTATTTTGTATTAGTAATAAATATTATGACTATGTCTAAACCACAACCTAATTGGCTGCAGTAGAAATGTCATTTTTTTTCATACAAGTAAATCCGTGTGGCACTTGTAAAAAATTGTATGACCGCAATTACAACACTTTATCGCACAGCTACTACTTTGTATTGTCGAAATGTTTGTAATTCAAAAATAGTCTCCATTGATACGAATAGATTCTTCTAATGATATGTAATTTGAATATGGAATCTAACGAAATTGTTACCTGCAGGAAAGAATGCACTTAGAATGCTTTTAGGGTCATGTTAATTTTGTTTTTTTTTACTTTTTAATTAAGAGATATTATCATAATAATCGAAATTCCGCTACCAAGGTGGTCTAAAAACAACAAAACTTTCCAAGAACGAAATGTGTCAGCGGGACTTTTTGAACGAATATGTCAATAGTTGCGTCATGATGCAAACGTTTTGTAACTGGTGAACCCCCTTAACGTTTAAAATACTTGTCAATGTTAACGGAAGTTTCTTTTGAAGTGAAACTTCTTTATCGGGGTTGGAAAAAAATTTTGTGTAACATTTTTTCGTTACGCGTCACATTTTTCCGTTACGCGCTATCTTTTGAAGTGAAACTTCTTTATCGACGTATGGGAGAAATTTTGTAGCAGGTTACGCGCCATGTTGCTTTTTGAAGTCAAACTTCTTTATCGGCGTTGGAAAAAAATTTACACACATTTGTCACATTTTTCGGTTACGCGCCATCTTTTTCTTGTCCCTACCACGGTTGATCCGAAGAGATTCGAAGCCATTAGTAACAAAAATATATAATAACGATAACAATGATAGTAATTCTAATAATTCTATTACAATTAATGAAATTCTGTAATAATCTTAGTACTACATAGTAGTACAGTAATAAGTTAAAATGAAATAATTGTATTTGTATTCATGTCTATGATAATAAAAGCCTTTTGCTAAACTTTATCTAATTTAACTTTATTTAACCAATTTCTGTAAAGTTGCATATAGTAGATCATTTTTCGAAAAATAAGGTCATAAAGAAGTTTCACTTCTTACGTGTGTACACCTAGTACACGCACACATTTTTATTTTAAGATTTTATGGCCTGGTAAATTACCGAGGTTTAAAAGTTTCATTTAAATTCACGTTAGCCAGAGACAATCATAAAAATATCATCTTCATATAGATTATATCAACCGTGAAGTGTCTATAATCTTTTAATGGACACGTATACTCTGTGCAGTTTTACAATGCAAAAATGTTAGCTTAATTTCTACTTATTTATTACATACTTAAGTACTTTTTTTTCAATTTCTCTCAATTTAATTTATTAAAAAAGATGGGTTTTAATTAAATCGCTATAAGACCAATTTAGTTTATATGTACAAGGGAGTTAGTGGTTGAAATAAAAATAAAATATTTTTATTATGGAATATAAGGTTACAGGTATCACTTATTCCACGTCATTATTTTTTTTTTTAATATAATAGGGGGGCAAACGAGCTTGCGGGATGACTAAAAAGGGCAGTCTTCGCAGCCCATAGACACCCATTTTTAGTGAGTGCGTTGCCGGCCTTTGTATCGGCAAAGATGACAGAGGGTGTAGGCCGAGAGAAAAAGCCGCCGTAAAAACTACGGCGGTTGCCAGTTACCGTCACAACTTTTTTTTAAAATTATTATGTTTAGAAATTGCGCGAATGGACTGGAAACTCTCCCGATTTTAAACGATATTTTGCCAGAAGACAAGTGCGTTACTGGTCTGTTAAAAATTGGTACACTCTTTTTTTGAATGATTCTAAGGGAATTAGCCCACAAATACTTCATTGAGTAGCTGGTTATTTGGCGAAAAATGTTCTCCTACGTAATAATATAACATAGAAATGTTCTAATACTACATTGATAATAATACTATTTTACGATGGCCCCAATACTAGTTTCATCTTTTCAGTCACACCCTTCATTTCTAGGCATCTATTTCTGTCCTTTCAGATGTTCGTTTTATCCAGGATTCAGCGCTATAATTTAGTTATTAGTTTCATTGTGAATACCTAAACCTGAGGGCTGAGTATTCGACCTGTACTAAAGTCCATTTCTTTAATTAATAATTAATATTTCAATTGCAACGCTGGAAAGTTAAGAGTCAATTGACACACTGATCTTATAATTAACAAGATTCAAGTACTCTCCAGCGCCGGCTCTGAATGCAAAGCTAGATTTTTTTAATCTGTTGGTTAATTAATTAGATCGATAAAAATACTGGGTCGTATAAATACTTATAATTAATTTTAGTGCATGAGTATGACGTATACTGCCACGGCAATAAACTGAATAGGCTTTTATTAATTATTATCGTCATCTAAGACTGTTGTTGTTGAGAGCAGTGTTGTCCTGGTGGCTTCAGCGTGCGACTCTCATCCTTGAGGTCGTAGGTTCGATCACCGGCTGTGCACCAATAGAATTTCTTTCTATGTGCGCATTTAACATTCGCTCAAACGGTGAAAGAAAACATCGTGAGGAAACCAGCTAGATCCAAAAAGTCGACGGCGTGTGTCAGGCACAGGAGGCTGATCACCTACTTGCATATTAGATTGACAAATGATCATAAACAGATACAGAAATCTGAGGCCTAGACCTAAAAAAAGGTTGTAGCGTCATTGATTTTAACATTGTTGCACTATAGTAGCAATCTTAAATAATACTTACCACAGAAGTTGAATCTAAACCATGCTCGAAACCGCTTAAGCTCACGCAAATTCATCAAAATTTAATTACAAACACACGCGCCAAAATATTTGTCTATGGGCCCTATCGCCAACCTTGTCTCTTTCAAATTTAGTAAGGATAAATAATAAAGACTATGCGATATTGCTAGAATCATAAAATATAAAGTTTTTAGTCTAGTAGAAGTGTCGTTCTTAACTTTTTTATTGAAATTGAAATATGCGACCTTTTGGGAGTTTTAATTTCGAAATAAATAATTATACTACTTTTCCGTTTATCCTTTTTTCAATATACCTATTAGTAAGATAATTACCTGTTGAAATAAAACTTTCAAAATAACGTAACGTTCACTGGTTTTCTAAAAATGATCACATCTACGAACAGTAGAGTTTTACAACCAATACTTCGACGGCCGTTATACGGAAAATTGCAAATACTTGAGGTTAATTTTGACATAATAAACTGCTCCCTAACTTCCTTTATAATAATTTCTATTATTATTAAGTTCGTAAACGTATATATACAATATACATATATATTTTTCAATAAAATATACCATAATTCTTCAGACGTTCATATAGACACTGGCAAACCCTACGCTAACATTGACCATGAATCCGAGATCTAAAGTGACAGAGCGCATGCCAAACTGTTCGGGAGGATACAGTGCAAGCGAGCAGTACTTCGCCGTCTATCAATGCGAGCTGACATGCTCCAAACATCTTAACCGACGCGAGTGAACTCCAGTATCAAAATGACCCGAGGATTTCGAAATGGCGTTCGTAATTTTTTTTAGGGGTTCTGTGTTGTCAGTGTCTAACATGTGTTGAATTGTGGTAATTAATTTTGTTGTTGTCGCTTTTTTGTGTTAAATAAATATTTCATTAACTTGGGGCATTGCGGTTATAATTCGAATAAATACGTGACGTTTCAGCGAAAATATATTTCGTGCATATTTCTCATTACATTAATCGCGAGTAGGATAAAATAGGTATTAACAAATTCGTTAAGGTGTAAAGTTAGGCGTCGTTCGCTCGATAACAATTAGAATTTTAACGAAACTTCCGCGCATAGTTGGAATATATAAGCTAAGCGAAGATCAATTGGTCTAATCCAACAAATATATTGTGACATTCAAGAAATATTATTTACAATGGCGGTCACGTGGTGCCAAGATCGTGACAATTAATTCATGTTTATTAAACAAATTAACTGTATGAGTGTAATATTGGATACTCACTAATTGTATGCGACGGCTCATATGTCATCTACGCTTATAAAAAATGAATCGGTTTATTTTTCACAAAGAAGTTTTTATTGAATTATATTATTCTTCATTATGACGTTCGCTTGTTTAAAATGGGTTAACTGTCGGTTAATGATATCAAGAGATAACTAAATTTTAAAATTTAACGATTACTTTAATTCAATTTAATAAATTGAATATTGCGCGTTGAATCTGGAGCGATTGTATTTTGGGTCAGTACGAATGTTAGTGGTTTATAAGAATGTTATGCTTAAATCGGGAATTTCGCACAACATAATAAACTGTTTAATATTATTACAATACTTGCAGTCTTAAACAGAAATTTTAGAAAAAATATTTTTAGCTACTCTAATTGCGATTATTATACCTATGTCCTGTACTGTTAGTTACTATAGCTTTAAACAGGCCGTGATAAAAAAGTCATAAAATAAATATGCTATATCTACCACTATATTCACGGAATTCAATATAGTATTATTAATATAGTAATATTAATGATAATATCTGCAAGCCCCAAAATTTCATACAACTGCAACGGGCATCGGAACTGATAGATTTTTTATTCTCTCTTGATCTATCGTGTGTTACAGTTTTGAAACACTATAATGTACCACTCCCATGCCTAATACTGGTAAAGGCTAAAAAATTTTTTGTTCTATTCTATCTTATACGGAGTAAAATCCAGCTTATATGAATCTTGAAAAATACCTAGCGATTAAAAGGAAAGGCGGAAATTTGCCAGTTCTTCTTTTCCGTTCTTCGCCCTCAATTTAAGAATTAGCACTGTAATGCTAATGGTAGAGGCTAAATATTTTTTTGTTCTATTCTATCTTATATGGAGTAAAATCCAGCTTATATGAATCTTGAAAAATACCTAGCGATTAAAAGGAAAGGCGGAAATTTGCCAGTTCTTCTTTTCCGTTCTTCGCCCTTAAATTTAAGAATTAGCACTGTTATGCTAATGGTAGAGGCTAAATATTTTTTGTTCTATTCTATCTTATATGAAGTAAAATCCAGCTTATATGAATCTTGAAAAATACCTAGTGATTAAAAGTAGAGGCGGAAATTTGCCAGTTCTTCTTGTCCTTCTTTCGCCCTCTTTTTAAGAACTAGCACTGTAAATGCTATGTTTTTTGACGTTAGTGCTAAAGTTACCTTAATTAATTATAAACATTTTGACTTTTCTATACTCCGTTTATATAAAAATTCCATTACATACATAGTTGTATATTGTGTCTTTGTATATAGACGTATAACGGGTGCAGTTATACGTCGTTGTATATAACTTTTATTTTATTGGGGTTTGGAGCTGTCAAACGAAGCACTTATGAGCCCAATAGTTTGTGGCCTGGCATTATAATTGGAAAACGCAAATTCGCCGCAATTGATTTTATTGTGCTTTCGCAGTTTGATTTAATTTGTAAAACGTAGCATTTTTATTGTGATCGCTTTTCACAGGTTATAAACAATATCAATGAGAAGAATAAAGTATCTATTCTCTATGTCATATTAATAAACAAGCTATTCTAGAAACTAACTATAATTGCCAATAACTTTTTCCATTACATTATTTTAACAAAAGAAAAATTTTGCTCTGAGATAATCTTAGTTTAGTAGAACATTTTATATTTATAGTTCAGAAGATTAGCGTGAATATACCTACAGACAAACAAATTAAAATACACTGTATTTATACAATGTTTGTGTATGTATGTTGTTTTTCAAATCGTAGCCCTTACGAGCGGTTTTTAGAAATGGAAACTGGGTATTACTCAATTATCCTGATAAGGCTGATTATACAATAAATTATCAGTATTAGAAATCTCGATTGTGTAATAATGTTATTACGTATTATATTAAAACAGTGTTTGTCCAGTGATTGAGCGCGATTTTTAATCCTGTTTTTTTTTTAATCATATGAATAATTTTATTAGAATATATGACAGAAGAGCATGATTAGAAAAATGATTATAAACATAGAAATTTACATATAAACACTTCGCGAAATAATTACAAAATAAATTACGTAAGCACTCAGAATATAATTTACATAAGTTAAATATTTAATTAACCAACAATACTGTTACAAAAACCTTTATAGCTGCACTAGTGTTTCGTGCATTAATAATATTTAAAAACTTGGTTTAAAACGCGCTAATACCACTTAAGTATATTAATACTAACTGTGCTAACGAAAAAAATGGTTTGCCAACGGGTATTTCAAGGAAATCTTAGAAACAAAAAAAAAACAACAATAAATCTAATTGCACACTCTGTAGCAGACAAAACATGCTTTATACTTAATAATTACTAACAGAATACTTAAAAATATTAATATATTTAACAAAGAGAGCAGTGTCGGCCTAGTGGTTTCAGCGTGCGACTCTCATACCTGAGGTCGTAGGTTCGATCCCCGGCCGTGCACCAATGGACTATCTTTCTATGTGCGCATTTAACATTTGCTCGAACGGTTCACTTTTACTTATCCTATCACGCAAACTTACACCACGCATACTTCTTAACACTCTCATTTCCACGGCATTTATTCTACTTCATTCTTTCTCTACCACACTCAAGTTTCACTCCCGTATTTTATCGTCGGGATAAGCACTCCCCAATGTACGGCCAGTCGAGCCCCGCTTGAGATTTCTTGGCTACACATAGAGGAATGAAACGCTCCATTTACTCTATTCCCAGCATTCACTCTCATTTTATATAATATATGTACTAGCTGACCCGGCAAACGTTGTTGTGCCATGTATATTACTTCTAGGAAAAAAAATTTTAGTTCAATAAAATAACTATCTATTATGTACTATAAAAAATAGGAGTTGATCTTAGAGGAGTGAAAATTAGGGATAGCATGTATTTTTGTATGCTGTATCATAAAATAATAAAAACAAAAAAAATTGTCTAAACATAAAAAATTTTTTTGGGGTGGACAGCCCTTATCACTTAGGGGGTTGAAAGATAGATAGTAGCCAATTCTTAGACTTACTAAATATGCATAGAATATTTCATAAGAATCGGTCGAGCCGTTTCCGAGGAGTATGGGAATTTTATATTTATAGAGATGTATAGAATATAGATACATATACTTGATATGATAGATGTCTATAATACCAGGTATATCCTTTAAGGTCTCTGCAGTTAGGCTATGCAATTCACTTCCCATCCCTATTCGCTTAGCTTCTCTATCTTCCTTTAAATTTCTACTGTACAAACATTACATGTCCACATCGTATATAACTTATTATAGATATACTATATTAGACTATATAGGTCTTACAAATGGTAGTGCAAGTCAACCTCCAAAACCGTTACATCGTAATTTTATGATGTCGATTTTTATAATTTGCTCTGGCTGAATGCGCCTAGTGAATAGAAGTGAACTAGTTTTTGTATTACGACAAAACCTCACCTTGGCAATGAATTCTGGGATAAGCGAAAAAACGAGATGTTGCCTTTATTTTTCTGTTGGCACGGAAATACTAAACTAATTGCTGCAATAAAATTATGAATGAGTTTTTAAAATCAACATTGAATCACGCAAAGCTTTTTGTTAATGTTTTGCGAGTTCATTACATTAATTAATTACCAGGTTTTGAATTTTTTTATCTAAACAGTGACTTCCGTCCGCTATTCAGATAAAATATTCTAAATAATTTATCGTTGGATTTCGTTTAATTGAGTTAATAATGAATATTTATAATATGAGCGAAAATTTCCAGCGGCGTATTGTTGGATCAACAGTTCTCCCATGAGTTTATATATCAACTACCAACATATGCGTATGAAAATCTTGGTTACGTGCAAAACACAAAATTTCTCACAAATATTTATACAGATGCTGCGATTGCGACTAGTTCGTACTCGTGAAGCATACTGTGTCCGGGCCATTTCCTTTAGTTCTTAATTCCCAATTCAATGTCTTCAAGCATATTGGTTTGCTTCGTGTAGAATGTGTAATTCCTCATTAGCCCCGATGTTTGTTTCTGTTCATTGATCGTTTTTAATTCTATGTTAGAGCCTTCTAGTTAGCAAAGTATTGATTGCGCAGAAATAAAAATTGGTGCAGGCTTAAACACGGCCGCGACCTCAGGGTTTGAGTTCGCTGTCAGCTAGCATTGACAATAAAACACCAAACACTTTATAAATTATTATTTATAAGTGCTTGAGCCCTTAGTTATGGCCTTGATGTTGTTCTATATGCTATCACGGTCATGTTCTCTAAAACGTCATCTGTAAAAACTCAATATATACAATGTATTTACGTGTTAACATTTTATGGTGTAAGGATAAATTAAAACAACTATTCTTAGTTAGTGCTTTGTATTCGTGCGAGCGTGTTGTGTATCGATCAAATGAAGTATTTATAGTGACTATGAGATTTAAGCAAAAATCTGTGATGATTCGAACGTTTTTAAGGTTTAAGAAAAATGTGGCGCAGACAGAGGAATACAATTTAAGTGAGTTCTTGCTCGTCGACGCTTAGTTTAGAAAGCTGGTCATATAAATGGTTTTGTTAAGGAGAGTTGAGCGATTTTTTGCTGCATTTTTCATAGTTTCTTGTGGTTTTATAAACACAGATGTGTTGCTCGGCTATTGTAGTCACACGTGCGTTCTAAAGTAGGTCTGTTATTTAACTATCAAATATGTAAAAATAAATTACTCTATTAACATTGGAACAAGTTACAAATTTGTCACAATTAAATGTTTTATGATAAAACCAGACATACTATAGATAATAAATGACGTGTTATTTTTTACTAATTCGTGAAAATCAGTAATTTTATATACATATATACTATACATTTTAAGGTAACTTGTTTACTTTAAATTTCTTTGCTTTATTCATTTGTTTTCTAATAAATGTATATACGCCATATTATATGTAATGGATATAAAAATAAACCCGGATTCAAAGAAATTTATGAAAAAATTCTTACGCTAACTTCATTCATTTTAAACAAGATATCGGGACAAAAACAACATCGAATTAGGAACCATCTGGTGTAACAAAAAATATTCCAAAATCTCAAATGTTCGTCCTATATTTCTTTTGCTTAATAATTAAACGGTCTAACAAATACCTGAAGAGCTATAATTTTGCTATATAATAAGTATTTACAAATTAGATATGTTTTTAACTACATACTTAGGTAACCGCAAATATATAATACATGTACCTAGCTCTTTAGAAATAAAAAAAACTAATTAAAGAATATAAATGTATTCTCTTGTTAAACCCCAAGACACAAGAACCAAAGATTTGGTATCTTTGCTCGTTTAGTCTATACTACTATGTCGTGCGCGAATCTCAGTAATCTATAATAGATCACTGAGATTCACGCACGGCATAGTGGTATTTGCAAATACGGCAGAAGATTTACGAAAATGCTCATAGAACTGAATACAGCTAGCAAAGAAGTTGGACTCTTAATGAACATCCAAAAAACTAGAGCCGTGACCAATGGTAGGAATGACAGAGTAATAAAAATTGATGGCAACACAATAGATTATGCATCAGAATATCTTTATTTAGGTCAACTGATATCCAACCATGATTCAACTATAAAGGAAATAGACAGAAGAATTGGAAATGCATGGAAGAGATATTGGTCCCTAAAAGAAGTTATGAAAAATAGTCAAACAAGCTTGCACATCAAGAGAAAACTTTTCAACATATGCATCCTACCAATTCTTACATACGGCTGTCAAACATGGGCACTTACCAAAGCACAATGTGAAAGATTAAGCGTAACCCAGAGAGCCATGGAAAGAATCATAATAAAGAAAAGAAGAATTGACAAAATAAGTAACAAGAACTTAAGAGATAAAACAGGGTTTGCTGACGTTGTGTTGGGCTGGACATACCATAAGAGGAGCAGATAAATGGAGCAAAATTGTAACACTATGGCAGCCAAGAGGCCATAAAAGAAACAGAGGTAGGCAATTTAAAAGGTGGGCGAAGGAATCATGGAAATCGCTGGAAAGACTAAGACCTGGACGAGATTGGTATACAATAAGGAAAAATGGAGGAGAATGGGGGAGGCCCATGCCCGTAGGCACACAGAATCAGTTATCGTAGATTAAGAAAAACAATAGTTATAATGTATATATTTTGTATTTCTGATATAAGGCTATAAATAAATAAATAAAATTATAGATTACTACAATTGGGATAGATAACTCGTAATTAGAAAATATATTACTGTATGCGACTACGGAGTTCAGCGTATTCGTTTCAATTCAGAACTAATGTCCTTGACGACGCAAACATCGTCCCATACATAGAATGCAACAAAGCGCAAGTGGTTGGGCGGGCGACCTAAGGTACATAAGGAACTCACAAGGAACCTAGTGGCAAGAGAAAACCTCGCCAAAATGCTTGCGGGGGCCTAAGTCAAATAAGGGGCTGTACACCGTACAGCCATTATTAATGATGTTGGCTTTATTAATATCTTTCACCGATGGACAGTATTGTACAATAAATGATACATGAAAACGTGAACATTTACTATGCGATACGCTATTTACTTGCGTTAATGACTAAATTATTATGAATACTAAATTATCATAATATTAGTATAGTTCCCTGTAAAATCATTGTAAGAGGAATGACCTGTTTTTTACGTTATATCTGTAACTGTGTTCCTGCACCTAAATATACAAATAGATATAAAATGGTCGGGCAAGATTTTGCGTAGAATGTGATTTGATATTTCTATCAATTCATCCATACCTACCAACATGCTGATCTATTTATCTTATAAACCTTTAATTGTTAAGTCGTGAACTGCGAGCGAAATCTTCAAGCAAACCGTGATGAGGAATAAAAAATGAAGTTCGATTAATTTATTTTTTAATTTTATATTCTCATAAATTCTGGATATTAAAATCTCCGGCCACGGACAAAGAGATGTTTATTAAGGAGACAGTGGCCTGTAATTGTCTCTATCATTATTATGAGATTAATTATGTTGAGTCTTAGAAGCCGCTTTGCCACTAGTAGCAATGCAACTTCTGGTAGTGCAATTTTGGACCGTCAGCAAACTCGTTTTTCGACCATCGGTGATGTTGGAGTTCTGTGGTGTGTACAATTACGAGATAGTTCTTACATTTCTCGCAAAATTATGAACTAAAAGTTAAATTATATTCAGAGTTACAGTTATTAGAAAAGTAAAAAGAAAAATAATAAACTGGCCGAGCTCCTTTAGCTAAACCAACTTATACATATCCATTGTATTCTTGTTTGCAATTTATATAAATAAAAAATATATTTTCGTTAAATTAAATAAAAAATTGCGAGTTTATAGGATATAATTTTTTAAAGATTTTTTGTATTAGCGGTTTTGTGGCATTATGTCAATGTTTAAAGCTCGATTTCTCAAAACCCTGTTGGTGTCGGGCGTATCTGTCAGGAAGTACACTTACCAGTGTATAACGTGCAATAAATTGCGGGATGGCTAGTCTCAATAGTAATGAGCTATGGCCTAATCGGTTTCCAGATGGATTGCGTCTTCCAGGTCTTCAATCTCTTATATAACTTATTTGATTTTTTTATATAAGGTACTAACGGGCAGGATGATGTTTAGTGATACCGCCGGACACTTAATGCCAGAGGGCTCGCGAGTGCGTTGCCGGTTTTAGGAACTGGTACGCTTTTTTCTTGAAGCACCCTAACCCTAACCTCGTCAGCTGGTCAGGTCGTGCGCGGCAAAAACTGCCTCAGCTGTGGCACGACGGACGTCAAGGTCATACGGGTGGTATTTCATATTCTGCCTCAACGTCCTTAATGAAACTCAGCTGCAAATATTATTCCGAACAAAAGATATAAATATTAGATTCCTGTACAATATACTTATTGTAGTGTTGAACTTTAAGCAAACAAAACGTTTTTCTAATAATTAGCTTTGATTAGACACAGTCATTTAATTAAAAACAAATAAAGATATTGCGCCAGATCCATTGTGTACTTATATCACAAGGTTAACAATTAAGATATTGACCACTAATTATAATAAGCCACGCGCACACGTGTTACATAAACTATTTAAATACACATGACATAGTTATTATGCATATGTATTATGCATTTATCATTTAGAACCCGGTAATGTCACATAAAGCTGTATGGCATTCGTATTGTCACCCCAAAAAGATATTGTTTTAACCCAAAACATTTGGTCTATACGCCACGGGTTTTAGCCATTGAGCCCCGGAGTGGAAATAATGATTAGCTTAATCAAAATCTACTAGTATATTTCATAATTTCAACCAATACGTCACGCGTCTTATTTGTTAGCCTTCATACTTAAGCTTAATCGATTTTAATATGTTTTATATAGAATGTAATAGTAATAATTATATAATAGTTTACCAGCATATGTATATATTTACCTTATTAATTCATTACGTCTTCGGTTGCCCTCTTAATAAGCGATAACTTAAACAATTATATTTTATTACACTAATTTATTTAATGATAATTAACTTAATGAAGTCACATAATCGAAACGAGTCATTTGAATAAAACTACTAAGTTTATAGCTGTCATGCTTATGCGCATAATTTACAACGACAGATACTATAGACAATTTACAGATAAAAAAGAAAGATTTATTATTTTCCTTCTTGCCGATCGATACATTTGACCATCAAATACACAAATATAACTCAAAGAAAAAAGGCACTTTTTTACCGATATTATTCCAGGATCAATTTAAAATTAAAGTTACGTTTCAGAGTACATTCATTAACAAAATAGTAAGAATAAAAAACACTCGTTTATAAATTAGTGATATGTACATAGGCCGACAACGCACTCGCAAGACCACCGGCGTCGCAAGTGTCTATAGGTTATGCTAGTGAAGTATGTATTCTAAATGATCTCTCTCTCCCATTATTTCATAATAACCTTCCGTCGCTCAACCATCTTAAAATAACGTAGCTAACATTTTATTGGTTTAATAAAACCGAGGAAAGTTCTCGATATAGGAAAATAAATAACACCTAGCAGTTATTTCTGTGTAATGTTCCGCAAGACTCAAGCCTTAATTTTATACAAATGTTATTTTTATATACTCAGAATTTTCCCATTGCATTTTTAACGTTTTCCCTATTGCAGTTTTATAAGTACAATAAATCTAATATATAAAATTCACCGATTCTCATGAAATTTTGTGTGCATATTGAGAATCGGACAACATCTATTTTTCATGCCCCTAACTTTTTTTTAAGTTCAACCCTAATTTTTATTTTTAGATAAAAAAAATTATTTTTATTTTTTTATGATACAGCATTAAAAAATACATACATCCCCTAATTTTCACCCCTCTACGATCAACCCCTATTTTTTATTATAAATGATAAACATGGCAAAACGACGTTTGCCGGATCAGCTAGTGATATATAAGTTTCCTCGTTTCTACTAAAACCGTATAATGCGTCTTTGAGCTCTGCAAAAATGGCTTTCTTCTCTAAAAAAAATATTTACTATTATATTATTACTTCAAACAATCGAAATCTTCAGCTTAATAACATTATCTTAATATATATAAATTACGTGTCACGTTGTTTGTCCGCTATGGACTCTTAAACTACCAAACCGATATCAATCAAATTTGCACACCGTGTGTAGTTTGATCCAACTTAAAAGATAGGATAGGTTACATCTGAATTTATACCCGCAATATTATTTTATTGCAAAATATTTGTTTATTATTTGATAGTCACAATTCTAACATATGGCGCTGTGTTGAAATTACCAACGTTTCACATAAGTTACATATCATGGCATAACCACCAAAAGAGCATGGTGGTTCCCATGACTGGTGTTCTCCTACAGTTCCCCTTGAATAGTTTACTACTATGTAATATAACAAAAATCTTAGCCACAGCAACGCTTGGCCGAGTCTGCTAGTAGATTATAAAAAAAAACTCTGTCTTGACTTTTTGTGTACCCAGCTACGATATCATTCTTTTCATTTAGACGAATAATATTAGTGTTATTCTTAAGAAATTGGAGTAAATGTCAGTTTGTTTAGGACTCATGGTATCGTATTGCAAAATAAATATTCTTCAATTGATGGCAGGTCAATTATGGGTGTTTATGTAGAACATCAACCACAATAAATCTAAATTCAATAAAATTTCATGTATTTGACTAATTCTAGACGAGATTGTAACTTAAGGTACGAATCATAATATATGTACCTAAATTTTTATCGACATTTATATTTTAATTAAAGAAACAGTTATTAACACGTACATAACATAGTAATAATAAATATAAAACTCGATATAGAAAGCCACATAAATATTTTTGAACCATTAAAAAAAATATCGAAATAAATGCAGCCTATGTTATTTATATAGAAGCATTTTGTAGTTTTGAGATTTTATTACACCAACAAATGAAGAAGGTACCTCCCCTAGACATCTATATATATAAAAATGAAACCCGTTTTCCGTTGTCACGACATAACATGAAAACGGCTTGACCGATTTGTCTGATTCTTTTTTTATAATATTCCTTGAAGTACGAGGATGGTTCTTACGGAGAGAAAAATTAAAAAAAACTTGAGTGAAAAAGTCTAAAACCAACACTTTTCTATATTCCCATACAAAATATTCGTAATAATATTTAAAGGCAATTTGAACTTTAATACCATATTATCGTAAAGTTCAAGTGTTAGTGGAGGGGTTCCGGGAAGGTAAATTTTTATTTTTTGACAAAATGTATTTGTTGTATTATCAACTTTCTTTTTTTATCTTACTAGCTAGACCGGTGTCCCGAATAGCAGAATAATTATTTAAAAAAAATAAAGAATCGACTGTTAGGCGGTACGATGTTCGCCAGGCCAGCTAGTGTTTTTTAAACAGTAAAAGTACCTCATTGTAAAATAAATGCCATCAAAACCAAATGTAACACGAGAGCCAAGTTTAAAATGCTACCAAGCCAAAAAAAACGACATTTATTTGGGTGCCAAGTTGTGTGTTCATTCGGGATGTATTACGAGAACACAATTTACTTTAGTCAACTTTGTCTAGATTAAGACAAGTGTGTTAAATATGCTTCCGACAACCCAAATCCTTTCACATATGCAAAAATTCATTGTTTTCAAAACTTGACAGTCGTTCAAATTTTCGTCAAACATTTCGTTACGTTTCGACAATTGTTCAGTTGGTCATTCATTAATTGTTCTGTTGAAATGGAAATTCCATTTTTAGTAGTTTGCTAATTAATTATTTATATATATTTTACGCTAGTGTATAGTATTAATAAAATATATGTTGCGTGGAACTTCGATTCAAATTATTACACTTTTTTACGGTTTTGGTCTAGGAAAAGACAACAATATGTAACTTTACAAATATTGAAGATTGTTTATATTAGTAATCAACACATCTATAAAAAAAGAGAGAGCAGAGTGCAAAAAAAGAAAAGAATCACAACTATAGTAATAATCATAAAAATATTATATACATAATAATATACAAATACCTGCACTACATACATTAAACTGATTTTGCAATGAACTCCCACCTAAAAATTCTGGTTAAACACAGCATGCTTGCTTGCTCCTTCTTTTCTGTGGTAAATTTGTAAGACTATGAATAAAAAGGAGATGTGTTGGCCCAGTGCCTGAATGAATTTTTCCTTTTTAACAGCGCATTTAACACTCGCTTGTGCGGTGAAACAAATGAGACAACATCGTGATGGTACCGGCATTCTTTAGAGCTAAACATCGTCACATGTGTAAGGTATAGAAAGCAGATCACCTACTTGCCTTTAAAAAAAACCAACCAAAAGACCAGACCAAAAAGGTTGCCCCACTGGTTTTGTGTTTTCTTGAAAGTTGGTACTGTGATAAATTACACATTATCACGCTTATCAGCTGACCCTTAGGTCCGATATTAAATCATTAATCTACAAGGAAGTAGTATGTGCATTCTGCGTTAGAGCGTTCCTTGCATTATTTCTCGCATTTATGGGAGCATATACATTTGACTGGAGGAATTATTACATTCAATATTGTGATGATTATTTTCATGGAGTCGAAGACGATATTTACTATGAATGTAAGTATTTAAAAATATATCGTAATTAAGTTTGATGTTTAAACTTCAATTGTATTTGTCATTTCATTTGAATAATTATTTAATAATTGAAATAAATTGAGTTATTTTGAGTTTAAAACATTGATTATGTTAATAAATTTTTATTGTCAAACAATATAGATAGAAAGACTAGTTTCATAATTATTTTTTATTTTTTTATTTCTTGCATTAAGGTTCCAATTTTAAATATAATATTACAATATAATATATCTTTTAAAAAACATTTTTACAATAAGAATAGATTGTCGCCATTAAATTGCTTTGTCATACAAGGATTTTCTTTTGAAAGTAATTATAATTCTACCACATTATTTATGAGAAGATTAGGCTTACGTAATCTTTACGCTGATTTCAACGTTTATACAAATATTATTTACGAGCATCTTTCTATTACATAAGGAATAATATATATTTCTGTAAAGAATTAAAAAAAAATCAGTGTTTCGAAAATTCCATTAACCAACTCACATTTATTGTTATAATTAATTTATATCGGTTCTCAGTATCATCACTTATCGGAATATATAACGTAAGTGCGAAAATAAATCAGTGAATTTTCTCCCGATTCACATTCGCGGGATACTAATTGATTAGGTATGTTAATATTCTTATTATATGACATTATACAATTTATTTTTCATTTGCATGCCTTTTAATATATTGTACCACTTTCTTGGCAAATAAACGATTTAATATTATTATTTAAAACCATTTAGAGCCAACACTGAGTGGAAATATACTATACCTTCTGCTATATGATTAATGGCCTAGTTAATGTATTTAAAAGGAAATATTTCCTCACCGATCACATGTTACGGTCATTACAAGGTGACGTCTAAAGTATGTTATTATAATTCAAGAGTAAAGATATTAATCTAGAAACAATCGAACTTCCTGATTCATGGAAATCAATTATATTTGATTGAGTTTTTAGGGTCACTATGGAACTTCCTGTCTCTATGAGTAGGTCTGTAAACTACCATCTCGTATATTTTATTTGTTATTGTTTGGAAATACAATTACGGCCCCCGGGGAGTCTTATTAAGGCGACGCGGGTGTCGGTCTAGTAGGTGAATTGAAACCTACCCACTAAAATGTAGCCCTATTTGCTCGTTGTGGACGGAAGGCAAGGTAGTTATAAATGTTTAAAGAAATTTTATTTCTCATTACAATTTTTTTATTTACATGAGAAACTTAATAATATACGAACGAGATACGCGACGCCATCACCTATCCCAATTTTTGTCTACTCATTCCTAATATGTATCTTTAATGCCATTTTGAATTGATTAAACACGCTAATATTACGAATTTTAGAGGGAAATTTATTAAATAATTGCACACCCTCATACTTAATAGACTTCTTATAATTTGTGTGCGGCTTCGGCAATCCATTGCGTATCCTTAAACTGACCTTAGAATAGGTGGTTCAGGTACGTCACTTTAGTAAACTTGTTAATGTTTCCACAGTAATTTACATACTTTCCCCTCGTGTAAATTTTACTGGGTTTGTAGAAATGGGCTGAGTCACTTGTCCATTGAATTCCTTCTCCGATTTCTTGCTCACTGCAGACCTTCGTGATTATTTTGTGCTCTCTGCCCTGCTTCACTTTTCGAACTCACACAGCGGTTTTCGCATCGGCGGTCGCTCTCAAATCAGTCGTGAAGCAGTCTTTTTGTGATTTGGCATTCTGAAAAGGTGGGAGCTTGTAGTTTATTGTAGTTTATTTTATTACTGCTCTCGACCCAGTGGCAGAGTACTGCGCTGCTGCTACCATATCTGATGATCGCCATTCACCGTCAGAGTCCGTAGTGCTGAGGTTTTGTGATATCTGGTCGGTCATTTGGGCTGCGTCCCCTTGGTCAATTTCCCTCTATTTCCCCATTGAATTAGCGTTTTGCTAAAATTTAACTCAAAGCTATCTCTAGAAGATAATAAGGTCGCCCATAGCCTTTAAGGACTCTAGAGAAAATACGTAAGACAAGGTATGGTGTAAAAACTATAGCCTGGTCGGAAGGTGAATAATAAAAGTTAGTCCCACGTAGTGTTGGGTCTTTATAAATGTGGTATTGAGAAGTTAGAAGGTAGAGGAATAAAAAAATTACATCTTCTGGTGTTTCCATAGCATAAATGTAGTTTCCCTAATTATTTCTGGTTGTTTTCTTTATTATTTATTATATTATTATGCAGAGAAGTAAAATATATATAGTCCTTTTTTTCATATAATCAATGTGGTATTGTGAAGTTACAAGGTATATGTCGGATGTTATCTACGCATGCGATACATAAACAACTTATAAACTTTGCGTGACAATTAATCCGACATATATAATCTCATATAGTATTGACAGTATTTATGAAAGTAGTGCATGAAGCCGTTTGCCTTTGAATATTTATTAGAGTTGAGGCTTTGGGTCCTTGTAAGTCTGAATATTTGATGGGATATTCGGCAACAATGCCTAACTGTACAATGTCTACAGAAACTATTGTACAACGCCCATTGTAAAGTTTGATCACAGATTATTTGAAACAGTAGGGATGTAACAAATAAACGTAGGACGCTTCGTACATTTTAAGAACTTCCGTCTTGTAGTTGTGAAATACTTGTGTCATTAAGTATTGTAGTTTGTGTGTGTGTTTTAAACAGATTATTTTTGCATCATTTTTGTATGAGATCAGCCTTCTATTTTTTTATATAAAGGGAGGCAAACGGGCAGGAGACTCACCTGATGCTAAGTGATAACCGCCGCCAATAGACACTCACATTGCCAGAAGGATCACAAGTGCGTTGCTGGTCTTTTAAGAATTAGATCTGTGTGTCAGACGTCTCAGACGTAAAGTTTTGCTCTAGAGCAAGCCGGTTTCCTCACCCTGATGATGAGCACTGTACGTGAGAGTGTTAAAAATAAATAAAAGTTACAGGGTGGTGCACAACTGTCGTTCGAACACACGACCTCAGCATTAAAGGTCGCACGCTCAAGCCACTAGGTCAACACTGCTACATAAACTGTTGAATGTAGAATGTCATAAACACATTAAATAAATAAACCATTTTTACATGGATTTAAAAATATCAATGAAGAATGACTACGCATTTGCTTTGATTAAAGAAATGTTCGTCTACAAAGAGTTATTGTGTAGTTTAGCGTCGTTGTAAATACATTAATTATAGAAACAAGGTTAGAAAAAATAAAAAAGCATAAAAGAAAAACACTTTAGAAAAAAACCAGTGTTTTTATATGACGTAATACTGTTCATTTCTAGACTATGTAAAAAAACTAGGATAACAACTGTTTTTTTTGTTAAATTATATACAGGTCAGTCACCGTATTTTATGACGTGGGTCAAAATACAGACCACGAATATTGAGTCACGGTCACTACAAGGTCGAATTACCTTTTCATTACATCCGTTTTATAAACAGATTTTTATGTTAAATTTTATTTATTTTTAGTCGAGAATGTGCGAGATTTTTTTTTATGGTCTGGGGTCCCACGTCATGACAATAATTCCAATGTAATTGTGTTTTGTGCCAACATTCAAAAAAAATAACCTAAAAATATCCTAGTAATGGTGCTCCCCGGTTTCACGCCTAAATCAAATTAAATCAAAATCATTTAAGGTAACACAATGTACACTTATGAACGTCAAAAAAAGAAATACATATTAAATGCTTCTAATTTTACATTTACTGCCAGTTCTCAAGGGTGTAGAATGGAAGAGAAGAACTGGCAATAATCCCGAACTGAAATAAATTTAGTCACGTGTCGTGTATGTGCGTGAAGAGTTCTTCGAGAACCCACTATGGGTCAATAATAATGAAAATAGACCGAATTTTCTATCATTCTCTCAATTTTAATATTATTTTACACTATTATTATTGGGGTTCAGTTAAGTACACAGGCGCTAATTAAAGATTTAAGTTTAGGTAGATAGTACCGGTGACCCCAGAGCTGGTGCTTTCCTCGCTTAACGAATAAGTATCACAATACAGCGAGGAAATGCTGGCATACACTGCTACAGGGACCAAACACTTAACATTTATTTTAGCTTTCTATTTATCCATTTTTAATTAGTACTATTTTACTTTAACATTAATTTAGGCCCGTTTTATTTTTTTACACTCATGTTTTATCTCACAATGAATTACCTTGTTTCACTTAAATTGCTTCTCTTAATAATAATTAGTCTAAATTCCAACAAAGTCGTACTTATAAAACAGGTTAAGTTAAGGTCGTTTCCGGATTTCCGTTATGTGAAATATAGTTACTATATAATACCTGTTCACTTAGGTATATTTAAATTTTTATCCTGTTATGAATTAAGATTGTTACAATAATTTTAAAAGGAGTAGCTACAAGTGACTCGTAGTTGGCAGCGTGCGACTGTCATCCTTGGGGTCGTAGGTTCGATCCCTGGCTGTGCACCAATGGACTTTCTGTCTATGTGCGCATTTAACTAGGAAAACATTGTGAAGGAACCGGCTTACCTTAGACTTAAAAATTCGACAGTGTGTTTCAGGCATAGAAGGTTATCACTTACTTGCCTATTTGAAATGATCACGGAACATACAGAAATCTGAGGCCCAGACTTGAATGGTTGTAGGTCATTGGTATACATAGATAAAAAGTGATATTTGCGTCGTTAGAAATCTTTTTTATTTCTTTTGATAGCCACATAGAGAAGCGACCCCCCCCCCCATCCTTGATGTGCGTTCGAATTACGGATCTACACCAATGGAATTTTCTTTCTGTATGCCCAATAAGCACTTGCCCCAACGTTATAGGCAAACATCGTGAGGAAATCAGAAAAATATCAATGACATGTGTCAGACACAGAAGGCTGATCACCTACTTTTCTATAAATCAAAAATGATCGTTGGTCGTATTCCGCATTCTGAGTTCTCTGTTTCATATAGAGTTTTAACGGTACCGGATTATTACTAACCACATAGTCAAAGGAACACACACACAAACGAAAGACAAATCTCATCTGAACTGAACTGAAGGCTTGCTACTGCGTTGCCCTTTTAAACATAGTTTATTTATAACTTCTAAAACAACGTAATGCATAAAATTATACAAGAAAATATGACATTACATAGTATAGAAAATATGACAAATTTTACACACCTACACAGCAATTAAATTGGAACATAAGCAAGCTAGCAAGGGAAAAAATTAAAACAAGCTAAAAAACAACAAGCTACAAAAAAAACTAAATAAAGTAAAAATAACTAAAACTAAATGCTAACTTAAACGTCATTAAGAGCATAAAAAACAAAGTGACGGTAAGTTGGAAGCTTGTTGTAAAATATATTATTATTTTCATCAATGTTAGTAATTAAGTTGTAATAATAGTTTTTTGGAGACCCTTTATGGACCTAAGACGTATGTTTGACTTTGACGCGCGGCAAATGTGTTCTAAAATAACTCCGTTATCATACGATATGGTCCACCCATTTCCCGTAGTAACTAGTCTAATGTAAATTTTCATTTTCGAAATTCAAATACACTGTTACTATGCGACAACAATTTTGCCGATCACAAAGCAGAACGGCACAGGCGTTGAATGGCCAAAAATGACGTGTGTAACTAATTCAATACAAAAATATAACACGTATTGAAGTACAAGACGACTCTTTCAATGAATTTGAAATTGTAACTAATCAGTAAATATTCATCTTTTACAAGAATGTAATATGTAATTTATGTATAAGCTAAAATATGCCTTAAAACTTGGGGCATAAAGTTGTATTTCCCTTATAATAGGAACTTTTGGGATTTAAGGTGTTTTTAATATAAACAAATGCATACCGATAGGGTAGCCAGCAGTACAGGGTATTTTCTGAAAAAAGGCCTATTGCTATCCAAATATATATTTTTTTTCAACTTTTGTCTCCTTATTACAGCATAAATTTACAGTAATTGTCGTACTCAAATGTGTAATAAAATTGATTTATATTTTATATATAATAGGAAAACTGAGTCATTACTTTTAATTTATTGGTAAAGTAAAAATTTTAATAAATTTACATACAATCGAAATTTAACTATCTTAAATCAGTCATTAACTTCATTTATTTTTTCTTCCCACATTGCACTATTTTATAAAACATATTATATAGGATTACCTTAATAACAACATATCTTCATATACCTGTTAAATTTCATTTCCTTATTTTTTTCTACTTTTACAGTAACTTAATACTAATACCGTAACCTGTAACCGAACTACCGTTTGCCGATAATTAATCAATAGATAGTAAAATTGTTAGTATATTAGTTAAACTCTAGTTTATAGTCAAAATGTGTTTTTTAGTCATAAGTAAATTAATCTTAGGCACACGAAACTACTCTGTGTAAAACTTGTTAACAACAATAAAGGCTTTATTTATTTTATTTATTTATTTAATACTAATACAATAGAAAACTTATTAATATAAAAATTAAACTAAAAACATAATAAAAACAAAACAAAAACAACAACTATTACTACATTATTACAAGTAAGTTATATAGTATAGGTTTTTATCACGACATATATCGTTACTTTTGAAATTTCGCTATTAAATTATCTGCATGCGACCTAATAAAAAGTATATTGACATTATAATTATAATTATAATTATATGCTTAATGCAAATTAATACATTTATCCTCGCAACTGAGTCCCACAATTTAGAAATATAATCGACAATTAGACATAATTAACTGCCCTGAGCACGTCTATTTGTGGCTATAATAATACATATATATATATAATTTATAAATACCCGCAAATCATATTCTTTCATTACGATAATAGAAAACAATGCCTATTTATTGACGTTGTTAATGACATCATTAAATGAAAACTGCAATTAATTGAAACATCGCAAGTTTCTCACTAATGAGATCTTCAAATATTTTGACCTTACTCTGCGGATTTAATGATATTTCGAGTGATATTTTAATGTTTCACCTTGATCTAAAAAGCTAAATTTCTATAGAATTCAAAAGGATATATTTTGTTTTATTTGGTGATAGAAAACATCGTAAGACATAAGCGCTAAGTATGTAAGTTAAAAACTCATTGAATTTGACATACGGCAATCATAGTTCGCACGATATCGTATAGAAAAATTATGAATCAAATTGATGAAGAACTATTTGATCTTAGGCAAGACACATAAAAGAAAGTTACTCGATTAATAGAAACTGGTGGTGATAGAGGTGATTGCATGATGCTAATTGAAAAATGTTCACCAACTTCAGTTCCACATTCTATTTTGTTAATAAAATTATAACTTGACGTTAATTTCTTTGCGATTCGATGTGACAGAAAATTTTTGATAAGTTTTATGTTTGCTTATTTATTTTAACTATTTTATTAAAACATGCGCATTTGTATTATTTTACTTATAAAAACTTTAAACCCAAAGACTACTTTATTTTATTTTTGCTCTCAAACTTCACATTATAAAATAATGACAATCAAATACTTTTGAAAATATATTATAGAAAAGATTTACACGTGTGATAATGACATGAGGAATTAAGAGGGCGCAGCCCTAACCAGATCCATACAACTTTTCACAATCGAGTACCTCGCAATATTGCAGCACACAACTCACGAGGGGATTTTGTATTGAAGAAGTCGCATGGGTCCGACAAGCATCCGCGAATATACAATATAAACACAACTATGTATGAATAAAAAATAAAAAATAATTAATTACCACGGCAAGGTTGCTAAAACGACTCGGCGAAAGGTCCACCGAGTCATTGTTCATCACAGTTTTATTGTGAATCCTAAAAATATACAGCAGAGTATAGTATTTAGAATCTGTTATAATTCCTCTTCTTATAGTGCCATCTCCTTGCGAAGGTTCGCGATCATCATGGTTTAATTTTGGATGCCGCGCTTCTTAACAACGACTTGGAGGTCCACCGAGTCATTGTTCATCACAGTTTTATTGTGAATCCTAAAAATAAAAATATACAGAATATAGTATTTAGAATCTGTTATAATTCCTCTTCTTATAGTGCCATCTCCTTGCGAAGGTTCGCGATCATCATGGTTTAATTTTGGATGCCGCACTTCTAAACAACGACTTGGAGGTCCACCGAGTCATTGTTCATCACAGTTTTATTGTGAATCCTAAAAATAAAAATATACAGAATATAGTATTTAGAATCTGTTATAATTCCTCTTCTTATAGTGCCATCTCCTTGCGAAGGTTCGCGATCATCATGGTTTAATTTTGGATGCCGCACTTCTAAACAACGACTTGGAGGTCCACCGAGTCATTGTTCATCACAGTTTTATTGTGAATCCTAAAAATAAAAATATACAGAATATAGTATTTAGAATCTGTTATAATTCCTCTTCTTATAGTGCCATCTCCTTGCGAAGGTTCGCGATCATCATGGGTTAATTTTGGATGCCGCGCTTCTAAACAACGACTTGGAGGTCCACCGAGTCATTGTTCATCACAGTTTTATTGTGAATCCTAAAAATATACAGCAGAGTATAGTATTTAGAATCTGTTGTTATTCCTCTTCTTATAGTGCCATCTCCTTGCGAAGGTTCGCGATTATCATGGTTTAATTTTGGATGCCGCGCTTCTAGACAATCACTTGGTGCTTTGACCTATGCATTGTCTAAGGTTTTTCAACCAAGACGTGCGTCTGCGGCCAGGTCTCCTTCTACCTGCCACTTTGCCTTGTATGATTAGTTGAAGGAGCTCGTGTTTTTTGGTGTTACGTAAAACGTGTCCGAACTCCGAAATACTCAAGTTTCTTTTCTTAACCGCCTTCGCCTTGCTAACCTTTGTTCTTCTGCATTATGTCCAGAGACGTAACATCTGTTGTTAGATTGTAATTAGGTAATTAGCAACTAGTTGACCACAGCCACAAACGAAGCTATTCAGCTGAGCCATTAAAACTGTTATCTGTGCTACCCTCATATTAGCCTAGTTGAAGCATCGTTAAATTGCCATTAATGTTTAACGATACTGCCAGAAAGTGATCATGGTTGGACGACGCAATTTATCTTCGCACCGGGGGCCATAGACAAAAATTCATTTTGACAGGCGTTACCCAGTGGAATTGGTCACGTGACTAAGCTAATGTCAATTTATGTTTATGCTCCAGCAAAGTTGTTTAGGTCGAGTATAGAAAAGCAGAAAGACTGTCTATAAAGTTAATTATAAAAACAATTATGATATAACAGTATTTTATTAGCAATTATCTACAGCTTATACAATAAATTAACCGTAAGACTTATACAACAGTACTTTTGATTGTATAACATTTTTTTTAGGAACTCTGTTAGGCCTGTAATATATGAGTTTCATAGACAATTTTACCGTAGTCCGGAATATCGCTTTACAACGTACACATATTCGTAGTCTACCAAAACTTATAATAATTATCTAAAATTATCGTGATTCATGTCAGTTTTTCTTTTGCATGTGTCCATTTTTGTTTCTGTTTTAGTTTTGTTTAAACCACTATATGTTATGCTTACCTTGTCTAATTTATTTTTTTTTGTCTCAGTGGTTGCCTGAAAGAGATCGCTCGAAAGCGATAAGGCCTCCAGTTGCCCTCCTTTTTCATTTAATCATGTCAATTGTATTATATTTCTGTAACGAATATTAATCAATAAATAAATAATAATTATAGAACTTAGGAACATATTAATTAATAAAATTTCGAATGCCTAACGGTGCCAGAATCAAACAGTTGTTTTGAACAATTTGGGTCCGTCATTCACGTAAGAACATCAACATTGGAAAGTGTATACTAATATTTATTGTTAGCACGTATAACAATAGCATAAAGTGTGAGAACGTGGAAATCCTGCTTATGTATAACCTTTACTGCACTTACGCGAATATAGTCTTAGACTTATCGCTGTGAATACTGTATGATTTATTTAGCGAACTAGCAAACTGTGGAATCGTCACATCAAGACCTCCAGTCTTCCCTGGGAGATACGACCTCCAATTGTCTTAAATAGAGCAAACTCATGGGCCGGCAACGGACCCACTAAAATTTCCATGGCTGATTTAGGCCCTATTAAAATTAAATTATTTTTTTTATATACGGAGTACTTACTCAGTGCTAAGTTTTGTCTCTTACCCTCAGTACCACATGATCATATCCAATATTGTTTGTTAGCGAAAAGGCCGCCCGTTATATCACTACATAGTATAAAACAAAGTCGCTTTCTCTGTCCCTATGCATGCTTAAATCTTTAAAACTACGCAACAGGTGTCGATGCGTTTTAATAAATAGCGTGATTGAATAGTAAGGTTTATATGTATAATAGCATCCATTAAATAGTGAAGGTTTCTAATGTGATGTCGCAAATAATTACATTTTTCCGCTTACATTGCATTGCATAAATTTCTGAACACATCGATTTTGGGTAGACAGCCTCGTGTTTTTAAATGATCATAATTAAAAAATGTTGATGAACAATATTAATTCCCAAAATATTAGAAGGAAAATTATAATTCAAAGCTCTTGAACAGCTCAATCTTAATTAACTTTTCTCCCTTTTTCCACTTTTCTTATGTAGCCAAGTCCACATTTCAAGGATCGTCATGCTCGCTTAAATGTCATTGCTTGTGGCGGCGTCCATGCGTCGGGTTGTCTCTCTCCCTAAAATATGGCGAGGGGGCCGATGGCTGGCCATGCGTCATACTCGTGAACGGGTGCTGCTTGTGGTGACTGGTCGTACTTGAATTCGTGTATGCGGTGATGTTAATTATTTCGACTATGTGTTTGCGTGTTGTTCCCACGAGAATGTAAGTGCGTGCTCCTATTTCACCATGCCTCCTGCTGATAGGGGACAAGTCTTTGTTTTTATTTATGTTCTTATTATTAATTACTTAAAATGTCATGTGGAACATGGTGTAATGGTTGCAGCTCCTTACAACCTTTGTGTAAAAAAAAAAAAAAAAACATGGCGATTAAAAAGAGTGGCGGAGAGTTTATTGCCAGTTCTTCTCTTCCGTTCTACGCCCTTGATTTGAGAACTGGCAGTAAATGTAAAATTAGAAGCATTAATATTTATATCTTTAATGACGAATCACAAGTGTACATTGTGTTACCTACGTGAATAAATGATTTTTGAATTTTAATTTTGAATTTTTTGAATTTCCCCTAACATTGAACCCGAACCTTTAATAACACCGGGTTTTAGCTCCTTTGACACAGATGACAAGACAATTGATTTAGGTTAACTACTATATACATATCTAATATATAAAATTCTCGTGTCACAATGCATACCATACTCCTCCGAAACGGCTAGACTGATTCTTATTTTTTTGGGCATATTCAGTAAGTGTGAGAATCGGACAACATCTATTTTTCATCCCCCTAATTGTTAAGGGTGGTCCCACCCCTAAATTTTTATTTTTATTATTTAGACAAAACTTTTTGTTTTTATTATTTTATGATACATCATACAAATATACATACAACCGTTAATTGTCATTTCTCTACGATAAACCCCTATTTATTATTATAGTTATTTTTATTGAACTAAATAATGTTTCCTAGAAACAATATACATACATGGCATAATGACGTTTGCAGGGTCAGCTAGTAAAATATACTGTCAGATGTAATTGTGTCACGCCTTTAATGATATCCGTTCAAACGGAACTAAGAACTTCAAATTAAATGTAAAAATAGTTTTAAATTTCACGGTCCGTAAACCGGTCCATTTCCAGGTGTCGTATAAATGGGGTATTAAATGACCAACGGCGACTTAATGGGGTCATGAATGGAAGTACCCTCATAAAGTGTACACGATTAAATTAATTATTCGCTGCCCCTCATTAGCTGGTGTGCTTTGAATTCCGAATTATCTGATACTACTGAGTTTTTTGTACTTTGGCTTGTTTTTTGCGATTTCGATTATTATTATCAAAATTAAAATATTATCAATGGCGCCCTCTGTATCCGTTTCATGATCTGATTTGTCTCATAGGCAAGTAGGTGATCAGCCTCCTGTGCCTGGCATATGCCATCGACTTTATACTATAAGGCAAGTTGGTTTTCTCACGATATTTTCCTTCACCTTTCGAGCGAATGTTAGCGGAGGATCGAACCTACGACTCAGGGATGAGAGTCGCACGTTGAAGACACTAGGCCTACACTGCTGTCACTGCACTCTAATACCATAATTAATATCACAAAAACCCGTAATACTATATTTTTTTATGAAAACCGTACAAAATCGGTTCGGTCGTTTTACTTCGCGTTCAGGGACTTCCTTTTTATTTGACTTCAAATCGAAGGAGGTTATTAATCCAATTCTTATTTTTATAGTGTAATTTCAGAAATATATATTGCAAGCTTTAATCTATAATCTAATGTATAAAAGCTCGCAGTTGCGTCGTCGGGTTATAAAATATACGCTATCCGTTATTATTGTTGTAAAACTTTTTTGTCTTTTCAATCAATACATACAAAATTATTATATAGGGGAAGGTGAAGGCACGGTTTTATAACGCGGTTCTTATATTATAAGTTTTAATTTATTATTAATTAACAGCTGTTTTTAATTTTATGTTGACTTGGCTGATTGGGTAACATAAAGGATATCTTATAATAATTATTTATAAGTACATAAATTGGTACACAAAGTTTTTAAAATTCCACCGATTTCAATTAACAATAGGGGTTAAAACGTGAAACACGTGCTAATAGTTTCGTCTATAAATACATACCTGTAATTCTGAAGTTACGAAGGCTGAAGAACAAAATCTTCAGTCTATAATATTAGTATACAATGTATGGTTACATGATTGTTTTAATTCGTACAATTGCTTTACAAAAGGTTACAGTATAATCGAAAACAATAGAACCGATGTTAATTACCACTGGGACTTCTAAGTGCTTCTCTGTAATCAGTGAGCTGTAATTTTCGTAATAGTATATGGGTTTTCAAATAATATGGTTTGCTTGTGGTATCTTATGCGAGAATTCCAATTAAACGAGGCTAATTGTTGCCATTTTTTTAAGTTTCTGGACATACTTAAAGAATGTTTTAATTTAAATTAAATGCAAATGTAAATATGGTAAAAAAGCTCGTAATAATAATCGTTTAAATTAAAAAAAAAACTCAACATTTATCAACGAAAACAAACTGCACTTTAGGGAGTAAGTGTGAGGTTTTGTATTCTATAGTGTTTTGGTTACACTATCGAAAAGTATTCACTGAATAACAAAAAATACATATGTGCTAATGTTCGGCCTAGAAAAAAATACGTCAAATCCAGTATTTTAATGATCCTCCAAATGTCTCGTGATCACCAAATGCATTCATTGAAAAAGCTGCAGTTTTCGGGGCGGTGCTTACATATGACGCAATAATGCGCTGTCAATTTCAATAGTAGAGTGTAATGTGAGCGGGACAGACGCGCGCGCCGATTCGTCCGCGTGCGTTCAATACCATGACGTTTCTTAGTTAAATAGTTCAATATGTGTTGTGCGAGAATCACAGATTACTTATACCGCAAGTTGAGGAAGTACACATGTGGATTGAGCCGCGAAAGTGAGTCAACTATATAACCTTCGATTTGGCAAACTTATTCGTCATCGTTGTTGACCTAAGCAACTTTCTAGAACGCTTCTAAGAACTGCACTTCCGCTGTGATGTTTAGAAGTAATTTTCGATTTAAACCCACTTAAAAAAAAGGTGGTTAATCCGCGGGTTTTTTGTATGATACGCATGAATCGATCATCTCATGATGTCAATCTTGTAGAGGAATATTTAGACACTTATTAAGTATTTTATAGACTCGCTTTAATCACGATAAAAACAAATATATTAAATAAATTTTTAGTTGTGAATAATTTATAATAGGCATTTTAAAAATAATATCGAAACGGTCGCCAGCTAATTACCGTTGAATCATTATTACAGTTCGCTTGCGATAAGCACAACGTTTTGTATTGTGTTTTCAATAGCGCTGAATGCCGTTTCTGTTTAGCTGGACAAAATTATACCTACATTTACGTATACAATATACTACAACCGATTTATTTGACAAATGGGAATTGGTGAAGGCTATTTTTAAAGTCACCTTCTGACTTTTTTGTAGCCCTAGTAGTTTGCGCATTAAGCTTCAATATATTTCTTAAATTAATGTTTTTAATTTAAAAACTACTGAATCTTGTTACGTTATCCCTGAGTAAGACAGGCTCCAAAATATTTTAAAAAATTACTAACCGTTTTAAGCCGGGACAATTTAAAGCATTACAAATGCTTTTCTACGTTAACCGTTAACTTTAATGAACATTCATTTATACAATTTAAACTATTATTCTGCTATAAATGTCTATAAGAATCCCCCCGACCGGCGAATTTTTGTACACAAACCCGGGGTCATCTATTTCCGCGTACTGTATACCAATAATATTACAGACATAGTTACTCAGTAATATAAATACCAGGCAGAACTAAGACAGATGTTATTATAGTAACGATAAACATTTGAACGCATAGTAAATACGTTATGGCTTCTTCTCAAATTGTATACTTCTATTTGAATTTAGAACTCAAGTTTTTGTTTATGGTAGCTCAAAACTGTAGCGAGTTCGTGAAATGTTGTGTGTAAGAAGTGTTTTAATAATATTGTGCCAAAAATATAATATAACTAATGACGTAATTTATTATTTTGTAAACTTTCTTCTGTATATTTCGTTTATATATAAGCTTTACCTTCCTTTCATTACGAAAAATACGTACGTTAAAAGACTAAAATAAGGTTAAATCGTGAAATTGTAAAAAAGAACAATCCAACGGCCTTGTAACCTATTTATTGCGTCGGTCATTGATTCCGTTAAATTTAAATTTGGTGGAATTTACTCATAGATAACGATTTAACATACCAATTACATTATTGGCTTTTGGTCTGGTCCTAACAATGGAACCTTCCTGTATGGTGACTTGGCAGAAAAGTTAATTTTAATTATCAGAAATAACATTTCCGATATTAACTATACAAACATGTGTTTAGTAAGTGTGCGTCGTTCGTCTTCCGTTTCCGTTTCGCACTGAGAAATACCCTCATTACTAATATATAATATAAAAATACTGCTTGGGACTGCATAAACGGAACGTTAACATATTAATAATAACTGGTGAAAGAATTTATTTGTGTGTATATTTTTATGTCTTATGTGTGTACGGTTCCAGTGGGATGTTTAAAAATATAATACACTATGTATTATCACTCACATACAACAGAAAGAGTATTAATGCTAAATGTTATACTCAAGAGTGTCTCAGTGATCGATTTAGATCTCGGGTTATAACTCCGACTATTTAGGAAATCGCCGCACTTATAAAACCAGAGCAAAATGTCTTCCCTCGTACAATGTTAGAAATGGAATGTTTAAACAGAACATTGTGTGAGGAAATTGCAAAAAGAGCTTGTCTTAAAACTAAATTCAAAGTTTGTTTTTAATAAAATACTATGTTGTGGGTCATAAAACTGTATACAGTGACTGCATGACTAGATTTTATAGGCAATTCTGATAAGAAGGGATCTTGCAACCGTATAAAATTTATGTACTACCATATGCTAGTTGTACAGCTTATGTATTAAAGCCTGTATAGCTTTGATAATTTTTGTCATACAACTGATAAGAAATTCTTGATTGATAACATTACTTATAGTAAAACTATAACTAATACAATAATTAATCACTTACAATATATACCTGAACTTTAACATGATAATAAAAAATAATAAAAAAAATAATTTCAGACAAATGCAACTTTATTTATCTTAGTATCACTTTGTTGGGTTTATAGTACAAATACAATCAGCTAGTTAAGGACGTTATTAAGCGGCCTTATCGCTAACAAGAGATCTAATCCAGGCAACCGTAGTAAAGAAAAGACTAAGGGTGAAGTGTAAAACGTGTTTAATTAAAAAAAATACAGGTAACAATGAATACTCGTACAGTTGCCAAGCTAACTTAAAAAATAAAAAACTTAAAGTGAAACTTTTTTTTATCTTGAAATTGTTTATAGGTACTCCAGTCGCACGCAAACTGAATAAAATCTTAATCGAAAATTTTCGTTTAAGAACGACAGTATATATTTAAAAAAATCATCACAATTTGTCTTAAAGATCTTTAATACATACTAGCAAGTTACTCAAAATAGATAATTATCTAAACACCTCTCAACGAATAGATCTTAAAATATCAGAGAAAAGCCAAGCAAAGCTCGAAGCTGAGAAGAATTTCAAGCAAGATGTGTAAACTATATATATCTCAGGAACATCCCTTCGCGTTTTATTGTCTAATTCGTTATACAACATTCGTTTTTATTTTTAATACGTGTCGGACCCATATCTTTCAAAGCGCTGACGTCGCTTGAAATGACGTAGGCTGGCTAGTGAAATTACGACTAGCTTGCAACCAAACTGAACCTAAAATCCAGCACGTGCAGCGCTTAATTAGATTAATGGAAGAGCAAAAATAAATCAACAATATGTCAGTTTTCTTCTCAATTGCGTCGACCTTGACACGGCCGAACATTATCCTTTTGTCTCAATTGTCGGGTAATTGTCGGACGTCTTCAACCTATTCTGAGACACAATTTGCACTTAACTCTCCAACAAATTGCACCTCGACTGGGGGGATTTATTTTTAACAAGCGGGACGTGTCGCGGCTGCGAGAGTTGGCATTATTATGAATCAAGGTGCACTGGAAGCCACTCAACAAGCTCGTACAGTTGAAGTTTTGCTCTAAATTCACAAATCTTTCACTATAACAAAAAACAAAGCAAGGTTTCGAAGATACTGGCAGCGTTCCCCCTTTGAATAGCTAGACTAATTCTTTGTCCGATGTAGCTGTTAGCTCTTCAGTCTCCTGTGATGTCGACTAACCTTTTTGCTATTTCCTTAAAAAGCCTCATAGCTCTAGGACCCTACGGATCAAGGGTCACCGAATGGGACAAACACATATTCAGAGCCTAGACCCCTGTATTTGCATGCTTTAGCTTTTCCTAGCTTAGCTTTTTCACGCACCAGCTCTGTTGTTGGTTCCATGTAGTTGGGAAGGGGCCAGTGTCTGACAGGTTGCACATTATACAAACACCCGGCCCATCTTCCATGGAATCAAAGTTTTTATATCGCTGTCGTTCGAAATTCGTATTTAAAAACAAAGTAAAATTTGTTTTTCATTTGTTAAGATATATATCGCTTATTACACAGATGCCATACAAAGACGTTTGCCGCGACATAGAAGGTTAATGTAGGTACCGCAAAAAACGTAGGAAGGTTATAGCGAAGATTAAACAATATGGTTGAATCTTCTTGGTCTACTGTTAGTCGGTCTTCTGGAAATCTGAAATGGAAAAAAATGTGGCGATGCTAGTTCTTATATCTGGATCAAATCAAGATAATCTGTGGAGAATTATAAAATTCTCGTGTCACGGTGTTTGTAATTAATTGACTCCAAATGGCACGACCGATTTTCGTGTAATTCAAAACAACTTCTATTTTTCATCCTCCAAAATTTTATTTTTTGCTTTTCAGGCAAAATATTTTTTTATTTTTTTCATACAAAGCAAACAAAAATACATATAACCCTTAATTATCACTCTTCTACGATCAACCCTTTTTTTAAGTCGATAGTTATTTTTATTAAACTAAAACAATGATTCCTAGAAATAATATACATGGCAAAACAACGTTTGCCGGGTCGGCTAGTTTCTTTATAAAATCGTAGTTGTGACGGTCACTTAATTAAAAAGTTTATAAGAAAATTTAGTAGTAGTTCCGGATTCTAAGACCCAACTCGTTTTAAACATTGATAAAAAACATTAAATTTAAAGAAATAAGAAATTAAGTGTAATATGTAATATATAGAAACTTCTTCTTTCTACCTTCAATGACGGTATCGTCACTAACAATTTTGTTTTTTAGGGTACACAAGTTTTCTTATAATCACATGTATTCAACAGTAATATATTCTTTCCACCCTAACGTGCACACAAAATGCATTACAATAATGAAAACACAGAAAACAAAACAACAATTTACACATTATCTAATAACACAAATGAAAGTTTGTATCAACATATTTTGGTAGGTACTATTTGTTTATTCGGTTTAATGCACTAACGTCAGGAACTGGTTCATATTGAAAAATACCTTCTAGGAGCGGAGCATTAATGCGAAATGCTGCAAAAACGGGGAAGAATTACCTTAGAGCAGTGTTTCCCAAGCTTTTTGACATGACAACGTCTTATAATTCGATGGAGCCGGCTGCACGCACGAAAAAACATGACTCATGCGGCGTTACCTCGCTCTGAGGCGTTCCATTTAAAATTTACATAATTGTATTTATGCGTACAAATAAATGTAACTTGATCAATTCAATTGTGATTTCCATTTACCTCCTTCTCTATAGCCATACAAAATACCTATCAAACAAATAAAATTTTTTTTTTTTTTGAAAAATGCAACCAATATTTTTTTATGACGTTGTCACGTTCAACTATCGTCAGTAAACCGACTTTACAGACAACCGATTTTTTTGTGCTATACCTTAGTCTTTCTAAAATTCGTATGCCCCGTATGTAACACTCCACGTTGGGAAACACTGCCTGAGAGCGTCAGTTGCGTGTACTTTATAAACGGTTAGGCAAAAATAGTTAGGCGGAATTCTACCTCTTTAAAAGTTCTAAAACAATTCGAGACATATTATGTCTATCTTAAGAGATAGTACTTACTATAAAGCGTAATTCAATGTTCCTGTGTGATATTATTTAATTAAACGAATATTTTCATAGTTAACTCTTAAAATAATTTTTAAGAACATTAAATAAAGTCGGGTGACCCCGCGCTAATATATTGTACTGTGTATATTGTATATACTATACTATATATAGTTTTGGGATGATATTCTTTTTTATATATGTGCCGATACTGATTTACAAAACGTAGCACCAAATATAAATATTATTATGTAATTTTTAATTTGACATCAGATGCGACTGGTGTTTCTAAGAGGAGTATTGAAAGAATTGTTACTGAAGTAAGAGTAAAGTGTGTTGAGCTAGATGGAGCTTATGTCGAAAAATGAAAAATTATTTACACAAACTACTC
The DNA here is from genome assembly GCF_905475465.1 of Pieris napi. Lineage (NCBI taxonomy): Eukaryota > Metazoa > Arthropoda > Insecta > Lepidoptera > Pieridae > Pieris > Pieris napi. The sequence continues at coordinate 3,155,199 of NC_062235.1, read as the reverse complement.
TTTTACGTTCTTGGACGGGCTTAGAACTTTTGGATCCACCCTCGTATGCACTAATATTTATATGTATTTCACACATTTTTATTTATTTACAACCCACCCAACCTTACTAAAACCAGAGTAGACTAAAATATATAGCTTGCCACAAAAGTCATATTTTTAAACATACTGTATAGTGAAATTGCATTTTTATAATAATAATCTTCATATTAATAAATCAAAATAAGTAATTATAAAATTGACGTAATTGAGAGCGTCAAACTCGTGAGCAAAATGACATAATTAAACATTACTTAGAATATATTACTGTATATATAGTATAGTAGGCCATGCGTGTTTAAAAGTAAAGGCTTTAGTTTCTACAAGTGCAGTTAAATACAACTTGAACGGATAACGCGGGTTTATAACAGTATTTATAGCGCTTGTCGTTTCGATTAAGAGTTAGTGACAGTAATTGTAGCCATCGAGAGACTATACGACATATATTTGCTGAAACTATTTTTATTAAAAAGCGACAACTTCAAATTATTTTATAGCCAAATATAAAAGCCAAAATATATGTACTAAGTTAATGTAAAACTAATCCGTTGTTGGTGCTGTTTGTCTTTGTGATGTCCGCATGTGATGTCAAGTTTTTAACCAGCTTGTTATTATAAACTATTCACCACGGCTTCATATAAGGAAAAGTTCAAAATTCGATCGCCGTTAAAAATGCCTAAAGGTAAGTGCTTAACTAATTTATGAGGAAACGGGGCTGTTTATTTTTTTATTTTTTTTTTATGGCTCTGGCACGATTTGTGCATTAGCCAGCGTCAAGTATAAGATTTTTTATAATTCGTGCTTGTCTTTAGAAATTCGACCGTGTCCTCCATGTACGGTTTAGGCACTCGCCCGGTACCGCACAACCCTCCCAAAGGCCGAGAACAAATTTAAATTAAATTAAAGCTTGCCCTCGAACCGGGAATCGAACCCGGTACCCCTCACCTAGCTGCTGCCACTTAATAATACCGCTAGGCTAGGCTGTTTATTTTATAGAACAAAGTGCAAACAAAAGGCAGGTGTCAATAAGCGTTGCGCATAAGAACATAAAATTTAATTGTCATGATTTGAAATTAGAATATGGATTTCGATATTTTTTGCGATTATTTTGGCCGCGATTATTTGGCGCTCTTTTTTGGGCGTTCCGTAGACTCGTTTGCCTCGTGTCCTCTAAACAAAACCACAAGAAGGACCAACTTTAATAATCATTCATTAAGTTTTCAAATTTTTAATTCTTATTTCGAACGCGCTTCGTTTTGACTCCTTATCGAACCTTTGCATTGGTAAAAAATAGATTTAAGTAATAAAGTAAATACATCACTCCTACAGTGTTTTAGCTATTAAGAGCTTGTGTCTTTCTGTCCAATTATGATAATTATAATAATAAAAGAGACATGAATAGTTAAAATAAAGTAAGACTGATTATTTTTAAAGGCATATGTGTGCTGTGGATTATTGTTTGTGTTGTGTGGATCTATAAAATATTTTCATTGTGAAATCTGACTTTTCGCGTATTTTGTAAGTACTGGTACTTTAGCTTACTTTGAACATTTCCAGACATTGTTTTCCTTGAGAACAATAAATATGACAAATTGCAATTTCAAACGCTTTACGCTATTAATTCGATGAGCGATAGCAATGGAATTTTAATTCTCTCTTTCCTTTTAAGGAAAACGTAAGATGCAATATTATTATAGGAATTTTGCATATAGGTAAAATACATAGCTATATTTTAGTAAGGTATCTAAGTTATATAAGGTACGGTAAATTATATAATTTTACCGTCAACTAACACCAAATTATCGTTTAAAATTTACGTGAGAAATCTAAGAAAACCGTAGAAATTATTTGACCAATAAATTTCAACCAAATAGCCCAACATTTGCGAAGATTTAATTGTCAGCAATTATCAATCCCGCACTTTGTTATTATTTAAATCTAATAATCCTTAAATTAAATTACCAACAATACATTTTTTTTATCATTTAGCTGGTTCTTGATTAAGTTTTAATTACTAAACTTTCACAGAACGTAAAAGTTTTGATTATCATGCGGGCCGCAGATTTCTCTGTAATATTTTTTACTGTCCGTTTATAATTTTCATCTTTTACATAAAGATATAGGTTCTCTTAAGCAAAGTTAAAAATTATATAATATTCTATATTAATTATTATTATTTGATTAAATCACTCTCTGTGGTAAATACGGTAGAAGATGCAAAGAGACCCCACATCTCTCTGTAACGTTAACGGATCAAGCCGCTAACAATCCCTTATATAATAGAACGACGACATTGGTCTTCTAGTTTATTGCCAGTTCTTCTCTTCCGTTCTACTTCCTTGATTTGAGAACTGGCAGTAAATGTAAGATTAGAAGCATTTACTACATATTTTTGCAAGAGATTTTTGACTTTATAATACGCCGTAGTTCCATAGTTAGTTAATCAAGACAAATAATATACATTTTTTAACAAAACATGACTTATGCGATAATGGTTATCGTTTGACATGACTTTGAATAGTCAGATGATTTCATAGTTGATTGCCTGTCTCGGATTACGGTGGCCACTCGTTTCACCCACACTGCCTTTGTTTAATCAGCTGTATACAGAATGCTACAGATATGTATCAGATACCTGTTTAATATGTACTGAACTAATTGATCTATAAGTTTTTTTCGAGTCTACGTATTTATATGATTATTTTCTGTCCAGACTTCGTACTAGACGTTAAATAATAAATATTATAATATATATTCGTGGTTAATGTAGGATTTTAATAGTGAAACATTTTTGAATTTGTTCCAGTAGTTTTTCCGTTAATACGGTAAAAACATATGAATCTTTCCTTTGTAAATTATAAGTATAGGTATAACAGAGCTTTCCAAATTATTTCTAATGGGTCATTAATAATAATAATAACGTATGATTTATAGAAACATGTAAAAAAATTCTTAGATGTGTTTCACAGAAATCCTTTTGGCTTTCTTAAGTTAATTCTCAATAAACGACTCTGAGTACGACTGTAACATTATCGATTAAAAAATTAATGGGGCAAATTAATTATGCAATATTAGAATTTGGATACAATTTCAGTTGTTTTTGTTTATTAAATATTAATGCATCCGCGAACAATAATGTGGATATTTTCCTCATATTAATATCACTACACCGCGATTACAATAAATTAATTAACTCACTTAATTAGTTTACGTACTAATTATCGATGCAGAAACATTTTCATCATATGCAGCCATTAAAAGTATAGAACCTTACAAAACTTAATGTTAAAATCCTAAATATATAAAATGACCTACCTACTACTACCTCAACCCTGTGGCCGTATGTCAAATCTGGGGTTAAGACCCATATGGGGATTATAGTACCACTGGATGATAATTATATGAAAAGCCACAATAAGCTTGATAAAATACAATGGCAACTGCACTTAACAAATTGTAAAAAACTATAAACTAACAAAAACAATATCGAATCGTTTAAAGACAACCTCAATTATTCATTTTGTCTCACTCTGTTTTTACTAAAGTTTTCTCTCGTATAGTTTTTACGTTGTATAGAAAAGAGAAAGATCGATGCTTTAGAATAAGTACAATTAATTTTAATTTTATATTGATTAACAATATTCCTAAGCTTCATAGTAGTAATTAAAAATGTATAAGTAAAAAACAAAAATAATCGGTCCTTGTGGCAGTAGGTACCCTTGAATGCTGGCAGCATTTCCTCGCCGTATTGCGATACTTAATCATTGAGCGAGGAAAGCACCAGCTCTGGGGTCACTATCACCAGGCGTCCACTTAAATCTTAAATTAGCGTCTGTGCATATGAACCCACGGCCCAAGACACTCCAAAGGGAATAAAATTAAAGTTACAGGAAAGACTTATATTTTGCCGTTTATTATTTTTAGCGTGATTAATTTTTTTTTAATAGTCAAGTAAAATTTGACTATTAAACAGTCTTTTATAATAACATCCCTATCCCTAACATCCCGATTAATTAAATTCCCGATGTATCAATATAGATATATGTATTTAAGAGAGTTCAAAGACCTAAACATAATCTCTGCTGATGCTAAACGGTTGTACTACAAATTGCGTCACTGCTAAATTGTACGCAATTTAATTTCTAGGGTTTTGTTTTAGTGGCCTTGGTTTTGCGATGGTTGTGAATTGCATTTGAGTGGCTAAAACTTTAATTTTGTTCACTACTAATGGTCTGGGAGCACGGCAGTAGTAATTGAATTTTCATAACTATTATTCTAATTACACTAAAATCTCGGATTAGACTCGTACTTTCCCCATTTCTGATAGATGAAGTACGCGAGCCTTCCGTCTGACACAAACAAGCAGGGTTTCTCGAGCGATGTTTGCGAGCGCACATAGATAGGAAAATCGACCGTGCACATTTGAATGACAAGAAGAAATTTTTGGTGCAGAATTTAATAGAATAGCTAAATAAAACTGAGCAAAATTCAAAAGTCAAAAAAGAAATAAACATTAAATCCTTCTTATTTTACATTTACTGCCAGTTCTCAAATCAAGGGCGTAGAACGGAAGAGAAGAACTGGCAATAAACTCTCCGCCACTCTTTTTAATAACAGCTGAAATTGCACTGTAGGTAGAAATCGAGCGTGCACAGGAAACATTTTATACTAAACAACACGAGCACACAATTGAAAGAACAATAACCATTTGCCTTGATTGCCGCTCCTCGGGGTATTGTACACCTCACTGCCCTTATTGATATCGGCCTTTGCTTCAATTGGGGCTACCATGTAGTACATAAAATCTTGGACATTTTAAACTAGTATATATGTGCAGGAAACTGCGCCAATTTCGCTAGCGTGGATTTTTAGTTTCAAGGTCAGTAACCTTCAACCTTCGTCCAATACAATCATAAAGGAATTACAAAGCACTAACTAAACGTTTATAGTTTTCGATTAATCACAGCAAGCAACTCTGTACCGCTTTAGACGAATCGTTCTGCATTTATAAAGCAGGATTATATTAGGATTTCAAAATAAACATTATGCTGAATGCTTTTTCAAATTGTACTTACAAAATATGCAATCGTTGTCAAAACAAAATTTAGTACAAGATTCGCGCCAAAATGCATTCGTAAGCTTAAGCCGTAGAACCCATACTCCACAGACTAATTAAAAACGTTATTCAATTTTTTTTACCTTTATTGCATTTTGTAAGGAATTACCACTTCTAAATTTTGTGAAACATACTATAGCGTAGTGCTAAAGTATGGTTTCAAGAAGAATATGTTGAGATCGGACTATCGTAGACAAAAAAGCAAAATAATATTTGCAAGGCATTGTTTTACACCTATTACAAAAACAATTGAGAAAACCAGAAACTTTTATACATTTATATGTATATTTAACACATATTCCCTGGTATTTAGTTCCAAATATACAAAAAATAATTTTACCGAACATTGCCTTAACCAAACATTGTAGAACATTGAATTCATTTGATACGTCATTGGTACATTAATTCAATCATTGCATGCTAAAGGGAACCCAGATCTTATCAATTGATTCCAACCATCCATAAAGACTTTGTTAACATTCATAGAATCACTGTCTGTAAATCCCTTTGGATCACTGTATCATCTATTATCATATTATGTGATCTTTAAAAGCGAAACCTTATATTAGCTGTGTCCTGCGATAATCTTAAATACTTTTTAAATAGTCTTTGCGTAATTTTTTTTTAACCAGCCAGCCAGTAGCTACTTCAAACAAATACTTCAGATTTATAATCTGTGGTTACTGTGCCTCATATTTATTAATGTGTTGAGTTTATATGTTCGCGGTTTGGTTTGACATAAAAATAACAACATTCAATAATATTTAAATATATTTCATCCTCACTTATCACACCATCACAGAACACCAATTATAGAATATTTTGTCTATTTTATATTATTTTTCGAGTATTTATGTTTTACTTTTGACAATATTCTATTATACATATATAATTTATGTTAGCTGTAGAAGTACCAAAAAATATAAATAAATAGTAATGAAGTTTCACACACCTTTTAACTGATGGTCACGAGAGAGCGCTAAAAATGATTTCAAAATTTTACGAGCGATTTAATGTATTTTATTTAAATTAGAAATACTCATGATACCCATTGACCTAAATTCAAAATAATGTTCATCTGGCATACTTCAACCTTTACAGTATAAAATTATATCATTATACGGTGGTGGTTAGTTTAAAAGCTATTAATAATTATAATACAGTCAAAATCTATTATAACGACACCGAAAAGACTACTCATATATGGTCGTAATAACCGATAGTGGTAACATTAAGAACCTAATATATAGAATTCAGCCGGGACCTTTGATTTTGGTCAATATAACCGGTCTTTTCTAAACGATATCATCGTAAACTATATTATTTAAAAAAATACAGCCCTATAGCTTTTGTGTGGCCTCAAATTTTTGTATCTGTTTGATCTGTTTTTTTATGGGCAAGTAGGTTATCAGCCTATGCTTGACACACGCCTTATTTTCTGTCTAAGGCAAGGTTTCCTTACCATGTTTTCCCTCACCGTATGAGCGAGGCCGTTAGTGTACAGCCGGGGCTTAAACACAAGAAGTTAGAGAGCGTTGCTTGCGTAAGCCATGATGTAAACTGAAGTTTCTTAGATTATTATCGTACTATTATTTTCATAATAGCTATGACGCTTTAAAAATGAATATACGAACTTGTATTGATCCGTAATATGTACGTCATTCATTTCGTCATTTTACGGATTAATACATTTTGTCAAAGGCGGTATTCAATTTTTTACCTTCAATTGTTTTATTCTATTTGGCTTACAAACAATAGCAATTCAAAGTTATAGTTGAAGCAAAACGTCCTCCGTTATATCAGTGTTATCAATTTACTAAATATAAAATTGATTTATACAAATTTATTTCTTACTTGGAAGCCTGTGGAAACATACAATTGCCATAAAAGTAATTTCATAAATTAATGGTAAGTCATCATCCAGCTACCAAATATTTCTAAGATAACTCACAATGTACTTCAGTTGGCAAAGAGCATTATGAGCTTGTTAAGCTCGTTCCAAGCGGTTATGACGTCACCAAGATGTAATCGAGTGGGCTGCGATTTGAATCTACTACTTCATTATAACTCTGTTAAACACAACAGATGCAAAAATAATTATATATATATATATATATATATATATATATATATATATATGTATAGTACCTATCCGGAGGTGGATATATTCGGTAGTGGGCTGATCAATTTTAAAGAAAGCATTGTTAAGTTCCTATCTCATACCTAATCCGCTGTTGCTTAACCAATTTTTTTTTCTGCTTAACCAAAATTTCTAGGATAGGAAAGAAAAATCAAAAAAAAAACGACGGGTTGCACTCCGGGAGTGCCGGCAGAAGTGAAAACTTGAATATTAACGTTGTGCATTTTTGATATTTTGGAATGGTTAGGGAATAATTTTGCACGAATTGCTTTAATTATTAGTATAAAAGTAATATCATTTATGTGGTAGAATACAATATTTATTGACAATTTATATTACATTAAATACGCCACGCCAGCTGTCTACTCCCCATCCATCTTACGAATTTTCGATCAGGTCACGTGTCCTGACGCGAGTTTAATTTTTTTTACCCATTCCAAAAAAGTGTACAACGCCGCTAAAGAAGTTTTAACTTCAAAAAATTCTGCATAAATAAAAAATAAATAAAACATAATTGCATTAGTTGATAAAAAATGCAGCTTGAAAATGCATAGCTTTACCGCGGCAGTCCCAGAGTGACACACGTTTTTTTATTTTTTATTTTTTGTAACATTTATGTTTACCAAAATTCACATATCTTGATTGTAACATATACCGTAGAGATTATGTTTGATGTGGTTAACCTCAGAAAATAAATAAAACATAGATAATTATTGAAAATGATGTATTTTATAGCTTAATTTAAATATTGTTCCTAAAAAACAACATACGAGTATCTGAAGATTATTTTTAACCTTATTTTTTTCTTAAATGATTTCTTGTGATCGTACATGAGAATACCGTTCACATATAAACGTCGTAAAAATTCAGACTGTTTCCGTTTCTTAATGAGCACTATCATAGGGTCCTAAGTTTGCCACTCAGTCAAATATATTCTGTAATATGTGGGCAAACATGATATTAGAATAAACCCAAAAATTTATGTCCCTAATCCCGTTGGAACTTTACTTTCCCACTATCATCTTTAAAGACTTAGGCAAAGAGATCAGATGCTCCAATGAATCTCTGTTTTTGCTCATATCTGAGAAAAATAAGAAAATGTGGACTGTCGATTTAAATATAATTTGTTTAATAATTATCTTAGTACCATTTTTCTAAATTAAGCTTTCTCAAATTAATATATTTAACAAAAATATTTACGTATTGAAATACGTTCCCTGAATGATGCTATAATCCACCCAGTCTCTGTGAAATCCTGAATTAAAATGTGTATATTTTGCGCGCTTCTTTTAGAGAGCAATTATTGATTGTTATATTTATATTGTAAGATATTTTTTAGTGTTCCATGACGTAATATTTTTTACAAAAGATTCCATTTCCAAATTTGTCACCTCTGATTATGACCCATATACATTCGCTCAATTAAACGAAGCATTTTGTTCCAGGCGACGCCGATATGTCGCTGAAACACGGCAGCGGCACCGGCAAGGTCCATTTCGGTGGTCTGGACGATGTGTCTTTATACGGCACACCCGTGGAGCCAGCCCCCCCAACCTCGGACGCCAAACAGGGCTTCCTTCGGAATCAGCTACAGGCCCTCTTTCAGCCCACCGACAACAAACTAGCCATGAAACTCTTTGGCTCCAAGAAAGCGCTGATGAAGGAGCGGATCAGGCAGAAGGCGGCTGGCCATTGGGTTATACACCCCTGCAGTAGTTTCAGGTGAGTTCTTATTTACATCAAAGCTTACTTTACTTCTAAATTTTGTTAAGGACATGCAAAAGATATATACTAAAAAATTTAGACACTGGCTACGCAAATGTAAAAATTTTAAAGGCCGACGACGCACTCGCGAGCCCTCTGGCATTGAGAGTGTCCATGGGTGGCGGTATCACTTAACATCAGATGAGCCTCCTGCCCGTATCCCCCTGTTCTTTAAAAATAAAATATAAAAAAAATTTCATAAACAAATTGATTTCTTTTTTTTAAATTGTCTTTTTCTGTAAAATTCATGTTGAAAGAAGGATTTTTAACATTTAGATAAGAAGGGATTCGTTGTGCTACCTGTAAAAATTAAGGGGACTTAAAATAAAATTAAATTTGGATTGCAATTTCACTTAGATATTTAACATAATTTCCTAGTGATCGTTTATCGGCGTCGCTGTGACAGTTTCCTCTCGGCAACTCGAGTAGATACAGAAGTAGGCTAATCGATTGTAAATTGATATGTTCTTTGCAAATTCGATTTATGTAAGGAATGTATTTTTATATATTATCACCAATGTGTCAAAACTTAAAACCATTTTTTTAAGAGATCGGACCTACTACAACTATGAAAAAAATATCTGAAGGCATTTCATAATATATGACAACCAAGTGATAATTTTTGAAGTTATACTTCTTTAGGCGCGTTTTGAAAAATTGATGAGAGTGAAATTTTACGATGCGCGCGCACCGTGACACAAAATTATCAGTATGAAGTTGCCCAATATGCGTGAAGTTAGCATCTATACCTTTTAAAGAAATAAAGGAGTTTTAATAATAATTATTATTAATTAATAATTGAATAATATACTAAATATTATTAAATTATTAACGTTAAATATTTATTATTAATTATTTAATATTAAAAAAAAATAAAGAAAGCCAAAGAAGTATAACTTCTTACGCGCGTACATAAGTACACGCACCCTTTTTTTATTTCTAGAAAGACAGAAGACATCAAATCATCAGCTAGGAACAGTTTTTATTGAAAATTTAAATCGAAATTCAGTTGTCGTTTTTAGTTTTATTTCTTACGTATTTTCCACTGTTTAAACCTTCCCTTAACATCCGCAAGTATCTCAAGATCATAATTAACGAAATTGGTTCAGCCATTCTCAAGTGTTAGCGAGACAAACGAACGGCAATTAATTTTTATAAAATTGATTTCATAAAAATAACTTTGAGGGACACGTCTTTTATTTTTGTTTTAAAATAAATAATATTTAGATAATATAAGAAAATACTTCAGTGCCCTTAACACAACTTTTCTTACGATAGTTTATTACTATTTCGTGTCAGACTCTCAAACGTCAAATTTACCTCACGAAAACTTTTCGAAAGATACTGAAGTTTTCCATTTTTCATGGACATTTACCATTACTATTCTATTACGTAAACTATTTTTTTAAACTTTATTTAAAAAGCGCTTTCAAGGGAATTATATTAAAGGCGTATACCGTTCGCATAAATTCTACTTAGTTGCATTTTATTACATCTGTAAAAGGCCATCCAATTCACGGGCTATGAAACGAAATTTATTTATTCCTTTTATATAAGATGTTATATTTACCTAATGGCACATTTTACCTCTAAGCTCAAAAGTTGGTAAAACGATTCAGTTAAGTAATTATTATTTTTATTTTTCTTTAATATTCCGAATCGCTTATTAAAATTAAATAACTAGTAATACCAAGTATAATACATAAAAATCACATACACATATTAAGAGTAATTAAAATTAATAAAAATAAAATTAAAAGAAATTTAAAAATGAAAAAAATTGGAGCTACAATACGGTCTTAGCTTCAGATTTAAGTAGATATTACGTGACCAATTTATTTTTCTTAATAGAAAATTGTAGATCAGCCATATGTACTTGATGACGTAGTTTTTTAGATCTAAGTCTTGCCGGTTTTCTCTTATTTTTCTTCAACATACAAGCGAGTGTTAATTGCATACATGGAAAGAATTCATTGTTACATCACCGTGATTCGAACGAACGACCTCAGAGTTACCTACGCTCAAGCCACCAGTGCTCATATCTGTTTTTTATAAAATTAGTATAGATACAGATTAACAGCACAGATAGTGCAATAATCAGGACTATGAGTACAGACTACAGACTATAGTCTATAGTCATGAATCGAGTTTTACACTGCTTACGGATGAGCATCTCCTATCAATTAATTTGCATATTAATAGACGTTTCAATCTCTATTTAAGCCATCGAATAGAAAGTTTGGTTTACTTAAATATATCCCCAAGCTATTTAACCCGGTGAAACAACTCCAAGAGACTTAAACCTAATTAAAATTCTGTATTCATTTTGTAGAGTATACAATTTTGTAGTAAATAGTTTAGTTATGTAACTTCTAAAGTGTTTGAGCATTTTATATTATATTTATTGTTTGCAGCGGTTTCGCACGGGTAGGTTTTATGATTATGGACGGCAAAATTTATTGTTCACGTGGACATTATAAGCATTTAAACTGATATCTATAATAGTTCGCAACTAATGTATAATACAAACTCAATAATAAGCTTATAAACTCAATGAAATGCTTCAATTGGTAGCTGGTTCCATATGGTGGTGCGCGGCAAATGCTTTAAACTGAGTCGTGGAACAACGGCCGTTTAGGTGATTTTAACCCTTGTCCCAAAAAACATCAAAGCATTTAAATTCTCATGCATCTTTCCTAAAAAGTCCACCCAAGTTCTACTTCGCTAATTCATCCTTGAAGCCCGTCAATGACCCACGACGGGATTAATTGTATCTTTAATATATAACTTCTCAAGTGACTTTGTCTTTAAGCCTAAAAAGCCTAGTTCCCATAGCTAGTGCTAGATCAGATATAAAAAAAATCTGTAAATCACGAGTGCTGAGCAAAAATAGGTAGAAATTAGGTTATCAACACTAAAACGTTCATCAAAAGGCATTGTTGCATATTGGCGGAACAATGGCGCCATCGTTTTGTAACTGGACAATACATGGTACAAGTTGGAACATATCAATGTTTAATGACGCTTTTTGATTGAATTTCTGTTACGAACTGTATTACACGGAAGAGATGACGTGAGATGGACGGTGGAATGTACTAGAACCCGACTTCCAGTTTGATGAAACGTTTTCATTGATATCAAAAAATCCTGACTCTTTAAATTTGCGGCACTCTTGCGATGCTGTCATAATGACACCTCATTTATCTATCTACTGTTTTCGTAGGAAAACGACACTGAAAGCCTGTTAAGGGCCTACTGATTAGGCGCCTACCTGCTATCTAGCTTAGGGTCATATATCATATATAAACACGTGGTTACCAATTTTACATTTTTTTGAGGGTACACAAGCAACGGAATATCCGACAGCACAAAAAAATATATTTTAGATTTTAGTTATAGTTAGTGTTACGTGTTATTTTATGTTCTTTTTTGTTTAAATATGTATACACTTCTTGCACTTTACCATCTGTAGGTTTTTACCCATACTAGGGTTGCCTGGAATTTGCTTGTTAGCGATAAGGCCGCCCGTTGCCTAATAATTTATGTATCCTGTTTTTTTATTGTATTTAGTTACGCATAGAATATGATAACTTACGCCTAAAAAAGTGCCTTTGAAGTAATAGTCCGGGAGGTAGCGTTGCATTTTTGGCAGTGATTTTACGCCGACTATTTTCCTTCTTTCACTATTAATCTCGAAATACTTATAACTGAATCAAGCGTCAGCTGGCGCACCTGCGGTGGGTGTGGAATTGGGAGGTTGCGAAAGAAGTAAAAAAAATTAAAAAATTAAGTAATAGTACGCTGCCTGAAACTTTTTCCGTAAATAGTTGATGTCATACTTAGCACAAAAAAAATCGTCAGCTGGATCGTGAAGGGGGGATTATGCGTCAGCTGCTCGCATGAACTTGTAATAAAATCACGTGAAATAAAGTCATAGTACGCCGGATGAAATTGGACTACGTGATCGTTTAAATAATTCAAAGTACGAAAATAACAATCAGCTGCGTGTATAGCGGTGGAAAGACCGTCAGCTGACGCAGTAAAGGTAAAGATTTTTCTAGAAATGCACTTCTGTGAACTGTGAAAAAACGAGACAAAATGCACGAGATGAAATAAAATCGAGTGTAAAATGAAATAAACGCAAAATAAAATGAAGGGTGATATAAACAAAATCGAAATATAGAAATAAGAAGATCGCAAAAGTTATTCGTTGTCGATGGTATCGCTATCATCATCATTGTCTGACGAATCATCGGCCGAACTGTCCTGCAGGAAATCGTTCTCTTCGTCTTGATCGAGTTCTTGGCCTCGATTCTCTTCACCATCATCTGTAAATGACCATGTAAATTATCAAAATTAGGCTACTAGAAAGCTCAAAGAAAGTGTCACCGACAAAAATTCCATACCGCCAATATTGTCGCTGCTATCCGTTATACTGGTGACTGATAGCGGTACTTGATCTCCTTCGAACCATTTGAAGACATATTTGTCTTCGTTTTCTTCCCATCCCCAGTCCGTGGGAGATAATTGAGATGGATCTTGAAGGTGAGCATGGCTCCAAAGGTGCGCTATGTATGACGTGCGCAGTAAATGCTGGCGTAGCTCGGATTTACATGGTGGGAAGATCGCCCCGTCGATACGGCTTTTCCACTTGAGCACGCCGTTTTTCTCATTGATTTGATAATTTTTCGCGAAGGTAGCAACGCGTGTAGCGTTGACATCGTTTATCGATTTAAACCCGTACAAGCGACAAACTAATTCTTCAATCGTTATGAAGACCTTGTCTAATTCACGACTCGGAATAGTTGCGATATCCCCCAACGCTTGCATATATGCCTGTGATTTTCGCAACAATTGTAAAGGCTTTTTTTTCTTTCCTGTAAAATGCGGGATTAAAATCACAGCCTGTGAGGGCATGGAAACCTGGCAACGCAGAGCACAAATCGGTTCCCAAGGTCCGTTCGTTCGACGAGGAGAACCGAAACTGATTGTGTACGACAAAGATTCCCCAGGCAGATGCTGCTTTGAAATTTTAGGGGGAGAGGTTTAGGTAGCCCGAAGGTCGTGCTATGGGTTCAAGCAAGGCCAGAATGTATCGCAAAATATGTGTTTGAAAGCGAACAGCCTGACAGCAATGCTCCAAAATTTTAAATCTTGACTGGGTCAGCTGACGGTCTTTCCACCGCTACATAAACAGCTGATTGTTGTTTTCGTACTCTATATTTTTTGTAGAATCACGGAGTTAAATTTCATTCGGCGTATTATAACTTTTTTTTTTACGTCTTTTTTTCACAAGTGCATGCGGGCAGCTGACGATTTTTTTTTTGCTCAGTATGACATCAACTATTCATGGAACAAGTTTCAGCCGGCGTACTATTACTTTATTTTTTTATTTTTTTTACCTATTTCGCAGCCTCCTACACCCGCACCCACCGCTACTTGAGCAGCTGACGGTCGGTTCACTTATTAGTCATATAAGATCAACTATCGATGTTAATATCAGCCGGCTTACTATGACTTTCGCATTTGCAACGCTACCTCCCGGACTATAAGCAGAACTTAGCACTTACGAGTACTAGCAGTGCAAAAACAAATTATAGTTACGGGGACAATAGCTCTAAATGCCTGATAAATTTTAGAAAGAGTAATAGTAATTAGTAAATACAATACATGTTTATTCGAAAATATATTTTTACTCATTCGATTAGAGCTAATTTACTTTTTATCCTAATGTTTGTACAAAAATTTGCACCGTCGTCTACCTTAATCCTGAGGGAAACAATGCCTATACCTGCATAATAAATTAAGAAACCTTAATCCCTCGAACCCTCTCATTATCTCGGTCAAAGTCTACATTGTATCAAATTACTTAGCATAAGCTTTTATACAATATTAATAAGGTGAATTTGAAACTCAAGGCACGCCTATATACATATGTTTTATGTACAGTAAAAGTAAATTATTTGTACGCTGTGCACATATTAAGAATATATTCTACCATGAACTCTGCATCTTCTACCGCATTTACCACTATGTTCAGATGAGTTGTTCGGATTAATACCTGAGTTTCATAATCGGACGTCGAGGTAGAATACAAAATTCCACCCGTATAACCTCGACGTCCGTCGTTCCACAACTGAGCATTTTTTAAGGCAGTTTCTGCCGAACACCACGACTATGTGGAACCAGATGTCCCGAAGTATTTCCAAACCAATTAAAATTATGGTCCTTCACGAAAATAGCGTATCTATTGTTAAGTAAGTGCATGGGCGGCGGTATCACTTAACATCAGATGAGCCTCCTGCCCGTGTGCACTATATAAAAAATTAATTTAAAAAATTAAAAATCCATGCAAGTATGCATTAATTATCATGTTATATCATACATTGATGCGGCTTTATAAAAGACATGTGCTGTTTTCGGCTCGATTGCTTAAGGTATTTAATTAAACGTTTAATTGTAACTCAAACTCAAAATAACTTATTCAAATAAGTAACCAAGTACACTTATGAACGTCAACAGAAAAGATGTTAAATTTATTCTAAATTTACATTTACTACAAGTTCACAAGTCAAATGCTTAGAGCAGGCAAGAAGCACTGGCAAGAAACTCCGCCACTCTTTTTAATCGACAAGTTTTGAGTCATTGAAATTGTTTGAACTGGAGCAAATCAATCCCAAGGATTAGGATCATTTAAATATTCGTCAAGTTTATAAAAAGCTTTATTGATTAATTTACGTTTAACGACGGTTTTGAATTTATACAGGGTAACCAATTGGAGATTTTAAAAAGTTTCAGTGCAAATAATATTATCCTTAAAGTATACAATTATAAGTAAATGCATAAAACACCGTAACGACTTGTAAGCATTTTACGCTCGTTAATCTTTAATACGTCATACGCGTATTGGCGAATGTAACTAGAAATAACCAAACGAATTATTATAACAGCAACTCTTAATATAAATGCAGGAAGAGTTATATTTTTATATCCGAATAAAGGTATTTGAAATTGTTATAATCTCTGGCCAATGTCAAGGGTTCCACGAGAAACAGCCCAGTTATATCTGGTTCGGTCTGATTTTAATATTTTCCGCGTATGATAGTCGTCTATAAGCCGACAGGTTATCTTCAGACTAATATAAATTCCTGTTTACGTAAAATATGAGATCTTTGATTTGTATTTTCAGTAAATTTTCGCCTTTTTGAATGAATTTCGTTCTACTTCTTTAGTGCTCTATTACTGGAGGTTGGCAGTCTGTCTCTTGAAGCGTGTCTTGTCCTGTGCCAGATGCAGCAACTCTACCGCAGTTGCAATACCCTATCACTCCCTAACGTTACAAAGCCATGATTTCTTCCTTCTACCAACACGCCGTTTAGCCTGGATTTTACCCATTATAAATTATTGAAGGAAGTGGTGGTGGTCATGACGCAGACAAGTGGCCCAGGTACGCAACTTTCAGTTGTTTAATGTTCTGCATAAGTTTTTTCGACATTCCAACTCGTTTATGAACTCGTGACTCTTGGGTAAGCTACAATCGAATCGAGTATAACGTTGAAAATCTTAAGTAAAATCTTTATGTATTAAAATCGGTAATTTTTGTATACCGAAGGACTAAAACTGATTGGTTGTTCCGGCACTCTCCATCGGAGTTCGTTATTGGCATTTTTACTAATAGTTAATACATAACTACCTACTATATGTCGTGACTAGCAGACATATTTTAAGTCCCTTGATCCGAGATCTCTAACGAGCATCTTTGGGAGAGCTGCCGAGAAACCCCGATTAACATACAGAAGAGGCCAGCGACTACGAAAATGTATAGGCCATACACAAGAGAGAGAGATTCCAATTATATCTGCAGGCAGGTGCTTGTATGTAACCCACAAGGATAGCGGAAGCGTGGCCTAGCAAACCTGGAGTCGTACAGTTGCAAAGAGAGCTGAAAAGACTTGGAGCGACGTAAATACGAAGCTCAAAGGGAACTCGATGGACACTCACTGTGGTTATAGGAGATTAAGCCAAGTGATCCGAGTCCATTAGGACCTCTTGGACAAAGTATTGTCTTTGATTGTTTGATAAAATAAACTACATTGTAAAGTCTTTATAACATCATTCGAAATATAATAAAATTCAATTAACAATAAAGAAAATGTCTCTATAACGTAAAAATAGTTACATTTGTTTGGTTTAACACAAAACCCCTACATGAATTCACTCTTTATAACGCAACAGCCATTGTCTATAATGAAGAAATATTTTCAAATTTAGACATCAACAACATACTTAAGTGTAATAGTTTTAATAATCAGCTCATAAAACTAAACTTTTGAGGTGCCGAAATTTCTAAGAAAGACACCTGAGGTCATAAACAGCCGTTTTGCCTTTGTTAATGTTAATTGCATTAACATGTGTGCCATTCTTAGATTACATTGCCTGAAGTGTTTCTCAGTTACGAAACGCACCACCGTCACCTATCATGTATAATTATCAGTCGTAAACAAACTTTGAAACTGTCAAGATGGCCAGTAAAAGAAAAGCGTTATGTGTTTAGAATAATTTACCTATTGATAGTAATAAAATTAGAAATTATTGTAATTGGTTAAATTTGTTTTTTTTTTCATATTCAATGCTTATAACGACTATTCTCTATAACGAAAAAAAATTGTCGGTCCCTTGATTTCAAGGAACTTTCGTTATAAAGCGTTTACATTTCTAAGCTTGATTAAAAACAGCGAACAATAGAAACCTGAAAATCAATTAATCCACCTCGATATTTGGAAACCCTTTATTGCAATTCCGAGAGAGAATAAACATGAATTTCATATTTCATGTGTCCAGTTTTCCGACTCGTTAGACCATTCGATGAATAATCGATATCCACTCAGTCTTTGTATTAGGTCAGCGAAATTCGCTTTTGGAATTTTGTCAATATTTTTATATTATTTAATCACTGATTTTAAATTGTAATTAATCATTACCAATTTTTAAAAGGGCGACACAAGCCCTCTATCATTGAGAGTAGTCCGTGGGCAAATAAACAAATATAAACTAAACCAACAAGACAACAAGATAGGATTGTAAAGTATTGTCTTTGAATGATTGATAAAATACAAGTTCGATTAAAAAAAACTAACATTAGAAACTTAATTACCAATTAATTAAGCCAATAAGGTTTTCCAACATCACTTACCTCGATTTGTATTTAATTTGATTTGCAATTCCGAAAAAAAATATATTTATACCTTACAACTGTTTGAAATAAACTAATCTAACTAGTCAACGATATAGCATTGGAATACATGTGTTGTATTGTATTTCCGACGACTTTTAAGAACTAAATGTAGTACATACTTGGAAAAAGAAAATTCCTGATGTTCAAATTTCACATAGACAAACTCGGAGTATCTACAATATATATATATATATTGTAATAACTGAATAATATCGTAGAACATGTATTGTATTATATGTTCAAACTAATATTGAGTTTAAGACTTATTTATGTTTAAAGTGCATAAAAAAATGTTACATCCAAAGTAACCTAAGAACTAAAAAGAAGGGACGCCATCTTGACAGATCGGAATGACAATCACTATTTCGCGCCAATTACAATCTTGATCTGTTATTACAACATATTTTATAGCATTTTAAGCATAGATGTATATATATAAATGACCGGATACACACTGAACATTTTTATGTATATGTTCATAGTGTTGATTTCTCAATCAAGGCGAGCCTGCTCTTGCGCAAATGACCGGATGGTCTATTCACGGCTTACTGGAATCTTGTCCCAAATTCGCGGTCATGTGACTCAGTCTCAGCTATATTTAAATTCTATCCTTCCATTGTGTATTTCAATAGCCCCATTGTGTGGATGTACCTCGAATAAGACTATAGACAATATCGCTTTTAGTTGTGGCTGTGACAGTTTTCATTTATCTTTAGAGGGAGAATAAAGGTTCAGAACAAGTTCAACATCTACTTCCAATCGATTCTTACGATCCACAGAGAATCAGAATCAATTGAATTTTAAATTGTTAATGGTACAACTATGTTTATAAAATTACAACACTAAAATAATACAGTTTGTTATGTTTTACATGACAGTTTAAAAAGAAACAGATTTTACTTAAATATCCGATTGAACGGACCTGGGAGAGTGAACACCAGATGGAAAAATGTACATTTCCCATAGACAATAAAAAGTTTTTCCCGAGCTAATGACAGGGATTAGTGTTTTTGTGAAAGAATTTGACAATTGGCAGAGTGGCGTTTGGGATTTTACCTGGCAGCTTCTATTATACAAATTGTTATTCAGTGTGAAATGCAGCTGATATTGGGCATTCGTACGGAGACAAACACTTTAAAATTGATTCAAAAACCTTTTGTTCAAACGTTTGCAATATCTGTGACATTTTTGACAATTGTTAACAGACAAAACTGTACAAATATATACATAACAATATTTTCAACTATTTTTTTTACCAACGCTTGTCAGTCAGTAATTACTACGAATCGTAAATTATGAAAACATGACTCGTCCATGATGACACTTACAGTATAAGGAATAGATGGACCACAGATTACATCTATGCTTTTAGATTTATAATATACACAAAATATTACCAGTACTATAATGGTCTCAGAAAACATTTCATTGTTGATAATAAGGAGTATTCTGTTTAGTTTTTCTAGTAGCGTATAACGCATTCTAAGAACACTGGTACTTTATTTGATGTAAACCTACTCCCGCCAATTACAGCTGAAGTAATTCAGTTGATGAGACAGGAACAAATTGCGGTATTTTACCGCAGACTACTAATACGCGATAAACGCGAAGGCATTTTTATGGTCATACAGAAACAAAAGACTAAAAACAGAAGTTTATCTTTTCTATCTAGAGAAATGAAAAAACACGAATAAAAGTTACTTTTGGTTTTTGATAGTAAAATTTTGTGCTAATCAAAGCGGGAGTTTTGTTCTTTGCGAATTCCATTAGATAGTTTCGTTTCGTTCTATATTTAAACATTTTGGTGTTGACTAACTGACTGAGGTTACTAGAAGAATCAATTGAGACTGTAAATAGGATATAGCGGTTGTATATAATACAGTTCACCGTTTACGAGTAGGTCAATTAGTATGATTGAAACATACTACAAAGTCCGTATAGAATTATATGCACTTTAATATAAAAACTGGGGAATAACACAACAAAAATCCTTTCCTCATATAAATAAAGATTCATTCTCGTGTCCCAATGGAAGCTGATTAAAAATGTGGAATAGAGATAGGATTAAAACAAGATAATTGTAGAGGATATCTGAGACTGATAATGAAACTTCATTACCAATTCTGAAAGGTACTACAATCGACACTTTGTTTTAAAACAGAGTTTCATAATGAAACAAAATATTAGCGAGTGCATCACCATTGTTTGATTTTCGTGAAGATTTTAATTAGAACGTACAGAATTATTCTCTCTTACTCACTCCGCTTGCTTTGCGATCTAAAAAGAGTCTTGGCGTCCAAAACGACCAACTTCCATTGCTCCCTGTCCGGGGCCAACTCTCGCCAATTTCGGGCTGTAGCAGGTCGCTCCAGCGGTACTTAGGTCTACTGGTCCACTCTGCCGGTTTAGGTAAACTTCCTTCACCGCCCGATATAGGCCCATGAGTTCAAGGATTCATGAACCAACCAACGTATAGAACCAGTCATTCATATAACTCAAAGTATACTTAAATATAAAAGTGGTTGAGTTAAATCGTTCACTCTTTTAATAAAAGTAATAAATTGAATAAGAATTCAAATTATAAGCTTAATTTTAGGAAAACGTACTTATTGTCGGTAATATCGAGAAAAAATTCATACAATGTCTAATATGAAAGGCAAAATTCATGAAGCTTTTGTACGTTTCAGCTTTCAATATTGTTTGAGCGTATTGATTTTCGCCTGTATTAGAACCGAGATTAAAGAGCATAGCGGAGCAGGTGCAGTATAGGTATAGTCTAAAGTAAATCTTAATTTACTTTCCAAAGTTAAAGTATCTCTGGTTAAATTTCTTAGCTTATACTTTTTAGATTAGGGCGCGTTCCTAAACACACTAAATGCAATATAATAAATATGTATCACATATATTTATACAGTACAGTGTTGTTTCTATAGTGGGTACTAGTAAAGTGACCAATTTGGGTGTCTTTATACAGGCCGGCAACGCACTTGCGAGCCTTCTGGCAATGTAAGTGTCCATAGGCGGCGGTAACACTTTACAGATGAGCTTCTTGCCCGTTTGCCTCCTATTACATAAAAAGTAGATAAAGAACGGAATCTGTAAAAATCTACTAACAATAGCTATTATGAAAGTATTTCAACAACTACTTCGGGCAACCCTGTCCAGCTCCCAGGATCCAGGATACACCCATGCACAAATCTCGATTAAACATTTCATATCATGAATGTAATGTTATATTAATAAGTAAAGGAATTTTATTTTTTGTTATTATTAATCTTTGGAGCCATTAAAATAACCTAGATGAATTCATTATACGAGTTCACGGCTGTATGTGTAATTATTCACACAAATAAATGTCAAAATTCGAGCAAAATTCATTACTTCAAAACCTCAGATTTAGGCTTTATTTAGTTAAACTGTAACCTTCCTAAAAGGGCCAGTTCACAATTTTTCACCAGACACTTCTCCATTCTTCATTGATGATTTAAGATCACCTTGATCAGCCTTCTATGCCTGATTAGTGATACTCACAACACCAGGTAGTGTCCGCTAGTGACTTTTAAATTAATTGTGAAATTAATAGTTTCAATTATTATCTCATATCCGCGTTTCGTGAGCTTGGAAATAGGACAAACCTGTCATTAACATAGTGAAATCTAATAAAAGGGAAATAGGGTCAGAAAGCCTCCCCCTGCCTTGTCTTTAATAAATTAGGCAGTTACATAAAAATATTATCTATAGTTCAAATTAAACATTTATAACTATTCGATTAACACGTCAACGATTGTCGAGTCAGCGGAGTTCTAAAACCAACGTAAATAAATCTTATTTAAAAAAATATTTCTTAAACTACAATAAAATTTCCTTCATTTATAATGGGCCGAGTATTGTATGTTATTCTAATGGTTAACGTTTATCATAATTGTCTAACACGTCGTAAAACTATATGTTTATGTATTATTATCTATGTTATCTGTTTTTGTTTGAATATTTTTCCATGTTAAAAACTATGTAATCTGCAAAAATATATAATTACTTTTTTTCTAGCTTTCTTAATTTTAGTAATTTATATTTTTTTAAGTGTATGTATTGTGTAGTTCTTGGAAGAGAATCATTCATAAATAAAAATGGCATATATTCCAGTACTCCATAATTAGGAGTGCCCATGTCATTATGTTTAACATTAGTACACGACCTCCGATGGAGTGAATCCATCCATCCGTCGCCATCGTTTTCCAATCCAGAATTATTAATTTGGATTTAAATTCAGAATGAAAGCTCAGCGCGAACTATGGCTCCCGTATGACAAAATTCTATACCTTTTTGACAAACCGAACATTTAGCGATTCTCGGCTATTTGTCTACACAAATTCTCCTTTAAATAAAGCAAATATCTGTGTCGATTAAAGTTTGTTCGAACCGTGATTTGTTTAGGCTACAATTAACGTATATTTTCTTCCTTGTAATTTCTGTTTAGACGGAACGTCTAGACAAAAAACATTTCGTATACAGTCTGCTAATACGAAAAGTTTTAATTAGGTACAAAGATTACTTCTTAGCTACACAATATCCATCGTATGAATCTGTTATTGACTTAATCAAAGCGATCCGTTTCTACTGAATAGAAAGATAATAAAGGCCAGTCGTATTTAAAAAAAATATTCCATTAAAGCTTTGTGAACTTGTTTTCAACTAAAGACTCAATTATAATAGACATTTTAAATCTGAGTTTAGAAGGCAACAAATTCTGAATCTATTTCATCGACATTATAGATAAGGTTGAAAGAACCTTTGTATTATTAAAACTAATTACTTTATCGTCTATGGTAAGATTTAAGACGAAGGCGGACAATAAATAAATAAAAATAAATAAAGAAAATATTCGATAATTAGACGAAACTAGCAGAAAGTTTACGTCAATACCATTCCATCGTCTTTTTAATAAAAAAACAAACCAAAAGTTACTGAATTAAACTGACGGAATATTACCCTAATTCATTAAGTGCTATTTCGTCTCTTTTTAGCAAATCGTCTTTACGCTTTTATGAAAAGAGACAAAAATAAAACGGCGTAATTAGCATGTATTCACCCTGAATGTCATGTCTGAATTTTATCAAAGGTATGTTATTTCTACGTCCCGGACTCACCGTTTGTAATATTAATGCCACAATCTTCTTAGCATTTCCGTCCTAAGTCGGTTCATTTAATTAGTTCGTAGTATTACAGCGCAATTGTAAGGTTTTGATTCAATTTTGAGTAGTTTATTAATGCTTTAAAGGAATTCAATATGTAAATTACAAAGTGTGGGTGATGACAAAGCCCATAGAATGAGTGCAGCAGTGTTCGCTTAGTCCTTAAGCAAGCTTGAGGTCGTTCAAATCTCCATTGTGCTTCATCATTTTCTCAAGTGTTACACTTGTTTGTAAGTGATGGTGAATTTCGCGAGGGAACCACTATGTGGAAACAGCTACCCACTGAAGTATTTCCGAACTAACTCGACATAGGGCCCTTCAAGAAAGGAGCGTACCAATTCTTAAAAGACCGGCAACGCACTCGCGAACTCTCTGGCATTGAGAGTGTCCATGGGCGCCGGTATCACTTAATATCAGATGAGCCTCCTGTCCGTTTGCCCCATGCGCCAAACCATGTCTTATATACTTATATCAAACATTTGTCAGGCACAGAAATACATCACTTACTTACCTGTAAAAACCTTTTTTACTTTTCACCAAAACCAATCTGTGTTTGATAATAATTTTTAATGTTATTACAATCCCGAAACTCTCCTGTCGCATAAACCACAAAATGTCTGAAGAATATTCAAGTGTTCATGAATAATATAATTCAATTTAGCCTACATTTGCTGGCGTTTTCCATTTTATAAATATTTAAAATTGGCAAAAGTTTACCAATGTGAATGTTTTAAGAATGTATCTGATACTCCCCAATCTTAGAACTAGTAATATATACAATCTGTCCTGCGATTCTGTTACTCACTTTTTGAACTCACACAGCGGTTTTGGCATCGGCGGTCGCTCTGAAATCAGTCGTGAAGCAGTCATTTTATGATTTGGCATTCTGATAAACAATAAACTACAAGCTCCCACCTTTTCACCACCGCTGTGTGAGTTCGAAAAGTGAGTTACAGAATCGCAGGGCTGTAGTGGAGTTAATCCCGTTGCCATGATAATTTTTAATCGAAAGACAATTTAATTAAGATCGGACATTTGTATTGTTTGGAAATTTAAAAGTTGATCCATACGTTTTATAGGCTACACGGCACACATAGTGAATAGTTGAGCTTAATTTAAATATTCATACGATACTTCTGAACTTCTAAAATGACACGAGTGAACTTACCGATAATATTTACGTCCCGGTAGGGACTCTTTTGATATACCTACCTACCGAACTAACACGCTAATGCGCGGCATTGCCGTTTTTCGGCGTTAGTATATAATTATTTGCAATGGTGATACATTTATCAACCAATTTTATCTCAATTTGTTTGTATGAGAAAACAGGGTTTTTAGTGAATTAGATTTTCCTTATACTGTGACGAAATTATGCATATTACATCTATTCCCTTGCACTATAAAAAAATACCATTACGTTAGTTCTACGTTGTATAGAAAATTGCTAAATGGTCACGAAATCCAAATTAAAATCAGCAGAATTATCCAAATTCCGTCTTCGAAATCCAAACATAGGAGTTCAGGCACCTCTCATTCGTATTCTCCGCGATTATTACGGATTAAAAAGTACCTACTTATCCGAAGCTGGATATATTCGGTAGCAGGCTGATCAATATTAAACAAAGCATTGTTAAGTGCCTATCTCATACCTAATCCGCTGTTTTTCTGGACTTTTTTTGCTTAAGAATGAGTAAAAATGACCAGTATTTTTATTTTAATACTCGTATATATGTTGTTATTGTATTTGTTTGTAACATTAATCTTTACCAAAATTGTCATATACTTTAGAAAAGATAGCTTAGTATCTATGACAGATAAATTTAAAGTACTTATTATATCTATGCTATGTATCACCGCCGTGACTAAACAATAAGTAACGGGACGACTTTACCTGGGACTGGGTTCGATTCCCGGCAAAATAATGGTTTCGAGCTACTGCTATACTGTATTAATTAAAGTGTCGCAATGCGGCTACTCCGTGCCATTTTTCAATGGTCTTTAAGATGCCACATCTACTGTAGTAGTCACAACGGCGGATCCAGGGGGGGGGTCATGGGGGTCATGACCCCCCCCTGAGCAGGACTTAGCTGGACCACTAATTGAACATAATGATTTTATATATAAATTTGTCACCATACAGATTATATGTAACTACATACCTTCAATATTTAATTAATTTAATATAATATAATAAATTTGTATGATGGCAAACGTTTGGGAACGAACGCATCGAAAAATGAATTTTATGGTACTTATTTGGTCTTTTTTTGTTGTAATCGGTGGATTTTTTTTTGGTGGATAGGCTAAAAATTGTTTTTTTTCTACTTTTATTATTCTTATGGTAAATTAAACTTTATAATGTGATTTTAATACCCGTAAAAAAAAGTAGCTTTCCTTCGGGTAAACCAGCTCTTTCAAAAATCCCCAAGCCCTGCGGAGTTTCTAAACTTAGCCAGAATCTATGGAAACGAAAGTCGAATGTTTGGACAAATCCAGCTAAAAACTAAACTTTAAAACCTGTTTTGAGTAGCTTTAACTAATTGTAGGAAGCTGAGATTTTTTTTATTTGAACAACATTTAAGACAATCATTTCACAGAAAAAAAAACTGCAAAATACGTACAATAAAAAAAAAATAGGAATTTTTGAAACCTCTCTGGCAGAAAACTTTAAAAAAACACAAAAAAAATTATAACTCGAAAACTACAAAAAATCGCGGAACCTACTTGGGGTATTTTCGTATGCCTCTAGAAGTGAGGAATCTAAAAAAAATTTATTGACGTCACTAGTTGGACCAACCTGTATGTACACAATATTATGTGTTAAGTTTTTCAAGTGTACAATTATAAAGAATAAATATTTTTAAGTGCAATACTTACGTACATTAATAAAATACCTACTTTTTACTTCTATCTATTGTTATCAAAATTTAATTATAAGTTCTTGACTTGACCACGACTATGTGACCCCCTCCTGGCGCTAAAGCTGGATCCGCCCTTGAGTAGTCAAGCAAATAAATACTGCATTCATATAACTGCTTCATTCACTGAATCTATATTATAAAGCTGAATAGTTTCTATTGAATCGTCCATTGTTTAAGAAATCTATACCTTATACATGTTAACGTAAAATTGTAAAAACCGTTAGATTGTAATCTATCGGTTATCGGTTATCGGTATTCGGTAGATTGTACTACACTAACTTAGTTATCATTCAAACTTCTTTGGTCAATTACAGATTAATTTTACTTCCCAACAATTTCATATAACTACCGTTATACGTTAAATTGCAAGCAGTATGTTGAGTTGACAATCTTTCGACAGTTTACAATCTCGCGAGATAGATTACAATCTAACGGTTTTTACAATTTTACGGTGACATAGATAACTCTACGACCGAGTACACGTTGGCAATATAACAGCTAGTATAAACGATTCGTAAGTGTTACGAATCGGCTGGCATACGGATGGTTAATTATGCGACAAAATTAGTTGGAAGGCGAATGCATAAAACTTGTTTTATGAATTGAACGCCGTCTTTTCAGTCATCATATCTGCCAATCAGTGCTTCGAACGTCTACGAAAAGGGACAGTGATTGGATTATTAATATGTGTAACTAAGCGGTTAATAAAAACCTCTTAAGTATACACGCTTCCATGTCTACAATTAATTTACGAAGCTGGAATATTGTGTTCATTATATTCTTCTGACACATTAGCACGATTCGCGTACAATTACATAGAAATAATCACGTAATTGACACGCTGAATGCCTATTCTATACTTGCAATAAAGAATTATTCAGTATATCAATTATCGTACACAAATATTTATTCTTAGGACCCGAAGCTTTTTAAAATACTTGATATCAACTAACCTTTCTCTTCCGTTATTAACAAGTCATTCGTAATAGTCGACGCAATTTAATTTGCATTATGTACAAGAATAATAATAAGTGACGGTAATAGTTAGACGACTCATTGGTCTAGTGGTTAGTACCCCTGACTGCGAATCCGTGGGTCCCGGGTTCGATCCCCGGCTGAGGCGAACATCGATGTGATGAGCATTTGGTGTTGTTCTTAGGTCTTGGGTGTTTAAATATGTATTTATATGTATATCTATCTATAATATGTATGTATATCCGTTGCCTAGTACCCATAACACAAGCTTCACCAGCTTAGCATTAGACTAGGTCAATTGGTGTGAATTAAAAAAAAAAAAAGATATATTTTTGTCTGTAGTTCTAGTTGTTCCGATAGCCATCTTGAATCGATCAAACCTTATATTAGATGCCAATGAAATTATGAAGATGCCTCCTACGTCTCAGATATTTCATTAGATATCTAATTGCATATAATTACGGTCTAAGTAAGGATATAGATTGCAGATTAGAAATATTCTAGTAGTTTAGACAAGTTTTTGTACAGTAGTAACGAACTCTAGTGTCTAATGTAATTTTATTTACCTTTTACCTTTGGTGATTTCTTTGCACATCCATCATTCAAATCCTTCAATGATGAAAATGACTGTCTACCCCAAAAAATTTTATTTTTATATTGAGACATATTTTTTATTTTATTTTTTTATGATAAAACATACAAAAATACATACAACCCTTAATTTTCACCCCTCTAAGATCAATATATTTTTTATTTTAGCGGATAGTTAATTTTATCGAACTAAACAATGTTTCTTAGAACATACATGGCAAAACAACGTTTGTCAGGTCAGCTAGTAATATATAACAATTAGGTGTATTAATAGCGTCGTAAATGTTTATAAGCTTACAATAACAAGAACGTGGAATTAGTCATTCACTATAAATTTATTTTATCTTGTTTAAATCTTGCCTTCATTTTGTAACCGGAAATGTCTTTACACCTCCTTCCGGATTCCTCCATTACTCTTGTTTATCGCCACCAAAAACGGAGAGAACGTGAGACGTTTCGTACTTTGTTTATTAAAATTGTATTTCTAATTAATGTTTCTTTATTTATAACCGCTTTATAATATCGACATCAACAGTACATTCTAACATTTCTTTGGCTAATTCCCCATACTATATATTGTGGTCAGAGTTATAAAGTAACGTTATAGATTGGCTGAAGGGTTCGTAGGCTGCACATAGATGGCGCCACTAACATTAAATTAATTTGATTGTAAGTTAGCCCTAACCTTCAAAAGACAAATGTCTAAATTAGACTGTTCGTGAGAGTATTTTTGGTGAAAAACTTTTGTTCTTATGTGCATTATTAAATACTACTTATTTTTTTATGGTAATTGACGGTTGAAGAGCAGAAGGGGTTTTAATACAACTAAATCGAAATTCCATAAAGAAAGTCGTGACTGGAAAGTTAGTAAAGTACCAGAAAGTTAGATTTAAAAAAAAACGAGCAAAAAACCTCCTTGGGGGCTTTTTAAATCGGTTAAGAAGTACTACTAATAATCTTAATCATTCATTAAATTATAGGACAATGTGGTGGCTAATCCATTTTTAACATACACACGCATTGTATAATAGATTTACCTTTCTCCTCTTTTCTCTTTTTTTTCTACCTTTCTTTAAGAGTTAGCGTTGACTTAGGAATTTGTAACGCAATTTAAAAAATAAAACACGGATATCTTAAATCTTTACCGTTTTGATACAATTTGTTAAAAAGCATGCCAACAAGGAAGTCACGAATTCAATACATCTCGTGATATTTGTGTCACAATGTATTTAAGTGTGTACTTTTGTATTGTTAATAAAGAATTACTTTAAAGATGTCTTGTTATGAGGTTTAAGTAATGGCAAATATTTTTGGTTTTGTTAACTATATTTTATTAAAATTTCTCATAGATGTTGATTATAATACATCAGTATGTCTAACCTCAAAATCAGGACAGTTAAAGAGGTGATCAAGACCTGGAGAATGAAATACAGAGAAAGGCTAGAAATGCATGCTAATAAGCTTGCCACGCAACCGGACGGCTGGCCGAACACCGGACCTAATAAATAGGCTTAAAAGGCGACAAATCCTAAGTCTTGATAGAGACGGTTGACAGAGTGGAGCAGTCTCGACGGAGATTTTGCTCTGATCATAAATAGGTAATAACTAGCTTATGTTACTAGATCTATGTTGGCCTAGAACATTTAGAAAAAACAAAGCCTTCTACTAATAATATAGCCTTTATATACCGAAACTCTGTGATTTGTGATTTTTAATACGTATATATTGTCACTCCAGTATATCTCGGAGTTCGGTCTGCCTCCAAGACCCCATCTCACCCTTTCCTCTGATCTCTATCCTTTGCGACTCATCTCCAGTTGTAGAGCCTGTTAGTTTCAGTTCGTCCTTCTACTGCTTTAAAACTATAATGTCTGAGATAACTCCATACATACAATCTTCAAATAATACTGAGTATTACACAGATAACACAATAAAGCATATAATGAAATTACCAATGGTAAATCCGTTCGTGATTGATGTTCCAATTGGGAAATTAAGTGCAGGTTCAATTCTAACCCTTGGGAACTAGCCCCGAAATATTCAGGCTGTTCTGGCATTGGAGTTATCTAATTTGTACATAAAAAACTGAACCTCATTTCACTTATGGTAAGTATACACTTATCCTCTTTTAATTATGGTTACCTCTTTTTATTATACTCTTTCGTCAAATTACTTTCTGTAATTGAGAATGATTTATGAATTTGGATATGACAAATGAGTTCATACAAAAACCATAATTGTTGCAATTTAATCTTTCCGTAGTTTAAAATATATCTAAATATTAAGTTTAATAGCGCTAGTAAATCTATACTAAAGTATCTTCTTCCCCTTCCAACCATGTTTTACTAAAAAAGGTTGGGTAGTGGCAATCTGATCTATTCTTTGCGTCTAATAGACCAGTCATTATAGACATTCGAAATCGAAAATTTGATAATAATTCCAAAAGTTTTCAAACTTCGGTCAAGTGAATGGTACATTGGGACGACAATAAATCTCATTTTGCAACCTTGTCCGCAGTCCGGAACATTGTTAAAATTGCAATTAAATTAATTTTTGCTGTATGGTCGTGAAAAAAATTCCAAAAGTTCTGCAAACTTGGGGAAGTTTTCGATATAATATTTCATATCACGTATAAAATTTGCAACCAACCTAAGTGTACGGAACATTTTTGTTATTTATTTTATTTTCGATATATCTGTCAAATTTGCAGAACTTTTGGAACGTTTTCCTTGTTTAATAAAGAAAAACATTAATTTTTAATAACAAAAAATGTTCCGTACACTTAAATTGGTTGCAAATTTGACACGTGATGTAAAATAATATATTTAACACCACTCCAACTTTGCAGAACTTTTGGAATTTTGGTCTCAAGAACTGAGCAAATTATCATTTATTGCATTTTTAACAATGTTCCGGACCGGAGAGCAGGTTGCAAAATTTTATAGTTTGTTTTAATACCACTCCCGACCTTACATCAAAATTTGAAAACTTTTGGAATTATAATGAATTAATTGTCTTGACTGACTGGACTATAACGTGAAATGAAATGAAAGATTGATTTCTTCAAAACTAATAATAACAACTTATAACGAATTATGAACTGACATTATTTGTAATCTAATCTCACTTAAAACCTATTGAAAAGAACTTAAAGTCTATCATCAAATCAATATTTTTTTTTGATACATAACTCCAGTCGTTCTAGTACATTATATTACTTCACTTAATGTTATAATTTGCGTCATTAAAACGCCTCTACTAAGCGTCGTATAATTTGAAAATTCACCTATCTGCATCATCGGAGCACTCGATGGCCCTTGAGTTTCTTTGCCACCGACCACTTTGCACGGCTTTGAACCAAAAGATTATCGCCGCCACTTGACAATGGATTTGGAGACGCGTCTTCTGCGTTTGACTTGACTTCAGTTTTATAGCATATACAGAATATTGATAATAAGCACTTGCAATGGCATTATAAGCAGGCCTGGTTTCAACGTGCGACTCTCATATCTGAGATCGTAGGTTCGATCCCCGGCAGTGCACTAATGCTATCTTTATACGCATTTAACATCGCTCGTACGGTGAAGGAGAACATCGTGAGGGAACTGGCATGCATGAGACCCAGAAAGCCAACGGCAATGAAGGTTGATCACCTACTTGTCTATAAGAAATGATCACGGAACAGATACAAAAATCTGACGCCCAGACCGCAAAGGTTGTAGCGCCCTTGTATACAAATGCAATGGCATGAAAATACTCTATGGTCTGTCTAAGTCTAGAGACTTTTGAGCCTTTATAAGCTTTCTATACCCGACACAAGTTATGTTAACCAAGACGCTAATTAAATATATTTTAGCTGTACGAAATTGTTGAATATAATAAAAAAATAAGCTAAACAATATTTTTTCAAGAGGGTGACAGGACAGAGTCATTAGAATTTCTAAAATATGGAAGTCATATAATAAACTATAATGATAGTTTAAGGCAGATTTGCCGCGCACCACCATTATGAGGAACCAGCGGTCCACTGAAGTATTTCCAAACTAATTCGACTTAGGGTCTTAAGAATGGAGCGTACCAATTCTTAAAAGGCAATGCAGTCGCGAGCCCTCTGGCTTAAGAGTGTCCATGGGCGTCGGTATAATTTAACATCAAGCCGTTACTACAACTCGTTAGCCCCCTGTTCTATAAAAAAATTTAGTTCACAATCATTGATGCCTGGTTATTTCGACTAAATATGCCAGTTTTAATAATAGAATATTAAATTAATGTCTTTTCTAAGACATTTAACAATGAACATATTTAAGAATTTTATTTAATAATTGCGTAGCTTTATATCCTTCCTTCCAAGATATTGTGTATTCTTGAAAAGCGTTTGGGTGTAATTCATAATGATTTTATGTAAATTAACTCAACAATAGCGATTTGGAAGAGGTAGAAAATCTTAACAATATACACGTTGAAAGTATAATGAAAATATAACCTACATTACAGAATCCCGCTCTATCATAGATCCAATACCTGTTTAGTATTAAAGAAAGTCCAACGTTAAAATAAATAAAAAGAGAATTGCAACATTCACAAAGCCCGCAAATACAAACACATCACGAATACAAATATTCAAAGTAGTAAAGTTAAATTGAAAAGAATGAAAGCAGAAGCGATCTGGAGCGAAAGTTAAATAAAATTGTGGCTCTTAAGACACTTGTATCATTTTATTTATTCTTGTAATTGAAACTTAGTGCTAAGCTAGTTCTTTAAGAACTTTCACTGAAGTACTTGTATGTATCTTTCTGTCAAAATGTTTTTAGGTAAATTAAAACGCACCATTGAGTTGAGGTATTTCCGAACAATTTCATACTCGCGAGCCCTTTGGGATTTAGACTGCCCATGGGCGGCGTATCACTTAATATCAAGTGAGCCTCCTACCCGTTTTCCCCCTGTTCTAAATATAACTGCCTGGCTTCATTTATTACTAATCTCTGCTGACTCACTAGGTTTACTTTCTAAGTGAAACCAGGTCTGAACTTTCATATGCAAACACTAATCATCATAAATACCATATACACAGGTTATACTATAGTGATAGCACATGTAGATAATAACTACAACAGATAACAGTAGTAACCATAAACAATTGTTTATCTTAAAAATATTCCTTGATCGGCTTGATCCTTTGGCACTGCGTAGAGATCTCTGCATGTTCTATTTTATATATCATGGGGAGAGTTCCAAAAACTCTTCAGATTAATACCGGCGGCTATATTTCATCATCCAACGTCAAGACTGAATGCAAAATTCAGAGCGATTGTAGCCAATTCTTGCCGTGTAATGTATGTAAATAATGTAAATCGTTGGAGGTTTTAACACGTTCACTGCGTAACAGGCCGATATCAGCCTGCCGCGGTATTTCCGCTGGTGCGGACGAAGAAATCTATGTCCCTCTCGCTGGTGCGTAACGATTATCTCAGGTGTTTGTAAAAATTCGACAGGGACAAATATATATTTCATCTTGCGGTCAAAATTGTAGGTTTTCCCCATCAAAACATAACGGCAGGCTTTTATCGACCTACCACGCACTGACGCTGCTTTGCATCCGCTGAGTGCGGCAGTGGGCCTATTTCAGCCCGCCCACCCAACAGGCAGCTGGCGACCCGATACCGCACAGAGCGCGCGCCCGACCAGTTAGTGTTGTGCTATCTAACTGATCTAACATAGCGTTCGATATTATCAACCATGGCAAGCAATACAAGAAAAATACAAATTTAGGAAAATAGAGTAATTCGCCTTGCAGTTATTGACAGTGATAGTGACAGCAGTGAAGAAATATTTTCCACTAAGAAAAATAAAAAGTATTTTTGTTTCCAAGACAGGCATACATAAGTAAATAAATAAATTTTTCAGTTCCTTTAGTAGTAAATGTAAATTTACGATTAATTTAACTTGACGATTCAAAAGTGTACTTGGTTACCCACTTGAATAAAGATATTTTGAGTTTGAGTTTGAGTTGAGTTTACGATAATTCTGTTTTATTTTCGATATTTCTCTGTCCCATCACTACTAAAAATATATTCTAGTGCGGTTCAGGTCGATATCGGCCCGCCGCTTTTCGTGCTTTATTTCTCATTTCCTGTTTGCCAGATCCCGGGGCGAATCAAACCTAAGGAAGTTGGGTTCAAGGTCATTCTAACAATATAAAAAAAAAAAGTATACATTATGTTTCCACAAAGTTATAGCAATTTAATCTATCCTAGTGCTGTTGGGTCTAGAAAGACCTGCCACGCACCGGCGGAAATATCATTGGGGGCGCATTTTGGCCCGCCGCCGCACCTCATGAAACATTATTATTTTACTTGCCGCAGTGAACGTGTTAATTAAATAAAGTTTTAATTCAGACAATGTCGGGCACATCTATCATTTAGGTATAGTCTATACAGGTCTTGTTATATATTTTATCATTACTCAATAATCGAACATATAGTTTGTTCATAATGTAAAAATTTCGTGTCATCTAAACCTGTGTAGGGTTATTTTGATTACAGTATTCCTGTTCTCTTGGGCAGTGTTAGTCTAGTGGTTTTAACTTGCGACTCTCATCGTTGGGTTTATAGGTTCGATCCCCGGCTGGGCACTAGTGGAATTTTTTGTCTATGTGCGCATTTAACAGAGATCGTACAGTGAGGAAAAACATCGTGAGTAAACCGGCCTTAGACTCAAAAAGTCGAAGGTTGATCCCCTACTTGCCTATTAGAAGTAATCACGGAACAGATACAGAACTCTGAGTCTCTGAGGCCCAGACCTAAAAGGTTGTAACGCCATTGGTATATGTATTTCTGTTCTCGTATTTTCTTTTCAAATTATATTATTTTCCCTTAATATTTATATTAGTATAAAAATCACTCAGATAATAGTTTTGGAATAAGAACTTACTTCAAATGTTGAAATGTGGAAGTTTTTCGAAAATTTTGCAGTGTGCAATGAAAATGCAATTTTGGTGTCATTTCATCCGTCCGATTCGATTGCACATTTCGTAGGATTGAGGTCGAGTTCTAAAATATAAATTCGATTTTTTCAACCCAATTTTCAGTTCGAGTAAGTTTTTTATTGCTGAATTACGCGGAAACAACGGATATTTTTAGCTGGCAATTCACAACTAGGACGGTGATTTCGAAAGGTCACCAAACCCTCCTTGACATTACGTGTAATGGTATTTCGGGGTTTTTGCTGTTATATGGATTCAGCTAGATTTCACGTATTAACAAAGTCCCATCTTTGAATATACATCTACATATTATCATCTAATATATAAAATTCTCGTGTCACAATGTTCGTTCTCATACTCCTCCGAAACGGCTTGACCGATTCTTATGAAATGTTTTATGCATATTCAGTAAGTCTAAGAATCGGCATTTTTTTTATTTCTTAGACATTGTTTTTTTGTTTTTATTTACGATATAGCATACAAAAATACAAACCCGAATTTTCACCCCTCAACGATCATCCCAATTTTTTATTATAGTAGATAGTTATTTTTATTGAACTCAAAAATCTTTCCTAGAAATAATATACATGACAAAACAACGGTTGACGGGTCAGCTAGTATTATATAAGAAAACACTGCATAAGTCAATTAAATACGTTAATAAATCAAAAAGTGATATTATATAGATTCATACACTACTGGCATTCGCACGAAGCTATTTATGGCCGAAAAGCAACGATGCAATCTGACTGCAATTTCAGGTAATTCTTACTTCCGCTGCGTTACCTTGGCATTACAAAAATAGATTAAGATTTATCTCTTTCGTGACTAGCATTATCCTTTAGATTGCTCTGGAGATTTCATGCGGATTTAAAGGTACTAATTAAATTTACAATGTGTGAACTACAATTACTTGAATTATATTGTCGATATTGTTAATAAATAAATCGCCAATATGTTTCAAAGAGCAAAGACCGCCGGATGTAATATGCTTCAATTTTTTTTAAATTAATCCCTTGAATTCTGAGGTTTTTAGGGAGAGACAAAATTATTTAAAATAATTTAAAATTAAGTTTTATTTAGTACTTAGGTTTTTATTCCGAACGCGATCAATCTCTATGGGATAGCATAGTAAATGCTCCATATGTATGTATGTACCAAAAAGGTAGGCTAAAAAATAATTCCAAGGAATTAATTTAACCTTGATATAAAGTTAAGTGCATTTAATAATGTTAGCCTGAGTAGTTAACGAAGTTCTTAATCTCAATGGTCGTGCATTCAGATCCCGGCTGTGAACCTATTAATGTGCCTCTCTATTAAGCTACGGTGATCGTATTCGTAGCAAAGCAATGTTTTAGACCCAAAAACCGACGGCATGTTCTAGAACGTTGTAGAGAAATAAGATCCATGAAACAGATCTGAAGTGCGTCTCCATGTCTTCTTATTAACAATAATAGTACTCCAAACTATATTGAACATTCCCTCGAACGGTAAAGGAAAACATCGTGAGGACGACTTGCCTTAGACCCAAAAAGTCGACGGCGTGTGTCGAGCACAGGAGGCGGATCACCTATTTGCCGATTAGATTGACAAATGATAATGAAACACACAGATGTATGTGTGTGTCCAGACCTAAGAAAACTGAACTATATTACAAATAATGCACAGAATAGACTATATTAAAAGGTATAATTTACATTCTGTGGTAGGTTATTGTTTTGAATATTTCATCGTGTGAAACAAAAGCTGTTATAGTTCAACCTAACACAATGTAAGCATGATAAGCGTAAGTTATAAGCGGGATTTTAACACCGCTGTTTTAAACTCAAAAGGTATTTTGAAAATAATCTACCCCCTTTAATAGAAATATAATTTTCGGAAATAAATATCTGTGAATTGTTGAGGGTAAATCTTAAACGTTTTCATATTACTGTTTTCTTTGATTTCATTTTTAAAATAAAATAGTTGGCGATTGAAAAGAGTGGTGTTTGTTGGCAATACTTTTCTTTTTACACTCTTGATTTAAGAACAGCCCTGCGATTCTGTAACTCACTTTTCGTACTCACACAGCGGTATTCACAGCGGCGGTCGCGTTCAAATCAGTCGTAAAGGAGTCATTTTATGATTTGGCATTCTGATAAGGTCCCTCCTTGTAGTTTATTGTTTACAGAATCGCAAGGCTGGCAGTAAATGTAAATGAAGAGTCACTTCATAATATTTTCTTGTCTAAGTTTACAAAAGCTATCTAAATTAATATACTACAAAACCGCATATCTTCACTGTAGAATGAATCGTATGTCAAAAAACCATTTATTTTTTAGTCTTAGACTCTTATGTCATTTAACTGGTATAATCATGAAGTAAGGACTTATTTATGTTATTAATAAATAAGTCTTTTTTACGATCTAAAACTATGGACAAGCACATAAAAATATTTTAACGAACATTGGCGAAATGAAACGTATTTATCGTTTCCTGTAATGTTTGGTTCTCTGGACCTACGAGGTTATCATTCTACAGCGACGATATTACGTTCGTTCAAATAAACTTTTAATCAGAATCAGTTTCTCTGCACCACCACTATTAAGAACCAGCTCCCTAAAGTAGTTCTGAACCAATTTGACTTAAGGTCCATTAGGAAAAGAGCGTACCAGTTCTTAAAAGGCACCGCACTTAACATCAGATGAGGCTCCTGCCCATTTGCCCCTTGTTACATTAAAAAAACACCTATATTTTGCCTATATGTAGTTTCGATATGCAATTTGGTTAACTTATCTTTGGCTTAGCGTGGATAGTACCAAGTTAATATAATTAGTAAGTGCTCTCATGCCAGTAACAGCATCGAAATTATAGATAAAATTTCACACGAGACTGGAAATAGCTGCAGTAATGGTTCGGTTTCAAACTGAAATAGCTTACGTGATCGCTCTTATCGTCTCGCGTTGCGTGACCCAGCTGCCCATTCTCAATACCGATGATACAATGAAATAGGAGCTCTTTTGTGAGTACATTAACAATAGAATTGATATACTTCAAAAGTACACTACCGCATAACGTGCTTAACAATCACAACAATTTTATTTAAAATAAACATTACCGACGCGTGCTCGTACTCGTAAGAAGGCGGTATTTTTTTTAAATCCTTTATTGGGGCGGCAGTGGTAT
This sequence comes from Pieris napi, assembly GCF_905475465.1. NCBI lineage: Eukaryota > Metazoa > Arthropoda > Insecta > Lepidoptera > Pieridae > Pieris > Pieris napi. Next base: position 3,117,079 of record NC_062235.1, on the reverse strand, counting down.
AGTGCAGACAGAAATGGCGGGATTTGGAAAAGGAAAAAATGGCGCACAGATATCTAGGAATTATTGAGATGATAGATACAATAATAGAGCAGTGTTGGCCTAGTGGCTACAGCGTGCGACACCCATACCTGAGGTCGTAGGTTCGATCCCCGGCTGTGGACTTTCTTTCTAGGTGCGCATTTAACATTTGCTCGGACGGTGAAGGAAAACATCGTGAGGAAACCGACATGTCTTAGACCCAAAAAGTCGATGACGTCAGGCACTGGACGCTGATACTTGCCAATTAGATTTAAAAATGATCGTTGTAGCGCCACTGATTTATTTATTTTAATTTTAGATATAATAATAATCAAACCACCTTCAAATCCCGCCATTCCTATCTGCACTGTGCCACTCTCTGCCATTTTCTGCTGTTTCCTTAATTTGGTCTTACCTTCTAAATTGTCTTCCTCTTTTGCGTTTATTATACCTTGGGCACCACTTTAGTATTTTAATGTAAAGTATCTGTAAGAAAATGCTTATATTTTTATTTCGAAACTAGTTCGCCTGGCGAACATCGTACCAACTAACAGTCGATTCTTTATTTCTTTTAAATACTTATTCTGCTATTCGGGACACCGGTCTAGCTAGTAAGATAAAAAAAAGAAAGTTGATAAGACAACAAATACATTGTCAAAAAATAAAAATTTACCTTCCCGGAACCCCTCCACTAACACTTGAACTTTATGGTATGGTATTGAAGTTCAAATTGACTTTTAAGTATTATTACAAATCTTTTGTATGGGAATATAGAAAAGTGTTGTTTTTAGTCTTTTTCACTCGATTTTTTTTTAATTTTTCTCTCCGTAAGAACCAAGAATTGGCCAAATTGGTCCAGGCGTTGTTGAGTTATGCGCTTACCAACACATTTTGCGATTCATTTTTATATTATAGATACACGTTTTGTTTTGCAAAAATCAATATTGATGAATAAGAATTTAATCTGTTTTATAAATGAACGCGTTTTAAACGAAGGGCAACAAATAATTTGCGTAAATTGGCATACTGTAATCGAGGGTGGTTTAAAAATGCAGTGAACCACGTTTTTTAAATCTATAATAATGATGTGTGATTGAATGACACAAAGGTATGCAATGAGTGGAACAACATAAATGGTTAATCATTATGATAAATGTTGTTATTACTGACATGTACCGTTAAATGTACTTTAAAAAAAAAATGGTTGTTTGTAAAGTAGGTTTACGATCGAGATGTTTACGTGATAACGTCTTATTGGTGATATAAGTTTTTGGGAAGTAAGGAATTAATGAAGATAACAATTTTTTCAAATTTTAAATTACATCTATCGTTTTATTCACACTTTTGATGATAAATTTCGGGTGTAAAATGACAAGTTTACTTATTCGACTATGATATACATTTTTTTTCATACATTCACGGAATGACTGGCAGCGCTCGAGATGAGACGGGAGATCGGTCCGTCTCTCTCTCGTTATACCTGCGATCGCGCTCGTGAGGTTTTGGTGTGACACAAGTTTCAGAACATGTCACCCGACTAAAACGATTTTAAAGACGTTATCACGTCAAAAAAAGTTTATTATGGAATATAAGATATAGGTATCACTTATTCCACGTCATTACAGAATCGGAAACCCTACTCATTGGCAAAGAAGACAGAGGGTTAGGCCGAGAGAAAAAGCCGGCGTAAAAAACTCTCGGTACTCTTTTTAAATAGCAAATCATCAAACAACACTTATTTTAAAACAAATATCGCAAATTAATTAGAAGTAGCCTGTCTAGCACTAGTCCTAGGCCCTTTTATCAACTAGATAATCGTTAACTTTATAGTAAGCCTTTTTACACAGCTTTTCTTAAATTTATTAAAAGGCAGAGATAAAAGTGCCTCAGGGATTTTATTAAAGAAAAGTATCCCTTTTTCCAAAAAAGAATTACTAACTTTAGATAGTCTAGTACGGGGAAATTGCAGCCTGCGTTTTTTCCACATCTATCGTACTGTGTGATTTCAGAGGAAGTTTTAGTACATTCATTTTAATTTTAGCTAAATCAGTGTCTCCCAAACTTTTTTGTGGGATGCCCCACCGTAGCCGTTCTTAAATTCTTATGCCCTATGTAACATCGTACATAGATAATTGTTAATATTAAAATATTGAATCGTTCACTTAAGAAAGGTTTGTGGAAGAAATGACTGGGTAATTGTTAACGAAACACAGTAAGTATATTTTCAAAACATATAAAGAAAAACTGAAATTCAAATTACAAATCATTTAATTGAATTTTCGAATTGGGCCCCACATTTGGAAACACTGATTTAAACTTATGTTGAAAAGGTTTCAAAAAACCTACTAAACTACATGATATATTAAAGGCCGGCTACACACTCGCAAGCCCTCTGGCATTGAGAGTGTCCATGGGTGGCGATATCACTTAACATCAGGTGAGCCTCCTGCCCCCTGTTCTATAAAAGAACTTCCCGGGCTGCTATCGGTAATTCCTTGAATTGATATAGAAAAAGTAAGAAACGCGAGGTGTACTACACATTTAAACTTTTTAGCTTTCCTAAATATATACAAAGCTATTGGAAATCAAAAACTGCTGTAACTTAAATGATACGATATGATTACGAGTAGGTTGTGGCTTTTACACTTAACATTTAACAAAAAATTTCTCAATGCCTGATACTATCACATATTATAGAATATTACAGTACATCCCTATTCATTAATTACGTAAATTTAATTACTCCATTTGTTTATAGTACTGTGTTTACAAATCATTAACGTCATTGCGAGATTAATTAGGGATTATCAAGTTATGATCTAATCAATTAGTATTCAGTTCATTTCCTGACAGCAAGATGCACAAATGTGCACTGGAGCATCACTAATCAACGCTATTTGTATCACAAATCTACCAATATTGATAATGTACTTCAACTATAAGCAATTTACAAACAGTCTCAGCGAATTAATATTTCTGATTCTCTCAAATGAAAAGCTTTGTACGCCAACTTAATTTTAGCCGCAAACATTAGCTCAAATGAAAAAACAAAATTAAATTATTTATCAAGTAATATTTTCAAGAATAATTGACACACCTTTACAATTTCAAGACGTCTATACAAATCTTGAGTCTGAAATTTGCATTGTTCCTCGTATTTCTGCTTCAATGTAAAGTGGGATCTATTGAAAGATTGAGGAAATGAAATACAGTGACCCCTTGACATAACGCGAGCGCCGCCGGCGCCATCTTTGTTGCCGGGATTTGCCGACAAGCGGTGTGCTGACTGGAATACTTTGCTAGCTAACTAGTCATAGCTAAATTAAGACTGGTTAAACAATAGGATTTATGTTCTACAACTTCCTTTTTAACCTATACATTCTTAGAACACGTAAGAATGTAACGAGATCTATTTAGTTTTTATGAAGTTTGAACAGAAACGAAGACATTTGGCCAAATTATATCTCGAACCTCTGTTAGTTTAAATACACTATTTATTTATTAAAAGTTCACCATATTTATAACTTTATCTACGGTATATGTTACAAGCTATCTATTCTGAAATACATGACAATTATGGTTGTGGCATGACAAAAATGTTACAAACTAAAAATACAATAAAAATATTCACACTTCCAATTTTAGATTTTACTAGTAATTTTTTTTATTAACATTTTAGGTATCAGATAGGCACTTAACATTGCTTTTATTAAATTAATTATCAAATTAATTTAGATATTTCGAAGCGAAGAATAGCGAAGATCCGAATGAGTGGTGGCGGATCTCCTAGGCTGCATTTTTCAGACGGAATTTGAAAAAATCTGCTGATTTTTAACCTTGAGAAGGAATAAAGGACAACAAAGTCGCTGATATATAAACAATAGGATTTATGTACTATCACTTCCGTTTTAACCTATACATTCTTGGAATATGTATGAATGTAACGAGAACTATTTAGATAAGTATTTTTGACAGAAACGAATAAAAACATGTGGCCAAATGATGTGGCGGTTTAAAAATCTTTTTAAACCCTTACTTTATATAAATTAGGGGGTAATCATCTGAAACGGTGACTATAAAATCCAGTATTAACATTTCACTGTTAAGCCATAATTTAGCTATAATCACCTACTCTTTCACGTAATGTAAGCCATTTTCAGACCTGTTTCTAAAGTCTTGATCGTGAATTGCCCGATGCTTTAAATCAGCTTACGTTGTTGACTATAGCTTAACGCCGCACTTAACGGTGATTTAAGAGTATCGTTCGTTCTAATTAGCTTAGCGTACTTAGGCATTGATTTGTTTGACTTCTTTGCCTTAAGTGGAGCCGTGTTTCTAAATAGAGTTTTTAAGAACCTGACTTTCGAAATCAACTAATTTTTTAGGTAAAACTATTAAGAACTCTAGTATTGTCTTTGATTGACATAATCTTTACATATTTAAAGAAAAAACTTTTTGACCGGATTAAAGTTATGTATTATTATAAATTTACAACCATTTAACATAATTTTAAATTCAACTATTTAACATAATTTAAGTCACCGTGACCACGCACGCTGTAAAGCACGCGAAACGTCGGATAAATTTAAAATTATGTTAAATAGTTGTAAATTTATAATAATACATAACTTTAATCCGGTTATAAAGCTTTTTCTTTAAATATTAAAAACTCTGTTTTACAAATCCTTCCCCACTTTAACAGATCATATCAGGATAATTATTTATTAAGCTTAACAAATTCTTCAAATATTAATAACAATTTTAAGATAACATGAGGGACAGTAGACCCCATGATAATGCTTCTGTATAGGAGGCGAATATATACATACAAATTTACGATAAATTATTGTGATAATTGAACAGGTAATGAAGTATTGTCTATTAGGGAGCGTTCAAGTATTATATAACGAATTTTTGGTCCTCTTGTACAACGTTGCGATTTTTGGCGTGGATTGAATTACACGTTATTGTTAATGTTATTTTCGACTTTCCAGTACTTTATACCACATAATGGTAACTTTTAGGTATAAGGAGTCACTAGGTGGTCACGAAACGTTTTAATATACTTGGGTACAGAAAAACGTTACGGCGCGTTACATGGGGGGGGGTGTCAATTATCTTCAAAAATTGCGTGACGTAATGCTTGAACACCCCCTAAAGTTAAAGGTATATAATACAACAAGGAAAAGATTAAGATTAGACTTTAAAAAGTACCCGAAAGTATCCTAAGTTTATTATCGCTAAGTAGTTTCAGAACTCTTAAACGACAAGTGGCACTTCCTTAATTCTGCATTTTACAGTCTGACGGTGGATTTTTTAATTACATTTCGCGCGCTGATTACACAATTTAAAATACAAAGCTTGTACATTAATTATAATGAATCAAAATTAAAACTGTTTAGCGTACCATTTTGGAACTTTGTTTGCAGTCGTATTATTAATTTTAGTTATTATGCATTAATAAATAAAGTTAAATTAGTGGTGAACATATTATCCTCTTCATCCCTTCTTTTTCCTTCTTTGTATAATAGTTTAAGCAGAACAAAAAATTATTGTGCTTTTCGAAGTGATATAAAAAAGGGTGCGTGTATTTATGTACGCGCGTAAGAAGTTATACTTCTTTGGCATTATTAAAAATAGTTTTTGAATGCATGCAAATAATTAATTACAATTAAATAATCAAAGACTGAAAAAGGAGTTATTATAGTCAATAAAGTACAGTTTACATTTAAAAATTAAATAAATAAATATTTATTATTATTCTCTTATATTAAGTGTAACATAAATTCTATTATTATTCTAATGTTCTTTTAAATTATGTCCATTGCCGTAGCATCTTCCGTGGGCAACTTCATTCTGTTAGTTTTGAGTCACGGTGCGCGCAAATCGTAAAATTTCACTCTAATAAATTTTTCATAACGCGCCTAAAGAAGTATAACTTCAATAACTTCAAAAACCAAATGTGACTGTTTTTTTTATCCTAATTCCAAACAGTTGAACATATATTCAATAGAAATTCTCGGATAATAAAAAACAGTAAAAAAGCCTTTTATTTCCTATTATAATAAATTGAAGTACAAAAAGCCTTATTCAAATTGGTTTATACAAAGCAATAAAAACCTTTATAAACAGTTTAGTTATTGTGGCATTGTATTTTTATCTTTATAGTTTAGTAAAGGCCCAGGTCGTATCGATCTATTCCGCCAAATACTCACCGTAACCACACACCTTTTCCATATCTATAAAACACTTTAAGCCAAAAAATTGCAACATTCAACGGCTAGTTAGCGTTTATTGCACCCGTAAATCCTGAGATCAAAGCCCGGTTGTATTTATAAATCTCTTTATCGACGTTAGAATTCTCAGAGGGTCGATCAGGGGCAGCGCTGCAAGATCATCTAATAACGGCTTACTTTTTCATCCATCAAGAAAATATAGAAGTACTATTTATATAAAAAAAGCCGTAAGAATGTCCTCAATATGAATCCATTAAAAACAGCATTTTAATCAAGTTTATACTGTTACGTATACATGGCGGAAAATGATTAGAGGTGATTAATAAAGCGAAAGACCGGTAACATTTGTATGTGATTAGTCATAAGCGTTTCTAGTCCAATCACATACACACGATCCGTTCTTTCGTACAAAATTATAATCGCACAAAACAATTTCTTCTTTGCTAACATATATGTTACTAGCAGACTCGGCCAGGCGTTGCTGTGGCTAAGGTTTTTGTTATATTACATAGAAGTAAACTATTCAAGGGAAACGGTAGGAGAACACCAGTTATGGGGACCACCATGCTTTTTTGGTGGTTATGCCAATAAATTGTAGCTTATGTGAAACGTTGGTACTTTTAACACAGCGCCATCTGTTAGGATTGTGACTATCAAATAATAAACAAATAATTTGCAATAAAATAATATTGCGGGTATAAATTGAGATGTAAGCTATCCTTTCTTTTAAGTTGGATCAAACTACACAAGGTGTGCAAATTTGATTGAAATCGGTTTGGTAGTTTAGGAGTCCATAGCGGACAAACCACGTGACACGTAATTTATACATATTAAGATATGTAAAATTTCAATGGATCTTTACTACTGTATTATACTACAGAATCTGATATAAGTAAGTAAGGCAACTTTGCCTTGTACTTGTTAGCGAACTGGAAACATTGTTCAGGTGCGAAAGATAGATGAGATCACCTCGTATTCAACGCAATCGGCTATATTGGATAATTGTACTAGATGTCACCAATCTTGTAAGACAATTACAATGAAACAAGATCTTTAGCTCAATCGTTTTACCGATACATTTCCTGTATTACAGAATTTGGTTAATAGTTTGATTGACAATAAGGAAAATTGAAATGGTCCTTTCAAATTAGTTTAAACAATTATTGAGTTGAAAAGCTGATAGCCTCAATATTTAAAAATAAAATAAACAACCTTCATCATTTTGAGGGTTGGGCCTCAAATTTCTGTATCTTATTTGTCAATTTAACACGACACACGCCATCGACTTTTTGGTCTAAGGCAAGCCGTCCTCCGTCCGTCCTTGAATTATTATATATTTTCTACTGCAAGAGGAGAAAGGATTTTGAAAGCTCATAATATACGAGTACGAGTAAACTCTTTTTGGTACACTAATATAACTACGTTTGGTTCATTTTGATACAATTTGTTTAAGACGACATTCATTCAATTTGTATCAAAAGATACGTCACGATTCTCAGCCGTGATGTTGTATAGTCTTGGTAACGGTTCTATCTCGTTTTTCAGATTTTACTGGGACCTCTGCATGCTGCTGTTGCTGGTGGCCAACCTGATCATTCTGCCTGTTGCCATTTCCTTCTTCAACGACGACCTCAGCACGCGGTGGATAGCTTTCAATTGTTTATCCGACACTATATTCCTTATAGATATCGTTGTTAATTTTAGAACAGGTAAGATTTTTAGTACTCTCATTAAATGGTACGTTATCTTTATTGGCTCAAAACATTAAAGCATATCAAAGTGTCATTAAATTTAAATTATTTGTAAATACAATGCCATTGCCAATTGTCAAGGAGGCCAGTAGAAGTAGGAACAGGAGAAGTATAAGTTGTATAAACCAAGTGAAATATTATAAGTATCGGTTCAAAATTATTACATATTATATTCATAATTACGTAATTTAGGAAACTTTGTAATCCATAATAACATTTTATTTTTATATGTATTTTACGTTCCATAAAATATATGTTGATTGACGAGAAGTTAAAATAATAAATATGAAAAAATTGCAAATTCTTTCCGTTTGTATTATTCAAAGTAAGTGCTGAATTATGGGAAGACGCGAGTCTATTCGTTTCAAGAAGCCGGTCAAGATAATATTATTAATATCTAAAATGGTTTCCGAGATAAACCAGTGAGCGAAACTTCAAAAGCCGTCCATTATATACTAAATAATGCAGCGTATAATTTCCATCTTACATACAGAGCTCTTGATAATGTTAGAATAGAATATGAGGTTTCTTATTTGATCGAAGACCTATGAAGACAAAGACCAAGAAATATCGATCATAATCCTTACTTATAGATAAACAAGATAAAGTATTACCTACACATTTAATGCTTTTGTCTACACATACAAATAATTAACGCTATCAGTTTTAATAGTCAAAGTCATTGTACAACTTCTAAGCCATAAATCATGAAAATATCAAGTTTTTGCATTGCATTAAAATTCTAAAATATTTTATAGTACATGATGGTTTCGTATACAGAGATTACGCTTATTGGTTGTGACATAATTTTTCAGGAATAATGCAGCAAGACAATGCAGAACAAGTGATATTAGATCCCAAGTTAATAGCGAAGCACTATTTAAGGACGTGGTTCTTCCTGGACCTCATCTCTAGTATACCACTAGATTATATATTCTTGATCTTCAATCAGGTAAACGTACGTTGCAATTTGGCCGTGTTCCTATTATTATAGTATTAAACTATCTTTTATGTTGTTGATATTCTGTTTCAGCTTGGGTGTATATTGTTTTTAGCAAATGTTTGTTTTTATTTTTTACTTGTTATTTTTATCATTGTCAATATAAACGCAACTGCCACGAGAACGTGCAACGCGTCGTGTTTTATGTCATACTTGTAACGGTTCTTTGGAACCTTGGAAGGTTTGGTTGCACCGGATTAGTTTCTTCTCCAAAACTATTGTTTAAATTATAAACCTCTTCTCTATTTGCACGTTTTCCAATTTTTTATCCACAACTTTTTCACTCTTCTTCGCTTTTGAGCCCATAATCTGTAGGTTAATTTCTGATATCTTTAACTTGCACATTTAATCTTTGTGCACATTCTTTACTGGTATCTTCAAAATTTGCACTCTACTGTATTGATTATTACTAATGCATTACTTTCAATGCTTTTTTGTTCTCAATATCTATGATGTTTTTCAAATCGTACAATATTCCTATTTATCATTTCTGCAGCATGTTTTTTAATTTATCACTTATATTTTCACAAATTTACGATAAATATTGTAATATGCAACACGACCAAATTGTAATGACTATTATTAAGTGATTACTAACACATTAGTGAATACGAAACAACAAACTAAATAATCTAGCGCCTTTTTTTACATATTATTAAAGCCTAATAAATCAGATTTATGTAAAGCATTTTATCTTTATCTCTTTCACATATTTACTAAGCTTTTACTAATTCAATTCAAATTTTCAAGAAAACTTCAAGTTTAGCAATTTAATGTACAGTTTTTGCTTGGCACTTTTCTTTGGCCTGATAATTATTCATGTAAACTAATTGCATGATTTACACTTTGTATTAAACTATGTATTAGGAAGATTTCAGGTGCTTTGTTGGTAACTGACTGATACCAGCCGAGGACCCCAACAGAGGTTCAGTCTTTTAACATTTACTGGGTTGTGTTCACAGGATTTTAGTGAAAGCTTTCAAATTCTTCACGCCGGCCGTGCCCTAAGGATACTACGGTTAGCGAAACTTCTATCTTTGGTGCGACTTCTTCGATTGTCAAGACTGGTCCGATATGTATCTCAATGGGAGGAAGTCTATGTAAGCTATCGTCTCTTTAAGCCTACAGTTTTACTCATTTCCTATAATTTTCACTAACACTGCTCTAACACATTACGCTCACATCAACTAACATAAATCTAACACCGATTAATTTATAATATTGGATTAATAATTGATCCTTTGTGAAATGTGATTGGCGAATTGTGTGCATATGATTAATTTTTTAATAATGAATACCATGATAATCTAATCTTAATCTAAAATGTTCTAGCTGTAGTGAACCTAATAACGTCTAAATGGAAGTGTGTTGTAATCCTGTATTATACCATTCTCCCACCCCCACTGTATGTGAGCCCCACGTCCCGCTCTGCACTTCTCTACTGCCTTTCTGCAAGCTTCTTCTGCCTCAGCACGCTCTCGTTAACTCTACCGACTCTGTACACCGGTACCGCTCGCCCGCGCCGCGTCTCTTGACCGAGCCTCTGACCCGAACCGTCCCACGATCACAGAATACTGTAATATTATTTGCCCAACGTTCATATTATGTTGCTGCTTTTTCAAAGCTAAAGCATTCCGCTAATGCAATAAATAACATCAAAAACCATTTGTGCTTTCATATTAGAAAATATAACAATACACATTTTTTCAATAAACTAAATCACCCCAAATTCCCTAACTTTATTAAAATATAATTGGCCCATAATTTAACATAATAAAGGGCAGCAAAATAAAAGAACAAGCGCACGGTGCACTTAGAGTAGGGTAGGGTAGACAGCACGGGCTGCGGTCCATTACGCGAGAGTCAGTGAGAAGTGGAGGACGGGGAGGGTAGTTCTGTGACGTGGCAGGCCGCAGTGACGCTGTTGTGTGCAGATGAGCCCCGGGCCGCAGCCGAGCGACGATCCCGGCGTCCCCGAGGGCGGCTCGCGCGACTTCATCTCGCAGGTGCAGCATGCGGCGCGTTCCTATCTGCTAGCGTAGGGGCCTAGCCCTCCCGTCTCGGTGTCGTAGTCCGCCTCGCACGCCCCTCCGCCCCGCACCCCGACGAACGCGCTCACCCGGGCGCCTGCCTCTCTTCCTACTATCTCGTGTTTCTCGCTTCTTTTCTAGATCTTGCAGAATCTACAAAAAAAGCGCACGGAACGCAGGGGACGGCTCAGCTCCGACGTTGCCAAAAAGAAGGGTGACACGAAAAGCAATCTGATATTTAAGGTAAAGGGTCGGCGCGAGCCGGCGCGCATGTGCTCGTTCGCCCGCTTAGCATGCTGCCGGCGTGCCGGCGTCCTTACACCGCTGCGTTCGCTTGGCTTCCTCTCTTTCGTTGGCGTTTCTGTTCCCTCGTCCCGCCGGCGGCCCGCGGGCGGAGGTGGCCAGCGGACAGCTCGCGAGTCGCTCGGCGGCGGCGGCCCGCGACCTGTCCGCTCTGCCCCCCAGCATGCTCGCTCAACAACCGCCTCACGCGTTCATACTTATCTTTCACTGTGTACGAACTCATCGGTAGATGATCATCGCGATGCTTGACCTCGAGCGTCCTTGTCGCGCGCAGTCCGCACGGCTTCCTTTAGAGGCATGGCTCTCTTATATTTGATTATAATCCTCACTTCTCTAACCCGCAGTTCCTCAACATGGCATCGGTATTCATGCGGATATTCAACCTGATCTGCATGATGTTACTTATCGGCCACTGGTCTGGCTGTCTACAATTTCTTGTGCCTATGCTCCAAGGATTTCCACCTAACTCATGGGTGGCAATAAACGAATTACAGGTGCGTACGATCTATAGAAACTATTACACTACAGACTATCTAAACGATTAAGTAGTTTGTGTATCGGATTTTTCAGGACATACCTTTTCACTTCTGGTGCGAAATAAAAGGTTAACAGACATGTACAAGAACACAACCAAATTCATTCTGTGAAATTAATAAAGCATCTGTTAAATTTCAGGAGGCCTTTTGGCTAGAGCAATACTCGTGGGCGTTGTTCAAAGCAATGTCCCACATGCTATGCATCGGGTATGGCCGCTTTCCCCCCCAGTCCTTAACGGACATGTGGCTGACGATGCTCTCCATGATCTCTGGTGCTACCTGCTACGCCCTATTTCTGGGTCACGCAACCAACCTCATTCAAAGTCTTGACTCTTCGCGTAGACAATATCGAGAAAAGGTACGCATTTTTACCATAACTTAAGTTAAACTATGACTACGTAGGAACACAGTAAATATTTCAGATCGTAGTTAAGTAGAGAGTTCTTCTTTATCATTAAGAAAATCAAGATCATTCACCAATAGTTGATTCAACGCAATTGCGTGCCACAAGTTCGTAAATGACATTTTTCCATGTCACCCTTGGTGCTTTATTTCACACCTTATTTAGTTAAATAGAATTTTCACTTACAAAATATGATTGCGATTGTGGATTTTAATTTTTCTGCGGCACTCCGCTGATTTTTATAAGAGTAACATTAAAAGAAAAATAATTATTAATATTGAGATATTCTGTGCACTGTCACCAATGCCGCGCACTGAATAAATATCTTAGGGTCGATTCGACCAAACAAGAGTAAATCTTAATCTTAGAATAAATCGTCAGTTAATCGAGAGTAAATCAATTTTACGTTTTACCAACTACAAATTCTAAGAATAGTCGGCTTATTCGGGAATTGCTACTATACCGCCGTTTCGCACGGAATAACAGCTATTCCTAGAATAATTTAATGGCGTCAGTCAGTCCAATCAGCTGATTTCTGTCATTTCATAAATATGTATTCTGTGTTTTAATTTCAAGTCAACGCAACGCACTAAATTAATAGTCTGGCATTGTATAATGAAACCTTTTTTATTTATTTATTTATTTGTTTATTTGCTTAATGGTATTCCTACAGCTACTTACAAGTACTATACAATATTCAAAAAATTACACTATACACAAGAGCCAAAAATGGAATACACATTTAAACATACACAAAACACAGTTACACCTATACAAATACAAAAAAAACAAAAAAATTACAAAGAATATATGTATGTATGTAAATTCTAAATTCTACGATTCACAGTTCATTACAACACATTTATTATAAAGAAGGAATAACAAAGCCATTCTATCTAATAAAAGATACTAGATTTTTTATATCATTTCTTAAACATTTTTTAGATACATTAAATATTTCTATTTGCTGGTAATTCCTATTATAATCTGAAGGTATACGATGCATGGCTGAGTTACGCAAATAGTTTGAATTAAACCGAGGAATTTTAAATAGTTGCGTTTGCCTTGTATTGTGTGAAGAAGGGGCGTGAAAAAGTAAAAGCGGCAATAAGTCAGGACAGTCAATTAAACCATTGCAAATAGCGTGTAAAAATATAAGGTCATATTGTTTACGTCGACATTCCAATGATTCAATACCAAAGTACTTGCAGGAATCTATATAGCTACTGTACTTTCGGAAATCCTTAAAACTTAAAAACTTAAGAAACTTTATTTGAATGTTCTCTATTGCTTCAATGTATTTCTTGTAGGTTGGGGACCAAACAGTGCATGCATATTCCAGTGTACTCCTAACAAAAGCAAAGTAAAGTTTTTATTTCTTGCTTGTTTGAGGCTTTCGTCTAAAAAGGAACTTCTGTTGAGCCCAGTTGAATTTCATTCTAATATTATAGAAAATAAAAAATCTAAAAACAAATAAATAAATAATAAATTGTTTAAACGTTACATTATACAATGCTAGACTATTAATTTAGTGCGTTGCGTTGACTTGAAATTAAAACACAGAATACATATTTATGAAATGACAGAAATCAGCTGATTGGACTGACTGACGCCATTAAATTATTCTAGGAATAGCTGTTATTCCGTGCGAAACGGCGGTATAGTAGCAATTCCCGAATAAGCCCACTATTCTTAGAATTTGTAGTTGGTAAAACGTAAAATTGATTTACTCTCGATTAACTGACGATTTATTCTTAGATTAAGATTTACTCTTGTTTGGTCGAATCGACCCTAAGTATTTTAAAGTTCCCATTGTTAACGGTTTTAGAAGAGACAGAAAAATGTAGTAGTATTTTTTAATATGCACTTTTTTCATAAACAAGATTGATACGTTATACTATGACACTGAAGAGAAGCCAACGGTTGTAAAAGCTGTTATGAACACTTATGTCTTTTTTGTATGAACGCCCCATGTATGTGAATGAGACTAATAAATCATGCCTGTTTCAGAGACTAGACGTGAGTACCAAGTGAATGTTTGTGGGTCACTGTTGTTGCGATCACTCGTTGTATCTCGCACTTAGTACTCAGGGCTTCAGACAAAAATTTGTCTTAGGCATGACTCGCTAAACACAAAATCCGGAAGCCCACGCTTGGTCACGTGGTTTAATTCGATTAGCATTAGTGGGTCACGCCTGTCGCTAGCTTTTGTTTCGGTGGAAGTCAATAACCGATTACATTGGGCGTAGTTTAAAGGAACCAAACTAATACTGCATAAAATAACTCTGCTGTGAGCACGGTGTGTTAAGCATGAGTTGTATCGTTTACGTTCTACGTTTGAAGTTTCGTAGACGACATTTCTGTATCTGTTACATTTTATATGCCTTTGGTTTATAGACGTTTAATTTAAAAAAAGAATATATTAATCGCATATATGAAATTACATTCAAACTCAGACATTACTTATTTGTGGTTTTTGTGCAGTGTTTATGTGCATACCAAACACCCTCAGTGTTTTAACACAATGTATTGCTTAAGGAGTTCACACTTTTATATTAGGCAAGTTATTAAAGAATTACATATTTATAAATTGACCATTACAAAAACCGATACAGAACAGTCTGTCCCATTTTCCATTTAGTTACGAAACTTCGAAGACAATGATTTCATTCATTATAGCTTTAAGTTTAAAGTACGTTTACGTTTAACATGTACATAAAATAACAAGTGTTCATAACAGTTTGTATATCACGATTTTACATGTTAGGACTAACATCACTGTCATATTTCATATCACTTATTTTGTAGATAGTTGACGCATAACATACACGTATTCCGATTTTCTTGTAAACATTAATCGGTCAGCTTTTTCGTTCTTTGCACATATAGTCCAGTCAGTCAAGACAATTAATTCATAATAATTCCAAAAGTTTTCAAATTTTGATGTAAGGTCGGGAGTGGTATTAAAACAAACTATAAAATTTTGCAACCTGCTCTGCGGTCCGGAACATTGTTAAAAATAAGTTTTGGTCGTGAAAAAAATTCCAAAAGTTCTGCAAACTTGGGGAAGTTTTCGATATAATATTTCATATCACGTATAAAATTTGCAACCAACCTAAGTGTACGGAACATTTTTTGTTATTAAAAATTAATGTTTTTCTTTATTAAACTGAAGGAAAACGTTCCAAAAGTTCTGCAAATTTGACAGATATATCGAAAATAAAATAAATAACAAAAAATGTTCCGTACACTTAGGTTGGTTGCAAATTTTATACGTGATATGAAATATTATATCGAAAACTTCCCCAAGTTTGCAGAACTTTTGGAATTTTTTTCACGACCATACAGCAAAAATTAATTTAATTGCAATTTTAACAATGTTCCGGACTGCGGACAAGGTTGCAAAATGAGATTTATTGTCGTCCCAATGTACCATTCACTTGACCGAAGTTTGAAAACTTTAATTATGAAATTTTCGATTTCGAATGTCTATAATGACTGGTCTAATATTTTTACAAGAAGCACTAAGGGACAGTTACAATAACTATTTATCTAGTCTACAGTAAGACAATTGTCTACTGTGTATATTAGAATCACAAAGGGAGAAAGAATATAAGGATTGAGAAACGTCTAAGTAAAAATAAAGCATACAAATATTTTACGTTCCTAAATTTACTTCCAGGTGAAACAAGTAGAAGAGTACATGGCGTACCGCAAGTTGCCTCGGGAAATGCGCCAGCGCATCACTGAGTACTTCGAGCATCGGTACCAAGGCAAGTTCTTTGATGAGGAACTGATTTTGGGCGAACTGAGCGAAAAACTACGGGAGGATGTCATCAACTACAACTGTCGATCGCTCGTTGCATCGGTGCCTTTCTTCGCTAATGCAGATTCCAACTTTGTGTCGGATGTTGTCACGAAGTTGCGATATGAAGTCTTCCAGCCTGGTAAGGAAAACATATGTTGTTGCTTTATGGCATCGAAGCTACTTGAAGGCCAAGAAGAGACATCAACTTATTAACCAGTTTTTCTTGATTGTCTTATCTCTTTCTTTTAAAAGATGCTAATGCTAGCTTTAGTAAATTATTAAATGCTAATATAAAATCTAATTTCAGGTGATATTATCATAAAAGAAGGAACTATCGGGAATAAGATGTATTTTATACAAGAAGGAATAGTAGACATCGTCATGGCAAACGGCGAAGTGGCGACCAGTCTCTCGGACGGGTCCTACTTCGGAGAGATCTGTCTACTGACGAACGCTAGAAGAGTCGCTTCCGTCCGCGCCGAGACTTACTGCAATCTATTTTCATTATCCGTGGACCACTTTAACGCAGTGTTAGACCAATATCCCCTGATGCGACGCACGATGGAGAGCGTCGCCGCGGAGAGATTGAACAAGATCGGCAAGAACCCTAACCTCGTGGCGCATCGGGAAGACGACACGACGTCGGAAGGGAACACGATAAACGCTGTCGTCAATGCGCTGGCAGCTGAGGCCGAGCATGTGAGTCTGTCAGACGACAGCGTGGCGAGGCTGTCGGAGCGGTCCCTGGGATTGGCGCTGCAGCCTTTGCAGGCCGCGTCGTGCCGTATGGCGGGCGTAGCGCTGCCCGGGCTCGGCGTAGCGGCAGCTTTGCCTCGACCCAAGTCAGAGCACGACTTCAGCTCGGCGCAGGGGCAGCCGGCTACGCTGTCGGGCACGGCGACCTTCCACAAATCGGACGCGGGGCTCGCCCCCTGACGCCGCACGCTGACGTAGGCAGCTCGGCCCCCCGATAGCAATACTAGGCTTAGAGCGAGCGCGCGACGCCGCTAAGTAGCATAGACGAGTATTAGCTGCGACTTCGCCGGGCGAACGCGCCCGCCGAATCTCATTTTGTGATCTTATACTTAATTCTCCTGTGTTATTTAGGTTAAATTTTATATCATTGACGCTGTGACGAATACGACGTATTCCGATTGTATAGATACTGTTATATATTGAAACTATCGAGTCTTATAGAGATACCTTGCCACTAAAAAGAAAATTATATAGACTAGACTGAAATGTAAAGATATCACTATTTTATGCTTTGTTAGCGTCGACCATTGTTGACGGTCGAGGGACGTCTGTGGACGGAGTTTATCGTTCCCGATACAGACGATAACGGAGATTATATTGAAGTTGTTAAATATTTATTATTACTTTTAACGTTTGATCTTAGAGACGTGTAGTTGCGGGCACATTTGCTTTTTTGTCCAAAAACTTTTAGCATTATTTGTGCCATATCTGTGTATGTGAAAAAATAATTGTTCAAATACAAAAATAATCCAGCTGAGTTAATGAACTGTAGGTATATTACTAACAGGTACATACTAACAACGATAGATTAATAATGTAACAATACATAGTTCTAATGAGAACAATGTTATAACTATTATAAAATACTGTTATATTGTATAAAATTTTATTTTCATATCCAATTTTACCTAACACTTATACCATATTCATACCGTTATTCTACTCTTAAATGAATTTTCATTTTAAGGTCATATTATTTATTAGGTTACATTTTAGTTATAATAGGGCTTATTATTAAATTATAATCTAATGATTTTCGTTATTAATAAAAAAAAAGCAAATGTGTAAGCAACTTCTTCGTGCGCAAGGCCTAAAACTAAGCGATCTTCATAACCAAACACAATAAAATGTTTAAATTAAAACTAGTATTTCTAATAGATTTGTTACTTGGAGATCGGCTTATGACTATTATAAAATATTTATTGTACTCTAAAATACCCACAAAAGTATTTTCGATTGTCAATGACCTTTTGACACTTTTGACAATTCAATCACGTGATTTGCCAGTCGCATATTAGCATATCGCGTCTACGAGAAGTAAGCTTAAAAGGCCCTGCGCACTCAAAATCGATGCACAATTTCGATTCCGTAAGTCACCATTGCTTCCTTTGTTACGACACGTAGCCGGTTCGAATTCTTGGTTTCCCAAGTAGAGTGGAATCAGTAGCGCTTGAATTTATGTAAATATTGTAAGTACGAAAAGCCTTTAGCGGTATTGTTTTATAGAGGTATACGGACAGTGGTCCAGTCAATTAAACCGAGGCGCGGTACAGCGTAATGATGCACACTACACTTGGTACCTTATTTTTATTGTAGGTAATTAATTTATTAACGATAGTGATCATTTCGTAGGTTTAAGTAGGCCCGAGCGGTAACAAATTCGGACGAATTATGTTGTGATAGCGCAGCTGGGCTGCGACATGCTGCCTAATGTGTAATATCAGTACGATTTTCTTTAAGATACATCTGTATAGCGTTCAAGTATTACGTAACGAATTTGGGGGGGGGGGGGGTTAAAACGTTACGATGCGGGGCGGGGATTGAATTACGCGTTATTGTCAATGTCACATGGGCTCCCCCATGTGACATTGACATTAACCATTGACATAGGATTAATAATCTCCAAAAATTGCGTGACGTAATACTGGAACGCTCCCTAAGTGACTTGATTCCGTATGAGCTATAGCGGCCGAGTTTTGTTGGTAGAATTTTTCCTATATAGCAATATTAAAATAAGTTCACTAGAATCCGGTGGCAATGTAGCATATACGGAATTATGGGCTGCCGTAAAATTCCATAAGTGTAAACAGTTGTGGAAAAAATTTGTATGAAACTGACAAGTCACGCTTATCACGAGACCTTTCATACAAATCGTTTCCGCACGTAATTCCAAACGCAGTATGCACATTACCATAACGGTTCAGATATCGGAGTATTGTGGAATGTCTAAGGAATGTAATGAGATAACTCTTGACGCCGGCTCGGCGATACACGACACCGTAGCGTAAGACATAGCTCAAATGCATGGATAATGCTTTCACTTCTTACTAAGACTTTAATTCTGCCTTTATTAGCTATATATTTCCGTCTACAGTAAGCTCTTAGATATTTTTGCAACCGCTTATCGAAATTTTGATAGCAATAGATTGCAACGATATTTTTGGTTAGACTAGAGTAGCCGTTGAGCCGACCGCCGCCGGCGCCGTTTCTTTGGCACGTTTGATCGTTGAATTATACTTATAGTGTCATGACAATTTGTAAAAAATAATTTTGCAATTGTTGACTTTTTAGCCAAAATATAGTTAATGAATGACGAACCAATACGCAGTAGCTTACTAGTAGATGAATGCAGCCTAGTTCTCAGTTTTGGCGAATAAC
This sequence comes from Pieris napi, assembly GCF_905475465.1. Taxonomy (NCBI): domain Eukaryota; kingdom Metazoa; phylum Arthropoda; class Insecta; order Lepidoptera; family Pieridae; genus Pieris; species Pieris napi. The sequence continues at coordinate 3,097,580 of NC_062235.1, read as the reverse complement.
ACCGTTTGGTACTTTGTACTTGTAAAGTATTTATACTATTGACTTTAGCAGAGTGACGTTCGGTCTATATATCAAGAGTAAAATAATTTGTTCGATTTCCAGAAGCATTTACTTATTGTTACTTTCCTAACATTGATGCTTTTTGTAAAGTATATAAATTTTATAGAAGAGATCTATTTTTATTGAAAGTTGAGCTACTGGTTAAAAAACAGAGAAAACTATATGAATCAAAGAGATTTTTTTTATCTGGACTGTTGATTAGTGTATAATTATTATAATTAAATTATACTGATTTCTGGTATCTATTTTCACCAAAAGTGCTCATCGCTGTCAAGAAAATTAGAGAAAATGCATTAAAAGAATGAAGAAAATCATCTTGTCGTTTTAATTTATTAAATGTTTACCCACCTATTTTGAGTTCTTTTTTATTTTTACAATTTCTAATGAAAATAAGCCCTAGGTCTTGGGTCTGTCCACGCCTGTCTTAGGATCAATTACATAAAAATTTCACTATAAGGAACTACAGCATATTTGTTTTAGCAGAATAAATTGAAAGAAAAACCGGATAGCTCAAAAAAATGCATAAATTTATTGACAAATTATTAAACTTGACCGATTTGTCTGATTCTTTTTTTATAATATTCCTTGAAGAACGAGGATGGTTCTTACGGAGAGAAAAATTCAAAAAAAATTGAGTGAAAAAGTCTATAAACAACACTTTTCTATATTCCCATACAAAATATTCGTAATAATATTTAAAGGCAATTTGAACTTTAATACTATATCATAAAGTTCAAATGTTAGTGGAGGGGTTCCGGGAAGGTAAATTTTTATTTTTGACATAATGTATTTGTTGTATTACCATACCAACGTTCTTTTTTTTATCTTACTAGCTAGACCGGTGTCCCGAATAGCAGAATAAGTATTAAAAAAAATAAAGAATCGACTGTTAGGCGGTACGATGTTCGCCAGGCCAGCTAGTTAATAATAAAAATAATCAATCGTAACATAAACCAAAACCCTAATCAAAATGCCTATCATACTAAAGAACTTAAAAAACGAGACATGCACCCCATGTGCAAGTTATTTGGAATAATTCCAAATTATATTCACAGTATTTCTTCGTCAAACTAACTACTTACTAACAGTTTTCTTATTAACTAATAGATTTGTTTATCTTTGTAATAGCTTTATAATCATTACTATTTTGGGTACCTAACCAAAATTTTAAAAGTGTGAGTGAGAAGTGTCGTTGAAATAGTTGGTCATTTAGATTATCTTTAAAATTTTCAGCATACGCCTAGCATAAACGCTATCCATGGGAGGTCGTATCGGTGTCTGTGGATACACCTTTGTATAAAAATGACAGTTGACGAAAGCTCCATTTCAACAGTTTAATTATTTGTTTTCAACATACACGTGTATATTTTAATGTTATTTGTACTGTTTTCTTTAGTTTATTTGGTTTACATTGATTGTCATATATTCGGTGAAATGGAACGACAAAGAGCATTTTATCCTACGCCAAAAATGGATTGTCTTCGTAGGGCTTGGTTATTGGGATACAGATAGGAGATCGATCGACTGTCACAGTCTGACAAATTATTGGGTTCGGGCGTTAATTTGATGGTTACAACAACATTTGATTATTAAGTTTATGACCACCAAGCAAAACAGGACACGCATGTTAATTTTAAACAAATAGGTTCCATTCCTACTTTTAACGCGGTTTTTATTCGTATTCTGTACAAAAGTGAATTGTCATATATCAAATAAATTTAAATATGTATATCAGAAATGTCAACTCTTATGAAGTATTGACCAACGTCAAAACCTGCAACCATGCAATATGCATTAAAATTTAAAATTTTCAGTCTTGACATATCACGATTCACGTCGCAGCTTTTCAGTTCGCATAGAAACTAGAAAATCGTGGTATTTTAAACCGAGTATTATTCTCATAATTTATCAATTACTTATAAGTGTAATTATGTGCAAATTTTTATTTTACTTTGGTATAATATATTAGGATATGATGGAATTAATTTAGCAATTTAATTTAATTTAAATGTGATGCAAACTTCACAGCTGTTTTAGATATTCTTTATTTATATAATTAAAGAATCTTTTGGTCAAAATGTCTACGCGAAGAGCGAGAATAAAAGCGGTAACAGCATTACCTCCTAGAAGAAAAAATGCACCTAATTTAAATAATAAGCCAGAAAAAGAAAGCCCCAAAGTTTCACTTGTATCAAAAGAAAGTGAAGAAGACAATAAAAACACACAATCTGATATTACTGAAAACGCCTCAACTACACCAAGCATAGTTTGCAATAAATCCCCTATTTTACCTACCATTGACCAAATAGATGTATCATCGAAAACATCTGAGTTACCTGCTACTCCTAAGCCAAGTAACTTATTTGCTGCACCTTTAACAAGAAATAGTCCAAAACGATTTGCTTCTCCCAATCTAATATCGCCTAGAAGAGATGTATCTAAATGTAACACTCCTGTCCGGCAAACTATACCAAGACATCATGAATTCAATCAAAACACAGAACTGCAAGTAACTAGTAATTCAGTGAATAGAGTACAACAAAACAGTAGAATTGAAGGTAAGTACTTAATATTTATTTGATTTCACTTCACTTACACATTTGGCGATATGTTCGTTTATTCTATACTTTATTGCTTAAGGTTTTAATAGCAGAATAAAATTAATCTTGAAAGAGTTGTTGTAAGATTGTTTGTTCTGTGCTTGTGCCAGTTTTAAATTACTCTTTACGATGATGAATGATTGTTTTGAGTTGACCAAGTTAGGTTTTGTTCAAAGAGATTAAAGTCTATTTTCTGTCAACCTCATTAAGTTCATTATTGAGTAAATAATAATAACTAAATAACATAATAAGTAAGTATATTTCTGTATACTACCATATTATAGTAAAAACAAATAACCAAGAAAGTGCTAGTGATCACTAGATAAGCTACATGACACTTTAAATGTTACTGATTTTTGCATACAGCATGTAATATTAAAATTAGAAAATACATTATAAACTATTTAGTGTCATATCTAGTCAAAACCTTAACATAAGTCTGCTAAAACTCCTCATGGGCAAAGAGCTGAAGATAGTAGAAAGAGCCTATAAATTTAAAACAAAACTGACTGACTGTTACTTACACAATTTATATTAAACTGCCAATAAATTAATTAATTTACCGTCACAATTGGCCAAATAGCTTTTTAAAATGATGTGTGAGTAAAGTGTATATCTTATAATTGGTTTGTTGCTTGTAGCAACAATATAATAGCATATTGTTTCATATAGAGTATCATCATTCTTGTTCAATACTATCTTAGTTTATCTAAGTATACTTATTGATTACTAACTTTTTGTATTTTAGTTATGTATCTGAATTATCACCATATATTTTTTATTACCTGTAATTTATGAGCAACATATTAAATTGGTTACACATTTCTTTCATGCTCGGTGTTCTCCTTTTCACACTTTCATTACCTACATCTATAAACAACTTTCTAAATAAAAATAATTTCACTTGAATATACAACATGTTGTATGGTGAATAAAAATAATTCTTTACAATGTTTTAATCAATTAAATTTAATTATGTAAAGTAGTAAGTTAGGCTTATCAATGTAGCAAATGCCGTTGTACTTGATAATTGTTATGTATGTATTTTTACAGTCTATAATGAGAAACCAGAAGCGACAGCAACTGCCATGGATGGCATTGTTCCTCTACAACCAGCAGTTGGCCCTAAACCAATAGAAAAGCTAAAGAACGATATTATCTCAGAAAATGCTGAAGTTCTATTTGATCCAATAGTACCTCTGCCATCTCCTAATAAATTACGGACAAAACTTCGTCCCGTGCCTCGGCTAGGGCCTAGGAGGAACAGTATTCAGGTAACATAAAAATTAAGATTTAAAACTTTGTTATTAATAGAAAACCCGCTATTTTTGTACATAGAATTATCTTAAATTGTAGCATATACTGCATGTTTTACTAGGGGAAATACATTTCAGCTTGCTTTGTGTTTTGCTGATCTGATTGACCCTTAGGATTTCTTAAGTCAGCTGAATATTTAGATAATTCATGCACCTAACAAATAAATCTCGAGACACGGCAGTGTGCATACCAAGTTGAGTAGAAAACCAACACGGCCGTATCATCCTTTTCTCAGGCCATTTTTTTAAATTTTTCAGTTTATTTCAAAATTCATTCAATTTGACCCAGTTGTTTAAGAATTATAACTAGTCAAAGTTTCTTAATTTGGTCACTCACTGAATGATCGATCATCAAATCTTTAAGGCACTTCTAGCAGACTCTCCGACACTATCAACATATTTGTATGTTTGTAGAGTAAATTCATAGTAGCGATATTATGTGTTTAATATTATATATGTACTATATTTTATTTTTTCTCGACATTATAGTATTGTCTGTAAGGATGTATGTTTTTCTGTAATAAATAAATGTTTTTGATGGAATAGCTTTTCATCATGACTTAATGTTAAAATAAATAACAATAATTATAATTATATCAAAATACGAGATATTTGTGACCTTTTAACTGCAGTGAGTGTTATTACGTAAATTACTGCGTAATTTCGTTTTGTATTTTAATATTGAGTTTTCATATGCAAGTGTAAGACAGCACTGTAAGTTGTAAGTTATTCATTGAAAAATGTTCTATATATAGGTTACGCAAGCCATAGTATACAAAGGTTATCTTTCTCTTCTCAGGGCAGCGCCAGTGAATCCGAAGATGAGAGCCGGCGTAGTCTTCTAAGTGGCGGAAACACTCCAGGACCCAGACAGAGGCATGATTCACAATCAATTCTACAGTCTATGCTCAATAGGTAATGTTATTTTACTAAAGAACATTATTAGGGAAACTGTAACAGAAAAATTACTTCCAACAGCAAACGTCAAGACTTATTAAAAATCAGTTGTATAACTAAGAAAAAAATAAAAACTTTGAAGGTTAATTCATAATGTGAACTAGTGGCGCTGCAACCTTTTGCTTGTGCATGACACACGCCGTCGACTTTTTGGGTCTAAAGCATGTCGGTTTCCTTACGATTTCCATCACCGTACGAGCGAGTATTATATCTTCTAGACAGGAAGTCTATTGAGGATCGAACCTACGACCTGTGTGCCGCACGCCGACGCCACTAGGCCAACACTGTTCTTACTGAAAATTAATTAATTAAATTCAAATCATAGATAGAGACCATATACAATAGTTATAATATATTTATCAAACCTACATATGTACTTAGAATTCTATGAACCACTTGACATTTATAGTTATCATTTGTATTGCCTCTACAACAACTACCCAGAATACAGATAAATATGTACTTAAATAAATGTAATCTATGTACCGACTACTTAAAACAACTGAGGTTACTATGCATGTTAATAGTAGGAAGAATCTTTAATAATGAGTTTTCGTAGGAATCTCACTCAATAATATTTTAATATGAATTTAAATTATTCCATCATTTTTTTTGCTAAAAATGCAATATAAGAAAGTCTACTATTTAGTCTCTATAAAGTCAGGTTAAAATTTTACCCTCTCATTAAACTAGGAATAGTTATTACATTTTTGGTCTTCTTCGTCCTATTGAAAGTATCGAGCTAGCTGTCGACATCCAATTATTAGTATAAACACGGAACGATTTTAAACGACACCCACTTTAAATTCGCGTGGCTAATAGCCAGGTATTCTAGTACTAGGAAACTAAAAAATAAATAAATCAGTGGCGCTACAACCTCATTACATCTGGGCCTCAGATTTCTGAATCTGTTTCATGATCATTTTTCAATCCAATAGGCAAGTAGGTGATCCGCCTCCTGTGCCTGACGCACGATGTCTTCCGTCACCGTTCAAGCGAATGTTAAATGCGCACATAGAAAGAAAGTTCATTGGTGCACAGCCGGGGATTGAACCTACGAACTCAGGGATGAGAGTAGCACGCTGAAGCCATTAGGGTAACACTGCTCGCATGGAAAAACTAGTCCATAATTTTTTTTTATGAACTATCCCCTATGGGTCGAAACTTAGGTTACTATTCAGATACGAGGCTTTTCGCTATTTGTGACACCAGTACGTCAAACATTTATTGTAGATATTTTGCCATGGCTAAATTCAAATTTCCATACTTTCCATCTCGACGCCTGGCATTCCATAACAGCGTTTTTAAGGCACTTAGTGCCGCGCACCACCTCTTTGTGAAACCAGCTGCCAGTAGAGGTATTTCCAAACTTAGGGGCCTTCAAGAAAAGAGCGTACCCTATAAGGTCGGCAGCACACACGCTAGCCCTCGGTCTTGCAGTGTCGCATATTTTGCGAAAAATAAGCTTTCGATGCTTAATCGTATTCTAAACTTTTTATTTTCAGGGACGTAAGCCGTGTTAGGAATGAGTCGGTAAGTTCCAGTGTGAGCCAAATTGCAGGACCACAGATGCCAGCATCTCCCATCAGAGATAAGCCTTTAAAGTAAGTTGGCCGTATATAATAGTTTCTTTTATATATCTGTATGTTTATAATTAAGAATACTTATAATTATATTTTTTGCAATTCTCTGTATCTAGGATGAGGCCGAACTTTTGTATATGCAAAATAGAGAAAAAACAGTAATTACGCCTTATAAGTTCAAATATAACTTGGTTCTAAATCCAAATTGGACGAATTCTTAATTATTTTTTTATCAACAATAATGATTGTCATTGGTCAAACGCAAAAATCATATTGGATAGACACTGTTGAAAAACATACGAAGTGCGTGTCGTCTTTTGTTTTATTGTATTGTATCTCATTCTCCTGGTTAGTTTGTGACTTTACAAAACTCCAATAGTCGCGTAGTTTTTAAGTACTAAAGGAACAATTTTCACGCTCAGACAGCATCAACAGAAACCGAAATATACAGTTTAGAAAGAATAGTAATTATTTATCTCTTAATTCTTGTTGATTAAATATTTTAAAAACTACATACTTTAACCTCTGTACAGTCGTACCTACTGTAGCACAATCTCCAGTTTGTGAGTCCAACTAGATAACTCGTATAAAAATTCAGGGTTCGCCGTGCTCAAGAAGCAGCAAACAGGCGCGCGGCGATGGCATCTCGCCGCAAACGTCATTGTAAGCGTGAAGACATGACTATGTATGACCTCATCTTTTACAACCCAACGGAAAATCCTATTTTGTGAGTATATACATTGTTTTCTAAATAAAAAGATTTACCTCCAGAATTTAGTAAAAGTTCACACAGATAATTTTTTAATAAAATAATACATAATTTTGTAGCTCCAAATTCAGTTTATATGAGTAACGCTTGATATCCCCCACTAATGTTTTTTTTTAAATTCGTACTCACCTTTATATAGCTGTTTTGTGGGTTACAACAAATCTCGCGATTAATTTATTAATTACTAGCGACCCGCCCCGGCCTCGCACGGGTGCAATGCTGATACTAAATACACTACAGAAAAACTGTGCGGCCGGCCGGTACCGCCGCAAACGCTACGTCCCGCAATTTTTAAATCTGTAATATCTTCGAAAATATTCACTTAAATCATACGGTGTAAAGGGCTATATAGATCTATATTAAATGAACAATGTATTCAAGGTATTTAATTGGTTAAGGATTAATGCTGTATTGGTTAAAATCGCTTCGAAAATTAGCCATTATTTGTCGTAAAAAGTAAATGACAAAAAAAGTTATTGTGGGTTATCCATAAGAGATAGACATATACCATCACGGACTTTTCTGTAGACCTTTTCAATGTGTACAATACTTAGTACATTATTTTGATAAAACTCGTAGGGTTTAGCCTGCGTTTGCAATGTAAGCGGAAAAAATTTAATTATTTACGACATCACATTAGAAACCTCAAAAATAACAGTACTTCTCCACTATTTAATGGATGTTATTATACATATAAACCTTCCTCTTGAATCACTCTATCTATTAAAAAAAACCGCATCAAAATCCGTTGTGTAGTTTCAAAGATTTAAGCATACAAAGGGAAATAGGGACAGAGAAAGCGACTTTGTTTTATACTATGTAGTGATTACCAATATACTAACAAAAACCTAATGAAGAGCTGAATTTGAAAATACGTTACACTCTGAAAAATCACAAAAAAATACAATTTTAAACCGACTTAAAAAATTTAAGGTTATAATTAAATTGACGTGAAATGAGGATTTCAAATATGTATAGGGATAATGTATCAATCAGTGCATCACTATTGGAAACGAAATTTCCAATCCAATAGTTAAATAAAACAATTTTGTATTTTTACAACACTCATGAAACGTACTAACGATAAGCGTATAGTACGCATTCAACTTATTTCTTAGTTTAAAGTGAGAAATAAGACAAATTAATAAAAATATCTACGTATATATTTTTGCAGGCCAAACGAAGACGAAATGAAAGCGAAAAAAGAGAGTTTAAAAGATTTGGAAAAGCAAAGTATGGATACTATAGAAGAAAGCGTAGATTCTGTTCAGGAATCTGCGCCCGCGCCGCAAATTAAACTTGGCCCCAATGGCGAAATTATACTAGATGAATCTAGTTTGGTAATAATAATACTCATTATTAATTGAAATAAAGTCTAGTTCTACTGCGACCCTCAATCCTTGGGTTGTGGTTTCGAATCCTGGCTGTACACTGGATTTTTCAAATTGCGCAATTGTGAAAAACACCATTTCGTACTACTTGTATATAAAGAAAATATATTGAAGATATTGATTTACTGAAGATTGCAGAATATGTATAATTATAAACTTAAAAAAATTGTACAAAAAGAAATATACATGTAATCTAAATCAGTCTACTTTTTAGGGAGCGTTCAAGTATTACGTAACGCAATTTTTGGAGATTATTGACCCCCCCCCCCCATGTAACTCGCCGTAACGTTTTTCAGTACCCAAGTACAGTACTGTACTCAAGTATAGTAAAACGTTTCGTGACCATCTAGTGACTCTTTAGTTACAATTATGTGGTGTAAGTCGAAAAAATATTAACAAAAACGCATAATTTATTCCCCGCCCCGCAACGTAACGTTTTACAAAAAGACCCCTCCCCTCCCAAAATCCGTTGCGTAATACCTGAACGATCCCTTAACTAAACTACTCTTTCGTCTCTTTCTCTCAAATTGTATGTATGCTGTGATGAAAAGAGACGGATACTATATACTTATAAACTAAATTAATGTTTGCAGGTTATAAAACAAACACAAATCCAGAAAATATCTTCAATAGTCCGTGAAGGGGCTTGGATGCCCTCTCAAGGGAAATACAAACGGGGCCCAAGAACAGCGAACTGGAGTGCCCCGGAGACAGTGAGGTTTTATAGAGCCCTGGCCGCTATTGGGACTGATTTTACATTGATGGCGCCTCTGTTCCCTGATAGGAGTAGAAAGGATCTCAAGTTGAAGGTAAGCTTTAAAAGGAAATATTCAAATTATAAATAACTTAAGACCTTATATTAAATTTATAAATAACTTTAGACCTTTTTAGTACTCCTTTACCTATCTTAATTGTATGTTTGTTAAAAATAAACTCATAACGACTTAATCGATATCATAAATTAATGTACAAGAACGTTCTCTTATCTCTGGAGTAACATAGGCTATTTTTCCAAAGTATACACAAAAGTCCAGCCATGCAAAGTAGGGAGAGGCTGCTAAAAAAATAGATAGATATCTAATATATAAAATTCTTGTGTCGCAGTGTATGTTACCATACTCCTCCGAAACGGCTCGACCGATTCTTTTGAAATTTTTTATGCATATTCAGTAAGTCTGAGAATCGGACAATATCTATTTTTCATCTCCCTAAATTTTCATTTTTTAGACAACTTTTTATTTTTTTATGATACAGCATACAAAAATACATAAAACCCCTCTATTGCTAGAAATATATGATATATATATTACTTTATTGCTAGAAATAATATAAATGTCAGAACGACGTTCGGGTCAGCTAGTTATCTTTATATATATAATTCTTCTGTGAGTGTGTATGTCACTGAACTTCTCTCAAACGACTGGACCGATTTTGATGAAATTTTTTGTGTGTGTTCAAGGGGATCTGGGAATGGTTTAGATTCACAAATCAGCCCGCCAGATGGCGCTGCAGTCGGTACTTTCATACTTTGCTTTACTAATCGCTTGAAATATCATGCAGGACAACGTCTGTCGGGTCCACTAGTATATATACATATTAATTTAAAATATAAGTATAGTTTTTTACATGTATAATGTAAAAAAAAATCGTTAGAGATACATTTATTTTGAAGTTTTATCTCATTCGTTGTTTGTCTATATTCCACACAAGTACTACACGTTTGAATAAAACTTATTTAAAAGATAGAATCGCGAAATTATTAAATCTTTACAACTGTTGATAATCACTTCTTATTATGTTTTCAGTTTAAAAAAGAAGAAAAAATCAATGGAGAGCAAATTGATAAAGCGTTGCGGTGTAGGTTCTCTTGGGACGCGATGTCGCTCGCGGAAGAGTTTGAGGCGGAGAGAAAGGAAGCTAAGCGGAAAGAAGAAGAGGAGAAAAAGAAACAGAAAGAGTTGATAGAGCAACAGAAGAAGGCGGAAAGAGAAAGACTGAAAGAATTTAAAGGAGCCCGGAGATGTAAATATATTTGTTTAATTGACTAGGTCTTATTACTTCTGTAGATTTAATATCATGCAGCCCTGCGATTCTGTAACTCACACAGCGGTTTTCGCATCGGCGGTCTCTCTCAAATCAGTCGTGAAGCAGTCATTTTATGATTTGGCATTCTGATAAACAATAAAGTACAAGCTCCCACCTTTTCAGAATGCCAAATCATAAAATGACTGATTTGAGAGCGACCGCCGATGCGAAAACCGCTGTGTGAGTTCGTGAAGTGAGTTACAGAATCGCAGAGCTGTACTTGAAACTATTTTTAAAATACCCTCTTTTTTCTTTAAATGTGTTGATAGCCATTATTAAGGTCTTGTTTGTTTAATTATTTTTTTTTTTTTTAGGTAAAGCTATGAAAGCGCTCGAATGTGTACCGAGCACTGTGTCTCGGAAGAAATTTACAATCACCAACGCCGATGATCTTATAGAACGAGGCAAGCAGATAGAAAATAACGTGAAAAAACGCTCAACACAAAAACATACAAAGTCGTCTACTTTAACATCCAAAGTGGCCAAATCTCCTCTCACCCGCACACCAATAAACGTACCAGCACAAAGCAAACGTCAAACTCCACTAAAAACCCCACTTAAAACCCCAATGTCCTCTGACATGGCACATACAAGAAACGCATCTAAAACTCCAGATGTTGCCTTAAGAAACATTCCCTCTAATTTAGAAACCGGTTCGCTCATAGTGTTGACTGTAAATGACCCAAAATCTCCGGGGAAAAAAATGTTGCAAACATACATTGCTCAGGAGGAAGGTATATTAACTCAAGTGGCTCTACCGAGTGGTCTTTTGAATTCAGTAGTAGGTTATATGAAGAAAGGTACCCCTAAAAGTACTGTGTCGAACAATTCTTCGCCTATTACTCCTAATACGGATAGAGTTGGTACTGGCCAAAGTTCTGAAAGGAAACGACAAGCTTCCTTCTCTATAACAGAACTCTAGCCCATATTAATTAGTTTTCTAAGTATGAATTTGCAATTAAGATTTTTATTTAAATTATGATTTTATCTTTTATTTAATTTAGCAAAATGTATGAAATGTTTGATACGCCTTAACTGTATAATTATGCTTAAAAAACAATTGTTTTTGTACTCCATACTCTTCTGATATAATAAATGTAAGAAAACATGAGCCTTCATTTGTATCACAGCAATTTGTCGTTAGTGAGTCGTTAGAGATTTTAGACCCCATTTCTGGTTCCCCATATGAAAAAGTAGCAAAATAAATAGTGTTATTCTGTGCGGAAAGAGAATTTGCTTCGCGCCATTTAATTTATTCACAAAAATTATATACAGTGTTAACTCTTTATAACGAATTTCAAGGAACCGAGAATTTTTATTCGGTATAGAGAGACGTTATAGGGAGGGAAGAATTATTGTATGAGTTTTGTGTTAAACCCATTGATATATAAAAAACCCAAGGTGCACAGTCTCGAATAAAAGTAACGCTCGAAAGTGTCCCGAAACACTATTTCTGTCATTTTCTATAACAGTATATGTTACAAGCATATATTATTGCAAAACCAACCTTACGCGAATTGCTTAAAGTTGTTATTACAACGCAGTGTATACGTACTTAAAGCAATAAAATTTTACTACCGACCGTGGTCGGTAGGACAAGGTATTGAGTGGAGTCGAACATTACTTTTTTATTTACAACTATTTAACATAATTTTAAATTTATCCGACTTTTCGGGTGCTTTACAGCGTGCGTGGTCACGGTGACTAAAGACAAAAGGTGTTGGATGTTAAATAGTTGGAAATTTATAATAATACATAACTTTAATCAGGTTAAAAAGTTTTTTCATTCAATTAAAAAATAATTTGTTAGTAAATATATTTGTCAAAAACTACACACAAAAAAGTTCAAAAGTACATAAATTTATTTATAAAAAAAAACAAATAAATAACATCGACTCCACTTATTAGACGCGAGACTATTTGAAATGAGTGCACAATTTAGAATGTTGCGCTCATTTTTTTAAGGACGTTTTTTAGACGTTGATTGTGCATCTTGGGTTTTTTATATATCAATGGTTAAACCAAACAAATTTAACTCATTATTACGTTATAGACAGTTCTTCGTTATAACGAATGACGTCATAAAGACTTTACACAGTACTTTTAATTTAATATGACAATTGACCTTAATTAACGGGGTTTTTTTGGTGTTTATGACCTGCCTAAGATAAATAGACAAAAAAAGCAATGATTGCCTTAAATGTCACATTTCTGTTTTGGCACAGACTATAAACCTATGGAAATCCAAATACAATTTATTCATTTAGGTAACACATAGTACACTTAAGAATGTCAATAAGAATATTTAAAAAAATATCTAGATAGACTGCGACGTGACCCACTGTCGCCTGGCAATTTGTAAGGAAATGGTCACGTGACGTAAAGGGAGCTCGTGAATCCTCTGCGGAGTGAATAGACAAGCTAAATTAGTCTACTCTTCTACTACTCTTTCTGTTATGTTTATATTGTGAAGAGACAGATGAGAGTTTCCGTTAAAACTGAGATTTAGTTTCAATAAGGTGTTTAATACACCATAGATACGTAATTTTATGTATCTATTATGAGTGAAAACTGAAACATACTTTATTTTTATTAAGGTTCAGACTTGTTCGCCATCATGGTTAAGTCCAAGAGTTGGTATAAGCTCCCAATAACATATTATTGTAGGGCCTGTATGTAAAGAACTAACATAACATAAATTACTATTTCACATAGTATTAAATCTATAAGGAATTATATTATTCAGCCAATATTTTTTTAATTAGCTATATTGTATTCTTATCACCGAAATGTTTTAATAAAACCAAGTATAAAGATTTGTTTTTTTTTAATTTTTAACCTAAACCATATTCTGCTTAATATTAATAATCAACCAATTGTGAAGATGTTTTTTCTTATCAATTAAGAGTGAGGCAAATTCAATTCAAACTATCAGTTTGCTTCTATAACTTCGTGTGGGCACCAATTTGAAGCTTCCAGCGCATCCCACAATGATAGATCAGGGTCTAGAAATTCTTGATTCAATTTGTCCACATCAATAGGTTTTTTATGTTCTGTAATATAAAAAATAATAACCATTAAACTTGTTAAAAAAAAAATTGAGATTTGTCCTAGGTAAACATTAATAATAATTTAATTACTTAATAAATATCCTTTCTAGTACATATAACAATAGTTAAAAATCATACATTTCTGTGCAGAATTTTAAATGTAACTAAAACCTAGAGATTTCCGAAATTTAATGTCTTAGAGATTCACATTCAGAGGCTTTACAAGCTTAATTGTTAAAATCAGTATAGTGAAAACATTACTATTTTAGTTTAGCATTTGGTTACAAACTTATAAAGTGTGTTGCAACTTACACTTGGTGTCAATACCCTAACTACTTATAAGTAGTAGTTATTCTCTATAGAAACCTCAACAACTTTGCAGTGGACTAAGTACATGTCACTATTAATAGTAATAATACCAATTAACAATTAGTACGTACCAACAAGGACAAGGTCATCACTTTGTGCTTTAGCTGCAGCAATTTGGACAGTATCTACAACTGGTGTAGTTGTTGCTGCTACCTGTGTATTCTCACCCTGTCCATAATAGCCTGACCATGCTGAGTAATTTTGCCAATATGCTGATGGGTCATAGTACTGATTGTATTCCTGAAAAGAATTTTAAAATTTGTAGGCTTCGATAACATTCAAAATAAAGCTAAAATACTAACATCTGTCTGAGTTTTATTAGTTCATACTAATTTTAGTCTTGCCTAAAATTGGATTGATTTGAAGTGATAAAGCAATTTCTAATGTTTTTAAATTGTTTGATTGCGTTTTACTACCACTCTTCAACAACTAGCATCCCAACCCTGTTTAAGAATATGCATCTACTTTATAGTAATAAAATACAGTACATACTGTCCCTGAAGCATAAGATGTATTTGATGTAGGGGGTGTTGTGGCCTGTGTCGTTATAGCACTCTTGGGTTTAGGCACTGCAGTACATATTTTAAGTGGCTTAGTCCCAAGCCCTGTATAACCATTCATTGCGTATAATGCATTTCTTTGTTCATCCTCATTCCCAAATCTAACAAAGCCATAGCCTTTTGTATAACCAGCATTATCCAATATTACTGAAATATTAATTTATTTTTATTGAATAAAATGTTGTTGCATTACATAAATATAATATGAGGTAAAGCAGGAATTGAAACATTTTTCAAATATTTTTATTGTATTTCTAGACTCTGCCTTGAATCACATTGACATAAAATAAGAAATTGCCAGAGTTACCTACATTGAAGATAGTATTAACCTAGTTATAAACTTGAACTAAACATAATTATTTTTATAATATGAGCCGGTTGATAAACATCATACAAGAAACTAGACTGAGTGAGTACTACAAATTACAAACTAGAAAACCTAAGAAATTCTTATGACAATAATATAATTTACCTTTGGCAGTTTTGATTGATGAATATTTAGATGCAAACACTCTGTACAAAGAGTAATCATCTATATCTGGACTGAGGTCTCCAACCCATACTGAAAATTCTCTTTCCTGTTGCATGTTGGCCCGAGCCTCTCGCGATGCAGTATTTAACCTGAACCTAACTACAGGAAATGTGCCAGGTATTGGTTTGCCATTTAATTTGTGCATTGTATCAATTGCTTCTTCATCTGTCTGGAAAGGATTTTTGTTAAATTAATTTTAGTTAATTTTGATAACCGTAGTATTCTTCTCAATTAACATGTTATTACCATTAACGTTATATTGATTTATAAAATTCTGTATTACCTGGAAGTGCACAAAAGCATAACCTGCCGGTTCTCCAGTAAATTTATTTCGCATAACCTTAACAGCAAGCGGATGCTGTCCCATCCTATGAAATGCTGCTAATATAAAACTTTCCGTCATATTCGGCTCCAACTAAGAAAAAAAATATAAATAAGTACTATATAAGATTACAATTATTTAGTACGTTTTTGTATTTTGTTAAGATATCTTACACTGCCCATCCAAAGTTGACACTGCATTTTGCAAATTTTATTTGAACAAGGAAATGTAATATATAAATACTTAGAAATCTAAAACTTAAATTATTATCTTGAATCGCAAGAAAAACATGAAAATAGAAAACAATAAAAATCCTCAAATATGAAACACATGAATGCACTGACAGTACTGACAGTGACACTTGACAGGGATGTTACGATCAGATCCATTTTTTTTATTGAATTTCGTGGATATCATTTATCTATTAATCGATTTTCGGCTTCAGGATTGATATAACTACCAATATCGGATCGCAATCATTGTGGTTTAGACTCAATTTAATATCGGTAATAGGAATGTTATTAAGTGTGGAGCAGCTAATCAAAGTTAATATATTATTTTACTAATAATTATTGTGTGTAATGTGTGGACCAAGATTCAGCATTGTATAGTGTATACTAGCAAACTATTAATAATAAGAAACCTATCCTGTAGTATGTGGATATTAGTCTATGCACTATAATTCATCTGTGGACTGTGACACTTATCTGTGAAGTGTGAAATGTGAATTTGAAATTTAAACACAAATTTGATCAGCAAAATAACAAATTGAAATTAATTCACTAGGCTATTAGCCACACCACAATTTTACAATAACTAATAACCATTATTTATAATTTATATGAAATGAAGTTACCTATAGTATTAAGCATTAAACTTAATTAAGAAATGATAAATCGAAGGAGCCAGGTGGTTAGAATTTAGGGTTGAGTTTCTTTGACTTTGGGCAAACTTTTAAACGCCTTGATAATAAGTAATAACTTGATGATGGAGGCACATAACGAGACAAATTTAAAAGTAAAAGCACGTAAATGTAAACCTATTCTCACTGAGAGGAAGCTACGGCTTTCCCTAAAATATAGACCTAAAATTTTGAAACTAATATTAAAATTAAGACTTTGTTTGACCAAGAAAAATCATATAATCAAAAAGTTAACTCAGCGACTTCATAAAAAGGTGAGAGAGTAGTTACAAAATTATTATGATTAATGCATTTTGTACCTTAAGATGCCCTTAATTTCATCACAACATTATTTTCTTTATAATTTAAATTGTAATTATTGTTAACTCTATAGTACCATGAAGCATCAACACAAACAGATATTTGGGATACCAGTAAAGAAAGTGCAAATCACAAATCTGAAGAAGCAATGCCTAAACAATTGAATGTAAATAAAGAACAAAACAATTTAGCTTGGTCTATAAATGATAACAATGAGAAGACTATAGCTGATCAAGTTAAAGAAGTAGCCCAAAGTGCTATGCAAGAATCTGGAATGGTTTATGTGGAATCAGCTGGCATGTACTATGACTATAAAACTGGTTATTACTATAACTCTGTGAGTATGTTATTTTTATAATGCAATTATATGATTCGTTATACATTTTTATTTTTTTAACTTTGAGATGTTTATATTAATGGATATAATATGTTAGAAAAACATTTGTGGACTGCATTAAACCTTTTTACTTGACCAATTGAATGGAGGAAGGTTGCACATTAACAAATCATTTATTATTTTTTTTAATTACAGGAACTAGGATTATACTATCACACAGACACAAGCTGCTATTATTACTATTCAGAAGAAAAGAAATCTTTTGTCTTTCATTCATATCCCGATAGAAGTGCAGAAAACCCTAACCAAATTGCTCACGAGAGAAAGAAAAGCAAACAAAAAAGGGTAATTGATAATGCAAGTAATATGATGTAATAAGTATATTGGTTGCAAATTTTAACATGATCTGGTTTGCTATTTAACAAAATATATTTTATATCAACACAAATACTACTATATAAATTGTATACATATTTTCAAATATAAAATATACTAATTATCTATTGCCTATTGAAAAAGATATTAAATTTTATTTAGTTATCAATGCTTTTTATGCATTATCTTTTTTGAACTTTTTTTGCAATACATTTTATAAATGTTATAATAATATTCTTTTTGGATTTGGAATCATTTATACTAAAAAAAATATGTTTTGTTTTGATAAGGCACTGAAAATTTGCAGGGCCTGAAGACAAATCTTAGATACAATTTAATATACAAATAAGAGACCAATATAATATTCTTTAATAAAAAAAAAACTCACGTTAACTAGAAAAGCTTGGCTTCAGATTGCACTATTTCTTTGATTTGAATTATCAATACATTCCAGGTTATGATGTTTTCTTTTCTGTACTTACAACTGAGCAAATATCAATTGGGATTATTGAAACGACGCATTAGTGTGTCTGTGTTTTATCTATTAAGCCATAATTGCTAGATAAATCATATTGGTGGAAAATAATAATTATATTTTTCATTTCAGGTGGCGAATAACGACGATATCGAAAACCTAACGAAAAATCTATCTAAGGTTTCTCTCCGAGGCACAGCCTTAGGTAAATTAAATAAAATAGTAACTCCCAGATACCAACACTGAAATTGTATTACAGGAAGCGCCACCAAAACGCAAGAAAAAAGAAAAATCTCTTGTCGAAGAAAACGATGAAGAGCTTGAAGACGGAGAATGTAGTAGTTCAGATGATGATGCCGCTAGTACATCAACAGCCACTGATGATGGTAATAAAGGATTCAACAAAATGAAATTTTATTAAGGAGCAGTGTTGTATTGTCTTTGGACATTTTTTTGTATGGTATTCCTTGATAATTTTTCTCTTTTAATAGACAAGTAACAGCCTTCTTATAAGTTTCCATAGATGTATACCGTACACAAAAATATACATATCTGTGGACATATGGGGTTTATGTTTCCGGGGTTCAGGATTTCTAAAGGCAAGCGAATACACCTATAACCAAAGACATTTTACAGAAACAGTTGCGAAACATCATCCGCCATGTATGCGAGTGATCGTACGCGAAACGACTCTGCCGAAATTGAAAGTTGGTAGTTTGTTCCTCGTGACCAAAGATGGCGGCACCATAGGCAGGGAGGGCGAACACCATTCTATTGTATTGCGGGACCAAAATGTGTCAAGGGTAAGAAATACACATCCAATACAATATACATTTAATATCGTATAATTATACAGTTAAATTTTTGTTTGTAATATGAGATCTGTAAAATGTATAATTTGTTGGCCTAGTGGCTTCAGCGTGCGACTCTCATACCTGCGGTCGTAGGTTCGATCCCGGCTGTGCACCAATGGACTTTCTTTCTATGTGCGCATTTAACATTTGCTCGAACGGTGAAGGAAAACATCGTGAGGAAGCCGACATGTCTTAGACCCAAAAAGTCGATGGCGTGTGTCTGACACAATTCCACTGTTTTGAAGTCTCTTTTCATTATAGTGTAAGCACAATTTGACAGAAAGAGAAGTCATTTAGTTATATGAGTGAAATTCGACTGGGGTTTAAACTTCAACAGATATAAAAAAAATAAGCCTCTTACACATAATATATGCAATTTAACTAATATATATAATAAAACAATGTTCTAGTCGATTTTTAGTTGTTCGGACTCTTGACGAGAAAAGCCTCCTTCAGACATAATCGAATATATTTTTTGAACGACTTAACACCAGGTTTGTGACCAGAGATCTGTCGATTTTTATAGTGTCCTATACCCGACAGACGTCCTAACCCATCTATCACCAGACAGAAACAGATGGTTTACATCTGAACCAAAATAAATGTAAATATAAACCATTTTCGAATCCACTTAACACACACTCACATATTTCATCCAAATCGTTTCAGCCGTTTAGGAGTTTACACACGCCCAGAATATTTAAATATATAAAAATTCTTATATATCTTTCCAGGAACATTTACATATCAAATATGATCTCGACCGAAGAACATATTTTGCTATGGATCTTGGTTCAAAGAATGGTACTGTTCTGAATGGTGTAAGAATGTCACCAAGTCAGGAGACCAGTTCACCCATTGAGGTAAGTTATTCTCAAATCAACGCAATAATCAAATATAGTCTGTGTGATACTTGCATTTAAATAAAAAATTAGTTTAAATAATTTGAGGTGTTGAGTGCCTTTTAGCATCTGCTATATATCGAATTGAAATGTTGCTTTATTAACACAATTGGATTTTCAAAATTTACAGATAAAATTCTTCAAGTATTTTACTCTTATGATTATTTTTTTTTTATTTTAAAGTTTTAAATTATTTGCACTTATATAAATTTGTTATTTTTTAGTTTCACAAATCAATCAACTGACAAATCTTCGATAAAAAAATAATGTAATTGTAAAATTCAACTACTATTTCCCAACGTGGAGCAATTTCATTGAGGGGGCTATTCGAAAATTAATGAACATTATTTGTAATTTAAATTACAATTCTGATTAATATATATTTTTTTAATATAATATACAGTCAAAACCGGTTATAACGACATTGAAGGGACCGTATGGTTGCCGACGTTATATCCGATAGTCGTTATAAGCAATGTCATATACACAAGTACAGTACATATGTATGTACATAGTTATATTATCATAGTTATCGATCTAGAATAGGTAGGTATGGGTTATATGGTATGTTAATATTATAATATGTAAACGAGTCAAAAAAGAAACAAAAATATTTATTACGAAATAGTTAGGTACAAAAGTAATCAGTCATTCTGTTTTTTTTTTAGCCCAGTCTCAAATATTTTTTACATTTTACGTTTCATACTCCTCAAGGTATAAGTATCACCAGTATCAAACTGTTCCTTAAAGGCAACAAATTTTTTTAAGAGCCTCGGAAATCGTTGTTGGCTGAAACTGTTCGTTGGGAGGAAGTGCGTAGGTAATAATATGCCTAAATATTCATTCAATGCTTATAAATAAGATTTAAAATCGTTTGTATTGTTTTGTTTTGCTGAGACAAGAAGCGGTTGGTCGTTATAGCCGATGAATATCGATAAAATTTCGTCGTTGTAAGCGATATGTCGCTGTATCCGATGTTGTTATAAGCGGTTTGTTTACTGAATAGTTTAATAGGAATTCGGACGGGACCATACAATCTGGTTGTAATAACCGATAGGTCGTTGTAAACGATGTCGTTATAAACGGTTTTGACTGTATATAAAAAATTATGTATGTTACATAGCATAAGAATTTTAGAAAGGTGGTAAGCATGACTCAAAAAATGTTGGAAAACACTCATTCTCGAATCTACTTGAGGACAAAAAAAATCATCAATATCCAGCCATTTAGGAGTAATAATTACAAACACGCACAGTTTTTTTATATATAGTAATTCTAATTAAAGTGTTATTATTTATTTTAGATTGTACATGGAAGTACATTACAACTAGGAGAGACGAAATTGCTTTGTCATATTCATCCTGGCACAGACACGTGTGGACACTGCGAGCCTGGACTTATTATGGAGAGTAAGTTTTTCTAATATAATTCAATATTTAATTAAAAATATGTGTACATATCAAATTGTAATTACAGTCAAAATCTGTTATAACGACATCGAAGGAATACTCATATTTGGTCGTAAAAGCCGATAGTCGTAACAGCCGATGTTGTTATTAAGAATACAATAGCATTCAGCCGGGACCTTTGATTTTGGTCAATATAACCGATATGTTGTTCTAAACGATGTCGTCGTAAACGGTTTTGACTGTAATCATACAATAAAATACTCAAAGACACTCAATATGCATAGGCATTTATCATTAAACACATATTTATCGATTAATTTTTATTTATATAAGTATTAAAAAACAAATAATTGTGAAGCAAGGTCTCGATTCTAAATCTTACCAATGAACCGTAAATGTAGCCCAATTGAATGATAATATACACAATAAGTTTTTTTTATATTTATTTATTTATATAAAAAAATCCTGACAAATGACAAATTAATAAAATTTACACACGAAACAAAAAACAAAAGTCATTTTTTTGTATCTCTATTTTTTTTTTTTTTTTTTTTTATGTATGTATAGTGAATACCTAATACGTGAAAAATATCACAAATATTAAAACAGTAACAAAAAATAGATATAATTTTCTGGCAATGTGTATTGCCGTAAAGGGCAGCGGTATCAATTAACATCAGATGAGGCCGCCGCCCGTCCAAAAAATGTTCCACAACCCACTTAAGGTCCAACACAAATTCAAAAACGAGAATTACCGCTAAGTAATAATTTTCTAATAATACACATGCCAAAAATGTATTAGATTTTGACATACGGGAGTCATGGGTAGGCAATGCAATCTCGAGTCAAGATCGTTAATTCGAGATCTTGTGGGATTGAGAATTGCAATCTCGCGAGATCTCGGAATCCTAGATATTTAGGAGTGATTTTGGAAGAGTATCGAGAGTGCTATCTGATAAGCAACATCTTAAGTCAGTCGCTATGTACCCAGCAGCTGATGCCCTCTCGAGACTCAACACTGGTTGGCACCAACGTGTGAGCTATTATAAGTACATTATAATTAATTAAATATAATAACGCTGTGGTTGCATATATTCGACAACAGCGACTCAATCTCGCTAATTACACGAGATCTCGTCATGTTAAGCTTCGGGATTGATCTCGAAAAATAGCACGAGATTGCGATCTCGCTAGATCTGGATTGGGATTTGGTCGTGTTGTGATTTTTAAAGCTTACCCCAAAAGTATAACTTCGTAAATATTTTTACACGCTTTATATTAGCTTCACCTGTATGTATGTATGTAACCGACTCCTTCGGACTCGATTTAGACCCACTTTAAACGGACAGATTTTATTCAAATGTTGCGCACCTGTCAAAGATAGATGACAATGCAATAATCCGAAAAAAAAAAATTAAAAAGAATTAACTAAAAAATTAAAAATTAATAATAGTTTCAAAAAATTAAAAAACAAGCTTTTAAAGCACATCAAACTAAAAAGTGAAAAATAATTCCTAATTTAGGCTGAAAATGGTAATGAACAAATAATACTGGTATTATTGTGAAAAAGCGTGGGGCGCTCTGTGCCATATTTTTCGTCTATCGAGCAACCATTATTTATTAATGTTCTTTTATTACAGTGCAAGACAAAGAAAAGAAGGCCTACACAAGGACGTGTGGCGTGAAGAAACAGCACGAACTTGAACTTGCGAGATTGAAGAACAAGTACGCACCGAAATTGCTGGAAATCGATCAAATTTCTTACAAAGATAGAGCTCAGATGAGACGAGAGAAAGTGGGCTCGTCACACCACGCTGAAAAGACACAGACAAGTGATATTAATACGTAAGAATATTTTTTTCATTTATCTATACTGTTGTTTATTTCGTAATCCTACAGCTAACAAAAATAATAATATTTAAGAATTACTCAAAAGGGCAATTTTTACTTTGCATAAAATTAAAATTTAGTACAGTAAACTCTTTACAACTAATCAATCAAGGGACCGCGCGTTTTTATTTTTATTTCGTTATAGAGAGGTTTCGTTATTGGGAGGGAAGAATTAATGTATCCAGGGTATTGGGTTAAACCAAATAAATTCAACTTATTTTTACGTAAAAACACTTTTTTAATGGATTTGAAGTTGTGTTTTATTATAAATTCACAATTATTTTACATAATTTTAAAATTAATCGACACCATCAACGTGTCACCGCGTAAAGCACGCGAAACGTCGGTTAAATTTAAAATTATGTAAAATAATTGTAAATTTATAATAAAACAACTTCAAATCCGTTAAAAAAGTGTTTTTCTATATCTAAAAGTTGTCAATAAAAGACAATATGTACTATTATTTTTACGTTATAGCGAATGTCATTATAAAGAGTTTACACAGTATTTAGCTTAGATTATGAGTTGTGAAACACATTCTGAAGGTAATTATAATAAAAATCCCATGTCCTCAAGCGACTATGGCTCTTATTTTAATGGAGGGGGCATTTCACGTGAAGCGGAGTTTAACCCGGCATATAAACAACTTCACTCTTCTACGACTTTTATTTCGCTATCACGTGATAAGCCCCAGGATTTAAGGCGCAAAATAGTCTGGATCAGATTTGAAAAGGCGAGATAGGAAAATCTCTAATAACAAATACGCGCTTCTGTCACTTTAAAGATTATCGCTTTATTTTCTTAATTAACGCTTATGTTACCTACCTTTTAATATGTCGTAGCCAGATTGTAGAATTTATTATTTATTGAAATAGTCGGTCAAATCGAATAATCGTTACAAAACAATATTAACTAAACGCACTGCCACTTCTTGATATGTATAATTTGTTAAAATTATGAAATTTATTTATTCACAAAAATACATACAATATCCTTACGTACTACAGTAAGTAAATACAATAATCTCGAAAAAAATAAAATATAAATACATAACATACACAGTATCGCTGTCGATAGTGTCGGAGACAGCATTCAGTAGGCAAAAAGTAATTTAATCGTCAAAGGCGATACAGACCAGAAAATCACAGATTTAGACAGTCTTTTGAGATATCATTGAATCTAGCATAATTGAGACATTAAGGGTCTGTTTCACAATGTATGGATAAAGTACCAAATAGCTATGCAACACATACATTATTTGGAAGATAAATTGTACTATTTGACATTCATTGGACTCATAACGTATGATGGACTTTGTGTGACGAATAGCGCTATCTGACAGTCGTGAAACGCAACTATAGTGTTTATTCTACCAATAAGTAATAAATAGCTAATTGTGAAACAGACCCTTAGTCTAGCCCATGAAATAAGAATATTTAAAGAAAACAGTCCTTGACTACTTAAGGAGTTAAGTGAAGTTACGTGGTTAATTTATCTATAAACGTACAGAACTAGAATGTTGCGAGTTGCTCTATGAAAAAAATTGTCTATTCTACAATCAGGTCAGGTATGACTACTTTTTTAATTTTCCTAAAATACTGACCCTAATGTTTTGATCCAGGTGTATAACTCCTGAGAACAAGGGCTTCAAGTTGCTGCAGAAAATGGGCTGGTCCAAGGGTGAGGGACTTGGAAAGGACAATCAGGGTGACCAGGATCCGGTAAGTGGATTTTTGCTTTTTCAGGAGTCAGGTGCGCGTATATAATATGTGCAATTTTGTATATATTATGTTATTGCAGAAACTTTTTAATTTGGTGCGCGCGCGAATCATTTCTTGACAGCCAGTAACATTTTCAATGTTGATGGTCGATCTCTTTGGTGATTGAAAACTTAACTAAATTGTAAATAATACAAATACAACTTTCAACGTGTGATACAAATCTACAGTATTGTACGTACACAACACACATACAGCTCTTTTTGAATAGATAACCTTTTTTTCGAGAGTGAAAAACTTATTAATCATTCATTTATATATTAAAAAACATAATTAATAACCGTCACAGATTAGTCGAATCGACGGTAACTTGTAAATTTTATGTCTTAGCCTATCTAATATTGTCCTGTAACTAATTTCGTGGGACATTGATTTAATTTCTAAATATAATTTATGAGTATATTTGTGTTATATTTAGAAAATAATAAACACGTAAAAAACTCTCTTCACGTACACGGACATTCATAGATACTAGTGCGACGCCATCTTGTCTATAAGCGTTTTGGGCGGGTTCTTGAAATTATGAGTAACAATTTGATTTTGTACTTAAAAGCGTAACAATTAGGTTCTGTCACTAATAAAATATCAGATTTTTTTAAAAATCTTGTCAAATAATAATTCATTGTGAAACATGGCTTTTATATATTGACTAGCTGACTCGTCAAACGCCGTTTTGCCATGTACTCTTTCTAGGAAACATTTTTTAGTTCAATAAAAATAATTATCTACTATAATAAAAAATATTGGTTGATCGTAGAGGGGTGACAATTAAGGATTGTATTTATTTTTGTATGCTGTATCATACAAAAATAAAAACAATTTTTTTTTATCTAAAAAATAAAAATTTAGGGGTGGGACCACCCTTAACATTTAGGAGGGTGAAAAAAAGATGTCCGATTCTCAGACGATTCATAAGAATCGGAGGAGTATGGGAACGAACATTGTGACACGAGAATTTTATATATTACATATTATAATAAAGTCGTCAATCAAATTGAAATAAAGTTGCATTAAATATGCATTACCGTTTGAATCAGTCTGTCTGAAGGATATATTTAGGATGTGCGCAAAAAACAGATAAGTCTTGGGACCGCTTAATTACGGTGCAATTATTTGCATCTACCGACTTGTGTATAACGACATTCTGGTTGTTTAAACCTTCGACTTCGACGATGGGTTTTTTTAAAAAAAAATTATTCAATTTTAAGTCTTAGGTTTAAAATTTAAAATAAATTATATATTTTCGCGCATTAATCACATTTTTACATCTGAACTGATCACGATTTCGAAAAGGCACTCGTAACGTCAATTATGTTTTTTTTATATAACTAATAGGCTCATCTGATGTTAAGTCAGAACGCCGCCCATAGACACTCCAAAGTGCAATAACAAAAAAAAATACTAAACGTATAGCCAAAGATGGAATACATAATATATACAATAAGGTTCAAACATTTACGAAAGGAAAAAATAAATAAAAATTATTAAATACGTTATACCTAATTCGGCTGTGCTGTGTGATGGTGTGATAGTGTATATCATCTATAAATCTTCTGTGGATTTGTTTGTAATTGAACTCCTCCTACATGACTTGACGGATTATTAAAAATATTGTGTGCGTTCCAGTGATTTCGAGAATGATTTAGTTTTGAAATTAGATGATTTTTTTTTAATTAAGATTTTTGGATTTATCTCTTGATTACGTCTGTCGAGTCCGCTAGTAAACACAATAGTATTCGCATTTATCTCCGTTACAGATGTAATTTTTTATACAATTTTATAGTAAACATTGGAGAGATATTATTAGAAGCTGTTAGTTAATAAAATCAAATAATTTTTTAATTTCTTAATTTACACCTATGCACGTCAGTAAAAATAATGGTTCTAAATATATACTAGTGGACCCCACAGACGTTGTCCTGCATGATATTTCAAGCGATTAGGATATTAAACAAAGTATGAAAGTACCGACTGCAGCGCCATCTGCCGGGCTGATTTGTGAATCTAAACCATTCCCAGATCCCCTTGAACACACACAAAAAATTTCATCAAAATCAGTCCAGTCGTTTGAGAGAAGTTCAGGGACATACACACTCTCAGAAGAATTATATATATAAAGATTAATTGCCAGTTCTCAGAGCAAGGGCATAGAACTGAAGAGAACTGGCAATAAACTCTCGTCTCTCTTTTAAATCGCTAAGGATTTATTACAAAAGAATAATAAAGAAAACCAGACGTTTCTCTATCAGCAAGGCGCGGTCAAATAAAATCATGCACTTCACTGTAGGAACAACAACAACACGTAGTAGTAATGATGTTTTCTTTAAATTATTTTTCTATTACAATTATTTTGTATCGTAACCCGGTTTCTATATAACAAAAACTACCTTTGTAGATCTGAGCTTCACATTTGTGTATCTGTTTCATGATCATTTGTTAAATAGGCAAGTAGGTGATCAGCCTTCTGTGCCTGACACACGCCGTCGACTTTTTGGTCTGAGGCAAGGCGGTTTCCTCACGATGTTAAATTCACAATTCACATACATTGAAAGTCCATTGGTGCACAGCCGGGGATCGAACCCAATACCTCAGGTATGAGAGTCCCATGTTGAGATATATATAACTACGAGTCGTAAATTTCATATTTTATATCCCTTTGTTTTTAATTACCCTTGCTGCATTTATTATATGGTTTGACGTCTTCGATCATATTGACGATTATCGAGTTTAAGACAGGCTATTAGCTGATATCATCAACTTTTTTTACTACGATTTAGCAGACACTAAAGGTTGTTTTACCTTTTTAATTGTGCTGTCTGTAGGTCAAACGGGGTATTTTCAATTAAAACAATTTGCTTAGTTTATTAGACGAATTTTTTCATATGCTGGTATGCAGAGTCGAAAACTTCGAAAACTTCGCCTTGTCAAAATCCAATTCTGACTTGCAGGAGTCATACTTAGTGCTACGTCTCCATTCTGAATCATATGGTGAACGCTTGAGGGCTGTTCGAACCTTGTTTTCGTTGTTAACGACATCAAAACTAAAGGATAAGGTTATCAAACTGATTGTCATCAAACGATCAGACTGACTAATATTTTCAAATAAACGTCTGCGAACGAGCGTCTTAGAAATTATTACTATTCATTGTCACATAATGCCTGTTGTAACATCGATGCTACCTGCACTTTTGTAACAAATATGGTACATATTTTTAGAAACTAATATTGTTATTTTATATAGTGTATTTACAAATAATTTCATAACACATTGTACATAACTAACTTACTCTAAATTTTCTCGCTAAGTGAATGTAACTCTTTGAGAAATAATGTATCTTTGAACCTAATAAATAAATCAGTGGCGCTACAACCTTTGTAGGTCCGAGCCTCAGATTTCTGTATCTGTTTTCATGACCATTTGTCAATCTAATAGGCAAGTAGATGATCAGCCTTCTGTGCCACGCCGTCGACTTTTTAAGTCTAAGGCAAGCCAGTTTCCTCACGATGTTTTCCTTCACTGTTCGAGCGCATGTTAAATGCGTATATAGAAATAAAGTCTATTGATGCACAGCCGGGAATCGAACCTACGACCTCAGGGATGAGTGTCGCACGCTGAAGCCACTAGGCCAACACTGCCCAATATATTTTCTAATACTTGCTGTTAAGGCCGATTTACATTATCTTAGTGTTTAGGAGAGTGCTTTAGGATAGTACTTTAATTGAAACATGTAAACGCTACTTGCTTTAGTAAACGCTACGCTAAAGAACTTGCCTTTCAAGTTGTACTAAAGCACTCTCCTAAACACTAAGATAATGTAAATCGACCTTTAAACTTAATTTGACGCGAGTTGATACACAGATGGCTTGATCCTTCAAGTGGTATAAATAAATTTTCTATGTAGAGGATAGATTCGAAACTACAGCGCCAAACCTGTACTCTCTGATTTTGTTAGGTTTTGATTGGCCCTGTATGAAAAAATTTAAAGAAATATTCACGTCAATAATTACTCCACGCGAATTGAGAGAA
Organism: Pieris napi; assembly: GCF_905475465.1. Taxonomy (NCBI): domain Eukaryota; kingdom Metazoa; phylum Arthropoda; class Insecta; order Lepidoptera; family Pieridae; genus Pieris; species Pieris napi. The sequence goes on along the minus strand of NC_062235.1, from coordinate 3,068,717 downwards.
TAAGCGTCTTCGGGCGCAGTATTTTTCTTTCAAATAAAACCAATGAGGCTTTTGTGGAAATATTGAATGAGGTAATTAATATTAATGTGCGCATACACAACGTTTATCGTGTTTATGGTATCCGATACCATCTAATAATATTAAATTTCATGTTAACATAGCTTGTTAATGTTTTTATTACTACCCTTTATTTTGTGATTCTTATCAATTTTGGGGGTTCGCCAGTTTTAAACGTGAAAAAGATCGAAACGTATTTTTTTTTAATCTTAAAGGAAAATTAGGATTTCGTGGTACCAAAGCGAACACATTTAATTGTGCGCGCACTATGCCAAGTAATTTTTGAATGATCAAGTATATATTACAAAGCACAACGTTTTCCTGCTCATATTAGCAACTGTCGGTAGAAAATCTTCTCAGTCAAGTGTGTAACTCTACGCGCAACAAAAGTTATAGTTAAAGTTATAGTTACGCGCAAAATAGCATTGCCGATGAAGACAAACCAAACGCAACATCCGAGTTTGTTTGCATAACAAGAAAACACAAATACTATCTATATACTACTATTATCTATATAGGTACTAATAATATAAAGGGAAATAGAAATTTGTTACGAATTAAATTGAAATTTATGAGGTGAAATGCCATAAATAGAATGCTAAAATTATCCACGAGTAGCGTTTTTTTTCCCCGGTTTATTTTTGAAATATAAAAAAAGTCCATCCGTTGTATTTTGTTTAGACGAGTACGAAATAACTAATAAAGTTAATAATGAAATAGTTCCATGAGATTATTTCCTAGAATCTAACTTACATAAAGCCCGGACAATAAAATAAAAAACCTGCTTTTGAGGTGCTAATTCACTATGATAATAGCAACACTAAATATAGTCATACATGTAAATTGGCATGACATTGACACATTATTCATAGAGTTCATTCCTTCACACTTCGTATTGTAAAAATCTTTCCTTAACTGGCCTTTTAAAAAAATTCGTCTATATTTAACGGTCCTGACAAAAGCTTCATTTGTCCAGTTAGTGACACACCTCGAACACAGAATGTACATAGATAATCTATGCGAACGGATAGTTCTACAACTTCAAGTAAGAAATAAAAATTAAACAGTTTTGCAGCCTGTGACACCAGGTGGTTGCATCCCATGGAATATAGTCCCAGCTAATACACGTAAAGCTAATAAAGAAAATACATGTCTATAATAAAGTCTCTTCCCTGTTAGGGCAGGAAAAAACCTCACAATAACAGTCAATAATGATATATTGAAGAAATTAGTGTCAATAGGTTCCCGCATATGGCGATGTGTTTTATTTTATTGGCTTACTTACTTAGGCTTCTTAACATTAGTATTTAAATAAAGAATGTTTAGTCACATTTGCATATCAAAAAGAATGATTAAGATAAACTAATCTAAGGCTGTATAGGGTTAATAAGGGCATAACTACACAACTTAGATCAAAATCGCTTTGAATACCGCATTCGCGATAGTCAACAATGTTGCATTTATCCGAGCTAAGTAATAACCGTTATATTTACGAAAGGTTGTCATGCAAACATGGAGCGGTAGTTTCTGAATAGTTTGGACTACCCTGTTTATTTAAACGAATTATATTTACCGTTCACGTAAACACCTCTTGACTAGTAATGTTTATATGAGCGTATAATTTACACATTTAAACGCGAGTATATGGAGCTGTGTTGGCCTAGTGGCTTCAGCATGCGACTCTCATCCCGCAGGTGAGGCCGTAGGTTCAATCCCCGGCGGTGCACTAGTAGACTTTCTTTCTATGGGTGCATTTAACATTCGCTCGAACGGTGAAGGAAACCATCGTGAAACCGGCTTGCCCTAGACCCAAAAACTCGACGGCGTGTATTAGGCACGGGAGCTGATACTTGTCTATTAGATTGACAAATGATCATGAAACAGATACAGAAATCTGAGGCCCAGACCTAAAAAGGTTGTAGCGCCACTGATTTATTTATTTATAAGTGATTATAAGCATCATGTGACGTTTAATGGTCCAAAGCTACCATGATATCAAAAAGGTTGTGGCATAGAAACGTAATACGTAAATAAATATTACTTAAAAGTAATTTTTAGTAGTATATTTATCAATAATGTTGCCATTATTCACGAGAACCCAAAGTATTAATGTAACAGTCTTCCAATAATAGTATTTGTTCTGAAACTTCGATTTATTAAACATTGATCAAAGTAACGTCTGTTGCCATGGTAACCAACTTTTATATGGATATAAACTAACTTAAAAAACTTATATATGTATAGAATATTTCGCCACTTCACTTGTTAAACGATTTACTCCTGACTAAACCAATCCCATTTGACACTTCATAATTCATCGTCAACAGATAATGCGGTTGTCAAACTTCACGACGCAGCGAGCATATTTTAAATTGTTATGTAATCTTGTAGCTAATACTGTTAACGGTGGAAAGCTTATAAATGAATATAAAATAAAAATATGTTTATTCGTTTGACAACAATTCATTATAATGTGTAAGATTTGGGAAGCTTTTTAAGTAAATAATACCTGTGTCAGTGTTCCCAGCTCTTACACAACAAACCTAATAGTAAAATTCCATAAAAAATATATTTAATTATTTTTGTTTCTTCAACACGCCTGAGTGTATGAGTGAGTGTGTGGATGCATGTGAGTGAGTGAGTGAGTGAAGGAATGAAACATGTAACTATATATTAGGTCTCAGGTCTTCAACACCGCTTAAGGTGTGTTCATATGCCAGTCCTTTAATCGTATTTTTAGATTGTGGATGGTGAGCGGGTAGATATTAAGCAGCCTATTTAATCTATTATAGATATAGTATGCCTGCATATTGCGTCTGGCGAAGTCAGTTCTTACAACGACAACATCCCTATTTTAGGAACAGCCTACTGGATCGCTGGCTTTTAAAATACACTAGGACGTACAGCTTCCGGAAAGTAATTGGCTGAGATGATAAAGCTCTTCCGATGGGAATCTGTATGGCCGGAATAAATTAATTCTGGCTTAATTCAGTAATTGTAATAAACTGCTCTGCAACATATAAATACAGTGTACACTCTTTATAACGTCATACGTTATAAGGAATATATACTATAACGTAAAAATGAGATAAATTTATTTGGTTTAACCCAATACCCATACATAAATTCTTACCAATAACGAAACCTCTCTATAACGAATTTAAATGCTTGGTCCCTTGCAAAGAGTCCGTTATAAAGAGTGTACACTGTATATAAATGCTGATTTACTTGGGGATAATGTAGCAGCAATAGTGGAAGAATTTTAAAATCGGTCTAGTAGTATGGTTGTTCAAACGTTACAAAAATATTTTTTTATTAGATATGGCGTATACATTAGTTGATTTTTTATCGTGTATATGTCGCAGCCAACTAGCTTAATTAGCCGTTCAATTAACAGCCTAGCCTTTTAACTCAACGACTCAACTTTAAACAGCTAGGCTTGGATCGATGACGTTTCATTACTTGCCTAGCCTGTTGACTGTTAATTTAAATTTAATTCCACTTTCTGCCACTCTCAAATTCGAAACGAAAATATGGCGTCGGCAAACCACAACTTTGGTGGTACTTTCCAAAGTTTCATGAAAAACAACAAGTAAATTTTCTGACTGAAAATAATAAGTTATAAATAAAAATGTTGAGAAACTTGGCCGAGACATAATATGCAACCATAATGCATCATTAAGTTACCGACTTGAGCACAATATGGGTAAATTATTCTAGAGATTAGATGGCTGAGGTATTATAATCTGAGTCCTGCGGTCGCATCAGATGCCATTCGTGTTAAATTATATTAAAAAGTAAAAACCTTGCTATAATAAGCGTGGACTTAAGATAAGTTTCTATGGTTACGATATTTCATATTAAATTTGTATGGTTTTAATTAAAAGAAATTTAACTTTACCAAAAGTTACGGGCGTTTGTCATCCACTTACCGGTAAAAAAATATTCATAGGCTGGTAACTTACTGGTTAAGAACGATATATTAGCCTATATTAAATATGCACTGGTAAATGCGAGGAGAATTGTAGGAGCTAGAACTAAACAAGGTGGTTTTAGTGGATATTGATCACCAAGTATCTAGACTCTGGCGTGGGTCCTATACCCGTGCTATATTTGAGGGCAGGAGATGCCCAAATGGATTTCTACCTCAGGTATAAAAAGGCCTATACTTAATATAAATAAAACAAGCTGCCTGGTACTAAATGTTGAAATAATGTTGATCCCAGCTATTTCATACATGAAATTACAATTTCTGTCTCGTTTTTTACCTTTTACAGCAAGTCATAACTCGAAATCTTGATCTGAACTGGCCCTTAACCCGTCTGCGATGTCTTGTCATGCACTCTGCCGTGTCGCTTAGAGTTTGCATACTCAGCGCTATCTAATTGACACTCTGCGACGCCGACACGACAGCTACGATATTGGAAATTTTATCACAGATAGTCTTCAACGAATAGATACTAGAATCGCTATTCTTTATCGTTCTAAGTTTAAATTTATCAGTTTTCGAGATCATGTGAACTTTGATGTTCCAAGTTTGAATAGAATGACATAGGCTACAGATGTCTATTATAGAAGTTGAATATTTTGAGTCTGTGTATTGGGTAAATTCCTATAGATAAAAAACAACCAACAAACCCTTGATCTGTATCATTTGGTTAGGTCTGCTGATAATCCTATATATTAATCACATTTCCACTATATTAAACCACTTTCGTCTATATTTCATGCGGTAAGAGTATCAATTTCAGATGCGTCAAGGCACAATTATATTAAGATGGATATTGAAACCGCAGCCACACAGCCACACAAATATGATTACTTTTAAGTGTGAGATTTAGACCATATCAGATTTTAGTAATTAGAGCTTAAAATGTGACAATCTATACGTTTTGTCTAGCTTTGAATACTAGTTGAATGTATTTTTAAGTCATATTTGAAATTACGTCTCAAACCGAGTAACATAATATTTTAATCGATTTCGGGGTTTTTGAAGTTGGTCCTAGAAGGAAACGTTCTGTAGGTGTTGCTGTAACTGTATACACCGCTACTAAGCATTGACTACTTTAATAATATACTTATAAAAATATACAGCAATACAAAGACAAGAAGAGATGGAAAATTCTACAGATGATATTCTCCACTTTGTAACGTTGTTTATAGAATGTCCTGGTTCTATGAAATTTCTGTCTACTAGATGTCAGCAATTCTGAAGACAAATAATTGTTTAGTCTGGTGTCTATCTAGATTCTAGGTATACCATTTACAATGTCATGGGTTTTAAATGAGTATAGTTGAACGTTGGTTACCCAACTGTTAATAGTTTTTTACTTATTTGTTACATAATTCTACAGCTAACATAAATTATGTATAACAAAAACAATTATACTAAATATATAGCCAAAGATAGAATACATAATATTATATATATTATGTATTAAAAGGTTAAAAGATTTACGAAAGGATAAATTATTAAATACATTTAACTAAGCAATACCTAATTCGGTTGTCATTTGTGATGGCGTCTAAGTGAGGGTATGTATCTGGGGTGATGCAGGTGATTTTATATAATATTGTTTTTTTATTATCTTTTTCAATTTTTGAATCCTAGATTCGTAAAAATATGAAGAAAAAAAAAATATTATTAGCAAAGCATTGACATTGACAACAGAACATCTATTATATATCTGTCAACTGTATGTGTCTTGTTGATCACGATTGCTGTAAAGCACTCGAAACATTTTCGAATTATGTAAATGAAATTTGCATTCAAAGAGGTTTTATTAAAATTTTGTTCAGTGTTATTCCAATATTGATTTTTACGCAACTGAACTGTGCCGCCCTGATGGGTCTATCACACTTTAAAACCGTATTAAATTGTATTGTAAAAGTCCTAAATAAAAGTTTAATTATTATTCATTAATATATCAACTTATGGATATGACTTTTTATTCGTGATATAAAAAGGATGGTGCTACAACCTTTTAGGTATCTATCTATCTATCTTTTCTGTATCTGTTCCAAACATTTCTAAGTGATCAACCTTCTGTGCCTGACACACACCGTTGACTTTTTGACAAAGGCCGGTTGTCTGTTTTTTCCTTAACGCAAATAGACAGATTGGTGCACAGCCGGTTGAGAGTCGCAAGTTAACAGAGAGAAATAGTCGACAAATAATTATGGATTTTGAAATAGTGAGCTGGTGTCGCGAGTTCTGTCGCATTGTTCGCGCTATTCAAACAATTGTGAGTGTTGTGTCAACATGCGCATACTCAGGTCGCTCTTTACCTTAATGTGTTTAAAATTCACAAGTACAGAGGACCTTTTATTGGGATTACTCAAATATTGAACTAAAACGACAACTGTACTTAGCACTTCACTCTGTATTAACTTGGAACTCTTATTGTTTACTTAATAGAAAGTTTTTATAGTTGCAAGACTATATACTTTATTATTTATTTATTACTACTATTACGTTTAACATTTACTGCCAGTTCTCAAATCAAGGGTGTAGAACGGACGAGAAGAACTGGCAATAAACTCTCCGCCACTCTTTTTAATTGCTGCAATCATTACATCATGTTCCACGACGTCTTTATAATTACAAAAACCAAGATTTATCCTCTATCAGCAGTAGGCATGGTGAAATAGGAGCACGCATTTACATTCTCGCGGGAACAACACCCTAATAGAAAGTATATATAAATATCCAGTACTTATATGAATTGAATTATTAAAAATCTTTTTTGTTGTTATCGAACAGACATGTCTGAATTCAGATGGTAAGCGATATCTTCGCCATCTGGTATTCATCAATTGATGCGCTAAGTTTGGCAATCGATGTACAGCAAGTACTTACAGACGAAAAGTTCGAATTTCAAAATCGTTTTTTTATCTAGAAGTGGCGTGTTATCGTTGGAGATTTAAATGAATGATTTATAATATATATCAATGCTATATAATTAATGTAAACTAATTATCATTCATTCATTTTAAATATTTGTTCTGACCTGACTTTGAGGCAATGCGTTCGACTGACGGATGTGTTCCAATACCACCACAGACGTCGTGAGGAAATCGCCATAATTTAAATTCAAAGTAACAGGCTGGTAACAGGTTGTCTATAAAAAAAGAAAATGATCAAAGCCAAAAACCCAATTTCAATTCTAATTTCAAAACACATTTTTTAAATTTCGATTCTTAACAGTTACTTGTATAGTCTGCGATTGTCAACGTAATCAAAGCAAGTATTAGTTGAGGGGCCGCGTGTGCTCTTCAACTAATGAACTTAGAACCCACGTTTATTATAATTATTGTTTTATTATGACTATACGCACTCGAGCTTCACTTCAGGCCTAGACACACTTGTATTTTACATCTATTATATTTAATTGTTACATACGTGTTTGCGTTTTTATCGTGGATCAGATCTTCAAACTGTTTATTAGTATATAAAATATATACCAGTGCATATTAACAATATAAATATTATTGTAATGAATGTCGACGCTTCGGTGTACGGAAAAATTGTGACTAATTTATGTTAAATAGTCACATTTTTTTAAATCGTTTTCATATGGGCCAGAGTTCAAAGTTTAAGAGAAATGAAAAATAATTGTATCGGCGAGAGTCAGGCACAGAAGGCTGATCACCTACTTGTCTACGGTATAAAAATAATCACGGATGCAATCTGAGGAGAAGAATCCAAGACCCGAATAGGGTTGTAGCGACACTGAATTATTGTTATTACTTTAATATTAAAAAATTATTTTAATCACTTTCCTGATTTTCCTAATAAACGTTATATGGGCGTTACAGTAACTAACGTTTTTATTCTTACGTCCGATTTAACATTCCCATACAGATGACGCGATTCCATTTCGAGTCATAAAAAAATCCTGATTCACCAGTCATTTCGATTTTATATCATAAGCTTTTTATTTAAATTTTATCTAATTTATCGCCAACTAATTGATTGGCGAACACAATGACCTTTCAAATCGAATAAGGTTTTATTGCTAACGATAATGGTTTAAAATAATCATAACTTATGATAAGAATGGAATTAAGCAGTGTTGGTCACTGAAGCCACTATTCAGCGTGCGACTCTCATCCCTGCGGTCGTAGGTTCGATCCCCGGCTGTGCACCAATGGACTTTCTTTCTATGTGCGCATTTAACATTCGCTCGAACGGTGAAGGAAAATATCGTGAAGAAACCGACATGTCTTAGACCCAAAAAGTCGACGGCGTGTGTCAGGCACAGGAGGCTAATCACCTCCTTGACATATAGATTGAAAAGTGATCATGAAACAGATTCAGAAATCTGAGGCCCAGACCTAAGGCGGTTGTAGCGCCACTGATTTGTTTTACGATAAGAATTTATGTGTATACTGAAAAGTATGTAAAAACATAAGCAAGAAGACGTCATGTACGCTATCTATTTTTTATTTTAATTATTAAAACTTTGGGTATGCCTTATAGCTAACAAGCTATCTCTTCCAACGTTAGTAAGGAAAGCAAAAGGAAACACTAAGGGCTAGGTACATCAACCTAAATTAAGAAAAATAAAAGTAACAATAAAAAATTACAATTACTATGTATGGTTAAGAAGTGTTTATGAACAAGACTTCAAGAAAGTTACAGAGGTGGGTTTTCGTATGAAATCGGGGAGCGTTGTCCACAACTATAAAGCGGAGATAACCTATCCCAACGACTTGCCTAAAAAGAGTCTATCAATGGAATATCCAATTTCTATTAGAGGAGCGTAATATATAAGGACCTAAGAAATTTAATAAGTTCTGGGATAACAAGTTTGATTATAGAAGATAGAGGAGATGAGCATCACGCCGAAGTCGAAAAGGGTTTTTGTGTAAATAAAAAAAAATACCTAATAAACCTACTATAATCGTTAAATAGGGAAGTTGTTTCTTATTAAGCCATTTCAATGACGAAACAATTATTTTTTCAAAAGTTCGATCACTTGCATGACAAATTAGATTTCTATTTATTTATAAGTTCTAAAATAACGTGTATGCTTACAAGACAATATGACATCACAAATTTTACACACATACACATTAATTATATTAGAACATGAGCAAGCTAGCAAGGGAAATAATTAAACAAGCAACTACAAAATAAAAAAATATCTAAAACTAAATAGAAACTTAACCTCATCAAACCCATGCTGTTCTGGAATAAGTATGGGTATAATAAGACTATAAATTTTAATGTATATGACGCGTTCAAATACTAAGCAAAAGTGTTTAGAATACAAATTGGCCTATAGTTGCATACGTCTATGATTTGTCTCCGGATTTATGTACTGGTATAACATGTGCTGTTTTCTACTCATATTAATCAATCTAGTCTAAAACATTGTTCGGTGAACCACTCACGGAAACTGTACTAGTTATTTTTGTGTCAAGAATAATTTCGATAAAGTATACAATTTGTTAGGCTTTAAAAATAATATGACTGTTAACAAAAGGCTCGCATTAAAACGAATGCAGACGCATTTAAAAATTCATGTCTTTCCAAGTTCACCTTGGCTTATATCGCAGATAAAATTTTAAACCTCGGCTACACAAACATTTTTTCAGCGTTGAATATAAACTCTAGAGCGATGTGGGTTTCGCATGTTTAATTTATATTACTCTTTCAGTCTAGTCTTCCATTGCATTTTTGGCTCTGTTTAAAACATCACTACATTAAGCAAATAAAGCTGTTTGACCAATATCAATGTCTGTTCGCGAACTTAAGAACTGTGCAGTTTTCACAAATAAATGTGATTAATTTAGGTTCAGGTAAAGTAACTAACAGTGTTATAGATAGATATCTAAGCAATGTTTTATAAAAAAAAATCTGATATGGATTTATCACTAATCTTACGATGTTCACTAAATGTGGAGCTTTTGACTTAGTAAGCTCAAAATTATTAATTTAAAATTGTATTCGTTTCTGGCTTTTAACTGAGTAGGTATACACAGAGTCGATTTATATAGAAAATAACCCCGCAAACTTCGTTTTTCTTCACTATGATTATAGTCTACGAAAAAGAAAAATGGTTACTAGGCTTTTCTCTCCAAACCTTCAGAGTTCAAGAAATAAATAAAAAAATACTCTAATTGTTCATGCCGTCTTCGAGTTTTGAGCTAAGCAATATATTTTGCGATTAATTTTAATTATATAGATTAAAAAGTATTTCAATGTGAATGTGTATTATTTAGCCACGCCAAAAAGGTCAGAATGAAAAACGACACTATATAAATTAATATATACTTTATATATTAAACTCGTAAAAATACAACTACATACGTACATAAATTATTAAGCGAGGAGTGGATTTTAACCAATAAAAATCATTTATACTAAGCCCATTTAAACTCATATTTATGCTGAAGAACACCTCTAGTGAATAAATTCATTCAATATTTTCTATTAAATCTTCCACAAAGAGATTTTATTAAAAAACATCACAATAATGTTATTGGACTTGTACGTATTATACGTTCTTACACCTTTGTGCGTTTAAACGTGCAAATTATTGTCTCGCAGTATTTAAATTGAATTTTTACGATTGTCTTTATCGTTATGATATTCACTTAATATATAATATAAATGTTAATATCGTATCGACTTATCTATTCTTAAGATTTTGTTCATAAAGAATATGCTTTATTGCGGAACGCTTGTACAAAGGGAATATGCTATGTTATGTTGAGTTTTTATGGAAAAGGCTAAGTGGAAAGGGTGGGGTTTGTTTTGACCAAATAATCCTGTTAAAGTTTAATGAGTTTGTTTAGAAATAAATCAATATATCGTCGCTGTAAAATGATAATCTCGTATATCAAAAAATGATTTATTTTTTATTCTTAGACTCTTATGTCATTTCACTGGTATAATCATGAAGTAAGGACTTACTTATGTTATGAAAAAGTCCTTTTTACCATCCAAAACTATGGACAAAAACACATAATAATATTTTAACGAACATTGACGTAATGACATTTTTTTTCGTTTCCTCTAATCTTTGGTTCTCTGGACATACGGGGTTATCATTCTATAGCGACGATATACAATTCTGGGTTATGGTATGTAATTTTATTTACCCCACAGTATTAAAAATACATCCAACTAGGGTTGCCTGTAAGAGAGCGCTTGTTCCCGATAAGACCGAGTTTGTAGCGTCCTACAATCTTCGCCTACAAATCGGTACAAAGGCATCCTAAAATGCGGTAACAAAGTTATTCTGACCGCTAAAGATATATCATTAGCCACTGGTGCCTTCGGGCAAGAAAGTGAGTTCTTAGACTGGTCATATCTCAGGTCCTCCCTTTTGGTTAAACTCAAAATATCTTTATTCATATAGGTAAACAAGTACACTAATGAATTCAGAAAGAAGTGAAATTAATTGTAAATTTACATTTACTACCAGTTCGCAAGTCAAGGGCGTAGAGCGGGTAAGAAGAACTGGCAAGAAACTTTCCGCCACTCTTTTTAATCGCCAAGTATTGAGTCATACAAATTGTTTGAACTGGAGCAAATCAATCCCAAGGATTAGGATCATTTAAGTATTCCTCAAATTTATAAAAAGCTTTATTGATTATCTATGGTTAAGTATGATTGAAAGTTAGAAATTGATCGGTTGATGTGTTTATTTCGAGTTTCTATTAGCATATCGTCCCGATATTTTCATTAACAACGCCACCAAGACAATCGAATCTTTCCCGACAAAGCCATAATTTAATAAATAGGTGGACCTATTTTTATAAGTGTTTAAGTGGATTCGAGAATAGTTCAGATTATTTATAATTAGATGTTTTTTTGTAGGTTTTTTAAATTTGAACGTCGGTCGTGTCTGCTAGTTCCATTTTTTATGTAATGGGAGGCAAACGGGCGGGAGGCTCATCTGAGATTAAGTGATACCGCTGCCCATGGACACTCGAAGGCTAGCAAGTGCGTTGCCAGCTTTTTAGTTCTAAATAAACAAACTAATATCGAATACATTTGTTTCGAAGGTATGTGTTATTTATTGATAAGTTATCTAATATATAAAATTCTCGTGTCACAATGTTCGTTCCCATACTCCTCCGAAACGGCTAGACCGATTCTTATGAAATGTTTTATGCATATTCAGTAAGTCTGAGAATCGGCTACTATCTATCTTTCAAACCCTTAAGTGATAAGGGGTATTATTAATATTTTTTTACAATTTTTAGACAATTTTTTTTTGTTTCATTTTTTTATGACAACATGATTAAATACACACAACCCTTAATTTTCACCCCTCTACGATCAACCCCTATCTGTTATTGTAGTACATAGATTTTATTGCACTAAAAAAATGTTTCCTAGAAATAATATACGTTTGCCGTGTCAGCTAGTAAAATTATAATAAAATAGTGGTTTGATTACAAAGCTACCCACGATTGTTTATTAAAGTAGTCCTAACAACTGGTACCTTTATATTCTCGATTTTATTCATAACTGCAACATTACATACAAACCGTGGTCGCTCGTAAACCGACTTATATACCAATTTGTATGCAGATTTAAAATGCCATACTTATCGCAAACCTCAGTCCTAATTCACCCGGTAATACTTTCTACGTTATTATGTTTATATTTTTCTGGTAACAAGTCGACTATATAAAACCCAACAAACAAACCAGTGGTTCTACAACCTTTAAGGGCTGGGCAGATTTCTGTTGATCATTTGTCAATCTTATTAGATCACCTACTTGCCTATTGGCATCAGCCTCCTTTGCTTGACACACGCCGCCGACTTTTTGGGTGTAAAGCAAGCTGGTTTCCTCACGATGTTTTCCTTCACCGTTCGAGCGAATGTTAAAAATAAAAATATGTTTATTATGGAACATAAGATACAGGTATCACTTATTCCACGTCATTGAATTTGAAACGGTAAACATCCCTACTCATCGGCAAAGAAGACTGAGGGTGTAGGCCGAGAGAAAAGGCCGGCGTAAAAAACTCTCGGTAGGTACTCACAATGGTTAAATGTATGTATGTGCATAGACAGAAAATCCATTCCAAAACGTACGTTTGTATCTTGAAAATAAATTATTATTATTAGGAATTCATGTTCATAATTCCCCTTGTTTATAGGATGGTTAGGATCATAGCTTTCGTAAAATCACGCACATCATAAACATACAATTTTACTTGCAAACTACAGTGTCAACTGTTATATAAAAATACTATTTTATGTCCACAATTACGTATTCCACGATACATTACAATATCTGTCATTATTGAGACAATTAGCGTCGAGAACTGAGTTTTTTTAATAATTACTACCAGCTTTTGTTTTGAAAGCTTTTTGTGGCAGACCAATCTTTTAAAATTGTATTCTATAAAGAGTCGTGATATTAAAAATAAAATTTTTTTTTTGGGCCAACGTAAAAATGAAACATTCATACGATGTACTGTAATGTACCACCATCATATTAATGTACCTATAAATATGATGGTGGTACAATCTAAACTTCGCATATTCTTCCACATATAATAGCGTGAAAATGTGTCTTAAAAGGTAGAATTTTACATAGAAGTTATATATTACATTGCATTATTAGACCAGTGCCGATAATTTTTGAAACCAAAAAAAATTACAGTAGGATGAAACCCATTAGAAAAGGAGGGGAATATGATCAAAATTAAAGGAAAAATAAATTACGGTCGATCTGAGGTCGGGAAGGGTAGGGGGGGGAGTTTTAAGGGTAAAAAACGGTTTATCTCGATTTCCGGCAAAACTAAAAGTCCTATCGAAGAAAGTTAAATGGCAAAGTTGTAGGCAATAAAAAGATCTACAACTTTTGTATTCACACATTTTTCACGTAACCTCAAAATTTATGTGAAAAATTAAAAAAAACAACTTTTTGGTTTTTTATTTCTATCTTTTACAAAAATTTATTTTTTTAAACGAAATTTGGTGAAAACTTACCTTATTATGTCCCAAATATACTGTAATTTATTTGATTAAAAATATTTATTTTTTCACCTTATTTTGAATTAATATCTTTATTAAAATGTGTGAATACAAAAGTTTTAGATCTTTTTATTACCTACAACTTTGCAATTTAACTTTCTTCGATAGGACTTTTAGTTTTGTCGGAAATCGAGATAAACCGTTTTTTACCCTTAAAACTCCCCCCCTCCCCTTCCCGACCTCAGATCGACCGTAATTTATTTTTCCTTTAATTTTGATCATATTCCCCTCCTTTTCTAATGGGTTTCATCCTACTGTAATTTTTTTCACTTTTTATTTATTTTAAAGGCTATCTGCACTGGTCTATATGAGTCAATTATAATATTATTTTATTACGTTATTAAAATGTATAATTACGTTATCTGCTCGGTAAATGCTGGTAGAATTAAATAGTGACCTCATAATAACTAATTCAATAAAATATGACGGGCTAGTGTGCCACTCAACCCGGAGCTCGTAGGTTTGAACCCTGGCTATGCACCAATGGAGTTTCTATCTATGTGCGAATTTAAATCGCTCGTACGGTGAAGGAAAACATCGTGAAGAAACTGGCTTGTGACCCAAAATGTCGGCGACATGTATCAGGCACAGAATGCTGATCATCTACTTTGCTAATAGCAAAAAGAAATGACTACGAAACATAGATAAAGAAATCTGAGGTCCAGATCTAAAAAATTGTAGCACTGGTTTTGAGGTTGTAAGTACTAAAGAAACGTGCTGTATTTTATTAATATATAAATACTAAAAATTGTAAATGCTTTTTTACTAACACGTGTATTTGACCAACTGCGCATAAAATAGACCCTTTTTAATATGTTTCTACGAATTTCTCATAAAGGTTGAATTCTTGAAATCCCGTTTAGTCATGCCGAATTCCTATAACCGCGAAACTGCGTACCAATTTGTAGTAATTATTAAATTTCTTAGTAGGTCTTGTAAACGGGAGTTTAACTATTTAACTTTTGTAAGAAGTCTTGAATATTTTCTTTATGAATAAGGAAAATTTATATCGCTTCAATAACCTGAAGAATGTTTTGGATGATATGTTTACCTGAAATTAATTATCATGTTACATATCTAATATATAAAATTCTCGTGTCACAATGTTCGTTCCCATACTCCACCGAAATGGAAAATGATTTTTTTAATGCATATTCATTAAGTCTGAGGAATCGGCTACTATCTATCTTTCAAACCCCTAAATGTTAAGGGTGCACTCCTAAATTTAAATTTGAATTTTTTAGATATTTTTTTTTTGTGTTACATTTGATAAAAATACACACAACCCGTAATTTTCACCCCTCTATGATCAACCTTTTTTTATAGTAGATAGTTATTTTTATTGAACTAAAAAATTGTTTCCTAGAAATAATACACATGGCAGAACAACGTTTGCCGAGTCAGCTAGTATGCTATTATAATTTGCTTTTATCTACACTAATACACACAGGAATGATTTGTAAAACTATAGGACTGATTTGAAAAATTATTTCACAATTAGAACGTAACAAGAGAACCCTTCGTTATTCCTGATGAATATAGCTAGTTAGAGTTCTGTATGAAATAACGATAGTGTACGGTTCTTAAAACTCTTATGCCCTCCCCATGTAACTTACATATTTTTTTTAATATCTAAAATTCAATTGCTTACTTTAGAAACTTAAATAAATTGTAATTTTTTAGGAGATATTTTAAAAGTTTAAATATAATGAAACACTGTAATTACAAATAATTACAAAAAAAAATTCGTATAGCCTTAACAATCAAATAGCTCCCCTGTGGGGCGTGGGCCCCACGGCCCCACATTGCTGTAGAGTATAGAACATCGTGCTACGACGGAATTAATGCGATTAGAAAAGCACAGCACAGCTATAGTGCTGATAAAAAGGTATTAATAAAAAATACACCATTACCCTACAACGTAAGTTTTTATATTCTCGTTTACAAGGTCTGTTATGAAACAGTTCATAATTCATTTTACGGAGATAATTGTCGAAACCTCCAAAGTATTTCACTTGCGTTTTAAATGTCTAGACGTCACTTCGTGTTGGCGCCAAAGGCTTTTAAAAGCCGTTAATTGAAGGAAATGTTTTTAAGAATACTCATCGTGTAACGTTGAAGTATTGTTTTGGATCTTCGCAAAAGCGGAATATTCGGAACTTGAATTTTTTTATTATAAGTAATCTTACAGCTAACATACATTTTATAAAACAAAACACTTAGACAATACAGAAAGCCAAAACAGCTTACATAGATAAACAATAATAACGAAACAGAAAACAAATAAGTACATTAATAGACAATAAAATTATTGTGTGGTTTTATGAAACCACGGTAAAAGTGAATTTTTTTTTTCACATTATAGACATTTAACTAAAAATTTTTGGAATAATATTTCATTAAGGGTTCCATTAATCTTAATTATATACTTGGAAAATTGGAATGATAATGGGAAATAATAAAAGTAGACTAAAGCTGCGTATAAATTAAGCGCGGCAGCCGCGCGAGCCAATGTTCGACCAGAGTTGACCTTCATTTGCCGCGCGAGCCAATATGTAGATATAAATTTAGTTGGACGTGACTGCCGCGTGCGGCAGGCTATCCATCACGAACAGACCGCGGCGGATAGTCAGACCAGTTCACTCTTGTAAACCTGCGAGTATGGACGCGCGTGGTCGGGCGGCTGCCGCTTCCATTGTGATTCACCATCTTATTTGTTTAAAAAATAAAAGAAAAATAAATATTTATTTATTTAATTTTTCAAATGTAAACTGAACTTTATTGACTATAATGACTCCTTTTCCAGTCTTTGATTATTTAATTGTATGTAATTAATTATTTGCATGCAATCAAAAACTATTTTTAATAATGCCAGAGAAGTATAACTTCTTACGCGCGTACATAAGTACACGCACCCATTTTTTTTTATGTAATTAATATATAATTGTTATATTAGTTACTTTATAAGTTATAGCTTTGTCATCAATATTTAAATCCAACTTTATATATGTACACACCCATTTTTACGTATTCGCCGCGCGAGCCAAATCACCAAAACTATAACCGTCCCAACTGCGCGCGAGCCAACGACTGAAGCTCCTTTGATGCGGTCTCAAAAACCGACATCGAGCGGATCGACCCGCGGCACGTTCGAGCGCGGCAATGTTCGAGTCGCCGCGCGCGGCGATCCCGTCTACATAGAGCGCGGCCGCCGCGCGCGCCTGTGTACGATGGTTTGCCGCGCTTAATGTATACGCAGCTTAAGTCTCCAAATAATATTTTATGTATGTCTTAGAGAGTACGACATACATAAAACTTAACAATTATTTATATTATATACACATATTAAAAACTATAGGCGCCGCCATATTGGCCTTGGCTGCTATGACGAGCGACTTTCACTTTATCCCTACTCAACACACAGACGAAAAAGTTTGAGATGATGTAAAAAAAGTTTCACTTTAAAATATAAAAAAAATGAATGAATGTTTAAGGTTTATTCTGAGATTGTCAAAGTATCCAGATAGAAACTCACAAATCTCATAAAAACTATCTATCTATTAGCTAAATTGGATTTCGAATCTATAGAGGCGTTACTACGTATCTTGGCATGACTTGAGTTGTGGAGTAAGCTCACAACACAAAGTCATAATAAATGATTGACCGAAAATTTTATCGCGTTAGGTTCATTTTCATGTGTAACAAGAGTTTTAGATTTGCCGCCAATTCGCAAAAACAAATGACAAATGAATGCAATAAACTATATACATGAGTTACCAAAGAGTTCTAAAATTGAAATTCAAAAAGTTTTCATTGGCAATGTTTCTAACTGGACAGTTCTAAACATTTTCAGTGTTACCCACGTACCCAGATGTTATAGCACCACAGAAGTTTTAGCTCCAGAAACGCCTGGATAACTACTGAACTGTATGACTAAGTTTCCTAGAAAATTCTAGACAAACATTCACTGTATAAATTTAGCACACGTTCACGGAAGTCTACACAGATCATCATACTCAAATATTGTCAAATCCCAACATTACATACAAGACCAACTCCTTTTATGAACTCGGTTTATCCTTCAATAATAATAACGCGAACGTTGGGCGTTGGTCTATGTAAAAAGGAATTTAAATGCACCTGATTAACAACGCGATACTGACTTAATAGTTGTTTACCATGCATATTATAAAATGCATAACCTGCGGCCCACAGACATCAAACGAATGTCCTAGATAGCCATATTGGGCTGCGCTGTTGAAGAATTTATAAAATAATTTCACTACCTGATTATATATTTAACGTTGGATATTTTCGATGTATACTTCAAAGGGAATGTTTTGATGCGATTCAGTGCTCATTAAACTCTTTTTTAGGCTTAGATTACAGTGAGTGAGTGAGTGACTTAGTTTCCTCTTTTATGTGTTTTTAAAATATTTGTACAGGCCAGGTAACACAACCTTTTTAACCAGTACAAAGGGAGGTCCATCTACTTATAATTATTTGTAATTTTAGTTATTGTGTTGTTTCAAAGCCCTTATGGGTTGGATTAATTTTTTTGGACTAGAAATTAAATTTGAGGGTACTACCAAATTTTAACAAGAGAAACTTACACAATTGTTAATCTACATGATCTTGAAGGTTCTTCAGATGTCGGTTATAAATTATTGATCTATAAAATTAAACCTAATGTTACATTTGTATCAAGAGTTAATTAAAATGCGCTATAGAAATGAAGAGGTCCGAACACGTTTATTAATTCATGCTAATTTATTTTGTCGTAATTAAAAGGAATTTTACGAGTTGTCCATCGGCGCGGACGGCACCTTTTAGGCGCCATTTTCGTAAATATTTATTGCTGAATCGTCCCATTAAAATACCAGAAATCAGTGTCATATTACAGATGAATAGGTATTCACCGGTTTTATGCTCCGAGTTCATTTCAACGGTTTAATATTTAAACGCTTTTTTAATAGCACTTAGACTATTACGAAAGCATTACAAAAATTTTGTAGGGCTAGTTGGTAGGGCTGGTATAGCGAGTTCCACACTGTGCAGAAGTGCGTACCCATAAACAAAAATGGTTTACGGACGATAGTTAACGTGACAATGTCAAAACAATACATTGATGTAATTATTGTATACTTAAGCCTTCGAGTGGAAGAGAGATAGATGCGGCGAAAGTGTACAATAAGCGTATCGGAACAATCAGCGTAACGGGACAGTGACTCATGTTTTTTGAGCGGCATGCCGCTACGGCAGACCGTATATACCGCGGCGTACCGCAGCGGCACACCGCATCGCGGCCAGGCGCTAGTGCGTTGTAGGCCTAAATGTAGACTATGAATTTAGGTTTAAATTAATATTTAAACCAAAATTCATAGTTATGTATTATTTGTTACTTACTTGTTTGAAACAAGTTAATTGCGGACAGTTAAACGTAGGTGAACGTGGGCAAGCGTTTAAAATTCATTACACGTTGCATGTTCTCTGCAATTTGTCTCTTGAAGTCATCTTGAAGTTAACTGATAACATCTTAATATTACTACTATGGTTTTATTACTTGCTTTTTTTAAGTCACGTTTTCTTGAAGTATACTGAGGAACACCTACACAAAGATACAATGTTAAAACAAAATTTATCAAAGGATTAAAATGTCCAAAAGTGTCAGATAATTTTGAATTAGACTGCCGCTACACGACAATGGGTGGGTGATTGATTATACTAACAACTGTTTATTTACATTTAAAAAAGGTTATTTCCCGGGATTTACGCGCACTGAAAATTTTCGTGGCTAACAAGATTAGACTTATTATGCATTACATGTATAAAACTTGTGTGGTTTTTTTCTCAACTATCAAAAATACTACTACTACATACTGACCCGGCCAACGTCGTTTTGCCATGTATATTATTACTAGGAAAAAATTTTTTAGTTCAAAAATTCAAAATGTCAAAGTTCAAAAATAACTATCTACTATAATAAAAAATAGGGGTTGATCGTAGGGGGGAGACAATTTTAGGATTATCATAAAAATATAAAAACAAAAAAAAAATTGTCTGTAAAATAAAAAATAAAATTTTGGTGTGGACACCCCTTATCACGGGGTTTGAAAGATAGGTAGTAGCCGATTCTCAGACTTACTGATTATGCATAAAAATTTCACTAGAATCGGGGGAGCCGTTTCGGAGTATGGAAACGAACATTGTGACACGAGAATTTTATATATTAGATTTAAAATGCATCCTTTTTTTTAACGCCAGCTTTATTTCTAATTATGATTCGGTAATAGTGATATGAACTTTAATCTTCAAACAAGTAATCGTACATGTTCAAGTTCTAAATTTGAATAAATGTGACCAAGCCTGTGACATTGAGGGTACCATAGATGGAGTTGTTTTCATCTATTCCATTGACCCTAGATCACACGCCGAGAATGTGACAGGAAATCCCGACTTCCGCTCGTCTAGAAATGTCTCATCAGACAATAATGCATTAATACCAAGGATCTATATTGATGTCGAAATTTTCGTTCTAGTGTCTAGTGTTTTTCGGTCTACCTGAAAGAGCTTTATGTTATTTATACTTATATATTAAATTTTAAGAGTTAATTTAGTTGCAGGAACTTAAGGAACTTGTTTGAATTGAAAATTTCTTTTCTGGATTATTTTCTGTCTTTAAATTATTTTTTGTGGATTTCTGTACTGCGTCGTAATTATCTAAATATATATTTAATTATGACTCAGTTCAGTAAGATTAGCTTTTACATTTTTATTAATATTATTACTTTTTAGATTTTAGTTAGTATTTTTAATGTTACATATAATTTAGTTTTTTTTGTTTGCACTTGTACTTTACCCTCAGTTGGTGTTTATTTTTTTTTATTCCAGACTAGGGTTGCGTGGAAGAAATCGCTTGTTAGCTATAAGCCCGTCTAATAACTTATGTCACCTGTTTTTTATATGTAAGGTAACAAGGTATTAAGGCAATGTGTTAGGTCTTTGAACACCTTATTAATAAAAAAATCAGCCTATATCTTCATCTATACGTAGTTAACAAGCAAAAAGATTATTATTCTAAGATGCGGGCCCCGTCTGGAAGAATGGCCTCCTCAATCTTTTTCTACCCTATCTTATCTTTTGTCGTCATCATGCAATTTTTGCCAGTACCCTTTCAATCTCGTCGGCCTATCTCTCTCTGTCCTTTTGGCGCAGTCGGTTACTCTTTTTGGAGTGAACACTAATGAACTATACTCCCGTTGAGACTGGCCATAGCCGAATCGATCTGAAGAAAATTATAGAAATAAATCTTGTTAGTATGGAACATTTACATTAGAATAGTGGATAGTAAATCTAAGTAATTGTTTGGTTTGAATAGCAATGGCAGGAAAATGTTTTACTCTGTCTGACAGTGACGTAATGTAATTGATGCGTACGCGCCGTTCGGGTCTAGTAGTTATAGTTTTTAGGTCTAGTAATATTGATTGTAGGATGTTGAAAATTAAGACGACCTTTGCTTAAGCACTGTGAATAAATAATTAAAATAATAACGTGGATTTAATAAAAACTTATACGTGGGTAATTGTATTATATGTATAATAATGAGCAGTGTTGGCCTAGTGGCTTCAGCGTGCGACTCTCATCCCTGAGGTCGTAGGTTCGATCCCCGGCTGTGCACCAATGGACTTTATATGTGCGCATTTAACATTCGCTCGAACGGTGAAGGAAATCATCGTGAGGAAACCGGCTTGCCTTAGATCCAAACAGTCGAGGGCGTGCATCAGGCACAGAAGGCTGATCACCTACTTGCCTATTAGATTACCAAATGATCATGAAACACGTACAGAAATCTGAGTCCCAGACCTAAAAAGGTTGTAGCGTCATTGATTTATTTTATTTAATACGTGGGTAATTGTTAATCCTGGCTAAAATATCGAGATACAGAGATATTTTTTTATATAAATGGGCATGGGACTCACCTGATGTTAAGTGATACCACGTCCCATCGACACTCACATTGCTAGAAGGCTCGCAAGTGCGTTGCCGGTCTTTTAAGAATTGGTACGCTCTTTTCTTAAAGGTCTCTTGAAGTCTAATTGATTAGGAAATAAAAATAATATAGTTTCATGTTGTATAGGATTTTTATTTAAAATTTTAAGATTATTCTTCTTTTATGATGTATTTACATGTGTTTATTATTATCATTCCAACGTCACGTAATAAGCTTTATCGTTGATAATGGCAGGAAGGAGGAAGTTGCTTAATTGTTCGTGCCTTATAGAGATCCAAGCAAGTAGACATGAAGTAAAGTTGTAATAAGATAGTTTTAATTTAAAGCAAGTATTCTCTAACTATTTTGTACTCAAGATTCGCATAATTTTTTCTGCTTCCTTGGGCCAATTTTGCCAAATGTAATCCTTTCTTAAGTTTGTTATATAGGCTTTCAATGGATAGAATCAATGGATTCCCTATATTACATTGGTGGATATTGCATACGAAACTTATAATACTTTTTTATTCGATTTTACGTATTTTTCCTGTTAAGGTAGACATACTGTGCACATTGTGTCTAGCATTTATGTCTTATTTTAATTTTGTTATTTACGATTCGTGTTTGACGCTATTATTTTTTCTCGCGAGCTATTTCTGACATGCATCATTACGGCTAATTCGCATAATTAAATGTCAAGCCATAAATTTCGTTGCGAACTTTTTACTGAACATTTATTACCTAAGTAGGTCAACCTATGCTATGAATTCGTGTTAAAATAATGGATATTATTGTTTGAAAGATATAAATAAATATAGACTATATTTTAATGATTAAAACATCTCTAAGAGGGTTAGGTTTTATCTTAGCTGATAAGACAATATTATTATTCATACTAAGTCAGTCTTATTAAGTTTATCTAAGCTCTCGTCTCATTCTATATTCATATCATATTGTTAATCTGTGTTGGGTATTCGAAGTCGGCACCCCAAACCAACAAGAATTCCATGAATTGGGCGTAGAATTGCTTCCGCATCCACCGTATTCTCCAGATTTGGTCTCAGCGACTTTTTCCTGTTCTCAGACACAAAGAGATAGCTCGCTGGACAGAATTTTGCGCTAATGAAGAGGTAATCGCCGAAACTGGAGCCTATTTTGAGGGTTAAGACAGACCGCTATAATCGTTGTATCGCTCTCTAAGGCAAATGTTGAATAATCAAATCCAAATCTATAAAAAAAACATTTTTTCTACGTTGTTCGAACTTCAGTCCACATAAGTTTTATTATTTGTATTACAACAACTTAGACTAGTCGTAGAAGCTTATAAATAATTATAAAATACGAATTACTGTAATTACGCTATCAATGTTAAAAAATATTTGTTGTTATTAAGTTTAATTCATCAATATTTATTATTTTACTTGATATGGTTAATTAATTTAACTTTTTTCAAGTCTTAACATTTGAAACGCTATAATGTTACATTGTCTGGTGATGCATGAAGTTTGGTAATTTATATTCTTGGGGAATCGTTCAACGATAATAGTAATTAACGGTTATAGTAAACTGTAGTAGAAAATAGATGTCTTACTTCTTTGTTCAGTTTGTATACTTAATCTTTTTTGATAGTGTATTTATTAACGGTTACAAAAAAAAATATTAAGAAGATTTATAGCTAATATGTAATTAAATTATGTACTAAATATAAAAAAAACTATTCACACCAATAAAAAAAATACTTAACATATAATTAAGTACTTAATAAATAGATGTACAAATAAATTAATTTCCATCCAGGCTATCTGGTAACTATCACAGACAACAATGAACACACCTACAAACAAACTCGTCACTAATAAATGTTATGTCTATGTCTAAACTAAACTAAAAGCATCACCGTTTCATTATCCTATCCCTAACATAGTTTATAAATTGTCTATATTTGTTTTTTATTCCTTCTAAGTGCTATTACTTTTAGCCACACACTTCCTGCATTTTACCATATTCTATATTTCTTTACAAGCGTTGTCTGGAAGAGGTCGCCTAGTTGAATGTATAATAATAATTTATAATTGAGCACGTTTATTTCCAATTTAGTTTTTTTTAGATTTGTTATTTACAATTTTATATTTCTCCTATATCCCTAACTAACTTCCTTCAGTACCGTTGATCAGAACCCCTTCAAGGGTAAAGGTATCCTCCAGGTTTTTCCCAATTCTCAATCCATCGATTTCTTTCTCGTCTTTCTTTCGCTTCTTGCGAACGTTTCTATCTTCTATCCACCTTTTTTTAGGGCGCCCATATTCTTCTACCCCTTGGTACTTTCCATATAGTTGTCTTTAAAGTTCTCCGTTTATCTGTGCTTCTTGCTTGCATTTTTAATTGTATTAAAATCTTTCACAGATCCCGCTTGTAGGCAACGAAGGAAAAACAGGTCTGGGTGCGACTCCAACTCCAGAGCCACTGGGGACCCTCGGACCTGCAACTATGAGACTCGCGGCAAAAACAAAAATGCTGCAACCGCCTGCCAAAGCATTCCAAAATGAGCCTGAAGATGAATTCGAATAAGTGCTATTTCAACACTACAGTTTCAGATTGAAGACCTAGGTTTTTCAACTAATACTAATGGGTACACATTAATATATAGACAGCGTGATATTGTAAGAGTTACGTATATAATATATCGTGAATATTTGCTTGGCTTGTGTTTGTTTCATTGATGATTTCTCTTTATGGACGTGATAACGATAGAGATTTCTCTTGTTATTTCACCATTCTAATAGTATCTATGGTCATAGAAAGTTAAATCTATTGATGCACTGGATAATCTATTTATCAAATGGGCTAACACTGGTCTATCAATTTATGTCGTTATTTTATATAGAAACATCAATTTCCCATCAGAGTTTTTTGACCGTTCTCATAGTGTACGCCCTTTTTTGTACCTAGTACGCCCTTTCACGCTGTCACTAGATGTTAAGTAGGTTTTTTTTCCTTATATAATTGTACAATAAAGTTGCGTCAATAATACATATTTTGGAATGTTTTTTTTTTAAATAGCCAAGTAAGTAGATGTTAACCTGTACCTGGTTTGTGTACACCTTTCGTGGAAAGACTCCTATCTTATCAATTCGAATAGCAAAGAAAAGAAAGCAATAACAGCTGGTCGATACTTGCCAACATTAAAAAACTCTCGCAAGACTTCTGGCGTGGTCAGTTTCATATGAAAGTATCCTTTGCTCAATCAATACGTAATCGAATAGTTCATATATAATAATCAGTTTCGTATTTGAAAAGGGCAAACAATATTGTTTAAAAAACTTAGTTTATGTGGAAAATCGATGTGTACTATACGACAATATTTTCATAAAGCTCAAAGCCTCATGAATATAATTATTGAAATATACAATTTAAGTGTAATCACTTGTGCTTAGAATATTATTTATTACTAATTATACGCTATTACTGTCAAAGTTTGCATTTTAAGTTGTGTACACATTCTCTCGTTTTAATACCTTCGTATCGCTATTTGGAAACGGAGAATATTAATTAATAATATTTTTTTTTGTTTTCCAAAGTCCAGGGTGTATTAAATTAAGGCTTATGTTAATATTGTTTTTGACACCAGCGGCTAACAAAAATACTTTGCGATAGGCGTGCCCGTACTAATGCTAATCGGTACGGTCACGTGACCAGGCTAATGTCATTTCTATACAATATGTCTGACGCAGTGTATAAAGGCTTATTAAGGGTATGTTCCGATATACACTGCGAGTACTGTATAGTGCTCCCACTGTTCAAAAATTTGTTCCGCTATGGACTGCAGTATACAGCCGCAGCGTCCTAGGAAATATATGACGTCACAAATCCCCGCTATACTTCTACTGCGAGCACTGGCGTTTTCGAGGTAAGGTACTCGCAGTGCTTTGATCACGTGATCAATCAAAACCACTTGAATGCCTAACGGCTGATATAACTTACAGTTTAATAACAAACATTTAAAATTCTAACTTACTTTCTTTGTAGTATTAATTCAATTGACAGTTAATATTAATATAGATTTTTTTAATGCGATAATACTCCAATAATAGTTTTTCTTGTTGAATTGAAAAACTTTGATGCACTCATTTGAAAACTGTGTCGATAAACGAAGCTGACTAGTATACTGGACTGCGTTCCGTTTTAAATTGTAACCAGTATAGCTGGCTATAGAGAAACGGTTTCACAGTATACTAAATTGACGGTACTCTGTACAGTGGTCGCAGTGTATATCGGAACATACCCTAAATGTGTGTTCCTTCTGGAAGGATAGAATATATAATTTATATATGAAAAATGAAAACCATTATACTATAAATGATTATAAAGTTTTTTATATTGAATATGTTGTTTTATTTAGAATAGTTTAAACAATATAGTTACATTTTAAATAGTTTGTTTAATCGATCGCGCAATATGGAGAGTGTTCAGAGGAGTTGTTCAGACTAATGCCTGCAGCTGAGTTTCATCATCGGTCGTCAAGGCAGAATACAAAATACCATCCGTATCACCTAGACGTCATCGTTCCACAACTGAGCGTTTCTTAAGGCAGTTTTTGCGGCGCACCACCACTATGGAACTGTGGAACCAGCTGCCCACTGAAGTATTTCGAACAAATTCGAATTAGAGCCCTTCAAGTAAAGAACGAACCAATTCTTAAAAGGCCGGCAGCGCGCTTGCGACCCTGCAGGCAGTGTGAGTGTCCATGGGCAGCGGTATCACTTAACATGACATTTAAAAAAAAAAACTATTTTTAGTGGCTATGGTTCACTATTTTGGCTATAATGGCTTACACATAAGATATAGATGTAAACTGTGGTGGGCTTTTTGGTACAACTATTTAAGATAAATATTTCCATCATACATTACATATGTGTAACTCTAGCGTTTTTGACAGGGCACGCCAGAATAGCTCGCAGATGGTAAAATTTTTCCTACTTGATATTTTAGACAATTCACACATCTTTATAAATTGTAGCCTATGTGTTATTCTGATGTATAAGCTATATTATTGTAAAGTTTCATTAAAATCCATTCAGTACTTTATACGTAAGAGTAACAAACATCCGTCAATACTTATAAACCTTCGCGTTTATAATATTAGTACGATATTGAAAAGTTTTTTTTAAGCGATTCTTTAATAACTTTAATAACTAACTAAATATCATATTATATCATAAATATCATTATGGTGTTATGTAAATTGTCTAAACTGAATTGTTGAAGGGGTCGCTAAAAGTAGGAGTTCGTGCTAAGATAATCAAATAAAAATGTATTACATTGCACAAAGTTAATAAACATAATACAGGTCAAAGGTCATTTGCGCGAAGTCGATATATCGTATTGAGCGAGTTTTCATTGTTTTGTTGAGGCACGCCATTTCTAGTCAATGACATTCCAATTATGACCTATCTCAAGATTTCTATAATCTACTGCTCATTATTTATACGTTATATTCCTTAAGTATAAATAAATAAATCAGTGGCGCTAAAACCTCTATAAGTCTTGGCCTCAGATTCAACTGTTTCATGATCATTTTTTAAATCTTGGCAAATAGGTGATCAGCCTCCAGTGCCTGACACACACCGTCGACTTTTTGGGTCTAAGACATTCGGTTTCCTCACGATGTTTTCCTTCACCGTTCGAGCAAATGTTAAATGCGCACATAGAAAGAAATTCCATTGGTGCACAGCCGAGGATCGAACCTATGACCTCAGCTATGAGAGTCGCACGCTGAAGCCACTAGGCCAACTGTTCCTTAAGTATATTCAAAATAAATACCACTTTGACCCTTTTTTTACCCTCCTGGTTCTGAACTCGTACCCAACTGGCAATGTTTACCAATAGCCTGTTTGTAAAAAAACAAGGACCTAGCAGTGCGGGAAAGTTCCCTTCCTTGCATAACCGGTCATCAGAACTATCATTTTCCGTTTTGACTGACAAGAAAATATTCTAAGAACCGATTATCATACTTTCTATCGAGTTCTTAGTAATATGTGAGTAAACACGTCGATTTATGTGTAACGAAAAGAAACGGTCAATATCTTATAAAATGGTAACAGCAAAAAGTTCCGGCGTGACCTGTCTCAGTTATATTCATACAGTTTTGTACGAATTTAAATTTTGACATTGACGAAGTCTTCCTTGGCGTTGTGGAAGGTTATCTGGCAGAATAATAATGCAGCCACGGTTCATGGTTTCCGATAACACCAGTAGTTTCTTGTGAGAAAGAGAGAAAAAACTTTATTATACACAATAAAAAGGATATTTAGGTAAAAACTGCACTAGGAATTCCTGTCCTTTTGACATGTTAACGGTACTTGATAAAAATTTCAACAGGTTAGTTTGGCAATGGCAGTGTTGGCTTGAGCGTGTGACTTTTATCTCTGAGGTGAGTAGGTTCGAACCCCGGCTACGAACCAATGGACTCTTCCAACATTGGAATGTGAAAGAAAAATTGTAATTCTGACATGCCTTACACCTAAATAGTTGACGGCGCGTGTCAGGTAGAGAAGTCTACTTGCCTATTAGAAAAAAAATATCACGAAACAGATACCGATACTTGAGGCCAAGACCCCAGCGCCACTGGTTTTCTTTAGGTTGGCGATCTGGTCCGAAATTTATTTTAGCGTTTTGGCTATGAAACTAAATCTATCATTCCCTCTTAATACTGGCAGTCGACACAGAACACTTCTAATATTAGAGAAAAGGTGCATAATCTGTATTTTTGTATTTAAAATATAAATGTGCAAGGTTTATGCCTATGAAAGCTTCTACAGTAAAATGTTCTGATTGCGGTTTCGCGTGTATTGTCGCTAGTTGCAAGTGCAATGCAAGGTGATTAGCTGAACATAAAGTACCTTGATTGCAGCCGGACATGCATTCATTCATTTCCAGACGGATAGAAAATAGTGACATAAAATTTAAAATTTCAGTTCAGTACGTATTTAAGTTATTCAAAATATCAGTACCTACTACGAAAAATAAACATGACCAATATTTTTTTTAATCATTGTTTTGGGTTGCCAAGAATTTGAATATTTTATTACTATTTACGAAATAAAATTATATCAAATAATAGCTCAATAATATTAATGTTTATTTAATCAATTACCGTCTAAAATTCGTAATATTAGCGCGTTTAACCAATTCAAAAGGGTATTAAAGATACAACCAGAATGACTAGATTCATTCTCATATGTATCTTACTAAAATTGGTAAGGCTGATGGCGACGTGTATCTCGTTCGTATATAGGTACATATTAAGTTTCTCATGTAAATAAAAAAAAACATTTTTTGTAATGAGAAATAAAGTTCTTTAAACATTTTTCTTTAGCGTATCTGCAAACAAACATCAAATGTTATATAGATAGTTTCCTTTTTAATTTATCACATTGCCATCATCAGGTCAAAGATTCCACTGCTGGTCGGAACTTCTGCAACGAAAGACCACACGTCTAGTACAGCCTGCACTTCGTTACTTCCCTTCTGCTCTTATATGAACTTATTGATCTCGACTCATTGGTCTAGTGGTTAGTAGCCCTGACTGCGAATCCATGGGTCCCGGGTTCGATCCCCGGCTGAGACGAACATCGATGTGATGAGCATTTGGTGTTGTGCTTAGGTCTTGGGTGTTTAAATATGTATTTATATGTCTATCTATCTATAATATGTATGTGTATCCGTTGCCTAGTACCCATAACACAAGCTTCACCAGCTTAGCATTGTACTAGGTCAATTGGTGTGAATTGTCTTTAAAAAAAATCGCCAATTTTGTGCTTTGCAGCAATCATGGTAACCGAGAAATGTTACTTTAATTTATATTAAAAGCCTACTGAACATCCAATTAATAACAGTATACCGTTTAATAGATTAATACACGGAATCTACATTTTAATTCGGTAATTATTGTAATATAACAGCAGGTATCCTCAGATAGAGTAATTAAAGTTAAGTAGGCAGTAACTTATAAAACCATAACACGATATTTTATTAGTTATGTTTTAACGTTTTATGTTAATTGTTTGTAGTTAAGATTTTAAGATAGGCCATGTTGGAAAGATCATTACATTTTATTTTCTGTAATGCCATAAAGGGTCCGGGTAATAAAGTTATCATACAGACGTTTGTATGTTTGTTTGCGAATTAAAGTTTGACTTTGAAGATGCAAAACGGATTATTTGTTATAATTTAATACATTGTTTTTTTTATTATACAGGAGGCAAACGGGCAAGAGGCTCACACTGCCGGAAGGCTCGCAAGAAAGAATTGGTATGCTCTTTTCTTGAAGGACTCTAATTCTAATTTGTTCGGGAATACTTCAGTGGGCAGCTGGTTCCACATAGTGGTGGTGCGCGGCAAAATTACCTTAAGAAACGCTCAGTTGTGGAACGACGAAGTGGCGTCCTATGCTGATACAGCTTTTTCTTTTTTGAATTTGCTTCAGGTATTAGTCCGAACAACTCTGAACACTCTCCACGGTAAATGCGGTAGAAGATGCAGAGAGATCCCACATCTCTTCGCAACGCCAAGGGATCAAGCCGTTCGGAAAGTGACTGGTCGTCGACGATTCGAATCGCTCTTCGTTAAATACCGTCCCGCGGAAGGAGCTGGTACTGAGGAGCTACCGCCCAGAATGCTTTTTTAACCAAATCTCAATTCTTACTTTAAAAAGAGCGCTATGCGTTAAGCATTTTAATAAGTTAATAAGTTTTAGAAGTTATTATAATAAGTCTAATTTAACAATTAGTATAATAAGTATAGATTTTATTAAGGCTGTGTAAGTGTTTCGCAGTTTCGTCCCGTTTAGGGTGACTGCTAGTGGTGATTAGTGAAAGCATTCAAGAAAAAGAGGGTTGTTAAGAGGATAATTACATAAAAGTGTTAATCATGTCTGATCAGTCAAGACAGCGTCCCTATTAAGATTGAAGCCACAATGCAATAAGGAAACGTAGGCAATGTGTGTGAGAATTTCCTATAATGGGACAGAAACAATACCGTGTAGTAGAGTTCAATAAGAGAATAAAGAGGAGATTTTTTTATCGTAGGAGTCTTTTTAAAAAACTAAACCAGTGGCACTACAACCTTGTTCGGTCTGAGCTTCAGATTTCTGTATCTGTTTCATGACTTTGTCAATCTAATCGGCAAGTAGGTGATCAGACTCCTGTGCTTGACACACACCATCGAATTTTTGGGTCTAAGGCAAGCCGATTGTTAAATGCGCACATAGACAGAAAGTCCATTGGTGCACAGCCGGGGGAATCGAACCTACGACCTTAGCGATGAGAGTAGCACGCTGAAGCCACTAGGCCAACACTGCTCTTAAACATATTTTTTTATTAAAAACAGGCTAGTAATCATTGCAGCGTCGTTCAGTACCTATCAGGTACCTTATCCCCAGACGGCAAATTGGTATTTCTCAAATTATAAGGTTATATTTATATTCTTCTCTTTTTCGAAAATGTAATCTACTAATCTCTTTGCAAATGTTATACGAGTATATGTTCACCGTAACATATATTTTAGATTAATAGACACACTATGTATATATGTATAACCTGTATGCGTTGCGGTCTACCGTTTATAAATAAAACAAAAAAATTAAACGTAATTTAACATGACAATTGGCCATTTTTTGTGACTAATTCGCGCCCACATGGTCATAAATTTACTTTTTCGACTCCAAATCGGAGTCGTAAAGATTTTGAGGATGAGGTTTAGGATTCTGGTTTCCGGTTCGAAATAATTTCTGTTTGTGACTCATATTGATATTTTTTTGACTAAAGTGGGTTTTGACCAAAGCTAAGCATGATACTCAAAATAAGCAGGTAAGTTAGCAAATTCTTAGCAATTGTAAATTTAAAAAGGAAGGATAATTTAGGTAGGATATTGTCTTGTCGTAAAATGATCAATATGTAACGTCAAATATGTGTTTTATTTTTCTTTAATTTTTCTGTAATTCTTCACGTTTTAACGTGTATAATTTAAAAAAGATTCATTAAACATTTTAGAGATACACGTGGCTACAACACTATCCGATTAATTTTAATATATAATAAGTAAAAAGCTTTCGTATATTTTGAAGACAAATAATTTTGCGACCTCTCCAATAATAATTTTGATGTAATAGTTAATTATAATTAACCTTCAAATATAAGTACTAAAATATATTATTAAAAGGAGTCCCTTTAGGCAAGGTTCCGAAGATTCGTTCCCCCTTTGAAGCTAGACTATGTCTTTGTCCAAGGTACCTGCCAGCTCTTCGGTCTCCTGTGATGTCGACTAACCTTTTTGCTATTTCCTTAAAAAGCCTTACAGCGCTAGGACCCCACGGACCAAGTGTCTCACCGAATAAAAAATATAATAATATATTTTGATGTTTTTATTTATCTGTAAAAACAGTAGATCTACTGTAATTTGGAAGCACTGGGGTGACCTCGGCAGGTGGCGCCGCGGGCATTAGTTATGCGTCGGCTAGTGCGCCGTCTGCGTCGTTTCCTGTGCACCCGTGCCCGCAACTCACCCTGTAATTAACTCGACCTCGTATTAAATTCACCCACAGACTTTTCGCCGTGTAGACTCGTTTTTAATTACGTTTTTACGACTTTCCAGTGAAGCACGGTGACAATTTAGTTGATACTTAACTGTACGTACAACGATAACTTCGATAAAATAGGTGTTTATTAAAACCGGTCGGCACGCAAAATTTTTTTACAAAATTAATATCCCGACCGGTGAAACTCATTCATAGCGAGAATTCTTTTGAGGAATTGTTTAATTTAGAGCAAATGTCGTAAATTCATAAAA
This sequence comes from Pieris napi, assembly GCF_905475465.1. Taxonomy (NCBI): domain Eukaryota; kingdom Metazoa; phylum Arthropoda; class Insecta; order Lepidoptera; family Pieridae; genus Pieris; species Pieris napi. The sequence continues at coordinate 3,035,813 of NC_062235.1, read as the reverse complement.
AAATCACAAGACTTGATATAACAATTTTTTCCCATTAAAATTCTAACTATTATATTTTTAGAAAACACTTTTTTAACGGATTGAAGCTAGATAAGATATTGTGGACAACAATATCTCGGAGGTACGATATAACGTAACGTTGAATTATTATTTGATTTCGGAAAAAAATTAGACGTACGCGAAAAAGTGTCAGCATTATAAATAATGGAAGGAACACGTTTTACATGCTTTTTAAATAGATATATAAAAAAAATATGTAAACTTTATGATACATAGCCACAGACCCAACAGCTTATCTCAATTAAAATAGGCGCAGGAGATATCATGCACAAGTGTGGTAGTAGAGACATATAGTATTATGATGGATGACAATGCCGTACCTCGGAATGAGCAAAAGAGTATCAGGATTGCTTTCCGTCCTCATCCACGGGGGTATCTAAACACCGCCAACTTTCAATCTTAGGTCCATTTAATAAAAATACAAACTGTTTTTTTTTTTTTTTCACCTTACCATCTGCAGTAATGCACGATGCTCTCTTTACTGTTCTTCCACCTGTATTCAAACAACACATTATTAGATACTGCCTTGCGTGTTGTTCTCACGAGAATGTAAGTGCGTGCTCCTATTTCACCATGCCTCCTGCTGATAGAGGACAAATCTTTGTTTTTAATTAATTTAATTATTATTTATTACTTAAGATGTTATGTGGAACATGGTGTAATGGTTGCAGCTCCTTATAAACGTTGTGTAAAACAAAAAACTTGGCGGAGAGTTTATTGTCAGTTCTTCTCTTCCGTTCCACGCCCTTGATTTGAGAACTGGCAGTAAATGTTAAATTAGAAGCGTTTTATGTATATTTCTTTTTTGACGTTCAAAAGTGTACATTGTGTTACCTATATGAATAAATGATTTTTGACTTTGACTTGACAGTGCAAAGATTGTATGGAAGCTAGTCAAGAAGAGAATAAAAGTACTTGAGCAGGACTCTATAAAGTTTTATGTATACCGACATTATAGTTGACGGCTCTTTATAGATTCCAATTATGACAGCAACAAGGAATTCTTATGCAGATTTCGTTCATTCATAATGCAATGGGACTTATCTGGTAAGAAAAAACAATTGATATCTCAAGATATCTGCTGCAGACGCAAATCGATTTGTTAATCCGCATGATGTAATAGTTTCCACTCATTCACGTTGATTTTACGCAGTACACAGTTTATTACTAACATTATAGCGCTGAAATAACTTTCGCCGACTAAACAAAACTATTTTTAGACTATAAAAACATAAACCAGTCTAGGTGACCTTCGTCTGGTGATTTTAAACTTCTGACCTTTCTGTAAATAAAGCTGGCTCTTGCAACAAATATGTAGAATATTTTCCGGATGATTTAGGAGCTTTTGGTCGTAAAGGCGTGATTTTTTTATAATCCATACAAGTTTTGTAAATTATTATCGATTATCGTGCCTTAATTGGAGGTAGTTATTGGACACTTTCTTATATTAAATATGATTTTTAGTAAAGTTAGGCTAAATCTTAATGTGTCTGGGCAAAGACAATTTATACAAAAAATAATGTCGTTTATACACATACCATCAAAGTTAAAGAAAAAATTGTAGCTTTTTGCTTGCTTTTAAAATAAGTAAATACATAAATTAATAACCGATTTAACTAGATAAGGTTTTTCATACCATCACAAAAGTAATTTAAACAAATTCCGAAATGTATATTGTTCATATTTTTCCAAAAGCGAGTAAATAACATTTCAAGACGTCGAAATTTGTCCAATTTATACTAAAATTAATTAATGAAACTAAAATAACTTAAATTAACTAAAATTCATCCATTATTACGAAAACCTTTACTAATGTTGCCTATCCGATAATTTAGTTTGTTTTATACATACTTAAAAGGTAGCTCTATACTTACTTGAATCTAAATTCGTTAGTTCGCAACAGGTGCACGACGTAGCATCTCCCAACTCAGCCCTCGGATTTGTTAACATGCCGTAATTAATTCAGCCGCAACATTGTTGCGATTTTGTACTAACGGAACACTTGTCTGCTTTAACGTGAATACAGGTTTTAAAATTAATATAGTTTACTAGCTGACCCGGCAAACGTTGTTTCGCGATGTATATTATTTCTAGGAAACATTTTTTTAGTAGTGTGTAGATAGTAAAAATAACTATCTACAATAATAAAAAATTGGGGTTGATCGTACAGTACGTTTTGTATGCTGTATCATCAAAAAATAAAAACAAATTATTTTTCTAAAAAGTAAAAAATAAATTTGTGGTGTGGACACCCCTTATCACTTAGGGGTTTGAAAGTTAGATAGTAGACGATTCTCAGATTTACTGAATATGCATAAAAACTTTCATAAGAAGCGGTCAAGCCGTTCCAGAGGAGTATCGGAACGAACATTGTTACACGAGAATTTTATATATATTAGATAAACAATATTAAAAACTGGGTAATCCTGTAGGATTGGAAGGCTTCGTTTGTCTACTATTACATTAATGTAGATGGTCTAAGATGGATCTGAAAAAAAAATGCCAGTATTGTAATATTTATTAAATGGACCTAATTTTGAAAGTTGGCGGTGTGTACCCCCGTGGATGACGGAAAGCAATCGTGATACTCTTTTGATACATCCATCATCAAACTACATGTCTCCTAACATACGTGTGATGTGCATGATATCTCTTGTGCCCGTCTTAAGAGGAAGTTTGTTGAAATGAATCCTAACTACTGAATTTCCTTTTTTTTCACCAGTAGACTCCGGAAAAACAGAAGAGGTTCTATAACGCTAGAACTGGCCTCAGATTTCTGTATTTGTTTCGTAATGATTTTCTTTTCTCTTATAGGCAAGTAGGTGCTGGACGCACGTAAATTTTTTGTATCTAAGGCATAGCGGTACCATGTTTTCTCTCAACGTATGGTTTAGATATTGGTGAGTATCCGGGGTTTAAACCTACGACCTTAAAGATGACAGACGTACGCTCAAGGCATCACTGCTCGCTTAGACTACAGAAACAGCATTCATAACTAGCCCGCGAACTTCGTTTCGCCTTAATATAATTTTTTATGAAACTGGTTTCTCCGTGCAATTTTTCATACTCTCTCCATAAAAACTTGCCTGAGAGTTTAAGAAATAAAAACAAATCGAATAGGTCCAACAGTCTTTGAGTTTTGCGCTTAACATTTTGCGATTCATTTTTATTTATATAGATTACTTGCGTTTTCTCGTTTATAACGCAAAGTCGAGTGAGCAACGCTAGTCGAAGATGCTAGCGTGGTTAATGAAAATCATAAAACCTGATAATGTCAAATAAATGTCTTAAGGAAGAGACGGGCTGCCCACGACACAGGGAATCCTGGTGCACTTTCTTTTTACCTAAATATTATTTTATTGTGTATTTTATTTGAAGTTTTTTCTTTCTTTCAAGTTTATTTGTTTTATATGCAGTACATAATATATCATTGAGCAGTGTTGGCCTGGTGGCTTCAGCGTGGGCCTCTAATCACTGAGGTCGTAGGTTCCATCCCCAGCTGCACCAATGGACTTTATTTCTATGTGCGCATTTAACATTCGCTCAAACGGTAAAGGAAAAGATTGTGAGAAAATCAGGCACAGGAGGCTGATCACCTACTTGCCTATTAGATTGACAAATGATCATGAAACAGGTACCGTAATCTGAATCCCAGACCTGATAAGGTTGTAGCGCCACTGATTTTTTTTAATATAATATATCAAGCTGGCCGAGACCTTGTAACTAATTGTGTTTATCAAAAACTTAGTACATCGGCAGGTGCACTCCGAAGCCCTCGTATGACCTTCAAATTGATACTCCGGCTCAACCGGTGAAAGTTACAATGTCTTTAATTTTTTGTGAGGAAAGCCGATGCCTACCGCATCGGCCTTCAAATTCGACACCGTGAAAATTTTGGCGAAACTTGCGTGAAGTTATGCAGAATTTTACTCTTTTTTGTATCGTGTTTTATGACGTAAGATTAGACGTAATTTCCATTGTGTTTTTAATTCGTTAACATTTAGTAGTAGTATTTATAAATCATAATTTACGTAACAAAGTATTTTCAGCGAAGACTTGAGATAATATATAATAATATATATTTTCTATATCGCGTGCTGTATTAGGTGCTAACAATTAAAAAGATCATATGCTATCCGCTGTTTTGCTAGTAATCCTTATTATATTTAAATTTTTTGGAACATAATGGCCATATATTTTGGTAAAGATAGCTTGTAACATATACTGTAGATATAGCATTAATACATAAATTAAATCTAAGTATGACAGGCACTAATATTTTTAATTAAATTACAAAACACGTAATTTTGTAAATTTTTGCAATGCTTGAACGGAAAAGCTACTGACAGGCATTTTAATTAAAGTTCTACTAATAACTTCTCCATGATCTAAAATATCAATAAACTACAGTTTCAAGCGTTTTCAAAGATTTATTTTTGCTATATATATATTATATATATATACATATTATAGCAATTATATTATTATATTATACTAATTTGAAAGACAATCTTAACACGTTGTTATAACTTAAAATACGATTTGATAAATGCAAATATAAATGTTACTTTCATAAAATACTTTTTTTTGATCACAGATTAATAGTGCATAAAAAAAATCAATGTAACATTATGATGAGAGCTTGTGCTAACTGATAAAGTTGTTACATAGAAGAAAACAATCCGGCAGTGCTCCTGTGCCTAGCCGTCAGGATGCCTGATGGTTACGATGGGAGACGACATCCCCGCCGTTTCGTACCCTCAGCGAAATTTATCCTCTCGAAAAGGGCACCCAAGACACTATGGAAGTAATTAATGAACTGCTTAGATAAACAGACGTTTTTAATTGTCCGTTTACTGAACTGTCAAAAGGTCTGCTTCATGTCAGTTCCTATACAGTAAGAAATAGTCTTTTTGTAAATATTTTAATCTATATTTTCTATGTGTATATGATGTAAACGTAAATACATTGCAGAAGTCTGTTACCATTACAGATTATTATCATTATTTTGTTGAATAAATAAGTGATATCATAGATTTTCTTAATTAATTACCGTATCATTGCCCAGGTCTATAATTCCTCAATCCTCTTGTCTTCACTGTAAGCAATTAAACCTAGATCTTGTACCGACGACATTTGATCTATCATTACAGATGTAAGAAGATTCTCACGCTGTCAATAGATGTGGTACTTTTTCTTGGTACCATTTAGCAACCGTTAGTCTGGCCATGCTATTTATAATTAAGGATTAATAATAATAAGAGCCATTTATTTCACATACTTGTACACTTAGACACATTTATCTCATCTCTATCTGTGTGCCCTTTTTTGGCAAATCCTGCCATTCCGGTCTGCATTGTGCCACTCTCTGCTGTTTTCTTCATTTGGCTATCCACCTTTTAAATTGTATTTCTCTTTTTCGTTCGTACCTTGGGCAGTTTAGTACTTTCTTGCTCCACTTTTCTGTTCCTCTTGCCATGTGCCCCGCCCGTTTCACAGAACTATGGATTACCGACATTCGGTTACAACGTCGAAAAATCTATGATGTTGAGTTGATCTGAGTTGTATAGCCATGGCATTTCTGAGTCTTATAATCAAACTTAACTGTTCGAAAGCCTCAAATAAGCAGACCATTTGAAGCAAAATACAAATAAAATAGACATCTACCCCTTGTACAATTTCCTTCCAACAATATTTTTGTATTTTCTGTAAATTATATAATACCTATACGATATGAAATTACGTTTCACCTCAGATTCAGAGTTGAGACTTAGGGCTTTTAATAACTCTTATATTTACTTCTGAATCTATTACGTTTTTGTCCTACGGGACTACTTCCTTCACCGTACGGATTCGAATTCATGACGGATCATCGTTCACTTGACCATATGCTCTACTTCGGCCTTGAATGATAGACTCATTGACGGTCGTTGCCCGACTCGGTTGTGAGCTGATTGCGAATGTTCCTCATGCGTGTACAGTTGTTACCAATTTTCAAATCTCCCATAAACGTACAATTATCGTAAAGTAGATTTAAAATGTGAAATTCTGAAATCAAAAATTCCGCCCGTTTTACCCTGACCTATGGTGTTCCACGACCGAGCGCTTAAGACACTTCTTGCCGTGCATCACCACTTTATGGAACCAGCTACCATTCCAGGTATTTCTAAACCGTTACGACTTAGGGGCCTTCAAGAGAGGAGCGTAACACTACCTTAAAGGCCGGCAACACATTTGCATAGCTTTATGTAACCCTCGATTGCTCATGTTTGTCATACATCGATTGGCGTTCAACATCTCAGTATCAGGCTTCTAACGAAAATTACTTATCCTCGATCCCTTCGTTTAGGTGCTATGATGCCACAGACACACGTTACACGTTTAACACCTCTCCTTTTGCATGAGTTTAATACGCGTAAATTCAAATTATATAGGAATTACAATAATTATTATTTTATACACAGTATAAACTCATTATAACGAATTTCAAGGGACCGAGTATTTTTATTCGTTATAGAGAGGTTTCGTTATAGGGACGGAAGAATTAATGTATGGGTATTGGGTAAAACCAAATAAATTTAACTAATTTTTACATTATAAAGAGTATTTAGATATCTGCAACGAAACCACCCGCTGATATCCAGGAAAAAGAAATGTGGGAAGACCACAAAAGGGATGGGCTGCCGACATAGTTAGGGTTTCTGGGGCGAAATGGATGGTGGAAGCAAACATCCAAATTGGAAGTTCGCAAAAAAATTGGAAAGGAGGATGCCTAAGGCTAGGTAAGGCTAACCTAACCTTTTTTTTTATGAGGTGAAAATGCGCTTACGCAGGCCCGCATCAAGGATGTCGAGCTTGACGCGGGGACTGTGAGGCTGGGTCTACACTCAAATCCCTCTGCTATTCAAATGGGTAGCGAGACCCCACCTACTAAACACCTCAGCCCTTCACACGCCCTCGGGGTTGGCTAGGCATTCTACCCAAGGAGGCTTACCTAACCTAACCTAACCCAAAAGGGGAACACTACGGCATACGAAGTAATGGAAATAACAATACCTAACGTAGACTAATAGTATAATTAAAAAAAAATCTAATAGTATTAAAGTGGTTTTATTATTTATTATTATTATTATGTATGTAGACATCTGAGGCCACAACTCATAAACGCTACTGGTCGCAGACAAATTGTGCGACTTGGTACCGTGTACCGTAATAGCACAACATTTTACTATGTAAGTGGCCGAATTGAAAAGTCATAAATCATTCGATTTGGATGTCATAACAATCAGTGTGTAATGACACATGAATAAATGAGTGATCGGGAACTTTCATTACAAATTTGAAAACGAATTTGTTCACGCTTTCAACCTAAATATGACTGAATAATATTATAGAAATTGAACAGTGTTGGCTTCCTCGTGCTTGAACTCTCATCCCTGAGGTCGTAGGTTCGACAATGGACTTTCTATCTATTTGCCTATTAGATTGACAAATCAAAAATTAAAAATTAAAAATCATTATATTCATATAGGTAACAAAAAGTACACTTAAGAACGTCAAAAAAGAAATATATATGAAATGCAAATCAACGGCGTAGAACGGAAGAGAAGAACTGGCAATAAACTCTCCGCCACTATTTTTAATCGCCAAGTTTTTTGTTTTACACAATGTTTGACCATGTGTCATGATGATCAATGTCCATGATCATGAAACAGTTACAGAAATCTAAGACCCAGTCTAAAAAGTTTGTATCACCGCTGATTTATTTTTTATTTTTTTATTCTTACAGTAATAGCTTACCGGTAGCAACACCAGAATACACATAACGCTGAATAAAAACAAAAGACGTAATGATTAGCAATCAAACTGTCACATCCTGCACGTTTCACGGATCCACGGTCCATGTATGATTGTATGTCTAGCCGACATGCACTTAGCTTGTTCGTCCGGCCGAAACGTGATCTCGCAAATCGCAGTGGGCCGTCTAGACAGCGGAGGCCGTCTGTCTAGTATATCTATACTCGGATGGCCCATACAGAGCCACCAATTATCAATCCGGTAGCAGCACATGCCAGAAACCCGAATACACTTACCTACTACGAATATCTCGCACCGTGAACCTGTTCGAGTACTATAAAAACGTTCGAGAATTGTGGAACTGCAAATAAAACATAAATTGTGAATAGAGTCGTTCCGTCTTCATTTTTTATCTAATAAAAATTCCACGACTGGTTTCTAGGCAGCTACCGCGTTACGCTATTCGCCATTGTTGAATTTCGAGCTCTGTAAACAATGTGAAACCAGACGGTGATCAATCGGCCAGAAAAACAGGCAGACGCAATGGCGGCATAAAAACTTGTGCAGACGCGGATGTTCGTTCGATGTAAAAAAACTAGTTGTAACCACTCCTGCGCAGACTAGCTGCATCCATGCATCAATAGGCAATTCAATGAGACATTATGTTCTACTGAATTACACGTTGAAGAAAATGATTGATGCACTCGACGCAGATGGTTGACGGGATTCACTTTTTTTATTTCTGTCTATAATATGGGCTTACATTTAAAACTGTTTCCCAACCTCTTTTGTGCCATGCCCTTAGCCTTTCTAAAATTCTTATGTCCTCGAATGTAACACACAAAATGTATTTATTAAAAAATGATTTTTTTATTTAAGAAACTTAAATTATAGGTTTTAGGATGATATCACTATTAAATATTAGGAAATTGTTAACGAAACACAGTAAGGGAATTTTCATATCATGTACTGAAAAACGTTGAGTCCATTTTCGAATTGCAATTAGCAACCAAATTGCCCCCCTGTGTTTAAAACCTTCGGCTAGACTTTAAAATTTAACTACACTTAAATGCTTGAATATCAGTTTTTGTAACAACAGCAATAAAAACTAAAGCAGAGCGGTACGGTCAAAAGTTGTATAATATTATAATTGTATTTCGGTAAAACATCTTAAAATTGTCATTATACGTATTAAGTTATACTAAGTTAATTAAGAGCTGGGAATCCTGAAGAAAAGGATATCTGTATCTTTTTCTTATAAGGGTAATTAAATCTAATAATTATGTGTTATTTGTAACGAATGAACACATTTATGTTTATTGAAAAATAATATATGTATTAGAACGTTGATTTTGTTCCCCTTGAAGTGGAGACTCTTGGGCCGTAGGTTTAAGTTACCGCTTATTAAAGATTTAAGTTAGCGTCTGTTAGATAGTACCGGTGACCCCAGAGCTGGTGCTTTCCTCGCTCAACAAATACGTATCGCAATACAGCGATGAAATACTGACAGCGTCAGGTACAATGCCACAGGGACCAAACTTTTTTGTTTTAGTCTTTTATTTATCCATTTTTAATTATTATTACTAAGTAGGATAAGAATATAAAATACTCTATATTTGTGTGTTATTTAATATAGTCTTTAAATTTATGTATCATATATAACTTTCAATTGCTGAAGATCGCTTTCTTGATACACTTCACACCCAATGTATATGTTAACGTAAAATTGTAAAAACCGTTAGATTGTAATCTATCTCGCGAGATTATAAACTGTCGAAAGATTGTGAACCTCAGCTTACTGCTTTCAATTTAACGTATTATTATTCGGTAGATTGTACTATACTAACTTAGTTATCATTCAAACTTCTCTGGTCAATTACAGATTAATTTTACTTTCCAAAAATTTCATATAACTACCGAATAATAATACATTAAATTGTAAGCAGTTCGTTGAGGTTCACAATCTTTCGACAGTTTATAATCTCGCGAGATAGATTACAATCTAACGGTGTTTACAATTTTACGGTGACATATACAGACGTTAGACAAATTTATTCCTATTTCACAGATAATTATTTCTGTGCCGCCCAGAATTTGGGTTCGCAATAGAACAAATTCGGCATCTGATTAAAATAACTTTACCGTTCATTAACGGTTATATACTTGCGAATGTTATTTATGTCGCATATACTTAGAGTGGTTAATTATATTTAATTATACCCGTTGGGGCGGTTTGAAAGTATTTGCAAGAAAGAAAGTTTAACGACAAATACGCATAAAACGTGTAATTAGTAGTGATATTAGAATTTAATTTCTAAGATTGTTCATTACACTAAACAATATGTAATTATTAGGGGAAATTAACTTAAGAAATCCAGGTATGTTAGAGCCTAGTGGCTGGTTCGATTCCCGGCTGTAAACCAATGGACTTCCTATCTATGTGCGCATTTAGCATTCGCTCTAACGGTGAAGGAAAACATCGTGAAGAAACCGGCTTGCCTTAGACCTTAATAGTCGACAGCATGTGTGAGGCACAGAAGGCTGATCACCTTCTTGCCTATTAGATTAAAAACAGATACAGAAATCTGAGGCCCAGACCTAAAAAGGTTGTAGGGCCACTGATTTATTTATTTTTTGTCCAACCTTTCATTAGAACATCAAATATCCGACGCACTACGCATTTTTGCATGAAAAGGCACTTTCGTATATTTACCACAAAAATTCTAAGTGGAAAAACTTATATACGATTTTAGACCTAACACATCTAATTATTTCACACTTTTAAAATTTAAGGTGTCAATATCCAATTATCATACTCATATAAGAGCCATAATGGTCATAATTAAACATTAACATATATGGGCGGTAATAAATTGGTGTAATCTTGAAATTGGATAAGTTTTTAGGGTTTTCTCGAAAAACACGTCGTATTTGAACTCAATTGTAATTAAAGTAAAATACAAATTTACCAACCATTGTGAGAAAAGAAAAAAAATGTATTAAATGACATAAGGTAGGCAAAAAGTGCAAAAATACATGTATTACATATAGTTGTTAAGAAAAAAAAACTAAACAGGAACAAAAAAACAAACTAAACTAAAATTACAATGCAAGTCCTTGCGTTAATCAAAGACAATATTATGTTTCACTTAATAACTCTATTATTTACTAGCAAATAATACACAATTGTCGTTACAAAACCACCAAAGTACTTCAGAATACATTTCGATAGTAATCATGCGCAGACGCATTCAATGTGAATTCACAGAATTTGTCAAATTAACGAACAAATAAAAGGTTTTCGAGAAATCAAAACAGTGTCCATTCAAGGAACTTAATTGACAAAGGGGAAATAATTGTGTAAATATCAGTTCGTAACGTGGAGAGGGCTTGTTTCCACGATCCTCGTGTTCGCGGAAATTGGGACAATGGCTGGTGTAACGTCGCCGATTTCATTCATTGTAGCTTAGGATATGGTGGACATATTTATCTTAATATTACTTTATACTACAACTGTTTGAATCGCACTTATTTATTTACACAAAAAATATGTTTTTATTCAATCTTTTTAATCATATTGAATGTTTGAATTTAAAAAAAATCTGTTAAATAATTATATAAGAAACATTTACTTAAAATTAAAATCTTGTTTATATCAATATTACTTTTAGCTACTCTAACATCGTATTTTGTGTATACATAGAATGTGTAATTCCGATAGCACTCACTTTTTAAATGTTTATCTATTTTCGAGCTACCTCTTTCAAGTGGCTTTTAAAATCGTTGTAATTGTTTTGTCTTTTGTGTGAGTACTCGAAATAGCTGTTTCTTTGTAGTTTAGTTTTGTTAAGTACACATGTCAGAAGTGTAATTTCTTTGGCAAACTAATTTTTAACTCTTTTCTCTTCTAATTTTTAACTCGAAACAATTTTAGGATACTTACAATAACTTGTATATTTTTTATACATTTTCTATTTGTGTTACGTCTGTCATGTTTCCTTATTGATAAATAGATAATTGAGGGAAAAAAAAATTACTAAAAGGAGCTGTCAAGAGACCATTGATTTGATGGAGACATTGATTTTTATTCTCCTTTAAAATGTTTTGACTCACTTGCTCTTGGACTACAATGCGTACACGTGCAGAGTGTAAGCTTTCATAGAGACTGCATTTTTATGATCTCATTGAAGTGGTTGAAAAGCGCCTTTTTGGCTTGAAATCTAATATTGTTTAGTCTAGGCAATATTATAAGAAAATGTTAGGGAAACTATAAATATGGTTTGAAGAATGCCTTCTTTGATTGCCTTGTATGCTTTTTATAAAAACTATTTAAATACATACAACATTTATGTATTGCTTGTTACTTATACTATAAATAAAGTATTATGTATGATGTGGTAAACTTCAATAAATAAATAAAAATGTGTGCGTGTACTAGGTGTACACACGTAAGAAGTGAAACTTCTTTATGACCTTATTTTTCGAAAAATGATCTACTATATGCAACTTAACGAAATTGGTTTAATAAAGTTTAACAAAACGCTTTTACTATCATAGACATGAATACAAATACAATTATTTCATTTTACCTTATTACTACTAAGATTATTACAGAATTTCATTAATTGTAATAGAATTATTACTATCATTGTTATCGTTATTATATATTTTTGTTATTAATGGCTTCGAATCTCTTCGGATCAACCGTGGTAGGGACAAGAAAAAGATGGCGCGTAACCGAAAAACGTGACGATTTGCTACACAATTTCTCCCATACGTCGATAAAAAATTCATTCTAACGCCGATAAAGAAGTTTGACTTCAAGAAGCAACATGGCGCGTAACCGAAAAACGTGACGATTTGCTAAAAAATTTCTCCCATACGTCGATAAAGAACTTTCATTCCAACGCCGATAAAGAAGTTTGACTTCAAAAAGCAACATGGCGCGTAACCGAAAAATGTGACGCGTAACGAAAAAATGTTACACTAAATTTTTTTCCAACGCCGATAAAGAAGTTTCACTTCAATAAATATAAAAGTCAGTGACAGTTTCGATACGTTAATATGTGCCAAAATATCTTTAAGATTTATCACGAATATTAGGACAATAACGAACTTGGGGTCATCCTTAGTCATTTTGATAAAGCATTCGCTAATTTTAACTTTACTCCTCAAATCTTTTTCACTGGTAGGTTTAACAATGTAAGGTAATTTTCTTAATGTAAATAAGAATGAATCGCAAAAGTGGCTAGACCAATTCGAGTGTTTTTTAAATATGAAATATACATATAAAAGTACGCTATTGAAATATTGAACTCTGAGAAAAGTAATTAATGAGAGAAAAATAAAAAAAACATAGTTTTATTTGGTACTTAGGATTTTATTCCGGAAAAACGAACAGTCTCTATAGCATAACAAAATATTCCATATGTTGGTATGTAGCTACTACAAAGGTAAATAAATTAATCCTATTGAGGCGAAACGAAGCTCACGGGGGCTGTAGAAAATCGAAAAGAGACAAATTTTGTTTATCACAATCCCAGATAACTCTAGACTTAACTCCACTGTAATTCACTCGAAACGAGCACGGTGGCACCATAGTAAAAAAACATTAAATTAAGCCACAGATTGTTATCTTAACCTTAATCTGGCCATAACTCTTCGTTCTGAATATTTTGCGTGGAAATACATGTTATACCGTACAATTATTTGCCTCATAAATTACATAAATAAGGTTTTTATTTCACTTGATGTCCGCCACCTTATTTGTCGATGGTTATCTAAATAAATTGTAGTTATAATGTTCCGAAGGTGAATAAATTATCAACAGCTCATGTTTCGTAGTGATTTGAAGCTGTGGACGGAAAATTGAAGTGGTATTTTGTTTACCTTTATAAACTGGTGAATTATCAGTCAAATCTATGATATGATTGTTTATTCACGGTGCATGTTCGTGGTTTACCCTTTTACTTGCCGTTTGTTTACGTGTTTACAAGCGATACGTCACAGAGACGCGACGCCATCTTGCATAGGGAAATATTTTGGCGCGTTCTTAAAATTATGCATGAACTTCATATAACGATATTCGCAGGTAATTTAGTCAAATAATGTGATATGAATTATAAATACTAGTCAAAAAGCATTTTAATTTCTTAAATCGTCTTCACATATAATTATTATTGCTGTGTAATTTAAATGATGAATGATTATTCTGAATCGCTCCATCACGATAAAATATTGCTATTAATTACAGTGGACTTGGGGCCTTAATCCAAAATAAAGACGCAGGTATATTTCGATTTGACAAATGTGAGGGCTTAATAAGCAAAAGGTGTTGAAGCTAATACCGTCCCAATGAGTCAACTGCATCGGAGACTAACAAAAAATTCTAAGAATGAAATCGTGTCCTCGTAAAAACCTCATTTGTCAAATTATCAAGAAAATTGCACTTCTAAATTTGTCTTACAACCACAGTATACGACATATGTAGTTATTAAACGCTTTTCATTCAAAATATGTACCTACTTTAGTGAAGCAAGTTCTTGTAAGTAAGAAATAATTTGAGTTAGTTATCGGTAGAAGTGTCAAGATTTAAGATTATGTATATACAGTAGTAGTTATAGATAAATAAATTTTTATGGGTATGCAAGCGTCTTATTTTTGACAGATAATATTTTAGTACAGTTGTGTGATTAAAGTTGCTTTTATGGCCTCAATAAAATAATTTTATTATAAATTATTATAACATAACATATTTTTAACAGTTATTGCTAAAACTATGACCTCTAAAGCTATTTTTTACCCATTTATCTATTGTAATAACTGTGTCATTAGGACTTTCCACTTTCTATATCGTATCGTATTTGAACTCGTAAAATATCCGTCCACTCCATTGACTTTGTACGACGTTTTCATTAATATCAAGAAAACTTAATTCTGACTCATGTCTATGACAACAGGTTTCCACAGATAACAAACGCCATATCGCCCTTAGGTTTGGATCGGGAAGCAATAGTAATTGTTTCATTTTGGAAAGACCATAGTAGAATTTTTTGGTTTCTTGAACTACTGTACGTACTATGTACTATGACGAGATAGTGAGCAAATAACGCGGTGTTTGTCAACTCCTCTGCGTCTAGACGTGATGACATAATGATTGTCTGCGCTGCAACTGTACGCCGATGCCGAGCATAATTTGTCGCTGCATCAGTACTCTAGATAACACTTTGCAGGAGTCACTTGGTTAAACTTGGCACTTAGACTCCCGTCTGTCAAAAAGCGTTTGATTTTGACAATCGGGGGTCATAAGAATCTTAACGTCTTAATAGAGCCAAGCTTCAATGTGACTCGTTATAATAATAACTTTATTTTATAAAAATCCACGAAATTCGCCACGTCTTTTATGTATATGAGATCCATTTAAAATACTTTACACTCTTGTATGTCAAAAACGTGTTGGGTTTTGACATTCGGGAGTCTAAGTCGTAATCAAATCATAGTTCGCGCTAAGTCGACTCTGAATCTCAAATAAAAGTCATCTAATAAATAAAATTCTCGTGTCACAATGTTCGTTCCCATACTCCTCCGAAACGGTTCGACCGATTCTTATGAATTTTTTTATGCATTTAAGTCTGAGAATCGGCTACTATCAATCTTTCAAACCCCTAAGTGATAAGGGTGGTCCACCGCTAAACATTTATTTTTATTGTTTTATGATACAGCATACAAATATACATACAACCCTTAATTTTCACCCCTCTACGATTAACCCCTATTTTTATTTGTTAATTAAAAACTTATGACGTGAACGCTGAGGTTTATATAGAGAAAAATTCACAGAACAACCTAAAAAGTTTTCAAAAAATACCGAACCGTCTCTGTGGTAGCATAGCAAAATGTTCCATGTTGGTATGAACTAAAAAGGTAGGCTAAGTAAAATCACATTAAGGAGAAACGAAGTTCGCGGGGTCAGCTAGTTATAATATAAAAATTTACGATAGTCATCACGTCTTTTATGTATATGAAAACCATTTAATATACTTAACACCTTTAAGACTAAAATGTCATAAAATGATCTTGAGTAATATTTGGTCATTGTTTCTGCAAAAGGCTCTATATCCCTAATTTTGAGAAGCTTTTTAAAGGTGTCATTTCTTAATTTCTGTAAATTTATACCAGCGAGGTTATGCAAATTTATTATTAAATACCGAAACGTCGTCACAAGATTAAACAGTCCGAGTGGAATTAATGAAGAGATTGATATCGTGAATTGATTTAGTGGTGTCTCGCAACGCGGGCGCGTCTATAAATCAGTCTGACCATGATTTCCGGTGCCACATACTAATTCCAACAAATTATCGTACATGTACTGTACTGTTTGCACAATAGGTAAAAAAGGTTATGGAATGGTACGTTTTTGTACAAACTTAGCTGTAGATAACGATAGCCCAAACACAGTTCGTAAACTCCTTTTCATTATCAACGTTTTAATTGCGTTGTTTTGTTGAAATAATTGTATATCTTAAGTAGACTTGCAATTCTTGCGCTCACTTTATTTAATATTTTTTCCTTTTCTCACAGTGGTTCCCGAAATCGCTCCAAAGCGATAAGCCCGCCAGTTGCCCTCCTATTTATTTATTAATTTTAATTGTACTTTATTTCTTACAAAAAAAATAATAAACTGTACGGTATGTGTAAATATAATTTAAGCATTTAGAGAGATCTTAGAGATCATGGACAGAGAATGTACTGTAGACATTGGTTACCAAATATTATAAAATAACCTATGTTTTATGTACCGCGTAATATTGTAATATATTTTTGTTTTATTCATTTATTTACAGTTTGTTGCAGTAATACAGAAATACTGTACAATTAATTAGATAAAAAGGAAAGCAACTTCCTTGTCGCTTTCGAATGGTCTCTCTCCCAGGCAACCACTGTGAGGAGAAAAAATCTGAGCGCAAGAAGTGCAAACTACATAAAACATAAAATTACTTAGACAATACTAATGGAACAAAACAAAACAATTAAACAGTGAAAGGAACAATAAAAATACTAATATACCTAGAAATAAAACTTATTAAATTTTATTAAAAAATGATTCTAAATTTACATTTACCAGTTCTCATAACTGCAAAGAAACTCTCGGCTATTTAATTCACATGCTTCCACGGAACAAATAACCCTAAACATCACTAAAACAGTGTTCGTACAGAACATATATAAATTTTGCTACCAATTCAATATCTATATTGTAATAATTACTTAAGAACCTGAATATATCAATTTATTATTATGATCTCAAACCGGTTACGATAAAGTAATCTCAGAACACATCTAAATTAATTACAAACTGAACAGCTTGCTACTGTATATTGCGGTAACATTTATTTATACGTCAATCGAACTTATATTCGAAAAATTCAAAATCAGAATTTCGACTAAAGTTTTTTTTTTTAATGGCTCTGGCACGGTTTGTGCATTAGCCAGCGTCAAGTATAAGATTTTTATAATTCGTGTTTTTTTGTCTTAGAAATTCGACCATGTCCTCCATGTACGGTTTTAGGCACTCGCCCGGTACCGCACAACCCTCCCAAAGGCCGGAACAAATTTAAATTAAATTAAAACTTGCCCTCGAACCGGGTATCGAACCCGGTACCCCTCACCTAGCTGCCACTTAATAAGACCGCTAGGCTATGAGGCCCCTGACTAAAGTTGTCATATAGGTTTTTAAGCTGCAGAAAACTATTCTTCAATTTATGGATGCGTCCGCAATTGCAATTATTTATTTTCTTTTTTATACGTTCCTATATATTCCAGAGGCCTCTTCGGAGCTCTTCTGCACTGAGGAGTCCAAATTATCGACTATTTTTAATTTGTTGTATCATTCTAGTTTCTTAATAATTGTTAGTTAATTTTAAGATCGGGTATTTAATGCGGATAAGAAGCAGTGTCGTCCGACGACACATCAGCGACTCTCATGCCTGAGGTCGTAGGTAGGATCCCCAACTGGCAATATACTTCTTGACTATGCGTATTTAATATGTCGTGACCATTGTTATACTCGTTCGCACGGTGAGGGAAAACATAGTGAGGAAACCTATGTCTTAGACCCGCAAAAAGTCGACGGCATATGTCTGACACAGAAGGTTCATCACCTACTTACAAAAATAAATAATCACGAAACCCCAGGCCTACTAGTTCCGGCCTGAAATATTATTTTCAATTTTTTTTTTTTTAAAGACAATTCACACCAATTGACCTAGTCCAATGCTAAGCTGGTGAAGCTTGTGTTATGGGTACTAGGCAACGGATATACATACATATTATAGATAGATATACATATAAATACATATTTAAACACCCAAGACCTAAGAACAACACCAAATGCTCATCACATCGATGTTCGCCTCAGCCGGGATTGAACCCGGGACCCATGGATTCGCAGTCAGGACCAATGAGTCGTCAAATTAAACAATGAACAGTAGAACAGACGAAAATTAAACTCATGTAAGCTTTTCAGTGTAAATGAAATGGAGTGAACGAAGTGCACTTTACGTGGGAAGTGGGCACTCGCGAGGTAAACAAAAGCCGTCTAAAGTTGAATAAATTCTTGGCATCGCCTGTGACCCGCATATTTGTCCGGTTTTAAGTTGTTTCGTTAGGCTGCCGTAGAAATAGAATATTATCTCTGGTTTACACGAGTACTACAAATATAAAAATCCCTAGCGCGAATTTATTACATTATTAAAGAACTCGACGTTTCGATGCTTTTTATCGTTGTCACAGACTACTACATCTAGATGATTGATGACAATTTGACGGCCGTATAATGCCATCTTTTTCTGCAATACTCCCGCTTTTTTTACAAAATTACAATAGTTGAAGGAATTTAATTCTAAATAATTTAAATTCGGTCGTAAATAATAAAGAATAAAATATTCTTACATACGAATATATGAGTGAGTTCTTCTTCTTTTCTAATCATGATTATTAGTGTTACATCACTTTCTGAACTGCGTCGTTGAATGGAAAACTTATCAACCTGTGTTCACGTTTATAGAATGGGGGCTCTGTTAAGTGACACAGAAATGTGTCTGTCTCATTTACAATTACGTGGTTAATGCATATTATAAGACACGTCATCTTATATGATGTATATGTGTACCTATCTAACATATACATAACCTTTGTAAGGTCACATATTGTATTGTATGTACACTTTTGCAGAACCTGGGAAAACCATTCGCTCTTTGAAAATAACTTAAAAATATCATATGAACGTGTGACGCAATTCTATCTAAATCATAGACAATGTCTTCGTTCCTAAAGTTTTATAATTTGCATTAATCAATGAAGTCGTACCCTTAGTTTTTGCTTCGCGTTAATACTTATAAAAAACTTGATGTCTACAAGAAAAGAGCAACACAATTAAACGTAATTAATACGTTTTTGTATAATACGCGTTGACACTAGTCATTATAACGTGATAAGCAGAAATATAAAAAGTAAACCGCTTAGCAGTTATAAAACTGACAGCGCGACCCATATGTCAAACTCTAATTCATTTTTGACAGGATTTAGACTAAGGACTATCTCGTATCTGAATGAAACCCAAAGGCTATGTTCAGATGGCAAAAACTTGACGCGCGTTTTCAAATCGCGCGACTAGACATTGTGGTATTTTCATACAACTGTTCACATGAGCGCGCGTTGACGCGCGTCAACGCGGCGCTAAGAGAAAAAGTCTCTAGACGCAGGTGATCGCGCGTTGACGCGCGCTTTGATATTAATGTAATGTCCGTTTGCTGTTCAGATGAGCGCGCGCTTTCATCGCGATCGCATGTAATTTTGTTAATTTTCGTAATTATATTTTGTTCTCGCATTTAAAATGAGTGAAATTGAAGATATTGACATCGACTTACTAATCGATGAAGTAGAAAAAAGGCCAGCACGTTGGAATATAGCAAATTTGTATAAAAAATATAATATAATTTGTATTTTTTTTCAAAATTGGATGAACCCAATGTGTACGTTTTCTTTTTCTATATTTTTCTTTATAATATAACCGCAAAATAATAGCCTCTTCCACGTCCGTTTTCTACGTTCTACCGAACTAGACTGACGAGTACTCTCGCAACGCGCGTTAGCGCTCATCATCTGAACGCTCTTCAAATTTGATCGCGCGTTGACGCGCGTTAACGCGCGTTACATGTGAACATAGCCTTAGACTTAAGAATTACTACCATAAAGTTAAAAATGTATATTATAATGACACACTAGTGAAGGTTATAGTAATTGGCATTATTAATAAAAAAAGTAAGAAACTGCCGACGACCTTATCTCTGTCAGAGTATCTCAGTGCTACCAGCATAAATGTTCCAAATTAGGTCTAAATATAGGTATCCAAAGAAATAACCATGAAACATCTGAACAAATCTTGATAAATTGAAATAAAGAACTAACTCGGTATTTAACAAAAAATCGCATTATCGATCCATTTTGCGTCGAGGGTTAAAAATAAATTGTTGCATCTAAATATGAATAGTTATTAAAAGACAAGTTAAGCGAGTGCATCGCTAGCTGATTGAGGAGGGAAGGGCGGCAGAATAAGTTACTGAGGAAATACAAAGATAGTGATAATTTCAACGTAGTCGTGACTGTATAAAGAAATATGTAAATCTAGTAACTAATCCGTTATATAGCTATATCTGTTATAAGCACTAAAAACAAATAAAAAGACTTTTTCGAGTCTCCAGGGCAGCAGCTGTCCCTGGCGACGCCCTATATAGTATATAGTTTCATACGTTTACAAAATCAATGTACCATATAAATACTAAAAGGTTTTTTGCTGCTAGAACGCGTAAATAATAGGAACTGGAATTTCATGGAGTTAGACCCTTCTGCAATTGCTATATCACATACCTATAACAAATATATATAGACTTACCCTTATTCATAAAAAGTAAAGTCTAATTGCACTATTTAGAGTTTATTGCCAGTTCTTCTCATCAGTTCTACGCCCTTGACTTGAGAACTGGCAGTAAATGTAAAATAAGAAGCATGTAATATGTATTTCTTTATTGGCGATCATAAGTGTACATTGTGTTACTTAAATGAGTAAATGATTTTGAATTTGAAATTTGAATTTATTTTAACGAAAGTACTCTATCGTTTTTCACTCAAATTGTGTTTGCGCTGTGATGGAAGGATGAATCTATAAAATTATAAAAAATTAAGAAAATTTGCTAAAGTAGGTAATTTGTCTCTTTGTAGATGTATTGTATTGTTAGGTGCACTACATCTTTACCTTAAGAGTCGCACGGATGAGCCACTAGGTCAAGATTGCAAAAAAAGTTTTAAATCGTCTCCCTCTTGACCTACTTTTCATGATTCACATTCATCATGGTCATATGGACCTTGTAAAAAACTTGTAAATCAAATTTATCTCGGAAAAAAATCATGTAAAAAGGGTATAATAGGATTGAAAACGCGATTTTTTTTTCCTTAATTTAATAATTATACCTCTTATAAATGGGTATGGCTTGAATTGTAATAAACATAAGTTCATAATGAATTATTACCTTGTTTGACTTTATCAAAAGTCAAAAGTCAAAATCATTTATTCATATAGGTAAAACAATATACACTTATGAACGTACAAAATTTATATATATGAAATGCTTCTAATTTTACATTTACTGCCAGTTCTCAAATCAAGGGCGTAGAACGGAAGAGAAGAACTGGCAATAAATTCTCCGCCACTCTTTTTAATCGCCAAGATATTTTATATAGTAGTGTTATATACAGTAGTACAGTTGACATAACAGTTATCTAACAAACCTTATGTTATACTTTTTTTACCACCTTCTGTAAAGTAAGAGGCTCTATGTTTGGCTACAGTTTACTATTAAAATGTATCACTAAATCGTTCATTTAAATTAAAAACCCAGTGGCGCCACAAGCTTTTAGATCTAGCCCTCAAAGTTTTCTAATAGGCAAGAAGGTGATCACCCTGTATTCTTTCACCGCACGAGCGCGTTAAAAGCGTACATAGACAGTGAGTTTATTGATGCACAGCCGGTGATTGAACCTACGACCTCAGGTATGAAATTTGCACGCTGAAGCCAGGCTAACCTTATACTATTTCAATTGTATTGTTAGCGGGTAAGCTACTGGTTTAAAACATCTTTATTGAAAATGCTTTATGAAATGTTTATTTTCGAAAAGATTTAAAAAAGTATCAAAACACAATTACAATACGTGCAATTAAACTTAATTTAAAACAATTATTTTGAAAGTCTTGCCCAAAACGGCTTTCAGGCTCGGTCCAGACGAGTGTCAATTACTGTCACGATAAACAGTAAACATAAAATGCAGTTTTCGCCATGGAAATTGTTATCCAAAAAATCCATCTTCTTTTATGGACTTGATGTAAATTGTAATGGACTGAATAATACATTTAGGGTATGTTTTTTTGATAACATCGTTATGCGATATTGAATACGCTATTTACTTATTTAACAGTCTAGCAAGCTCATCTGTCAAAAAATATTCCGCTCTGTACTTTATAAGTCTATAAAATTCAACTCATCCTAAACAAAATTGAGCGTAAAACTCGTATTTATAATATTAAGTTATCAAAACGAAATATTCATAAAACCACAGACAAAAATAAACAATGGAATCTTGTCTCAGACTTGACTTACAATACAATATCCTAATTCCAAAGTGATGTCATTTTATTGCATTATAATTTGAATAAAAAGTACATGTTCAGTACGGATAATAAGATCGTGTTGGGCATGGTCATGAAAATTGAAGCTAGGTAAAAAACATTGTTGCTAAGCGATAAATGCCACAATGAGTTGGCAGTAACAAAACTTCATCGGACAATGCAGTAATGTGTCTGAATTTTGCTACACTACGCCATAATTACGAACATTTTTACACACTTATATAATAACGGTAGCGCAAATGTTATCTTAATTGCAATTTACACGAAATTGGTCTCGTAATAATTTTATAAATTAATTTATAAAGTTTTTAAATTGGCGTCAATTGCCCGTCGAACGTATTAGCCGCGCAAAAACACCGATCACCACAGATAAAGTGTAATCGTGTGAGTGCGACCGTAAATAAACACAGTTTATTGTCGGATTTTCAACAATTTTCGCGCTTTGCTTTTAATTTTACGGCACATTGTATCGGCTTCTTGATGGATCGTGATAAATTGAGATGTTGATCGTCATGCTTTATACCTGACATGACCGCGTGCGGCGTGACGCGTCACCGGCATACCACAGACTGCGGTTATGTTGCACTTTTGTTATAGATAAAAAATGACATTTACGTGAATGAGGACGCAATAATCACGACCGAGTTTTTGTGCAAATTTTATTTGACAATAATAAATGATACAGTGATCGACGTCTACAATTGTTTTCTTTTATTTTTAGCATCTCTGGTTATCGTTTGTATATTTCGATATTAATTATAGGTATGTGTTGTTTAATTTACAAAATAATGTGTGTGCTATTTTCTTATCAACACAGTGTAAACATTTACACATACTATTCACACTTTACAATAAATATATATATTTAAAAAATCCTATTTAAGTATGTGAAAAGTATGTATTTACATTGTTGCAATGAGAAACTTTCCACAAATAAATTCTCAATGTATCATTATTAAAGCATCAATTGAACAAAATCTGTGATGTCTAGCCAAAATGCATTTTGCAACAGGTAGGCGTGACACCAGCGTGAACCATGACATATTTAACGAAATGCTAATAATAGATCGTTCTCGGAAATTAGTGTCTTGTCTTATATATCGCGAACACATTTGTATTAGCAATTATATTATACTAGTAGTTATATAAATGAGCAGGAGAATCACCGCCGCTTAGGAACACCACGACACAAGACAATAGTGCGTAATAAGTGAAATAGTGCATCAGCGGATAAAAACATAAATAAATCAGTGGCGCTACAACCTCTTTACAGATTACAGTCTCAGATTTCTGAATCTGTTTCATGATCATTTTTAAATCTAATAGGCAAGTAGGTGAGCCTCCAGTGCCTGACACGCGCCGTCGACTTTTTGGGTCCAATACATGTCGATTTCCTCACGTTGTTTTCCTTCACCGTTCGAGCAAATGTTAAATGCGCACATAGAAAGAAAGTCCATTGGTGCACAGCCGGGGATCGAACCTACGACCTCAGGTATGAGAGTCGCACGCTGAAGCCACTATGCCAACACTGCTCTAGCTGTACTGTCTTCAGCGGATAACCTCACTTATAACAGCGCTATTTTTTTATATAACAGGGGGCAAACGGGCAGGAGGCTCACCTGATGTTAAGTGCTAAGCCCAGAGACACACTTTGCCAGAGTGCTCGGAAGAGCTTTGGCTTTTAATTGGTACTGTCATTTCATAAAGGAGCCTAAGTCAAATTGGTTCGGAAATACTTTTGCCATATTAATAGACAATATTTGACAATAAAAGAATTAACAATGAAGGTTAAATGTGACGTTTATTTGCTTACTACTTGCGAAACAATTATTATTTCCCCGGGGATCTGAACTAAGGGTTAAACGTATTACAGGTTCATAATTCTAAGTACTTGTTATACTTATAATACTGATGATCTTCTTGCATAAGAAAAGAACTAAATAATATATCGCTTGCAAACAAGACTTGAGAATATTCTGCCAAAGCATTACAATTACGTCAGAATATATAGATTGAATGGTCTGCCACTAAGACCACCGGAAATCCGTGACTGCGTCATTTTCCTTTTAACAATTTTGTATGGAAAATAACATTGTTTATAGTTTTAAAGATGTATGCCCTTCTGGCATTAACGGCTTTTTATGTAACAAACGGGCAAGAGGCTCACGTGATGTTAAGACATAGACACTCACGTTGCTAGAGGACTCGCAAGGCTGGCAGCCTTTGATTTGGCTATGCCTTTCTCGAAATAAGGATCACAGTAGCTTGACACCCCCGTACATGATCCAAGGACCTAGTCGAGCGTCGCTCCTCGGTCCTCATAATCAAAATTCAAGACACCGGCTGCGTGTTGCGAGCGATTCATCTGTTTCCTCGCACGCTACAGCCCTCATCAAGGGCTAAAAAGCCCGCACCCGTACCGCCCTGTATTAGCAAGGCTCGAGCCAACACACTGCCCGAAGGGGGAATACTCCCCGAACGAACCTAAACTCTCCTCGTGAGGGAGGGTGCAACATGAGCAACGAATCGCTATAGGAGGTTATTCCGATTGAATTTAGGCGCTCCTAAAATAAAATGTATGTAAATTACTTTATTAATAAGAATAATAAATCTAATATATAGGTTTTTGTAAATTTCGAGCCGTGTTGGCCTAGTGGTTTCAGCGTGAGACTCTCACACCTGAGATCGCAGGTTCGATCCCCGGCTGTGCACCAATGGACTTTCTTTCTATGTGCGCATTTAACATTTGCTGGAACGGTGAAGGAAAACATCGTGAGGCAACCGACATGATTTAGACCCAAAAAGTCGACGGCGTGTGTCAGGCATTGGAGCCTGACCACCTACTTGCCTATTAGATTTAAAAATGATCATGAAACAGATTCAGAACTCTGAGGCCAAGGCGTAAAGAGGTTGTAGCGCCACTGATTTATTTATTTTTATTTGTAAATTACGAAACATATTAATAACAATTAAAGCACGAAAAAGATACTTTTTGTCTCAGTTTACTCTACATAAGTACATTAATTATTTGTTGTTTTTTTTTAAAATATATATGTAGTGTGGTTGGCATCGTTATTGGAAGTTACACAGTACCTACTGGTGTAATATATATGTTTAATATAAAATCGTAATTTCATACATAGACGAAATCTTTCAAGGGTAACAAACAGTATGCATTTTTATTTTATATCTTTCAAAAGCTAGTCTTGATTTTTTATCATCATAGAATTTTTGGGGAATTTTTCCTCCTTTGATTTGGACATATATTTGTATTACCGACTCTATATTTGGATTTTTAATAGGTTAGGTATTTAGATTTCCTTACTATGCAAATATTTGAATAACTCGTAGTTAAACAGCGATAAATAAATCATAATAAAACTGGGTCAAATTTGAATTTTGGCTTAAGCCAGAAAGTGAACTACCTTGTACTTTGTATAGGTAATCGTTGGTTAGGCAAAACTGTTGGAATTTTAACTACTTGGGTCGAGATACGGAATAATTTGTTTGTCATCGAAAGGGAAAGGAATGTTTTAGCTTGATATAACCGATTTATCGGATAAAAACTGATTTAATAAATCGATTAATTTAACAGATACTTCAAATATTATTTTCGCTGTTCTATTACGTTGTTAAATCATTTTTTATAACTAATTTACTATAATTCATCGTTGGATAGCTTACAATATCTATTTAAAGATTTTATTTGCAATAATCACCCGAATCTTAATCTGGAAATGTTTGTGTTATTTTTTTTAAACATGTCAATCAATAAACTTCAGACTTTAAAGCATGAAAATTGTATAAAATGTGATTTATAATATTAGTTTGAATTAAAAGCGGTTAGGGGTTTAATTGATGTTTTATTTATTTATATTATTATATCAGTTAATAAATCAAAAACGATTAAAGCGCGAATAATATACTTTTTGTCTTAGTTTATTATATTTTTATTTAATATCATTATATCAAACGAAATGCCCAATTATATTTTTATGTGAACGAAAATTAAAAGCGTAGGTCCGTTTGAAAACGTTGTTGGTATTTTTTCGACAACTTAATTTATGTAAAATGTATTAATTTAACGTCTGCTCTGCGTGTTGTATTTTAAACAGACGGCCAATTTACGCTCAGTTGATTCATTACATAATCGTATTGTTCACACTTATACATGTTTATTTAAATCGTAGACAAATCAGGAGAAATACCTGTTCGGATATATTAAAAAATCTGTTGCCAACCGCTTTTTATATACGATATTCAACTTTTTTGCACTTTAATAAGCGCCCTTGAAAAGACTTCAACGCTTAAGTAACGTTAAGTTCATTGATCTGCCTCTGGCGTTACGTAAGGAGATTATGAAATATAACATCTAATAAACGGTTTTTTATTTTTATCGTCTACGGATAAAGATGGACGTATGAATGGATGGCACGAGGTTTGGTGGCTGTTGGGGGTCGCGTCTGCAGCGCATTCTTGGGAGACGGAAGGCCGAGACGCGCGATGTTACGGTCGACGACTCCGGTGCACTTGCAGCGCTCACCTCAGTCCGCGACGATTCCCCGATAGGGCAACACCGGTGGTAAGAGGGCGCGCTCTGTCGCGCGGTGCTCAATATAAACGGCGCGCTTGTGTTAAACTTTTAAAACTTAATTAAATAAAAGCCAATATTTTATTAGTGTATTAAATCGTGCCCTTTAAAAAGCATACAGTATAAATCAGCTGAATCCGGCCGTTTTTGAACTGGCAAACGTAGCGGTGTGTGCGTCAGTGGCGCGTCGGAGCGCGCACGTGCGCAGTCCCGCGGCGGCCGGCGACCAGCGCAGAGCGCCGCACGCGCCGGCATGTGACGCGACCGGGAGCATGCGGCTGCCGCTGCTGCCGCTGCTTGTGCTGCCGCTCGTGCTTGCGCGCCCGGCAGCAGGTGAGATTATATTATATTACTTTCAAAAAAATTCTACACGGCCATCCCTCGGAATATAGGAACAAAAGTGTTTTCTTCCCTCAATGTTTGTTGTTTTTGCCCTAATATGTCCAAATAAACAACATATTTCAAACGCTGTACTGCGTAGAATTTTCTGTGATTTTTTTTTCTAAATTGACTTGATAAACATCTAAATCGGCTTCCGCGCCCTTTTTATCAATCTAGCAAAAGTATCTAACTAAATTACTAATTATTCTTTGATATTGAATTAAGATTTTTATCACACAACTTCGATAACATTAGATCAAAAATTTATATTTAATTATTGACAAAGTACAAAAATACGTACAAGAATAAAAACTAATTACCAGTGTTTTAATATATAATGTATTTTTAATAAATCGAAAGTTACAATATTACAGTGTCCAGTTGGGCTAGAAAATTGTATTTTCTTCTAAATTTTATAACGTATTGTACCTATATTACGAGATAAAAATTGTTTCATATTAACAATACACGCAACAAATTTATCTACTCAATATGTATATAATATTATTAAATAAACATTGATGGGTAAAAGATACTTAAATTTCTTGCTTTGCTATGAGTTATTTTCAATGATTATTTCGATGCGGGCTCAATCTTATAACTCTTTAATACGATACAAATTATAGGCCAAAAATTAACCAAGCGGTTTTGCCATTTTAAAGCGACGGTAAAATTTACAAGAGACAATTTGCTTTTAATACAATAAAACGCATTTTTATGTAAAAGTTATTGTCGCTTTATTAAAACTATTAATTGAACAACCAAATAAACATAGGTTTTCTAAATATAATTTTAACAGACTCTGCACTGAACAAAACATTTGGCAGCGAGGGGTTTTCCCAAACATTATTGTTGTGAATTCGTTAACTTTATAATAGATTAATTAATTGCTTTTTGTTTTTGGGACAATACATTAATAAAATAACTTAACGTTACTTTATGTAGAAAGATATTTATGATGAAACAGAAACTACAGACATCTAAGACAGATTATTGCATAAAAATTATTATAATTAATAAAATCTTTTTCCTTAATCTCATCGCTAAATAAAAGTATTACATAATAATCAACTATTAATTGCGAGAAATGAAATTATGATTATATGAGTCAATATAATCTCTTGGAATATGATAACGTTCATGCTTTTCATATTAAATATTTATAAGAAATAGTATTGAAATCATTGTAATAATAAATAAATAAAAAAGACGTAACTCAGTCTATATAGTAAATAACGGTGAGTTGAATTTTGATTCTCACACTACATTCGCGTTTGGTAGAGAACAAAATCACAATTAAATATGTTTATATCATTCAATTCTTTTCAGTTAATGAGTCTTAACTAAACGCTAATAAACGCGCTTGTAACCATCAGGAGTATTGTGTTTGTATTACGGCAGACTTCCTTTTATATAAGTAATCCTTGCTCGTACGAAAAATATCGTAAGATAACCTGCATATTTTATACTCGAAAGTAGATCGATCAATAAAATACATTCAAGAAAGCATGTAGAGAAATCGGAGGTCATATAAAGTTAAAAATAATTTATTCATATATAGGTAACACAATGTACACTTATGAACATCAAAAAAAAGAAAATATATACAAATGAAATGCTTCTAATTTTACAATTACTGCCAGTTCTCAAATCAAGGGCGTAGAACGGAAGAGAAAAACTGGCAAAATATTATCTAATATATAAAAATCTCGTGTTAAAATGTTCGTTCCCATACTCCTCCAAAACGGCTCGACCAATTCTTATGAATTTTTTTATGCATATTCAGTAAGTCAGAGAATCGGTTACTTTCTATCTTTCAAACCCCTAAGTGATAAGGGGTGTCCACCCCAAAAATTTTATTTTTATTGTTTGGATATTTTTTTTGTTTGTTTATGTGTCATAAATTAATATATTTACAACCCTTAATTTTCACCACCCTACGATTGACCCCTATTTTTTTATAATAGTAGATAGTTATTTTTATTGAACTCAAAATATTTCCTAGAAATAATATACATACATGGCAAAACAACGTTTGCCGGGTCAGCTAGTATATTATATACTTAAAAAAGGAATGTACCTATGTAGAAGAGGAGAATCGGCATCTCAGCCCCGGAGTACAAGGTGCCATGGTATTTAAAAAATCGGTATTAATCACAATCAAAATCAAAATTCGTTCTAATTACGTATATACATATTATTGAATGAAATTTACGTAAAACAGCTCCCACGTAATTATAGTCGTAAGCTAGTCGTTCCAAATACAATCAATATTTTAAATAGTTTTCCCTTAAAAGCGTGAATGTTTGAGTGAAATTAGTGGTAGTTAGCGCCTATATGAGTGTATTAAAGTTAGGTAAATAGCTCGGCGGCGACTGTCTGCAAAACATCCGTTAGAGTGGCCAGACCAACGCTTACACTATTTCACTTTGATTGTCCAGTTTATAAGTACTCGTAAATCTATAGGAATACAATACGGCAAATAGAGTTAGTCAAACTACTGGTTTGTATTACAAAATATATTTGTGTTTGACCATTTAATAGGGGCGAAAAAAAGATGTTAAAACGTGATAAATTTAAATATCTCCGCTACCTGGAGCAAATACAGTACAGCTATTTAGAACGTTTTAAATCTATTGTCATGACTATTTCTTCTGTTTAAAGATTGTCATACACGAAGAATTGTTATTGTTGTACTCCTCCCTCAAAGGCCCGCAACGCACCCAAATCGGTGTCTATGGGCTGCGATAACTGCCCTTTTTGGGTAGGCTCGTTTGCCCCCCTATAATTGGCCCCTTATAAAAAAAATTAAATACGAATCAGAAGATGGACCTTAATGTAAACTTGACTTAATGTCTTATAACCGCTAAATGGGGCGGAAGGTAGAGATTCTCCATCGCGTTCGGTCTTCGCGAGAAAGGCCGGCAACGCACTCGCGAGCCCTCTGGCATTGAGAGTGTCCATGGGCGGCGGTATCACTTAACATCAGGTGAGCCTCCTGCCCGTTTGCCCCCCGTTCTATAAAAAAAAAAGCCTCGTATCGCCTCGCTCCAAGTCTTTCCGGCTCTCTTTGCCTCATCTGCACGGCATGGCAGGTTTGCCTTGGACGGCCACGCTTCCGCTTTCCTTGCGGGTTCTAATCAAGCAATATGATTGAGATCCGTTCGGAGTGTATGGCCTATCCGTTTCCATTTGCGTTGCTTGCTTTGAGATCTTCACGGGCCAGTAGATTAGGGGCAGACAGTAGGGCCAAGAATATGTGAATACGAATGTGAACTTGCGTTAACAATAATAATAATAATTTATTGCAAGAATATGTTACAAAAATGTGTAAGGTGGTACAATCGTAAGTTCGCATATTCTGACACACACAATGGCGCGCAAATTTGTCTAAAGGAATTTTACATTATTAGTCATATAAATTGGCCAATTCTTATATTATTTGTATCATACGTTATTAAATTTATATCAACTACAGTGTCTCACGCAAATAATCATTTATTGAATAATACATTTTTTTCTAAAAGTAATACATCAAGACAATTTTTAAAAACTTTAGTTGGAAGATCTTTTAATTCTATTGGTAAATTATTGTAAGCCTTGATTGCTATAGAAAAGGTGTAATAATAATATTTCATAATAAAATATCATTGTAATTATTTATTAAAAAACGCCAACAATTTTCTTGTAATTGCACTACTGCAGTAGCAAAAAACTAAACGGAAGCAAGTAATACATGAGGTCATTCAGTACGGGCGGTATTTCATTTTTAAATACACAATTTTCTTACGATATTGCTTAGCTTATTTTACCTACTATTAAGCTTGATATACTTATACCGTTACCTTTAGGTCTAGGCCTCAGATTTCTGTGTGTGTGATCATTTCTAATAGGCAACTGGCGATGTTTTCCTTCACCATACGGGAGTAAAATGCGCAAATAGACAGAAATCAATTGGTGCACACTCGGGGCTCAACTTACGACTCCAGGGATGAGAGTCACACGTTGAAACCACTAGGCCAACACTTCTTAAATAATAATACATATATAAGGTTGATAATTATTACATTACGTTTGGAATTTACGCGCTATAAAATAATTTCACAAATAAAATAAATGTTTATAGATTCAGGTCGTATTATAAATCAAAATTTAGTAGTTTATATCGGACTTGCATTTCAGAATTTCTTATTCAACCGATTTCCAATTCACGATGGCGATTGGCCATTTCGATGCAAAATTGTATTGTTATCAATCGGGCATTTGCATGTGTAAATAAATATCGAAAAGCTGGGTCGCCCGGTTGTCCGGCGCCGAGACAATGTTTCAAGACGAGCGTGTCACCTGCGGGCTAGTGATGTGCTGTAAAATGTCGATAACCTACATTACAATTAATTTAAAACTACAATATTCTAAGCAAAATAATTTCGTTGTAACGTCGGCACTTTAGAGGCTAATAATTAGAAATCGGTGCCGTTGCGAGCCGCTCTGCAGTTTAGCTATACACGTTATTTAACCAGTTTATCACATCCTGTGCTCTAATGGTCCCAAGGAATGCCAACGCATCCTATGACAGTTGTATATAGTACTACTTATATAGCTCAGACATACGTTACAATACAAATTGTACTATATGTATACTACGCCGCTAACGGGTTTATTGCTTTGGAATGAACGCGGCCGTCTGCATGCCAAACGGCGATTCCTGGTCTTTTGAATTATGCGCATGGGCACACTACGTCTGCATTCAATCACCTCCGAGATTTATGTGCAGATGCGTGCAAATAATTCCGTGAAATTTGTTTACATATTCTCAATACAAAGCGCCAGATTGGCTCAGTTTCTTATAGTTTTTGAACTATAAACCTACCCTAGTCTTGTATCACTATTATAACTTCTCTCTCTTTCTGTCAAATTGTCATCTGCCTGTGATGGAAAGAGACAATTATGCGCTTGTAAGAATACTATCCCATTGATTGGAATTTTCATCAAACGTATAAGTTACCTAAGACGCCTTAATAGGTTCAACAACAACGTATTTATATACGACTTAATAAATCTGATATATTCTGTATTAGCTTGTTATTTACGTTACATGTAATGTATAAATTAATAATTAAATACCATATAATATGGCAACTAATGACATAATTGCGCTGTCAATATATCGCTACAATTAAATCATTTCTCGGTCGCTGCAACGCTCAAGTTGGCTATTTCAATTACTCCGTAAATGTACCAATTTTATCGTTTATACATTCTTAGACGTCACTAAATGAATGCTAAAATGTGCACTCCATAACAATATTTTTAAGAAACTATCTATATACAGTTATAACAGCACGTAAAATTCTTAAATTAATAAACTTTTGACTTTATAACATCGCGATAACAGTTAAAAAGCCAAGACGCATACAAAATAAATGTTTATAATTGACTGAACGATATCTTAGTAGGCAAAGGTATCTTTCCTTTACAAAGTACGTAAGTGGTTAATTGGATGATACTCAGACTCCGATATCGCGCGATAAGATAGCCGACTGAATTGATGTCAATGATCATACCACTCAGAGAGACTATGAAATTGTGCAGTCGCAATAGTTACTATTGACATAATAAAAACAATTTGGCAATTCTCAAGACTTCGACTGACGCTGCTAATTTTCAAACAGTTGTACTCGAACGACTAAAAAGAGTGGCGGAGAGTTTATTGCCAGTTCTTATCTTCCGTTCTACGCCCTTGATTAAGTTTTTTTTAATAGAACGGGGGGGCAAACGGGCAGGAGGCTCACCTGATGTTAAGTGATACCGCCGCCCATGGACACTCTCAATGCCAGAGGGCTCGCGAATGCGTGGCCGGCCTTTTAAGAATTGGTACACTCTTTTCTTGAAGGACCCTAAGCCGAATTGGTTCGGAATTGGAAGTAAGAACTGGCAGTAAATGTAAAATTAGAAGTATTTAATGTATATTTATTGTTTGACGTTCATAAGTGTACATTGTGTTACCTATATGAATAAATGAGTTTGACTCCGCCTTCCTTTAGGTTGGGAGAAGAGCACACATTCCGCCCTCCACAGAGTCAGAGAAGAAAGTTTTGGGAAAGTCGCAGTTTTGTAACATTCCTTCTTGACGGATGTGATCTGCTCCTGACGAGGCATTCCTCAGGGTTTGGTGGGCAAGGCATTGTAGTCAACTCCCACATACACTCTGCATGAGCCTAAGGGAGGATTTTATGAAATAAGAAAAGATGTTTAAGTAGCTGCTCCGCTGGCGTAAATACTTTCAAAGATCTAGTGTTGATCGGCAACTTGGGCGCCTGACGGACCTAGTAAGAATGAGAGAGGATCCTATTTTCTCAGTTTGGCATCATGTGTAGAGTAAGCATATCAAACTCAAACTCAAAATAACTTTATTCATAGTAAACAAGTACACTTATGAACGTCAACAAAAAATATGTTAAATTGATTCTAAATTTACATTTACTACCAGTTCGCAAGTGCCAGAGAGGGCAAGAAGAACTGGCAAGAAACTGCTATATCTAGGAATAGCATAAGGTGTTTAACTCATCCTATGTAAAAATATTCTACGTGATAAACCTGTGAATTCCAAACGGTAAACAAAACTTCAACATTTCGCTTTCAATCAATTAGTCAAATTACAAAGATTTGTTGCATATTCTCATTCATTGGATTTTTGGCACTCTGTCAAAAATTCCTACATTTTGTATTTCAAATCAACACATGAGTTTCTTATACACAAAACAATGTTGCTTTTTTCTAAATGCTAAAAATGGATCGTAATTGTTACGTGAAATGTTAAATTCTTCGGCAAGTTTTAGACGTGATATTAAGAATCTTCATTCATTAATATATCTATGCTGTGCTTACCGTATACCACGTAAAAATGTTGGATTTTTATTTTATATATATACCTTTAGTATGCTTGTATCGATGTATGTCTCTCACTTCAATTCACGTCAATCACTTCACATCGCTACCGATTAATGATATTTTCATTAAGGATGCCACTCATTATAGGCCTCAAGGGACCAAACATAAGAAAAAAAACATTTCTTAAAATGCCAAAATTTTAAAATTATTAGTATAATAAATTTGAATGATGCTACAACACCTGTATATTTTTTATAGACAAATAGGTTCTATGATATATAGAATTATCTATTGGTGTGAGTCTACACGTACAGAACTGGGAATACCATGCTACTACTAGCTAATTTCGCCTTATATTGAATACATAATAAAATTAAAATCTTTCCTTACTAAATATATTATTATTTCCATATCCATTTAGGATCATTTAAACTTTACCGTCGTAAAATCAGTTTCAGAAGCAATTAATTCAATATTATAATGAAACGGCTAGACAGGGTTTTATAGTATTATGCAAAACTCGTCCAGACACCTGCTTAAATACGTCCTTCAAAGGAAAAGTAGGTCGGCTGGAGGCTACCAGACAATCACAATTTTAAATAAGCCTCCCTTACTGTGACCCAGACTTGCATTTGTCTGTGTCCCTTGTCTGACCCAAAAACCTATTTCAGACTTAAGACATCGGGGCAGGTATATTTACTAAGCTATAACAAACATACCGTCAAATTGGCAGTCATCGCGTTCTAGATAAAATAAAAAAATAAAAATGCGTTACAACACTTCATAGACGGCTCATTGGTCTAGTGGTTAGTACCCCTGACTGCGAATCTATGGGTCCCGGGTTCGATCCCCGGCTGAGACAAACATCGATGTGATGAGCTTTTGGTTTTGTGCTTAGGTCTTGGGTGTTTAAATATGTATTTATATATCTTTCTATCTATAATATGCATGTATATCCGTTGCCTAGTACCCATAACACAAGCTTCACCAGCTTAGCATGGGACTAGGTCAATTGGTGTGAATTGTTCAATAAAAAAAATTAAAATTAAAAAAAAATAGAAGAGCACACATATCGATGGCATTTGTTTTTCGAACGTCACGATGTGCAGCGTTTTAGTCGATTGTTTTTTCTTTAATTAAGATGTGCTTGTATAATATTGTGGTGCAATTATTCATACTTGAACACCGATGGTGTTTTTAATACATATCAATATGATTATTATTTTATTAAGGTAACTAACTTACTATTTTTTTTGTATTTTTATAAGGCCACAGAACCACGACCTTTTTTGCTAAGACCCAGTTGGCTATTTTAGAAAATCTGGAGATAAGTTAGCAATTGTGATAATAGTGAATTTGTTATATTATTTGGTAATTGTTACCATATTTATGGTGGTATCTTTATATATATAATTCTTCTGTGAGTGTGTATGTCACTGAACTTCTCTCAAACGACTGGACCGATTTTGATGAAATTTTTTGTGTGTGTTCAAGGGGATCTGGGAATGGTTTAGATTCACAAATCAGCCCGCCAGATGGCGCTGCTGTCGGTACTTTCATACTTTGCTTTACTACATAATTGCTTGAAATATCATGCAGGACAACGTCTGTCGGGTCCACTAGTTTTTATATACATAAGTACAACTAATTTTAATTCTGATTTTTAATTAGCCTAAGTATCATTCATTAATATAGAAAGACTGGCAAAATTACATTATGGAATTTGGGCAGCTTAATTACTCAATAATTAATTTACAAAGAGGTTTCACTTCTGACACGTGCATTGTGTACTTTGTACGCACGCACTTTTTTATTATTTTTCTTTTATTTATAAGTAGTTGAGACAGACTTTTGTGCCTTACACGTAGTCTATTTTTGAGTCACTTTTATAATGCTGCTTACATATATTACATAAAAGAGACATTCCAGCATTGTTAGGGTTTGAACACACGACCACAGCGTTGAGACACGCGCTTATAAATAAAACTTTTATGACTCATTTAAGACTAAAGTTGACACTGTTTTTTTGCTGAGATGTAATTAAAACGTTATTAGCGAATGTCTAATGTTTTATTGAATTAATTTATTATCTTTGGGTTATAAATTTTACGTGCCCCAATATTTTATTACTTTGCACACCTGAGGTAACACTAAATGACAGATTGAATATTGCTTCATATTTTATATCATCTTTGAAATTGAATTTAAGTAACAAATAAAAAACACATATAATCTGGACATGGGAAACATTCTGGGAGTTTACCAGTGTTTCTCTCTATCTCTCTGTTTAATGTCATGTCTCTCTCATGTCTGAGCATCGTGGTCAGCAACGAAGTATCTGGAGTGGACTGTCTGTTTCCACCGGGTTCTGTCCAGCGTCTCTCTTATGACTGTTGGTTAGCCTCGGCCACGTGATCTTTTGCCATCTGTTTCCAACCACGATCAGTTTCTCCAAGTTCTCATCACCTCTGCGGATTGTATGGCCGGAATAAGATACCAGTGTATAAGCATTATTTATTTCGTGAAAGATATTTTCGATTTTAAACAAAGATGTTCTTAAAACGAAACTTTGGCTGGTGAATATTTTTTGTTTGTTTAATAAGTAAACGCAAAATATTTTGATTTCACTGGAAATTGGATGTCAGTCATTTGTTTTGGAAATCCACATATTTTGACGTGACCAGGCGGCGACATATTAATATCGCCACAGAATGAAAACAAACGGAGCGTATTATTTCGTATGTCTATTTTCGGACCATTCATGTGCCCACAAATAACGGAGTAGTGGACAGAAATGCCATTACTTTTGCTCTATTTATATTGCAGCAAACGAATACGTTTATACCTGAATCTGTGACATTTCTTCTATATTTGTTTTATTCTTGGATTCTTGACAACATCGTTTGGCGCTGAATTTTTTATGCGTGCTAATTTTTGTTTAATCAAAAAGTAAAACGTAGCTATTTGTTAATTTTAATTTGTACGTTGTCAATTTGAAAACGATATGTTGACGTTGACATTAAAACACAACTGAATCTTTCACAAGACAATACGTAATCTATACTTTTAACAATCGTTACAATCAATCAAAAACTTAATAAGTGTCTTATTCAAATAGATAATTAAAATTCCATTCATTTTTTGTATGTAATTAATAAACAAAAAAAAAACGTTCATAGTTCGTATTTTAAAAGCGCCAAGGCAAAAAATTTTAGGCATGTGTTTGAGATCCGCTTCGGAGCCGAAATTGGCGCCATATGACGGAACTAGCTAAGAATTTCGTTTCGCAATACGACTTTGAATATGACGTCAATATTTTTAGCAATCTATAGTATACTAGCAGACCGGCCAAGCGTTGCTGTGGCTAAGGTTTTTGTTATATTACATAGTAGTATCCTATTCAAGGGAAACGGTAGGAGAACACCAGTCATGACCAACATGCTTTTTTGGTGGTAATGCCATTAAATTGTAGCTTATTTGAAACGTTGGTACTTTCAACACAGCGCCATCTGTTAGAATTGTGACTATCAAATAATTTGCAATAAAATAATATTGCTGGTATAAATTGAGATGTAACCTATCCTATCTTTTAAGTTAGATCAAACTGCACACGGTGAGCAAATTTGATTGATATCGGTTCGATAGTTTAGGAGTCCATAGCGGACAAACAACATGACACGTAATTTATATATATTAAGATATTCGCGTTGGGACTGCCAAATTATTGGCAGTCTTTTCAAATAAGGTTTATGTTTTCTCTATAATAACAATAACACTTTGATACGTTCAGGTGTGAGTCGAGTCAACGCCCGTGTCGCGGCATCAAAATCATTATTCTGTTTCATTTACATTTTTACCGCTGATCAAATACAACAGGTAAGTTTAAACAAAAATAAATGCCCATTCAGGATGCATGCCCTGAATGTAAAAAAATCACGTCTGGTAGTTGGTCAGCGTCTGCGTGGCTCCAGTCAGGTTTTGAAATACAACATATAGATTATATATATACCGATAACTCTGTTACAATGTTGCATCAACTGCATCAGTATAAGTGGATTGATTAATTTTAAAAGAGGCATTGTTAAGTGCCGGTAACGGAAATTAATCAATAAAGCGTTTTATAAATTTGAGGAATACTTAAATGATCCTAATCCTTGGGATTGATCTGCTCCAGTTCAAACAATTTGTATGACAATACTTGGCGATTAAAAAGAGTGGCGGAAAGTTTCTTGCCAGTTCTTCTTACCTGCTCTAAGCTCTTGACTTGCCTATCTGATATCTAATCCGCTGCATTGCTAATTATTGCTAAGCAAAAATCTATATATATATATATATATAAATATTATGTTGGTTTGTGTACGCTTCAAAAACTCAAAAAGTTCTGCACTGATCGAGCTGAAATTTAAGCATGGTATAAAATCCGCATCAAGGATTGTTTTTATCTATGTATGTTTATATATGTTTTTTTATTTTGGCAAAATTAATCTTATATGAAATTTTTTCTTTGTTTTGTTTCACATTTCTCAAACACTCAATCACAATATGCCACAGCGAAGCGTGGCAGGAACAGCAAGTTACTAATAAAATCAAAAATTGGAAGTATAATATATTTATTGAATTTTCCTTTTTAATTTTTTTGTAACATTTATGTTTACCATAACTGTCATGTATTTTAGAAATTAAAGCTTGTAACATATACTGTAACTTTAATAAACAAATGCTACTATTTATTTTGGTTTCACGTTTCGCATAACATACATTTAATTACAAACCCCTAAACACGGTCTCTATGAATAGATGAAAGCTAAAAGAATTTAGAGTGCTCTGAAAACAAATAATTCAAAAATACATATTTGTTAACGACCGAATGATTGCGTCGGTCGCAATAAAAAATAACGTTTAAAATTCTCGGTTCGTGTTAAGCTGAAATGAATTAAAGCCGTTTGAATATTTTAAAATTAACGCGCTTAAGAGGAAAAATGGACTGGCTGACCATGTACGAGACAATATGAAAAATAGCGTCTGTCGAACGTCTAGCGACTCGCGAATCGTGACTCACTCAGGAATCCCATACGCATCTTGTGAACTTTGGAACGAGTATCCCAACCCATGCTGTATATGGACATATACATACATCGTTCCTGTATTGTAAACTGTTGCGCTTTTATGGCCAGTCTGAATCAAGAAACGTTTTTGACTGACAATTTGATGAGCTGTTGCGAAAGTTATTTCCTTTTGTTATGCTTATTTTTTGGAAATTCCGCTCATTTATGGACGGAGTAAGGTAGTATTTAAAACATTTTTTTTTATGTAACAAACTGACAGGAGGCCTGACGTTAAGTGATACTGCCCGCCGCCCATAGACACTCACAATGCTAGAGGGCTCACAAGTGCGCTGCCGACCTTTTAAGAATTGGTACGCTATTGAAGGATCCTAAATCGAATTGGCAGCGTTCCACATAGTAGTGGCGGCAAACACTTACTTTAAATACGCTTAACATTAAAAAAA
Source organism: Pieris napi (assembly GCF_905475465.1). Lineage (NCBI taxonomy): Eukaryota > Metazoa > Arthropoda > Insecta > Lepidoptera > Pieridae > Pieris > Pieris napi. The sequence goes on along the minus strand of NC_062235.1, from coordinate 2,995,844 downwards.
ATGTGTGCGTGTACTAGGTGTACACACGTAAGAAGTGAAACTTCTTTATGACCTTATTTTTCGGAAAATGATCTACTATATGCAACTTCACAGAAATTGGTTAAATAAAGTTAAATTAGATAAAGTTTAACAAAAGGCTTTTATTATCATAGACATGAATACCAATACAATTATTTCATTTTAACTTATTACTGTACTACTGTAGTACTAAGATTATTAGAGAATTTCATTAATTGTAATAGAATTATTAGTATTATAGTAATACACACAACATTGTTATCGTTATTATATATTTTTGTTACTAATGGCTTCGAATCTCTTCGGATCAACCGTGGTAGGGACAAGAAAAAGATGGCGCGTAACCGAAAAATGTGACAAATGTGTGTAAATTTTTTTCCAACGCCGATAAAGAAGTTTGACTTCAAAAAGCAACATGGCGCGTAACCTGCTACAAAATTTCTCCCATACGTCGATAAAGAAGTTTCACTTAAAAAAATGGCGCGTAACGGAAAAATGTGACGCGTAACGAAAAAATGTTACACTAAATTTTTTTCCAACCCCGATAAAGAAGTTTCACTTCAAAAATCTTTGGTGTTTCATAGAAATGCTGGCATGAAATTAAAAATAAATAATATCGTATTAAGGACGTTAGCAATCTTAAATGACGTTGTCTGGCACGTTATTAACGAAACTGTGAGTAAAAACAATCAGTACATAGCGTAGCCCTCGAGAGCTCTTAAACTCTATAAATTATAAGTTTATTGACTTTGTTCGGTTCCCCTTTTACATTTCCTATTTCATTGTTTGACTAATCGAAAGCTTTATTCTTTTGTTAGCGACTAGCGTTCCTATTTTAAATGTAAGCTGGAATAGGTCTTGAGATATTACGACCTTTATTGGCGTACCCAAGTATTATGTCATGAAACTGTAGTTGTATATATCTTTCTGTTAAATCTATGGAAATCCTACTCTAACTTAATTCACAACTATCATTGTTCATCTACGGGTTTAATTGTAATTATAAAAACCTTTTGCTGTATCTATACTTCTATACTAATATTATAAAGAGGAAAGGTTTGATTTTTTGTTTGTTTGAAATGAATAGGCTCCGAAGCTACTGGACCGATTTCAAAAATTCTTTCACCATTGGCAAGCACTATTCCCGAGTGACATAGGCTATGTTTCGTTTTCAAAAAATTAGGGCTGCTTACTAAAACTTGAATAATCTAACCCAAGGTATAAAAAAATAAACAAAAAACTTACTTCAATCCTGTGCGCTGCGAAAACTATTAATGATAGAACAAAACGATGTATCACAATTTTTCAGGACACATCACTATCTATGAAAAATGTTGCGACAGCATGTCTCTATCTTTTATAGTTACGTCACAATAAGCGTCCTTTTATTATTTTTATTAAAATACCACCGCTAGAAAAGGCTCTTTATTCGTACCTAGGTATTGATCCTTATCAAAATAATTACCAACGTTTCACATAAGCTACAATTTAATGGCATAACCACATAAGTTTATAAGTTTACTACTATGTAATATAACAAAAATCTTAGCCACAGCAACGCTTGGCCGAGTCTATTAGCTCTATATAATCGTTTGTTCAACACGTTTTAAATAGTCTCTACTTTCAGCCGGGATTTGTTGGACCGGAATGGAGCGTGGCGGTAGGTGTACTTCTGTGGCGGCACTCCGCGTGGGACGGGCGGAATGCTGCGCGGGCGGGGCCAGAGCGCCGGCCGCGTGGAGTCCACGAGACCTAGACAGCGGCGAGATATTCTTCTACAAGGCACTGTCTGGTGGTGTACCGTGTACTGCTTGTGCTGGTAAGAAAATACTTTTTTTTATTGATAAAAAGCCAACGCTCGGCACACTGATACATTGGTAAAACAACCACAAAATACAATTTTTTATGTGACAAGCCCTTAAAGGCAAACATGACATGTAGAGATCATACAAATATCAATCAAAACAATTATTAAACATAACAAAAGAAATACAATTACTAATCAAAAAAATTAAAATTACTAAACTAAACAAAAATCGATATTAAAGTGTGAAGGGAGCAACTATGGATATCCTAGCTCGTTTATCAGAATGCTTAATCTGGACATCGGTGAGCTTTAACCAAAACGCATTCTACCTAAAAGAGGGACAAATGGAATAATGGGATGCCTGGGGTACACGAAACTTAAATTTAGATAGAAGTTTCGGGCAATCAAGCTGATTATTAAATATCTTAACTGCAAACGATATATCAATTAATTTTCTGCGATTCTCCACTGACAACGTCTTAAAGTGGGCCCTGGTTTCGTACGTTGGCAACTTTAACATTAAAATCCTAGTTTTACGTGTTTTATTGACGATAAAATATAGATGACAATATTTATTTATTTATAGCATCAGAATAGAAAATATATACAATATAGATGTTTTTCTTTATCTACGAAAACTGATAATGTGTGCCTACAGGCAAAGGTCCCCCATTGTCCTCCATTTTTCCATATTGTATACCAATAGATGTCAATAGAACTTCTATAATTCTCAAATAATTTAATACTTAGTGTATTTAATACAAAATGTATATCATTCCAAGATTTCCTGAAAAGCGTAAATTATTATTATTTTAATTAGAATTAATTTATTATATCAATATAAAAACCTCTATCAAGACTAATAATAATAATCAAGAATAATAATTATGTCTGTTCTGAAGCCTTAATTGTAAAAACAAGATGAGTGAACACACTGAAAACAGGGAACTTTACATTTAATGTACACATTATAATTTCAAAGTTGATTAATTTGTTTAATTTAAATGTAAATTACATAAGCAGTGTTGGCCTAGTGGCTTCAGCGTGTGACTCTCATCTCCGCGGTCGCAGGTTCGATCCCCTGCTGTGCACTTAACATTCGCGCTCGAACGGTGAAGGAAAACATCGTGAGGAAACCGACATGTCCAAACCAAAAACATCCCAAAAAGTCGACGGCGTGTGTCAGGCACTGGAGGCTGATCACCTACTTGCCTATTAGATTTAAAAATTATCATGAAATAGATTCAGAAATCTGAGTCCTAGACCTAAAGAGGTTGTAGCGCCACTGACTTATTTTATTTATTTTTTTATAAATTACATAACCTGTATTTTCATTAAATTAGAACAAAAAGTTCAATGAACGTTTAATTAAACATTTGCATACGTTATCATTATATTATAATTTCACTTTATTAATACAACCAGTATTGTATAATTTATATGTACCCGGAGTACATCTAAATTATACAATACGTGCTGGCCATCTCCCCCAAACCCGTGGGCCTACATCATAAAATAATGAGTGACGCTACAAACTTTGTTTTTATCATTCACTATTTTTGGATGATTCACGCCGTGCGCCAGTGGATTTTTCTATGAGAGCAATTACGTGCGTTGAAGAAATCCGATCTTATAATTTTTCTTGGTTAGAAATATTCCTATTAAAAAACGAAAAAATGTTAATCCTGAAACATGAAAATCAAATAACTTTATCTTTAACTAATGAATACGAAAAGTTAAGAGATAATTTGCATTTAAATTTATATTCCCAGCGCTTTGATTAAACTTCGTGAGAATTTATAAAAATCCTAATGGAATTGTATTAATTGATTATTTAAAAGTTATTGGATTTCCTTAACGATTCAATATGGCCTACTTCGGTTCTGTTCACAGAATTCCTTTCTCGTATCTTAGATTTGCTTTTATCATATACTAAAGAATCGTTAAATATTCTTATTCAACATCTAATGTATACGATCCGTTCTTCGTACCTCATATATTGTTCCACGCCTTGTTAATTTACCTTCAATCCTTAAAATAACACCCGAAAATTGTAATGGTGGATACCCTTAAAAGGTATTTTTTAACCTGTGATTATTTGCGTCCATAAATTTAAAACAATAATTTTACTTATAAAGTATAAAAACTTTTTTTTGTTACTGTTGTAATGTTTTTTTTTTCCCTTTATGGCTCTGGCAACTGTTGTAATGTTTTCTATTCGTTTTTTTTTACTCTTTAGTTTATAGGTACAATTTTGTACTATGGTGTAGCCAGGCACCAAGCTTAAACCCCTTTAATGGTTTTTGTTTTCTGTACTTTTAGTTTATTTATAATAAAAAAAAAGGGTGCGTGTACTTATGTACGTGCGTTATACTTCATTTGGCATTATTAAAAATAGTTTTTGATTGTATGCAAATAATTAATTACAATTAAATAATCAAAGGCTGGAAAAGGAGTCATTATGGTCAATAAAGTTCAGTTTACATTTAAAAAATTAAATAAATAAATATTTTTTTATTATTATCTTACATTAAGTGTAACATAAATTCTATTATTATTCGAATGTTGTTTTTAAATTATGTCCAATGCCGTAGCATCTTCCGTGGGCAACTTCATTTTGTTAATTTTGTGTCACGGTGCGCGCGCATCGTAAAATTTCACTCTCATCAATTTTTCATAACGCGCCTAAAGAAGTATAACTTCAAAAAAATATTTCCCTATTTAACGCGTCAAATCTCATCGCAATACTTTAAGTATGTATATCTAAAACTATGGAAAAAATGTATTAAACTAAAATTACAGAGCCTATTAAATCCCGTAGGACCGGATCTCACACGTGTCCTGAAACTGTATTTAACTATACAAATCGCTTTTTCAACAATAGCTTATTAAGAACCGGTGATGGGGAAAGCTCTATTCAAGTAATGAGAGGACTTGGAGTATAATCCGTAAACTGCTCCATTTTGCGGTCATTCAGCTGTTGTATAGTAACTGTTTTAATTACTATTATAGTACGGGGAAATAGGGATTCGCATAGATTAAACGGATAGTGTTTATTTTGATGTATAAAGGTATAGGATATGTGTGTGTAACTAATTATATAATTGCATTGTAATGAATCAAACCGTTGTTATCAAATTAAGAAACTACGACTATATAATATTGACTTAAATTTACGTAAATAAAACTTAAAATATTTTAGAAATATATTTGGCCTATGTGCATTGTAATAGTACTATTATAGTACGGGGTAATAGCGATTCGCATGTATTATTTGAGAGGTGATAGTGTTTTGTTTTTTTACAGATGTATAAAGGTTCAAACTATATTTGTGTAACTAAATATAAAATTACATTGTAATTAATCAAAACATTTACAACTTTTTAGAATTTTCACACTTTATAATTTCAATTTAAAAAAGCTATCTGTCTATAGACTATACAATTATATTGAATTCATTTTATTTAAAAAAAACTTTAACATATATCTTGGCATCGCATTACATATCTTTTTTTAAATACATATCAAAATAAAATGGCCTATGGCCATTCTGATGGTGAATTAATTTATTGTAGTTTTTGACAGCCATTATGATAATTTTATCTGAATCTAAAGTTCAATGAGATATAAATATAGATAATGTATATTTTTTTTAATGCAACAGGAGGCAAACGGGCAGGAGGCTCATCTGTTGGTCAGTGATACCATGGACACACACATTGCCAGAAGACTCGCAAGTGCATTGCCAGCCTTTAAACAAATAATAATCTGTAAAGCAAGTCCAATTAAGCGCACACAGCAAAGGAGAAGGCCAGCTCTGATTAATTCTATAATTTTTTTTTCTTTCTACAGAATCCTGCGCCGGTGTGTCATGTGGTGCGGGGAGGCGGTGCGTGGTAAGAGGTAGCAGAGCTAGATGCGTATGCGCAGCGACGTGCCGCCGTGCAGGTCCCGTTTGTGGAAGCGATGGAAAGACTTATCGATCTCTTTGTCGGCTCAGACGAAGAGCCTGTAGACGTCCAGCCAAACATTTGACGTTGGATTACCCTGGACCCTGTCGAGGTAAGAACTTTTGCTCCATAGAAAATGCAGATATCAACAGATGTTGGGTCACTTCTTTCTTCTGTCATTATCTCCTTACTTATATTTACTTTCAAAAGACGAAGTCTTTCAGTATTTACTGTTTTTCATGCCATAACTGCCTTTCCCGACGTAGCTCCTTGTAATGTTTGTTGTAGTTCCTTTGCGATCCTATTGTCTTTTTTTTACCGGAAAAATGCGAGTATAGATGAAGAACATATATATAAAGACAACTGTTTCATGGAACATATGGTTTCCCAACCGTTTAGCAAATCAAACAAAACAAAAAACAAAAATTTCTTTATTAAGTAAATACATAGTCTTAAATCTATATTTTAGTACATCCCTTTTAAGTTCAAGAACCTGTGTTAGGGATGAACGCTCTTTCCTATATGTTAATACTTAATCTACTTAACAAAGCAAAACAGTAAAGGTACTTAAATATTTAATTAACTATATTACATACTTGAAAAACCAAACTACTGGCGATTGCTGATATTAAATCGTAATAACTAAACAAGTGAGGTAGATTAAAATCAATCACACCATCGTCTTTCTTTTGATTATGTGAGTGAGACATGAGTGTAACTGTAGTGCAGACGAGTGTAGTCCGTATGTCGTGACCAGTGGCAAAAACACAGTTTGAAGAATATTTTGAAATGATTGAAAAAATAGTTTTAGGTTTTAAAAAGAGATTAACAAACCGAGTTTCGAATCCCGGCTGTGCACCAATGGATATTTACACAATTTAATAATACGTTCGTTCATCACGGGAATTGTTCCATAATAAAATACAATGAAACTATTACTATAAGATAAATAGAATTGGATTCTATGTTACTTTATGTTATAATAAATAATAAAAAATTGCAACGGGCGAAATAATAAAGAAAGAATAAGTATGAAGAAGATAAAAAATGGTGAAGGAGCGCGGAACTCCATAGAAAAGAATGTTAAATGTTCTTCTAGCAACATTATCACAAAATTATGTTTACAGAACTTTATTCTCCAAGTCACAATTTATTTTTTTAAATAGATCTTAATTATTATGCGACTGCACTTCGCTATTGGAAAGCAGTTTTAATTTTGTAGTTAAGGCCTTCCGTGCTCAAAATGTGTATAAAAAAAACTGGTGGCGCTAAAACCTTTTTAAGTCTAGGCCTCAGATTTCTATATCTGTGTCATGATGATTTAAAAGGCAAGTAGATGATCAGCCTCCTGGGCCTGACGCACGCCGTTGAAAGAAAACATCGTGAGGAAACCGGCTTGCCTTAGACCCAAAAGGTCGGCGTGTGTCGTTGGAGGCTGATCACCTACTTGCCAATTAGATTGACAAATGATCATGAAAGAGACAGATATCTGAGACCCAGACCCAAAAAAAAGGTAGCGCCTGATTTATTTTATTTTTTATAACATTTTATTCCTATATAAAAATAGTATTTAATTATTTAGGGCTGTTTTAATACTTTACAAGGGTTATACGAACTCCATTATCAGCTATAATCAGAGCTTATGCCGAATTCCTTTTACCTGCTATCTTAATGTCCAATAAATTAAACTCAACGCAATAAACTGATAGTCGTAACCGAAGTTAGTTCATTTCTTCGTTTATAAATCATAATCGCACATAGAGACAAGTGCCGCGAGACGTATTAATTATTAGAATTATTCATAGTCTAACCGTTCACCTAGCAACAACATCTATCATTCTCAACGCGCCGTTTCTCGTGAACCCATTTGAGTTCCCGATACATACCGACGTGGTACTAAGATAGTTATTGGTTTTGATAGCTTTGGATTTCACTGATCTTTAATACCGATGTTATTGGTTAATTTACAGTCCATTTCTACCGTTAAACTAGTGTAGTAGTTGAATGAGCCTCTCAACCCTGACATGTATTCGATACACGCCTGTGCGCCGATGGATGGATGTGCTATGTGTGCAATTAAGACTCGCTAGCACGATAAACATGTTGAGGGAATCGGCAAACCTTTTATATTGACAGTGTTAGGCACAGAAGGCTGATAATTCACTTGCCTATTAGATAATGAGCGTAACAGATACAGAAATCTGATAGCGCCACTGGATTTTATTCGCTGAAAAATAATTATTTTTTAATTTTACTTTTCCTATGCTTAAGTTCTTATACGTGGGTAACACTGAAAATGTTTAGAACTGGCCAGTTAGAAACATTGCTAGTGAAAACTTTTTTGAATTTCAATTTTAGAACTCTTTGGTAACCTAATGTAGTATATATTGCATTAATTTGACATTTGTTTTTGTGAATACGCGTCAAATCTAAAACTCTTGTTACACGTAAAAAAAAATATTCGGTCAATGATTTATATTCTCTATTGATATTCTCCGTGGTTCCATCGAAGGCGACGATGTGTAGAAAGGAACGGAGATTACTTCGAAAAACACTAAAAGTATTGGCAACTTTCTACATTAAGCCGTTTTTCATTTTCTAAACATTTTCAGTGTTACCTAGGTATATGCGATTAAGCGAAATTTCATTAAGCCTAGACCGTCTTATATTCTGCGAACACGCGGCCTCATTAACAGCGTTTCCGCGAAAATACATTATTCCACCGTACACCTTGATGCAAAGTGCATAGCTGTTAATGACCGCATACCCGACAAAAAGACCGTTGATCGAGTCCTTTCATTCCGAAATATCAAGATGACAGCCGCTGTCAAAGAAACCTGAGTTTCGTTCCCGCGAGTCATCGCTACAAAACTTAGCAATCATCGCCACAATAGCGCCATTTACTTAATGCGATCTCGTTGCGGTCTCCCACATCTTGAATCTATATATTTCAATATGTTTTTTGCATTAAATTATAGGGCAGTATCCCGTGTCTATAAGAGTTTTCTATAAGATGTTTTTAATGGTAGCTATTAATCAGACATCGAGTTGAAGCTATCAATGGAGCATAGTAATTATGGTCTGTCTTCTAGGGAGGGAAGAGCGGGTTTTGTTTTATTCACTCCGAGCTCAGTACATTAATCCCTGTCCAGTGGTGACCGGACACTCCCATACTATCGTTCGTGCTTATATCTCTATTGACTATTGACAGAACCATAGTGAATTCTTCATGGATAGAACGGAATAAACCCTACTTACATAGCTTGATATTCAGTAGTGGGCTGATGAGTTTAAAAGAATGTACCTGATCCGAATTGTAAAGCGAAATATTTTTAAATAACTATTAGAAAGCAAAATTTGTAATTGTCATGTATTTTATATTGTAACATATACTGTACTTGGTGTACTTTATAACATGCGGGAAAAAAGATAGTGTTTTAGAGGTTATTCTCAACAACTATGTTTCTTTATTCAAAAGCATATGTAATCAGATTTGAAAAACAAAATGCAAAATACCATTGAAAAACGAATCACCTATTAAAACAAAATACCTAACAGCAAATAGTTAAAATTTATGTTTTCATGTCTTATGTACAAGTACATACACTAGTGCGTGTATATATTTCTGAAATACATTTCTCCGAGACGACACAATGGTTACGCTGCAAATGCACTCTCTTGCATCTTATTTTTTACTGATGGGTGTGTCTAGAGGTAAATATCTAGATAATGTAAAAAGTACTTAAACACAAGAGGAATACGATACATATTTATAACAAAGCCAGAGTCATTCATTGGAACAACGAGGAATTCATTTTGTTTTTGTGCAAATGAAGTAATTTAATAAGAACTCAGAAATACGTTTGGTTTAGTTGTAACTTCAAAAATAATAAATACCGGTAAATTTCTCGAATCACGGCTCTTAAAGCAGCTCCAAATTTTTTCTACATATTGTCATCACTAGGCAATTGTGTACCATGCAGTCTTTTTTTTTTTTTTTTTTTTTTTTTTTTTTTTTGTAATAGGAGGCAAACGGGCAGGAGGCTCACCTGATGTTAAGTGATACCGCCGCCCATGGACACTCACAATGCCAGAAGGCTCGCAAGTGCGTTGCCGGCCTTTCAGGAATTGGTACGCTCTTTTCTTGAAGGACCCTAAGTCGAATTGGTTCGGAAATACTTCTGTGGGCAGCTGGTTCCACATAGTGGTGGTGCGCGGCAAAAACTGCCTTAGAAAACGCTCTGTTGTGGAACGACGGACGTCGAGGTGATACGGATGGTATTTTGTATTTTGCCTTGACGTCCGATGATGAAACTCAGCTGCAGGTATTAGACCGAACAACTCCTCTGAACACTCTCCATGGTAAATGCGGTAGAATGTGGTGGCTCATGCTCTTGAAGCCGATAGAAATTAATTAAAACATTGATTTGTGAAATGAATGAAAGATAGTACAAATTTTTAACCAAATCTAATGTAATTCACAATATAATTCAGACAATATAATTTACGTCATGCATTTAATATTATCTGTTTTTTTTTGGTGTCCAAAGCCATGTGCCTCCTTAATATTACTTGGGGTACTACATACCATAGAAAAACATTTGGAGCTGTTTTAAGAAGGAGCTGTGATTCGACATTTTTATCTTAATACCTTTTGATTATTGGCCTCTAAGTATATTATTTTTATATAAAATTATCAGTATACATTTATTATAAAGGTTTTGTTAAATAAAGAAAATGAATAATACAGTGAACAGAATAAAGTAAAGACACAACAGGATTTTTAATTTGAAGTATTATGAGATGTATACGTATGTTTTGTGACGGATTTGTATATATTTATGGCATCTTGCGATAAATGATATATAAGTTCATAGTAGAGTTAACCGAGGTTAAACACATCTAAGGTACGCAAAAAGTTTCTTCCTGCGTATAAAGAATAAAAATTAATTTCTTTATCAAGTGGAATACTGATACAATCAATAAATTCACGTTTTTGTTATTCAAACAACGAATCGGTAATATCACACGGTAAACATCTGTAGACAGGCAATATTAGGGTCTTCGAACACGTGTACCAGTAGGAAAAACTACACAACTAATAATCGAGAAAAATAATATCCCTTGATATTGATGTAATTGAAATCTTTCTGATATGGCAGATATATATTTATTTATGACATAACCGCGAATTTATAATATAAAATACATAAGTCGAGAGAACCACAATAATATTTTAATCTAGAATTCGACTTAGGGTCCTTCAAGAAAAAAGCGTACAAATTCTTAAAAAGCCGGCAACACACTCGCGAGACCTCTGATATTAAGAAAGTCCATGGGTGGCGGGTATCACTTTACAATAGGTGAGCCTCCTGCCCGTTTGCCCTTGATTTATAATAAAATCTGACAGTAGACGAAACATAACACCACGGCCGTAAATACTGTCCGCGGATCAAATCTACGATATTAGGGATTACAGTCCTGCGCTGAAGCCACTAGGCAAACACTGCTCTCAACAGAAAATATAACACCAGTTAAATATTTATTATATGTATCATGTATGCGCGTTAAAATTGAGTATGTTTTGTTGAACTAACATATTTTTAATAAATAAAAAAACGAAGGTTCATGAATATTCTACGAGGAGGTACTATATAATATATATTGTATGTAACTTTATAGTTTTATGTTATTGAATTCACATGAACCCTGTCTGCGGTGACGCTTATGCCTTGCAACAATGTTGCCACACGTATCTGTTACTGGTTTGCACACGTTTTTCTGTGCGAGATGCAGGTGTTAATAATTTTAAACGACAGTATAAATTTCAATTTTCCTAAAACTGTCACTTTGCATTGACAAGTTGGATAGCGGAACAGACATAGTTACAACAAAAACTAAGTAATAGTCGAGAAGCTTGTTTGAAATTTCAATTCAGAATTTCAGGCTTTCAAATCAAAGAATACGGCTTAAGATATTTTTAAAAACATTACAACATTGACTAACATGAGAAAATGTACTAACGCAATAATATATTACGCTTATTAATTAAACGTATATTACAATAGTTATAAAAGTACAACAATAAGAAACAGAACTTGTTAGCTAAAAATATAGGAATTACAAATACTATGCAAATAAACTTTTTAAGCTCATTCATATAATCGTTACTTGAGTTATCATCTTTCCATTTACAATATTCTTAAACTACATAGTAATAATAATACTAATAAAAAATTGATAAATTGAGAATTAAAACAAATTTAAAAAGTTTGGTCCCTGTGGCAGTGTACCTTTAACGCTAGCAGCATTTCCTCGCTGTATTGCGATACTTATTCGTGGATCAAGGAAAGCACTAGCTCTGGGGTCTACGGTACTATCTACCAGGTGAAAACTTAAATCTTTATTTAGCGCCTTTGCACTTGAACCGTGCACACAAGAGTCTCTACTCCAAAGGGAACAAAATCAAAGTTGGAGGACTCTTATATTTGATCCGTTTATTATTTTCCGCCTGCTCTGCGGCTGCTCCAGCTTTTGTGCTTATCCGGGGCTAACACAAGTACCATCCCATACCAAAGTCCGGCACATCCTCCAAGGGATCAAAGACATCCCATCCGGCCGCTTGCTATCGTCTCTAGCGAATTGCTAATCTTGCAATAAGTTTGTACTAGAAGAGTCGCTAAGGAGTTCTACAATTTCCTTAACGTAGCTTTCCTAGTTCAGAATTTTAGGAATAGTTTACTTAGAATACATGTGACGCTATCGACATCTTTATACGTTCGCAGAGTGAATTCACAGTAGCGATATTGCATATTAAGGGTCTGTTTTACAATGTATGGATAAAGTACCAAATAGCTATGCAACACATAAATTATTTGGAAGATAAATTGTGCTATTTGACATTCATCGGACTCATAACTTATGATGGACTTTATGTGACGAATAGCCATCTCACAGTCATGAAACGCAACAATAGTGTTTATCCTTCCAATAAGTAATAAATAGCTAATTTGGAACTTATGTAGAACTTATCCGTACATTGTGAAACATTTGTTTTTTACATTATCGTATAGGTTTAGTACTGTAAGGATAGTGTTTGTAAGTTTTGTGAATAGATAAATAATTGTTTCTGTAAACACGCGTTTCTTTTCTCACGTAAAATTGTTATGTTAAGTTATTGTTAAGTCTGATAAAATATTTCTGAACATGAAAAATGCAAAAGAACAGTAGCAATTACTGCCGGAAACCTTATCGAAAACATATGATTTTAGCTTTAGTACCTGTAGTGGTTATTCTGTAGTTCGGATGACATCCGGGAGGCAATTATGGAAACCGGCCCGCAACCAGTAGTCTCCCGTCACTTATGTGAATGACTTGCGCAAAAAGGTTTTGCTTTCGCTGTTTGATTCTTTATTTGAAACTCCCTGTGCACTGCAGTTTCACACTCCATACTTATCATAAATGGACAAGACAAAAGTAATTTTGTAACACACTAACGAAACATATACAGACACAGAAAACACATGACATACAAAAACACAAAACATGCAACAATGACAAGTATGCACAACATTTAAAGGGAAACATTACAACGATACAAGAGAAAAGAAATAATACAATAAGAATAAACGATAAAAAATATTCTTGACCAGGCAAATATAATTTTCAGTTTCTTACATATAAGTATAGATTTTGAGCTTCTTTAACTCGTAGAATACAGACTCTGTCACCGAAGAGTTTTAAAGTCTACAGATAAAGTTCTTATTTTAGAAATCCTTTAAAATTTATGTAAGTTTTTGTTACCGTATTGAACACATAACATAAGGCAAGGTGTATACTCCATTGATCCTAATTATACTCGGAACTAGAAAAGATCCAATTGGAAAGTTCAGGAGGAGGTCTTTACTCAAAAGGGGTCCATACTGGCGAACACGATGTAATGAAAATAACAATAACTAAAGTATAATAACAAAACTAACAGTAATTTGATTTGTAATTTTATAGTATAGAATTAAAGTGGTTATTATTACTATAATTGATTGAACACATAACATAAGGCACGGTATATATTTGCAATGATGAAATTATCCGGATGCTGCGACTATGGCGGAAACACTTCTTCGAAAAGATTAGTTCAATATAAGTTTCCCTAAAAATTGAATTACGATTTACGAAACCTTACATTTATTGATGTATAAATTTTTACCAATAGTAAAGATATTAAGAAATAAATTTAAAATGAAATCAGTGGTGCTACCTCTTTAGGTCTGGGCCTCAGATTTATGAATCTATTTCATGATCATTTTTGAATCATATTGTCGTAGTAGGTGATCAGCCTCCTGTGCCTGACACGCTGTCGACTGTTTGGTTCTAAGATACGTTGGTTTCCTCACGATGTTTTCCTTCACCGTTCAAGCGAATGTTAAATGCGCACATAGACAGAAAGTCCATGGTAAAGCTGGGGATCGAACCTACGACCTCAAGGATGAGAGTCGCACGCTGAAGCCACTAGGCCAATACTGCTCTAAATTTAAAGTTATTAAATTTAATTTGTTCACACAAGAAAAACTGTTTTTATGGACGTAAAATAACTTGCCTTCACAATCGTACAAAACTATCAAAGAATATTATTGGGAACAAACGATTTAGTATTTGTAATTTATATTTACAGTTTGCGTGGGAGACGTGGCGTTTTGACAAATATTCGTACGGTAAACCATTTCGAAACGAATGCTTAGAACAAATGTGTAATTGTGTAAGTCTAGGAAACGCAACTTCGCAATTCGTGTAAGCTAATGACTCGGTTACGAATGTTCAGTGGTTTAAATGTGGCCTTTATTGGTTGAAATTTATGTTCGCGTATCATGTTTCGATTCGTTATTGCTATAGTTAATAGTTATGTCTGCTAACTAAACGTGCTCATAATTTTACTTAAATTTAGGAATTACAATTTTTATACCAATATAAGACTACCAGATCGATGGACAGCTTCAAAAATAAGAAAAAAATATTGGTTGTTTGTAAAGTAGGTTTACGATCGAGATGTTTACGTGATAACGTCTTATTGGTGATATAAGTTTTTGGGAAGTAAGGAATTAAGGAAGATAAAAAAATTTTCAAATTTTAAATTACATCTATCGTTTTATTCACACTTTTGATGATAAATTTCGGGTGTAAAATGACAAGTTTACTTATTCGACTATGATATACATTTTTCTTCATACATTCACGGAATGACTGGCAGCGCTCGAGATGAGACGGGAGATCGGTCCGTCTCTCTCTCGTTATACCTGCGATCGCGCTCGTGAGGTTTTGGTGTGACACAAGTTTCTGAACATATCACCCGACTAAAACGATTTTAAAGACGTTATCACGTCAAAAAACAAACGTCAGTGACGTGCTACAAAAAATAAGAAAGCTTAAATGGAACTGGATTGGACATATAATGAGTACTAACAAAGAAAAATGGACTAAGGATGTAATAGAGTGGTATCCGAGAAACGGGAAAAGATAACGAGGAGGTCAAGTTAAAAGATTGTAGGACGATCTGACAAAAGGATAGAGAAGGTCTGCCAAGGATAGAGAGATGTGGAAACGATTGGGGTAGGCCTATGTCGACAGACAACCTGACCAATGTGGTTGCTAATAAATTATTATTTCGCTATGTAAATTAGGTTTAAGAATGCTACTGTTAAATAAGAATAACATGTAAGTTAAAATGGTCAGTGAATAAAGGGCTTTTATTATTATTATTATTATTTTTATACCAAAATTTCAGTCCAATGTTTATAATAATGTAATAGTAGGCAAACGGGCAGGAGGCTCACCTGATGTTAAGCGATACCGTCGCCCATGGACACCTTGCCGGCTTGCAAGTGCGTTGCCGGCCTTTAATTCAACATCTGAATTTTCCGTATACCACACAAAATTTTAGGTTCACAAACATTTTATTATTATATGATTATATATTAATGGTTGCCTGGAATTGACCAATTATAAGGCCGTCTTCCTAGTCGGAAAAAAACACACTTATTTTTATTTACACTCAAAACTTCACAACATAAATGTATCTACAATTTATTAAATCATATCGCAAACGCGATTTCACAAAACAAAGCTTTCCGCACCTATTCCACGTTTCAGTCTGACAATATATAATTGTCACAACGTCGGTTTCGGAGCAGGGACATAACCGGTGTTCTGGTTTCAGAATAATTTATAATATTTCAGTCCGAGATAACGTCACCTTAATGGTTCTTCTTAGGCATGCGTGGATAAGAATCTTGGTTCAAACTTCAAAGATTACGTATGAATAATGATAAGTTTTAAAATTGTCTTCAAATTGTTTGTTTCGCATGTATCGTCGGTCGCGATTTGCTTGGCAACTGTGGATTTTTATTTAACAAAATAAGCTACCAAAACATACTACAACACCACAACTAATCAGTAATAGATCCATACTTTGGAGTCATGTGTGCACTTTTCGAGAGGCTAGTTTTCGCTGAGGGTACGAATGTCGAACGATGTCGCCTTAATAATAATAATAATTTACTAATTGCAAGAATATGGTACAAAATGTTAAGGTGATATCGTAGATCGTTCGCATATTCTGCCACACAATGGTGCGCTAATTTGTCTTAAGGAATTTTACATTATTAGTCAAAGTCAATTCTTATATTATACATTACATCATTAAATTTATATCAAGTATCTCAAGCAAATAATCATTTATTTAATAGTATATTTTATCTAAAAGTAATACACTAAGTCGCTTTTTAAAGACTCAAGACGGAAGGTCTTTTAATTCTTTTGGTAATTTATTGTAAACTTTAATTGTCATACAAAAGGTGTTTTTCCGAAACAGTTCCAGATTGATTTTTGGCACAGCCAATTTCTCCCCATGTCTACTACTACATCCGACTTAAAAACATGTATGTTTATGTGCATGAATAAGGATATTTCTAAAATATAAATACACTAACGTAACCATCAGGCACTCTAAGACCTAGGCACTGGACCACTGACAAAATGTTTGCTATTCCACGTAACAACGTTATGAGATACGTAAGTGCAAATTCTCGGCGCACTTTAAGCACCTATTATAATAAAGTTGGATACCTGAGCGGGTAAAATGTTCTTTTATGAAAAAAGGATTTATAGGTAATTGTGCTGGCACACGTTTTATAATTAAGTAAAACTAAAGTATTATTAATTAAGTAAAACTCATTTAAATGGACGGTCTCAGCGGGACGTGTCTTAAGCGGGGCAGTCTTATACCTAATAATAATAATTTATTTATTGCAATAATATGGTAGAAAAATGTGTAAAGTGGTACAATCATAAGTTCGCATATTCTGCCACACACAATGGCGCGCTAACTTGTCTTTAAAGATATTTTACATTTTATATTATTAGTCATATGAATTGGTCAATTCTTATATCATTTGTATCGTACATATCAAATCATACGTTATTCAATTTATATCAACTATAGTGTCTCACGCAAATAATCATTTATTGAATTATATTTTTTTTCCCAAAAGTACACCATACCAACCCATACACCAAGTCGATTTTTTAAAACTCTAGTCAGAAGATCTTTATCTAATTCTTAGATTTTTAAGATCATTATTATTCTCATTAATATTGTAAAAAATAATCTAGAGTTATAAGCCAAGCATGAATGCAAAACAGTTGCATCGGTAACCGTCTATTGGCAACAGTGGGCCATTCGAGATAATAATAGCATATTTCCCAAAATATTCAAATGCGCAAACAGAATTTCAGGAATATCGGAGTTTAGCTCGTAAAATTCAAAAGTGTTTGCATCTTGTGTAACAATACAGAATGTATATATGACCACATGAATCACTTTATAGATCGTGTCAGTGAACTGCAATTAGATTAAAATATTTTTATGTTCTGCACCCGAATGTTGGGCGTAATATTCAAAACGACTTTGTTTACGAGTTTCTTTATAAATAACATTCAATGATCATGTTACGTTTAAAGACTATGAGCTGATTACATTATTGGAACTAGATTCAAGCGTTGTTATATATCACGGAGCACAATATTTTATATTATTAAATGCTGCTTTGGCAAGAGCAGCAGGGTCTAGTGGCTATAGGTTTGGCTCTCATCCCTGAGGTCGTAGGTTCTATCCACGGCTGTGCATCAATGGACTTTCTGTCTATGTGCGCATTTAACATTCGCTCGAACACACATTGTGAGGAAACCGGCTTGCCTTAGACACAGGAAGCTGATCATCTTCTCACAAATTCTCACGAAACATATACAGAAATCTGAGGCTATTTGTTTTATTTTTAAAACGCTTTTACAGCACCTATGCAATGCATGGTATAGTGGTCATTAGTTTAATGCATTCTTAAGTTATAACTTTTCCAAGCCTCTCTATAATAAATAATGTCACCAAGATCGTGACCTTGAAAATGGAAGTGGGCGGGCAATATAGCGCGCGTGGACCTGAAGTCTCCTTGAATGGTGACCATGGCAGAACAAAAGACCGTCTGGCCCACCGACGACATCACAAAGCAGGCTACAAATGGATGCAAACGGCGACATGCCGGTAGAGTTAGAGGAGAAGAGATACTTCCAAAGATGGAGCCAAAAGAATGGCTGGTGATGATAAAAAAATTACCGCAATTTTCTTATTCAGTGGCAACGGCAATACGCGAAAACAATATAACGTGAATTATTTTATCAGTCGATATTCTATCAAGTACTAAATTCCTATTTCACTCAAGTGTTATATTGCAACCGATTAACACAGTATGCTCAAGAGTCTTGATCGCTGTCTAGACCACACTAACTATCGTCTATAGACCGCAATGCGATACAATCAACTGGAAAGGTGTCAGATATTTACAGAACTCGCCCGATTGTCCGATTTCTACTCCGTTATTATGTTACATTACGCGTCGTATTTCCGAGCTGATTTAATATGATAAATATCAGGAATAAAATATTTGTTTGCGTAACCTTAGGGAAAGCAGTGTTGGCCTAGTGGCTTCAGCGTGCGACTCTCATCCCCGAGGTCGTAGGTTCGATCCCCGGCTGTGTACCAATGGACTTTCTTTCTATGTGCGCATTTAGCATTCGCTCGAACGGTGAAGGAAAACATCTTGAGGAAACCGACATGTCTTAGACCCAAATAGTCAACGGCGTGTGTCAGGCACTGGAGGCTGATCACCTACTTGCCCATTAGATTGAAAAATGATCATCAAACAGATTCAGAAATCTTAGGCCCAGACCTAAAGAGGTTGTAGCGAAACTGATTTATTTTTTAACCTTAGGGATAGTTCACTTCCGGCGATCTATTTGGTCTGCAATTATAAATGTATTTTTAGTAGTAAGCGTGACCAATACTGAATACACCTTATCTGAAATGTACACAATTTGCCAGCATTTTTATTGGGTATTCAACAAGTCTTATTAAATGGGTGTACTTGGGCGATGACTGTTCTATGAAATTTGGTATGATCTGTATCATGGTACCAGTTTAAAAATGACTTTACAGTTGGAAGCTGTGAAGGAGTACGCTGTGGCGGCGACAAACGTTGCGTGTTGGACGCCGAGTTGGGCCCGCATTGCGTGCGGTGCGGCGCGTGCAGTGTCGCTGGCACGCCAGTTTGTGCGGTCGACGGACGTACATATGCTGGGGCCTGCGCTTTGAGAAAGGCTGCCTGCGAGCGTGGAAAGGCACTACCTCTTGCTTATAAAGGCGCTTGTATAGGTGATTATTAAACATTTTAGGTAAATTTTGTATTTTGTTTCCGGTGGCCTTTTGCACATTTTATATTAGTCAAGAGAACAGAGGAACATAATTTCTTTAAACTTATTTAAATAGTTTCTTCTACAATACATTTTTATGATTTGCAATATCAAACATTTTAAAATTGTTAATTATCTTAAATAAATATTGTATTAGTAGTTCAACGGTGAACTACATTTGTATAATTTGTTCGAGATCTCCTTAAATTTTGTCATTAAATTTAAAAAAATTGTACCCCACAGCTCACCCGATCACCTCTTAACTTGGACAGTAATTAATTGTAAAGCTTAAAGTTTCCTCGACAAACATATACAACACAAAACAAATTATTCACGGAGTAATTTCTGACATTATTAAAAATATATATAGACGATTATATGTGTTTTTTATCTTTCAGCAAACGCTACATGTGCGTCCATATATTGTGGGGCGGGACAACGATGCGTACGTGGAGGCGCGAGTGGGGCTCGTTGTGTTTCTTGCGGCGCGTGCGGCGGCGGTGCGAGACGAACACTGTGCGGTACTGACGCAAGGACTTATGGTTCGTGGTGTCGCTTACAACGTGCCGCCTGTCATGCTGGGACCGTTGTTGACCCACTGCATCCCGGGCCTTGTAAAGGTATTTACTAGACATATAAAGTATAGGTGTGCGGATTCTGACAACTCCATTCTTGGTGGTAATTTAATTGTAAATAATAATTATTTTAAAAAAATATGTATGCAAGGACTCGTATTGGTGAAGGAGAGTTGGACAGTAATTTAATAGTTAGCGTAAAAACTCTTTCTGCGCACTTAGCAATTACATTTCAGTGAAATATATTTAGAATTATTACTACCGTCTATACTACTAATTAAAATTCCGTCGTTCCACAACTGAACGTTTCTTAAGGGAATTTCTGAGTGTCCACTGCGGCGGTATCACTTAACATCACGTGAGCCTCCTGCCCGTTTGCAAACACTGGTCTAGAGTGTATTTTATTTAGTTTAATAGTTTACTTTTCCGTCCAATAATAATATATTTTTCTTAAATATTCTTACATTTCCCTGTTATGTTTCAGGTAGCAAAAATATCACGGACAATGTTGTGACTCATGGGAAACGCAAAAAAGATGATACAAGAGTTCTGTAATAAGTGCTTGTGTTGTTGTCCGGTTGAAATCAAGGCTTTGAAGGTTTTTCAAGTTCAACACTCAACATATTGGTCAGTTCTGTAGTTTTTAATTTGAAACTTTATTGGTACTTACTTACTAGCACTGTCGTCTCTCTAAACGAATTTTTAAAATTCTAGCCATAAACAATCGTCTTGATAATCTGTAGTCGTTGTAATTGAATTGTATCCGCATATTTGTTTAGTAAATTTTATGGCACCATCTAGCGGCGACGCACACTGACTTTGACAATTGTCGACTTACATAACTTTATATTCCTATTTTAATCTTCCGTAAATATCGGCCAGGTACAGCGTCGTAAATCGTAATTTAGATTTAGTGAAAATTTAAAACACTGTAGATAACTTAACATTTAAAAATTTTGAGCACCAAATCGTACTTAATATTTAGTCAAAATATTACTTTAGGCGTGTAGTTAGCACAATATGGTACTTCTATGATAGGTATTTCGTATTCTAGAAAATTATATTTCTGTCCTGGTGACGTCACGGGAACCAACCTTAAAGGATGATCTTCATCGAACTGACATTTTAATATACCTAACATTTAGTTAGAGTTAATTTTACTTAACGCTTATGCAATATTTATTATTAAGTTATGAATTATAATGATCTAGTGCAATAATGTTATTGAAATTTGTGTGAAATTTACGTTGTGTTTTGTATTATAAAAGTAACGCGATCATTGGAAATTCTAAAATATTATTATAGAATACTTTCAGTATTATGTGTACGTAAGATTTAGAATGATAATTTCGAAAATGTTAATTGTAGTATAGCGTTACGATTATTTATTTCCAAATGTTTCAGGGACAATGTATGAATGTTTTGGGAATTGATTTTATTAAGACTCTCGGGTCCCGCTTAGCTTTAAGTAGTGGAGTTAAATTTAAGTACTCCCCAATACTGTATTTTGAATCTACTTGAAACGTTTCTTCTAAATGTAATGTATCCAAAGATATTATAAATTCACTCAAAAATATTTGGTCTCATAATAGTTGCATTGTATGAATTCATATATATTTTCATAATTACGTAAGTATTTTTTACAAGTTTACCGGATTAAAACGCGTTTATTCATCAGAAATTAACGTCATTTTAAATGTAAACCTGTCATGTATCTTGCGTGATGCATAATCCATTTTAATCCGGTAGAAGTGTTTTTAACTGTCTTTTTAATATATGAACTTAGAATTTACTTTCCTAGTAGGCGTTAATGTTATTGTAAATTATTTATCAAAATTTACGTAGTTTAGCTGTCGACTTTAGTCTAACTAAATCAAACACAGTAGAAACCGGATAGTACTTGCGTATCTAGACTTTCATACCCTATAATATTGTGTTCTCATTTGTCCAGCTTTATATACCGAATCGATATCCTGTCGGATCTTTAGGATGTTTTCATGAAATGATAATGATCCTACGGGAGCTTTGCTCTAACTTCTGAGGGTCAATAATGTAACTATTTTGCCGCGCGTTTATCTATTTATATCGTTAAATACTGATTATTGTCTCAGACCCCTCCAACGACAAACCAATTCCTAAAATTTTTCATTAACATTAAGGGGAATTACCATCCGGTTTCGACTGACTTTTCTAATTGTTTATAGTGCGACATATAGTGTATAAGTGCGTGTTAGGTCTTTATTTAAAAATGGGTCTCCACTACATTAATCGTTTGGAGTAGTTATAATGCTCAATTGGTGTTAATTCTGTACGGTTACGTAAACTAAACCGATTCCTTAATAATAATTAATGTTCTACAAAGCAGCTTTAAAAATGTGATAATTCGTACACAATGAATTTCATACTCTTAAGGGAGTTCATAGTAGAGCCTAGTAAGACCGTATGTCAAATCCAACGTGTCCTTTGTTTTTTAAGATTGTCTTTTAAAATCAAAGTGTCAACTGTCTAATGTCAACCGTCTATTGACTATTGACACTTATACACGTGACATTTCAGAATTAGCACCATTATCGCATATGAAAATGCTAGTTTTATACACATTTGGATGTAATGCGTACTCAAATTGTTATATTGTTTCAGTTTTGTTGACATCTAAAATTGTTAACGCACTAAAATGATAATATATTTTCCTTGTTTCTTTATAAATATTTTACACGGAGTTCTGGTTTTATTTCATCCCCTTTAAAAAAATATGTGTGTGCCTGTCTATTGCTAAATTAAGCGCATTTACGTCATCATCTTCATTGGCAAATTCAGGGTATCATGAATGACATGATCCTGATCCTGGAGCCTGGACAGGGTCTTGCTTTGTCACAAAACTTTATATTTATATTCAGTGGCGTAGCTGGGTGACCAAGGGCCCTGGGGCAAATTAAAAAATGGGGGCCCACTGCTTTGTAAACTTATTAGGTTTAATCAAATAAAATATGAAATATACAAATACCTACTCTAAAAATGCTAAGCTACTTAAGCGCTTTTCTGTGTGCAGGGCAATAAAATGAAATACAGAAGATTCAAGGGTTTATTATATAAAGGTCGGGCCTACCAACTGACTAAATAACAATTGTATTTAAAAAAAAAACCTAGCTTAAGTTTTCGCAAAAGTATCAATGACTTCGCTTAAATCCAGGCTTGATGCGGTTTAGATTTTCAATTGCTATCTAATTCGCGTTATAACTTATACAATGAGCTGTAGCCGAAATCTTTAGATTTGACACGATTTATTGACTTTAACGGACATCAATATGAGTGGTAAAATCAAATAAAATTGAACCACTATATTGACCATTGTAAACTTATAACTATTACTGGCAATAAAAATTGAATGACGTACAACCTGTAGGTCTCTACAATTTATGTGTCTGTCAACAACTTGTCCCGTAGGCTTGTTCCCTCCTATAAGAAATTCAGTATCGTGATTAATTATTGATCAGCCTTCTGTGCCTGACACTCGGCATTGAAGGTCGAACAACACTGCTCTACATACCGGTAATTGTTTTACCGATATAATTTGGAATAAACAAGTCGAATATATAGACACAATAATTCGTAAATGCTTAGAAAAAGGTATAGACTGGTGTCCCGTTGCAGAAAACTCTACGTCACCCGACTTCGAGAATTGGAGGTTATCAGGTTGACTTGACATTGTGATTTTGTTAGAATTGGATATTTGAATTCCATTCGGAAACAATCAAAGGCCCGTATTCACGAACGTCAATCAAACTAAAATCTACTTGCAAAAGCTGTCAAACCATTTTTTCTGAATGAATTTTGACATTCGACAGCGCACAAGACGTGATTGTGACTGATTTGAAACTAAGTTACGAAATTTTTGCCACAGATAATCGGTAAATAATGTTGCCATGTATATGGAGTCGCTTTTAAAAAAGGCTTAAGTTTTTTTAACACGAATTATTGTTTTGTCGGGTTGTAAACCCAGCTATCTTACATATATAGATTAGTTAAATAGCACTTTTGAATATTTGTAATAAAAGGCAATATCACTTACAAATAATTTAATAGTTACGTCAATTAAAAAAATGTCTTAATACAGAAAATCTAATCACATTGTCAGCTTAAATGTTGACAGTATAAAGAGTGATATACATATATTTTATTAATATAAACCTAATTACATCATTTCAACTAAAGTACATTTGTCTCTTTCTATCAAATTATATTTATGGTGTGACAAAAAGAGAAGAATTGCAATTAGATTTATATTTATTTTTATGAATAATATTGTCAAGTTGTTATTGGCTTTTGTGTATTCGGAAATTATGGAAGAATCTTATACATTCACAAATATGGGAATACAAACATTATTAACTAATATTTCTCTTAAACTAACCTTTAGCAGTATATTATACCTAAATAGCGAACATTCAAAAGCATTTGCCTAGTGAGTAACTAGAGTCCGCGCCACCAAAGTCCCGCGGTGAAAAAGTTAAATTTGACAAGTCGGCCATGTTATTCTGTGTTGCCAACTTGGGGATATCCCCTCCAAATTTATGAGGAATCAGGATGTCCAGGGTTTTAGAGAGAACAATTATTTAAGAAGATTTTTATATAATATATTCAAGCGAACTGTGGGACGTTTGGTGTCGCGGACTCTACGTTGAAACATCAACACGAGCTGTCAAAACTGACATAGCATTGACCAAAACTTGATAATCGTAAAGAAACTTGAAATCGTGCTAAAAGACCTTGGGATTGAGACAAAATTAGTTTTAGACTGGCGTGACCCACTAATGCCATAGTAAGTATAGGAATGATATTGGCTCACAACTTGCCACGTGACCATATGATTTTCATACAAATTCTTTAACTGGGGCACGCCTGTCAAAAAGTGATTTTGTCTCAACTCCTTTAATTGTGTTTGGCAAAGTATTAAAAACGTCAAATATATATTTACTCAGAAATTCTAGATTTTTTGGACTAGAACCACAGTCAATAGCAATATTCGAATATTATAGTAAGTACAGAGTACCGAACATACAAATATTGAAAACTCCAAGACGGTTGACAGATGAAATAGTCGGCGGTCAATTGTAGGTTTAGGTAATTGTAGGTCGATATAGGTTAGAAAGTTTAAAACTGTAAACTGTAAAACTGTGAGAATTTCCATAAATAATTTGACACACACACGTACATGTGTTAAAACTTTGTCAAACTCATGATGATTATCAGAATTTCGGAATAGATAGGATACAGCACCGGTACTCTGTAACTTTCAATAGCGAACTCAACTTTTGATATAGACCAGGGGCCAAACGGGCAGGATGCTCACCTGATGTTAGTGATACCGCTCATGGACACTCAATGCCAGAGGGTTCGCGAGTGCGTTGCCGGCTTTTTAACAATTGATACACTTTTTCTTGAATGACCCTCCGTCGAATTGGTTCTAATACTTCAGGGCAAGGGCTTTTTTTTTATAAATCTGACGATTATTAAAATAATCCTAATCCTTGGGATTGATTTGCTCCAGTTCAAACAATTTGTATGACAAAACTTGGCGATTAAAAAGAGTGGCGGAAAGTTTCTTGCCAGTTCTTCTTACCCGCTCTACGCCCTTGACTTGCGAACTGGTAGTAAATGTAAATTTAAAATCAATTCAACATATTTTCTGTTGACGTTCTTAAGTGTACTTGTTTACCTATATGAATGAAGTTCTTAGAGTTTGAGTGGTGATCGGAAAAACTGCCTTAAATAACGCTCAGTTACGGAAAGTCAAAGAACTTAAACAGAACTTGGGGTCACGTGGTACATAGTAGTCGCTATTGAGAGTAACAGAATAGCAAAACCATAGTCAACAGCTTTAAAAACTTATGCAATTTCCTGCTGCATAGTGGTTCTCGTGAACAATTCCATTGTCAATGCGCTAAGGAATACTGGAATGGAGCGATGTTGGTGTAAATGCAACTCTACTAATTCGCCTAGAGATGTCGAATAGTCTGTATGCACCATCTCTATGCCGTCCTCACAGAGGGTGAAGGTGAGGTACTCCTCAGCCGAATCCGCGTACATATTTGATATTCTAAAACAATAATTATAATTCATAATACGCGAAAATAATTTGCAATAAAAGACAAAATTTTATCATATTGAGTTATGTTACCCAACATTAGAATCTGGCATCTCTCTAACATTATGAAAGAAGATAACGAAAAAGCGCGGCAAATTCAGAAAAAATAAGATGGTATTCCTAAAAGTTTGATATATTTTGTGGATTAAACTTACTTGATTTTATTTCATTAGTTTTTACATTGATAGTAACTATATTTCTATGAAATTAAATACTATACGTCTTTCAAGTATTACGTCACGCAATTTTTGGAGATTATTAATCCAATCGTATAATATCCAACGTTTTTCTGTACCCAAGTATAGTAAAACGTTTCGTGACCACCTAGTGACTCTTTATACCTAAAAGTTACCATTATGTGGTGTAAAGTACTGGAAAGTCGATAATAATATTAATAATAACGCGTAATTCAATCCCCGCCCCGCATCGTAACGTTTTACAAAAGGACCTCCCCCCCCCCCAAATTCGTTACGTAATACTTGAACGGTCCAAAAACGGTTGTAGCGCCACTGGTATCTTTCTTCGATTAATAAGAGAGACCTAGATGTACTTCATATAATTAGTATAATCAATTGTTGAAATACCTGTAATTTTTATGTCCCGTCCTATCAATCTTGTATCCTAGCAACATATAACAGACATCTCTGTACTCTTGAGCTGATGCAGTGAACTCCTCTTTCATCCTAAAAATAATAGCGTCTTTTAATCTATGGCTTGTATCTGTGGTCTGTGAAACCTTAAGTCTAAAATTAAATTATACCTTTGCAATTTAATCCTGCTATTTTCGAGGTTCTTCTTTAATTCTTGCATTTCTTCCGGACAGGCCTGGCTGCCCTCACGCAGGGCGGCCTTCAATTTCTTGATCTGAAATTTTATAATATTTCTATACTATTATAAAGTTGACAAGTTTGAACGCATTAAGGAATTTATTTTTCCGTCCAATAATAATATATTTTTCTTAAATATTCTTACATTTCCCTGTTAATGTTTCAGGTAGCAAAAATATCACGGACAATGTTGTGACTCATGGGAAACGCAAAAAAGATGATACAAGAGTTCTGTAATAAGTGCTTGTGTTGTTGTCCAGTTGAAATCAAGGCTTTGAAGGTTTTTCAAGTTCAACACTTAACATATTTGGTCAGTTCTGTAGTTTTTAATTTGAAACTTTATTGGTACTTACTTACTAGCACTGTCGTCTCTCTAAACGAATTTTTAAAATTCTAGCCATAAACAATCGTCTTGATAATCTGTAGTCGTTGTAATTGAATTGTATCCGTATATTTGTTTAGTAAATTTTATGGCACCATCTAGCGGCGACGCACAACTGACTTTGACAATTGTCGACTCACATAACTTTATATTCCTATTTTAATCTTCCGTAAATATCGGCCAGGTACAGCGTGGTAAATCGTAATTTAGATTTAGTGAAAATTTAAAACACTGTAGATAACTTAACATTTAAAAATTTTGAGCACCAAATCGTACTTAATATTTAGTCAAAATATTACTTTAGGCGTGTAGTTAGCACAATATGGTACTTCTATGATAGGTATTTCGTATTCTAGAAAATTATATTTCTGTCCTGGTGACGTCACGGGAACCAACCTTAAAGGATGATCTTCATCGAACTGACATTTTAATATACCTAACATTTAGTTAGAGTTAATTTTACTTAACGCTTATGCAATATTTATTATTAAGTTATGAATTATAATGATCTAGTGCAATAATGTTATTGAAATTTGTGTGAAATTTACGTTGTGTTTTGTATTATAAAAGTAACGCGATCATTGGAAATTCTAAAATATTATTATAGAATACTTTCAGTATTATGTGTACGTAAGATTTAGAATGATAATTTCGAAAATGTTAATTGTAGTATAGCGTTACGTTTATTTATTTCCAAATGTTTCAGGGACAATGTATGAATGTTTTGGGAATTGATTTTATTAAGACTCTCGGGTCCCGCTTAGCTTTAAGTAGTGGAGTTAAATTTAAGTACTCCCCAATACTGTATTTTGAATCTACTTGAAACGTTTCTTCTAAATGTAATGTATCCAAAGATATTATAAATTCACTCAAAAATATTTGGTCTCATAATAGTTGCATTGTATGAATTCATATATATTTTCATAATTACGTAAGTATTTTTTACAAGTTTACCGGATTAAAACGCGTTTATTCATCAGAAATTCAAGGTCGATTTTAAATGCAAACCTGTCTTGTATCTTGCGTGATGCATAACCCATTTTAATCCGGTAGAACTGTTTTTAACTGTCTTTTTAATATATGAACTTAGAATTTACTTTCCTAGTAGGCGTTAATGTTATTGTAAATTATTTATCAAAATTTACGCAGTTTAGCTGTCGACTTTAGTCTAACTAAATCAAACACAGTAGAAACCGGATAGTACTTGCGTATCTAGACTTTCATACCCTATAATATTGTGTTCTCATTTGTCCAGCTTTATATACCGAATCGATATTGTATCGGATCTTTAGGATGTTTTCATGAAATGATAATGATCCTACGGGAGCTTTGCTCTAACTTCTGACAGTCAATAATGTAACTATTTTGACGCGCGTTTATCTATTTACATCGTTAAATACTGATTATTGACTCTGACCCCTCCAAAGGCAATCCAATTCATAAAACATTAAGGGGAATTACCATCCGGTTTCGACTGACTTTTCTAATTGTTTATAGTGCGACATATTGTGTAAAAGTGCGTGTTAGGTCTTTGTTTCAAAATGGATCTCCACAACATTAATCGTTTGGAGTAGTTATAATGCTCAATTGGTGTTAATTCTGTACGGTTACGTAAACTAAACCGATTCCTTAAGAATAAATGTTCTACAAAGCAGCTTTAAAAATGTAAAAATTCGTACTCAATGAATTTCATACTCTTAAGGGAGTTCATAGTTGAGCCTAGTAAGACCGTATGTCAAATCCAACGTGTCCTTTGTTTTTTAAGATTGTCTTTTAAAATCAAAGTGTCAACTGTCTAATGTCAACCGTCTATTGACTATTGACACTTATACACGTGACATTTCAGAATTAGCACCATTATCGCATATGAAAATGCTAGTTTTATACACATTTGGATGTAATGCGTACTCAAATTGTTATATTGTTTCAGTTTTGTTGACATCTAAAATTGTTAACGCACTAAAATGATAATATATTTTCCTTGTTTCTTTATAAATATTTTACACGGAGTTCTGGTTTTATTTCATCCCCTTTAAAAAAATATGTGTGTGCCTGTCTATTGCTAAATTAAGCGCATTTACGTCATCATCTTCATTGGCAAATTCAGGGTATCATGAATGACATGATCCTGATCCTGGAGCCTGGACAGGGTCTTGCTTTGTCACAAAACTTTATATTTATATTCAGTGGCGTAGCTGGGTGACCAAGGGCCCTGGGGCAAATTAAAAAATGGGGGCCCACTGCTTTGTAAACTTATTAGGTTTAATCAAATAAAATATGAAATATACAAATACCTACTCTAAAAATGCTAAGCTACTTAAGCGCTTTTCTGTGTGCAGGGCAATAAAATGAAATACAGAAGATTCAAGGGTTTATTATATAAAGGTCGGGCCTACCAACTGACTAAATAACAATTGTATTTAAAAAAAAAACCTAGCTTAAGTTTTCGCAAAAGTATCAATGACTTCGCTTAAATCCAGGCTTGATGCGGTTTAGATTTTCAATTGCTATCTAATTCGCGTTATAACTTATACAATGAGCTGTAGCCGAAATCTTTAGATTTGACACGATTTATTGACTTTAACGGACATCAATATGAGTGGTAAAATCAAATAAAATTGAACCACTATATTGACCATTGTAAACTTATAACTATTACTGGCAATAAAAATTGAATGACGTACAACCTGTAGGTCTCTACAATTTATGTGTCTGTCAACAACTTGTCCCGTAGGCTTGTTCCCTCCTATAAGAAATTCAGTATCGTGATTAATTATTGATCAGCCTTCTGTGCCTGACACTCGGCATTGAAGGTCGAACAACACTGCTCTACATACCGGTAATTGTTTTACCGATATAATTTGGAATAAACAAGTCGAATATATAGACACAATAATTCGTAAATGCTTAGAAAAAGGTATAGACTGGTGTCCCGTTGCAGAAAACTCTACGTCACCCGACTTCGAGAATTGGAGGTTATCAGGTTGACTTGACATTGTGATTTTGTTAGAATTGGATATTTGAATTCCATTCGGAAACAATCAAAGGCCCGTATTCACGAACGTCAATCAAACTAAAATCTACTTGCAAAAGCTGTCAAACCATTTTTTCTGAATGAATTTTGACATTCGACAGCGCACAAGACGTGATTGTGACTGATTTGAAACTAAGTTACGAAATTTTTGCCACAGATAATCGGTAAATAATGTTGCCATGTATATGGAGTCGCTTTTAAAAAAGGCTTAAGTTTTTTTAACACGAATTATTGTTTTGTCGGGTTGTAAACCCAGCTATCTTACATATATAGATTAGTTAAATAGCACTTTTGAATATTTGTAATAAAAGGCAATATCACTTACAAATAATTTAATAGTTACGTCAATTAAAAAAATGTCTTAATACAGAAAATCTAATCACATTGTCAGCTTAAATGTTGACAGTATAAAGAGTGATATACATATATTTTATTAATATAAACCTAATTACATCATTTCAACTAAAGTACATTTGTCTCTTTCTATCAAATTATATTTATGGTGTGACAAAAAGAGAAGAATTGCAATTAGATTTATATTTATTTTTATGAATAATATTGTCAAGTTGTTATTGGCTTTTGTGTATTCGGAAATTATGGAAGAATCTTATACATTCACAAATATGGAAATACAAACATTATTAACTAATATTTCTCTTAAACTAACCTTTAGCAGTATATTATACCTAAATAGCGAACATTCAAAAGCATTTGCCTAGTGAGTAACTAGAGTCCGCGCCACCAAAGTCCCGCGGTGAAAAAGTTAAATTTGACAAGTCGGCCATGTTATTCTGTGTTGCCAACTTGGGGATATCCCCTCCAAATTTATGAGGAATCAGGATGTCCAGGGTTTTAGAGAGAACAATTATTTAAGAAGATTTTTATATAATATATTCAAGCGAACTGTGGGACGTTTGGTGTCGCGGACTCTACGTTGAAACATCAACACGAGCTGTCAAAACTGACATAGCATTGACCAAAACTTGATAATCGTAAAGAAACTTGAAATCGTGCTAAAAGACCTTGGGATTGAGACAAAATTAGTTTTAGACTGGCGTGACCCACTAATGCCATAGTAAGTATAGGAATGATATTGGCTCACAACTTGCCACGTGACCATATGATTTTCATACAAATTCTTTAACTGGGGCACGCCTGTCAAAAAGTGATTTTGTCTCAACTCCTTTAATTGTGTTTGGCAAAGTATTAAAAACGTCAAATATATATTTACTCAGAAATTCTAGATTTTTTGGACTAGAACCACAGTCAATAGCAATATTCGAATATTATAGTAAGTACAGAGTACCGAACATACAAATATTGAAAACTCCAAGACGGTTGACAGATGAAATAGTCGGCGGTCAATTGTAGGTTTAGGTAATTGTAGGTCGATATAGGTTAGAAAGTTTAAAACTGTAAACTGTAAAACTGTGAGAATTTCCATAAATAATTTGACACACACACGTACATGTGTTAAAACTTTGTCAAACTCATGATGATTATCAGAATTTCGGAATAGATAGGATACAGCACCGGTACTCTGTAACTTTCAATAGCGAACTCAACTTTTGATATAGACCAGGGGCCAAACGGGCAGGATGCTCACCTGATGTTAGTGATACCGCTCATGGACACTCAATGCCAGAGGGTTCGCGAGTGCGTTGCCGGCTTTTTAACAATTGATACACTTTTTCTTGAATGACCCTCCGTCGAATTGGTTCTAATACTTCAGGGCAAGGGCTTTTTTTTTATAAATCTGACGATTATTAAAATAATCCTAATCCTTGGGATTGATTTGCTCCAGTTCAAACAATTTGTATGACAAAACTTGGCGATTAAAAAGAGTGGCGGAAAGTTTCTTGCCAGTTCTTCTTACCCGCTCTACGCCCTTGACTTGCGAACTGGTAGTAAATGTAAATTTAAAATCAATTCAACATATTTT
This sequence comes from Pieris napi, assembly GCF_905475465.1. NCBI lineage: Eukaryota > Metazoa > Arthropoda > Insecta > Lepidoptera > Pieridae > Pieris > Pieris napi. The sequence continues at coordinate 2,963,370 of NC_062235.1, read as the reverse complement.
CTGTTGACGTTCTTAAGTGTACTTGTTTACCTATATGAATGAAGTTCTTAGAGTTTGAGTGGTGATCGGAAAAACTGCCTTAAATAACGCTCAGTTACGGAAAGTCAAAGAACTTAAACAGAACTTGGGGTCACGTGGTACATAGTAGTCGCTATTGAGAGTAACAGAATAGCAAAACCATAGTCAACAGCTTTAAAAACTTATGCAATTTCCTGCTGCATAGTGGTTCTCGTGAACAATTCCATTGTCAATGCGCTAAGGAATACTGGAATGGAGCGATGTTGGTGTAAATGCAACTCTACTAATTCGCCTAGAGATGTCGAATAGTCTGTATGCACCATCTCTATGCCGTCCTCACAGAGGGTGAAGGTGAGGTACTCCTCAGCCGAATCCGCGTACATATTTGATATTCTAAAACAATAATTATAATTCATAATACGCGAAAATAATTTGCAATAAAAGACAAAATTTTATCATATTGAGTTATGTTACCCAACATTAGAATCTGGCATCTCTCTAACATTATGAAAGAAGATAACGAAAAAGCGCGGCAAATTCAGAAAAAATAAGATGGTATTCCTAAAAGTTTGATATATTTTGTGGATTAAACTTACTTGATTTTATTTCATTAGTTTTTACATTGATAGTAACTATATTTCTATGAAATTAAATACTATACGTCTTTCAAGTATTACGTCACGCAATTTTTGGAGATTATTAATCCAATCGTATAATATCCAACGTTTTTCTGTACCCAAGTATAGTAAAACGTTTCGTGACCACCTAGTGACTCTTTATACCTAAAAGTTACCATTATGTGGTGTAAAGTACTGGAAAGTCGATAATAATATTAATAATAACGCGTAATTCAATCCCCGCCCCGCATCGTAACGTTTTACAAAAGGACCTCCCCCCCCCCCAAATTCGTTACGTAATACTTGAACGGTCCAAAAACGGTTGTAGCGCCACTGGTATCTTTCTTCGATTAATAAGAGAGACCTAGATGTACTTCATATAATTAGTATAATCAATTGTTGAAATACCTGTAATTTTTATGTCCCGTCCTATCAATCTTGTATCCTAGCAACATATAACAGACATCTCTGTACTCTTGAGCTGATGCAGTGAACTCCTCTTTCATCCTAAAAATAATAGCGTCTTTTAATCTATGGCTTGTATCTGTGGTCTGTGAAACCTTAAGTCTAAAATTAAATTATACCTTTGCAATTTAATCCTGCTATTTTCGAGGTTCTTCTTTAATTCTTGCATTTCTTCCGGACAGGCCTGGCTGCCCTCACGCAGGGCGGCCTTCAATTTCTTGATCTGAAATTTTATAATATTTCTATACTATTATAAAGTTGACAAGTTTGAACGCATTAAGGAATTTATTTTTCCGTCCAATAATAATATATTTTTCTTAAATATTCTTACATTTCCCTGTTAATGTTTCAGGTAGCAAAAATATCACGGACAATGTTGTGACTCATGGGAAACGCAAAAAAGATGATACAAGAGTTCTGTAATAAGTGCTTGTGTTGTTGTCCAGTTGAAATCAAGGCTTTGAAGGTTTTTCAAGTTCAACACTTAACATATTTGGTCAGTTCTGTAGTTTTTAATTTGAAACTTTATTGGTACTTACTTACTAGCACTGTCGTCTCTCTAAACGAATTTTTAAAATTCTAGCCATAAACAATCGTCTTGATAATCTGTAGTCGTTGTAATTGAATTGTATCCGTATATTTGTTTAGTAAATTTTATGGCACCATCTAGCGGCGACGCACAACTGACTTTGACAATTGTCGACTCACATAACTTTATATTCCTATTTTAATCTTCCGTAAATATCGGCCAGGTACAGCGTGGTAAATCGTAATTTAGATTTAGTGAAAATTTAAAACACTGTAGATAACTTAACATTTAAAAATTTTGAGCACCAAATCGTACTTAATATTTAGTCAAAATATTACTTTAGGCGTGTAGTTAGCACAATATGGTACTTCTATGATAGGTATTTCGTATTCTAGAAAATTATATTTCTGTCCTGGTGACGTCACGGGAACCAACCTTAAAGGATGATCTTCATCGAACTGACATTTTAATATACCTAACATTTAGTTAGAGTTAATTTTACTTAACGCTTATGCAATATTTATTATTAAGTTATGAATTATAATGATCTAGTGCAATAATGTTATTGAAATTTGTGTGAAATTTACGTTGTGTTTTGTATTATAAAAGTAACGCGATCATTGGAAATTCTAAAATATTATTATAGAATACTTTCAGTATTATGTGTACGTAAGATTTAGAATGATAATTTCGAAAATGTTAATTGTAGTATAGCGTTACGTTTATTTATTTCCAAATGTTTCAGGGACAATGTATGAATGTTTTGGGAATTGATTTTATTAAGACTCTCGGGTCCCGCTTAGCTTTAAGTAGTGGAGTTAAATTTAAGTACTCCCCAATACTGTATTTTGAATCTACTTGAAACGTTTCTTCTAAATGTAATGTATCCAAAGATATTATAAATTCACTCAAAAATATTTGGTCTCATAATAGTTGCATTGTATGAATTCATATATATTTTCATAATTACGTAAGTATTTTTTACAAGTTTACCGGATTAAAACGCGTTTATTCATCAGAAATTCAAGGTCGATTTTAAATGCAAACCTGTCTTGTATCTTGCGTGATGCATAACCCATTTTAATCCGGTAGAACTGTTTTTAACTGTCTTTTTAATATATGAACTTAGAATTTACTTTCCTAGTAGGCGTTAATGTTATTGTAAATTATTTATCAAAATTTACGCAGTTTAGCTGTCGACTTTAGTCTAACTAAATCAAACACAGTAGAAACCGGATAGTACTTGCGTATCTAGACTTTCATACCCTATAATATTGTGTTCTCATTTGTCCAGCTTTATATACCGAATCGATATTGTATCGGATCTTTAGGATGTTTTCATGAAATGATAATGATCCTACGGGAGCTTTGCTCTAACTTCTGACAGTCAATAATGTAACTATTTTGACGCGCGTTTATCTATTTACATCGTTAAATACTGATTATTGACTCTGACCCCTCCAAAGGCAATCCAATTCATAAAACATTAAGGGGAATTACCATCCGGTTTCGACTGACTTTTCTAATTGTTTATAGTGCGACATATTGTGTAAAAGTGCGTGTTAGGTCTTTGTTTCAAAATGGATCTCCACAACATTAATCGTTTGGAGTAGTTATAATGCTCAATTGGTGTTAATTCTGTACGGTTACGTAAACTAAACCGATTCCTTAAGAATAAATGTTCTACAAAGCAGCTTTAAAAATGTGAAAATTCGTACTCAATGAATTTCATACTCTTAAGGGAGTTCATAGTTGAGCCTAGTAAGACCGTATGTCAAATCCAACGTGTCCTTTGTTTTTTAAGATTGTCTTTTAAAATCAAAGTGTCAACTGTCTAATGTCAACCGTCTATTGACTATTGACACTTATACACGTGACATTTCAGAATTAGCACCATTATCGCATATGAAAATGCTAGTTTTATACACATTTGGATGTAATGCGTACTCAAATTGTTATATTGTTTCAGTTTTGTTGACATCTAAAATTGTTAACGCACTAAAATGATAATATATTTTCCTTGTTTCTTTATAAATATTTTACACGGAGTTCTGGTTTTATTTCATCCCCTTTAAAAAAATATGTGTGTGCCTGTCTATTGCTAAATTAAGCGCATTTACGTCATCATCTTCATTGGCAAATTCAGGGTATCATGAATGACATGATCCTGATCCTGGAGCCTGGACAGGGTCTTGCTTTGTCACAAAACTTTATATTTATATTCAGTGGCGTAGCTGGGTGACCAAGGGCCCTGGGGCAAATTAAAAAATGGGGGCCCACTGCTTTGTAAACTTATTAGGTTTAATCAAATAAAATATGAAATATACAAATACCTACTCTAAAAATGCTAAGCTACTTAAGCGCTTTTCTGTGTGCAGGGCAATAAAATGAAATACAGAAGATTCAAGGGTTTATTATATAAAGGTCGGGCCTACCAACTGACTAAATAACAATTGTATTTAAAAAAAAAACCTAGCTTAAGTTTTCGCAAAAGTATCAATGACTTCGCTTAAATCCAGGCTTGATGCGGTTTAGATTTTCAATTGCTATCTAATTCGCGTTATAACTTATACAATGAGCTGTAGCCGAAATCTTTAGATTTGACACGATTTATTGACTTTAACGGACATCAATATGAGTGGTAAAATCAAATAAAATTGAACCACTATATTGACCATTGTAAACTTATAACTATTACTGGCAATAAAAATTGAATGACGTACAACCTGTAGGTCTCTACAATTTATGTGTCTGTCAACAACTTGTCCCGTAGGCTTGTTCCCTCCTATAAGAAATTCAGTATCGTGATTAATTATTGATCAGCCTTCTGTGCCTGACACTCGGCATTGAAGGTCGAACAACACTGCTCTACATACCGGTAATTGTTTTACCTATATAATTTGGAATAAACAAGTCGTGTATATAAACACAATAAGTCATAAATGCTTAGAAAAAGGTATAGACTAGTGTCCCGTTGCAGAAAACTCTACGTCACCCGACTTCGAGAATTGGAGGTTATCAGGTTGACTTGACAGTGTGATTTTGTTGGAATTGGATATTTGAATTCCATTCGGAAACAATCAAAGGCCCGTATTCACGAACGTCAATCAAACTAAAATCTACTTGCAAAAGCTGTCAAACCATTTTTTCTGAATGAATTTTGACATTCGACAGCGCACAAGACGAGATTGTGACTGATTTGAAACTAAGTTACGAAATTTTAGCCACAGATAATCGGTAAATAATGTTAATATGTATTTGAAGTCGCTTTTTAAAAAAGGCTAAAGTTTTTTTAACTAACACGAATTATTGTTTTGCCGGGTTGTAAACCCAGCTATCATACATATATAGATTGGTTAAATAGCACTTTTGAATATTTGTAATAAAAGGCAATATCACTTACAAATAATTTAATAGTTACGTCAATTAAAAAAATGTCTTAATACAGAAAATCTAATCACATTGTCAGCTTAAATGTTGACAGTATAAAGAGTGATATACATATATTTTATTAATATAAACCTAATCACATCGTTTCAACTAAAGTACATTTATCTCTTTCTATCAAATTATATTTATGGTGTGACAAAAAGAGAAGAATTGCAATTAGATTTATATTTATTTTTATGAATAATATTGTCAAATTGTTATTGGCTTTTGTGTATTCGGAAATTATGGAAGAATCTTATACATTCACAAATATGGAAATACAAAAATTATTAACTAATATTTCTCTTAAACTAACCTTTAGCAGTATATTATACCTAAATAGCAAACATTCAAAAGCATTTGCCTAGTGAGTAACTAGAGTCCGCGCCACCAAAGTCCCGAGGTGAAAAAGTTAAATTTGACAAGTCGGCCATGTTATTCTGTGTTGCCAACTTGGGGATATCCCCTCCAAATTTAGCAGAAATCAGAATGACCAGGGTTTTAGAGAACAATTATTTAAGAGGATTTTTATATAATATATTCAAACGAACTACGGGACTTATTGGGTGGCGCGGACTCTACGTTGAAACATCACGTATGCTCACGATTTGCCACGTGACCATATGATTTTCATACAAATTCTTTTACTGGGTCACGCCTGTCAAAAAGTGATTTTGTCTCAACCCCCTTAATTGTTTGGCAAAGTATTAAAAACGTCAAATATATATTTATTCGGAAATTCTAGGTTTTTTGGACTAGAACCACAGTCAATAGCAATAGTCGAATATTATAGTAAGTACAGAGTACAGAACATACAAATATTTAAAACGCCAAGACGGTTGACAGATGAAATAGTCGGCAGTCAAATGTAGGTTCAGGTAACTGTTAGTCGACATAGGTTAGAAAGTTTGAAACTGTAAATGAGAATTTCCATAAATAATTTGACACACACACGTACATGTGTTAAAACTTTGTCAAACTCCTGATAATTATCAGAATTTTGGAATAGATAGGATACAGCGCCGGTACTCTGTAACTTTCAATAGCGAACTCAACTTTTTATATAGACCAGGGGCCAAACGGGCAGGATGCTCACCTGATGTTAAGTGATACCGCTCATGGACACTCAATGCCAGAGGGTTAGCGAGTGCGTTGACGGCTTTTTAACAATTGATACGCTTTTTCTTGAACGACCATCCGTCGAATTGGTTCTAATACTTCAGGGCAAGGGCTTTTTTTTTATAAATCTGACGATTATTTAAATGATCCTAATCCTTGGGATAGGATTTGCTCCAGTTCAAACAATTTGTATGAATTCGGCGATTAAAAAGAGTTGCGGAGAGTTTCTTGCCAGTTCTTCTTGCCCGCTCTACGCCCTTGACTTGCAAACTGGTATTAAATGTAAATTTAGAATCAATTTAACATCTTTTCTGTTGACGTTCTTAGGTGTATTTGTTTACCTATATGAATGAAGTTATTTTGAGTTTGAGTGGTGAGCGGAAAACTGCCTTAATAACGCTCAGTTACGGAACTTGGGGTCACGTGGTACATAGTAGTCGCTATCGAGAGTAACAGAATAGCAAAACCATAGTCAACAGCTTTAAAAACTTATGCAATTTCCTGCTGCATAGTAGTTCTCGTGAACAATTCCATTGTCAATGCGCTAAGGAATACTGGAATGGAGCGATGTTGGTGTAAATGCAACTCTACTAATTCGCCTAGAGACGTCGAATAGTCTGTATGCACCATCTCTATGCCGTCCTCACAGAGAGTGAAGGTGAGGTACTCCTCAGCCGAATCCGCGTACATATTTGATATTCTAAAACAATAATTAAATTTTTACGCAAAAATTATTTGCAATAAAAGACAAAATTTTATCATTACCCAGGTTATGTTACCTATCATTAGAGTCTAATGAAAGAAGATAACGAAAAAGCGCGGCAAATTCACAAAAAAATAAGATGGTATTCCTAAAAGTTTGATACATTTTGTGGATTAAACTTACTTGATACTTGATTTTATTTTATTAGTTTTTACATTGATAGTAGCTGTATTTCTATGAAATTAAATACTATACGTCTTTCAAGTATTACGTCACGCAATTTTTGGAGATTATTAATCCAATCGTATAATATCCAACGTTTTTCTGTACCCAAATATAGTAAAACGTTTCGTGACCACCTAGTGACTCTTTATACCTAAAAGTTACCATTATGTGTTGTAAAGTACTGGAAAGTCGAAAATAATATTAACAATAACGCGTAATTCAATCCCCGCCCCGCATCGTATCGTTTTACAAAAGGACCCCCCCCCCCTCCAAAATTCATTACGTAATACTTGAACGGTCCCTAAAACGGTTGTAGCGACACTGGTTTCTATCTTCTATTAATAAGAGAGACCTAGATGTACTTCATATAATTAGTATAATCAATTGTTAAAATACCTGTAATTTTTATGTCCCGTCCTATCAATCTTGTATCCTAGCAACATGTAACAGACATCTCTGTACTCTTGCGCCGATGCAGTGAACTCCTCTTTCATCCTAAAAATAATATCGTCTTTTAATCTATGGCTTGTATCTGTGGTCTGTGAAACTCTAAAATTAAATTATACCTCTGCAATTTAATCCTGCTATTTTCGAGGTTCTTCTTTAATTCTTGCATTTCTTCCGGACAGGCCTGGCTGCCCTCACGCAGGGCGGCCTTCAATTTCTTGATCTGAAATTTTATAATATTTCTATACTATTGTAAAGTTGACAAGTTTGAACGAATTAAGGAAGGTTCAAGTCAAGTTTAGAAAATTTACGTTAAAATTGTTGTCATTTATAATTTTAATATTTCTTATTAGTCACATATATTATTTATTTATTACTCCCATTAATCACGCGAGGCTCGAACGGTGGCGAAAGGGGTCCTGTAAAAATCAGGAGATATCACAAGGCCCCCTTTGGGGGTCTGTAGTAAGGCCAAGACATAATCACGTATATTATGTCTTCGTCAAATGCGTGTATGTGGCGCCATCTAACAAAAGTATTAAAACTTTGAAGTAAAAAAAATATTCTTTTTGCCCGTGATCGTTATGGGTAACCTTTTAGGCCATAACCTGTGACGATGTAGTATCTAATCTAGTGAATTAAAAAACCAAAAACAAAAATAACTAACCTCTTCTTGGGCGGATTCAAGGTCCGATTGCATTTGTTTCTGAGCCATCGCCGCCGGATTGTCTGCCATGTGTAACACCTAAATTATTCAAATCATTTTAATAAACACACCCTCACTTACATAGCCAGACTTAAACACCATCACACAATACACCCGAATTAGGTATTAAATATATCTTATTGATTTTTTTTCTTCCTAAGATTCGTAAATACTATATATAAAAATTATAGTATTTACGAATCATTTGTAAAAAGTACTGTCGCACGGATGAAATTAGGCTTGATCACTATTATGTGTAGATTATTGCCTTACTTATAAACAATACTAAACTGGATTTTACCACCTTTCGACGTATATTCAGCTATCTCAATGTGAAATTAATATTAGTTGAACCTAGCTTAATTTAACTGGTTATTCATTCAATATATAAATCCTTAAAAATCACTCTTTATGCAATAAAATAAAGACGTATTACATATTATACACATATATATATATTCTTAGAAATCATAAACGATAAATATTAAAAGTAACAAAACCCTCAACCTAGGAAGTTTTATTCCTTACAAAACAATTTTTAATTAACTAATTACCACAATGAAAATTATATTCAACCAGAAAATAATATTTGACACAACGCAATAAATAAAAACAAAACACTAAAGCGTCCGTCACGTCACAGAGACAATCACAGAATACCCCCGGTGTTCCCAGTTCCACTCCTCTCTGTTAAGGCCGATTTACATTATCTTAGTGTTTAGGAGAGTGCTTTAGTACAAGTTGAAAGGCAAGTTCTTTAGTGCTTTAGTGCGTTACGAGTGAACGTTTACATTTCTTCCAGTAGAGTATCATTACAGCGCCACAATGAACGCGCAACGACGTCGGCAAATACGCTCTATACTACGCAAAATACTAACTGTAGTTATGGAACAAATTGAAGACGAGATTTTATTCGAAATAAATAAACTAAATATAAATAATAAACAAAATAGCTTCTTTTAAGGCAGTGTATGCCGAATGCCTAGCCGGTTTGTTTTTGTATAAATTGTTTTTAACGTTCCACAAACATTCGTGAACAACATATTCATACTCTCCTACCTAAACACTAAGATAATGTAAATCGGCCTTTATCATTAGTGTTTAGGAGAGTGCTTTAGGATAGTACTTTAGTTGAAACATGTAAACGCTACTTGCTTTAGTAAACGCTACGCTAAAGAACTTGCCTTTCAAGTTGTACTAAAGCACTCTCCTAAACACTAAGATAATGTAAATCGGCCTTTACCCCTCACTCGGTCCGACTAGCTCTGTGGAGATTGTTTTCTAAGAATATATTACCTTAGTGGGTGCAGCGAGTTTGTCAAGATGCGCATGCAATTGATCTCTTTGCGCACGCAGTTTGCTCGCTTCACGCTTTGCCGTTTCCGCTTCCTCTCGGTATTTGCTTGCTTCCGCTCTGGCGGTTTCCAATGCTGGAATTGAGAGGCTTACTTTAGAGAGTCCCAGTACGAAAATAAATATTATCACCCTGGTTTTCATAGGATTACTTAAACACATATAAGCTATCTATTGACTAAGGATTCTCTCGCAAAATACTTCCGGTGTTTACCACCATGTAGTAGAAGTTCGTGTCTTATAATTATATAATGTACGTATTATATAATTAAGAATTCAAAATATTTACGAATTCAAAGACGACAAATTTATTCACAAATTCAAAGACCACAAAAGTATTATACAGGGTGTCCCAAAAGTCGACGTCAAGACGAAATATTCTCATAGGTAATGCCACACCAGTTATCAGAAAAATTTAAAAAAAAAATGAAGTCATGTATTTTTGAAGTTATGGAAATTTTCCTTTTATTCCAGAAAATGTACACCATGTGACAGTTTTTTCATTCCTGTTGTTACAAATATTTACTTTTTGCTAATTTTTTTTCTCTTACGTCATCCCGAATAGTGCTTTATGTAACCTATGATCCTAATCCCTGTGCCGATCACTCCAACTTGTAAGAAAATTTCATTTTATGCCATACCAAGTTTTCAAAATTAATTTTCGCACTAGTTCAATTGATCGTCATGAAAAAAAAATGTACTACTCCAGTTTGGCAAGCAGCTTTAAAAGTTTGCGCATTTAATAAGGATTCTAACGTGGTATAACACTTACTTAATTATTTCTTAGATCGGACATAAAAAAATTTTTTGTTAAACAATGTCTGTTTTTAAAAATTTCTCTGGAATTACAAAAAACTATTCTAGTGTACCCAAAGCGTTCCTAATAACCACAGCGTGGTTTAAAAAAGATGGAGAGAGACATTCCATAAAATGTGAGCGAGACAGATAGTGACGCTTATGGTATACGGACGCAAATAAGTAAAATAGACAGTTTCTTTTTTATGATTAGATTTATTACTTTTTTTATAAAAGATGTTCAAATTGCCGTCCTTCAGCTGCAATACAGGCTCGACATCTCCTTAAAAAAGATCGTGAAATGAAGCGGGCAAATCGTCCATTATTCACAAATTCTACTGCTTCCGCTATTCTCTGTCTAAGCTCTTCTACATTTTGAATCGACTTGGAATAGATTTTTTCCTTTACTGCTCCCCAGTAAAAAAAATCAAGAGGATTTAAATCGGGTGAGCGGGCGCGGGCCACGAGATTGTACCACCCCGCCCTATCCATCTGTCTGGATACTCCTCGTTAAGGTGGTTTCGAACTAAGCGGCTGTAATGCGCTGGACAACCATCTTGCTGGAACCACATATCTTGTAAAATAGTAAGCGGCACGTCCTCCAGCAAATTAGGCAAATGATTTTGTAAGAAATCTAAATAAATTTCAGCATTTAAAACTTCTGGTAATTCAAAAGGCCCTATGACTTTTCCGTTCAAAATTCCAGTCCACATGTTAACTTTGAAACGGTACTGTGATCTGTCTGGTCTCATCAATCGTGGATTTTCGACGTGCCACTCGTGCAGATTGTGTAGGTTCATGTAGCCGTTTTTTTTAAAAGTTGATTCATCCGACCATAAATTTTTTTCTAAGAATTGTGGGTCTTCTCGGTGTTTTTGAATTATTGTTTGGCAAAAAGCAACCCGAGGTTCATAATCTCGAGGTAATAAGGATTGTACTCGCTGTACATGAAATGGATGGAACTTATTTTTTTGTAGTATTCGGTGAGCTGCACTTTTGGGCACACCTGTGCTGGCCTCAATTCCACGTACCGAACAACTTGGGTCCTCATCAACTGCTTGAAGGACAACTGCCTCGTAGGGTAGTGAAATTCTACCTTCACCGTGCACTTGGTTTGGCAGTCGGCCCTCAGAGAATAGTAGACGGTGCACATTGGTAAAAACCCTGTGATCCGGATAGCGATCTGCATTAGGGTATCTCTCGCGATACCGTCTAGCGGCTTCACTGGCATTACATAAACATTCCCCATAAATGAGGTGCATGTTAGCATATTCCTGTGTAGTGTACGTAGCCATGGTATGGTACAAATACACAATAACACGTAAGTCCAGGGAAAAGTAAAGGTCGTCGTAGATCACAAATGTAAAATCCAAATCACAAGCAAACAAGTCCGTAAACGAAGCCAAAGTAGTTAGAACACAAAATAACACCAGCGAATACGAAAAGATGCGTAGTAAACGAAGGAGCGTTGCGTACTGACCTGTAGTGCGTGTGTCAATAGCAGTAAGTAGCGTCACTATCTGTCTCGCTCACACTTTACGCCATCTTATTTAAACCACGCTGTGGTTATTAGGAACGCTTTGGGTACACTAGAATCGTTTTTTGTAATTCCAGAGAAATTTTTAAAAACAGACATTGTTTAACAAAAAAATTTTTTATGGCCGATCTAAGAAATAATGAAGTAAGTGTTATACCACGTTAGAATCCTTATTAAATGCGCAAACTTTTAAAGCTGCTTGCCAAACTGGAGTAGTACATTTTTTTTTCAGGACGATCAATTGAACTAGTGCGAAAATTAATTTTGAAAACTTGGTACGGTATAAAATGAAATTTTCCTACAAGTTGGAGTGATCGGCACAGGGTTTAGGATCATAGGTTACATAAAGCACTATTCGGGATGACGTAAGAGAAAAAAATTTAGCAAAAAGTAAATATTTGTAACAACAGGAATGAAAAAACTGTCACATGGTGTACATTTTCTGGAATAAAAGGAAAATACATGACTTAATTATTTTTTTATTTTTCTGATAACTGGTGTGGCATTACCTATGAGAATATTTCGTCTTGACGTCGACTTTTGGGACACCCTGTATATACAAAAATATTTGTAACTGAAAAATATTAATATGTCATCAAAAATATAAAAAAAACCGTTCAAAATCACTATTAAGCAAAATTATTTAAATTTTTGCTTGTCCGTTAGGTGACCTTACCTTAAATTATTATATTAATTTTCTTTATTAATTTTTTAGATTATTTTTAGTTCAGGGGCCAAATGTTCAGGAAGCTCAACTGATATTATGTGAGACCGCAGCCCTTGGACACTCTTACAGCCTCGCAAGTGCGCTGCCGGCCTTTCAGAAACTGTTACGCTCTTATCTAATTCAAATTGGTTCGTAAAAACTTCAGTGGGCAGGTAGGCACTTTTTGGCAAAAAGTGAATTAAAACGCGCAAATTTTTTATTTCTGGTTTTAATTAAATTTAAATACTTGTTATTTATTTAAATTAAATAAAAAATTGTCGTAAATTTTTACCTTTCGTTTGTGACTCTTGATCGTGAGTGGCAAGAAGATCCCTATAGCTCTGCAATGATCTCTCAAGCTGCTCCACCCTTGCCGAGAGTAAGGCAGCACTACCAGCCCCCACGTCACCACTCAATGTCACTGTCAACTCCTTCTCGTAGCTGTCAAGCTGCTGTCTACAATTGCAACTCTTTGAGTAAATAGATTCTGATGTGTTTACCAAGTTTAGTCAACCATGCAACAACAGTATTTCGCCTCATTCTGTCAAATTGTATTAAAAGGGACGGATTGGGGATTACGTTTAGTTTAGAAATTCGTACATCATGGTTGACACAAATTTTAAGGTAAGATTCATAAAAAGCAGCTAATATCTTTCGTATGTCAAAAACGTATTAATTTTATACATACATGTACTCTTCATCGTTTCTCTGAGCTCGTATGCGATGCGCGCGCACACCGTCACAAAAAACACTTAATATCTGTTCAAACGTCGGTAAAACAGTCTGGGCCGCTGGTTGGCGCTTGAACTGATTTATCGACAAGTAGCATTGTCTGTCATGGCGTAGTGTTTTTCAGAGTCGTGTTTATTTAAACCAAAATAATGATTTCTATACAAGAAAACCCCTTTCCAAAGTGATAAAAAACATAGTGTTTATTGTAAAATATTATGTTCAGTATATATTAGGTGCTTACATATGAAATTGGCGTTTTGTATGGGAGGAACAAAAAGTCGAATATTTTTAAATATAATATATTTAATTATTCAAAGTATGAACTATTGTTTTCTATGCACTTTTGCCATCTCATAGGTAGTTCATTGATCCCTTTACTAAAAAAAACAGTCGGACGGGAATCAATAAAATCTGTGAAGGCGATTTGGACTGCCCCATCAGAGTTAAATTTTTTCCCTTGCAAGAAGTTGTCCAAATTTCGAAAAAAATGGTAATCTGTTGGAGCAAGGTCCGGGGAGTACGGAGGATGTCTTAGACATTCCAATTGAAGCTCTTCTAATTTGGTAGCCGTCTGTTGTGCAGTGTGTGGTCTAGCGTTGTCGTGAAGTAGCAGTGGCGTGGAGCGATTGACCAGCCTAGGTTGTTTAGCCGCTAGCTATCCGACAGCCAGTGCAAGTCATGATGGAAAATCATGGTTTGCAATGGCCGACAATAGACATCAGCCGTAATAGTCTGGCCAGATTTGAGAAAACTGCAATGAACAATACCGGCACTTGTCCACCAAACGCTTACAAGTAACTTTTTTGGGGTTAATTTTCGCTTGGGGCAGGCTTTGGCTGGCTGGCCAGGATCCAACCATTGCGCTGAGCGCTTCCGATTATCGTAAAGAATCCATTTTTCATCACAGGTAATGATTCGGTTTAAAATACCTTCATTATTCTGCCGGTTCAGTAATTTAACGCAACAGTCGACGCGCGTTTGCCGGTTTGCTTCAGTCAATTCGTGGGGTACCCATCTTTCAAGCTTTTTAATCTTCCCAATTTGCTTCAAGTGAATTAAAACAGTTTTATCACTAACACCGCAGCCTGCAGTTAACTCGGACGTGGTTTGCGATGGATTCGCTTCCACAATAGCCTTCAATACTTTATTATTTTTTTATTTATTGAGAAAGTTTTACAGCTTATTACTAACTTACTTACTAAATACAATATTCTTTTGCGCCATTAAATAAATCTTTACAAATAGTTAGGTACTATAATATTAACTGTATTGGTAACAATAAAATGATTTTATTCAACTAAATAAATATATATCAAAGAAAGTAATAAACTAAGTAAAAATTGGTTAAGTTACGCTAAACAGTTTAGTATAACTTATATGTACACTTATAAAAACTTATGGATCATCATTAATTCCACTGAGGAGCTCAGATGTCATAGCTCTCCTTGCCGACACCTATCAAACTTGGGTCTCAGGCCTTCCACGGGGCTTGTTCTGCAGGTCGAAATTTCCAGAACGAAAACGTTGGAACCAAAAACGAACTGTAATTTCTTTTGCAACATGACCGCCATACACATCATTCACCCTTCGAGTCGTTTCCGCAGCACTAGTGCCACGGCGGAACTCGTACTCGTAAATAATGCGATACTTTAAGTTTTCGATTTTGTAAAATGAGTGACGCAAACAGAAAAAAACAAATGAATGACGGTCATCGAAGCACAAATACATGAGTAAATAGCTGTGCAAATATGAATTTGGAATTCCTTACCAAAGAGGAGAACATCGTGATTAAAGTGGCCAGTACGAAATACGCCAATTACATATGTAAGGACCTAATATTATATCGTTTCGATTGGAAGTGACCATTAAAATGGACAAGAAAAATGCAATTCGAAGAGGGAAATTTCCCTCTAAAGTGCTCGAAGAAAATTATAGCGCCAAAGAAGTATAACTTATAACGCGTGTACATAAGAACAGACACGTTTTTTTATAGTATCGTGTTTTTTAGTCCTATACCTCTTTATCTACACTAATATTGTAACGAGATGTATTTGTAAAATTAGTGAAGCGATTTTGAAAATAATAATGTACTTACCTATAGCTATCCCTTTCTCTAGTAACAATAAGGAGTCTCTTCTGTAGTCTATGAATGAGACTCTCCTGATTTTTCTTTACGTTTTGCAGATCACTCAACTTGGTAGTCGCCTTGTCACGTTCATACTTAACTGTTGCCAATTCCTATAAGGTATTAGGTTTAAAGACTTTATTTCTCAAAAAAGACAAAAAATGTCACTTACATGAGAATAATACTCTAGATAACATAACATTGTAGTCGTTCTTAAAATAATCACAATAAAATATAGCCGTACATGCAATAAATTTAAAAATAAAAGTAAACAAAGAAATATGAATTAAAAGTAATTATAAGAAATGAATTTAAAAGTAATTTTGTTTAACATATTCACTTAGCTTCGATTTGAATGAATTGATAGAAGTAATATTTTTTATATCTGTGGGTAGTTTATTATACAGCTGTACAGGTATTATTACTTTAAAAAATGTATCGTATTCTTGCGTACGTTAGAACACAATTCTAAAACTGTGAACTGTAGTTAGATGTCAATATGGTCAAAACTTAAAATCAAGCAAGACATCGCAAATGAAACGAAATCAAGCGATTTCGATTATAAATATCGCTCTATCAGCAAAATATAACTTAAATTAGACGAAAAAACCAAAAAGTATCTACAACAAAATTTATGTACCTACAATTTCAATAGATTGCATTGTAGGATTTTTTGATCGAAGTCAAACACGAAATCGAATCGAGAACAAAATTGTAAGAGTAAAAAAAAAATATAGTTTAAAAAACCTATATTTATTTTCCACTTTTTAGTCCTAGCAGCAATACGTGTTGTCTCAATTTAATCGTATTGCTTTGTGGACTTAAAAAATATTTCATTGTTTTTCGGGATAAACCTATGAAAATATTATATTGTCGCTGTTTCTTTATAAGTGTACAAAGTTTGAATTAAATCTGTCCGTTTAAAGTGGGTCAAAATCAAGTCCGAAGGAGTCGGTTACATACAAACATTCATACATACATACAGGTGAAGCTAATATAAAGCGTGTAATATACCGCTTGCAATCTAGTGCGCTATTATAAAATGAATGTTGTATACCTCGGTTAGTTGTACCATCTGCGATTCCGCCTGGGTGGCACCAGCTACGGCTGTCAGTTGACCACTCAGGGCATTATCGAGTGCAGAAGACAGCGCCCTTGCGCATTCCACGCCGTGGCCTCTTGCAGCGCTACGCCATTCCTCCAATGAGGATTCTAAGGTAGAGATTTTTACCTGCCATACAATAAATTACACTAATATAACGTATTCGAACAGCCTATAGTCTTCCACAGTAGACCATTCAGTAAATTTTTATTTTTTTTTATATATAACGGGGGGCAAAACGGGCAGGAGGCTCACCTGATGTTAAGTGATACCGCCGCCCATGGACACTCTCAATGCCAGAGGGCTCGCGAGTGCGTTGCCGGCCTTTTAAGAATTGGTACGCTCTTTTCTTGAAGGACCCTAAGTCGAATTGGTTCGGAAATAAAATGAAGCCGTAGTTTCGTAGAAGCTCTATATAGGGAACTAGTGGACCCGACAGACGTTGTCCTGCATGATATTTCAAGCAATTAGTAAAGCAAAGTATGAAAGTACCGACTGCAGCGCCATCTGGCGGGCTGAGTTGTGAATCTAAACCATTCCCAGATCCCCGGATTGAACACACACAAAAAATTTCATCAAAATCGGTCCAGTCGTTTGAGAGAAGTTCAGTGACATACACACTCACAGAAGAATTATATATATAAAGATTTTTATTGTTTTCGCAACATACAACAACACAACAAGAAAATAATTTCATTGGTGCTGTAGTTGAAAGATAACATGAAATCTTTCCTCTTTAAGATAATCTTGATTCATTGAGATAATGTTTTATCAAAGTATATACGAAAAATACTAAAATCCAATAGTGCTACAACCCTTTGGCTTCCCTCACGCGGCTTTTAATAGTAGGACAAAAACAATTTCAAAGATACCTATATATGTCAGAGATTATGTAATAGTTGACGATGGTTTTTGTTTTAATAGAATGGCAACATTTGAGATTGATTTGAGAACTGGCAGTAAATGTAAAATTAGAAACATTTCATATAATTTATTTTTTGACGTTCATAAGTGTACATTGTGTTACGTATATGAATAAATAATTTTGAATTTTGAAACACCACGCAATACCATAGATATCTTACAGGTAAATTGTCAATGTGTCAAAGTCAACTTGTCAGCAGTGCGTTAAATCGATCGTTGAGCGTCGCTCTCTGATCGGCGCCTGCACCGGACGTCATCCTGACCTTGTTGAAGTTATACTTCTTTAGGCGCGTTATGAAAAATTGATGAGAGTGAAATTTTACGATGCGCGCGCACCGTGACACAAAATTAACAGAATAAAGTTGCCCACGGAAGATGCTACGGCATTGGACATAATTTAAAAGCAACATTCGAATAATAATAGAATTTATGTTACACTTAATGTAAGAGAATAATAATAAATATTTATTTATTTAATTTTTCAAATGTAAACTGAACTTTATTGACTATAATGACTCCTTATCCAGTCTTAAATTATTTAATTGTAATTAATTATTTGCATGCAATCAAAAACTATTTTTAATAATGCCAAAGAAGTATAACTTCTTACGCGCATACGTAAGTACACGCACCCTTTTTTTAATATTAATAGACAACTTGGCAAATAATAATAATAATACATTTTCATTTGTTTTTAAACCCCGATAACTACGAAGTCTCACCTTAGCCTCATGCAATTCCTGTTGCGTTGGTTGAAGAGTGTCAACCTTACTACTGAGAATATGTACTTGTTCCTCCAACAACAGTTTATTGCACACCGCATCGCGTAGCGTGCGTTCCGTTGCCCGGAGCCTGCCCACTTCCTTCTCTAACTCAGCCATATTTGATAGACGTTTTTGAGCCGTCTGTAAGGTAAAACCTTGGTCTTATAGTGGACACGGCGGCCATTTTTACTTATAAGGACAAGATTCATAGTCAAGACTTAGCTATGAATAAAAATAAATCAGTGGCACTACAACCTCTTTAGGTCATGGCCTCAGATTTCTGAATCTGTTTCATGATCATTTTTAAATCTAATAGGTAAATAGGTGATCAGCCTCCAATGCCTAACATACGCCGTTGACTTTTTGGGTCTAAGACATGTCGGTTTCCTCACGATGTTTTCCTTCACCGTTCGAACAAATGTTAAATGCGCACATAGAAAGCAAGTCCATTGGTGCACAGCCGGGGATCGAACCTACGACCTCAGGGATGAGAGTCGCACGCTGAAGCCACTAGGCCAACACTGCTCTTAGCTATGAATGCCATAAATAAAAACCAATACTTTTAATCGACTTCAAAAATATATGTGATATTCTTGAAACGATAACATTTGATTGTTATGGCCTAAAATTTTTGAAAAATTCAAAGTAGAATAGTAGCATTTTTTTAAGTAACATTAATCGCTACGTATTGGCGCTCAAGTATTACGTAAGCACTATAGGGGGGAGGGGGGTCTTAGATTTTCTTATTTGGTGATTACGTCAACAGTAATTATTACATTTTTACATATAAAACGAAATGCATTTTCGAGATTTCCTACAAAAAATTAATACGTTTATGTACTATTATTTTTGAGAGCTTTGCTTACCTTATACCCTTTCAGACATGTTTTACTGTAGAGACAAGAATTAATTGCACGAAAAAATGCGTAAAGGCATGGTAAAGTGAAGGAAGTTACCCAAGTTAAGTTAAGTAAGAACTTTATGACCCTATGACGCAACATGCTTGTAAACAAACGTTAAGGTTGTTACGTGTTAATTATTATTGTTAAATTAAACAAATACACATTTAATATATTTCGATCAAAAACAGTCTCCGACGGATTTTAACTTCATTATTGGAATATGACAGGAGAATCTACATTATTTACAAGCATGCTACGTCATCGTTCAACCAATCTGTGAATGTTTTATCTAAAAATCAAAATTTATATTTTTGCTTTTTTTTATAAATTAATGTTTATTTATAAGATATTTTACTCCATAATGATTTTTAAAAATCCATTTTTTATATATGTTATTCTCAATAATACTTTATTTTTCATACTGTCAAATTATTTTATTAAGATACATTAATTTGACCAAAGAATGTACCTTAGCTTGTTGTTGCCAATCTTTATATGAGTCCCTCTCATATTCAATTTCCTTCAACTTGTTAGAGACCTGTTGCAATTCAAATGTTTGCTTCTCGAGTTGTGTTCGGAGACTTGTACATTGATCTGCTTTAGTTTTAAGTTTTTCAACTTCCCCTTTTAGAAGTTGACTTTCTTGTTGTGCATCTTCTAAAGCCTATAATAAGAGTTAAATAATCAAATTTTAGCAAAAAATAATTTTATAAAAAACTGGGAGTTTCCATTTATTAATATTTCCTGCTTCTAATAAGGGTTTTGAGTTTGTGTGATACCTTTGGAACAAAGATTTCTATAGCAAGGGAAAAGGAATAACATACATTGTAAGAATAACGTGAGATTGTTATTGTACACAATTTTTAATTGATTATACTAAAAAAAAGGTTGCGTGCACTTATGTACGCGCGTAAGAAGTTATACTTCTTTGGCATTATTAAAAATAGTTTTGATTGCATGCAAATAATTAATTTCAATTAAATAATCAAAGACTGGAAAAGGAGTCATTATAGTCAATAAAGTTCAGTTTACATTTGAAAAATTAAATAAAAAAATTCTCTTACATTAAGTGTAACATAAATTCTATTATTATTTGAATGTCGATTTTAAATTATGTTCAATGCCGTAGCATCTTCCGTGGGCAACTTCATTATGTTAATTTTGTGTCACGGTGCGCGCGCTTCGTAAAATTACACTCTCATAAATTTTTTATAACGCGCCTAAAGAAGTATAACTTCAAAAATTTCATCCGGAGACATATCAATTTTGTTAGTTGCAACTATTTTAAATCATACTTTAGTTTTCAAAAATTTGTATGTAAAAAAATCTCACCGCTAATAATTCATTCATATCCTTTTGCATTTCTGATACTTGATCTTTGCAACTGACATTAGCTTGTAATAATTGGTCTTTTAACTCGGCAACTTGCTTTTGGAGCTCCATTCTATCTTTCTCCCATTTAGCTTTAGTGTCTTTGAATTCTTTCATAGACTGTAATAAAAAATAAAGAGGTATTTAACATACTTTTATTTATAAATACAACAGCTTATGTATATATGTTTTTGATTAAATTAAATACACATTAGGATGACGATTTAAAATATAAAAAATCAATCTTAAATTAATTGTTTTTAATTTTAAAGATTTAAACTCAAAGTAAGATAAATAGTTAACCAAGTGATTTTGTAATTTTACCAACACATTTTATTTTTGACTCAATAACGGACAATCATTAAGCCAATTTTTCTTCTTAATAGCTCCAAGTAAATAATAAGACAACAATATTCTTCAGGAACATATAATTACCTCAGTAAACTCTTCACGTAAATCCTGCTCTCTTTTCCTAACTATCTGCAGTCTGTCATCTAAGTCCGAAATGATTCTCTCATCTCTCTTATGTTGCTCTATCAGGGAGCCCTTTTCCTCTTCAAATAAGATTTGCATTTCTTTACGAATAGCATGTTGATGGTTGATGCGAGCTTCTAATTTTGTTATCTAGGATTGATAAAAACAAATTACATTTAATAAAAAACTACTCTGTATTGATGAAGTCATAAAAGGTTACATAGGGATAAAGCTGACATTTCCTGGATAGAAAACTTTGGGTTGTTCTTTTATTTACTTGAAAAGATACTGTATGTATTAATTGACATAAAGTACTGAAAAATATACTAAAATAATTAATGCTCTAAGTATATATATATTACATAAAAGATTCTTACTTGCGCCTTGGCACCAATAAGGTCAATTTTCAATCTTTTTGCTTCCCAAGGCGAAGGAGGTACACTATTAGTTGAATCTGATCGCGTTCTCTTACTAGGTGTCTCTGCTATTTCACCACAACTAATTTTGCGTTTGCCCAAATTGGATAGGTTAGCTATACCTAAAATTTGCAGAATAATAGCTGAAGTTAGTAGGTAGGTAGTTAGTAGTTTTTTTAAAGTATCAAAACTATAAGGTACCTTCTTTCATAGATTGGTTATTACTATCTGAAAAATTTAACTTTGCCGAAACCGACAACCTATCTTTTGGGGGATCGGTATTAATAACGCGACGAAACGGCTCTAACACATCGTTAAAAAGCGACACGTCGCTTTCTTTAGCCATAATTATCAATATTAACTCATCAAGCTAATGAAATATGTTAACTTTAAGAGAAAGACTAACGTTCTAAGTTTTTATAAAAACGCAGACACGAAAATAAATAAAACCATTGATTGGAATTTTAAAGGTGTATCTTGTTCTTGTACAATTTACAATGTACATGGATGTTTCATATTTGTCAGTTGTCAGTTTGTGATACTTTGACATTAGTTGGAGTAGCTTATCAAAATTTGGCCACTAGTATTTTAAATTTATTTTTGGGAAAAAAATCATTATTGTTTTTTTAATTAAAATATCGTCAGAAGTAGCTTTGTTACGAGTTATTTAGCCAACATAATCTCGACGTCGTAAAATTACGGCCTTATCATTGCGATCTATACCTAATGAAAAGATTATGAAAGGTAGAGGTAAAATTGTCAGTGACAGATTTAAGTCCCAACTATGCTAATTGTCAAGGTCTATTATGGATGTGATATAGTTAATAGTGGATCTGTGGCCTGCGGCCTGCGCTTGGTACTTGGAAATGTGACGAGAATCGAGATGCGCTTGCGCTGCTTTGATTTCAAATTATATTTACTTTAAAATTGTTAGGTTTAATTCCTGTTTGAATGAAACTGCACGTAATTTATATACAGTAAACACAGTGAAGATTTATTTTCAATAAGAAAGAAAAAATGTAATTTTTCTATAACAAAATAAGATGAAATTAACTAAATAGGATGGCAGATAATAAAATGAGGAGCAATAAAGATGTAAAAAATTTAAATCAAAACGAAAATTACTGCGTCTTTAATGTTATTAGTGTTTTTATATCACTTGTTACAATTCTTGCTGATTGGACCACAGGTAGTATTAGTAATATAGATTTAATTTGGGTAATAGTAACTTATTTAATATTCTTTAAATGTTTTAGATATTCTTGTTTTTATTGAATACTGTAAGGATGGCTACATGGACTGGGCTCTTATCACAATAACTTTCATTATTACACCTAACATTTTATGTAATATATTTTCCTTAAGATGGTATGTGATTGATAAGAAGCTAAGTGTTCATCATTGGATTACACATGGATTTTTAGCAGGATTATTAGAAAGGTATTATTTTACCAGTATAAATAAAACATGTATTTTGTTTGTAATAATATTAATAATGTGCTTGATAAATTAATTATGAAAATATATCCCTTTATGCATAAAGATAACATGAAATTAAGACGGCTATTAAATGTTGTGTCGTTATCATGCTATAAAAATAATTGGGACTATTGTATTATATATGTTTAGTATAGTTCTTAGTCATCTTCTCATACTCTCTGATAAATGGCATGACAGACTTTAGTGATACTTAGTCAGTTGATGATTTTGAGCGCACCAATAGATGCTCATTAAGCCTTAAATACTAAGCCACATATTTGGAGCAATTACACTGCATAGTGTTGTTCTTCTTCATTATAGGAATTCATTTATATTTTATTTAATATATTAATTTCATTTCAGATACACAGTATTTTTGTATGAAGTATTTTCATGCAAAAATTTTGAACTCTTAAAGTCTCAAAAGCTCCTAATCCAAAGGAATGATTTGAGCCTTCTTCATTTCTTATATGTATTTACTGGAACCATACCACAAATAATTTTACAGACTCATGGAATAGTTGTATTAAATGAAAATTATTACACAAAAGGTAACATTTTTTATTATTTCCTAGCCAATTTTTATAGTAAAATTTGGTGGTTAATTTTATGTTTTACATTTCTGTATAATCACTATAGCATATATTTTTTTATTAATAAACCATTACCCATATTGACATCAAAATTGATTGTACCTAAGTATAACATATTTGTAATACGTATATACTTACATATGTATAACATATTTGCTTCCCCATCTCACAGTTTAATCTTCAAAATTGATTCCATTTAATATAAAGTTAATGTTACATTACTCACTAGCTGGATCTTAAATTCATTATGGTGTTTGGTTTTTGCTAGTTACGGCCGTCCGTGTAAGTAATTTTGGACGAAATTCACGATCGAAATTCAGGTGCGATTACTAAAAAGTATTGTTTAGATTAAAATAACAATTTATTAGAAAAGATATTAACAATTTATTACATAGATATTATGTTTATTTAAATACTGAAGTCGTCCAGTGGAGTTTTTAGTGAAATAAAACAAAATTTATTTAACACAATATATGTACATAAATCTCGTTGAATCACACGAGTCTACAGTAAAAGAACGCGATATTTGGTTCCCTAATTAATTGACAATTTACCATCTATCTTTATTAGCCCTTCCACAAAAGTTAAGTAACGTAATATTACGTTAAAGTTATTAATAAATAAATATCCCTATATTTGTATTCTGTTATATTCAATACTGTCGGATTAAATATTTGTCTCGGGGGCGAAGTTGAAAAAACCGCATTGGAGTTTTGAGAAATATAATTTTGGACTTGACTTAAAATTTACCTTTGTAAATCTTTTTTCTAGTATTTTCGCTAACTGCTTCAATTGCATCAGTTAGTTGGGCCTGTGTTACATACATATACAGTACAATGTGGATATCTTCAGACGAAATTAACTGGTTAGCACTATTGCTAAAACTTTTGTGGTACTTTGGTACACTTATTGGAAGAATTTCGGCACTATTTTTGTTCAGCATCATATTTGGAGTTTGGACGTTAATTCCTTTGGGTACGATTTTTTTTATTTAATTGGTATATTATATGTATTAACAAGGTTAAACATAATAGTTATAGATATGTGAGCGAGTGATAGCGCTCCTTAAAGAATCTGAAAAGCATTTTTTTAATAATAATTTTTGAATAAATTTCTTTCATAGACATACATTGAAACTTTTTGAAAAATTTCAAAGACTACGTTGAAATGTTTACTTTATACAACTCCTAGTGTTCCGATTCTCTAGAGTCTAGACCGGCAAAGGGCTGCTAGTAGACTGCTGACAGTCGATTGGCGGCGCCCTAGAACCTATATCACCTATATAACTCACCGATGTTCAGATTGAGCATTCTGATAAACGAGCTAGGTCTGGATATCCATATCCAATCCAACCTTGAAACCGATTTTCGTTTAGTATATTTTTTTTTTTATTATCTCTTCATGTATGTTATGTTTGCCTATAAATATTTTTTTAAGTGCTTCTTAAAAAAATATTTTATTTTTCTTGTACCAATGTATCAGATTGCCGAGAAGAAAAAATATAAAATGATGTACTTTGTCTTTTATCATCTATCATTATAAAATTATCGAAGAAGAAACTCTTGTTTCAGGCTTGCACTGGTCTGCAATGACTTTTTGGATAATAACCCAAAAAACAACATTCTGCCCAAACAAATTCGAAGAGACACTTTACAATGCTGTAATGGGCTTTGTGTATTGTTTCTGTTTTATTAATATAAAGGAAGGCAAAACGCGATATCGTTTACTGCTCTTTTATACGCTCATGGTCACTCAGAATATGGGAAGTGTGCTACTCTTTATGCTGCTAAGTGAAAAGCAAAGACATCCTTGGTCTATTGCATCTACGAGCTTAGTAGTTGTGGGAACTGTAGCAGGTAATAAAGCTTTATTAATTGTATTTAAAAAAATATACTTGGATTAAAAAGTAATCTTAGCGCAAACATTTCGGAAATTTTAGCCAACGTAAAAGGATCATGTATGGAAAGCGCTACGTGGTCGTATTTGGAACTAAATGGAAGCACAACTTTCTAAGTAAATTCGTATAATAACAATAAATTGACGAGTACGAGTATTTAACAAAACTATCGTAAAGTTCGTGGTACCCTTATTGGACACATTCATTATACAAACGAGATAAAGCAGTGTTGGCTTGAGTGTAAGGCTCTCATCCTTGAGGTCGTAGGTTCGAACCCCAGCTGTGTACCAATGGACTTTCTATGTGCGCATTATACTCGCAAGTACGGTGAAGGAAAACATCGTGAGGAAACCGGCATGCCGTAGACCCAAAAATTTAACGGTGACGGCACAGAAGACTGATCACCTACTAGTCTATTAGAAAAAAAGAAATGATTACGAAACATACAGAAATCTGAGGCCAAGGCCCCAAGGGTTGTAGCGCCATTTGATTGTTTTTAATATTGTTACGAGCTAGGGGATCGGATAGAAACGCCGTAAATCTTTTCAAGGGTTTATTTTCAATTAAATCTATGAGGAATTCGTTAACACTAAAAATGGAAATTACGCTCAAAAATTCACTTAACACACACACAAAATACTGTCACTAATTACTTTAATAACACGCACTTCACACAGTATTTGTATTCACTTGTCTTCACTATATTCGCACTTTGTCGCTTCGATGTTTATCGTTTGGTATCGCATTCAAAACTGAACTAACTGGTCGCGTTTCGGCTCGCTTATATATCCCTGGGAACGATGTTCGAGAACTCTCTAGGCGGCAGCGCAACTGAGTAGCGATCGCACAATTCTAGAACGTGCGTACTAGCAGCTATCTCTTTCTCACAATGCTCCGTCCTTGTCGTACGGCGTTCTAGAGTGCTCGGTCTAGCTTCGAGAAGGTTCCGATCTTCCTTCTCTCTCGCGTATCATTCCGTCCTTGTCCCACACCTAGAAAATTCGTTCTAGAACATTCCTTCATCAAAGGGGTATAAACAGAACACGTGTTCTGAAACGGCCTGAAATAATGTTTCAGGCTCCTGAAAACTAGGGTAACATTATGTAAATTACGATTTTCTTATATGTGATCGACCCTCCCCTGAAACGGTCAGAAATCACATTTCAGCCTGCTGAAAAGCTCTCTAAGTAGTGGAAAAATCTAGAAATATTCCAGTCGACCCGTCTTCGTAACAATATAAACAATTAAAATATATAACATACAACAACAACAATAACATACAAGCAGTTCTTATTCTTATCTTTAAAGGCCGATTTACATTATCATTAGTGTTTAGGAGAGTGCTTTAGGATAGTACTTTAGTTGAAACATGTAAACGCTACTTGCTTTAGTAAACGCTACGCTAAAGAACTTGCCTTTCAAGTTGTACTAAAGCACTCTCCTAAACACTAAGATAATGTAAATCGGCCTTAAGCTTGTTTTGTATCTTTTAGTTACTTAATAATGCGGGTATTTTTTTATTTATTCCTTGAACTGCGTGGTAGGTTTTTACGGAGAGAAAAATATAATGAAAAATTATGTTTATAACTTAGATTTGTATTACGAAAAGCGACCAGCCTTTATTAGTTAGGAAAATGTTGTTGGTATGCAGCCACTAAACACGCAGGCTCAGTAGAAAAATCATATTATTAAGATGAAACGAACTTCGCGGGAGCAGCTAGTTTTTATAAAATCAAGATTTTTCTACTACTAAAATTTAATTAATAATCATTTGCAGGTATATGTGCAATGGTGATATATTACAGATATTATCATTCGAAAGGTCCGATTCCCTGGCGATACATTCACGAAGATGTCGAATTAAATAATAAAGTTATCAATGATACCAAGAATTCGAATGAAATAAAGGGTGGCCTGAATAATTTGAGATCGTTCAAAAATTCAAATATTACCAAAGAAGCAAACGTGGAGACGGAAAATAGGTAATTATTTGTAAAATTAATCATTCTAAACTAAGCTATAATAACTTGGTCTCTTCTTCTTTCTTCTTTTGGTGCCTCTCCATTACTGGAGATTGGTTGTCACTCTCTCTAACGTTACAAAGACATGATTTTTTCCTTCTACCAACAAGTCCCTTAACTCTAGATTTTACCGGAGATGGTAGTGGTCTTGTCGCAACACGGCCTATCCTGTTCCAAAAGGCTCTCATCAACAACAAAAAAATCAAATTATTACTTCTTATAGCAGCATAAAATACTTAAAAATAAATATTCATCTTTTTTGTAGAAAAGATACAATCACAACACTCCCAGTTCAACAGACGGAAAATGAAAACGCAGATAAAAAGTTCCTTTTGGATCACTGGATAGCAAGAGCTGGATCTCCAACTTTCACTTCAGCTCCAGTAGGAAATATAAGTATGGATGTCTCAAGTATTGAATTATACACTGTAGAAAATACTCCACAGACTATAATTCCTAAACGCGACAGTCTTATAATAAAACCCAAAAAGAAGATTTGTTCGCCAACCGAGCTTACGCTAAAGCTTTCTTCGATAGACAATATAGAAAGCTCTATCGACGAAATAACGTCTAATGCACTTATACAAAAACGTCGAGGAATTTGCTCTTCTGACGAACTAAGAGATGATTATAATCTTGGAACTTCTATGATTCAAGAGTTTTCTAAGGCAAAAACTGATCGAAGTTCCGAGTTAAGTCACGACACAGATGGTTCTAATAAGAAAACTTCATCAGATTCCATTGATATGGATCTCGATCTGAGCTTCAGTGATATAAACAGCTCCGATATTAACACATTTAATGAGAATATCGTCCAAAAACTGTGTTTGAGCGCATTAAAAAACATTAAAGTCGGAAACCAAGATGCAGATATAGAGAACATTCAACGAATAGCGTTGGATATTCTAAAAGAAATGTATACAAAGAAAGACAGAAAGAAAAATGGTATCACCGGTCTCTTTCATGTTAAACGCGATCTTGATACACCGACAGAAGTTCTATCAGTTCATGATTATGAAAATATTTGTGCTGTTAATATAGCAAGAGAAGCTTGGGGACTGCGTTCGTGGAACGGGTACTGTGATATTGAAAATTGGATGCATGACGGCAGCGTTGTAAGAGATAGAAGTCGAGATTTCACTTCAGAAAGTTCAGAGATTAGCAGCTGTCTTTCCCAAGAATTAAAAAATGCTATTCTGTCGGCACCTCCTTTTCCGAGAAAACCGCACACTTATTCCAACGTATTTGTTAAGGTCGACAGAAATCCTGACGATTATGCGAATACTATAATGTGTCAGACAGATGATATTGTTAAGTCGTATATAATAGACAATTGTAAGGATCCTAATCATCTGGAGCCAATAATAGAGGAATTAGATGATTTAGGCGATATTGACCCGTCTATTAAAAAGCGCTTGAATTCGGAAAGTTCTCTCGTAGCGACAATAGACGAAATAAGAAAGGCAACAGTGACGAATTCGCCTAGGAACTTATATCATAGAAGAGAGCATACATGGGAATCTCCACAGTTTAGTTTTAATCAAAGTGAAAATACTCTTCAAAAGGCTCTCTGGAAAGAGCCGTCCAAATTCGACGCTTGTAATATACTGGAATCTTTAACAGAAAAAGAGTTAGAATTAGACACTTGTCCCGTAGTTAGGTTAGACACACAGGCAAAAGAGCTGAGCCTTTCGGATAGTTCATACCTTAATAACTCAAGTTATAGCAATAATACTCCAAGAAGAAAATCAAGTTATTCTCAAAGAAGTCATAAAAACCAAGATCATGATATTTCAAGCAAAAATATTGATCTACTCTGGCAATTGGTTTCCGAGAATACTTCGCCTACGTACAACAATGAAACCTTTTCTCTAAGTACGAAAACTCCTTCGTTGCAATCGTTAATTCAAAACGATTCAAATCCCGTTAAAACCTCTTTGCCTAAAAGTAACGTTAAGAGGAGTTCAAGAAATAAGCCCAGAAGGAAATTTTCAATTCTACGAGAGAAGTTTGAACCTAAAACTCATTCGGACGAAGAAAACTTGTGCCGCTCCGATAACAGTTTATCGAAGCTTAACGTCAACACGGTCATGAGTCAAATAGAGACTAATATTGATTGTTTCCAAAAGTCTATAGACTGCCTCACTTCATCAGCTGATGAATTGCATGCTGCAACAAAACAAATGAAGGAAAAACGTTCAATTTTTATGAAGCAAGTATTAAGTCCGCCAAAATTTAATACAAAATTACGCCACAAAATGTAGATTTATTGATAGCCGATGTCGACTGCTATATGCAGAGATTCTACATGAGAACCAGTGAAAGATAATTGGTGTAGTATCTAAAGCAGTGTTGGCCTAGTGGCTTCAGCGTGCGACTCGCATCCCTGAGATAGTAGTTTCGATCCCCGCACCAATGGACCTTCTATGTGTGCATTTAACATTCACGTGAACGGTAAAGAAAACCATCGTGAGGAAACCGGCTTGCCTTAGACTCATAAAGTCGGCGTGTGTCAGGCACAGGAGGCTGATCACCTACTTGCCTATTAGATTGACAAATGAAAATTAAATAGATACAAAAATCTGAGGCCTAGACCTAAAAAGGTTGTAGCCGCAACTGATTTATTGATTTTATCTAAAGCGGACTATCGTACTTATAAAGTCGTAATGTCCCTCAATGGGACATGGGACTGTAGAAATGTACTTCTGACTCTGTTTCGTTAATAATTTATAGGCAGCTTAGTGAGATTATGAATCCTTAAATAATTTCCTCAGGAGCAACTACGGAGGTTTGTATATTTGGATACAGTGGTAAGGTTCCTAGTACTTCCATCATATTAAGAAAAATAACAATCATAAGTCATTTAGAACTCGGATCTCAGCATAAATTTAGTCAATGTATAAGTTTAGGCGCCGTTACCTCGAATGTAATTAAGTAACCACTGATTTTTAGAAGCTAGTTATCTTGCCTTTTAGCTGTTAATTTGACTAGATTTGTTAAGTACACATTTTATAGTGAAATGTGTCGAATCTTCCATATAATTTAGGTTTTGGTATACTTTGGTATACCCATTCCAACGTGGTTGTGCATTTTTATACATATTTAAATATTAAGTTATGTACCGGTGCTAATTCAATTTATAGATAGACATTACAAGTTTACATTGTATGATTGAACATTGACACCGACGCTTTTGAATGATTTTTTATTTATGGACTTACTTAAGATAGGTGCTTTATATTAGGCTTTGGCCAACGTTTAAGTAAATTCACATTTAGGACGAACTAAGGTAAGATTTTGAGTCAATATTTGACGTATGTAAGCGCTCAGTATGTCAAATCAAACTCTGACTTCCGGGACTCATACTGACTTCTAAATTCGGGTTGATATTAAAAAACTACCAATCATTTTTGACGTGTGGAAGTCCAACTTAGCGGTAAGTCTCATTTTTAAATTTTATCGCCTTATTAAAAACATACTAAATCTTATAGCACTCTTAACGAAAGTGCTCGTTTGTCTCTTTTTGTCAAATTGTATATACGTTGTGATGAAAAGAGACTAAGTATCGACTACAAAATCCCTTAATTCTCAGAGTTATTTTTGTAAGTTTGCGTCCTTATAGTGGAAGCTACATTCCATATTTAAACGTGATATCGCTTCTGAATCATGAAGATTCAGCCCTCCAGTAGATATATATATATAAATTGATTGCTTCTTTACAAACATTTTATATTTAAGTAGGACCTAAGGTATTATTGTTGGCGTATTGCAACACTGCTTATTACATAATTGAGAAATGACTTATGCAATTAATATCATATTACTATAAATGTTTTGTAAACTGTGATGTAAGTGCCTTTATTTTTATATCATGATCTTCCGCCAGTATTGTCTTTGTAATACATTTTTATACTTTTCTTTGTGTTATTATTTTATACTAGGTAAATCAATTTAAATATAATTATTGTGTTTAATGCGTTTCAAAACCGTATGTATTGGCCAGGCTTTCGTTTGATTAAATAAATATGATACGTAATTTCTGCCTTACATAAAAATGTCTCAATCTTATGTAGATTATATTATCTATATTCAGTTTGGGATAGGAGTGACAATCCCTTTCTGCACTCGATTGGGGAAGTGATCTAGAATCTGATAACTTGTATTTGAAAAATTAGTCGAATAGACATAGATAGTGTTTTGATTATTTTTTGTACTTACGTTTACCAGTGTCATTCTTACCTGATCCCTGACACATCGAATTGATAAGGTTATCAAGGAGGAGGCCTCCTTCGGCTTTTTGAAGACGCTTAACAATAAACTTAAAAAAGATAGGTTTTATTGGTTAATACTTAATACAGTATAGTTTCATTAATACGAATTATCCAAAATTTAAACTTATTTATACTCAATCATCTTAAAGCAAAAAGTTGCGTCAAAAAATGTGTTAATTTTGTAACTATACGTTGCATGGATGGAATATTTTTGATAATTGATGAAATGAATATAGCTTTATTAGATTTTAAATAAAAGAACCATTTAATCAAAATCTTATATTGATTGCAAAAATACCTATGGCTTAGGTAAAGCACAAAAATAGTTGCTAATATGTTATATAAAAATATATACTTATCAAAAATTTTAAATGCTTTCACAATTTTGGCACTTTTCTTATCTATCACATACAATTTCCAATATTGTTCATATAAAAAATAGATACAAAATGTATCATATTAAAAATATGTATAGTTAATAAAATCAAATAAATTATGACTAAGCCATCTTAGCTGCCTTAGTTTACAATGTTGGCAAAGAATGACAATTATTAATTTTCCTTATTCTAAGTAATTTTCACCTACAATAGACACTCGCATTGTATGTAAATAAAAATTTATAAATCAGTTGTCATAACATTAGTTAGAAGACGGATTCTGTGAGCATTACATGCTTTGCATAAAATATGACCATCTAAAGGGTAGCAACCTCTGCCTTCAGCTTCCGAAGATAAACGAAGACCACAATCTTCACAATTGTAACAGACAACATGAAAATTACGATCCAGCGCCACTACACGAACAGTTTCTTCTTCACCTTTGTCAGGCATAATTGGTTGCTCGCAGACACAACAACGAGGAGCAAATTTCTTATGAAAATCTTCAATGCAATGAATTTGATTCATAGCATCTACAGTGAATGGTATACCATCAAGTCTTTTCTGACAAACCACACAGGTGAAGCAAGTAGGATGATATGGTTTTCCAGTTGCTCTAAGTATCCTATCCAATATAGGCTCATCACAAACAGAACACTTCTCTAATGTTTGATAATAGTCAGTTTCGCAAAAAGGTTGACCTTCAACTGCATAAAATGGCTTTCCCTGCAAATTTGTATTGCAGCGTTCACAACAGAAACATTCAACATGGTACATATTACCCATAGCTTTACAACCTGAACTTTCCCCAACAACCCTCTGATTGCATTTAACGCATGTTCCAAATACATCCAAATCTTGGCTGTCAGATATGGATTGGACGAGAAGATCAGTTAAAGCATCAACTTCTTCCTCCTTTGGTAGGGGTGATTTTCCTCCACCTACATTGTGCTTGAAGTTTGACTCATTAATGGCTGGCTTACTACTTAATGTACTTATCGGCTCATACAGTGACTCATAGGTGGAAGCTTGAGATGCATTATATTCAGGATACTCATTTTGATAAATATGAGGATATTGCCTTTCTTGATTAAAATTGATGTTAGCTGTAGCTCTAGCCAATTCACTGTAATTAGAACTGACTGGTGATGGCGGGGGCAAATATTCCTCATTGTGATTAGGATCAAATCTTTTAGGTGGAGTTAAATGAACAGGTGGGGGTGGTGGAGGTGGAGGAGGATTTGCACTTTGATATGGTGGTGTATTACTATAAGTTGGATTGTAAACATTTGAGGGCAAAGGAACATTATTTTTGAACGAAACATTAGGTAAAGTAAGCGGTGTTAGATTGGCATAATCTGTATGTGGCATGTGAATACTGCTGGCATGTCGCATTACGTTATATGATGGCGGCGGCGGCGGTGGTGGTGGTGGCAGAGGGACATTGCTGTTTAAAGAAATGTTTAAGGAGAACGATGGCTCACAATAACTATTGACCGAGGCACTGTGCGGAACTTGAGGTTGACCCTTTTTCTTTGGAGGCACAGCTGGTGGCACTTTCTTTATACGTCCAGAATGCAATTCCTTAGTCATTTGTAATTCGGCTAATTGTTTCTCTAATGCTTCCATATTGTCCAGTCGCGACATTGTTAAAATTTACACAATAAACGTTGAAACACTTTCTACTTATATATGGCAGTGTTAATCAATCTGATATCATCATTGATTATATTTTGTTGTAACGATGTATGTGGATTACTAAATAGCTAATAAGTAATCCACTTTACTGATATTCTTCTGGAATAAAATATGACGCATTACTTGACGATTATGAAGAATTAATTTCTAAATTTTAATTCATTAAATTTTTGTTTGCTCACCAGAAATTACTTCACTTCACTTTATTTATAATGGCGACATCTGTGTAAATCACAATTCCGCCAATGTCACGTTCTAAGTCTTCACACAGTGAGGATAGATTTGATAATTTTGATAGATTTAATTTTATCTAAGCAGAGTTACCCAAAACAAAAATGACATCACAATAAATACAACACACACAGACATCTAATAATATATACAAGAGGTTAACATTTTACTACAAGGTATGAAGGGGAGAATCTTATTTATAACTTTAATTTATTAACAGAAATAAATTTCCCTAAAATTTTGACGATCGAGCTGGATGGGAGGGAAAGTAGGGAGTTAAGGTTACATGGACGAGGGAAATCTGGAGAAAGATAGTCAAATAACGAGTCATTAATTAAAGAACAGTTAAAAAATATATGGTCTGTCGAGCCCTCGTCCATACCACACTCACAGAGAGAACTGTCTTTAATTTTAATTTTGGCTAGATGAACAGGAGTACAAGCGTGCCCTATACGAAGACGGCAGATTATAGACGTGACTTTTTTGTTTAAAAACTTATATTTAAAAAACCACGGCGAAGAAGGGATAGAATACTGAATATTAGCATAGTGCCTGCCAGTTTTTTCTTTAGAAGATTGCCAATCAGTAGTCCAGGATTTTAAAAGGTGGGAGTACGCAAGAGCTGATAGGTCGTGGGCCGAGATGTTGGGATGCTGACAAGATCCGCAGAAAATAGCACCTTTTGCACAAGAGTCAGCAGTTTCATTACCCGCTATACCACAATGACTAGGTATCCACAAAAGTACAATATGAATATCTTTTTTACTACACCTAAACAAAGCTTCTCTTATTTTTAGAATCGTATTATGTTTTTTTTTAGACCTGAATGGATTGGAAAGAATTGCCTGTAAACAGCTGCGAGAATCGGAAAAAATTGTAACTTTATTTAGGTTGTGGGACTCAGCATACAAAACCGCTTCTAGGATTGCAAAAGCTTCACCTGAAAAAACGGAGGTCAATGGAGGAAGTTTAAAGTTCAATACTGTTTTGAATGAAGGGACCCATACAGCCGCACCGATGCACTCATTATTGGGAATCTTGGAAGCATCAGTATACATCGGTAACCAACCCTGCCAGTCTTTTGAAATTTTTTCCAGAAAACAAGTGGAAGCTTGGGTGGATTTTTTTTCAATTCCAAAGTTTAAAATTATTTTAGGATCAAAAATGAGGGATTCATAACTATTTAAAAACAAGGGATTACTAGAGAAACTTTCAACAGGATTAGGAAGACGAGAAAGTTTATTAAAACTGTGTAACAGGCATGGAACATTACCTGTACTAGATGGCATCGTGAGATTAGATAAGCGACGTAATTTGGACAAGATGGAATGTGAAGAGTATTGAAGGACTTTGATGAAGAAGCGGTCACTTAAAAATTGTCTACGTAAATACAGGGGGGGGTCAACACATTCTATTTGGAGAGCATTGATGGGAGAGGATTTCATAGCACCAAGGATGATGCGTAAAGATTTCGATTGAATTTTGGAAATTTTATCAAGGGCTTGCTTGTTGCCAGGATCTAAAAGGAAGGTGCCATAATCAAAATGACTTCGTACCACAGCATTGTATAAAAGCTTTTGCGAGTAGGGGTGTGCTCCCCACCTCACACCAGATAATGAACGGAGAACATTAACACCTTTCTCACTTTTTTTAATCACATGGTTAAAATGAGGAACACCGTTTAACTTTGAGTCTAAAATAAGGCCTAAAAATTTTACTTGCTTACAACACGATACCAAGGACCCTTTATATGAAATGTTACACCGTGGAACCTTGTATTTTGTAGTAAACGTGACCGCCGAACATTTGGGCACAGAAATAGAGAGACCATGATCATTTAACCAATCACCCAAATAATCCAAAGCCGAATTTAGGCGTGATGATGCCTCTTCAATAGAATTTGATGAAAAGTATAAGGCTACATCGTCCGCGTATTGAAGAATCTGACAGAAGGAATTCACAACAAGCTCCAGGTCATAGGTGTAAATGTTGTACAGAAGAGGACTCAAAACAGAACCTTGAGGTAAGCCCCTCCAAATAGATCTAGGAGACAGCTCCGTATTTTGAGATCTTATAATAATATAACGATTCGAAACTGCATTGCAAACAAAACGTACCAACTTCTCAGGAATACTCAGCTGAAGCATTTTTTGCCTGAGCACCGGAACCAGCACGTGGTCATACGCAGATGCGATATCCAAGAAAACACCCATCAGGAACTGTTTCTTTTTAAAAGCAATGCGAATGTCGGTCGTAATTATACTTAGGCTATCCATCGTACTTAAGCCTTTCCTGAAACCAAACTGGGATTTTGCAAAGATATTGTTACTTTCACAAAACCATTCTAAACGAAATTTAATCAAATGTTCCATAATTTTTAAAAGGGTAGAAGACAAAGCAATAGGTCTGTATGAAGAGAAATCTGATGGATCTTTGCCAGGTTTTAGAAGCGGAATGACGATTTGTCTGTTCCACGATTCAGGAATAATTCCAAGATCGAAAAAACAGTTTACTAAATCAAGAAAGTACCTCTTAGTGCCTAATGAAGAATTTATGAGGAATGAATAAGGGATTCCATCTTCTCCAGGGGAAGAGTCAGAGAGACCATTTAATGCTTTGTTAAGTTCTTCCAAGGAGAATTGACAATCTAGACTGTTTGAAGAGGGGATGTAAGAATTATACTTATAAGGAAGACAATCATAAAAAGGGACAGATGGAGGAGCCAATTTGTCGGCAAAGGAGGTAATCCAGCTAGACGGATCATTAAAAGGGACATCATAAGAATTGAGGGAATAACGGAATCTTCTGATCTGCCTCCAAACAACAGACGAAGGGGTACCAGGGCACATGCTCTCACAGAACTTATGCCAACCAAGACGTTTCTTATTATTAAGTAGTCTGCGAGCAGCTGCAGAAGCTTGTTGGTAGACTAAAAAATTTTCCAAGGTCATGCAAAGACTGTATGACATTTCTGCCGTTTTTCTTTTTCGAATCATCTCAGTACATTCGGAATCCCACCAAGGAGGGGAAATTTTCCTTTGTGTAGAAGATTTGAGTGGAATATGTAAACTGGCAGATGAGGTGAGGGAGTTGACAAAATCATTGTATGAAGATAAGCAGTTTTCAGCAGAGACTTCGGGGAGCGCAGCTATCTTAGAGTCAATAGAAGATGAAAAGTCTGACCAATTGGCCTGATTCAGTTTAAATTTTAAAAGAGGGGAAGGGCGAGTAACGTTCCTTAAATTGGTTGGGAGATCAATTAAAATGGGGAAGTGGTCACTCCCACAAGTGCTCTTAAAAACACGCCAGGATAGAAAAGGGAAAAGATCAGGAGAGCAAAGTGATAAATCCACTGCGTTAGCGGGATTCTGAGATGGAAGACTCCTTCTCGTAGGACAACCATTATTCAAGACACTTATGTTTATATCATCGAGTAAATCTAGTAGAAGGGACCCAAAAGAATCTGAGGAATGACAACCCCAAGAAACATGGTGGGCATTGAAATCACCCAACATGACAACAGGAGGAGGAACCGAAAGGATAATAGAACGTATATCAGAAATGAGGTCGATGTGGGGGTGGGGAATATAAACAGAAATAAACGAGATATTAAAAGCTCTCATAGCAACAGCATTAATACCATCACAATGAGGAAGACATAATGAGTGGAAGGTGAGGGATCGGCTGACCAAAAAGGCACAGCCAGCATAGCCATCATCCCTGTCATCTCGGAGACATCGATACCCAGAAACCCTAAAGCGGGAACCCGGCAATAACCAAGTCTCCGAAATGGCTAGAATAGATGGAGCGAATTTATTGATAAGAAAGGTTAATTCTGATTTTTTACTGCGAACACTGTTACAGTTCCACTGAATTACTAAATTCGCCATTTTTGGTGACGAATGAGTGGAGCAAATTAATTTTTTGGGCAACGTGGGACGGTATGGGGATGTCATCATACTTGGATAGCATGTTACAAATGACTGCCCATAAGCAGTCGAGAAGATTTTCATTTGGGGATACTTCATTGTTTGTAAGGGAAGGGGAGCTTACGGCACAACCATTGGGTAAAGAGGAGGGTAAATTGGAAGTAATGGCCTCATGGGCCGCCTTATCAAAGGATTTTCCTGATGTAGGTCTAGAGCGAGGAGGGAGAAATATAGTTTTCCTGTAAGATGTAGTCTGAAGGGAATCTTGGGAAGGTAAAGTTATGGGCTGGGATAAAGAGGAGGGGGTTGTTTTAACAGAATCTGCAAAAGTTTTGCCACTGATAGGTCTAAACCGAGCCGATGCTTCGATATAAGAAATGTTCTCTTGAGACATACAACTCTTTATATTTTTTTGACGATTATGTTCAGGGCAAGCTTTGTTGGTCGCAAAGTGTGAGGCAGTACAAAATAAACATAATGACTCTGTTTCAGGGATATTACACTCATCACCAGAATGGGCTAGACTACATCGAAAACACCTAGGCTTCGATCGGCATTGTGACTTTACGTGACCAAATCTACAACAGTTAAGGCACTGAATTGTAGGGAGTTGGTACGTTTCAACGCGGAGGGAACTATGACAAGAGAATATTCTCTCAGGAAGGGATTGACCTTGAAAGGTTAGAACCACAGTTTGCGTTGGTATCCAATTAATTTGACCATCGGAGTTTGTCTTGCGGTTAAGGCGTCTGGCCTTGAGGACTATACCAGTACCCTCGGGAACTTCCAAAGTTTCGACAAATTCCTGCATCGACCAATCAGCTGGGACACCTCTCACAAGGCCCATACGGGAAACATTATAATTAGGAATCGTAACAGAATAGTTGCTGGAAGGTACAATGGGATTAGACACAAAATTATTAGCATCTAAGCCCGACTTAAACTCAACAGATATTCTATTACGTCCCACTCTCTTAACACCATCTTGAACAATGTTCGATATTTTATTTTTAACCAAGAAATGACCAAATTTAATTGGGCGGATTGATGTACCAGCGGTTGGGTCAGATTCAGGGCAAGAAACATGGACTAAAAAAGGGCCCTTGTCATTGACAAGGTATGACTTGGGAGAGCCAGTGAGTGATGGATGGGAGTAAAATCCTGGGTTGACGTCATCAGCAGATGACCGGACATCAGTCATTGGTTTTTTGGAAGGTTCCACTAAACTTTCATGGACAGTATCGAGTCTGCGCTTGACACCAGGTTGGGGAAGCGGTGGGGTGGATAAATCCATTGATTCCACCGGAGAAGAGACCCTATCCGGAGGATCAGGGGGGTCTGGAGGGCGTTTCTCCATTATAGACTACCAAAAATATAACAAAGTAAAGGGAGAAATATAACAAATAAATAAAAATAACTTACGTAATTAGTTGATGTTATTAATTAACCACCACCAATAGGATAAGTCAACTTATATTCATTAAACTACGAGAAAAAATAGAAAATACTAAATAATGATATCCGAAACACGTGTAAACACTTATACCCGCAACGACGAAAAAAAACCACCAGAAATTATAAAATCCGAAAACTTAAAATGACAATTGACTATTAAGTATTAACATAGTGAACACACCTGACACCACAAACTATATTATTTATTAATACATAGTATAATAATCAAACATTAATAATTTTCGGTGATCACTTATTATATAATTTATATAAATTTATTATAATGTTTTAAAGGAAAAAAATGATGTCTAATATATATATATATATTAAGATTGGAGTATGTTGATAAATGTTGAGAGGCAGGCTTAAGACCATTAGTCTAGTCGACACTCGACAAGTTGAAAATGGTACAAAATAGAGATACTGCTCTTAAAATTATGTGCGATAGCTCATTGGATCCGAAATGACGTCTAGAAAAATGTGCCAAAAGCGTGTATTAGCACATAAAAAATTGCAAAAGTTATAAACAATTAAATATGAAAAAAAATGGCATTTCGTTTTTTGCCAATATTTAATAAACTACATATTAATATTTAAGAAATTTCAAAATTGTTATAAACAAAGTATAAATATTTTTTTAACTTTTATGGCACGATCTTGTTAAGTATGTATGTAAGAAAGGCTCTACGAAGCGAAAATTTTTTACGACCATTATTTAAACATTTTTTTTCACTTACAATTAAGACGGTAGTTCGAGAAAATTTCGTTAGTTAAGACTACATAGTTCATACTTGATACTTCATAAGTTCATAACTATACGTATAAACTATTAACTTCTTACGTCTTCTGTCTTCATAGTTCATAGACTGTTTAAGGTTTTTATAAATATTGTTGTTTAAAATTGTTTAAACTGATCTTCGTATTTACTATTTATTCGTTATCAATATCTGGTCATTAATATATAATTGGTATTTGTCTATTAATTATATATTATAAAGTTGAAATGGAGCCAAACCTTATAACTAACAATTATTTTACAAGTTACGAAGATTTAGAGGTTAGATATTCTCATATTCATTTAGTATAAATCACTAATTACACGCTTTTAACGAATACAATTTCACTTAAAGAGATAATAGCGTACTATTTAAAACTGGGTTTTTCATTGTAAAATATAAAATCCCTATAACAAATTATCGGATTTGCTCCTGTGGGTAACAGTTTTGAATACCATCGCACTTTTTTGACGATACTAATTATTTAGGAGTCTCGGAGGACCTTCATTGGAACACCTCCAAGTGAGTTTTGCTCCGGAAAATGTGATCACTTCCTCACTATTCAAGTCACGATTCACAACGGACCCATCGTCCTCAAAATCATTTTCACGAGTAAAACTTGTAGACGCCATCACTATAAATCTGAAAATGATCGCGAGAAATCAGTGTTGATTATGTATGTAAAGCCAAGTTTCAAAAAATGCAAATAAAATAACGCACTTTCACGTGAAAATAAAAAAGAAACGGATTTATAAAGTAAACTTTGCACTGTAAAACTAATTACCGCTAGTCTCGCATAAACCACATTCAAAATGGCCGATTAAGTTTATAAAATTAATAGGGATGTGAAAAATAATCGATTTTTTTTAAAGTGAAAATCGATTTTTGTATTCGATTTTAATATTAAAAATAATTGAAAATTCGGCGACCAAATATTCATATACTAACTCTAACCTAACCAATCTAAATAATATTTGTTTTTGTGGACAGCTCCGATCTAAATAGTAATTTTTTATTCAAGCCTCGGCTTCTCGGCGTCCTGGTCGCCTTCGGCGACCAAATATTCATATACTAACTCTAACCTAACCAATCTAAATAATATTTTTTTTTGTGGACAGCTCCGATCTAAATAATAATTGTTTATTCAAACCTCGGCTTCTCGGCGTCCTGGTCGCCTTCGGCGACCAAATATTCATATACTAACTCTAACCTAACCAATCTAAATAATATTTGTTTTTGTGGACAGCTCCGATCTAAATAGTAATTGTTTATTCAAGCCTCGGCTTCTCGGCGTCCTGGTCGCCTTCGGCGACCAAATATTCATATACTAACTCTAACCTAACCAATCTAAATAATATTTGTTTTTGTGGACAGCTCCGATCTAAATAGTAATTGTTTATTCAAGCCTCGGCTTCTCGGCGTCCTGGTCGCCTTCGGCGACCAAATATTCATATACTAACTCTAACCTAACCAATCTAAATAATTTTTTTTTTTTGTGGACAGCTCCGATCTAAATAGTAATTGTTTATTCAAGCCTCGGCTTCTCGGCGTCCTGGTCGCCTTCGGCGACCAAATATTCATATACTAACTCTAACCTAACCAATCTAAATAATATTTTTTTTTGTGGACAGCTCCGATCTAAATAGTATTTGTTTATTCAAGCCTCGGCTTCTCGGCGTCCTGGTCGCCTTCGGCGACCAAATATTCATATACTAACTCTAACCTAACCAATCTAAATAATATTTTTTTTTGTGGACAGCTCCGATCTAAATAGTAATTGTTTATTCAAGCCTCGGCTTCTCGGCGTCCTGGTCGCCTTCGGCGGCCAAATATTCATATACTAACTCTAACCTAACCAATCTAAATAATATTTTTTTTTGTGGACAGCTCCGATCTAAATAGTATTTGTTTATTCAAGCCTCGGCTTCTCGGCGTCCTGGTCGCCTTCGGCGACCAAATATTCATATACTAACTCTAACCTAACCAATCTAAATAATATTTTTTTTTGTGGACAGCTCCGATCTAAATAGTAATTGTTTATTCAAGCCTCGGCTTCTCGGCGTCCTGGTCGCCTTCGGCGGCCAAATATTCATATACTAACTCTAACCTAACCAATCTAAATAATATTTTTTTTTGTGGACAGCTCCGATCTAAATAGTAATTGTTTATTCAAGCCTCGGCTTCTCGGCGTCCTGGTCGCCTTCGGCGGCCAAATATTCATATACTAACTCTAACCTAACCAATCTAAATAATATTTGTTTTTGTGGACAGCTCCGGCGCTACGGGAAATGCAGCCCCTCCACCCTTGCGTACCAAAGCACAGGCATTTTATTCAAGCCTCCGCAACCTCGGCTTTTTGGTCGCCTTCGGCGACCAGCCTCAGCCGCTGCAGCTTTCATAATGCCTGTGCTTTGTTACAGCGGGTGGGGGCTGCTCTTCCTCCGCGCCTCCGATTATTTATATACACTCTAGGGGTAAGACAGACAAGACCACGTGGATAGTGGGGTGCTCTGATTCGGTTTTGGGTACTTTTTGGATATTAAAGTAAACACTTTATTCTAGTAAAAATTAAATAATATAGAAAGTTGCAAACAATGAAATACAAGTACTAATTAGAAAATACAGACGAGTAGGTATCGATAATTTCAAAAAATTTCGGAACCCTATAATCTATCAACACGAAATTAGGTTAATTTCAATGTTGATTATTCTATAACTTTAAATTTCAAAAATGAGGAAATAATCGATAAATAAATAAAACGATTATTAACAATCGATAAATTAAAAACACGATTTTTTTAAGTGAACGTCACATCACTTATAACCAATAGAAAAGTAGAAAATGGCGGATTGTTTACAAATTTTAATACATTACACAAAACTTTAAATTTTTTATAAAAATATTAAGACGCGTTTCCGGAGCAAAACTCACTTGGAG
Source organism: Pieris napi (assembly GCF_905475465.1). Classification (NCBI taxonomy): domain Eukaryota; kingdom Metazoa; phylum Arthropoda; class Insecta; order Lepidoptera; family Pieridae; genus Pieris; species Pieris napi. Next base: position 2,920,246 of record NC_062235.1, on the reverse strand, counting down.
GTGTTCCAATGAAGGTCCCCCAGACACTCCTAGATAATTAGTATCGTCAAAAACGTGAGGTGGTATTTAACACCCAACCCCTCCTGTGGCTTAGTAGTTCATGGAATATAAGCCCGCAACTCAGGGTTTTTCCACAAACAATAATTGTTGTTACAATGCACAGATGTAAGTGTCACTATATATATGTATTCAATTTTAAATACAAAACTTCCTTTATTAGATTCACAGATTAATGTTGGAAGATGACCCACGCACATCTACATACCGCAAAGTGATACTTAACAATAAGGCCTATTTCAAAGATAAAATAGTCATGGATATAGGATGTGGAACTGGCATCTTGTCTATATTCTGCGCTCAAGCTGGTGCAAAAAAAGTATATGCAGTTGAAGCTAGTAATTTGGCTAACTTAGCAAGAGAAATTGTAAAAGAAAATAAATTTGAAGAAATTATTGAGGTATTTCTAGGCCATTGTATATCTTTACTAATACTTGTTAAAAATTTGTTAGTCACAATAATTATTCTGTACATGTGTACAGTTTTATATAAATATATACAATAGTTATAGGATAGACAGGAAATAAGCATTTGACTTCACACACACACACTAACACTTTATCATGTTTTTATTCTTCTACTCAGGTAGTTCATTGTAAAGTTGAAGATGTAGTATTACCAGATAACATTAAGGTAGATGCTATAGTATCAGAGTGGATGGGATTCTATTTGCTTCATGAAGGAATGCTTGATTCTGTGGTAGTAGCCAGGGACAAGTTTCTGAAAGAAGATGGGGAAATGTTTCCACAAAATGCAGTTATTTATGTAGCACCATGTAGGTGAGACCAAACCTTGATCTACTATAAAAAAATATTTTATTATAGACATTTGAAGTAATTGTCAAAACTTTTTTTTAGTTTGATGATGCTTAAAGCATGTATTTCTTGTTTGATTTTAGGCATCTAATTCATTGCTCACACTTTTTATACTAATTGTTAAATGTTTAATTCAAAAATATATTTATCAGTGTACCATCATTATATGAAAAATGGGACAATTTTTATGGGGTGTCCATGTCATCATTTTCAAAGCATTTACGGTCAGATAAAAGCCACAAGCCAGAAGTCATGCATATTAAAAGTGAAGACTTATTAGGAGAGGAAGTTGCTCTGAATTGGATAAATTTAAGAGATTGCACTGTTGAGGAATTGAACTCTTATTCTGTGCAACATGTTGTAGGTGTGTAATTTAATAATACAAGTAGTTAAAGGTACTATACCCAACATTTGTCAAATTTTTCAGAAAACTGAAAAATAAAAAAAAACAAACTTTTTTCAAAATACTAAACCATTGAATGTCCAAATTCCTTTATTTATATTAACTTTGTGATATATTTTAAATTAAAAGTATTTACATATTATATATAGTACCCATCTGGTTCATGATTTATTTTTCAATTATATTATAAAACTTTACTTGCAGGAGCGAATAAAAGTGGCCGTTACCAAGGACTATGTATTTGGTTTGAATGCATATTTCCTGAACTGACAACTGAACAACTGATAGTGCTAAATACGGGGCCAGCGGGTGAACCAACACATTGGAAACAAACTGTTATTTTGTTGCCTGAAGAACAAATAGTTGAAGAAAAAGAACCAATTGCCTTTAAATTAGATATGAATAGAGATGGAGAGAATTCCAGAAGGTAAATTTAAGTAATATCTATATATATATAAGAAAAATGGTCTTCGTTTGAGGCTCCTTCACGCCTAAATCACTGACCGTATCGACATGAAACTGCCATTCGATGCAAAATTTTTCCTAGATGGTTTTGTATGGTTTCACATAGATAGGGATATAATTATTAGTGCACAGCTGTAATTTAAATACACATCCAGAATTAAGAAGGATAGTATAAGATCCCGCAATACAACGACCTTCACCGAGATGCTTATTTAATGAAACTTATTTTATATTTAATTTAATATGTCAATAAACATAATCCATATGGGTTGCCTAGCAAATTTCAGTCCAGAGTATGTTTAATTAATATTAAAAAAAAAAAATTGACATATTAAATTAAATATAAAATAAGTTTCATTAAATAAGCATCTCGGTGAAGGTCGTTGTATAGCGGGATCTTAGACCAGGATATCATCATGCAAAATTAATTTTATAAGTTATATTGCAGATACAATCTACAGTTAAGTTTATTGGACCCTGAGGAAATTGAACATCCGATGCCATGTACATGTGATATGACAAAATGCATACTCATCAATGCTGTGATGAAGCAGCAAGTGGACCATGCTGCTCAAAATAATTGTGTACTAGAAGAGGAACCTATTGATGATGAATAAAATATGTTTAAAATTAATAAATAAGTAAATAAAAATGTGTTTGATTGACTTCGACTTTGAAAACAGATTTTCTAGGAAGACGATATAAGAAAAATAAAAACCAAAATATTTTTTCTTTACACCCATAATGTTTTATCGTCCATTTTTTTAATAATAATATAGGCGTAATTTCTTACTCTTTCTAAATTGAGGTGGAAATGCGTTTGCGCATGTTCGCAATAAAAGCGATGGGTATGTGGTACTCGACTCACTCCACTCCAAAATCGCGTGAACTATACCCACTAAAACTAACTCTGGTTGTACCAAAACAATCGCATCAAAGGCCCTCGGGGTCGCTTTCGCTTTCTATCTCAACATTTTAGCAATGTGCCGTTAACAGTGTGGACACACATGACAGGCGACAGACGAAACTTCTCGTTCTCTCCCCTCCACTTCCATTGCTTCAAAGAGATCTTATCCTGCGCTCTCTCTCTGTAGCATTTGTTTACAGAAGGACTAGACTTTACCCTGCTATCGGATACGTTCAGTAAAACGGTTGCCCCCCGTACTTTATAATAAAGTATTGTACCCTATAGTGTACTCTATACTTCATTAGAACAATAAAGTACACGAAAATACTTTGTTTATCATGATGTGATTTCTTTATACGTAAAAAATTTCCTGAAACGGAATTTATCGATTGGCGCTGAATCGATGTTTTAATATGGTTTGTAAAGATGCTGTGCAATTGTTAAGTCGAGATAATAATCTAATACAAACTGCAAAAAGCGATAAAAAATACATTTTTAAATATATAAAGAAAAATAAATGCTTTACTTTGATAGTCTTTTTTTATTATAACCAATGTACTTTAATTGCAAAAAAAAAAATAGGTGACAACTGAGTAACTTAGGAGGCAAATAAAAAGTTGAGATTCTCGTTATATTTTTTAATATCGAAGCATATTTGTAACAGATTGAGTGAGCTGGGCTTCAGCACTGAGCCACCGGTTATAGTCTAGACGCATTAACAGCCTAGCTAAGTATACACCACACGGCTTTTCTCGCAGAGATACTAGAAGTTGCATCAATTGTTTCACAAGTTTGTTAAACCTGAAATGTTAATCATAAATTCTTGCATTAATGTTTAGGGAAATAGGCGTACCAACCCTCAACAAAAGTTATTTCACTGGTAATAGAATCAGAGTACGTTTTAATTCTCGTAATTTGTTGAGATTTTTTATGTTACGTTGGCGTGCGACTCTCATCCCTAAGGTCGTAGGTTCGATCTCCGACTACACCAATGGACTTTCTATGTGCGCAATTAACATTCATAACGGTGAAGGGAAACACCGTGAGGAAACCGGCTTGTCTTGGACCCGAACAGTCGACGGCACAGGAAGCTGATCATCTACTTGCATATAAAATTGACAAATGGTCATGAAACAGATACAGAGTCTGTCCCAGACCTAAAAAGGTTGTAGCGCCATAGATTTTTTATTATTTTAACGCGTAGGCTAAAATATCCCCTCCCGTATCGTAACGTTTTCAATAAACCAACCATTATTTCGTAACGTAATATGTACTTGCACGCTCGCTCAAGACTAGGGTTACACGGCCATTTTTTTAAAATAAACAATGCCTTTAGGTTTCTCTCATGATCTTTATATTATTGTTAATCATTAAAAGCTATAAACCGATATTTTAGTTAGAAGCGTACAATTTATCGAACTATATTAAAAAAAACGCGTTTTCAAAAGAAAGAACGAAAGTTCTTAGGGTAACTAAAGAGTTTAGATGTAGGTTAATAATAACGCACTAAAATTTTAAATTAACTCGACGCAATATTCAATTAATTTACCTTTCCGAATATCCTCGTATATAATAATCTTCATCGTCAGCATCTGTGGTTACCTCGCTGAGGTTACAAAAGGAATGGCCAAGTCGTAATAACTCAACTATATTATTTAAAACCGGGTTATTAATACTGTCTAATGTATCAGAGCCCTCTGTGTCTTCTGCCTGTAATACCAATTTTAATACTTGAACATCTATGAATTTTTACAACATTGTGTTTTTATTAGTAATTACATTTACGTAAATAAAATAAACATTTGTATATAACTTGAGCAGCGTTCCGTATCCTATAACATTCGTTTTTGTAGAAGATTATTAGGAATACTATTAAGTATATGCTAGGGCATCGTTTCCCAAGCGGGGGGCCCCCGTGGTCCACCTTGGGGGGTGGGTGGATCGAGTTTCTTTAAAAAGGGGGTCAAGTACACCGCAGTTAAAACCAATGAAGGCTAATATAACGTAGGTATAGCTGATAAAAATATCGCGCTACGTACATATTATTATAATTTTACAGTGATGGGGTCCCAAGACTGTTTTACTTAACTTTTCTGACATTTTAGGGGGTCGCGACATTAAAATCTTTGAGAAACGATGTGGCAGGAATACAGTGGAATTAATATATTTTAAAAGCAGTAGTGAGGCTGACTAAATAATCTATGGGAGTGAACCCGCCCATAGACACTCACATTGCTAGAGGGCTCGCAGAGTGTTGCCTTTTAAAAATAAGTATGTGTTTTTTTTGTAGAACAGGGGGCAAACAGGCAGGAAGCTCTCTTGATGTTAAGTAATACCGCCCATAGACACTCTCAATGCCAGAGGGCTCGCGTGTGTTGCTGGCTTTTTAAGAATTGATACGCTCTTTTCTTCGATGACCCTAAGTCCAATCGGTTCGGAAATACTTCAGTGGTGAGCTGGTTCGACATAGTGGTGGTGCGCGGCAAAAACTGTGGTGGAACTCAGTTGTGGAACGACGAACGAGGTAATACAGGTAGAATTCTTACCGTAACAGTCAAAAAAGACTGGCTCAATACATCGGCCAGGAAATTCGCGTGCGCCTTCTTAAGCTTCTCGAAATCGTTGGTTTTGCTGACAGCGTCCATTAAACGTGAGAAATTCGTCTCCAAGACATCCGCTTGGAGATAATGTTGTAGGTTATCCATTAAAAACATTAATTTGTTATGAAGTTGACATGAGCTGAATCTGAAATAAGACATCTGACTTGAAAATTTTGACTCAAATCAAAACATTATAGGGAATAAAATAATTAAATTATATAAAGACATCTTACCGAGACGAATTTTTGTATGTCTTCCATAAAGCGTGTAGATCGTGTTGCGTTTTCTTGATGCGCAAGAGCAAGCGGAACATATCATTGTAGCGTGCAAGTACTTCCGGTGCGAACAACAAGTGTAGGGGCCATTTGAAATCGTACTTTAATATTATGGTTGACCAACCGTCCGCCGCTGTATAAAAATTTGTGACGCTTGAGAAAAACACTGTCTTCTCCAAAATATATATTTTGAAGAAGACAAATACATATAGTTATTTAATAATTAAGATACTTTACTATATTTTTATGTATCATTTTAACTTAAGAAAAATGATGTTTTTCGAAAAACATAGGAAGGAGATATATGTTTTTATTATTTAATAAATCATACAAACGATCAAATTTGCAAACATAAATATATAGTTCCCAGAAAATAAGTCGCCAATGCCTACCTAGAATTGCTAATAGGTAAATCGAAAGTTATATGAAATAAACTCAAGTATTTTCGAACCAATTCGACTTAGGATCCTGTAATGTTACAAATTCTTAAAAGACCGGCAACGCAAATGCCTCTGGCATTGAGATTGTCTATGGGCGGCGGTATCACTTAACATCTAATGAGCCTGCTGTTTGCCCCCTCTTCTATAAAAAAATTAAAACTATAATCAAAAAAAGGTCACTCAACCTCACCATGCCGTAGAATTAAACAAATATATTAAAACATCTGGCTTTTAAACTATTTTTCAAAAGTAACTGAAGCTTTATTGATCAAAATTATATACTTACTTGATGTGATAATCTATATATATATATATATATACATATACATATATAATAAACTGATATCTCTTTTTAGTCGGTTGAATTTTTTAAATACCTGAGCTGCTGTCTTCCTGGAGCGATAAATTATCAGATGCATTAGGCTTGACGTAGGGCAATTCGAAGCTAAACTTCTCAATATCAGCACTGTTGCTTAGGAATACTGATCTGGCCGCTAATTGAAATGCTTGGTTCATATCTACAAATATATACTATGTGGCAATATATCTCCAATCAAAATCTAAATATCAAAGAACTGGCAATAAATTCTCCGTCACTCTTTTTAATCGCCATGTTTTTTTTTTACAAAATGTTTGAAAGCAACAGCAACTATTATTACAACTAATTTTTATTAGAGACTGTAGAACCTTCACAAAGTGCTATTGTTAATTCGGATGAGGCTTTTAAAAAATCTAATTAGATATTCATAATATCAAGAACCCGCCAAAACGCTTCTCTAGGCAAGATGGCGTCGAAAGAGTTTTTATGACGTACCATCGTCATAGATACTCTATTACTAGTACGTTATTAACATAAACGTCATGTTTTGTACATGTTCATTATTATTTTGAAATTACACAAATACGCATCTTCGATCAAAATCAGTCTTTGTCTCTCAGTCGCAAAAGTTACGTCAGTTTGTCTATACTTTAAGAATGTTAAATTTTTTTTTTTAGTTAAACTATTTTATCTATTTTTAATGTGTTTCTTTTGATCTGAACAATATATTACCTCTAGTAGATGTCCTGGTAGTGGGTTTGTCCAATAAACGTGAGGTCAAACGAAGTAGTTCCAAAAAGAGTTCCCCTCGGCCCAAGAGGTAGAAGTCTTTCATCAGATGCAACTCGTGGAGGAGTTGAGCTTCTTCCACTGCGACTATCCATAAATGCTGGAATATTTATTTAATTTTATTGTGATAATCGTGTTGGGTTTAAACTGTGACACGCACATTTTTGCGTCTGTAGACTGATCTGGCCTAATTAAAAAATGTAATGTAATAATATACTATCTTAAACATTAATTTCGCGTCATAATATTCTATAATAGTATATATATATCTACTATAGTTCTTTAATAAAATGAGTTTGAAGCTTTTAACTGAAATCTTAAATACCTAAGTCAAAGAGGATCTCAAATCAATTCAATATAACTTCCTCATAACTTTAAAATAAAATATTAGAGACCTATAATTAAATAGCACATTGTTTTTCTGTAAAATATGTTTGTTTATAATATATATTTAAAATATCCCAAAAGAATACTTTTTAAAGAAATCTTGTACTCTCATAGACATCAACTATAAACTCACCTTAGTAACACATTCTTTTATGTCTCTCACAACAGACTTCAAATGGCACACTTCAAACTCATCAGGATTTTTAAGCTTTTGTAACTTTTCATGAAATTCCGCTTCTTTCTCTTCCCAAATTGTAAACCTGTGATATGAGATTCTATAGTCAATGTCAAAACAAAATTTTCCCCTCTATAATTTATTCTAATTATTGTTTTCAAATTTGAATAAAATATACCAATAGGATTCATTGTTAGTGAAAGAAACATACTTTCAATTAAAGTAACAATCTACTATAATTTATCCATATTTCTCGCGAGTTTTACTTTGATTTTGCCATTTTTATTACGCTAATATTCAATAGTTTTCAAATACTCCATTTATATGTACAGCGTTTTTGTCGAAGAAAAGGGAGAGAGCGATTGAGAGAGAGTGAGAAGGGCGAATTACCTAATAGAAATTCTAGTTTTAAAATTAAAATTTCGTAAAGAGAATTTATGTAATATTAGTATTTTTTATTTTATGCAAAATAATTTATTTAAATCTCAAATGTCGAATTGTAAATTAAAATGCCACGTGTTTTTATTATCGAATAATTTTCGTCACTTCCTAAATTCCTAACATATCTTTTCCCCCCGCTCTAAGTCTCGGGAATCTAAAGTTTTAGATTTGTATAAAAACTAGTTTGCCAAAGAAGTTTCACTTCTAACATGTGTACTTTGTATGCGCGCACTTTTTTACATTTTAGCAGGGTTTAAATCAAGGCATTATTAAATACAAGTTATAAGCTTTAGTATAAATAGAATCCATGTCTTTTGTTTGAATTAATTAATAGTGTTGTAAAATAAACATACCTTCTTGACTCAATGTTAATTTTTTGTAATGGTATCAAAGCTTTGCTCATAGAAAAAATATTATTCTTCTTTACTTTTTTCGGATCAAAACCAAATAGTATAACGGTTTTTCCCACAAACAATATCTCTTGTGCCAAAGACAATGGTATGAAATACGGTATCATTGTTGAGTTCAAATTATAACCACAATCCAGAGGTGTTTGCTGTAGCTGTAAGAATTTCAATATAAGTAAACAATTTTTATTTAATTTTGGAAACTGTAACATGCCACAGGATGTAATATAAATAAAATAAACAATACTTTTTAAAGAAACTCTTTCATTCCAATGCAAAACCATTTAAACTAATTATTTTTTATACTTAGTTAGGGCATAGAAATGTGTAGCAATTACATTTATATACAAAGATATTTCACATAGTAATTATATGATTCAATGCGTAACAAAAATTTAATAAATAATAATAAGAAAAAATGCAGGAAAGAGAGTAGAGTTATTAAATAAACATTTAATAGTATATTTTTATGTATATATATAGATAGAGGTCATTCTGTAAATAAAGGCCAGACGTTAAAAATTAATATTGATAAAATTTATATCTTACTGTTGACACTAATGACTTCTCACAGGTAATTGTGGTTGATTGACATGATGAAAAAGTATCTGTTGAGTCGTTCTTCTTTATACTATTAATAAAAAATTCTTCATAGGGATCTCTTAGCTCTCCATATAATAACCAAGTGCATAGTTGATTCATAAACACAGCATTGATATTTGAAAAAATTCTGAAAGAATTCATTTCATAAACACTTTGAAATTTTCAAACCTTCTAGGGTAACAAAAAAAAAATAAACAGTAATAAGAATATATCAAAATGTCCCATACTAATTGAAAGTCAAATGATAATGTGTGGTATAACTTACTTAACAATAGCTTCATGTACCATTTCATTGCCACTCAAAATATATTGATGCAAGAGGCTTAAAATCTGACAACCAACAAGTCTTCTCTCCTTTAATGTTGAAATAATTCTGTTTATGGTATTAAATAGGCCTTGATATTTCTCAACATAGCTATATACAAACGCTAAAGTGTAATTTTTATTACCAATAACAAGACTTTCTACATCTTTAAGAGTCTCTTTATAAGACTGTAGAACTTCTGATATTCCCTCACTTAATGCTTGTCCATATAAACCAAACATTCTGTGTCCAGATGCTGTAAAATGTTTTCAGTTTTAACTAAAGATTATCAATTATTTACCCTGTCACTATGACAGGATCTTACAAATAGCATACCACTGTTATAAGAGCCAGCAAACAATTGAGAGAATGGAAATAATTTACCTTAAAAAGATTTGATTTAAACTGTATCAAAGAATACCTTCATGAGTTTTTCTTGACAAATATCCAGTACCAATTACAAAATTTTGGATCTTATGGTGACTATATGCAATTTTTGATATTTGTTTGTAAATGACAGCATCTCCTTCATTAGCGTAAGTAAGTGGTTCTTGCTAAAAGAAAAGTATTGAAAGACATCTAAGATTTACAGTATTGATGTAAGAATTTTTCAAGCTATATATTATCATTTAAAATATGATGTAAATAATTATATCAAATCTTTAACCTGGACTCCTTCCGATGTTTGGCAACAATCCCAAAGAATTAATAGAGCATCATGTATCATTTTTATAATATAATTTCAAATGGTATTCGAATGAACAAATATTAATAAAATTAAACTAAAGAAGACCTTTAACTTTGTGATAATGCACATATATTGCAATAAAACCTGGAAACATTTGTTAGTTTTTAACCAAAAATAAAACTGTTTATTGTTGTTGCGTTTAAGCCAACAACATTCAAATTTTTGAGTATTGGGTACAGACTACAGCTGATTGAGCCAGCAACTATTTATACTGTCAATTGTCATCTTAATTGATAGATAATATACAGTTAACAGTAATTAACAGATTGAGTAACTTTTTTCTTTAAAGAAAAAGAAACAGCCATTTCTCGTATTTTACTAAAGACAGCAGATTTTTATGTAACCCTAAAAGAAAAGGCACTCGTGTATTGAATTAACATTTTTCCCCACCAGGGGCACACAACCACATGAATTTGTTAGGAAAAAATACATCTTAGAGAAGACGTAATAAGAGGCGTATATTGCGCAGTCACACACTATTTTTGCAGTCCTTAAAATTTATGAAAACATTTTTTTTTAAGTAGCATTTGCCGCGCTCTTCGTAGTAAGTAGTCTATATTAATTTCAATATGATGGTTATGTTATTTACCTTAACAATTTTTTCTTTTATTTCTTAAACACTTGACCTAAAACGTCGGTTAAAATAATTAGTTGTGTAAAACTTGTGTCGGCAAAATTGGCTTGTGAACACTTTTTTGTTGAAGTGTGTGCACGTGGATGTCTGTGGTTTTGTGTGAATAGCAAATATACCTACAAAATACTAATGTGTTGTGTCTAGGCATGTATCAAATTTAAGCTAATGTAGGTCAGTATTTGCAAATTTAGATGGAAAATCAAAATCAATTAAATCATTTTCAGTTAAAGCAGTTGAAAAAAATAGGACATTAATTTATTATTAAATTATTTTAAATTGGCTGCTGTAATGTGGCTGTTATGTACAGGTACGTTACTTTATTATTATACATTTAATAAAAAAATATATATATTTAATCAGCTTCTTTGGGGTTTGGGGTTAGTTTGGTTGGTTCCAAAATAAAATAACTATCATCACTAGACCATTTTATTAAATTAGAAAAATCATGACATAAATATGTGCGTTCATTAGTCGTTCACGTGATTAAATAAAATAGCTGCTCATAAAGAAATATATAAAATAAAAAAAAAATGGTACGGCATCTCATGGACATTAATTAAGTACAACTACAATAAAATATATTCATGTGAAAAATTAAATGAATAAAAGCTGCCTATAAAACCGTATAACGCTAAAATGATCAATAAATGCAAATCACCTAAATTAGTAAACGGTCGAAAAAAATACATCCAAAGAAATGTTATCTCATAGCTCATTTCATTAATATTTCCCTATAGTTACAATTTGTTAACCTTACAGCTATGGTAATTAGACAAGTACAAAATGATATTTTACTCTTAAAAATATATATTCGTAACTTAAACTAGGTTCAGTTGTATAATTCACGACTACACGACAAAGTGTCTCATTCAAACAGTATTAAAAATCGATGCATATATCATTCAAAATTAAGTCGTAATATCCGTTTTCCTAGAAGCACTTCAAATTAAATACAGTGCGTAACACTATACCAATACATTCCTCTATTCTAAATTTCACAAACACACAATTTCAGTGTTGGAAGAACTATGCTAAAGGCTAAAACGTTACGATATGTCGTATTTAAAATTCATGCACACAATGGCACATTAGCCAACATCATAAAAGTGTAAAATAGCATCGCCTTAATTTGTGTTCTAATAAACTTTAACTACTAATTAACCTCACTCATAACAGTCTAATTGCACCGTTGTCACTGAAGTACACCTGTCTCTTTTCAACTCCTTTCGACACAGTTTGACAGAAAGAGACGAAAAGTACTTTAGTCAAAAGGGCAATGAGACCGATGTATCTTTTATGAATGCGGGAAAATCTTTAATTACGCAGTAAATACAACGCCAAAATTCCGAAATTCGTACTCTTGTGCACAATTCCATTACGAGGTTATCCAAAATGTCGAAATAAATGCAAATTTCGGTAAATACCGATCGAAGCAATAAATAAAATCGAGCTGCAATGTCGACTAGGTTTCTTACAAAAAAATAAATTTGGGGCGTTCATAGGTTTTAAGGGGGCACGTACGGTGGCGGTTTTCTGTACGTGGGGGTCGCTTTGGGCCTCGGGGGCGTTCTGGAAGCTGCGAAGGGCGGGGGCGGTCTGTAGGGCGCGTCCTCTCCCGACCTGTAGTCTGGGGCGGGCGGGAGCAAGGGCGGTTTCTCTTCGCGCATGATGACGGGACTCTTGTCGACAGGCTCGGTGTCAGTTCTCTCTTCCAACTCGTCTTGGAAGATGACTGGGATACCCTTTGACCGGAACGCCTGGCGCTCTTCTTCGTCGCCAACGCTCATTTTTCCTACAAAATATATTAAAAACAGTTTAGTTATTTAGATGATATAAGAGTCGTAAATACTGAATAGCTATTTCCTGTTTATATTTACAACTCTAGACTTTTCTAGAGAGCGCTTTTAAAAGCCATCATTATAGAAAGTCTAGGACTTTTAGGAATTCTGAATGGTATTTGGTATATACAATCTGAGTATTTATTTTTATATAAAGTATTTTTTTAAATAGTTTTCGTATAAGTTAAAAAAGGTTATTTTAACACTAGCCAATAAACAAAGCGTGTATCTGTGGAATTATTATTTTAATGAAATTAAAATGTGCACCAATAATTAATTTGTGCATTACATAGAATTTTTCACCTTTTTCTTGTCAAGAATTGGCATGACCTGATTGAAATTTCGTTTATTATTAAATTTAATCACATTAATTGCAAAATTAATTTTGTGGCTACATACAAATTCTTATTCATTAAATTTAAAAAAATGTTACTTCAAAGCTTGTGAAAAATTTCAAGAATTTTGGGTCTTGATAATTTCATGGTTAAAATAAAAGTCTAAGTTTAAAGTATATCGTTAAACCAATTAACATTAAATGCGTCATTTGCATTGTAATTTTTTTTTAATTAAAATCATCTTACCGGTTCTCCGCCGTCGATACAAGACACAGGCGATGATTCCAGCCAACAGAATCATACACACGATAACCACGGCCGGAATCACGAACGTCACCAAATAGTCGGAATACTCCGGACTTGCGTTTTGAGTTTTGCTATTCGCATTTCCGATTGGTGTCGAGGGCTTAATTATCTTCGTACTCTGCTCCGCACAAAGACCCAAAGGTATGAGCCGTATGGACATCACTTTAAGGTCCTTATCGAAGATCTGATCCACCTTCTCTTTGAGGTTGCCCCCCATTGCCCCCCTTTCGTCAACGATTATAGAGTTGCGTAGTTCTTCAATTTCTCGTTTGGGACACCTGTCCATTGGTAGGCTTGTGTTGTACCTGTAAATTAACAAAAATAGTTACCCTCTATACAAAATAATTCGGTCTTATCATAGTCTAAGAAGCCATTTTTCGAATCTGTTATGTGTTTTTTGATGAAATTATTTTTAAATGTATAAATAAATAGCCTTTTTAAAATTAATTTTACGTCAAAATAATTCTTTCCTATGGATTAAAGACAGCACTATATAAGGCGCTGGCATTATCAAAGGATATAAAAACTCTTTTTATCATATTGTGATGAAAAGAGAGATCACAGTTTAATCTGTGCAATAAAACTACCGGTTCTATGAAAAGGCGCGCAAAAAAAACATACGTCATAAAATAAGAACAATAATAAAATGTAATGGTACAAATCCAATAGTACGCCGTAAGTGAAAAAAAATTTTAATAAATAAGACAGTATTTTTTTTTAATTTATAGGTATAAATTAAAAAAAATACAATTCAATAAATCTTGTCTGTCTTATTTATTTTTTTTTTTTTTAAATTAATTCTATACTGTGATGAGTGAGCGCCTTGTGTCGTCTAGCGGATTTTATACGAGATACAATATTATGACAAATATAGTATAAAATCTTTGGCAACATTTTTCTTAAAAATTCTGGGAATTAAAATCCTCACCATATAATAGTTGGAGGATTATCAGTAATGCTTTGAATTCTGATGTTCTCCGTCTCCTTCTGGTCGAACAAAGCGCCCAACTTCTCCACAATCTTCCTCTTATTTGCAGCAGTTTGCATCAGATTAGGTGAAGGATCCATTGTCATCTGGAACTCTACTGTGGGTCGGATCGTTGGCGCCTTCGCTACTTCTACTATGAGGCTGTCATATGCACTCTTCTTGCTAGAATCTTCTGCAATCTGAAAAGATAATGAGACTCGTTTGTATTACCGAATTTGAAATTAAATATGGACTAAAGTACATCTGAATCTCATCACTGAATAAGGTTACGACGCATCTTTCTGGAATTTGCTGTAAATGTTATACAAATAGTTACTAAGAGAAATAGGTCTACTACCTACCTGCTTAATCATACGGGTTACCAATACCATTTACTTAAGTTGTAAATATACGTAAGTTATTTAATACCTACGACAACATAGTCGGGGAATTAGTTAAAAAAATATTAAAAAAATTAAGTTTATCCCAGAGTTATAATTCAAAATTCTAGGAAACTAGGAAAATTCATACAGGATAACACAGCAAATATGTGATGAGGCCCAGGAAAATTATAAAAAAAAAAAACAAATATTACATTATTAACAGTTTAAAGTGTTTATTAATATGTAATATTTGCGGAAACCAAAGACTCTTACGCAATTAAACGGACTTACCAGTTGGTAATGAACACTGCCCTGGTCGTTGGCGGAGGGTAGGCCGTAGAACTCTTGGTTGTTGGCATCGAACTGCAACCAGTTGTTGGATGGGATTTCAGAACGGTCGCTGAATCGCAGAGACAAGTGCAAGTTGCGGGTACCACCGTCTTCTGGGTCGAAGAATGTGTCCTGAAAATAATATTAGAAAGTAAAAAATCATTTAATCATATAGGTAACATAATGTACACTTATGACTCGTCAGTAGAGAAATACATATTAATGCTTCTAACTTTAAATTTACTGCCAGTTCTCAAATCAAAGGCGTAGAACGGAAGAGAAGAACTGGCAATAAACTCTCCGCCACTCTTTTTTTACACAACGTTTGTAAGCTGAGCCATTACACCATGTTCCACATGACATATCAAGTAATTAATAATAATAACTTAAATTAAAAAAAAAACAAAGACTTGTCCTCTATCAGCAGGAGTCATGGTGAAATAGGACGCCGCACCTATTTTTCAATATTACCACTGCATTAAATGATTTCACACAACACGTTGTTGCATAGTAATTATTTTTTAGAGAATAAGAACAGAAGAATACTTGACATTGACAGTTAAGTTTACATGATTGACAGATGTCTCTATGTACTATTTTGATATGATTCTTTGCAACAAAGTATTTAACATTTCTGTGTCTGTTTTATGGTATTTTTTTCAGTAGGTCTTTAGAATTTCCTACGTTGGTACGCAAAGGTAGATTTTTTGTGGATAGTTTACACTATATGCTATATACTTAGCGATGGAATCGGTGACGTGTAGTAATTATCCTTTAGTTTTTATATTAAGTATTTACTTTATGAGGAATGTTCGCCAGAATTGCCGCCTAGTAGTCATTTATAGTCGAGACAAATCTCATACATTTATGACATGCAGAATTAGAAGATTCCGATACGAGACTAAACGCGAACAATGAGTCCTGACTCCTGTGGGATCCCGAAGGTTTTAAAATATAAAGCCTCCGAGTCTCGACTTCTGAATGAGTCCGAACTATCAATGCCTCACAATATGACAAACAAATAATAATCAATTTAATTAGATTAAGTAGATTTAAGGAGGAAAGAGAGTATAGGAGTACAAGGGGTTTGACAGTAGTATAACGTTGTCACTCACCTCAGGCACCTTGTAAACCAGAAGATGTCCCACAGTAGCCGTCAGATGGTCCACCTGGTTCCTGGTGACGGGTGGATAGGTGTCAGGAGCCTTCGTGGCCGGAGCCACCGCACATCTGCCCAGCCCGCGCCAACCCACGGCACTCACTTTCAGCTCGGGGGACATCGCTCTAGCGAGACCAGCTGATGGGGATCCGGGTTCGCTCTCCGATTCTAATATCTGAAAGTGTGTGGTGATTAAATAAGTTTTCTAAAATCGGATACACCTAAACGATAAAGTTTATAATAAAATATAATAAAAAAAAACTAAAGTTTTGAACAAAATAAAATAATCAATATTCCACGTATAGATTTTACATTTAAAAAAAAAAATTGCGCTACAATCTTTTTAGGCCTGGGCCTCAGATTTCCGAATCTGTTTCATGATTATTTGTCAATCTAATAGGCAAGTAGGTGATCAGCCTTCTGTGCCTGACACACGCCGTCGACTTTTTGAGTCTAAGGCAAGCCGGTATCCTCACGATGTTTTCCTTCACCGTTCGAGCAAATGTTAAATGAATTGAAAGTCTATTGGTGCACAGCCGGGGATCGAACCTGCGACCTCAGGGATGAGAGTCACAAGCTGAACACTGTTCCTGCTATATATTAAAGCTATCTTTATATTTCCATAATTCTAGCATTCTATGAATCGCCAATATAGTAAAAGTTTATGACAAATTAATTAAATCATTTTAATTTTATATCTACCTTCATAAGCCGATTAATATCATCCATTGGACAAGCAGTATCCTTCGGGAGCGTGTCATTGGTCCATACAAACTCGCACATATCCCCAACGAGGGTAGCGTTCAAAACTGTCAGATGATCCATATCTGTATCTCTGAAGAGGTTCACAATTCCTTCCAAAGCCCGGATTTGCCAGTCAATGGTGTTCGTGTAGGGTTTCATCAACTTGAACTGCATGGTGAAGTGGTGATTAATAGTTCTAGCGCTTTTGTGCTGTTGCACTGTGATATCGAGAGGTCCCCGGGCAAGAAGACCCTCGCTATCACGAGCTTCTACTATGAAATTCCAGCGAGACACGTGAGCTTCAAGCGGTCTGAAATTAAACAAGAATTCTTATACGATGCGATTAATGTTCCGCCAATGTTTGCCTATAATCTGGGTCGACTAGAAGAAAAGGTGATAGGTAATTTGGTAGGATAGCTAAAGTTCAGTTATATCTTCAATAAATGGCGTGGCTGGATGCGGACAAGGCTACGCTGTTACCGTGTCCTGCCCCGGGCGATTGCTGGTGGCGCCGTGGGGTTTTAGTGGGTATGCACAACAGCGAGTCCCACATCACCCTTCCCCACCAGGTCAAATATGCCGCGGGAGGGTATACGTAACGCATTTCCCCACGAAAAAAAAAATCATCAATAAATAAACCATAACTGTTATTTGTGACAGAGAAAACTAGATTGGTTACGCACCAAATTAAGTAGAATCTTAGGGTAATATTTACAGTTGAGACTTAGCCATAAGTATGCCTTCTGTATGTCGTAAATGTAATTGTTTTCATAGAACAGGGGGCAAACGGGCAGGAGGCTCATCTAATGTTAAGTGATACCCATGGACACTTTCAATGCTAGAGGGCTCGCGAGTGCGTTGCCGGCCTTTGAAGAATTGGTTCTTGAATAAGGATCCTTATAACTGGGCATATGAACGGTAAAGTTTATACAATATATATAAATGATCCCGGACGGGTGAAAACGCAAAAGTATTTTTGAGAGAATAAAATGAAATGGATTAAGATTTAGTACGTAATCGTACAATCCGTACGCGTATACCTATACGCAATGGGAATCAAATTGAATTTTAAATTATTTATTTTGAATAAAAGTGATTTGATTTACAGAAAAACTATGTTTTATTTACTTACAATCCGTAAACCTCTCTCTCGCTAGGAATGAACTGAATCCATGAGTTTTGGCTAAGCGGCACATTTTCAGCCTCGTACATAGTAAATGTCAGATTGCTGCCTTCTTCTGGGTCCGTGAACAGATCTGCAGGTATGATGTATCTGAAATATTTAAATAATTAACGTTATTACGTACATACATGGGAAACGAATGAGAGGCAGGTAGATAAGAAGGTATAGGCAGCGGCACGTAAGTCTAGCGCTGGCCGATACGTGGAGGGGATTGCTGCGCATGTGTACTGTCGCGCGGGGGACGGAATGCGACTGGAGAGCCAATCGAAACTCTTCATTCCGCTAGCCCCCCTTAGGTAGGTACTCTATTTTTTACTTCTGCGCAATAACGGTCAGCGCTAGAGTTTCGTGCCGCTACTTGTATACGATATCAAAAAGCTAGCGAGTCCAATGTGAATCCGAACCGCTAGAGTCAAAAGTCAAAAATCATTTAATCATATCTAGGTAACACAATAAACACTTATGAACGTCAAAAAAAGAAATGTATATGAAATGCTTCTAACTTTACATTTAGTGCCACTTCTCAAATCAAGGGATAAGAACGGAAGAAAAGAACTGGCAATAAACTCCTAAAATAGAAAACGCCAAGATTGGAAGAATCTAGAGAGGTCCTTTGTCGAAGGACAAGCTGTAAATAAATAATACTACAAATAATAATAAATCATATTTCAAGATAAAGTTCAACAATTATTCGATGCATATTCTTTTACCAAAATGAGATGCAGCACTAATGAGTCTGCTGACACTGACAAATGACAAGTGTCAATATTGACATTCATGTTTATAAAGGAGGACATTTCATTAAAAAAAGTTTTCGAAATTTCTCGCTAAAGTACCGAAGTTTACCAAAAAAATCTCGCATTACTACCATTGATAGCCCCTTAACAAGCCTACCTGAACGCTTTGCCAGCGGTGATGGCCAGTTTCTTCATATGATGCTTGAGCGTCGGTGGCTGGTTGATGGGCATTGCAAACGTGACTGTTTCCGTAGTGCGTCCTATTATCGTACTAGTCCTCTCCGACGATGTCATTGTCTCCTGGTACATTAATTCAAATATTGATCACATCTTATTAGCGTGGATTGATTCCGATGCACAGTTTGACTACTTTTTAATCGACATATATATACACTACATTAAAAGCTTGAGCACAAATATTCAGTATTTTGTAATAAATTATAAATTGCCTATGGTAGGGGAGCCCAAGAGGGGATTTCGGGATTTACTAAAGCGCGGCAGATTAATATATAGGGGGATACCTTGTACCCGGTTAAGTACCTCCACAAAATATGAGGCTCATATATAAAGCCGCACGTGAAGGAGACAGGATCAGTTTAGTAAAAAAAAATTGACCATCAGAAATTCCCGAGCGCGTCAGATTAAGGTAGGGTGAGTTAATTATATCCTAAAAAGTGTATATTCCACTAATCTGACAATTTGAGAGTGACGGAAAAAAAGGGGAGGGCAACAAAGGAGTAAAAAAAAAACGTCATCTCGACATTCTCGAGCGTAGCTAATTTTTTTTTTATTTTGAAGGAAATCATTCAAGAATAATGAAAAATATATAATCTGACGATTTCCGCCAGCCGAAATAACAAAAATTCGTCGATAAAGTTAAATGCGTGCAGCTGCGTGATGCCTACATTTCCTTAAACCGATCGGAATCTACTAAACGGCGTTCTAAATATTTCCCTCAAAATTACATTTCCTGTGAATTTGAACCGATTCGGACCGATAGATTTTGAGAAATTTTGAAAAATCTTAAAAAAATAAGAAATATTTTTTTTTAAAGTGGTTTCTTTATCGATCAACTTCAAAAACTAATCCGCCTTTGAGCTTGAAAAACCACGTCGATCGCCACCAAGCTGGTCAAAAGCGGTTGATTCGTTCGAGAGATATCGTACACGAAAGAAACCCGAAAAAGTGTTTTTTCGGGATTACTCCGAAATTTGTGGTTCGATCAATTAAAATTGCAAAATTATTTATGAGGATGATAAAACTGCGTCGAATGCCGCCAACCGCGTGAAAATTGCTTGATCCATTCAAAAGTTATTGCGGTTTGAAAATTCCAAAAATAGTGTTCTATGAAACTTCTATCAGACTTTCGAGCTGGGAGAGCTCAAATGCATAGAAATGTTATTTCTTTGAACTCAGCGAGCTCAAAATATCAATTTTAAGCGCCCAGGAATGGAATTAGCGGGAAGTTGCAGGGATGGCCCTTTAGGTGAACCGTTTTTCTATTTTTTTTTTGGCAGATCAGGCGAATCCCTCTAGATAATCGTCAGATTATGAGACAGTACGTTTAGAACATAAAGATGAACCACATATATCTTAATCTGACGCGCTTGAGTATTTCAAAGATGCGATTTTTTTTGCAAATTAAGAAAATGGCTGTGGGTTTGCGTCCCATCGAAATCGTCAGATTAGTGAATGAGAGCTTTTTTTTGGTGCACTTAACACTCCCTTAGAAAATCTGACGCGCTCGATAAAAACATTTTTTTTTTAATTTTCAACCCTTAAATACAACCACCCGCATCATGCAAACGATCAGATTAACATACGTACATTATTAAAAATACGTAGGGCATAGATGCTATCAATATCTGACGCGCTCGAGGATGTCCATGCAACAGTTTTTTTTTACATATTTAACTATCTATAGCCGCTTCCCCCACCGATGAAAAGGAATTTATCATATAACATTTTTTTCTTCTTTTTATCTAAGCTTTGCATCCCAATAGGTCTCTACGACGCTCGAGTAAATCCCCATTTAGCATCGTGGGCTCCCCTACCACTATGTGTGCCTATATATATGTATATATTATATATATAACTAGCTGAACCGATAAACGTGGTTTTGCCATGTATATTATTTATAAGAAACATTGTTTTAGTCAATAAAAATTACTATCTACTATAATAAAAAATAGGGGTTGATCGTAGAGGGGTGAAAATTAAGGGGCGTATGTATTTTGGTATGCGGTATCATAAAAAATAAATACAAAAACTTTTGTCTAAAAAATAAAAACAAAAATTTAGGGGTGGGACCACCCTTAACATTTAGGGGGATGAAAAAAACAGATGTTGTCCGATTCTCAGACTTACTGAATATCCATTAAAAAATTCATAAGAATCGGTCGAGCCGTTTCGGAGGAGTATGGTAACTAACATTGTGACACGAGAATTTTATATATTAGATTTTATAGATGTATGTAAATGTTACACATATGACACTATGTGCTATACTTCAAAGATGCATTTTGTACAGAAAGTCAACCCAATCTAAAATAGGTTACAATAAAGAAATTTTGAATTTTGATAGACCAAAGCCAAATCATTCCCAGACCAAATAAAACAATATTTACAAACCGTGCTTTCAAATTATTTTATGACTATAGTGCGGTGTTAATCGAACCAGTGTATTAATTAAAAATTAATAATTAATTTGTGAAGTGAGCTGTAAAGTTAATATATTCCAAAACTAGTTATGGGCCGTTCAAGTATTACTGTTAGCAAAGCTCTTAATTACAAAACAATATATTGACAGAAAAAATTTAGACAGCGCTAAGCGAGTACCTAAACAAATATGTTTCCTACAAATAATGTCGAAGATTCCTACAAATAATGAATACATTATTTGTAGGAATCTTCGAAAAAACATAGTTTTCAAGCATAGACAATTTGTGGGTTTCCATGTTTAAAAAAGTTAATAATTACTGCTGACGTAATTACAATCCCACCCCCATGTCATCATAAATAGGAAAATGAGAAACCCCCGCCCCCTATAGTGCTTACGGAATACTTGAACAGCCCCTTATAATCTAGTCTTAGATGCGGTTGAATCAGATTTAAACTTGACTCCCAATTCATCATCATCATCATTATGGTTCATCATCGAAGACCCAAAAACTATTTTAATGCAATGCATGCATGCAGCATGGAGCTATCAAGAATTTAATATAGAGTTTCTTTTCTTTCCGACATATTAGCAGATGATATAACCAGCCGTTTACGGACATCAATAGCAAAATTTTAATAAACTTAGGTCTTTTTATGAATTTTTTTTTATACAACAGGGGGCAAACGGGCAGGAGGCTCACCTGATGTTAAGTCATACCGCCGCCCATGGACACTCCCAATGCCAGAGGGCTCGCGAGTGCGTTGCCGGCCTTTTAAGAATTGGTACGCTCTTTTCTGAACTTTTTTTTATTTACTCGGCTCAATTTTTTGTGAAAATAGGCAGTATTTTATATTTAAAAAAAACACGTTAGCTTCGATGCATGGTCATCGAACTGACATTCGGAGTCGACGATGGCAATGATAACAAACCTGTCTCGTTACTTCCTCTGTTGTACTTTCGGGGGTGGTCAAAACAGTTGTCGGAGTTGTCAGGGTCACTATTGGCAACTGTGTTGTCGGCGCCGCAGTTGTTGTTGTAGTTGTCGACGTCGTTGAAGTCGTCGACGTCGTTGATGTTGTCGATGTCGTCGAACTTGTCGCCGGCTCGGTCTCCACTGGCATAGTTGAGGGGTTTTCGGAGGAAGACATCGGAGGTAGTTCGTTTGATGCGCGTATTATTACCGTTTGCTGAAAGTGCCATGCGGACGCTCACACAGGTGAAATGTATTGTCGACGGATAGACAATGCTATTTTTTATATATTTGGTTTAAATATTTACATTACTTTATTTGTTTCTTGACTGCAAAATAGTTTAGATGTGTTATATTTATAAGCATTGTCTTCCGTAAACCGATTAGTCGATGTATATACATATTAATCTACATTGTGAAATTATAAGGGCGTCCTTCTAACTACCCCTTGTTAAGAATCCACTCCCACGCAAGAATTAGTGTTCAAACAAAACGTGACTTAGAACAGAATTAATACATACAAGTTCGGCTTCCGTCGATGTGGTAACTTCCTCTGGGACAATCAGTATAGGAGAATGATCATCGAGGTTTCTGTTCACTGGCGCTGGTTCCTTTGAGAAGTTGACACTGCTTGCCTCGGAAGCAGACTCCGAGTAAGGAGTGATTTTGACCTTATGATCCTGTTGGAAAATGTTGCATTAAGATACATCGACATATATAAACTTTAAACAAACACTACTTACTACACCAAAATTTACTTAGCTTTTTAAACATATAAAAATCTATATACTACGATATCTAGGATTTGTCGAGGCTAAAATAATATCTAGCTAATACAAGAGAACACAAGGCATTCCTAAAAACCGTGCAGCGTTCACGAGACGAGACATGCGACCAACCTCTGTTGTATACGCGTTAGTAGCGAGTTCTTGGTAATCCTCTGTTAGCGCCCGCGTTGTGTCGGAGGGGGTAGCAGGGGTCGTATTGGGGTTTTGGGGAGTTTGAGGGTTTAGAGGTGTTTGGGGTGTATAGGGCTCTGGGGTTTGCGTCTCCGGCGAGTCGAGCTCGTTCTGAAACGTGTCGGTGGTTGGCGCGAAGTCGGGCTGGCCATGGTGGTGGCGGTGTGGGTGCGGGGAAGTGGGGGGTTCCACCTGCCGCCGCGCGACGTTACGTTAGTGGCGTGACACGGGATTATCGGCCGTCACAGAAGAGAGAGAGTAATATTGCCAATACGCTGCGAAGCGTTTCATTAAAAAATATAATAAATGAGCACAACAATAGTTTTTGCCATGTTTTGGCATCTTTTTATACAGGAACATCTCTAATCTTTCAATATTAGATCTCTCTATTCCGTGGGCCGTTGGTAATGGTATCCGTATAAGTTACATATGAAAACCTTCTAGCGGATTCCATACGTAACACATATTGTTCACGGAGTTTTAATATATTTAATATTCACTGAGGCATTGAATACAATAGCGTGTACAGGATTGTCAAAATAATTTTAAGGCATTTGTATTAAAAATCGGTGAAAAGAAACGGAATCGTCGGTTGAATTTCATCGGACGACCCAATTTTTACACGTTCTTTATAAGAATGTCGACATTTATCACGTATGCGTTAAGTGTTGAACAATGTTTGTGGTTGTTATTGCTTTGATTAATTACACAAGAACAGAACTCACTATTATGTTATATTATTCAAAACTCGTTCAAGTATATATTATTAATTCTTGTATGTTTTTGAGACTTCTTCCAAGATTCTGAACAAAACCAAACTTCGTAAACGAAATTATTATCTCGTATTGGTAGGCAAAAAGCCAACTTCATGTCTATACGGAAACATTGTCAATGAAAAACAGATTTATATTTTCGTTCCTACTGGCCCTTTCTTATATTCTTTGTATAGAGTACACTCATATTGTCAAGCGAAGTGAAGTACATAATTCGTAATAGACTTTTTTTTTTGTTTTTTTTTTACATGAACGAGTTCGTTTTTAGTATACATCATCAAACAAAACCACACACAAAATTCACAGAGACAGATTTATGCATGAATGACGTGAAATGTTGCAACACAAATTATGAAACAGTCGGAACTTGAACACAATGGATTAGCATGTCTTTTTAATATACGTATATCGCTTTCTCATCAGTACTCTACTTGAACTAGACTAACAAGAAAATTAGAACCTATAGCTAATGAAATAAAAAAAACTGCAAACCATTTCTTGCCTCGAATTTAGGAGTAATTTTCTTGTAATAATGTCCAATTGTAGATGCAATATTATATATTTAATATAATAAAAACTTGGGATTGGAATCACCCAATCCAGTTGCACATATTTTATACATTAAGTATTGTATATCCTCGGTGTAGCTTGGTGTCACTTTCCAGTGATGCTAAATCCTACAGAATGTTCCCCCTAGAAAAACCCCTAAATTTTTGTTGTCTTTGGCATGAGAGTTAATTTCAAATTCATCTAATAAATTCAAGTAGTATAAAATAGTATAATATTTTAATCTTGGAGTTTTATAAGTATTTGATTTTTCAGTTACAGCCACGCTTCGTTTATATTTGGTTGAGATTGTTGGTCGGGTTCTAGGCTTAATATAATTGTATAGAATGGTGTTTTTTTTTAATTGCGGGGGAATTCCCCTAGTTGGCATCACTGTCATCAACTTTTTCACTCTGTGTTGGTAGGTTTAGTAGTAATTTGTCTTTATTAATATTAAGGTTTCATCTATTTTTTGTATTGCAAATTAGGTTTCGCACTCTTGCACTTCTCCACAAATCTTTTTTACCGTTTTCTTAAATTAGTGTGCCTGAAAGAGATCGCTTACTAGCGATGAGGCCGCACCATTTTTTTTAATAAGTTTATTGTAGATACTATTATTTAATTTGAAACCTGCTAGCCAACATATTAATTTCCGTTCTATATATTAAGTTTTGTAGACAATATTAAACAAACATTTTTTACAAATAATTTATAAGACGCATTGTGTTCAAGTTCAATTGATAACGTAAAATAAAAAGCAATGATTGGGTACATGAAGTGATACGGGCATATTATGAATCATGACTATTCATTCCATGCTATGGTCTAAACACATTAAGTGTGCATATGCATTCCATTTTAGAGATCGCATAGCGCGATTGATTGTCAGAAATGAAAAATTTTCGTTACGACTTTAAAAAACCGCGGGAGGCTACGGAGGAGATTATATCAATGTTTTTGTGTATAGTCAATTAAGTTTGAGTTTAATTTATAATTATTTGTTTTCCGGTTGGCCTAAAATATGTATACTGCATTTATTCTCAAAACAATCTCGAAGGACCAAATTTATAAGACACTAATTTAATAGACAAGCGATCCTTTTATGAGCTCAATTTAAAATTTGGAATGTCAATTTATGACAATGACAGCTGTCATTGAGCTCTCGACATGAGCTCTATAAACGTGTTCTCGTATACGTATTACATGACTATACATGACGCCTTTGAGTTTTAACCATAAATATTTCGTAAAAAAATTAAAAGTCCTAGGCTAAAGAAAAACAGTAGATTTTTGCTCAATTTTCAGGCATACAAACTGCATGTGATTAATTTAAAAACGGGAACTTCTTTTCCCTAAACTTAAATTATATTTCTTTAAATAGTTTTGAAGCTTTTAATTCGTATAAAAGAATCTCGATGTATGAATGTGCTATTTATGTTTGAAGCGAAATGTGCCAGCTAATGTGAATGATATTCGACATGAACTTTTGATTCATAATTCACGACTTCAAGTACGTAATAAAATCTAATAGTTATTCATTAACTCTAAAACCTCAAACTTTATATTATTAATTTTGTGGGTATGATTTTTTAAATTGAGGGTACACGTTAAATTTGTTAAATATTAAGTATACAATTCTAGTACTAACCAGATCAGGGACTGCTCCAATGTCAATAGGTGAATCGAAGTCATCGTCATCATCATCATAACCGCTGTAGTCCGCGGGGTCTTCTTCGCCATCATAATTGTCGTAATCACCAGAAGCATCCATTGGATCCGACTGAAAGTACAATAAATGGTATGGGATAATGTCACTTCATATGTTGTTGTTTATCTCTTCCCTGTATGTATATTTTTAAGTCAACGGGATTAAACCTCTGTCGAAGTAGACATGCGGAGAAATTGGCTGTGCCAGAAATTAATCTGGAATTGTATAGGAAAAAAATCTTTTGTGTGGCAATCAAGGTTTATAATAATTTACCAAAAACATTAAAAGAGCTTGCTACTAGAGTTTTTAAAAATCGACTCAATGTACGAGTTTTGGAAAAAGTTCATTATTCTATCAATCATTATTTGCGTGAAACATTACAATTAATATTTGATAACGTAATAATATGTTTTAATAATGTGATATTTTATCACTACAAATAATATAAGAATTGACTATAATGATATGATCCATAATGTATTTAACTTCTCTGTAATATTTCTTTTAAGACAAATTTGCACGCCATTATGTGTGGCAGAATGTGCGAACTTTAGATCGTACCACCATAACATGTATGTACCACATTCTTATTATAAATCTTATTATTATTGGACTAATAACACATGCTCATCACAATATTTATTTAGTACAAATGTAGATTATATTATTTGATCATCTTTTTCGAGTAAGTCGTCACCCGAAAATGACGAAGAGAAAGATGAAGTCATCACTGATACAAAGAAAAATTGTTAAAAGTGATAAACTATTTCTATTTCTAGTTTTGCGATGGTCGATCCTCTGGGAGCAAACTGTTTGAAATAAATACACCTAAAACTTACTGACATACAATATTATCATTGATAATTAAAGAGTTTATCACTTAAAATTACCTGTCTCTTCAGCCTGGAGTTAGGTTTAACAGCAAGCAGCCTCCAGCCCAAAACAGGAAGCTGAAGTAATTGGTGAAGAGTGCCATCTCTTGACTGCTCCCGTAAACCCGCAACCAGCACCTTGTGTCTACTCCATAGCTTTTCTCCGCAACCGACCTAAAATGGCATGTTCTTAATTTACTGAACAAAAACCCTTTATCAGGAACCATATAACGAATCTTATTTTTTTAATGAATATTTTCTTTTTTTAATCAAAGGAGGTTGTGAATTCTCTCTATCAATAGACTATCACTTACTTTACTCAATATATAGCCTGTCAATCAAAAATATTTACATTTAAAAACCAGTGGCGCTACAACCTTTTAGATCTGGGCTACAGGTTTATGTATCTATTTCGTAATCATATCTTTTTGAAGTTATACTTCTTTAGACGCGTTATAAAAAATTAATGAGAGTGAAATTTTACGATGCGCGCGCACCGTGACACAAAATTAACAGAATGAAGTTGCCCACGGAAGATGCTACGGCATTGGACATAATTAAAAAGCAACATTCGAATAATAATAGAATTTATGTTACATTTAATGTAAGAGAATAATAATAAATATTTATTTATTTATTTAATTTTTCAAATGTAAACTGAACTTTATTCACTATAATGACTCCTTTTCGAGTCTTTGATTATTTAATTGTAATTAATTATTTGCATGCAATCAAAAACTATTTTTAATAATGCCAAAGTATAACTTATTACGCGTGTACATAAGTACAAGCACCCTTTTTTTTCTAATAGACAAGTATCAGCTTTCTGTGCCTGACTTACGCCGTCAACTTTTTGAGTTTAAGGCATTTGTTTCTTCACGATGTTTTCCTTCACCGGACAAGCGAGTGTTAAATGCGCTCGAAGATAAAAAGGCCATTAGTGCAGTCCCTAAATTTGACGGTAGTCCCAAACTAAGAGATGTGACTCATACGCTAAAGCCGCTAGGCTAACTACCGAAACAATTATTATTAATAGAAAGCATGGTAATGATGGCCTTTAAAACGAGACCACATTATCATTTAACCATATCGTTTACTGAGCGTTTTCTAAGGCAGTTTTTGTCGCGCACCACCACTATGTGGAACCAGCTGCCTACTCAAGTATTTCCGAACCAATTCGACTTAGGGTCCTTCAAGAAAAGAGCGTACCAATTGAAAGGCCGGCAACGCACTTGCGAGCCTTCTGGCAATGTGAGTGTCCATGGGCAGCGGTATCACTTAACATCAGGTGGGCCTCCTATTACATAAAAAAAAAGAATTTTGTGCGTTGTAACACAAATTATAAATACTATTCAAACCCTTAATTACAATCCGATTCTAGTTTATTGAACCAATAATTAAAATATGTTTACTGTATTGAAAAATATTATATCGGCACAAATCAACTTCAACTTTTATAAAACAATTTCTCCCTTTTGATTTCACAGTAAACGTTAAGATAACTTACATTTAAATAAATGGCAGTGGTCGCTTCGCTGTGTCTTCGTTTCGTTGTTCCCGGGCCGCTCAATATGACCGCGTGACCTTGTGTATGCTCCACTTTGTAGGGCTCCATCCAGAACTCATCCTGGAATTAATATAACATTTCTTAGTAAAATAAAATCGAGGGCAGACAGTACATAGTAAAGATTGGAAATACTGATAATATTATTTTATTGATCACGAAAAGGCTATACATATAATCACTTTTAAATCTCAACTGAAAGTGGCCGATATTTTCGGGGCTGGATTTGTTCAGATTACTAGCTTCTTCCTGCGGTTTCATCCAGCTTAATTCAGACGTAATGTCCTTACATAGCCTGAAGCCTCCTCAAAAAGGGACACATTTAAAAAAAATACAAACCAGCAAACAATCTCTTCAGTTTAATAATAATATACATCTAATATATAAAATTCTCGTGTCACAATGTTCGGTCCCATACACCTTCGAAACGGCTCGACCGACTCTTATTAAACTTTTTATTATGTGGCATAAAAAATACATACAACCCTTAATTTTCCCCCGCTACGATTAACCCCTATTTTATTATAGTAGATAGTTATTTTTATTGAACTAAAAAATGTTTCCTAGAAATAATATACATGGCAAAACAATGTTTGTCGGGTCAGCTAGTAATATATATAGTGAAATACTACTGTAATTTCGGAGTTTTTATCTTCGCTAGGAATTTGAAAAGCGAAATATGGGATTCAATAACATAAGCCCTTGGGCGAGCTTTTTAAGCTAAAATCAATACAGCTGAAAGAAAAACTGGACAGTGCTTTGTTGTAAGCTTTTTTTATGTAACACGAGGCAAACGGGCAGGAGGATCATCTGATGTTAAGTGTACCGCCCATGGACACTCACACTGCCAGAAGGTACAAGTGCGTTGCCGGCCTTTAAAGAATTAGTACGCTCTTTCTTGAAGGACCCAAAGTCGAAATTGTTCGGAAAGTAAATTATGCCATGTATTTAATAATCTCTATTCAAATACAACGTAATAAAAAGTAATGTATTCAATAAGTAATAAATTATCATGATCATAATGTTCACGTCAATGACAATCGAACGATAAAATTGCATCGTTAGATCGGTCATTGAACCGCTTTTGAGTTAATTTTTAACCATTGCGCATACATAAGCACGCAAACACGCATATAAATTGGTTATATTAATGTCACTGTCTTTCTCTTTAAGGGTGATAGAGATGACTAATCTTTTAATATCATTATTACAATCACGGAATGTTCGCTTCCCTTGGAACTCAATGCTTAATAAAATTACGAAGCGTCGCTCCAGACAAATTGTATTAAATCGCAGCCATACATTACATTAGCGGAAACTGGTACAGATTAAATCGTTGTTCACTAACACCGCAAATATATATTTGAAAATGGAACGAATTGTTATACAGTCTTAGGTGATAGAAGACACCTCAAAATATTATTTGAAGAAGTAATGCCACCACGAGTAAGTAGTAAGTAGCAAATCTAAGTCTCACAACGCAGTTCTTCTACCGTAAAAAGTTGTGAGATCCATGTAATACCAAGTCGGACAACTTATCCAGCTCCCACTTAAGGGATCTTCTGTCTTTAATTAATACGTATTGATATGGTATGAATAATTACGTAATTAGCTAACCTAACAACTGATAGTGACCATATCAATATTTTATACTAAACAGTATCCATTACTAATGCATTAAGGCCTTTATTCACTTTGATTAGTGATTAGTGCAGCCTTGCCTTGATAAACAATAAACTACAAGCTCCCACCTTATCAGAATGCCAAATCATAAAATGACTGCTTCACCACTGATTTGAGAGCGACCGCCGATACGAAAACCGCTGTGAGAATTCGAAAAGTGAGTTACAGAATCGCAACGCAGGTATGTAGTGCAAATAGTGTCCAATTCTTCTTTAGTGGCTCTGTCAAGTAAATTCAGTAGTCTGTAGTAGCCGTCAATTGGCAAGTATGGACGAACATCGAGAAGCATTGCAATTGGAAGAAGTACTGAAATAAGTATTAAACGCGGTGCTATCGGAAACCGAAGAAGTTTTAGAAGTTGAACTTGCATGACCAAGAAAAGGTTCGAAAATGGATTGATAGAAGACCCATTCATAGCGCAAGCTACCAACTCTATAAGAAATTGGCTGCTGAAGATACGACGGAATATTATTTTGCTCTCAGGTTGACCGAAGAGTCCTGCTGCCTGTCCAGAGTGAGGGTGAAGGGAGGGCGCACGCGACTTCACTACTCGCAGTTCACTCGCAAAAAAATAGAACACGCTTCAAATCACTTTACTACGCAGCTACAATCAACTGCACTAATCAGTCGCTGTCCACACTTGTTTTCTCCTAATCACTAATCAAAGTGAATACAGGTTTAACACATTAAGATTAGAATTTTTTTAATCCAATACGACAAACTAAGATGCGGACAATTTCATGAGTGTAGATAACTAAGTTTCATATAAGAAATGTTATGAGGCCGGATAGCTCGTAAGTATGTGTGTAACTCTCAGCGGAACTAATTAAAAATGCCTGAAGCGTATCGGTTTGATGATCTATCAATAAGCCCTTTGAATATTCATCTTATGAGTAGCTCGGCTCGTTATATATAACAAGTTCGTTGCTTCCCTATTATACCGATACAAACATATTCACGTTAGGGTCTGGCTAACGAAAGTAGATACTGGAGTTTTTGCAAACTTTTTATATGACAACACTAAAGTTAGTACGGTCAAAATGTCTTGATATTTTGTTATTTTAAATAAGTACATATTAGTTTTAGTTACTTTACATAATGTTATTGTTCTTTTACAGATAGTCTTGACATTATTGGCCAACGGTTATGAATTTAAGAAAAACAAAAATAAACGTTCATTATTAATTGAACGATATGATATAGCTGCATGGAGACATCGCTTTTTGCGTACCATTGCATCGAAACGTGCAGAAGGCAAGCCAATAATCTACTTAGATGAAACTTATGTAGACAAAACCTATAAGCCAACAAAAGTTGGCAAGGTCCATCAACAAGTGGAATAATTGAAAATATATATATTATTGTGCATGCAGGTTCAGAGAATTGGCTTACATTGAATGGTATTTAATTTGAATCATACAATTCAAAAGCAGACTTGCTCTGCTTAGTAAAACAGAACATACCAGAACCTATTTATAATTTGCTAAATAGCAAAATTGCAAGCATCCACTAGTAAAATAAAAATGAATGTCAAAGTATTAAAGTGAGTTGTTCCAACTTTCCTTTTTTCTTTATGGTAGGGGAGCCCACGATGCTAAATGGGGATTTACTCGAGCGTCGTAGAGACCTATTGGGATGCAAAGCTTAGATAAAAAGAAGAAAAAAATTTTATATGATAAATTCCTTTTCATCGGTGGGGGAAGCGGCTATAGATAGTTAAATATGTAAAAAAAAACTGTTGCATGGACATCCTCGAGCGCGTCAGATATTGATAGCATCTATGCCCTACGTATTTTTAATAATGTACGTATGTTAATCTGATCGTTTGCATGATGCGGGTGGTTGTATTTAATGGTGGCTGTACACACTCGGCGAGAGCCTCTCGCCGAGAGTCTCGACCGAGAGGACCGAGAGAAGAGCGCAGCCTGTACACACTCGTTACGTTATTTGTATTTAAAACACCGTTAATAATGGACGTGGAAACCGCTGCTGCTGTTTGTCTTTGTGCAATAAGTTATTATAATTTTCTTCACGTTTACCATAAAAAAAAATTACGAAGCCATGGCGAAGAAGAAGATGGTGGATGGTTACTATGCACCGCAACAAAAATAGGTACTTAGGTTCATAAAGTTACGTCCACGGTACGTAGCCATGAGTGAATCTCGCTTTTTCTTTAGTTCCTCAATTGGGATATCCATCGGCCGGCTTATTCGCATCCAAGCATCATGTAGAGATTGTTTATTTTTGTGTCCGACATCCTTCGGATTCCATAACAACGATTCCCTTTGGTAACACTCCAAAAACTCTAATTCGCGTTCGTTAGACCACATTGTGCGATACGTCCTGTCACAACCACAGTCATCGAGCAAGTGATTGAACGAGTGTGTACAGGTCGCTCTCGTTTTACTCGCGAGACCCTTTGACTCGTGCGCAAAAAACCGACAGGCGACCGAGAGAGGCGAGACCGACTGCGAGGAAGCGAGGCGAGACGAGAGCTCTACTGTACACTCTCGCCCTCGGCCTGTCTCGGGGTGTCTCGCCGAGTGTGTACAGCTACCATAAGGGTTGAAAATTAAAAAAAAAAAAAAATTATCGAGCGCGTCAGATTTTCTAAGGGAGTGTTAAGTGCACCAAAAAAAAGCTCTCATTCACTAATCTGACGATTTCGATGGGACGCAAACAGACAGCCATTTTGTTAATTTGCAAAAAAAAAATCGCAATTTTGAAATACTCAAGCGCGTCAGATTAAGATATATGTGGTTCATCTTTATGTTCTAAACGTACTGTCTCATAATCTGACGATTATCTAGAGGGATTCGCCTGATCTGCCAAAAAAAAAATAGAAAAACGGTTCACCTAAAGGGCCATCCCTGCAACTTCCCGCTAATTCCATTCCTGGGCGCTTAAAATTGATATTTTGAGCTCGCTGAGTTCAAAGAAATAACATTTCTATGCATTTGAGCTCTCCCAGCTCGAAAGTCTGATAGAAGTTTCATAGAACACTATTTTTGGAATTTTCAAACCGCAATAACTTTTGAATGGATCAAGCAATTTTCACGCGGTTGGCGGCATTCGACGCAGTTTTATCATCCTCATAAATAATTTTTACCACAAATTTCGGAGTAATCCCGAAAAAACCCTTTTTCGGGTTTCTTTCGTGTACGATATCTCTCGAACGAATCAACCGTATTTGACCAGCTTGGTGGCGATCGACGTGGTTTTTCAAGCTCAAAGGCGGATTAGTTTTTGAAGTTGATCGATAAAGAAACCACTTTAAAAAAAAATATTTCTTATTTTTTTAAGATTTTTCAAAATTTCTCAAAATCTATCGGTCCGAATCGGTTCAAATTCACAGGAAATGTAATTTTGAGGGAAATATTTAGAACGCCGTTTAGTAGATTCCGATCGGTTTAAAGAAAATGTAGGCATCACGCAGCTGCACGCATTTAACTTTATCGACGAATTTTTGTTATTTCGGCTTGCGGAAATCGTCAGATTATATATTTTTCATTATTCTTGAATTATTTCCTTCAAAATAAAAAAAAAATTAGCTACGCTCGAGAATGTCGAGATGACGTTTTTTTTTTACAACTTTGTTGCCCTCCCCTTTTTTTCCGTCACTCTCAAATTGTCAGATTAGTGGAATATACACTTTTTAGGATGTAATTAACTCACCCTACCTTAATCTGACGCGCTCGGGAATTTCTGATGGTCAATTTTTTTTTACTAAACTGATCCTGTCTCCTTCACGTGCGGCTTTATATATGGGCCTCATATTTTGTGGAGGTACTTAACCGGGTACAAGGTATCCCCCTATATATTAATCTGCCGCGCTTTAGTAAATCCCGAAATCCCCTCTTGGGCTCCCCTACCATTAGGGCTGCCATGCTGATATTTTTTAAATTTGCCGCGCTTTTTCAGTATCAACTTTCATTAGCCAGACTCTAGTTGTATACTCACATTAATATCTAACGAGTCGTAGTTTCAACGAACCATAAATATTTTTATAGATAATATTAATTGCTTTTTGGAATATTGAAACGTAAGAGATGTAAAGTCAAAACGTCAAAGTAATTTTTATTTAATACAAGTGTCATTACTGAGACATCATGGAACATTACGATTTAGCCTAACTTAAGACAAATAAGTTATTTTCTAATAAGTATATTTAACATAAGTATTCAATAACACTACTAACAGTGTCTATTAAAGGGAAGACACTCTGTTCTTGTGTTCTATTTTTTCACTTGCCACTGTTTAGCACATAAGACTTAAGTCAAAATAAATAATGTAAAAAATTCGTGTAATAAAAATAAATATATAAAATTAAACTTTGTCGACTCTTTTGTCCTAAAACACACAAGTAAATGTATGCAACATTTTGACCTTTTTGACTAGCGCAGTCGCAGTGAATTTCCCCAAATCAAAATACCATCGACCAGTTTCTAAATATCATTTTAAAAAAATACATACCCCGTCAAGCGCCATGAAGCTAGCTAATTCCATGAGCGCTCGTATCCTATGACGCGGCAGTATCTTGTGGAATGCTGTATCTATGAGTACAACTAGGACCAGTCTGCTTTCGTTGTTAATACACGTCCCATATCGAGACTGCGGCTTTTCTTCGGATTTTTTCACCTATAAGACAATTAAGTTCATTAGTTCTTTCGTTGTCTATCTACTTCTAAATAGGTTTCAGGATTTTCAGGAGACCATTGCTAAAAACACACGTACCATACCAAAGAATGAATAGTGTTTCTTATATTTAAAATAAATATAGTTTAAAAAAACTATAAAACACGCTTTTAAAGCACATCAAACTAAAAAGTGAAAAATAATTCCTAATTTAGGCTGAAAATGGTAATGAACAAAAAATACTGGTTTTATTGTGAAAAAGCGTGGGTTGCTCGATAGACGACAAATATCACAAATATGGCAGCGTTTTTTTTAAACTATATTTATTTTCCATTTTTTAGTCCTAGCAGAAATACGTGTTGTCTCAATTTAATCGTATTGCTTTGTGGACTTAAAAAAAATTTCATTGTTTTTTCGAGATAAACCTATGAAATTATTATATTGTCGCTGATTCTTTATAAGTGTACAAAGTTTGAATTAAATCTGTCCGTTTAAAGTGGGTCAAAATCGAGTCCGAAGGATTCGGTTACATACATACAGGTGAAGCTAATATAAAGCGTGTAAAAAACGTATTTTAATGACCCTAGCATCTGAAATAAAAGGCTTTCATGATTATAGTATTTCGGTGTTAAAGTACTTACCTCAACGGTAAACGTATCCATGGCAGTCAAGCCATGTGTGCGCCCATGAGCAGTTACCCTAAAGTTGTGTGAGCCTATATCCTGCCGCTGCGGGACCCCGCTGATCAAGCCGTGTTTGGTGTCCACGGCCAGCCAGCTGGGCAGGCGGCGGCCATCTTCACTTCGGACCTTTATTGAAATTAATTCCAATAGTTTAATATAATAAACTGCAACCTTCTATACAAACTTAGGTGTGTAAGAATAGAAGTTAATGACCCGTGACTCAGAGTAAAACGTAAAGGTTGAGGTATTTTAACAATACTTAAAACTCGTTGTCTAATACTCTTAATAATAATATTAAAATGCTTATACGGTCCAGTGTTAGCCTGTCTCTCTAATAGTACAATTAACACTATAGTTCTTAAATACGTTATATCCGGTATGATTAACCCAAAAACTCGTGAGGCTGATAGTTACATAGACATAATTGTAGGCACAGCGATTGGCTACATAATGTGTTTTTACAAATTTTATGTACGATGGATAGTTTAGGACATATAGCCAAAAAAGTGTTTTTTGCACCACTTTTTCCAAGATGGCGGTCGGGGGACAAGCACGCTAACCCCAAAAACTTGAGATTAAGCTTGTATTGACCCCCCCTACATGTCCCATAAATAAAATTGCGTCCTCTAACAAATGTTCAGTTTAGCCTTCAAATTGTAACATTTCAATGGACTATATAGACCAGAGAGATAAGAGCAACCCCAAAAAGGAAGCGCCACTGGAACTATATTTCAAATATAGAACACACTTGCACTCTCAAGCACCAAATGTATTCAAAATTCGAATCTGTTCATGCTTGAATTTCGGCTTTGAAATCGAAGAGAACTAGGTCAACTGCGCATGATTGATTACCATCACGCGGTGGAGATGTCTTAGGAAATACCTGACACCAAACAAAGAAGTGTCATTTATTAAATTCATTATTTCTTATTAAATCAAATTATTGTTATTCGTGGTGGTAAATATAAATATACGAATAGCAATTTTATCGAAAAAAAAGAAGTAGTTAATGGTGTAATATAGATTATTTAGTTCTTATAAATGTGCGTAATTAACAAGAATGTAGATAACATTATTGTAGTGAGATTTAAGCTTAATCATACCATCAAATAGTTATCTGTAGACACTGTAATCTGTGACTCATCGCGATGATTCTAAAAAAGACCACAGTCCTACCCGAGAAAATTCGAATATCGAACTCTTTACGAAATCAAAACACTTTATGTTATTGCTCCTATATGAGAAAAATAAACAAATACCGTACCTTATATGCTAAAACTTCTCCGGAAAACGCTTCTTTAGGGATTTCCATGCGGAATAAATGTCCGACATAGGCCGATGTGTCAGGAACACCCCATAATCTTCGTAGGCCATTTTTTGCTATCTCTGAATGGTTTGCTGTCAGTTCAACCTAAACGTAAAAGAAATTTGCTAATGCTGACAAATGTAAATGCTTTCATGAATTTTCAGACGAAATTTATTTCATAAATGACGCATTTAGCGTAAAATATACCCATACCTAATTCGTATGGGTATGTACGTGAGGGTTTGTAGGATTATACGAGGTTATAGTTGAAAAATAATTCTTGATACTAAATATGAAAAACTTAAAAAAATCGTAAATTAATTTACTCGTAGCAAATTAGAATAACATTAGGTCGCACAACTGCCGTTTAGTTACCTGAAACTCTTCGTTGTTATCAAAGGCGAAGTCGTCATCATGTCGCGTGAGCGCTAGCGGGCAAATGAGCAGAAGCGCGCAAGCCACGTACGTCGACGTGCCCATTTCGACCGCTGAGAAGCGCTTCCCAACTCTCTCTCATAAACTCATTGCGATCCACTAACTGCAAAAGAAAATTATATCTTTAAATACAGGAAACAAAAGAAAATACAGTTTATTACAATTGACTAACAGGTTATGTGAATAATGGGAACCATAATCGAACATACATATTTAACCAATCTATAGATAATAAGCACATTGAATATTCACAGATTATACGATAATTTGGACATTTTACGTGAATCACAGCGCGTCGCGGGTTGATGAGGTATAAAATTTGGCAGTCGTTTGATATTTATTGGTATTGGTACAATTATAAATCGTAATTTTACACAATACTATGTGCGTTCTTTCGCTGCGTATGCTGGATTTAGAGAGGCGGGTCGAGTCATATATTTCAAATAGCCAATATTTTAAGTTCAAGATTTGTAATCATGTATTAAACTTGCTACCGATTCTGGCTAGTTGCTATGTTCTTCTTGGAGGTGTATCATGATTTATTTATTTTTCTTATTTCCTATTTTTACAGTAACCTAATACTAATACAGTAGAAAACTGAACCTTTTTATAACTAATTATAAATAATGCAATTCTTGTGAATTCAGCCAGTGAGCAACTAAATATATCCGTCTCACAAGCAATAGTGTTTAGGGTGCGCAAGACACGCGTAAATGGTGCTTCTCTAAGTAAATTCGTACGCGCCCGAGGCACGACCAGCAATTGCGAACGCTTACCACGCCAAGTGTGGTTATTTGGCACACGCAGTCCCAGTCAAGCCAACATTTTCGCATTATATATTTTACCTCTAAGGACCTTAAAAAAAATATAATGTGATAGTACTTATACTACAGTGAAATTATATATTCCGATATAATTAAGTTGTAAATTGTAATATGACTCGTCATAAAATATCCAATCTAGCAAATATTGTTCTCTAGCACTTTCCAATATAATTCCACATGCCAAACGGCAATTAATTTATTCGATAAAAAATATTCATAATTTCCTACAGTTTTAAAAATAACATATTACTCCTTGTAGCTAGATAATTATATTTTAACAGAGCAACAAAAAACCTATAAAAAGATGAAACGGTTTCAAGGTCGTATTGAGACATTCCCTTGTAAAACAAACAAGGGATCCTTTGAATATTGCTTACAAATGACTAATAAATACAGAGTGGGGTGGAGTTGCCAACGGAAATGACTGATACTGTTACTAAAGGCGCGTGCTGCCGCATAATTAAACAAAAATAGATGCTTTTCAATGGCCTCCTTCCTTTAACTAAGTATCGCTATTAGAATCTTGGTACTATAAGACTTGGTTGTACCTGGAACAGCTCTACTACTGTGCTCTATACCTCAAGCCACTATGGCCTAGTAGTTTTTTCTCTAAATGCACCATTAATTTAGTTCTTATACAACATAAGCACAATTCAAAAGAGACGTATTTCATGAAGTGAAATAGGAAAAAGACAAGAATATCTATAAATTACTGTTGTTAGTGACAGCGACTTGTTGAATTGGGCGTTTTTGGTTAAATTTTATTTTTGCTCTCAAACATCACACATGTTACAAGGAGTACAATCAGATAGTTATGAAGATACGTTATAGAAAGGATATACATGTGCTCAAATAACATGAGAGCTTAACTCACCTAACCTAATCAACTCACTTTTCGACCTATCACAGCGGTTTTCGCCTGATAAGGAGCTTGTAGTTTAATGTTTATCAAAACGCCAACTCGTAAAATAACTGCTTTACGACTGATTCGGCGACTGACCGGCGGTCGAACCGCCGCTGCGAAAACAGCTGTGAGAGTTCGAAAAGTGAGTAACAGAATCGCAAGGCTGATCTTCCTCACAAGTGAGTAGCCCAATATCGCAATACAAAACTCACTTGTGGACTCTTTGTGTTGAAGAAGTCGCATAGTTACAGTGATTAGTATTGTATTTATTATTGTTATGCTTTATTCGTTAATTTTTTTCACTTTATATGTATAGCGACCAAAAAATTACATGACATAATACATAAACTAATAAACCGACACAAGAAAACTTATTTGAAGGACGCTTGAATTTTGCTTCATCGTTCAAGAACACATTATACTTTCACGCTTGCGATATCTACATCCTTATTTGTGTAGCTGTAGTCATTATGGGTATGATTCAGAGTTGAGACTTAGTGCTAAGCATGTCTAAAAGGTATTGAGATGATCTGATAGCAGGAGCCCTAGGCTTTGATAAGTAAAATAACATTTGTCGTTCGTTTTTCTATCCATTTATCCATCAAGAATTGTGAATACGCCGCGGTTAGGTAACGTAAATGTTCAGTTTTCAATTCCAAGTAACACTAGACTCCAAGTAATGCATGACCTGAATAAAAACGAGATCCTGAAGATTGCAGTCGGTCGAGAATAAAAATTGCAACTTCAAATACAAAACGTCTGTTACATTAATAATGAATATTCTTATTACAGTGTACACAAGTTCCTTTTCTAGATTTTTTTAAAGCTATGTATTTCTTTTTTAATAAGATTTTAAAAGGCAATGATCTCTGACAAAAGTCACTTGAAAATTAGCGTGAAAACGTTTTGCAAGAGTCATTGCTAGCCTATAATCAGTAATTTATTTATTATACTGGGTTGCGCAAACGTACTGGCACTAAAGAAAATTTGTTTATTTTTTTTATACGACATTTCCTGTCATTCTGTTGTTGAAAATTGTGTAGTGAACAAATGTAAAATACACTGAAAATAAACATGGACCGTTTTACTCCCCAAGAACGTGGAATAATCGTGTCAATGTTCTTACGGAATAATTCATCAGTTTTTTATTTTACAGGTGTGTAGGTAAACCAGCTTTCTGCGCTACAGACACGTTTACGTTAAACCAGTGACGCTACAATTCTTGGT
The DNA here is from genome assembly GCF_905475465.1 of Pieris napi. Lineage (NCBI taxonomy): Eukaryota > Metazoa > Arthropoda > Insecta > Lepidoptera > Pieridae > Pieris > Pieris napi. Next base: position 2,879,744 of record NC_062235.1, on the reverse strand, counting down.
ATAGGCCTCAGATTTTTGTATTAGTTTCGTGATACCCCTTTTCAATAGGCCTGATTTTGTGTGTAAGACAGGGCGATTTCCTCACTATGATTTTTCTTACCGCACGAAAAAGTATTATTGCTTTAATATAGCACACATAACCGCTGGATTTGTGACGGAAAATCTAACCAATAAGCTTTCCTACAATTATATTACTACGACTATTAGTAATTAATTAATATTTATACGAATGAGGCATTTAAGGCATAGTAATTACATCAGCCTGATGTCGTAATTGCTTCACAACGTAATATAAAATAAAATATGGAATATATTTTCTTTACTACGAAAATTACTTTACGTAAGTACACTTTCAGGCTCTTACAATAATTACAGAAAGCAGTGGCGCTACAACCTCTTTAGGTCTGGGCCTCAAATTTATGAATCTGTTTCACGATTGTGATCAGCCTCCTGTGCCTGGCACACGCCGTCGACATTTAAGTTTCCTCACGATTTTCGAACGGTTTTCCTTAACCGTTCGAGCGAATGTTAAATGCGCACATAGAAAGTCCATAGGTGCACAGCCGGGGATCGAACCTACGACCTCAGGGATGAGAGTCGCACACTGAAGCCACTGGGCCACTGCTTTCTTTTACAATAATTAGTCTACGTAACACGTTTGAGCTTTAACAGTTGTAAACCTTCAGAAAATACTATCGTTTCGCAGGTTAAATTTCTCTGTTACTAAGCTTTGTAAGTAGAGAATATACTGTCGTTAATACAACACGTAACAGACTCCGTAAATACGTATAATCTGTGGCATAAGCCTGAGCTTAATACCAACTTGTGTGTTCAACAGATGTTTAATATCGCCGTTATTGGTTGGATGAAAACACTTCAATTACTCAAGTTACATTGAATTAAACACAAAATCTTAAGCAATACTATTCATAAAAATCTATCTATACAGTTAACTTAACTATTTTGTTCAGAACGTAAAAAAATACAATTATAAATTTTATGATACAGCGCGTTTGTAACCGAAAAATAGTATTAACATTTCCACTTTCTATAAAATAATAATTAAGCCTCATATATTCCTTGTAACATTCATACATCTTTCCAAAGACACACTTAAAATTTTAAACATAATTATATATTTTTTCAAGGACCTCTTATAGAGTATAGGACTCCTCCAACTGGATCTCTCTCTATCTCCAACTATCTATCCCTCGAGTTTTTCTCCCTATATTTCTATTTATTCAGTAAATTCAACTCGAAGATTTCTTTACAGCCGCCATTGCCATCGTAAATTAAGGTTTAAGTTACTACAAACAAAATTATAAATTATTTATTCTTTTCTCTTTTACGCAACAAAATAAACAATAATAACATTAAAAACAAACATGTTGAACAACTAACATATTTAAAATAATCAATACATAACATTTTCTTTGAATAGTTTAGTAGGTACTTAAACGTGAAACGTAACGTCATTCCATCAATTTATGTATATGTGTTATTAATTCCAGTTAAAGTTAAACTGTTAGTTTCTCATAACTTACGGAGTGAAGTGTATGCGCATGTAATGTGTCTACTTAAAATGTCTCACGCACAATTATCATTGTCACACGCAGAATAATCAATTCATTCTAAAAACAGCAAATAATTAATAATAGTGTTCGAAATTTAAAATCATAAACATCTTTATTAACAAATATTTTCAAAAGGTAATAAGCTAATTAGTAATTTATTAAGTTAATTAACCCATTTGCCATAATACACACTCTATTAACTAAATTACTAATAACTAGACATTTTTAATATAAAATCGAAATTCACACTATTAAATTTCATCACTTCCTTCTACAGATATCATTATCAAGAATCATCCGTTTCTTCGATCATTTATATAGACAAGTGATCAGTGCCTAACACATCGTAGACTAAGAATGTTTTCTCACAATTTGCCTGCACAGTAGCTGCAAGTCAATACAAAAAATCTATTGGTGCACAGCCGTGATTCAAACGACGACCTCAAGTAGTAGCTTAAGCCATTAGGCCGACACTGCTTTTATTATTAACCCCGCAGGCTTTATAAATGGATGTAATTAATCTACCGACAATATTCGTTATTGCTCAATGCGAACATCGACCTATTTCTTTATTAATACACTAATATGTACGCCATATTGCTTGTAACAATGTCAGCTTCTATCTAAAGGTTCACAGCTTACGGAAAAAGTAATGAAACGGGGGTAAATATAGTTCCGTGAACGCCTCTAAAACTCTATGAGGGTTACAACAATAGATTTCTTCCCTTCGCGAAATCTCAAAGTTACCCCACCCCGACTTATCGAATTGAACTAACTTGTAAGGGAGTATGGGGTCTTTGTCGTAATGCCCTGCCGTTTCCATTAGCAGGAGAAGTTCTAAAATATTGCTCCTATTTGCTTTAACAAAACAGTGGATAGGGTGGAATCTCGATGAATGAACAAAAATGTGTTTTAATTATTACAATTATATTAATCTTAAATTAAATTATTATGATTCATGTGCACTTATTTTTTTTTCATGTATCCTTTATTAGTTTAGTTTGTGTTTTTATTCCTGTTTAATATCTTTTTCTTAACAACTATATGTAATACAATATTTTTGCACTTCTTGTCTACCTTATGTAATTTAATACATTATTTTCTTTTCTCACAGTGGTTGCCTGGAAGAGATCGCTCGAAAGCGATAAAGCCGCCAGTTGCATTTCCTTTACATGTAATTATTTTAATTTTTTTATATTATAATGCAACAAAGTGTATATAAATAAATAATTATTGTAATAATAATAAAGATTTTGTAATTAAATTTTCTTAATCCAAAAAGTACTGATGTTTAATACTTCAATACCGAATTTATCAGAGTATTTCATTTGTAAAACTCCAGACAAATACAACTTTGACTATATTGAGTTTAGCTAATAAACATAATTGTTGCTTGAATTAGAGTACGGGCATAGTTATTTATTATGGGACAGGAAGCAAACAGGTCACACCTGCAACGCCAGCCTAGCGGGTGTGTTGTCAAACTTTCAGAGAATGGTCTTTAAACTAAGTTTGATTCCCAAACCGCTGATCTGAGAAAAGGTTGTAACCTTTAAAGTTTCATTTCTATCTCGCACGTCACCTGCAGAGCGTCGTTTCGAGGGTGAAACAATAGGGCTTTTTGCCCTTTTTCTAACAATAGCCACATGGGTGGGCCCAGAGTAGCATACATATTTATAACACCTCAATACTTGGAAAGACATTACGGTGCACATGCAAGTGCCTCAGGACTTCCGTTTTTGAAATAGATTGACGTATTTCTCGGAAGAAGCATCTATAAATATTTGAATTTCGAAAACATTGCATGGGCGTCGTTCAGTCTTTGTCGTTTTTTCCAGTCTTGTTATTCAAGGATTGCATTTGTACAACTGTTACACACTAGACTAATCGCCTTATGAACTTTTGAAACATCTAGAAACTAACTATATATTCTTAAAGCCTTGTATGTACAAAAAAATATAAACGATTTAAAAAAAATGGTGACTCACCAGTATACTACTCGAAACAGAACTAATTTAAGCGTTTGACCAACCAGGCTCCAGAAGATAAACTACTTTACGTTTACGTTATTACAACAAACTCCCAAGCGAAATTAGAGAATAATATCACTGAATAAAAACTCTCGTTAAACGTTAATTAATAAATAAAGCTTTTTATAAATATGACGATTATTTAAATGATCGTAATCTTTGGGATTGATTTGCTCCAGTTGAAACAATTTGTATGATTCAAAACTTGGCGGTTAAAACGAGTGGCGGAGAGTTTCTTGCCAGTTCTTCTAACCCGCTCTACCTTCACTTGCAAACTGATAGTAAATGTAAATATATAATCAATTAAATATCTTTTCTGTTGACGTTCATAATTGTACTTGGTTACCTATATGAATAAAGTTATTTTGAGTTTGAGTAAGAAATGAGCGTACCACTATAAAGTATTGGCAACTCAAAGGCCTTTTGGATCCTTGACTACGATATCGAACTAAAAAAAGTTTTAATTCTACTAATAATTTTTTTTTTCTGCCATTACGTGGCAAAGCCGTGGAAACGTTGAGCTATATAAATAGTCTAAGAAAATGGCATTTATATCCGTAAACGAATTTCTATATAAATGCATACTTATTCGTAAGACTACAAATATTAGGTGATTAAAGTCAATATTTTCTTTGTATTACATTGAGACAATCTATAAAGACCTAAAACCAGACCTTTTAAAGTTGATATAATATGAATTTATGTACAATTGGTTTCCTTTTGCAGTAACTTTAGAGGACTTTCATAAATTTCGCTTAGAATTTCGTTGCTCGGAGCAGATTTTGTCCGAACATTCAAAGGCATTTGGATTAAGCAACCCCTTTAATTTCCAAAATTGTGAGTTGTTTTAGCATTTATAGCCCCGTTTTATGTATAAGCCAGACCTATTTAAACCTAAGCTTTTAAATTGGAGTGCAGACATTACGTAATTTTCAACAAATAAAGTCACCAGAAAATATTGGAAAGCAACTCTTGCAGTATAATTTATGATATTAAACTAATTAATAGCCAAGCATATATGGGACAAACGACAAGGAAAAGCCCACCAGGGAAAAGAGAGTTCGACATATTGCATTTTTTTTATAGAATAGGGGACAGGAGGCTCACCTTTTGGTAATGATACCGCCGCCCATGGACACTCTCAATGCCAGAGGGCTCGCGAGTGCGTTGCCGGCCTTTTGGGAATTGGTACACTCTTTCCTTGAAGGACCCTAAGTCGAATTGGTTCGGAAATACTTCAGTGGGCAGCTGGTTCCATAAAGTTGTGGTGCGCGGCAAAAACTACCTTGAAAAACGCTCAGTTGTGGAACGGCGGACGTCGAGGTGATACAGGTGGAATTTCGCATGGTGGGCTGACAAGCATAAACAAGTTGGTGGAGAAGATTGGCAAAAATGCTTAAGATGGCCTGCCTTTACTCTTTAAGAGGTCCTTGAAAAGAGTTATAGTTAGTCCCCCACTACCCGACACGACTCCAGTATCGAGTTGAGAGTCGCTCATCGGTCCACCGTATCACACCTGACACGACACGACTGCTCGCTGCGAGTGGAGAACAGCTATCTCCTCGCACACTGCTGCTATCAAGGCCTAAATAGACCGTCCCCGTACCGCCATGTTTTAGCAGGTCGCGAACCCCCACACCACCCGAACGGGGCATATGCCACGATTGTATTAAAGTAGTGTAAATATTATTATTTCAAGAAATAAATGAAGCTTAATTATTAGTGCTATGTAATTAGACATGCATCTTCACAATATTTACGTACATATAGTTAAGTCGGGGCTTGCAAGCTCAGCAAGAAAAAGCACCAAAAATATAAAAGTTCAGTAAAGTTCGATGCACTATCGTAGTCATTTTATGTATTTAGGTTAGCAGGGTTAGCTTAATCAGGTTTGATATAGCTTGAATAATTCAAGAGACAGCTTATTGAATATGTACGATGAAACTTGGAATATAAACATTAACTTTATGTTCTCGGTAATAGAGGTTATAGGAATGTATAGAAATATGGATAACTTGATAATTTATAATAGATTAATTTTCTGTTTCGAAGCGCAGAGACTGATTATTATATGATACTAGATTAGTTATTAATAATATTATATATAATAGTTCTAGCAAGCAAGTAGTCAATGCTAAAGATAGGTAAAATAAATTTTTCTTTACGAAAAATAACTTATTAAAGTTTCACTTGCTGTCAAACTTTCATATCTTTAATTTTAATAATAATTGTTATAAATTCATGTAGGTATTTACGTTTAAGTGTGTTATACATTTTTTATAAATAATTGCATTACGAAATACGAACTACTTAAAATAACAAATAATCTATTAAGATAGCGAATGCTATTCATTAAAATATTAACTGTAAACTTGCACTGTCAAAGCATATTTTATGAAGTTGACACATACAATTGCCTGTCAAAGCATTTTTCTCTTAAAAGTAGATTGTGACTTGTTGGCCAATTTCTATAATATATATTCGAATATTAGGCTAAGTTAACAGACAAAGTTTATTTAAAATCAAAAATCTTTCTGAAATCTTTTTCGTATGTAGCAGGAGGCTCGGCTCACCTGATATTAAGTGATACCGCCGCCCATATTGCTAAAAAGCTCACAAATGCTTTACCAGCCTTTTAATAATCGGTACGCTCTTTTCTTAGTAACCTTAGTCGAGTTGGTTCGGAAATATTTCAATGGGCAGCTGATTCAACATAGTGGTGGTGAGCGGCAAAATCTGCCCCAAAAATTCTCAGTTGTCTATATTTTGCCTTGACGTCGGATGATAAAACTATCTATCTATTTCTATATATGGTTTATGACAAATAGTGTGCATTGAAGTTCAATATTTAATGAATCATGTTTTATGACCTAATGTTTATGACATATCACATCAAATAATGAATGCAACATTCATGTTTTTCCCTACATAATATATAATATACTTTATATTTAGATATCTGTTTAAATGTATCGTATTTCTCTGTCTACACCGAGTTAGACCGATGACATATTTTCACATATTTAATATTTACACTAGCTTTTTTCTCTTAAGTAAGTTTTATTTTTTACTGATATTTCGTATTGATATTATTTATAATTTATTTACGTACTTTTACACTATGAACTTTACAATCTCCAATTTTGTGAGGGTTGTCTGGTAGCTTAATAACGAAATGGCCGCCCGCACTATGTAATCGTTTTCTACTTTTAAATGCTGTCAATTTTTATTAGGCCTATAAAGTATTAATGAATAAATGGACTTTTGAAGTAAGATATAAAGTAAGTTTAATATATTATGAAAGCCAACTGTTTTACTAGCAATGTTACCGACGGTTATAATCTTTATTAAGATTTCATAGAGTACCTTATTTTATTTAAAATTTTGCAATACAAACTTAAAAATTATGCAGAATCTCATTTTATTTGCAAATACGATTAATCACCTCTTCAGCATTGTCGTTAATCTCTGAAGCCGCTGTGGTTACTTAACGCTCATACATTTCTTAACAGACTTTTCTTTTTAACTAATAAAATTTAACATGCCCTAGGAAGATAGCAATGAAATAAAATAGAAACACGCGTTAGAATTTATTTTTCGCCTTATTCTACATTTGTAGAAAAGCGACACTAACAATAGAAAACAATTACTCTCATCATTTTTCCATAACGTGCCTAAAGAAGTATAACTTCAAAAATATACTATATTCTTCTGGGTAACAATGAACTTAAGACCGTCAAATAAAGTTTATCGTGAAATTTTGCAAATGTATGCCATATAGAAAAGATATGCTTATATATTTTTTCACTAAAGATACGTATGCTTCATCAAAATTGGATAAGTAGTTTTTTATCCACACATTTCCTTCTAATATACCAAGATAATACATATTAACATTATCGCAGTATTGCACTGTCTCGTCAACGATAGCATTTCCAGCGACTTTTAAGCTTCCATGAAAAATAAAATGACTCAATTAAGGAAAAAAACACAGTATAATAACAATGAAACGACCTGTATAGAGGTTGCTCTTTGAAATCCATCACGAGTATGGACAATTTTATGAGGCCGTCAAAATGGCACGTCCATTTTGTTTCAACCATTGTTACAAGTGAATTATCGCTGTTTTTTATGTAACATGGCAAAACAGAGGCTCATCTGATGCTAAGTGATACTCGCATTGCCAGAAGGCTCGGCCGCGTGCGTGGCTGGGTTTTTAATAATTGGTACGCTCTTTTCTTGAATCGAAAGTGTATCGTAGTTTATGATATTTCTATAGATGTTATCATTGTTACCTTTATACAAATAACGTTAATGTTTATTCGGGGAAGGGATCAAATTTATGTTGAAAACCTGGTGTTTTAGTCCAGGTGATATTTTTTTAAAATTATTGATGCAACGAATAAGGGACCGTTGTAGATTTATCTTGATACCGAATAGATTGTTTTATCATGACATGGGTTACAGGCAAGGTTTGAAATGATGTAATATTTATTACCACAAGACCTGCCATAAAGCAGAACATACCTAACTGAATTTTTTTCTTAACTTCTTAATCGATTATTAACTTTTATAAAATTGACGTCTAAAGTACACTATTACGAGTATACTATAATGTTACTACAAATATACCCTATATTGTAGAGGACGTCGTCACAATAATAAATAATAATTCCCTCGAACTTAGGCTCCATCATCACGTGTATGTCGAGGCTATTCAACTCCTTGACACCACGGGCCTAGTGAAACGACTGAAAAGGACAAAACCATTTGAACTAATAAATTAGTGTTAGTGCACGTTAGTATTCAGTGCTAAACAGTCATTGAAAAACTAGAACACGAGAACAGAGTGTCTTCCCTTTAATAGACACTGTAAGTAGCGTTATTGGACACTTTTTTATGTTAAATATCCTTATTAGTAAATTAGGTTAGACTTAAATTACTTATTAGTCTTAAGTTAGGCTAGATCGTAATGTTCCATGATGTCTTAAAGTCATGTGTTTTATACATGTGTCAGTAAAGACACATGTATAAAAAAATATATGTACCCTCTCGAAGGTCTTAAGTAAATATATAATAGCCGCAATTGAAAGTTACGAAGGTAGAATATTAGGTAACCAAACGCGTATGAAACTTTTAATGACGCTCGAAACGTAATAAACTTAGTAAGGCGGGGTACTCCAACTTTTGAAGTTTAATATTCGCTTTTACCTTGAAATAACTAATCACATTGTGTTTGTAGTCCGTAACTGCTTAATGCCAGTGGTCAACCTTTTGTAGTTAGAACAGAGCAACAATTATTACGCTGAACAAACACAAATCATTTTCGTTTCGCCAGGAATCCAGCCAGGGGATTATACAAAAAAAGTCAAAATCATTTATTCAAATAGGTAACACAATAATAGTAATTTTACATTTACTGCCAGTTCTCAAATCAAGGGCGTAGAACGGAAGCGAAGAACTTGCAATAAACTCTCCGCTACTCTTTTTAATCGCCAAGTTTTTTGTTTTACACAACGATTGTAAGGAGCTGCAACCATTACACCATGTTCCACATGACATATTAAGTAATAAATAATAATAAAATAAATTAAAAACCACGATTTGTCCTCGTATCAGCAGGAGGCATGGTGAAATAGGAACATGCACTTACATTCTCGTGGGAACAACACGCAACATGAGCAGTAAGGCACGGAAGCGGTATAAAATTAAATCAAATTTAGACAATAGTTAGTGGTGCAGCGAATCCGAATATCTCACACGAATATTAATTTATAACTGAACGCATCCCAGATTGCGGTTTGGCTGTGCACTGTATATCAGAACGCAACTATAAAAATAGAAATGAAGTAGACGCCTATCTAAAACAACACAATCTCCCACCAAAACTGGCCCAAAAATATTTTTCATTCGTCTACTGTCGCCGCATAATGATTATTTTCGACCGGTGGGATTGTACGAACGGAAAGTCTAATGCCTGAGAAGTTACGAATGTTTTTTATAAACAACAGTTTGTCTGTAGTTAATTTGGGTTATTAAAGATCTTTAGTTAGTAAAAAAAGAATAGTGTGTTACTACAATAAACTAAATTTAAAAATGTCTTAAAGTTAGTCAAACACATCAAACAAAATTATGTGTAAAGATAGAATTCTTATCATTCGATATTAGAAAGCTTATTTTCATAGAATCACAGATTCTAAGAGTTAACGACCGTCCCAGCGACAAAACTAATATTACCATTAACTCAATTGTGATCGTATTTCGGGCAATATATGTCAAGCTTATCTGTTATTTAGGTGAATCTATGAATCACGGTTTATCTTAATGAATTGGCAAATGCAGGTGATTGGTTGTGCCAAGTCGTAATACTATTATTACGCACAAATCTACCGGGCCTACTTCTATTACTAGGCTATTATTTCTGACAGCTAGGCGGAGAAAATGGTATAAACACATAAAACGGCGCTGCAACCCACGGACTGTCCTCGCCCAGAAGTCGACCGAGGTATTGCGAACATAATATTTTTTACGATTTCACTCTGAGCAAGTATTTGTTATGTTTGGAAAGATCGAGTGAGGCCTGCAAGGAATGTAAGTTTTTCGGCGACCAAGCCGTGGTTGCGGAGGCTTGAATAAAATGCCTGTGCTTAAGTACGCAAGGGTGGAGGGGCTGCATTTACTGTAGCGCCGGAGCTGTTCAAAAAACCAATTATTATTTAGATCGGTTAGGTTAGGTTATAAGTTATTTATGTTTTTAATAGTGTGCTGTTATGAAATAAATAAGCCCTTCGTGCACTCAGATTTCCTCAGACATCTTAAGGCCGATTTACATTATCTTAGTGTTTAGGAGAGTGCTTTAGGATAGTACTTTAGTTGAAACATGTAAACGCTACTTGCTTTAGTAAACGCTACGCTAAAGAACTTGCCTTTCAAGTTGTACTAAAGCACTCTCCTAAACACTAAGGTAATGTAAATCGGCCTTTAAGGTGTCCTTGGACTTAAAAGTCGAATGGCCTGAACTTCGAAAATTATTAATAAAAAAAAATATCCTAGTTTTACTTTTACAGTAAATTACTATAAAATTTAATAGAAACATGAGACCAGGCATTAGTTTTATTATATCCAACGCAGCTATTAAAAAATTTATCGTAGCCATATTTTCTTATGATGTTATCATTCCTTCTTCCGTTACCTTGGAGTTACGATGTCATTAACATTTTATACATTGTTTATTCTGTATTGATAAATCTTTTACAATGTTAGCTCATAAGCAACTAACTTTATTGTACTGTAGTTATAATATTTGTAAAGTTAATGTACGTGAATTAAATATCGATTGTATTTTATTTATTCACCACATCATACATAATGCATATCTATACTATATGTTACAAGCTATCTTTTCTACATGTTTTTGGTACATTATTATAAACCTAGGTGAAACCTAGAAAAGGTGTTTTCCTATACAATTCTAGATTAAGAGCACATTTTTTAGTACAGCCAATTTCTCCCCATTCTACTTCGACAGTTATCCATTCCCGTTGACATAAAAAAAATTGTTTTTCTGGACGAATAACATTTCTAAAATATACATACAGAGAAGGCATAAATTTTGAGCTTCTTAAACAAAGGCTAAAAAGCTTCTTACGCAACAATCAAGACAGTTTGCTCCACAAATTGCTCTAATACATTTTATTTGGCCTTAACTTAAATCCCCTATTTACTTCGACTGAATTTCCCCAAACCATAATTTCATATCTAAGTGTAGATGAACCATATGCATGATAATCAGCTAATACCTTATCATACTTAACAGGTTCCCTTAGTTAACACATAAACGAAAAATACTAAGATTTATTAAAACGTGTTTTCAATTTCAGTTAAAAGAATTTCAGTTTACTTTATCTTATTCTATGAATAGAGATTGAATTTATCAATATTATATAATGTATGAATGTTCAGAATAGGAATTGCGCGCATTTGGAAAAAAAATGGCAATTTCTTGGAGATACTATCTTAAAGTACGCAATTAAGCGTTCCGATGTTCGCAATTCAAATATAATGTTACCATATTGGATAAATCCCATAGGTTCCAGTTTCTGGTTACCATAATCAGTGCTTGCCAAGATTCCGCCTCTTATAAATAGATAGGCTTGAATACAATTATTTACGACTTTGATCTCACCGCGATTTAATTATATCGACTTATATATTAACTAGCCGTTTCCCGTCCGCTTTGCTGGACGAATTAAAATAAATTTTATGTTTCATTTTTTTTTTCATATTTTTATTATTCTTCTTTTTAACTTCCCGCTAAGAAAATTGAAATATTTCGAAAATCGAGTTATTAACAGATGTTGACGTTTTGAGGTCCTAGGAAGCCTCCCCGAATGTTTCCGCGGTGAAGTCCGTATGTATAAATTTTAATAAAAAGTAAAACAGCAATTGCAGCAGGAATTTAATAAATAAATAGCCATAAACCATCTAGGAAAAATTTCGCATCGAATGGTGGTAGTTTCATGTCGATACGATCAGTGGTTTAGGCGTGATTGAGCCTCAAACGAAGACCATTTTCATTATATATATATAGATGCACAACGTTCTTTACTAATAAAATTGATTGGTCTCACTATTTCCGTTTATCGCGTTTTAATATTCACACTTTCAATCGTTTCTACGCCTTTAACACATTACTTTTCAAACGTGAATTCCGACACAATTTCTGTTTTATTTGTTTAAACAAGCCCGTGTTTGCCTTCCACTTCTGGCAGTGTAATAAATGCAACATATTTTTTTAGGATATCAATTATTTAGGGAATGATTGGAATTTGTAATTTTATTCTAAGAAATCTTTAAACGACTGTTAAAGATAGTCAGTGATCTCATCAGTGTTCTCGAAGGATTCAAAAACGCAATTTTAGTATTGAGGCTCGGAAGTGTCTATAAACCTATTATAGACACTACAATAAGCATAATGTTATACACAAAATAGTGTAATATAATCTCAATTTGACACACTTTACTCTGGGTATAGATAATCTACCAATTCTTATCTCAGAACTGAGATCCTATCTTTCTATTGATAAAGTATCGCTACCGTTTTATAGTTCCGTTAATTCACTAGTAAATTTTCATAACTACTTATTACTACTGACTTAATAAGACCTGAGATTAATTTAAAGAAAATATCAGCTTAAATTTCAGATGTCATTTCAAAACTAATTCCAAAAGTAATAAACCAAACGATAAAAAAGCTAAAACAATTTTTCGTTACTTCATTTTGCATTCGCTGGCGATTTCGAGTGCTATATAATGTGATCATCAGCCATTCCACTGTATGGAGTCCTGATTTACACCGCATCCCATATCGCCCTCGCTTTATGTCGCACTTGTTTACGTTAAACGCGGTAGCGGTAGCGGAGCCCAGTAGCTTTAATAAAAAACTCGCGAATATTCTGGCATTATGGTTTCACTTTTTTTTTCTTTTTTGAGCAGTGTTGGCCTAGTGGCTTCATCGTGCGACTCACTTACCTGAGGTCGAAGGTTCGATCCCTGGCTATATAACATTTTCTCGAACGGTGAAGGAAAACATCGTGAGGAAACCGACATGTCTTAGATCCAAAAAGTCGACGGCGTGTGTCAGGCACTGGAGGCTGACCACTACTAGCCAATTAGATTGACAAATGATCATGAAACAGATTCAGAAATCTGAGGCCAAGACCTAAAGAGGTTGTAGCGCCACTGATTTATTTTATTTTTTATGGTTTCATTTAACAATTAGTCAGCTATGTTTGCTCCCTACATAAGTAGGTTTCTGTTTAAATAAATAATCACTAAACAGGAAAAAATAAACGCGTATACTTAAATTTCTTTACCGTTACCGTTATTATAATTACATTATGGCATATATAAAACAAGTAACAAAAGCTGGGACAGTTTCAGGTCGCTAGGGACTTTTTGTAGTGCCACCACCACTATGTGGAACTAGCTGTCCACTGAAGTGAAATATGTCCGAACTAATTCGAGCTAGGGTCATTCAAGAACAGAACGTACCAATTCTTAAAAGGCTGACAAACCGTCTCAGTGAGTATCCACGTCTTTAACATCAAGTGAGCCTCTTGCTTGTTTACTAACTGTTCTATAATGAAATAATAATTAACCTTTTGGCAAATATACGCGTATAGCGTGTGACCTATTAAATCGCCTTCACTCATGTTCGCGAACAAGCACTTACACTGGCCATAACGTCCCTTTATTGTAAACGTGTTCGAACTGGGATTTATTTGTCTCACTCCAGACTTATACGTCTGCATGGAATATACGGTCGAAAGCTTTTATGAGGATGCATTTCGGGAAGTTCAATGTTCCTTTGCACCCCCGTATTCCGAAGCAAACATGGGGTCCTTTTAAATTTTCAAACAAAAATGTAAATTAACGTGCGTAAATATTTATTTGTAATACGTGACCAAATATTTTACAAATGAGGACATGTATCGCTCATTTGTTTCAGCATGTCGATGTCTACTGCTGGACATAGACCTCTCTCAAAAATTCCAGTACGACTTGTTCGATCTCCATCCAACTCCATCCCTGCACCCTCACAGGTATACCCACTGTGTAGGAGGCCATCAAACGACTACTTGGTCCTCGATCTCCATCCCAGGATATATATTTGATGCTTATTCAATTATCAAAAAGTCCATTATGCCCCTTAGTAAATAGACACAATAGCATTTCAACTAAAATTATACTAATTAAAAACTGCAACTACAGTTATGTCAAACGCTAACCAGAACAATATCTCGAGCACTTATAACACTCCATTTTGTGCAATTGCAACATTATCCGTGCTTTTTATTCAGGAAACGTCTGAAGCAGTGATTTACGCAAGACGTTTACACCCCAGTCTAGACAGGGCACTAACCCAGACTAGTTAGAACAATAATCTACATTTAAGGTGTAAATCACTCAAACTTGGCGTTGCGTAGAGATGTGGGGTCTCTCTGCATCTTCTATCGCATTTAGAAGAGTGTTCAGAGGACTTGTTTCTTTAGAGTGTCTCTGGTTTTGACTTCTTATACCGGCAGCTGAGTTTCATTATCTGACGTATCGGCGAAATACAATCCGTATCACCTTGACGTCCGTCGTTCCACAACTGAGCGTTTTCTAAGGCGGTTTTTGCTGCGCACCGTCACTATGTGGACCAGCTGCCCACTAAAGTATTTCCGAACTCTTTCGACTTAGGGACCTTGAGAGCGTACCAATTCTTGAGAGGCCGCCACCACACTTGCGAGCCTTCTGGCTTTGTGAGTGTCCATGGGCGGGGGTATCACGTAACATCAGGTGAGCCTCCTGCCCGTTTGCCTCCTATTACATTTAAAAAAACATAAATTCTACATACAAATAGTTCATCTTACACACATATTATTTACATAATAAATGAATATGGGCGTCGTTCTAATCATTTTCAAGTGTGTCTAAACTAGCGTGATATCAAAACCACAGCGAAACAAAATAATCAAATGTGGCGATTGACCCATATAAATATAAAAAAAATGGATATATAAAATAAAAATATTTATTATGAACATAAATATATGTTGAAGTTTGATTAATAAGTTTGTATATAACCAACATATATATGAGATACTGTTTCCTAAAATCGATAATAGATTAAAGAGATTTCGGGTCCCTGAGCCTGCGGAGTGAATTTATCTAAAGTCAATACAAAGTTCTAGAGTATCTAGAGTTTCTAATAAATCACTATGATTTAGGCTTTATGTTGATAGTAACTGATGTTATATATAGATTAAACTCTATTTCTAGATTGTTCTCTACTTCGTCAAGCTGAGCGATAAAATATTGTTTGCACAGTGATTGATCACTTTCTTTCCTATAAAATACATATAATAATAAAAAATCTAATATTTATGTAGAATTTTTATATACGTCAAAAAAAGTTCTCAAATCAAGGGCCTTTATCGGACAACAAGAACTGACAGGACTCTCCGCCGTGAATTTAAATCGCAAAGTATTTTGTTTTACAAGAAAATAAAAATAAAACAGTGGCTATACAATATTTTTTAGGTCTGGGCTTCAGATTTCTATATCTGTTTCATGAGCATTTGTCAATCTAATATGCAAGTAGGTGATCAGCCTCCTGTGTCTTACACGCACCGTCGACTTTTGGGTTCTAAGGCAAGCCGATATCCTCACGATGTTTTACTTCACCGTGATCAAATGTTAAATGTGCACATAGAAAGGAAATGCATTGGTGCACAGCCGGGGATCTAACTTACGACTTAAGGATGAGAGTCGCACGCTGAAGCCACTAAGCTAACACTGCTCTTCTTCCAAGATGGACCCACACCTTCACGATGACGTTAACAATAATCTACTTATGATAATTAATTTTGACTTACTTGTGTGCGATGCCGTTCCGGACGGCGTAACAGGAACTCTTTAAAACTGAAACAAATAAAAAAGTTAACCCATAAAACTATATTACTTTGAATAATGTAGTGTATTGAAGCGGCTATCAGCACGCAAATCTGTAATCAAAGCTCGATTGACATTCAAACTCGTACTCTAAGATCATTAATATTACAAAAACTTGGAGTTAATCAGTGCGCCCGATTTGACGACAAAATTCACACGTTAGCTTTTCTCTTGTGGCGGAAAATAGGTTTGTAAATAAATGTTATTTATGTTTTGGAATACATACTATAAAGTTATTTATTTATTTATTTCGTAATCTTACAGCTAACAAACAATTACACTAAAAATATAGCTAAAGATGGAATTCATAATATTTACAATAAGGTTTAAACATTTACAAAAGGGAAAAAACAATAAATATTATTCAATACATTTATTTAAACTAAGTAATACCTAATTTGGCTGTGTTGTGCGATGGTGTAAAAGTGAGGGTATGTATCTGGAGTATGCTCATGATGCAGGTGATTTGGTGCTTATAGTATATTAATATAAGTTTTTATATTATTAATTTAGGCGTTGGCGGAGAAGTCCCAGGTTCGACTTCAGACAAAATATTTTTTTTTCTTTCATGTTGTAAGAGCTAAGTTCATCACGGTTTTGCTTATAAAAATTATTTGTTCTGTGGCAACGACATAACAGCGTTTATCGTTTTGGTACAGCCAATGCACCAATTCAATACACATATTCAAACTTATGTTGTATTATTGTCCACCCTTATCATAATTATTAATCACGCAACACGATTGTGCTTTCTTATTTATAAGAAATATATAAACAGAAAACTGATATGAAGACAAAGAAAAAACGAGGAGTCCCGTTGCAACTACAATTTCTTTAAAAATGTTTTTGATACGGTAACAATAAGTGAACTACATCTCGTCTTCCTGGAATCTGAAGCAGTCCTGACCCACTTTGGGACGTGCCATTGTGAAAAGCTTCATTCAATAAACTTTGCGGACTTTAGCGAGGACACAATGGTTACGTTTAAAATATTTTATCGAGCAGAAATACGTTCTACGTTACAGGAATAAATGTATGGATTGTTTTTAATAATAAGTATATAGACAGAACCCTCGAAATTTTCTGGATTCCAATTTCACATATATGATGTTCTACTTTTCGAAGCACTTGTGCTAACAAAACTTAGTTAATTCCTTAAGACAAATTTGCGCGCCATAGTGTGTAATATGCGGCAGAATATGCGAACTTACGACTGTACCACCTTACACATTTTTATATAATTTTAAATTTATATATGCTTGCAATAAATAAATTATTATTATTAATAATGGCAAGTGTATTTAGAATACACTTTCCCACAAATTATTTGAAAACTTAGTCATATCGGGATAACTTTGATTTAAATTGCAAATTCCACAACCCTGACCAAACTTTCCAAAATTGGTTTAGTGATAAATAAAAATAGCCTGTAGGTATTACATAATCTATACATAATTAGCACAATACATTCAAACTCAAAATAACTTTATTCATATAGTTAACCAAGTACACTTGGTACTGTATGAACGTCAACAGATGTTAAGTCGATTCTATATTTACATTTATTATCAGTTCGCAAGTCAAGGGCTCAGAACGGGCAAGAAACTGCACCACTCTTTTTAATCGCCAAGTTCTGAGTCATACAAATTGTTTGAACTGGAGCAAACCAATCCCAAGGATTAGGATCATTTAAATAATCGTCAAAATTATTGATTAATTTACGTTTAACGAAAGTTTTGAGTTTATTCAGTGATAATTCTCTAATTTCGCTTGGGATTTTGTTGTAAAAACGAATACAATTTCGATATAAGTGGTTTTTATATTTTGGAGCCTAGTTGGTTATACACTCAAATTAGTTCTATTTCGCGTATTATACTGGTGAAAGTCACCATTTGTCTTGCAATCGTTTATATTTTTTATGTACATACAACAAGGCTTCAAGACTATATTGACCAGATAGTATCATAATATTTGATTCCTAAAACTTAAGTCCATGTCATCATGTTTAACGACTTCCGACGGAAAGGCCTCTAAATTCTTCCACTTGTCTCTCATTCTCGCCAACATTTTCCCCACAATCCCCTTTATTCTATCTTCCCAGATTTCTGGTGGGCATCCTCTCTTTTATGTCCCCACAGTTTACTATGAAGCTCATGGTTTAGTAGTATATTGACTGAACTATTATTGAGACCGCAAAAATGCTTGCCAAAATAGCCATCAAACCAGATGGCCTATCAAACATATTTCAATCGAAATAAATCGATACACTTTACCTACAATTTTAGAGTCTACTAAAACCATTGAAAATAGTCTACTGCATCTTGCCGAGAGGTCCATATATTATATACCTATTCAAAACTGCAATTCCCATCCACGTTCTTTCATTTATAGCAACTTCTCCAGTGGCTTGAGTGTGAATATTTAAGTTGTAAATGGTGAAAGCCAATATAACACGAGTTTAAAGAATTCTTGATTATATTAAAGGGAGTTTTTTGTTAATCATATGTTTATTTTTGGCGCCAGATAGATAGTAGTGGTGACCCCAGAGCTGGTGCTTTCCTGGCTCAACGAATAAGTATCGCAATACAGCGAGGAAATGCTGCCAGCGTTAAAGGTACACTGCCACAGGGTCAACACTTTTTAAATATGTTTTAGTTTTCTTTTTCTTTATTAATTATTACTATGTAGGTGAAGGAAACTGTAAATTCTCTATATTTGATTGTTACGTTTAGGTTTTAATACACGATAAAATGTAGTAAACATTAGTTAGCGTTGGTTCAATGAGGGTTGAATCTCTGTGTGTGATAAGCTATACAGAAAAATTTTATTCGATGGATAAATTTTTTCGAAGTGTTGGCGAACCGGTAAAATAATAGTTTATAACTGAAAATAAAAACAATTTAACATTTCATATGCTTAAACCCTGGTAGGTAAAGAGGTAGTTAACATAAATATCTGTGTGAGAAATCGAACCTAGGACCTATGATTTATACGCTGTGCGCTTGAACGTGAGCAAACTTACTAATATATATTACTCCTGTCTATTAAACTCATATTGTTAGAATATTCTATAATTATAAACAAGGTTCCTACGGTAATCTGTACACATATAAATAAAACAATTTATACAAAAGCAGCTGCAAGTTTATTTAACACTTGGTGAGTCACTGTTTGCTTACACTTAGCAGGACTTACTCATCCTAAGCAAGTGCTAAAAATACATTTAACCTCGGTTCTTAAAATGTAAAATCCTTTTACGGGTTTACAAAATTCAATAATATATTACATATAGTGCTTATATGTATAATGTATATATACGTATGCCCTAAACAGTTGCAGTCAGAAACTTCACCAAATTGCAATTTTCATTGAAGTTAAAGCACAAAATTTTAAGAGACTTTGATTTTTTTATTGCATTATGAGATTAAAAATTTAAATTTTCTTTAAATTAAAAAAAAAAATTAAAGCTAATCAACGCACTAATCCGTATATTATAAGTGCAATCTGTTAGGACTGTCATCATCCCTGGTTGTACTGCTCCTTATAGCATCCGCAAGTATCTTTGACCATGGCAATTTTTTTACGTCTAACTTGGAACACCTATGGTTTTGACACCTGCACAACTCCATCCCACCAGCACGAAAGGGCTGACCCAGCGATTGTGTATTGAAAAAAGTGTACAGGATGCAAATGAAGTTAATTTGGAAATTTAAAATTAAGATTTACAAAGTAAAAAAACCATTATAAGGGTAATAATTTGTATCCCGGCTAACTTAATAATTTATTGAAAAGTCTTAATAAAACAATGTATGTATCTAGCTAGAAAATACAGTTCTAGGCTCAAATAAATGTGACACAAACTTAAGAACAATTGATATAGGTTTTGTTACCTGTACTATTAATATAATATCTTTTAAGATACCTAGCAATCAGAACCGGTTAATAATTATAACATTGACATTGTAAATAATAATGCAAGAAATAAAAATTAATACATTTAATTTGATTTACATTAGATGCCGGTAGATAGTAAATTAATTATTTTACGCACAAAGAAATTTGTCTGACATTTCAAAATGGCGACGGTAGTACCAATTTCAATCGCCGACCAAGAAAAGTATGTGCCACTGTACACACCTCCGTAAATAACTGTCCATAGATAAGCATAAAGGATTTGAACCAATATTATTAAATGAAACCACTTTACTTAAATAGGCTGAAAAACCATTAATTCCGTACAAGTTTAAACAACAATACTTCCTATAACATTTTAATTGGTCGTAAATCGATACCAGCTGTTACAGAAATTAATTTAGGAATCAATTTAAACGTAACCGTTATAGGGGATGTAATTGCCCGTGTTAGTACGGTTCAATGTTTAATGATTTCAAAATAAAATCGTACTAAATCGTTGTATGGATAAAAAAATCTAAATAAATCGTTGTGAGCTGAATAAATAAAAATCACTACAACCTTTTTACATGCCTCAGATTTCTGTATCTGTTTAATGGTCATTTGTCTAATAGGCAAGTAGGTGATTAGCCTCCTGTGCCTGACACACGCCGTCCACTTTTTAGGTCTAAGGCAAGCCGGTTTCCTCACGATATTTTCCTTCACCGTTCAAGCGAATATTAAATGCGCACATAAAAGATAGTCCATAGGACGGTCTGGTACTGAACCTACGACCTCAGAGGAAGCTAAAGCCAACACTGCTCCTAAATGTATTAAATAAAAATACGTAAAACTTATACACAGAAAATACAATGATAACACGTTTTCAAAGCCCATTCTAAATTCAAAATTTACGTGGGGTAGAAGGGATATTTCTTAATGGAATATAACAACTCTCACGATGACTTTTATCATATATCACCTGTCGTTCATCGAAAATAGGTTGTGACACCTGCATTAATAACTTGCCTTAAAGTATTAAAAAAGGTTTTATGCTATTGTTAATGCTGGCTTGAAAGATACACATTCAACATAATAAACGCGTTCCATTTTCAAAGAAAATTGGAACGAAGATTAAAATGCAATTCTGCATTGTTGATATTAAAGTTATCTTTCTATGTAGGTCGCGTTTGAAGTTTTTTTGGGCGAGAAAAATGGGCGTAGTCATTAATTGTTTCGACACAGTTTCATTAGACTCTGGTGTGGCCGGTATGTGATGTCATCTATGCCGATGCCAAATGGTCAATTGTCGCAGCGCAGTGAGGCGTTTTGACATTGCGTAACTGTTCAAATACTGACCCGACAGACGTCAGAATAATACTGTAACAATCCAACTAAGTGTTTTTCTCAAATTCAAAACATTGCTGAAAATTTTGGCAGTGTATTTCCTGTAGTAGATATTTTCTTTAACATTATGATGGATGACTTCTTATTACAAACGAGGAATTTTTGTACCAATTCAACTTAGAATCCCTCAAGAGCGTACCAATACAAAATTCCGCGAGTATTCTGGCAATGTGTCCATGAGCGGTATCACTTAACATCAAATGAGCCTCCTGCCCGTTTGTCCCTAGTTCAGACTTCAGAAACTTTTGAGCGTTCTAGTGTAAAGTTTATAGTGTAACAACTGAGGGGGCTTCACCATTTATTTGTACCCAGGATCTTTGAGAAATACAATACCAGCTTGTCCAACTGAGCAACAAAGTCGGTGCAATGATAACGATGTCGGTCAGCAGATATTTAGCGTAGCCCGTTATCTGGCTAACTGTATTAAAATAATATTAATAGAGCGTGATGCGAATTTCGAGTTATTCCAAACCGAGTAACATTTATCCACATTACGTGTCTAGATTTAGGAGCGGTCTAAATGAGCACTTTTTATGCTATCCTAGCTTGGGGCTACATATTTTATATCATACTAGCTGACCGGGCAAACGTCGTTTTGCCATGTATATCACTTATAATAAAAAATAGGGGTTGATCGTAGAGGAGTGAAAATTAGGGGTTGTATGTATTTTTTAATGCTGTATCATAAAAATAAAAACAAAAAAAAAAAATTCTAAAAATTAAAACAAAATAATTTAGGGGTGGACAGTTAGAGGGATGAGAAATAGATGTTGTCCGATTCTCAGACATACCCAATATGCACACAATATTTCATGAGAATCAATCAAACACCGCGACACGAGAATTTTATATATTAGATTCACGAAATTCGCTACACTGAAAAACCGTTACCATTTCTTCTGTATGTAAAATTTTCAAAAGCATTAGGCCGCGACATCAACCCAGCGATATAATCTGCCGGATGTCAACTAATATATCTCGTAACTTGAAAGATAACTTTCCTTAAACAGTTTTTATTGAGTCATGATTACGAAGCGAACCTTCTTACTCCTAGCTACAAATATACGAAAAAGTAAGGGTATGTATTAAATGAGTCGTAATACAAAAAAATTGTGTCGACGATTGCTAAACCAATATTAACGAACTATGTTAACGGTTCTCCATACACATTTCCATATTAAATGATTGATGACATACACCAATTGACTTTTATTATATACTGTTGCTATCCTATTAACATTGTTTGGGGTGTAATCAGGTCAGTTGAAGCAAGGAATTTTATTGCTATCAATACGCTGAAATTAGGACAGAAATTTAAAAGCCATTCACAAAACTTCGTTCGTGCGTTGAAGCTATATTCATGAATAGTTGAACCAATTAAAAAGTCTAATTCCTAGTCCAAGTGTCAATATCAAAACTTGCCCAAACAAATCTCATTCGCAGTTTTTTGACGTGACAACGTCTTATAATTCGATGGAGCCGGCTGCACGCACGTAAAAACATGACTCATGCGGCGTTACCTCGCTCAGAGGCGTAACATCTAAGGCTTGATGTGCAAAATTGACATAATTGTATTATGCGTATAAATAAATGTAACTTGATCAATTCAATTGCGATTTCCATTTACCTCCTTCTCTATATCCATACAAAATATCTATCAAACAAATAAAATTAAAATTTTCTTTTGAAAAATGCAACCATTCCATCAGTATTTTCTTATGACGTTGTCACGTTCAACTATTGTCAGTAAACCGACTTTACAGACAACCGATTTTTTTTACATAATGTAACAAAAACTGTAAATATAATCTCGCTAAGTAAAATATAATCACGTAGGTATACAAAAGTTAACAAAATACAGCAAACAAATCATAAAATAAAGTAAAAAGTGGCGCTACAACTTTTGCAGGCACAGATTTCCGAATGTTTCATGATCGTTTGTCAATAGGCGAGTAGGTGATCAGCCTCCTGTGCCTGACACACGCCGTCAACTTTTTGTGTCTAACGCAAGTTTCCTCACGATGTTTTCCTTCACTGTTCGATCGAATTTTATGCGCACATGGAAAAAAAGTCCAGTGATAAGAATAGCACGCTGAAGCCACTAGGCAAACACTGCAAACAAATCATTGCAGATCATAAATACTATGTTAATAAATAAAGTATCAATAATAATTTAAACCACAGCTTTTAGTCTAAAGCGATGTATTCAAACTCATTTAAAGGTTTTGTTGAAATTGATACAAAGTTCCTTCAACCTTATCATTTGATCAATGTTAAAAATTAATTACGCCATCAATGGTTAAAGCGGGTTAATCGAGTTAGATATACTAATCTAATTTATACCTTCACTATAAGCAAGTTGCAGGTCAAAGGGTTACGTGGTCACGCGATCGTGTCGGTATTTTGAAACTAATTGCTTACATGCGGGTTAAACGTCACAGAGTTGCGATATACATCTTATACTTTACTTTACAGATAACTTAACTAAAAATTTTCAAGTAGGCGAAACAATCGTCTATTTGGCCGCAGTACTGGTTAAATGGTTATATTACATAATTGATTTTAATATTTCTTTCATTAAAAATTTTGAAACCCAAAGTCGATGGCTTTTTTTTATGTGACAGGAGGCTCACACGATGTTAAGTGAAGCCGCCGCCCATGGACACTCGCACTGCCAGAAGGCTCGAAAAAAATTATCGAACGTAGTAATCTTTGATCTAAGCATCAGTATATATACTGTATATCCTTCCTATTCCTATTCTTCAAATCTAACCCTATCAAAGATCACTTAAAATGGTTCCAAAATTAAAAATCGTATATCCTGTACAATGCGTCATAGTACTTAACTTATGCGCTGTGCAATTAGAAAAAGGTTCCGTGATCAAGAGGTCACGCGGATCTGGCCCCTTCCGGGACTAATTGTCTTCAGCCCTCGAGACACAAGCATCATTAAACAAGGAGAGGGGTTAAAAGGAAAACTAGTAATGTGTACACACTCCAAACTTCCTTTGTTCTGTATTTGTCTGAGCGATTAAAAACTTTTTGCGGAGTACAAGTGTTAAGGTTATATAAAATTTACATCGCACATTCAACGGTATAAAATCTTTTACACAATAAATAAAAGTAGGCTTTACTCGCAGTTATTGCAGGCGCTGGCGTGGCTGGCTGGCAGCCATTTTGCATAACTGCCAAATATTAGCTTGGTGAGTTCGAAATACCGGCGCGATGGGTACAGATTTTTCTACATTTGCATTTTATGAAGTCTTTCCTACATTTTCAGAACATCCATTACAATTATAATTCAATAAATATTAAAACCGATTCGTTTACCGTATTTGTCATTGCGGAAATAAATACTGCAATGACATGAAGGAAATGTACTGTACAGTATATAAAAAGGCTACAGATGGTTAATTTGTCAAAAACAAAGAGTAGTGTGGACTCAGTTTCCGCATTTAGACTTCCATTTGGTCGGTTGTGCGGAAAGACCTTGCTAATCGAACCAGCCTAGCTCCTTCCAGAAGCTCAGAAGTTTCCTGGGCACTGCGCAGGCTTCACGGAGCGACCACACTGCTGCGAGAATTTCTCCTCGTTGGGAAGCCCCCCCAGCCACGCATTCTAGGATGATTGATTCCTCTGAGCTAAAACAGCCTTTGAATAAGAGAGTGTCTGTTACGCCAAGGAGGATGTTTATTAAGGAGACAGTGGTCCGTAATTGTCATCATTATCATGAGATGATAATGATGACAATGATTATCATATGTATATTATTATATTATTATCGTATGTTTTTTATATTGAGGCTAAGAAAAAAATTCACATAAAAACAAAAGTAAATTCCCGCAAGCCTCATTAGACAGAAACATTTCTTCCACTTTCCACTATTTATTCACATTCATAACACTTTGAATGGTCCAGTGAATGGGCTGTCTCGCTCTTAAAACTTTATTACTAACATCGATGAAAATATATGTCTTTTACAACAGTCTGCCAAGTTACCGTAACCTTGTTTATCACTCTCTTAATGAGGTTTAAGTTTTAATTTAGTATAGGTTATTATTAAAAAAAAAACCTTTAATTCACACCATTAAAAAGTCCATATATAGTTAATAGAGTAATACTTATAACTATGTTGGTAAAATTAAAATGAGTAAAATTATTATTATTATTATTGTTATTTTTATTTTATTTAATATCTTTTTAGGTTTAGATATTATTAACTTTTAGTTTTAATATTTTTTTAATTACTTATGTTCTAATGTGATTGATGTGTATGTGTGTTAAATTTGTGATGTCATATTTTCTTGCATTTTTTTAGGCATACACATTGTTTTAGGACGCATAAATAAATTCACCAATTGGCCAACAAGCATCCCAATTCCAGCTAAAATTTGAAAATATTCGAGAGGCTCTTCGTTTTAAATCCATTGACTCCCGCCGATATGTGATACGTAGATCCGAAATGAACAGTTCGAATAAAATAGAGCACTCGTTTATATGGCGATATTGAATAGCGAAACCAAGTGGTCGGTCGAAGTTTGGTTTGATTAGATTCTGATTTTTTATTTCTTGGTACATGTTATCCCATTATATATGTAGTATTCGTTTTTGTTAAATCGTTATCGGGCACTGTTAGTATTATTTATTTAATTATACGCTTTTCGGAAAACTATATCCTTGAAATCCCATCTCATACTCTTCCTTTCTTATCTTCTTCTGTTCTTGTGAGGCTATGGAATTCACTTCCTGTCCCTATTCGCTTAGATCCTTCACTATCTTCCTTAAATCTCTACTGTGCAAACATTTCTTATGCACAACTTTCGTACTCACTGGTCTGAAATAATCGTAATTCATTCCCTTTTTTATTATTGTCCCTTTCACTGTTTACATGTTTTAATTGCTTTGCTATGTTCCATTAGTTTGGTCTAAGTAATTTTAAGTCTCAATAGTTTTGCATTTGTGCTCACATTATAATTTTTTTCTTACACTGGTTGCCTAGAAGAGATCGCTCGAAAGCGATAAGGCCGCCTGTTGCCGTCCATTTTATTTAATTATTTTAATTGTACTGTATTCCTGTATTACTGCTACGAAATGTATATAAATAAATTATTATTTGTTTGTATAGTGAGAAACATAGATACAGATATTTAAACAGAAAAGTTCCAGAGATACATTACAATTGACAAGAGTGTATGAAGAAGTATCGTACATGTTTCGTAATTAATGATAAATTTTAAACATTATTCCTTTCGAGTCGCTAATGAAGCTGTGCGAATGTGACTTAATTAGACAACTACATATATTCATTAAAAAGAACAGCGGCGCTACATACATTTAGGTCTGGGCGTACGTATGTTTCAGTATCATTTGTTTCTTCAAAAAAGCAAGTAGGTGGTCAGCCTTCTTCTGACACACGATGGTAGGATGAAAGGTTCTTTAGGAAGTTCCTTCACCGTACGAGGCGAGTGTTACATAGACAGAAAGTCCATTGGTGCCGCCCGGTATCAAAAGTATGACCTCAGGGAAGAGTCACCTGCACATTGCACATGGATTTCTTGGAAAAAAATAATAATATAGTTATAACTATTAAGATCCATTCAAAACTCGACAACATCTGAGTGCACTTTCCTCGGTTTTTATCTTATACAAATCTGTCTCTGATATCTTTAAAAGCTTTTATGTAGAATTTCTTTATCTCTATAATTACATGAAATACATTTTATTTTATAATTCTTTTAACCAAGCAAACATCGCTGAATTGTTTCACAACACAGTTCACTTTATAAAAAGGAAATATTTGTTTGTTTGCATTGAATACGCTCCAAAACTACATGACCTATTTAAAAAAGTATTTCACCATTAGAATCCTTTCTCCTAATGAACATAGGCTATTGTATATAGAATACTTATTATAAAATGTTACATATTGTACTATGTTGTTATTCCGAATGTATTGTGTTCTGTTGATTCAGAATACAGCTCTGTTGAACGACGCAAGTTATAACTTAACGATATGTTGTTGAAACTAATTGGTTCTTTTAGTATAACGATGAAACGCTTCCATTTCCAGTAACAGTTTGAAGCTTTAAATTATTAAATGTCAACAATATGGTTGAGAACTTCAGACATATAAGCCTGAATCTGCATTAAATAGTTTTTAGGAAAATTTACCTAACTCGAGTGCTTTCGCGTGAGTAAAAACGTTAAAAGTTTATTGGTCCAAGCATAATTAGCCTAATGGAAGACGACTTATGGACAGTTTTATAAAAATCCTCATCTGTCTCTTTTCATCACAGCGTCAACACAATTTGACAGAAGGAGCCAATAGGTACTACTCTAGTTAAGAGAGCGCAATTAGTTTTATAAAGTTCAGTTTATAAAAACTGTTCACAAATACCACGTACAAGTCCTGGTGCTAACTTCTTACAACCACAACACGATCCCAAACAGAAACACCTGTTCAAGAATAAAATAGAATATTAAACCGGGAACAATCAATATAGCGGCCGCGGGAGGCCCGGAGATCTCTACTATTGATTTCATGCTCGTCAGATCGACACGATGAGAATTGGCCAAAGATTCGATTTATTTTTACCACTTTCAACGGATTGAGTAGTTCCCTTTCTAGGGAGATTGCGATTTAAAAGGGGAGGTACTCAATTAGTTAAGTAATCAAAGCGGATGGCGCTTTCAAAACATTGAACGGTTACACCTACGATATAAAAATCTAGTCAATGACAGAATATTAAGCCAACTCTATCCTTTGCCAAAAACATAAAAGGAATGTGTGTTGTTCCCACGAGAATGTAAGTGCGTGCTCCTATTTCACCATGCCTACTGCGGATAGAGGAAAAATCTTTGTTTATTTTTTTTTCTATCTATTATTACTTAAGATGTCATGTGGAACATGGTGTTATGGTTTCAACTCCTTACAAACGTTGTATAAAACAAAAAACTTGGCGATTAAAAAGAGTGGCGGAGAGTTTGCCAGTTCTTCTCGTCCGTTCTACTCCCTTGATTTGAGAACTGGCAGAAATGTAACTTTTGAAGCATTTAATATGTATTTCTTGATTGACGTTCATAAGAGTACGTTATGTTACCTAAATGTTTAAAATATTTTAAATTATCAAAATTGTATGTCGTTTTATAGTAAAATCCAATTTCACACGTCGACGCGCAGGGTGCAGAAAAATGGAGAGAAAAGTTTCCTGTTATTAGAATAAAAATTATGATACGAAATGTATTTAAATCGCATATGAGATTCTTATAACAAAGCTCGTTTGTGCGAACAAAATCTATTTCAATCTGACATAATGGAAAAGAGTAATGATGTCACTGTTCGAATGAAATGCCACATTGGTAGCTTTATTAGCTTGTTTATTTAGTACGCGTATACGTTGCGTAGGGAGAATAGAACGTGTATTGTTCAAAATTGGAACGCCTCGGTTTTATAATAAAACGAGTATTTTTTATTAAGTAAAATAAAGTTAGGCGTGGTCCTAAATATCAATCTGTATCTTACAAAACACGTGAATATTTGTATAGAAAAAGTAATAATACAGGTTTTCGCGAAAAACAAACATTTCTCGTACAGCAGCTATATATTATACCAATGGCGCTACAACCTTTTAGGTCTGGGCCTCAGATATCTGTATCTGTTGATCATTTGTGTTTTCTAATAGATAAGCAGGTAATCAGCTTTCTGTGCCACACACACCATCGACTTTTTGTTCCTAACGCCGGATTCCTCGCGATGTTTGTTCAATGAGCACACAGAATGTGCACAGCCGGGGTATCGAACTTGTGACCCTAGAAATGAGAGTCGGTCCTTGAAGCTACTAGGCCAACAGTCCTTCGTTAACAAATATCATAGATCGTAGAGAAAATCTTAAAACTACATAAAGTTTGATTCGCAATGTGGAAGGGATTTTATTGAAGTTTTAAAGCCAAGCCACTCAAAGTTATTCCCCTAACAAACAGACAGCAGTGAGAGACATAATCCTAACTTGAACTCATCTCCATCACCCCACGGAGAATTTTATTAGACGCTACTTGGTTTTACGAGTTCGGAAAAAACTGCCAACTTCAAATTGCAAACGCAAGTAGTTTTATCCAAGTGCCTCGATGCTTATAATATTGGCTCAATGGGCGAACCGTTTTAGTTTATTTTTATCTCCGGCTTAATGACTAGCCCTCTCGAGAGTAACGGAATGCATCTTCTGTTATAGCTATGTACTTGGTTCTCATAAAGTAGGTAATGAGAATAAATGTGCGACAATTTATGGACTCGACAGATGTAATATGCATTCATTACAGTTTTATGTCTTTACATGTTGTACTTTTAAACAGGAAGGTTTTTGCATTACTCTTGCGTAAAATTAAAGTTTATACATACGATCAGTGCAATGTTGGCCTAGTGGCTTTAGGGTGCGACTCTCATCCCTGAGATCGTAGGTGCGCATTTAACATTCGCGAGAACGGTGAAGGAAAACATCGTGAGGAAACCGGCTTGCATTAGACCCAAAACAGTCGACGGCGTGTGTCAAGCACAGGAGGCTGATCACCTACTTGCCTATTAGATTGACATGATCTGCGGCTCAGACAGAAAAAGGTTGTAGCGCTACTGATTTATTTATTTTTACATACGAATAGATATCTATGAAAGCAGAAAGCTTCGACGTTCCAAATTTGAAAATGGCTGAACCACACCCGTTTACTGACCACTATGGCCGGGTGAGTGCAACGAACGACAATGCATAGATTTAAATCCTCTTTTCACTTAATACTAAAGTGCAACTTGCATCTCATGAAATCCATTTTAAAAATTGTGCGGTATAAAATCTAAAGTCTTCTTAGTGTTAGAACGCTGCAGATATTGATATTAAAACGATGTCAACATAATATAATGAACGAATACATATTATGTTATATGAAATATGATACCTTTGGTAACAAACCTATTTGATTACATCCGGTCGCAAATCATAGTTGGCTCAATTTATACACGTTTATCGCAATCGGTCTTACAAGATGTAATTTCGGATTGTATTTATATCATCAACAGGGCCCTTAACAATAAAACAAAATTGTAACTAAGAAAAAAACGTATGTACGAAGATTAGTTTAAATTACGATAGCAATTAAGGCTTACGATCTTGGCATCTTCTGTACAGCCTCCAACCATGTTAGCCCGTTACTATAAATGGGAACCTTTTTGGATAGTTTATATGTTACTATATTAGTTCTATTATATATTTAAAACAAATTTTATATAAATAACATTATTAGAGAAACTTCAAAGGCAATAAATATTGAACAATCCATATAAGGTAAATATTATGTTATAAATTTCTAGGAAATAAATTCAAGTTGTAAGCGAATTCCTCGGGCACATACATAATAGGTATCGAATTTATAATGATTAATTAATGCCTGTTAATTACAACTATAGTAATTGTATAAATAAATTACCGATGAAAGTGTTGCGTGTTGGATTATCAATAATGGATGAGCTAATTGGTTACAGTGACTTATTTTCGTATGAGTGTAGCAGCGTCTTAAAAATATTCGATAATTAAGAGCTTAACTAAAGATGACGCAAGATTGACAAGAGTAAATCTGGAAGTAATTGATTAATGATACCAGTTTTATTACCGACCTTTTAAATTTTTCAAACCATATAGTGCATCAACTTTCCGGAGATGGCAAAATCAACCCCAGCCAGTTCCCTCTCAATTTATGAGAAACTGGGACCCTCTTACGCGAAATTTATTTGGGGTGCGTAAATGTGAATCAATAGCGAACCTCATAATATTTAACCCTTGTAGTAATTGCATTAATATAAAGCGTAATTTGACCGCATTTAATGAAAGCAATTCCGGAAGTTCTTCCGAAAACTGGAGGTATTTATTTACACTCTATTTATTCAAATATAAACATACCTTTCCACAGATGGTATAAGCCTTGATTAAATATTTCCAACGGCACAGATAACACAAAATTTCAGTCACAAATTGTCACTACACTGATATTAGCGCGGTCAAATTGTCGGCGCGTCGACCGCTGTTAACGACGCACGGGAGGCGACTGCACTCGGCAGCCAGCACACCGCCCCCCCGCTCCTTACGCACTTATTATCCCCTGGTACCCTGGGGGCCTTGACATCAGCTGAGTATAGGAACAGCTTGGTAATTAAGTAATGAAGAATGAAGTTTTGCTTGCTATCTTGAGGCTACAGGGTAATATAAAGTTGGAAAACTTTATAAAAACTAACAAGAAAGTTAAGTAAATAATGAGTCATGAGAATAATTGCTCTCGTCCACATTTTATTAAAGAAAGCTAATTTTTATTTAAGCATAGAATTTTTGAAGTGTTAGCGAGGGTGCGATCTTCTTACAAGCTGTATGAATTTTTAGAAGCTACTTCATTAAGGTATCTTATTTTTTACTTAGGAATTAAAAATGGTATTACATGAGGTCGTTGACATGGGGAGAAATATTAGGTAAAAAAATAGTTATTAATTTCAAATATAAACTAAAACTTATCAGTTTTAGTCTTAGAACCAAAATTAGATTTATGTGTCTGTTTGGTACAGGTGGAACGAGTCGCTACTTTTTATAAAACAAGACAGAGTCCAAAAATATTAACACAAGGAATGATGATTTATGAGACATCAGTATCTCAAAAGAAATTCTTGAAAAGGAAGCTGCCATTAGAAACAGTCACGCAATTAAACTCGTCCAGCCAAAGAAATGTCGCTATGCATCAAAGTGTGAACGATTGCAATAGCGTGCACATTGCTTTGAAATCTTACAATATAATTAGCTGATGCTATCATACATTACAAATTATCTGTGTAATAAATACTACATTAATAATAAATAAATAAAAACATGACAATCGCGTCATAATGTAAGTGTATCTAGTGACAAAATAATTAAAACGATTATCAAACAAAACATACATTTGGTTTCCTTTTTTATATCATAAGTGAATGATAAGATATTCAATCTAATAAAATATCGAAAATAAAATTCTCGTGTCGCGGTGTTTGTGGTTAAACTCCTCCGAAACGGCTCGACCGATTCTCATGAAATTTTGTGTGCTTATTGGGTATGTCTGAGAATCGGACAACATCTATTTTTCACCCCTCTAAATGTTAAGTCCTGTTTTTTCAATTTTTATTTTTTATGCATTAAAAAATACATACAACCCCTAACTTTCACTCCTCTACGATCAACCCCTAGTTTTTTATTATAAATGATATACATGGCAAAACGACGTTTGCCCGGTCAGCTAGTCATGATATAAAATCATATTCAAATATCAATTCATTGTTTTTAGTTTCACAACTTTAATGAGCCGGTCTACCATTATGTGTCCCGTGGGTGAAAATATAAGGTGCGTAATATATTGTACTCAGTGATTACATAACATACACAGTGACAGTGTAATATTACCAAGACGAAGCTTTTCATTATCAACTTTGAAATGTAGGTCAGGTAGAGCAAACAAGATTCGAGGCTTGACGAAATTTTGTACGAGAAAAACATTAATTTCATTGCGTAAAGGTAAAGATATTATTTACGTTGACTTGACATGAATATTTTTATTTCATGTTTTGTATGCTCTGTGTCATTATTTCATAAAATTATTTACTAATCCTATAGACTTGGACCGTATGTGTATTTTACATTTGTTCACTACACAATTTTCAACAACAGAATGAAAACTATTGTCATATAAAAAAATAAACAAATTTTCTTTAGTGTCAGTACTTTTGGGCCACCCAGTATTTGGTATCAAGTAATATTGAGGCTGACTAAATGTTCTTGATTTGTTTAGGCACACAATTAAAACAGTATTGTATTAGTATTTAGAAATGTGATAGCAATGTGGCAATAAAGAATAGGTTGAACACGTTTTGTTAGTTGCATTTTGTGGTCGCCATGTCAACTGAAATTACATAGCTTTGTTTTCTTAATACGTAACACAATAGTGTTCGTTCGGTGAACGATCACGGCGGAGTACATCGGTTGTTGGCTATTAATACACCGCGCAAATCGAAACAAATACGTTCAATGAAATCAAATGAAGCAACTAACACGAGACGCGTTACGACTTCCTGACCGATATAGTAGTAGTTTTTGTTATTTTTGATTACATACATATTTTGGTTTTAAAAGTACTGGACAGATTTTAAAAATTCTTTCACCATTTGAATGCTACATTATCACTGATTAATATAGGCTAATTTTAATTGCAAGAAAAAATAAGGGATCCTTACTGAAACTACAATAATGTTACCCAAGCTCTAAAAAAAATGCCTATAAAATATCTTTCATCGCATGCGCTGCGAAAACTGATAGAACAAAAAATATTAAAGAACAAATCAATATCTAAAAAAAATTAAAAAAAAAAAATGTCTACCAATGCGTACTAGATACATATTTAAAGGCCAAAACATTTCTTCAGTGAAATCCAATTTCCAATTCGGTATTCTATTCTAAGCTATGAACTCTAGGCAGATAATATTACAATTATTTTATGTTAATGCCGAGTCTGTCTCTCGAAACTCTTATAACAAAGAATATCAAATACAGATGAAATATGAATCTAAATTATGTGAAGACATGAATAACACATTTCTATAGAATTACTTGAATTTGCACAAGAATTTATAGAACTGTAACGTAATAACTAACTAATCAATTTTATTACGAATTCTTAGGGAGCGTTTAACGCCGTAACGTGTTTTTGTTAACCTAAGTATAGAAAAACGTTTCGTAACCACCTAGTGACTCTTTATACCTAAAAGTTACCATAATAGACCAGTGCCGATAATTTTTGAAACCTAAAAAAATTACAGTAGGATAAAACCCATTAGAAAAGCAGGGGAATATGATCAAAATGAAAGGAAAAATAAATTACGGTCGATCTGAGGTCGGGAAGGGCAGGGGGGGGGGGAGTTTTAAGGGTAAAAAACGGTTTATCTCGATTTCCGGCAAAACTACAAGTCCTATCGAAGAAAGTTAAATGGCAAAGTTGGAGGTAATAAAAAGATCTAAAACTTTTGTATTCACACATTTTTCACATAACCTCAAAATTTAGGTGAAAAATTCAAAAAAACCAACTTTTTGGTTTTTTATTTCTATCTTTTACAAAAATTTATTTTTTTAAACGAAATTTGGTGAAAACTTACCTTATTATGTCCCAAATATACTGTAATTTATTTGATTAAAAATATTTCTTTTTTCGCCTTATTTTGAATTAATATCGAAAAAACACCCTAATTTTCAATCGAAAATTCTGACGTCAAAATTTCAGCTTTTTTATAAAAGTTGATGTGCTTTCAGTGCGTTGAAATCTCTACTTTCTTATGGTAAAAAAATATATATATATTACCATAGTAAATCTTCTCAGAAAATGCAAAAAATCGTATGCAGTAACGCCCAGACCCGTCATCCCCTTCCTAAATACGAAAATTTTAGCCCATCTAAAGGCTAAAAAAATTTTTTAGGTCACTCAGGTATATATAAGTTATCTTAAAATAGTAATAAATAGGCATCTAATTATAATTTAAAGAAGATTCATAGAGAAGTAGGGAAGGGGATGACGGGTCTGGGCGTTACTGCATACGATTTTTTGCATTTTCCGAGAAGCTTTACTATGGTAATATATATATTTTTTTTTACCATAGAAAAGTAGAGATTTCAACGCACTGAAAGCACATCAACTTTTTGAAAAAAGCTGAAATTTTGACGTCAGAATTTTCGATTGAAAATTAGGGTGTTTTTTCGATATTAATTCAAAATAAGGTGAAAAAAATAAATATTTTTAATCAAATAAATTACAGTATATTTGGGACATAATAAGGTAAGTTTTCACCAAATTTCGTTTAAAAAAATAAATTTTTGTAAAAGATAGAAATAAAAAACCAAAAAGTTGGTTTTTTGAATTTTTCACATAAATTTTGAGGTTATGTGAAAAATGTGTGAACACAAAAGTTGTAGACCTTTTTATGACCTACAACTTTGCCATTTAGTTTTCTTCGATAGGACTTTTAGTTTTACCGGAAATCGAGATAAACCGTTTTTTACCCTTAAAACTACCCCCCCTTCCCCTTCCCGACCTCAGATCGACCGTAATTTATTTTTCCTTTCATTTTGATCATATTCCCCTGCTTTTCTAATGGGTTTCATCCTACTGTAATTTTTTTAGGTTTCAAAAATTATCGGCACTGGTATATACAGTGTATTTGGGACATAGAAAGGTAAGTTTTCACCAAATTTCGTTAAAAAAAAATATTTTTGATAAAGATAAAAATAAAAAACCAAAAACTTGGGTTTTTGAATTTTTCACATAAATTTTGAGGTTAAGTATGTGAAAAATGTGTGAATACAAAAGTTTTAGATTTTTTTATTACCTCTAACTTTGCCATTAAACTTTCTTCAATAGGACTTGTAGTTTTGCCGGAAATCGAGATAAACCGTTTTTTACCCTTAAAACTCCCCCCCCGTCTGCCCCTTCCCGACCTCAGATCGACCGTAATTTATTTTTCCTTTCATTTTGATCATATTCCCCTGCTTTTCTAATGGGTTTCATCCTACTGTAATTTTTTTCACTTTTTATTTATTTTAAAGGCTATCTGCACTGGTCTATAATGTTGTGTAAAGTACTGGAAATTCGAAAATAATATTAAAAATAACGCGTAATTCAATCCCCGCCCCGCATCGTAACGTTTTACAAAAGGGCCCCCCCCCCCAATTCGTTACGTAATACTTGAACGCTCCCTTATCTGCCGGGGAGTAGGCCAGTAGACAAAAACTACTCGCCTACTTCCTGCCAGATAATGCTCCAGTGTCGTGGATGAGTAGCTCATCGTCACCGGGACTCTACAGCTCATCAACCAAAAGACAGCAAGAAGTCAAGCCCTATTTAGTCTTATTGATAACACATGAAGGTTGTGTGGTGTCAAATCACAATTTGTATTGGTTGCTGGTTTCGCAAAGTATTTGTTTTATTCAAAATTTCTACACTACTTGAAATTGACCATAAAGAGAAGTTGTCAGTGAAACAAACACAGAAATAGGTCATGAACCTCAGAAAGGTGGGGCTGGCGGTTAGTAAATTTTTTTTTAAGAATATGGTACAAACAAGTTATGGTAGTACAAACTAAAGTTCGCATATTCTGCCACACATAATGGCGTGCATCTTAAAAGGAATTTCCATAGAACTTACATACATCACATTATTAAAATATAGGATTATGTCATGAAATTAATATTAATAATGTTTCACGCAAATAATCATTAAAAGAATAATACCTACTAAATATAATCAAAAGGGAAAAATGGAGCTCAAGGTCAAAGGAAATAGGCTTTAATTGTCATTGCCACTTTAGCGATACACATGATTTAGCTTAAGATAATTTTCAACGCTGCTCACTCATCTACTTTTTTAAATGTATTCCTAACACGGTTCGCCGTTTTTTAGATTCCCGTCAAAAAAGCTGACAAAAAGTTATAAAATTTACGAATTTTATAATATGAAAACCCTTACTTGTTAAGTTTTAATTAAGCCACGGAATTAGTTCGAATGAGTTTGTAGACATACTAAGAAATTCTCGCCTTGGAAGTTTTTTAATCATGTCAAAATTAGGCAAGTTTTTAAGACAGGGCACAGTAGTTCAAACGACTGCTTTATGCACTATAAATATATAAGACATTTTTTATAAGTAACTTTATAATTCTTCATCATATACAATTAATAGCGCAACAAAATTCACAGCCATGATATAAATAATTAATATATTGTATAAACATTATAATATCATACCAATATTTATTTTATTTTCTGGAGTAATCTGTAAGCCTGTTTGATGGTTTGCGAAATGTCAGGGGAGTGAGAATCTAAAACCAAAGACTAACTGACGTACTATCATTACGTATTATGTCGCGAGCAGCGTTAACCTGGTAGATTCTGCGTGTTTCTCATCTCTGAGATAGCTTCGATCCCCGAATTGGCACCAATTGCCTTTCTTTCTATGTATGAAGGAAAACATTGTCAGAAAACCGGCTTGCCTTAGAGCAAAAAAGTCAACGGCGTGTGTCAAGCACAGGAGGCTGATCACCTACATGCCTATTAGATTGACAAATGATCATGAAACAGAAACCTGAGGCTCAGACCTATAAAGGTTGTAGGGGCTGTTTTGTGAATCTAAACCATCCAGGGGGCCACCCAAACAATACAAAAAAAATCATTCAAATCGGACCAGCCGTTTAAAAGGATTTCAGTCACATACACACGTACAGTAGAATTATAAATATTCAAATTTATGAATAGATTATAATAAAAATGAAAAAAAAAAGGTAGGTATGGAAGCGTTAGCTGGAAGCGTTAGCTGGAAGCGAATGGAGAAAGAATTTGGACTGAGATATTTGGAAAAAACTGGAGGATGCCTATACCCGTGAAGGGGTTCCTATAACTCTAATCTAATATATAAAATTCTTGTGTCACAATGTTCGTTCCCATACTCCTCGGAAACGGCTCGACCGATTCTAATGAATTTTCTATGCAAATAAGTCTGAGAATCGGCTACTATCTATCTTCCAAACCCTTAAGTGATAAGACGTTTCCACCCCTAATTTTTTTTATGATTCAGCATACAAAAATACATCCAACCCCTAATTTTCGAAATATTATACATGGCAAACAAACGTTTGCCGGGTCAGCTAGTGGTTCCATAATAATTCAATGTGTAAAGATGGAAATAAACGAGCTTTATTATTATTATATATATAACAAAAATACATAGATATTTCAAGCTTGAATGAAGCTAGAACC
This sequence comes from Pieris napi, assembly GCF_905475465.1. Classification (NCBI taxonomy): domain Eukaryota; kingdom Metazoa; phylum Arthropoda; class Insecta; order Lepidoptera; family Pieridae; genus Pieris; species Pieris napi. Next base: position 2,841,499 of record NC_062235.1, on the reverse strand, counting down.
ATTCAACCCCATATAACTCGTTGGTAACAAAAACTAATTTTTCATGGGAAATATAATATTCGATATTCAAGTTACAAAATAAATTGGAATAGAATCTTCTATTATACAATTTGTACGCCGCGAGCGAAATCTATTGTATTCTGGGATAAAGAAAAATGTTCTTCTTTTAAGGGAAAACATAATAAGGTATGTCGTATTAAAATGTTTACAGCTATTGAATACTTGATGCTGAATATATTTTTAATGAGCTTCTTGTTATCGCTATAGATAATGGGGCTTAGACAGAGTCAAATCCGGTCGGTCGGCCGTATTTCATTTATTTTATAACATGTGTAAAATAGGAACCTGTAGCGACACCAACGGCTACAATGACTAGGATGACGTCATACCCTGAAACGAAGTTATTTCCGTTAAGGTTATACAGTGGAATCTTTATAACTAGAACTTAGTTAACGCCCGAACCCAATAACCTATCTCAATCCATAAGTCTCCATCTGAGTAATCTTAATCCAAATGTTGTCAAAAGTGTGCCAATAACCAATCCACGGATTGTAATAGCCATCTTAGATATAAGCTATCCATGGGAGGTCGTATCTGTGTCTGTGGATAGACCTTTGTATGAAAATGACAGTTGACGAAAGCTCGATTCAACAATGAATTATTTTAACAGATTTTAACTTACACCAGTTTTTTAAATAATTAAAAAAACTGTTTGTTATGTATTAAACATACACAATACACATGTATATTTTAATGTCATTTCTACGGTTTTATTTACTTTATTTGGTTTACATTGATTATTATCAAATATGAGTGAAAACTGTGTAAAATGGAACGTCTTCGTAGAGTTTGGTTATTGGGATGCAGATAGGAGATCGATCGACTGTCACGGTCTGATCTCAGATTGTTTTCATCTGAGATTAAGGATTGATTATTGGGTTCGGACGTAAGTCGAAATCCTCAGTCGAAAAAATTGCCATTCCCTTCCGCTGAAGTATTGATAATACATATTTAAACTCTATAACTCGAATTTTAAAACGTAGGCTCCGTAAGTCGTAGTTAGTAAAATACATAAACAATCTTTGATCGTAACCACGCACTTCAGACCGGCCTAGTCAGCGGTTAGACTGTTCCAGGATCCTCCCTTTATATTGGAGGAACAGAATCCTTCCTTTACAACCTTAACTTTATTATTTTTTATTTTTATTTAGGTAGCCAACAGATTGTATAAAAAATCAATATCAAAATTGCCATTTACCCTAGTAAAATATAATACTCATTGGTGTGTCAGTGCGTACGTATGTGTTTATGTGTGTGTGACTATTTACTTAATAAATCATGTAGAATTTTGAAAATAAGAGGTTTTATATGACAATAATTCACTATGAAGTAGATACCAAAACACCTACAAAACATCAAAACAAAACTATAAAGTTAAACTTTATAGTTTTGTTTAGATTGACAGAACAGGTTATATATTTTTTTCGCATCAAATATTTTATTATTTTCCACCAAACGTTTTTGGGTGGTCATCACGCAACATTAGGCTTCTTGAGAAATCGGATGACAGGAAAAATATTCCATAAACTAATCATCGACTTTAAACGTGGACAATATTTGTTTGTAGACATGTAAAAAACGGTAAATTGTATAACGAACATACTTTCACATTATGTAATACATACTTAGTTTTTAAAGCACATACATAAAGTGTTAACTCTTTATAACGTAAAAATTAGTTACATTTGTTTGATTTAACACAAAACCCATACATTAAATTACTCTATAAAGAGCACCTATTCTCTATAACGAATAAATATTTTCATATTTAGACATCAACAACATACTTAAGTGTAATTGTTTTTATAATCAGCTTACAAAACTTATCTTTTGAGATGCCGAAATTTCTAAGAAAGACACCTGAGGTCATAAACAGCCGTCTTGCCTTTGTTACTGTTAATTGCATTAACACGTGTGCTACTACTCTTAGATTACGTTGCCTGTAGGAAATTTTGGTCTCAGTTGCTAAACGCACCACCGTCACCTATCGTGTATTATCAGTCATAAACAAACTTTGAATCTGTTAAGATAGCCAGTAAAAGAAAAGCGTTATGTATTAAATGTGTTTAGAATAATTTAGTTTTTTTTTTTCTCTTCGCTCCCTATAACGAAACTTCTCTATAACGAAAGAAAATGCTCGGTCCTTTGATATTCGTTATAAAGAGTATACACTGTATAACTTTACGCTACCAGAAATATAATTACGTAACCTACTTAGCATACGTGTTTCAAAAGAGTAACGTGGTTACATCTGCGACTCTCGACAATCTTCCCTTTGTCAATTCAAAAATAAAACTTGTAATTTATGAGTGATTTTTTAACATGAGTTGAAATTATAAAAAATTAACCTTGTTGCAGCCATAATTTGTTTACATTTTGTATTTTTGTTACAAAATATAGATAAATAAGTCAAAAGAAGATATAAAATGTTAAAAATCTACGCATGAGCACATAGGCCAAGATCGGGCGGTGAAGGAGGCTGACGTAGGTGTCGGCCTAGGTACCGCGCGCTGGATCGCAACGAAGAGGACCTGCTGCAACTGAAAGCCAGCAATTGATTGGAGGTAGCACAGGACAGGAAGCGCTGGAAGAGTCTCATTTCGGAGGCCAATATACTTTTTGGGTAGCAGTGCCAGCGGCCTTATTAATCTACACAACGCAAAAAGAATGCAATCCAAAAAATCGACAGTGCGATGGTAGATCACTTATTTGCCTATTAGAAATGATCACAGAACAGATACAGAAATCTGAGGTTGTAGCGCCATTTGTGTATAAAATATAAAATGTGATATCTTCTAAAACTGGCAAATACTTACAATACTGGCAATACTTTTCTTATTCTTAAAGGTGTTGTGCATTTCGCAACCACCCTACCGCTTGAGGACGTACAGGGGAATGTGAAGTCTCACACTAAGTCAAGGATCTCAAAAATTCTGATTTCCTTCTACTTATTTACGTAAAGTACCTACTACAAAATCTCAACAAAACAAGCTAGTTGCGAGGTCAATAAAATATCGAATATTTTGTATAAATATTAAGTTGAAGTATTTTTATACAGGTACCATTAATTAAAAAATTATTTTAATAAGCACAAAGTAAGCATCAATAAAAAGCCCTGATTTTACCTCAAAGGCTGATAATACTTTATTAAGTGTTCGTGATTTGATGAAGATTTTTTGAAATATTCATAGTGGCGGTACAACCTTTTTGATTTTTGAATCTGTCATGATCACTTGTGAATAGGCAAGTAAGTGATCAACCTCCCGGTTTCCTCACGGATCCTTCACCGTTCGAGGGAATGTTAAATGCGCATATAGACAGAAAGTCTATTGGTGCACAGACGGGGATCGAACTTACGAACTCAAGAATGAGAGTCGCACGCTGTCGCCACAAGGCCAACACTGCGGAGATATTTGTAACACGTTAATATAGTGTAGGTACACCTAGGGTTGTACCTATTGATTTCAATGTACCTACGGGAATCAGTCTCCTCCTTGTAAATTGGTCCTAACAATACAATACTACGATTTGGTTGCATCAACATTAAATTGACGGTTATCAGACCGCGTATGAAGTCATATATAGAATCGATACAAACTCCATTGCTATATTTTTACGATAGGAGTGGAGTATATTGTGTTATCTAAATTTGATTTTAGAAGGAATTTCTTAATTTCTCACTCTGCCACTACACATTCGAGTTTGCGTTTAGAAGAACAGTACAGGTTTAATTAAGTATTTATTTATTTACGTAAATACAAATCCATAAAGACTACGCCAATACGATGTCGAGAACAAAAAAAATATAAAAAGTATATACAAACACATAATATACACAATATCACTACTATAAATTCACTCTGCGAACGTATAGATATGTCGATAGTGTCGGAGACAGCATTCAGTAGGCGCAACGTCTTTGATAACGGGGGCCTGAGGAACAGACTGGTTCTAGCCCTGGGTATCCGCAAACAACCTTAGCTTTCGCCGTCGCACATATCCCCTAGGTACAAAGAAACCAAGTTCTTAGAGCACACTAGCAGTAGGTAGAAGCAAACGCTACTAACCAATATTTACATGGCAGCTAAAAATAATTATGGCCTGGAAATTTTACATCGAACAAACAATAGACAAACGTTAATCAGATCGTATATGAATCTGATTCATCTGAGCCGATTACTCTGTTATCGAGTATCAAACACGAAATCACCTCACACGTGACGTATCAACAGCCAATAGAAATCCATTTCTATAGAATAGGACTGCAGGTCAACGCCTCGCCAGAAATAGCAAAGACCGCGTTTCTGGTCTGCCTCACTCGTCGCACTCCCTTCTAAAATCTCATTAATGCGTCAACAATCGATATCCCCACATGTCGTCCAATTTGAACTTCGTCACAGATTTACGTAGTGCCCATGTAGTGTCTTACATAAGTTTTTCTTTGAAAATTTTACGAGTTATTGAACTTTGACTTGCTGAAACTCTGGTATAGTAAAAATTCATTCGTTTTGCGTGTTCCATTCTGTTTTTATTTTATGTGCACATACTAACCGTTACTATTTCTTTGAGAATCGAACCCTAGTTCACAGTGTTATACGAAATAAATTAACTATCCCTTGAGCTGCATGAAAGCTTTTACCAAGTTTCAAGAGGTTTAAAAAAAAGTCGTTAAAAAATAACTACATAATCATACTCTATCCTAGTCAATCGCGACTTCTGTAATTAATTTACTTTCTTATTATTTTGCAATCATTGTGATTCATGAACCGTGATTAATAATATTAATTTATTTTTAGTTTAGATTGTTTGTTAATTTTATTTTTTATTGTTACTTGTCATTTTATTTTTGTTGATTTCGTTATGCGGTTTTTGCACTTAACCCGTATTAGTATTTCTTTTTTTTAGTTTTATTTACCTACTAGATTTGCCTGGAAGAGATCGCTTGTTAGCGATAATGCTGCCCGTTGCGTCCTTAATAATTTAGTTATTTGTAATGTAACGAAGTTTAAATAAATACAAAACATCAAACTCAAAATAACTTTATTTATATAGGTAAAAATACACTTATGAACGTCAACAGAAAAGAGGTTAAATTGATTCTAAATTTACATTTACTACAAGTTCGCAAGTCATGGGCGTAGAGCGGGCTAGAAGAACTGGCAAGAAAATCTCCGCCTCTCTTTCTGATATTTGCATAACCTACATTATTAGTCATGTGTATCTAATACTTCAAAGAAAATAAATTCCTAACTAATAAATTAAAAAATTAAACGTTAACTACAGAAACAATTTATATTCCTAAAAGTGCTAACTAAGGGCACTTAGTAATAAAACTTGGTTTTAATTTATCTCATGGCTTCACCTAAGCAACTCCCAGTGAGCTTCATTACGGAAACGCAGGTCGCCGACCGCTGACCCATTTAACACAATAAATAGGTGATAACCATCAAGCCATTTTCATTTTACAATGTAACATTTACATTCTTTTGTCCTCAACTGGCTTTCAGAAGATAATTCTGTCGAGAATTCCCGATATCGAATCCATTATGATCTTTAAATGTTTTAAATCGGCGCCAGTTTTAGCTTGGTAACAAGAAACTAAGCTTAATGATGAATTCTCAATTCAGATGTTTACATATATAGTCAATGTTTAACTAAATTAAGTTCTAAGAATACCTAAGTTCTTTATTTGAATTCCCGAAGGCGTAGACAGAGACAGCGAATCTTTACTTGCTTGGTCCTGATATATCTCTATCGCTTCATCTGCTTTCACCATTCATGCTCGCCAGTTATGGGTACTTTTAACTCGTCCTAGTACCTCCTGGCTTTGGTCCAGGTAGGTCTGACAAGGTCTACCCAAACCGACTCCACAATCGCTTGCATTGTATATCCTATTTGTAAGCCGCTGCTCATTCATCCGTTCTACATGACCAAACCACCTAAGCAAACCCCATTCGTATCCTCGTCAGTACGTCCCCTTTTAACCCACACTACTCACGTATCACACTACTTTTGGTTTTTTGAAGTGAAACTTCTTTATCGACGTATGGGAGAAATTTTGTAGCAAATCGTCACGGTTTTCGGTTACGCACCACGTTGCTTTTATTTTATCAAAGTTTTACTAAACTTATTAGTGTGTGTATATTATACTTAGTGACGTAAAGAATATGATAATAATAACAACAATATATTAGTTTTGAAGTTTGGTCTACAATAAGAATAACAATACATATATTAATTTGAAAGTGATAAAAAAACTTGAGAAGTGTCAAGGGACACCCGGACACCGAAGTTTCTTTCGATTTATTAGTGAAGGAATTGTAATAAAATTTTATTTTTTAAAGTTATTTTTTATTTATTTACACTTAATATTTTAATGACAATTAAATTCATTAAATTCCTAACATATCTTCCTTTTTCCGTCCCTCTAAGTATCGGAAATCTAAACTTTTAGATTTGTATAAATATGAACAACACTTAAAGATTAGTTTGCCACAGAAGTTTTACTTCTGACATGGGTACTTTGTACACAGACACTTTTTTTATTATAGCTTACACATTATAAATAAACTAAGAGTACAAAAACACCAAGACTTTGGTGCCTGAAGGGATACACCACAGTTTAAATTCCTAACAAACTAAAGAGTTATTACAAAATAAAAAATACAATCAATACAAAACCGAAACTAAAACATTACAACAAACCGTAACATAAAAATCTAATCGTCTATCTTAAATTTATGGAGCCAAGCATTCACATCCCAGGCAGACCAAAAGATACCTTTTAACCTTACCCTTTTAAGGACCTATCCGGTCGCCAAACACCAAAAATGTACATTGTTTCTTTCCATTTTTCGCCATCGTTTCTTAAAGTAGGGCGAATGGAAAAAATATATGGTGGAGTTAAGTAGTTTATGTATCCAATTTGAAAGATCGATACACGATTTAAATAACTTCGCTCGATAGAAAAAAATACAAACATAGCCAATTTTTGACACTTTGAATTCATTTTATGACAAAAATGTATTCAGAACATGATTTTGAAACTTATACGATATTTTTTATCGCAAGCCAAGAAATCCATTTCAGAAAAAAAATTGATAAAATTACATTAATTTAATGTTTTACATAACAAATTGTTATTACGGGCCGGCGCACGTCAGTGATCCAGCTCTCTACTGCGCCCCGCAGTCCACCCCGAGACACTGTCACGGAAGGATGCTTGCCGAATTTTGCACGAGTGCTGCGGTACCGTTTACGTATTTTTAATAATTACGTAGGTAATTTAGGTTGTATCAAACCGGAAAAATGGGCAACAAGGATAATAAAAAACGGAAGTTGTCATCATTTGCTCGTAAGAAGCATTATGAGAACTTATCTGCAAAAACGGGTACTCCGCAGTGGGCGGGGCTAGCCGTCCACCGCTTCCTCTACTTCACCCCCTCAAATACCTACAATTCGTGCTGGGATAGGGCCTTAATGTACTCTTGCAGTTTTCGGGTGCTATTTTGGGATTTGAGGAGATTTTACACATTACATACTTCTTAACACTCACATTTCTACGGCATTTATCCTACCTTCATTATTTCCCTGCCACTCTATATATACACAAATATACATATTATGTGAACATATTTAACCTTCAAGCGGGCGCGCGTAGTCGAATCGACCGCGCTTAGTACATTTTCGTTGATATTATTATTATTACCTATCACATTTATTTCTCATTTATAGTAGCCTGTCGCTATATCATTGGGAGTAAAATAAAGAATAAACCGTTGCTCGGGGCTCTCCCCCTACTCCATAGATCTCAATTGTTTTCGTCCCAGTGCAGTCGTCGAAAAGACTACACGCGCCTTTCGTCGAAAAGGTTACGCGCGACGCTCAACGACACATACCCTCGTTCACGCTCATAGTAGTTTTTTGCCCATCATTCAATAATATCGAATAAAGCTTGGATTTTTTTATATAAAATGATTCAGACGGTTACCACAACGTGCAATACTCGAGGAATTACTAAGAGAAGACGAAGCAGAAAGTAAATAAGAGCTCAGCGATCAAGGCTCTGAAACTTCTGATGCGGTGAAAATTCGAGTACTTTCCGAATTGTTGCAGACATCACACGTCAATTTAGAAGATTTTATACTTTGACCTATTTTACCTACTACTATGTCAGTGCAAAGAATATAATTTCTACTGAAGTCATTGCGGTTTGATGATGCTACTACGCGACAAGCTCGTCGTACTGTCGACAAAGCTGCGCCAATATGAGAAATTTTAGATATGTTTCCACAAAACTGTCTATTGCCATATTCAGTGGCAGAGAACGTTGTAATTTATAAGATGATGGTTGGCTTTCGAGGAAAATGACCTTTCTGATAGTACTCGAAATATTTGTTTCTTTTTCATACTTTTAATTACTTTTTTTGCCAAATTAGAGTTTAAAGACAATGATAAAATATCTAAGGACAAATAAGTAAATAAATATTGAGTAATTAGTGCTTTCTTTCTCTTATTCATCCGATGGGTCTTTTCGGTTACGCGCGCCCGCTCCCGTTACAAATGACCGCGCGCCCGCTTGAAGGTTAAATATCTTTTTATATTCCTATAGCCACATATATATATATCTACAGATAATAATCGTAAAACTTTAAAAACGTTATAACGAAGCGTTGTTTTTTTTAATATTTTCTATACCTAGAATCTACTACTCAAAGCAACCAATAGATTTTCATTCAGTATTTTGGATTACACCCGGGAGTTTTCCGATCTAGGTCAGTCTTCGAAAGGTTATCAATAAAAATCTAAAGAATGGGTCTATGAGTCATTGGGTGACACAATTTTTCTAACTAGTGGCCTTCGGTGATTCAACGAAAGAGGTAATAATTTAACTTTATCTCGACAGTCTGTTTCACTAGCACTTTATCAATGTCGCCGAAACCTATATTAGTGATAGTATTGTGATGCCTTTTGAAAATTACAAAATCCAATCCATTAAAGTTGGGAGCAACACGTGGTACAACTTGTGCCAAATTGGATCGAGCTTTTAACCGATGTTACCAATTTCGCAAGTAAACTTTCTGAAAGCTCTTATTTGATTACAGAGTATCAGGTTTTTGACCAGTTTAATCGAATTTCTCCGAGTTAGTCCAGTCAAAAAAGCAATTGAATAAAATCTTATAATTAAGTTTAAAATATTTTTTATCAACTCATTACATCGCGCACGCATTCGTCGACGTAATTAGAAAAAAAACGAGGCGCACGTCATACTTATGCCCTTCAAATTTCATTGGGTTGTAAAGAAAAAGAAACAAAACACGCTCGCAAAGGACCGTCTGTGTTAGTTTTAAATTGCACACAAGGCAGTGTGAAGCTGCGAACAAACATACGCAATTGTTTTATTAGTTCCCTGCACGCCGGCTGGTTTGAAAGCGGCACACGGCCGGAACGTCCATATGCTGCAACCTCCCATAGAATTCCGGCATTGTCTGACTTTGAATAACCTCCATTATTCCAGCATTTATTGTAATTGAAACAAAAACCAATCTCGTTTCACGCAAAAAAACTTTACAAATCCGACTGTTACACGCAACTAGACATTATAAATCACGTTGCAAGGAAATAACGTCGCGTCTAACGTGAATTACGTGCAGGTCCTTATCAGGGCGACGGCCTTTCTTTGCATTTAAGGAAACTAGATTCATAGCTGTGTACATGGTTAAGCTGGCTCATGAATGCGGATCCCCGGACTCTCGAGACATCTGCTGCACAAACGTACTCCAGTGCCGAGTACTTCGGAATAAATGAGTTAAACACGTTGAGTAAATATTTGCTCCCTTATGAAAGGAAATGCGGTGGCGGTCCTTTTATTACACGTGACACGATTGCCAAGTTATTCAGATATGAATCTGCAATGTAACTTTGCGAGTTACCGGTACGGGGCGACGCGTCTAAATTAAATATTTCCCGTCAAGCCTAAATGTAATATTGGTAGGAGAATGGTCTGTATAGCTTGACTAAAGCGAGGAACGAGCCGCCCATGCGATTCCTAACCGGTTCATTGTATGCAAACGACATAGAAAATTTTAAAGTCGAGTGTCGGATTAGACTTGTGTTTACTGTTATTAGTATTCATTGTTTTGCATTCCATTTGCATAGGACTAAAGCATCCTAGCATGAAATGATATTGACCGAAAATCTAATGCGGGAAGAAGAAAGAGAGGACGCCCACCAGAAACTTGGGAAGATGGAATAAAAATTGGTAAACTATGGAAAGGAATACGGAGAAGTGGAAGAATTTGGAAACATATATGACATGGACAATGGACATAGTGTAGTGTAGTCCTTGAATAAAGGCTATTTTTATTTTATTTTAATAATAACGGCGGACAACGTCGCTTTTTCATAACCATCAGGCAATTTATTTTCTTATGTGGCGATTACGTCAACAGTAATTATTTACTTTTTTCCACAGATTACCCACACATTGTCTATACTTGAAAATGAAACTCATTTTCGAGGATTCCTACAAAAAATTAATACGTTTATGTACTATTATTTTTGAGAGCTTAGCTTACTTTTGCTGACAAGAGGATGGGGGGGGGGGATAAATTTGCTGCGTACGTAATACTTGAACGGCCCCCAAGGACCAAAGGGATGAAGAAGAGGGCACCCTAATAAAAGGAAGCGAATGGAGAAAGAAAGCTAGGGACAGAGATATTTAGAAAAGGCTGGAGGAGGCCCTTACCCGTAAAGGAATTTCGATCAATGGTTGAAGGAAGATAGGATATTAGGATATGTAGAGAAAAAAACATTACAAATCTAAACTATAATAATTGGAAATAAACAAGCTTTATTATTATTAACTATTTCTCGTTACGGAGCAAGAATTATAAATTTCCGCTAGTTTTGTATGAGCGACTTTTCAGAGAAAGCATTATGCAATGATAAACTAGAATTATTGACGTGTAAGACAGAAGGCTGATGATTTGGCTGAAGCATTGTTGGCGGGAATTCAGGCGATACACCAATCAGCACGACCTAGATATTTGCATTGCACCAGCATTAAACTAAATATAACTTCATTCTAGTGCTGAAAATCTTTAAGTTTAGAATTTGTGATTAAGTATTTGCATAATGAGAAATTTATTGTATACGCTGAATATTTAAATGATTTCTTAAAATACCGGCAACGCACACGTGAGCCCTATGGCATTGAGTGTCCATCGGCGGCGGTATTTAAGCGTACGACCAATCAGGCTCCAGAAGATAAACCACTCCTAATATGGAAATTGTATTAGTTTTTACAACAAACTCCCAAGCGAAAATCATTAAACGTAAATTAATCAATAAAGCTTTTTATAAATTTGTCAAATACTTAAATGACCCTAATCCTAGGGATTCATTTGCTCCAATTCAAACAATTTGTATGACTCAAAACTTGGCGATCTCTTTTTAATCGCCATGTTTTGTTTTTGACAAAGTTTGTAAGGAGCTGCAACGATTACACCATGTTCCACATGACATCTTAAGTAATTATATACTAAACAAATTAATTAGGTAATGATTTATTTATCGTAAAAGTTATAAACGATGTAATTTATCGAAATATCTATTTTTGTTTACTAAGGGAATATAAATATTTTACTAAGCATACGCTACCTAATTAGAGCAGCGTAAAAGAATTGATTAACTAGAGCTAGATACTTACATCTGAAGGTCAACGACCTCGGCTCACGATCAAACTGACTAAGCGTTATTGCGCTCATATGACCGCTTTTTAATTGGTTTTAATTTCTAAACAACGATACGCTGTGAATTTACGATGCTAATTACTTGATGGCCTAATTGCTTTTCCTAGATATTTCATACATTACTTAGATATCAAGACTAGTGGTGATTAACCCTGGCGCTGTGCGAGCGTCTGATAGGCATCCATCGGTTTTTATAAACGAAAAACCCCTTGTGAAGAAATCGTTACTCATAATCTACTCTAGGCTAATCACTTTACTTAAAGAAACGATCAATGGAAAGTGTCAGCCTTCAAGACTTCGACAGACAAATATAAGCGCGGAGAAAGTTCGGGCCAGTTGAAGGAAGAAACTCAAAAACTTTAAATTAAATTCTTTCACACACCCACAACCACTCACGCTTTAGTTTAATTTTGTTTATTTATATTGACTTCCATTGTCCTATTATTGGCACCAGCTTTTCACAAAGGTCATACCTGCAGCATGTCAACCCGTAAAATGCGAAGAGGCAAATTGACTTTATTAAAACTCCTGTGTATCTACCCCTGATTTGCCACATACAAAATCGGCTATCATGCAGTCGTTTCCCCTGAAATAGTATGTCGAACGTATCTCAAAATAACCGGTGATTCAGAAAGCTGCGTTGGTGGCAAAAACAATCCTTGTTTTGCTCTACTTGTAACATTAAACGACCATTGTGCCCGACTTGCCCATTGAGTAACGATTAGTGCGTGACAATATTACTTCAGTTACATTTCCAAAAGGTTAAAATAATGCTTGGTGGATTCAGTTTCCGCACTTTCTCAGTAGGTCCGTTGTGTGTAAAATCCTAGCTAGCTAAGCCATCCTAGCTCCTTCCAGAAGCACAGAATTCTTCTGGGCACTTCGCAAGCTTCACGGAGAAAACGAAAGAAATATACAAACTAAACAATTTGTACAAGAAAACTTCGGGATTTAAACAAGCAAACATTTCTATAGGCTATATAGAATTTAAAAAAAATTCAATACATTAGGTATTGTAAAGGACGTTTGAATCTAAAATGGTATTACATTTGAAAACTGGTGGTCCTGTCCTGCTCTAATTGGACGTTTTACTTGGGAAAAGGCGAGACAGCAAGCCACATAAATCTTTTTGCGTTCATTGCGTGTAAAAACACAAGAAAGCTTAGTTCGTTAGAAGGAATTTTTCAATTAAAAAACTTAGAGCCTGCCATTACCATAACTTACGAGTTTGCGGAATTCGTTAAGAACTAGACTTGGAGTCTTATTGAGTGCAAAAACTTTGGGTTAGAGATGGTCACGTCAAACTAATAGTACAAAGTAAATTTTTTGTATGATAGCTTTTAATGAAACATGTTTTGATAAGAAAAGTTTGTAACGAATGTTCCATAATATACGTAACACGTTATTCTATCTATATTTTTATAGGCAAGTAGGTTTAGGGTCTAAGGCATTGCCGCCATGCATATGTCCCCCCCTGTATAACATACATACTTTTTAATATAAAAAAAATGAATTGTTCACTTAAGAAACTTAAATGATAACTTTTAGGTACAAATTAATAGGATTTTTTTAAACGAAACATAGCTATTAAATGTATAAAATATATAATGAAAAACTGAAATTCTAATTCCAAATAATTGTAACAATCAAATTGTCCGCCTGTGGGGAGTGGTGGGGCCCACGTTAAGAAACACCGGTCTGCTTACTAACTATGTTTTCCTTCACATAGAAGGATTTATTGTTGCAGTCGGGTATCGAACTCAAAACCTCATCGGAAAACGCTAAACTAGCATCTTTCTTCTATCATTAGACTCCAGCACTTATTTGGACCAAGTTTTTTTTTTATAAATTGTCTCTTTCCTGGGACATCATGTTAACACTACGATCTAGCCTAGTAATTTTAACTAACCTAATTTACTAAAAAGGATATTTAACATAAGAAAGTGTCTAACAGTCTCTATTAAAATACCTTCATATGGTACCTAGTAAACTGTTTTATATTCTAATAACTAAATATATTTTTGAAAGCTTTTATTTGTATAGAATTTTCTTAGCCGACATTATATAAATTTGATATGTGTTTAATCGAATTATGTAAATAATAAGATAACACACATATCATCTACACGCAAACAAAGTAGCGTGCCTAACAACTAATTTATACGAAATGTTCATACAAATTCGTAAAACATTTGAGCCAAAGTAATAAAAGCTCAAACGCTCGAAATAAAATGGCGGATTCACGAAAGTTCAACACGCAAAGGTAATCTCAAAGCTCGATAGAGATAAAGTCAAGAAACCTCAGTTCAACTTGTAACTACACAACTCGTACACATTTAACAGTTTCAAAGGAAATTAGTGTTTTAGTTGAAAAGTGACATCAAACATTAAATTTTGTTTGTTGTTAACGGTCTTTCTGTATTCAATTACTTAAATAGAGTCTGGTTTATTTTAAAGCCAAAAAGATATCTGACAGCCTCTGGAGATTTATAGTTATTTAGGCAAAATACAAAATACCATCCGTATCACCTCGACGTCCGTCGTTCCACAACTGAGCGTTTTCTAAGGCAGTTTTTGCAGCGCACCACCACTATGTGGAACCAGCTGCCCACTGAAGTATTTCCGAACCAATTCGACTTAGGGCCCTTCAAGAAAAGAGCGTACCAATTCTTGAAAGGCCGGCAACGCACTTGCGAGCCATCTGGCAATGTGAGTGTCCATGGGCGGTGGATATATTAAAAAAAAATATTTAAGGGAGGCCGGACACCGCTGCCATGAATCTGATTTTTAATATTTTGTTCATTTAGGTAGCCAACTTTTATAAAAATTAAGAAATTGTATTAAAAAAGAATGAATGGCCAACCGTAAAAAATTATAATACTTATAAATATGTATTTTTTAATGGACTAGGAGGCAAACGGGCAGAAGGCTCTTCTGATATTAAGTGATACCGTCGCCCATGGACACTCGAAATTCCAGAGGGCTCGCGAGTGCGTTGCCGGCCTTTTAAGAATTGGTACGCTCTTTTCTTGACCGACCCTAAGTCGAATTAGTTTGGAAATACTTCAGGAAGCAGCTGGTTCCACATAGCGGTTCCACAACGTTCAGTTGTGGAACGACGGACGTCAAGGTGATACGGATGGCATTTCTTTTTACTATTAGGAACTAACTAAGTATTTGTAATATGTGTTCTTAGACATATTTATATTATTAGCTTGTATTATTTTGAATAAGGGTTACTGACCGAAAAATTATGTATGCGAAAACATACACTATAATTTATATGCGAAAAATACCTCGTACTTAGCTAGATTATATTTAAGTAATTAAGGGAAGGTAATTAATTTCCCATTTGCCATAAATTGTACGTACAAGGTTTTGCAAATTAAAATGTTAACAAAAAGCCTAGAGGGCCGTTCAAGTATTACGTAAGCACCATAGGGGATGGGGGGGGGGGTCCCTTTGATTTTCTTATTTGGTGATTACGTCAACAGTAATTATTAACTTTTTTACACATATTACCCATACATCTATGCTTGAAAACGAAATGCATTTTCGAGGATTCCTACAAAAAATTAATACGTTTGTGTATTATTATTTTTGAGAGCTTTGCTAACTTTTGCTGACAAAAAAGGGGGGGGGGGGGGATAAATTTCAATAAATCTGCTTACGTAATACTTGAACGGCTCCTAAGGTAGGTAAAATAAGGTACTGACCTTGTAGAAGCTCATTCGTAAAATAATTGACCTGAAACAAGAAAAACAATTATGAAATATGTTTTACTAATTTAACACACTGCCCCTATAGTACGAGAACGTTAAAATTATAATTAATTATTTATTGTTTGAGATATCCTCCGAATTGCGCATGTCACATTTCTACGTCTAATTTATCGGTTTTAATAGAAAAGACAAGACACGTGTTCTAATCGTAACTCCGCCGTTCACGTATTACGTACATACATAAACGTATTAATTTTTTGTAGGAATCCTAGAAAATGCATCCTAGACAATGTGTGGGAAATATGTGTAAAAAAAGTAAATAATTACTGTTGACATAATCACCAAATAAGAAAATATACAATTACATATATAAAGGGTTTTTCAACAAGAACTTTGTTTTCTAAAACAAAATAAAACAAAGAATTTAGAGGAAAATGAATAAAATTTTTATTGTATTACAAAGAGAAAAGTTTGGCAATTATGAATGAAAAATGATATCTGGCAAATGTCCACCACGACCACGCTGACAGATGTTGATTCTTTCATCAAAATTTTTAATCACTTTTTGGCAAAATGGAGGGTCTATTTCGTTAATGACATCACGGATTTTGAGTTTTAAGGCTGCAATCGATTCGATTGGCTCCGTATAGACTCTGTCTTTAACATAGCCCCACATAAAATAATCCAGTGGTGTTAAATCACATGATCTGGCTGGCCACTTAACAGCTGAATTTCGCGAAATTATGCGCTCGGGAAATTTGGTTTGCAATAAATTGATCGTTTCATTGGCTGTGTGACATGTGGCACCGTCCTGTTGAAACCACATTTCAGTGATATCCATGTCATCAATAATAGGCCAAA
The DNA here is from genome assembly GCF_905475465.1 of Pieris napi. Lineage (NCBI taxonomy): Eukaryota > Metazoa > Arthropoda > Insecta > Lepidoptera > Pieridae > Pieris > Pieris napi. Next base: position 2,825,103 of record NC_062235.1, on the reverse strand, counting down.
ATTTAGTGGTTAACATCTCGCGATACCGTGATCCATTGACTGTTACCGCATTTCCAGCCTCATCTTCGAAAAAAAACGGCCCAATCACGCCTCCAGACCACATAGTGCACCACACAGTAACACGTTGAGTATGCAAAGCCTTCTCAATAATTGCTTTAGGATTTTCAGAAGCCCAAATGCGACAATTTTGCTTGTTGACGTACCCTGACAAATGAAAATGGGCTTCGTCTGAAAAAATGATTTTTTTCAGAAAAACCAGCAGGTTGTTCCTGAATGAACTGAGCGAATCTGCGGCGATTTGAATGGTCGATCAGCTTTAATTCCTGCACCAGTTGAATCTTGTAAGGCTTCAAAGCCAAATCCTTTCGCAAAATTCGCCATGTTGTGCTTTTGGATAACCCCAATTGTTGAGAACGTCGTGAAATTGAAAAATTTTGATCTTCTTCAACACTGTGGCTCACGGCGGCGATGTTTTCTGTTGAACGACCCGGTCGAACACGTGTTGGTGTTGGCACATTTTGTACCGAGCCTGTCGACTCAAATTTCGCGACCAAATTCTTAACAGCGGTCTCAGAAGGACGATTATGCTGGCCGAAAATATCACGAATTTTACGAATTTTACTTTAACAGAACCACCATTTTTATAGTGGATTTGAATTATTTTAATGCGATTTTCGAGCAAAATTGAATTCATTGTAATAATTGCCAAAGCACCTGCTACGAATACCGCCAAAAACTAAATGTCAAAACTATCACGTTCTCGGTGTTGCTACAATTGAAAAACAAACTTCTTGTTGAAATACCCTTTACTAATGATACAGCCGCCTATAGACACTCATGTTGCCAGAGGGCTTGCAAGAGTCGTATAGAAAGAAACCTAGTTTCAAAGAGAGACCACTAGGAATGCCAGCTACCTGGTATCATGTTTATAAATTATGCAAACTTTACAGCAAGGTCTACCTTGACCCGAACACAACGATTGATGCTTAAGCATCTGAGGGGATATGAAAACGAGATCTATTCACTTCAGTTTTTCTAGAATCACAGCGGACACGAATAATTAAACCAACTGAAAAGTGTTTCGGTATCTTTCTAACAAATATGCGAAGCCAATTACTGTGTAAGTGTAAGAACTAGTATATGTTTATTGTATATGAATACCGGGATTACCCTGATTAAGAATGGATAAAAACAACGGCGCGTTTCGCTTGTTTATTGGTAAAAGGAATCAAATCGCACTGTGTACTGGAAGACTCACATAACAGCAGAATGTTCATCGTTTTGAATTTGATATGTACATCTTTTTTATCTGCGTGTATCTGTTAAAACAGTGCTAAATAAACAATGTGTTCACTATTTTATACATATTTTATTTATAAGTAATTATAAAATAATAATATTTAAATTTTGTATGAGATGCAAAACGCCGGAATGTTTTTAAAAGTTTTATATTGAAATACGCGTCACAGACTTAGCTATAATATATATTAATATACCGTACTATAATATATATTATAGCAAGCTACCACACACTGAGAAATATATATTTTGCCTTCATTTAATTGATGGTCGTCCTAGTGTCTTGCTATACAATAATATATAGTAATATGCAATAATGTATATTACGGTATCGCTTAGTGACGTCACAGAAATATAGGTATAGCTGAGTGTGCGGTCACGCGAAAATTAGTATAGAAAATATATAGTAATATGCCTAGCCTTAAAAATATTAATATATATTATAGCTAAGTCTGTGACGGGCTTAACGATTCATGCGCTACAAAAACTAATTAGCGCAAGCTAGCGAATTAGCGTATTTGCACCGCGCAATGCACTTTACGCATGTCTGCTTAGAACTATTGAATCCTATATTATGCGTAGGTAAATCACGTTTACATAATACTCAAATAACCAAACAAATATGTAGCAATTTTAAATTGACCCCTCAAGTTTATAGCGCTCATCGTAAGGGCAATTAAGGTCATGTAGGTATACCTTATAATGTAGAGGGGCTCAACACGCAATGGTTTATTAACCATGTTTGATTTGTTACTACAATTATATACTACACAATATTAACTTTGTCTTACGAATAAAGCAAGGGTAGCATCTAAATTAATATTAATAAGCTTCGGCATCGGGCTCGATTTGAAGAATTGTTTTGGAATGGTCCATTTATCGAGGAACACTTAATAACAATACACAACGACCTAATAAACGTATGTAAAATTGGAGATATATACAACGAGGTAAATAAAGGTTTAGTAACCTAAGATATTAATTTCACCGAACTAAGAATTCCATGAAACCATCATTATCTAATAATTGAAAACACAGGATATTTTTACTCTTAAAAGATAAAATGCACACAAAATTTTCGGTTAACACAAATATTTATTTTTAGGGCAAAAAAGGAATGAATGCCTCTCCCTTTTATCAAAGGAAGTCTGTATCGTGTCCAAATTGTTGGTAACAGTTGTATTTTTTGCTATAATTTGACAGTGGCCCTTTTAGAGGTTCTATCTACGCTTCTTATGGACTTTAGTTATGACTGTACACTGTTAGCAAAGTGGTTTACATTGGCCATGAGGTCGGGGTTTCGATTTATAGCTATGGATAAACAGATTTATGTTCTGACCGTGGACAACGTGTAAATAAATAAACTGTCTTAGAAACAAAAATCGATGTTATATCGATTTCGCTAATACACACTTGATCAGGGGGATTATGGCGGTGTGAAAATGATGTTGAGTATCAAATATATTAATGTTGTCTATGAGTCAATGTCAAATAGTTTATATTAATGATATATGACACGATTCATACAATTGGTATAGTTGTAGGTATTCATAAGAAACTTTTTCTCGTCTTTCTGTCAGAGACAGGTGTTTAGATAAATTGGTGCAATTAGACTAATTTATATGAATAAGAGGGATATAATAACCACGAATTACATAAATTCTTGACAAAGTACCGTTTTTTATATAGTTCCCTCTCATTAGTCCATAATAGTGTATAGTTTTGAAGACGGTGAGTATTTCAATTGATCGGTCCATCTGGTTTGTGAACGCCCACGTGATCTTTTGCCATCATCACCATAGCCTCTGCGCATTGTATGGCATATGGTAGGCGAGTCCGTTACGGAGTCGGGTCAGGATCTATGTATTGGTGCGCTTCGCAGTCCACGTTATCCTTAACATACATTTATTTATCAAAATACTTCTATTTCGTTTACGGGAAATCTTTAGTCTATTACTAGATTTATAAGCAAGTTTTTAAGTAACATTATAACACTGATATAAAGGCGTAGAGACAAACGCTTAAATATTAACATCTAATCTACCTTTGTGCGTAAAACTTGAGCCAAAAAACTTTATCTTATACAAACATACGTCTGCTACGCATTATTTGACAACGATAACGTAAGAATTGCTAGGCAGGATGTGATTACATAATTGGACGCACAATAGCTAAGATTCAGATTTCCCAATATCCCCGACTCTTGTGGTGCGAGACCTTATTCAGTACAAATATACATATATATTTATAACTATTCCTATTCTATATTCATAGGCGAGTGGGGGCCCGTAGTCTTGTCTCCGCTACGCTACGCTATCTTAGTGCAGAAATCTTCCAGGTCTGAAGCTTCTTAATCGTTCAGGTAAATGCTCGGTAGTTCCTAGTTACCTTTATATCGATTTGTTGCTCCAGATCGCACCTGGAGGCTCCAAATACAGAGGAGTAAAAACTTAGCGCTGTATGATTCACGTCAAATTTTTTTTAGAGTTTGACATATGTGAGTGTGCGTGTTTGAATTATACCCTGTTGTTTTCTTTTTATTTAAAAAACCTTGCCAATGCTCGGCACAATGATATATTGGTACATACGTACAATATGTACGACTCCAACACGGGTTTGACATACGAAAAAGACAAAAGAAAACTTTATAACCATACTAAAAAAAATGTACAATACACGGCAATAATTATTCATTTCACTACAATATGTTTTATATACAGATTTTTTTTTATTATATTTAAATTTATTTCATCACGCCTTTTTCCTAGTGGTAGGCAGAGACGTCTCTCGATTCATCTGCTTTCATGACATTCACGAAGCAATCTCGTCGTCTAGTACCTCCAGGATTTGGTCCAGGTATGTACTAGGCCTACCCAACCCGATTTCACCATCCTCAGAATTTATATACCGTAATAATTTCCTTAATACTATGACAGTTAAGCAATAAGATTAAAAGTTATATGCCTTCTGCCGTGGGTTCCTCGAAACTCGAGTGTTAACTTATCAGACCAGGATTGACTTTCTAAGGAGCTTACGAAGGGTTTTGAAATCCTATTCTACTACGGATAAAGGGATACAATTGTCTACATGAAACCTTTTATGTGTAAAGACCAGAAAATAGCCTTATTTAAAATAATTGTATAAAACGTTACTTCAACAAGTAAGTTTGACTAAAATTGATCGTTTTACCAAAATATTTAGAACTATACTATATATACTTATATAAATAAATTTAAATATGTTTATTCATTATAATGTGCAAGATTTGGAAACCATTTTAAGTAAAAAATACCTGTGTCAACTACCCACAGCTACCCAGCTGGTCCATAACTTAATAGTTTTTTTTCTTTTCAATTATTTAATGTAATTAAATAAATTTTGTAACTTAGCTTGAAAAAAAACATGGGCAAATATTTTGACAACTCTCACGTTGTATTTAGCTTAATGGTACTCGAATGGATTGTTTACATATAGGCCATACAAAAAAAAAGTTGGAATACTGGTAGTCTATCCATAATCCCTATACTAGACAAAAACAGTGTACATATTTTTGGGAGTTTTTTAGATTGACAAATGATCATCAAATAGATACAGAAATCTGAGGCCCAGATTTTTACAAACGATCACGAATAATCAAAATATAATTTTAATTCAACAGACTATAAATACAAAATGATAATTAAGTTAGTGGAATCCTAGACAGCTACAATCTTTTGACAAATTGCTTTGACTCAACTTACATCTGGTGACAAATTTATTACCTCCCTCAAATATGCAGCTTTGTTTTAGTACAATTCATTTTATGTTATGACAGATTGTGGTAACGTTATTTATATGGTGATGTGTTTTTACAATTGGTTACATTATTCATAGCTAACACGAATAAGTCATTGTTAAATTTAAAAAATTCTACTTATTTCTCGTTAATAAAGCAAGGGAAGAAGGTAATGAACTCGACGTTCTAAATGCATAAAGGCCGATTTACATTATCTTAGTGTTTAGGAGAGTGCTTTAGGATAGTACTTTAGTTGAAACATGTAAACGCTACTTGCTTTAGTAAACGCTACGCTAAAGAACTTGCCTTTCAAGTTGTACTAAAGCACTCTCCTAAACACTAAGATAATGTAAATCGGCCTTAAATGTAAGTGAGTGTGTTCGCTGTGAAAATATGATAAGTGCTGTAAAAATGTTATCAGTAAAAGATCAGTGTCGCTACAACCTATTTAGGTCTGTATCTATTTCATGATCATTCGTCAATCTACAAGGCAAATGGGTGACCATCCTGTGCCTGACAGACGCCGTCGAATTTTTGGGTCTAAGGCCGGTTTCCTTACGATATTTTGCTTCACTGTTAAATGTTAAATGCGCACATTCAAAAAAAAGTCCATTGGTGCACATCCAGGGATCGAACCTACGACTTCAGGGATGAGAGTCGAACGCTGAAGCCACTAGGCCAACACTGCTCTATCTATCAATGCTACACAGTCTTATTAAAACCCTTTAAAATAAATATCTTTTTAATCTATGGTATACAATCCAAAAGTATAGAAGACTCAACTCGCGCCACACCAAGCAAATCCAGTAAGCTAGACTCACGCAGCTATTGCATGAATACGTTATAAATCCTCTGGGATGTTAATTCCTATGCATTCAGAGATCGCCATGGTTTATCATTCGTATATGCTACATATATAAATGCAAGTCTATGAAAAACAGTTTTCCATCAACAGAGAAACTCGGTGACAATTTAAAGTACCTATGTTATTCGATGAAAATTATTTCAATTGACCGGAAAGTTGTATTACGAGCTTAACAAGTTATCAAGGAGAAATGCACTGGTTTTGATGCATAGAAATCTGGTTCGCGTAGGTGGCACGTAGGTGGATGTCTGTAAGGGCTTACTGTCACGCAATCACGTCTGCTTAGTTAACGTACAAAGAGATGTGCGTACAGCAAATATTTAAAATAATATTAACATGAAAGGAAATAACCAATCATTCGTACATTTTTAATTTTATCCTACCAAAGTCCAATCGCGAAGTTGGCCTGGACAAGCAGGTTGTCATTGGCAAGGAACAAAAGGTCACGGCAGATAGCTAAGTAGCTCTCCCAGGTCTTCTCATAACAGTCGCACTGACAAAAGTCGCATTGGTTCGGAAATACTTCAGTGGGCAGCCGGTTACACATCCTGGTGGTACGCGAAAAAACTGTCTTAAGACACGCTCAGTTGTGGAACGACGGACGTAGAACTGATACGGACGCTAATTTGTATCCTGCCTAGACGTCCGATGATGAAACTCGAAGCTGCAGGTTCGAACAACTCCTCTGAACACTCTCCATGGTCAATGCGGTAGAAGATGTAGAGAGACCCCACATCTACGCAACGCTAAGGGATCAAGCCACACGGAAAGTGACTGTACGTTGACGATTCGAGTCGCTCTTCATTGAATACAGTCAAGCGGCATAATATATATTTCCTATATAGCGGAGGGTTATTTTAGGCAAGACAATTAATTAATACCCATTACAGGTTTCGCTTGATTAGGCTAGGCTTCGATTTAGTGTTCTTCTAATACACTACATGATTAGCTGATAAGCGTCTTGGTTATAAAGCATTTATATTTTCCAAATGATGTAGCGTGAAAGACATATTGTATCTACTTTAAATACCAGAAGCGATAAAAGTATGTATTTTCATTTAGGAGTCAATTGATTACAACCAAATTTGCATTAGAAATAAATTATCAATTTTTTATTGTAAAAAGTAAAAGTAAAAAAAACATTTAATCATGTAGGTAACATAATGTACACTTATGACTTCTCAGTAAAGAAATACATATTAATGCTTCTAATTTTACATTTACTGCCAGTTCTCAAATCAAGGGTAATTATGGTTAACTTTTTTGACTATAATGGCTTACACATAAGACATAGATAAATACTATGGCGGGCTTTTTTGTAGAATTAAGATAAATATTTCCATCATACATTACATGCTAACTCGAGCGGTTAGTGCAGCGCACGCCAGATGGTAGGTTTTTTCCTACTTACTTGATATTTTGGACAATTCACGCAAAATCTTTATAAATTGTAGCCTATGTGTTATTCTGATGTATAAGATATATTATTGTAAAGTTTTATTAAAATCCATTCAGTAGTTTTTACGTGAAAGAATAACAAACATCCACCAATACTTACAAACATTCGCGTTTATAATATTATTAGACATATGCTCATTCATTATCGTTTTTCTTAAACAATATATGCAACATTGAAATTGAATCAAAGACTTATTTTTTCTTAGGCGATAACCTTGTATTTAACTTTAAGTACATCCAGTTATCAAAAGCCAAAAGTTCAAAGCCACCAAAGATTGTAAGTGAAGAATTATATTTTATCTCGTATTTAGACGGATAGGGTTAGGGGTTTGGGTAGTAGGATTCCTTTCTCCGCAATTAGACTCCTAATTGGTCCGTTGTGCGTACGAGTCCTGGCTAATTTACCCAGTCTAGCTCCTTCCAGAAGCACAGAAGTCTCCTGGGCACTTCACAGGCTTCCCGGAGCGTATTAGTATTTAGACGGATATGTTAAACCTAGTTTTACACATTAAAGCATTTTTAAGCTAAGCGAGAATAAAATTAAGAATGTCCATAGCAAATCACCTGTATATTGAGCACACATATACAATATACATACATACACATTACGTACCCTCACTCTTCCACTATCACACAAGACAGCCAAATTAGTATTACTTAGTTTTATTGTATTGAATAAACTTTATATATTAAATATTTGAACCTTTTTGTTTATATTATGCATCCCATCTTAGCTATATGTTTAAATGTTTTTTTAAATATATGTTAGATGTACGTAATAAATAAATAAATCCTCTTTAAGTAGCTTCGAAGTTTTAACTTTAAACACAGATTATCTCTAAATGCCAAAGATTATGCTAAGTTGAACGGAAGTTGATCTCAGCGCGCTCTGAGTTTTCAATATGAAACATTATAAATTTACATTTTAAACATCAGTTATTAAATTTTACACCTATCTACGCGTTACATGAAATCGGTTCCAAAACAGCTCGACATATGTAACGTTTATCGCGTTGAACGCAGCTGCCCTGCGTAACTCACAACCATAAACAATCCAATCCAAATATCAATTGTAAAATGTCGGGTGGCTATTGGCCTTAATTCTAAATGGATCGTCGGACCACATTTCTAGGCTGAATTAATCACTTTATTAGCCACAATCACTTCGCTCGCAATGAATAGAACGGATCGGTCACAAACAGAGGCGTAATTAAACTTATTGGGGTCCACAGCAGAATCATCGGGGCTCTCTCGATGAACATAGCGTCTTATCTATTTCACTAAAAGCCATTTCGTTTCGTGTACGAGGGTCTCCCCTTAGCCACAATCAACTTGCCTGTCTATACGATGCCAGTATACAGCTGTAATTATGATTTCTAGCAAGAGTACGTTTAAAGATTCAACCGTATACCTTTATAACTTCGTAAGCGACTTTTTAGGAAATGGTAAACGTGTATAAAATTCTACGCACAAAAATTCGCATATAATAGAAATACAATCAGCAAATAATTACGACTTTTTAAGGCGTAACTTGCTACAGTAGTTAGGACTTCCTGTTTCCTAGGATGGCAATCGTGAAAAATACAAATTGTGTTTAATGAAGTAACGCTTATGTATTGTATAGTGTGGTAACGGTCTATTTCCTTTATCGATGACATCACATCGGATAGAGGTACGACGCTATTGTATTGAAATGATTTCCCTTTTAGGGAAGCTTGTATAGCAACCTATACAATTTATAGGCTCACCGCTTGAAGCCAAAGCTCAGAGAATCTGGTACTTATAGATAATAAGAGAACTTAAGAAATATTCGGGATACTGCATATATTAATTACAGAAGCGCTTAACAAGTCAACAGTAGCCCCTATGCTAGCACTGAGCGGTCGATTGAAATACAGCCTAACCAGAAATATGAAGATATGTATGTGCAAATGAATTGTTACCTTATTATATTATATTAATACTAGCTGACTGTATGTATATCGTTTATAATTAAAAAATAGGGGTTGATCGTAGAGGGGTGAAAATTAGGGGTTGTATGTATTTTTAATGCTGCATCATAAAAAAATAAAAAAAATAATTTAAGGGTACCTTAGCATTTAGGGGGATGAAAAATAGATGTTGTCCGATTCTCAGACACACCCAATATGCACACAAAATTTCATGAGAATCGGTCAAGCCGTTTCGGAGGAGTTTAACTACAAACACCGCGACACGAAAATTTTATATATATATTAGAAATAAATAATTTATTAATATTAATAAATTCTTGCAAAGCGACATACATAATATAGTTGTATAATAATAGTTCAACTAGTTTCGTAAAAATAGATTTAGATTTGATTGATATGGACCTAATTTCATTAGAAGAGAAACTTTACCGCATAAAAATACACTCGTAACAAATCCATTAAATATTGCTTCCATATAAATACGGTTAAGATAAAACGTATTGCACATACGTCTGCAGATGATAAGTTAATCTGTGGCGCCACATTTGTATGGCAACAAATGCAATAGTGACTCATTCTCATTGTAAAACGATTCTGAACTTGGCTGCACTCAATATGGACATAGAATAAGAATGTAGTTGATTAGGTATGAGATACGAGTTTTAACTGCCGTGTTTAGTTTTCAAAGCGGCTTAAATAAAAGCAAGAAATAGTTTAAATTAAAGTGAATAAACTCATATCAATCTAAAAATAAAAAAAAACAATTCAGTATCACACTTTAAACATCTCAAACAAAAATAAATCTACTAATGGCCTACCCTAAATGTAAATTATAATCTAAATATTGGTGTGTCTGTGCGACTGCGAACATATTTGAATATCTGTGTGCAATGCATGATATGCATATTAAGAACTATTATTAATACTTCAATGCAAAAACAACTAACTCAAATACAAACCCTAAGTCACAAATGAGAGCTATTAAATCAACAAGTTGTAAGGACTTTTCAATTACAACTTTAAATAATGCAAATTAATGAGAACTGGGTCAATTCATTCTCAAGTGAGACAAGAACCAGACTAGGATTGCCTTTCGTTATTGATGAGGTAGTTTTAATTAAAATCTTTTATAGGCTGTATTATGCTCATCCACTAATAGCTTCTATTGTAATAATTAATAGTGAATTAGCCTTTGAATGTGTAAGGCATTATACAAACTTAAATTAATTACTAATTAAACTTTAGGTTAGTTGATAATAAACTGGACTTTGGAAAACCCTTCTAATACTATTTAGCGAGACAAAGACTAGAAGTCTTATTTATAGCGGGAATACGAAGAGTTTCACACAGACAACAAAAAATGTAAAGGCTGAAACAAGAAACTTATATTTATCGGATATGATGTAACACAAACCTTGCAATGATGCTTTGTGGTATTTATTTTAAAAATGGTTTTTCTTTTCTTAACTGTGTACAAAAGAAGTACCCAGCAATATATTTAAAAAAATAAATTAATATCAGTGTAAATGAAAAGTAGGTCCAAACAAAAACATTTTAGCAGTGTTGTTTCACCGTATCTCATTAGCTTTAAGTAAGGTTGGTTCTACAGTTTAAATCTAATTTTTATGAAAAAGCAGACAGCAGCAGAAGCAGACTGAGTACAAACAGTCTGTTTTCATAAAGTTACTATTGCATATACTATTTTATTATTTCAAAAATATAAATTTAAAAAGTTTTATATGTTTATTTATATATAATCACAATAAGTGGTGCAAGTATTTAACTCCTTAATAAAATAACTCAGTTCAAACTACTTACCTTGTAACAAGCAGTCTTCTATTTCAAAATAAGTTTAGTAAAGTATTTATAAACGAGAGTTCATAAAACACAAGCTGCAACCACCTTTCTGTCTATCAATAATAACATCACGTTCACTTCTTGCTATTCTTCTATCACTTATCATACGCTTCTAAAGAATTTATGTGATAAGACCGAAAGAGTAACATGTTTATACAAATTAAATGATGTCTGCTTTATTATTGAAAAATATTACAACTCCCTAATCCCTACATGTGAAATAAGTATAAACTATAAAGTAAAACTATGCCAAATGCCAATAACCCATAAACAAGGGTCAAAGACATTTTGTATATGTAGAATATATATATATCATAGGTTATAACAGTATTGACATAGACCAACGTTAACGGTGAGCCACAGTTTAAAAACTAGATAGATATGTGGGTAAACTATCAATTATGACTGAAAATATAGAGTAAATATTGTGTAAGTTAATTGTAGCATAATACCATAAAATATATAAATTTTGCTAACGGTATAATGACTAACTTAATTTACGAATAATTTGTTTTTAGCGCCATCTAGGTACCTTATGTCACAATACTACAAATTGTGCTTAGCATAGTATTATCTCATATATTTATCTAAAACGTTATGGTAGAGGCCGCTGTAAACGACCTTTATTACTAATTTGCATTCATAGATGGCAGTATTAAGGACGCCAATTTAGCTTAAATTTTTGATAAAATTGTCTTTATTGTGCCAAAAAGACATTTGTTTAGTTTATAAATACTGAAAATATTCACTAATATGCCTGCTTTTTACATCCGAAGGTTTATATACTATTAAAATATGCTGTACCTTTAAATAGAAATCCTGTAAAATAATACATAGGTAGTTATATTCCTAAAAGTAAGAAGAAAACCCGTTTAAATATGAAAACAGATAAAGCATACATAACTTATTTCAGTTTGGCAGTGTTATTTATAAAAAAATTACGATGTTTTTATTTTTTTTGAAGTTATAGGTACTTCTTTAGGCGCGTTATGAAAAATTTATGAGAGTGAAATTTTACGATGCGCGCGCACCTGTGACACAAAATTGGGAGTGTGATTATAGCGTGCGCGAGCGAGATAGGAATAAGACAATCTACAAGTAAAAAGAAATAGAATATGCGTGAAGTTCGTATGCCAAGAATTTTGAATGACCATAATGACATTTGTCATTTACCTTTTAAACAAATAAAGGAGTTTTGATTATTTTTTCAAAGAAATTTATTAATAATTTTATATTGTGCAATACTGCCAAAGCTACAACATACATCTTAGTGTTTGGTAGAGATGTTCTAAATATATAATAATATATACTTTTAACTAAATAGAATTTATGTTACACTTAATGTAAGAGAATAATAATAAATAATTATTTATTTAATTTTTCAAATGTAAACTGAACTTAATTGACTATAATGACTCCTTTTCCAGTCTTTGATTATTTAATTGTAATTAATTATTTGCATGCAATCAAAAACTATTTTTAATAATGCCAAAGAAGTATAACTTCTTACGCGCGTACATAAGTACACGCACCCTTTTTTATTTTATTTTAAAATTAAATTTGCAACGATCGAGTGATTCATCAGTGACGCATTCATCAGTGGCAGTTATAAAAGCTGTTCTAATATTATACCTTGCCTCATTGTTTGGAGAAAGTTTGTGTTTTTGTTAAAATTTTGTATATTTGTAAGACTTCCTTTATAATCGATCAACGTGACTAAACGACGACATTAAACTAAAAAAAAGTCACGTTACCCCGATCCCTTACAAATTAAAAATTATACGAAGTTTGAGACCGAAGACTTATTAAACAAAGCTATTTGTTTCTAATTAAAGAAATGGTATGTAGTTGGTAAGAAGTTAAACATTATTCAATTCATTTGAAAAAAGTGTGTTTTATTCTTGTCATTAAAAAAATTGTTATAATGATTTGTATAAACATTATAATAATCTAATAACTATGTTTAATTATAACTATATATGTATCTATAATATACTCTTTTATATGCAACCTAAACATAAAATTCGTTCATCACGAATACTAAAACTTAATCGTGTGTAAAACAATGCGATTTAGTGAACGACTTGACATCTCAATTTGCATAAAATAAGTCTTCAGAACTCCACTGAGCAGAAAACTAATAATTAATATTAATACATGCATAATTAAATGGAGGCAAATAGTCGGAAATTGTTCATGTTAAATAAAGACTACGGTTATTCTATTTCATTGATTTTAATGGAACGTCACTAAAAGATACTGTTGATCTTTGATTTTGTTTGTTTTTTTTTCCTTTATATATTTAGCAATAAGTATTTACTCTTTTGTCACGTGTTTTTACTGTGTAACTATATTTAATGTTAACATTGTAGCTCCAGTATGTTTGTGTTAATTAATAAGTCCCATAATTAAGTTTTATATTTTGTATATAAATCATTTGACACTTATTTCAAAACCTGTCTGTTTCTTACTGACGTTTACAAGTAGGTACATTTTCTGTCAGTTTGAGAATATTTTTGGTTCCTAAGTTTATATCTGTAATTTATGGAAGAATATTTCTTTAAGTCATGTTAATTATTACTTTTTTCATACATCCGAGAGATTTCTCGTTATTTGAATGAATTATATTTACTCGTATATTAAATAAATATTTTATGTATATGACAATTTCTTATTATACAACATACATATGCAGTGAATTAAGCTTTGCTGGATTAAATTATTCCATTTATCTAATAGGTATATATCTATGCAGTTACGCTACAGCTTTATATTGCTGATATCTTCTTCTGTTTCTTATGTCTTGCTATAGGCAAGAGTCGGTTCCACGTAATTTTTTAAGATACAAGCGCGCAATTAATAGTCTCTATTTTGAAAATCGTAAGAAGCTTCACTACTCTTTCTCTCTCTTCAGTCGGTAGCTCATGTCTGGGCGTCGTGGACAAAAAGGAAACATCTGGAGCGTGCAATCTGTTTCCACTGGTTTCTGTCGTCCATCTTATAGTTGATAGTTTTGACGACGATGAGTCTTTTACTTGATCGGTCCATCTGGTTGGTGAACGGCCTCGTGATCTTTATCTTTTGCTAGTGGTAACACGATCAGTTTTACCAAGTTCTCATCGCCTCTGTGCTGTGTGCTGCTCTTTAACTTAATATAAAAATAAAAACAACTTCGTTTAAATTCTCTAATAAAAGACAATGCAACATAGCTATTTCTATTATTTTTCTTCTGCCTCGAACTACTACTACTTATATAATAAATTAATTGTGACTCAATTAACCTTTGGGTTAAGTTTTATATTTTTGTTTATACATATTATTGTTTATTTATTTATTTTTGATTTTTCTTTAGATTTTACTATAATTTAGTTAAGTTATAGGAAGTGTTGTCATTTTGAGGTTTTTTTTGTTAATTATTTATGCACTTCTTGTACTTTACCCTCTGTAGGTGTTTCTTTTTTATTGTTCCTTATTAGGGTTGCCCTAATAACGTATGTAACCTTCTTATATGTATGTTTTTGTATAAGATAACGAAGTGTAAATTAATAAATATTTCCAGTGATCCTAATCTAAAATAGTAGTGTCTTTTCAACCTCAATTTACAGTATTCCCTTTCTAATCAATTGGAGTGTATGCAAAGAACCCACAAGGCAAGGTGAATTGCTCACATCGCCATCGCAGTGAGATTTCTAAAGTAATTGACAGAAAACGAGATTGCAGTCTTAACTTCGAAGAAGTTCTAGTTTGGGTTCGCAATTTAAAGAATAATTACTCCTAGGTTTTGATTATAGTCTATTTTACGTTTATAATATGGAGTTTAAAATTTCATATTTAGGTAAATAATTAACAAATAATTGTGTAAGGAATATTACATTAGTCTATAAGTTTGTGGAGGAAGGATGTTGTGCGCTTCAGACCTAATGGTCCCTGTGACTGAGGTCTATAAGTGGTATATATTAGCGGCCGAATAAACAATAACATCATCGCAAATATTGAAGCCCTAGATGATAGATGTCGCTACAAGTTCAGTCTCTATTTATTTATATAACTGGCGACTTGCATAGACTAGGCAGAAATCACGATTTAGAACATTCTCTTGCTTTGTTCACTTTTGACTATTTCAGAACGGGTTCTTCCTAAAATATGGTGAGATGCCGATGGCTGGCCATGCGTCATACTTGTGAATGGGTGGTACTTGTGGTGTCTGGTCGGACTTGAATTCGTGTATGCGGTGATGTTAGTTATAACCATTACAAAAGATTTGCGGAGAGAGATTCAAAAGAGTGGCGGAGAGTTTATTGCCAGTTCTTCTCTTCCGTTCTACGCCCTTGATTTGAGAACTAGAAGGGACGAGTAAATGAAATATTAGAGGTATTTAATATGTATTTATTTTGTCGTGTACAATGTTTCACCTATATGAATATATGATTTTGGTTTTATTTGAAATCTAAAGTAGGCATACCGTTCCTTAGAATCTAATCCAACCTTTCTTTGTGACTGAAATAGCATACCCTTTCATATATATATTTTCACTATGTTCCACGATTTTAATACTCTATTTTTTTAGAACAGGGGGCTAACGGGCAGGAGGTTCATCTGATGTTAAGTGATACTGCCCTCCATGGGCATGGGCACTCAATGCCAGAGAGCTCGCGAGTGCGGTGCCGGCTTTTTAAGAATTGGTACGATCTTAATGCATCAATATCTGCTTTACAACGGATGCAGTCAGTAGATAAAACATAAAGCAATAAAATTTTGTATCACCACATTAACTATAAGACAGGAATAAAAAGGGTGAGGCCCTACTTACTTTATTATAATCAGGACTTGACATTTATTATCTGATAAAACGCTCCGGGAATAAAAGGGAAAATTATGAAATGAATGCAAATATAATTCCCGTCAACGCAATTCTTTACAAATTGAATAGTTTGTGTTAAGATTTTATATGATTCGAATTTTGTCAATTTATATTGAGACTGGCCTGGTACACTTCAAAATTTAATCAACATCACCTTGATGGCTGGTAGTCCGTTTCACAAGGTATTATCTTTTGCGAACTGTGGAATCGACTCCTGGTGGGGGTCTTCTCTGAGAGATACGATCTCCAACTATTCAAAGTTAGAGTTTACTCCTCCTTCAAAGGCCGGCAACGCAGCAACTAAAAATGGGTGTCCATGGGTCCCATAGGTTCGTTTCCCCCATTATTTAAAAAAATAGTCTTGACGCAGACTCTCTACGCAATTCTACAGGGTGGCCAAAAAGGTGCTGAAGTGGTGATACTCCAGTAACGAGGAACCATATTAGATATACAGGGCGTTCAAAAAATCGTGGATCAAACGCAAATAGGGGATAGATGAGGTCATCAGCTGAAAAAAATTGTTCTACGGGAGGTCTCTAAGCTCAACTCGGCAACTACTAATTGTGATAGCATATCGACTTTATTATTGTATTTTTGTACATCTTCAATGTGATATTTCACATTTAAACCGTCGGGACCACTATTAAATTTACATTACCAGCCGTTGACGCCAAACACCTAATTCAAACACTGCTAGACTTATGTACTGAAAATATTTTTCGGAATTGCGTTTTGAACGCGAAGTCATGATTTGGAGACGAGTATGTTACCCATCGTCGTATCCGAGGAACAGAAAAAGAAAACGAGGAGGTCAAATTAAAAGATGGATGATCTACCAAAAGGATGGAGAAGGTATGCCAAGGATAGACGTGGAAACAATTGGGGAGGCCTATGTCGACAGACAACCTGACCAAAGTGGTTACTAATAAATTATTTTTTTCGCTATGCTATTATAAATTATATTTAAGAATAATACTGTTTAATAAGAATAGCATGTAAGTTGAAAAGGTCAGAGAAAAAAGGGCTTTTATTATTATTATTAAATTATTATGTTACCCATTAGACCCATCAAATCTTAAACCACTTTTGTTTTAACTTCAACGAATTTGACATAACATTGAATTCGCCATAGCGTTTCGTGACGGTTTCGTGGTACTCCGGCTTAGCATTGTTGATATAAAACTACAAAGTTGTAACATTTACCTATTCAGTGGCGTAACTATAACATCTGGGGCCCGTGGCATATTCTTTTGACGGGGCCCTATTAGTAAAAATCGTCACGTTGTACTCAGTTTAATTTAATAAACTTTGAGATTTTCAGCGTACTCAATTACACGTTGTATATGTCTTCTCTCTTAGGCGAGAGGGAATGGTCTGCAGTCCCCACGCTAGTCCAATGCGTATTGGAGACTTCACATTTATCCATAGAACATCTCTTGGGCAGGGGCCCTCTTGGGTCGGGGGCCCGTGGCATTTTGCCAGCCCTGCCACTCTATTGTTACACCACTGTACCTATTGTAAACACAACAATCCTTACTCATAAATCAATTTTAAGTTTGTTACTCCGAGTACTTTTTAGCGATATTTTTGCTGTTATAAATAGCTCGGCCAACTGGGTTCTACTATACAATGTTTTTTTATTTGAGTCATATAATTATTTTTGTGTTATGGTGAGGGGCAGTGATTTGATGAATGGGTGTCTCATCCACAGGTCAGCATACACTAATTTTAGTGTATGCCATAGACACCCATTTGGGTGTCTATTTGCTGCAGTAATGGCCCTTTTTGTCCCTTTTTTATCTTGTATTAAAATAAAACTTGTTGAAAATGTTCCATTTTGGACTACAGTAGCTTTGGTGTAGTTGTGGTTGGTTCCCCAAATCACAATTACTACGAGTAAAAATCGATTATAAACACATGTTATTTGTTGTAGAAAACTATTACTACTTATTATAAAAAATTTAGGCAAACTGTCTTAAGCCGTTTGTAAAGTTTTTGTTAACTAGCTGCTGTGGTCTCTGGCAGAATGACCAGCGCTGTGGAACAGTCTGCTCCTCAGCATAATGCTGAGCCAGGGCTAATAACAATCACAGCAGACACGCATTACATATGTTCATTATTTTTTGATTATTGTATTAAATGTTATGTCTATGTCTAATTTAATTAGTTACACTGTCAATAATTGATGTTATTAATTTCAATTTCAAAACACTAAATACTATATATTTTATAGGTAAGTTTAATAACTGAATTTATTCGGTATCAGACTGAGATTGAACTGAAGGCTCTAACAGTTTTTGTGTGTTGGTGTAAATCTTTACGTTTACGACCGTTTTAGGTTGTGGTTTAATATTGCGAGAAAGGCGTTTCTAATGACGAACTACATTATTATATGTTATGAAATGTCTTAAATATAAATAACATTATTAAAAGCAGACATTTTTTTTAGATGAAGAAAAATTAAGTACTTTAAATTTTTGTATACTAAGTATCAAGTTACTGTTAAAGTATAATAAATTGTATAAATTTTATTTGTCTCTTCACATCGGGTTTACAAGCTGCAGATGCCATCTTTGTGAGAGGCTGGTGCCTATAGTAGGACTATAGAAGTGCTGTGATAACTGGTCACCTTCCATCACGGACAGAAAATATACAAAAACATATAAATATATAGACTACATACATAAACTAAATTAATAGACTAAATACAATTAAATCATGAGTGGTTGTGGGTGTGTGA
This sequence comes from Pieris napi, assembly GCF_905475465.1. Classification (NCBI taxonomy): domain Eukaryota; kingdom Metazoa; phylum Arthropoda; class Insecta; order Lepidoptera; family Pieridae; genus Pieris; species Pieris napi. The sequence goes on along the minus strand of NC_062235.1, from coordinate 2,806,296 downwards.
ATATGAGTAGGGGTGTGTGTGAAAGAATTTAATTTAAACAATGACGTAACAGTGTCTAAAAAAGGTAATTTAGCACTGCTGATACCTCGAATCCCACGGACAAACATACATACTTAGCTTAGAGATTCTTTACCTAATAAGCAACAGATCAACAGATTATGGTTAAGTGTCAACTCTGCACCACAAGTCAACATATCTAAGACAAAATTTCATCTGCTGGCCTATTATAAAGAAAGGGTGCGTGTACTTATGTACGCGCGTAAGAAGTTATACTTTCTTGGCATTAATAAAAGTAGTTTTTGATTGCATGCAAAAAATTAATTACAATTAAATAATCAAAGACTGGAAAAGAAGTCATTATAGTCAATAAAGTTCAGTTTACATTTGAATAAAATAATAAAATTAAATAAATAAATATTTATTACTATTCTCTTACATTAAGTGTAACATAAATTCTATTATTATTCGAATGTAGCATCTTCCGAGGGCAACTTCATTCTGTTAATTTTGTCACGGTGCGCGCGCATCGTAAAATTTCACTCTCATCAATTTTTCATAACGCGCCTAAAGAAGTATAACTTCAAAAATTAATCAAATAGACGCTGAATAGCAAGACTGCGTTATTATTGTTGTTTACCCAATAATATTGTTTTAAATCCTAATACAAGTACTCTTAAACGAAAATAATTAAAGAAATCAATGGAGAAAGTGTAGGCCAATAATTGTAAAACAATTAGAATAGAGCAAGTTCTAAGCCACTGTCTTAAACCCTAATATTTAAAATATCTTACACACACTTGCTAAGTAGCAGTCAACAATAAAACAACACTTTTAACGGGATCGTGAAACTTTTATGTCCTTTCGGTCAAGTTGAGGTCCGAATAACGTAATAATAATAATAAATCATTTATTTGCAAGAAAGTGGTAGATTTATTATAAAAATTCACACAATCAGCCACATAAAAATAGGCATGCAAATGATACATTAATTTTCATTAAGTCATATTATAAGAACATCAGTCATATAGGTCAAGCTATTTATAATAAATTGTTGTCAAACTTATAGGCGAAATATTCGTAGGTCCGAATAACGTAGGATATTCGATGGTACCTCTGAACTCGAACGGCATCTATTCCCGCGATAGATTAAATAAATAAGAAATTATTTTTCGTCTATGGTCACATTTTAATATTATCTAAATGCCTTCTAGCATGTTACTCGTAATAAACCTATATATAAAACTACACATGCATATACACTTAGGAACACTTTTTACGATAGCAAACTAAAACCATCGTTCCTTGGAATCGAAAAGGCTCGATTCCCAGTAGTGAATCGTGTTAATAAACTATTCTCACTTTGGTGTTAAATTTGAACTCTTTATTTTTGGTATTACATATATATAGCCACTAAACAACACTAATAATATATTAATAATTAATAATATTTTAGTACCGGTGACCCCAGAGCTGGTGCTCACTCATCGAATATCGCAATACAGCGAGGAATTGCTTCCAGCATTAAAGGTACATTGCAGGCCACAGGAATGAAATTAAAAAAAAATTATTCGAGTTGTCTATTTATTCATTTTTAATTATTGTTATTGTGTAGGTGTAGAGGTAAATTACAACTTAAAAATATACTATAGGAAATTTTATATTTTATTTATAACTAGCAGACCGGCCAAGCGTTGCTGTGGCTAGGTTTTTGTTATATTTCATAGTAGTAAACTATTCAAGGGAAACGGTAGGAGAACACCAGTCATGGGGACCACCATGCTTTATTGGTGGTTATGCCATTAAATTGTAGCTTATGTGAAACGTTGGTACTTTCAACACAGCGCCATATGTTAGAATTGTGACTATTAAACAATAAACAAATATTTTGCAATAAAATAATATTGCGGGTATAAATTGTGATGTCCTATCCTATCTTTTAAGTTAGATCAAATTGCACATGGTGTGCAAATTTGATTGATATCGGTTCGGTAGTTTAGGAGTCCATAGCGGACAAACAACGTGACACGTAATTTATATATATTTAGATAAATTCTTTGAATCAAAATGAATCAACCACGCTGTGATATGAATAAGTTGCTTTTCAAATAATTTCGTACTAAAAAGCGATACGCTGTAAAATCCAGTTACAACATAAAAAACTGTCATAAAATGTAATTTAATATAGAAAATAAATATTATATTGAAGTATGTCGAGTATTTGTTTTCTATGTAAAGTCGTGATATTTACTGTAATTTATAATGTTTTATGTGAAATTGAGAAACGTAAGTTTCGTTTTATACTTTATGGTTTTCAAATATGACTGATTACTTCACTGAACTATATTAGAAATCATCTTAGATATAGGTATTTACGCATTTTATCATTATCGACGCTAAAAGGAAGGTTAAAAAGAACTATATTTTATAGTATGTTATGAAAGAGTTGAGCAGTGTTGGCCTAGTGGCTTCAGTGTGCAACTTTCATCTTTGAGGTCGTAGGTTCGATCTCCAACTGTGCACCAATGGACTTTCTTTTATGTGCGCATTTAACATTCGTTCGAACGGTGAAGGAAAACATCGTGATGGAACCGACATGTCTTAGACCCAAAAAGTCGACGGCGTGTGTCAGGCCCTGGAGGCTGATCACCTACTTGCCTATTAGATTGAAAAATGATCATGAAACTGATTCAGAAATGTAAAGCCCAGACCTATAGAGGTTGTAGCGCCACTGATTTTATGAAAGAGTTCACGAAATGTATAATACGTTGTTAGTAAATAAAGTTTACTAACTAAACTTATGACTAAATTACTTATTAGTCTTAGTTAGGCTAGATCGTAATGTAAAATTATTTCTCCAAAACAATGTATAAAAATATCCCGGCTTTTGCTTGCATCCTACTGGTTTCACCTTTATAGTGGTAAAGGTGCACGGCAAAACAATTGTTTACAGAATAGGCGAATCACCTAATCGCTTCAAAATTAGCAATTAAATTGATGTGGGTTACTTGTTTCCAGTGGTGTATTGAAAGGGGAACGCTGTGGAACCACGTTCCCTTACCTTTTTTCAGAACCGGAACGCGTTCCAGTAGTTTTTAGTAGATTTTTTTTTAATTGACCATGTTACAAATTTATTGTTTATTAAACTTCATGGACCATCCTTGGAATTTTATAATTCAATTTTCTACGTAAAAACCTGGTTGCGTTCTCATAGATCCGCTACTGACCAGAAAACTAAAAGATCAGGAGCAAACGATAAAAATGTGTGGGATCTTATTTGGGAGATTTTGTAGTACACCATAAGTGTACTATAGTATAATAATATCTTTCTGATTTTCATCTTTATTTGTGGTAATATTTTGTATAGTAAGAAAAATAAAAACTTTGAAAAAATATAGTTTGCTGCTAATAGGACTTTTTTTTGCTCCCACCATGCGTTTCCGTACTTCTTATTTTACCAATACATTACTGCTTGTTTCACTTTATTTGACGACTCTTGGGGACAACGATCAAATATAATAAATTTCTAATATTATTATTAACCGTATAGATCTCTTTTATTCCAGAAAAGAGGCAGAATGTAGAAGAATTAGAAATTTGGTAAGAGCTATGACTGTTTTTCTATTACAACTTTTTTACATTGTTTTACAAGATTGGTGGTAAACGTTGGTCGTTAGTAATAGTAATAATAATAATTTTCTTAATTTCAGGATTGATCCAAGATTTAAATCACGAAATTATGCGAAAAATAGACGTTTTAAAGAAATTATTAAAGAAGGACATTCAAAAACGACCACTCCTGTAAGAAAAAAATATGAAAATGTAAAAAAAATGAAAAGGTATTTTATAAGAAAATATTTAAAAACTAGCGGCCCGTACCGGCTTCGCACGGGTGGACATTTTTTTTTAAAATGTTGTGTAGATATTAATATGTTCTTTAATATTGTGAAACATTTTTTTGTTCTATCATCAACAGTTTTCGCAGCGCATGCGATGAAAGATATTTCATAGGCATTTTTTAAACACCTTGGGTGACATTATTGTAGTTTTAGTAGGGATCCTTATTTTTTTCTTGCAATAAAAATAGCCTATATTAATCAGTGATAATGTAGCATTCAAATGGTGAAAGAATGTTTAAAATAGGTCTAGTAGTTTTTGAGCTAATTCGTTACAAACATATTTACATACAAATATTTCCTCTTTATAATATTAGTATAAGTAGTTTACGATCGATACATCCTGCATGGGCCTCTGTATGAATTTTCTCATTTGTCCAGAATTTTGTCATAATGAACGAACGAACTACTCAAAGCTATGTGATCGTACGTAGTCTAAGTCGTAGTCTAAAAATTGACCATTAATTTAGTAATAGAGGTACAGGTACACCGCCACAGGGACCAAACTTTTTAAATTTGTTTTAATTTTCTGTTATTAATTTTTAATTATTATAACTATGTCGGTTAGTAAAATTGTATATTTGATTGTTATGCTTAGGTTTTAATAAAGGATAATAGACATATATTAATTTTATACGTCCTATAGGAAGGCTCAAAATGGATCGAAAGTAGAAGAATTTCTAGCGCCATCACAGCATAACAATTTAACTTCGAGGTAATTATAATACTTTATAATTGTTATTAAAAATATATATACATATGGTTATATTATAGCAAATCTATATATACATATATGGATACTACATTCTCGCAGTAGGTATAATTCAAAATGTATATTATATTGATGTTGATTTCGTTGTGCAACTTTATATAAGTTAAAATTATTATATATAATTTTAGTCTACATTACCTAATGGCTTGCGTGCGACTAAGGTCGTAGGTTCCATCCCCGGCTTGGACTGGGACATGGACTTTCTTTCTATGTGTGCATTCGCTCGAACGGTAAAGGAAAACATCGTGAGGAAACCGGCCAAAAAGTCGACGGCGTGTGTCCAGCACAGGAGGCTGATCACTACTTGCTTACAAATTACTACTTGATTTACAAATTAAATAGATACAGAAATCTGAGGCCCAGACCTAAAAAGATTTATTTATGTATTTTTTATCTTAATAATATGATTACTGTTAAACTAGTTTAGGTAAATCTTTTTTAATTCATAGCATGTGACATAACGGAATAAACCTACGTTCCTGGATACAATTACCGGGGTTACAATAATTGTTTCAAAGTGTCAAATATCAGAAGAAATTTGCCTGCACAAGGCCTTTTGTGGCATGTCTTAAAAATAACAATTTCAAGTTTCAGCAAGACAGAATACAACATTTTAATTTTATTTTTTTCTTAATTTCACTTTAGGAAGGCGAAAAATGAATTGAAATCTCATAAAGGTGTATTCAGAGCACACTCCAAGTGGCCCGTTATGAATGTATCCTGGCCTAAAGTCGCTCCACAGATAAGAGCTAAACATGTGTAAGTTAAAGATTTATTATGATTAATTAAAGAAAGAAGATGATCAAGAAACAAGAATCATTCACAGGCTTTTAGATAGAAAAATCTTTATTTGAATTTGGTAATTTTTTAAAAGAAAACTGATGCGTTAGGGAAGTCGCTGTTTAATGTAAATAATGAGCAAAATTAATAAAAAAAACAATTTTATTGTAAAATTCAAAAACTTTTCAAAATCATTACATTTTTTAGATCGAAACGTGTCACACAGATGATGCTGCAGGAAGAGCCCGAAATAAGGTATACACAGACTGGTAAATTAAGGAAAACCAGATCGACACCAATTTAATTTACTTATTATTTACAGCACTCGATACATACCTTTAGATGATGAAGATGGCTCGGAATTTTTAAGCCCGTACGCTGTAAGTAGGAATTAAAGTAAAGTACCTAAAGTAAAAAATCATTTAATCCTATAGGTAACATAATTTACACTTATGACTCAGTAAAGAAATACATATTAATGCTTCCAATTTTACATTTACTGCCAGTTCTCAAATCAAGGGCGTAGAACGGGAGAGAAGAACTGGCAATAAACTCCCCGCAACTCTTTTTAATCGCCATTTTTTTTACACAACGTTTGTAAGTAGCTGCAGCCATTACACCATGTTCCACATGACATATCAAGTGATTAATAATAATAACATAAAATTAAAAAAAAAACAAAGACTTGTCCTCTATCAGCAGGAGGCATGGTGAAATAGGAATTAACCAGACTGATTCTATATTGCTACTATAACGATGTCTATCATTAAAATCCATAACAATTACATATTATTCATAACATTTTTTGTAGATATTGATATGTTCTAAGTATATATTGATATTGTGGAACATTTTTTTGTTCTTTCATCAATAGTTTTCGCAGCGCATGCGATGAAAGATATTTTATAGGCATTTTTTTACAGCTTGGGTAACATTATTGTACTTTTATTAGGGTTCCTTATTTTTTCGTGCAATTAAAATAGCCTACATTTATCAGTGATAACGTAGCATTCAAATGGTGAAAGAATTTTTAAAATCGGTCCAGCCTTGCGATTCTGTAACTCACTTTTCGATAAACAATAAACTACAAGCTCCCTCCTTAGCAGAATGACAAATCGTAAAATGACTGCTTTTCGACTGATTTGAGCGCGACCGCCGCTGAGAAAACCGCTGTGTGAGTTCGAAAAGTGAGTTACAGAATCTCAAGGCAGTACTTTTTGAGCGAATTCGTTACAGGCATACTTACATACAAATCTTTCCTCTTTATAACACTAGTATTGATTAGATATTCATATTAAATTCTTAACAAATTGCAGATAAAGCAACAGCTCTCTCGTATTTCGTCGAAATTTCCAAATACAAACATAACTACTGAAGTCATTGGTCGTACTGTGGAATATAATGATTTAGTATTGATGAAAATCAGTGAAATGAACGATTTACAAAGACACTTCCGAGCTGAGGACGACAAATATGCCGATGAAGCGCCGCAAAAGAAAATAGTGTTCATTGTTCATGGTTTAAGTGTTATGGGAATAAGTTCAATAGACTGCCTCTCGCATGATAAGGGATTTACTAAGTTGTTGTCCTATTACTTGACACATTTAGATAATTTCGACATATTTCTGATTCCACTGGCTAATCCTGACGGTTTTACGGCCTCACAACATGTAAGTATCCTCAAATATGACAAAGATATAGATCTGGGCAAAAAACAATATTTCGATATTATTCACCTACATAATAATAATAGTTAAGTTGATAAATACAAAATTAAAAAAAATTGGCCCCTGTTTGGCACCAGCTCTGGGGTCACATGCCTGCACTTGAATCCACGGCCCAAGAGTCAACTCCAAAGGGAACAAAATTGAGGGAAATTTGAATTTCCTTTTCTTTTTTTATATTTGAGAGTTCTTGGACTTAGTGAAGATGTTGCATAGTTAGTTTACAGCCCATTGAGAAGCCGAAAAAGGTTAATCAAAACCAGAAGACAGTAAGCATTTTTCACTTGGATTTTCGAAATCCTAAAGACCATTTGAATAGAACATTAAAGAATTATCCCACCTGTATGCAGCTCTATTTGACCATAATGCATTATTGACTATGCCTGGAAACGTTTTTAGGGTCTCTTATATTGGTAACTTAAAAGAAAGTATTTGAAAAAATTTGTATTTTATAGAAAACAATATGGAACAAGAACGTCTCACCACAGAACGCTTGTCCTGGAGTAAACATCGATCGTAATTTTGACGTCGCCTGGAACAGTTCGAACATCATTTCATCTTGTAGCCAGCAGTACCCAGGGACATCGCCTTTCTCTGAAGCAGAGTCCAGGGCGATAAGGGACGTCTTTCACAAATACGGCCATAAAATCGTTGCGTATATGCATGTACACGCTGGATCCTATGCACCCTCTATTTATAAGGTATTTTAAATTATTCTAAAGCCATTTTAGAAATTATATTTAAATATAATTTAAGAAAAATTTTACATAAAGTTTGTCATATTTAGGGTCTGTTTCACAATGTACGGATAAGTTCAACATAAGTTCCAAATTAGCTATTTATTACTTATTGGTAGGATAAACACTATTGTTGCGTTTCACGACTGTCAGATAGCGCTATTCGTCACATAAAGTCCATCATAAGTTATGAGTCCGATGAAGTGTCAAATAGCACAATTTATCTTCCAAATAATTTATGTGTTTTATAGCTATTTCGTACTTTATCCATACATTGTGAAACAGACCCTTGAAATATTATTTTATAGTCCAGGCGCTAGAGGTAGACGAGTATGCAAAATGTGCGTGTCGAATTTCGCCAACGGATTTGAGTTAAGAAAAGGTCAAGAAATAATGTGGATCTTGCCGGTCCATTATTTTACCCCCTTTTCTCTTATGCCTTAAAAGGGGAATGTATTGAGTACATGATATAAAATCATTTTAATTATTATTTCTATAATAATTTATAGTTTGCTGTAATGGTAAAAGTCAGGATGGATTCTTAAATCCTTTGGCGAAATTCGACATTCACAATTTGCATTACTTTTTGACTTACCTCTAGCGGCCGGCCTAATTACCCATAAATGCGTGATTGTTATTATTTTTGCCTTCGTGCTATTATAACATCTTTCTCTTATAACGCATTTTGATATTACGCGATTTCCGTCACTCATATAACACCGGTATTTCACACGTTATATTTCTGGACTAATTTTTTGTAATTTTGTTATTTTTAATTTAAATCCCCTTTAACGAGAAAAGTTAAGCGTGAATCACTTGTACATAAAGCGCTTTATGAGAGAATACTCCAACAACGCGTTTCCTGCAACGTGTAACCAATCTACCGTGTTATAGGAGAGATTACTGTTAATACTTTATATATATTGATTTGGATAAACAAGAAGATGTACTGTAGGGGGAGGCAGTTCTCTATCCAAGAGGATTCTCAGAAGCACAATTAGATGACGACAAATACATAGATCTGAAGGGAGATATCGATGAAGCGATGCGCAATGCCAGTTTCAAAGCAGTCTCAGTGACCGTGGACACTTTACACAATTGGTATGGGAGGGTTTTTGGTTCAAGTGTGGATTATGCTTCTACGGTAAGATTTGTATATATGGAATCATTAACCATTTCTGTTTTTATTTACAAATTATTTCCAAAGTTCGGCAGCACAACGGCACATACTCGTAAATAAAAAAAATAAAAAAGAAGACAAATACAAGTATGTAGTCAAAAATAATCAACACGAAGAGAAAAATTGGTTTATAGTAGATTTTCAACAGGAGTAAGCGATCAGATTTTTGCCTCGCATCAAATCAACACTTCACTAATTGTATCTAGGAGACCTGTCGGTTTTCTCAGCCTCAGCCACATTTTTTGCTCCCCCGTACGAGCAAGTGCAAGCAAGCGTTGGTGCTTAATCTTAACGTAAGAACACTGATTAGGGTCATCAAAATTATATTTCGCCGTTTCGAATAAAAAATAAAAGCAAATATTTCGAATGTTTATTAAAAAACAGGAATTAAAAAGTGATCGATATATTCCTAAAGAAAAGTACTAAAACATTAGTATAGAAGAGAGTTCGAAAAGTTAGTTACAGAATCGCAGGGCTGCAAACATATACATGCACTTTCACATATAGTACCTGACCGCAAATGAAACTTGTCTTTGGTGGTTTATTACACAGTACGAGTTCTAAGCCACTTTTGGACTCCAAGCTACAACCATTAACCGTTAAACTCCAAGCAGCAACTCCACATCAGGGGGTTTCAGACATATGCCTTCACTTAAAGTACTATGCCCCCCTAGGGGGCAGAGGGCATCCAGCATATAAAACCATCGGTCCAGAGCGGCTCTCTCAATTTCATTCACTAATTTTACTCCACCGTTCCAGATCTATGGTATCCCGTTTTCTCTAGAGCTCGTGATGCAGCTGTATGACAAACATATATTTGACACAGTAGAATTGTATGAAGAATCGGCGCTATCTCAGGTTTGGAGCCGAGTCATTGACGTTATATTTACGCATATATGGCGGCATATTCATGAAACTGATACATAAATTTCATATACAAATCTGTGTTTTACTAGCTATGATTTCTCTCTAAATCCTGGACTCGAACTCGTTAACATTTTTCAGTTTATTAATTTCGTAACCCTAGAGCTAACATAAATTATATTTAATAAAAACAATTATATTAAAGGAAAAAACCAATAAAAATTATTCGATACTTAACTGAGTAAAACCTAATTTGGCTGTGTTGTGTGATGGTGTAAATGCTCATGATGCAGGTGATTTTGCGCTATGAATATTCTTAATACTACTTTTAACCATATTCCGCGATAGCTTAAACAAGTCAAGCCTAGTGGCTTCAGCGTGCGACTCTCATTCCTGAGTTCGTAGGTTCGATTGCCGGCTGTGCACCAATGGACTTATTGTCTATGTGCGCATTTGACATTTGCTCGAACGGTGAAGGAAAACATCGTGTGGAAACCGACATGTTTTAGACCAAAAAGTCGACGGCGTGTGGAGACTGATCACCTACTTGCCTATTAGATTTAAAAATTCTCATGAAACAGATTTAGAAATCTGAGGCCCAGACCTAAAGAGGTTGTAGCGCATCTGATTTAATTTATGTCCGGGCTGCGCGATCACTTAATACCTCATCTCGACTCTAACTATAACTAAATTAATATTAATAATAAGATACCAGTGTAAAAATAGGTAAATAAAACGCTTTTATAGTCACTTCAATAATGTAAGATGGAAACCAATAAAATTCCAATTGGGTGTAAAACTTAATTGAACTCTTGACGTTGGTCAGATGACTCATAGTGCTTCTGTAAGGAAAATACTTTTTATTTTGATCTTAACTCGAATAATATTTTCTATTCGAAATATTATTAGTGGCGTGTTTTTTTTATTTTAATTGCATTTCAGCTAAAATGGATTTGCTAATAAAAAGTCGTACATATTACACTCATTCTCTCGTAGATATGCATACACACAGTAGCTTTAAAACAATGTTAATTAATTTCCAAATATCATTTATTGATAAAGTTAACTTAATGTATACTTATGAACAATTAAAAATAATTCTTCTAAATTGCCAGTTCTCAAATCAAGGCGTAGAACGGATGAGAAGATGGCAATACACACTCCGTCACTCTTTAAATCGTCAAGTTTTTTTTAACAAATTGGTTGTAACCTGAAGCTATTAAATGCAATGCGTTGTGTGACTGGGTTAATTGAAAATCTATCAATTCATAATAATTGAAGTTATAGAAAAATGTTGGCGCGTTAGGAAAAAGTTATGAGAGGTAATTTTTACGATGCGCGCGCACACCGTCACAAAAATCCGACACCCTGAAGTAAGCTATAGTCAACATTTTAGGATTTTTATCTTGTTAAGCCAAAGAAGTATATCTTCTAACGCGTGTACATAAGTAGACACACGTTTTTTTATAACTATTCAATTTATATAGCTATACTAGCTGACCCGGCAAACGTTTGTTTTGCGATGTATATTATTTCTAGGAATTTAATTCTTCTTCAATAAAAACTTCAATAAAAATAACTATCTCCAATAATAAAAAATAAGGGTTGATCGTAGAGGGGTGAAAATTAGGGGATGTATGTATTTGTGTATGTTGTATCATAAAAAAATTTAAACAAAAAAAGAAAAAGAAAAATTTGGAGTGGATACCCCTTATCATTTAGGGGTTTGAAAGATAAATAGTAGCCGATTCTCAAACTTACTGAATATGCATAAAAAATTTCATAAGAATCGGTCGAGCCGTTTCGGAGGAGTAGGTATGCGAGCGAACATTGTGACACGAGAATTATATAGGGTAATTCCGGGGGAGATGGCCGTACGGGAGAGATGGCCAATAGAAAAAAGTTCGAGTATTAATTCATAGATGTCAATACTTTTTATTTATTTCCATTCATGTCGGCACCAGCAACAAGTGACAGTGAATTGTTTTGCAAAAAAAATAGGAAAAAGTAAGTAATTTGACTTTGTTTTTCATTAACATGTTAGATCTAAACTAAGGGGTTGACACATTAAGTGGTCAAAAAAAAGTTTGGACAGTTTTGTACGTTTTCGTGATATCTGCGTGAAGTAAAGAACTTTCTCGTGTTCTAGCCTCAAAATTAACTCCATAATTGAGATGTTGCTTTTATTACGCCCTGTGGCCATCTCACCCGGTCAATAGGGATAGATGGCCATAGTATGTTCGGGAGAGATAGCCATAAAATTGTATGCCCAAATTTAAATTTATTTTTAATATTTAATAAAATAGATGTAAGAAGATGGGCTGCCTCCAGGTTCAGTGGTTTATATGTCACAAAAATCCGCCTATATAACCTCTGACATATTTCTAGAATGAAGATTTGAAGATTGGATACAATGCAATATTTGTATGCTCTGGGTGCACGAAAATTGCACCGAGTTTGATGACATGTGTTCTCACTGCGGCAATAAGAAAAAAAAAGGAGTTAAAAGATCTCAAGGGTAACGGGAAAGGTAAAAAAAGTACTGGCCATCTCGCCCCGAACACTATGGCCATCTCCCCCGGGTACTCGGTGAGAGATGGCCAGTTCTAGTTTAAAATTTAAGTTTAAAATTATATTGTTAGCGTTGTCTAAAGTGATGTATCGTTAATATTTGATAAGAATAATAAATAAAGTTTATGTTCTATACGAGTTCACTGTTTTATTCATCATAATTCCTTCATAATACAGTTTTATAGTTACTAGGGCCAACTCCCCCGGAATTACCCTATAGTAGAAGATTAAATCGCTTACGTAGTATGAGAATTTAGTCTTGTAACTTCCCAATAGGCCATGGGGCATGGCAGACATTTCAGCGTCTGATTTTATCGAGTGGGTGACTTGCCTGACACTCGATTTTTGGTTCTTAGACTTCACGTATGTTAAAAGTATATTTAATTTTGACATTCTGTATCTTTAAAAATCTTTACTTCACGACCACTAAATTTGAAATCCTAGCCACTAGTGTAATACTTAATTTTAAAATAGATTTTCTGACGTAACCGAAGCGAAAATAATCCTAACATATTTGGCAAATATCATAGCACTTTCTCTCCTTTGGTGCGCGTGAGTCATTTGTATCATTCCAAACACCAGTATATTTAATGTACATTACCGTTTAATAATTTTTAAACATTTCCATATTCAAATATAATTAGTGTGGTAAACAGATTAATTTCAATCTTTTATAAATTATTACAATAATTATAAATAGATAATTCATTTTTGCTTGCTTTTTTTTAAACACATAAAAAAATAAGAAAAAATAATGATATAACCTAATATAATTAACGTATATAAAGTAATCCTACAGCTAACATAAATTAATATAACAAAAAACAATAACTAACCTTAAAAAATAATTACTAAAATATATTATTACAACGAAAGAAAATGTTATTTTCTGCTTTTCTATAAAGTTTGTATAATATGCCCGAAAGTTGTAAGCATTTAAAAAACCCGTAAAGAATATGAATTTTTTAACAACCATACACGCTTTATATCAGAAAAATAATAAAAATTATACATGTAAAATAAAATTGTGGTAGAAACAGAATTGGGAATCGAAAAATTCATACGCCCAGCAATGTATTACTGTCCTATAGAAGTAAGTCACAAACATTGTTGTCTACATCTGTTGTGCATACAAACAGACATGAAATAGAATGAAGAAAGTGAATGTTTTAAGGTCATTAACGTTTTCGATGTTATTTCTTATACAATTCACGCATTTGTATCTACATTCGTATTTGGTGAAGCGCCGCCTAATTCTTCAGCTTAAAACAATTGTTTCGCGGGGAATCGAGTCTGGAGTATCTGGTTCCGCTTCATAGACTAAGTAGTAGTCGTCGAATTGGAATAATGAATGTCATTAAAAATGCGAGCAAACAACTTAAGCCCTTCTCCCATTACGATACGCCCGCGCGACTCTAGTCTCGGAGACTAGTCGCCGCGAAGTATCTCACATACATTTATATGGACACTCTCACATTACGATACTGGTATTCTACGCGTTCGCGACTAGTCTCGCGATACCCGCCGTGTTGGTCGCTTGTGCGTCGCGTCTCGCGCGTTTCGACAAGATGGCGGCGGAGCAAGAAACAAATATTAAGTTTGTACAAGAAATTGAAAAACATGCTTGTTTATATAACTACAAACTACCTGAATACATGCGAAAAAATATAATAGACAAGACTTGGGCAGAAATTGGGAACAAATTTCAAATAACAGGTTGGTTTTTTTTGTACACATACATAGTTTATTATTATCAATGTTACATTGTATTCTGCAAACAGGATTGGTATTGCCAAGGCAATGAACCTTGCTCAGATATAAAGTAGTTTGCTAAATAATTTCGTTGATTATGTGGTGACATATTTGCCGTTATTTCTATATTATGAGGTTGTATTGTCGTTGTAACGGGAATAGTGACCGATCTGTTTTGTATAAACTCCCTTGGACTATATAGAATACCCTCACGTTTTCGAACATAGTTGTGTAAAATACACACTGCTTTTATTATATTTGATACTTTTTCTATTGTATGACATCTTATAGCAGTACTTAATACTTGAAATTTTTCAGCCATCATCCCAAAAGCACATTCAATTGTATTCCTCCCTCGGCTTAGTCTGTAGTTAAATACCCTTCTCAAGTCATTCAAGGTTCTTTGGGGATATGGTCTCATCAAGTAAGATAGAAGGGGAAATGCCTCATCCCCAATAAAATAGTATGGTAATTCATAGTTAGATTGGTCATTAGGAAGTTTGGAAGGTAAAGGAATATTAAGACGTCCATGTTCTATCCAACGTTTGATCCTGGAAGCACTGAAAATTCCTCCGTCGCTGTTCCTACCAGCATAGCCAGTCTCGATAACAGTAAATAATCCATCGGAATCACAACATGCCATTAATACTATCGAATGGTAGGATTTGTAATTAAAATTACTTGATCCTGAATCAGGTAATTTTTCTATTCTGATGTGTTTACCATCACATGCCCCTAAGCAGTTGGGTAAATTCCAGAGGCGATCAAAACGAGCAGCAATGTCTTTCCAATGTTGCACATCTGGTAATGCCATATAGTCTCCATTTAATATCTCCCATATTATAACTGTCATTTCAGCTATGACCTTGCAAATTGTATTATCTCCTCTTGCAAAATACAATCCTAGGCTTACAAACGTACAACCTGACCCCAAATATCTGAAAAACAATTAATATTAAGGTTATTTTCAGGATCAGAAGCTAAAGAAAAGTGGAAAAATCTACGTAGTGTTTTTGTTCGCCACTTGAAACCGGCCAAAAGTGGAGCAGGTACTGCACAAAAAAAACCATACTACTTAGCAGACTATATGCAATTTACTGTACCCTTCATAAAAACAGCAGGAAAACCATCAGGAAATTTGAAAGAGACGATAGAACCACAGACACCTGATCTTGAACTATGTGAACAAACACAGTTCACAGAAAATGTACCTACAAGCACTCAATCAATCTCGCAACAGCAATCATCTCTTCCTTCTACTAGTACAAACACTCAACTAATCTCGCAACAGCAATCATCTCTTCCTTCTACTAGTACAAACACTCAACCAATCTCGCAACAGCAATCATCTCTTCCTTCTACTAGTACAAGCACTCAACCAATCTCGCAACAGCAATTACCACCACCACCACCATCAACAAATAATAAAAAAAAACGGAAGAAGCTGGAAGAAACTCAAGCCGAGCAAGACATTTCAGCTTATTTTAAATTTAAACAATCTAAAATTCTAGAAAACTGTGACAGTACTGAAAATTCAAACAAAATGTTCTTACTGAGTTTACTATCGGACGTGAACAAAATGACTGATAGTCAAAGAAGACTGTTTAAGAGAAGAGTGCTTGCATTGATAGACGATATAATGGACCAAAGTAGTGAAAATATGAATAGTCCCAACACACTTTATTCTACTCCTTCACCGATGAGTGCTGCCGAGGTAATAAGTACGCCAATTACCATAAACGAAAGTCTGAATGTAGTACAATCAAATACTGCCAGTCTTTATTATGAATCAATACCTATGTTATTATCACAGGAAGATGAAGAATAAGTAATAATTATAAAGTACTTACATATTAAAATTTAATAAACATTTAATTACCTACATATGTCACAATGAAGTATTATTTACCTTAGGGTTATCATAATCCTTTCTTCCGCACTGACACATTCTCTAAATTTAGTATTTAGTTGATGTATAGCTGGTTTTAATAATGTAACAAGATGCAAGTAGGTCTCTTTAGACATTCGGTAGAAAGATAAAAATTTCTTATCATCATGTTGTAGTTCTTGTGCGGCTACAAAAACTCTACAATTTATGTTTCTTTCAATATATGGATGAATCCAGTATTTTCTACTCTTGCGTTGACGTCTTCTATTTCTATAAAACAGAAAAACTGCAAGAGCTTCTTCGTCACTTGAGTCGCTCGACATAACGTCCGTCTACAAAAAACAAGTTTGCACAAATGATGAATTTAGTAATTTTTCAGTAGCATAATATGCGAGCGTCGCGTAGCGAACATGTATCCAACTAGTATTATACTCGAGTATCGTACCCTACAAGTATCGTAATGGGAGAAGGGCCTTAGGGAGTGTTCAAGTATTACGTCACGCAATTTTTGGAGATTTTTGTCCCCCCCCCACCCCCATGTAACGCGCCGTAACGTTTTTCTGTACCCAAGTATAGTAAAACGTTTCGTGACCACCAAGTGACTCTTTATAACTAAAAGTTACCATGGTGTGGTGTAAAGTACTGGACAGTCAAAAATATTAACGCGTAATTCAATCCCTGCCCCGCATCGTAACGTTTTACAAAAGGACCCCACCCCCAAAATTCTTAAGGATATTCCTCTTTTGCTGCTTTCTAATAGAATCTTATATTTATATATATGGAAACTAGCTGGCCCGGCAAACGTTGCCATGTATATTATTTCTAGGAAATATTTTTTATTTCAATAAAAATAACTATCTACTGTAATAAAAAATACGGGTTGATCGTAGAGAAGTGAAAATTAGGGGTTGTATGTGTTTTTGTAGGCTGTATCATAAAAAAAAAACACTTATCACTTAGGGGTTTGAAAGATAGATAGTAGCCGATTCTCAGACTTACTGAATATGCATTAAGAAATTCATAATAATCCGTCGAGCCGTTTCGGAGGAGTATGGGAACGAACATTGTGACACGAGAATTTAAATATTAGATGGTTTGGTTTGTCTCGCTAATACTCTAAAATGGATGGACCGATTTGGCTTTGATCTTGAAACATTTGTAGAAGTTCAGAGGAGATTAAAACGGTGGGGAACATGCATAATAAATATAGAAAAATACTAAAAACGACAGCTGAATTTTCCAATAAAAACTGTTCCTAGCTGAGAAATATTTGATGTATTTTGTCTTTTAAGAAATAAAAATTGTCATTTGGTTGTCATATATTTATAGATGTTTTCAGAAATTTGCGTTTCATAGCTCCGATCTCTTTGGTCTGTTTTAAAAATGTTGTATTAAGTTATGACACAAATATACGTAGGTGATACGAAGTTTACCAGGTCATCTAGAAAACAAAAATATTTTATCAAAAATAATTCAGAAAAATTAAACAGACTAAAGCACCTGTCAAAATTACTTAGCAAGGTACATGTTATACATGTTCCGTCTAGAAATGCGTGGGAGTCATTCCGGGTCGGAAAATACCTGATTTAAATTAAAATCATCTGATATGACTTTTAGTTTTCGAAGAATGTGTCGCTAAACGTGTTTGGAAGCCTAAATATATCATCATATTAACATAATATATATGGTCAAACTTATAACAGACATTTTTTTAAACGGTAATACTGATTTTATTACATTCGACCTAAGGTACTATCGAATTGCCGTTAATGAGCGATCATGTTATTAAAATATTCGATCAAATGCGACGGTAGAGGAATCTGTATTTCCGTAGTGATAACATTTTTAGCTATACGATATAAATTGCTCTAAATGCTACTAGTTTCTCTGGACTTCCATTTCACAGAATCCTTGGTACAGATTATGGCGTAATTTCTATTTTAATCTCATGCATTTATCCAATAACGAAACGCATGTACATAAAAACCAATACTCACCTCTCACACACATAATATTTAGGTAGCCAACAGCTTTTATAGAAATTACAAAACCAAATGTATAATAATTAATAAACATTGGTGTGTGTCTGTACGTATGTGTTTATGTGTGTGTGCATGTTTGTGAGAGGGACCACAACACAGGGATGTCCCCAGTGTGGAGACCAGCATCTGTATTAGCTACCATGTGTAATAATTAAATTAAAAATAATATTTCGAAAGAATTGTACAAACATTAACGATTAACGAATAAGTATTACAATACAGCGAGGAAATGCTGCCAGCGTTAAAGGTACACAGGGACCAAACTTTGTAATTGTTTTAATTTTCTATTTATTAATTTTAAATTATTATTACTATTTAGTTTAAGAAAATAGTAAATACTATACATTTGCGTGTCGGAAAATATAAATAAATTACTGGGTAAAAAATAATAATAATCATAAGCCCTAACATTTCTGCTTTTAATAAGAGTAAGTAAAAATAAGGTCTTGGAGTCGATATCCTTTTGCAATTCAGGTTTCAACGACATCGTAAAGGCGGGAACTGGTTTCTCGATAATGATGTACAGAAATAAACATTACAATATAAGGATATAGCGGGACTAAGCTTTGTACCACGTCTTCAGCACCTAACAATGAAAAGCCGTTATAAAAGTACCGTTTTATGTAAATATAATTGTTATGGTTAATATTGCAAAAAATTAACGAATGGAACTAATAAACACGCGTTTTAGGTGTTAGATTCTTGTAGGTGTATGATGTAGTATACCTACAAAGTTTTAATCTATGGTCATTACCACAGAGCTACAAAAAAACTGGATTTAAGTCATAGACAATAAGAAAAATAAACGAAACATAATTTGAATTGAGAATATCCAAAACGGACGTTCTAATTCTGATTTACGATTAGATTTCTAATTCTACTCAAAGTAATTCTGGCATTGCCATACGGAACACAAAATACCTTGGTGTTGCTCCGTTCAATCAGTGTCGCCATGGTTCATTAAACTCTGAGATTCGGAGCTCACCAGCTTTAGGTTGTGATTAATGCGCATAATAGGCTCTATTAGTATTGTTCTGTGTTTGATACTGTCTGCGCTAGTTCACATCACATAGTGGTACTGTGACATACTTTTTAAAACGAGTTTCGATCTGGCCAGCAAAGTTTATGGAACAATATTTATTAATAATATTCGAATTTTGTACATTATTTATTTAGAGACTAGCGACTAAAATTCAGATTAATTATATGTTTGAAATATTCCAGAAATTATACAATGAATTATTGTTTACCTAAGTAGTATCACAGCTATGCAATCTAAAGAAAAAGGAATAGAAATTTAGTACACCATACTTATTAAGCCCTATAATCCTAGAAGATAAGGATCAATGTGCGAGGAAATGGCGTAAAAGCCTTTCTCTGCGCGGGCGCATGCACATACCGCAGTGCGCGATGTTGGCCTAACGTGAGCGCACGGATTGGTCTGAAATACATTTGTCAGTGTAAAACCAGTGAATAAAAAAAATGATTCACGGATTAATATTCTTGCTGGGTACGTATTTTATTAATGATTTTGTGTAATTAGTAGACAGGAGTAGATTTATATACAACTACTTCTTAAAAACAAACATTTAAGGAAATAATATCATTAATAATTTTGATTAAATATTATAATAAAATTAGTTTGAGTCTTAATAAATAAATATAATTAATATGGTCGTACAAATTGAATTAATGAACCTAATATGTCCATAGTTGCTCCCCTCACACTTTCATAATTTACCTTTAGTTTTTATAATTCAATTGTTTTTTTATTCTCTCGTGTGTTATGTTTGCGTATTGTGCTTGTCACATTAGACAGTGTATTTTATTTTTCTTGTACCAATGTATCAGTGTGATGAGCGTTGGCGAGCTTTTATAAATAAATAATTGTTATTATTAAAAACTAATTCATCACTCAATCAAGGTGAAATCTGAATGTACACTACCAGTGGTATTGCTGGTTCTGCATTAAGTGCGTAAAAACAATCGAACTAATCCATTGTAAGATAATTCTGAATATTTTTTACGCTTTCCGTGAACTGGTCAGAGACGGTCTTTTACGGTGACACCATAAGGCCATTAATGGAAAATTCCATTTACCCCCTTTCGAACCTAGGTTCTATATTTAAATGAGTAGTCGTTATTACTACGAGTCGTATTTTTTATGAACAGCAACAGTCATTTTTTGTAGATACATCGGATCGATTTGGTATTAACTGACGATTGATTGATGACATTCTTAAAACTAGGTGGTATGGTCGAAAGACCATAGCCTGTGCTAAGGCAAAAAAAAAAACACCGTATTCTAATTTTAAACTTTATAAACCTGTGCACTAGTTTTCGTCCTCCAAAAATAATTGACACAGATAATATATAAACATACTGCCTTATTGGGAATAGTAAATAATATTTTTTTTAATTACTGAAAAACTATGGAACAGTATGAAAAAAATTGTTATAATGAATACCAATGTGTAAGATTTGAGAACTCTTTTAAGTAAAAAATACCTGTGTCAGGGTTCCCAGCTCTTCAATAACATTGATAATAAAAAAAAATCTTTTTCAATTACAATTTTGAATTCTTTAGTGTTTAAAATCGCTTCTCAAAACCGCGTGACAAAAATTACCCGTGCTATATTAGCTATTTATAGTGCTTTAGTGTGGGTAATAGTGAGCCAGAATATATATTTTTAATTTTATTTATAACTCGCTCTAGCATAAAAATCCCTACGACGCCTATTTCAAATATTTCGCTTAATTTTCCACTCGAATAAGTTCCACTTTATGAAATATCTCCTTCGAGATGGATATTATCGCCATATCACTATTGTCGTATTTAGTATTGGTATAATACTTTCACGCGTAAATAATATTATAAAAGACCCAATTTCGGTGAGATTTTGTTATGAATAAACCTATTTGTCCATGTAAATCTATTCAAGTACAACCTACGCACTTTTTCGAAACTAAAATAGAACTATATATTTTATGATGTGAAAAATTCTTCTGTTCGTTGAAAAAAAAAACGGGTTTTCTTAATCCATTTTTACCGAGGAATTAAGGAATTAAGTAAGACAAGTAATTTTTAGAAAATCATTACTTTTCAAAATAAAATATTTTTTTCTTTCAGCAAAGTATCTTAAGGTACTTTCCCTTGATATCCCGTAGTCTCGGGACGCCCTTTATATATATTGTTTACTTATTTATTTACAAAACCTCGGCACATTTATTATTCTTATGTACATTGTATGAGACATTGGTACATAAGAATAATAAAATACAAGATTTAATGATCAAACATAAACACGAAAATAAAAAAAAATACATCTATTCACATGATATAGAAACCAAAGGAAAATTTATTTTAAAGTGTGAGGGGTGCAACTATTGATATCCCGACCGAACACATTTATCAGAATGCTCCATCTGGACATCGGTGAGTTTTGTCCAAAACGCGTTCTTCTGAAAGGCGGGACAAATGGGATGATGGAATGGGTGGGTATCTAGGGTACACGAAATTTAAATTTAGTTAAAAATTTGAGGCAACCTACCTGATTTATAAATATATATCAATTCTAATCATTTTTAATAATTATTATTTGAACAAATTAGTCCAAACATTTCAAGTTCCATACATTTATATGTATATACTGTATGTACATTGTACACATTTATAAAAAAACCCTAAGTAAAAAGAATCGTGCAATCTCCTAATATTTTTTATTTTGGATTTAAAATTCTATTCATACTTACGATTTTATTCCTTTCTTCGTCCTTATACGTACTATGAAGCTTATGAGTATAATTCGTTTATAAATTTGGAGCTTAGTAAGTGGTCACAAAAAATTTCTATTATAAACATAAATAAATAGTCACTATCATTACCATTCGGTTTTTTTTACATACGTCCCGTGGCAATTACAACTCGTGAGTTATTATTGTAATTAAATAGGTCTTATTTTCCTACAACCACTTAAAACATTATTTTAAACGTTTGTTACATAGATATTTACGTTTGACTATCTAGGTTTAGGAAGGATATATTTCTAACATTATATGATATTTTCTTCTATATTCAAAAGGAAGATTTTTCAAAATAAATAATACCTTTGCAATTTACGAGAATTCAAAGCAATTCTTTTTGAAATTGATATTGTTAATACTGTTCTTTGTTAATACTGAACAAGAGTAAACATTAATTATCTTTCACTTATCTCTGGAAAATATTGTTTTCAAAATTGTTATGATTATTACATTTCTTTAATTACTTAATTTGATTCAAAATTCAAA
This sequence comes from Pieris napi, assembly GCF_905475465.1. Classification (NCBI taxonomy): domain Eukaryota; kingdom Metazoa; phylum Arthropoda; class Insecta; order Lepidoptera; family Pieridae; genus Pieris; species Pieris napi. Next base: position 2,783,803 of record NC_062235.1, on the reverse strand, counting down.
TTCTGTGTCATAAGCTGTCTTCCGAAATGAAGTGTTTCACTGGACGACCATCATAATACATATAGTATTAAAATTCACGAACTAATGTACTCAAAGATATATGATTTTATTAACTATGTTTTTAATTAAGGCTGTGTTTTGTGCCTATAAGCAATAGCGCAAGTTTTATACTATTCATAAAGTTATCTTCTACTAGTAGATTTAAAACCAATATAAGAAATTAATTAGGAAAAACAAAATTACATATAAAAAAAAACAAATGAACTAACTACTATAGGCACTAAAAAATAATAGAACTTGTGTCAGTTCACTCACCGGACAGTAAAAAAGGTAATACAGCGAATCATATGTGCCCTTGTCAGAAGGTTAGTCCTAGCTTGGGCACACGAAGTAACGAAGTATATTGTCTATATGTAATTTTATCTAATCATTTCGATTTTATCTTACAAATAATAAATGAATAATAATTACGTTAGAAATGCAGAAACACAGTATTCTTTTTATATTTAATACATGACACGTATAATTACGTGACGATAAATCTATTGGTGCAAACGTTATAAAAACAAAAGAAAATCAGGAAACATTCAAAACCACACAAAATATTCGATAATATCTTAGCTGACCATGCGTCTAGCAATGCTCCACCGCCCGTGACCACAGATTACACTGATAAGAAACAATTGTTCCGTACTGCTCGTGCTACTTCCTGAAGTATTAATAATGAGGCGTATAGAACATTGGACGAGAGTTTATTTATTTAGTTATAAGCTTACGACATCACACACAGTACTAAATCTACTAATTATTTTACAAAATCTTACACCTAAAATGGGTGACAATTAATGTAAACATAAGTTTCACAAAAAAAAGAGAGAGAGTTAGCATTTATTGCTACTATATATTTTTTCTTTTTAGTACCATATTTACTCTTCACATAACAAGCTAAGGTATAAGAAATGCCAGCAAATTCTCAATATAAAATAGGGGTAAGATTCGAGTCGAGATTCAGGCCTAAGCATGACTTCCGTAAGTCAGAAACGTATTGGATTTGACATATGGGAACCCTAAGTCTCTTACCTGGACTTAAGACATTTGTCTTTGAAACCAAGTTCTAATTATATAAATTTTAAGATCTAAATTGTTGTGTTAATTGGCCAAAACTGCTCGCAACCACTCCTTATAAATTCAATTCAAATTTGGAATTTAATATATTTATCGTTGATCAGTCATAACTAAATTAATTTGTCAATTTCAATACAGAGAAAGGAATAGAAGAACTACAAATGCACAGAATAATTAAATCTGGAATTCGTACGTAATAAATTAATATTTGATCAAATGAAAACTGATAGTCGGCTTCGCTTTGAAATGCAGCTAATTTATTATGAAAAATTCCAACTTTATTAAATCAAAATTATCGTGTATTCAGACTACGATCAAAGAGCGGCTCTAATGATATCAATTGGTTCGGAATTGGTCCATGGAAGCCAGATAGAAAATTCCACCCCATAATTGTTTAGGGTCTGATAACGTTATAATTTTTTGTTACCTACATCCATCTACTATGTAAGAAAGATAATTATCACATATGCGCTATTATATTTGGCTACCGATCATGAGGTCTTGGGTTCAAGTGCTGAGAAATAAAGTCGGGTACACTTCGTAAGCTAGATGAGCCCGTTAGCTGTTGGTCCTGCGGCGGGTCTTGTTTAACGGTAATTTCTACCGGTATGAGATTGGTAAAGGTATATTCAAGATAATATCTATACAATTTATCAAAGTATAGCGGTACATTTAAAAAAATACATTGTCTTCACTGAGACATCATGGAACATTACGATCTAGCCTAATATTAATAAAACATGCGTGCGTATAAAGTACACATATCAGAAGTGAAACTTCGTTGTAGAACTATTTTTTAAATCTTGTTCATATTAATACAAATCTAAAACTTTAGGTTTCCGAGACTTAGAGGGAGGGAAAAAGGAAGATATGTTATGAATTTAATTGTCATTAAAATATTAAGTGTCGAAAATTAGTACAAATTACAATATATATATATTTTTTTAATTCTTCGATAACAAAAACACGTGGCATTTTAATTTACAATTCGATATTTGAGATTTCATCAAATTATTTTGCATAAAATATAAAATACATACTAATTTTAATTTTAAGAATGGAATTTCTATAAGGTAATTCGCCCTTCTCACATTGAGACAATGTTCTCAATCGCTCTTTCGCTCTCGTCGCATTTCTTCGACAAAAACGGTGCACATCTTCGTGACGCTAATATTATTATTATTGCGTTTCACCCGTAAAAAAATTTACCCTCATGCGCTAAAGAAGTTTCACTTCAATATATAAGTAATTTCAAAAAGGATATTTAACATAAGAAAATGTCCAATAACACTACTTACTGGAAGACACTCTGTTCTTGAGTTATATATTTTCACTTACTTTACTGTTTAGGATATAGCTCACAGCGATACATAAAACTCTGTTTTTAAATTAATTAATTACATTCAAAACTAAGTTTCACTGCTACATGATAAATATGCCTAATGTGCTAGGCATTACAGGCATAATACACAAAAATCCCGAAAAAAATATTAGGCAAAATCTTGTCAATTTTCACGCTTAATCTGCGTGGTAATATTCGCTACAGTTTTGTTCATGTATATAAAGAGGAAACATTCGTATGTAACAAATAAGGTTATAAACTAAATTGTTCCTTAGTTAGGCTATTTTTATATATTTTTAAATTGAATAAAAAACGTGCGAATGTGGGACCGGCTAGTACCTTACACATTTGTTCCCTACAAAATCCGGAGAAGCAACCTCAATTACTCGAAGCCAAGGAAACACGATAAATGTCACCACAAATTAAAGAATCGTTCCTACGCAAATATGCTCTCAGATATTTAAGTCACAAACATTCCGCCATTACTGGAGGATTTTTTAAACGCCTTAAAAGCCTGCGCCATTACAGGGAATTAAATGTCTACTTTTATTTATACCTGTAGGCAGCCTTTCTTCGTCAAATCACAAAGCATTATCCAGAACTTTTTGGAAATTCAAAAGAATATTTAGAATGAGGATTGTTGGAAAATGAAAATGTTACCATAGATAATAATGATAGATTCTTTTAAAAAAATATTTTTAATTTTAACTGTTACGAATATTCTTACAGTTATTTTTTTATATAAAACTAGCTGACCCGGCAAACGTCGTTTTGCCATGAATATTGTTTCTAGGAAACATTTTTTTCGTTTAATAAAAGTAACTATCTACTATAATAAAAAATAGGGGTTGATCGTATAGGGATGACAATTAAGGGTTGTATGTATTTTTGTATGCTGTATTAAAAAAAAAAGTTTTGTCTAGAAAATAAAAATTTAGGGGTGTGACCACCCATTTAGGGGGATGAAAAATAGATGTTGTCCGATTCTCAGACTTACTGAATATGTATAAAAAAAATTATAAGAATCGATCGAGCCGTTTCGGAGGAGTATGGGAACGAACATTGTGACACGAGAATTTTATATATTTGATGTAAAAATGTAGCGATATTTAGAGCACTTTAATCGTAAAGATCAGTTGAGCCTTCTGGTAAGTTGGCCGGGCTCTTTTAAATAGAAACCACCGCCCATGGGTTTACTTTGCTATTGATTACATTTGGATAACTTTTGGAGATGGGTATAACTTTTTTTTCTAAGTAAACTATAATTTAGTAATGTAAACCTGTCATCAAAAAGTCAATTAATCTTACATAATATTTTACTAATCATTTAAACCTAATCTTCGGGATATCTTATATAAGGCAGTCATTATTAGTACAGTAAATAATTAGTATTTATTTTATTTATGTAATCATATTATGTTGTGAAAGCTTTACTATTTTTTAGTAATTAATGTTTGCATTAAAAAAATCTTAAATAACCACTATATGAAGAGTCTGACAATAGTGTTAGACTCGTCAGTCAAATATTAAATTTATATTTACTTACTTTACATTTCTAATTTTTATTAATTCTTTAGGTGTCAGCACGTTGTATTTGCAAGTGGGTTGCAAGGAAGACAATGCATATGATGAGTAAGATAATATTTTATTATACCTTCTAAATGTCCCTATGTACCTACTATAGTAATTAATAATTATAGTTGATTAGTTTATTAGTTGATTGTCATGCCGGTCAATAGATGGCAGTTGTTGTATCTGAAAACGCGGAATTATTTTACTTAGCGTGTTGTGCATAGTGGTGACTGTAAAGGCCCTTAACCAAAACAAATTAATAATGAATTAGAAAAATATTACTTCCATTAAAACAAAAAAAATTATTGAAATAGTTTTTTCATGACACATCGAAGTGTATTAGTAGTAGCTTGGATAGTAATTTTAATATTTTCTTGTCTAACTAGCATTTTCCTATGTCTTAGGCATATAGCCACCTCGAAAGCCTTCTGATAGGTAATTTTACCTCATAATTGTTAAAATTAAGTGAAATAAAAATAATGGGATATACGATTAAAACTGAAAACGTTAAATAACTTTTACTTGAAAAACACTCAGGACAATCCAAGTAATTTATTGTACTAAATTATTTCAAAAGAAAAAAATATTTGTTTTTTTCCGGATATTTTCGCGCCATTTTAATAATCCTACAAACATTTCATTATTTTTTCAACACTTTTCTACGTTCTATTTCAAATTCTGTTCATTACAATATTGTACACAAGCCTGCGGCATGATTTGATACATAGGCTGAATAATTATATATTTTAATTTTAGCCACACGTTAGTAAAACTGTACCCCAATACACAATCACAAATCGAAGCATTACGTGATATCGAGAATGGCGTACCAAAAATAGAGATTCTCAAAAGAAGTAGAAATTTAAATGACACCACAGACATTTTGTTGACTCCAGAACAGCTGAAAGAGCTAAAACACTTCGTTAAGAAAGAGGGGATTGCATATGATATTAAGGATAATTATGGCAGGTATGTTTTATAAAATATCTTGGTTACAGCGCCACTCTGGCTGATAAGGGCATTCTGACCTAAGTTTTAAGTAATAATAAAAGCGATATGGCATACGGTAGTCATACTTAGCACTAAGTCTCGACTCTAAATCATATTATATTATATTATATTATATTATATTATATTATATTATATTATATTATATTATATTATATTATATATATTATATTATATTATATTATATTATATTATATTATATTATATTATATTATATTATATTATATTATATATTATATTATATTATATTATATTATATTATATTATATTATATTATATTATATTATATTATATTATATTATATTATATTATATTATATTATATTATATTATATTATATTATATTATATTATATTACACGTAGAACGACGCAACTATAAAGAATATACATGATTAATTATTTATATAAAATACTGAGAGCGGAATAACACATATAAGTTCCAGATAGATAGTTGCGTTTTTACAATAAATAATTAATAATAAGATTTTTGATAATAATGTGTAGAAGTTTCATACGTTTAGTAGCTTACATATTTGAATTAAAATGTTTGAATAATTTCAGATCATTTGAGGCCGTCGAAAGAAGCCCGAGACGAAGAGTATTCAGAAGTTTTAATGTATTTGAATATCACTCTTATGGAGCAGTAAGTCCAACATACAAATATACAATGTTCTTAACCTACATAGTAATAATAATAATAAAAAAATCGGTTGTCTGTAAAGTCGGATTTACTGACGATAGTTGAACGTGACAACGTTATAAGAAAATGCTGATGGAATCAGAAGAAAATTTCAATTTTATTTGTTTGATAGATATTTTGTATGCATATAGAGAAGGTAAATGGAAATCACAATTGAATTGATCAAGTTACATTTCTTTGTACGCTTAATTACAATTATGTCATTTTTTTAACGAACGAATGCTGCCGAACGCGGAGTCCGATTGTGCCTCTTTGTCGCTCGTTTCGAGCTCTCGCTTGCACTTCAAGCCTTAAATGGAACGCCTCAGAGCGAGGTAACGCCGCATGCGTCATGTTTTTTCGTACGTGCAGCCGGCTCCATCGAATTATAAGACGTTGTCACGTCAAAAAATTAAAACAAATTTAGAAAGTTTGGTCCCTGTAGTGTACCTGCTAGCGTTTCCTCGCTGTATTGCGATACACAATCGTTGAGCGAGGAAAGCACCAGCTCTAGGGTCAACTGGTATCTATCAGACACCACCTTAAATCCTTTATTAACCTCACGGCCCAAGAGCTGCAAATAGAGGAGTTGGAGTATATTGAGTCGTTTATTATTTTGAGCAGTTAGTTAAATACCAAATTCATATGGCGTATCACATATAACCAGACAATTCCGGAAAAGCCTTCGTTAACCAGAGTTAAAGTAGCATTCGAATGATAGAATTTTGTCCAGTAGTAATTTATTTGCAAACATACAAATACACCTCTTTATAATGTTAGTTTAGGTATGCATTTATCTGTTAGCGTGACCTCCATATGGGGTTGTTGGGTTTTAGTGGGAAGGGGTCCATTGCACCTCACGGACTGACCTCACAATCCCCGTGTCACTTTTAAAAGTTTCCCAGGCGCAGGCGTATGTAAATTGATTTCCCAAAAAAACAAATATATATTTCTACATTTATTAATTTATTATCACAGTACAGTAAATCCGCAAATATAAATAAATTAATGAATTAAACGTAAAATTTTTAAATTACTCTAAAATTGAAATGATTAATGAATTTCAAATGCATTATCGTTATCAACATTGCTACAGTCTTTTGTTTCGCTTACTTGATTAGCTGAAGTAATTATCATTCGCAAATCAATTCGTTTCGTGTTATTTGAAGAATTCGTTATACTCTTACCATCGACCGTACAGTGTAAAACAATGTTTCCTTCTCTAGGACATGTCTTATGTTATTCAGTCACCCCAATACCTGTAATACTATAAAACGCATATATATTATACATTCTATGCGAAAATATATATTGGATTGTTTGCCATTTTTCTAATAAAAATAACGGGCGAATATCGAATTGTAACGCTCAAATTTACTTTATTTTTGATATTCACTTGTTTTAAAATCGTTCTATAAAAATTCTAGGATTGCAAACTTGATGAGATAACCTTTTTAGGTCTGGCCCTCAGATCAGCCTCCTTGCCTGACACACGCCGTCGGCTTTTTGGGTCTAAGGCAAGCCGACTTCCTCACGATGTTTTCCTTCACTGTTCGAGCGAATGTTAAATGCACATATAGAAAGAAAGTCCATTGGGGCACAGCCGAGGTTCGAACCTACGACTTCAGGGATGAGAGTCGCACGCTGAATTTTCCAGGCCAACACTGCTCATTTAATGAGAGAATTTCTTTTTTATTTATAAAACAGGCAGCAAACAGGCAGGAGGCTCACCTTATGTTAAGTCATACCGCCGCCCATGGCCACTCTCAATTTCTTATTGCCAAAGGGCTGTCGAGTGGTACGCTCCTTTCTTGAAGGACCGTAAGTCGAATTGGTTCTATTGGATTGAACAGTAAGAAAGATTGTCACCACTACAGCAGTCAATATAAGCGTACAAAAGAGATTTCTGCTGTTTTTTATCTCGAGTGGGCTGGCTTTTTAATAATTGGTACGCTCTTTTCTTGAAGGACCCTAAGTCGAATTGGTTCGGAAATACTTTAGTGGATAGTTGGTTCCACTGAAAGAATAAGTTAAGACACCCAGCCCAGGCTTATTGTGGTTGATTAGGCTTACGTTATGTAATATATGGTACATCTTTAAAATTCCAGATGCAAGAGCATTTGGAGATGTTGGCGAAGATGCATCCTGATCTGCTGAAACTTGCAGCTTTGGGATCAAGTTATCAAGGCAGACGAATGAAATTGGCGAAAATATCATTAAATCCAAATGCAAACAATCCGATCATATTTGTGGATGCAGGTAATTATTTATAACCACAGTAACCAGCTATTTAGACATGGAGACAACGCGTTCTGTTAAATAAAATATTAAATCTTTTTCACAATTTATATAATAATACTAGCTGACCGGGAAAACGTCGTTTTGCCATGTATATCATTTATAATAAAAAAAATAGGGGTTGATCGTAGAGGGGTGAAAGTAAGGGGTTGTATGTATTTTTTAATGCTGTATTATAAAAAAAAAAAAATTAAATTTTGTTATCTAAAATTAAAAAAAAAAAATTAAGGCGTGGACTTAACATTTAGGGGGATGAAAAATAGATGTTGTCCGATTCTCAGACATACCCAATATGCACACAACATTTCATGTGAATCGGTCGAGCCGTTTCGGAGGAGTTTAACCACAAACACCGCGACACGAGAATTTTATATATTAGATTAGACTTGCATAATAACTTAGCATCAGAGGCAAACTTTGTAGATAAAAAAACTCTATCTTACTAAACAAGTAATGAATGTTTGAATCATCAACGAATAAATAATTAAATTGGTTGCCGTCGCAGGGCTCAAAAATGTTCTATAAACTATTTTAATTAAAATAAAATTTCTTACATGTCTATATTATATCTGAACTCTAAGCAAGTTATGCTAAAGTGTTCCATGGTCTTCATTCAAGGATGCACAATTTGACTTTGGAACCACTTATAGGGCTACACATACAATGCAAAATCTTCCCGTTTAATCGCTGAACATGATAACAAATATTTATATATCCTCCAGGTATTCACGCTCGTGAATGGGTTGCACCCGCCATGGCCATGTACCTGATCCATCGACTGGTCAGTGACCCGGAGGCAAGGCACGAGCTCAATGGAGTAGATTGGTACATACTCCCTGTCGTCAATCCAGATGGTTATGAATTCACTCGCACCAGCAGAACGGTAAGATGTATCACAATAATAGTTTATGAATAGATAAATTGTTGATAGAACAGGAAATGGTGTGTTATCGAAATTCATTGGGGGTCGGGCTTTAATGCTGTATTAATAATAATAATAAAAGCCTTTATTCAGATAGAAAATTTTACATAATTTTAAACTTAAACTATTATCACTAGTGAGTCGGTGACACCGACAACCCATCTGTTTGCCCAACTTTGGCAAAGGCCAAAATTTCTTTCCACTCTGCTCTGTTCTGAGCTTTCCTGGTCCAAATTTTCCCAGTTACGGATTTTATTTCGTCTTCCCACCTTCGAAACTGTCTACCTCGTTTTCTTTTCTTATTTCTTGGGTACCAATATTTGATCTTTTTGTTCCACTTTTCTATACCTCTTATTATGTGACCAGCCCATTTCCATTTCAATCTTCGTATCCTCGTTGTTACTTACTCGTGTCTTCAATCTTCGTGTGGTTTCTTATGATTTTATTATTGATTCTATCGGATGCTGCATTAGAGAAATATAAAAAACACAAATAACCTGCCTTATATTACCTATTAATTTACAGAACCGTCTCTGGAGGAAGACGAGGTCCAAGAACGCATTGCTGGAATGCTTCGGGGTTGATGGTAACAGGAACTACGGCTTCAAATGGGCTGTTAGTGGGGTGTCTAAAAACCCTTGCGATAAAGAGACCTACGCCGGGCCTAAACCCTTCTCCGAGCCAGAGACACAAATGGTCCGTAATGTTATGATAACGTATGGGAAAAGGATGAAATTATACGTCTCTTTGCACTCTTACGGACAGTACTTGGTGTATCCCTGGGGTTACACCGGCGATTTCCTGCCAAAGGAATGGCAGAAGCTTGACTCCCTAGCAAAGATGGTTTCCGACGCAGTGGAAAGAGCTGGAGGACAGCCCTTCAGGGTGATGAGCGCTGGTAAATGGTACCCAGCTGCGGGCGGTAGCGACGACTTTGCGTTTGGAGCGATAGGAGTACCATATTCCTACACCATGGAACTAACTGATGGCTATGAATTTCTTTTCCCTGAACGACTGTTACATACAGTTCTTCCACAATTCTACGAAGGTTTTAAGGTGTTTGCAGCCCAAATTGGAAACGAATTCTCCCCAACTCGACACAAAAAAGAATTTAAGACTGTTGACTGCAATGTGTAATAAATATTGAGAAAGTATATTATTGTTTTATTACATATTGTCGCAGTTTATTATTTCAATATAAAGTATATAGGTGTAAAATGAATTGAAATGTTGTAGCAGAAGTATGAAGAATTCAATTCCTGTTATTATAACTTTACTAGGTAAGTTTTATCTATACTAATATTATAAAGAGGAATGATTTGTTTTTTTGTTTGTTCGAAATGAATAGGCTCCGAAACTACTGGACCGATTTCAAAAACTCTTTCACCTTTGGCAAGCTACACTATTACTGAGTGACATAGGCTATGTTTTATTTTCAAAGGGGATGGTTACTAAAACTTGAATAATCTGTAAAAAAATAAACAAGAAACTTCCTTCAATCGCGCGCGCTGCGAAAACTATTAATGATATAACAAATTGATGTATTACAATTTTTCAGGACACATCACTATCTATAAAAAAAGTCACGACAGCATGTCTCTATCTTTTATAGTTACGTCACAATAACCGTCCTTTTATTATTTTTTTTTTATTAAAATACCACCGCTAGAAAAGGCTCTTTATTCGTACCTAGGTATTGATCCTTATCAAAATTAATACCAACGTTTCACATAAGCTACAATTTAATGGCATAACCACCAAAAAAGCATGGTGGATTGGTGTTCTCCTGCCGTTTCTCTTGAATAGTTTACTACTATGTAATATAACAAAAATCTTAGCCACAGCAACGCTTGACCGAGTCTACTAGTTTGTAGTTTATAATATCTGACAGATTATTCATTACTAATGGAAATGTTTTGTTAAAGGGTATTCGTTTATTGTAAACGCTTCGCATTGTGGGTAAGATAAATGATTATTTGAACTATTTTTGAATTACTTTCCTACTAAAATTATTTTTATTAGGTGCAAAAATCTAAGTCCATGTTATGAAGAAATGCTAAATAGCCTTCTAGATGTTGATGAAGATCCGTGTGTTGAGAATGTTGCCATAGGAGCGAGTACTGTAAGATTTAAATTTTTAGGAAAATCTTTAACTAAATACCCATCCAACTTCTAACTTAAGACCAAATAATGACCCGGCAAACGTTGTTTTGCCATTTTTCTAGGAAAAATTTTTTTAGGTCAATATAAATAATTATCTACTATATTAAAAAATAGGGGTTGATTTAAGAGGGATAAAAATTAAGGGTTGTATTTATTTTTGTAAGCTTTATCATAAAAAAATAAAAACAAAAAAAAAATCAAAAAATAAAATTTAGGGGCCACCCTTAACATTTACGGGGATGAAAAATAAATGTTTTCCGATTCGCAGACCTAACCGATATGCGTACAAAATTTCACGAAAATCGGTCGAGCCATTTCGGAGGAGTTTAATGAACACAGTGAAACGAGAATTTTATATATTAGATTTATTAAAGCCTTTTTAAAGGTTTGGTATAAAATATTATGTTATTTCACAGAAGCAAAATATTAACAATATTTTCAGATAATTGTATATTTGCAAGCTCTCAAGCAATTTTGTGGACACGCTATTAAAGTGGACGAGGAAAATGCCACGTTTGAGGGTAGAACGCTTTATGAAGTAAGTACATTTCAGCTTAATAATCAAGTAGTTTATTAGTCCAATTCTGGAGATCCGCCTAATCCCGGCTGAGCATGGTTCCTTTTATGTACACAAATAGCACTTGATGGTAAATGAAAAGGTATGCTCTTTGCATTCTGATTCCGGCCTAGCGCATGACTATATATTTCGTATAGTTGATATAGGAAATATCAAAAAGGTTAGTCGACATCACATGAGACCGAAAAGCTGGCAGCTACCTCGGACAAAGAATTACCCAGCTATTCAAAGGGGGAACGCTGCCAGTATCTTCGGAACCTTGCCTAAAGGGACTCCTTTTAATAATATTATAATATTTCCTCCTTTATAATATTTTAGTTATTATATTTTAAGGTTAGTTATTGTTTTTTGTTGATATTTAAATGTTAGGACGTCATCGTCTCGATTGCCAAAATGAATCAAACAGATTAAATAATGAAAGCTTAGAATGGTTGTAATAAATATGAAATACTTCTCTGAAAGACCTCTAGGATTTTGAATAAAAGGCTTATTTTATGTGTCTAGGTATAATAGAATTATAATGTCTGGTGGCGATTATTGTCTAAAAAATGCTTTTGACAATAAGCAAGTCAAGTATAACGTATCGTCCAGGTTCTACAAAGATTCAAATTCATAACTTCCTCAACTAATTTAATTTGTCTATTATTTAAAAAAAAGCGTACAAAAAGGCGTAAAAAGTTACATACATTTAGTAGACAATTTAGTTATAAGCTGTAAATCTTTCTAATAAATAAAAAATCCTATCAGTCATAGTTTTCATTAAAAATCAATCTTAATATACCGTCGTATCAACATCCTATTCGTATTCAGGTTGTGCTCAATACAACAGAAGAAGTGGAAAGACAGTCGAAACCTGTAATCGTGATAGAGGCTGGTCAGGAGGCTGGTTCTGGGCCTGTGATGCTGGCTCTTTTTATCATAGAACAGATCGTTGCGTGTGAAGAGTATAGTGAAATGATGGACAAGGTCACTTGGGTGATTCTGCCTTGTACAAACCCAGATGGACAGGAATACCTCCGATGTGTAAGGAAATTCTGGTTTTACTTTAACAGTGAGATAAAAAGCAGCAGAAATCACTTTTTATGCTTATATTGACTGCTTTGCCCTTGTTGAATCCAGTAGAATTCTTAGTCTTAGGTATTATACTAGCCACTACTATGTGGAACCAGCAGCCCACTGAAGTATTCCCCAATTCAACTTAGGTTCCTTCAAGAAAAGAGCTCACCGCTCGCAAACCCTGTGGTATTGAGATTGTCCATGGAACAGGTAACATCGGGTAGGCGTCCTGCCAGTTCCCTTCTCCAGCCTCCTCCTTTTTAAAGTAACATAAGTAGACATACTAAAAATCATACCATAATCCATTTCAGGGACAGGAGCCATGGCACAAAAACCGGAAACCTCTTCAGAATAAGCTTACTTACGGTGTGGATATTAGTCGTAATTTTGACGATTCTTGGACCACTTGCCCAGTATCAGATAATATATTCTCGTCCAATTATCCAGGACCTTCAGCCGCATCCGAAAATGAGACTCAATTCATAAGCAATGTCTTAGCGAAATATAAACAAGACCTGAAAGCTTACGTATCCATTAGACGCGATGGGCATTCCATATTATATCCATTTGCCAGTAAAGCTGTGACTAGAACAGACCTTGAAAAAGCGCAAAGTACAGCAGGAGAAATTGCAGGGAAAATAAATCAGAGAGCTGGAAACATACAATGGTTTCTAAATTCAAGTATCTTTGATATGAATGGCGAGGCGCGGTGTGGCCACAGTGTTGACTATGCGTACAACAAACTCGGAATACCATACTCTTACGAAATGCGAGTCTTTCCTGATTCTACTACTCGCATAATGTCAAAGTTTCAGACATTCCCTAAAGGTTACGAAACCTCCTTGCGAAATGGCTATTTTAGTGGTATAAGGGAGCTCTATAATATAGTAGTCAACGAGAAAGCGCGCTAGTTATTAGTGTTGCGTAATTTCAGCTATAATATTGGAAAACTGTATCTAGCCTGTTAACTAGAGAAATATTAACATATTTATAATAGATATAGTGTGGGTAAATTACTGATGATGTGAAAATAAATAATTGTTATATAATGCAACATTTATGTAGCACATATAGGTATATCTACGATGTAGGAGTCACTTATCCAGTTTTGGGTAGGATGTCGGTCATGCGCGGTGGATGGTGGTGTTTGCGCTTGCGTTAGGGGTGGGGCCCGTGGCTGTTCAGCCCGCTGCCATTCTACAGTCAGCCGCGGCGGCGGCAGGCCGGGTTTCCCGAAACCTCCAGCAGTAGTCCACCGCGATAACTCTGCCGCCGCACGCGCTAAGTTATTTTCTATTCGTTCGTTATTTTACATTTCTTTTTCGCGTTTTAATTTGTGCGTTTTCTGTATGTTCTTTAATTTATTAAATATTTCAATATTAAAATACGTTTCGATAGTTTTATTGTTCATTATTTTTGTGTATTTTTTTCCGGTTGAAGACAGAAGATGGATGAGGTAAGAAATAGTTTAAGAGTTTCAGAAGCGAGTTAGTCTGGCGAAGAAGTGTAGGGCGGAAGGTAAGTACTTGTAGCAATGGGCGGAAGGCGGTTCCGTCGGCAACAGGTTGCAAGGCATTGCTGGCGCTGGGAAACGCCGCCTGCTCCGGTCTACAATTTTATTAACTGTTAATAAAACCCGCAGATTGCAGCGTTTTGCTCTAATTACCCGAGAGACGTAGCAATAAATTTGCTGCTGTATTCTGGGAAAACTTTGCTGAAACATTCCGTTTATTAAGCGTAAAATAGGAAATTTAAACTTTGCCACTTCGTCTTTGTCTCCGCAAATTATTCATTTAACTTGGTGTCATTTATGTATATTTTTTTCACTTTTGAAGTTTATATCTTTTATTTTCTCTCGGGGCTTACTGATTTTAATTAACATATATTTTCTATTTTCATTCGTTGCGGGATTATATCTTGAACTTGAGCCAAGTGAAATACAAAGACAAAATCAAATTATTTAATTCCTTAAAAATGCTTAATTTTAAACGCATTTATGATTTATTTCTCGGATCTACTAAATCTTAATATATCTCACACGTTCAAGTTCCCTTTTTGAATTACATATATATTATGAACTAAAAACTATACAGTATTTAGAATTTTACCCTCAATACTGTTCGTTATGTTATATACGTTTCTAACTTGAAATTACTTTATGCGGCTGATATATATCAAAACTTAAGCGCAAAATTTAATTCTTTTAAAATATAAAACAAAGTGCGTTCCGTTATATTAGGTGGTTACACCGAATTTATTCAAACAACAAAAAAAAAATCAAAAAATAATAACAAAAATTGACGATGAAATAAATGAAAAACGCAAATCATCGGTATAAATACTATATATTTAATTTCAAAACTACATTTTCGTTGAATGATTAGGCTTTTGTATAAAATACGATGAATATTTTTATCGTCGTTGCCGTATCGATGGGAGATAAGCGAGGGACAATAGTTTCATAAACTTTTGAGTGGTGATAACACTATTGATCGCAGGTGAATCGTACAAACGCTGACAAAAAAATACATAAAATAACTTATTGAATTCAATTAAAATAGTTTTTATAAAAATCTACGCCTGTGTGACCTGAGTATAAAATGTGAATAAAACTATAAAGACTGTAGAAAACGAATACAACGTAAATTAAAAATACCAAGAAAAAGATTTCTTTGTAATTTTTCTTAAAAGAAAGTTTTTAAAACGTATTGATAAATTACAATTATAATAAAATAAAATAATTTTGTATCGAACATGAAAAATCTAGCCACTTTATACATATTTGTCAAATAAAGTGCATTACGATGACTCTTTACTGTTTTATTTTGGTAGACATTTCAATAGAACAAAAAATCAATGGAGTTGGAAGCCTTTTGTTTTGGGCACAGATTTTTATGTGTTTTTTGATTAAAAAAAATTTACGATTTTTACTTAACGGGTGTTAATACTATTACAACTGAGACAATTTATAAGTCCACGAGTGTATGGGTTTTAGTAAATTAGAGAGTCAGTCCGCGTACTGATAAGGGAATGCGGGTGCTTAGTTAATCACATTGGCCCATATTATAGTGAAGCATATGCAGCCTGTATGTTTTACCTTTATTTCTACTAAACTAAACTATATAAAACGAAAATTTTGGGGGCTTGATTTTTTATTTTTTGGGTGTCGTTAATAAATTTTTAACTAATATTTAGTAAAATTTTATTAATTATCCAATTAATTCAAGATGACAATTTAATGAGGTAAATTGTAATTATATCGTAAATCTCGATTATATACAAATAATTGTTGAATAATTTAGGATCCGGTCTATTTGAAACCTATTTCAGAGCAATATTAGTTAGCGTTGTCGTTATAAAATAACGCACAAAAATGTTTAAACTGCCGCTTTCTATAATTAGTAGCGAAAAATATTGTTAGATTTCCAAACAATAAAAAGTATAATCGGAGGATCTTTTGCAAAGTTTTGTCATACGAGGTTTATATCGGTAACCCAGGGCGGTAATTATGAAGACAGTTCAAAAGCCAGACAAACAGTACACAAAGTTGGCTTAAACGAACTCTGAGCGGATATTGAATTTCTAACTTCAGGTTCTGTTCGGATTCCACGCGTCCAATTTATTAAGCGTGGACCAAGCAGTGGCGGTATTAAAATTTGAAGCGCTCAAACTTGCCTCCTTTTAGTGTTCATTACGTCGGAAAGTTGGTGAAAATTCATACAAGTCTAAGTTCTAATGAACACCGGGCTGTAAAGTTGGACGTAGATCGCTCACGTTACTTTTTCCGCGGTATGCCGCAAAATGGCGTGTTGTTTTACGTAATTAAATTTGAGCGGTGTATTTACGAGATTGCCGTCGAAAGTTTTTTATTCTGACAATTTTATTTTGATATTATCTGGGTTTCATTAGAATAATCGGAAGTTTAAAATAATATTTGGATCGGTTTGCTTTAAGTATTTTTCATTTTATAAGAAGTTTATTGAGACTATTTTTTTAAATTAAAACACCACATCATTTATAATACGTTTTCTACAGTTTAAGACAATTAATTATCTTGAACATAAAATTTACAAAAACAAAATATTACACTTCCAAGAATGGGAAGAAATGAAAGCAATGCAGAAAATAATTGATGTTTTAGGAAAAAAAGTCAAAAAGGACATTACAAAACGCATTTGATCGTATAGCTGAACACTTTCATACAAATTAATCTAAAGGACAAATTACTTTTAAGTTAAGGCCAAAAAAGCATATTTTTTTATAACGCCTTACGTTACCCCTTAGTCCCCTTAGTTAAATTCTTATTTAAAGAGATATAATTAATTTAAAACAATTTAATAAACCGACTATATTTTTATTCTACTCATTTATAACATAACAATTTTTTTACGAGTCTTTACTAAGACATCATGGAACATTACGGTCTAACCTAACTTCAGACTAATAAGTAATTTAAGTCTAACCTAATTTACTAATAAGGATTTGTAACATACTAAAGTATCCAACACTTACAGTCTCTCTTAAAGGGAGATTGCAATAACACAAATATATTCTTTTAAAAACTTCAAGTGTAAACCAATTAGCAAATTTGAATCCTACAATATTTTCAAGTAAGACACAATAAAGTATAGCACAATAAATTGGTAACAAATCCTCGGGGCACGAGACAATAAGAAAGGTAGGGTTTGCGGTAGACATTAGCTCTGTTGTTATTCTAAGTGGATTAAGGCCACGGCATTCAGATCTTCTTAAGCTAGGAACATTAAGTCTGAAAGCACATGCACTTCAGCCTTCCAATCTTTTTGTGGATTGAATTAAAAAGATATTTATTTTAGACTATGCGAAATAATCACGGAAGTGATAATGACGGAACTATTAAGAGTATATTTTATTAAATATGGAGAGCGATGATTAAAGCTTCAAATTTTTTTTATAGAGGCAAACGTGCAAAACCTAATGTTAAGTGATACCGCCCATGGACATTGCCAGAAGGCTCGCAATTGCATTGCATTGGCCTTTATGATTTGGTACGCTGTTTTCTTAAAGGACCTTTAGTCGAATTGGTTAAGGAAATACTTCAGTTGTATTAACACATCTTTGCCTTTGGAGTTTGTAAGGCGTTAAATATTTAAATCGCCTTTATAAATAATCCATAATTAAATCGATTGGTCTGAGTAAAATATATATTGTAATATTTATAAAGGTTATCGTGCTGTTGTATGGTAGGTATAGCTATCCAAGATTGTATGGGTCTATGGTCAAACTGATTGTTTTTTTTTCTTTGTTACCATGTAGCCTATCACAAATTAAATTAAATTTTATTTGCGGAACTTAACCTAGTTTTTAAAGTGGAGGTTAACTTATTAATGCATTTTTAAAGTCGAAACAATTATTAATTTTAGTCGAATAGACAGTTGACAAATTACCTAACAAGTCGTAACAAGAAAATGTCAAGGAAACGGTTAAATGCGTGTCTAGAGAAGAAGCTCAGAACAAAATCAATCGTAAAAAATGTACGCAATAATTGTGTATCTTCATAGATTAGCTTTTCATAGTTTATTTTAACTAGGTGGCAAACTGCCAAATCATATCACAACTATATACCAATATGTGATCACGAACTCGTTATATAAATGAGTTCACAATCATGAACCAAGTATAGATGATTGATCGAATCTCCCCATCTTACCCCTTGAGGGGGTAAGAATATTGGAAGTGTCGAATTACCTCGATACTCGTGTCGAGTGTTTATCTGAGTTGTGACATGATATAGCGTGGATGAGAGCATTAAATTAGTGGGTGTCGTGTTTTGTTTAATAGAACCATAAACCAAATTTAGCGATCATAGAGTACACTGTACAGGTAGCCGTTGCACATTTTTGTATCTGTATTAAACTTTTGTTGGATTCCTTTATAAGTTGTTCACTAATAGTTTAATGTCGTAATTGTATGCGCTGTTAGTCTATTAATAAGAGTTGACAAACATTAAAATTAAAACTAATGTTTAAAATAAAATTTAATTAAGTATACATTTTTGTTTTGTTTAACAGAATGAGTATTTCGTTATGCTTTTTGCTCTAAGCGGTAAGCTTACTACGTAATTTCAATAGCAATTTCGAATAGTTTGGATTTGTCGAGTATTAACTATTGAGTTGAAATTAGATTTATAGTATAGCGGCATACAAGTTTTGCATACGCAAGCTTTGTTCAATTAGATATTCGTTTCACGAAGAAGCTACTATCATATTAATTTTTTAACAAGCAGCATACTTTATCATTTTAAAAATTAAATATATACTTATAGTATAAGATCCCGATATACAACGACCTTCACCGAGATGCTTATTTAATAAAACGTATTTTATATTTAATTTAATATGTCAATAAATATAAAATAAGTTTCATTAAATAAGCATCTCGGTGAAGGTCGTTGTATATCGGGATCTTAGACCATTAAAATGAGCGACATTAAATACAATAATAATAAAACACAACTATTTTAAGAATCATTATGACAATATACAAATTTTCTGATAAATGAAATATGTCAAATACGCGGTTATACCAATTACGATTGAAGTACTCACAAATTTCACTCAATTAATCTTGAGTGTCCACTATCGATAAGGATCACCCAATTACATTAGATAAATAATAGAAATGCCATCCCAAAAGCTCCTTAATAAAATGTCGAGAATGTCCCGTGCCTATACGTCCTTCTATGAACAATTCATTTTTTCCCTTCCGAGTAGGACAAAACTTGCTATTATATTTTATAGACCCTTTCTACGTATAATGACATTTTCCAACTACTCGAGAACAAAGTCAACAAGCATAAGAATCTTAACAAGCCTTCAATTTTTATTTACCTCAAACGGGGAGGAGACTACCGCCATGGACACTCACATAGCCAACTTGCAAGTGCGTTGCAGACCTTTTAAAAATTGGTACGTTCCTGAAGGACCCTAAGTCGTCTTAATTTTGGTTCATCGTTGATATTTTAAATTCTCTAATAAAACCTCTTTGGAGTGAAATGAATTAAAATTGTCGTTTAATGCGGGTTTTATATAAATATTCTTTGTCGGATTAAACGCATTAGTTTTCGTAGTTTTCAATAGTAAATTGTATACATTTTTTATTAAATAATTACCCCCTGAAATATAAATAAAATGTTATTATTAATTATTATATTAATAAGAACCCCCTTGAAGGTGAAGGCTATATTGACCCGCTTTCTCTTGGGCCACCAAAAATTGTCAGTCTGTGTTGGCCTAGTGGCTTCAGCGTGCGACTCTCATTCCTAAGGTCGTAGGTTCGATCCCCGACTGTACTAATGAACTTTATTTCTATGTGCCCATTTAAATTTACCTCGTGAGGCAAGCCGCCTTAGACCTAAACAGTCGACGGCGGGCAAAAAAGATTGACCATCCACTTGCGTATTAGATTGATAAATGATCATGAAAAAGATATTTAGATTTGAGGGCCAGACCTAAAAAGCGTTGTAGCGTCACTCGTTTATATTATCGACATATGTGATAATTTTCATGAAATTGGTTGTTTATTCGCATTGTATACATCAGAGTAACGACTAAGCAACTCAAACACTTCATCACTTAAAAATTCTAAGCACCGCATTTTTATTAAGCTCAAGTCGTAAAAGAAACTGGCAATCTGGTGCTCGCAGTGCAGGTTTAAAAGCCGTGAAATAATTCAAAAGAGCGTAAAAATGCAGCTAGAATTTACAAACCGCGAGCTTTATCACCTGAAGCTTTATTGCTGAATACTATAAACTTGACTTTCGACTTTTGTTGAAGGTTTGATACGATGTTCATGTTCACTTATATGAAATTTTTAAGCCTCTTGTATTACAAGTTTCGGAATTTGTTAAAAGCATTTAAAAAGTTCGACTATTAAAACCCTGGCTGAAAAAATAAAAATATTTAAAAATAGAACTGACTTCAATTCATTGCATAATTTAAAATTCGAATCTTCCATAAGGAATTAAAACATTAATAATAATCATACTTATATATCACTCTCTCAGGTTAGACGATTAAAGGTCGTAGCCACAGAATTGTTACGAACGAATCTTAGCCTATAGAAGCAATACCTGAACTATGCTCAGTATATATAGGTAAAAACCATATAAAAAGTGTATCATACACCCCTCAGAAGCTGCAAATCTCAGTGCCATAGTTGTTGGTTTATAACTCGGGTTATCTCGTTTATAGCGCGATAGTACTGTGAAGGTGGTTTCCGGCTGTCATACTGTAAGCATCGTAATTGTGTAGCTCCGTAATATTGAGTGCTAAAAAATAATTTCGTACACTGTTCTTGAGACTGCGACGTCACAAAACACAAATCGAAGTGTCGTCCGTGTAGTGGAACTACCGATTTCACACAATATCACGTAAGTTCTTGAATTTCAACAAAAGTATCTCCAAAAAGTGATAATTAGAGGTTAGAAATTCACCAATCATATTGAGCATAGACAAAAGATCAATGACATTGACACTTGTCACAGCAACAGCTAACTAGTGTTGCCAGAGCAAGTAAATAAAAACTACCACTAATTACGTTCCATAACACGCAGATTTAGTTTACAAGAATGGAAGATCAGTTTCAACTATTGTTTGATAAAATGAAGAATGAAATCTTGAACCAAACAATAGAATTGAAAGATTCGATAACAAATAATATAATGGAGAGATTAGACGAAAAACTTCAACCTATTATAACAGAAAATAGAAACTTAAAAATAAAAGTAGAAAATCTCGAAAAGGAAGTAGAAAGTTTAAAAAGAGGAAAGAAGCAAAACAATTTGATAATGTTTGGAGTAAATGAAGGCGAAAGGTCTACACAAGAATTAATACAAAATACAATACATATTTTCAAAACTGACCTTGACATACAATTACAAGAACATGAGATAAACAAAATATATCGTCTAGGAAAGGGAAAGTCTTCTGGAAAACCAAGACCAATTCTGATTTCCTTTACGAGCGAATGGAAGAAGAATGAAGTTATGGGAAAGAAGAAAAACTTCAAAAATGTATATGTTACAGAAGACTACACAAAGGAAGTAATAGAGAAAAGGAAAACGTTGCAGGCGCAGCTAAAAGAGGAGAGAGAAAAGGGAAATATCGCGTACCTGAAATTTGACAAACTAGTAGTAAAAGAAAAAAATACTAACATAAATAAGGAAAAGCGCAAAAGAGAAACGTCATCATCCCCACAAAACAATGCTCAACCAAGGAAACAACAAACTCTAATGCCGCCGATTAACAATAGACCAAATGCTTTCGACGTAATGAGGATTAGAGCTAATTCTCTTTCGTCTTTTCCCGCTAAGACAACAACTAACAAAGAATAACAATTAACTGTCGGTAAACGGAAAAATAAACAGCTCAACATGAACCAACATAAAATAACAAAACAAAATACTTCCCCAAGCCGACTGGTCATCGTGGGGAAAAATGACCACGACCCTCTAAAGGAAAAAAATAACACTAACATGAAAAATAACACTAACATGAAAAACAAAGTAAATGACATCCACATAGCAACTATTAACTGTCGATCTCTTAGAACACCTGAAAAACTCCAAGAACTAGAGCTGGCAATAGAAGAGTTAAAGTGGGATATTATAGGTATTAGCGAAATGCGCAGATTTGGAGAAGGTATAGAAAACCATGGCAAATACGTACTACATTATAAAGGGGAGACGCCCGGGCTGTATGGAGTTGGATTCATGGTGAAAGCAAATCTAGTCAACAACATAGAAGAACTTAGTGGATTCTCGGAACGTATTGCAATCCTTAATATAAAACTGCCCGTGAACGGAGATAAAGAAGAGAGATGGTCTATTATACAGGCATATTCACCAACTGAATCTGATAAAAAAGAGGACGTAAAAACAATTGAGGAATTCTATGAAAATCTCCAAAACGCTATTGATAACGCACACAAAAACGTCATCGTGATGGGAGACTTTAATGGACAAATTGGGATTCAAAATAGTGGGGAAGAAAATACCATAGGAAACTATGGGTATGGAAATAGAAGCAAAAACGGAACAAGACTAGTAAACTTTGCACTGGAAAACAGATTAAGTATTCTAAACAGTTTTTATAAAAGGAAACCATCAAAAAAATGGACATGGATCTCACCCAATGGACAATATAGGAATGAAATCGATTTTATTATGTCTAATAATAGAAAAGCCTTCAAGAACATTTCGATCATAAACAATTTAAACTTCCACACAGACCATAGGATGGTTCGAGTTGCGATGTCAGGAATGTTCAAGAAAACAAGACGATTTCAAAATAAACAATTAGCGGTACAATACTCAGGTGACCCTAAACTATTACTTAATAATCTTCAAACATCTCTAGATGCCGCGGAATTAGAGAAGAAAGAATATCCATCGATACAAGAAAAATACAACCTATTACTAAATCAACTAAAAACAGTAACCAGAAAAACAAACAAAAGTATCAAGAAAGAAGTCTCACTTACAATCAAACAATTATTACAAGAACGAAAAGAACTTTTACGACAAAAGGAAATTAAAGGAAACCGCCAAAGAGTAACAGAAGTAAGCAAAAAGATCAGTGAACAACTTAGGAAAGAAAGAAAAACTAAAAGATCTAATACAATGAAAAGTTACATAGAAAAGACAGGAGGAATAAAAAAGGCATTGAAGGAGTTAAACTACAAAAAGGACTGGATACCAAGTATGAGAAAGAAAGATGGCAATAATACAGGTAAAAGACTCGAAATATTAAAAATCGCTACAGAATTCTACCGAAACTTATACCGAAGTCAAAAAGAGAAAGACACTATAAAAGAAAACGACGAAATAACTAATGAAGAATATATACCGGAAATAATGAAGGAAGAAACCATAAAAGCAATAAATACACAAAAACTCGATAAAGCCCCTGGATCTGATCTTGTTACAAACGAACTTCTAAAAGCAACGTTACCAGTAATCGCTCCAAGACTTACAGATATATTTAATGAAATTATCAAAACGGAAAACATTCCAGAGGATTGGACAAAATCTACAATTATACTACTACATAAAAAAGGTGACAAAGGAGATATAGCAAATTACAGACCAATCAGTTTAATGTCCAATATTTACAAAGTGTTTTCAAAAATAATATTATCTAGAATCACAAACACACTTGAAGAAAATCAACCCAAAGAACAAGCTGGATTCCGTAGACATTTTTCAACAATAGACCACATACACGCCCTTAGACAAATACTCCAGAAATTTAAAGAATATAACAAAATTTACTACATAGGGTTCGTGGATTTCAACAAAGCATTCGACACACTTGAACATAGATTTATCTGGGACGCATTAAAAGATCAAGGCGTACATGCAAAATACATACGGATACTGAAAAACGTATACACAAAAAGCACCGCACAAGTAAAACTAGAATCTATAGGCGAAGAATTTCCGGTTGAGAGAGGTGTACGCCAGGGAGACCCAATTTCACCAAAAATATTTGCAGCAGTTCTGGAAATGATATTCAGAAATCTGGATTGGACGAATAAAGGACTAAATATAAATGGCGAAAATCTGAGTCACCTACGCTTTGCAGACGACCTAATCTTATTTTCGGAAAACCCGAAAACCCTAAAGGAAATGTTGCAACAGTTAGCGGAAGAAAGTAAGAAGGCAGGCCTGTCAATGAACTTAACGAAAACAAAAGTAATGTCTAACTCCTCACAAACAGAGTCCATAACAGTAAATGATGAAGAAATAGAGTATGTAAAGGAGTATGTGTATTTGGGACAGTTAATATCTACTGAGGAATGTATGCAAAAAGAAATAGAAAGAAGAATAACTAATACTTGGAAGAGATATTGGTCACTCAGTGAAGTCATGAAGAACCAGGATATGTCTATGAGGAACAAGAGGAGAATATACAATATGTGTATCTTACCATGCTTACTATATGGGTGCCAAACATGGGCATTGACAGAAGAACAAGCAAGGAAAATAAAAGTTTGTCAGAATGGAATGGAGAGAAGCACAATAGGAATTAAAAGAAAAGACCGAGTTAAACTAAAATGTATCAAAAACAAAACAAAATTTAAGAATGCATACACAACATACAGGTGCTTAAAGTGGAGGTGGGCTGGACATATGATAAGAGAGAAGAAGGAGAAATGGACGAGAATAATAACAGAATGGCAACCACGAGATAGTAAAAGAAACAGAGGCAGACAGACTAGAAGATGGGAGGACGACATCAAAAAAGTGGCGGGCCCAATATGGACGCGCATAGCGAAAAATAGAACAGAGTGGAAATCTTTAGAGGAGGCCTATGTCGAAAGACAAGCTGAAATGTAGAAACGACCGTTTACCGATACCGGATTTATGAAAAGAAAAGAAACTGTTAAAAGTTATAAACGTATTTGTAAGAAAAATTACTGTAAAAATAAGTTCAGCAATAAAGGCTATTTTATTTTATTTTTATTTTATTTATTTTAGTACTGTGACACTCCTAATCATCAAATAAAAGTTTAAATGCGATTTTTAGGAGCTTTAGCACAAAGTAAACTGAAATGCTTAAATGCTTAATGAGTTTGCGACTGCGATGAAAAAGTTTTTAAAGATGTTTTTGAACGTCTTACGATCTGTTTGTTGACTTCCGAATTGATGTTACAACTTCATTATTAAGCTTTTAATTTATTTGACAGTTTTATAAAACTCTAACGTTAGCATAGGCATTTGCGCATCCTTGATTTCGTGCTTTTACTTTGTACAAAAGATTACATTACTTACTCTCCGTGCCATCAAAATTGTGCGTTTTGGTTAACATGGGTATTGTTTTACACAAATATAACTATGTAGTTATTAGCTTCACTCGCGTGTCGTACAGTATATTGACAAGATTTGAAACAGTAAACGTTTTATATTAACTAAAGACTTTGTTTGTGCGCATTTGATATTCGCTCGAACGGTGAAGGAAAACATCGTGCGGAAACTGGCTAGCCCTAGACCCAAAAACTCGACGGCGTGTGTCAGGCACAGCAGACTGAATATCTTGCCTATTAGAATGACAAATGATCATGCAACAGATACAGACCTCTGAGGCCAAAGTTAAAATGGTTGTAGTGCCACTGAATTATTTATTTTATAATACACCTGGTCTTCCTCAAGGATGCACTATTTATTGGTGAATCACAGACAAAAATTATAATTGATATTCGTGACGGGGGAAATCATTTTATATGTAAGGCGTAAATTGGATCGGTAGAAAAGTACGATTTCCCACAACGCATTGAAATTCACACATACTAATTACAAAAGATTAATCACGCAAAAGCTTAGTTCCTTACTCTGAGCTTATTGTTCTCTTGTCTGGGAAGTTGCTTGGAACTTATAAAAGCTTGATAGCTCGATCATACTTACCCGACGTTTTTGTAGACGCTTTGATTTCGTTTATCTGAGATTATATTTTTTACTTATTCGAATTTTGAATGAATAAGTAAAAAATAAAATCTTAAGATAATATAAAATTTAGATTTTGATAGCGTATTCTTTCCTAACTAAGAAGGTGTTCGAAAAGTATAAATTCCGAAATTGCTAGAACACATACTGCTGTATATCCAACCCAAATCTTCAATAAATGAAATATTATGATTATTTTAGTATTCTGGTAGGTTTTCATAAAACTATTGTTAGGCTTAAAAGTTTGATATATACTTAATACATCGAATAAATTAGAACAATAGTAATTGAGTCAGAACAAACATCTTTATATTCTTTTTTTATAGATCAGGGGTCAAACGGGCAAGAGGCTCACCTGATGTTAAGTGATGCCGCCGCCCATAGACATTCTTAATAAAAAAATACATCAGTGGCGCTACAACCCTTCTAGGTCTCGGCCTTAGATTTCTGTATCCGTTTCATGATCTGATTTCTCTCATGGGAGGTGTTCAGCCTCCTATGCCTGGCACATGCCATCGACTTTTTGGGTCTAAGGCAAGCCGGTTTCCTCACGATGTTTTCCTTCACCGTTTGAGCGAATATTAAATGCGCACATAGACAGTAATTCCATTGGTGTACAGCTGGGGATCGAATCTACGACCTTAGGGATAAAAGCCAGTCAATGCAGCTAAAATATCCAGGAGGCCTCGCGAGTACGTTGCCGGCCTTTTAAAAATCTACGCTCTCGCTCCTAAGTCGAATTCTATAAATAACCTTTTTCACAACATCATAAGCCGCAAATGACAGAAACTTTCCAACGATCAAACCGTAAATACCGGAGAGATATGAAAACCTAATAATCGGAGTTTCTGTGTGACTTAACTCGAACGAGGTGGGGTCGATGTAAACGATTTCCACAACTATTTCCACGGACCCCCTCATATTTTCTCTTACAGCTGAAATAAAAGATTTAACCCCAAGCACCAATTGGAGAGATCAGATTAACATTATTTTACATAGAGTCAACAATCTGTATAGATAAAGCTTAGGTTTCCTAGAAAAGCGGTGCCGTTAACTAACGGCCGTCATTTTACGGTTGTGCAAAAAACAATCATTTTCGCTCGTCCAAGTCACGTTTCCACTCATTGTTTTAATTAAATATGGGCACCGCTACACGCGAAATAGGTTAAACTAATGTTTATCACCGCTATGACGGCCGTCATGCAAATGACAGCACCGCTATTTGCCGTTACGGTTACACTCAACGTTCTCTAGAAAACCTACTCCGATGTTATTTATAGAAAACGTATGGGTGACGTCACCCAACGTTACATTACGGCCGTTAGATAACGGCATATATATCTTATTATCACGCGAGTAATATACGTTTAAATTATGAATAATTTATTTGCAAACAGACTCAGAAGAGTGCAGAGATGCACTCGATACGACGTATTATATAAATAATGTATAGTTTGATCTTGAATTTCATTGATTTATATAAAAGCAACAGAGCAGTGTTGGCCTAGTGGCATCAGGGTGCGACTTTCATTCCTGAAGTCGTGGGTTCCATCCCCGGCTGTGCACCAATGGACTTTCTATGTTCGCATTTAACATTCGCTCAAACGGTGAAGGAAAACATCGTGAGGAAACCGGCTTGCTGTAGACCAAAAAGTCGACGGCATGTATGAGGCACAGGAGGCTGACCTACTTGCCTATTACACAAATGATCCTGATACTGATACAGAAATCTGAAGCCCAGAATGGTAATGTGATAAGGAAAGGACAAAATAGAATAAAAACTCGCAAAATCTATCTTATATTCATAATCTATCTATCAATATAAATTTAACCTGAAAATGAGTCAATAATTGTCTTTATTCGAGAACATAGAACATTCAAACGACTTGAACCACGATTCCTTTATCATATTTTATTAAATTATCAAAATTCCCCACATAAAACGTATATATATAAACGAAATGCCGATATAGGCAATATCGCGTTTACTCCCTCGGAACCACTCTTATTGTTCAATAAAAATGTTATGAGGTAACTCTATTCAATGAACCCCACTGTTATTGAAATCTGCATTTCGGTTAAAGTACTATTTCTTGTGAATGAGTAGCAATAAACGGGCTTCTATCAGCATTGTTGTTATGATTGCTTTCACGATCATTTGGAAGCTGTATCAGGTTTTCGGTGTCGATATTTGGAATAGTTGATATCGTATGACAAGAATCGTGTTATATTTTGACAATTGACATAGTCTCGATCTTAATGTTGCCCTAATACTGTGGAGGACATCTTAATAATAATAATGGAATAATTTAAGACATAGCTAAAGAAAGCGAGTTTGCCCTCTTTCACGATGAGCTGACGAGCTTAAGGAAGTTGGTGGAGAGGATTGGGAGAAAAATGCTCAAAACAGAGAGAGATGGAGCCAATTGAAGGAGACCTATACTCAATAAGAGGTCCTTGAAAAAAATATTTGGTAATTTTTTTAAGGAACAAATGAGGCTTAATTATTATTATTATTGCTAAAGAAAAATATTTTTACAGTAAATATTCTTATAATTGTTTCTTTGCTTAAGGGTATCAATTTTGTACAAAGTTACATAGTTTATATTTAATTAAAAGAATAAAAATATTTTATTAGCTATTATTATACATAGAGTTCAGATTGAGGCCTACCTAGTAAGTCCGATAACATTCCGATAAACAATAAACTACAAGCTCCCACATTTTCAGAATGCCAAATCATAAAATTACTGCTTCACAACTGATATGAGAGCGACCGCCGATGCGAAAACCGCTGTGTGAGTTCGAAAAGTGAGTTACAGAATCGCAGGGCTGATTAATCATATTGATATTGTTTCAATATTCAAATTTAAACAAAATAGTTGCTACAACTTTATAAATGATTCCATTATTAATATAATTTTTCATAAAGATACATTTAAAAGATACCAATTACCCTAATTCTTGATAAAACGGAGATGAAAAACATAAATGAACTTAAAAGCTTAAATATAAATCAACACATGATCACTCGTCGAAAAACATTGGAACATTTAGTATTGATGCAATTCCCAAATGGATTTCCCATTTCCTGCACGATGTCAATATTATTATGTCGTCGGAGATGAGTTACTTTTCCACTATTCTGAATGAGGATATCGCTCCGAGCCGGGTATTCCCAAATAAATAATAAATACTTCAAACCGTGTGAGTGGTTTTACAACTTGTATGAGAAATGCTTTATCCAACCTGTCAAATATTTATTAATAAACATTATATATAAGAGCAGTGTTGGCCTTGTGGTTTCATGCGACCTCATGCCTGAGGTCGTAGGTTCGATCCCCAGCTTTATACCAATGGACTTTCTTTCTATGTGCGCATTTAACATTTGCTCGAACGGTGAAGGAAAGCATCGTGAGGAAACTGACATGTCTTAGACCCAAAAAGTCGACGGCGTGTGTCAGGCACTGGAGGCCGATCACCTACTTGCCTATTAGAAATTATCACGTTCCGAGATACAGAAATCTGAAGCCCATAACTAGAAGGTTGTGAAAGTAAATTTTAGAAACAAGCTCTTTTAATTTGTTCAGTTAGAATATTCACTAAGAACATTTACATTAATTAATTATATCGATAATTAAATTTTGTTAAACAAACGCAAACATTGCATACAGCGTTTCAATTCTAAATCTCTCAAAACTTAGCCGCAGAAAATAGATTAAATAATTCATTTCCCAAGAGCGGTGGACATAAAGTAAATAAAGTCTTAAATGTGAAAGTTTCAAGTAGAAGGATATATTCCCTGAAGGCATTACGGCTGGACCCTTGTTCCAAGTCATTTTATGCTACGACATATCATAATTATTGTTATGAATTTCCTCTTTTTGTATGTTTGGGTCACATGCCCAAAGATTATACACGTGAAATTTATGAAAACTTCACTAACGTCTCTATCAGTCTAATTGTGTTTAGGCTGTGATAAAGAGAGCGGCCGGTTTCCTCACGTTTTCTTTTCTAGAAAGATTTTTTATATAACAAATAAATTTATTAACTAGGCGCTACAACTTTTTTGGGTCTGAGCCTCAGATTTCTGTATCTGTTTCATGACCATTTGTTTAAAATAAATTTAAACATTCTAAAAAAGATTTTTGTCTTACCTCAAAACAATTTAGAGTTTTTACCAATGTACACAAATTTGCAATAAAATTATTGACTTAAAAAGCACAGCCTATAATAATTACGAAAAGATGGATTGGAAAATTGTCTCCAGAAACAGAGACAAGTGGAAGAATTCGGATCAGGCTTTTACTCCGTCGGAGTTCGAGTACTAGTATAAAACATAATGACATGGACTTAGTGTAGTTTAGTGAAGTGTAGTACTCGAATAAAGGCTATATGTATATTAATTACGAAAAGACACAAGGTATTCTCTATAATGTCCTTCTTTAATGTGTCTTCCTTCAATAAACTTAAAACCTTTTAAATATAACCTAGATTTGTTTTTAAACATTGTTTGGGCCCGTACCTGCATATCAGTGTAAATGGGTTAATAAAAGCAATTCCTCTCTGTCCCCAGCGAGGCACAAATTACATCGTCCCATATTCAATTTGGGGTCAGTATTTCACCACTTAGGGTTGAACAGTTTAAAACAATTACAATTTTCGACTTAGAAGTTTTGTTTAGAAGTCTAGCAAAGATTGAAAATCAAATTGTAAGACGATTATTAGAGATATTCGTTTTGTATGAGACAAGTACGTTAAAGAAGCGTAGCTCTATTTAAAGAAACCTGAATATTATCCCGAAGATTCATGGACAGTCTTTTCCATACTGTCACAAAAATTACATAATCTTATATAAAATTGTGGTATTGTTGTCGCTAACACAAGGTACGATATAATTTCTTTATCCTATTTCCACAGGCTATAAAACAATTTTACAGTCTCAAAATAGCGTTACCAAGATACCTATAGACAATGCAAGCCTGTAACCCATATAATACAGGCACCCCTGGCTTATGGGGGCTACAATTTGCACCGGATGCTACGAGCGGTCACTATGCAAGTGTATTTTACTGCAGGCTGTATCAAAGCACATATGACCACTTTATTTTATATCCTCTCTGTTTCATTGTGAATGTAGGCTTGATCTATTCACTTTACTAGACTTCAACAACAATGAATATAGGAATATAGTATTTAGATATATTACAGGAACATAGAATATTGACTAACATCTTAACACACCTCAAAAAGGCTAAAAATGTATTAGAGCAATTTGTGGAGCAAACTATTTTGATAGTTGCCTAACTTTGTATATGAAGAATTCGTTCACAAAAACATAAATATTTTTAAGTCAATGTGTATGGCGCAATCATGGTTTATAATAATTTACCAAAATTAAAAGATCTTCCTAAAAACTCTAGTTTTTAAAAATCTACTTAATGTACTACTTTGGAAATAGTTTATTATTCGATTAACATTATAATTAATATTAATTTAAAATTCCTCTTAAGACAAATTTGCCCGCCATTTGGCAGAATATGCGAACTTTAGATTGTACCACCATAACATTTTTGTACCATATTCTTAAAAATAAATTATTATTATAACATGTGAACAAACGTCGTTATTATGTATTGAATTAACTTTTTGAGGTCCGTCTCTAGTCCTAAAGCCTTCATAAAACTATAAAGATGATACTAAAAATACTAGTATAATATAAAGCAATAAGCCTTGCAAATGGCTACGCCAATATTATTTCGATAAATGCACAAGATTACACGGCATCTCCAAAGGTTTTTCTAGCACCAAATTAAAGGTTGTCAACAGATTTATTATTCGCTCCAGTGAATTCGACACCGCGTCTCAAGTCCCGAGGGAGGCTTCCCTAATTATATCTTGCCATCTCGAACTGTTTACTCAAACTTATCTGGATGTAATTAACAATACAGCGATCGAATTATTAGATTATCGCAATTAAAATGGGTGCTAAAGTCTATCTTAATAAGTAAACAAATTTTATCAAAGATACTTAAAACTGTAGATTATTAAAGGAAAATATTTAATTTATATTTGGTTAGATTAAGTTACACAGCCTGTAAAAAAATGAATTTTGTAATTTTAAAGTAATTTGAATTGAAAAGTAGCTTTACCAGTGTGCTAACAAAGTTCTAGGTTTAAAGATGCATAAATTTAAAAAAAGAATACGAATATATAAAATAGGATTTTATGAAGCTAATTCGTAATCTGAAGGGGGATATTAAGGGTGTTACAGATGCCACGATAAGCCCTGTCTTATATACGTTGTATGAACTTGTAGCATCGTTTGAGAATGAAATATTGAGTTTTTTTAACAAAAACCACTTAAAAGAGCATTATCGTTTTAATGTAATTGAAGATTTTATATCAAATTAAGAAATGGAATTCATCCCTTTTTTATTTCTTGTCTTATACTAGCAGGGACTTATCCAAACTCTTAAAATTATGGTAATATTTTTATTATATACGATGTATTACTGATTTACGGATCACACATTAACTAGTTATAAAACAGCGTATGGGTGATTAATTAATAAAAACATCGCTTATACTAAAATAATGCAAACTTGTTGGCTTAAAAATATTTATGTTTGTATGAATGAATAAGGACATTCTTAAAATATACAGGGAAGAGATAAAACTTTGAGCTTCTTATACAAAGGTACGCAACTATCAAAATAGTTTGCTCCACAAATAGCTGTAATACATTTTTAGCCTTTTTGAGGTGTGTTAAGATGTTAGTCAATATTACACGGATCTATCTATAAAGATATATTCATTGTTGTTATATCTATGTTTAACGTTGAGGCTGGAAACATAAATAAAATTGTAATATTTAATTATAAAATACTTCAACGTATGCGTACCTAGAAACAGTCTGTCGTATACTCTAAAAAGTATCAAGAAATGTTAAAAATAGCTCTATATATTGGTTTTAGTTTTAACAAGGCAAGCCGGTAGAAATTTCTTTGTGTTCTACCTTAGTACCCCGCGGGCCAAACAAGAACCCACCCCTAGGCTTCTTAAATCACAATTAAGGCTGTGTCTCGGGCACACAGAATTAAATTAATGGTTACACATATTGCAACTGTACGGACTTACCTGAATTAATTACTTTGTCTTTAAATAGTTTAGTGGGCGGCGTGCTAATTTATTTATCGTTTCGAATGAGATTGCTTTTTAATCTACTACTATACGAACTATACGAATGTAAATATGATAGAAAGAGACAAATACTCTTGTTCTTCTTCTTTTTTTTGTGCCTCTCCATTACTGGAGGTTGGCTGTCAGTCTCTTAAAGCGTGTCTTGTCC
This sequence comes from Pieris napi, assembly GCF_905475465.1. Classification (NCBI taxonomy): domain Eukaryota; kingdom Metazoa; phylum Arthropoda; class Insecta; order Lepidoptera; family Pieridae; genus Pieris; species Pieris napi. Next base: position 2,750,227 of record NC_062235.1, on the reverse strand, counting down.
TGTGCCAGATGCAGCAACTCTTCTGCAGTCGCAATACCCAATCGTTGCCATGAGTTCTTCCTTCTACCAAGATGACGTTTACCCTGGTTTAATTCTCTTATTAAATCTGTACAATAAATGGTTCTATTGAATAGAGCTATTAAAAATAAAGCCGGGACGATATGTTTGATGAAAGTTTGAATTATTTACAATAACTATTATTCTTATAATATAAATAAATTAATTACGTATACAACAGATTTTAATTGACAATTTAGGCAAAAGTATATCCTTTTGAATTATAATACGAGTGAAATCTTATTTATATCTGTTAACACATAAACCTATTCCCAAACAAAGCCAAAATCTTCAAACAACAAAGCGAAAGTTAAACTATTTACGCAGCGTTCCGCAGGGATGCCTTAGGCGTATATCAAAATGCGTTATAATCTGTATGTCTGTCGCATTTTCACTAAATCCGGTCGTTGTCATGGCAACGGACCCCAGAGTCAAGAAAGGCGAAATAATGACGACATGAAATATGGCTGCCGAATGTGTGACTGTCATACAATAGTACCTCTCACATTTCTTTTGAACTTACCTTTTTAAAGAGAATATTTTTTGTGAATATGTTTTAACAGTTGTAAGTTATTTTATTCTATTATTGAAATAGTTGCGAATAGATAAAAATTACATTTGAGTTAATCGTAAATATTTAAGTTAAAATCGTGGTTCTTTTTACCTCAATAGCACATACTAACAAAAATTTCCAGCATAAAACCTACCAGTGACGCTACAACCTCTTTAGGTCTTGGCCTCAGAACCTGCTTCATGATCATTTTTAAATCTAAAAGGCAAGTAGGTGATCAGTCTCCAGTGCCTGTCACACGCCGTCGACTGTTTGGGTCTAAGACATGTCGGTTTCCTTACGATGTTTTCCTTCACTGTTCGAGCAAATGTTGAATGCGCACATAGTCCTTTGGTGCACAGCCAGGGATCGAAACTACGACCTCAGGTATCAGAGTCACACGCTGAAGCCACTAGGCCAACACTGCTCTAAAACCTTTTATCTGTTTCACGATCATTATTTTTCTAATGCGCAATCAGTCTTTACTTGCCGGTGTCACGGTATGTTTCTCTCACTGTAAGAGTGTTAAAATGCGCAAATAGAAAGAAGAACTACTACTCAGAAGAGGAACACTCTAGAATTTGAAGCTTTTAAAACATAATCCAAACAATTCAAACCAAAACTGTATTATTAGATAATTGTTGCATTGTATTTTGTAAAGCGATGGCATAGTTGAAACCTCGCATTCCATTATACATATATAATACGGAAATTGAGCGGTGTATTAGTGCAATCTGCTCTTAGCTACATATGTATCCAGTTGTGCTAGAGTGGTATGCAATAATTAGCTAAATGCAAACGCATTCTAAACAATTGAGCGTTGATGGATATCAATTCAATTGTTTTGGATATATTCGTAGCGGACTTTATAGAACTTATTTTAAATTTGATTGTTGTGATTCAAAATATAGTTTTAATTTTATTTATGGGTGTTTAACAAAATGGAAATGTATAATACAAACTCAAAGTATTATATATTTAATAGAGATTTTATTTTATAGATAAATTATTAATTAATAATTTTACAGTGACGTTTTTCTTGTTTTATCAAGAGATCATATTACCATGAACAGTGTTGGCTTAGTGGTTTCAGCGTGCAACACCCCATAATGTCGTAGGTTCGACTGTCTGTGTTGCAATGAACTTTGTGCGCATGTACCACTTACACGGCGAAGAGAATATCTTGAGGACACCAGCCTGTCTCAGACCCTTAAAAAAGTCGATGTCGTGTGTCAGGCACGGAAGACTGATCACCTATTTGCGTATAAAAAACTAACTAAAAGATCACACACAGATACAGAAATCTGCTGTGGTTAAGATTCGGTATGTGTTATGCTATTTTATAACAATGACCATCTATAAAAAACTCAACGACAAATTAAATATTTATAGTTTTTCTGAAACGGTATGGAAATGAGAATACACTTGAAGCAAAAATAACAAGTAATTCGATTATTTTATAGAGTAAATAAATAATCGGTAGCTCGTTTGCATTTCATATCGAATGAATTTTAAAAGCCTTATTACGCGTCAACTGTGATAAACAGGTCCAGTCACATTTCGCATTTTTTATATCTCTTAATTTAAAGAGATTTTATTCGCTCCCTCTTAAAGTTCTTTAGATTTTCGCTACACGGTGTAGCTGTAGCTATTGAATACAATTTCTTGCCAGGCGCTATTTTTGTCTATTTATATGCCTGAAGCTAAAAAAATATACGATAAAAACTGTTTCTAATTTATATAAAACCATTAACTTTATCCACCTGTTTATAAAAATTCAGTTCTTCAGATTCATCAAAAGTATCAGTCTCTTTCTGTCAAATTGTCTGTATGCTATGATTTAAAGAGACAGAACATTTAGGTTTTAAAGATTTTCTCATCATAAACACTAAGTAAAGGATTTTAGAAGCGGCTAAAGATTCAATTTCAACAATGTATTCCTTGTTACAGTGCGTACAATACTTGATTAAAACAATAATGTGTTTTCATATCCAACGTAATAAATATTTAAATGAAATTAAGTATTGTTTATTATTATATCTGGAAGCGTTGGGGAAATCGATAAAGCCCTATTTACTTTTTCCGTACTAATTGAATTGAGTTTGTGCACTGTCATACGCTTTCGATCAAATTAATTAAACTTTTAAGTGCGAGCTACTTCATGGTATACGAGGCCCGTTCTGTTTTTATAGCTGATAAAATTCACGGCAAAATACTTCACTTAACCATCATATTACGCCTATATTCGAATATCTTTAATTTGAAGACATTATTTGCATTCATTAGAGTTTTATTGCAGATTTCAGTGCCGTACGTGCGGGAGATTTCAGGTATTGCTCGTGACAATAAATAAAACGTAAAATTTTATTTTACAGCGGTATACGAAAGGAGCTAACGAAATTACATTCAATTACGGAAGTCTGCCCGCGCATTCTTCCATGGCAATAAAGACCGCAGAACAATGTTCTTCGCGTAAATTTTTCGGACATAAAACTCCGCAAAAGCTAGATGTACAACATTAAACGTTTATTGGGGCAACATCGCGATTGTCATCTTACGTCTTCCGACTCAATTATGTTTTCGTAAGAAAAATAAAACCCCGCAAACGTTCCTCATTTACAATGTAAACAGGGATACGGCAAATTAAGTGAGCAAAATAAGCTTCCGTCAAATTAGGTCACGCGACCAAAGGGAAGCAGTCGAGGGCCCTTGAATCTTGTTACAAAAATGAATGGCCCCCAGCGTGATTAAATTTTACATATTTTAAAACTAAAGAGAACCTACCTATTCCCATTCTCACAAACAATTTGTCTTGCAAGTCTTGCAGGCTCCAGTCTTGGTATTGGTCTTGCTACAATAAGGCGGTCTTGGTATTGGTCTTGTTCTTGCGAAAATGCAAGAACAACGACCAAGACTGCAAGACCAAGACCGATTTTGGGCAACACTACAAACAATGGCTTCACTGATTATATTTCTGTAACTTTTCTTATTAAAATAATTTTAATAAGAAAATCAAACGCATCAAGCCGCAATCCGCATATACAACGCAACCGAAAATTACCCGGTAACAAGCAATTTTCTTACCTTTGACAAAATCACGGATCCTCACTGCCTATTACGTAACATTACCCAAAGGACACACGCGGGCCGCATACCGGAACAGGAAACATGTGTCAACTTGCGTTTACGCACTCTCAATCATATTAATGAATACTAAAGTTGATTTTTGAGTGTGCGATGTGTAAAGTACTCTCAGGGGTGATGAGGGCTAAAAGTGAAGCGTAAAGGAGTACGCGTGGAGCAAATTAGAAAATCTTTTGGAGAATAATTTAAGCCGCGGTTAACTTTGTTTCGTGTCTGCGGGGGTTGTGGCCGATCAGAGCTCCGCACCTTGATCTTTAAAAGACGATTCCACCCTAAATGAACTGCGTGTGGTGTATTTTGAGAAAATTATTATAGGTTTTGCGAATAAATTCCTAACCAGTACGCACAAGCAAAATATTCCCACAAATAATTTTACTTGATCAAAAACAAAGCCTAGTTTGTTTGTGAAGGAAACATTATGTTTGACTTTTACATTTAATAACAAGCGTATCAAAGATATCCAAACATTTAAGAGTTGTTTGAAAACTTTATCACTCACGATATTTTCGTATTTTTCTTGGTTGTGACGTGACGCGTTAAAATGTATTCCATAAATCTCGATACTTTTGAATTTCGAACGCCCAACAAAAATACTTGCTTAACAATTTCGTGAAGTTGAACGATTAACAAATGTGCGACTGTTAGCTTTTTGCCGAGTCGGAAATTAATAAAGTTCCCTTCATATAATGTCGCCGAACGTGGAAACGCGGAATTGGGAGCTATCCTAGTAAAATATTGACACAAATCCCTTAACTTATAAAATTGTGCTTCCGTCTTCGATGTGGGCAATATGGGATTTCCGTCATTTTGATGTAGAGCCTGGGGCGGCGCGGGAGTGGGCAGGGTCGTGTTTGCTCGGGGGACACCTGGCCTCCAGGGGTGTCACGTGACGGAAACATTTTGTTACAGTTAGCAAATTTATAGATTATTTTTTGTTCAGGAAATTTATCGCGGAAAAACGAAAGGTAAACTATTTCTAAATAATTCGCATATTAGATAGAATATATGAATAACTTAAGTTGACCTAAACTAATTTACAAATTACAATAAATAAGCGGAAGTATAAGTTTATATTTAATAAATTAACAAATTTAGTTTAAACACATAATGACTTAAATGTCATAGAACGTCCTAGATATATTTTTATAGAATTTGTCAAAATCATTTTAACATTGAATTTATATAAGTGTATTCAGATATATCATGCAACAATAATTTATTTGGGTACAGTTCTGAAAAAATTACAAGACTTCGTCAAAATTTCGTGAGTCCAGTAAAGTTTTTTTTTTTAATTTTCGACAGCCCTGTGAGTCTGTTTGCTGATCGATATCTCTCGCATTGTGGTAAACTCACGCGCTAATGCACTACGAAGAAATGTGCCCACTCGTGAAATCCTTCAGACCACTCATGTCAAGATTAAACTTCAATGTGGGATAGAGTTACAAGAAAAGAGCTTTGTGGCTTGTGCAATCTAAATAAATACGTGCAAAATTCATGAAAATATATTTCCTTTAATGTGATAACATATTCTAAATTTAAATTCCCTTGACCGCTTCTGTATGAACGCGATAAACTCGAAAGCTAATACATATACAATTTTTTTGTACAGTTTTCACTAATACACAGTAAAATTCCTAATAGTAGGTGAATTATTTATTATTGTGTTAATTGACTGAAACTGTTATTTTATTCTCAGTATTGTTGAAGTCACAAAATCTCTCGTACACGAAATACACGAAAGCTGGAAGATAGTTTCAACCTCAGTTTAATCCATAATTAAAATTTACGATAAATTTTAAGTACTCCATATATAGAATTATATAAAACATAAAGTATATTTCTTATCGGTATGATATTTATTTCTTAATTTATACGAACTTAAAGAAAACTCTGAGTTTAATTAAAATCGGTTTAGGGGACTTGTATAGTACTACGTAAATGTCAAGTGTTCAAATCTAACGAAATTGTAAATCAAACAATTCAAACAATAAAAAATATTAAACTGTCTTAGTTCCTTTAAAGTACTAAAATAAACTGTTTTATAATCTCTTAAAACTTGGGCTATGAACCTATGAAAATTTAGAGCGCATCGCGAAACAATATTCTTAATCCCCTGTGGGGGCGGTGAAAATGAAAAAATATTTGTCTGGCAGTGAGAGTATTTGTCCTTTGTTGGCTACAAATGATATAAACTATTTCATATTTTGTGTATGTGAAGCTCGCGTTATTATTCACCTATTAGAGGTTCTTTGCTTTTCGTCATCGATAATAGACAAAAACATTTTTGAAGTTATACTTCTTTAGGCGCGTTATGAAAAATTGACGAGACACAAAATTAACAGAATGAAGTTGCCCACGGAAGATGCTACGGCATTGGACATTATTTAAAAACAACATTCGAATAATAATAGAATTTATGTTACACTTAATGTACGAGAATAATAATAAATATTTATTTATTTAATTTTTCAAATGTAAACTGAACTTTATTGACTATAATGACTCCTTTTCCAGTCTTTGATTATTTAATTGTAATTAATTATTTGCATGCAATCAAAAACTATTTTTAATAATGTCAAAGAAGTACAACTTCTTACGCGCGTACATAAGTACACGCACCCTTTTTTTTAATTATTTGTAAATGGAATACCTAAAAATGTCATCACGAGATAGTTTGGAACATTGTACCTAAGTTGTAAAGTATTTTGCGCAATATTTAGGACATAGTTGAACCAAAGTTTGTAAGCTCGTTACACCTTGTACGCTCACTTTGCAGCTTTTAAATATTTGTGGTAGATTGCTCGCTTTTATGACGGCATTATGCAAACTGAACCCCATATCATGTAGATATCGTTTCTTTTACAGCCGGTGTTAGATTTTACTGTTGTATTTATGTTGTAGATAAATGAGATTTAATGAATAGAATACATTTAAATGTTGTGATGGATGTACCCTATGTGGCTACGTAAAGTTAAAAAGACAGAAATCTCTTAAAAGACCGGCTTGCCGATTAAAATTATAGTGTTTATCTTCACATTTCTATGTACGTAAGTATCTGACGACTCATTGGTCTAGTGGTTAGTACCCCTGACTGCGAATCCATGGGTCCCGGGTTCGATCCCGGCTGAGACGAACATCGATGTGATGAGCATTTGGTGTTGTGCTTAGGTCTTGGGTGTTTAAATATGTATTTATATGTATATCTATCTATGTATGTATATCCGTTGCCTAGTACCCATAACACAAGCTTCACCAGCTTAGCATGGGACTCGGTTAATTGGTGTGAATTGTCTTTAAAAAAAAAATTAACACCAATAAAGGCTTTTATTATTATTATAAATGTTTTTATATTAAAATGTCTTCAAGAATTCGTATCCTTATAATACACGTTTGTCAAGATATATTTTTAAAGAGTTGTAATAGTGTGACAAATGCCGGCTCAAAGGTATCTCATTTATAGATTTTTGTAAGAAAAAAAATATTTGACAGCTAGGGGACGCAATGCTTTATAATATGAATTTTTTAACCAGACAAACTAGTATTATTGCGTATAAAATATATTCAATAATCTGATTTATTAATTGGAAATGAACAATTTATAATAAGACTTTCATAATTTATTTATTTAAAAAAAATATATTCGGACATTACTTTAAAAGCTTACCTTTAGAAACACAAGACATAATAATAAAAATTAATTGTACACCCTTACAGGCAAACACAGCAAGCTGTATATCAGTAAATAAAGTTTTACATTGCTTAAAGAAAATTCATTTATAACTTCTGGCCATAAATATTACTTGTCATGTAAACACGGTACTTTAATAGCTTAAAACTTTTTTAATAGTTTATATCCTGTAAAATAAAATTAAGTTCTTCAACTTTCTACATTTCCTTCCGTAGAACTAGTTAAAGAAATTCCATTTTCAAAATTAAATATCTATTTCCGCCTCCGTCATTTAAAACATGTTTCAATCTCAATCTCCGCCTGGTTAATGCCGTTTTATGTCATGTACCAGATTGAATCCGCCCGCCATTTAGTCTGGATCGCTTTACACTCGTCAATTCCGGTTTAATAGAGACATTCGCTTTTATGCTTAATGACCGCGTAAATACGGGGGCAATTCTTAAGCGCTCTGAGCATCTTTAATGATAAGATGTCACTAATTTTATTTAAAACAATACTTGAAGGTTTTATGAAAATTTATTGAATGAATTTAGCAGCAATTTTAAGTTTATAAAGAAAAATAGACAAACATACAATCTGAAATCAAAGGGTTGTAGCGCCACGCCACACCTATATAACAAATTAAATCAATCAGTTAAGTTAGTAAATCGTAAAAGAATCTGTTAATAGGAAAAATCCTTAATAATTTTATATATGAAAATTCGCAGACAAAAATAAAACAAACATTCTTAGTGGAAACAAACTTGTCAGCCGAAAACAAAGGACCAACTTGTTGCACTTGAGAGAAAACTAATAAATGTTTCTCGCAGGAATAAGAAGCCGTGAAGCAAGACGACATTAACTTGGCCATGAAGTGAGCGTGCAATATCGAGTTAGCGAGCAAACAGCGCCACCGCACGGATTTCCGGCGTAAACTACTTAAATCTGTATTCAGCCAGCTTGCTGGACTCTCGAATAAACTTTGTCACTTCAATTCTCGAGACTGGATTTCACACTTAGACGATAAGCACTTTTAGTTTTTGAGGAAAACTATCGACTATTGTTTGAACGTAGTTTTTAATTTTCCTTATAGATTTTAGATCTACATAATACATATTTATTAAATGTATATGTTAATAAAGCTTAACTAGCGGTACAATGAGGTCTTGATCCAGGGCAAAAATATATACTATTCATCGATTGGACTCACTAAAATATAATACAAATTCGGTTTTTTGAGCACTTATTACTCGTGACCGGCTGTACCGATTTTCATGTATTTTGATTTGTTGTCTACCTCCTCGGATAGCAAAATCAATATTGAAAAATTGTCGAAAAAAAAGTAAGAGAATAAGAAATCCAATACAACTTTAATGTCAAACAGTACGAAGTTCGCTGTTACCATGTCCTACCTCAGGCGATTGCTGGTAGCGCCGTGGGGTTTTTAGTGGGTATACACAGCAGCAAGCCCCACATAACCCTCCACCACGAGGCAGGTGTGGTGCGGGAGGGTATGATTAACGCATTTCCCCACAAAAAAAGTACCTTACCCTAAGTTCCCCACGAAATTCGCCGGTTCGGCTGGTATATATTTATGATTTACAAAACGTTTTCACATTTATGTTTAGGCTAGTATTCTAGTTTAAGTTGCCCACTTGGTCAAATTGTGGTCATTTCTAGCTCTAAGTTTGATTGACACTTTCAAAGCTAAACATTTGTCATCCTCTATGCCGTTTCATACAATCTCAAAGGATCTGGTTTCAAAGAGAATGTGCATCGTGGATTAATGATGAATTTAAGAGTGTGTTCCATTTAGTTATAGACTAGGACAAGAATATTATATGTTATTAGAATACTTTAAACACATTCTTTGAGGTGTTCAATTTACGTTATACTAAACTTCGCAGGAAAAATATATTTGCTCAATAATATGTGAAAGTTGTAAATATCTGACTTGAATAATCGAAAATATTTTATTATAACTTCTGAACTTTTTCGTATGGATAATTTTATATCGAAATATATAATACTCGTGTTTTAATACCTCATATTAAACAACGTTTTCTTAATTAACTATAAACTATTATTTTTTTAATTTTTAATTTCTATTTTTTTTTTTGTGAAACTTTGTTTACTTTAATTGTCACACATTTTAGATGTAGTAGATGTCGTAAGCTTAGTAACTAAATAAATAAACTACTAATTGTGTATTTATTGGAAGTATTATAATTATGATTTTTATATGGGTCTTCTCACGACACCTTTTTAAATAGTTAAATTCAGGCAAAATATGTTTTTTTTTTTTATAGAACAGGGGGCAAACGCGCAGGAGGCTCACCTGATGTTAGGTGATACGGCCGCCCATGGACACTCTCAATGCCAGAGGGCTCGCGAGTGCGTTGCCGGCCTTTCAAGAAGTGGTACGCTCTTTTCTTGAAGGACCCTAAGTCGAATGTATCTATGTATGTAAAATTCACTATTATTCGTTAACAAATCATAAAATATCTTTTGTCGTCCAGCGTTCTTTAATCCCTTCTCAATATACTTTTCGACACATTGATATACTCGTAGACTGATAATATCTCCGAAACCCGATAAAGGAACTGATAAAGAGAACCACCTGTTGACTCAGAGTGAACATGAAAAGATTTTATTGGGAGAAAATACTGGAGACATCTGTTTTGTGGGAGACGATCTCAAACCGGAAACTTTTATTTGAGCAATTTGCCTTTTCAATGTTCGAAAAGCTGTTTGAGACTCTTATGTCTGAATGTGCAAATGTTTAATCTTTCATTCGCCTTTCATGGAATAAATATTTATTTAAACACAATCTATGTTAAGGTAACACTTTGTTCATCGGAATAATATTCGTAAAATTGCGTTAAATAGCCGTCTATGAGTGTTTGCCTAGTGGCTTCAGATTGCGGCTCTCATCCCTGTGGTCGTAGGTTTGATACCAGGCTGTGCACCAATGGAGTTTCGCAGTATGTGACAGGCTCAGGAGGCTTATCACCTACTTGGCTATTAGATACAAACAGATACAGAAATCTGAGGCCCATACCTAAAAAGGTTGTAGCGCCACAGATTTTTATTAAATAGCCGACTGATTTATCTTTTAAAAAACCTCTTCAAAATTTGTTATATGGTAAAGTATTTTACTAAATTTTGTACTTAATAAACTACAGTGTATTCTCAAGCAATAAAATATAAATGCATATTCTACATATAAAATATTTGTTAATAAATAAATATAAAACTAACAAGACACCACTAGGCTAAGATAATTTAGCTTAAAGTGTAAAATCAACTAGATGATTTAAAAGCCAGTCTATAAATCTAATGTTAAAATTCAAACAATAAGCCGTGGGTGTCGTGCGCCGCGCACGGACCAATTACCGACAACAAACATTTAACCTCGAATATCACTAATGAAAATTTCCATACAAGTACAACATAAGGGCGCGCCTTATCGCCTATCTGTGGCTTATTGCTTTTGTCCGTTTGTAATTAACGTATGGTGTTCCCGTGTACGTAACCTCACCTCGCTCCAATTTACTAGCGTTCATACATTATTGTCTACACCCGTGATAAATTTACTTCATACAAAAGTGCACTGCACATTTTGAATAGAGAATATTTATGACCATTGCATATTTATTTAAAAATGGAATTAGCGTGTTCGATTTACGAAATCCACTGTGGAAAAGGGTGGGGCAATGTCGGTTGTAAATAATTTGTAGCATATGGAATGAGGGAATGAATTATCGCTATATAAAGTAACAAATTGCTTTAATTACACGTATATTATTAGATTTAAAGCCACAAACAAATACAAGGGGCAAGAAAGGAATTTATGTCACCAGTATCGATGTTATTTGCATCTGAAATCTTGCCAGGACTATATTAGAGGGGGAATCGGCTGGATCTTAATTTATTGAAGTTTTTATGGTTTAATTAACGGAATTCACTTAGGAGGGGGCCGCGACGCGGGATGGCTGTCTGCGCTGCGGTAACCACTTTATTTTATACTAATAGATGTCCTCCCGGACCCATGCTATAATTAGCAAAGCGCCATTGAAAGTTTTAATTGAAAAATACTGTACAGTTTATAGTTGGCGAACAATTTAGACTATTTTTCATTCTGCATCTTATCTGAGCTTTCTCACTTGAACGGTGATAACTAACGGAAACTTTCTTGTTTGCTGCAGGTTATTTAATGGATAATTAATAATCCTCGTTTATGAACTTTATATAATGAGGTTTTGGAATTAAAGTTTCGGTGATGGCTTATAAAATTGTTTATTTGTTTAATATTGAAATATGCTTTATAAATCAACGTAACCTTTAACAATAAATTCTTTACATACATAAAGAAGTTATATCCAATATTAAATAAAATTTAATATTTTGCTTTTAATTATTGGTTGGTACTAGATTTTTTTTTCTATAACATTTTGTTTAAAGTATTTACAATTCTTAACCTACATACTAATAATATTAATAATAAAAAATAATAAATCGAAAATTTAAACAAATTTAAAAAGTTTGGTCCCTGTGGCAGTGTACCTTTAACGCTGGCATCATTTCCTCGGTGTAGTGCGAAACTTATTCGTTGAGCGAGGAAAGCACCAGCTCTGGGGTCACCACTACTATCTACCACACGCCAACTAAAATGTTTAATTAATCTTTTGAATACTTCACTGTTATAGATATTCTAGCTATGCACGTAGCCTAATACAACAGTATTTGATCTGTAAATAGATTTGAGTAAATTGATAGATAAAAAAGCAAACCAAACTTACAAATACTAATTAAAAACTATGTTTACCTACCTTATGAATTTACGGGTCAATAGAGAATGATAGATTTGATATATCAAATTTTATAGCCAAAAATGCTAAGATATTAAACGTATCTAACAATAAAGATTTAAATAACCTGACTAAAAACCCGACCGCAGAAATATTAAACTGTTATTGTTGCTTAAATTAATTTACCCTTCCGAGCTGTAAATTGTAGATTGGGTCAATTATTATAACGTTTATTCTTTACGGGGTAAATAGATCCCTATTTATTAGGGTATATTATTCGAATTAATTTGTTTGTGTTATGTTGCGGTGGAGAGACTGGGTGAAGTCGGCCGTAAAGAGGCTGTTTTGATATTTAAATTAAGGTTGGCTTGGTTATAACCTATGGGCCGTGGTCCCACGGGCTATCGGGTTACTATCTACCCGATTGCGATTAATTTTTGTATCTTTATTACTAATTGTAGACTCAATACTACATGATATTTAATATTAAATTATTACAGGTTCACAAAATATCCTTTCTATAAGAAACAAGAACACTATTCTTACGATAATTCTACATTACAGTCTACATTGAATTTTGCTGTAATTCCTTATCTTAAGATCTTAAAAAATATTTCTCAGAACGATCGATCTTTAATGACTTTTTGGTAGTTATGAAGTAAAAAATATTGGTTTCATGACTTCATTCATATGATCATCTATATTTTTCTGCGTTTTTTATATAATTTTACTTCAAAGGTAAGTAGATTTTTAGCCTTTCAGTCCTTAGCACCCTTCAACATTTCTGAGCCTACATGTCGGTTTTCTTAGAAAGTTAACATCACCATACGAGCAAGTGTTTCTGCACGTAAAAAAATTAAAGGTCGAATGATACACAAATTATGACCACTGTCGATAAACGCACTAGGTACGAATTTCGATCTAGGTACAACCCTCATATATCATTTAACATTACGATCTACGAAACTAGGATATTTAACAACAAGTGTACAATAACACTATATACACTATACAGTCTCTATTAAGGGGAACTCTGTGTTGTAATTGTAGTAGTATCATAAAATCAATGATATGATAATCAAACTTCTAATGAACCCTGTAATTGTGCCAGTAGCATCTTGGCTATAAAATTAACTGGAGATCTTTATTACCGCGTTTGCGGTAACACTGGGTGTAATTTTTAATTAAGGGTTTTGTATAACCGAAGTTGTTAGGACTTCATATTACAACGCTAATTACAAGTGTCGCGTCGCTTCGTACCCTTTCTTAACTTTGAGTTCTCCACTTTTACTTTCAACGATTTGGGATTTAAGATTAATGTAGAATATAATGTTTTAAGATTTCAAATGTATTAAAATAAATAAATAAAATAAAAAATCATTTAATCACATAGGTGACATACATTTATGACTTGTCAGTAAAGAAATACATATTAATGCTTCTAATTTTACATTTACTGCCAGTTCTCAAATCAAGGGCGTAGAACGGGAGAGAAGAACTGGTAATAAACTCTCCGCCACTCTTTTTAATCGCCATTTTTTTTGTTTTACAAAATGTTTGTAAGGAGCTGCAACCATTACACCATGTCCCATGTGACATTTTAAGTAATTAATAGTAATAACATAAATTAAAAATAAAGATTTGTCAGATATCAGCAGAAGGCATGGTGAAATAGGAGCACGCACTTACATTCTCGTGGGAACAACACGCAAACACATAGTCGAAATAACCAACATCACCGCATACACGAATTCAAGTACGACCAGTCACCACAAGCAGCACCCGTTCACGAGCATGACGCATGGCCAGCCATCGGCCCCTTTATGTACTATAATGCGAATATAATAACGTTAATACATATTACTACAACATGTAAAATGAAATAACAGCTATAAATGCTGCCAGTGTTAAAGGTACACAGTCACAGAGACCAAACTTTTTAAAATTGTTTTACATTTCTTTTATTAATTTTCAATTATTTTTATTATTTCTATGTAGGTTAAGACCATTGTTATGATTACTATAATAGTGTAGTATTTTGTATGAAAAACTTTATCTACTCTTTAAATAAATAATTCTCTATTTAAACCCATGCGTTCATAATCAAATCAAATATATACCGTATTGACTTGACAAAACAATCAAGTGTAATCTTAGCTTTCATAATAGGCTGTGTTAATCTGTGCCAATGTCGCTAAAATAATTATAAATCTTTTGATTTATTACAAAAAACTCAAGAACAAATTGTGTAGAAATCACATATTCAAACAAATGTAAGGCTGTGAGGCAGAACAAGTAGGATTGAATGCAAATCTCCCCAATGTTGGGCTCATTCACGGTGAATAACATTACAATACCGATGTGGACCTTTTGGAAAACCGATAGATTTTACAAATACTTTGGAATCGCTTTCATAAATGTCAAAACTTTGAAACGGTTTTGTATCATAAAATGATAAATGATTTATTTCTGTAAGTAGGTTTTTACAAACACTTTTACACATCAAACATTTTTTTTTTAAACTAGATGAGATCGACGTTTCCTATCTGACTACTCTGAGAAGAAACGCCGAAACAAACTCAGAGGTCACAGTCTCTTTTAAAGTCCAGACATAACTAACAAGATTATGTGAAGACCATGTAGATTGCAGTCTGAAATGGTCTTTTGAGGAAAGAACCACACAGATTGAGTGGACCTGTCAAGTCCAAAGACAAGACATTTGGGTAGGCCGCATAAATTACTCAAACTGTCAGACTATGATCTATATATATCTATCAAATTGACAAATGACTGTCAATTGTGAGTTATTAAATTGTTTAAAGATTTGAGATTTGACAAGTTGTGAGGGAATCTTTTTTGAACCGTTATAACATCTGAGTGAAGCCTTTAAAAAAAACAATTGAAATAATTAAACAAACCATTCCTGTTTATAGTTTTCATAAAATGTACTTTTAAGATTTGCATACACAAATTTATTTATACATCATAAGATTGAAATTAATCTACAGCTTCTAGGCTATTAAATTTCTTCTCTTCTTTTAGCGCCTCTCCATTACTGGAGAGTGACAGTCAGTCTCTTAAAGCGTGTCTTTACCTGTGCCAGATGCAGCAACTCTTCCGCAGTCCAATATCGGTCCCTAACGTTGCAAAGCCATGATTTCTTCCTTCTACCAACAGGCCGTTCACCCTGGATTTTACCTATTTAATACTTTGATGTCGATGAAGAACCTTCTCGTTGAAACCTTCTGGATTCAATTAAGCGCAATTATGTTTAATTAATTAAAAGATACGTTAAGTTATGAGTTGTATGTATGGATAAATGAGCTTTAAATATAAATCATTTAGGATCCCTTTTCTGTTATATATTCGTTCGTACGTTGGTACGTTTGCAACCTGATAATGCCGTCTCGACATGTTTTTAATATAAGAGATCGTTATAGTAGGTGCAAAGAATGTCATATAAGGCGTAACGCGCTGATAGATTTCACAGCTCGCTTCACGCTTTCCCTAAATCTGTTGTCATTGCGACGCGATCCCGTGGAAATAGGGCCAAGAATCCCTCGCAAAGTCGCCAGATATTCGGAGTTATTTCTCACACGAGCAACCCCCCAACACCTCGCTTTTTAATATTTCAAGCCGTAGAAAGTAAAAACATGTTACATTTTGAGTACGCGATGTTTGAAGTCATAATGTATTGTGTAATGGGCACGACATTCTTTGTTTGCCAATTTTAGACTTGGTTATTTATTTGGATTACAGAATTGGAGTATAAGTAATTATATGTTAAGTGGGACAAGCAAAAAAACGAAAACAACGTCGTAGCTGAATTTTAAAAAGAAAAAAAAAGAAATTTACAATTGAATGCACAATTTTTTTGAGACTTGTATTGTTCATGTTGTTTTAGTATGAACCCGTGGTGGTCTAACCTAAGTCATTGCCACCTATTTCTGTGTAATGATCTTTTTTTTTTTCTTAACAGACAAGTAGGCGATCAGCTTTCAGTGATCTGATCCAGGGTTGAAACGCGTACGCTCATACCACAAAGTCAGATCCGGTAATAATGGTAATAATAATACAAATTTATAAATTTATAAACCTACATAGTAAAAATAATAATAAGTGGTGTTGCTGTGCAGTGTACCTTTAATGCTGGTAGCATTTCCTCGCTGTATTGCGATACTTATTCATTGAGCGAGGAAAGCACCAGCTCTGGGGTTACCGGTACTATCTACCAACTTAACTCTACTATCTAATCCTAATATTGTATATACTGTACAATTGTGTATTATAAATATAAAATAGTTTAAAATACATATTAAAGGTAAGTACTAAGGCGAAAGCAAAGTCACAATCAGCAAAAGTCGGTGTCTGTGAGACGGCCGCGATATCATTTACATCGGCGTGTTCGATTAACAAAGAGCTTAGCCCGGCTCCGCTCCATTTGTGTCTCCCCGGGCAGACAAATCGGTAACAATAAAACGCGGGTCTCTCCACAATGCCCGCACGCATGGCCTGCTTTTAATTTGCCCAACGTATATCGGATCGTGCGCTTCGTCGCAGATCGCTTAAAAACACTCCCCGGAAAATCCGACGTCTGCCAGACCTATTTAATGCTTGCCCGGTAATACCCGCTTTTATTGCGTGTGTCAACTTCGTACACCGCAGGGATCTGTGTACAGGATGGAGGCTTTGTAATTTTTATTGCTTGTACGGTCTCCGTTAAGAGTCGTTTGTAACTTTAATTTGATTGCCAAAGATTTTAAAATCAGATCGTTACAAAAGATTTAACCTAAAGCCCGTCACAGACTTAGCTATAATATATATTAATATACCTTACTATAATATATATTATAGCAAGCTACCACACACTGAGAAATATATATTTTGCCTTCATTTAATTGATGTCGGAATATGTCTTGCTATACCATAATATATAGTAATATGCAATAATGTATATTACGGTATCGCTTGGTGACGTCACAGAAATATATACTATAGCTGAGTGTGCGGTCACGCGAAAATTAGTATAGAAAATATATAGTAATATGCCTAGCCATAAAAATATTAATATATATTATAGCTAAGTCTGTGACGGGCTTTATACTTTATCTTTTGTCAATTTGAATCTAATCGGTCATAAAAGGGGTTTTTACTTATTAATATTACACGTGCAACTGATTTATTGCCCTCATGCAAGTGCACAATATATCGCTGTAATAAAAGTTGCGTCAGAGGTGCTAATTCAATTAAATTGTACCGTTTCCCGTGCGGTCGCGACACCTAACCGCAATATTTTTCACTTACTCATACATCCAACAAATTGGTTACATTATTGCTAGGCTTTACCTGCCGGAGAAAATATACGCAAGAACTCTGAAGAACATATCTTTATCGCATCAGTAAATAAAAAATTCAAAAAGATCTAAAAGTACTCAGGCAAAATGGATGTCATTACCTGCACCTCGAAACAACTTTACCAATTTAACTTTATTTATATCGGGACAATATTTGGGACTTATAACTTTGTGAGTCCTCGAATATTTTGGAAATTAAAAAACAAGATAACTGATTGCGTAAGGACGTTATCGGATCCGTTGAAAGGATAGAAGGGTGTGGGGTGAGGGGCGTTGAAAAGAGATCCGACAGGGAGTTGGATTATTGAATTATCAACAAAACATCGCACGCTTGAGAGCCTTCCCGCTCTAATTACTTTTCAATCTACTGGTGTTGGTATCATCGCCGAATCCGTTACTTTGGAGTTTTAATTAATAGTTTAAATTTAATATGAGTTAAAATTCTTGCTAACTAAATAATAATCCAGCACCTATTATGGACCTATGTCTGCATGTGCTTTATCGATAATAATTATTATTTATGGAGCTTGAGAGTGAGATTTAAATTTTTGTGCTCAATACACATCGAATTTTACGCCTAGGGTTTCCCGGTTCAATCAATATATTTTTTATCATATGTAAACAGTCAATAGAGCAAAACATAATAATTAGGAAGATTCCAAGGAGGGGGAACCCAGAGGGGGTTGGACACTTTTAACAATGTCTAAGTGGCTAATTCTTAATTTTTTATCAAATATGAAACAGCCGGCTTACGTGATACCACCACAGATAAAATTGCTTCGCCAGACTTCAACAATGATAGCGCATCATATATGATTCGACTTAGGGTCCTTCAAGAAAAGAGCGTACCAATTCTTAAAAGGCCGGCTACGCACTCGCGAGCCCACTGGCATTGAGCTTTCATGGCGGTATCACTTAACATCAGATGAGGCCTCCTGCCCGTTTGCCCCCCGTTCTAAAAAAAATGTTTGGAAGGACCATGGATTTTCAACAAAGCAGCTCAATAAAGTGATAACCGCTATAATTGCCAAATGAGAAACACGTCTTTGAGAAATCTCTAGTCTGAATCTTTTCCTCATAATAATATATCGACTGGTGTGAAAAACAGATGATTTACAAAGAATATAAGACATCTATAACATTCCACAACAGCTAATCCACTTTCGGTTCGACCGCACCTCCCATTTATCATTCATCTAACCATTTCGTTTATTAGGTGTAATCTGCACCCTATTACGTTCATTGGGAGGTTGTTTTACTATAACAACGTGAGTAGGGCTTTCAAGTTGAAAAAGTATTATTTTAAAAATAAAATAAACGGCTCAAATATAAGTCTTTCCTCAAACTTCGATTTTGTTCCGTTTGAATGCTTTGGGCCGTGTCAATTGCGTAGGCAATTGACACGGCCTAATTAAAGATTTAAGTTGACGCCTGGTAGATAGTACCGGTAACCCCAGAGCTGGTGCTTTCCTCGCTCAATGAATAAGTATCGCAATACAGCGAGGAAATGCTGCCAGTGTCAAAGGTACACTGCCATAGCGAACAAACTTTTACTACTAATTTTGAATTTTTTTTAATTATTAAACCCGAAACATACATGTATATTGGTGCTAAAGAATCAATCAAATTAAGATAATTTATGTATATACGAGTATCTCATCAGTAAGTTTTCGACTATATTCCTAATAACCTGCGCTTGAGCAGAATATTTTGTTTTTTGAATCAGTATCATTCTTTGAAAGACAACGTTAGATTTTAGTTTAAAAAAGAACAATAATCTTTTGAGTCAAAATAACTGCGTTTCTAGCGACAGTATCCTAAAGTTTAATTACACCCATTTTTTTTAAATACCAATAACTACTAACATGATGTTTAATTTATGTACTTTGAAAAATAGCGTTAACTAGTTTAAAAATACACGGTTAATATTTCTTGGATATCCATTTATCAACCCTGCAAAAACGATAGCTAACAAACACGTCATTCTGTAATGTGTTAATGGCTGCTACATTTAGCTATCTTTATAATTACAAAATACTTCATTTGTTTTATGGAATTATTAGAGTAGTTTTATTTATTAAGCCCATAATTGGCCGATGATTTCGCGAGGTGCGTAGTGAAATTTGGAGCATTTGTCAAATACTACTTCTAGTGTTAATACTTTTACAATACTACTCCTATATGTCTCAGATTGTAAATTATGTCCATTCATACATAAACCTTCGATGTAAATAGGTTTTGTAAACAAATTAACATAATATGGTATAAAAATAAAATAACTATTTATCAGATAAATTAATAGCAAAATTTAAGCTTTTATAAAGGTTACCTTTTGGTCAGATCATCCCTAAATTGATGTGGCAGTCCCGAAAATCCTGATGAACACTTTCTCACAATTACATGAAAAATATTATAAGAATATGGTACAAAAATGTTAGTTGTAGAATAGAAGTTACAGTAATTACATTAAGAGTCATATCATTATAGTCAATTCTTATATTATTTATAAAATACATTATAAATTACATATTTTATATTCTTCTTATATTATTTATAAATTACATATTTTATATTGTTATAAAATATGTATATTGTTACGTTATAAAATTAATATTAATTTTAATGTTACACGCAAATAATCATTTCAAAAAGTCTAGTAGGAAGTCTTTGGTAAATCTTTGAATGTTTTTGGTAAATTATTGTAAACTTTGATTGCCATACAAAAGATATTTTTCTCCCCATGCTTTCTTCGACGTCGACGACTTACATCGAATAAGGACATTGCTAAAATATATATACAGGGAAGAGATAAAATTTTGAGCTTCTTAGAGAAAGGTACGTAGCTAAGATGGTTAAGATCCAAAAATTGCTCCACAAATTGCTTAAATACATATTTTTGAGCCTAAAATACCCTAGATATTTGCTTACAATTAGATTTTCTAACCTCCAAAGGAAGGTCCTTTCTTTTCACCCCTGTTACGATTCTGCATTTTATCAGTCAACTACATAGATAACTCATTAATAAATTGCTTTATAAGTAGCCATATGTTTTCAATGTCAAAAATGCGATATCGATAAATCCGATGAAAACACAAGAACCGTCTCAAGTGGATGATTGAGGCACAAAATAGGTCCCCGCTATACCTTGCGTATTTGTGGGCTTAGGCTGTCAACGACTGGTCTCGCTCCAAGCACGATTTCTATCGATTCTGTTTACTCTATAATCTTTTTATTTTAGAGAGCACGCGCCAGATTCCTCTCTGATTTGTTTTCTTTTTTCCACTCGATTTTACTTCAAATATTGCAGACGAAGCCCGAAGAGGCGTTGTGTACATGTACGTTATTGTAATGACTTTGCCATAGTATAGATTATATATTCCTTTACATATAGAGAGATATAGATATATATATATTCGACTCATTGGTCTAGTGGTTAGTACCCCTGACTGCGAATCCATGGGTCCCGGGTTCGATCCCCGGCTGAGGCGAACATCGATGTGATGAGCATTTGGTGTTGTTCTTAGGTCTTGGGTGTTTAAATATGTATTTATATGTATATCTATCTTTAATATGTATGTATATCCGTTGCCTAGTACTCATAACACAAGCTTCACCAGCTTAGCATGGGACTAGGTCAATTGGTGTGAATTGTCTTTAAAAAAAAAAAAAAAATTACCATATGTTTAAAGAAGGAACTTCACAATTTCGATGAAAGCAAACGTACTATTTATTCAGTTTAATTTAGTCCATTTTTGTTTGTTATTTTTTTATATTTTCTCGTTTAATAAGATATAAAACCGCATCACCGTCAGGCATAATGATTTAGTGACTAACATTCCGAAATAAATGAAGACAAACTATTAAGAAACGTCGGCAATACCCATCAATATATATTCGTTTATAAAAAATTCGTTGCATAACTTACAATTGTTCGGTTTATAACAAGTGAATAAAAAAGAATGAAACGCTAAAAGCTTAGTCGTAACTTTTAAATGGCCCAGGTTTATGGAGAACGATCGCAGGGGATTCATTCGCACAAACTATCCGGGATTAAACTGAAAGCAGCCGGAAAAATACGACACACAGCGACCACTAGTTTTGTCTGGCGAATGGTTAAAGTTGACATTTTGATTAAAAACAGTATCTAATATATAAAATTCTCGTGTCGCGGTGTTTGTGGTTAAACTCCTCCGAAACGGCTCGACCGGTTCTCATGAAATTTTGTGTGCATATTAGGTATGTCTAAGAATCGGACAACATCTATTTTTCATCCCCCTAAATGTTAAGGGTAGTCCACCCCTATTTTTTTTTTATATATTTTTTTTTTTTTTTTTTATGATACAGCATTAAAAAATACATACAACCTAACCTAACCTAACTTTCACCCCTCTACGATCAACCCCTATTTTTTTATTATAAATGATATACAATATACATGGCAAAACGATGCCCGGTCAGCTAGTATTTCTATAAATTTAGCATGTTGACTGCTAAGACTACATCACGTAAATACACATAGATATAACAAAAATTAGTAGGATTAGTCAGCGTGCGATTCTAATACTTGAGGTCGTAGGTTCGAACCCCGGCTGTGCACCAATGGACTTTATGTCTATGTGCGCATTTAGCACTAACTCGTACGCTGAAGGAAAACATCGTGAGGTAACTGACATGCTTTAGACCCAAAAAGTCAGTGGCGTGTGTCAGGCACAGAAGATTGATCATCTACTTGCCTATTAGAAAAACAAATGATCACGTTACAGATACAGAAATCTGAGGCCTGGAAGGTTGTAGCGCCATTGTTTTTTTTTAATTACTGACAAAATAATGACAGATGTTAATGAAAATGTAATAATTAAATTCATGTTTATAGGTTGGTGCTTAAATAAATCAATGATTTGTAGTTATTACGTGTTTGTATGTAGAAAATATAATTACCAATAAAATCATATTTTCTATTTATGCAGTCACCATGGTCGCGCGTTATGCAGTCATGTATGTGTACTGTTCTTGTGAAAATGAAATATAGGATTACGGTTAAAGATTATAAATACTTAAAGATTTAAGAATATTCATAATTTCAAAGAGAAATTACCACCAACTTAAAATTATATTTTTATTGACTATGAAACATAAGAAAAAGATAAAACTCCCTATACCAGATTTCGTGGGGAAACCCCTCAAAAGCTGTTCAATATAAATACCTATCATTGGAATGAATATAAGATTTAAGTATTGGAAAGGAAAACTGATAGAGTCGAAAATAATTGAATTTATTTGTAGTTTAGTCGCATTTATTTGAGAATACTTAAGTCCTCCTCATCCTGAAGTTAAAAATAAAACTATAGTATCCTTTATATTTTTTATAATCATTACAATTCACATTGTTTGCGCTTAATCGGTGTCAGTCAAAGAAGGATGACAATTGTCGATTTTGACTTTGACACACGAACCGGAAATGGTAGGTGGTGTTCCGGCGTAATGGCGCAATATTTGGAAATTAACATTCATTACCATTATTAAAGGATTCAGAGCTTCTAGGACATACCCCGGCCCACACACACATTTTATGTCAGTTCCTATAAAGTAAATTTGACTAGGGACTAATTAAAAGGCCGGCAACGCACTCGCGAGCCCTCTGACATTGAGTGTCCATAGGCGCGGTATCACTTAACATCAGGTGAACCCCTGACAGTTCTATAATAAAAAAAAGTTGGTGTGTGCTTCTGCTTTGCTTAGGTTTAAAATATTTCTACTTTAAATATATCAAAGTATATTGAAATCCAACAAACTTTATATTAACTGCATATAAGAGTGATATGTACATTTAATTCAGACAAAAATTTTAAGTGCTAACATCGACTCTATTGTTCTTTAAACCTTGTTCAGTTGTTTAAGGGGCTTGGCTTCCCCTATTGATTACCCAAAAAGCGGAAAATAAAATTGTACTTTTTGCCCAACGATACTGCGGTATACAAGATGGTATTATATCAAAACTTTGTTACACTTCAAGCTTCAGTGGTTTTAATAAATTTCCTTATAGTAAAATGTGTCTTTAAACTCTTAATATTACTTACAAATACTTATATTTTTATACTAGTTTAAATTGATGCGACGCAACTTTCTTCCTACCGTTTCTAGAAAAAATTATATTATGCTATAATAAATATATATTCTTCTTCTTCAGGTGCCACTTTATTGTAAAAGGCTGTTAACAACTTGCCGGGTATCTTGCACTAGTCTAAAAACAATTCAGTAATACTGGTGGTTATTCTGTGCCTAGAATAGTTTGCCATTCTTATAGTCAAAATATTGGTTAAATGATCTTCCCAAAACCTCGTTATAACTAAATACCGATGGAAAAATGTTGTTTCAGTTGTCCTTGGAATCTGGACTATTATAATATTCATCTTGTAGTTCATACAATTATGGTTTCTATGTATTGGAAATAAGCGCTATATTACATTGCACAGTTTCTTTGTGAAGTTTGATCACGTTAAGAAACTTTACCGTCGCTTCTTGGCAATCTTTATCGAATATTGTTTAGTAAATCGTTGCAAAACTCTATTAACATACACAGGCTTTTGCCCTGCCTTTGTTTAGAACATAACAGTTAACAATAGAATTTATAATTATATAGTTTTTAAAGTAATTATGGGCATAATTAGGACATACAAATACATACAAACCGGCTGTGCACCAATGGAATTTCATTATATGTGCGCATTTAACATTCGCTCGAACGGTAAAGGTAAACATCGTGAAGAAACCGGCTTGCCTTAGACCGAAATGTGTCATGCACAAGAGGCTGATCACGTACTTGCCTATTAGATTGACAAATGATCATGAAACAGATTCTGAAATCTGAGGCCAGACCTAAAGAGGTTGTAGTGTCACTGATTTATTTTTAATGATTTTATTAATACGTTATTCCTAGTGCTAGGCAGTAACATCACTGCAATGATGAGTATATATAATAATATTTCATCGATTTGTTATATAATATGAACATACTGTTAGTAGAATAATGTGTATAGAACATTCTTCTAGAAGCATAAAAATTGTAATAAAAATAAGTCCCACTCTTCATTTTGACGCATAATTATATACCACCAAAATATTACGTTTGTTGAGAAATAGTACGTTTATGGTAGGGGAGCCCACGATGCTAAATGGGGATTTACTCGAGCGTCGTAGAGACCTATTGGGATGCAAAGCTTAGATAAAAAGAAGAAAAAAATGTTATATGATAAATTCCTTTTCATCGGTGGGGGAAGCGGCTATAGATTGTTAAATATGTAAAAAAAAACTGTTGCATGGACATCCTCGAGCGCGTCAGATATTGATAGCATCTATGCCCTACGTATTTTTAATAATGTACGTATATTAATCTGATCGTTTGCATGATGCGGGTGGTTGTATTTAAGGGTTGAAAATTAAAAAAAAAAAAAAATTATCGAGCGCGTCAGATTTTCTAAGGGAGTGTTAAGTGCACCAAAAAAAAGCTCTTATTCACTAATCTGACGATTTCGATGGGACGCAAACCCACAGCCATTTTCTTAATTTGCAAAAAAAAATCGCAATTTTGAAATACTCAAGCGCGTCAGATTACAATAAGAACATAAAGATGAACCACATATATCTTATATGTGGTTCATCTTTATGTTCTAAACGTACTGTCTCATAATCTGACGATTATCTAGAGGGATTCGCCTGATCTGACAAAAAAAAAATAGAAAAACGGTTCACCTAAAGGGCCATCCCTGCAACTTCCCGCTAATTCCATTCCTGGGCGCTTAAAATTGATATTTTGAGCTCGCTGAGTTCAAAGAAATAACATTTCTATGCATTTGAACTCTCCCAGCTCGAAAGTCTGATAGAAGTTTCATAGAACACTATTTTTGGAATTTTCAAACCGCAATAACTTTTGAATGGATCAAGCAATTTTCACGCGGTTGGCGGCATTCGACGCAGTTTTATCATCCTCATAATTTTGCAATTTTAATTGATCGAACCACAAATTTCGGAGTAATCCCGAAAAAAACACTTTTTCGGGTTTCTTTCGTGTACGATATCTCTCGAACGAATCAACCGCTTTTGACCAGCTTGGTGGCGATCGACGTGGTTTTTCAAGCTCAAAGGCGGATTAGTTTTTGAAGTTGATCGATAAAGAAACCACTTTAAAAAAAAATATTTCTTATTTTTTTAAGATTTTTCAAAATTTCTCAAAATCTATCGGTCCGAATCGGTTGAAATTCACAGGAAATGTAATTTTGAGGGAAATGTTTAGAACGCCGTTTAGTAGATTCCGATCGGTTTAAGGAAATGTAGGCATCACGCAGCTGCACGCATTTAACTTTATCGACGAATTTTTGTTATTTCAGCTTGCGGAAATCGTCAGATTATATATTTTTCATTATTCTTGAATTATTTCCTTCAAAATAAAAAAAAAATTAGCTACGCTCGAGAATGTCGAGATGACGTTTTTTTTTTACAACTTTGTTGCCCTCCCCTTTTTTTCCGTCACTCTCAAATTGTCAGATTAGTGGAATATACACTTTTTAGGATGTAATTAACTCACCCTACCTTAATCTGACGCGCTCGGGAATTTCTGATGGTCAATTTTTTTTTACTAAACTGATTCTGTCTCCTTCACGTGCGGCTTTATATATGGGCCTCATATTTTGTGGAGGTACTTAACCGGGTACAAGGTATCCCCCTATATATTAATCTGCCGCGCTTGAGTAAATCCCGAAATCCCCTCTTGGGCTCCCCTACCATATTGTTACAAACTCTAAATTTCATGAGTTTCAAGTTTCTAAATTCCAAGACCTATAGGAAGCAATTTACTATTACAAGTATATGTTATTTATTAAATACAAATTGTCTATCTGTAAATACGTTTACACATGCAAAGTTAGGCTTCTTTTAATAAAAATAGTAAATTAAAGCGTTGGAGACAAATTATTCCACAAAGTACAGTCGGTCCGTGAAATGATTTCATAAAACCGTTTGTTTGAGAACAAAATTTAAAACTGCAGACCGCAAGAACTTACTCGAAGCTTCCATTTAAATTTACCGGTGATAAAAACAACTGAAAATAATTCATAAAACTGAATAAAAAGTTCACAATAGCAAAGACAAACCTCGACCCGGGGCGAACACAAAATTATCTTTTTGCGTCTTTAAGAATTCTCTCAATTTCTGTTTAGATTTTGCTCTTTTTGAGAGCGTGCCCTTTCGCAATTGTGAAAAACGGATTCGAGCTTTCGTTTACGTATTTTATTACGTAAAATTCTCGTTCATTTTTACATTGTTTGTTATTAGCGTTCATTGTAATGCTTAATAAACAATGTAATGTAAAATGAGTTTCATTATATTTTTACTTATTTATATAAGAACTCTAATTAAATATGCTTTCAAGTTCCTTTGTGAGATATGGATCAGACAGCAGTTTTGTAGATCTTTGTATGGAGTTGATTTATGTTTCACCGGGAATTCAACACGAGTATATATGTTATGTGCATTAACAATTGAGTCACAGAAGTGCTAATAATTTTCCGACATAAATAAAATTGTAATCTTAGGTATTGACTATGTAATATATTTCCCACACGTTTGCCTAACACCATTTGAGTCTAACTAGGCGATAATAAAGATTTTACTATGAATAATGTATTTAAATAAAACCTTTACAATGTTAGATTTTTTGTCTAAGGTACTATGTAATGAAATGCAAAAATGTATGTAGCATTTAATTATTTCTTTACAAAAAAGTTTGCGTTTAAAATACTATCATTTTAGATACAACGTCTTAAATTTAGCTAAAATTTCTTATTTAACCTGTCTATTAAGACATCCATTTGTATTAAAATCAGCGAATACATCAGCTCTAAGACAGCACCCATCTCAGTGCCGTTGGCGGGTTATTTTGTCTTATCATACTTTTACACTCGCTTTCCACCCATTGCTTTTATGTGAAGCATCCTTTTACACTTATTTTAGATATGAAGGGATGTCTGTTCATCTGTATTTTTGTTTCCACTAAGCGTGTCATTGCCTTGCTTCGGTTTTATAATCACAAGTAAAATATAGTAGGGACAGGTATAGGTAAGTAAAGAAACTTTGACCTCTGAGTCTAATTATTTCTAAAGCTTATGAGCAAAGATAGGTTAACTATAAAATTCATATAGTAGCGAGCGATGAATTTTACTCTAAATAAACTAACGTAAAATAAAAGAGCCAAGCCAGCGAAACTGCATTTCGTAGACGCATTCATTTTTCTGCATACAAATCGCAACAACTCAACGCTCAGTAGCTTCACAAAGGAATATCTGAGCTGACATCTACAAACGAGACCGAATGAAGAAAGCAGACGCAATAAGTAAAAATACAAGAAACATTGCTAAGCTTAAAAATTTTCACGCATAGCGATCGCGCGCTCGCCCGGAAATGCTATCTCAGACAAAGACGAAACGGTGTGAACAAACAGTACTTTAGAATGACGAATTAAAAAAACGACGGAGTCTCAAATCCAACAAACGTAAAAGAGATTACCCACGCTCCAACTGCTCTCAACTTGTATAAACAAAAAAAGCTCAATTTGCCTGCTTTAATACAAGGCGAAATTGCCATAGAGCACGCAAAGACGGTCTGAGAATATTAAAAACGTTTTAAAAAGACAACAAAGAGAATTTATTTGAATTTTTATTGTGACAAGCGACGGTGTGAGACCGGAAGCAGTAGACGAATTTGCTGTTCGCAAATAAGCTACTTCCGTTTATACGCTTAGAGATTGTATACCTTACATCTATTGTACCTCTTTTCTTGCTTAATATAAATTCATAAAATATGAATAATATGGCGTACACAGGCTTTAATAAGGTTGATGATTATTACTGATCGGTTATAAAATTTTAGTTTTCACCAACAGATTTATGAAACAAATTATAAATATATGTTTAATATATTATATGTCCGTTCTATATTATATAAATTGACTTGTATGAAATGGTTTTTTTTCTTCCATAAGTATATGCGTTGCTTTAAATAGATATTTTAAAAGTAACCGTAAAATTGGTAAGAAGTGATTACAATGTTTATATACAATAATAATTATACAATAAATACAATATTTATAATAAGCTTGAAAGAGGTGAAAATGTCTTCAAACGTTCAGCATTCATAAATGTAATTGAAATATCGCATTACAATTCGTAACATCATGAACTGTTCGCGATACAGGCGCGTTACGTATTTTTGTATTAACTTCCCCTCCGCTGATTACACACAAATTGATATAAATTGAATTTTAGAGCTAACCGCCTCCCGCTTCAGCCCTGTGGCCCCGTAGCGACTACAAGATGTTCCGGAAAACTGAGGAAGGGTTATTTGTTATGTGTAGGGTTGTCAAAAATCATTTTGTAAGGTAAAATATTTAAAGTATAAATTAAAAAATATTATTTTCTTCAAATCTAAAATTTAAAATTAACAAAACAATATATATGATACCGATTATTTTAATGCAAAAATAAATAAAATATTGCAACGCTTAAAAGAGCATTATGGCGACAATGCCGAGTTAATAAAAGTAAATTGAAAACATCAAAATTGTATTCTTATTAAGAAAAGTAAAATGGAGACATCCCTAACCGCGTAATAGGAGTGATGATTTCTTGGCTTTAAGCGACCGTTTCATAACAACCGACTTCTACCCTCGTCACTCGGAGTTAAATTTGTTTATACTAAACTCACTAAATTTTATTTACTGCGTCTTTTATCTTAGCTTAATTACAATAATTTATTTATTTATATTATCACGCCTTTTTCCCATACGGGTAGGCAGAGACCACGGATTTTCAATTACGACGGTCCTGACATACCTATCCCATTCAACCACTTTCATGACACTATTCGAATAATTAATTATAGAAAAATGTCCCGTATGACAGTTTTATTGACGGTATATTAACGGATAATTAAAACGTATAGCGTAAGCCTAGCCTAGCCTCAATTATTAGTCATAATTTTCTCGTTGAACGCTGCGCACCATTTATATACATTCATTGGTAAATCGTTAAGAAATCAGAATACTTCAGTAATGCTTGTCTATACAGAAAAAGTCCCTAAACAATCACGGGACTTCATATATATTTGTTCCAATCTATCATATATATTTGTTCAATCTAATATTGTTTGACTTGATTATAGTAGTCAATATTTTATATCTATTAATAATTATCACGATGCAATACAACTATCACGACGTCTACGCCGTAGCACGATCACGTAGCATGTGTAGCTTTACGAAAACTACAATCCAAATGTTTCCAAGTACACGTTTGCATTCCAATTTCTTTAAACAACGATAAAAGTATTCAAAAGCGATTTGAGTACATAAGCAAAAGCACTTTGCCACTAAAGCGCACAAACATGACGATAAACGAAACACGTGAACTAATTTGAAGAGCTTACAGGAAAGTTAGAGTCTGTCCCGGTGTAAATTACTGGGTATAGTTTCAGCGTCGTCAGACCGCGATTCTATTGCATTACTGCGGGAAGCCAGCCTTTATTGCTCAATTTGACTTTATTTAACGCAATTCGCAGGCGAAGGGGGCCGCCCCACCCGACTGACGGCGAACAGATGAGGTCCCACTCCAATCCACTTAGTACGCGGCAAACCGGCAAGTAGGTGATCGCAATCTAACCACTAAAACTAGAAATGCTTTGAGCATTCCCCGTGTGACATCGTAATGGCGGTTTCCTGTGAACTCATCACTTTATTGACAGACACAACTAACGTAAATGTTACTCACCAAGACATTTATATTTTGATTGACATTGAATAAATCAAAAACATGAAACTACTCATTAAAGTTTCCTGTTTGATAGACAAGGTAGACTTCCGGAAGAGATCACGGTTACAATGAGCTAAGTTTGGGATTACACGCACCTGCATGCGAACTTACGAAGTTCCACAGACTAAATTTAATTAGACGCGCCGAGCTTACACGCTCTACGCGTTTATTTTGGAACTTACATCGTATTAAATTACGTGTCTTGTTATGGCTACGTCATAGTTTGTTATCGTAATGTGCATTTTAAATACATTACATTGATTTTCAATAGATTAAAAGGCCATAGTTTGTTTATTGATTTAATGAAATAAATATGCCTTGAATTGAGCAATGAGCATGCTTTATCTGAAGTGTAACGCATCTATAGACATTAGACATACAATACAACTAAAATAACTATTAAATGATTGCTTGTACCAAATTACACAGAACCATTTATATATATCTATAATTAATCTCTTTGCACCGACTATTAACAGTTACAGAATAAAAAAAAAAGAAAGCAAGATAAATGAAAGAAACAACAACAATGAAAAATAAATAGAAGTATGTTACTTTAGTGCCTGCATGTTGCATCACGTTGTATTCAAAAAAATTGTTACGCCATGTCTATCAAACTATTTAATCACCTTCCTAGAAGTTATAGATCACTGCCGTGGATGATTAAATTTTTAAAGGCAACTATTTAGATTTGACAATTATAATTAACTATTCTTATAGACATCGTGATAATTAATATGACATTTGCACGCCTATCTTTATATGGCTGATTGCGCGGTCTTTTATAATTGATCAATCTGAATGTAATGTTCTTTGCAAATAAACGATTATTATAACAAATAACACAAATCGACACTATAATTTAATTAAATTATTAAATTGAATGAATGAGCTATATTTTATAAATATAGTTATAAATTATAAAGGAATCCATTTACAAGCCACCCTGATCCATTGACAGCGAAATTCTTTTTCGTCAAACGGAAGACAGCTGAGTTGGAGGAGTTAAAATTAAAATCATATCTCGGTAGTCGAGTCACGCGAAACATTAGCTTTGCCCCACCAATAAACCGTACCCTTAAGAGCTTCATTCCGAATTAAAATTTGCCGGCTGATCTCTCAGGAGTTGATGGATTACGAATTTTGCTATTTTGTGTTGTTTAATTTCATCAGGATGCCGACGCCGCGCGAAATTACTTCTTGTCATTTTTCGTCTTGAACTTATCAAGGACTGACATTTATTTGACAAGCATTTATGCTTATTTTGATTCGTAATTAATTATTTGTTGTGAGTGAATTAATATAGGATGTTGTTTAGTATTAATAAGCTTCCAAAAGTTAATATCTTTTGTCAGAAATGTCACGAGAAATACATTTAATTGCTATTTGAAATTCAAAGAGTATTCGTAAAATCTGTATAACATATTAAAAAAAAATATATCACACTACAATACAACCTTTTTAGGTCTGGCTTCAGATTTATGTCACTGATCATTTGTCAATCGTATAGGCAAGTATGTGATCAACCGCCTGACACACGCCGTCGACTTTTAGAGTCTAAGGTAAGCCGGTTTCCTCACGATGTTTTCCTTTACCGTTCGAGCGAATGTTAAATGCGCACATATAAAGAAAGTCAATTGGTGCACGAGGGATCGAACCTACAACCTCACGGATGAGAGTCGCACGCTGAAGCCACTAGGCCAACATTTCTCTTGCTGTATAATATATATTCAAATATATTATGTCAGGGATTTAAACTTAAATGTATCATTAGCGTTTCATTCACGATTTTGTTTACAGCCAACTAGCTCTTAGTAATACAACCTTATTGATTTACATCTAAAAGCGTAATTTTAAAAATCATTTGTCGTTAAGTCGGCCCACTTTGTATGCACCCGGCGTGGTCTGCATCGAGCATATTTTATATTTATCGCCGGCTTGACAGCTTCGTTCAATTGCATTGCCTTTAATATGCATTCTGCATGTTAGCTCCAGTGGAATGGCTTAGCTTAATGGAGTTAAACCGATTTTTAAATTACGTGTGCGAATTCAAATGACTTTAGGGCTGCTATTAAATTTATTAAATTTTTTAGATCAAATTCGAGCCACATACAAATATTCTAAAGTAATGGTATTGTGCTGTAGTTCTACTGCTTCCTTTTTAAAATAATTTAAAACAACTATTTATGTCCTAATCCTGGTATCTTTCTTCTTTATAGCTTCTAGTATGTTTGTCGTTCTCCAAATTTATACATTTTGTGCTGTCACGTTTTGTTTTCTTTCCTCTGTATGATATTTTTTTATTAGTGAAACATTTTGTGGATATATCCAATGTTATATTAGTATGTTTCATTTTTTAAACTTTTTTACCCTATAGCGTTTGCTGTTTCGTTTCCTAAATAAATAGTTTGGATACAGAACGTTTTAATATACTTTAATTTTGGGGCGCGGATGTAATTTGATCGTAATAATAAGTTGATTTATGA
This sequence comes from Pieris napi, assembly GCF_905475465.1. Lineage (NCBI taxonomy): Eukaryota > Metazoa > Arthropoda > Insecta > Lepidoptera > Pieridae > Pieris > Pieris napi. Next base: position 2,717,301 of record NC_062235.1, on the reverse strand, counting down.
TGTAACATTTCTTAATAATATCTTTATGAAATTCTTAGCGATATATTAACGAAGAGCGATGAAATCAATCTGGTCGTAATGAGATAAGCAAACAATGACCCTCATAATATCGATAGTCCTGTTGGCACAAGAAATTTGCCCGAGCAATATCGGGACCGCCGAGGGAATCGCCAATTTTAGGGGAAATCGAGGGAGATAATTATGTTTGAAGTTATTTGGGAAATATGTTATTATTATCTTCATATTACTGAAGTGATCATGACACACTGGTTATAGGTAGATTAGGCTCAATCATAATTTTGTAGAGCAATCTAGGTATCCAAATAGCATTTTGTTTTTTCATACCGAATTACCACTGGTGTTTTCGTATTCTCCAATTGAGCCTAGCTCTTTATTGATATTTTTTTATAAAGCTAATCAATACCGTAATTCTGTAATTCGTAATAGCGATACCAGTACGAGGATGTTCTGCAATTTCGATGTAGTTCTCTCGACATCCGTAGCAAACTTTGTAAAGTACAAAAACACTAGAAATCGCTAGTTATCAAACATTATATGACATAACCTAATAGAGTCAAAATTTTATTAACCTAAAACAATTTCTAGTAAACCTTCTTAGAACTTTAATTAGCGAAGCACAAACACTAGGTTAATATTATATCCAAGAAATCGTTTAATCACTTATGGGCTTCACTTAGTATAAATTATTTTCACACGACACAAGGGAAGCCGATACGATGTCGTACCAAGTTTAATTTGTTGATAGGTACATGAGAAGTATTCCCTCGGGTGTTCTAAGAAAATCAACACTAGTAATTAACGAATTCATTTATGGTGGGATTATTTTAACCCTTTGATGTTTAGTGACAGTCGACAGATGAGTTTTCGGCTCCGTAGAACATGTTGGGGACTAATTTTAATTGAGTTTAGTCAGATTAATGATCCGTGCAAACTGTCTCGCCGAACAATTAAGGTATCACCGATTTATAACTTCTGTAGCTGATTCTTAAAACACAAAGTAGTTTAGTTTGTTCTGTAACATTAAACATTATATAAAACACAATAAAAATACTAAATTTTTTAATTTATTTTTTAATCGACACCAATTTTTAGTGGGTGCGTTGCCGGCCTTTGAGGGAGTACACTTTGAATAGTTGGAGGTCGTACCTCTCAGGTAAGACTCCCACCGATTCGATTCCACAGTTCGCTAGTTCTTAAAAGAAAGTGCATTGTGAAACGGACTGTGGAAGACTACCAGCCATCAAGGTGACGTTGATGAAATTTTGAATTGATAACCCTATCAAAAGGCTCGTTTGAAAATTTGAATCATATATTTCTTGTAGATACAGTCTATTGAATGGACCAAAATGTATCGGCGGCTGTTGAACGTAAGTCCTGAGTTATAAATGTCATAGAAATTCATGAGCAAACTGTCTCAGAAAACAAATAGCGATTTATAAGCGTGCATTGTGAAATCTGCAAAAGACTGCAGGTGGCTGCAGTCTGGTAGCTTTGCGAAGTGAGCCGGCACAGGACAGCTAATTAAAATGTTAATCAACCGCGGGACAGCGGATGAACCCGCCATTCTACAACCGAACTGCGGAAAATAATAGAGGATATAAATTTTAATAATTTAACACCGGAAGTTTAAAGATCTAAAGCTCTACTTATAATACAAGAACGGGGAATAGGGTTAAATATATCTCTATTTTATTAAAATATTCTTTACGGGTATAACAATGTAGAAAAAATATTCAATGTAATGTTACTAATGTATGTAATGGAGGTTACACTATACTCCTAATGGTATTAAAATATTTGACTTATCGGTATAAAATAAAATAAATCAGTGGCACTACAACCTCTTTAGGTCTTGTCCTCAGATTTCTGAATCTGTTTCATGATCATTTTTTAAATCTAATAGGCAAGTAGGTGATCAGATCAGCCTCCAGTGCCTGACACACGCCGTCGACTTTTTGGGTCTAAGACATGTCGGTTTCTTCACGATGTTTTCCTTCACTGTTCGAGCAAATGTTAAATGCTCACATAGAAAGAAAGTCCATTGGTGCACAGCCGGGGATCGAACCTACGACCTCAGGTATGCGAGTCGCAATGAAACCACTAGGCCAACACTGCTCTAAATTACTCTGAATCATCGGTATAGTACTAGTCAATTTGTGTTTATAGTTGTTATAAATATAATTGGTAAGGTTCGTTTATAGTATGACAAAAGTAAAGTTATGTTTCACTGTTATTAAGTACCAGGGTTTAATAAAATATTAAAACATGTTTAATTTCCTGCATGCGGATATCAAAATTGTTGCAAAAGGTTCTACATTTTATGAAGTTTCTTATTAGTTTTACCTCTCTCAAGAAGCCCCTTTGTTCAATATCCAGATTGGCAGTTCGATTATCCTTGGATCTTGTAAAAAGGCATATAAAAATTAGTCTGTAATGTCGTAGACTACTTAAGCGCTCCGTGGGGAGGTGGGGCGTCTCGGAAAATTAAAATGTCTGAAATACGAGTCTGCTTAGCGCCTGAGAAAAATGATCGCTTATTACTTAGACTTGAAACTTAATTAACATTTCATTTAGATGATTTAAGTTATTGTTTAAGTCTTTTGAATTCATTAAATGGTTTGATAATGTTGAGGTAGGGATTTTTTAGTTTTTTAGTGTCGTAGTAATCATGAGCTTTCACGTCCGTTAGTCCATTTAATGGACTGTATCTACAAGCAATATATGGTTCAAATTTTCAAACGAACCGTATCAATTCAAAATTTCAACAATCAACGTCACCTTGATGGCTGGAAATCTTCCACAGCCCGTTTCACAAGGCACTTCGGTGGGAGTCTTTCCTGAGAGGTACGACCTCCAACTATTCAAAGTTAGAGTGCCGAGTGCCTCAAAGGCCGGCAACGCACCCACTAAAAATTGGTGTCCATGACTGCCCTTTTTGGGCGTCCCATAGGCTCATTTGCCCCCTATAATATTTAAAAAAAATCGGTATTCTAACGAACTTTTGAGTTAATATTTAAAAAGTTACTTCTCAAAGGATACTAAACCTTTGAAAGCTTTAGTAGTTAGTAGCTTATAAAATTACATATCACAGTATGCGATATAATACTTGAATCAAATAAAACGATTAATTTTATTGCTCGGATCTAAAATACCCCAAAGGAAGTATTAAAGGTCATAATTAAATATTTCGTTGTGAATAAAAGCAATGCCAGCTTCGCACAGCCACAAAACACAAATTTATGTAATAGGGGATTGTCCCCAACGCGAACAACATTTTCGTCCTCTTTATTATTTTTAAGTCTTTTCGAGTGTTCCCTTGTTTGAAACTTTCACCTTTCCCCCATTCGCGGGATGAAAGTTAATTTCTTTCGGTGTATTTTGAAATTAATTTTGCTTTTGTGCAACCGCACGCCTCGGGATGACTTGTCGGACAAACGACGAAGCTTTTTGTATCATTATTTAAAATTAGCTACTAAATTCGGAGTTTAAATCAACGTGGTTATCGTCCAGAATTCATCTGTTGTAATAAAAAATCGACAAAACTATTTACACGTGGCGCTCGTTCTGAATGGACAATATATTTTGTTTTATTACACGTTTTATTGGTAAAAGATACTTTTGATTTTATTGTTGTAGTTTATAGATATTTCATGGAGATTTAAATGTTTAGTTAATCAACTTAATTAATTTCCTTGTGGAAATCTGTCGTGTACAGATTATAGAGAATAGTTAAAGGCCGAAAGCAGTAATTCAAGATGTCTCACTATTATATTATTATGAAGCTGTTATAATAAACGTTATATGTATATTTCTATGTCATTTTTGGCCATTATTAAAACCCATACTAAAATGGACCTTTATAAAAGTTTTCCAACTCGGCTATGTCTTGTTATGTGAATCGGTATATTACAATATTTATTTATGTACAAAGTAATGAAGACAATGGTCTCTGATTAAGACCATTAACATATACGATATACAGGATTAGTAGTGCCCCGGGTAACACTAAGCTGACGGGAATTCTAGTAGCGATGAAATTATGACATCAAACACAATATATTTTATGTTTTTGCAGTATATACACGAAATATACATTTCAGGCGTTTAATCATTGTACTTTTTTATTTATTTAACCTTCGTTACATAAAAAGAAAAACAAATAACAGAAATGCCATCTGACAAAATACAATACGGAAGTCCCTCTTACTCGGATAGTCTTAAATAAATAGATTTACATAAATGTTTACTATTTATAATTTAAAAACAAAAGTTAAATTATTAATAAAAAAATTATGTATGTAATATTAGCCGTTTCTTCAGTAGTATAATATCCATCCCAATCAGCCATTCGTTTAACATTTACCTTATTTAGATTTCTAACCATTATTATATCTTTACAGGTTACGTTTGACGACAGAGGACTACAAAGCTTACCTACATCAAAGATGAAGATAAACCGTTATGGATAAAATCTTGCGTTTGATATTCGTAAGAGAAATCGAGCCTTTAAATGGATGACAAATCTACTTTTGGGTTAAGTTCAGTATGACATTTTGATTCACTGCAATAGTTGCCGAACCTGTTTATAGTAATTTAATACTCAAGAATTCTTTATATTAACAGCCTCCATCATTAGTTACCAGACAATACGTACTTTTAGTAAAAATAAATTTATTTGAAATCGGCTTTGACTGCCTTTTCACATCACAGGCTTTAATTGTGATATATTCAATTTATCAGTCGGACTCCGTTAATCCCACAAATACTACAGTGCAACCAACACAGAGAATACGTGTAGCAAACAACGGCAAAGCTCGCTAAAACACCGTAGACTTACCGTTTAATCTCGACAATCAGCCGTCTGTTTCGTTCGCAGTTAAATCCGGGCGATGCAGTCTGTATCCGGATGTCCGGATGCCGGATTATGTTCCCGGATGTGACGATGGGATGGTTCGTGACACGGCACGTGGTTCGGCGATTAGCCCCGCTGCCCTCCTCGCGTCGATCAAACCCGGTCATGCTCGGATGACAATTTATAGATAAGTACTCGCAAATATTGATTTGTGTCATATTTAGGGGCATCCACATTAGTGTGCCGGATTACAATTACCGTTGGAATTGGTATTAATCATCGCCATATAAGTCTACTAAGGCATTAAAATTTTGTTTGTAATAAAATTAATAACTTCGTACGCCCGTACGACTTTCTTCGCGTAGGGTCACTGACCCAATAGATGACCAAGCACCAATACCTGACCAAAATGTACCAATATTAAAATTTTAATCAATTATGGCAATTTCCGATTGTAGTCGTATTTTTTTTTACTAGAGCAACACTTTATCTGACATTTCATGCACGAAGATGTTTCCTATTGGTGGAAAAAAGTGATGTTTTTCTGTTGCAAAGATTGCGCCGCGTAAGTGCTCCCATTTTTGCTAAGACTTTAAATTTGTTCTTGCTTTGGTAATTCTAATCCATCTTCAATGTTTTTGATGTTAATTGATCAACTATACGTCAGAGTAGGTTATGGGTTATGTTTCTAGCTACCCCTAACAATTTTTATGACGTTTCTTGTGTAACACGGTTTTTTTAATGACGGTCATCTATTGGAACAACGAAAATGCAATATTGCCTAATGCTGACCAGTGTGGTCAGGTTATGGAACCGACTAAGTTCAACCTTTTTATTGGAATTATATAAATATCAAGCTAGGTAACTTATATATTTTATCCCAGCCTTGTATGTAATTTGATTCCAAAGGCTGACCAGGGCAATGTTTTCAATAAAACTTGAGTTGTCAAGCCTAAGTTAGCCTACGCTTTTAAGTACTAACCTAAAGCTGTCCACCTTGCATATTATCCTAAATACTATTTCATCGAAGTTGAGTCTTAAATTAGGCAATAGATTTAAAAAAGCTTAATCCTATATGCGACTAACTAGAAACTTCTAAAGGCTGACCAGGCTGGTGCTATGGATTTAACTTATGGTTAGGCTTTGTCCTTGAATACTGTAGTAATCTTTAGCTGGCCTTTTTTAACTGGTGAGATAGGTGGTGGTTGCTGCTGGTGATGGCTTTTTGTATTCGTTCTTGTACATTCTTTGTGTACCAGATGTAGTAGTACGATCTCTATAGTACAATATTTACCTGATATGGAAGAAACTCCCACCAGATCTTATACTACACTCTCAAAATCTATTAAAGAAGTCTGAAACTCCAACCCGATCTTGTAATCGGGTCTTGCCTCGGTCACCTGAAAAGCTTTTTGAATGCTATCCTCCAAAAACAAAAACATCTCCGGCAGCTCAACAGCAATCCTCTAATTCTACAAGAAATCTCATTTTGGCTGAAAAGCAAAAACAAGTCAGTCCTGCTTTTGCAAACCAAATAATATGGCCCTCAGATTCTCCAATAAAAAAACCCAAAAAGGAACGGCTCCCATTCGCCACCACTTCAAGAACATGGCAAGATTATTGGTTGGCGAAAGAAAATGAAAAGGAGGAGCATAATAGAAAAATAGAAATCCGAAAACGTGTATGCGAAGAGAGCAAAGTCAAGAAAAGCAAACAAACTAAAAGAACAAAAAAAGCAATAAAGTCAGTTGAGTGCTGATAATAATAAAGAAAAATATAATATTTGTGTGACAAATCATAATTTTTTCTTTAAAAATACCTCTTGTCCTACAATATTATGGGTGATTTAGCAATTCGCCCTTTTGAATTTAGCCGTTTTTAAGTGGTCAGGTTTTGGTACATCTGATGGTCAGTTATTGGGGTGATGTGGTCAGCTTATGGTGTATTTTGAAATTTTAACTTTAAGCCGGTGTAAAAACATATATATTTATATATATAGATATATCTTTGCCTAGTTCATTTAATTACGTAATAAAGAATAATTATCCCAAAATTGTTATAGCTCAAATTAATAAAACTTTATTTATGGAACATTTTAGCAACTAATCCGCTTTACTGGTCAACCATTGGGTTAGCAACCCTACTAAATTGTCTCTGTGACAAATGTGTTGAGATTACAATAGTTTAAAAACCTAAATAAAACTGTTTTCATGCATGAAATGTAAATTAATATGTAGCTTCTTCAACCTAATTAATAGTAATACTAACATATTTTCTTTTTTCTGTTGTACATGCTATTAATATAATATAAAATCTGTAAACTACATATTAAGGCACGCAGCACAGTATCGCGTTTCACAATTAACCTGAAAGAAGACTGCAAAGAAGAAAGAACAATCTGACTTGAAGGTCACGCGTATTCTTGGGGAATTAACACACATTACGAGATGTTATTGCTTGAGAATACACGTAGCTGACAAGGAGATATTCTTCGGTAACTACAGAAGATTCAAAGAACGAAGAATGAAACTGGCTACTGCTTCATAGCTGCGAACGTATTCAATAAATTGTATTTCACCAAGTGTTAATACAATTTGCATATGCCATAGTTGTCATATAATGAAAATGTATTCAAATAACTTTCATATTTCAATAAGAATAAATAATCTAGAGTATCTGTAGGAGCTTATAAATAACACATATATTCCTATAGTACATATATGTACCCGTACTGTCCAATTGTCCAGAAAATCATCGATTCAAAAAAATATTATCATTTGTACTACGTGATATTGGAATTGTATAATATTTGAGAATTAGATTAATATTATACAATCCAATATCATATGAGATCTACATAGGTTTCCAATAACTTAAGTTTCGTAAGTGGACGAGTATGTTTGTCCATAAAATTCTGGGAAGCAAGTCATATATTCCGATTTAGGGATCGGTCCAGGTAACAGATTATAGATTTTTGAGACCCAAAAATTTTTGCTTTTCAGTAAATAGGTATTTAAATCATTTTTTTTAATACTATTATTTAATTTTAAACGCATTTTCTATCCGCGTTGACAGGCTGGTGACAATGTTTTCAAAGGACCTCTGTACTCCTATCATGGGACCAGCCTCTCACAAAGATGGACAATACCTGCAGCATGTACACCTGTGAATACAAAAGAAGCAAATAAATACAATTAAATTATTATTTTATTTTACCTTCGAGTTAAAAAGCTCAAGATCGTTTTTGTTTAAATGTTAAATTTCTTTCTCAGGTACTTGCCTTCAGTAAACGCCAAGGGCCACGGGAAACATCGAAACCATGAATCCACAGCAGAACGTTATATTTAAATGTATTGTATTCGAAATTTGTAATACAAAAAATATTATATTACTTACAATACATATTTATGTAGTATAAAATTACTTTTTTAAAAATGGAACACAACTTGTTGTCTGTTGTGAGTTTCGCTTTCTTTTTAACTTTTCTTGTTCTAGCAAATTATATTAACCTTATGATCGTTAAATTTGTTATTATAAACACTTAGAATCATAAAAAAATTTTTATCGTGTTCAAAGAAAATACTAGACTAGCTACTTCATTTATGTGGTATAGGCGGCGGCTACACTAAGCATAAGATCATGTTTGTATTTCTTTTAATTTTTCAAAAACCTTGTTTGCAATACTATTTCTTTAAAATGTTGAATGTAAGTAGTGTAAATGTCTTAATAAATAAATAAATGAACAATTTACACTAGCCCATACACGTATATTATAGAAAGCTAAAAGAATATTTTACTACTATTGTATATATCGTGAAAATGGGCAAAGTTGACAAGATGCAAGGTTGTTTATTATTTAATATGATGGTTATATAATTATTGGCTTCAGATTTTCTTCGTTTGTTAGATTATTTGTATTTCACAAGTAGGTGCCTATCAGCCTTTTGTCTTGTCAGACATGTGTGGATTAGAGAGATGGTGGTTTCCTCACGATGTTTTCATTTACCGTGCGAGCGAGTGATAGATGTGCACATAGACAGAAAGACCCTTGGTATCGAATCTACGACCTCAAGGATGAGAATCGCACGCTGAAGCCACTTGACCACTGCTTCTAACATATAGAGGTGCTTATAGTCAGCAATGATGGTATATGTCATAATATATAAGTTTAAGTTAACTATTTTAATATGTATATTAATCGTTTAAGATATTTGGAAAATATAAACCAGATTCGAATGAAAATGAATTTTATTTCCTTCCCTCAATACAGAATAAATAAAAGTGGGCCTTAGCACATTAATAAAAATACATTTGTATGAAAACTTATTTAATGCAACTAATAACTAAATGAATGAACGCAATCTAATCATAGATTATGAGAACATAGATCCCAACAATACCATGACACAAAACGCCTCAGCGCCTACAAAATCTGGCTATATCTACTGATATACTGATTAACTGTAGATCTACTGATAAATACAAATAAAGTCAATCAAACATTTTAAATATGCACCAAGTACCTGCTGTTTAGACTTCATATGGTGCGCATTCAGATGTAGTAATCAAGTGTGGAAAATCTTTAAATTAAACTATAATGGAATTGGGACTGGTTTCTTAGTAATACTATTGTACAACAATACAACAATGTAATGCTAAATTAACATGTTTAGTATTAAAGTCTCTCTCTCTCTATTTACTATGAAAGTCTAACCGTTGAAAGAAGTTATGGAAAATTGTCGGGGTACAAAAATCTAGTATTTAGTAGGCGCCGGATTACGCATCTTCAAGCGTTTTTTTTACTCACTACTGTTCCTATATACTGTGTTAATGAATTTGACACAATTAGAAACAATTAAACATTAAAATCTATTTACACTTGCTGTGAAGTCTTACACTACAATCACCTTTCCGTTAACTCATTACATCACCTTAATAAAAAAATAATCAAAAGGTCCATTTTCCAAAACGTCAACCAAAGAACTGTCAACCAGTTTAAAAAAAAATATTTTATTGGTATTTGCAAAAACCAAAGTCTATAAGATTTCAAAATAATGCAACTATATTTTCTTTACGAAATTTGATTTAAATGTCATCACTCAACGGACTCGTGACGTTTTGAAATACGGACCAGCAATGAGCAGTGTTGAGCTAAAACATTAATGAGACACATTTGTGATATTTTTTTTGGAAATTACTCATTTCTTCTTGATATTAAACCACGTGATAAATGTTTGAAATTAAACTTAATAAAAATTGGATGAACACCTGCTCAATACCACTCAATTGCTATCCAATGGATTCATAAAACCAAATGATTTTGCAACTTTGACATTTCTAACCTATTGAGCTTTATCGTCATAATATTCAAAACAAGTTTTGTTATTGAGAATTTTCGTTGAAATAAAGCTGTTTGTCGCAAAAATTTACGCAAACCTAATAGAATACATTAGAAATCCCTTTTATTTTTCAAAGTGTATTAATTTTACATACTTCAACGCCATCCTTCTGCAACGTTGCGTCCGAATTTCAAAAACATGAATTTTGAAAAAACGCATTTTCCAAATCAATGACAACTTAATCCATATCCCTAACTGCTAAAAGTACCCTATTACTCTGCATGACTTTTTGTATCATATGTGAAGTCGCTGTTAGCTAAATACGATTTCAAAGCTTTGAATGAAGCTAAATAAGATCGTCAGCCTCAGGCGAAGCTCTGGGAGCGACTCTTGTAGTTACATCCGGTATAACCGGGTCATTAGTTGCGGGCGCTACGAATTTGCGTCGACGATCAAGAGTCAAACTCGGAGATTCTACGGAGCCAAAGTTTTCACTTGGCTCATTAGAATCTGGAGTTACATTTTTAGCATTATCCAAAAGGCTTACACTATTTTCGTTGTGTATTATTTGAATGTCGCTATTAGATGTTTTTCTTTTGATTTCTTCTATCTTGATACCTTCGTCGGAAGTGCTAGATTTTTTAAGCGTGTTTAATGGTGGATCAGAAGTGGCCACGGCTCTGTCTTCAGTATTAGTTGATGCAGTGTTGGTACCCGCAGCGTTAGTTTCTGTTATGTTTCGGGAGAAAATAACATCTCCCGTATGAGTGGTATTAGTTTGCACTGTAGATACAGAGGGAGAGGTTTGGGTGGTAGACTGCACTGTGTTTGGTACAGTTTGGGTCGTAGATTGAGTAGTTGGGGGTGTCGCTTGAGTGCCAGTTCCTGGGGCATCGTGGTACGCAGTCCCGCTGGCCAGAGCCGCTATACCTGCCAAGCCCATCATCCCACCTAATGTTCCATGATGGGTACGCAATAAGAGTTGCTGTAGTTGAGCCTGCTGTTGTATCACGGGCAGTTCATAGTGGTGGAAGAAGTATAACATGGAGTGCTGCGAACAAATATAAAATTGAATTAGTGAAAAGTTCAGGTTAAACTCATACTGTGTTACAGAGACATTTTACAAAGTTAATAGACGCCCTATTTTACGTGTAATTCCACACAAATTTTAAAATTTAAAAAAAAAAAATATTTCACATACAACACTTATATAACTATAAAAACAAACGTTTTCTTCTTATGCCCATACTTATTTTTTTTATATAAGAAGTAATTTTCAATCACTGTCATTACGAGACACCAGACCCGTCTGTAGAAATAAACTCTTTTAGACAAATAGATGAATCGTGACAGTGCCGAGTGCTCGTTTATTTATTTGTGGGTCAAAGATCTCTCCCCAGCGTGGCCTGACCTAAGTTTTAATTAAGAAACTTGTGACCGCTCCACGTTAACTTTTATTTCAAATTATATTTTTTGATCTCTGTATTTTTGTCGCGTTTCATCGTAACAGCTTCACACGAATACTTGGATCAATAAAATAACTTTAAGTAACTTGCAATTTATTGCGGATTCGTCCGCTTATTTTTATATTATTGAAAAACGAACCTGTGTCTATAAATGAACCAAATTGTCTGAGGTAGGTAGCCTGAATCTATTTGTTTATTTAAATTATTATTATTTAAACTTTATTTACAAAGGTCTATAATCTATATGCTTCGATGAAGTCTTATACTGATTAATTCTTGGCGATCCGTATCAAAAGAACAACATCTCTTTTATGCACATTGCGAGGCGGCAAGAACCCAAGAAGTATCTTGGGTATTAACTCCCAAAAGACTTTCAAGACGGCCCAAATTTGTCGAATCTGTGTGACGAGTGTTAGGTGTGTATAGTGTGTGTGTAGTGTCAGGTGGGGTAAATGCGAGTACCATAACTAGATTGACACATTCATCTATATGTTATTTTGTGGTCTTTTACAATTTACAAATAATTTTTACTATCAATATTAAACATGTTTTAGGCTTTTGTTTGATGTAATTATATTTAATTATGGATGATTACAGATTAACTTTCTATTGCATTTTCCCGATGTAAAGGAGTAAATGTAAAAATGAAATTTAAAATTCTAATAGTGTAGATAGTTACTAATCTGGGGTAATAGCAATAAAATACGAAAATTAAAATATACTTTGGTTTTTATTGCAACGAGATTGGTGAAAATCTGTCAATCCATCAGATTCAATAAGTTGTCAGAGTGTAGTGCAAGAAGTACTTTACGTGTATAAGAGATGCCAGCACTAGTTTCTTTTGTGTGTAAACAGTTCAAGTAATGGTATAACATTTGCCCCGTTCATGCATTTACCCCACCTGACTATAATAATGTTTATATTCATTTATAACGAGAAACAAAGTACTGCTGAATCATGCGACTACATAGCATATAAATCAATAGCTTTGTCAACACGCTTAATTAACATGACCTCCGAAATCTGCCCGTTGTATCAGCGTAGCAAATATAAAAAAGGATCAAACGTTTAAAAGGTATTTAATGGACAGAAATCGTGCCCTTTATGCGTCCATTAAAACGGCCTTTGAGATTTACATCAACCCCTGTTAGATACATTAATAAAAGATTTTTAAATCCTACGATTATGAAAGATGGTGCGATAATTCGCTTCTTGTTTGAACCGATGTCTTGTTTGAACTTTCTTAGATACCTTTAACAGTTATGTACATTGTACATATATATAATATTTTTCAACACATTTATATTTACCACATCTTTGACACTATTCCGTAAAATATTAGGGTGAATGTAAAAAATGCTTGATTGGGATTGGTCAACTAGTATATTATAGTACTTTTAGCACGACATTATTACTGTGCCAATGCCATAGAGTTTTGTGGTAAAACAATATTTATTTCGGTAGAACTACTTGCCCATAATAGAAAAGATTTGACATAACAATTTTTTCGGAATTCACACTCATTTTTATAAAATTCAAAAAAACAAAAACGTTTCCGATAATTCAAGAAACCCGTGAATTTAGACAAAAACAAATTTATTTTGACTTTGGATAAAATACTCTCAATAAAATATCTAATATGATAAGCTAAAAACAGAACTTTTTATCCACCTATATAAACAGCTATAATTTCAAATCTAAACAACGGTTCTTCTCAGCTACAAAATATAATACGTGATTTGTTAGCGTCTGATTCAAGAAATCAAAGATCAATGAAAGATGTTTTTAGCATCCAATTAGACCTATTCTGTGTCTTCTAAAGTAAACGTTATGATAACCCTAAGTACGACGTGGATTTTTTGCAACATATTTTAAACTGGTATTATTATACTTATTACCAGTAATGCCGCAAATTCGCGAATCAAAAAATCTTCTCTAAAACTCTATTATAATCGCTTCACCGATTTTGAGATGAATGAAAACATATATATATATATATGTATGTATTATGTACTATAGGATCATACACGATAAGCCGCTGAAAATGTTTGTTCAAAGTTTAACAGCAATTTGTGGTAATTTTAGAAGATTAGGAACAAACCTAAATGTTGACTTAGGACCTCAAACTACTCAACTTCTACAAAACTTTTAGTTTCATTAACAGTGAAATAATGCATTTCCTAAAAATCTTTTAATAATATTTAAAAAAATCACTTTAGTAGTTTTGATGACTATATCTGTTTATATATAAAAATGCCTTGCTGTTCGTTTGTCTAAAACTCCAAATATTTGTGGAAGTTCGGAAAGGTTTAAGCTGTGTGAAACGTAAATAATACTGTTCCTAGCTGGAAAATATTTGATGTATTTAGTCTTTATAGAAATAAAGAATTGTTACTTCTGCATATAAATCTATAGATGTCTTCAAAATTTGTTTCATAGCTGTAGTATGAGGTCCTCTTTGGTCTGTTTTAATAAAAATTTAATATGTTTTGACATAAATATATATGTAGGTGATACGTAGTTCACCAGGTCATCAACTAGATGATAGGGTAGATATATATAATACGTAAATTGATGGTTTTAACGGATATTCAAATACTGCATACAAATCAATAAAATACAAATCCCTATCTTTTATTACGCATTAAAATGCTGAATTAGCCAATAACAACTTATACAAATTTTATGAATTATTTAGTGCATACGAGAAAAGCAATGTTTTAAATTTTTAAAATATGAATTTAACATCCGTACTAAAAACTGAAAATTAACTTAGAATATTCAGGGATTCAATAAAGCTTGTCTACTTTAAAATACAGCGAGCAAGTTGAAAGCAAATTTTATGATGCCTGTCGCGTCGCCGGCCCGGAGCGAGAACTCATGAAATATGATTTTTATTAATAAGTTGACACGCTCGATGATTATAAGATAAGCCCCCACTTTGCATTCCGTAGAGCCTTCTTGTTTTTCGACGTCTCCCCGCTGTAATCCGACAGAGCCTCTCAGCCTCCGAGCGCTTTACAAAATTTACACTCAAATTATTATAGCATCTTTACTTATGAAAAAAATCAATTAACTTTATTATTAAAAACTAAACATCCTACACATTTGGAACGATATATCACAAAAATGAACCGTACTACACATAGTTTTATAAGCTATCTATTTATTTGAAATATGTTATTTGATTCATACACATAATATCTATTTGTATTGGGTTGGTTGATACAGGTGCAATCAATTACCATACACTGTATCTGTATGAAACATAGCATTGTATGTTTTTGGTTATGAATTTCTCGTATTGCCTGTTCTGTTTAAGGCCTTGCCTTAAGAAAATGTACCCAGTAATATAATCTACCTATAGTAATTTGAATCTATCAATTCCCCAAAGATTAGAAAAAACTCCAGCTGTGAGAACAGGTCGCTAATTTACTATAAAATTATTCATAACTACCAAGTTTAGTCTGAAGTAGGGAAATTCGTGGGTTAGTCGAGCATTTAGTAGATTTTCCTTTAAAATGAATACAATATCTGTCACACGCACGCCCGGGGGAAGGACACGACGGGCCTTGGGGTTCGGATAAAATATATAAACCGGTCATAATATTACGCCATTTAACAGCGACAATTATATTTGTGTTCTGCCATTTACTAATACTTACCATGTTCAATATTTCTCTGAATGTGCATTTAAATTTACAATTATTCAAATATTTTACATAAATGATTGAAATGTGATTTAATCTGCCAAAACATATGAAATTCAGTCCACATATAATGTAATGTTTATCTTAATATATATAAATTACGTGTCACGTTGTTTGTCCGCTATGGACTCCAAAACTACCGAACCGATATCAATCAAATTTACACACCGTGTGCAGTTTGATCTAACTTAAAAGATCATCAAACATCTCAATTTATACCCGCAATATTATTTTATTGCAAAATGTTTGTTTATTATTTGATAGTCACAATTCTAACAGATGGCGCTGTGTTAAAAGTAGCAACGTCATAACCACCAAAAAAGCATGGTGATCCCCATTACTGGTGTTCTCCTACCGTTTCCCTTGAATAGTTTACTACTATGTAATATAACAAAAACCTTAGCCACAGCAACGCTTGGCTGGTCTGCTAGTTAAATAATATAATGTAATGTAAAGTTTGTATTTTTTCCCGTCTATTAAAATGCATTTGGCTGAAAAGCTTTATTCAATTTACTGTACACCTGTAGGTAGACCGATTACCGGCTAAATGTTTCCAGTTGGATCAGCCATTTACTTAATAGAAATATGCAAGGTTTCAATATATCTTTTATTAAGATAAAAATGCCAATTATAAGATTAATATCATTATTATCAGGCCAATGTGGACCGGATGTTGACGCGCAGCTAGATCAATCCAAGCCTACATCCGGGACCAAACGTAACGTTATACTCTCTAATCACATCCTGTCTATAATGATCTGTTACAATTGTTTCTCAAGCTTTAATTAGATATAATACCTTTTATTAATTATATATGTATTACGTATGTTGCCGTACGTATTGTTGATATATTTATATTTACGGATAAATGTAAAAAGTAAAAGTAAAACATCATATAATCATATAGGTAACATAATTTACACTTATGAGTTATGACTCGTCAGTAAAGAAATACATATTAATGCTTCTACACATTTACTGTCTCTTTACATTTACTGCCAGTTCTCAAATCAAGGGCGTAGAACGGGAGAGAAGAACTGGCAATAAACTCTCCGCCACTCTTTTTAATCGCCATTTTTTTTTACAAAATATTTGTAAGGAGCTGCAACCATTACACCATGTCCCATGTGACATTTTAAGTGAATGTATAATATACTTTAATACTTTTAAGTTCTGTCAAATATTAATCTTCTTACATGTATTCGCCACACACATAACTATCTTTTATAGACACATATATATGTATGTCACAATATTGTAATGAAGAAATATTTGCATTAATATTGCTCACAATTTAACGTAATATTTTCGATAGGTTATAAAATTAATTCATTATTATATTATTATAAAAAGGTAAGTTATTATACTTATTATAATACATATAAGGTAAAAAAGGTTTTATTGAATTAGAAGCTACATTTTTCTCAGGCTTTATTATTATTACATTTTTAATAAAATTATATAGGCTTAGTTGGCACATTTTATTTTTAAATTTAGAACCTTGTTTTGCCTACCTAAAAGTTACTTGAAAAAATATCTATGAGATAGAATATATAACTTAACTTGACATGCTCAACGACTATTTCGTCATGATCGTAGAACAATGTCGATTTAAAAAAATCCAAAATCCTCTTTTTATCATATTTGTATACTACATTGACCAAATATTACGGCTACATAAAAAAATCCATGTGTATTAAATTTCAAATTAATCAGTCGGTAAACTGACGGATTTGATAGAAACAAGTGATTTTTCTAGAAAACTGTGTAATTATTAAATTATATATTAATTATTATTATAATATTTAATAATTTTATAATATTAATTATTATTTTTATTTTGTTTCAAAACAAACCCTTTTGTTTGCTTGTATGCCAATTTTCATAATAACCGAATATGAATTAAAATAGTTATGACAAAAAATAACATGATTATAATATTTTGAAACGGCTGCCCTTTAAAGTTTACTATTTGTCAGATCCGTTCTGCGATTATGACGATTTAACTCACTAGTACGTCAAAACATATATTATAAAATGATTTTAATTTATTAACTATCTAAAACATTAATAAAGACCGCAGTGTGTTATTAATATTGCATCACAAAGCTAATATCGTGATAAGCAAACAGTTTATCAACAAGTAGATGCAGCTTGGGCGCCTGCGGGGCGGCACTGACCGACATCAAAGTGGTCAGGGCAAATACATCTCATGTTTGTGTTTCTACGTAATATAATACTAATGATTTCGATAGGCACACATAAGTTATATTATAAAATATTTGAAGTTTTGATTAGGGCAAGTGTTAAGAAGCAATGATTAGATCCGTTAGATAGAATTGTTGAAGTGCACGGATTATTACTTCGACATAAATTAAACGAAAATTATTTATAATATAAAATGTCTTCAAAACGAAACGAAAGTATGATACAATAAAAAAGCATTTCTTTATGATATGGTAATGGTATGTCGGAGGTCTCAAATAATAACATTTTTTTTATAATCTCTTTTTATTTACATGTGTGTGTGTATATTAAAAATAGTAATAACTAGTAATAGAGTAGTGTTGGTCTAATGGCTTCAGCTTGCGACTCTCATACCTGAGGTCGTAGGTTCGATCCCCAACTGTGCGCTGTATGTGCGTATTTAATATTTGCTCGAAAGGTGAAGGAAAACATCGTGAGTAAACCGACATGTCTTAGACACAAAAAGTCGACAGCGTGTGTCAGGCACTGGAGGCTGATCACCTACTTGCCTATTAGGTTTAAAAATGATCATGAAACAGATTCAGAAATCTGAGGCCAAGACCTTAAGAGGTTGTAGCGCCACTGATTAATTTATTTATAATAACTAGTAATACTGTGCTTAATTACGAAGAACGAAAATCTTACAACAGATACATATATTACGGTGTATTATACAAGATAATAGAAGTACCTTACCCCAAATGATGAGGTACACAATTCTAAACGGCACTCTGTGCCTGCCACTACTTTGTTTCACCGAAAACATTCCACTTACGGTTATACGGGCTAACCACGGTGGTGGCATTATACATCGGGAATAGAAAAAAAAATTACCTGTATAAAGAGCCATGAAGTAACCAGTGCCAAGCTACTGTACTGCCCGTTGAACCGATAGTGGTATGCGTAGAACGAGAAGTGATATAGGTAGAAGAATCTGTGGACAAACAACACATTTTAAATTATTAATTGTTACAGCAGGATAGTAGCTTTGTATTGAAGACATTTTTATAATGGTAGATATTTTGATTCAAATTATTTTACGGGTTTACGAGCTGTAGCTCGAACTAGTTCTTTGTATGTGAGATTAGCTTTAATTCTTAGTTCTTTAACTTGAATTATGTAATATTATGTACAGTAGAACCTCGTTAAGTCGAACCTCGATAAGTCAAAAACCTCCAAATCTCGAAAAAATGTTTTGTTCCCTTCCCTTAAAACGCCAAAACCTCCATTACTTGAAATCTTGACCCTCTGTTAATCGAAATAATCACCGAGTCCCTCCAAGCCATTTTGGTACATATTTTCACTCTATAACTCAAAAAATTAAATTTGACCTCTGTATCTCGAACATAGGAACGTTTTATTTTACAACCTTTACAACTTGATCATTTGGAATTTATTATCTCTATTGTTCGAACAAAAATAAGTTACCGACTTTAAGAACTTGCCGACAATGTGAGTACACTATTGTTTCTTAGAAAACATTTTAGGAGTATACAATAATTAATTTATGACTCATGGAAACACGTGTTTGCTTGCTTTGTGTAAAGTGTTCAAATTTTGATTCCCTTTGAAATCCTCCATAAGTTGAAAACTCTATAACTCGAATTTTTTGGCGTCTCCCTTGAGGTTCGACTTATAGAGGTTCTACTGTATATCTTAATTTTGAATATTTGATTTTTATAATACCTTTATCAATATATTTTTATCTATGTAAGCAAGTACTAATCGTACTCGCATTGATTTTGTCGAGGGGGAAAAATTGAGAGATAATTTAATATTATTTTGCTTGTGAAATCATCGTTATTTCTAGCTATACAAGTCTGTGAATTTAGCTGTATTTGAAAGAATATTTCTTTTCTTTTTTGAAGCATCAGATTAGAACTGAAAGTAAAATTGCCTTAATAATAATAATAATAATAATAAAGCATATTTATTCAATTTGCTTTATTATTATAATTCCAAAATTGCCTTAAAAAGAAGTACAAAAAGTCTCATTACCAGTATTGTATTACAGTAATAGCCAAGCTATATATTTAATTTAATTATTATCCGTAATCCAAAAGGTAGTCGACGATATTGTACAAACATTTATTGTTCTTTCCTTAAAGATATTACGTTTATTGTTCACAAACAAATGATACTAAACAATGTTTAACAAGCACACAATGTTTCAATATTCCAAGTCAACAATATCTTGTCCTGGTTATAAAATTCAATATTATAATGTATGTGGAGCTCTTGTAGTATGACATGTCTTGTATCGAGGGGGTGGGCCGAGGCCCCACCCTCTTACAAGAAGCAAGCTAGTACATATAACAAGATAGACTTGTATTATAGAAACTACAATATATAGACTTAGTAAAATTTGGTTTACACAAATGGCTGCCAATAGTTACATTACAAAAAGCTGGTTAATTGTTAAAATTAACTAGTTTTTGAAGTTATACTTCTTTAGGCGCGTTATGAAAAATTTATGACTGAAATTTTACAATGCGCGCGCACCGTGACACAAAATTAACAGAATGAAGTTGCCCACGGAAGATGCTACGGCATTAGACATAATTTAAAAACAACATTTGAATAATAATAGAATTTATGTTACACTTAATGTAAGAGAATAATAATAAATATTTATTTATTTAATTTTTCAAATGTAAACTGAACTTTATTGACTAGAATGACTCCTTTTCCAGTCTTTGATTATTTAATTGTAATTAATTATTTGCATGCAATCAAAAACTATTTTTAATAATGCCAAAGAAGTATAACTTCTTACGCGCGTACATAAGTACACGCACCCTTTTGTTTAATAATGAATTCTTAATTTCTCATGAAAGTTAATAAATTACAAAGAACTGAACAATTAGCTATGTCAAACTAGCATACAAATGTCAAAATCTAATTCTTAATATACAATGTCAAAAACGTAAAACAAGAAGCATTTAAAAATCTAATTTTATCGAGTATATATAATTAAAAGGTATGTTATAGTTTGAAGTGCATACGTTTGTACAGTATAGTGATTTAGCTGACACAAGCAACGCCTTTTCGCTGCCGATTCACTGAAATTCCAAAGCCAATCGCGGCGTCTCGTATATTTCTCGCGTCTGCCATTAGGTTCGTTATCTCCTTATTTCGGTGGATAAATTCTCAATGTCGAGAAGCGGAAAAGGGGAAATGTCACCTCGTTATAAAAGGTTGCAATTTTATTTGAAATCGATATTCACAATAAATACTTATTTTGCGCTTTTGACGCTTTTGAAGATATATTTGAACACGTGCCTTGTAAGTAGCAATTAATTGGGGATTTTAATATGTGAGGTATCAATGTAGCTCCTTAGCGCCTCATTTATGATACTTTGTGATTTATATAGATTTTATTGAAACGTTCCGTAATATATATTGCTAATTGGTCATTATTTAATAAAAAATGCCTTCACATTATTAAAATAAACAAGGCTTAAATCAATTATTTACTAAATTGGATTTTATAACTGTTTTTACTTGGCAGTCTCGTATTTTGAGAAAAACAGGATTACAAGTACTTGAACAGTAATTTCACTGTTTTTTATTTATTTAATAAGTGATACATATTTAATTAAAATTGACAGGCGTAGGTATACTTGTAGAACCTGCATAGGTTTTAAAACAAGCGAATTAACTTAAATAGATTTTAATAAAGCGAATTTCTAATGGATTTTTGTTAATAAACTCATTAAAAAAATAAACTCCTACCTTTAACCGCTAAAAGTTAAAGACATTGAAATCACTAACAAAAAATGGGAGAAATATCTGGGTCTTAGAATGGATAGATATTTAAAGTGGGACTTTCCTATATCACACATAATTATTAAACGAAAATGCATTCCGCAATCTGTACGTCATTGAATTCATAATTGTTAAGTCAAGCCACATTTCATATATCTAATTGAAATACGGGGTACAGCATGCAAAAACAAAATTTCTAACATACAAACACTACAAAATAAATTAATAAAAGCACTATTTCGATACAATTTTTTAACACGGACTAATAAAATTTACCAAGAAACCAAAATTATGACGATTAAACAACTGTTTATAGCACCTGTAATTTAATTTAAAAAAAAAAATTAAATAACTCTCTCCATAGTAGCTAACATTTAAAAAAAAAACAAACACACCACTACACGCAATACTCGTCGAGCGAGCTTTAGCCGAAGCCGCGTACACATTATTTGAAGAAGTCTTTTAAGTCTGAGGTTGTGAAATTATTTAATCAATTACCGTCTAAAATTCGTAATTTTAGCGCGTTTAACCAATTCAAAGGGCATTAAAGATACATATCAGAATGAGCCTAGTAGACTAACATTGGGACTAAAGTTCGTATATCCATATTAAATTTCTCATATAAATAAAATACATTCTTTTTGTAATGAGAAATAAAGTTCTTCAAACATTAATTGTATATCTGAAGAATGGGGCAACTCAAAGAAGTCTTCATTACTTCCTTTTGTATATTGTGATACTAAACAAAACTCCAAGTTTGTTAATCTGGTTAAAACATTCTATTAAACATCATACAAAATTCCCATACCGTATGAATAGTAAATTCGTACTGAATAGCTAATAATTAAGGGCATTACGCAAGAGTAACAATGCACTCATATTGGCATTCTGAAAGTCTCCGATAATAATTCCACACAGACTATAATCATATTGCACGTTTGATACGATGAATTCAAATGTAAACACGAGCAATACTCCAATTAGCTCCGAATTAAGCTTTCATTTCTCACAAACACCAACCTACCTCTTCCAACGAGCGAGATACTAATAGATCTTAAGGAAACTTTAATATATGAGTACTTGTAATATATGAAATTAACAATGGAATTTATCTGTGGGGCCGACGGCAAGTAGGCCTTTGCCTTCAAAGCGAAATATGTAATACAACAAAACATTGACTGTGTGATTATACGTGTATTTAATAATATTCTCTTAAAAATAATCACTGGCGCTACAACCTCTTTAGGTCTGGGCCTCAGATTTCTGAATGTTTCAAGATCATTTTTCAATTTAATACGCAAGTAGATCAGCCTCCAGTGCCTGACACACGCCGTCGACTTTTTGGGTCTAAGACATGTCGGTTTCCTCACGATGTTTTCCTTCGCCGTTCGAGCGAATGTTAAATGCGCACATAGAAAGAAAGTCCATTGGTGCACAGCCGGGGATCGACCTACCACCTCAGGGATGAGAGTCGCACGCTGAAGCCACTAGGCCAACACTGCTCTGATAATATTCTCTTAGTGTTGAAAATACCGTCAAACTAAGGTACAGTACCGAAACTAACTTTGAAAAATACACAAAACAAATAAATACAACAAGTGTATACGTAGTTCTTAAGGAGAAATTTCACGGACAAATCGCTTTAAGAATAATTTAGTTTATCCAGTGTTATTCATGTAAACTATGTGTAGTAGATCTTTTATTCATATGTAAAAAGAGACTAAGGCGAATTTCGCTTTGTATCGCTTAAAACAAGACTTAAATTTGATTGACATTGTAGATTAGATAGATAGAGCCCTAAGAACAATAGGCGCAGATATTCAAAATACCAGCTTTT
The DNA here is from genome assembly GCF_905475465.1 of Pieris napi. Classification (NCBI taxonomy): domain Eukaryota; kingdom Metazoa; phylum Arthropoda; class Insecta; order Lepidoptera; family Pieridae; genus Pieris; species Pieris napi. Next base: position 2,694,061 of record NC_062235.1, on the reverse strand, counting down.
TCTATAGAAAATCCATTTTATAGCCTGCTTATATCGCGTCGCGTACAAAGCTACAAGTGTGTCAAATATCGATGGAATTATGTATGAAAGGGACGAAACGATTAGAAAAAATAAAGATTACAGCTCTAAGAAAACTACTAAGGTAACAGATGTTACAATAAAAAGAAATAAACTAAAGTGAAAATAGGCGGAGCAAGAAAATAAAGTACTAAACTGGTGCCTAAGGTACAGCAAACGAAAAAGAGGGATAGAACTTAGAAGGTGCTTAGACCAAATTAAATAAATAGCAGGTGGTACATGACAGAGAGGAATGGCGGGATTTGGAGAAAGCATTTTCCAAAAAAAGGCACAGAGATACCTAAAAGAAGATTGAAATAGAAACGTGTTTATATGTAACAGTTGTAATTTAATGGCGATTTCCGATTGGTATTTAAAATTTTAACTATTTGAATTAAATCGCTTATATACAGCAACCAGTACAGTAACAGTATTTATCTGAAGACTACCCGAAAGAAATATTGGACATGAGAAAGAAACTACAACCAAAAGTGGAAGAGGAAAGGAAGAAGGGCAATTACGCATACATAAACTACGACAAGCTAATTATTAAACAGGGCAAACCAGGTAACGAAAAACGCAAAAGGGAAACATCAACCTCGCCTAACGCAATAGAGCACCCTCACAAACAACAACTGTCAACAAAAACAGCTCGGTTAAATGCATTCGACATAATGAGGAATAGAAGTAATTCCTTACCTTCTGCCAATGTGCCAACCGTTCAGAATCTATAGGATATTGCCATCAGCCACCGGAACAAAACATTAAACAGACGAGAACTAATAGATAAAAGAAACAAAACATTCCCCAATCCGACTTGTCATCGTGGGGAATCAGACTACAACCCTCCACCAAATAGAGAAATAGATCATGGTATGAAACAAACACTCAAAATCTGCAATTATAATGTAAAATCGCTAGGATCAATAGAACGATTCCTTGAATTGACTAATGCTCTAAAAAATATTAACTGGGACATTATAGGCCTTGCAGAAGTCCGAAAAATGGGATGTAAGATAGAAGAGCACAGCGACCTTATATTTTGCTATATTGGCGAAACTAAAGGACTATATGGAGTGGGATTCCTTATCAAGAAAATGTATAAAAATAACATCATCAACTTTATAGGAATCTCTGAAAGAGTAGCACTTCTACAAATGAAGTTTGATTGCTTCTCTTTTTCAATAATCCAAGCATATGCACCGACAGAGAGATCAACAGAAGAAGAAATTGAAAATTTTTACAAAGACATTGAATTTGCTCACACAAAGACAGAAGGGAAGGTCATTGTCATGGGAGATTTCAACGCGAAAATAGGATGTCCAAAAACAAACTACTATCCAGTAATGGGAAAATTTGGTTACGGAGTGCAGAATGATAGAGGGGAACGGCTCTTAATTTATGCTCATCAATACAAACTATCCATAATGAACTCATTTTTCAAAAAGAAAGCAAGCTCTAGATGGACATGGTTATCACCCGACCACAAAACTAAAAATGAAATAGATTTTATTATGATAACCCACAACAAACTTATAACTAATATTGAGGTACTTAACAAAGTTGAATTCTCTTCCGATCATAGATTAGTGAGAGCAACATTACTTTTGAGTAGTCCAGTAAAGAGCAGAAAAACCTATACAACACCAGCTAATATCCCCAAGACAGAAACAGAAATAAAGTGCTACATCGGAAATCTACAAAAACATACAGAAAATATAAAAACAGACAGCATTGATATCCAAACATACTACAATATCCTGGAAAAAGGCATAACAGAGAGCTTAAAATACAAAACCAATATGTATCCCCACCAACACAATATCTTCTCAAAAGACACAATGGAACTTTTAAAAAGGCGCACGGAACTACTACACACAAAGAACAAAACTAAAGATATGAAAACAGAACTAAGCAGAATATACAAAGAGACTAATAGATCAATCCGTAAGGACTACAACAACCACAGATACGAGATTATTACAAGGAACATTAAACATTTTAGAAGTGCCAAAAAAGCATACAAAGAACTAACTACACACAAGTCCTGGATTCAAAAACTTGAAAATAACTCACTAAAAACAAAATCCAGAAAAGATGTAATAAATCACGCTACTAACTTCTACAAAAACTTATATAGTAAACAAAATAACCCCGAAATCATATCGCAAACAACCCATACGAACACGACAGATCACATCAGACAAATTGAATACTCCGAAGTTTATGATCATATGAAAAAGCTGAAAGCCGAGAAGAGTCCCGGACCAGACGGAATATGCAATGAGGCACTTAAAATAGGAGCACCCATTTTAACATATCATTTTACGCGATTGTTCAATAAGATACTAGATGAAGAAAAGGTACCAAAACAGTGGTGTACATCGGATATAATCCTTCTCTTCAAGAAAGGAAATCCCTTAGATATAGGGAATTACAGGCCCATAAGTCTGCTGGCAAGTATTTATAAACTATTTTCATCCATAATCTTAAAGAGAATATCTGACGATATTGATAAGCAGCAACCAAAAGAACAGGCAGGATTCAGATCAAGCTTCAGCACAATGGACCACATACAGACATTAGAACAAGTCATAGAAAAATACAGAGAATACAATAGACCTCTGTATGTGGCGTTCATTGACTATAGCAAAGCTTTTGATAGCATTAGCCACTGTGCAATCTGGAACGCTTTACAATATTCAAATATCAACCAGAAATACATCAATGTTTTGAAATATATCTATACAAAAAGCACGAGCAGAGTTAAATTAGAAACTAGAGGTGACGAAATAAACATAGAACGCGGAGTTAGACAAGGTGATCCTCTTTCCCCGAAGCTGTTTATAGCAGTCCTTGAAACTATCTTCCAAAAACTAGACTGGAAGAACAGCGGAGTGTACATAAACGGACAATACTTAAACAATCTGAGGTTCGCAGATGATATTGCTGTTATTGCTGAGACTGCAAAAGACTTAGACGAAATGATGAGATCACTGGACTGCGAAAGTTCCAAAATCGGCCTTGAAATGAATGTAAATAAAACGAAGATACTAACGAACAATCGGGAGCGCCAGATAGTGATAAAAGGTAATAATATAGAATACGTCAGGCAATACATATACTTGGGCAAACAAATTTCCTTCAAAACTTCAAATAACGAAGAAGAAGTGACAAGGAGAATCAACACAACTTGGAAGAAATTCTGGGCATTAAAAGAAATCTTAAAAGGCAATTACAGCTCACACATGAAAAGGACAATATTTGATACATGCCTGTTACCTTGCTTGCTGTATGGCTGCCAAACTTGGACCTTTACAAATAAAATAAAACAAAAAATTAAAAGTAACCAAACAGCAATGGAAAGGAGTATGCTGAAAATTAGGAGAATACACAAAATTAGGAGCGAAGAAATTCGTCAAAAAACCAAATTAACTGATGCTCTCAGGCACGCACTCTTACTCAAATGGAGATGGGCTGGACACATCTCACGATACCGAGACAGAAGATGGACCATTGAAACCACACGATGGAAAGGACCCATGGGGAAGAGAAATGTTGGTCGACAATTAAGACGGTGGGCTGATGATATAACACACGTCGCAGGAAACGACTGGATACAAATAGGCAGAGACAGGGAGTCATGGAAAAGGATGGAGGAGGCCTTTACCCAACAGGGATCCAAACCTTGTACATAAATAATAATACTAACGGTAATTATAAGTAACCATTTTAAATTTAAGCAATTAAGTACTAACAACATTGTAAAACATAAGCAAGTTTTGGAATAAATGGCTTTATTATTATTATTATTATTATTATATACAGCAACCATTTATACTACTACTGTGTGTACAAATGTTTACCGCAATTCTTCATAAAACTTTCACATATTAGAAAACTAACATTGCAAGATTTAATTAGTTGAAATCAATGCAGTATACAATAAAATTGTGCTTTGATTTTATCTAGACCAGAGGACTTTAAAAGAGACATATATGTTAAGAAGCCGTCACCGTTATAGTGTCAATCGCGTAATCGAAATAATATAACTTTTGAACTTGTTAAGGTTAGTTCGATTTTCTGTGCAAACATGTCTTCAATTTTGACCTGATTTTTAAACTAAACATTTAGTTTTGTTTTCCGAAGTGAAAATGAAATATATAAAAATACAGCCTTACTACGGGAATAATACTACTTATAGGTAAACCTCGCCAAGCTGATCTAGCGACATCAAACGAAACAAACGAGTAAGAACTGTTTTCTTAAATTTATTCCGTAGTCCATATTTATTGGCGTAAAATGTAACGCGATTAGGATTATTTAAATGGATATGCTTCTTATCTCTTATATAATAATTTTAAAGCAGATTATTTTTAAATGTAAACATCAAAAATAGAGGATGCTAAATTTATGACCTTATTGTTTACGATTTAGACAGTTTTTTTTAATTTAAAAAAGGTGCATTACCTTAATTAATTTGAATGATATAAATTATTAATTAAGCATAATAGCTCTCTTATAGTGCCATCTCCTTTCGAAGGTTGGCGATCATCATGGCTACTTTAATTTTTGATGACAATGACTTTGACCAAACCATTGTCTAAGATTCTTCAACTGAGACGTGCGACTGCGGCCAGGTCTCCTTCTATCTGCCTCTTTGCCTTGTATGATTAGTTGAAGGAGCTCGTATTTTTTGGTGTTACGTAAAACATGTTCGAAATATTCAAAGCTTCCTTTTCTTAACCGTCATAAGCACTTCTTTGTTCTGCATTATGTCCAGCGCAATTGTATTTCGATTGTCGTCTGTCCAATATATTTTAATTAACCGTCTTTAAACCCAATTCTCGAACGCTTCCAGTTTTTTGGACATAGCCTCTGTCAGCGTCCAAGATTCGACGCCGTAGCTTCAGTACAGTATTGTTGAGGTGTATAAGTTTCGTGAAAAGTGTCCGTGTTCGGCTTTTTGATTTAACATAATTATAAAAACAAATATCACAGACAAGTAGTCGAAATAAGCGTATTAATTTACTTTTACTTAATTAATCGATGCAGTATTTAAAAAAAAGAGTTGCGCCAGGTCAGATCAGCCTTATGTGCCTACAGACAAGCGACGTCTTTTTGGGTCGCAAGACGGTTTATTTACGATGTTATACTTGTAGGAACGAGTGTTACATTTTCACATAGATAGAAAGTCCATTGGTGCACAGCTGGCGCCGCGTATTCAACGAGATTTTTTTCATTAAATTCCTTAGAAATGTCTTAAAAAACGCGTCACATTAAATCTCTTTGCAAATAAGATTCCTTTAATCGTATTCTTACGTCATCAGTGTAATGAATATAAAATTTAGACGGCCGTATGAAATATCAAAAGGCCTATTTACAATTTTCCTTATTAGATGAAAATTATTCAGGAGCGGTATAGGAGGGGCGAAACTGAATCTTGTTGAACTAACTCAGTGCGAAATCACTTTCGCCCGCCCTTTGATCTCGAATGTTCCAAAGGAATGTTATTCAGTAAAAACATGCAAATTCGATAAGTATAACACAATATTACGCACAGCTGCCGTCTCGCCGCTCCATACAATACATCGAGAACACTGGTTTAAATATTATCTAATACGACGCGGTTCCGATCGCTACACGGGTTTACGTTAAAACCCTGCTCTTTTTGAATATTATAATAGCTACGACGGCTAATGGATTTGAGACGCTGAGACGATTACTGCTCAATCTGGTTACATGTTCCTTTTACCCGGTTTAATATTGTATAAGACTTTAACATCACTTATACGCGTCGACTTTTAAACGATTAAGGTTGTAACTTGTATGCATACCGCCTTATGGAATTTTAATTTATTAAATATGCATTATAACACTGGAACTTGGATCGCCTGTTACAGGAAGGGTAATCTGTTATCACTTTCTTATGCTTTATTGATCCTTTAGTAATATTTATCTTTGAAAACTTATTACGTTTGTGGACGCCGTCCTATTATCGAGGCCACGCATTGGTTATAATTTTTTTTAGTTGTTTCTTTCTTCTTTTCTGTTTTTTGGTTTGTGTGTTTGTTTTTGCCTTGTCGACGCTATAAATAAATAATTGGACTTTAAATTTGTAACTTATATATAACAAATGATATTCCATGTTGTTCATGTTTTTAATTTTTAAACTTGATTCAAAGGCAAGCGATCGTTTCATTCATAGTATATAGTCTAAAAGCAACCTTATCGCTCTAATGTCATATGAATAAATAAGGATTATGTAAAGATTAATTTACTAAACCGAATGTTTAATTGTCTCTTCGCCTAAATGAAGGGATAATACAATCATTGTACAAAACTATGGCACAGAATGACGGTCTGGATACGGGCTCCGCGGGCACTATGGGCGACCGCAGGAATGCGCCCAGCCTGCGCCTAACGAAATGAAATTCCGTCGACATTCCGCGCAGCTGTCACACCGCGAGCTACTCGACACACCGCATGTAAATGATGTTTATATTTCCTATTATATTAGGCTATTAACACCAGCATTGAATTAAAACCTAACAATGTGCCCATAATGTCCAGATAGCTTTAATTCAATTAACCACCAATCAAGTTGCAGAGGCGCTGCGACGAAGCCAAGTTTACGAAGTAGTTGGTATGTTTAATTTCCTTTAAAGATTGGCGTACGGTCAAAGCGCCAGCGCACTGTTTTATTGAAAAGTTTACTGCGTTGCTATTACTGTAAACTTATTAAAGAACGAGTTATCTTGCATTACCTAAAGTACGTACGAACTACGGCAAAAAAATGTTTACCTACGAAGGCGCACAGCTGTATAATAAACTACCCACATATATAAAAAATATTACTTCTATCAATTCATTTAAATCGAAGCTAAGTGAATATGTTAAACAAAATTACTTTTAAATTCATTTCTTATTACTTACTTATTACTTACTTTTAATTCATATTTCTTTGTTTACTTTTATTTTTTAAATTTATTGCATGTACGGCTATATTTTATTGTGATTATTTTAAGAACGACTACAATGTTATGTTATCTAGAGTATTATTCTCGTGTAAGTGACATTTGTTGTCTTTTTTGAGAAATAAAGTCTTTAAACCTAAACCTAAAGCAATCCTGAAAACATGTAGAACTCTCCCTCATAAGATATGTATGATATTTTTTTAAATCAAAAAAAAAACCAGTGGCGCTACAACATTTTTAGGTCTGATCAATTTTCATATCTAATAGGCAAGTAGGTGATCAGCCTCCTATACCTGACACACGCTGTCGGCTTTTTGGGTATAAGGCAAGCCGATTTCCTCACGATGTTTTCCTTCACCGTTCGAGCGAATGTTAAAAGCGCACATAGATAGAAAGTCCATTGGTGCACAGCCGGGGATCGAACCTACGACCTCAGGGATGAAAGTCGCACGCTGAAGCCACTAGACAAACACTGCTCTGACATTTCTTTACTGACATTAATATTTATTATTCTTCAATTCGTAATAAAAGAATTTCTTAATTCTATTACACACATTATATATGCAAATACCATGTCAAAACCTATATGTGAACCATATGCAAATACAACACCATAACCATATAATAAATCCTGGTATGATATTAAAGGAGCATTTTGAAATCCATTCTATGATCCCGGTTTGCGCTTAAACGGTGTCAATTGTCGATGTTGACTTTGACACACGAACCGGAAATGGTAGGTGGTGTTCCGGCGTATGTCAAAATGTCAAAAACATTTTGCATTTTAACATTGTTCTAAGTCTCGACTCTTATCCTAAGATACAAATGAAACTTCAAATAAGCTTAGCCGAGTATAAAGCCCAATAAATCCAAGAGCAAGTTTGGAAGACAATCGGAAATAGATCGAATAGTTTTCGTATGCCGATGTAAATATTCCGGGAGGCAGTGTCGACGCTAATCTAGGAGCAACTTGACATCGCACCCGACAAGTGCGGTTTAACGGACTAACTCGCTTTCCCTAAGTTTAACGCCGAAAATGATAATATCCGTACATCGACATTGTCTATGTTAACATAGAGAATAGGATATTATCACAATAATTATGAGGTGACAACTAATTGTGTGGTAATTATGAAATCTAATAATCTAATCATATAAATGAAAATTCATTACATTGTATGCGTATTGCATATACATATTTAACAAAACATAATACTGTCTTTGATAAGTCTCTCGCTGCTGAACAACATTCGTTTTTCATGATTGAACAATTCACAACAATCGACCTAGTCCCATGCTAAGCTGGTGAAGCTTGTGTTATGGGTACTAGGCAACGGATATTCATACATGCTATAGATAGATAGACATATAAATATAAATTTAAACACCCAAGACCTAAGCACAACACCCAATGCTCATCACATCGATGTTTTTATCCAGCCGGGGATCGAACCCGGGACCCATGGATTCGCAGTCAGGGGTACTAACCACTAGACCAATGAGTCGTCTAAATTGGTTTATTCGAGCACAACTTTCACATAAATCTGATTTAAATCAACTGAAACCTTGCAAAATGTATCAGGCGCGTATTAATAACCGCATATTGAAGGGTTGTTCCGTGCTAATTGTGAAACTAATTCCCAAGTGAAACCCGCAAAACGAGAAGTCCCATCAACGCTACGTTTCAACAGAAGTCGAAAGAGCAAAGGCGTGACCTCGCGCCTGACTTGTCAAAAGGCAGCCATACAGTGTAAAGATTCCTAACCTTACCCCATTCTCGTGTTTCGAAGTTGTACGTTTAATCGCTTCTCGATACCAGTTTGTAATTATAACGTAAGTTTATGTACATGCAAGTTCGTAACTCTATCAAGTTAAGATTTTGTGTTATTTAAAAAACAAAAACTGTTTAATTATTATTATTTAGTGAGTATGTAAAGTTTTACAGAATTTCGGGGCAAGGAAAATCTCTATATATACATATATAAAATTTTTATGCATATTCAGTAAGTCTGAGAATCGGCTACTATATATATTTCAACCCCCTTAGTGATAAGGGGTATCCACCCCAAATTTATTTTTTAGATAAATATTTTTGTTTTTATTTTTTTATGCTACATCATACAAAAACCCCTAATTTTCACCCCTCTTATATCAACCACTATTTTTTATCAAAGTAGATAGTTATTTTTATTGAACAAAAAAAATGTTTCCTACAAATAATATACATGGGAAAACTACTTTTGCCCGGTCAGCTAGTATATATCTCTACAATTGTTTCATTAATATTTTATTATGACAAGTAAATCACGTGCCTTTACCAACCCCAACATGTTTTACTGTTAATTAAATGCTAATCCGTTTGATGATGTAGTTGCTGCCATTAAGAAGAAAGCACACAAAGCTATAAAAAAAACTTAATCTATAATTCCTCTTAAAACGACTTATACGCTTGTCAACATCAAAAATGCAAAACATATTGATATAAGTACGAAAGAACCTTTAAAAGGAATGCATTAACTTGCCCTCAAAGGTGAGGACACAAAACGATTATCACAGAAATAAAATGCGTATAAACACGCAATACTGCTGTCTATTTCAATGAAGTAACCAAATTAATAATTGTAAATGCGAAATCATTTGTATGGCCATCACTTAAGTTACACATATATGAAAAATATTTGTTTCACGTAAAATCATTTTCGTTATCTTTTATGATAACTATTATGGCAAAACAACAATTAGCGAAGAAGTCTCTCACCCTGAGTTCTATGTAAGTAAATGATTTTCGTACTTTCATTACATTAAAAAGGTGTTTAATAAGGCTACATATTTTCTTTAGACTATCTTTAGCCACACATAAAAGCAATATTCTCATACATTGTCAGAAATTACTAAAGTATAAAGATATATAGCCGTAAAAGAGGTTTTACTTAAAATATGTACAGTAATAGATACACTAAATTGCAAGTATTGTGATTATATAAGCAAAGAAAGATGACCAATGAAATCTGTTCAGAACACTAGGACCAAATTATACAAATACGAGAAATAATTTTATCTTAGTGATTTTAAATTATCTCATATTTAATGTTTATGTGTACACTGTACATGTATTACAGTCGTACACGTACATATGCGATTCAAAAACCACGAAAAAATCTTCAAAAATTTCATTCAAACCAATCTGTTTCAACCATGTTATTTTTCAGTTTCGTTACGGCTCAACGCCGGTGGCGAAATAATATTTTTTCCGACAGTATAAAAATCTTCAATTCAATCTCAAAATAAATTCTAAAAATTTCAACAAAAATGTGAAGCCAACGTTCTCTTTGGTAAGTCACGCGCCCTTTAAGTTTATAAACGTTTCTGAAGTGCTTTCTTTAGAACATTTAAGGTTTCATTTCTTTATATATAACATAGCATTTCGTTGGGAAGCAAAAGGCATCTAAAGACACAGTTTTAGGCTTCCTTATACTATTTCATATAATATGTATATACATCATATTACCTCCACTGTGTTGAGCTGATAATAATATTAATTAATCAAATGCTATGTGCTTATCACAATAAAACAGACAAGCACGGTCTTTTTTATGAAGTAGAATCTTTATAGCATATTTATAAAAAAGCACTCTCCAAAAAAAAAGAAAAAACTTAACTTTAACTAAAGCTACTTAAAGAAAATACTTTTTTACCGGATTAAAGTTATGTATTATTGTAAAATTATAATTATTTTAAATACAGATAATTCAACTTTTTCTACAGCTGTGATACTATTTGACATTCAACACCTCTTCAGTCACCGTGACCACGCACGCTGTAAAGCACGCGAAACGTCGGATTTTTTTAATTTTATAATAATACATAACTTTAATCCGGTTAAAAGTGTTTTCTTTAAATGTGTAAAAGTTATGTTTATTAAAGACAATACTAAAGCTACTTATTTACCTCGTTATATTATGTATAAACCTTCTGATATTTAACCCCCTTAAATAATATATTGCTTACATTTCACGTAAGCAAAAATGTGCGCATGATGTGTAACGGTCTGTCGGTCTGTTTATTTGTCCTGAGACGTGTTCGGGTGTTATTAAATTCCCGTTTTTCCCTAATCTCGTTGTCGACGCCCGCCGGGGCCTCATCGGAAATGGTATTATTTCCCGGAGCGGACATCGGATACCCCCTATCTCGTCTAAACTCTTGCTTGAAAAATTTCAGCTATTTCCTTGGCATCCGTTTTTTATTCAATGTTTTAACGAATTCAACGCGACGATGGTATTTCAAAGATTTGGGAGTGTTATGTCTTTGATTTTATAAAATACTAACTGACCTGGCAAACGTCGTTTTGCCATGTATATCATTTATAATAAAAAAATAGGGGTTGATCGTAGAGGGGTGAAAATTAGGGGTTGTATGTATTTTTAATGCTGTATCATAAATTAAAATATAATAATTTAGGGGTGGACTACCCTTAACATTTAGGGGATGAAAAATAGATGTTGTCCGATTCTCAGACATACCCAATAAGCACACAAAATTTCATGAGAATCGGTCAAGCCGTTAATTTAACTACAAACACCGCGACACAAGAATTTTATATATTAGATTGGTAAACTCGTCTTCAAGCGCCAAATATTGTTTAATAATATAAATTTTAACGCGTCGTCTGTTTCAACGAATCGTTAATGCTACGAATGCTACAGTTTCATAGAACACTATATGTAAAATCCAGCCATAGGCCGCTTGTTATTATATTTTTTCTGTGGTTAATTTTATTTTAAAACAACTTTGCGCCACCGTAATCTATAATCTGCTTATTTATAATTTTTAGACAGATGAATTCTCAATAACGTATTATAAATCAGGCTTTAAAAATACAATGCTAATTGGTTTATGGTTAGAAATGTCACATGTGTACAAAATAGGCAAAGCAAATAATTTAATCTCATTAGAGGTCGAGTTAATGAAGGGAACTGGTTTAAGCGAGCCGCTAATGATACCTAATGTATTTATTTATTTTCAATATTAAATCTATTGTGGAATCATACCTTGCTTATTATTCCGTGCGGTTTTAATATCCTCTTTCATCGTTCAGAAAATGTTTTATTTTTGATATCCTAAAAACCAACGTGAAATAATTATATAATTCAACGTCATAATGATGTCATGATGATTTATATATTAGATGTCATGATGATTTATTGATGTATCTAATATATAAAATTCTCGTGTCACAATGTTCGTTCCCATACTCCTCCGAAACGGCTTGACCGATTCTTATAAATTTTATGCATATTCAGTAAGTCTTGTTGGCAACATAATATAGTTTATTTTTTGTTATCTGTAATTTTTCTATGTTGTATAATTTATTTGTCTATGGTTTTTCACTTCCTTCCGTTTTCCATTCGTTCTTGTAAAAGTGTGCTCAAATAAAGTGGTTAGTGGTGTGTTAATATAATAGTTTTTTTCTACGCCTGACCTCATCTGCAAACAATTAAATACAGTCCACGCTCTACCACTGGAATAACCGTGTGTGTTGGGTATTTACACTAGTGCCCTACATAATGGTCCTTCTATGATGCGCCATCGCCTTGTCTGCACGTGCCGTCTACGTTAAAGAATTCTCCCGCGAGCCGTCTTCGCCTTTAAGAATTCTCCCGAGAGGGCAGCAAGAAGCTACAACGCAGAACCCAGGACGCAGAGGTATCCGTAGAAAGAAAAAGCATCAACATCAAGTTAGTTACCAACTCATCTTTATTACATACGCCCGCCATCTTTATTACGAAGCCCTCACAAAGTCTTCAATATACTACCAAAGACAAAGAGGAAGGAGCACATCAATCAAACAAACAAGCGAAGCCGGACCGGAAAGAGCGAGTCGATAAACACAATAGCTGTCTGTCAATGTCAACTGCGATTCACTTCCTTCAGTTGGCACCACAGCATACGAGCGCCGAAACCGACGAATCACGTACGAGTGCAATCAACCAGTAGCCAATCACTGCGCGCCTCACCGTAGCAACTAGCAAACGACGCGGTCGCCGACAACGTTCGTACTGCGCGTAAGCAAGCATCAAGCGTCATTTAACTCCACCATTTTGATTTTAGTACTAATTACTAATTACTTGTAACAAAATACACATAGTTTTAAGTATTTTTTCGGTTCAAGTGTTAACTAACATTAGGAAAGCTAGCAATATATTGCCCTATTAGTGAACATGGCCGACACAAAAGTTAATATTGCAAAAAGGGGTTATGCAAAGATGTCTATTACTAAAATTCATAATGCACTATTGTCAGGTGAGTTGCAATCACGCTCGCTAGAACGACTTATAGTTGTAAGAGATAGGGTCGTCAGCGTTTTTCAAGAATATAGCGATGCTTGTATCCAAATATGTGCACAAAATCCTGAAGATCCGGAGGATTTTAGTAAAATCGAAGAAATATACTTCGACATTCTCTCTAATATCGATAAGACAATCAAAAAACACAATTTGAACACTAAAAATGAGACGCTTAACGACTCAGATTGTAAGCAAACTTCGAGCATTAGGTCAAAGCTTCAATTACCTAACATAGTCATGTCAACATTCACTGGCAAATATACAGAGTATTACTCGTTTATAAACCTTTTCAGCGCAATGATTGACAAAGATGAGTCTCTCTCACCTGTTCAAAAGCTATATTATCTTAAAGGTTTTCTAAGTGACGAGCCAGCAGCTTTAATTAAAAACCTCCCATTAGAGGACGATAGTTATGCTGAAGCAATAAAATTACTTAAAGAGAGATATGATATTAAAACTAAAATCATACACGAACACATACATACACTGTTAGATTTGCAACCCATTACTCGTTCTACTCCTAACACAATCCGTAAACTAATTTCAGACGTTAAACAGACACTCGCAGCTTTAAAAAACCTCGAGGAGCCTGTCGACAGCTGGAGCAGCTTGCTTGTGTGTGTTCTAGTGAGGAAGTTAGACAACCTTACACGCTCTGCATTCCAGATGGAGAGAGACAACAAGTGTTTACCCACAGTAGGGGAGCTTTTAGGTTACCTGGAACGTCGAGCATTGTCATTGGAAAACGACTCCGTTCCCAACAAGCAACCTCAACCCCAACGGTTGACTAGTATTGCAGTAACTGCACCTGCTTCTACCTCCTGCACCTATTGTAAGTCTCCGCACAAGCTTTTCCAATGTCCAAATTTTAAAATGGCAGCACCCACAAAACGTCTAGAGTTTGTATTAGCAAATAAGCTGTGCAAAATATGTCTGTCTTTCCATAAACGCAACTGTAAATATCATTTTAAGTGTGGTGAATGCAAAAAGCCTCATAACACATTACTGCATCAAACAGATCAACAGCCATCGAGCCCATCTGTCAGTTTGTTATCGAGCGCTCCTCGGGGACAAGTGCTTTTGCCTACTGCTAGAGTTAAGCTTATTTCCCAGACAGGCACGATTATTTACGCACGAGCACTATTGGACAGTGCCTCACAAGTATCATTCATCACTGAGAAACTTGCCCTTATATTAGGCAAGGTTCCCGACAACAATGCATCAATTATAATTGGCATTACCAACACTGAGCAAACAGTTAACTTGCAAATAAACCTTGATGTACACTCTATAGTATATCCATATAAGGTCAATGTTAATTGTCATATTGTTAAAACGATAACCACAAAGTTGCCTCAAGCACCTATCGACACTTCCAATCTAACTTTTCCTGCTAACTGCAATCTAGCTGACGCTACCTTTAATATGCCTGGTGATGTGCATGTATTGTTAGGAGCTGATGTCTTTTTCCAGGCCCTGTTGCCACTCCATGAGTCAATAAGTAACGAGGGTCCTGCAAAAACAGGCACAACATTCTCCGAGCAACCATCTATAATTCACACATCATTTGGGCACATAGTAGCGGGACGCAGTGCCTATGACACTGCCAACAGTAAGCAGGTTATATCTTTATTTTGTCAGGAGTGTGATAGCAATTTAAATGAGTCATTGAGTGCATTTTGGGAAACTGAGCGAGTGTCTGAAATCTTCCCCGAGCAATTACCTGAACAAGAGTATTGTGAAAAGTTTTTTAATGAGACTACAAAGCTTGAGAATAATACATTTCAAGTTTCGATGCCTATTAAAGTCCCGTTACATCAAATAAACTTAGAACTGGGAGAATCATTTCACTTAGCCTATAAACGATTTCTTAATTTGGAAAAGAAATTACATAAAAACACAAACCTTTTCCACGAATACAAAAAGTTTATCGATGAATATATTGAATTAAATCATGGTGAGTACATTAATATAAATAGCTATAATTTATCGAAAGATCCTATTTACTTTCTCCCTCACCATGCTGTAATTAAAGAGAATGCTCGTTCTACAAAATTAAGAGCAGTATTCGACGGCTCAATGCGTACGAACAAAAGAATTTCATTGAACGATCTGTTACTCAATGGCCCTGTAGTACAGAAAGATTTATTAGAAACACTTATAGCTTTCAGATTAGGAACCTTTTTCTTTATCTGCGATATACGTAGGATGTTTAGGTGCATTAGATTAGATCCTAGTCAACGTTCACTTCAAAACATATTATGGCGCGAATCACCAGATGAAGACATCAAGTGCATACAGCTGTCTACTGTCACTTATGGTCTAAAGTCGTCATCTTATTTAGCCACTCGTTGCCTGATTGAACTTGCCAATAGATATAAGGAACAATTTCCATTAGCATCCTCTATTTTAATTAATAACACCTACGTCGACGATGTATTAGTTAATAATAATAACAAGCAAGTATTATTAAAAATGCAGACTGAATTAGTAGAGTTACTTGCTCTGGGAGGATTTCAGCTCCACAAGTGGGCTTCCAACTGTGACTCAGTACTCAAAAATGTACAAAATAATAATTACAACCAAGAAAGCGAGGTTGATTTAAGCAAAACTGAAACATCTGTAAAAACTTTAGGTATTGAATTCGTTATTAATGATGATACCTTTACAAGCTCATGTCCTGAACCTTACACTAGTGTAAATGATAGCAAGAGAGACATACTTAGCTATATTAGTAAGTTCTATGATCCACTAGGGTTAATCGGTCCAATTTTTGTTCGTGCAAAGGTAATCATGCAAAAACTGTGGGCTTCTAATACAGATTGGGACTCTCCTCCCCCACAAGACATACGTCAGATGTGGATAGAATTTGTTAGGGACTTGTCACAGATGGAACCTTTAAGTGTACCTCGATGTGCCATAGCTAATAATTGTGTAGTCATTCAATTATTAGGTTTTGCCGACGCATCCTCAGTTGCATATGGCTGCTGCTTGTATTTGCGTTCTACTGACACACAAGGCAATGTACACATCCAATTGTTATGTTCAAAATCTAGAATTAATCCATTAAATAAAAGCCTTACTACTCCCAGGCTAGAATTAAATGCAGTCTTGCTTCTTACGAAATTAACTGTAAAGGTACTCAATGCATTAAGTGCCAATAATATAAAATGTGATAATACTTACCTATTTTCAGACTCACAAATAGTTTTAGCATGGCTCAAAATAGATTCCGCGAAACTACAGACCTATGTCGCGAATAGAGTAAGAGTAATAACAGAGCTCTCTCATAATTATCACTGGTTATATGTAAATACTGATGAGAATCCTGCAGATTGTCTCAGTAGAGGCCTTCATCCTAATGAACTTAAGGCTAATAACATGTGGTTGTATGGCCCATCCTTCTTATATGATAAAGATTATAAATTTTATTTGAAGTCAGAGATAGTGACACAATTACCCGAACTTAAACAAAACATTACAAGGGCAGTATGTGTCAAAGTAACAGCCATTGATTGTGATGTATATGAAAAGTTAAAGAAATTTTCCAGTATTAATAAAATGACTCGTGTACTTGCCTATATACTTAGATTTTGTACAAATATTAATCCTAACAAAAACAACAAAATTAAAGGATTTTTATCAACCAAAGAGCTAAATAAAGCACTAATGTTAATTATAAATAATGAACAACACATATACTATGCGAGTGATATTAAATCTTTACAAGTTCACAATCGAGTAGATAGCAATTTAAAACCTCTGACACCGTTCATAGATAAAGATGGCATTATAAGAGTAGGCGGACGTTTACAAAACGCATCAATCCCCTACTCTAGCCAACATCCTGCCATATTGCCAAAGGAATCAATGATAACAGCCTTGATAATTAAAGATGAACACATTAAGCTATTACATGCCAGTCAAAAACTATTATTAAGCTCTATTAGGCAGAGATTTTGGATCATTGATGGTCTAAGAACAATAAAAAAAATTATTCACAAATGTGTAACCTGTTGCAGATTGAAAGCCGCTGCTGCAGCTCAGCTGATGGGTTCCTTGCCTACGCAACGCGTAAACGCGTGCCGCGTCTTTGAAAAAATTGGTATTGACTTCGCTGGGCCAGTTTCGGTAAAAAATAGCCGCATTCGAAAGCCAACTATAGGCAAAGGTTACATTGTATTGTTTGTATGTTTTGTCACTAAAGCTATTCATCTAGAGCTAGCCTCAGATTTGACAACCGATACTTTTCTCGCATGCTTTAAACGATTCATTGCGAGACGAAACCTGCCCAGCGACGTCCACTGTGATAACGGCTCGACGTTCAAAGGGGCAAGGAACCAATTAGATGAACTGTATCGCTTGCACGCTTCTCGAAGTCACCAATGCGAAGTACAATCCTTCGCGGCTGCTAGAGGAATCAATTTCCACTTTATACCTAGTTACAGCCCGATATTTGGTGGACTTTGGGAAAGCGGTGTAAAAAGCGTGAAATATCACTTGAAACGTGTAGTAGGCAAGGCGTTACTCACGTATGAGCAACTCAATACTGTTCTAGTAGAAATAGAGGGCGTTCTTAATTCTAGACCGCTCACCGCAGTTACTGCCGACCCAAATGACCTCAATTACCTCTCTCCAGGTCATTTTCTGACAGGAGCACCTCTTAATTCTTATCCAGAACACAATATGTCAGATACACCAACTAATTTACTTAAATTTTGGTCTATAACCGTAAGTATGAAACAAAACTTTTGGAAATATTGGAGTAAACATTATTTGTGTCTTTTACAAAGCAGGCCCAAATGGCGTGACGTTTCTTCTAACGTAAAAATTGGTAGCTTGGTCATATTACGTAGTGATAATAGTCCTCCTTTGCATTGGCCTATGGCTCGTGTGTCCAATATCTTTCCAGGGAAAGATGGCCAGGTTAGAACTGTCGAAGTTACTCTTTCAAACGGTCATGTTCACAATAGGGCATTATCAAAAATATGTTTGCTACCTATCGATTCATAAAAGTGTTTGATTCTAAAATGTATAATTTTAATATTTAAGTATTCCTATGTCTACACAACCTATGTTGTAAAATTTATGCTGTATTTGTCAATTAAATTTTAAATTGTTCATTTTGAGGGCGCAGCTTATGTTGGCAACATAATATAGTTTATTTTTTGTTATCTGTAATTTTTCTATGTTGTATAATTTATTTGTCTATGGTTTTTCACTTCCTTCCGTTTTCCATTCGTTCTTGTAAAAGTGTGCTCAAATAAAGTGGTTAGTGGTGTGTTAATATAATAGTTTTTTTCTACGCCTGACCTCATCTGCAAACAATTAAATACAGTCCACGCTCTACCACTGGAATAACCGTGTGTGTTGGGTATTTACACTAGTGCCCTACAGTCTGAGAATCGGCTACTATCTATCTTTCAAACCCCTAAGTGTTAAGGGCCCACCCCTAAATTTACAATTTTTATTTTTTAGATAATTTTTTTTGTTTTTATTTTTTTATGAGGCAGCATACAAAAATTAATAATTTAATTTTCCCTTAATTTTCACCCCTCTACGATAACCCCTATTTTTTATAGATGGTTATTTTTATTGAACTAAAAATCGTTTCCTTGAAATAATATACATGGCAAAACAACGTTTGCCGGGTCAGCTAGTTATATACGTATATAACATTGAATAGGAACAAGAAACTTACGTTTAATGTTAACATAAAATAGCAACAAATTAAGTAAAACTCGATATTAAGAAGAAAAAATATCATATGAAGGTATATTTTGTTAAAATCGTATTGAAGTTGATACGACTCGCACCTGAGAGGGCTTAAACAACCAGAGTATACGTTCATTGTCAACTCGAACTTACGTATTGTCTGCTACTTAGTACTTTTTAAAACGTTTGTGAAATATTTATTTCTTTCATACAAAGCTATTGAAAGGAAAAAGTTTAATGTTAATATATTTAGAAATTTATGAATAGCTCGATATTTTCTTTTATAGAACAGGGGCTAACGGGCGGTTATACAAAATTGAAATAAATTTTATTAGTAAAAATAAATAATAATAAATTAAATTTAAAAAAATTAAGTGAAATTTTAATTTTAATTAAATTTAAATTATGAATTTAAATTTTTTATAAAAATCTAGGATTAGATACCCTATTATAAAAATATAAAAAATTACTAAAATAGTATATAAATATTAATTGAAACTTAAATAATTTGACGGTATTTTAGTTCATTCAGAGGAATCTGTCTAGTTATTGATAATCGACGAATAATCATATTTCATGTATAATTTTATATATCGTTGTTAAAAAAAATATTTTTAAATAAAAATAACATTTTAAAAATGTTAATAATAAAATTAATTCAGATAAATATGTAGATAATAATTAAAATATCTTGAGAGATATCTTGGAGGCTCACCTGATGTTAAGTGATACGTCTATGGACACTCTCAATGCCATAGGGCTCGCGAGTGCTTAACCGGCCTTTAATTGATACGCTCTTTTCTTCTCGAAAGTACAAAGTCTAAACATGCAACTGTGAACTGCGTTCGTATAATATTTCGCAACTCCATACAGATATGATGAAGAAGCATTGCCAACGTTGTTCCACTTTGCCACTATAGTGCTTTCGCTCGGGCATTGTTATTTCTTGGTGAGAGGTGAAATATTGCGGTGGCGCGTCGCTAGACTACTGCAGGAATATGATCTTTACACGGACCACTTTAAAGAAGGCGGAAAATATCCAGTGCATTTTCGAAACTCGATGGCGCAAGGGAATATCCTCCTTATGTGTTAGTCGTGAAGTACAATATTTGTGTAATTTGTGGGACCCAGGTGCAAACGTTTGTGGCGTGAATCACGCTGCTTCTGAGACGCATATATCTTATAAATGTCATACGTTGCTCCTTTTGCACACTTAGTACATCATATGCGGTACTCTCATTAGTAAGTAATTACAACTTAGAATATATGCGCCGCTGCGTACTTCGCTGATACGATTAGACGGATTTATGTTGCTGTAGAATTTTATATGAAGATAAATAACAGGTAACACTTTCTTCGCCAAACGCTTTTTCTCCTTACAAAACTCTTTCTTATAAACAAAATTATCACGAACATATCAAAAGTCACATTACACACATTCACTAAAAATCTCAAACTTGTTAACCGTCCTATGCAGAATCAGAAAATATTCTTATTGTGCAAAAATAGTTAAATTATAAATTTTATGTTATGTAGAAATCATAAACTAAAGTACAGTACCTATCCATGTCTAAAGGAAGAGACTGGCTGCCCACAACACAGGGAATCCTAGTGCGGGGGCACTTTATTTTACCTAAATATCCTGTAATTATTTATAATAAATAAAAGTATCTAAGAGCATAGGTAAGACACATTTCTTTCATTTAAAATTATGTAAAATAATTGTAAAGAATTTAATTTATCTCTGTTTCGTTCCACAACTGTCCACCCTTGTTGGATAAAATAAAACTTCTTATTCGAACGCAAATCGATCCAACAGCTACAAACTTATATCTTAGTAAGCCGGTTGTCCTGTACAACGCGACGATGACATGCTGCGAGGCTGAGTATAACAGTCCATTAAGTTCTCAGTGTCAAACACAATGCCACACAATGGCCGGCCACGTACAGGTAACCCGAACACCATTTATTGTATCAGCAGGATACATTATACGGCTAATTAAAACTGATTGACGTGTTTTTCATGCGTGAAATTTTATCTCCGTATTAATTAATAATGTTATATGATAATTGTACGATGTTTCGTAGGAAAATATGTAAAAACAAATCTACTTGTAATTTTATAACATGGTACGCGAACGAATTACAGTATATTCATCGGATAGTTCGAAAATATTACAAACAATGTAACACAGAGCCGAGTTAACATTGAGTGAATTTTAACATAAACCTTTGTAACTCAATTATTTAAAATTAATTCTATTGGAAAACTAAATGAATACATAAAATGAACTTAACATTGCATGTTTAGCCAAACATACAACATAATATAGCTACTTTAATTCCATACTGCTTTGTATGTTACTGTACCAAAGAAACACAGACATAAGAGCTACAACAGGCGTGGCAAAAAATTTCACTAATTAGGACCAAATGAAATAGAGATAAACGGGAATGGAGCAAAATATTGACGTAATACCTTAGAGACGGAAAACGAAGAAGAGGCCGACAACGCAAAAGATGGGAGGACGAGCTCAAATTAACAGTTGGCTTCATCTGAAGAAGAGTCGCAAAGGATACAGAACAGTGGAAGTGGTTAGAGGAGGCCTTTGCCAAGAGGCACACCAAACACCGAGATATACTGTAGTGTAAATATAATAAAGATATAGATCCACACTGTTATAAAAATTACATCAAATGGGTGTTAGTTAGTTAGTATTGTTATTACACTCTTAGTTTAAGTAAGTAATTGTTATTTCCGTTTCTTTATGTTCTGCAGTGTGGACCCCTTTTTGGGGTAACCCTTTACCCAACATACAACTGGCAAGGATCTATTTCTAGAGCTTCACGTACTTTCCTCCGCCAAAGCACGTTTAGTTGCGAATATAAACCCATTTATGCACAGCCGACATTCAAAGGCACGAGCTCAGAGTTGTGAATAGCAAAACCACTAGGCTAACACTGCAAACCACTCAATTCAATTCGGCTTCATCTTGTTCAAACAACTCCGCCAAACATATCAATTGCCGAAGTACGACACACCTCCGGACGTGTTTGCGCTGGCAAACAAAAAGGGTGAAAACAAAAAATAGCTATACGCGGCCCGAATAAACACAATAAAAATAATAATTGAAATCACAGCTGAAACGGGATATGCTGTGACGAAGCCGTACAGACGTCTGCATTTCTTTTCTTTTTTGTTAACTTTACTAATAAACAGCATTCGTAGCGATGTTTTTGAAATCAATGCCAAATTTTATGGTTGTCCGTGCATTAAATAGCAGCTGTGCCTTCACGGAATTATTTAAATTAAAAAAACCTAGTGGTGCTACAACCTTTTTAGGTCTGGGCCTCAGATTTCTGTATCTGTTTCACGATCATTTTTCAATCTAATAAGCAAGTAGGTGATCTGCCTCCAGATACCGTCGACTTTTTGTGTCTCCGACGGTTTGGTTTCCTCACGACGTTTTCCTTCATTGTTCGAGCGAATGTTAAATCCGCACATAGACAGAAAGTGACTGCTGCACAGTCGGGCATCGAACCTATGACCTCAAGGATGAGAGCCGCAGACTGAAACCACTAGGCCAACCCTGCTCTCGCTTACTTTTACACTTAAAAACGGAAGACATAGGAGGCATAGGAGTCCAATCGCCGTCTTTTTATAAAGAAAAACTACCAGCAATTTTATTTGCACCAAGATACGTTCAAATGTCTTAACTATTCTGTTTGAAAGCGCATAATAAGCTACATCAAAAGGCAAACCTAAAACTCCCCATCAAACACATAATCATAATCATTTCAATTGGGATCGGGATGCAATGACAAAGAGGCACTCGTTTGCGGACACCAACACACGTCGTAGCTATTAATCTCAGCAAATAAAATAAAAGATAATAATAGAAGACGGGGCGAGGAAAGATTGCCTTCACTCTCAATGGGAAAGCCGAGCCCTCCGTCGCGATACCATTATTAGTGAGTTAACTCAATTTGCGGCATATTGTTTGAGAGGAGCTTAATAACAGGCTAGAGGTTGGGCGCCGTCATGACTACCCCTGATCCATACACGAATTATGTGTATGTGTCCGTGAAAACGTGGCAAACATCAATATGTGTAAGCTTGGTAATCGTTGCTTAGCTATAAATTATAAAAATATATACTTAATAAGGACGTTTAGAGTCTCATAACATTTATTTGTGAGTATCACATCCCATTTTTTTCACTTCGCCAGCTTAATCTTTTGTTTAAAATGAGGTAACCTTTCAGTAACAAGGTGTTGAAAAGAGACATGTCAGTGATCAACACAATTTAATAATTTAGTTCTGATGCATAAAGGACTTAAGATAATGTCATTATTTTTGTATTAACGCATGTTTATTGTGTTAGTTCACGTTCTAAACTTAAAAAATACAGTAAATTTACTCCCTAGTCACCTAATAAACATGTTGATATCAGCTGTAAAAGGTCAGTAATAATATCAAAATAGGGTTTCTAGTGAGGGTAGGAAATAACAATTTTTCCGTGACATCCGGCACCCCGCCGAGCTGCCCCCGTCATTTGTCCTTTCCAGCGCTGCATAAAATATCCTTTCTTGAATGTAATATTAAATTGATACTTCACATGTCGTCTTAGTATTAAAAAAAACAAAGTATCACTTTTAGTCAATTATATAAGTTCGATCTACCCAAGAAGCTTATATAGCTTCTTGGGTTGGTCGAATTGTGTGAAAAAATACTGAAACAATAATCAAAGTTGCGCTTCTTCTGTTTTCATAAAGATTCGAGGAATTGCTGAAAAATATACCTAGTCGCCTTGTTAAACGGACAGAAACAAATAGATACTAAAAGCATTGCCTTTTTTAAATGTATTAAAAGCAAACTGCAAAACTAGAAAAAGAACGCGAATTTTATGAAACATTTCATAATCGACAGGTGCACAAGTGGCAAGAACAATTACATAGAGCTGTTAAACAAGCGTATTTTAACAAGCTATCAAACCGTCATTCCGAGCGATCCCAAGCACAAAGCAGTGAGCGGAGCTTTAACAAGTGTTCAGGGTTGATACATTCAATTGCAGCCGCTGTCAGTATGCCAATTTCGCAGCATTCACAACAAATTACGTATTAAAGCGAGTGGAAGCGCAAACAAAACGGCCGTGTTCGTGACGTGAATTCGTAGATTTGTAGAAGCTCTACGTGCAGCCCAGCGTAGCTCCGCTACGAGCATGCTGTTGACAATGTAGCACTATTGTCACTTAAGGAATAATTAACTTTCATTGTAATAAGTTATATAAAAAACAATATAACTTTATGAAAAGCAGACTTAAAAATGTACGAACATTTTTACTGTGCTGAAATACTTTCAAACGACCACACAACTAGGGCTTCTTAAGAATCGTAGAAAGTTAATTTTGTTTTTATTTCACGGCGAAACTTCGTTAGGGGAATTGTTCAACGACCTAAATATATAAAAATAATCTTCGAGTTGCCGTTACGTAAATAAATTAAATATGTAAGAATACAAATCACCGATATACGCTTGGAACGTGCCTTAAACTAACCCAAGTAAAAATCAAGAATAGGTAAAATTTAAGAATACCAATAATTACTGTTTAATCTTAATTAACAAATCCTATTTCAACCTCGGGGAATAAAGAAAATGTATTTCTTTACCCGTAGCATCCAATTAAATTGTGATATAAACATCTTTCTTGTTCCGCTGAAAAAAAATTAAAATTCCTTTCTGGAAAATGGGATTAAAATGTTTACTGTTTCTATTTTCAATTCTTTACTTAGCTGTTTTTTACAGAAATTGTTTTTGACTGTTTATTCTACAGCCAATTAAGATAATATTCGATAAGAGGTACTAATAGCGAGAAATTTTAACAGAACTTGTTAGAAATAATGCTTTAATTAATTTTTTGATCTTTTCTCGATACCATATATTTAATTTTATGTATAATATATTTATCATATTTTTTTAAATTAATAATACTCTACTGCACTGCCATTGTGTCTAGGGACTTTTTCTATATCTCAAATTTTTACAAAAAAAACAAGATACATTATCTATATATATAAAAGAAAGTCGTGTTTGTTACAACACTTATAACTCGAGAACGGCTGGACCGATTGCCATGGTTTTTGATTTGTTTCCGTCCCGAATAGCAGAATAAGCAATAAAATATCTTATAATAAGGATAAGTTATCGAATAACAATAAATTAATTAATTAATTTTACGAATGCAAAAACCATATGGTGCCATCTGTTGACAAAACTATGCATCAATTTACGTCGAATTCGTGTCAGTTCAAGAAATTCCGATCTTGAGGTGAATGAGGAGATGCATAACCATGCTTTGATGCTGATCAATAGATGTTGGATATCAGAAAGTGCTTAACATGCAGTATCGCCATATTGACGCTAGAGAGAAGATGCCTAATGTGTAAAACTGCCATTCTTCTTTCGCAATGGCAAGCAATAAAACATTTCTGTATTTGCAAAAAAGTTGTATTAATGTAATACTTAACATTAATGAAATCCTAAAATAAGTTAAATTAAAGTAACAACGATATTATAAGGTTGCAGGGCGGAACGAAGTTAGCCAGGTCAGCTAGTATTAAATACAATAAACTAGTTCACGAATGGTGCGTTACACGTTTCGCGAAATACGCCCCGGCTACATCGGTAATATTTTTATTTACAATATTCATGGGCGAGCCGGGGCGCAATTCCTCGCGAGACCCGCTCTTTTAGTTATCAATATTAAATAATTTTTCGCAGAACCGTTCCAGGCACGGTCTGTGCTTTATTAACATGTTCTGTAGGCCGTTACGGTCTACAGTCATCCAATATTTATCATATTAGATACTAATTCAATTTAAATTCATTTTTTCATAGAACAACAACAAAATTGATCAAAATAACTTGAATGAATTTGAAACACAATACACTATGTCTAACACTGGATATAATATAATCAATGAGGGTACTACGAATAATAATTCATCAATTCCTGCTGTTTAAAGCGATATCGAGACACCATTATCAAGATCACGACTAGTCTAGAATAATCCTTTTAATTAGCGAGATTAAATGAGGAAACGATACTTTAGAAATACTATAACAAGGATACAGCATTTATGTAAATTCTATTTAGTTTAATCCAGAGTTGTTATTGTTCACATTATTAGGAGAGCTTATTGACATTTTTTTTATATATTTCTGTATTAGCTTTTTGAAGATTAGAAACATAAGTAGTTTCAGTCTTAGGCCAATTATGCATTTCTTACACATAATAATCATTATATCGTTACCCTAATCGCAGAGCAACTTTAGCGACTGTTATTTTTAATTTAAAAAAGCATTATTTAAATATCGAACATCGACACGCCGACATGTCTAGCCATAGACAGGCGCGCAGACATCGCAAAGACTCGCAGTGAATGCCTAATTACGGCGTTGAGTAAATAACTTTTCTATTTGCCTCGGGTCGGGTCGCGTTCGGTAAAACATTAATCATGATTGAGCTAAGTGGCTTAATACGGGTGGGATAATGGCGAGCAATGATCGCTAAGGGGGGTGGCGCCATATCGCCGCGCTGCTGGACGTCCGCGGTGCGTCACCGCCCGCTGGTCTATCATTCCATGGTATTTATTAATGAGACTTCTGTGTAGAATTACCCTCCATTCATAAGTACGCTATTCTACGATCGTAGTAACCCGTAGTACAAAATACTCCTATTTACGTTCCTCAGTTTACCTAGTACACGATACTTTTAAATCAACAATTCCCTTTTAGTGTATTCAAGAGGGAGGCATGGTATCTAAATGTAAAACACAAACAGAGCCCAAAGCACGCGCCTGCGGCGGCCGCGATGTTTTGTTTACATCGAAACTAAACCACCGCCACACAAACTAACTAAGAATGCTCTCAACTCTGAACTATCGACAATGAAATAGCTACTGTTAAAAGAATGATAACAATGTGTTTTAACACTGAAAACATTACTTTTCTTGTATGCAGCAAAATTCGAAAATATATTCAATACAAAATAAGGCTGTCTAGAGAGAAATGATAAAGAAATATTATGAAAGTACTATTAAAATAGTGATTGTTGTGGGGTAGATAGCTGTCAGATAAGAGTGGGAATTGTCATTCATTAAATTTGTTTATAGAACACCTGTTGTGATAAAATTGTAAGAAGGATCTTACAATATTATCATTATTATATAAACTTATTGTAAATTAGGTTTAAATTTAGTATTTCTGGTGAATTATTTTTCTTTTTCTTCAAAACTTTCGAAAAATAGATAACAATAAGGGTTGGCTTAATAGCTACTACGCATTAAAAAATATATACGACTAGCTGACCCGGCAAACGTTGTTTTTCCATGTATATTATTTCTAGAAAACATTTTTTTAGTTAATTAAAATTACTATCAATAATAAAAAAATAGTGATCGTTGAAGAGTGAAAATTAAGGATTGTATGTATTATTGTATGATGTATCTCAATCGTTTTAAGCTAATTCTCAGACTTACTGAATATACATAAAAAATCGGTCGAGACGTTTCGGAGGAGTATGGGAACGAACATTGTGACACGAGAATTTTATATATTAGATTACTGCAAATATAACAATCGGTTATGATTGATTAAAGAACACAGAGGCAAAGGCACTAGAATTTAAAAGTTTTTTCAATTGATGCCAAGTGAATTTTTCCAAAATCAAACTATATAGAAACATTAAAAGCATGAACTTACACAAGCCAAAAGCTTCACTTATAATAGCGATGCACAAGTGCAATAGCCGACTAGGCTAACACCCGGGGGGCCTGAGAGAGCTTTTCCTTGTCGCTGTGCATTATAATAAACTGTAACGCATATCGGCTATTGCAAACGACTGTCGATATTTAAACGCAATAGTTAATACCCTGTGGGAAATAATGTGGGAAAGTTGATTATTTCACAAGCTAATCTATGACAAAAGTATCAAAAAACTACATCTGCCTTTGACTGTTTCATCAAAAGCTTTCTTTCGCAGCTACAATACTGAATTACGTGAACTTCGACAATTTTGCCGAATTTTTAATAATAATTGTTATATTTCAGTCATTTTACATACAATTTCTGTGAATAATACACCTTAAGTAGCTTTTGTGTTTATCGCGTTCATACAGAACTTCAGTTTATCATATGTATGTGTAACATCTATATCGAATTTTTCTTTTATAAATACTTTCATATGTATATAATACAGTGTAAGTAAAGTCCTGTTGGTGGACCTCCCAATGGTAAATAAGGTAAAGAATTCTTTTGATATGATCAACCATCAGTATTCGGGAAATGGTATTTATGTTAATCGTAATTACAAACATAGCTGCCATATATTTCACAATGATATTCGAAAAAATATCGTTAGTACTACGTAGATAGTATTCGCAAAATTCCACAACACTTCGAAATTGACATTTATATGGATTCATAGCAATAACGCTTTCTTGCGGTTTCAATTGCAACCGACTTTGACGTCTGAACTTGGAAAAAAAATCCCAATTTTTCTCAGCAATATTTATTCATATGTAATACCACAAGAGCTTCAAAATTATCGGGTATTTCCCGATAGGTTCGTTGCAAACAATTAATATAGTTGTCATGACAACTATATTTGTTTGCAACGAACCTTGAGGGAAATACCAGATAATTTTGAAGCTCGAGTGGTATTCGGGGGATTATTTTTCCGACCCAAATGTCGGCCAATAGAATTGCACCATAAGACGAAATGTACAGTTAACAAATAAGAATTTCATAATGAATAAAACAACTACTTAATACTTTTCTTGAAGCAACGACCAGAGAAAATTTTCACAAAAAATTTTCAGTATAATACCATGTAGGTTGTACCACGTGACGTCGAATGGTGCAATTCTATTGGCCGACATTAGGGTCGGAAAAATAATCTATCATATCATAGAACATTTTGAAATAACTACAAACAAAGTGAAGCAAAACTATTTGTACTGGGTGGCGCAAAAGTACTGGCACTAAAGATTTTTTTTTATATGACATTTGTTTTTCTACTTGTTTAGTAAATTTATTTATAGTCCAGTCAGTCAAGACAATTAATTCATTATAATTCCAAAAGTTTTCAAATTTTGATGTAAGGTCGGGAGTGGTATTAAAACAAACTATAAAATTTTGCAACCTGCTCTGCGGTCCGGAACATTGTTAAAAATAAGTTTTGGTCGTGAAAAAAATTCCAAAAGTTCTGCAAACTTGGGGAAGTTTTCGATATAATATTTCATATCACGTATAAAATTTGCAACCAACCTAAGTGTACGGAACATTTTTTGTTATTAAAAATTAATGTTTTTCTTTATTAAACTGAAGGAAAACGTTCCAAAAGTTCTGCAAATTTGACAGATATATCGAAAATAAAATAAATAACAAAAAATGTTCCGTACACTTAGGTAGGTTGCAAATTTTATACGTGATATGAAATATTATATCGAAAACTTCCCCAAGTTTGCAGAACTTTTGGATTTTTTTTCACGACCATACAGCAAAAATTAATTTAATTGCAATTTTAACAATGTTCCGGACTGCGGACAAGGTTGCAAAATGAGATTTATTGTCGTCCCAATGTACCATTCACTTGACCGAAGTTTGAAAACTTTTGGAATTATTATCAAATTTTCGATTTCGAATGTCTATAATGACTGGTCTATTAAGCATGCTGTCTTATATACGATAGTAGATAGAAAATGACAGCAAACATTCTTATTTTTAAATGTCAAAACTTTGTCAAATGTGTTCTTAGCGTTCTAAATTCAAAATCACAAATGATATAATAAAATCTTGATATAGGAAAACTACCGTCAAAATTAAACGTCAATTAAAACTATAGTTAACAATTAATTATAACTCAGTCGTAATCAGTAAGCTGGAAGAAAGGTGAAGTGAGTAATTGGCAGAGAGTCGACGCGCTCTATTGGTGTAAACATCTTGCTTCGTATATTGTGTCTGCTACACGCCAATTGCCAATTATATTATACTTATATCTTAGCTAGCCTCGTTTGAGCGGATTACCTCGACTCCTATGCGGCGTAGCTGAACAGTCATATGGCAATCAAGGTAATACAGAATATAAGTACGATTTTAAATACAATCTATAAATAACGAATATTGAAAATGTGTGTTGGCCTAGTGGCTTTAACGTGCGACTCTCATCCATGGTGTTGTAGGTTCGATCCCCGGCTGTGCACTCTCTGTCTATGCGCGCATTTAACACTCGCTCGTGCCTTAGACTCAAAATTCGACGTTATTTGTCAGGCACATACTTGCCTATTAGAAATAATTACAGAATAGATACAAAAGGATGTAACGCCATTGGTCAATATATATATTGTTGAAAAATTATTATAATATTATCGTTAAGGACTAATTATTCTATAGGCTGATTACTTATATAGTTATTATCTTTTTTGTACTTTAAAGTTAGAAAAAGCAAGCTGATCACTTACACATGAAAAAAAAAAGTAGAATTGTTAAGTCCGACAGGTTTGTTGAAGTCATTTATCTTTTTTCTAATCGCCTACTTTGAGCGGCTTATAGGACGATGTTTCACAAATACGTTCCCGACTTATAAATGTTCAAATTCAAATGTCATTTAATTTGATAACTATCTTTTAATATGGCACGGTCTGTTCCTTGAAATACAAATTTGAATGTTTTTAAATAAAATCACAAACATCTATGACTTATGTAAATTATCATGACGCGTATATATGTATAATTAAAGAAAATATATAAATAAATAAAAAATAAAACCATATTCAACGCACATATAATTGTACAATGCATGTAAGGTCGCGGGCAAAAGCCGTCAAATGGAATTGGAACATGCTCTGCAGAACAAAAAGTGGTATATTCTGAGCCTCTCTGATAGAATAGAATGAACTCATATATTGAACACGAAGACAACATCTTTTCGTTCAACACACTGAAAAATCTATGAATATCCAAGAAAGATATAATAACATAATACAGCGAATTAAAAGCAGTGTTGAAATGTCACCCACGACAGACACAAGTGGAACCGGATGGAGGAGGTCTATGTCCAACGGTGGACAAACCAAAACTTGACAATGCAAGCATATGGTGGTTCCTTAATGTTACAGTATATTTTACCCATAGTTAAATGTTATTTTTTTAGGATCCATATAAATGAAAATTCAATGTTCATAATTAAGTTTTGGAAATAAAAGCTATTGTTATGTATAACTATATAGGACAATATTTTACTAAGTATAAACTCTCTCGTATTATTTTTCAAATATGATATTAGTAATGAAATACTGTGAACTGGAACGCATGGAGCCTTTGTAAGAACTAATGAAAGGCATGTTATGTTTTCAAAGAACTTTTCAATATGAAAATCAGGAACGGAAAATCCGAGCTCGTGCAGGTCTTAAAGAAATTACGTAGAACTACTCTTATAAAATTTCAAGATAAATGTTTAAATATTGAAATATGAATTAATTTAGACCATATGTTTATTATAAAAAAATATATAGCAGAATGTTAAGTGATACCGCCCGCCCATGGACACTCTCAATGCCAGAGAGCTCGGGAGTATGTTGCCGGCCCTTTAAAAATTTAAAATAATAAACAATCGCAGAACTGATTCCCAAAAATTAGTTTATGTTATAAGAACTGCTATGATTAAACATGGATATATATAATAGTAGGGAATTGTTAAAATGGTTACACCACTTTTTTATATTGAAATAACATCCTAATTATATAACAAATATTATAATTATATAATAGGGTTTAGAATAAAGGTCATAGATTAACGTAATAGAAATTGATTATAAAATTTCGTATAAAAAATAATGATATTAACCAATTAAGAATATTATTTCACATTACAGAATATTTGAAAATTAACACAAGGGAATTGTTTTCTGTGTAAATACTTAAACAAAACATTTATTATACTTTCATCAATAAAATAAAACATAGAGGATCTTAGGGGATGAACATGAAAACATAAAACAATTTGCCTTCTAAGTATTTAATACCACGTGTATAGGGATTGTGTACGCCACACATTATGGAGGGGTAATTTTATTTACGGCATATTACTTTTAATGAACAAGTTTAATATAATTTTAAATTTAATAGGAAAATTCTTGAATATATGTTTTTGTAATACAGAGACAAATTGTAAATTGTTTGAGCATAAAGAACTATCCAAGCATTTATCAATTTGGGCATTTTAAATGCGGTGATAAAAAAAACTACAGTGGACTCTCGATAATTTGACACTCGTTAATTTGAATCGCTCGATAATTTGAAAATTTCTTCCGGTCCCTTGAAAAATACTCGATAAATTGAATAAAATCAATGATTGGTCCCTTCGGTAATTTGAAGTTGAAAAAGTATTATCTTGCTCGCCAACATGCGATAATTTGAAATCCGGTCTTCCCTACTCTCTATAATTTGAAGCGTTTATCATGCACATACCTGTCGTTTGTTTACATACATGCACAGACTTGTCAATTGTTTACATAAATGAGGTATGAGTAACTTCGCATTCCAGTCTTTGAAACGTTAATGAAACGTTAATGAGTCACGTTAATATTCGATTTGTGCTATTAAAATGAATCCAAGAAAGAACAAATGTCTTTCCATAAGTGAAAAAAAAACTCACTCAAGAAAAGATTACAGACTTCTTTCCGAAATAAAAATTTGTGAATAATTGTTATAATGATTGTTAATACATAATAAGAATATAGAAATAATTAGTAACAAATTTTGATCAAATTCTTATTTCCTTCAGTCGCCCCACCCCCTCGTGGTTATTCAAACACTTGTTATCTTGAACTCTTGATAATTTGAAATTTATCTCTGGTCCCTTGAGTCTCAAATTATCGAGAGTCGACTTTGTAAGAAACGAATGCAATGCTTTTTTTAAACAGGAACTGATAAAAATTAATTTATAGGCAGTATAGCGAAGTGGCAGTCACCATAAAGAACACGGTCAAACACAGGCCGCAAACATTGGCGTGGTGGGCGCGCCTAGCTCAAACAATCGCCACTCGACCGATCACCTTAAAGCTTCGACCCCAACGAGGTTTACTTAGCGTCTAGAGACTAGCTTTCTTACAATTTTACTATCAAGTGTTCGTCGATTGGCATTAGTAAATGTATTATGCAATTAAAACCCGGTGACGTCCAAGTAAGATGAAGTGGCGATTGTGTTTTATAATTTGCGTACGCTTTGTCAGACTATCAGGAAGCGAATTATTTCACCAGTTATTATGATTAATTAAATCGAGATAATTCCGTAACAAATACGGAAATACAGAAGTACTTGTAACTAAAATCAGTCATCTATAGTATTGTCTTTGATTGACATAACCTTTACACATTTAAAGAAAAAACTTTTTACCGGATTAAAGTTATGTATTATTATAAATTTTACAATATTTTTAACATAATTTTAAATTTATTCGACGTTTCGCGTGCTTTACAGCGTGCGTGGTCACGGTGACCACAAATTTATAATAATACATAACTTTAATCCGGTAAAAAGTTTTTTCAGTCATCTATGTTTGCAAACGTAAGAAACAACGCGAACATTACTAACATTTTTTATTTTTCTCTTTTATTTACAAAACTGCGCAATGACCCAAAGTAAGCTTTGCCTTTGACACAAGTGTCCGGTTTTAAGTTTAACGGTAATAATAGCTATTGATTCATTTTTTTTATAGAACAGGGGTCAAAC
This sequence comes from Pieris napi, assembly GCF_905475465.1. Classification (NCBI taxonomy): domain Eukaryota; kingdom Metazoa; phylum Arthropoda; class Insecta; order Lepidoptera; family Pieridae; genus Pieris; species Pieris napi. The sequence goes on along the minus strand of NC_062235.1, from coordinate 2,660,174 downwards.
GGGCAGGCTCGCCTGATATTAAGTAATACCGCCGCCCATGGACACTATCAATGCCAGAGGGCTCGCGAATGCCTTGCCGGCCTTTTAAGAATCGGTACGCTGTATTCTTCAAGGACCCTAAGTCGAATTGGTCCGAAAATACTTCAGTGAAAATAAATTAACTAAATAAACTAGGTTCACTGTGAGGTACAATTTACCTTTAAATGTATTTTACATCCTTTTTATTACAGGACATTTACAATTATATGTCCAATCAAACTGTCAATTTCATCTCTCCCAATAAAAGCTTTAAAGCACTTAAATATACGGCGAAAGGGTGCGTCGAATCGACGTAGCGTCTCATGTTTGTTCATTTGTTTATCATTACGCGCCCCACAAGACGTCGCGAATCGAGACAGCTGAGAGCACGCTAACATGTCATTTTCATAATCGACTTCTAATAAAACAAAACACAATCGACTGCTTTATTTAGTTTTCGAAAGATTGTAGCAGGTCGTTAATGCTTTTTCTATTTAATTTGAATTATGATAAGATATGGATGTTTCCTTCAATTTAAGACTTAATTTTAATGATAATAAGTCAAGTAATATGTAAATAAGTATTCGAAAATGTTTTAAATTGTATTCGTTGTGTACTTCTAAGGTATTTATTTTATCTTTTTAACTTCATTTGTTTCGTTAAATAAACAGTCTTATAAACAAGGTTGTTGTTAATAATTCAGCCAATTAGGAGTGGATTTAATTTGTAAAAATAAAACAAAAACATTTCTCGCTAAAGGAATAATTAGCTAATAATCCATCGGATGTTCGAAGCGAAAGGATTTTAAATGGATTTGAAGAAAAGGGGCTGTAAAAAATAAGAATTTTACCTGTCCTCTTTTAAAAGCTCCAGGGGATACTAAAATATAAATAAAGATTATATTCTTTAAACATTGATTATAGTTCAAAGTATATACCATAGTAAATAAAAATAAAAAAAACTATCATAAATTCTATTATGATGGCGCGATTATATTCATATTTCGAACTTGCCCACTGAACTTGCAAAGTCAATTTTAATCAAGTTGTTAGCGGCTTGTCTTGATCCATAATCAACAGTATGGAGTGTCGTACATAATGAGATTTTAATTGAGGGCGTTGTCGCACTGATCCGTCGGCTACGCTTAACTTCATTACGACCGATTACGTTACCTAATGTAATTGCTCTGTTCAACAATTTCGTACAACAGTATTACTTCTTAGGGATTAACTCTTGGTCTCAGAATACGTTTAAAGGAAAAACGTCATTGCGAATTTTACAATCTACGTTCAGTTCAAAATACATATAATGATGGGTGATGACGTTCGAAAGAAGATTCAAAGTAATATTTTCGACAAAAAACTATTCTTAGGCATAGTATTGTCTTTGATTGACATAACCTTTACATATTTAAAGAAAAAAACTTTTTAATCGGATTAAATTTATGTATTATTATAAATTTACAATTCAAACAATCCGCGAAAATAGAGGACACCGTGAGCCATTTTTGCCAAAACCCTCCATCTTTTAGTCGATACCAACTCCGGGGAAATAAATACAGATAATGCAACTTTCTCTGCAGCTGTGATACTTTTTGACATTCAACATCTTTTGTCTTCAGTCACCGTGACCACGCACGCTGTAAAGCACGCGAAACGTCGGATAAATTTAAAATTATGTTAAATAATTGTAAATTTATAAGAATACATAACTTTAATCCGGTTAAAAAGTTTTTTCTTTAATTCTTAGGCATTTGCGCCCTTTAGGCGACTGCACATACGCTTCTTTAAATAATAGAAAAACTAAAAGCTGAAATGTTTGAATCTTAACGATGGATGTTCATCACAATAGATACTCGACATTAAACCTCCTTTCATACGTGTAATTCCATATTTTAAAAGCCCTTTTCTTGTGTCCACGCACACGTCACGTGTCAATAGAGACTAAACCTGAGATGTCTTTTGTCGTTGTTTCTTATATTTGTAAATATGTGAGGAATATGTATATAGTAACAATACAATAGTTGACCTATCCGCTGCATTGCTTAATTTGTTATTAAGACTTTGTGCCTATATTAGTATAGTAGTTTTACTATAGGAGTACATTGTCTTGTCTCTGTATATATAATTATTTAACTAATGTATACAAAATATTGTAACACCTATTTTAAATTCTTGCCCATTCTTCTCCACACGAAACTACCTCTTGGAAGGGGCAACTGGAATCATCTTTGTATTTTATTTAACGTTCAAAAGAGCCATTTTAGGTGGTCTAATTGGAATAAATGATTTGACTATTGACTATTTCATACACAAACTGCTATAGCAAATTTCTTTCCTTTTAATCTCTCGCACCGTTGTTGTTCATCCAAGTTCAATTGTTTCGCACAAATTAATGAAGACTAAAGCATAATCGGTGTAACGTCACGCCGGCGCCCGCCCTCGGCGCCTAGCATACTCATTTGCATCTCGACGACAGACTGGAGGGCTGGCCTGTCACCACAGCGAATGCTCATTTGTGACATTTTGAATTCGTTCATAACATACGTCCTTTACGATGCGTAAACAAAATTATAGAAGTCACTTACTATGTATGTGCTTTTCATTATAGCGATGAAAGCTTGGCTTGGCACATATTATTTTATATTATCCAATAAAAATGGGTTCAATATTTTTTTATAAATATGTAGCAAGAACTTTTAACCCTTTTCTTTTCCTTCTATCCTCTCTAGAAAGGATAAGATAGTAAAAGTCAAAATATCAAAATTAGTATATGACCGTTATATATTATGTCCAAATCGGTACAAAGACCCATATCAACTTGCTACATATTTTATTTGACGACTCATTGCTCTAGTGGTTAGTACCCCCGGCTGAGACGAACATCGATGTGATGAGCATTTGGTGATGTGCTTAAGTCTTGGGTGTTTAAATATGTCTATCTATCTATAATATGTTTGTATATCCGTTGCCTAGTACCCATAACACAAGCTTCACCAGCTTAGCTTGGGACTAAGTCAATTGGTGTGAATTGTCTTTATAAAAAAATATATATAGACGTTACAATGAATAAAGCCGTTTATAACCCTTAATTCGATGCCATTTTACGCTAGCTAATGGCAAGAACAAAAGCAACATACATACTTAAAAAAAACATAATAATAATGGTAATATGTCTTTTCCTCATAACGCCAAACATTTATTACTAAAGTTTAATAAGCGTAAAGGACAAAAATACAACCATTCCGCAAATATCAAAAATACTATTTTCAAAGTAAATGAAACTAATCGACACATGACAGCGGTTCAGTTGAATCGAAAACATGCTGTCACTTGGCGATGAGTGGAAAGATTGTATCTTAAAGACAGTAAGGGGTGTACGATTGTCGGTCGAGCGTAATTAACGCTTGCCAACAGCCGTCCGTATTCGCGACACGCCTCAAAGGTTACAGCTGACAAGTGTCCAGGTACCTGTGGCGGTTTGAAAATAGTGTTTTTCAAAAGATATTTCATTGAATATTGTCTAATAGACTGAATTTATCTTATCATATAGTTAAATGATATAACGCTATCGAATATTAGTTTATGCTTTAAAATTGATGTATACATCATATCGAGTAAATAAAGAAATATAATTTTTTGAAGTGAAACTTCTTTAGGCGCATGAGGGTAAAATTTTTACGGATGAAACGACACGAAGATGTGCAGCATTTTTGTCGGCGTAAATGAAGAGAGCGATTGAGACCGATTAAGCGAGAGTGAGAAGGGTGAATTACCTTATAGAAATTCTATTTTTAAAATTAAAATTTCGTAAAGAGAATTTATGAAATATTAGTATTTTCATTTTATGCAAAATAATTTATTGAAATCTCAAATGACGAATTGTAAATTCAAATGGCCAGTGTTTTTATTATCGATGAAAAAAATTAAATTTATAATTTGTATTAATTTTCGACACTTGCAATATTTTAATGACGATTAAATTCATTAACTTCTTTTTCCCTCAGTCTCGGAAATCTAAAGTTTAAGATTTGTATAATTATTAGAGTAAGATCCCAGAGCGTTCTGACATAACTTATTTTCACATGGATGAAACCTTCACGAATTAGTAACGTCTAGTATACTTTAAATACCTGCCTACTTGTGGAGCTTGCCCTGTGACACCTGGGCAGGTACCAGGAGAGAAAGGTAACTAAAAATATGAGTTATCTAACTTAAATTTGTATGGCTGAATTTTATATATATTTTGTAGAATATTATTCTAAACTAGAATTATAAAGTGTCAGACACTTTTCATGGACCAGAGCTTTTGTCAGACGCTTTAAAGCTCGACAAAAAATTAATGAACTTTACTTATTTTTTCATGTCTGACTTTTAAATATATTATTCAAGTAACTACTACAAAGTTATATTTCATCGGTCAGACAAATTCGAGTGACCAAACATCCCCTAAACATATGCATAACTTGAAAAATGATGACTCAAATGTATGGTTAAACGCAGGCACCGGAAATAACCAAAGATATATTAATTTGACAAAAGTTTACGAGCATTTAGGACCATCTTTGTGTAGAAGTTTGCCAGGATTTCATGCATTGACTGGATGTGACTTCAATCCCGCCCTTTTTAAGAAAGGGAAAAAAAACCATTAAATTTATTAATGAAAAAACATGAATATCAGCAAGCTTTTATGCAGTTTGGAGATCCAGAGTTGTGTACTGATGAGCATATACAAAAAGACATTTTTCAAAAAATTCAGAAATTCATCTGCGAAATTTACAGTGTTCCTGGTGTACTCGATGTTGATGCTGCCCGACTTCAGCTATTTATAAATAATTACAGCGTAAATAGTATTAACGAAGAATTCAATCGAAAAAAATTGAAAAATTTTGATGCAAGCAGTTTACCACCATGTAAAACTGAATTATTTCAACAATTTCTCCGAGCGAATTACATTGCTAGTATATGGAATAATGCAAATGAAAAACTACCAACCATTTTAACTCCTGAACACAATGGGTGGAGGCTAGAAGAAAACCAATATCACTTTCATTGGTTTGATGGTGACCAATTACCCGGAGACATTAGTGAATTCCTTAAAAATTCAGGTACTATACTTTGACTTAAGTTTTAAATTTATTGTATTTATAATTTTATGTTTTTTAATTCTTTAAACTGTTTTTTTTTGCAGAAGACGCTGCCAGCAACGACAACATCACTGATGACGACGAGGATGACTTGAATGGACAATATCATGATTGGATAAACGATGAAAATTACAATGACTGTGTCGATAATTGCGATGATTAAAAGATAAACAAATATTTGCTGTAATTAATCATAGTTATATATTTTTTCTTAAAATTTTTCTAACTGGTATCTTTTTTACAATAAAATAAAGATAATTCCTTATAAAACAAAATGGCTCCTCATATATTCAATATCCCAAGTACATGCTAATAAATTCACTTTAATATTTATTAATTCACAACTTAATATTGAAGCTCATCCCTGATTAGAAAAGATTCGAAATGGCTCAAAGAGATTAAAAAAGATTCAACTTGACAAATATATAGGTATACATTTTGACTGGGTTGAATCTTTTTAAATCTTTTTTTTTTAATAAGAGATCTTACTGAAATAAGGATGCAAAAATCTTGGATAGAAATTAATAAGTATTTTCAATACATTTCAATTTTTAACTCTGAAACGCATGCGCATAGTGCTCTCGCGCTCGCACTCCCGGCTGAATAATTTTGTGTTTAGGGGATGTTTGGTCACTCGAATTTGTCTGACTGATGAAATATAACTTTGTAGTAGTTACTTGAATAATATATTTAAAAGTCAGACATGAAAAAATAAGTAAAGTTCATTAATTTTTTGTCGAGCTTTAAAGCGTCTGACAAAAGCTCTGGTCCATGAAAAGTGTCTGACACTTTATAATTCTAGTTTAGAATAATATTCTACAAAATATATATAAAATTCAGCCATACAAATTTAAGTTAGATAACTCATATTTTTAGTTACCTTTCTCTCCTGGTACCTGCCCAGGTGTCACAGGGCAAGCTCCACAAGTAGGCAGGTATTTAAAGTATACTAGACGTTACTAATTCGTGAAGGTTTTATCCATGTGAAAATAAGTTATGTCAGAACGCTCTGGGATCTTGGACTATATGAACAAGACTTAAAAAATAGTTTGCTAAAGAAGTTTCACTTCTGACATGTGTACTTTGTACGCACGCACTTTTTTTATACACAATTATAATGTTAAGACATTAATATATAAAATATATTATTTAACATTTTGATAACAACTATCGTGACGGTGCATTTATTGCTAAAACGTATTAATGCAAGATAATAATTAAGTAATATTGAAGATTCTTCATTCACGATAGAATGAGCAATCTTTAAAAACATCATTAACAAAAATTAGCAAATAACTTGAACGGGAACAATATCTATTAAACGACACAGTTTTTTATATCCATATAGAAAGGAAGTCAGTTTATAATAAATTGACCTCGACCGAGTGAATAAACCTATAATCGAAGGCGAGGCGCGAAGGCCCCTCGGCATAAATCAGTCTCCCCTCACTATGACGCCCGGTGGAGCCTTCAATTTGGCACATCCTTAAAATGACATACGAGAACTCTCCTAACAACCGTCTCGCGCTTTCTAAATTATACTCGTGTCTAATACGGGCTGATTAGGTGTTGACTTTAGATTTTTTTTTAAATGTTTTCTAGATAATTCTAAAATACTATGAAAATGGAATCTAAATCATATTTTAGGTAAAAATTTCCATTATAACCAAAATGTTGGTTTTATTTGAACATGCCCGGATAAATTTATATATATTTTTCTATAGAACAGGAGCCTGCAGGAATCTAAACTGATAAGTCTGCGGCCAGGTCTACTTCTACCTGCCGCTTTGACTTGTATGATAAGTTGAAGGAGCTCGTATTTTTTTGGTGTTACGTGTCCGAAATTTTATTGACTTTGTTGTTCTGTATTTTTATCCAGCACGGTTATATTTCATGTGCTTCCACCAAAGCGGAGCGAGTTGAAAGAGTCACATATAAGGTTAGTGAGTTGACCGACTTTCCCACGGAATTGAAAATGTATGAAAATCATCGTTACGAGTATACCGGAGTCCGTTCCGCTCGCAGTGGAAGGTGGGCATTAGGCCCTTGTCACAAAGCACTTTCTTCGTTTCATCGTACAGCGGATCTCGATGCTGTGGGCACCGTATTCATCATCATGTAATTTTTATAGATATCATTATTAAAAAATATATCCAATAAAAGTTTGCTTTACAATATCTGTAAGAATATCAATATGTTCTTCATGAACACCTGCTATAAATTAAATTCGCTTTTTCGTTGACTAATATTTTCTCAAAGTTCTTTTACTGGTACTAACTGAAGTTTCAAGCAAAAGAAATTTTTTGTCACCACCTGGAAACGCTTAATGCTTGACAAAGTTACACTACCATTCATCACTTATCAGTATCGGGTTATCGATTGAATGTTTGGAAATGCGTGTCTCGGTGAAAGCAATCACCGTCGCTGTAGACAAACTGTCGGGGCGGGCCTTAATTGGCGGTCGCTGAGATTTATGCGGGACACCTCTCGTCATTCTGACGACGATTTTGTGGGACCACAGAACTAGAGGGAGGCCTCTCAAGAATTACACACGAAAACATCTCCATATGTTATCTATAGGAGTCGTTCATTGTGAAATACAAATGAATGGAAATCTCAAATCGGTCGAGAATCTTACTAATATTATAAACGCGAAAGTTTTTAAGTATGAATGGATGTTTGTTACTCTTTCACGTAAATACTACCGAATGGATTTTAATGAGACTTTACAATAATGTAGCTTATACATCAGAATAACTCATAGGCTACAATTTATAAAGATATTGTGTGAATTGTACAAAGTGATCAAGTAAGTAGGAAAACATCTACCATCTGCGAGCTATTCTGGTGTGCGCTGCCAAAACCGCTAGAGTTACCACATATGTTTGTATGATGGAAATGTTTATCTTAAATAGTCCTACAAAAAAGTCCGCCACAGTATATATGTATATATTATGTGTAAGCCATTACAGCCAAAATAGTGAAACATAACTACAATAAAAATTGGTAATTTATTCCAAATGCACATTTGGTAGTAATAAATTGATTACTAAATGAAAATAAATAGTTTTTTCGCTTTTGGTATTATAAGTAGACAGAATATGTCTTTCACACTATATCATTTGAACAAATATTATTATAATCCTAAATATTAATACAGACGGAGTCGCGGGCACTAGCTTGTTTATCATAAATAGACGTTGTTTAACACTTTTTGTTAAGATTTTTGAAGTTTGGTAGAGATATGTTCTGTTACCCAAACAAGACATGTCACCTACCTAAAATAAATATAACAAAAGCAAAATCATATAATTAAATAGGGAAGGATAAACGAATACAAACACTTCGACATATTGGCACTGCAAAAAGTATAAAAAATATGTATGCATTATTTCGTGAGAAAAATGTTTTCATACTAATTTAATTGTAGACTCAAAGAAGCGTACAAAGTGTACTTTAATAATACATTATTACGAAGAGAAGAATGACAAAGTTAAATTGACAAAGAACTTACTTCTAATATTGCCGTATCCTGTTACAATACAGGCGACCTGAATTGAATTTTTGCTCCACTGGCTAGTGCTTTTCTAGACTAATAAAATTCTTTCATAAATAAATTTAATTAAAGACCTTTTATATACGTTTATAAGTCTGCTTAGCATAACGTAAATATTAACATAGAACTAATTTAACAATTTATTCAAATAGAACACGGGGCAAACGGGCAGGAGACTCACCCGATGCTTAGTAATACCGCCGCCCATAGACACTCAATTTCAGTGGGCTCTCGAGTGCGTTACCGACCTTTAATAATATAAACGCGAAACAAAAGAAAAACTAATTATATAAATAATGTTATAAATTAGCGTAAATATTTATTAATTCACGCATACAGTAATTTTTCGTTATAAAACCTATTAATTACAAGTTGGACGACCTCAGAGTGAAGAATCGAACACTCAACCATTAGGCTAACACTGCTCCTATAAAAGGCATCAATTCATTGCAGTTTAAATCGTCTTTTAAGAATACAACATCCTAGAGGTCTCTAGACAACATAGGGTTGTTTTTACGGAGCGCGGGGGGCTAAACTAACTCCCCATCAGGGGTGAAGCGGTGCCGTTTTCAATTTGCTTTATTTGCGCTTGTTTTAATAGCTCTCTCCTTATTGCTTTCGCGGACGACCAGCCAAATTACTTCGTGCCCGGACGCCTTTTGATTAAAGAGGCACACGGTACAAGGCGTAAAAACAAAGTCCTCCAACTATTTGTACTAAGTTTCGTGATCCTTGGGGACATATTACGAATCGGACACTTGCGAACGTGACCCTCTCGATTATAGATTATACTGTTATCACAGTTATAAAGTTTGAAAATAAGTTTGACTACCAAATGTTTAGACTTTAGACGTATGCCCAATGTCCATACAATATTATATGTAAGTTAACTAATACCGAAGATTATAGGTGTCTTGTGATATGTGAAAATTCCTATTGAAATGTAGTAACGGCGTAGAATCTTGGACGCTGACAGAGACTATGTCCAAAAAACTGGAAGCGTTTGAGATCTGGGTTTATCGATCGATCGCCAACCTTCGCAAGGAGATGGTACTATAAGAAGAAGAATATAAGAACTTATGGGATATATGCGACAGCTTAGGTTGTTTGCGATAACAAGGGCCAGAACCAGTCTGTTGCACAGATCCCCGTTATTAAAGACGCGTCTAAAATGCTGTCTCCGACACTATCGACATATTTATATGTTCGCAGAGTGAATTCACAGTAGCGATTTTGTGTATATTATGTGTTAAATAGTATATACTTTATTATTATTTTTTTTCGATATTATCGTATTAGCATAATATGTAAGTATTTCTGTAATAAATAAATAATGCATTATAACTAAATATTATGGCAATAAAGTTTTTCTATAGACATTATCGCTTAATTATTAGAAGTAATTTTATCTACTTTAGTATAGGGATAATTTGGATAGAGACATAATGTACTATCCTTTTAGTAGTATCATCATTCAGAACGTGATTCCGGGCTGTATAACGTTTTATAAAGAAAAAACACCGCGCTTTTATGTTTAAAATTAAATTTCATTGAAACATTTTTCAATACAATGAAATCATAGCTGTTATTATTCTCGAAATAATATAATAGCTTAAGTAAGTTTAAAAGGAAACATTATCGGAGTATAATGTTTCTTAGCGCTAACAATGAATGAGTATAAAAGCTAATCATTTCCGCCAATCTTAACCTGATCATTCAACAAATTATACCTGGATATTTTAATGTTTCCACCGCAGTGTAATTCGGGCTGTGTTAATCGTGTAGATGCACAATAAACAGTTGTTCGTATGGCGAAGGAAACCATGGTGAGGAATGAAAGGAGAAAGGTCTTAGGTCCAAAAATTGTTTTAACATGAGTTAGTTCGGTGGCGGTTGTTGGAGAAATGTTCAAATAAATGAAACTCTTTGTTTGAAGTGAGGTCACCACTGTCTTTAATCGTTTAAAATATGAAATTATTATTATGGTTGCGACGCCGGACTACTAAAAAACTAACTTAACTAATGTATGGTTTCTTAAATCTATGTGACGCATCTGTTACCTATTAAGAATAGTCTTTAACCATTGGACATTATCGGAAAGGAGAATGTTATATTACAATTGATTGGCTACAAGTGTAAGATGATTTCTAACATTTGATTTGTGCTTCTAATTATTACCTAACACATATATGTGTAACTTAATGTTAGGTTACATAACATAATATGTATGTAGTTTTTTTTCTATTTCCAAGGACAGCAAGAAAAGCTATTAATTGCTTTAAGTTCGATTTATCTGTATAATAGACAATGGAAAGATTATAATATAAGTAAAATAAAGTGCACAAATAGCAAAGCTTTATGATCAATGCACAATGGCAGAATGACGTTAATTCCAATGAGGCATAATACAACAAAACGAATTTCATGAATACCCAGCTAAATAGCGATTCCGTACGAATGAAAGGCTTGCAGGTATAACACAATGTTTTGTGATATGACAATTACATTAATTTAACTTGATTGAAGATTGTATTTATAGCTTTTTTAATTGTGACTACATCACATACAATCTTGACGACTCATTGGTCTAGTGGTTAGTAGCCTTGACTGCGAATCCATGGGTCCCGGGTTCGATCCCCGGCTGAGACGAACATCGATGTGATGAGCATTTGGTGTTGTGCTTAGGTCTTGGGTGTTTAAATATGTATTGATATGTCTATCTATCTATAATATGTATGTATATCCGTTGCCCATAACACAAGCTTCACCAGCTTAGCATGGGACTAGGTCAATTGGTGTGAATTGTCTAAAAAAAAGAAAAGAAAAAGTAATCTCCAATGGAGACATGACTTATGACCCGGAGTCTCTCCGTTCAAGTTCGATTAAGCAAAAAATTAGCCTTAAAATTATGTAACACAAACGTAGAAATGTATATTTCCCATACTGCACTTATTGGAAACTACTTTTTGCTATAAGAAACCTATGTCGATTGATAATTTTAATTACATGTTAGACGATTTTTTTAACGTATTAAAAAATATAGTTTTAGATATTCAGTGTATACAAAAATAAGCTTTTGAAGTCACAATACTTTAAATTTGAGTATAATCATTATAATATATAATGAGTATAATCTTCAAACGTACTAAGACTGATAAAGAACTGAGTCTAACATTTTCAATGTAATATGCATACCATTTCCAGTGTTGCATATCTGAACAAACGGTGCGATTGAATTGAGTGAACAGGTAGCGACATTAATGATGCCATACCAATACACTAATTAATAACGAACCACACATGAGCAACTCTCAATAAATTGGCAGTAAAGGTCAGTTTCCAACGCTCCCTTTAAAAAAACAATATCTGTTTTTTCAATAAATATTAAAATCGACGACGGAATATACACTGAGTGATTGAGCTATTTAATAATATTAGAATAATTTTGAAATGGAGCTAATTTTCACCTTAAAACTATGAAACGCAAAAATATATTATACATATTACATAGCCAATAATTATTACCGATCTCAGTCCGGAGTAATAATAAAAAAAATAGTTCAATTGCAGTCTGATAAATTGAGGTGAAATTGGTTAAAAATTTACCTGGAATCGTATAGGAAAAACAGCTTTTGTATGGTAATCAAGGTTCAGAATAAACATTAACTACTAGAGTTATTAAAATTTGACTTAATATACTACTTTTGGAAAAAGATATTATTGTACTAATGATTATTTGGGTCAATTATAATTAATATTAATATGATAACGTAATAATATATTTCAACATGATGATGTATGTGGTGATACAGTAATATAAGAATTTGAATATGATAATGATATGAATCATAATGTGATTTAAATAAAAAACTAAACAAAAAAAATACATAAGTAACTTTTATCCGGTTAAAAAGTTTTTTCTTTAAATGTGTAAAGGTTATGTCAATAAAAGACAATACATAATGTGATTCTATTCTACCTTTTAAGACAAATTTGCATGCCATTATGCGAATTACCATAATATTGTAACAACAGCATTTCTGATCCATTCTTGCAAAAAAATTATTATTATTAATCCTTTAACTAAAGTCGTCTTACGTCTCTTTCTGTCATGGGTTTACTCTGTGATGAAATGGGTAATTTATTTAAAACAGTGCAATTAGACTGATTCAGTTTTTATGAATAGGGAGGTTAATTTTACATTGCAGCTGCCCCTAGACTACTGTGATACAATTTATTATTTATTCAACAATTGGTCGCACTGTTTTCTAGATTTGTTATATACTGAGAAACATTGATGTGTTCCTTTTTATCGCAGCATATACACTACGTAATAGAAAGAGATGGATTTTACTTAATTATGTAATTTGTAAAGTTTGGTGAGTTCTTTGTAAATTTGTAACTTCTAAGCAATTTTGTAAATACGTAGATAGAAACCTAATTATTCCTAGTCATAGACAGCTACGTAATCATATTGTTATGACACGTTTTCATGTTAACGAAGTCACGCGGGATACAAATAGCAAGTATTCACTATTATTAACTAATAGCTCTCATATGTTTTACACACAATGTAATTTTTAATAGATTATTTAATTTACTTACCGAAGCCAGTGTCGCTTGGCGATGGCTGTATGACAGCATATGGCGTCATACTGGTCTGCTATCCACACGATAATGATGATGTAGAATGCAGTTGTTGTATCGTTGAAGAACTCGGACATTATTGCTTCCATGCCTGTAGACAAATGGATAAATATGATTAAGAAACAGTTTGTTTAACATTATTAAAATTGAGTATTTTCTATTTCTGTAGGCTACTGCAGGTGTTGTTAAAATTCCACCCGTTGTATGAGTAAATGTTTTTGACTATTGACCAAGCACAAAAAATAATAGCTACGAGCAAGCTGCTCTTTGTGTGCTACGGCGTAGCTCTTCTACGGTATGCTTTCCAGTTACGTACCGGGTTTTTTAAATGTTAGCAACTAAAATATGTAAACAATAAATACACTGATCTAATAATATTAAAAATAGTCTTGTGAATTAAATACCCTAGCCATTGACCGGATGTTACTATTATTTACTTCCTTATAAATTTAACTACTTTGTACTAAAACTACCTTCATATTAATGTGCAGTCATGTATCGCCATAATAAATGGTAGTTCTCGTGTGAAACCGTCACTAGATACCGGCGTTGGAGTCGTTAATAAAGCATTGACGTAGGTATAATAGACTGCATTCGAGTAACAAGATATTAACTGACCTACATTCTGTATTTTGAATCAATTTGCACTAATTTTTCGAGTTTTACTAGGCAATACATATAGTTAGTCGTTTGAACTGAAAAAAATAGAACAATGATGTTTTCTCTTATTTCTTAGACGGTAGGCTAATACCGTACTTAATATATGTTTAACATTCGCTTTTGATTTCTTGATTTTAATTTTGATATATGTTAAATATAGTATTGATATACGTACGACGCTACTGCAAGAATAGTTAGTTCTTAGCCAATGGTAAAAAAAGACATTTAGATATATTGTAGTTTTCTTTTTTATATCCGAGGTGGAAATGCATTTGCGCATCCCGTGCCCTAAAAAGTTGCAGGCGTATGTGGGACTCGACCCACGCCCAAATCAGAGACTGGTTTAGCAATACCCACTAAAAGCACCTTGAGTAGTTCCTACAAAGCCGCGTTACAGAGGCTCCAGGGACGCTGTCGTAATTCCACCGGGACTAGATATATTATGACTTGGGATTAATAAAATAATGCTGAGTTTGACACATGATATAGCTTTACATAGAAAAATTTAATAAGCAACACTTGCTTAATAAGACTTGCAATAGTTCGCTGCACCGCAATAAATCGCGGGTCACATGTGAGTACCCGCACTGGTGTCAAGTGTCGCTAATTAGCTGCCGGCAATTACGTTGTAACGACCGAAATCTGAGCTACCAGCTCCCTCTATGCAAGCGAATTAGGACTTCACGCGACTTGGAAAATCTGACATTTCTTGTCTTCGCATTAATAAGAAAATCTTGATTTTAATAACACCTTTTGAAGCTCTGTTGAATTTGCTACATAAAAAACTATTGTACTGTTGATAAATGCATGTTTCGATATATAAATCAAATTAGTTTGTATGATAAAGTTTTTTGTTTTAATCACAATTTGATCGTTGTCTATTTTAGTTTCGGCAACTTGTTATTAAACACCAAAGCGTAGTTCAAAACACAATTTAAATAAAAACTAGCCGAACATATTCATCGAGGTTGATCCGCAAACTCTCAGACAATCCGAATGTGTCAGGGGCATAACTCAATATAACCGGCAACTGGCCGGCGCCGGAGCCTTATTTGCATTTTGATGAGGGCCGACACTGATACAATAAACACGTTAGAACACGATCCGAAGCCGACATCCGACCCGACGACGTTTAACCGGATCGTTCATAACTATGTTCGCCCAATTAATTCGCACTTCGAATTACGCACGCCATTCACACGCCATGAATACAAAGTAGATTTTAGAATTTCGAATGTGAATTAATAGATTCTAAGCTTCACCGACACGACCGAAATGTCAATGAGCCAGCAAAGCTTAGAAAACAATTGGCTTAATTAGCTATGGGGAATTTGAATTTTACCTTATTGCTGTTATTTCAGTGTTTCAAACATGCGCTGTCTAGGGAACAAAAGCTTACATATAAATAAAAAATATACGCTACAAAGTCTTGAATTTTAAATTAAAGCTCACGGTTTCCAAAGTTACGGTCACACAACTTTATAGCTTATTCCTTGACTGAGACCCTTACATAGTAAACAGTACATTTTCGATTATATCTATAAACTGTAGTGTTAATTTTTACATATTCGTCAATCAAAAAGAAACAATTTTTAATAGTTTAACTTTTTTAATGTTAATCGCATAAATAATAATAGTTCACAGTGATAAGCTACAATTTTATTTTATTATTTCTTAACTGTTAGATGACAAAAATAGCTACGAAACTTGCTACTTATATATCAAACGCCGTGTTTATTAAAGTTTTCAATCATTTTGCATCGCCCATGATGTTTCGCGCGTGCCGTTCACCCATCCGGGGCGATCTTAGTCTTGGAACGGAATTAAAATTAATAGCGGGCCGGCGGCACGTCGACCGGCCCCGGACAGGGCGAGCCGGGTGTAATTTGTTTACTCGTCTCAGTGCGGATTATGTCGCAAGCTACTCTGAATTGTTAACAGCCGTGACTTTCAAACAGTACGTACTTTTGGGCAGTCAATTTCTATGTAGAGACTGGTCTGTCGAACAGTTGTAAGTTGTCAATTATTAGATATAGCCTATATAATTTTATATACAGTTACGGGTCTTAAAAAGCCTTAAATATTTCCCGACCGTAAATAAGTTCGTCCTAAAACGGCATAGAATGCTGCTATAAAAACTCTTACCTATAAAAATACATAAATCTGAAGACCAAGTTGTTTTTATTCAGTTAAAAAAAATCATCAATCCTTTTAACTCTGCATTTACGCGATACAATAATGATTTAATTCGTACACCATCTTATTTCAAACACACTTAATTATGCTTTTGAGATAGAGCAGTGTTGGCCTAGTGGCTTCGGCGTGCGACTCTCATACCTGAGGTCGTAGGTTCAATCCCCTCCTGTGCACCAACTTTCTTTCTATGTGCGCATTTAACATTTGCTCGAACGGTGAAGGAAAACATCGTTACGAAACCGACTGTCTTACACCCAAAAAGTCGACGGCGTGTGTCAAGCACAGGAGATTGACAAATGATCATGAAACATATACAGTAATCTGAGGCCCAGACCTAAAAAAAGGTTGTAGCGCCACTGATTTATTTATATATTTTAAATAAAGGTAACACCATCACTCACAAAACGTCAAAACAATTTGACGACTCATTGGTCTAGTGGTTAGTACCCCTAACTTCGAATGCATGGGTCCCGGGTATCGATCCCCGGCTGAGACGAACATCGATGTGATGAGCATTTGGTGTTGTGCTTAGGTCTTGAGTGTTTAAATATGTATTTATATGTCTATCTATCTATAATATGTATATCCGTTGCCTAGTACCCATATCACAAGTTTCACCAGCTTAGCATGGGACTAGGTCAATTGGTGTGAATTGTCTTTAAAAAAAAATCCTAACTCTAAATTTAATTCGTAAACCATACTATTTCAAACACACTTAATTATGTGAGATAAGGCTTCTACGAGAAATATACAGAATAACTGTAGTGAATTCAAGACTGCAAGGTGAAGGAGAAACGCACAAATTGTTACTTCTTACATCCCGAGGTTTAATCAAGGGGGACACCCGCCGCGTCCGGCGCTTCCTTCAACTTGGCGCAAATTGAGAATAATGGATCCAACACTATTTTAAGGATTTCAGTGGAAAAATTCCGAGATTATTGTACCGGTTTTGTTTAAAACGAATAATTTATCTTACGAAGGAAGGTTTTATTTTATATATTCTTAATCAACTTGGTTCCGACGTTTAGAAATATTATAGAATCGCGTGTTATTTACATCACTTATGTACACAAATAGGTGGTCATAATTTTACCTAAATACACACCGGCTTATAAGCAATTAAAAAAATTCTAGCAAGATACACCGATAGTAGGTGGACCTTAAAGACAACTGTATGGAATGGACCAAGTGGAAGAAGGAGAAGAGGACGCGGTAGCAGGAAACGAATGGAGAAAGACAGCCATAGACAGAGTCAAAAGCTGGAGGAGACCTTTACCCTTGAAGGGGTTTCGATCGTCGGTACTGAAAGAAGCTAAAATATAGAATAGCAAGCAAAAGAAAAAAAATATGTATAAATAAATGTAAAATAATCTAATCTGTGTAATATAATTTGTTTTTGTCATGATTGGAAATAAAACGGGCTTTATTATTATTATTATGTACACGAATAGGTGGTAATAATTTTACCTAAATACACACCGGCTTATTATTAATAGTAAAGACTAACTTCGTATACGCACTAAGAAATTCTCCAGAAATGTGTGCTTTGGTTCTGAAAAAATTGCTACAGTCAACATCAAACGTCAGCTCAGAGCGAGGTCTCCAAACACTTATATCGATTCACCGGATATGATTGCGCGCACTGTTAAATTCAGCATCCTTACGAATCTTGGCAGCCGATTTCTGAAGAAATTATATATCTGTAAAGAAACTTGTATGTTTCTTTATTATATACTAGATGGCGCAATCAGCCATCGCGGTTGGAAAAAGCAGTTGGTTTGAAGTTTGACAGAAGTAAAAGTCATCGACATTGAATTCAATATTGTTTAATTGTGAGGTTATTGTAAAAGCTTAAAGGATTGATAATTTTAATAATAGACTTTTAATGTCGTTTCTTTATTTTCAGGTAGGAGTAGTGTTATTTAAGTTTAAGATAATGTTATTATTAGGTCCTAGCTGGCCTGGCGAACACCGTACCGCCTAACAGTCGATTCTTTATTTTTTTTTAAATATTATTCTGCTATTCGGGACACCGGTCTAGCTAGTATGATAAAAAAATAAAGTTGAAGACAACAAATACATTATGTCAAAAAATAAAAATTTACCTTCCCGGAACCCCTCCACTAACACTTGAACTTTATAATATGGTATTAAAGTTCAAATTGACTTTAAATATTATTACAAATATTTTGTATGGGAATATAGAAAAGTGTTGTTTTTAGACTTTTTCACTCAATTTTTTTAAATTTTTAAAACCATTCTCAAGGAATATTATAAAAAAAAGAATTGGCCAAATTGGTCCAGGAGTTGTTGAGTTATGCGCTTACCAACACATTTTGCGATTCATTTTTATATTATAGATAGTAGTGTAACTAGTGTAGTAAAATAAAAATCTTAATTTTCAGAGCAACACATTTGTTTATTTGAATTTGATCAATTCAAAATAAAATAAGATATATAATCTTATATATCTCTAAATGTTTAAGTAAGTTCACCTACTATGAAGTGATTTAATGTAGTACAGATAGAAAAAAAGGCGTAAAACAGGCCTAATATTGAGTATTAATGACCCACCCCGTGACGTATCATTTCGGCTAAGCCATGCACTGGGATCCGTCTTTACGAGCTCGTTAGTGCCGGTAATCACGTTGCAGGAGCCGGATTACGCCTGTGCATTATTAGTGTTTTTATTGATTCACTCGGCTTCCGTCGTAAACTGAGATTATTATTCCGTTTCATCCCGTCAACAATTTAGCGTAGATTTACATTGTTACTTCTTAATAAATGTACAAGCCTCAAATAGCTATACACGTGTTTACCGAATAAATAATAAATAATATTTGAGATTTTGTTTTACTCATACTAGTACATTTGCTTTTATGTGTATTATACATAGTAGTACGGGAGGTAGCAACGTTTTCGAGAAAGAATTTCAGGTCAGCTGATTTTGTGATATGTCTTCCTTCTTGCACTTCCGGTTAGAGTCTGGGCAATCTGGCTGGCGGTAGCGGTTGCGTTCATTAGTGCGCATCCTATCTGTCCAGGTAATAATCCTGGATTTTAAAAGCATTTTAAGAAGCGTAATTTTTAATTTTTCGTTTTTAAATACGTCTACCTGACATACTTTTTTTATTGCCAGACATTTTTCACGTTGCTAACTATGTGCCAGACGCGATTTTAAGTTTTATTTTTATAAAAATTTCAAAGCATTTTAGAATGTCTGTAATTTTAATATTATGTTATTTAAATATAAGGAAAACTGAAAATGAATTTGCCAGACATTAATTCGGTTGTTAAGTCTTGAATTAAAATGATAAAGTTTTGCAGTATGATGAAGCATTGCATTTTAAGAAGCGTAATTTTTGATTTTTCCTTTTTAAATACGTCTACCTGACATACTTTTTTTATTGCCAGACATTTTTCACGTTGCTAACTATGTGCCAGACGCGATTTTAAGTTTTATTTTTATAAAAATTTCAAAGCATTTTAGAATGTCTGTAATTTTAATATTATGTTATTTAAATATAAGGAAAACTGAAAATGAATTTGCCAGACATTAATTCGGTTGTTAAGTCTTGAATTAAAATGATAAAGTTTTGCAGTATGATGAAGCATTGCATTTTAAGAAGCGTAATTTTTGATTTTTCCTTTTTAAATACGTCTACCTGACATACTTTTTTTATTGCCAGACATTTTTCACGTTGCTAACTATGTGCCAGACGCGATTTTAAGTTTTATTTTTATAAAAATTTCAAAGCATTTTAGAATGTCTGTAATTTTAATATTATGTTATTTAAATATAAGGAAAACTGAAAATGAATTTGCCAGACATTAATTCGGTTGTTAAGTCTTGAATTAAAATGATAAAGTTTTGCAGTATGATGAAGCATTGCATTTTAAGAAGCGTAATTTTTGATTTTTCCTTTTTAAATACGTCTACCTGACATACTTTTTTTTATTGCCAGACATTTTTCACGTTGCTAACTATGTGCCAGACGCGATTTTAAGTTTTATTTTTATAAAAATTTCAAAGCATTTTAGAATGTCTGTAATTTTAATATTATGTTATTTAAATATAATAAAAACTGAAAATGAATTTGCCAGACATTAATTCGATTGTTAAGTCTTGAATTAAAATGATAAAGTATTGCAGTATGATGAAGCATTGCATTTTAAGAAGCGTAATTTTTGATTGTTCCTTTTTAAATACGTCTACCTGACATACTTTTTTATTGCCAGACATTTTTCACGTTGCATTAATTATTCATAACTTACATTTAGTAATTAGGACAATTTAAATAAAGTGTTGATTATTAATTTTAATCTAATTTTATATTCCTTTTTATGCTCGTACTACAAGCATTATACTGCAATACTTTTTCATTTTAATTCAAGGCTTAGCAATCGAATTAATGTCTGGCAAATTCATTTTCAGTTTTTCTTATATTTAAATAACATAATATTAAAATTACAGACATTCTAAAATACTTTGAAATTTTTATAAAAATACAACTTAAAATCGCGTCTGGCACATAGTTAGCAACGTGAAAAATGTCTGGCAATAAAAAAAGTATGTCAGGTAGACGTATTTAAAAAGGAAAAATCAAAAATTACGCTTCTTAAAATGCAATGCTTCATCATACTGCAAAACTTTATCATTTTAATTCAAGACTTAACAACCGAATTAATGTCTGGCAAATTCATTTTCAGTTTTCCTTATATTTAAATAACATAATATTAAAATTACAGACATTCTAAAATGCTTTGAAATTTTCATAAAAATAAAACTTAAAATCGCGTCTGGCACATAGTTAGCAACGTGAAAAATGTCTGGCAATAAAAAAAGTATGTCAGGTAGACGTATTTAAAAAGGAAAAATCTAAAATTACGCTTCTTAAAATGCAATGCTTCATCATACTGCAAAACTTTATCATTTTAATTCAAGACTTAACAACCGAATTAATGTCTGGCAAATTCATTTTCAGTTTTCCTTATATTTAAATAACATAATATTAAAATTACAGACATTCTAAAATGCTTTGAAATTTTCATAAAAATAAAACTTAAAATCGCGTCTGGCACATAGTTAGCAACGTGAAAAATGTCTGGCAATAAAAAAAGTATGTCAGGTAGACGTATTTAAAAAGGAAAAATCAAAAATTACGCTTCTTAAAATGCAATGCTTCATCATACTGCAAAACTTTATCATTTTAATTCAAGACTTAACAACCGAATTAATGTCTGGCAAATTCATTTTCAGTTTTCCTTATATTTAAATAACATAATATTAAAATTACAGACATTCTAAAATGCTTTGAAATTTTCATAAAAATAAAACTTAAAATCGCGTCTGGCACATAGTTAGCAACGTGAAAAATGTCTGGCAATAAAAAAAGTATGTCAGGTAGACGTATTTAAAAACGAAAAATTAAAAATTACGCTTCTTAAAATGCTTTTAAAATCCAGGATTTTTAGCTGGACAGATAGGATGCGCACTAATGAACGCAACCACTACCGCCAGCCAGATTGCCCAGACTCTAACCGGAAGTGCAAGAAGGAAGACATATCACAAAATCAGCTGACCTAAAATTCTTTTTTTTCAAACGTTGCTACCTCCCGTACTATAGGTATTGCTTTGTGTCTTCAACTAAAAGGTAAAAATTAAATACTTCTATAAATAAATAAACGTGACAGAGAATTAAAGAAAAATTAACTAATTGAGATAATAAATAAGTAGATATAAAAAAGAAAGAAATGAATTCAGGCTAAACGCTGAATCAATCGACTGTACGGTGACATGCGGAACCGAATAATTAGCTCTTAGAAAGTGTAAATTTCTATCTTAGAGTATATGTAGTACTAAAAAATAAATCAGTGGCGCTACAACCTCATTAGGTCTGCTCCTCAGATTTCTGAATCTGTTTCATGATTCATCTAATAGGCAAGTAGGTGATCAGCCTCCAGTGCCTGACAGCCGGGATCGAACCTACGACCTCAGGAATGAGAGTCGCACGCTGAAGCCACTAGGCCAACACTGCAGCACAGAGTATAATAAATCCATTTTAAAATTTGCCCGTATTTATATAAAAAAATCTTTATAATACAAGCTTTAAAAATCTGACGGAAGCTTTAGCAATATGGAAATTACAATTACAAAAATTATTATTATTATGTAGGCGAACCTTTAGTTTGCAACTTAATCACAACGATAACATCATTTAACGACGGCTAGGTGACTGGCGGAATTTCGCTCGATGTTTAGTGCTCATTCCGTTTTCATTATCCATTTACCCACTTAATGATCTGGATCCTGGGGGAGTGATTCAATGACTTGGTGTCCCATAAAATTGAGCTTTGGCGTGACCTAAACACTACATTGAAAAAACTAATAAATTAGCCTTTAATTATCATTAAGTAAAATGTTTTATAATATGCACCTATCTCTAATTTGTTTTAGAATGGTATTTATTTTTATTCACACGTTTTTAACAAAATTAAATAATATTTTTATAAATTATCAACAAAAACGTTGGCGGCGAATATTAAGGGATATCTTTCAGGCAACCCTAAGTAAAGAAAACAATAAAAAATTTAAATATTGAAGAATAATTTGCCACAGCGAAAATCTAAATTTAACTTTACAAATGCTCTGTATTTTACGTCAATCCATTTCAAAACTAACAGTTTTTGAGTTCGATACCCGGTGGTATTTGTTTTAATGTACCAATATATAATATAAACTTAAATGTAACACACGTTCTATAGAACCTTGATTATCTCAAGGCTCTATTATACGCTGCAAGAGGCTAATATCGTTCAGAAAGCTCTGCCACAAGAACGTCATCTCATCTCAAATTTGTATCGGACGGAGTCTCGACACATGCATGTTAATAAAGCCTATTGTGTCTCGTCTGCAGATTTGGATGTGGGGACAGGCTATTTTGTCGGCAGTCACTATTCAAAGCGCTCTATAGATAGTTATGGAATAATAATAATGATCTTCATCCTTATCTTTGTCTCGGATTTCGTCCGTCGCAGCATTTTCTTTTAAAGACTTGGTGGTCAGACTTTTGTGTCTGATACATATCTTCATCATATTTATTAACGATCTTTTCCTTCACCAGGTGCAAGTATTACTTGTACACATAGAAAAAAATCATGAGCCGTGATAGGGACGCATGATCTTTACGGTTAAAAATAGCACCCTTTGACTACTAGACGAACTCAAAGAAAATGGAAAAATATTAACTATTATACAATAAACAGTTTTTCATAATACCAAGATTATTAAAATTTAGAAAAATATATGCAGTCTTTTCTAACGTATGCTTGGTAACACCGCTTAAAATGTATTCATTATTAAAATTTGATTAAAATCGAAGCCAAATTATTTTAGCCATACAAGAGTGTCTTATTGATCCGTACTTGAACAAAGCAACAATTTTGGAACCCTTTCCTTCATCGTACGCCTATTAACAGTTTATTAATTAATTATACCAAAGATTGTCCAATATCTCTTAAACCAAACCTTATAAAGATTATTAGCCCGCGATTTCTGCTTAAAATTAAATTTACCCTACAATCCTACACAAGGTTTTGGAGAATTAAATAAAATCCTTTTTTTTTGCATTTATGAAATATTTTCCATTTAAGTATGAGTGTTGTTTTATTAAATTACATAACATTTACGTAAAATAAATTTTAAGATGTCTATAATGAAACTTTGCATTTAGTATTTTCTATATTTCTTTAAAGTTTAATTGTAACTGCAAAAACTGGAGTAATAACGTAACGCTATCTATATGTATCTCTTCATCTTTATCGATATGATGGCAACAAAATTTGTTATAAATATGTTTATATTTGTAATGTTTTCCATTAAAGTATTGAGAATATTGAGTTCCGTTATAAATTGAGTAGCTTCCTATCGACCCTAGGCGTTGAAACAAGCGCTAAGCCAATCGTTAGCCGTTGAAGAGGTTAATTTTGATAATCCGCTTTATCATACTATGAAAATGTGCTTTTGCATTTCTTTCAACAGTGCTAAAAAATATAAAATCAAGAATTAGTAAGCCTATTTGTCACTCTCCTGTCCTTAAAATAAAATATGGCAAAACTAAACAATAAGTTAACGCACTCAATCACCACTATTTTGAGTATCACACAAATAACAACTAGTTCGATTATTTTAGTTAGTTTTAATTCAGACAACAGGATCAAAATATACATTTTAAAATTGTAATTGAATTAGTAACAACATTTATAAATTATGTAACTGTCCACGTTTTACGTAACACTCAGAGCTTGGTCACGGAACGCATATTACATTACATACATTGCATATACATTCCAGTGACTAAATAGTAGGCGTTAATTCACACACGATTAGCAAAATTGGATCCCGACATCCGTATAATATCGACCACTTCACTACCACAACATTAACAACTCGTCGAGTCGTAAAACGAAAAGCACGCGACAAAAATTACGACACACGAGTATTGCAGTTTAATTAAGGTGAGAGTTCAATAAACCGTAGGAAGTGGATCAGTGTGACGTACGTTCGGGCAGCCATCCCCCGCGGCCATGCCTCGCGGTCGAATCAACATTTGCCAACGAATCGAATTACCGTAGCGTAATTGATTCAACGTCCGCCGGCGCGCCTTTTTGTCTGTCGCTCGGGAAAAATGCAAAATCTGCCGCTAATTCAATATCCAACATTTTAGCGTCCTATCTGTCAACTTCCTGCGAAATTTAGGCGATGTGTAATATTTATGATTGAATCATAAAAATGTCTGAGAAAAATCCGTGGTAAAGTTGAATTTTAAATGGATTAAATTGTCATGTTCTTTAACATAATATTAATACTACTAGCTGCCCCCACGAACTTCGTTTCTGCTTATAGCCTAGCCTACCTTTTTAGTACATACCAACATGGAACATTTTGCTATGCTACCCCAGAGACACTTCGGTTTTTCGGAATGAAAACTTTTTAGGTTTTTCTGTGATTATTCTCTATAGAAACCTCAGAATTCAACTTATAAGTTCTTAACTAACAAATAAAATATAGGGGTAGATCGTAGAGGGTAGATGAAAATTAAGGGTTGTATGTATTTTTGTATAAAAAATTAAAAACAAAAAATGTTGTCTAAACAATAAAAAAAAATTGTTTGGGGTGGACACCCCTAAACACTTACGGGTTTAAAAAATAGATAGTAGCCGATTCTCAGACTTACTGAATATGCATAAAGAATTTCATAAGAATCGAGCAGTTTCGGAGGAGTATGGGAACGAACATTGTGACACGAGAATTTTATATAGAGAAGAGATTATTATTGTGTCTTTAAATTAGCTTCCTGTAATTATAAAACGAAATAACATTTCACGTAAACACACAGTTATATTCACAGTTTCAATATTTCTGCTAGAGTTATCTGAGCGCATTACAAAATTATTCGTCCATACACTTCAAGCCAGTGGTTTAAAGAAAACGCTCCACACCTTCATACATCAACCAACAAATACATCAAATTGAGGCGCACCGCGCCCATTCGTACAAGTGTTCGCTACGTGCAATTGAACAGCATTCGACGTGGAAACAGATATACAAAGGTACAGAAACACTCACATCGAGACGAAAACACTTCTACCAATTGCGAGATATGAAGAGATGCAAACGTATCGAATGAAAATCGATATTGCTTATCGTGTACTGTTTATTTTTCTATGCAATTACTGCTATATTTCATGAACATAGTGAGTTATTAGTAGAACACGTAGTTTGGCCAATAAACATTTTGTCATTATCATTCTCGTGATACTTAAACGACATGTGACAATTTTTTTGTTATTGAACAGGGGAGGCTCATCTGATGTTCAGTGATACCGCCCGCCCATAGACACTCTCTAGAGGGAATGCCAGAGAATGTCAGCGTCACGGCTCGTAAGTGCGTTGCCGAAAACTATATGAGGCTTATAAGACCTCAAAACTTATATATCATGGTTTCACGGTTGGTAAAACATTTTTTATTGAAAACGGAAACACTAATTATAAATACGATTTTGATAATTTTCATTTTAGAAACGTGACATTTTTATTTAAAAAAAGGGATAAACGGACAGATCACTCACTTTTTTTACGTCTTTGCATTTCATTATACGGCAATACGCATATAATAAAATAAATCAGAGGCACTACAACCTTTTTGGGTCTGGGTCTCAGATTTCTGTATCCGTATCATGATCATTTGTCAATCTAATTGGCAAACAGGTGATCAGCCTCCTGTGCCTGATACACACCGTCGACATTTTGTGTCTAAGGCAAGCCGGTTTCCTCACGATGTTTTCCTTCACCGTTCGAGCGAATGTTAAAGCACATAGAAAGAAAGTCCATTGGTACACAGCCGGGAATCGAACCTGCGAGCTTAGGGATGAGAGTCGCACGCGGAAGCCACTAGGCTAACACTGCTCAATACGCACATAATACTTAATAAATTAGTTTGAAACTTCAAACATTTTTCTATCAGCTTTCCTATAATACAAAATCTTAAATAATACCCTCACCCAATGGACATTTAATTTATACGCAACATACCCGTGTTATTAGAGCATAATATTAGCTTTATGTCCTTAGGGACATTTATATAACGTTCATATTGGATTTATAAAAGATTCGAAGTAACATTTCGAAATGAAAAACAACTATTAAATCACTTGGGAGGGGCCAAGCAATATTGCAGTATTCGATTTAAAACTCAATATAAAGTATGGTGATAAAAAATGAAAACACATGAACGGAAATTTTAACATTGTACGATCCGATTCCAGGTATTAAAATTGTATTGTAATTTTATACCATCTGCGATTTATAGTGAAGTTTGGTTAATTGATAATACTAAAAATATATTTTTTTTAAAAATGAATTACATACTACTGGACTATCATTTTATATACATATATATATAAAAATAGACTAGATCTAGATATATATATATGTATATAGAAATAGACCTACGAAAACAAAACTTAGTATGCATATCACTGTTCTAACTAAGATCAACAGATTAATTTGCACAACAATTAACTGCCGAAAATTTTAACGAAAATACCAGAATTGTTTAAAAAATCAGTCGTTCTACAACCTTTTTAGGTCTGGGCCTCAGATTTCTGTATCTGTTCCATGATGATTCGTCAATCTAATAGGCATGTAGGTGATGAGCCTCCTGTGCCTGTCACACGCCGTCGACTTTTTGGGTCTAAGGCAAGCCGGTTTCCTCACAATGTTTTCCTTCACCGTTCGAGCGAATGTTAAAGCACATAGAATGAAAGTCCATTGGTACACAGCCGGGTATCGAAACTACGACCTCAGGGATAAGAGCCGCACGCCGAAGCCAACATTGCACTTACCAGAACTGTCAAACCATTGTCAAAAGATTGAAAAAAGGAAAGTTCAAACGGCACAAAAAGAAATCGTAAGAAGAGCAGATCCGACTGAGACAGAAATTAATATGTTTCATACGTAAAGGTGACTCGTTATTTTTTTTTCGAAATAGCTTATGAACTTAAAAGAAAAAAAAAATAATGTTACTAATAGGTGTACAATAACTTTACTGCCCCAAATTATTATATTAAACTATATTCCATTCAAATAAAGACCCAAATTCGCACAGACATGCGGCGCAAGATAATCAAAACTTGTGCGATACACCGGTAGCTTCCTGCCAACACGGATGTAGCCAATTTACACAAACTGACTTAATTCTTCAATACCCAACCCCACTTAGAGGCTTTGAAGCGTAATTGACGCTTCACTGCATTATATTATGCTTCATTTTGCTGAGGCTTTGACGGAGCTTAACCGGAACGTTGACATCGTCTTAGCCGATAAAGGTTTTAATTATAGACTCAATTCTCTTAGTTAATTGATGTTTAACGTCATATCGTGGTCGCTATTCAAATTCTATTACGTAAATTCGATCACTCTTTGCTTCTCCAGTCGCTTTGTATACGATATATTTGTTATATGTTGTACACTGAAATTCACATAAAAAAATAGGTTGTCTGTAAAGTCGGTTTACTGACGATAGTTGAACGTGACAACGTCATAAAAAAATATTGATGGGATGGTTGCATTTAAAAAAAAAAAATTAAATATTATTTGTTTGATAGGTATTTTGTATGGATATAGAGAAGGAGGTAAATGGAAATCACAATTGAATTGATCAAGTTACATTTATTTGTACGCATAAATACAATTATGTCAATTGTAAATGGAACGCCTCAGAGCGAGGTAACGCCGCATGAGTCATGTTTTTTCGTGCGTGCCGGCTCCATCGAATTATAAGACGTTGTCACGTCAAAAACCAGCACGATCTAATTTTTTTTTCAACTTAGTCTTATCTACTTGCCTATGTTACCAGTCTCAGTGCAACACGCAATTTTAGTGTCTAATACATGCCGGTTTCCTCACATATTTTTTCATACGTGCAAGATGCATAGAAAAAAATTCAATGGTGGAAGTCGTGATTTAATACACGACTTCAGGGCTCACGACACTAGCTACTAAAGCAACAACTAGCTTAAGAAATACTATGTTTATTTTCTACTTTCCTACTCTTAATTACTTTTATATACTTTTAGGATAACTAAATAAGAAGAAAATCCTTTGCAGTAAATAGAATACAGAAAGACTTTTACTTTACATAAGCGAAGTGCGCGTTGGTAGATTGAAATTCGATCTTCTCGACTAATTACTATAGCTGCAGGGTATTTCTTGTACCAGTGTAATTCTCCGTAAAAGCAACTAGCTTTATAACTATAAATAAGAGCCTAATGATGAAGCAAAAATATATTTCTTTAGTGAATTATTTCGAATAAATTTCTGCCCACTTTAAAACTTTGTACGCTAATATTATGATTAGATGTACTACATTTTAATGTCAGTGAACTCCGTAATAATCTTTATAAATATAGTATGTTTAATTAATATTTAAATAAAATATATTTTTTTTATAATTTGCATGTAGTAATTTTTTTAAATTTTTTTAATCAATATTTTTAATCAGGGTAGTATTATATATGTATCACTATAACTTTCTTTTTTACTAAAGATGTATATATCCTTTAGTGTCACATAAAAAATATACACATAAATAATTAATTGATTAAAAACAACCTAACGTTTGCATATTCTATGGGCTGCATACTTTCGATTGGTATAGAATTTATCTAATAATCATACCGGTGAAATGTTTTAAAAAATATATTTTTTTTAATATTAATTAAAATACTCTGGACTGAAATTTGCTAGGCAACCCATATGGATTATATTTATTGACATATTAAATTAAATATAAAATACGTTTCATTAAATAAGCATCTCGGTGAAGGTCGTTGTATATCGGGATCTTATACTATTAAGAAATACATGGAAATAGGAAATGCAAAAAATCTACTTCGAAACCGCTGTGTCGACGTTTAAAAAAGGAACACGAACAAAAACTTAAGGAAGCGTTGTAACCGCTTTAATTTTACAGTTAGCAAAGAACTTGTTGAATGTTTCGGACAGTGCGGTATCCGTAGCAGGCGTCAAAGGGCGGAGGTTGTTTTTTAAATCTTTCTTCCAAGCGCTTCTCTCATCTCTGGCTCGAGGGAACGAATGTTCCATCTAATTAACCTTATCATAAAGCGCTGCTATTGCCTTCTTGCCTCCAGTTAATATAGGAAACATGTAAAGCTCTACGGAAATAAGATATTATAAAGGGATTATCCGAGCTACGTAAATAAGCTAGTATTAAACGTAACACTTAGGTCTTTTTAGACAAGGTTTTTTAATCATAGCAAGCTTCGTGTTAATTATGAATTAAGGTTACACTTCTTTTCTGTCACTTTTTTAATCATTTTGATTTATTTATTTATTAATACTTCGTTGCATGTACAGTAATATAATACAACTGGGGTCTTATCGCTTTCAAGCGATCTTTTTCAGGCAACCACTGTGAGAATTTTTTTTTAAATTAGATAAGGTAAGTGCAAGACGTGCAAAAATACATAAGACATAGTTATTTAGACAAAACTAATGGAACAAAACATAGCAATTAAAACATATGTAGTGATCAGGACAATATTAAAAAAGGACAAGTGAAAAAGAAAAAGTGAACATGAATCAAAATAATTTTAGATCAGTTAGGATCTTTTCTATTATTCTAATCTTTGTTTGCTAAGTGTAAGACGGTTAGCATAATGCATATTTTCTTTGTTAAATTAACCTTGTCATACGGTTTGTTTTTAAGTATATATTGAAAAAAAACACTACTACTAAATTTATTGTTTTAATTTCCATCCTGAAAATAAATATTAGTATGACACAGTTTTGAAATGTGATCGTATAATAAATATATATCGATATGAATAAATAATTCGGACCGAAATCTATAAAGGTGCCATACTTCTATTGTTGTAGGATCTTGCAAGTATCAGACTGCAATCCACTTAGTAAGATTAAGTCGGACGGCAGGTTTACACCTCGGAACGATACTGCAACGGACATAACATCCCACTGAATCAATGCCACAGTTTAATATCGTACAGTTGCAAACCACCACTATGTGGAACCAGCTGCCCACTGAAGTATTTCGGAACCAATTCGACTTAGGGTCCTTCAAGAAAAGAGCGTACCAATTCTTGAAAGGCCGGCAACGCACTTGCTAGCCTTCTGGCATTGTGAGTGTCCATGGGCGGCAACACCTAACATCAGATGAGCCTCCTGGTCGTTTGTCCCTTGTTCTTTAAAAAAAATACCAAAATTCTATATTCTCATATGAAACGCTATGTCACTTACTAGAAGTGTAGGTGCGTTATAACATTCTCATACAGTTATTTCGATAATGACGCGCGAGAACGGTAGGTATAGTAAAACCATAGTACTCATACAGTGTGAAAAGTTAAAGAATTTAAATATATATTACATACATATTTATATATCCTGCTCAATCATGACTTTTGTAATTCTTGTATTTTTTATTCTTCTTATTTTGTATTGCATTGTAATTCATGAATCCGTGAGTTTAGCTTTTAGTTTCGTATTATTTTAGATAAAGTTTGGTTATCCTATCATTTTTCAGTGTTACTTGTAATTTAGTTTTTGTTGATTTGGTTATACACTTCTTGCACTTTACCCTTAAAATTGATTTTATCCCTTACTAGGGTTGCCTGAAAGAGATCGCTTGTTAACGGTTTGGCCGCCCATTGCATCCCTTATAATTTTTATGTTATTCGTTTGTCTTTTAATTAAAAAAATAATTTAAATCTTTAATTTTACATTTTACATTTTAGGTGAAAAACCAAGATTCTTTTATTTTATCTACTGTATGCACTATCCTATTTTACAACCTTTTTACAGCCAGCTATAGACAAATAAAACTGAATTTATGCACCTTAGCACTGTTCTAAATTAGGTAAATTGAAAGCTAACACCGCAACCGCGTAGACCTTGCCACGAAAGTACTCATTACTATTATTAGTTAAGGGTTAACTGTACGTGCTCTTCATCCTGTTATATTTTCATAAATTTTATTTGCAATAGACAAATGTAATCAATACAGTAGTCATTATACTAAATTAAGCAAATTGAAAGTTTAAACACGCTACGGCGTAGAACCCGCTACGAAAGCTGTGACCAGTACGTACTAGTCGAAAGTAAATTATAGACAATTTAAAATGTACTTGTTCATTCATATTCGTTTTGATTATTGTTATTATAACATATAATACGTACATAGCTATATAAAATCGGTATCGAACATTGCATTAATGTCAAAAAACATGAAATTTTCATCAAACATTCTATGGAAAGTCTACCTAAAAATACCTACATTGTTTGCAACGCTAAGTATTCGATCAAAAACCATAACTTCCTTGGTGACATTTTACAAGAATTCCACGCAATAGGTCCTAGAAACAGGTTTATCCTAATTTAAAACTAAAACAATCTAAACTAGAGACATAAAGTTCTTGCAGTGAAAGAAGGGTGAACTTTGATCAGATATAAAATTGAGCGTCTGGGAGTTTCTATCTGCGGTGGATTAATACTTAATGAGATATGAGTCTCCCAAAGTTTAGAATTTATATGCTTAGTCATAAAAGAGATTACGCTCTTAGAAATAATATTCTAATTTAATGCATATTGTTTCAGAGAAAGCTTAACAATCGGCAAATTAATATAAATTATTCTTTTATAACATACATTAATGTTTTAATATTCATAATATAAATTAAATGAGCATAGTAAAACACATAAGCAACGTTGAAAATCCTTACTATTCCCTGAATAACTAATTAAATAATGTTAGCATTGAACAAGTCTTCACAAACAATAGCGCTTTGTACATTCTCTAAACGTTTAAATCGACTTATAACTTTGCATAACACAATTGCGAACGGAACAATAACGATACATAATATTTATTGTTGAGTTCGATTCGATTGCACAAAATCCGTGGAAATAATAAAAGTATCAATAGCACTCGACTGCACTCCAAGTATCGACAGTCGACAAACAATCACCAAGTTGGGTAACTCCCGCTCCAGACACTAACTTATTACAAACTTACTTCGACATTCAATTTATAAGAAGCTTAAGAAGTAATACCGCGTTAGATATTGAACTATGATTGACCTCTACTTCCGAACTATTGTTTTCAGTTCTTTTGTTCTATATCTGACGCAGATAGTGGTTATATTAACTAGCGGTTTGTTTCGGCTTCACAAAAGCTATAATTATTTTGGCAATAGCCTATGTTACTTAGGTATAATGTTGCATTCTGATTTTGGTATTTGTCATAAGCATACAAACCTTAGCGCTTTATAATATTACTAGCTGATCCGGCAAACGTTTGCCATGTATATCATTTAAAATAAAAAAATAGGGGTTGATCGTAGAGGGGTGAAAATTAGGTTGTATGTATGTTTTTATGCTGTATCAGAAAAAAATAATCTAAAAATTAAAAAAAAAAATTTAGGCGTGGACTACCCTTAATATTTCCGATTCTCTACTACCCGATTCTCAGACATACCCAATATGCACACAAAATTTCATGAGAATCGGTCAAGCCGTTTTGGAGGAGTTTAACTACAAACACCGCGACACGAGTATTTTATATACATATTAGATATTGAAACAAAAGACAATCAGTTTAATTGGTGAAGAGACGCAAAGTTTTGTTGTGACGATTAAAAATATGTATTGCGTTGTATAATATCAAACTTTCATTTATAGTTAAGTGACCCGTAATTTTAAACTGGTAAAAATTCCTAAAACATTTCATTTATGAAATTAAAATAAATGTATTAAAATACGTTCGTATATGTATTAATAAAGAAATTGTTCGCGCTTACAAGTATAAATTATCATGCAACTGACTAACAATAACTGATCTTAGTCTTTCGTACTATAAATTTTATGGGCTATTGAATGCCGATTTTCTCCGGCTCATGAATAAACTTCCCGTGACAAAACATTCCACCTAATTCGATGGACATTTTGGGTGTTAATGAATAGGGTTTGTCTTTCAGTATTCCAGTCGTTATAACAAGTGTCAAATAGTACCACTGTGAGATGCATCAATCAATCTTATTTTATATTCCTAATTAAGAATATGACATCCATTCGCTTTTCTATTATTTTACATCAATTAACAGCAGCAAAACTTTCCCTTCGGATTTAAATGAACGCCATACTATTATATAATCCTAAACGTAAAATGCTATATCTAATCTAGGTTGTTGATTATGTGTTGAGTGCATTAAACACACGTGCCCAAGTGGATTAGCTAGACGTGACCAGCGGGGCGCGATGTGACGCCAAATTACATTTCATGGTGCTACAAGGCAGTAAAAACGGCTGTTACTCTAATTTACAGAGTACTTGGCGGAATTATTCCGTTCTTAAGGCACGTTTTATGATTTTAGATAGTTTTAGAGTCTAAAATTTTAGCCGTCGCCCGAAATATACATTATTATTTATATTTTTATTCCATCAATTTTAGTGATATAAATCCAAATCTATAATCATTATGACAAGCTTTACAATAATTATTAAAATGCATGACAGATCTCAGTTTTGCGCGTAATAAACAAAGAATATGTCCCAGACCCTATTCGATATATAAACTCACGCTAGAAATTCGAAATTTAAACGATACGCCAATATACTTTCGCAACCGTTCGATTAACCGTCGAAAAATATCAAAAACTGCATAATATAGAACAGTGACAGCAAATTGAATGAGGCAGGCGCGGCGTAGTGTTTACGTGTCTCATCAATCATCCCTCGTGTGGATTTCATTTTAATGCGACGTCACCGTCTCGCGGCCGCCGCGTCATCCCGCTGCCATCCATCTATTGTTTCAAAACCTCACCCGAATTTCGACACATAATTAGCTTACACTATGCGGTATTAATAACCCACAATACCTCAGAGTTAGAAGAATTTTCAACGTGTATTTTGAGAAAGATATAAAAGCAATTAAAATTGCATGAACCAAATATAAAAAAGACAGAAGAAACTAAGATATTAAATAAATATTTAACAGACAATAACAAAATACATAAACAAATACCTATCTCAATAATTCCGCTGAAAAAATACTGGTGGTATTAGCCAGACAAAATATATTAAAAATCTATAACTTTGGATTTAATACCGTCATACATACATACATAATACGAATTGAAGGATTTTATTAATAACTTTCCCTATTATCGGTAGACAAATAAAGATGTAAGATCGTAAGCTCTGCAAGCGCGACGATAATTCAAAGAATTAATTATTTTCTTATTTATCTTCTCGTTACCAAAAACAAAATACACTTAAGAATATTGAAGACGAGAACTATAAACCAAATAACTTCAACATACATTCATTATGCGATTCACAAAACGAACAAAGAGTTAGAGTGAAATCATTCACACAATCAAAAGTAAAATTCAAATCACATTCGCGATAGTTTTCCAGGAAATATAACAAAAACGCAATTACGCAAACTTTTAAATGCAATAAGTAAACAAAACGGATTCATGCCTCGTACAGTAGTGCAGGGATTACGCGATTGATGGCATTATAACCCGTCACGGTTAGCAAATAAACGAAATTATGCAATATTTGCCAGTTTTACACTAACTATTCATAATTCCATGCTATTACAATGATAATTAATACCAACACAAAATAACAATCAAATTGAATGCAGGACAGCGGCGCTGTGTGATTGGGTATTGTTTCGTGGAAACCGGCGCTAATACTGTGTGCAGCATATTCGATTCGAATCCAATTTTCGGTAGCGTACCTGAGCGCCTACCTATGCAGCTATCTATTAACATTCAGCATTGGCTCCGACGTACGTGCGTGCCCGTACGTACGTGATGCTATGTGTGCAAACAAAAACACAACTGAAATAAGCCTGCTCGATGTTGCATCACCTTCGCTCCGCTGTTATTATTTTTGCCCGATGAAATGCCAACCCTGTTTGTTTTACTTTGAGATGTCCCTGTTGACTTTATTCGTAATCCCAGTATGGAATAGGCTGCTGCGAGTTGAAAAGAGAAATCGTATGAAAGCACACAGATGACAAAATTTAATCTGAAGCTAGGGTAATTGAAATGTCTACGAGTTCGCGGGACAGTCGAGTTGATAATAGGAGATTATTAAATGTGCCGATCTTTAGAATGAAATCTTAATCTTTTAGTTGGTCCATTAGATCGATGTTGATAAAAATGTAAAACAAAAGTTGGCGATTACAAAGTGTGGCGGAGAGTTTATTGCCAGTTCTTCTCATACGTTTAACGCACTTGATGTGAGAACTGGCAGTAAATGTAAAATTAGTAGCATTTAGCATTTAATATGTATTTCTTTGTTTGAATTGAATGAATTTAAATTAAAAATTACTTCAAATTCTCAGGCCCTTATAACTATCTAATCGGCTTTTGGAAATCCCGTCTCACGATTCTTAGGCAATTCGTTTAGGATCACCGTCATTTAGTTGTGGAATACGCTGTCCATACGATTAGCTACCTCCCTAACATCTTTTAAAATTCTTCTACGTAAACACTTCTTAACCTTATCCTATACTGCTCAATCGTGACTTTTGTAATTCTTGTATTTCTTATTATTCTTATTACATTGTATTTCATTGCATGAATACGTGAGATTAGCTTTTAGTTTTTTTTTTTTTGTTCTATTTTAGATTGGTAATTCTATAATTTTTCAGTGTTACTTATAATTTTGTTTTGTTGATTTGATTACGCGCCTCTGCCACTTTACCCTAAATATTTCAAGTTTTTAAAGTGAAACTTTTATTACATCGTCTCAAACTTATTCGTCTGTGTGTCGCATGTCGCGTGACGGTCGGCCGCGGAGTAGGGATAAAGTGAAAGGCGCTTGTCATAGCAGCCAAGGCCAATATGGCGGCGCCTATAGTTCGCAGCAGCTGACCGTGTAGTGTATAGACTATTATTAAATATGTGTAATGTGTATATAATCTAAATAATTGTTAAGTATTATGTATGTCGTACTCTCTAAGACACAGAGTTCATTAAAAATATTAGTTGGAGACTTAGTCTACTTTTATTATTTCCCATTAATATTCCAATTTTCCAAGTATAAAATTAAGATTGATAAAGCGATTTTTATACCCTTAATGGAATATTATTCCCAAAAAATTTAGTTAAATGTCTATAATGTAAAAAAAGTTTCACTTTTACCGTGGGTTCATAAAACACACAATCCTCTTTTTTTTCATACTAAGGTTGCCTGAAAGAGATCGCTCGTTAGCGAAAAGACCGCCCGTTGCATCCCTTATAATTTTAATTTAACATAGTATAAATAAATAAAACAAATAATTAATGCCATGTTATCTAGAACACATATCAATAAGCTGTATCTGTAAAGCGATTCGTATTGTAATATTCATAAATGAAACTATGAAACAAATATTAAGGGGTACTGTAGTTCGTAGTAGAGTCATTGCGGTTAGATTCGAAAGTTATCAGATGGCGAAGGAATTCGTAGCGATATTAATCAGACATACGATGCGGGCGCATACACGTCCAACTTTCAAGATTAGAATTTCAGCTGGCTCCAAGCAATAATTGAGTAAGCAACTGTGTATTGGACAAGACGAATTCGTTTACGTAACATGAAATATTTGAGCAAAACATGAGATGAGGAATACAATCTCTTTATAGAAATCTGACTTATAATTTCATTTCAATGTATGAAATTGCTATATTAAAATAAAGTTAACTTCTAATAATCTTTTCCAGATCCCCGATGGATTGTCGTGTGGTTTTGCCAAATTCTATAATTGATTAACACCTTGCGGCCGAAAACGCACTAGCGACCTTTTTGGAATTCGGTTTAACGATAAAAGTTAAAGTAACTTACGAAGATGAACTCAACTCAACTCCAGGTGTATATTTTCTGCCCGTTCTCAAATCAAGGCCGTACAACAAGATGAGAAAAACCGATAAGTATATCTCCGACAATCATTTTTTGACTCTTTGATTTAATAAAAACAGAAATCAGTGGCGCTACAACTCTTTAGGTCTTGGCCTCAGATTTCTGAATCTGTTTCATGATCATTTTTAAATCAAATAGGCAAGTAGGTGATCAGCCTCCAGTGCCTAACACACGCCGTCGACTTTTTGGGTCTAAGACATGTCGGTTTCCTCACGATGTTTTCCTTCACCGTTCGATCAAATGTTAAATGCGCACATAGAAAGAAAGTCCATTGGTGCACATCCGGGGATCGAACCTACGACCTCTGGTATGAGAGTCGGACGCTGAAGCCACTAGGCCAACACTGCTCTTTTGATTAAAACTTGGTCATTTATTTATACTGTCTTAAAAAACACAAATAATATGCAGCGAAGTACAAAAGGATCTTAAAATTGTTAACAAAGTGTAGTGTGTTAATTTTAGTGTAATTAAATCAGTTGACCGTTGAACTATGTAGAGCCCAGCTTGAAATGCTACGAGTGTTCAAAAATAAAGATTATCACTATTCATCTAAAATTATTTACTTAGTTACTCAATTATTACTGCCACACCGAACCGAAAACGTTACATTAAAAAGATTCGATTTAAACATCCCGATGTGACCTATTGAATTGACACAACAACGTGGAGAACAAAGCAGTTGTTATATACTCGCTACAATTTCGTATGAAGGTGGAGCGAAGGTGACTTCGCTAAAATAGGTCAAAAGTATTTGTAGAATCACAAGAAGCCTGTGGAGTGGGCGTTCGGCGTCTGCTTGGCGCAACAGGCGCCCCGCCCAGGCAGCAACAGGCGACGCCCGGGTACTTGTTGAATCGACTGACCTACTAACGTAAGACATAGTACACGTATCGAGCCAGCGAACCTAACGACGCTAATTGGAAGAGCGGACCGAATACATTACTTATACATAACGGTTTAAAAGCCAGGCTATTCAGCAACTGATGAAGTCTTTCTAGCAATACGCGGCAGAATTCTTAATTTGAAACATGCGTATCACTAAAAGACAAACAGTTTTTCAATACATAATTAATAAAAGAATCGAACACCCATTAAACATTGGCACTTTATATAGGCTGATTGACAAAGCTTCATTTTGAATACACAACAGAAAATGTGTGTCTCGTAAACACACAATGGAGTTTGGTCATCATTTTTGGAAATACATTGTCATTGCCAACAAGTATTGTTTTACCACTGACCAGGACCACTGAGAGCATTAAACACCGAGCTATTGAGTGACTGCCCACACACTAAATTGTTGTTACAAATTGTCAAGTCGGATTTATTTCATTACACCATTTGACCTTTATAAAACTAGAAACATCCCTTTTATGACGAATGTGTTGCGAGTTGCTACTCAAACGTTTAACTATTCCAATAAAT
This sequence comes from Pieris napi, assembly GCF_905475465.1. NCBI lineage: Eukaryota > Metazoa > Arthropoda > Insecta > Lepidoptera > Pieridae > Pieris > Pieris napi. The sequence goes on along the minus strand of NC_062235.1, from coordinate 2,621,012 downwards.
GCACATTTCCAAATGCATACTAGGAAAATGTACGATATTTTTAGCAAATGTTATTTTATGTTAGTAGTTTTTATATTTCAAACAAATTGATCCTTTAGTTATGTAGTAATATTTGAAGTGTTTTTATGTAGAAAATTAATATTATTTTTATAACAATATTAGCAAATTTCATGGTTTTAATTGTTTCTGATCTTTACGATTGAAACTCAAATCGTACTTGTAATTATCAGGTTACAATCATTAATTAGAGCAGTATTGGTTTAGTGACTTAAGTGCGCGATTCTCAACCCTAAGATCGTGCATTCGAAACACGGCATACACACTTACTCGTACGGCTAAGAAAAACATCGTTAGGAAACTGTCATGTCAGAAATCCAAAAATCGATGCGTCAGACAAAGACAAAAATTATCAAAGAAACAGATGCAATCTGAGGCAATGACCCATCTAGGGTTGCAGCAACCCAGGTTTATTAGAATCATAATACTATACTAGCATGAAAAGCTCTAAAGACAGAAAATATCATATATACCAGTAGCGCAATGACATCGAGTTCACATTCAAAGTGAAACCAGTATTCATTCCACGTCTCTGAACTCGAGAGCTCCTTAGCGTAAATACTACACGTTCTACGTGCATAATGACTCTACGGTATTAATTTGTTGACGCCAAACTTCCGATTCGTATATGTGACAACTAATTGGTTGGTGAGGAAAGTGGAAATTGGATTTTGCATAAGTCATTTATAAAGATTTGATTGCAGTCTACTTGACATTACATAGGAGTGTTATTTTATTAACTATATTAGTAAGAAATATAAGCTGTGTTGATTTAAAAAAAAGTGACGCGTCGTTACAAACAAAATAAAACCAAAAAACATTATTGCTATAATTTTGCTATAATTTGTTGAGTCGATTGAGTCTTAATTGAAATGAATTTGATAATTAAACTAAAAAACGTAGATTTTATACGTTTTACGAAAGCCATATTAATATATGAAATACGGCATAACATATTATTTAATATCATTTCATATTAAATTTGATTTCTTGATTTATTTAACTTTTTTGTTTTGTTTTAAGGTATTCGTAACATTACTGTATTTAATCAAATAAAGGGATTAAAATTACACATTATGAGCGCAGAAGAATAAATGACCAAACTAAATGCCAATTGCACAACACAAACGGACAGAACCGTTTGTGTTGTGCAATTGGCACAATAATTAAGATCTCATAAAAATAAAATTGTTAATGCGAATAAAGTACCTAAAATAATAAAAAAATTGAGTGTTGTCTTCCTTTGTTAAAAAGTGTTTTTTTCTTATAGTCAAGTAAGTAATCAGCCGTCTGTGCCTGACACACGATGTTTTCCTTCACCGTGTGAGCACGCAATAAGTATTATAAACGCACATAGACAGCAAGGTCCAATGTCGGGGTTCCAACGACGTAATGGATGAGAAACGCACGCTGGGGCCACAAGGCCAACGCTGCTCATTCGATACCTGGTGTATTATTTAATATTATCAAGTTACATACCAACTAACGCCAATATGACGGTGAGAAGAGGTGCCGCTGGGAACGACACGGTCACGTTAAATTCCAGCATTTGAAGGAGATCAACTGAAACAATAAACAATATTAGTTATTAAGGGCATAGTGGTCCAGCGTTTTATTCAATACGCGCAGGTATAGATTCCTCTAACAATAACTGTTGTCCTCCATATAATAATAGCAAAAATAACACAATAAAAGGACCTTCTGTTTAATAAATTTACATGACCATGAGACAGTTTGATAATTTGTATTAAATCTCATTGTTAAATTAGTCCACACGGTAAATTATTTCCTTTTAACACAAAAAAAGTATTATAACACTCAATAAAATACGACTACAACCTAATAATTATATTTATGTCGACACTACGGTCACTACAAGAAAACTGGCAGGAACGCTGGCCGCTTTTCTATAAAAGAAAAATCAGCAGATATAACTGTAAGATCAAGAAAGGGTTAGTACCACTGTATTATTACTATCAAACCTTTTTTTTAGACAAACGGAAGGATCATCTCTCATATGGACACTCAATGCCAGGGCTCGTGCGTTGCCGGCCTATTAAGTATTGGTGCGCTCTTTCTTTAAGAACCTTAAGTAGAATTGGTACTAAAACTTCAGTGGGTAGCTGCTGGTACACGGCAAAAACTGCCTAACATAACTATTATAACATTGAAGTGCTAGGTAAGCCGTGCTTAGCACTCCCGTGGGGTTGCGCGCGCGACGCCACGTTAACGCGATCAAACGGTACGTATATGAATATTTCATGCGACAAGTAATGGTGCAGACCGAGACATCGGATCATTCTTTACGACTTGACAACGGAAGCCGATATACGTTTTATACTCCACCGAATTTATTGTTTTGTAAGATTTTAGCTTCCATGAATTGAAATAAATCATGAGCACACAACAGCCGAATTAGATTTAAATTAAATTAATTTGAATGACTTGTATATATTATGTACTCCATCTTTGGCTATATCTTTAGTATAATTGGTTTTGTTATATAATTTAAGTTAGCTAAAGTAAATAACAAAAGATATAATAATCTAACTAAAATATAACATAGTTAAGAGATGTGCCTTATGAAAACCGTGGATATGACTTACTGTAAATGAGTTGATTTGTAATTAACTTTTTTTTTAAAGTTTAGTACAAACGACAAATGCAGTTATGAGACGCGGAAATAATTGATGCACTCAAAATTTATCTCCGCGTAGCGTTATAACAAGCTTTCCATGTATTCATTACCTATTCCTATACAATTTTCGTAACCTAAAACCGTATTATCAAATGGATAATACAAGCATGAAAAAACTGCAAAATCTTCTCAGGTATTTGTTAAAATTCATTATTTAAAAAAGTGTGAAATGTAAAATTGAATAATTCAGTTTGAAATTCAACATTGCAGTGTGCGTTCGAAATACGTAGCAATTGGATTTCTCTGTGAGTTTTCCGATGTCCATAATAAGATAAAGGTTTTATCGTCTTTTCGTTACATAGTTCACGTGCCTTCGTCGAGGCTTTGCGGCCCGATGTTCGCAGGTCGGGATAATCCCGGTACAGTTTCCGAAACAACTGCCAAATCTTTTGATATTTAACTGGAAGTGACATGGAGGGTTGCACTTTACACCGTGTGATCATAGTTTCGAATCATAGTTTAAGTTGTGACACTTCCGAATGAGCTCACAAAACAGTATGCATATATATAGAATATAGATAGGAATAGAGATAGAACAGGGGGCAAACGGGCTGGAGGCTCGCTTGAAGTTAAGTGATTACACCGCCCATGGGCACATTCCAGACGGCTTGCGCGCTCGTTGCCATTGATACGGTCTTTTCTTCAAAGTCTAAGTCGAATTGGTTCGGAAATACTTCACTAAGGAGCTGGTTCCACATAGAGGTGGTGCGCGGCAGAAACTGCCTTAAAACCGCTCAAAGAGTTTAATATGATTTGGAAAGCAGAATTCTATTATTCGAAAGCAGTATGTCTTATTATTACGTCGATTGGTGTTGCGGACAAGAGGCTCATTACTAGCTAAGGAGCAAGTCTAAGCTTGCAGCCAGATGTTGCTCCAGGAAACGGTCAGCGGGTGGGGATAAGCATACTTTAGCAGATAGATTTACGCACCCGTTCCAGACGGACGTTAGTCATAAGCTTGATTCGCCTTGTAATTTGTTACTACCACTAACGTTCGACGAATAAACGGTATAATATTTCTTATAACTCAACCTCAAGGTACGATCGTACGCTCATAGTCGAAAATTCATTTTTTAAATAATTTGTATCTTACAGTTTACAAAATCCTCATATCAATATCGTAAGATATCTTTTTAATGTAATTTTCGAGTCATCGCTCATCATTCATCATACGAAATTAATTTCACCGTCGCTTTCCTGTCCCGCTTTCGTTTCGCACTTCTACGATTTACCGCCCTTTGCTTTCATATATCCTGGAACGTTCTTCGTGCATATTGAAAATTTGTTATTTATCGTTCCCAACAACTGCATTCAATTATCTATCTGTTTCATAGCGTTGTAATATTCCATGGTTTGATGCTAAAACTACAGTCCAAAATCTATTATAACGACATCGAAAGGACTACTCATATTTGTTCGTAACAGCCGATGACTACTCGTCTAATAGAATTCGGCCGGAACCTTTGATTTTGGTCAATATAACCGGTATTTCGTTCTAAACGATGTCGTCGTAAACGGTTTTGACTGTATTTCCATCTCTGACAGTCTACATTTTGTCTCTCTAGATCAGGGGTCTCCAAACTACGGCCCGAGGGCTACATCAAGCCCACGGACAGATTTTGTCCGGCCCGCGGAGAGCTAGCATACTTGAAAACTCCTTTTAGAGAACCTTTTTTAAACGTTGCGTACTTTTTCGGACTTTTTTTTCATCAGTGGACTATTTCACTTTTTACCACCAGCAACAATGATAATATGGTTTTGGCCCTCGGAACTTACTGGAGTAATCAGTATGGCCCTAAGGCTGGAAAGCTTGGAGACCCCTGCTCTAGATGATACTTGGTCGGTCCATATTTTTGAGCTGCATCAAAATTACCTAAGAATAAGAATTACATACAAAGTAAATCAGGTATTACATGTAATGCCTGATTAGTTAACGACTGAACGAAAGAATAAAATAAATGTCTTAAAAACCACTATTTTAATGGAAGGCTTCACGGCACCAAAAAATAACAGAAAAATAGAATTTTAGAGAAACCAAGCAATTAGCCATTTTTTTACACTTATTCTTATAATAACTACTTGTTTATGAAGTCCTTTCTGTATTTAGTGTTAAGGTACATGTGACACGCCGTCAAATTTAGTGTCTACCCCAGTATTTTCCAACCTTTTTTCCGCCGTACCCCACTTTCCTTTCTAAAATTCTTATGCCGTTCCCTATGTAACATACATAATTCTTTAATAAAAGAAATTAATTGCTCACTTAAGAAAGATTTTTAACGATACGCAGTAAGTAAATTTTCAAAATATATCATGAAAAAATTAATTAAAAATTCCAAATAATATTAATAAATAAGGGTGACTTAAAATTCAAATTGCCCCTCGGGGGTGGGCCCTATGTTGGGAAACACTGTTCTAACCAGTCTAGTTCCGTCTCGCAGAAAGTAAAATTAATTGCCAACCTAATATACTATTTAAACATTTAATTTTCAAAAGCTAGCAACATAAAGAGCTGATTAATTCACAATGGGCCTTTCGACGTAAGTGAGCCAAATCTCTCTCAACACTACTTGACGTTCAAAACAATGGAGTGGCAGGTAAATCCGAATTAAATCGGGCTTAAACCGATTGTTAGTTCAAAGTGGGTGGATGACGTCACTGCCTTCATTAAACGCGAGATAATGATCATATAAAAAACTTTTGAACCGATTCAAATAACTCTGTCAGCTTCTAGAATCGAGTAGTAGATAAATTGATTATTATATGACATTATTAATAATTATAATTATAATAATCTAGATTGTATCTGTTTCTTTCATAGTTTTTATTTCATAGACAAGTAAGTCTGCTTTCTGTCCTGTCAGACATGTGTCATTGATTTTTGGATTAGAGATATACCGGTTTCCTCACGAAGTTATTCATCTCCGTACGAGTGCGTGGTAGATGCGCAGATAGACACAGTCCATTGGTTGAGCGTACGACCTCATTGATGAGAATCGCACACTGAAGCCACTAGGCCAACACTTTACTATATTATATGACTTTATAGGTATACATTTTTGTATTTTGTTAATTAATATATATTCCGGATTAAAAATATAAATATTTTTATTAAATTGAAATTTCATAATTTGATAAAACCTGATGTAAACTAGACTCAAATTTTATAAAAAAATGTTTTTCAAAACAAACACATTTTATTTAGAAAAAACAAATTTTATAAAATTTTGAAGTATCAATAAATAACAATGTATTTCCGATAAATCAACATTTTGTTGCTAAATTTTCTGAAATAATTTCAATTAGAAAAATAACGTGGGAATATTATTTTCTCAATACATCATTATCGCGGGCTTAAATTCTTGTTATTATAGCTTTAGAGAGTCAAGTACGTTTTGATACTTAATATTCCAAATTAGAAAATAAATCGGCTTACGACAACAAAAATCTGCAAATTAGGCTCTTAAAGGCTTATTTCAACAATATTTTGCAGCTTTTGTATTGGAATATATACATTATACATCTAAGTTGATGTGAGTAATAAGTTAAAACTTTTGGAGTTTCTGTGCGCATTGACATTTAAAAAACTAAGACTATAAAGTATCCCGATATGACCTGAGCAGAGGTTTTGCGTCTATATCTAAAGATCCTCTTATGCTATTTTTATGTTTAGACCAACCTTTGAACTAAATTAAATTTGTCCCTTATTTCGGAAGAACGCGTTATGCCCAAAACTTACTGATATCCAAATTAAGCATCTAGGTCTGGTGGTCTAATGTTTAAAATTTATAAATGGATGTATTTTTGTGTTTGTTATTTCACAAATAAGACACATTAAATCTGTTTTTTATGCCAATTTATGCCGAGCGGTAGCCAGATTTTGAAAATAACTACCAACTGTCTTCCATTACAGTATACTCCAGTTCATTTGAAATATAATCAACCAGTGTATAGCCCAGTTTTCAACGGATACATATGATGAAATAAAAAAAGGGTGCGTGTACTGTACGCGCGTAAGAAGTTATACTTCTTTGGCATTATTAAAAATAGTTTTTGATTGCATGCAAATAATTAATTACAATTAAATAATCAAAGACTGGAAAAGGAGTCATTATAGTTAATAAAGTTCAGTTTACATTTGAAAAATTAAATAAATAAAAATGTATTATTATTCTCTTATATTAAGTGTAACATAAATTATATTATTATTCAAATGTTGTTTTTAAATTATGTCCAATACCGTAGCGTCTTCCGTGGGCAACTTCATTCTGTAAATTTTGTGTCATGGTGCGCGCGCATCGTAAAATTTCACTCTCATAAATTTTTCATAACGCGCCTAAAGAAGTATAACTTCAAAAATGTCTCTTTATTACTATTATCGATAACTCTTTTATTTCATCTTCTCAGGTTTCTGGTTGGGTCCCTTTTCATACTACAAATAACAATATAATAATATCGCATATAGTAGCTATAATTGCTCTACAATATTCACACCGTATTTCAATATGCGCAGTCTACGCTATATTTCCGATGGAGGTTTATTTGCTATCGCACGGCTTCTTCTACCTCGGCAAGTCTTGCCAGTAAATTGCTTTTCCTCATTTAACGTTTGCCTGTACATATCTCGGCTCTTTAGTTAATACCTTCATAATTACATACTTTGTTAGAATACCTAGAAGTTAACGTAGTCAATTTTCTCACAATTTCATCGAGGAAATTATATTACCTTTTTTGCTATAAAATATTTCTGTTTAAATTGCGGTTATTGCAACAATCGCAACGGGTATATTTGGATGACGTAATTATTGGACTTGAGTCCCAATTCCAGCCAATTATTATATTAAACATTGGTAATGTTATCAAATTAATAGAGCAACCCTGTTGTGACTAGATCTAGCACTATTTATTTCTAAGAATCATTTCCCTAATGTACCGGACAATTGCCTAAATACAGGCATTAAATGTAATTAACAAAAAAAGTGCGTGCGTATAAAGTGGGTACGGTACACATGTCAGAAGTGAAACTTCTTTGGCAAACTAATTTTTAAGTCTTGTTCATATTTATACAACTCAAAACTTTACATTTCCGAGACTTAGGGAGGAAAAAAGGAAGATATGTTATGAATTTGATGAATTTGTCATTAAAATATTAAAAGTGTCGAAAATTAATACAAATTATAAATTAAGTTTTTGAATTTATTTCTTCGATAATAAAATCACGTGGCATTTTAATTTACAATTCGTCATTTGAGATTTCAATTAATTATTATGTATAAAATACTTAAACTTTTAATTTTAAAAATAGAATTTCTATAAGTTGATTTGCCCTTCTGACTCTCTCTCCATCTGTTTCAATCGCTCTCTGTGTTCTTCGACAAAAACGCTGCACATCTTTGTGACGCTATTATTATTGCGATTCATCCCAAAAAAATTTACCCTCATGCGCCTAAAGAAAATTCATATAAAAAAATGTTACAAAACTCGTTAAACGGATATTATAAAAAAAACTCGACGTTTTAAGGGTTTTTTCCGTACGAGTGACTCTTATGTACCGCTGACCACGACTGCTTAGCAGTAAAATGTGTACGCACTCGCGTAAACCAAAGACATTACAATGCTCATTCACACGAAATTGGACAATTTACACAAACAATGCCAACATAGCTACTAATATATTAATCTTCACGTTTCAAGAGCACTTTGTCAACACGGAGTGGTTAATTAACCAAAAGTCGGCCGCAAACCGCAGATTTGTATACTTAATGACTTGCGACAATTGTTCCACAACGCGTTAATAATTGTTTTATTAGATTTATCATTCACACCTTTTGTCTTCAGTCACCAACCACGCACGCTGTAAAGCACGCGAAACGTCGGATAAATTTAAAAGTATGTTAAATAATTGTAAATTTATAAAAAGACATAACTTTAATCCGGTTAAAAAGTTTTTTCTTTAAATGTGTAAAGGATGTTAATCAAAGACAATACTAGATTTATCATATTGTCAAATACTTAGTGAAAGAATTGTGTAAAACGATCCAAAACTGAGTATTTAAATACAAACTCAATGACGTATTATTGTAAAACAACGTTGTTTTGTGTAAAGCGTCAAATTGGGTATGTTTTCCAGAAAATATGGAAACACCACCAACATGAAAAGCTTCACCAACAACTTGCTTGACTTGGGAAATTAATTATAATATAAATGGCGCTACAATATTTTACGTCTGGATTTTAGATTTCTGTATCTGTTCCGTGATAATTTCTAATAGGCAAGTGTGCACCTTCTGTGCCTGACCCACGCCGTAGACTTTTTGGGTCTAAGGCAAGCGGGTTTCTTATTTAAAAGTAACGCAGCTATATTAATATAAATGTGGTGGCAACTTTAATCGGAGTATGAGATTTTTTCTAACTGGCGTTTCTTTTTTAATAAAATCAGTGGCGCTACAACCTCTTTAGGTCTGCGCTTCAGATTTCTGAATCGGTTTCATAATCATTTTAAAATCTAATAGGCAAGTAGGTGATCAGCCTCCAGAGCATGACACATGCCGTCGACTTTTTCCTTTACCGTTCAAGCAAATGTTAAATGCGAACATAGAAAGCACAGCCAGGGATCGAACCTACGACCGCTGAAGCCTGTCGCCGCTGCTTAATATATTATGCTTTCTTTTTTATTACTTAAACTTTAATAAGCCTGTTACGGCTATGGTGGTACCTAATATCTTAATTCTCTTTTTTGTTATATTTTAGCGCTAAACACACTTAACGAAAACTGTGAAATCAACCATTGATATAAATAAATTGAGCTTTTTTATCGAAAGTTTTTTTATATACAATACGAAATAATCATTCTAAAACTTTAACATTTCATCGTCTATCACTAATTATATTGTACGATAATTCATAGGATCATTGAGAAGGGTTTTTTTTAACTTTGTACGGAGTAAAAATATAAAGCAGCAAATATTTCCGAATGGTGATTACTCATTCTGGTTAATGAATATCATTTCAATTTTCATTGTCAAAGACTCAATAAGTCCAATATGTCAACCGTATTGGCAAAATAATTAATAGCAAAATTAAAACGACAACACGAAATACGCAGACTGTTTGTAGAATTTCACACTATACGGTTCTTTTGTTAATGCACACCCAATTAAACCGGCATCGCAGTGAAATCAGAAACCTAATTAATATTATTACATACGGTACACGCCAATGTTTTCATAATATTGAATGTTTTTTACTTATTATAAGGAAAGAAAGAATCTCTGAGGTCGAAGGTGAGCATGGACTTTCTTTTTATGTGCGCATAATTAACATTCGCTCGAACGTTGAACGAAAACATCGTGAGGAAACCGGCTTGCCTTAGACCGAAAAAGTCGTCGGCGTGTGTCAAGCACAGGAGGCTAGATTGACAAATTATCATGAAATAGATACAGAAATCTGAGGTCCAGACCTAAAAAGGTTGTAGCGCCACTGATTTATTTTATAAGGAACAAATTCTACTTTTGCACAGCTTAAGTAAAAAAATATGCACATCCTTGCAGTGAATCAGATATACACCTTACTCCTAGAACAGTTATTATATTAATAAAGCGAAATCTATATGATATACCGTTTGCAATATGACGTAAAGCCTTTGGAGGCTGGCTGCACGATATCGATGCCTAGAAGTTATTACCTTTAAGGAACATTTCGTCATAGTCGTAGAATAGTGACGGATCTGACAAATAGTAAACTAAAAACTTTACAGGGCAGCCATTTCAAAATAATATAATCATGTTAGTTTGTATGTTAGTTTTTGTCATAACCTTTTTAATTCATATTCTGTAATCATGAAAATTGGCGTACAAGCGTTTTCGTTTTCTAGAAAAATCACATGCTTCTATGAGCGTACCTATCAAATCCGTCACTTACCTACTGATTAATTTGAAATTTAAAACACATGGATTTTTTTTAAATGTAGCCGTAATATTTTGTCAATGTAGTATCCAAATATGATAAAAAGTGGATTTTGGATTATTTTCAAATCCGACATTGTTCTACGATCATGACGATTTTAGCTTCTTATGTGTTTACGAATCAAAGCTTTGACAGTCGCACAGGCGCCATAGTTGTATTTTTATAAACCTAAAAAACAGTCCAATATAGGGCAGTAAAAGACCTGCTTCGGATTTTTACTAATGGTTAAAGTAACCGATAAGTTAACAGCTATGTACTGCTTTACAGTCTAATTACTATACCTAATATATAACGCGCACCACCACTATGTGGAACTAGCTGCTCACTAAAGTATTTCCGAACCAATAATGACAACTCATTGGTCTAGTGGTTAGTACCCCTGACTGCGAATCCATGGGTCCCGGGTTCGATCCCCGGCTGAGACGAACATGGATGTGATGAGCATTTGGTGTTGTGGTTAGGTCTTAAGCGTTTAAATATGTATTTATATCTCTATCTATCTATAATATGTATGTATATCCGTTGCCATACAAGCTTCACCAGCTTAGCATGGGACTAGGTCAATTGGTGTGAATGGTCTTTAAAAAAAAAACGACTTAGGGTCCTTCAAGAAAAGAGCGTACCAATTCTTATAACACGGGCAATGCACTTGCGAGCTTTCAAGTGCGAGTGTGTAAGGGCGGTATCACTTAACATCAGGTGAGCCTGCCCGTTTGCCTCCTATTACATAAAAAAATGTAATTGTAATAAATATTGACCAGTTCATTTACACGAACATATGTAGAGGACACATTATATGGTAAATACATATTTTGCTTCGTTTGTAGACAGAACAAAGGACTGATGAATTGTTTATTCTATGTTTTATCTGCAACAATACTAAACAGTTCTACTATACATTTCACAATTTCCTATTCAAATTCCAATATTTTATAACATGCCAATGGCAATCCGTTTTGTTCTTAAATTTACTAATATTTTAACACCTTTTTTGTATTACACAAAGAGACATTTCTCGATACTAAACAAAGATTATGTTAGAAAATAAAATCAAAGGGATGCTAAACGTTGGCCCACAATGGCCGGACAAGTACAGATTACAGGGGTGTTGGTACGTTTCCTTTGGCAATTCAATGCGATCGCAACACAATAGCTAATCGGCTAACGTACGAGAATTTTAACAGGTGACGCTGAGGTCACTTATCTGTCTTCCTTCATATTTCTAAACATTTCGTTCAAATTATAAGCGACCATGCGTGACAATATAAACATTTAATAAATATTTAGGCATTGAATATTTTTAATTCGATATTTAAATCTAGATAGTCTACTAGTTTATGACTAGCGTTTTTACGCGCGTATAAGCTCTTTGGAAACGCATGAAGGCACGTACGTATAGGCGCGCCTTCTGGCACACGCACAACTCGTACGAGCGTTGACGCGTTTCCAAGCGTTCGTTATACGAATAAGTATGTACGCAGTTCTGGGTAGAGTATATTAAAGTGAACGGTCTTGATGCAACTGTCGAAGACACCCAGCATCTTTTTCGTCTTCTCGAAATAGCAATGTTTCTTAATCAGAATTCATGTTGATACTGACACAACGCCACTACCGGTTCGAACGAACACGTTGAAATATGCCAGTTTACGCGCGTCCGGTAATCGCGTATGCTGAAACGACCGTACACGCGCAGAAAAATACGCTAGTCTGACACCGTACGTATGCATCATAACAGCTCTGTAGTTCAGAAGCAAATAACGTCTATGGTGAAAGAACGTCGAGGTATTTGCTATCGCGGTTAATAAACGGACTTCCCAGTCAGTTATTAGATAACCTGACGTTAATCAACATTAAAATTAAATTGAAAAATTACTTTCATATGCATTTGTCGCGCTCATAAACAAGACTGCTATGGTTAAATTAATACACATGAGTTTTCTAATGGAACATATCATGATCTTATTATATTATTCTGTAAAATAAATAAATTTAAAATGGATATCCGTAAGTAACCCTTAAGAGGCATGAGGTAGTTCGGATGCATCTGCTTCACTGTGTGATGTCAGTAGCTGTGTCCATACATACCTAGTCGAAATAATAGTATTTCGAGGTATCATTATGAATAAGCTTCCCTGTCACAGGTCTTTGACTTGCCTCAATCTGAACTCTATGTATAATAGATAAATAAACAAAGATGTTTGAATTTTTTTTTAATATCTGTTCAATGTGCCAGTTATTTTTTAATGTAACCTTTGTTAATAATTCTTTTAAACGGGAGTGCTTGATAAGCTTTTGAACGGATATAAGAATATTACAAATAGAAGAAAAAATGGATGTAATGGACTGGAGCGGTTTCTCCAAGACGTAAACAATCTAAACTGTCACGTCAACGACAACAGCTGCTGTAAAGCTCTCGAAACGTCGAGTAAGCTTAATAACTCTAACTAACACTACATATGGATATATACGTAATCTGAAATAATCATATTAATAAATCTTATTATTCTGTATATAAAATATTCCAAAAAAATCAGTGGCGCTACCACCTTTTTAGGTCTGGGCCTCAAATTTCCGTATTTCATGATCATTTGTCAATCTAATCGCCAAGTAGGTGATCAGACTCCTGTGCCTGACACATGCCGTCGACTTTTCAACTCTAAGGCAAGCCGGTTTCCTTACGATGTTTTTATTCACCGCTTGAATGTTAAATGCGCACTTAGACAGTCTATTGGTGCACAGCCAGAGATCGAACCTACTTTAGGGATGAGAAACGCACTCTGAAGCAACTAGGCCAACACTGCATAAATTATACTATAGTAAAATTTTCACCATGTTAATAATAAAATTGCGAAGAAATGGTTAAGCTTATTATTGCAACTAGTTTCCGTGTCATCGCATTGCCTAACGATTGACTGGGCGTGCTTATTCTCAGATACTCATTAAAAGCAGTCAACTGCATGTGATCATTGATTTACAAATGCATTCCTGACAATGAAAGCAATATTCCCGTAAGACCTAGTTTTATAGACGTTATTTTGAAATTATTGATAAATCATTGTAAAATTTGTGATATCTGTAATATGTAGAACTAAATACTATCCGTATCACCTCGACTCTACTCCTTCCACAACTGAGCGTTTTATAAGGCAGTTTTTTTACGCACCACCACTATATGGAACCAGCTGCCCATTGAAATATTTCCGAACCAATTCGACTTAGGATCATTCATGAAAAGAGCATACCAATTCTTGAAAGGCCGGCAACTCACTTGCGAGTCTTCTGGCAATGTAAGTGTCCATAAGCGGTATTACTTAACATCAGGTGAGCATCCTGCCCGTTTGCCTCCTATTACATAAAAAAAACTGTTCTTGTTCAATCTTTTTCATAATAGTGTATACAATTTGATGAAATAAATTGGCACTTCTAATACAAAAATGAATTTTAATTATTATCTGGTTTACGGGATACTACTGTACATTTCATTTAATTTTCATTCATATAAACGTGGATTTATTTCATTACTATTAGGCTTAAGATGGCCGAAAGTAAACATATTTCTTCCCGGATTCTATATTTGATAGAAGAAAAAATGATATTCTGCCTTCTCTCTTCCAATTCACGTGGCAATTAATCTATTTATAAAACTCAACTATAAATTTGTAAATACAAGGTCTTCTATGAAAATTGCTTATAAAAATATTTTCGATTTCAATATGCACGTAAAAGTAAATAATTACATTTCTTATTAATATTCATTGACTTTTTATATAAGAGTATTTAGTTTAATTATATCCTATAAAGGTTTTTATTATATATAGTTCAATTGATCTATGGGCCTCAGTGTGAACATACAAAAAAAATACACGTGGAATTATAAATCTCTGATTTTTAAAGCTTGTAATATTTAACGATAAGTATTTAAGCGTAATCTACAATCTTAACCTCGCTTAAATTTTACTAATTTTGAAAGATGCTAAAGTTTTCCTTTCAATTGGATATTTTCCACTTAAATGACGACTTAACGTAAGCACAAAATTCAATCCAAAATTGTTGTATCAATGAATTTTCGAGCAAAATACTTAAAAGCCCTCAAAGATCTCAATCTAAGCAGCTCCGAGTTTGTAAAATAAACTATTCAAACTCACAATATCGGATAAGGGGAAATCTGTTCAATGGGATCCTGTCTCTATGGCGACACATCCTGGGATCTCTTGTTATTGAAAAATATACCTGCGGGCTAAGCGAGTGGAAAATTTTATTATCAACGCGAAGAATTGAATGTTGCGGAGACTATATCATATTTAATAATATGATTTATAAAGTAGGTAAATGTTGCGAAATTTTTGATAGACAGATATTAGAGCGACTCATGGCAATGTGTAATATCTTTTCAGAATCCCTATTAAATGCACCAAAACTTGTGATACATGGTCACTTTTCTGTTGAGTAATTTTTTTACAGTGAGGTCCGAAGTAAACAAAAAGTTATGATTTGAAAAAAAAATTATATTGTATAACTTAATATTATCTTTAATACACTCAATAAACAACTATAAATAGTATGTCTAACGCAAGAACTTATCAGTACCAATCTAGTGGATATTCTGAAAAAGATACAGGTGTAGATTTTTTCGAATTTTAATAAGAATTAGTAAAAAAAAGTCAATTTTCTTATAAAAACGCAAAATAAATTATAACTCTGCAGGGGTTGAGCTTAGAAGACCTCATAGAACAATTTTTTGCTGCTGATGACCTCATCTATCCCCTATTTCTTTCTAACTTTCTATATCCGCATAGCTCGTACGGTAAACGGAACAACGCCCAAAAAACTAAACGAAACGGCATGCCTTACAGCTATTATAAAACGTAATTTATTTAATAAAATCAAATCTTCATAATATTTTGGTAAATGCGGCAACGTAACGACTAATTTTTGTGTGGGTCACCGATATGGGATATGATTAAATAATTTGAAACAAGCCTATATACTAATATAATTATTACTAATATAAACTTAAATATCTAGAAATGACACCAATGTAGTTTAACGGCGGGGTTCAAATCCTGAAATGACCACTGAGGCCAAGACTTAAAGGTTTAAGCGCTACGGGATCAAAAACTCTAAACGATCGCAATGGCTACAATTCCAGCCTCAACGCCGTCTTCTTCAAAATCTCCAGTAAACAAACCAACAACAGTTATACATTTAATCAGCCAACGCAAATCCTTACTTAGAATGTCAAAACAATTGTGATTTTTCATTTTTCCATCGGATTGAAATAGAAAACAATCATCGAATGAAGCCGTAAGCCAAGTGGCAGTGAGGGAAAGAAACAAATTATCTCCAACCGGCTAATTGTCGACGGATCAAAGAGCGAGCTAGGTAAATCCGACCGTTATTTTATTTTTTTTTTGTTTTTCAGGAGGCGGTGGGTGGGACTTGCCGCGGGCGCTGTTCGCAATTATTGTTATTACAAAGAGATTGCCGCTGAGCCGGCTCACAGCTCGTGGAATTTTTCAGAGAACTCATTCCAACAACTCGGGTATAAAAACATCTGACTTATCCGAATTTCAAAAAAATCTCCGTTCCATTTCTCTATAAGAAGCAGACAAAAGACAATTAAACTGTTTGTCACCGAACCATTATTCTGAGAATTTAAAACTCAAGTTAATATTACTTGAAGAATGAATTAGATTTACTTAATTAAGGTAAAAGCAAATTGTCAAACGAATGTAGGGTACACAGAAATGACTCATCTATCTTAATATATATGAATTACGCGTCACGTTGTTTGTCCGCTATGGACTCCTGAACTACCGAACCGATATCAATCAAATTTACACACCGTGTGCAGTTTGATCTAACTTAAAAGATAGGATAGCTTACATCTTAATTTATACCCGAAATATTATTTTATTGAAAATTATTTGTTTATTATTTGAGACAATTCTAATAGGTGGCGCTGTGTTGAAAGTACCAACGTTTCACATAAGCTATAATTTAAAGGCATATCCACCAAAAAAGCATGGTGTTCCCCATGACTGGTGTTCATCTACTGTTACCCTTCAATAGTTTCCTACAATGTAATATAACAAAAAACTTAGACACTGCAACGCTTGGCCGAGTCTGCTAGTATATATATAAAAATGTTATGTTGGTTTGTGTACGCTTCAAAAACTCAAAAAGTTCTGCACCGGTCGAGCTGAAATTTTAGCATTATATATACCCGCATCAAGGATTGTTTTTATCTATTTTTTTTGTTTTTTTTATTTTATTTCCACAAGTATTGCAAAATTAAACTTATATGAAATGTTTCTCATTTCTCAACTATTCAATCACAATGTGCCACTGCGTAGCGTGGCGGGCTACAGCTAGTTCATTATAATTTCAGGAATGAGCCTTCTATATTAAACTACCGTAAGCTAAAAATTTTCATCATCAAGCAGGTAAAGACATCTATTAGAATTAAAACTTACCAATGAAGACAAATATCTGATGATGGGCGTAGCGCAGTAGCATCGATATGGAGACAGTCTAAAACAAGACATTATAATTGTAGCATCATTACAAATACAATCAAGACTGTTTCACATAGGATTTTTTTAATGTAATAGAAGGCAAACAGGCAGGAGTCTCATCTGATGTTAAGTGATACCGCCCTTACACACTCGCACACTGTCACACACTGTGAGAAGACTCGCAAGTGCGTTGCCGGTGTTATAAGAAATGGTACGCTCTTTTCTTGAAGGACCCTAAGTCGAATTGGTTCGGAAATACTTCAGCGGGCAGCTGGTTCCACATAGTGGTGGTGGTGGACCACGCACACTGTTAAGCACGCGAAACGTCGGTAAAATTTAAAATTATGTCAAATAATTGTAAATTTATAATAATACATAACTTTAATCCGGTTAAAAAGTGTTTTCTTTAAGTGCTCGTTCAGACACGGCGGGAACCGCGCGATTTCAGAATCGCATAGAAATCGCGCGGGTCTTATTTGTATGAGTTATTAAGTAATCGTTCAGACATACCCGCGCGGTTAATCAAACCGCACGGTTTCCGCAACCCAACCGCCAGAAAATAGAATCGCGATACTCCCGCGCGTTTCTATTACTATGGAGTCTTTACTTCGCGTTCATTAGCATTGCGGGCACCGCGCGATTAACACGTCATAACAAGAGCACCGTGAGCTCGCTATCGCTTCGACACTGAGTTATTTATTGATGAAATGGAGAGTTTTTCTTCTGGTAACACGCTTACCCTCATATGTGTTTCAGAGCTTGAAATATCTTCTCTGATTAGTTCAATGAGTTCATCAAAAGATTTTATTGACATTCTCAAATAGTCAAAACATTTTCTCTCAAACATTCTTAAATTGGGATATAGTGTTACAAATTTACCATGTGTCAGTCGATCCTCTCTCAATCTGCCTTTTCTTTATTTTCTGTATCAACCACAGACACGTTAGTTACTCTTCGACTTCCATCTTGAAACTGATCGCTAACTAACCGCCAATGTTTAAACAGTCGACATTTTTGCGGTTCAAACCGCACGATCTGACAATCGCGCGGTTCCCGCCGTGTCTGAACGAGCACTAAATGTGTAAAGGTTATGTTAATAAAAGACAATGCTATGAAAAACGTATTTTGTCACGATGTTATAGGTGTCATTCATTCACTCACATTTGTCATTCATTCACATTCCCTTAGAATATCTTGGTTATTTTACAATTCCTAATGACCACCAATAAGATCTAAGTTGGGGAGTAAAAACTATTAGTTTCGCTCGGACTGTATAAGTGCACAAGGGAGAAGTGTATCACTTAAATCGATTCAATCTGCACTAAGCGTTTCATTAATGAAATTCAATCGCGGGGGGGCAAATGATGTGGCACTAAGATTGATCACGATGTCCCTACCTGGGGGATGTTTAGAATTCGCACATCATTAGTGAAAAATATTCATTTTTATACAATTTATTAATTACTAGCTGACCCGGCAAACGTTGTTGTGCCATGTATATTATTTCTAGGAAACATTAGGGGTAGACTACCCTTAACATTTAGAGGGATGAAAAATAAATGTTGTCCAATTCTCAGACATACCCAATATGCACACAAAGTTTCATGAGAATCTGTCGAGCCGTTTCGGAGTAGTTTAACCACAAACACCGCGACACGAGAATTTTATATATATTTAGATGTATTCCATCTTTGGCTATATTTATTATAATTATTTTTTGATATATATAATTTAAGTTAGCTGTAGTATTACGAAATAAATAAATACAACAATATAATACAAATCCTTCTAGTAGTTACGTGAGTTTCCAAACACCTAATCATCTTAACTTTCTCGTTTATTATACACCCTATGGGCAGTGGTAGTGTATTTTAATGTATCCGTCCCCACATCAATCAATTTAAGGACCGTTTGTTCTTGAAATGTTTGCCTTCTGCCGAATTCTTATTAATAAGCTATCAATTTAAGAGCAGTGTTAGACTAGGGACATCAAGGGTCCATTCTCATCCCTGAGATCGTAGGTTCGAACCTTGGTCGGTATGATGAAGGAAACGCTCGTGAAAAAACCAGCGTGACCGAAAAAGGTCAACGACGTGTGTCAAGCCCATTAATATTTGCTCGAACGGTGAAGAACATGGTGAGGAAACCGACATGTCTTAAACCCAAAAAGTCGACGTCGTGTGGCAGGCACTGGAGGCTGATCACCTACTATCCTATTAGAAAAACAAATAATCATGAAACATGCAGATATCTGAGATACCAAATATAGCAGCGCGCTTTATACATGAATTTAAAGTCCCTGAAATTCATGGCACCGTAGTCAATCAAATCAAAATACGTTTATTCAGTTTAGATGCGTCTTAGCGCATGCTTATGAATGTCAAAAACGTTTACAAAATCCGCGAAAGAGCAAGACTATGCCATCTTAGTTTTCTTACACATAATGATATATGTTTAAAAGTAACTATAAAAATACACTGTTCACATTCTTCATCATAAACACGGAGTAGGTACTATGTAATGATAGCTTTTTTACCTATTGAGTAATGAAACAGTTAAAAGACAAATGATAATATAGTTAAAAAAAATCTGCCCCGTAATAAGCCGCTCATTATATTATTTGTTGGTACATAAATCTTTATTCATATTTTAAAACCGCTCGGATTCGCATCTATGGACAAAGAATGCTTTTCTAACCGACTTAAGAAACGAAAGAGTATGTTATCAATTCGACGTGTATAAAAATACAGAACATTGGGCGTGTACTAACAACAACAACAACTATGTAAGAGAATTAAAAATTAAACTAGACTCATTAAACTAAACTCAAGAATTTTTTAATATTGATCTGTTCCCAAAATTTCTTGAAATCCCATATAATTTAGTTTTGAAATTTGTAGACCAACATATACTTAGGAAAGTACCACACGCTGTTGAAAACCTAAATCATACTCATATAAAAATTAATCCTCGTAGATATCGTCTACATAAACAAATCATGAATTTATTAACAATAATTTTATTTTCTATCATGCAACGCGGGTTAATCTAATGAAACGAAAATACCCTAACGATAATTAGAATTCATTACGCGGACATCGTTACATATAATCTAGTTCAAAACGAGATTATACTAATTCCATTATTAGGTAACATGGCCCCGAGACTAAAACCGCCACGCTAAGCGCACAAAATGAAAATTTCAATGCAATCAAATTAATAGCCAATACTAATAAAATTTTACATAAATCCAACTGTTATTTTGATTTATGCTTTATACATATAGTGTAACTAGATCTCTTTATAGGGTATTTAATTTACTGTTCATATTTCATTACACACCGGCGCCGGCGACTGAAATTGGTACTACCGTCGCCATTTTGAAATGTCAGAAATGTTTATTCATTATTTTACAATTAAGTATTTCCCAGGTAAAAAGTTTTTGAGTTCATAGCGTTCTTTCCGAGACATTGATGGCTGTTATTCCTAATAAATGTTTCTTTAATTCGCTTACATACTTAGTATATATTACTTTATCAGTTTCTACCTTCCTATCCATATATCAAGGAAGCATACTGAAACCAAGTTAACAATGCGCACAATATCTTCTGTTTAATGTTTTTCTTTGCGTATTAATAAATATTTAACTCTTTAAGACTTCATGTAATATGCATAAAATTCTTCAATATTCAACATCTTATTTCAAACTAGCAACTCTAAGGAACTTCTATCGGATAACAAAGGCATCGACAGGTGCATGCGAAACAGGAGACTGACAACGTTTGACAATTGATTAATACAATTTCCGTGCATCGTGACAGTTGTATATGGGATTAGTGGGCTGCATCGGTGCTGGAATATTCTGCACGCTATTTTGACGCAATAGAATCAGTGCGAATATTCATCTTTAAAAAATGTGCATTGCAAATTTTATGCAGCTAGTAACTTATAGTATACTAGCAGACCGGCCAAGCGTTGCTGTGGCTAAGGTATTTGTTATATTACATAGTATAACTATTCAAGGGAAACGATAGGAGAACACCAGTCATGGGGACCACCATTCTTTTTTGGTGGTTATGTCATTAAATTGTAGCTTATGTGAAACGTTGGTACTTTCAACACAGCGCCATCTGTTAGAATTGTGACTATCAAAATATAATAAACAAATTTTTGCAATAAAATAATATTGCGGGTATAAATTGAGAGGTAATAATCTATCCTATCTTTTAAGTTGGATCAAACTACACACGGTGTGCAAATTTGATTGATATCGGTTCGGTAGTTTGGGAGTCCATAGCGGACAAACAACGTGACACGTAATTTATATATATTAAGATAAAACTAGTTTTAATTTAATGGTAACGGTGAAAAAGGAATTGTTCGTCAACGAAACTTGGAGAGAAATTAAATGATATTACAAAAAATAAGAAAATAAAATGGAACAAGATAGGGTACATAATAAAACGACTGGACAAAATAAATACATATTAGAATGGTAAAGAGAAGGCGACAAGAAATGGGAACGTGGAATAAAAAGATGGGCAGATAAATATCTAAGTACTAAACAATTTTTTTTTTCAATTTTATAAATATCTTTCCAGTTTTTCTCTCCATAAAAACCTTCCTTTTTCTTTTAAGGAATAAATAAAAAAATATTCTAAGTAATCCAGCCGTCTTCGAGTTTTGCGCTTAGCAACATATTTTGCGATTCATTTTTAATTATAATAAGTGTTAATAAAGTGAAAAATGTGAACAAATTTGTATTTGGAAATAATATAAAAAAATTAAAATACTCTACCGATTCTGTTTTTTTTGTTGCTTTTAGCTTTCAAAAGTACTATAAAGTTAGGTATCTCCTAAATGATTGTAGACTAAACTCATTTACATAACAAAATGTGTGCACTATATAGGTAACCTCTGAGACTTACAAAGTGCGTATAGTCTCAACTAAAACTTCGATTGTACGCAATTTTTACGAGCGCGCACTCTATACAGTTTTGTTTAACACAGCCGAGTGTAGAGTATAAAGCCGGAATTTGGAACCGTAATAAACTCTGAAAGGGCTGTAAAAGTGCAATAACTGTAACTTGGGGAGAGCTGATTTTAGTGGCGAGGGACCCGCCTTACGTTACCTATTAATTGATCTATAATGCCCCCGATCATAACTCTTACGGAGTATGCCACTTCACGACATTCGCACGTCATCATAAAAGCTTTAAGGCTTTCTTTAGGATTATGAACTTATGTTTTTATTAAACAATGTAAAATTCAGTTCATATTAGGTTTACGCTTTTAGGACGTCTCATAAACCTATTTCCTATATCTATATCCAATCGTTATTACTACGAGTAGTAGGTAAGAAAAAATGACGAACATAAAAAATCTTGGAACCAAAATAATGACAAAATTAAAAATAAATCCCTCTCTTTCATTAGTCTCAATGATTAGTTTTCAAAGATCTTTAACAAGAAAGTATTCTACGAATTTTAACTAAAAATAAGTTATAAGCATTTGTTACGAGATCAACATAACCGTATAATTAGTATATATAGTAATTATAAAAACAATACTATTGTAGAACTAAAAAATGTTGTTTTACCATCTATCGGCAAAAGAGAAAAATTATTGTAAATATATAAAACATTAGGGTTCTTAATTTCTTTCTGTAATTCAAGAAGTGCAAAGTGTAGTTTTTACCGTGTTTAAATACCTAAACGTTAGATGGCGTTAAAATAGAGTTCTCCATGGTAAAACGCCATCTAGCCTTTCGATTAAAATAGTCTAAATATACGAAACAGTTTTATAAAATACAATTAAATAGAACTTTTGGCATAATTTTTAATATTAAAAATCAATTTTAAGTCTACTTACTGATTAATTTAAAAAACATCCGTCTATCTAGGCAGAAGGCAATTCCTTTTTCGTGTTTAAGAAATTGAGCACTAGATGGCGTTGTATAATTTATTTATTTTTAATTTAGGTGCAAATATAGGGAAATAACCTATGAGGTTTGCCATGGCAAGACGCCGAATTTTGGTCTATTTGTTTAAAGACCCAAGATTTTATTGATAATCAAAACTAGGTAACGCAAAATAGTTTCAATCCACGCCATCTGTTTTCTATAAAAGTATCATATTACTATTTTTCTGACTACAAAGAAGCGGGTGTGACCTGTATGTATTATGTATATGATCTTTTTGGATATCTATATATGTGATTTAAGCTTCCAAGGTACGCTAAATTTTTTACATGTATGTTCACAAATTTCTCGGAAACTCAGTTATATCGGTAACTTCAACACAAAATTTCAGTAGTTCTTGGAGATGTTATTTGACAGATATTTGAAATATGTTAATTTTATTAGTATACATTTCATTGAAAATAGTTTTCTACGATTTGAATACTTACGAATACAAGCATGATGAAGAAGGCAGCTATGTATGAACTACGCGCAGTTAGCATCGACACGAAGCGATAATGCTCACCGGTGATCACGTTCCTATAATATTTTTTTATTGAGTTAAAAAAAATGCGTGCCTACAAAGTACACATGTCAGAAGTGAAACTTCTTTGGTAAACTAATTTTTAAGTCTTGTTTATATTTACATAAATCTAAAACTTTAGATTTTCGAGACTTAGAGAGAGGGAAAAAGAAAGGTATGTTAGGAATTTAATTAATTTAATTGTGATTAAAATATTAGATGTCGAAAATTAATATAAATTATTAATTTTATTTTAAAAATAGAATTTCTATAAGGTAATTCACCCTTCTCACTCTCTCAATCGCTCTCTCCCTTTTCGTCGACAAAAACGCTGCACATTTTCGTGACTTAAAAATTTACCCTCATGCACCTAAAGAAGTTTCACTTCAAAAATTGGTTGTCTGTAAAGTCGGTTAACGGACGATAATTTTACATGATAACGTCATACGTACATGTCGATGTAAAATTGCACTTTTATGAATTGAATTATTTATTATTATTTTGTATAATACAAAGAAGGGGTTCATTTAAAATTTTAGGTCGGACGCACTAGCCGTTGGAGTAGAAAGACATAAATGCGTCACAAGCTAAGCGCACGCAAGTCATGTTTTTTTATAAGACGTCACGTCAAAAAACAGTTCTTCAAAGTAACACAACTTTAAAGAACACTAAACCCTCAGAGGTAAAGTAAGACTACGACATTGTTTCATTGTAATTATTAGTGTAGCTTCTTAAACGGATAGAATTTTACATTATCACTAGAGAAGTTTAATTTTTCTGTAGTACTAATAGGTATAATCAATCATATTACTTAAGCCAGTATTCTAGAACGTGATACAAAATTCTAATTAATAGTTGTCAAACTATTAATTTTGTATGAAATTTGACATATTTTACAGCACTCTAGACGAGATTGAGACTTGCGACGAATTAGAATATGGAAATAAGTACTACATAAAAAATTAAACTTCGTGAATAAAAAAGTAATATGATTGTCACAGACACGTGTTCTTTCTAGGACTAGAGATCCTATTGACGAATTATGATGAAACGGTCTACCTTTTTTGTCTTACACACTCACTTCTAGTTATTAATTTATTTTACGTAGATGACTAAGACACTTAATAAGGAAACACTCAAATCATACCAAAATCTAAGCAATTAGTTCTGCAATTTACTAATAATATTAATTTCATTAGAAACACGTGAAATTAGTTACCAATTATTTTACCCGCATGAGAGTCTTCGGAAAGAAGTTGAGGGTGTTAGATGAATTTAACTTGAAAAGTTCCGATCATAATAAATCTACTTTCTTTATTAGTCAGCGTACTTAGTTAATAAGACTCTATTAAGAAATCTCAAATATACCATACAGTTACAATTTGTAGTGATTATAAACCTACTTATTACTTGCATTAAGTCATTTTTTTTCAATAAAATGTCGTTAAAACAAACATCTTTTAGGTTTGGAAGTTTTGGCATAACTTGCATTATTAATATATTGATAATAAATTAGCTCTTAAATTATTATTCTTTTTTTTTAATAAAAAAAAAATACCTTAGATATCCTTTATTATCCTCTTGTTCTGCGAGACTCTTAATGGAGGCCATAAGCAGATCGTCATAGCCAAGAAATTCGTCCAGAATAAATCGCGAGAACGAATCTCCGAAGCATTCATCACGCTGCGGGTCTAACGTGACTATCTTCACGGGGATATTGAGCTGCACCCTTGCGCTTGGCGAGAGCCGCAGAAACCCGTACTCCAGGGAATATTCCAGAATGTAGTCATCTGTACAACAATTGGAATAGCGTTATTAACTTATATGTTTTATGCCGACATTCCGAAAACCACCATTTATAGCTTCATATCGCGATTTACTCACAATATTCCTAGCGTATTGTCAGACATGTGAAGGTTTTGAAGTATTTCTGGGATTACTGTTAAAACAAATAAACATCTGTTTTATTAATTTTATTGGTTACGCTATTGGATGGCGCGGCACGAATTATTGTTCGGAAATAATTTAAAACAAAATTATTCGTAAGTAATGTGTTTTGTGTATGTCTATAAATTGCTGTGTTTACATCTACGTGTTATATTTTTATTTGTAGTTTTTTTCACTCATGTATTTTTTTGAAGTTATACTTCTTTAGGCGCGTAATGAAAAATTGATGAGAGTGAAATTTTACGATGCGCGCGCACCGTGACACAAAATTAACAGAATGAAGTTGCCCACGGAAGATGCTACGGCATTGGACATAATTTAAAAACAACATTCGAATAATAATAGAATTTATGTTACACTTAATGTAAGAGAATAATAATAAATATTTATTTATTTAATTTTTCAAATGTAAACTAAACTTTATTGACTATAATGACTCCTTATCCAGTCTTTGATTATTTAATTGTAATTAATTATTTGCATGCAATCAAAAACTATTTTTAATAATGCCAAAGAACTATAACTTGTTACGCGCGTATATAAGTACACGCACCCTTTTTTTTACAAACCATATATGTGAAACAATTTATGGACCACAATTATAACTTGTACATATTTTTACATATCTTGTATTTGTGATGTGTCTGTCATGTTTCCTTATTGATAAATAAACTATACAAAATGACCAATCCATTCTTTCGTCACAATTTTATAACGTGTAACAATTTTAAGTACCACTACAGCTATTGAAGGAGGTCCGGATTCCATGGAAGTTGGTAATTAGACCATTAAGCTGTTAACATTTACACAGACAGTATTGTAACGAAATCACATAAACAACCGAATTGTTGGTCATTATTTTTATTTTGTTTCTATTTTTAAAAACTGTATTATTTTTTTGAGAATTTTTCGTAGCCAGAGTTATGTAACCTAACTTTAGTTAAGTTAAATATTAATATTTTAGGTATATTAGAAATGTAAACAATCAACGTACACTTGAAGCCAATATTGAGCCGTTAGTTTTTACCACACTCATAAATTGTATTTGAACATTCTCGTTTCCGAAAATGTCCAATAACATAAGTGTCATTTAGATTTATTAAACCTTAGATAAGCCAAGTTAGTTTTTGTTAGCGTCGCAACTCCTCTTCCCCTAATTTTCTGTTAGTTATAAGCTCATATTTTAAACCATTAAAGTCAGTTGTTACCCAGCTTCAAACAAAGAGTTTTATTTAAACATCTCCACACAACTACCGCCACCGAACTTTATCCCAGCTAATATTACATTAAAATAAATACCAACGCGATCAACTTGTGAAAATGCAAACACCGTTGTTATATTAGTTACTAAAACATCAAAGTTTGAGGAATAATTATTGCAATATCAATGTAAAGAGTGCAATAAAATAATTGTTTTCCTCAATCATGAAAAAGAATGAATCCTAACCCGATTCTGATCGCATCAAATTAACTTTTTGAATTCTACGCAAATTAAGGTATTCTACTGTAAGAACCACCCACTTACAAAGTAGATTAACGCAAAAACTGAGTATTAATTTTATTTAAGCTGATTATTAAGCGCTAACAGGATTTTCTGTTAAACAAGTTACCAAATTACTGATTCGAAATGTATACTACAAACGAAAAAACCCCATCTTATTAAGCTTCACAAAAAACAACTACTAAACAATAACAAAGATAGTTCCGTCACTTGTGTGTATTAGGAAAATTTAGAAAATTGAATCAGTTCACATTTGGATTGATTTTAGACTGACTATTGTTACGGGGCATTCCGTCCGTCTCTTTTCATAACAGCGATAACACAATGAGACAGAAAGAGACAAAACACTACTTTAATTAAAGGAGACCGATTTTGATGAATAAGTTATTGTGTCTTTTGGTCCCTAAAGACTAGCTTCTTTAGCGTTCTTTATTTTGTTAATAAAAACTGCTGAATAATTGAAATAAGTAAAGAGCAATTATTTAATATGTACCAAACTGTACAAAATCTTGCTTTATATAGACAAGGAGATGAAATGTTTCAAAAGCAAGAATTACTATTGCTATTAAGATATTTTACAATGAATAGATTCTTTATGGCCATTGTGAGGATAGCATACCCATAGGAAATTCATAAGTACTACAAAATTCATCAATGATCAATAGACAAGAACTTTATCATATTTGTCAAAGTCTTTTGAGTTAATGAAAGTGTCATTATATAAAAATTAAAATAATTTTCTACTATATAATTACCTGTAGATGAATCATTTGAAGCTGCTTCATCCACTGATTCCTGAAAATATTGTTTGTTTATGAACTTTTTAATAAAATGCCACAGATTACTTTCACAAAAAATCATCATAATTGTCAGTACCATATCAATGAGGCATGCTGCATATTTTTATATGAGAGACAGATCTTCTATTGTTCTTAAACATATGTATTGTTTTCTCGGGAAGCAAAACCATTCTGGCCTAATGCTTTAAGCATATATTTGTAAAGATAATTTAATGTAAAAGTAAACACCTATATAAATATATATATTTTTTTTATTGAAGTAATGGTTATTCACCTTGAGTTATGGATCACTTTTTAGTAAACTTTGCTCTTTTATCTTATCAATAAAAGCAAAGTCATAATTACTTTGCAATTCATTGTTTTTAGTGTTTCAATAAATATTTAAAGAATTTTTTCCATTTATTTTCCTTTCCATAATTTAAAATAGTTTAAAAACTTACATCAACTAATTTCGAATCTCTATCCATATCTTCTACTAGGCCCATAATTCCTTCCCAAATAGATGATGTTGGTTCAACTTCCGCTCCTGGTATTATTGTTGTATTTGAGTCAATATTCTCATTACGAGACGGTGTATATCCCGTTTCCAGCATTTGGGTGAGTCCCATATCATCATGTTCCTCATGTAGTCTTGTGATGTTACCATAGTCTGTGCCATCACGAATATACTCATCATCAGTGTCATCGCTTGTGGATGATTCAATGTTGATGAATCTGAAATTTCATTTAATAATAAATAATAGTAAGTATGGGTATGTACACTTAATGAAATGCAAGTCTTAGTATTATTTATATTTCTCAGGACTTAGTGATCTGTGGCCTACCAGAGGATGAATCATATCGCCTATGGACATACGGGATGTAAATCAACTTTTTTAGACTGGAGAAGCATCACAGCTACAGAATAGTTTGTAAATCATAAAGCATGAATATGAAAAAATACTACTAATTTAATACTCAGCAGAGTGTAGAGAGAAGCTTGGGGAATAATCCTGAGACAAATCATAGAGATTCTAAATAATGTAATGAAAAATGAGGGCATTGGAAAAACTAGGATGTTCTTGTCTGACGGGACCAATGCCACTTGTAATTGACAATATCTTGCCCTTTTATTTTTATATACAAGGTAACAGTTTTACATGGTAAGTGTGCAAGGATGCAGTGGCAATCAACCATTAAGGTTTATTAGTTACCATTATTCTAAATTACATATATATACAGTAGATACAAATTATATATATGCATGCTTTTTCAATATGAAAAAGCATTTAGATCTGGGAAAAGAGACAAGGTGAGTTTTCTGACCTAGTTATGGTACAAACATAAGGCATTTAAAAAACTTTTATACATGTTGTTTTAATTTAAGTTAGATAGATAGGATGTCTGTATTTAAGTACTCAAACAAAGTAGTTAAAGAAAGAGTATATAAAACTTAACATAATAATAATAATTTTAACTTCATAACAAATCTTACCTTTCAGTAGTCAACATGCTCATCATAGAATTTAATTCATCCTTGTCTTTTTTAATTTTGCGCTCCTTAGCATAGCTTTGTTCAATGGTATAATCTTGAGACGGGTTTCTCAGTATCTCTACTCTCAGAATGCCTTGTCTGGGCCAGGAATCTTTTATATGATTTAAACAAGTCGTTGGTGTTCTTGAGAAGACTATATGTATATAGGCAAGAACAAAAAATGCAACTAGTGCTTTTACTAACACTAGAAACTCAAAGAATCGTCGGACTGGTCTTGGAAATGTTCGGGCATATGCGATTGCAAATTTAAAGAATAGTGCATGAAACAATCTCTCTCTTACATTAAAAAGAGGATTTTGGTTATTATTTCTGGTACGGTTAGCTGTAGGTATTACTGGTCCCCCAGGCAGAACGTTATTTTCTGGATTTACACCTGGAGGTAGATTATTCATGACGTAATGCGGACCTGCAGCATTACTCATTTTTATAAATAATAAAAACTTCTCACTTTGTTCTTATGACACTATTAGTTAATCCACATTTTACTTTGACCTGAAAAAGACCATGTGTCATTTTTAGTATTGAAATTTATTTAACATCAAATTTGGACAACCGTGATATTGCCGAAATGTGTCAAACACATTTAAAACATTTCAACAAATAGACCGTGGTGTTTTACAATCGATCAGTATTCGACATTGACCTCAGCAAGTTTAACATAGCAAATGTGAAATTAACGTGGTGTTTTTTATTGCAAACTAAACAAAGAGCTTACGATAAAATAAAAATTTGTAATATAAATTGATACTATATCCAGATGTGATCGAAGTCCTTACAAATATCCCATAAATTACAAAAAGTAAAAGTAATCAAATATTGCACTGCTCGGATGTCAAATTAACTTTCACAGCCGACTTATATAATAAACATTGACCTTTTATTTTACTGCCTAGTATTTGGCGAAAATACTGTCTTCTACTAACAAACAATTCCACACAGATTCGATGTAGATATTGAATTTTACACAAATCACAATAAATAAAACATGACACTGTTCACTCAATTTTTTTTTATTTGTTCAGTGAGCTCTACAATTCTACATGCAATAGTCAATATGACGGGTGTCAGCCGTCAGAAGTCACTTCTAAGCACAATTGACTTTACCACAGCCATTATCCATGCTTTTACTATCCTCGCTTAATCATAGTTTGTGAGTAGAGAAGAAAAAATATCGAAGGGGAAATCACAACATAACTGTTATTATATTGTAGTATAAATCAAAATCATTATTGTATGATTAAAATGTTTTAAAAATCTTCTAAAAGGTGGCGCTAAATCGAGAAACGAAGCATGTGGTGTGTGAGTTGAGTGTTCTGGCATACGAGTGTGACTCCCGTAAACCAGAAACGTATAGGATTTTATTACATATTTTTGGAGTCACAGTTCGCGTTAAGTCTCGCTTCTGAACCACACCTGAGTGACTTTTATACTAACTTAGAATATATAGCGTTAAAATATTTAATTACAGATTTCTTTTTATTGTTCATGATTTACAATTATGTTAAAGTTTCCGAAAAACAGCATGAGGTACATGAGGGGTCATGACATTATTTTTCACACCTAATTAAATAAAAGCACCTTTAAAATCATTACCTACTTCCATATATGTATATAGCATTTTATGAATCATAAAAATTATAGTTTGTTACACTTCCTATAGGAATGGGATGTAACTTTATAAGAAAGGAAAAATATTTACGATAATATACGTCCTGCTTCAGTTTTTTGAAATTTGGCCAAAAATCATAATAACAATATAAATTATATAGTCGCAACTTTCCCCTGCGCCGAACTTCACCACCCGCTGTGGCACATTGTCTGCTGTACAGTGTACAGTCCTATAGACTTGTAATAGGGCATAGAGTAGATACAGTTCTACCTCTGTTTTATTGATATTTTTTACACTCTAGGATGTGATCAGGTTTTTGTTATTTGGGTCTGTGTTAATTGCGCACTTTGTATCTATTGAACTATAAATCTACTTCGGCTGTGTTATTTAAAAAATACTAATTCCTACTACAATTTTGGCCAAATGTTAGCAAATAGAAAGTACTTAACTAGTAGTCTTACACTACTTTTAGTGATTATCCTCAATCACTGATAATTTTAATAGATTTTATTTAGCTTAAATACTATAAACTATAAGTATTTTAGACCTCTCGATACAAATACATATGTTTCGCCATTATTTTAATACACCATCGTATAGTCACACCTAGCCAATAAATTGTCTCTATAGAGGCATGGCTAAAATGCACTTATTAGTGCATTGTGCATTTCAATAAAGAAGTAGCTGCAATTTTATGGATCGTTTGTAGTTAGGACACTTTTGTACGCGATCTCAACAAAAGGTGTGCGACAAAGGCCTTTCGCACAAAGCTTGAGCAAGGTAAACCTGATTGACGTCTCAATACAGCCTTTAAAGGTATTTTTTAATGTCACCTATTCAACTATTGTGCGTAATTAAATGATAGATTATAAAGGTGTATAGAAACCCTATTGAGGAATATGTAGTATTACGTGGTACATATTTTAACCAGCGTCTATGAGAAAACAGCTTAAACTCTCTAACATAGATGTTAATGTTACACTGGCCTTACTACGATAAATTACAACGCAGCAACCCGGAAGCCTTCTAGCGATATCTGGACCACGATTATACCATTAGTACATATAAAATAATAAAGTCTGAGTAGGAACATATTTGCAAGTTTTTCTATTTTATTGTTGCTTAAACGACCAGTCAAGTATATTGCCATTAATGGCTTGAAAAAGGCGTTGGCGCGTAAATACATTGGCGAAGAAATCTTTACGCCGTCTTAGAGTGAATAATAAGAAAACTTCTAGATTGAATGATATGCTGTGAAATACTCCTGCTGGTAGACTACCTCATGTTTGTAAATGCTTGTTTGTAGATATTTGTTATAAAGCTTTATTTACCATAAAAAGTTATAAAGACTCGTCGCCTCCAAGGAACTCCAGAAATTTTTAATTTATACTGTCTTCAGCCATCATTCACCCGATATTTGTTACACTACCCATTTATTATATATATCCAAAAAACTGTCACACCTTACCAACTATTCCAAATTATTACTTAGAATATATTCAACGTCCAATTCTTTTAATTAATCAGCGGCATTCGAATACTTTTTGTCGATGGAACATAAAGGTATATTCATCGGCATGAAAAGAAAGAAACTGATAAAAAAAGCGAGATAACGAGAAGTGAACTAAAATTACGACTCCACTAGCATTATAAATATTCAAAAACCCGGTCCGGAGCGAGCGGGACCAGTTGAAAAAATTGACGTCTCAATTATCGAAGGCCCGAGGTGCGGCATCTAAATTATATTATTCTCACGTTTCTTATTTCCTCTTGTCATCCTTATGTTTATGGGCATTTTATTGTAGGCATACGTGGTAAGGTTTTTGGCTAATAAATTTTGCTAGTTCGTGTCATAGTTAAATATAAAATGGCGGAAAGGGAAATAATAAACTGTTAACTAAATTAACATAAAAAAATCACTAATGTAAAACGAACTTTGCTATAAAGTATTTTTTTTACTTGAGAAACTTAATAGCCGTCCTAATTTTAGTCTATTGGGCTCACTCTGACTTGTATATTTAATGCCCTTTTAAATTGGTTAAACACGCTAATACATATTACGAATTTTAGATGGTAGAAAGAAGATAAAAAAAGCGATTGACCTAGACCACTCCTACTTCTATACATTCTAAATACTTTAGTTTTCCTTATGCAATGAGTGTGTGGAATGTGGATAGGTAAAATATACAATCTTTGAACACATATTAAACCTTTTTTTGATTTATTTTTCTGCTAACAAAGATGCAACTGCGTATATTTATGTAGTATACCTATCCAAATTGTTAGTATTTTTTTCAACTAATAATTTTATTCGTGTAATATTAATAATGACAGACGGGCCTTCTCAGAACCACAAATAAAAGTGGACAGCAAGATAAGATGAGTACGTCTTCATATTAAGATAATCTACATCACATTACTCAGATTATACTCATGTTTGATTTATAAATATTTGCTAAGAACCGAGTAAACTAACACAAACCGTATGAACTTGACAGTTTTGAAGAAAAGAAAAATATTCCTAAATCACTCGTAATAGAAGTCAAATTCACAAAAACAGTTAAATGTTTGTATTTAAATGCACCTGTATATTCTGACAGCTCCCGTTTTTATGTTTGCCTTGTGTTTTACAAATATATTTGCATAGTCTACAGTATTTTGTTATTATTTATTGCAGAGTACAAAATAATAGAGGACTTTAATGTTGAATTTATGACTGTTGAATACAGATCTAACAACATATTAGAAGGATTTTCGGTTAAATGTGGTCTAGCCATAAATAGTTAAGGTCCTATATCTCACGTAGGGCATCCAAAGTACACAAACCCGATCGGTCGTAATCAGCTCGTTTAATTTCGCTCCAAGTGTATCCGGCTTTTAGGTAACCGAAATGCCACATTTTAATGTTATATCTTCCAATATCAGTATTGGCGTGTCAGTGTACTAAAGAAAAAAATATAAAATGCCCAATGACCAGACACGTTATTCCAAAAGTAACGAATCGTTTTTCCCTGCTTGATATTACGAAGAACTTAAGGTTTTTTTTAAAGGCCGAATACATCTGTTTTTGATCCCTGCATCCAGCTGCGATATCTTCATTTCGGTCGGCAGGTGTCACGTGGTCATATTTTACATCTCTTTCTGTCTCCATTTCAAAATACGGTTGTCTCTTTCACTTTTATGGATCTTACTGGCGTCCTTTTTTAAGACCTTTAGTTCCTGTCGGATACAATATACTTATTTGAATAAAGTGAAGAGATTTGTGTTTCGAGTCGTATCCTAAACGAAATCAACCCCACAGCTTATGTAAATAACGTTAGGTGAAGGTAAGATAAATCCCGCATTAAAGATAAGTTATATCTCGTTTGAAATACCATTAGATATTCGAATAGAAACTGGTTAGGTTTCTACTTATTAAGCAATTTATATGATCACTGTTTCATATGTCGATATTTTAGACAGCGCAGCATTTTTTTTTATACATAATAATAATAATACATTTTATTTGCCTCTTCCCAATAAATTGTGATCTTAAATTAAATTGTCATGATTCATGTGCACTTATTACTTTTTATTTTTCATGTATTCTTTATAAGTTTAGTTTGTTTTCTGTTCTTGTTTAGTTTTTTTTTCTTAATAACTACATGTAAGTAATATTTATTGCACTTCTTGCCTACCGTATCTAATTTAATACATTTTTTTTCTTTTCTCACAGTGGTTGCATGGAAGAGATCGCTCGAAAGCGATAAGGCCGCCGGTTGCCATCCTTTATTTTTATTTTTTTAGGTTTACATAGTAACCATATTTGTGAGAGATTGGTGCCTATAATGGGACTGTAGAAGTTCTGTGGTAACAGCTCACCAGCCTTTCATCGCAGATAAAACATATACAAAAAGATGACTATGACTAAAGTTATAAACAAAATAAAACTAAAGCATGAGTAGTTGCGTGTGTGAATATGTGTAAGGGTGTGTGTTAGTTTTTTGATATTTGACGCAGACATATTAGTCTTGTCCGTTAACACGTTTTCATGCGTCTAAATAACTCTCATACATCATTTTAATATTATATCAGTGGAAAAAATCTGTGCATCAATCACTGAACGATCAGAGCGATCAATAAAACCTGTCCGAGCGAGGAATCGAACCGCTACTTCGCATCTCAACCACTTTCACGGTACAACGAGTTTGGATTTTATTTTGCATATTAATACGTTTCAAAACAATGATAATATTATATTATTATCAAACTATAAAGCTAGGCTTAGCTAGCTAAGTTTTTTTATAAAGAATGTCAGGAATTATTAATAAATCTTTTTTTATCGTATTTATGTTTGACGTATGGAAGTCAGACTTAGCGCTGTCATGTCTCTGTATCTTATTCTAAACTTCACGCAGGATCAACAGCCAGGCCAAGCTCTTTTTTTACATTCTACCGACAGTATTCTATATAGTAT
Source organism: Pieris napi (assembly GCF_905475465.1). Lineage (NCBI taxonomy): Eukaryota > Metazoa > Arthropoda > Insecta > Lepidoptera > Pieridae > Pieris > Pieris napi. The sequence goes on along the minus strand of NC_062235.1, from coordinate 2,585,448 downwards.
TGAACTTATGACTATAAGAGCAGTGTTGGCCAAGTGGCTTCACCGTGCGAATCTCATCCCAGAGGTCGTAGATTCGATCACCGGCTGTGCACCAATGGACTTTCTTTGTATGTGCGCCTTAACCTAGACCCAAATAGGCATCGGTGTGTGTCAGACACAGAAGGCTGAACATCCACTTGAATATTAGATTGATCGTGAAACAGATACAGAAATCTGAGGCCCAGACCTAAAACGGTTGTAGCGCCACTGATTTTATTTATTGAACCTTTGAAAACGCATTTTAAATCTAAGAATACATAAAGAAAAATACAAATTCATACAAAGTATTACAAGGTTCGCTCGTGGGTATTAAGTCCCAATAGAAACAATAGAGACATAACGTGACCAGTTTTCGCATAGCAATGTAAGTCACGCGCTATGTTTGGTACGACACGACTGGAATTAAAGATTGAAATAACCAACGTTAATTAACTAATTAGTACACACTACAGGATAACCTGGATATTTTAGTTTTATTCAAAGTTTGATGAAGATGTATTTATTGATTAGTAATCTTACAACACATATCCATATTATAAAGAAAACACGTAGGCAATACACAAAGCCAAAACAGATTACATTGATTAACAAATATATGAAACAGAGACTTTTTCATATTACAAATTTTTACAACTTATGGCTAATAGTTTACTAAGCTAAGACAACTATCGCCTAACTAAACCCTTTAAATTTAATACTCCTTCGTCTCTTTCCATCAAATTGTATTTTCGCTGTAATTAAAAGAGACAGAGTACAGTAGTACTTCAACTAAAACAATGCATTTTTTGAAAGTTTTTATGAACTGTTCCGTTTTATTTGACAATTAAAATTAAAACCTCTTTATAAAAATATTTTAATTACCAATATTAACATTTATAATACCTACGTTTAATTGAATACCCTCAATACAGACAATTATTGACCAAAAACGTGTCGGCAATCAAGGGTTTTATTATATACGAATCATAAACTCAAATTTACTATCCATTTACGACTAAAGGGAGCTCATTAAAGTTTATAAAAGGAAAAATATTTCCTATGATAATTGACGTACATCGCAACTCATGCACATATTAGGAAACGATTGTTTTATCTAATATAGCATTAATTATTTTAATTCTAAAAAATCTCAGCAAAAACACTAATTTGTGAAGACATTTTTACAACTTATAACAATTAAATATACAGTATTAATAATTTTCTTAACCGTCATAGTAATAATAAAAATAACAAGAAAATAAAAACAAATTTAAAAAGTTTAGTCCCTGTGGCAGTGTACCATTAAAGCTTTATAATTTTTAATAAAGATTAATATTTTGCTTATTTCTATTAATTTATACGTCATATAAAATAACGTCTAACCTTTTAAAGGACATAGATTTTGCACCTCCTTCATAGCCAATTTTTGCCTGCGTTGGTTTCCTTAGTAAGTTCCGGCAACGCACTCGCCAGCCCTCTGGCATTGAGAGTGTCCATGGGCGCCACTTCTAATTACCTAACATCAGGCCAGTATGCTGTTCCTTCCTGTTCTATTATTATAGTAAGTATATAACTTAAGTATAGAAAGTTAACTGTATTTATCCGGTAAGTGAACCTGTTGCTATACTTGGTATTGATTAGAGGAAACAAGTTTGCACTGTTATAACCAAAGATACCTTTAATACCGAAGTAAACGTACAGATATGTTATCAGCAAAATCAGCGATTTACTGTAAAGATTCTTGCATATAAACTAGCATAATTTCTAAGGATATTTGATTTTCTAGAATCCAAATAAAAATAAGCGTATTCACGACGTACAATCGTGATAAACCTCCATTATTTCCACCCTCATAATAATCTGTAAAATCTAAGAATTCTTGTCAATATACCATTTTGCCAGTCAAATTTAATGCGGGCATAAATTTATTAACCTTCAAGAATCTAAGGGGTCTCATTCCAGATTAAAGAATTGTCAAAACATTTTTCTTTATACAATTCAAAAATAAATACGTTTTCAGGATAGTTGACGTTTGTGATATATATAATACTAGCGGACCCCACAGATTTTGTCTTGCATTATACCTATTTCAAGCGATTAATATATTTAACAAAGAATGAAGTACCGACTGCAGCGCCATCTGCCGAGCTGATTTATGAATCTAAACCATTCCCAGATCCCCTTGAACACACACAAAAAATTTCATCAAAATCGGTCCAGTCGTTTGAGAGAAGTTCAGTGACATACACACTCACAGAAGAATTATATATATAAAGAATACGCCCCGAAGATGCTATGATCATAAATAAATCAGCATCTCTGAACTATAATAATTGGAAAAGACTCAGAGATAGGTACTTATCACGTAGCACTTAAAAAACATTCCAAACACATTATATGAAATGATCAAGAAGCCATCATTGCGGCAACGCGTAAAAAGCATCGTCGAATCACCTCGAAAGGTAACTAAAAAGAGGCGAGAGTATAACAACTTCATTACTATAAACCAGTTTCGGGGACAACGATTTTATCACCCATACAAATGTAAAAACATCGCTTCGTATATTGAACCTAAGCCAGCCAGTCAGATATTTCTTATTTATGCGCAGACATTCGTGCCGCCGTGGGACATTACTGACATTTCTTACAACTACAAAAAAATATATAACCAATACAGTTAATATAAGATGTTCAACAGTCACTGCAACAACCTCCGACGAAAGTACTGGGAATCAAGCAACATTTTAAATATTGATAAACAGAAAATTAAATAAAACTTAAAAATATTTCTGTAGTTCCTGGTGCTATGTTCTGCGATGTTTTTGCGATACTTATTCTTTAAGCACCAACTCTAGGGTCACCGGTACTATTTACGAGGCGTCAACTTAAATCTTTAATTAGCGCCTGTGCACTTGACCCCCACGGCCCAAGAGTCTCTACTACAAAAACCTTTTTAGTGAATTTCCTGAACGTGTTTTTTTGAGATTCATACTTCAATTAAAACCATAACCATAAATAATAGAACAATACTCTACCTGCTGGTTTTGTTTTAGAGTCTTCCATCAGCACAGAACCAACAATAGTAGAGCTGTGACTGTATATCCATACTGAAATTGTTCCTTCGTTAAATTTTGTAAGGGCCTAATTAAAAAAACAATAATGTCTGATAAAACAACATCCGGGCACGTGTAGCCACATCCCACGCTCGCCAACATCGATTGTATTATAATTGCTTCATCCAACCTGTGACGAATCCATTTTGAGAGATTTTGAATTTATAATTAATATTGTTTGGTAAGGGTAGGCGGTTTTATAGATTATAATTTAAGACGCATACAGCAGTAAAATTCTCGTCCTATGTGGATACGACGGGGTTCTAACCCCGGCTGTGCACCAATGGACTTTCTTCGCGCTTTGAATATTCGCTTAAAGGATTATTACATCATGAGGAGACATGCCTTAGGTCGACGACGTGTGTCAGGCACAGAAGGGAAAACACTTGCTTATTGAAAAAAATATCATCACGAAAAGTATACAGATTTCGGAGACGGATTGTTTTTACACGCTTTATATTAGCTTCACCTGTATGTATGTATGTAACCGACTCCTTCGGACTCGATTTTGACCCACTTTTAACAGACAGATTTAATTCAAACTTTGCGCACCTGTCAAAGGTCGATGACAATGCAATAATCCGAAAAAAAAATGAAAAAATAAAAATATTTAACTAAAAAATAAAAAATAAATAAATATAGTTTAAAAAAACTAAAAAACACGCTTTTAAAGCACATCAAACTAAAAAGTGAAAAATAATTCCTAATTTAGGCTGAAAATGGTAATGAACAAAAAATACTGGTATTATTGTGAAAAAGCGTGGGGCGCTCTATGCCATATTTTTCGTCTATCGAGCAACCCATAAACTATATTTATTTATTTTTTAGTTAAATATTTTTATTTTTTTCATTTTTTTTGTCTCTTAGTTAATATTGATTGCATGAAGTTGAATTGTGTATTTAATCCATCCAGTTGTAAATTGTAATATGCACATAAAGAAAGGTAGCCATATAAACATTCCCCACTCCAAAGGTAAAAAAACAGTGAGAAGAAAATGATACAAATTATGTCTGGAGCAGGCCGTCCGCTCTGAGCCTGACTCCTGACCTCCGGCTCGACGAGTTAATCAGACAAAAGACAAACATTCTCAAACTTTAAATAAATAATACAGGCTTTAGTTTGTAGCCCGTCCACCAATCAATTTTTCTATATGCGCTATTAACACTTTGTACGGCGAGTGAAACAAAATCCATGTATTAAGAGAATGGACCGATCTGTGAAGAATTCTTGCTGTGTTAAGTATCATCACAAACTAACAAAGGGCGTGGAGAGGCGGACGCAATTGTCGTAACGCGGATAAGACCAGAGCCTTAGAATGTTACCACATCCCGCCCGTGATTGTTGGTGACACCTTGGAGTTTTAGTGGGTATGCCAGCGAGTCCCACATAACTCCCACTCGAAGCTGTCGCGCCGCGAAAACGTAAAAAGAAAATCGCCAGGTATAGACAATTTTAACCGAATATGATTGAAACTATCATACTTACATAATTTGGCATAAGTTTAAAACGAAATAGTGGAGTCAAAACATATGACATATGGTAAAAATAACAGAGTTTGAGGTACGGTACGATGAACGGACCTTCCGTTTTACTTGGCCAGTGAAATATGTATGGGTGTAAATATATATCAAATTCGTTGATTTGTTTCTTTCACATTGTATTCCATATTCTTAAATGATTCAACTTTTAAATTCCAGTAAAATTATACTTTCAAGTTTGAGAAGCGCTGTCGGGTAATGGAAGATAATGACTCTATCGGCGGCGGTGAGGCGAGTCCCTACGCCGGGATCATCTCAACAGCTGCCTTGTACCAAACCCAAAAACTTGTCTTGATTCATTCACAAACATCGTTTTAAAAAAAGACAAAAACCAAAGAATTAACCGATCGCTTCTTCAATATAATAAATTTGGTACCTTTATTTTTTTACACAACAGAGGCAAAACGCTCATCTGGTGCTACGTGATACCGCCCATGGACACTCTCAATACTACAGGTCTCGTGAGTGCTCTTTTCTTGAAGGAACTTCTTTAATATCAATTTATAATTTTACCTACGTCAAACCTACAATTGAAGCATTATTCATAATCCGTTTGAAATAAAACGAATGAATTAACTTTATGTCTCTATCAAACCGTAAATCACGGACAACATACTCGGATATTAAGTCTTTGAAATCGGAAACAAATCAAAGGCAGCGTTAAATGAAGGCTTCGGCGCGTAGCGGCTCAAAGTAGCGCGTCGCTTTGATGTGCCGCCGTGCGATGATGCTTTTTATAAAAACCCAATGATTTATTTCATGCTCATTCCACTACGAATGTTGACGTCTTTAACAAGATACTTGCGCAAGAACACGTCTATTAAGACATAGATATTATTTTTACATGGAAATATTTATTTTTAAGCAATTATATCAATTAAATATACAGTATTTATATGTTCTATCTTTATTAATTATGGAATATAGGAACGCTTTAATTTTTATCAATCGGGTTAAAACAATAGTCGCGGACATAATAAACTTGTGTCATAAAACCTAAAAATAATAATTATATATTCCCAAATATAGTAGGTACATACTGTTATTCGGTGTTAATAATTTGAAAACACTGTAATGTAGAGAGGCATAATCTCTGTGTTTTGTACCATGCTTTGTTTATTTTTTCCAAACGATTGTGTACTCTGCCTATTTGTATAGTCGGTACTGGTCTCATTCTTCAGCAAACATTTACGCAAACAATGGACCCTAAAGAGACATAATCTTCTTATGATGAGGAAAGCAGGAAACCATACAATGCTAATAACTACTTATAAAGATATTATAAAGAAACGCCGGTAGCCGGGTAACTAATGAGGTTCTTATGTCCATGCTAAACGCTTGATAAACCTCAAGTACGTCTATTGTACACAGAAAGTGAGTAAAAATATCGCTATTACATATATTGAGTTTTTGAATAATAACATTAAATAAATTAGCTATAGTCTTTATTTGCCCCAATTACTTGCTAGAGTACCAATAATGAAATCTATCCTGTTCTAACAACTATAATTGTTCACAGAATAACATATCTATAATCCTGGAAGTAAGTAGGTCTACACAAGAATTTCGAGCTGTCAATGCCCTAACTAAGAAATTGTTATCTTTATATTTTTATATTAAATATATTATCGGGGGCTTTCTTTAATTGCATAAAAGATAAATATTGCTTTTAACCTGTTAAGCTCCTGTAATTTTTAAGATTGACAAAATAGAAATGTCATTATACAACGCAATGATAACTTCAGAAATTTTATTATTCGTGACATAAAAACTACACAGAATTACTTAATTTTTTTAAGTTTGTTATGATCAGATGAAAACTTAAATAAATAGGAAGGCTACTGGCTGCTTTGTTGTTTACCCATAATCTACAACAATTTAATGAAATTCTAATTGTCGTTTTGGACTTGGATTAAATACAAAAGGCCATATTTTGGGCAAACGTGATTCACCTTAGCCTGTATTTTGCCTTCTAAAATAAAATACTTTAATTGTCTTCAGTTCCACCAAGTACAGTCCAAGCCTTAGTACGAGAAAACATTAGCGTTTAAAATTATCTAAGCCATGAAAAAGTTGATTCCCACAGAGCATCCGTTATTCAGGAAGGAAATATAAAGCAGTTTTAGTGTAAACATTGTTATAAATGTGTGTAACCGTGTAAAAGTAAGTGAATAGAAAAACACATTTTATTTTCAATACAAACACAGAAGTCATTTAAATCGATCAATATACCACAGTATAAAAGATCTATTATCTTTATAGAGATTAATACTCTGTGCGAATAATGATAAGCTATTGCCGCTTTTGGTATCTTTGGTAAAAATATATCTTTATCTATGGGCAGGTGCTATTCAAGGTATTGATACATATAAAGGCGGCTTTTAAAATATTTACTTTGTAATTTTACTACCGATAAATACACTTAAATTGAGATCATATGCCTGATCATTAAACTATCATTATTGCGTTGTGACGTGTGTGGTGATGTGACGTCACCAGCTCGAGGGTCTGGTAATGATCTTGTAATTGCCTCCAAAACGAATAGTTTCCTCATTGTTACGATACAATCATTTCACCGTGTGTGGTATTTAATATGTAAAAGAAATATATAGACGAGAACACATCATGTAACTTAAATTTGGCGTGTGTACTTTCTGTTGAAAAACCTAAAAACAACTAGTATTGGGGTAATAATATTGCTGAATTATATATGCGATACTGAAATCGTTGCATAATAATCCTCAAGGGCTAGTGGCTTCAGCGTGCGACTCTCATCCCTAAGGTTTAATCCCTGGATGTGCACAATGGACTTTCTATGTGCGCATGTTACATTCGCTCGAACGGTGAAGGAAAAATCATGAGGAAACCGGCTTGCTTTAGACCCAAGAAGTCGACGACGTGCGTCAGGCACAAAAAGCTGATCACTTACTTGCCTATTAGATTATTCATTAACAAATGATCATGAAACAGATACAGAAATCTGAGGCCTAGACCTAAAAAGGTTTTAGCGCCACTGACCGCTGACTTCAGTCGACAAAATCCTTTGCAGGAAATTCTGGCAACATTAATGGTACTCTGCTACAAAGACAGATTTTCTTTCTTTTTCGTCTTTGTTCTCTGGTCTTTATTATGATTATAGGTTTTACTTATATTATATTTTCAAATTAAAAATGAAAATCTACATTTTCACTGCACTCTCAAATGCATATGTTTCAGTTAAAATATGTATTTAACACCGGTGACTTCAGTAATTGCTTAGTTTATATTACGACGATGTTTACTAAAATAACCGTAATAATACTAATGTGTTATTCACAAGAAGTAAATCTTAGTTTCTCTGTCGTGGTTAAACTGCAATCAGGCACATTAGAGGCGTGGATAGTCGTGCTACAAAACGTCTGCCTCGGTGGTCCCAAGCAATGACATCAAATAAAATACAGTTTTACCTAATTGAACAATTTATTTAACGTTTGAGAAATTAAACACGCGATTTTGCGTTGTAAAAAGATATAAAATGGTTCTCCCATTCCAAGTTGCGCAAATTTTGCGTCGGTTTAATTGTTTGTTATTTATGTAACTTGGGGCGGACAGACAGGAGGTTCTGAAGTTAAGAGATACCGCCGCCCATGGACACTCACATTGCCAGAAGCCTCGCAAGTGCGTTGCCGGCCTTTTAAAAATTAGTACGCTCTTTTCTTGATGACTCTAAGTCGAAATACTTCAGTGGGCAGCTGGTTCCACTTAGGGGTGGTGCGCGGCAAAAACAGCCTTAAAAAACGCTCATCTGTGGAACGACGGACGTCGAGGTGATACGGGTGGAATTTCATATTCTGCCTTGACGTCCGATGATGAAACTCAGCTCCAGTTATTAATCTAAATATATTCCGCCTTGGAAGTGGCAGTTTTTTCCGCACACCACCACTATGTGGAACCAGCTACCCACCGATATATGTCTAAAAAGTTTCCACATACAATATTGTTACCCTCAAAAGGCATGGGATGATTCTGTCTGCTTTACGGGTCTTTAAGTGATCAGCTTTAGGTGCCAATAATTATAATTATTTCGCTGAAAATAGAACTGGATTAGCCAGGTCTTAGGTCAGGTCTTAGTATAAAGCACAACATTTATACTAAAAGCTCCAAAACGCCAAGCATCATAAAATTTCGCGTCCAAAGTTAGATTTATGTCGAAAGCGAACAATTTGTTTCGGACCGTTCTGTTAATTTTGTTTATTTTCTAACTGTCGTGTCTGATGTATATTTTTCCTGACCGGTAATCATTTTATAGTGGAGTGGGCCACCCACAGCGACACGTAATTGCGGAGCGCCGTAGAAAACAATGATACTGGCAATTTGCGAATTCGGCTCACTCGAATTGGGACTATAAAAACTGTTTTCCGAAATGTAAATTCATTTTTCTGACAGGGAGCTGCATACTCGATAACAGGTTGCCGATATTGAAGCGAGTACTTCTGTGCAAACGACTCTACTGGTAGAATTTTTCAAATGTGTGTTATTGTTCCCGGAAATAAGATGGCAAGGGTCGGATACGTACAAGCCCTTTGTAGAAGTTTTACTAAAAGTACATGCGCAAACTTTCGCAAACCCCACCACGGGTGGTAATCTTTCTAAGTAATTTGCCAGATATAGAACATCGTATAATTGACAATATATTGAAATAGGAATGTATTCGTACTGACTATAGACAATCTCAAATAATAGTTTTGGTAATTGAAACTGTCCAAAATATAAATAGTTATTTGGAGTTGAAGAATAACGTTGGCAATTGAGGCAAATACTGGTTACAGAATCTGGGTTAAACTGCAACATTCTATCGTATTTGCTGACCAACAATTATAAATTAAATCTTAAATTAACACAGCAAGCGATCACAGATTCACTGAAGTATTTTCGAACTAATTCGACTTAGGGTCTTCCAAGAGAGCAGCAACTCTTATAAGGCCGGCAACACACTCGCTAGTATTGAGAGTATGCCACCTGTTCTATAAAAAAAGCTTCAAGACTACATTCGATTTATCTTCTTCTTGTAGTGCCTCTCCGCTACAGGAGGTTGGCGGTCAGCTCGTCATACTTCTTCTTATTCTTCACCAAGAGCATAAGCTGTGCTACGCTGGCCACTCCCGTCCATTGTCGATATTGCGGAGCCACGACTTCCTCCTTCTGCCAGCGCGTCTTTTCCCCTCGACCTTGCCCATCATGATGACTATCATCATTCGATTTAAAATTTACAAATAAATACATGAAAACACACATTCACTAAGACCACGCTCTCTTCGGTCAAATTGAGTCTGAAGCGAGCCAAATTTCTCATACTCTTGTGTTGTTCCTCCACCTCCAATTGGCTGACCAACAATAATAATTGAAATGTAATGTAACACAGCAAGCGGTCACAGTTTCACTGAAGTATTTCCGAATCAATTCGACTTAGGGTCCTTCAAGAAAAGAGCGAAGCAATTCTTAAAAGACCGGCAATGCACTTCGCCTTCTGACAATGTTAGTGTCCATGGGCGGCGGTACCACTTAACATCAGGTGAGCCTCTGTCCGTTTGCCTCCTGTTACATAAATAAAATCTTCATACTCTTGTGTACCAGCTCCAATTATCGTCAGTATATTTGTTCTGGATTGTTGAGGTGGACTTTAATCGAATACAATATGCAATAGCTGCAATTTTCTCACAAATGCGACTAACGGATGCAGCCTCTCAGGATATATACTGTTATCTCTTCATAAGTGCTAATCCAAACCACTTCATGGCCCTTGTTAGAGACCCTCCCGTCACCTGATGTGTCCAATGCTCAGGTATGGGAACGGATGTACTTGAAAAAAGTATAAGTACATTTTGTAAGCATTTTTGTTCTCTTTGTACTTCTTCATTATAATGAAGTCCTCTATAGAGGACCTTTACAAGATTTTTTAACATCATTAAAAAAAGTGTTTTGAAAAGGGTTCAAACTGCAATGTGGACTTTATTTTAATTTAGATAGATTGTAGATTAATTTACCTTTTTTTTTAATTCTCATGATTAAACCAATCGAATGATTTCATAATAAACTCTATAAATAAATAAAAATGTGTTAACTCAAGTAAGATTTGGGAACCATAAAATACAAGGACAATTATTAAGAATTTCCATAGCGCAAAATCACCTGCATCATAAGCACACCCCACATACACACCCTCACGTACATACCCTCACACACCATCACACAACACAGACGAATTCGGTATTACGTAGTTAAATATATTTATAATTTCGTAAAAGTTTCGTAAATATTTGAACCTTTTTGTATACATTATGTATTCCATCTTTATTATAATCGATTTTTGTTATATGTATATAATTTAAGTTAGCTGTCTTTCGAAATAAATAACTACATATAATATTTAATCATTGTATGCCAAAAATATAAGCTGATGGAAGATATAAGTGATCTTATGTGTCCAATATCTTGTAACTTAATAATACAAACTTATAATATTGTTTGTAATATTTTAAAGCTAGTAATAATATATTCAATAGGCTATTAATACAGGCTCAAAGTTTAACTTTATTCTTAAATTTTTATCGATATTAGGCCATGCTCATTTTTCAATTACTCCTATTTTTATTTACTATGTATTTTTACACAAGTTATCTTTGCTTACACTGTAAATTGTTACTATTATTATATTTTCTAATATTATTATTACATAATTTTTCTTTTTTTGCGACTGAGGCGCATACTAGCTGCTGTGGTTTTGGCAGAATGACCAGCGTTGTGAAACAGTCTGCTCCTCAGTATACCAGGGCCAGTTACAACCACAACACACACACATTACACACTTAAAATGTTCCTCTTTCTTTAAAAAAAAATATATTATATAATCTTTTTTTTATTATTATTGTGTTGTGTTTCGATAGTAATACATGTTATGTCTGTGTCTATTCATGGGCCTCAAATGATTAATTTATTAAAAGAAAACAAGATATAGAAAACAGAAATTTTATTGAATTTTTGATAAATACAACTGAAATCCTTAATTGTTAAAAAACGAAACAATGCAACAAATACTTAAAAGCATACTTAAAGTAAATTAATAAATATCTATATTCTAAAATACTTTGTACGATAATCAATATTAAAAATTGTTTACAATTGATATTTACAGTTTTTTGCTAAATCTAGTAATCTCACTTTGGTAAACTGTGGTTAATAAAGTTTCCCTAACTAAGACCTTAAAATTATTAATTAAAAGAAATGCCAGATTAAAACACGTTTAAGATAATATAAATCAAAGTTGACGAGTTAACGTTACCTAGTAAACGAGACTAACAAAAACATTATATTTCCGTTAAAAAAGTATTCGTTTACATGTAGTACTCGCTTAATGATAATTCCATCACAATCCTGCAATAAAATATTAAATCTACAATTTAAAACCTTGCTTTAAAGCAGAAATCGTAACAGATTTCTCATTAATCCAAAATATTTGTCATTAAACGGGTGGTGATCAAAGATATCTTTTAAATGTTCGTGCTTAAATAAATTACAATATAATATAAAATTACAAACAACACTCAATCCCATTTATACTAGATTTTATTAAAATTGTACATTATATTATAAAAACAATTCGTGATAATATACTTTTAAAAATATTAATACATATTCTAAACACACATCACAATATTCGTAACATATTCGCTCGCTAATTAGAAAAAGGCATTTTATATAATAAAAACATGTTTAGCTGGTCTAAGAAGAAGTTTCTAATACATCGAAATAATTTATGTATGTTACCCAAAAGCGCCTGGATAATTTTAAGTACGACAAAAGAATTCTTAACCATATCCACCAGTGCCTCCTCACTGGAGAATTAATGAAGAGGATTTTATAAAAAAAAATTCCACGAATGGGATGCTTTCAGAAGTACAATTTGGTTGTAGAAAGTCCAAAAATGTCGCATTTTTTATATAAATGCACTTAATATTATACTTTTTCACATATATATAATTTTACTGATATATGTACATAATTTAATAAAGTCGCTGCGCTGATATAATGAATGTAGGAAAAATGTATAATAAATATCGTGTGAGCAATGAATGTCATCGCCAAGTTGGAAGTTCATTCATATTCCTAGGATACCACGCACTGCATAATGCAATAGCGTGTTCAGTTGGAGCATTAGTAAACTACATTCTGTTGGCATGAATACTAAAATGTAAAGGAATTTTATATGTTTCTAGTACAGAGACTATATTCTTAATCCTGAATTTGAATGGTATCAGAGGGCAAGTTATGTACCTACTGTAAATTTTCGAAATTCTTACGAAATTCAGCACCTCTGTTTAGCGATTTGGATTTGTATTTATTTTTATCTTTTTTGAAACCATTTCGAAGTTACTGTATATGTAATGAATAAGCAATGTTTAAATTCTTATATTAAGCCTGGTTTTGAATCGTTTTCTTTGAATAATCTCAGCCTTTTTCTTATAAACAAAATTGAAATATTTTTAATAAATCTTTACGTTATTAAAAATGTATGTTTGGTATCATTTTACGCGGCAACAATCGGAGCATCGCACGTGGGACCGTGGGGCCCCGAACCGGTTCCAATATCTTCATTACAAGGTCCGAGACTTATGAAGAAACCACGCTGTCACTCACTTCGAAGAAATTTCATACTTGGAAACGTTCAATTGGGGACAGTGAAATTACACTAAATTCAAATAAGGAATTAATGTTGTCGGAACATCAATTTTGGTTAAACTTATGCAACTTTTTCTGAGCCCGACACAAGATCATGGTTAATTGGTTTATATATTCTGGATAATGATTCATGTATTCAGTTTGGTCATTAAAACGAACGGATGACAGGAGTCAAAGGAAGTTGACTTTAAAAAAAGAGCTCTTTCGACAACGCCACGTTCTCTGCGTCCCGCATAACACTTCCGACTCAAAGGCGATTAGCGTACACACAGAGACACTGGAAACACCCACTTCCTTTAACCTCTCGCTCGCTGTCATTTATACGAGTGAAACAAATTTTTGATATGTTAAATGTGCGCGTTCATTATTACTTGACAAGTTAAGACAACCGTTAGATCAATCGGCGTAGTTTTGGCGTCGGGACGATACACCCTAGCATTTGTCACCGGACCACCGGCGCCGCCGTATTTATAGCGACGCCCGCGCACGCCCCCGTGGGCGGCGAAAGCGTATAAGTCTTATTCGAATATCTATATTAACTGCAAGTACACTCAAATAAACGACAACTTAAAGTAATCCGCACACACACACGCAACCTTGCGACCTTAATACTATTTGTACAAACTTATATACATTGACGTATTTGTTTACTAACATCTTTGCTCCTATGAGGTAAAACACCGTCACGATTTGAACTTCAAGCTAAAGAGAAGGCATAAAGAAATTATAATCACAGATATAATACATTTGTTCGCTGCAGACGCTTCATGGTGCTGCGTTTTCCGGTGTCTCTCATACCCTCTTTCGTGGCTCCTCGTGTGGTTTTTCAAATGTTTGTGAAAGCATAACTTCGCTAGATTACTTTGCATCCTCGGACAATCATAATCTTCATTACCGTCGCACCTGCATGCTGTTAATGCGGCGGCCTTCTCTTGTTTCCTTAAAATCTCAATTGAGTTAAGGCACTTCTTAGAGCATTTCCTTCCGCGGTAAACTGAGCGACAATTGTCGTTGTAATAAACTAATGCCGTGCCACACTGTGAATCAGCCTGGCAGATGAGCTGCGATAAGCGGCAGGAGGCGGTAGCGTCAGCAGCTCCCTTCAAAACCTGCGCCCGACACACATAGATCTTCTGTTTCGCGTCCACGCAGTATTCATCTTCACACTGGCACTGTAACAAAAATAAATTTATTACAACACATGAAGACGTAAAAATCTAAGTTTAGGGAAATCATAAATGGGAAGCCAGTGTAAATATTCATAAAACTGTGTTGGTAGATCGTTAATAAAATCCCGTTTCCATATTTCGAGGTATATAATTTGGATTGCATAAATCTCATTACATCATAATATTAGCATTTTATCTATACGTAAACGCATTAGCATTCGTTCAACTTAGATTATCGGTTGTTGAACTATGCAATAAGCACCAATGACTCATTTGAATCACATCTAGATATTTTCAGTTTTTTAAGTTTGCTGTCGTTTATTTCTCAAAGATAAGATATTCACAATTATTCCATACGAATACGAATTATCTGCGTAATTCGCCAATATTTCAGGTGTGTTGAAGATGTTTGAAATTAACTATTTATTACTTAAGATGTCATGTGGAACATGCTGTAATGGTTGCAGATCCTCACAAACATTGTGTAAAACTAAAAACTTGGCGATTAAAAAGAGTGGTGGAGAGTTTATTGCCAGTTCTTCTCTTCCGTTCTACGCTCTTGATTTGAGAACTGGCAGTAAATGTAAAAAATTTAATGTATATTTCTGTTTTGACTTTCATAAGTGTACATTGTGTTACCTATACGAATAAATGATTTTGATATTTAAATGATAATCATTTGATTGTTCATATTTTCCACCTTACCAAAGAGTATGTGAGGAATTTGAAGAAGAGGGGAGACTTTGACTTTGTTTGAGCAGTAACAATTTAGTTTCTTCTTTACAATTAAAAAAAAATAAAGTATCAATTGTCGTTTGTTTAAGGTTTAATTCCAGTTTTCTTTGTTTTGTATATTTGTGGATCACCTACTTGCCTATTAGATTGAAAAATGATCATGAAACAGATTCAGAAATCTGAGGCCCAGACCTAAAGAGGTTGTTGTTGTTGGAGAGTGTGTTTGTTGGCGCCACTGATTTATTTATTTTTTATATGGAATCCAAGGGGATAAAAGAGAAGAGGCGCCCTAAAATATGAATAAAAGATATTAAAGCGTTATCTGGAGGCGAATGAAGAAAGCCATGGATATACATATTTGGAAACAGCTGGAGGAGGCTTTTACCCATGAAGGGATTCCGATCAATTACAAAAGGGAGTAGGAAGATATAACAAATTTAAATACACTAATCACACTAAAATACACTCATCTAGTTAGGGGTCGTCCATAAATTACTTGAGGTGTTTTTTTAAATTTTCTGTGACTCCCTCCCTGGTGAGATGTCGTGAGATTTTATTCAACCCACTCCCCCAACCCCCAATCTCACGTGAGATTTTTCAAAATGTGGGTTTCTTACGTAAACGCGTTGAAAAAGAAAAAAAATTGCTTCGTGCTTTTATTTACGACTAAAACAAAATAAGTGAAATGTTGAGCGTTTAGGTATGGAGTTAGCGGGAAGTGGCAGAGATGGCTTTTAGGGTCAACCGTTTTCCTAATTATTTTTTTCAATCAGAAAAAAATTGCGTGATATTTGCCGAGACCCCCCCTCTCTCCAACGTAAGATTAAATGAGATTTGACTCGACCCCCTCCCCCCCTTAAACACCTCACGTAATTTATGGACGCCCCCTTATCCTATGTGTTAGTAAATATGTTTTAAAGTTAAAATGTATCAGGAACTCTGGTAAAGGCCGCCTCCAAGGGTTGCCATCTTTCTCTATACCGAGCTATTTGGATCCATTGAGGACCCGTGACTATTTTGATGACATCAAAAGAATGAAAATAAACGGGCTTCAGTATTATGAATTATACCAGGACAGTAAGGTTTAATTAAATGTCGATATGTAGGAAACGGTTGAATAAAGAGCCTCCGTCTTACGCTGTTTTTTGTGATAGAACAACACCTGCGCGCGCGCTGCGGTAGGTCGCGATCAAGACGTCAATCTCAAGGCTGCTCGGCTTGCCCTGCCTTTCGATACACATTGCCCAACCACACAGTACCTCAACCGTTACACGACATAATTAAAAAATTTACTAGTTCCGGCACAGCATATCTAATATGCTAATTATAATTTCTGTAATTATCTTGTCACGTTTATTTTACTACACGCAAGGTGTAACACAAAACTAATTATAAACGATAATTATCAAGTAAAAAGCAGGCTGCTTATATTTAATCAGTAAAATATATCGTAATTATAAATTAATATTTGAAAGGTTATATATTTAAGTATCGCAATACAGCGAGGAAATGCTGCATTAAAGATACACTGCCACTTTTTAAATTTGTTTTAATGTAATAAATATATTATTATTATGTTTGGTAACCGTCTACTTTTGTTCAGGATCGTGATCTACCTGGGCCTAAGCCAAATGAACAAAGTTTTTTCATTTATGTGGTAGACATTTTCGAGTTATTTAATATAACTGAAGAATAATATAAATCAAACATCAATAAGATGAATAAGAATTGAATAGAATTTGAACTGTTTTGGGATTATTCTAATGGAGGACAAAATGATAGGGACTATGAGCTATTATTATTATAAGTAATAATTTATTACTATTATATAAGAAATATATTATATAAGAAAATTAAATTAAATGAATGTTTCTAAACACAACATACAGTGGCAGTCACAGCTTTTAAGCTTTTACTTCTCTTAGGGGCATAAGAAAAAATAATTACCCAAGTTTTAGTGTAATTTAACTATGTAAAAAAACGTGTACGAGGTCGTCAACCGCGACCCCTGGCGCTGCATCGTGTCGGATAAATCTGACATCTAAATTAGATTTTATTGCTGCCCGTCTGTACCAAACAACACCATTTTTGGACGATCTTTCATAATTTCTGGCTTCTGTATACTGCGGTAATCGATGGTACCGTAAAACTAGAGACAACAAAAGGATATTGTTTTTAACTACTATTTGCAATGTGTAATTTAAGTAAAAATCTTTCAAGAAATAAAATTTTAAAAATTCGCTACAACTTTTTAGGGTCGCAGATTTCTGTATCTATTTCGTGATCATTTGTCAAAATAATAGGCAAGTAGGTGATCAGCCTCCTGTGCCTGACACAAGCCATCGCCTTTTTGGGTCTAAGGCAAGCCGGTTTCCTCACTGTTTTACTTCACCGTTCAAGCGAATGTTAAATGCGCAAAGAAAGTCCATTGGTGTACAGCCAGGGATCGAACCTACGACCTCAGGGATGAGAGTCTCACGCTGAAGCCACTAGGCCAACACTGCTCTAGAGACGAAGTCAATAAAATTGTGGGATAGGTCAAATGTAACTGGACGTCTCTCAATTGGGTAGACGCCATAAACGAACAGTGATGAAAACTTATTGATGTGTGACGACCTCTCAAGTACATGATTTATTTCTTCAACAAATTCATGCAATACAAACGCTCTCAATCTGTTATTACTTTGAAAGTGTTGTGCGAATAAATTTTCATCATACATATTCCTATGCACCCACTCAAATAGTTTTAAAGTTTCACTCACAAAATTCATACATTGGTACACCGTACAAGAAATATAAAATACGAAGATTTAAATTGACAAGCACTTATAGGCACTTATAGGCAATATATATATATTTTACAATACATACCCGAATAGATAAAAAAAAACAAATATATTAAATTATAAAAAAAAAATGATTTCAAAGAATGACGGGAGCAACTATGGATATCCAGACCAAACTAAAAATATAGACGTTTATTCCAAAAAAATATTTTACTCACATTCATTAATTCCTTTCCCTCTTCAGTAGACGTTAGGGCTATGAGGGCATGCTCGCACTCCTTGGGACAGTGGTCAGAGGGCTGGGCGAGCACGTCGCTGCACAGCATCATGTAGTTGTTGAGAGCTGCACCACACCCACTGCGGTAAGCGCAGCGCATACGCGCCTCTTCGCACAGCGTCGCAGTGCTGAGCGCCACCCACAGGGAGACCACTACCGCCCCCAACCACATTACCTGAAAAGACACATCAAATATTAATACAAATTATCGAAGTGCGTATACGATACACGATAAGAAAAAAAATTACGCTTCAAATTGTCAACCTACAGTTAAAATAAACGTCGAATATATCTACAATAGATTAGACCGTACACTATTATTCTTTTTATATTTTTTCAGTTATACTTCTTTAGGCGCGTTATGAAAAATTGATGAGAGTGAAATTTCACGATGCGCGCGCACCGTGACACAAAATTAACAGAATGATGTTGCCCACGGATGCTACGACATTGGACATAATTTAAAAACAACATTCGAATAATAATAGAATTTATGTTACACTTAATGTAAGAGAATAATAATAAATATTTATTTATTTAATTTTTCAAATGTAAACTGAACTTTATTGACTATAATGACTCCTTTTGCAGTCTTTGATTATTTAATTGTAATTAATTATTTGCATGCAATCAAAAACTATTTTTAATAATGCCAAAGAAGTATAACTTCTTACGCGCGTACATAATTAAGTACACGCACCCTTTTTTTAAATATCAATAAGTGTGTATGAAATATTATAGGTAACCAAGTACACTTATGAACGTCAACAGAAAAGATGTTAAATTGATTCTAAATTTACGGTTCGCAAGTCAAGGGCGTAGAGCGGGCAAGAACTGGCAAGAAACTCTCCGCAACTCTTTTTAATCGCTAAGTCTTGAGTCATACAAATTGTTTGAACTGGAGCAAATCAATACCAATGATTAGGATTATTTAAATAATCGTCAAATTTATGAAAGGCTTTATTGATTAATTTACGTTTAACTAGAGTTTTAACCAGCATGTTTTTAAGATTGTCTAATACCAGTTCTTTATACTTTTATTTAATATATAAAATTCTCGTGTCGCGGTGTTTGTGGTTAAACTCCTCCAAAACGGCTGCATATTGGGTATGTCTGAGAATCGGACAACATCTATTTTTCATCCCCCTAAATGTTAAGCCAAGTTTTTTAATTTTTAGATAAATTTTATTTTTTAATTTTTTATGATACAGCATTAAAAAATACATACAGCCCCTAATTTTTACCCCTCTACGATCAACCCCTATTTTTTATTATAAATGATATTACATGGCAAAACGACGTTTGCCGGATCAGCTAATATACAGTATAAATTTTATATAAAGTACAACCACGATAAATAAAGGTTATAGATTAATTAACCTACTTTTATTTAATAATAAAGCATCATTTTTAAACTATATCATTAATTGGAGTTTTATACTACCGGATTTAAGAATGTAATTATAGTGTAAATACATAGCGTAAAACCAGAACTTTGATACCGAGTCAAATAAATTGAATTGATATCAAATAGCTTAAAAAATCACTGGCGCTACAACCGTTATAGGTTTATAAATTTCTGTATCTGTGTCGTGGTTATGTTTTTCTAATATGTGATCATTCTGTGCCTGACACACGCTACCGACTATTAGCGTTTAAAGCATGACGGTTTCCTCACGATGTTCCTTCACCGTTCGAGCGAATGTTAAATGCGCACATAGGAACTCCATTGGTGCACAGCCGGGGATCGAACCTACGTCCTCAGGGATGAGAGGATAAACGCTTACGTTTATTGAAAAGTTTACTTATTTCGGAACGTGCTACCGTAATACGCGCTCAAGGTGCAGAATTCCTAATTAA
Source organism: Pieris napi (assembly GCF_905475465.1). Lineage (NCBI taxonomy): Eukaryota > Metazoa > Arthropoda > Insecta > Lepidoptera > Pieridae > Pieris > Pieris napi. The sequence continues at coordinate 2,565,236 of NC_062235.1, read as the reverse complement.
TGTTTGCTCCTTCAGTACAACATCTTAAAAGTAGCGTTATCAACAGCGTTTTATTCCACACAAATCCCTGTTGCAACAGTAGAGTGCATCGGCTTGAGGTAATCCTCTTGATACCGTGTTCTCGGAAGCACGGTCAGTAAACAAACAAACGCGTCACGTATCTCCACTGGCTACTAGCTTACACATTTACTGTAACATGTTAGGGTTGCCAATTAATAAAACGTACAATTTTAAAATAGAAGTATTAGTAGACCAAATATAGAATATTATAATCCCTTTATTACATAGTTAATATAGTTTCTAAAACTGCTTTAAGCAAAAAGACCGTCCACGTCCCTTAATTTTTTTTCTTTTTTGTGACGTAATTAGCATTTAGCATATATGGAGAAACAAAAGTTGTTGTTGTAATTAGTCTTTAAAGTTAAACTCACAGCCCTATAATAAAGATGGTCGGATAAAAAAATAAGGTCGTCGTTCGGTGAAGAGGCTGGTAAAAGAAAACAAAGTGACAACTTAAGATGTCCCAACACCCGCACTGCAAGTGTAACATTACAATAACAATTGATAACGTTTCACAGAAAAAATATCCTCACACAGAATTTAATAAGAATACATTCGACACAGCAAAGATCGTACGTGCCCAGCCTTGTTTGTTAATTAAATCGTATTTTAATAAAGCTTTTTTGTTGCCAGTTAAGTTCCGTGACTCGCAACTATTTCAAACGAACCAAGAACTAATCTTTTGTCGATAAAATCTAACGTCAACATTTCGGAGAAGTGATGTCGTGAGGCACGAATGTAGAATTGACATTAGTGTCTCTATTCAGCTCCCAAACTTGGAGCGAACTTTTTTACCTATATGGCGGCGATGTAAAGGGAATGTTTAATATTTCTACTGTACTCACTACAGACCGATAGATGTAAGAAATAATAGGTAAATGATTCATTTTTCATTAGTTTACATGTCAACATATAGTTTTTATTTAATTATTAAATTTAAGATGTTTTGTTCAAAAACTTAAGGTTAGAATAATTCTATAAATATTTCAGCAACACATTTAGAGTTTGTTATTTCATAAAAGTTCTTCAAAACAATTAATCTAATTCCTAATTAAAATTAAAAAATCTTCTTGTAAAAATTCAAATGACAAGCCAAAAATCGCGCCTTTTTCCACAGACTAACAGACTCTCATTTAAAAAAAACCCGTTTAGAAAAGTGGAAAACCCACTCTTTAAAGTAGAATGTGAACTCGTGTAAAATCTCTTTTGAAAAAATCTCAACTATTCAACGAATCTGTGACATTTCTTCACGAGAACGTAGACCAGCAATTATCATACGAGTGTGAAAAGCGCTGGTAATTGCTCACAAAAATAAATAATGCGACGTTTTCGTGTTTGATTTAACAATTTGGAGCGTTAAATACTTTCCACGTTTTCATAAACTAGACATTTTAATTCTCATAAATCTTCGGAACCTGTTTGACACCTTATAAGATGTGTATCGGGTTTCTATTTTACACTCTATGGTTAAAAATTATAGAATTACATACCAAACATTTTATGTTTAATTAATAGCCCTGTCCAAATAAGGTACAGGAAAGCTGGTGTATAATATTTTATTGACTTTTTCACCTTGCTGCTTTTTTCAACGATACAAAAATCTGTGTTTAAAAACTTTTTTATCTGAAAGGTTTAAATATATTCTTGATTTAAAGAAAATTTGACTTTCCAGCACTTTTGAAGTAACTAATTAATTAATAAATAAAAATGTTTTGAGGTTTCGTGTGGTTTATTAGGTAGATTATTGAGAAAAAAATGTGACATTTGAAAAGTTTTTAACCGGCAATTGTCTTTAAAAATCTGTAAATTTTATTGAAGAAAATATACATTTTAGTTAAATTGTGTAATTATTTATCGGTGCTGATAGGAGTTATCGTAACAACTTGTGGTTTAATGTAATTACAAACATTGAGTTGCTCAAGAGTTTTTAGTTTTCGAACATTAATAATGTTATTTAATTTAACTATTAGTAAAGATGAGAGCAGTGTTGGCCTAGTGACTTCAGCGTGCGACTCTCATACCTGAAGTCGTAGGTTCGATCCCCGGCTGTGCACCAATGGACTTTCTTTCTATGTGCGCATTTAACATTTGCTCGAACGGTGAAGCTAAACATTGTGAGGAAACCGACATGTCTTAGACCCAAACAGTCGACGGCGTGTGTCAGGCACTGGAGGCTGATCCCCTACTTGGCTATTATATTGAAAAATGATCGTGAAACAGATTCAGAAATCTGAGGCCATGACCTAAAAATACAACCTTTTTAGGTCTTGGTCTCAGATTTCTAAATCGCTCCACTGATTTATTTTATAAGTGAAGATGATTTATATACAACGTATCGTTACAGGTATTACAACTAGGTTCAAGATTGATCTTAAAAGTATATTCGACAGAATATGAAATCTTTTTTTATATAAATAAGTTTATATATTTCTGTGACAATAAGACTTCACCAGGATCCTATGATCTTTGTTTATTGTTTATCGATTCATAAGTGTTAATTCAGGTCAGTATGTCATTTGTAATTTACAAGTAGTCTTATCAGCTTATCGTGCAACAGTTGTTGAATCAGAACAAATAGACATAACACAAATTAAAGAGTTTTGAAAAGTGCAAATGTTTTTGCTAAGTGTAACTTACAAAAAACCAATAACCATTTTTGATTTTTTTAGCTAAAGTGTTTTAAAAAGAAAGTTTACATTTATTTATTTAGGGTCATGTGAAAATGTTAGACGACTTCTTGATGCCTGAACTTCAAAACTTCAAATGCAGTTCCAGCAGGACGAAGCAACGTCACACACGTCCAATAGGTACGTCTCTGCCACAAGTTCGTGAAATTTTCTCAGGTAAATTGATCTCCAGGAGAGGTGACATAAATTGGCCTCCACGCAGTCCTGATTTAACCCCTATGTTTGTTCTCTTATGGGGTTATCTTAAATCTAAAGTCTACGCCAATAAGTCGACTTCTCTGGCGCATTTGAAAGAAAATATCTGTCACGAAATGGCAGCCATCACTGAGTCCACCTGTCGAGCCGTCATAAGTTATTTTATTGTTTGATTTTATGAGTGCCCCGAACTCGAGGGTCTACATTTGGATGGTTTTATTTTTAAGAAATTAATTCCCAAAATGTGTACTTTGATAATGACTAAACACTTTTTTATACACGACTAACTTTTTTTTAAGCGATCAACTCTATATGAACTTCCTTTTGTGACACCCTGTAGTACCTATACCTACAAGTTGAGGAGAATGTCGCGAATACCATGGACTGCAAAAAGAACCAAGAAGTCCCTTCTCAACACAACACTGGTAACTATTATTTACAAACGGTTTAGCTACTTTGGCCATATACCAGGAGATAACCAATCATCTCGACAAACTTGTAATGGTATGGAGGAGTGATGGCAGGAAAAGTCGGGGACGATCGCCTCTCCGTTGGTATGACCAAATTAAAACAACACCCTAATACCCCGAGACAAACCGAGGATAGAGATGTGTGAAGGCAGCAAGTCGACGTATCGGTTAGGGCACAACCTTCAGTAATACTGTAAAGAAGAATACCAAAACGTAGCTATTGCTTTTGTTTGTTATCGATTAATTTATACCAAACATAATACTGAAAATGAGAATAACGTTTAATGAAATTAAATAAATGCATTGACATTTCAATTCAATCACGTGATCATAATTTCTATACTAATAACTTTTAGACACATCGACTATTAAATTTGGATATATAAGTGAAATATTAAACAAAACATAGTGACATCGAAAGAGTATATATTTAAAGCTAGTTGCATTAAAATTTGAATTTTAGTTGGATTTCACGTATTACTTTGGCATCTAATACAACTCATTGAAACACTACTGTACTTACTGTTCGAGAACTAGGTACTCACAAAAAGATACGGTTACCTTTAGTAAAAGGCTTACTTTTTATAAATAAAAGGCTACAGTCGAATTTATATAGAAAATATAAGCCCCCCCAAATTAATTCGTTGGCATACATTGTGTCCCCTCGATAAGTGGGCTTTACGACACGCAAATTCAAACAAATAGTCCAAGACAGTTCGTTCAATCAAACAAATAGCTTTATAATATAGATTTTAGTTTGAAATAGCACAAGGCTATTTTATCAGTAAAATTCGAAGAATATATCGTATCAGAGATCACTTCAGGGAACGAGAAACTGGATACCTTATAGACCCCTTTTATTACATACATAGCATTTAATGCATATCTGTAAAAAATGATCCATTTTAGCTCGATATGTCATAGTACTGGATTCGAATCTTACAAAAAACAATTCCGAGAAAAATACATTTTTTGAAAGCATTTTTCATTTTTTGCATTATTTATTATATTATAATCCTATTTATACTTATAAATATGATGAATTTTTGTACGTTACCAATGAAACTGTAAAACTACTGTTTATCAAAAATTTATGAATCCTTGGAACGCGACATTTTCTCTGAGTAACATTGAATTTTTAAAAGCTACCAATTGCACTTAGGTTCCTTCAAGAAAAGAGCGTACCAATTCTATAAAGGCCGGCAACGGACTTGCGAGCCTTCTAGCAAGTGTCCATGATATCACTTAACATCAGGTAAGCCTGCCTGTTTGCCCCCTATTCTTCAAATTAAATAAATACACAGGTCTTTAATAACTTGATTTCCAAAAATCTTTTGCATTTGCTATAAAACATTGATACTCAAGCTGGAAATATCTACCATGATATCCATTATCATTGTTTCGCAAATGCACTCGAGACGTTCTTAAAAATCCTCTTACGCAGATCATACGGGTCTTTCCCAGGCTCCTTTTATTACTCTTATCGCTGTGTTTGATTAGGTTTAAAGACATTTATTTATTCTCATAACAGACAATATAGAACTTATATACTAAAGATACAATTTATCACGTCGTGGGTCATTGAAGAGCTTCAAGGATCAATTATCGAAGTATAACTTGGGTGGACTTTCATTTACGCAGGTAACTGGGATCACTCAAAAGATGGTCTTTTAGTCTTAATTTAAATATTGCCAGGCTGTCTGCACTTTTTATATTTTGTGGAAGTCTATTATACCGCAGCACTCCCCCAACGCTCAATGTTTTTGTACCGTTATTGGTTCTAAACTTCGGTACAATAAGATTGTGAGGGCGTCGTGAAGTGCGCTTCTGAATTTGATTTATTTTAGTGAATATAATGTTAGTGTGTATATAGTCATTTAGAATTTTGTAGATTTGATTCACATATAAATGAAACTTTAATACATTGTAATGTGTTTGATTTGTTTTTGTATTTTCTTGTTATTATTTATTTACTAATAGCCTTATATATCAGAAATACAAAATATATACATTATAACTATTGTTTTTCTTAATCTACGATAACTGATTCTGTGTGCCTACGGACAAAGGCCTCCCCCATTCTCCTCCATTTTTCCTTATTGTATACCAATCTCGGCCAGGTCTTAGTCTTTCCAGCCATTTCCATGATTTCATCGGCCCATCTTTTAAAATTCCTACCTCTGTTTCTATTATGGCCTCTTGTTTGCCATAGTGTTACAATTCTATTTTAGTTCTTTTGTTTTATATGTAACGTCAGAAAACCGTGTTTTATCTCTTAAATTCTTGTTACTTATTTTGTCAATTCTTCTTTTCTTTATTATATTTCTTTCCATGGCTCTCTGGGTTACGCTTATTATTTCACATTGTGCTTTGGTATGTGGTTTTTTGTTATTACTTATATTATATATAAATAAAAAGTACAGAAACACCAAAAATAATTTGGGGTTTAACCTTGGTGCCTGAAGGGCTACACCAAATTATAAATTTTTTATTCCTCATAAACTAAAGAGGTAAAATATCCCATTTCCTGTATTTGTAATAAATCTAACTAACGCAACTAATTTGCTTCAACAAAGCAAAACTTGACAAAAAGAGACGAAAATGTTTTTTTTTTAATAAGTAAAAGGCGGGTATTAATTATTTTTTACATATTTTAAAAGCGTACTAAGTTGTGAATAAAAACAAAACACTTTTTCGTGCCTTTGTCAAATTGTGTTTACGTTGTTGAGACAAATTAGTACTTTAATTGAAAAAGTGTAGTTACATTTATTTATTTTTTATGTACTTTTGTAAGGAATTTAAAATTTATACTGTGATGTAGCCCTTCAGGTACCAAGGTTAAACCCGTTAGTGTTTTTTTGGTGTTTCTGTACTTTTATTTTATTTTTAATATATTAAGCAATCACCAAAAAATATTTAAAAAATCAAACTCATTTCAATCTAGTACTTTCTTTAATATTGAATCTTAAGCTTTCATTATCTTTTATAATTGGTCCAGACTATGCAGCAACCACAGATAAGTAACAAAATGTATGTTTATAACCCACAGTAGCTAAATCAATGTTTAAACAGTATTATAACAGCAAACATACGAGGGGCGCAGGTAGTCCCTTCATAACATTAAGGACACGCTAATGCCTAAAGAATAATTGTAACTTACATAACGTGGATATTTAATATATATATTTATACCCTATGCATGCAATTTAATATAAAATCTAGTTTTAATTTATGTATAATATATTATTATTTTAAATGTCTGGGTTGTATGGAAGAATACGTTTTTCTGTTTTGTAAGATCGCCTATTCTTATCCTTTGCAATTTTGAGTTGTTTTGTGATACTTTCTTACGTAAGTGTTTAAGCACTAGCTGCCCCTTTCGCCTTACTATGATTTTTTTACTTAGCCTGCATTTTAGTACCTACATACCAACATATAGAACATTTTGCTATGCTACCCCATAGACTTTTCGCTTGTCCGGAATAAAATCGTAACGTCGCTGTAGAATGATAGCCTCGTATGTCAAGAGAACCAAACATTTCAGGAAACGAAAAAAATGTTTCATTTCGTCAATGTTCGTTAAAATATTATTATGTGTCCATAGTTTTGGATGCGTAAAAGGATTTATTTATTAATAACATAAATATTTCCTTACCTCATTAGTTCACCAGTAAAATGACATAAGAGTCTAAGAATAAAATAATAAATGGTTTTTTGACATACGAGGTTATCATTCTACAATAACGATAACTACTTAAAGATTTTATTAAATATTTTTCTAATTTTCAAGAGTTCAAGTAATATATTTATAAAATACTCAAATTGATCCAAACGTCTTCAAGTTTTGCGCTCAGCAACATACGATTCATTTTTATTTTTAGAGATATGATGTCTTGTGTTTGTTTATCATCAAAAAATAACATCAAAGCAATAAAAACTGAAGTCTGGCGAAAATCATTAAATGCCCAAAACCAAAATTTAATGGCTTAATAATGTACTATGGATAAAAACATTTTGTTTCATATACCCTATAGATAAAACCCTAAACATAAAAACCGTAAAATTCTTTTTTGTTAAAGATGACATCTGTAAACCGATTCGCTAGATGAAATCGATGTAAAAAAGAAGATAAATCAAAGGTTGCCTTAACACATGTGGTAGGTAGTCAGCTGCAAGGGTCATTTTAATATTACCAAGAAATAGCTTCGATACTTTTTCTAGAGTAACGCATTGTTCTTAATAATAATTTCAATATCTGGTCCAAATGTTTCTACCCGTTAATCACAATTACTAACCAAAATTATTGAAAACGTTAAAAAAAAGTTTGACAGAATAATAATAAATAATAGTAATCTGTGGCCATTTCTTACATATATTATATAGTCCAGTCAAAAGTAACCTTTATAATCATTTAATTAATTTAAAATGAATAATATTAGTGGTACTGATAGGTAGATGGCGCGGCGTGGAGATGTACTTTTGCGAAATGGAATTTGCAAGATAGTGAAAAATTTGCAAAGGTATCATTTAGATCGCTGCGCCACTAAAGGAAACATCTTGGGACATTTAGTAGCAATTAAATTGCACTGAATGCTAAATTATCGATTTCATTGTCATCAAACAAATTTCTTCAGAACATGGGAATGTAAAGAACTCAATTCCACAGATATCTTAATATTATTTTTAGAATATAGAACGCTATATTTTTCTTTCGTGTCTTTCTATAATTCTTTTGTTATGCTATGGTTCATTTATTTATAGGTAATGTTACACATACACATTATAAAAGAAAACACTTAGACAATATAGAAAGTAAAAACAGATTACATTGTTAAACAAAATATAATATTGCGACTGAGGCGGAAACTAGCTGCTGTGGTCTCTGGCAGAATGACCAGCGCTGTGGAACATTCTGCTCCTCAGCATAATGCTGAGCCAGGGCCAATTACAACCACAGCACACAAGCATTACACACTTGAAACAAACCGAAAGGGAAAAGAGATTGTTTTTTTACTATCTCTCATTATACTTTTTTTCTTTGATCATTGTTGTCATGTGTGTTTATGTGTGTATGTTTTTGTTAGTAATAAATGTTACGTCTATGTCTAATCTTAATATATATAAATTACGTGTCACGTTGTTTGTCCGCTATGGACTCCTAAACTACCAAACCGATTTCAATCAAATTTGCACACCGTGTGTAGTTTGATCTAACTTAAAAGATAGGTAAGCGTACATCTCAATTTATACCCGAATTATTATTTTATTGCAAAATATTTGTTTATTATTTGATAGTTACAATAATTCTAACAGATGGCGCTGTGTTGAAAGTACCAACGTTTCAAATAAGCTACAATTTAATGGCATTACCACCAAAAAAGCATGGTGGTCCCCATGACTGGTGTTCTCCTACCGTTTCCCTTGAATACGTTACTACTATGTAATATAACTAAAACCTTAGCCACAGCAACGCTTGGCCGGTCTGCTAGTATAATATATAATACACTAGCTGATCCGGCAAACGTCGTTTTGCCATGTATATCATTTATAATAAAAAAATAGGGGTTGATCATAGAGGGGTGAAAATTAGGGGTTGTATGTATTTTTTAATGCTGTATCATAAAAAAATTGAAATTAAAAATTTTGTCTAAAAAATAAAAATAAAAATTTAGGGGTGGACTACCCTTAACATCTGGCGGGCTGATTTGTGAATCTAAACCATTCCCAGATCCCCTTGAAGACACACAAAAAATTTCATCAAAATTGGTCCAGTCGTTTAGGAGGAGTTCAGTCACATACACACGCACACAAGAAATATATATATTAAGATATATCAGACGACAATCAGATCAATAAGTTAAATGAATACACTAGTCTAGTTTAGCGAAATTAGAATTATTGATAAAATGCAAAGCATGAATAACCAAAAACAGTAAACAGGAAAAGGGGTCACACAAGCGTGACTTAAGCCAAAACAGGCCAAATATAACACAATCAGATTCGGTTGAGCCCAGTCAAATTGGCCGTAAAACGTACAATCGCTTGGTTTCTCGTGACACCTCATAAATTGGATTAATTTATACCAACGGTCGTAGTACCAAATACAAAAACTGTTAAGATACGTGATATTATTAGCATTCCTAAACGTCTAAGCGTCAGACTCTAAAGAAATTTTTTTTATCCGTTGTATATTTATAGTTTAGGATTTCATTTGTTAAATTTTTGCCTTTGCAAGCTGTCACTCGTCTGGCTTAAGAGGTAAACAACATCAAAGGGTATAAAGACTCATTTCTTTCCAAACTGTTGCGCTAGGTCCGAAACTCGGACTAAATCTGATAATAACACACAATTTATGAAAAATCCGTAAGATCATGCATGATATCTCCTGCATCATGAGCACACCCCACACACACACCCTCAAGTACATCCTCTTACTTTTACACCATAACAGAACACAGCCAAATAGGTATCACTTAGTTTAAATGTATTCAATAATTTTTATTGTTTTTTTCCTTCTGTAAATATTTGAACCCTATTTTATGCCAGGAGGCTCGCAAGTGCGTTGCCAGCCTTTTAAGAAATGGTTTGCTATTTTCAATTATATAATTGTTTTTTTAATAAATGTTTGTTAGCTGTTGGATTACGAAATAAATATGTACAAAATAGCTGAGTAGGCAAGATGTGTCATGTAATTTAATATTGTTGAGGACACTAAACCACAGTTAATTGAGCAAACAGAGATTACACACATGGGATGCAGCCTATTGGATTACTAAACGTGCATTAGACTAGACTTACACAGACACGTTTAAGATTAGGACTAGGTCATTTTTAAACCAAAGCATTTCTTAGAATTCGAACGGCTATTTGAATAATTTTCCGCTTAGTAGTGCTTCGCAAATTTAGTTTCGGTCGACGTTCGATTATTCAAATGTTAACATTATTTGTCTTTACTGCGGTATTTACATATTGCTTTCAATGTGTTGTTACTTGTTTTAAGCCTATTCTAATATGTATAGTAACTTTAACTAATTTGTAACTCAAATTCCGTTTCCCTCGTTAAAATACTGTCAATCACTTTATCTTTTAAATTTCGAACCCATTTTAGAAATTTTATTGCCTGCCAGGTCAGACGTTAACCATAAATAATTCAGCTTTTTTTCTTGCAATATATAATTTGCATTTAAAAATAGAACCATTACGATATTTAAAAATCCCGCCATTGCGTTGGCATCACATGAATTATAGTTCTGTATTTTGTTAAAAATAATTTTACATTACTATATTAAACGATACTGACAACCCCATATAGCCTCTATACAAGCCTTTACTTCTGTGTATTGTAAGTCCAGGTAGAAGTAACAACATTATTATGAGAAACACGCCGCCATAAATCAGCGGGTGCCGTTGAATACTGTTTATGGCCACTACGTACATTGATGATCCAAATAGGATACCAACATAGCATACCTTAAAGGGGCAGCGTCGTAATTATTTGCGTTTTCAGACTTATAAATAACAGCGTGAAATAAAAAAAAATGTTCCACCAAGAATGCTGGCTGGAAACAATTTGAAAAATTTGTTTCTTCTTGACGCAAACTGTCTTATTATTTACACTACTGGATAATCTGTTATTTTAATAAGAGACTTTGTTTTTAATAATCCTATTTATTTGTGAAATGCAAAGATTTCATGCAAAGACCTCACTTTTACTATGTCAAATTGTCGTTAAGGTAAATGAGCTTAATTAGTTAAAAACTTTATCAAGATTATATTCATTGCGCATAATTTACGTCATCATAATCACATTATTTCTGCTCACGTCTTGAAATACAGCTAAGGACACGGGAAAAGGTAAACAATACGAAGATAAGATAATCAAATCATTCGTGTAAATACTTGCAAACATACAGCTTAAATATTTAATTTTAAACTTAACTTACTGTTTTATTTATTCAAATTATATAACTAACTGATGCATTGCGGTGTTTCCACTTTCAAGCTAAAACTTTTTGGCTTGATAAACGCAGCCTATTAAAAAGTGATTTAATTTTTAAAGAAACTATTTCATAAATATTGAATTTTACCTGTTAAAATTGCCCTTGGTTTAAACGAGAACTAAACACTATTTTACTTAAATAAACTTACGTAAATAATGTAGTGAATTGAGTTTATATTTGTCAACGAGTATTTCAATAAAAATATATATTCATCGACGTTTATCAATTTTAAATTATATAGGAGTGTGTTCCAAAAATGCGTCTTTTACTTTAAAATATTATGGATGAATTTTCATTTCAACTAGGTTTTAACATTAAAATATCAAGTAATTCTAACATAAAATGTACTTAAAACAACGTTCTATCTCTTAACATCGATATTTGTAATCAAACTTTCTCGTACAACGTCGATCTATTTATATTATCACAATAAAGTTAAAATGAGAGAAATACGTACTTTTATTTATCCGCTTTCGTTGCAGTCACATGGCTCGTGGCACGGATTTGTGTCAACTTTTCTCCCACATATATATCACTATAAATACCACGAAATATTTCACTGTGTACAATAAGTGTGTTTTAGGTGGGTTTAATTGATATCACTGTGATAACGAGCGTTTTGAGTTGTGTGAACGCGAAACGTGTTGCGTACCGGCGCGCGCGCCTTCGATTAAGTTGTGTAGCGACTCTACGGACAGATGACAGCCCCAATGTCTTCCCTTCCCTACCCTGCTTCGGCTCTCTGTGGAGCTAAACATAGACGACTGTTATACAGAGATATACGTACCTTTTTTTATAATGCTACAAAGGATAGTTTGTGAGTAAGTGATTATTACTTAAATAAACTCAAAAAATTGCAGTCTGTCTTCTAACTTTATTTGAGATAATGTTTAGTTAATAAATGTAAGGTACATGATGTTTGTGAGTAAATTAAAGTGCTTCATATTTTTAAAACAAATGATTTTAATTAAATATTTTTTTAACGCTTGCTGTCTATAAGTATATTTGAGTAAAATAATGTTAAGTACTTGCTTGCGCAAACAAAAGGCAATTTTACTCTCAATTATCAATATAAACTTATATCTTAGTTGAAATACAATTTTTATCAAATAAAGTTAAAACTATTGCCATAAAAAAGTAAAGGTTACACCCACCAAGCTAGCTTTATAATCTTTTCTGTCACATGTACATTTTATTTTGACCTAAAAATGCTACGCTGGCTCTGTGCATTCTCATCTACGCAGTTCTATACGAAATAGACTTGTCTTGTTTTTATTTACTTTTATTAGAGCGACGCGACCGGTCCTCGTGCCACGAGATTGTCTTCGACTATGTACGGATCGGACGAAGATTGATGGTCTAGGCTAAAATCAATTCTAGTAACTAATATGTAATAAGACAGCGAACTTATTCGATATTTGTTGTGTTTTAGTTTAGAAATATGTCACCTATTTTTTTCATAATAATTATTTACATTAACTATGTCCGTTATTATAAGGTTCATAACTGCACTGTCACATCCACGGAGAGTTGTAACAAGTTCTCGAGAAAGTCATTATTGAGGCCTTCGGCGCGGCCGGATCGTATTTTTTGTTCGTTTACATCTGTGTGCGTGCGAGAAGTGTATTGTATAAAAAACGTTTATTTTAAAATTGCGTTGATTGAGTTGTTACGACGAAGCTTGAATATTGAAGCACGGTTTCATTACGGTATCGCCTCATAAACACCGGGTTCGGTGGATATTTTTAATTCTCCATGAAATATGACGGAAGATTTTATTTTGAAGTAATTTTGATATTTACAGAAGATGGTTTTTATGTGGAATGCATTTTTACCTATACAATAATGAAATGAGTACCTACATTTATATGTATATTGTATAATTATAACTTAATAGGTGTTTAATATGTATATAATAACTCAGTTGATTATTTAATTGTCTACTTAAATATGAGCAACTTTTACCCATAAACCAGTTTATATATTTATTAGTACCCATACGTTCTAATAAATATATTATTATGTTTATTAAATTGATCATACTGCTAATGAACGTTTAGGCTTACTTCTCTTTAGATAGAATTTACAAAAATCTACTCGTAGTTAAAATCTGCAAATTTTCAGTAGGTAACTTATATCATAACAGATAATATCAACAAATACAAAATATATAATCAATTCGTAAAATGTGAGACAGGGAGAATAATAAAATGCAAAAATTAATCTGTCCGTCTAAAACGTTTACATAGATGAATTAATGTTAATTTAACTATTTAAACATTATTAATACATACAATATAATATATTCTATTAGTTTGCAAAAAAATGTTTCTATTATTATATTGCGTATAATGCGTCACTCTGAATGCTAGTCTTGAGGCAAGTAGCAGTCCTGAATTACCTTTTTTGTTATGTTGACGACAATATACTTCAACAATAAACATATTGATTCTTCATTAAAACTGTTAGAATTAAAAGTTTATATTTTTTCTGAAATCGTGATATTTGGCAATTTTAACGCCCACCATGCCGATTGGCTCAGCCCCGTAATTTTTTTTCGTGGGGAAATGGGTTACGCATACCCTCCTGCGGCACGGTTGCCTGATGGTGAAGGGCTAAGTGGGACTCGCTGCTGTGCAAACCTACTAAAACCCCACGGTGCCACCAGCAATCGCCCGAGGCAGGACACGGTAACAGCGTAGCCTTGTCCGCATCCAGCCACGCGATCAGCTGTTAAAGTCACGGTCCTCTACGGCCACGAATGATGTAGAATGGACCTTGGCACAGCAAGGGCCTTTCACATTGGCCAATTCGCCCTGCTTTATAAAGCTGGGGGAGGCCGGGTACAATGCTTGCAGGCATGTGTCCACATCCCTTCTTTTGGACGCATGAACCCCTGTTCCCCTGCTGAAGCGACTGCGTGCCCAGGATTACACACGGGGTTGCACGTTGCAACGGCGACGCTGTGGTCTCCTACGGCAACGCGGATGGGCTGCGGGGTCGACCTCCCTGGCCCTCTCCGCCTAAATGGCGCATGACGGCTATTTCCGATCCTTTCCGAATTTTCGAACTGAAGCATTTCCTTAAAAGGCCGGCAACGCACTTGCATACTTTCTGGCAATGTAAGTGTCCATGGGCGGCGCTATCACTTAACATCAAGAGCGCCTTCAGCCCGTTTGCCTCCTGTTACAGTGTTAATAATGCTATAATTAAAATAGAAATGACCAGTACATTTCAGTAATTTTATTAAATGCTTTTAACTTGGCCTTTTATCAACATAAATCCTCTACATATTTTAGAACACAGAACACGGGATTTACTAATGTTTCCTAGTGGGTACTTAGATGATGATTAAAATAAACAGGCAGGACTGCCAGATCATAATATAGTTACATGAAAAATGTGTATAATCCTAGGTGCTGTTGTATCCTATATATATTATAGCAGATTTTGTTAAATAATTGGGAACACAAATTAATTTATTTTATATGACGGCGCATTCCTAGCGCCATGTTAAGAAATACTGCAAATATTGGAACGAGATTTGACGGTTGTCAAGTCTGGCGGAGCGTCGTATCGATGGTCAGCGCGGCCATGTTGAATCGTTTGGAGTTTTTCGAACGTCAACGGCGAGCGCACCACGTCTGCGACGAATCGCTTTTGTTCTAAATAATCTGGTGTCTTTTTGTTACAAAACTAATTGAAAGTGCTTGTTTAAGAGATTTCCTAATTAATAGTAAATAGATTTTGAGTTTGGTGACCAACATTAAAATTATTAAGATATGGCTGATTCTAATAATGAAGGGCATCCGCCCATATCAGAAGTGGGATCCCATGCGCTACTGACCGTGCAAAAACAACCACCTGACTAAAATAGCGCCTTGAAGTTGTTACGTAATATGGAAATTTTACTTACTCGGATGTTAGCGACAACGCAACCACCGGTGGCAACTGCTAACGCCCAGTATATTTCAGTGAAATTTGTAGAGTTTAATCCGGTAGACGCAGACGCGGATATAGAAGGTTGGTCTTAATTACAGAGCTTAAAGTACTGACTAAACATTTAGAGGGCGTAGATTTCTCTAGCTCTTAGCAGTGTACTGAAAGGGCGCGCAGCTTTCTTGAGCAAGTTAAATTTGTATGAGCAGACATGGGAGAATGTAAAACAAAGTTTAATGGCTAGATTTTGTAAACCAAAATTATTTCAAGACTTCTTTGATGAAATATTGCGTTTTCAAATTGGAACAAAAGAAACTGCAGCAGAGTGGCCTGCGCTTATGGAATATGATCGAAACTATACCTAAAACCCGAATGTCAAGATTTTATAATTGGATACGTCATATCGGTCTTATGTCAGAAGGATGATTTGATATGCCGTGAGCTAAACGCATATACTGTCACTATTAAACCTCAGTTGTTTAGAATCTTAAGAGGCATTTCCCTAAAGCGAAGATCGGGTGTTACTGAAATCCAAGAGCCTGATTTCAAGCGACCTAGAATTGTGGACGCAAGATTTCCTGGTAAATATCATTTTTGTGGAATCCTCGGACACCGGCAAGCGTCTTCGAGAAGATTCTTCTTGGATGACTAAGCAGGAAGATCCGTCAACTGCAACACGTGCCCCCGAGAAAACTTCTACCGTAACCTGTTATATATGCGGTCAAGTTGGACACATAGCAACAATTTGTAAAGAAAAGGAAAAAGGTGGTGGATCTACTGCAAGGTAATAGGTCAATATCTGCGAACAGTGGCTGTCGAGGGGCACCTTGAGGATGTCATCTGGTGAGTCAGTCTCCTTTCTTTTTGTTTGATAGCGGATCGTCTTGCTCGTTGATAAAAGAGAGCTATTATACTAAGTTCCCAAGTACTGTGCGCAATGATCTTGTGTATCTTGCGGGCATTGGTGGTGATGAAATAAAATCTACGTCACAGATTTCGAGTGAGGTTAATTTTGAAATTTTTTTAAAACTCTTGACATTTCATGTAGTACCAGACTCATGTCTTACGGACCCTGTTATAATAGGTAGGGACATTTTAGAAAACGGTGTGAGCGTCAAAATTAATAATGATAATTTGAAGTTAATATTTGTGAGGCGATTGTTACCCAGCCATACTTTACTCGGATAGATACGGATTTGGCAGCTGATGATAGAGATGCCCTTATTAGACTATTGGACAAATATGCTAACAGTTTCGTATAGTGTTCCCCGTAAACGCGTGAACACAGGAGAGTTAGAAATTGATTGATAGGGGTCTACCCCATAAAAGTGTTCAACGACGCCCATATCTGTAATACTATTATACAGATGCTTACCTCCGAACCAGTTCTGATGATCTTTAACCCGGACTTACCCGTTGAATTGCATTGCGACGCTAGCTCGGAGGGATATGGGGCGATCTTAATACAGAAAAAGAAAGACCTGCCCCATGTTGTAGAATACTTTAGCCGACGAACCTCTGAAGTAGAGTCCCGCTACCACTCATACGAACTGGAAATGCTGGCAGTCGTACGAGCGGTAGAACACTTCCGGCACTATTTATACGGCCGACGTTTCAAGGTTTTCACGGACTGTAACTCATTAAAAGCATCGAAATCTAAAACTGACCTAACCCCACGTGTTCATCGCTGGTGGGCATTTTTACAAGCCTACGATTTCGATATCATATATCGCGAAGGTCGTGGCATGGAACACGCGGATTACCTTTCTAGAAATCCCCTGCCGGACCCCAATAGCTTAATTTCCGAGTCACAAGTCTCTTCAAAACTTACAATTCAGATAGTAAATTTTGTAGAATTACATCAGGGTTGGCTTTCTGTAGAACAGAAACGTGATGCAGAGGTCCAAGACTTGATCAACAAGCACAATAATAACGATTTTGCTGAAACGGTTGGTCAGACATATGACGTTAGGAATGGCATTCTTTATAGGAAGGTTGTAAGAAACAAGATTATATCATGGCTGCCAGTCGTCCCTCGCTCCCTAATATGGACTTTGATTAATCACGTTCATAACGAGTTACAACATCTGGGTGGTGACAAAACACTGGACAAACTGTACGAACAGTACTGGTTCCCTCAGATGTCCAAGTGCGTTAGAAAATTTATTGACTCTTGCATTGTCTGCAAGGCATCAAAAAGTCCCTCAGGTGCTCAGCCTGTGCAGCTACATTCTATTCCAAAAGCTCCGGTACCGTGGCACACGATTCATATAGACTTCACCGGCAAACTAAGTGGAAAAAGTGACCGTAAGGAATATTGTTCAGTAATTATTGATGCGTTCACTAAATACGTATTATTAGAGCACACCTCATCATTAGACGCAGCTAGTGCGGTTCAAGCCGTTAAAAGTGCCGTTTGCCTTTTTGGAGCACCTAAGCGCATAATAGCTGATCAAGGCAGGTGTTACGTTAGCCAGGATTTCAAGAACTTTTGTTCAGAACATAACATTAAGCTGCATTTTATAGCAACTGGCTCCAGCAAGGCAAACGGGCAAGTCGAGCGTGTGATGCGCACTTTGAAAAGTTTGCTAACGATTATCGAAAACGATCCCAATAAAGCGTGGCGTGACAAGTTAGGTAATGTGCAATTAGCGCTTAATAGTACTAGGTCTACAGTCACCAAATTTACGCCAACTGAACTCATGTTCGGTATCCGTTCTCAATCTCTAGGTATGTCGAGAATTAGGTGTTCAAGTCCAGATTCAGAACAAGAATAGCGAATTGACGTAGAGTCAGCTAGGCAAGATGCGTCAAAAGTTGTGAACGCAACCAAACCAAGTTTGATAGGAAGTTTAGGGGTCCTTATGTAATAATCGCAGTATTAGATAATGACCGTTACGAGTTAAAAAACATAACCGGTTCACATCGTACTTTCAAATACGCGCACGAGAACTTGCGTCCAGTACCTCGGGGTCATGACGGGTTAGTTGAAATATCTACTAGTTTGATGACTGAAGAAGAGGCCATGACGGCGCCGAACGATGTTGAACTCGATAATAGTCACCTCGACAGACCGAATGTTTGTGATATATATTGACTGCAGGCTCCGATACTGTCCGCAGGATCAGACACGCTTACAGCGGAGTCTGATACCCTAAGTAACATTTCAGATCGCGAAATCTTTGAGCATGAGGTCCGAATTCACAATCTCTTCATTCAGAGCAAGACAGTCCGTAACTTATAGGTATGTGTAATCTGTAAGCGCTGAAGTTTACTTAACTATGTTGGCACGATTAGTGAGATGAGTCATTGAATAACGTGGTGTGTGTGTGTGTGTGAAGGTGGTCGAAAGGATAATGTCGTCCGGGCCATGCAGCTGATAGCGGCTGGTCGTAGGGACACATTCATCCGGTCCAACCTTAAGTGTTCGTTGGTCGAAAGGATAATGTCGTCCGGGCCACGCAGCTGATAGCGGCTGGTCGAAGGGACACATTCATCCGGTCCAACCGTAAGTGTTCATTGGTCGAAAGGATAATGTCGTCCGGGCCACGCAGCTGATAGCGGCTGGTCGAAGGGACACATTCATCCGGTCCAATCTTAAGTGTTCATTGGTCGAAGGGACAGTGTCGTCCGGTCCATGCACGTGTGGCTGGTCGAAAGGACACACCCGTCCGGTCCAATCTTAAGTGTTAATTGGTCGAAGGGACAGTGTCGTCCGGTCCATGCACGAGTGGCTGGTCGAAAGGACACACCCGTCCGGTCCAATCTTAGGTGTTAATTGGTCGAAGGGACAGTGTCGTCCGGTCCATGCACGAGTGGCTGGTCGAAAGGACACACTCGTCCGGTCCAAATTGATACTGTGAGTATGTTTGTTAGATAAAGAGTGTAATGTTTGTTAAGTGATTAGAAAAAGGTGCCGTCCGGTCCATGAGTGGTCGAAAGGACACACGCTTTTTTTTATTCTGATAGTCATAGTTGTATGACAGTAGCATTACGTCTAGTAGTCATAGCTTGTCAGGTTGGGCGAGCGGGTAGATTTACTGACACCTGTCCGATTGATTGTGTCACTGTTACAGGACTGCAATCTGATGCGCCCGAGGACGGTCGAAAGTCAGTCCGGCCGTGACGGCGCATTCCTAGCGCCATGTTAAGAAATACTGCAAATATTGGAACGAGATTTGACGGTTGTCAAGTCTGGCGGAGCGTCGTATCGACTATCGATGGTCAGCGCGGCCATGTTGAATCGTTTGGAGTTTTTCGAACGTCAACGGCGAGCGCACCACGTCTGCGACGAATCGCTTTTGTTCTAAATAATCTGGTGTCTTTTTGTTACAAAACTAATTGAAAGTGCTTGTTTAAGAGATTTCCTAATTAATAGTAAATAGATTTTGAGTTTGGTGACCAACATTAAAATTATTAAGATATGGCTGATTCTAATAATGAAGGGCATCCGCCCATATATATTATACGTCCTCAAAACAAAAATATTTTGGTGTAAATTCCGTTTCAAGAAAAAAGTCACCTCGACGCAACGCGGTGATCGCGCGTCGTAATGTTGCCAACACGCATAAATTTAACACCCCATTATTCTGCAAATGTAAGTATGAGTCTCGAACTTATAAAATAGTGGACGGAATTTAAGAAATAAATAGGTACATAAGTTGAAATATTTAGATAAGTATTAATTGCATAATTTTGATCAATTGGAATTCTTCCATATATTGTACTGCAATGACTAAATGAATGGAGCCAGTTAGTATCGTGATTTGACTCAGTTCCGCTGTCATTTATTGTAGAAATAATCTAATAATTATAAATCGGTCAATTTCTTCATCTATAAGACTATCGCTGACATTGTATTCGTCAATCATTTGGTTGCAAATGTATCTTCTGTCAATTTTACAATTTCTTTTGAGTCTTGAGAAGCATTTTTCCCAACAACGCGTTTTACCATCACCACAATTTATGAGGTCATCTACGGTCGTACAGCATTGCTTTAGCCCAATTTCCTTCAAAATTAACCCTTTTTCACGTAACCACTACTGCATGTCAGATTTTAAGTTGCTCATAGTTAGAGCTTTATTCAGTGCAGTAGTAAATAGAGTTATCCATTACCACAAAAGATTTCTCTTCATCAATTTGAGGAAATATGATAAATTCATATCACCCTGGTAATCGGAAGATTTGGATTAAGACTTAAAAATCAATAATGCATCATCAGCGAAGCCATCTTAGTAACCCGGATAAGTACCTATTAATCCATCTACTCCGAGCAGAATCGTAAGTTATTAGTTCTAGTTCTTTCTTTATTTCAATGTATTTTGTGCGCTAAACAGTAGTCGTAATATTTGTCGTACCAATAATATTTTTGTTCAAGACTTTTCTGGAGGTAGTCCTTTTTTACAATATAAAATTGGTAATTTTTTTGAGAAATTGCACACAGATCAAAACTGTCCAAATGGAACCATCTTGGAGTGTGAACGACTCATACAGCATACTTTTTATTTCCATCTTGTAATATTCTTGCTTTAGCTTTTCAGATACGCTTAAAACAATTATTAATTTTAAAGATGAAGTACTGAACACATTTTTATTTAGATAAATCAGTAATTTATTGGAGGACTTTTATTAGATTTTATAATTTTGGAGGAATGCCAGTATATATTTTGATGTGACTGGCAACCCTAAAATATAACCCGAAATATTTGTCATTTAGAAGATTTCGACCAAAGAGCTTGTATCCAGGTCATGGATATAACTTAAAAAACTGCGACAAAGTTTCGAAATTTAACCATCAAAATTCACAATTCTAAAAACAAAAACAATACATTAGCAATATAAAATACAATAGTATTAGTAAAAGTCATATTGTGTAATTTGTCTGAGATTCGAAAATATTATTTAGCAGTTGGTATAATATCTCAATCAGTGGTTATATTTTTTAAACACAAATAATCAACGATAAAATTTAAAAAATACTATTTTTTGAAACTACTCACATACAGTCTACGTAATACGATTATAGTGAGAGCGTGAATGAATTTTAAAATCTCTAAAGTATTTTATCTCGAAAAAGTAAAGTTTTGTTATAAAATATGGCTATGAACCCCACTAAGTTTTTAATTAAAGATCTTATAAACAAGCCTACACCTTTAGAGGTATGGGTTCAAGGAACTATTGAACAAGCGGTTGGGAATGATATTATAATATTGATAATTTCTGATTCTTCTGGGCGAGCTAAAATTGTGAAATGTGGAACTGCTGATGGTGTAATTGATAAAAGTTTATTAAAAAAAGGTAATCAACAAAAATATTATGAATGCTTAATCTATAGTGCCATTCGTAACATTTCTTAATGTATTCTTTATTTATAGACAAGAAATCTGGTATTGGTTCCTTTTTTCCTATACCTATCATTATTAATTACTAATTATCTCTTGTATTTATTTTTGTCATTGTATATAATAATCATCCATTTAAAATTATATTTCTTAATTATACAACCATTTATTTTAAAACCATTCAGCATATTATATGATATTTGCTAAGTCTGTCTTTTATAGGTGTTTACTGTTGCATAATAGGCATAGCAGTAAAAACTAAAGGACTACCAGAAATTGAAGCAACAAAATTTATTGACCTGAGTTCTCAGCCACATATGAAAGCAGCTTGGTATGATGAAGTTAGAGAAGCAGAACTGCTAATACATGGAAAAATAAAACCCATTATTTAAAAAGCATAAAATTTTATTCCCTCACCTTAAATTGGAATGATTGTAAACATAACATTATTTAAATAACATTTCCTTATAAATAACATATTGCCTTCATATAAAATTAAATTCATTTACAGTTTAGCACCAGACTTAAGTAGGGGTCCCAGTTTTTGAGCGAGCATAATATTGCCAGAAATCTTAATTTTTCCCTTCAAATAAGCAACTTGCGGGCTTAATGTTCCTGCAGCGATTTCAATCATGTCATCATCAGATACTGTCAATGTTGTATCTGCTTTACCATTCTTGGGTTCACCCTGATATACACTTATGGCCCATTTTAAGTCCAAAGCTGAAATAAATAATTATGGGACATTATATATTACTAGCAGACTCGGTCAAGCTTTGCTGTGTCTAATGATTTTGTTATATTACATAGTAGTAAACTATTCAAGGGAAACGGTAGGAGAACACCAGTCATGGTGACCCTGGGGACTATGCTTTTTTGGTGGTTATGCCATTAAATTGTAGCTTATGTAAAACATTGGTACTTTCAACACAGCGCCATCTGTTAGAATTGTGACTATCAAATAATAAACAAATATTTCGCAACAAAATAATTTTGCAGGTATAAATTGAGATGTAAGCTATCCTATCTTTTAAGTTGGATCAAACTACACACGGTGTGCAAATATGATTGATATCGGTTCGGTAGTTAAGGAGTCCATAGCGGACCAACAATGTGACACGTAATTTATATATATTAAGATAAGAGACAAATTAAACTTTGTTTAAATGAACTTAACCATTTTTTAGTTATTGTAGACATGGAAATAGGGTTTAACTATTTAAAGCAAGCAAATTAAACAAAAGCATTATACTTAAATATTACATGGCACTCAAGTTAGATTTGAAAACCTTTAAGTAAAAACATGCTTGACTTATACTCTTCCATATAAACAAATTAACATATGATAAGTGTTCATAATGAATATCAACTTTTATTATTAGCATATCCTGCTTCAATACTCACTCCATTGTTTAACAATTTTGCCATTACTTGTAATATTGTACAAGTATACAGCAGCAATACTCTTGGCTTTGTCGGAATTCTCCTTGATCCCTTGCTGGATTTTGGCAAATAATGAGTCACTCTTCAAGTCTACAGACGACGTTGATTGTTGCACTGGAGCTGGGCTTGCTCCATCTTTGACAACAGTCTTCAAGTCCACATATGCACCTGTATAAGAGGAAAATTAAAATATTATATATTTCTATAGACGGCTACTATGGCAAGTAATGGCCAAATGTTATGTGGTGTTTTAGTTTAGTTAACTATAAAATTAGACTATAAGAAACAATTATTTTTTTTTTTTTTTTTTTTTTTTTTTTTTTTTTTTTTTTTTTTTTAAAGACAATTCACACCAATTGACCTAGTCCCATGCTAAGCTGGTGAAGCTTGTGTTATGGGTACTAGGCAACGGATATACATACGTATTATAGATAGATATACATATAAATACATATTTAAACACCCAAGACCTAAGAACAACACCAATTGCTCATCACATCGATGTTCGCCTCAGCCGGGGATCGAACCCGGGACCCATGGATTCGCAGTCAGGGGTACTAACCACTAGACCAATGAGTCGTCAAAGTCGTCAATTTTGCCACCGACATTATCTACTAAGTTTTGTTACTAAAGCTAAAGTAGTCAACTGTAGGTGTTATCAAACATTCACTTTTCGAAAAGTCCTATAAAATCACTCATTTCATAGCTATAGTTTGCTTTTTCAATAAATCTTTTTCTCTACAAAATATTTTCAACCTTACGTGTAAAAAAAAACATTTAATCATGTAGGTAACATAATGAACACTACTTTTACATTTACTGCCAGTTCTCAAATCAAGGGCGTAGAACGGAAGAGAAGAACTGGCAATAAACTCTCCGCCACTCTTTTTAATCGCCATTTTTTTTTTACACAACATTTGTAAGGAGCTGCAACCATTACACCATGTTCTACATGACATATCAAGTAATTAATAATAATAACATAAACTAAAAAAAAAAACAAAGATTTGTCTATCAGCAGGAGGCATGGTGAAATAGGAGCACGCACTTACATTCTCGTGGGAACAACAAGCAAACACATAGTCGAAATAAGCAACATCACCACATACACGAATTCAAGTACGACCAGTCACCACAAGTAACACCCGTTCACGAGCATGACGCATGGCCAGCCATCAGCCCCCTCGCCATATTTTTGGGAGCCGCATGGACGCCGCCACAAGCAATGACATTTAAGTTAGCATGACGATCCTTGAAATGTGAACTTCTAACGAACTACGTCTGTTTAAGTATGCTAAGATGTTTTTCTACTAATATTTTTAATATTGTTAAATTTGTAGGAGAGCCACTAGTCCTTACATTTAGAGTAACATTCACTTTCTATAACTTACCAGCTATAACTATGTTTCCAGTCTCCTTAACCTTAGTCTGGAAGTGTACGCGAGTACCTTCCAACCACATCTCGGTGACCAGGGTTTGTCCTGGAAGTACTGGCTTCGCAAACCGAGCTTTTATGGCCTTCACATTCTTGGATTCACTGCCTGCATATCTTAGGAATATTTTATAATGATTAAAGTCTAGAGTCAAAATCTTATATGAGGTGGTATCATCACAATAGTGATGGGAATAATTAAATTAATAGTTTGCAGAATTAAATATTGCCAATCTTGGATTGGAGCTTGGGTTAATAATTGAAAACAGATTATGCCGAATGCATTTTGTACTGATTGGAATTTAAACTTATGTTACAGTACTTTTTTAAATGATTTTAAAATTGTTTTTTCTAGTAATTATATTAAATTTAGAACTTATACCAGCCTGACTGTTAGAGTAATTAAAACTAATAATAGCTAAATTAATTTATAAAATGTAAAATTAAAAATCATTGTTACATATCTTTACAAATGGTTAAGAACTTACTTGGCAATAACATGTCTGACTGAGAAGCCGAGAGAGGCCAATCCGTGCAAGATGGGTTTGGGGTGACCACTTGCTGAAGCCACATTGGGGTCAATATGAAGTGGGTTCAAGTCTCCGGATAACCTTTAAATTTTAAATATCTATCGCATTAGAATATATTTACGTAAATATATGTTACAGGATTGAATATTTAGAGAATTAATAAAATAAATGCTTTTTGAGTTTTAGGTACATATTCTAATTCATATCTCAAGTCACATTCTTTTCCTGAGTGCTGTCAAATATGTCAAACTTTATACAGGAAAAAGGTTTGACAGCTCTGGATTTATGTTTGATTGACGTTATACAATACGGGCTTGGGCTTAAGGCTATTGCAATTGAGACCAAATATTATTTGCCATGCTTCGTATGTATGATAGGGCCGGGACACCTACGCTTAACCACTAACACTGCTCACAGTATTAAGCTTCTTAATATTTATAAATTACGTGTCACGTTGTTTGTCCGCTATGGACTCCTAAACTACCGAACTGATATCAACCAAATTTGCACACCGTGTACAGTTTGATCTAACTTAAAAGATAGGATAGCTTACATCTTAATTTATACCCGCAATATTATTTTATTGCAAATTATTTGTTCATTATTTGATATTCACAATTCTAACAGATGGCGCTGTGTTTGAAAGTACCAACGTTTCACATAAGCTACAATTTAATGGCATCTGTGTAAAAAAGCATGGTAGTCCTCATGACTGGTGTTTTCCTAGCGTTTCCCATGAATAGTTTACTACTATGTAATATAACAAAAAACCTAGCCACAGCAACGCTTGGCCGAGTCTGCTAGTTTTATATATAATCTTTAATGTTTACCTATATAATGCAGCTTGATCCTCAGCAGTGCGCTGTTCCAATACAGCATCAGGTGACCTCTTCGGAGGTGGGACTACTCCCACCGCCTTATCACTGCTTCGTGGTCCGTTGAACCCTCCCTGACCGACAACGAAAACGTGCTGCTGGGTGCGGACCACTAGCTCTTTGTCTTGGTACACTTCGCCTGATAAATATTAAAACATTATCTCAAATCTTACGGGAGCCATATTAAGGCCTAAGTCTCCACTATAACCCTCAGATTCAGAAACAACACTCGTAACTCACTCACTAACTTAGGGTAAGTTATGTGTTACGCCCCTTAACGCCTATTTCAATATATTTTATAATAGTAGTTTATGCAACTGTCATATAATAGAGGGTATTAAAACATGTGTGTAGTTTTAGTTCAAAATAAGATTACACGAGTGTTTTAATACCTAATTATATGCAGTTGCATACACTACTTTATTTAATCTCTTCATTTAAAAATGTATTTAAGTATCGTCGGTGTTGCTTGACATTTTTGCTACTAAAGTTTTATCCAACAAAATATTACTCAAATTCGTATGTACGAAATAGCGCCAAAATGGAAAAAGTCTGTTATTGGTCTATTGGCTCGGAACCAGCGCGTTGCGCGCGCAGCACGCTCACCACAGATAATGTCTACTTCAATTGAATTGAAACCTCCTTGGTCGGGACACATTGTACCTACTTTAATAATTAAAAAATTGTTTAAAAGCATTGTTTTCTTAGGAGAATAATGCTTTAATTTAATTTTTTAATTTTCTTAAAGAAATGACAAGAGTGAGACTATAAATTTTTTTTAAAGCAACAAATGAATTATTACAGGTATAGTCTTGTATAACTTTCAAAACCTGAAAAGAAAATTTATTTGAATGTATTTTGACTTGATGTGAAAATACTTACTGTTAACAAGAGCTATGGCACTGGAGCCCTTATCCAAAACGTCGACCACATAGTTCCTGGTGGTGAAGTTTCCCTCTGTCCCCGGGAAATCACCAAAAAACTCCACGTACTGCTCGCCGTGAAGTATCTACGCGAGACAATTTCTTTTAACAATTTAGAAGCTTGGGAAATTTTAAAAATTTTCAAATTAGATTTTCGAAAAATATAAAAACTACTTTTTATAAACACAATTATTTAATATGTGTAAAATAGTTTTTTTACTACGACAAACAAAATAATTTACGTATCAATAAAAATATTTAAGAATAAAATAACATATTTGTTATCATATTTATATTTTTCGTGATTAAGTTTTTTATCAAAATAGATAAATATAATCTATTATTGTTATCACATCGTCCGCTGATATCTTGGTTGTTTATTTTGTATCCTTACACAGAAATTAAAGGGCCGTTCAAATATTACGTAAGCAGATTTACTACAATTCCTTATTTTCCCTTCTCCCTTGTCAGAAAAAGCAAAGCTCTTACAAAAGTACAAAATGTATAGAAGTATGAGAGTGTATGAGATTTTTTTAACTTCGAAAATTTTTTGGTATAACTTGCATTTGTCTAATTGACTTCAACTTTTCAGTCGATTAACAGTAACACAAACAATAACTTGCTTTGCTTATAACACGTCAAATGACAAATCATCAATCGTATCAAAGCAATACAATAAATTGAACGAAAAAATTTAGACAAATGAATAGCGCACGGTAATTCTAAGCTACTGCTGACGTAATCACCATCTATATCCAGCCCCCCCCCCCCCCCCCCGAAATCATCAACCAAAATAAAAAAATCTAAGACCCCCCTTGCCCCCCTATAGTGCTTACGTTTTTATATAAAAACCGGACGAATAGAACTCATTAAAAAAACTTACATTAGTAAAGTCAGCATATTTCCCTTTAGGCATGGCATTGCCCACGACGGGTGATTCCATGCACATCCCTGCTAGGATGAAGAATGTGGGTAGAGCTGTGAACTGCTCATGACTCTCATAAAGGAACTTGAGGTCTGACGGGTTCACAACTGATGCTCCAACTGAAGAAAAACAATTACTATACTATTCATCGGGGAAAATGCAACTCAAAGCGAATTTATTAATCTTTTTTTTTTATAATTATTAATCATACAATCAGTCTTTGCGACTATAAGTAGATACGTTGAGAGCTTTTTTATTAATCTAAAATTAAAATAGTTTCGTCAAAAGAAAAGTGACTTAGGGAGCGTTCAAGTATTACGTCACGCAATTTTTGGAGATTATTGAGGACCCCCCCCCCCCATGTAACGCGCCGTAACGTTTTTCTGTACCCAAGTATAGTAAAACGTTTCGTGATCACCTAGTGACTCTATATACCTAAAAGTTAGCATTATGTGGTGTAAAGTACAGGAAAGTTGAAAATAATATTAACAATAACGGCTTAATTCAATCCCCGCCCCGCAACGTTTTACAAAAAGACCCCCCCCCCCAAATTCTTTACGTAATACTTGAACGTTCCCTTAGTTACAAAATATTAAAAACTTAAATGAATTCTAGATATAATAATAAAACTTTATTCATGAAATAAATATGGACAAAACTATCGCTAGTCCCTAAAACACACTCCCTAGTGTAACTAGATTACAATTATTCCGTCGTATTAAAACAATTTTTTTTAATAAAAGTAGTCTTACTGTTACTAATAAAAAAAAAGTTGTGTAAGACCTTAAGCATGGGTGAATGTATGTATCTTTATATATATAATTCTTCTGTGAGTGTGTATGTCACTGAACTTCTCTCAAACGACTGGACCGATTTTGATGAAATTTTTTGTGTGTGTTCAAGGGGATCTGGGAATGGTTTAGATTCACAAATCAGCCCGGCAGGTGGCGCTGCAGTCGGTACTTTCATACTTTAATATCCTAATAGCTTGAAATATCATGCAGGACAACGTCTGTGGGGTCCACTAGTATGTATATATGAAACGGCCAGCTTTACTATACATTAATAAATACAGACCTCCTAAAGCGTAGCATACGAGGTCCTTTGAATTGTAGCTGTATGTCGACCAATATGAAGGATGAACGCTGTCCATTTTACTACGATCTTCGAAGTCCTAGAACAAATAGTATATATATACGCACCGTTTGATCATTTATCTTATCAAAATCAATTTTTGAAAAATATTGCATATTTGGTTAAATATTTGTATTTGTTAAATTTTTTTCAAGTTTAATATAATTTTTTTTTGTTTTATTTCTTTTATCATTGTAATGATTTCCTTTTAATTAAATCCACACTTATCATTGATACAATGCATGTATTATTTCAAGCGTGTGCCTTTTTAAAATGAAAATCTTTTTTCTATAACCTGATATAGTAGGAGGTAGGAGAATAAAAGAAAAAAAATACATTGAATTCATGTATACCTCAGACATTATGCAGAGAGACAATTCATTATAGATTTATGTAATTTACTGAGATTGTTTAAAAGGTTGCAAAAAAATTCAACGATAGCCCAGTTGCGAAAGCTCAAACTTAAACTCAAAATATCTTTATTCAAGTGGGTAACCAAGTACACTTTTGAATTGTCAAGTTAAATTATTTGTTTATCAAATAATTTTATAAATTGAGAATCATTACATTATTTAGTTTGCATAATGACTCACCTGTAAGCTTTGAACGAGATCCATAGTGACTTCTGTAATTTTGTCGATCCTTCTAGCACCATTCATATTCACAACTTCAGCCCATTTCTCCCTAACAGATTCAATCGTTACTGGATCAGCTGGTTTGTTCCTAAAACACATGAAATTATGCCATTCTCAAACATTTACTGAAAAAAAAGTGCGTGCGTGCGTACACAATGTGTTAGAAGTGAAACTTCTTTGTAAATTAATTATTACTAAGGTAAAAGCCCCAATCATGTACCAGTAGGTATATTATGATCACTTCATGTGTTTGAATACCTATATTAGTGAATATACATATATGTATATACAAATTGAAAATATACGAAATTATATTTTAAAAATCAAAATTTCGTAAAGAGAATTTATGAAATATTAGTATTTTATATTTTATGCAAAATAATTTATTGAAATCTCAAATGACGAATATAATATTTAAAAAAAAAACTATAAATATAAAATACTAATATTTGACATATTGCTACGTTCGCCCTTTTTCACTCTCAATCGCTCTCTCCCTTTTCTTCGACAAAAACGTTGCAAATCGTCGTGACGCTGAGTAAAAATTTTACCCTCATGCGCCTAAAAAAGTTTCATTAAAAAAAAAAACTCAGAAAAATTTGCAACAATATTCTTGCCAATATTTGTCAGAAGGGAGGGATAATAAAAGTCCAAATATTGCCTCAGTGAACCTAATTTAAAAATGAAGTTTTGTGACATAGTGCAATATTATTGTCTCACCTTAGTGGAACACCCTGTGATCTAACAAGGTGTGCTTTGTGTGCAAAACCTAGAGTTGAGTCAATTATTACACCATTGTCCTCAAATGATTCGTGCACCATGTATGCCTGGAAAAGTATTAAAAAACTGCATTTTTTTAAATTAAAAAAAAACATCGTTACCATGACAAAAACAACGTAATCATTGGTTAATCTATGGTACAAGAACGTTTTAGGATTGTTTAGTAAATTCATATTTATTCAAAACATCAAGCTGTTCTGTTATAAGTACATTTTAACCTACATAATAATAAGAATTAAAAAAATAAAGTTAGATAACTTAAAATCTTTCAAAATGTCGCCAAAAACTCTCTTAGAACACAGTTTCTTGTTTTGTGAGAACTATCATATTTTTGGACGTCAACCTTAACCTTCTAATCTTCATTCATTCATTTCGTGGTAGTTTTAAATATAGCGCGACGAAGTGTTGGAATAATATCCCTCCTCCGCTGAAGAGTTTTCAATTAAAGTAGAATTTTAGTCGCAGTTATAAGACACATCTACTTACTCAACAAAAGTCCCACGATATTTAGTTTTTATCCACCCAAAAAACAAAAACAAAATCTACTTATTTACAATTATTCTTATTTTTAACTTTTAATTTTATTTTATTTATTATACACCGTTACACACGATTTACTTACACTTCTAACTTTAATATTATTATTATTTTTTTCTACTTGGTATTATTATTATTTATTTTATTAGAGGCGCAAACTAGCTGCTGTGGTCTCTGGCAGAATGACCAGCGCTGTGGAACTTTTGGCTCCTCAGCATAATGCTGAGCCAGGGCCAATTACAACCACAGTACACACACATTGCACACTGGAAGCGAAACGAATGGCAAAACGGAATTTTTATTTTTATTGTTTTTGATGTCTTATTTTATTTTTTTCTTTAAGTATTGTTATTTTGTGTGTTTATGTGTGTATGTTTTCGTTTGTAATAAATGTTATGTCTCTGTCTAATCAGGATCTTTAAATGTCAACAGTTGTCTATATTTTTTTCCGTATGATGTTTGACATGTTTGACAGCGCTCAAGACGAGATTGTGACTTGAGATACGAATTAGAATATGGAGCTTAGTGTAAATAAAAGATAATTATTAATTAAACATTCCTATTATTTACTATGAACAAAACGATGATATATGATAAAAATAATATTATAAAAGAAAGTGCTCCTCCTCCAGGAGAGCCGAATGTTTGAAATGAAATGTTTCATCAGAGAATCAAACCAAACAAGATATATGAAATGGGTAGAAAATCCTTACCACAACTGGAGCAATGAGTTCTGGCTTCATAGCTTGGAACATGTCTGGTGGTAAAATGTCTTCGGTAAGGCGTGAGGCTGCTGTCGGTACAATTGTGTTCACTTTGATGTTGTATTTGGCACCTTCGATCGCCAAAGTACTTGCTAACCCTACCAAGCCCATTTTTGCCGCGCTATATAAAACAGTTACATTAACAAAGGGAAAATTATTAGTGTAAGCATAAACATTTAAAACTGAACAGACTATTCGGCCATATATATACAAAAAATAAATCAGATGGGCGATTTACCTGTAATTGGCCTGTCCAAAATTGCCAATAAGCCCAGCATTGCTTGATGTCATGACAACACGGCCAAACTTTTGTTTCTTGAAAGCGTCCCATGCCGCTTGTGTGGTTTTGTATGCTCCTTTCAAATGTACAGCATGAACTAAGTCCCAGTCCTGATGCATAAAACGCATATTACTAAGTTGAATATAACCTAAATAATGCTTGCTTAGATCTCCGAAGGATCACCTACTGGGAAGATGCAATGACCAGAGACAAAAGGCTAAAATGGAGATGGACAGGACACCTGCTCAGAGGCCAAAGGGCAAAATGGTCGAAAAAAGTCACTCAATGTACACCTCGCTACAATACCAAGCGAAGGAGAGGAAGAACATGTGCGCGGTGGGCTGATGACTTCAAAAAAGCCACCGGTCCTCTGTGGCAAAGACTTGCCGGGGATAGGAAGCACTGGAAACAGCTGGAGGAGGCCTTTGTGCCACAAAGGCAAGATGTGCAACAACACCTTCTTAAAGAACTTTTTTTTATATACATATATATTTTAGTAAACTTTCTCTTGTATTAGCTAAAATGAAGGCATTGAAATTGAAGATTTACATAACAATGGAAGAATACATATGAGTACATTTTATAATAATAATGTAATTTACTATAAGACCTATCTATGTATGAGCAATTCTTGTAAGTTTACATGGTCTAAGAACATATTTCTCTTTCCTTGCGAAAATATTAATATCATAGAGTTTCATTTTAGCAAAGCTAATTAAGGATGGTAAATTCAATATTTTTTCTATACAATATTAAGCAGATTAAGAAAAGTAATTTACACAAAAAAAATTGCATAATCATACCTTAAGGTATGCAAAGATAAACAAAAAATGTCCTTACATAAAATTAGAAAACAAAAATAATACAATTTACATTTTTTATCTGATAAGGCATACAAGTTATCTGAATTTATTGAGGCAAATAAAATATAACTGCATAATTGCTTGATACAAGTGAGTTACATCATATTCTTATCATAAGAAAAGGTATATTGAACTCCCTACATAAACTGTAAATATTTTGTACAATGTTTTTCTGGCCTTTATTCATTCCTTAATATACAAAAAATATAACTTTACATAGCCTTCATTACCTGTTCTGACATTTTCTGGAAACTTCTATCACGGAGAATTCCAGCATTATTAATGAGAATGTCAATACGTCCATAGTTATCTAGTGCTGTTTTAATAATTTTTTCACCCTCCACTACAGAATTGTAATCAGCTACTGCCTCTCCACCTACATAAGGCAAAAGTGATTTAAAATCAAAAACATATCTTTGATGAAAGCAAACTTAACAATTTTTTTTGTAATTGGTACATTTTATCTATAATTAGGTTTTATAATTCCATTTATTGTGCTTTTAAAAAGGTAATAACAAATACTGTTGACGTAAGCCAAGGAAAATGAGTTCCTGTTGGATATTACAATAATAATCTACAAATTTCCTGTAAGGATAAATATTCAATGTACATCCAAGAATATGTCAAATTTTGAAAAATAACACTAACACCTTCAATATTAAAAACATAAATTAACATATCTGCATTGTCTTGTAAGCAACAACTTTAAAATATGTACCTTAATGCTTATTTTAATAATATCTCAACTAAAATGCAAAACATTGTTCATAACATAGCTTGTTAAATATATATATAATATACTACAGTTCAACAACGATAGTTAAGTTAGTTAGTATTTAGTAATATATTAAAACACAAACTAATAAATAATGATTAGCATAATTATGAATACAGTGAATCTGACCTTTGGCTTTTATTTCCTTTACGACCTCATCTGCAAAATTTGACTTGCCAATTCCGTCTCTGGCACTGCCTAGATCATTGACTACAACTTTAGCCCCTCTTGAACCCAAGAGTAGGGCGTAGGCTTTCCCAAGCCCACCACCAGCTCCGGTAACTACGGCAACACGACCGTCGAATCGTAACTGCTCCATTGTCGCTACTACAGCAAACTGAACATTAAACAGTGCAAGCGTAAAGTTATATATTATTTATGTTAATGTATGAGAATAAATGACAGAACTTACGAGTCACAAATTTCGTTCGGTCAAAGTCCCTTGACCCTTGATAAAATAAATGTTAGGTATTATATTCTAAAGTTGATAATATTTTGATATTAGACAATCGTCATTATTTTGACTAATGTCTATGTGACTGTGACAGTTTAGTTTTTAAAACATAGTTTTCATTGTAGTGCTTTGTCAAACGCCATGTTTTCCTATTAAATATATAAAAGTTTAACAATCTGTGATAGAAATTTAATTTCAAAATCAACGGTTACAACCTGTTGTTTATTTGTCCTTGTTGTGTTTGTATTTTTGTAAATGTATTTAGAATTGTGAAAATTACTTCTATGTGCCAGTATAATTAATAATGTAAAATGTGTCACTACACTCATAAATATACATAATATCTAGATTTATTTCGTATGGTTTGTTTGAAGAAAATTACTTCTGCAGCGTACAATATTAATCAGTTTTCTCATCAATGGATCATCTAGCGAGTAAGTTATTAACTATAGTTATGTATATTAAAAATAGCAAAGTATATTTAATAAGCATTCCTTTCAGTTATTTACAACGAAAATCAATGGAGGATTAATGCAGTGTCGCCTTTAAATAACTTGCATTTTAACGAGGTGAAATTAAAGCAATATGCTACAACAATTAAACAACACCTTGTTCGTGCGGTTTTCGCAAACCCTTCCATTAAGTTCACTGTTTCTTTTGAAGAGTTACCATACCTGAAGTTTTCTCCAGATGATCCTAATGGAATCCTGGTATGTAAAAAAAAAGTTATCCCAAAAGATATAAAATCTTGCGCTAATTATATCAAGATAATTGATTGCTTTGTAGCTATTTTTTATTTATTTGTTAAATTAATCATTAAGAAAGCAATTATCTTGTTTCTTCAAAATATATCGATGAATAAAACCCAACATTATAATGTGTTTTAGCTAAGAGTGGAATCAGTTAAAGAATCAAAAACAAAAACGGCTTATGAAGCAATTTTTCTGACATGGGGTACACATTTAACACTAACAGATGCCATCCACTTACCTTACATGCTTGAAAGAGGTGAACAAAGAGTTGGTGTATCTGTGAAGAGTTCCTTGCAAAATATATTTGACTGTAACATTAAGGAATACAATTTTTCACAGGTATATTAAATCAATGTGATTTTTTTATTTATTTTTATGATACTATCTTCTATCTCCTACCTTTTATGAGTTGTATAACAATTTCATATACATGTTAGCAGTATCAGTTGAAAGTTTATTTTTCAGTTATCCCTTAACTTTTGTATTACTGCACAAAAGTAGATATTTCTTATGCTATAGAATTGCCATATATAATAATCGAATTGCCATGATAACATGGACTGACAAGTTGTGTCCATTGATCAGAATTCCATATAATCAAGTAATCTGCCGGCTTAGGCTAGGACTACCAGTTTACACTACATATATACATTCTAATTCTATAAAAGTGAATCCTAGTTTAACTTTTGAATGTTAATGTTCTATCTAGATTCGAGAAATAAATACCAAAAGAAATCCACAATTTAATTTGGGAATTCAATTGTGAATTTATTCTGTTTTCAAACTAGCATTTCATTTTTAGTTGTTTTTATAGTATATATATATATATATATATATATATATAATTTATACATGTTTTAATATATTCTCTTAAAAATTGATACATAATAATTTTGTGTTAATTGTAATCTATGTTTTTCTTTATGTAATTCTTTTGTCATTTTAGTTACAGTTACTACAAATAGGATTCAATTTTCTCAATGTTGATACTTCTAAAAGTACAGATCTTTTCATAATTGGCTATAAAATACCACAAACTGATATAACCCAGAAAGTATCGTTTAAATTTGAGGTTGGTGAAATGAGGAGAATTTGGAACAGGTATTGATTTACTTTAAGGGCTAACATTTTAGTAATATACAAATTGAGAGTTTCCATATTTATAAAAATGAAGTAACTATTACTATGTAGCAAAAGTAATAAAATTTATTTCATAAAATCTGCTCAAAAAGTACAATGAATTTTTTTATAAATTCATACCTGCTATTATGAACATAACTGCTAGTGATGTTTTGTCTTGTTTTTAAAATAAATAAACATTGCAACATTCTTTAACAATTTAATAGCTTATGTGGGTGACTGAAAATCTTTAATATGAAAACACTTGTTTCAGCCTTAAAAAGGAGTGTTTAAATGAACTAGAATTGGTTCAAGTGATGTACCAAAATCTGCAAAATCAAATATTTTATATGATTACATTAGATGTTACAGTATTTGAGCTAAGTGAAGTTATTTTACCTAATGCTGAAGTAAGGAGCAATGGTACAGTGAAAATGAAGACAGCACAGGCTATAAACTCACTATTTGTATCATTGAACCAGTATTTCAGATAAGATTCGGGAGTCAGTACAAGTTTCACTAATTAAGATTTGTTGTATTAGATTAGTTATTAAACTTTCATTGACATAGGGTATTGTAATTGAAATCATTTTATCTTTATGTTGTACATTGTTAACTACAGAACAAGAGTCAGTAAAAGTTTCACTAATTAGATTTGTTGTATTATCCTTAAATATCCCATAGAATATAAACTTTCATTGACATAGGGTATTGTAATTGAAATCATTTTATCTTTATGTTGTACATTGTTTACTACAGATACAGAACAAGACTTTAATGATGGCATTTAAATTCGATAATGCTACAATGTTGCTTTTGGATGAATTATGAAATTCATTTCAAGGTTTCCATGAATTTTGACAAACATTATTCTACAGTACAAATTATGTTTGATCAACTTTGACACTCTATTTGGTTTGCCTGTTAAAACTTCTATGCTTAAATAAAAATTAAAACCAGATGCTTAATATGAAATAGGCTCTTTGTAGAAAGTGCTCAGGGCAGGACCTTTTCAAGAACAAGAAACCTGCATTAGTTAATAATATTGATTTCGCTACTTGTGTAAATAGTAATATAAAATAAAATGTTTTATCTCAACCTCTTATTACTGTATCTAAATTTTAAAATAAAAACAATTATTTATACCTTTAAAACATTTATTTCATGAATATGCTTTACAAATATGTCGCACATTGTAACCTTATAAAATATTACTACATCATAATGTGCTAAACTTAAAAATAACCTTATTTCATGTCCTTTACTATGCAAGCAGTTCTCTTTAATACAAATTACTGTTCACAAGTTGCCTGATAAACAACTTTGGTTTTTCTTGTGTTTACGTCTGTAAAATGTACCCTTTTTCAATGCCTTATTACCATATAGTTAATCACTATTCATTTATTTAAAATTCGTCGCGAACTCTTGGGTATTAATTCAAAAATATATTTAAAACAATCTATTAGAGTTGTAGAAATAAAGATTTACAGTTATAAAACAATATCTAAATAAATAATCATTGCACTTTGAAAGAAATTATATCAATTATAGTGTATTATTATTTATTGTAGCGACCATAAATAAACACACTAAATTAAATAATTTCACATAAATCACAAATTAGCAATTTATTTAAAGTGATTGGTTAATATGAGATGCGCTCAAAGCGATTGTAATAAGTCAAGAAATAAAAAGAACCATAAAGAGTATAGCGGTAAAATTTAGTTGTTCAATAAAAAATGTATTAATGTAAATGCGTCATAGCAACACAATACAACACATAAGCTAACATCAAACATTTACATACCAATGCTATACTTCATGGGCTTTAGAACTGATTTAAAATGATATCTGTGACTTTGTAACTGACAGTCTCAACAATTTGGTTAAAAGAATTACATGCCAACTTTTTGCCACGTCTGTAGCTCGAATTGTACTAAATTTAACAGTAAGACAGGGAGAAACTCCAAGCTCTAAAAAGTTGACAAAATTTTGTATGAAAAATGTCATTTGTCAATGAGTGTGAACTAAAGTCAAAGTTATTTGTTAGTCAAATGGGTCATACGTGCATATTGACCTCAAGGTAATTGCAGACTCGAGCCATAATCCAATCTCTATAAATGGTTGACTTAGGTCTAATTTAAAGATTTGAGAAGATAACTTTACTGCCGTACTAATAACATAATTCCTAAAGTTCATAATTTTTAAACGGGACTGCCTGAAACCATATGTTGGAATTACTCCATATAAATTTGCTCATAATTGATTCACGCTAAGGTTATGAAAGTAAATCATACATATGCTCAAGGCCATCCCGATGAAAAATAATGACAGTGCACTGCTCATTATAATAATAAGGTTGGAAAGCTTCAAACCATGACAGTCCAATAATATGTAAGCCCTGTTACAAACCAACATATAGTGTATTTGAAATATAACATTTAATATCATTATAACAAGCAGCAAACGGTAATACAGTACTTTATATTTACCTATGAAAGGTAAGATATAAGAATAATATAAAAATGCTAGTGTAGACTGACCAGAGTCCACCCTAGACATTTGAATGCAACCTATTGTAGCTTATAAAATTAATTTAATCCGGCATG
Organism: Pieris napi; assembly: GCF_905475465.1. NCBI lineage: Eukaryota > Metazoa > Arthropoda > Insecta > Lepidoptera > Pieridae > Pieris > Pieris napi. The sequence goes on along the minus strand of NC_062235.1, from coordinate 2,526,714 downwards.
CAGTAAGTTCCATATCCGTTTATATTGCACACATCTGCACCTTTCCTGTTATTAAAAAATACTTGTTAAAAATAAACATTTCTGACTTAATTCTATGATTCCTTAAAAGCAAAGTATCTTACATGTAACTTAGAAGTTAAAAGTTACAACAAAATCTATAGTATCCCTTTTTTTTTTTTTTTTTATATAACATTTGTTTCTGCACTTCTCGCACGAATCATGTTTCTTTTTTAGTTTTTTCTATAACTAGGGTTGCCTGGAAGAGATCGCTTATTAGCGATAAGGCCGCCCGTTGCATCCCTTATATTTTTTTTTGTATTGTGTTTGATTTATTGTTTTTTGCAACGAAGTGTTAATAAATAAATAAAATAAAATAAAAAATATATTTGACAGCTAGAAAGATCGCATTGGTCAATTCTAATATGGTTTTTTAAACAGAAGTTCTAGGTATTCAAATTTCGAATTCCAAGTAATAAATAACAATTCAGATTGAGCCTAATATTGCTAAAGAAAAATGTCATGTCCGTACCTAGAAGCCCGCTCAGTGTGTGCAACCGAGCACCTAACAGCATCCACCCCCGGCCGCACCCCCCGCTCCCGCGCCTCCTGCCTTCGCCCCTCCCGCTGTCGAGTGCTGGGGCCCAATCTTGATACCGTTCGCCTATAGTGCACCGAAAACAATAAATAAAGTCGTGTTAGTGAAGGATCATCTCGAGGCCAAACTGTAAACTGTGTCGGATCGACCGCATATATTCACCCACAATAAGTTCTACCAAATCTTAGTTTTCTGTGAACAGCAAAAATAGAATCTGCGGTCGCCATATTCAAAAATCATTCTACTGTCACTTGTCATCTTTAAATAAAACTAGTGGACCCCACAGACGTTGTCCTGCATGATATTTCAAGCTATTAGGATATTAAAGTATGAAAGTACCGACTGCAGCGCCACCTACCGGGCTGATTTGTGAATCTAAACCATTCCCAGATCCCCTTGAACACACACAAAAAATTTCATCAAAATCGTTCTAGTCGTTTGAGAGAAATTCAGTGACATACACACTCACAGAAGAATTATATATATAAAGATTTATTTATATATGCATTAGTATAGCATAGTCACTAGTCTGCGGGACTTGATTTCACCACTACTATGAAGCATTGAACACGTGGAGTAAACAATGTAATAAAGTCGTGTTTATATTGGTAAAAGATATTTAATTTTGTAGTGCCTAAACCAGAGAATCAAGTTTTCAAAAATTCACTTTTATACCTCAAGTCTAAAAGAGACCTTTATATAAAATAAGTGACAGTAATTTATTCAAATCAAATAAGATATTGAGTATCATCCTCAATAATTTATTTAATCATCTTCCGTTGTTCGGGTCAATAGCATTTTTATTGACACTTGATTCAGACGTTATTATTGAATATATATTTTATTTTCGTCTTTACTTCTTACCTTTTTTACGAAATATCATTGATATTATCAAAAAAGTACAGTCGACTCTCGAAAATATGAAACTCATGGGACCATAAATATGTCAAACCACCGAAGGGACCAATTAACATTGATTTTATTAAATTTATCGTAATTTTCAAGGGACCGAAAAAAATTCAATTTATCGAGATATTCAAATTAACGTGTGTCAAATTATAGAGATTCCACTGTATATAATAATATATAACAATAAAATTACACATCAAATTATTGTTAAACCTACATTTTTTTGTTAAGTTGGTTAAAAAAATCAGAAAATAAGTGTATGAGTGTATTTAGGGGATAGAAATTGAAGTATCGAGTTTGAGTTTTCAGTAGAATTAAAATGTAAAGAAACATCTATATGATTGTAATTACCAATAGTCATTATTATGTAATTATAACCAACCTCGTTGTTAATGTCGAAAACACCCTCCTGGATCTTTTCGTAGATCTCTTTAGCAGTGTTGATGAAAGCCTCCTCAACGTTAGCTGCAGTTTTCGCAGAAGTCTCCATAAACACAAGTCCATGTTCACGAGCGAAGGCCTCACCTTCCTCTTTCTTTACTTCGCGCCGTGATTCTAGATCACTAGAATGATTCATATAAAATTTCAAATTCAAATAAAATTTATCCTGATCTCTTTATCAGGAGAATATGATAATAAAAAATATAATGGAACAAAAAAACATGCATGCATTGCCCTATTAAGATTCCTCCCTATTTCAACAGATGAATCATAATAAGTATATATGTGATTCATTAGTTAGTGTTGTATAGACTTTAGATAAAATCAATCTCTTTATAATAATTTACAATATTATGAGGGCTATACTAATTATAATCAATGTATCTTATTTACCGTTACTATAATGTATTTAAACCAACATAAATTATAATGATATATGAACATTTTTTTTAAAGCTAAAATATTTAGCTTAGGAGATAGTAAAAAAAATTTACATGTTAAATTATTCGTTTCATTTGAATTAGACTTGTTGAAAACTGTTTAAGTTCATACCTCTTATTTCCAATAAGCATAATAACCATATTAGAGTTGGAATGTTGGCGTGCATCTTCAAGCCAGGTGGTAAGATGATTGAATGTCTCTCGCCGAGTAATATCATATACTAAAAGAGCGCCTGCAGCACCTCTGTAGTAAGAACGAGTGATTGATCTGTAATAAAGTACATAGAATAAATAAATGTGACTTGTGAAATATTAATAAAAATTAACACAAGCCTTGATAAAATACTTAAGAGTAAAGTTAGCCAAAGAAAAAAATAAATGAAAAAGAAAAAGATTTCGTCTCAAAAGGCAGATTAAAGCCTAAATCAATGCATACAAAACACAGGCAATTCTGTAAATAATTTATGCTTGTCAGTTTGTTGCCCATTATGTTCAATAAACTTTACTATGTCCACTAGTTTACAAAGTTTAAAAACATTCTAACAAAGTGTAAAAAACAATAACATTGGTGGTTTATTGACCTAGTTCATTGTACTTCATTTCATTAAGTATACATTAGGGTCACCAAGTACAGTTACACATAACTGGTACAATTTACCTTGGAAGCTAGAAATTTTACCAGGATATGTGATGTAAACCTATGAGTTTTTAAAAATTATATTGCTGATGAAGGAAATTGGTTGGTCGGAAGGTTGTATTTCTAACAAACTTGGGAGTGAGTGAAGGCTCAATCAATAGCAACAACATTACATACTTATTAATGCAAATCTCTGAAATTTAACTATAACATGTTATACCTGAATGCTTCTTGGCCAGCAGTATCCCATATCTGCAGTTTGATTTGTTTGCCATCAATAGTAATCATACGAGCTCCAAATTCAACACCAATAGTTAAATCATGAACAGGCTGGAACCTCTTGTCTGTAAACTGAAGTAGCAGACAAGACTTGCCCACACCTAGTGAAAAATTGTTATATTAAGGTATTAATATTTATGTGTTTTTAATAATAATAAGTTTTATATAATGTCTATAATGAGACTAGAATGAAAAGAAAATGAACACTGGCTTTTAAATACAAAAAAAGTCTGAAATGCTTGAAAAAAAAAAAAACTAAAAACAAATAATATATAATACAATATTTTTTCATAACATTACTTTGTTCTTTGTTGCACAACAACAAAGAACAACGTCCTTGATACTTAAACGAAAAATTAAAGGTATCTTGATATAAATTCATTATAAAATTACAGAATTATTTTTAGTAAGATTAAACACACGTAAATGCCTTGTAATTAAAGCCTACTTTTATATTAAGCGTAGGCGGAACACTAGGATGTAATGCTATCAGTATCCATAGAAAGAAAGGAAATTAAAATAATATTTTAGTAGAAATATAGAACTAAATCCCTGTCTAAGTAAATCTACTACAATTACTAATTCCTAAAACTTAGATTAAAAGAAATAAACGATGGACAAAATACATATAAAATAATTTCAGGAAATAAAATCAATACCTGTATCTCCAATGATGATGTATTTAAACAAGTAGGCGTAAGCCATTTTAACTTCTATCGATTATATTACGATTTAAAACTTGTGAATCAATTTACGTTATATTTACTTTATGTTCTTGTAAAATAAAATTAGACGCAATTTTAGATTTTCACAGCTGGATAAATCGTAAGAGTAAGATGCTCGTATTTAATAAAATTGTCATGTACAATTTGACAACATGCATTCTCATTTCGCGATAAGAAGGACAATTGACAAATTTAAGAAGTTTACAGTTATTACATTAAAGTTTATTAGATTGCTCTTAAGTCTAACTTATGCTCTCGATTAGGGTCAGCTTTAATTAATCAAACTTAAATGAGAAATAAGTGAAAAGAGGTTTGTAGCTCGTGCTGGCGAAGCAAATAGAAACAAGTTACAAGAGTAACACTCTGCGAGTGTGTACTCTAATAGTATATTTATAGTCTATATATTATCAATCTGTATTTTCTATCCTTGTTATTTGACAATAATTTATGATTTATCTGTTCATACTTCATAAGTATCAGTTGAAAAATAGTTTGTTATTATTCATTATTCAATTAAAAATAAGCTTTTTATAATTTCGAGTTTGTATTATTTTATTGCTATTAAATAATTAACAATATTGTGTTTTGCATATTGCTGATAAGATTCATAACGTCCCTAATTTTAACGTAGGTAACCTTCATGTATACAATGCCGACGAATTTTAAAGAATCTTGTTTTTAATATAATGGAAGCTAAGGAAGAATCTTCATCAATGAGGAATATACAGGAACAAGAATTAGTTAACGTAGAGCACAAATCGAGTAAGGATTCGTTAAAGGAAAGAGGACAAGGTGATGGCGATGACGAAGTGTGCGAAACAACGTCAAACGAAAAAGAAACTTTTACACAAATTGTACAGAGGTCAGCTGATACACAAACTAATACAAGTTTAGAACCTAATGACCAACAATCTATTTCTGTTGAACACGTAGAAAGATCACATATGGCCATTTCAATTTACGAAAATAGTGCAACAAGTTCACATTGTATAAGGCAAGCAAGCTATAGCAAGAATTTGACTAATTATAATGATTTTATAGGATCCCAGTGTGAAAAAGTTCCAAGTGAAAGTGAAAAAACTAGTAACGAAAAGCTCTACATTTGTGAAATTAATGAACCTTCTACAAGTGGCCTTCCTATAGCTTCAACTAGTAAGTGTGAAAGTATATCTTGTAATAGTGAAGGAAAAGAAAATAAGAAAAGACCATCAACACTAAGGCTCAAAAGGCCCGTGCCTGAAGGTGAAGACAGTTCAAGTGATACAGGAAATGATGATTATTCACTGGGGTCCGAAGATGGTTGTATTTATACATATAGAGGTGGTGAACATTTAGCTGATCTACCAAGTTCTTTCTTTAGCTTAGATATGGGATTGCCATTGACCCCAAATTCAGCAATAGCTCCAGCTGTGCCAGCAGTACCTCAAGCAGTAAATAACAGACCTGGTTCACGAGCTTCCAGTCCTGATATGGATTTCTTGGAAATGGACTTTGATCCTGGACCCTCCTGCGAAGCAGACACTGGTGACGAATCAACACCTGAAGCTGATATAGAAGTTGTCAGTGTTCCTGAAGTCAATGAGCATGTTATAAGAGGAACATCACCGGAATATCAGCCTGGTGTGGTACAGCCACTTATGCATCCTGTAGCACAAAGCAGCACTGTTAAACCATCAATATTTGATGTGCCATCTACTAGCAGTGATAATGTTCATGTGCAGAATCACTGTACCATAGTTAAAAAGTTAAGGGTAACTCGTACAGAGTACATAAATCATGTGAATGTGAGAGGAGAACGACTAAGGGTTCGAAGGACAATGGCGTATCACCCAAATCCTGAACCAGTTACTGCACATGGCTCCAGTGGTGATTTGGTATCAGCTAGAGAAATTTTAAATTGTAAGTAAGCTTTTTTACATAATCTATTGATATAAATGTTTTGTTATATGAAGTCCTTTTGTAATGTGAGCTATCTTACTTTTTTATAGACAATGAAGAAAAAAAGGATGTAAGCATGGCTCATCAAATAAATCAAGGTGAAAATGCAACAATTGACTCGGTTAACTTGACAACAGCATTATACCATGTCAACATGGCGAAGAGACTTATGGATGATCAGCCTAAAAGTGATGAAGTTCAAAGTTCTACTTGTGAGGTACTTAGTTATAGCATTAATTCAATTATAGTGGATGTCTGCAAATATGTTAATTGTTGAAATAGGTGAAGTATTTAATAAGTGTAAGTACATTTCTACTTTTAGAATGCTGAGCCTGTGGCTGGTCCCTCACAGGCTAGTGAACCTTGTGTAGAAGCTCCTCGGTGCATGGTGTGGTCTGAGCGAGAAGCATGTGAAAGACAAGTCACGCAGATAGGCACATCTGCCTGTGGAGCTACAGCGATAGTTAATGTTTTTGTGAGTATACTTGCATGATAAATTTTGCTAGGGAAAAGTAAGTTTCACCTGTTTGTGCCTGACAAACACTGTCATAAGCGAAAAAATTTCTTATACTTTGTTGTTATTTGTTTATTATACAATTTTCAGCTTGCACTAGGAGTTCCTGTAAATACTGAAAGAATTAATGTTGCAGTAGGCACAAGACAAAGGGCCAACAATGCACCTATACCAAGGTAATACTAAAAATCATTATGTATAATAATTATTATACATATCTATATAACCAGCCCAATTATAAAGTACTGTATGTCTTAGTATTACCATTTCTTCAATATAAATGGATCTAATATTGTAACTTTGTCAGCAAATACAGTACTAACTTAAATCCATGGTGTTATGTTTGCATTTGTGATTTTGTTATAGAATATGAAGGCAAGTACCACGCCTCATTAATAAGGTATCCTGTAGTTTACAGTAGTATGAATTGCTCCCAAGCTCATTAAAGTATTTCATTATTATGAAACATAATAAATGGTTTACAATAAGGCAAGGTTTGAAGTAGCAGTATTTACAATACAATTCAAACATACAGTGATAATATATACAGTGACATTGGTCATCAGAAATTTTTAAAGACAAATTAATATTGTTTTGTTATACTTGAGTACTACAAATGGTAAAACTTTATTAACAAGTTTTATTTAAACATAAATAAAACAAATAATATATTTTTATGTAATACAGGTGGTTTAAGGTTTAAGAATAACTTTATTTCTCATAAGAATTGCATACAAAATTCACTTACTGAGAAACACATATTTAAAACTAAGATTAAAAATTAGAAATTAGAGCGCACAGATGTAGGTACATATATAAAAGAACAAAACAGAACAGCACCAAAAATGTGGGTAGACTTAATAAACTTGATCAGTCAACCAAGCAAAACATGGATGTTCGAATTTGATTTTTTACCTTTACCTTTTTGTATGTACAGTTTAAAAATTTAATATTAAAAATAACCTTACCTGTTTCTTCCCAAAATATGTTTTGATGACTTCCAAAGAGACCACTATCAAGATTGTTGTTGGTTGATTGTTTTTTTGTTTATGTCTGGGCTGATTTTAAAATGAATTTATATTTGGAGTAATGTATGAGTCCAAATCTTTATATGCTTGTTAAAAAAAATAGTCTAATTAAACTTATCCATCCCTTTCTATCAAATTGTGTTTACCCTATTATGAAAGAGATAGTTCTTTAGTTCAGTTATGAATAAGGGGGTCAGTATTTTTCGTTATTTTAAGGTATTTATTGTCACGCTCTGTGGCGGGTTGTACGGCGTCAGATCTCGTCACGGGCATACAAAAGGCCTCAGATGGGTTGGTCACAGCGAGATTCTTCCCAACATATCCCGAAAGAAGTCTTTCATTGTTACATTGGCTTGCTGATTGGATTTCATTGGGTAAGAATTTTACACAGCAGTGACTCTTTGTCAAGGTGGGATTGAATCCCGGCTGTCCAACCAACCTTTAACTTATTTAGGTTTAGGAGATTATTGGACCCCCCCCCCCTCCCATGTAACGCGCCGTAACGTTTTTCTGTACAGTACTGTACCCAAGTATAGTAAAACGTTTCGTGACCATCTGGTGACTCTTTATACCTAAAAGTTCCATTATGTGGTGAATATCCCCGCCCCGCACCGTTTTACAAAAGGAAAAAAAATTCGTTACGTAATACTTGAACGCTCCCTTTAGCGGGCCATAGACGGACCGCATGTTGCAGTCAAGACCGACTGCAATATGCGGTCGCCGCACGGCGATCTGCAGTTTCCATACTAAATTCATATTCGCAATACACGGACCACTCGAGCAGTTCCTGAGCAAACCGCATATTGCAGTCGGTCTTGACTGCAACATGCGGTCCGTCTATGGCCCGCTTTAGGTCTCAGATTTCTGCATCTGTTTCGTGATTTGTTTTTTTCTAATAGACACGTGCTGATAGGTATATGATCAGCCTTATGTGCCCTAACAGATGCCGTCGATTTTTTATTTAATATGTTATGTTCAATTGACTATAAGCCCCATACATGATTACTATTTGATAATTGTAATTTGTATGTAATATACCTAATTATTAGCTGATAATTTTTTAATAACAAATAATTCAGGTGCAGTACCAATCCTCACGTTAAACCTTCAGCTGGATAGCGAAGGTGAGATCCCAGATGCCTGGCATCATCAGATGGTGTTTGGGGTGTCTCCTAGGGGAGTTTACCTGTGTAACCCAGTGGAATGCGTCTCCGAAGGGGTTGTCTGGTCACGACTGGTGTCCCCTTCAGTGCTTCTGGTGAGGTCAAGGGATATCGTGGCCAGATTTGACCCGGAGACGGATATGTCCCCGTTGACAGCGGTGCCTGATGTCCGGTTTCATAGGATGAATGTGCTTGGTAAGTTTATTCATTAATCACTATAATTTCCTTAAATTTTCATTGTAAAATACACCGTAATACAAAGCATTAAAGACGATTTTTTCAATAGAATGTTGATATGGGAGAAAAAATGTGAATAAAAGTAAATAAAAAAATATTTGCTTCAGTAATTTTTAACGTGTAATATTTTTCTCTATTTGTTTCACAAAATTTTATTAAATTTTTACTTTCATTTCAAATTTAAATGTCAAAACTAAAACTAGAGCTGGTCTGTAACAAACGGCTTTCAAATAACTGTTTTTTAGTAACGGATATAGTCTGTGCGTAAAAAGAACAGGCATGGCAATATATAAACTAATATAATTCTTACTTTGCTACGCGTTATTTTATTTATTCACAAAATGTACATACATTTTTACAATTTTTTTTTCTTTATAAATATCAAGATTATTAACTCGAAAAGCAGTTGCACTCCACGAGATTGAAGCCAACAGTTTATATTTGGTTTAGTTTGTTGGTTGAGTTCTAGTCTTAATATAATTAGAATCGTGAGTTTAAAAAAAATTATAAAGTAAAAATCCCCTAAATAAATGTACCTCCTAAACCCCCCCCCCCCAGGATATCAAGAGAAATACCCCCAAGTTGGCATCACTGCCCCACGACGGGTGTCTTCCCGCACAGACTATATTGACTACATATAATAATTCCTTACCTTTCAATTACATTCTACTGGAACTAACCGACTGGTAGGGACCGTTCAAGTATTACATAAGCAGATTTACTGTTATTTATTTTTGTTTTTTACCTCTCCCCCACCCCTCTTGTCAGAAAAAGTAAGCAAAGCTCTCAAAAATGATAGTACATAAACGTATTAATTTTTTGTAGGAAGCCTCGAAAATGCATTGTAATGTTTTGTAATATGTATAAAAAAATAAATAATTACTGTTGACGTAATCACCAAACAAGAAAATCAAAGAAATATCCCCCTCCTCCCTATATTGCTTAAATAATACTCGAACGGCCCCCCAAGTAAAATACTTAAAAATTTAGTGTAATATTATCAGGTCAAGTAGCAAACGTCCTTCGCGAATGGCGTTACTCGGGTTGTACGGAAGCGGATACGCGTACACGTCACATAGTGATCCCGGCTTCGTACCAGGCCGGAGTCACGGTGGCGGCTCTCACGGGCTCCGAGGCTCATAGGCGCCTCATGCACGCACCGCATTTGACTGTCTATACAGAGCCATGAAAGTGGTGTTTGCTGATTCGCATATATATGGTGAGGAGTCTTCCCAATTTTATTACTTATTTACGCGTGATAATTCATTTTATTATTAATTCGAAAATTTATTAAAATTATTTGGAATTAGCGTTTTTGTTATTCATTATATGTTTTACTTACTGTGTGTCGTTAACAAATTCCTAGTAATTTCTTCCTAAAATGGAAAAATATGATAGCTATCATTTATATTTCTTTAATTTAATGATGAAATATAGGGGCATAGCACAATAAAGCTTGGGAAACACTAGTCTAGACGATATAATATATAGCCTTATTCAAGAAATGGAATATGCAGGACTTTTTAAATGGGTTAAAATGAGGGACAGAACGCGGGGTTTGAAAATTGAATTGATGTGGAAGCCAGCCTACCAGTATTTCCGAACAAATTTGACGTTGCTTCGTAACAATTCTTAAAAGGCCGGCATCGCACTTGCGAGTCTTTCGGCAATTTAAGTGTCCATGGTATTTTATGGTTATGGTTTATCATCAGATGAGTCTCCTGCCTGTTTGCCTCCTGTTATATAAAAAAAACATAGTATCTCGGGTCGTGAGGCCGGTGAGTCTAAATAAATGATCACAAAACTGATTCAATAATTTGAGGGTACGTCTAAAAGGTTTTGGCGCCACTGTTTTTTTATTATAAAACTGTAGAAGTAAATAGGAAATAAATGTGAGCGCAGACTCTAGCCTTTTTGTTTCTATCTTACAGGTGAATCAGAAGCCAAAAGAAGAATGAACATTAGTGACGTACCATGGTCGCCAGAGAACCACCGAATTTTTGTGTATAACATACTCAGTGTGGGTTATTAACTTATATAAACTTGTATATATGAGACGTTATATACAGGGTGCTTTTTATTACTACCTTCTGATCTTTTCTACAGTCGCTGTGTATGGACTTGTCACGTGTCTATACAAATTTGATTAGTTTCGCCTTTCACAGTCAGATGGGAGCTCAGTACTAAGAATTTTAAACGACCTAAAAAACGAAGTAGAACGTTTATAGTTCGATGATAATTACGTAAGTATCATCAGGATCAAATCTCTCTATAAAACGTGGTTAAAAATAAAATGTAATTTCAGTTATTGCTTTAAAACATAACGAAGAATAATGAGTATTCTTAAAAAAATAATATTTTTTAAAAAAAGGCGGTATTAAAAAGCCATCCTGTATATATATACCATCCTTATACAAAAATTAAATTTTAAAACAGTTTGTCGGCTAATTTGTCTGTTTTAAATACGCTGTGAGTTTCGAATAACGGGCTAGTTAAACCACCGACTCCCGGTTTCTATATAAAATACCAATCGTAATTTGAATGTGCTCTTTTATATACGATTCGAGCAGATGGTATGTTGTATATAAACTTTCTTAACAGCGCAAACTTTTTCATTAAATATATATTTTTTATATCATCAATGCATGAAAAAGCTTTTATCGCTCAAATTCGTTTGAAAAACACCATGTATAACGTCAATTTAATGATAAAATCTATATACAAAAATGTGATTGGCTAAATTTTATTAGCCACATGTAAATAGTATGAATACGATAAAATATAGACATTAGAAAATTGGTGCTTACTAGTCAAAATTATATTAGCACATCCTTATTTAAGTCTTGACCGGTTTGCTGAGCCATTGTGAAATAAACCTTAGCACATAGCAATAAAGACGAATTTTAAATAAAAATATCTCGTCGGTCATGTTTGGGCTCATAAATGCGCCAAGTGCGAACTAATGACACTGAAAATTCATTTCCTAACATTTGAAATTCGAGATTTAGTAAGTTTTATGATTATTTTTAATTATTAATTATGTATGGAATTTTTTTTTATCCGATTTTTGACGAGGGGAAACTATTAAATGTTATGATTTTTAATAGGCTATTCGACAGTATTAGTATAAGTCTTATTGAGAGTAATATGTTTAAAACATAACTTTAAAGCGTTAAAATAACTCATAAATAATTATATATTTTACAAAAAAATCATAATTAATATTTATTTTAATACGTCATTTGACACAATGGTCACAGATTAGTTGTAAATAATATTTTCGCCTACCTAATACTGTCATAGAGTTTAAATTCGTCGTAGGCTGAGTGATCGAAATATGTTTACGTAATTTAAGAATGATAATTAACACTTAAAAACATGAATGCTTGTTACAAACCTGGTACAACGTACTGGTGCGACGCCATCTTGCCTAGAGAATTTAGCCGGTTTTTGAAATCATATAAGTTTAAAAATTTAACTAAGTTAAAAATAAGATTTCGTCATAATCGTGAAACAATGTCAGATTTGAAAAAAATCCAAAATCCACTTTGAATACTACATTGACTTCATATTTCGGCTACATTAAAAAAAATCCATATGTTTTAAATTTCAAATTATTTTTTCTAAACTGTAATTTAATGTTATTATTTTTATTTTGTTTCAAAACAAACCCTTTTGTTTGCTTGTATGCCAATTTTCATAATAAGAGAATATGAATTAAAATAGGACAAAAACTAACATGATTATATTATTTTGAAATGGCTGCCCTGTAAAGTTTACTATTTGTCAGATCCGTCAATATTCTTCGACCATTACGATTTGTGTGTCTATAGTCCGTATATATATAATAAATAATCCGAAATGGTTTGTAAAATCTTGTCAAATAGCCTATTATTTGAGTTCCTTAACTCGGTGAACCCCATTTTTATCGTTTTGTTTATCAGTACCACTATCTTACGCTCCATTCTTCTTTAGTAGAGTTGATATTTATCTTTAAAGGAAAATAATTTCCAGTGTCAAAGTTGTATTATATGAAACTAAAATGTAAATCCTACGTAGTGTAGTTAACTGAAGATGTATTTATTTAAATCCTCTTTGTTAAACGTAAATGATATCTTCACAAGCCCGGATGTCATGAAGCATATTATTACATGTATTTTTGAATAAATGGTAATAGAACAATGATTGTTTCTTTTTAAACCAGATGTTTTTCAATTTCGATTAATTGAGATAATTTTGGCTTTTTTACCCCACCGAGATGACATTTATGTCAAATCAAAATCTTTATATATATAATTCTTCTGTGAGTGTGTATGTCACTGAACTTTTCTCAAACGACTGGACCGATTTTGATGAAATTTTTTGTGTGTGTTCAAGGGGATCTGGGAATGGTTTAGATTCACAAATCAGCCCGCCAGATGGCGCTGCAGTCGGTACTTTCATACTTTGCTTTACTAATTGCTTGAAATATCATCAGAACAACGTCTGCCGGGTCCACTAGTTTATTTTATATATTTGTAGTGCGCGAACAAGCGCAACAGCGTTGTTGATATTGAGAGACTTACATCGAAGTTACAGAGTACCTGGTCTGAGAACAAGTCATGAAACTCAGACGAATTATTACGAATTTTTTAAGTAAGAAAATTCTACAACTTTCCAAGCACTAGGATTCTTAAACCTTGAAAAGTAAACCCCTTTTACCATAAGATTTGAATTTTATCGATAATGCTTGTAATATGAAAGAGATTTTTCTTAAATAACATATATATATATATATATATGGTAGGTATAGGTACTTGATTACGACCAGGGTCTGCAATCAGTACGTAATTTACAATTTGCGAGACCCCCCGTCTCTAAATTGAGTGAATGAGATTTGGCTTTGATGTGAATAATAAACATGCTCCGGAAACATCTCATCACTCTTAAAAGCAATCGTCGTTTAATCGTTTAATCTTTCATATGATATTTTTTAATATATATTGCCGAATTTTTTGTGCCAACCTGCAAGTTACTCTAGAAACTAAATCAGTTTGAATTTTTTTTCTGTGCACATAAACCTTTTACAAATGTCAGCTATCTAGTTTTTTGTATTAAATAGTGAGCAAAAAATGTGCCAGATTAGGACTATTAGTAGAAGTAGTAAAACACTTTTTAAAATTAATTATATATTTTCGAATCAGTAAAAATACATAAAAATATGTACATCACCACAATGTATTCATAATACTTTTGACAACTATTTATGTAAAATATGTACCTAATTTACAAGTCAGTCCCAGATGTCAATATAAAATTTAATATTTTAAATTAAAACTAAATGGCGAAAATAAAATGTCTTTAATTACAATCTCTATAATTTTTCTTTGTATCCAATATTATATCTTAAGCCCAGCACCAATAGACTCGTATTCTTAAACGTATGTAAGACATGTGCTGTCAAAATGTTTCTTGCCTATACCATGACCACTATAGCAGGATTGTGACTTAAGGTCCTTTCTAATATCGTTCTTATTGTTTTGAATTAAGGTATATTTTACAATGGAAATGTCTTGCTCCACCGATCATGGTTAGCTAAGTGTTATTAACGTTTTAGAATACGAGCTTAAACGCTAATGAAAAATGGTAATACAACAAAGTTTATAAATTATTAAATTATTTCAGAACAACAATTTTTGTAACATCTAATCATGAAATTATATTTGAATATTAGTAAATATGACAAAATTTGCCAATTACATCAAGTTAAACAAGCCATAAGAATTTAAATATTCTACTTTATAAATTATACTTGAGGGTAGTTTAAAAATTCTTCACAAATAAAAAATAAACTCTATTTTTAAATATAAGTCTTTTTTATATTTTTTTTAATCAATTTTTATGGGACTAGGAAGGTTCCAAATGATTTGAAATTAAAAAAATATATTCAGGTTCACTTCAGTCCCGTGCTTTATCATTTAGATTGGGTCATAAATAAGTTTTTTATAGGGCATAGTATTGATGTTTCAAAATTTTCGTCTATATATTTCTTTTGATTATGTAAGTATCCGAAAACGATGACAACAATACTATGCCAATGTAGGCGGTAACTGAGGGTAGTTTCAAAAATGCAAAATTATTTCTTTCTATTATAAGTTAGTGCTAACAGTTTCATGAACAAATCGGGCATATTCCCTGAATCAGGAAGGAATGTTTGCGAGAGCTTTACTATCGCATCGTATCGTTGTTTTTCCTCTCGACGGTATAGTTCTGGTAAACCAAGTTCTTGGTAGAGTCGTTTTATTCGTTCGACGTGGGCTGGTTCGTGGCTTCCATAGCACGCTATGAACACTTTGCGCTGCGGTTCAGATAACCGTTGCAAAGCTTGAACGGCCAGCCATGAGCATTTCCCTTCTTGTATATCGGTTCCTGCTTTCCCTGTTAGGTGCTCAGCACCGAAACAGTCTATATAGTCGTCCTGAGGAATATTAGAAAAATATCACTAAGGGAGCGTTCAAGTATTACGTAACGTATTTTGGGGGGGGGGATCATTTTGTAAAACGTTACGATGCGGGGCGGGGATTAAATTACGCGTTATTGTTAATATTTTTTTCGACTTACACCACATAATAGTAACTAAAGAGTCACTAGGTGGTCACGAAGCGTTTTACTATACTTGGGTACAGTACTGTACTTGGGTACTGAAAAACGTTACGGCGAGTTACATGGGGGGAGGGGGGGGGGGTCAATAATCTACAAAAATTTCGTCACGTAATACTTGAACGCTAAAGGAACATAATTGAAGATTAGGCGAACTAGATCGTTAAAATGATTTCCACACTTTTCAAAACATTTTCTATATTACGACAGTACCCAAATAGTCTGCGCGCAAAGAGAACCTTTGTGGAATTTGAGGTTGCTAAATTATCTTAAATATAATTTTTGTGTATGAGGATATAATATAGGAATTATATTCGTTTACATAAGCTCCACACTAGTTCCCTTTCCGCAGACTACGTGATATTCAATTCTCATACGAGACTTATACTTTACTAGAGATATATAAAAACAATCAGTGGCGCTACAACCTTTTTTTAGGTCTGGGACTCAAATTTCTATATCATGATTAATTGATTATTCGTTAATCTAATAGGCAAGTAGATGATCAGCCTTCTGTGCCTGCCGCACGCCCTCGACTTTTTGGGTCTGAGGCAAACCGGTTTCCTTACGATGTTTTCCTTCGAGCGAATGTTAAATGCGCACATAGTCCAAAGTCCATTGGTGCACAGCCGGGCTCGAAACAATGACCTCAGGGATGAGAGTCGCAAGCTAAAGCCATTAGGCCAACACTGCTCTTTTACTAGAGATATCAGTCTTAATTAATATTCTTTGGAAAATCCTAGAACTAGATTCTAATGGTTTATTATGCGTCTCATGTCTAATGACTAAATTAATTAACCTAAATTTTATTTAATTGTTTCTTTATCGATCTTTATGACGCATGTATCGTAGGTTACGTACATGTCATTTGTTAGTTTGGTTTAGTAAATGCACATTGTATAGAGGGTTTGATTTTGGGCAAAACAATTGCTTCGGTAGGTATAGGTATTGCATTACAATTTAATTAACACAGAAAATTGTCTGTCTTTTAAACAGCTAAGAAATTCGGAACGATTGGTCTTCCGAATCGAAACACAGCTTTTATTATAAAAAGTAACAACGTCGAAAGGCCCACCAGAGGTCGCTTTTACAAGGTTGGCTGATGAGTTTAAAGAAGTCGATGGGAAAAGGGATAGTGCTGAGTAGAGAGATATGGAGCCAGTTGGAGA